>NC_091070.1:59452500-61952500 GCF_032405125.1 Capricornis sumatraensis | reverse complement strand
GTTTTTAATGAAGACATCTCACGCAAATTACTGAGAGAGGGTCTGGAATAAAACAGCTTCATTTTAGTTCAATTTATTTTTTCTTTATTTATAAGATGTATGTGTGCTAAGCCACTTTAGTCATGTCCGATTTTTTGCAATCCTATGGACCATAGCTCACCAGGCTCCTCTGTCCATGGGATTGTCTGGGCAAGAATACTGGAGTGGGTAGCCAAGTCCCTCTCCAGAGGATCTTCTCTGCCCAGGGACCAACCCATGTCTCTTCAGTTCAGTTCAGTCACTCAGTCATGTCTGACTCTTTGCGACCCTATGAATTGCAGCACGCCAGGCCTCCCTGTCCATCACCAACTCCCGGAGTTCTCCAAACTCATGTATATTGAGTCGGTGATGCCATCCAGCCATCTCATCCTCTATCGTCCACTTCTCCTCCTGCCCCCAATCCCTCCCAGCATCAGAGTCTTTTCCAATGAGTCAACTCTTCGCATGAGGTGGCCAAAGTACTGGAGTTTCAGCTTTAGCATCATTCCTTCCAAAGAACACCCAGGACTGATCTCCTTTAGAATGGACTGGTTGGATCTCCTTGCAGTCCAAGGGACTCTCAAGAGTCTTCTCCAACACCACAGTTCAAAAGCATCAATTCTTCAGTGCTCAGCTTTCTTCAAAGTCCAACTCTCACATCCATACATGACTACTGGAAAAACCATAGCCTTGAGTAGATGAACCTTTGTTGGCAAAGTAATGTCTCTGCTTTTGAATATGCTATCTAGGTTGGTCATAACTTTCTTTCCAAGGAGTAAGCGTCTTTTAATTTCATGGCTGCAATCACCATCTGCAGTGATTTTGGAGCCCCCCAAAATAAAGTCCGACACTGTTTCCCTGTTTCCCCATCTATTTCCCGTGAAGTGATGGGACCAGATGCCATGATCTGTTTCTGAATGTTGAGCTTTAAGCCAACTTTTTCACTCTCCTCTTTCACTTTCAACAAGAGGCTTTTTCGTTCCTCTTCACTTTCTGCCATAAGGGTGGTTTCACCTGCATATCTGAGGTTATTGATATTTCTCCCAGCAATCTTGATTTCAGCGTGTGCTTCTTCCAGCCCAGCGTTTCTCATGATGTACTCTGCATATAAGTTAAATAAGCAGGGTGACAATATAGAGCCTTGACGTCCTCCTTTTCCTATTTGGAACCAGTCTGTTGTCCACATCCCTTAGGTCTCCCGTATTGCCAGACAGCTTCTTTACCACTAGCGCCACCTGGGAAGCCATTTATAAGACAGTGAAAGCTAAGCAATAGATGAAGTCCTGTAGTGGGTTCTTGTACATTAGAGAATGAACAAAGACTCAGCTATATCTCAACAGAAAAACTAGATTCAGTCTATTTTAAGCGTTTTAAGACAGAAAACCAGCAAGACTGTAATAAATTAAAAAAAAAGTTAACGGACAGAACTTCAGTCAACAGCTGCCACCAGGCTCCTCTGTCCATAGAATTCTCCAGGCAAGAATACTGGAGTGAGTTGACATTCCCTTCTCCAGGGGATCTTCCCAATCCTGGGATCGAACCAGGTTTCCTGCAATGCAGGTGGATTCTTCACTGTCTGAGCCACCAGGGAAGCCCCACTGCATTAATTACAGTCTGTGACACTTCTGAACACTGGCGGTTTGCCTGTTTACCCTTCTGCCTATACTTTCTATCACTTTGTTGGTGGTCAAAAGAACCAAAGATTGAATGAAGAGACTCTAGGAATTTGGTCTCCTCTCCTTCCCCACCTTTCCTCTTTTCTTTTCCCAGGATCTTTATGAGTTTCCACCCAGGATTTGGCCTGAAGAGAAATAAAAAGCAGGGAGACTAGGGGTTGGGAATCAGCGATGCCAAATAATGGTGACATAGGAGATGAACTGGCTGTCGCTGATGCAGAAATGGTATTTTCACAACTCCCTGACATTCCAAAGTTTATCCATGAATAAGCATGAAAACTGGTTATTGCTTATGAAATTCTTTCAAAGTTCAAAATAGGTTAAGTACAGAGGCCCTAGAGTAAGAAGTCTTTGATTTAAAATCTGGCCCTGTGCTTTCCTCCTGATATGCCCATGAGCAAGTTACTTGGCATCAGTTGAGTATTTGTACATGGATATAAATTATATCCCTCACTTTACCTGTGGTTGTTATTATTAAATATGATAAATCAAAAATATTAGCACTGAAGAAAGAAGGCAATAACCACCAAGTATCACATGCTATTGCTATTACTGCCCATTAATGCAAATATATAATCACACTGTGGTTTACAATGAGAAAACATACTTACTGAGTGCCTTTTAAATGAAGATTTATGTCTGAGAATTAAAGTTGACATATATTGTAATATCCTGTGTATGGCAGAATCTTAATAAAAACATGTTTATATATTCATTTAATGATGATGAGAAATCTAGTTAAAAAATTAGATGGACCAGTAATCTTTGTTCAAGTCTTGTTATAAACCATATACCTAGTTCCAAAGCTCAGAAATTTCTGTTTATCATAGAGCAAATGTGAGGCAAAGCAAAAGCAGTGGGATTAAAAACAAGTGAGCACACAAAACAAAACCTCAATTTACTTACTTTATTTGTAGTACATATATGGATGGTATCAGTAGCTCTAAACATCTAAAAGAATGGTCATTCTTTGTAGAAAATTATTTCATCCCCATCATGAATAGACAATAAAAACTGTTAACTGCATAATAACCTTAGATATGCACATGAAATCACTCTAATGGTAGAAAGCAAATAGGAACTAAAGAGCCTCTTGATGAGGGTGAAAGAGGAGAGTGAAAAGACTGGCTTACAAATCAGTATTAAAAAAGCTAAGATCATGGCATCTGGTCCCATCACTTCAGGGCAAATAGAAGGGGAAAAAGTGGAAGCAATGACAGATTTTCTCTTCTTGGGTTCTACAATCACTGTGGATGATGACTGTAGTCATGAAATTAGAAAGACACGTGCTTCTTGCAAGGAAAGCTATGACAAATCTAGACAGCATTTTAAAAAGCAGAGACATCACTTTGCCAACAAAGGCCCATATAGTTAAAGCTATGGTCTTTCAAACAGTCATGCACAGATGTGAATGTTGGACCATAGGGAAGGCAGAGCACCAAAGAATTGATGCTTGCAAACTATGGTGCTGGAGAAGATTCTTGAGAGTCCCTTGAACAGCAAGGAGATCAAACCTATCAATCCTAATGTATTGGAAGGACTAAAGAATATTCATTGGAAGGACTGATGCTGAAGCTCCAATACTTTGGCCACCTGATACAAACAGGTAACTCATACTAGGAAAGATGGAAGGCAAAAAGAGAAGAGGGTGACAGAGGATGAAATGGTTGGATGCCATCACTAACTCAGTGGACATGAACTTGAGCAATCTCCTGAGATAGTAAGGGACAGGGAGGTCACAAAGAACCAGACACGACTTAATGACGGAACAATAATAAACAGCATAATTGTATATATTTTTTAAAGCTAAATTTCATATTCATAATCTTAGTAATTCAAAAAGAATTTCTACCTTACCATTACCATCACAATTGCTAAAAAAATTAATTAAATACACATAATTTTCATGGTATAAATGGTATAAAAATATACTGCCTGCAATATGCCCTTGTTTCCATGAATAGTAATATCTTCAGTTTCAAAGAAGCAAAGTGATTTTTAAACACGTTTGAACCAAAATTATTTTACACTTTAAAATTGTGTCAAATGTAATTCTTCACAGAAGCTAAATGTAAAGTTACTGCTATATCACTGGTGGCCTTTAAAAATAACCATTGCTACAACCATGGTAATAATGACTGATTTTCATGTGCAGAATTAGAAATTACATTTGGTCCCACTTTCACATAATATTTCTTAAAAAAAAAAAGTCTGAACTAGAGTAATTTAAGCATTAAATACGTATCTGTTATACCAGACCGAGAAAAAACATGGAATCATGTGAATAAATTCCAATAATTTTAATGCCATAAAATCTAGACAGACTTTTCTTAAAAGAATATATAATCAGATTTTTAACTTATGTTTAATATACCATTTACATACCATAACTATACCATGCGTTGACAAATGAGATAAGCATGAACACTGTGGCCAGGCACAGGCCAACTCTCATGATTGAGAGAGTCAACGCTAAAAATATTCAGTTTTGATATCTGCTAATCACAGAATCAGCACAGACCTAATTCAGATCTGGCTTGGGTTAGAATGTCATGCAAACTTCAGAGGCAGAAAAGCATTTATGCATATAAATTGGATAATTAGATAGTTTTAATTTGATAATACCAGCAATCAAGCATAGTTATAAGCCACGTATCTGTATTAAAAGAAAATCATTTTTTTTCACATGAAATAAAATGATAAAACTATGCTCCTTCATTTATGTTATTTGTCTCTCAGTCTCTTCCTTTCTATTTCCAAACATCCCAGTTCTCACAGGACTTATCTGTGATTCTTTTACTCCTTTAAACTGTATTGCCCTTTCTCTCCTTCTGGTTATCTGAATTGCTAAATGTTATGGACTGAATGTTTAGAGTCAATTCAACTTCAAAGTACAAAAAAAAAACTTGCTCCAACTGTCATACAAATTATTTATATATTATAAACCCATCAGTACAGTTTTAAAATTATTGTTTACACATTTGCCTTTTAAGTCAAATAGGAAAGAAGTACATCAAGACTGTACATTGTCACCTTGCTTATTTAACTTATATGCAGAGTACGTCATGCAAAATGCCGGACTGTATGAAACACAAGTTGGAATCAAGATTTCCAGGAGAAATATCAGTAACATCAGATATGCAGATGACACCACCCTTATGGCAGAAAGTGAAGAGGAATTAAAGAGCCTCTTGATGAAGATGAAAGAGGAGAGTGAAAAAGCTGTCTTAAAACTCAACATTCAAAAAACTAAGATTATCGCATCAGCTCCATCATTTCATGACAAATAGATGGGGAATAATGGAAACAGTGACACACTTTATTTTCTTGGGCTCCAAATCACTGCTGATGGTGAGTGCAGCTATGAAACTACAAGACACTTGCTTCTTGGAAGAAAAACTATGACAAACCTAGACAGCATATTAAAAAATAGAGACATTACTTTGCCAACAAAGGTGTACATAGTCAAAGCTATGGTTATTCCAGTAGTCATGTATGGATGTTGAGAGTTCCTTGGACTGCAAGGAGATCCAACCAGTTGATCCTATGGGATATCAATCCTGAATGTTCACTGAAAGGACTGACACTGAAGCTGAAGCTCCAATACTTTGGACATCTGGTGCAAACAGCTGATATATTGGAAAAGACCCTGATGCTGGGAAAGATTAAGGGCAGGAGAAGAAGGGGATGACAGAAGACAAGATGGTTGGATGGCATCACTGACTCAATGGATATGAGTCTGGGCAGGCTCCAGGAGATGGTGAAGGACAAGGAAGCCTGGCATGCTGCAGTCCATGGGGTCACAAAGAGTCAGACATGACTGAGTGACTGAACAACAAAAACATTCGCTCTTCCAGAAGATCTTCTCTTATTATGATAACTTAATATTAGAGTCAATCATTTGTTATTTAGCCCTCATTATTCCCGACTGCCATACTTTTCCTTTGGGTCTCATTTCTTTATGTTTAAAGTACTGATGATTCTACCTCCTCCCTGGCTTTGGTTTCTGTTACAAACTGAATTGTCTCCCCCCAAAATTCGTATGTTGGATCCTTAACTCAATGTAACTGGAGAGAGGGTCCATAAGGATATAATCAAGGTGAAATGAGTATTTGGGCCTCTGATCCAACAGATCAGTGTCCTTAAATAAAAACACCAGAGAGCTCTCTCTCCACCCATATGTGCCAAGGAAAGAAAATGTGGGCAACTGCAGAGAGGAGACCATCTATGAGCACAGAAGAGGGCATTCACCAGAAAATGGACAGTGTTAGCACCCAGATCTCAGACTTCCATCCTCTAGAACTGAAACAAAAGAAGCACCATATCTTTAGTATGTTTTTTATGGGAACCCAACCTGATGAATGTAACTATCCCTCTAACCTACAGGCGGTAAAGTGTCTGTCTACAATGAGGGAGACCTGCGTTCAATCCCTGGTTTGGGAAAATCCCCTAGAGAAGGAAATGGCAATCCACCCCAGTACTATTGCCTGGAAAATCCCATGGACAGAGGAGCCTGGTAGGCTACAGTCCATGGAGTCGAAAAGAGTCAGACACGACTGAGCGACTTCACTTTCACTTAACTTGATGAATATAACTATCCCTCTAACCTATTTCTCAACTCTTAAACCCACTTTTAAGTTATCAGCATGCATTTTTAATTTACTGCTTAGTATCAATTTCTTGATGTCTTGCTGACTTCATAATCTCAGCATATTCCAACTAGAATCCATAACTGTAAATCAGCAACTCTTCCTGCCTTTCTAAATTTTACTGATTCCCATTCCCAGCCACCCTTACCTATACCCTAGCAGAGTTGATTCTATAAAATATTTTCTGAAACTATCTAGTGGTCATTCCTAAGCAAGAAATTAAAGACTAGATAGCATTTTCTTTTCTTTTCTGTGACTTCTCAGCGAAAATAAAAAGTCCCATGCTAGCAGAAGTAGCTATAAGATATAGTTGTGTATGTTTGGCAAGTCAGCTCTGTATGTTAATACTTCTGTCACTTTCTACAGAATCAATAGCATCAAGCATACAAAAGCTATGCACTATAAAAAAAAAATTACTATTGCAAGAAATGTAGACTTGTTGTTAAACCTGTACCTCTAAAAAACCCACCAGCAAAACTGAAACTCTGATGAAGAAAAAGCAAAATCACAGCAATCCTTAAATGTTGCATAAGTCAAAACATGATTTGTTGACTGATTTTTTTTCACTTTTTAGTTCAGTTTAATTCACAAATAATATGACTAAATTTCTGTCTCACCATAGTCTTATTGAGACTATGTCTTTGTAACCATCACTGTCCCTGCCTTTAGCAGCAAGGCAGAATTCCTGGAATTATGTGAGCATTGCCAGAAGGGACAATGGTTTTCCTCTAAGTTATATCCAGTTCTGCCTAGCGTGATCTCATTTTTGATAACCAGATAACATACCAAGAAAACACCCCCTCATTGAATTTAAAGTCCAAAGACTGGCCTAAGGTGCACACTGAGATAGTTAGAGAGCCTCTCTCAGAATCCTTACTCTTTCCAAGTCGACTCTTGGCCACCTAGCTGAATGGATCTCTCTGCAGCACAAGGAGGAAAACCAACCCAGTGTCTTCAAAACACACAGTCTCATTCATTTTTGCATCTCGAGTATTTTCATCATCTAAAGTATGTGTTAAAATGAGAACCATAAATGTTTAATGTTAATTTATTAAATATACTTTAAATTTTAAGATGGAAACCAGAAGAGGTTTATAAGAAATTAAGCACAATATGACACCTTCCAAACTAAACTAATACTATAATTATTACTTATTGAATACATATCAGAGGAGATCTTTGGTTTTTGACTCAAAACATATTTCAAAATATACATACTTTTAAATTCCACCTTCAGATAACTTGAAATGAAGTGAAGTGGCTCAGTCGTGTCCGACTCTTGGCGACCCCATAGACTGTAGCCTACCAGGCTCCTCCCTCCATGGGATTCTCCAGGCAAGAGTACTGGAGTGGGTTGCCATTTCCTTCTCCAGGGGATCTTCCCGACTCAGGGATCAAACCCGGGTCTCCTGCATTCCAGGCAGACGCTTTAACCTCTGAGCCACCAGGGAAGCCCTCAGATAACTTAGGTAGGTAGTTTTCCTTTTGCCTTTTCATCAGCCTTTAACCTATTAGAACGATTTCTGACTGCATGTGTGTTCAGTTCCAGAGTCGTGTCTGACTCTGCAACCCTATGGACTGTAGCCACCAGTACTAGCTCAGAGAAGTCACTAAGCCTCGTCTTTGCCTAGGAATAAACATTTTTGCTTTCTGTGCTTTTCTATTAAAACATCTATACCAAATGCAACTGCTGTTCGGGATAAATATTGTGATGTTCTCACTTCTGCACAATCCACCTAAAACATATTGCTCCTCTGAGTCTTCACAAAGTACTTTAATAGCATTTTATTTAAAGAAAGGGTGTCTTTGACATCTTATTGGATGGTTCTAACCCTTTCCCCAAATTTGATCTCATATTAATCTCCAAGGGAGGGTTTCTGCATTATTATACATTTTATATATGTTACAATCTAGTGTCTCCAGAGAATTAAGACAAAAAACAGAAATCAACAGAAACAGACTCAAAGCCAGGTCTCCCATAGACCTTAATATTACAACACGTTCATAACTATTCCTTGACAGACTGGAAAATGAAACAAACAAGACCAAAAGAAGTTGTAAGCATATTTCTAAAAATGTCTACTAAGGTCCTTTTTATGGAACACTCATGAGGCAAAAAATCAATTTCCATTTGTCCTTTTTCAATAAACTCTATCTTTATTGAAGAAATTATTGTATCTGTAAGAGGAAAGAAAGCAGCTGAGGTAGAAATAACATCAACGATAGTAATTACAAAAGGACTCAAGTTATTTTTTCTGTTCCAATAGGAAAATATACTTCATTTTTGAAAGAGTTATAGTCATTTGGAGTTTATTCTTAAATTACTCTAAAAGCAATATTTCAAGACTTCAACTCTCTTAGTTTTCTTCCCTCCTCCCCAGCTATTCTATCTTAGTCTTTTCTCTCATTATTTGATGTAAATAAATAACATGGAGCATAAATGATCTATTTTTATTATTTGATAAATTTTAATAGCTCCTTTTTTGAAATAAGTATATGATCATTAGAAAGATTTTCAAAAATATTAAAAGGTAAAAAGAACTGTCATCTCTGTCTCAACATTTTGAAATATTTCTGATTTTTCCTATGTACACACATATACATATATATACACACATATAAGCGACTTCCCTTTCACTTTTCACTTTCCTGCATTGGAGAAGGAAGTGGCAACCCACTCCAGTGTTCTTGCCTGGAGAATCCCAGGGACGGCAGAGCCTGGTGGGCTGCTGTCTATGGAGTCGCACAGAGTCGGACACGACTGAAGCGACTCAGCAGCAGCAGCAGCACATACACACATGCAATTTATAATACAGGAATAAAAATATATTCAATTTTAAATACTTTATCAGGTTATTAACTATTCATCAAAAACATTTTAATAGTGTCATTATATTTGAATGCACATGAATTAATTTATTTAAGCAATCCCATATTATTGAAATTTAAGTTATCTGAAGGACCATACATCCATTATCTTCCACACACAGTTTATTGATATGAACTCATCCAGAATCATTCATCAGAGATTTCACAGGATTGTAACTTACTTGTTTATAATATATGAGAATATGGTTTTCTTATAATTCATTGCATCTATAGAACTTTCCATTGTTTTCTATACATTAGGTGTTCCATAAATATTTATTTACTAATCATGAAGAAAATATGCGAATACCCTATACTTTCCTAATAGTAAAGTCACAGATAAAATGAAATCAAGCATTCTATTTGAGCTTCCCTGGTATCTTAAGACAGTAAAAAATCTGCCTGCAATGTGGTAGATCCAGGTTCGATCCCTGGGTCAGGAAGATCCCCTGAGAAGGAAATGGCCACCCACTCCAGTATTCTTGCCTGGGAAATCCCATGAACAGAGGAGCCTGGTGGGCTATAGTCCATGGGGGTCACAAAGAGTCGGATGCAACTGAGCGACTAACACACACACACATTCTGTGTATTTTCAGGTAGTGTTGGTCGCTCAGTCATGTCCAACTCTTTGTGACTCCTCTGTCCATGGGATTCTCCAGGCCAGAATACTGGAGTCGGCTGCCATTTCCTTCTCCATTTATTTTCAGGTAGGAGTACAGCAACTCTATATACTTTAGTTTGGATCTTGCTATTTTAGCCCTTCCCCTATTTTTTTCTGCTATCATTTAAGAAATCCATTTTCTTTTGATGAGTGTTCATGTACTGAAATCACTGTCCATTATGTAAGAGCATTTGATTTCCTGGATGCCTATGTCCTGGATTTCAGAGTGGGAGTTCCATTACAGATGTTACTGATTTGGGCTGAGTTTCTTTCTCTGAGCTACACTCAACATTTGCCATCTGACTGTCTGATGATGAGTATATTGCACCTGAGTAGTTTTTCTGCATGTTATTTCATAGGAAAACGGAGATATGGATGGAAATTTGGCTGCTAAGAAAAATAACTTTGAAGACTATTTTTTTAAATGTATGTTTGTTGGGTTTTGAGTATGTATGTTTGTGTGTAAGAACAAGATCATAAACTCAAAGGAATACAAAGAAAAACCCCATGAAATATCATCTTGTCTTCATAAACCACTGCAGCAGCCTTAGAACTACACTATCCCAGACAGATGAAGAGATGTGTATTGATAGGCTTATTGGATGGCTGAAAAATTAATGATTCTTTGGGAAAGCTTCCAAGCAGCAGGCTAATTTTATTACCAGTACTTTTTTAATAAATCTTTGTTCCCTAACTGTACTCATAATAAATAATTTTTAAAAGATTATCTGCTTTAATATGAGCTGATCCAATCTTTTGACTTGGATATTAGTTTCCCATTTCATCTAAGAATCAGTGGTTGAAACTGGACTCCTTCTATCCTCTATTAGGACATTTTGGTTATATTCAAATACAGAATCTAAGAAGTTCACGTTTGGAAGTGTCTAAAGCAATCACTTCCTTTAGTTCCTTTCTTTCGCTGATGTAGAAACTGAGGCCAAAAGTTATTTGCCACAAGCGGTTATGTCACTATCTATTTCACCTCTCTTTCCTTTTTTCCCTCATATTTCTCTTTTCTAATTTTCCCCAGCAGAATTGCAGAATAAGGTCAAATCTATACAAATAAGTAAGTTCAGCTCAGTCAAAAACAACATTATGTCCTATAAATGTTACAGGAAGGAGACTATTAGAACAGGCCTATTGCCTTTGTCAGAGTACAGGCTGGCAACAAGCAATGGGCTTCATCCTGTATACGTTCTCACTGACTGAGGAAAGTAAATAAGGATTGCCAATGCTTTCTGTGGCTTCAGCTGGCAAGTCTCTCTCTAATATTTTAAACCAAGGTCACACAGCTAGCTGGCACTAGAATTAGCACCCAGAAACCCTGGCTTTCTGTAACTTTTCATTCCTTATCACGGCAACATTATCAGTCATTGGGATTGCATGCTCATGAAAACTGGGGTGTGGCATTGTAGCATTTGTGAGTTCTGTATAATAGAGACTCATGACATTGAGCATGAAATGGAACTAACAACATATACTCCTAAATCTGAGAAAGACAGCATCTTTATTCTGACCAACATGCGTGTTGGGGCTACACACTATATACTCTGGAGGAAGATTCAAAAGTAGGGGTATAAGTAAGAATCCTTCATCATGATGTTTAAGAAGTTACTTTAAAGTACTATTTCTACATTCCAGGAGATAGATCTTTTTAAAAGAAAAGGAAGCAATAGTGAGCCAATGAAAATGAGAATCACTGTTTCTTCACCTCCCATGGTAAAGTAACTCAGTTGGCCAAAACTGTTCCATTTCTTTTTAAACTGCTCCTTCTAACTCGTGTCCCCTGTGTATCTCTTACCCTATGATCGCAGCAATTTTTCAACAAATACTGCTCTACCTTTTCCCCTCCTTTCCACATCCACCCCATTTGTAAACCCCAGAATCCTTCCGCTCCCCAACCACCACTGAGAGCAAGGAGTGGTTCCGCAAACAGGCTGCAACCTAGAAAAACTGCTGCTTGGGCTTGAAGGTTTCCCTTACTTTGCACCTTGACATTTCTTAATTTAGAATCTCTCTTGGGCTCAGATTCTTGCAGTCAGTCTTGCTGAGTTACTTCCTTCCAGTTACTACCTTCCTGAGACCCGCTTCTGCTTCCACTCTGGCTACATCTTGGTTGGTAGGCTCAGCTGTGTTTCCCTGGTCCTTAGGCTGTGCCCCATCTCTGAATTTGAAGTTGGTTCTGTCATTGCAAGTGCCACACAGCACAGATTATGGGACCATTTTCCACTAAATCAAATACAAATTCCATTCACTGACCTTTATGACTCCACGATCTGACCTAAGGAACTGTGAGAACCTATCATTCATTCCCTCTCATTTCTCACCAAACAAGTACACCAGTCATTTCAAAACCTGCCCAGTGAGTGCTTTCCCACCACTGAAAGTTCCCGCACTCAATTCCCTGAGTTGGGAAAGCCCTTGTCAGAATCCTATCCCCACTGAGAGAACTCCACACATGTTCCAAGGTTGGATTTTTTAAAGCCACCTCTCCGGATTATAGGCAAAATTAACTAATTTCCAAAATATTATCCTGTGAGAGGCAGAGCCATGAAGCCAGACTAGGTTTGAATCTGTGCTTCTCCACTGGAATTCCAGCTGGAAGAGTGTGGTCAAGTGAAGTGTTTTTAGCCTCCATATCCTAATCTTCAGAGTAGAGCTCTAATCACCCTAACTTCACAGAGTTTTAGGAATGACTATCTGAGTTTAAAGCAAAATGCACCTGGCATATGATACATGCCCAGTAAATACATAATATTGTTAATACTTTGCCTCTAAGATACTTCCGAGAGAAGGTAATGGCAATCCTCTCCAGTATTCGTGCTTAGAGAACCTCATGAACACAGGGACCTGGAGGGTTATAGTCCAAGAGGTCGCAAAGAGTTGGGCAGAACTGAGTGACTAGCAGCAGCAACAAGATACTTCCCCTGCAATAAAAACTAAAACGCTTTATGGGTATAGACTTCTTTTCTAAGTGTTTCTGGGATATTTAATATTGTTATGCGGTATTCTATAGTTAAAATTTATTCTATTCTATAGTTAAAATTTCCATATATGAAAAGGTTTATCTATCCCCAAGCTCTGTGTTGTACCTGTGAATTATCCCCATTTCATCAATAAGGAAGACTGAGAGACCAAGCTGCTGGTCCAAAGACACACACACCTGGTAAATGGCACAGGCTCTGACATCAGCCCCACAAACTACGCACAATGGTGCAGCTTCCTTAGGCAGGCAAAAGCAGGTTTACCAAATTCTTCTATTCCTCACAGCACAGAACTCATTGTTTTATCTGAAGTAGGTACATAAAACACATGTCATGAATTATTATTCAGTGGCAAAACAGGAACAAAAAAGTCATCATGGTGGAGGTAAGATTTATAAAACTGGAATGGAAATAAAACTTATAAAAATTTGTGAATGGACATATTTTAGCATTTAACCAATAAACATCCCAGAAGGCTTTAAGAAGGCCTTCTTAAATGAGCAATGTAAAGAAATAGAGGAAACAACGGAATGGGAAAGACTAGAGATCTTTTTAAGGTAATTGGAGCTATCAAGGGAACATTTCATGCAAGGATGGGCAAGATAATGGACAGAAATGGCAAGGATCTAACAGAAGCAGAAGAGATTAAAAAGAGGTGGCAAGAATACACAGAAGAACTGTATTGAAAAGGTCCTAATGACCCAGAAAACTACAATGGTGTGGTCACTCTCCTAGAGCCAGACATCCTGGAATGTGAAGTCAAGTGGGCCTTAGGAAGCACTACCATGAACAAAGCTAGTGGAGGTGATGGATATCCAGCTGAGCTATTCAAACTCCTAAAAGATGATGCTATTGAAGTACACTCACTATGTTAGCAAATTTGAAAATCTCAGCAGTGGCCGCAGGACTGGAAAAGGTCAGTTTTCATTTTTCAATCCCAAAGAAAGACGATGCCAAAGAATGTTGAAACTACCATGTAACTGTACTCATTTCACATGCCAGCAAGGTAATGCTCAAAGTCCTTCAAGATAGTCTTCAGCATTACATGAAATGAAAACTTTGAGATATCCAAGCTGGGTTCAGGAAGGCATAGGAACCAGAGATCAAATTGTCAACATTTGTTGGATCAAACAGAAAGCAAACGAAGTCCAGAAAAATATATCTTTTTGCTGCATTGACTAAGCTAAAAGTCTGTGACTGTGTGAATCACAATAAACTGTGGAAAATTCTTAAAGAGATTTTAAAGTACCAGACCACCTTACCTATCTCCTGAGAAATCTGTATGTGGGTCAAGAAGCAACAGTTAGAACCAGACATGGAACAACAGACCAGTTCAAAATTGAGAGAGGAGTACAACAAAGTTGTATATTGTCACTCTACTTATTTAACTTACTTGCAGAGTACAACATGTGAAATGCCACACTGGATGAATCACAAGCTGGAATCAATATTGCAGAGAGAAATATCAACAGCCTCGGGTGTGCAGATACAACTCTAATGGGCGAAAGTGAAGAGGAACTAAAGAGCCTCTTGATGAGGGTTGAAGAGGAGAGGGAACAAGCTAGCATAAAACTCAACATTCAAAAAACTAAGACCATGGCATCCAGCCTCATCATTTCATGGCAAATAGAAGGGGCGGAAATGTGGATGCAGTGCTGGATTTTACTTTATTAGGCTCCAAAATCACTGTAGACAGGGACTCAGCCATCAAGTTAAAGATGCATGCTCCTTAGAAGAAAAGCTATGACCAACCTAGACAGCATATTAAAAAGCAGAGACATCACTATGCCAACAAAAGTCCATACAGTCAAAGCTATGGTTTTTCCAGTAGTCCTATACGGACACAAGAGTTGGACCATAAAGAAAGCTGAGCACCAAAGAACTGATGCTTTTGAATCGTGGTGCTGAAGGAAACTCTTGAAAGTCCCTTGGACAGTAGTAAGGAGATCAAATCAATCAATCCTAAAAGAAACCAACCCTGAATATTCATTGGATGAACTGATGCTGAAGCTGAAGCTCCAATGGTTTGGCCACCTGATGCAGAGTCAAGTCATTGGAAAAGACCCTGATGCTGGGGGAGATTAAAGGCAAATGGAGAAAAGGGTAGTAGAAGATAAGATTGTTAGATAGCATCATCAATTCAATGGGCATGAATTTGTGCAAACTCTGGGAGATAGTGAACGACAGAGGAGACTGGCATGCTACAGTTCAAAGGGTCGCACACGACTTAGCAACTAAACAACCAGAAAAACCATCCTATCCTAGTAAGATTAGGGACATTCTGGATATTAGTTTGTTACTTTATCCCTGGGAAAATTTTAGACAAAGGATACAATTTATTTTTAAGTCAACTGATTTGGTTTTAACATCCCTTGTTTGAAGTGTTAGATCTATAAAACTTCCTGATAGTTCAGGCTCACAAATCAATCTTAAAGGCCCTACACATAGGCCTTTAAGAACCAGAGAACAACAACAAAAGAACCAGAGGAGGAGAGAGGACATTTCCAGTATCTGGGCAGGCCGAGGTGGGGAAGGAAGAGAGGGAGGCCAGATACAATGCTAGGAAGCTTGGAGTTACTGTTCAAAATTTCAAATTCTTCACAGATTTTACATTGTATCCAACTTAAATCCATTTCTTTATTCATTCAACAAATGTTTACTAAGTACCAATTAGTAAGGCATGTTCTGTATCAAGTAGTCTGGCTATAACATTGAACAAAAGGTCTGCTTGTTAAGAAGCAGTATACTTATTCTGGGTCAGTTCTATAACTGGTATGTGCGTGTATGCTCACATGCATGTGGGTGTGTGATTGATTTGTGAGTAATTTCTAACACATTTTGTTTTGACCACCCTTTGTTAGCTTGTACACGCAAAACTCACCTTGCCACACTGTTGTATTAAAAAATTACAAACAGGCCTGTAAGCCAAATAAATTGATTTTCGGATTACCTACATTTTTCATTAAAATTCTTTCACTTATCCCATGTAATTGAGATATAAGTCTGAATGGTCACGTTTCTGAAAATGAGTCATCATGGATTTTTTAAAAATAGAATCTTATGGGATAGCTGACAGTGAAAATGAAGGCAAGTGGAGAGGAGCATCAGAAAGAAGGCTGATAATATGAGACTATGTGTCTCTCATCCTTAGAAAATAAGGTTCATTACTGGATAAAAACCCTGATAATTCTCATATATGCCTATGGATAGAAGTGCAATGCTTTCTAAAAATAATATTATTCTTCAAACGCCTTCCAATCCTGGTTTTAAAAGATCTGTAGTAGAAGCAGCCAGGGTTAAGAAAAAATAAGTTTCCACTTTTGTATCTTCACATTTTAGGTCTAGACTGGGGTAATGCCAATTTTGATTTTAACCCAACATCTGGAGGAAATTACATTTTCAATAGAAAAGTAATGTTTACTGAAAATGACTGACTCATCACGTAGTTTTCTGGGGGAGTAAATTATTTATACCTAAACAAAATGAAGAACAACTGTCAAGAATCCAAAAATAATGAGTAAACATTTCTGGATTTTAGCAATCAATGATATGAATTGACAAAATAAAGCAGTCTTCTTAAGCAGTGAATTTCATAATTTGCCTCTATCATCAGGAAGAATATACATATGCACATCTTCTTTGTCCATTTTTATGACTTTTGTGCCTCTATTACAGTAACTGCTGTCTGCCAGTCAACGACAGTACGCTTGTACTTCTATGAGTGTATATAAATTTAACTCTTTCCCTTAGGACAAACAGGGAATATACATATATAATGATAGTTATAATAAAACCTAGGGGTGAGTATGTGCTGATAAATGATTATTTTTAATGACAGAACTTCTCACAGAACCCTGATTAAAGATTTTCCTGCATGGAGACATTTTATCTTTCTTAAGGGAGTAAAATAAGTACCTATAATCTGTAAATTGTACTTCATTTTCTTAAAAATTTTATATACCTATTTTATATATATGTGTGTGTGTCCGTGTGTGTGTGTGTGTGTGTGTATTATATATATATATGATTTTGAAAAATAGTTTTGCATGAAGTTGTTCAAGTTGGCATTCTATAGCCAAGAATACTGGAGTGGGTTGCCATTTCCTTCTCCAGGGGATCTTCCCAATAGAGGGATCAAACCCACGTCTCTTTGTTTCCTGTACTGGCTGGCAGGTTCTTTACCACTAATACCACAAGGGAAGCCCCAGTTTTATACAGATGTCTCAAATAAGTAAGCACTTTAAAAATAATAATGAATAAAGTATTAGATAAAAGGATAACATAAAGAATAAAAATATTTTCAAAGATAATTCATTCATCATAGATAAGTATTTGCTTGTATTATTATACAGCCTGTCCCAAACAAGGTCTATAATAGAAAGAGATGGTGAGCTTTACCTATGACTAACCAAAATGAGGTCTTTATGAAATGAGGGACAAACACATCATACATCTAGCTACCGGAGCTCTTCATCTAGAAGCTAAATCTCACCTACTCTCTAAGCCAATCCCACATACCACAAGGAGTGCCTCTACAGACAAAACACTGATGAGTAAGGTGAAATTAAGTCTCATTCTATGAGATCTAGTGCTCACAGTATTAGCATTAGTGGGAAAGTTGTGTTACATACCCCTGATGCCATGTGCCTAGGCTTCTGGGTCTACTTCCCTAAACCAAGGACAGCTCACTTATCCTGACACTATGTCTATAGTTTTTTTGTTTTATTGGTTTAGTTTCTGTGTATGCATACACAGATATATAGCTATAAACAGATTATGGATGTATAGTATATATACATTTTACATATAAAATAAACAAACCAAATCTCATTCCTTGTGTCAGTAAGGTGTATTTTATTTGTTTTACTCCAGGGCTGGCTGGAATGCTGCTTTAAACTGTCAGATTCTCTAAAACCTCCTGTGCCTCTGCTTGTTGGCATGCTCCCAGCACCTGGATGCTATCTGTGGACTTCCCAGGTTACTCCCATACCAGTCCCCCCAGATAAGGAGCCAGCCCTATAGCTTTCCTGGGCTCACTCTTATGTTTCCACAGGATCCCAGTGTCCTTGTTTTCTTCACTAGTCAGTACTGCTAACAGTATGGATTTTGTTCCAGCCTGCCTGAGTTATGACACAGGAAGGTCATTAAAGTTAAAAGTTTTAAAATCACATGTGGGTTTTATGGACCTCATGCTGTCTATATAGACTAAAGCCATCAACCAACTGCTGTTCCAGGGAATTCTGCTCCTGCACTGCAAGTCAGTGTGTTAAGACTGCTCAGCTTCCCTTACCACTGTCCACTTAAAGAATTCACCGTCATCAATCACTTTTTAAAATTTTTAAGTAAAATATAAAACTGAACAAATCATTCCAACTTAAGGAATTATTTGTGAGGGCTTCCCTGGTGGCTCAGTGATAAAGAATCCACCTGAACTGCAGGAGATCCAGGAAATGCAGGTTCAATCTCTGAGTAGAGAAGATCCCCTAGAGGAGAAATGGCAACCCACTCCAGTATGACCTGGACAATCCCATGGACAGAGGAGTCTGGCAGGCTACAGTCCCCAGGGTCACAAAGGTCACACACAGCTGAGCATATGCAATTATTTGTGAATTCCTTTTTGTGACAACCACATCTAAATCCTAAATATGACAGTAGGGACTATGGATTAATAACCAATTTTTTAGCAAAAGAAGTCACTGCCAAAAAAAAAAAAAAAAACGAACATTTTCTCTGAACAGTAAAGAAAAACTTCAAAATCTGTCTTTGGAAAAGGTAGCTAAATGGTTCAGAACTCTCAAAGTCTACATATAGAGTCATTTATTCCAATTTCCATATCATAGAAATTTCCCCAAAACTATTCACCTTATTTTCTCTGGGGAGAATAAAAATGAAGATTTAGATAACTGCATTAAGAAATCTTTGTAGACCCATAAAATTATTTTTCTATCAATGGGTACAGGACATACTAGGAGAAGCTTGGCATATTTGAAATTGTTGCTGAAGTGAAAATAACTTTTTAAAATGCAGAATTTTCATGTGACCAATTTTTCTTTCATGTGGTCAACATTTGGTTTGCTGGTTATAAACTATATACTTTTTTTTTTTTTTTAACTTAGCACCGGTGTTCATGAACTATGACATCTGGAGACCCTTACTTCCTATTGGTACATAAGTTCCTTCTATCGCACTTAACTAAGCCATGAAACTATGGCCACTCTAGATATAAACTTGGATGGTTACTGAAATACAGAATAAAATCAAATTCTGTGTTCTTTTTGCTGTTAAGGTCTTTATTTGTTTTACAAAATAACTCTCATAATCAGAAGTCCTACAGAAAAATTTAAGTTGACGTCAGAGTAACAAGGACACTGGATTTTTAAAAAATGCACATATGTAGTGTTTAGGATCAAAATCTAATCCCTGTTTTCCTCTTTTCAATACACAGCTTTGTTCAGAAAGCCATCCCATCACTGCTTCTAGTGAATGCATCTTGATTGCTCTGAGCTACCCAGTGTATGGCATTAACATGGCAACTGCCATCAGTCTGACCTAGTCAGATAAACATGAGGATTTACATTCCATAATTGGGAAATAAGTTCTCTGTTTCTCACTAAATATGAACCAAAAAACATACAGTCCCAGGTCACAAATTCAGCCATCGTGTAATCACCACAGAAAAGAGTCTGAGGAGCAGGCTAACACATCAAGGGTGATAGACAGCCCCCAGTGACATGGTTCAGTCAACAATCAATTCTTGAGCACTGACAAATTCTGGAGATAAGAAATACCTTTATTGCTTAGGCTATTTCTGTCAGAATTTCCAGTACTTACAGTTCACAGCATACTAACGGATTAAATACAGTTTAAGAGTAATCTAGCTGAAAATGCAAACAATTATATTTCACAGATTGAGCCTTCTCATGGTATTGAATTCCACTGGCATACAATTAGTAATATCTAATATATTAATTTCAAGACCAGTTTTAGGAAAAAATTCACCTTAAGCATGGGAAACAAAAAGCGCTTTTAAAGACTTACAGTTATACTCATAAAGCAAGAGCTTTAAAATGTTGAATAAACTGTTTAGGCAAAACAAACCACGTTATTGATGAAGACTGAAAAATGTTTAAAATTAAATTAAGTTTAATTCTGCCCATGATTCAATTTAAGGAAATAATGAAAAATTTGTTTTATACAGATATATTATTAGAAAGTATCCAGTTGTAAGATGCTTTAAATTTTTAACCTTAAAGAAATTTTATTTTCTCTCTCAAATATACCCCAGAATTAATGGAAAAAATAAAATAAAATTATAACAATGCTTTAAATACAACTCAAACTTTGGTTGGACCATTTTAAAAAATTCTGACCCAGTTAAAACATTAGAAAGTGAAAGACACTCAGTTGTGTCCGACTCTTTGCGACCCCATGGTCTATACACACAGTCCATTGAATTCTCCAGGCCAGAATACTGGAGCGGGCAGCCTTTCCCTTCTCCAGGGGATCTTCCCAACCCAAGGATCGAACCCAGGTCTCCCACATTGCAGGCAGATTCTTTACCAGCTGAGCCACAAAACATTAGACTTAGTCACTAAAGACATTCACCTAATAAGTTGGCAGTATTCCTCAGTTAATACTCAGCTTTTTTGGTGAGTTGCCTTAGAAAAGACCAAATAACAAATCAATCCTCCAGGGAGAAATTCCACAGAAACCTTGAAGAAGCAGCATAGAATCTTTTCAAGTCTCCTGTTGGGGAGATCTTAACTCTCTACTCAATATAGCCAGCCTAACTCCTGGGGAAATGGAAAGCCAGGGTTGAAGATACAGAAAAGTTTTGTTTTTTTGTTTTTTAATCAGTGGAAATTAACCAGCCAAATATTAATGGGATTGGAGATTATGTCCTTGGCATCATCATTCAACCATGTAAACCAACCAGACCAGCAAACTCATTTAAATTACACACAAGAAACAAATTTTCTCAATTTTGTATTATTTTGATACAAAGGTTCCCTACCTCCTGATTCTTTTCTTAAGACCAAAGCAGTAAAGGCAGAAATTATCCTAAGAATCAAACAATGTAATTAATTTACCATGGATTTGTGTTTCCTTGAACAGATCCCTTAAAACAGTGACCAACCCCTTTGCAACTGATTATTTCTCTAGCTTAATTCTATAAATGAGCATGACCATTAAGGAATTTGCTTCTCTGCCTATTTTTATCTATAGATACATTAATAGACATCAACTCCATCAAATTGTCAATGAAAATATGAAGTACTATGAAACGATCAAGATAACACTAAAGAAATGAGTATTATTCTTTTAGTGAGTGTTTTCCAAGCAGTTAAGCATGAATTGTTGAGTAGAGAATCCAACATAATAGACACATGCTATTTTTAGCCCTGGAAAAGTAGAATGTTATTAATCACATTATAATCCTGGATAATGCAGGCAGATATGTTAGTATACTTCTCATCGCCAGAATCCTGAGGGCTTGCCGCCTTACTGGATGGCATATTTTTTAACAAACCCTACATTCGGCTTACATGTGTCTTCATTTTAACTGTGAGAATCTAGTAGAAACCCAACCTTTCTCAGCTCAGTTTCTTTATCTGTGAAATGGGGGGAAAGTAATAATTACCTAATGTTCTCGGGTGTCCTGTGGTTTAACTAATTAGAGGTTGTACAGCCTGATAAAGCACTAAGTGGTATTAAATATCTATATAGCAGGCATTTACTGGCCAACATGTTCGCCAGCTGCTTAAATACAGCTGCTGTTAACAAGCAGTAGAAAAAAATCAGCTAAAAGCATGTGAAGAGTGGATTGGAGCAAACGACATGGAAGGAGTGTTTTACAAGTCATGAATTGGTTAACATTGTTTTTAAAATTAAGAATTGATTTCTTTGTAGAATGTCCATGTCTTTTAAAATCCTAGAAAGGTGAACCTTAGGTAAAGCTTAGAAATTATAGGAAGAAAATACTCTGAAGTTCATGGACTGTACCAAAAGGACTTTCAAACCCAAATTGAGATCGTTTGCCTTTCTTCCCCACTGTTCTTTCTCTTTGTTCTGCTGATGATAAAACTCAAGTGATGTATACAGATACAACCAAAGACACTAGTTTATCAATGGCAAGTTCTTACGGAGAAGTTGGGTTATATGCACTGTGCTTCTTTAGCAAGCTAGAGTCAGATTAAGAAAGAGAGTGGATTAAACACAAACAGATACTAGGGTACTCACTGACTTTTGTTCCTGCTGATGATCAGTATCTGTGGCCCCAACCATATCATGGCTTCCCTGGTACCACAGCAGTAGCAGTAAAGAATCTGCCTGCCAATGCAGGAGATGCAGGTTTGATCCCTGGGTCAGGAAGATACCTGGAGAAGAAAATGGCAACCCACTCCAGTATTCTTGCCTGGAAGATCCCATGGAGAGAGGAGCCTGAGAGGCTACAGTCCATGAGGTGGCGAGAGACAGACATGACTGAGCAACTAAACCAACACTGCCAGCAGCACTGGGGCTATGCTATGCCATTGTAGAACAGAGGCGAGCGTGTGTCTGTCAGTATTGTAAGGGTAACAGTGATCTACTGTTAGAACACACTATTTTTTGTTTATTTATTTATTTCAGTAAGACTCACTTCTGAGTTTGCCATTCCAAGTTAATTTTGAAGTAAGAAGATTAGGATAATTTCTAATCATCATTGTCCATTATACAAAACGCACTCAGAATATAACTTTGCACAGGAAATGTAATATCCTTTTAAATACTGATGACATAATTGTAATCATTATAATGGATAGCTTTCAAATAAAGTAGGAAAAAAAACCCACCCTGGTCCTAATACCTAAATGTTCAAAGAAATAAGAGCTCAATATTAATTCTATGAAAAGCTAAAGCATTATTTTTGGCAAGTAACTGAAATCATTTGCTTTGTATTAAACACTACACAGACTCACAGAAAAAGTGCACCATGTCACTTGGAATCACTTATCAACTGGCTAAACATGGTGATCATAAATGTAGGACTTACAACATTTCCAGGCATAAATTAATTCTGTCATGCCAACATCCCAGGTCATCATCAGATAATAAAGCTCAGATGTTTGTCATCCATTACCATTCAAGAACAAGAAGTGATGTTTAGGGAAAATATGTATAACTTATCCTTTCCTCAATGCTTTACATTTTATTAGAGATCAAAATCAGCTATTATAGAAGGATATTATTTGAATTGTATTAGTTTTGCATTCACAGAATCACCTTTACTGAAAGATACTTTAATATTGTGCCCCTTACATTTTTTTGAGGGTCATAAAATATATATAAAATTTAATATGGCATATTATGTAAAATATAATTTAGGACTCTATTATATAAATTCATATCCAGCACATAAAAACCCACATGATACATTTTGGAATTCAGTGCTAAAAAAATATCTGGTTCCTCTGAAAAACTGGTGTATATATATATTCTGGCTCAGTATTATAAGCTACATAATTACACCATGTTTGTTGTTTCCTGAATCCCAACTCCAGCTTTCTGGAAGCTGAGAGCCAAATTTGAGTGTCAATCACACAACCTTTATAATATGCTTACATTGCTTATAATATGGCATCTTTCTATTTGAAACATATTTTCTAATTCAATTTGTATTTTACTATTTAATTAGAGATTCCTATTTTTGAAAACAATCTCAAAGTTTTCATGAAACAGGTACGCTGTAAATATAAATATATAAATGCAAAAGTCAGCTTATCCTATAAATAATTTATCTTTGTAAAGTACAGATCAATATTTTAAAACTGCTATTACAATGCATCCTTAATGTGGATAGTTGATATGATCTTAAGAACTGAAAATAAAAGGATTCTGTCTTCTCTGTAATTTTGACTCTTCATCTCGTTATCTATGTCTTAGCACAAAATCAGGCTATACTTGGTGGCACAAATATCATTTCAATCTGTATAAAAATCAAAGAGCCATATTTCCCACATATCAATCACCAGCGTAAACCTAGCAATATTGGAAAACAAGGAGGAACAATCTTGAGAACAGAGCCTAGCATAAATATACTAGCTGGATATTGTCGGCGGTGGAAATAAAATGTTAATATTGATAGTAACAATGTTAATAATTTATTATGAGCCAAATGCTCACTTAACTTTAACCTCAGAGCCCATTCCAAAAAAATGCAACGTATGCTTGTTAGGTTTAATTTCTCCATCGGAATATTTCCTCTTTCATTTCAACTTTGTAGTCTTAAAAAAAAGGTATTCATGTCACTGAAATTCTGTCCTACAGGAGCTCCATCTATGGCAACTCTGTGGAGGTTAGGAAACTTTATTAAATTCAGTAGGAAAAGGGAAATAAGATTTAATGAGGTCAGGAAGAAATCTCAGCACACTAACTTAACTTGGGTATGATATTTCCCAGGCTTTAGTTGTTTCAAATCATAAGTGTTTTTCCTTTCCTTATAAAATAAACTCTGCAAATGTACTCCCAGTCTCCACTGCAAGGTCACTGTTTCTGTAATCTTGCGATTACCTTCTCTGGAGTGCACACCATAAAAATGCTAACACAAACCCATGACCTGCTATCCCGTTTCCAAATAAAAATAGAAGGAAAAAAGCCCTGAAATGTTTGCTGTAGTAACCTAGTTATAGCTCTATTTTCATTCCCACTTATTTGAACTTTATCGCAGAGCAACATATGCCCATAGAGCTGCGACAGCCAGCCAAGTACCTTCAAGTAGTAGCAAGATGGTTCACTGTAAAGACATCACATTAGCAGGTGTGCTTACTAAGGACAAACAGACTGTTTTATAGGACACAAAACTGAGGATCAAAACCTAATCAAGGCTCATTCCTCTTTACCAAGTGGACTGCTGTACAACCTTGGACTAGTCAAATAATTAATTATACATTTTCTCTGTTTAGTCATTAGTAAAAGATGACAGCCAACTTAATGGATAATTATATGTGTTCCCAAACTCAGAGGCTTCTCAGGTGGCTCTAGAGATAAAAAAATCAGTCTGCCAATGCTGTAAGAGACGCGGGTTTGATCCCTGCATTGGGAAGATCCCCTGGAGAAGGGATGGCAACCTAGAGAATCCCACGGACAGAGGAGCCTGGAGGGCTACAGTCCACAGGGTCACAAAGAGTCGGATATGAGTGAAGCAACTTAGCATACACCAAACTCAGAGAATAACCTATTAGTAAGCAGTGTTTTTCTGTTTGCCTGTTTTTTTTTCATGGTTTGGAATAGTGAACATTATGCCCACTGTGTATGGAGCATGTAGACCAGTGTTAGAATTTTGGCTTAGAAATGTAGCAGCAATTTGATCTTGAACAAACACCATTTTTGAGCCTAAATTTCATCAACTATTAAAAATAAGGATAATAATAGATATTTTGCAAATTGTAGTGAAAACTACCATTAAGAATAGCTGTAGAATTTTCATCTATATCATCAGCACATTACAGTTCCTCAAGAAGACTTAGTTTTCTTTAATCACTTCCCCTTATCTCAAGATACATTGTTCCCATCAAACCAGGTTTAGTCTCACAGAAGCATTTAGGTTAATTCAATCTGTGATATATGTTTTGTGATTTTATCACAGGTCCTATATGAACTGGGGAACCATCCCTGCCTTCAGAAAGCTTACAACCTAATTATAAAGGGGAAAAATAGGCCAGAATTTATAATTGAGCATCAAATAAAATATGGAGAGTTCTCAAATTTAAAACAATGTCTTGATTTTCTTTGAAAGTCCACTTTCTTGCCTAGCCAGAATATTCTTGAAGAAAAACTGTAATGTTATTCACGTGCTCAGTCACTAAGGCATGTCCGACTCTTTGCGACTCCATGGGCTATAGCCTGCCAGGCTCCTCTGTCCGTGGGATTCTCCAGGCAAGAATACGACAGTGTGTTGCCATTTCCTCCTCCACCTTATTGTGCATAGTTCTAGGAAGCAAAAAGTTAAATGAAACAAGGGATGGAATTGAAGAATAGAAATAACCTGTTTAAGCAAAATGACTTTATAATGTCCCCAAAGCATGGTGAACTTCCACCTTACTCTGGAAATTATCAAAATCTGAGTTCAGATCCCCAACCAAGCAATGACAATAAGACATGACCAAGGTAGGGAAGAATTCAGCCTAGCTAATTTTGATAATTTACTTTCTTTTTTTAATTGAAAAATACCATAATTCATGATTTTCCTTTTAATTCACCTATAATTATTATATATCAGTTAATATGCTGTTGCTTTTACTCAGCATCGTAAGTAGTTCTCTAAATTTCTGTGGTGTTCACAATTATCCTTGTTAGAGGACATATCATAACTTATTAAAGGGTTTTATATATTATGCATTAATCTTGCTTCCATTTTTGTGCCACAATGAATTTCTTTTTCCTTGGCTTGAAATATTTTCCTAGGACAAATTTTTGGGAGTACAATATTAGATCAAAGTCTATGAACTGCTTACTCTCAACATACCAGAAAAAACTAATCATTACCATTTACCATCTTCATTCAATTCTTAAAATATAAATATATTTTAGGTTTTATCAATATTCGACAGAAGTATAATGAGACAGTAAAACTTTATTACAATTTGTCATAAGATTTTAAACATATCAACCTCTATTTTAAAGAGAATATTTGTATAAAATATTTTAAAAGATAAACTTTCATCAAAATGGGGTGAGTCAGGTTTTTGTAATAAAGTATTACATGATTAAATCTTTCCAGTTGAATGCCAAATGAAGTGAAAATGCTACATTTATTTTTGTCCTTAAAAATGCATTATTCATCTACTTATTCTTGATTTGGGGAAAATTCATCTAGAATATCATAATCTGAAGACTCATGGTCTGAGTTTTCACTTAAAAAAGAAATTTCATCAGCATCATTAAAGTCTTAAGTGCTACTGTCTCTTTCCATTCATCTTTTGATTCATTTAATAATTGTGAAACATCTTTCCTTAATTTTATTTTTTTAAGTCTTTTTCAGGATAATTAGGAATCAAAGATGAAAAATTAACTAATTCCTGTAATAATTAAATAGCAAAATGTTTAGGATATGGGAAAAATAATATCACTATATCCCACAATATAAGATTTATAAAAGGGCCCAATGGACCCATATGATAATTACAAGAGAGGATGAATTCTACCCTAGTTAAATAAACAAGTAAATGTTCTCTTTGTCCTTTGGAAAACTTCTAAGAATAACATTTATAATATATCAAGACTTACAAAGAGTTTCAGAAAATCAAAAATTAGATCCAATGGGCCCTATGGTATGTAAGGTAGACAGCTTTTTCTGCATGTCCATTTTCTAGTTAAAACAAGTTTTAGGAAAACAAATAGAAATCACTAAAAACTACTGGGCACCTATTACTATATTCAAGGCATGATACTATTATTTAATTTACAAAGTAGGGCTTCCCTGATGGTAAAGAATCCACCTGTAATGCAGGACACACAGAAAATGCAGGTTCAATCCCTGGGTCAGGAAGATCCTCTCAAAGAGAAAATGGCTACCCACTCCAGTATTCTTGCCTGGAGAATCCCATGGACAGAGGACCCTGGTGGGCTACAGTCCAAAGGGTCCCAAAGGGTCAGACACAACTGAGCAAATGAGTACACACAGGGAAGTTTACAAAGTAGGTCCAAAAGAGAGGAATTTTAATTCCCGTATTAGAGGAAGTATTTGAACTCACCTCTATTTTATTTCTATTTCTTTTATTTTACTCCATTTTATTTTTATTTATTTTCTGGCTCAAGCTTTTACATGGGAGTTAGTTGTCATAAATTGTAATCATATAAATAGGCTTCCACTCAACCCACTGTTATAAACCATAAGAGGAGACAATATGAGATAAGGAGAAAAGGAATCTAGAAAAGAAATAGTTGCCTGCAAGTGGTCTCTGAAAGAGTAGAAATTATGCTATTTTTACATATTTGAGAACACAGAGAAACAAGTGCCAGCATATCCCTTGGAATTTTTTTTTCTTTGAAACAGTATGGATTTATATTTTCCTGAGGTTTTAAATCAGAACAAGGCACTGGTTTTCTTGCCTAATGGTTTGCAATTATGAAAAATAATGCTACTGCCACATAACATGATGCCTGTGGTTCTTAGTCAACTTGGTGACAATGCTGCTCTCCACAGGTCACACATCAAAGGGACACATCAACAGCGGTTGCCCGGTTTCACAGACTTCCCTCCAACTCACACTGTTTTAGAACAGAACAATGATTGCTAATAAATTTAAAGCCACGATGACTCAATCACTGGGCAAGGCCAGATTTTAATCATCTGAAATCAGGAAACACAAGTTATCACAATGCCTTAAGTTTCTTCAGCAATTTGCTTCTAAAAACCTTTATCTCTAATTCAGTTTTTCAGCTAATTAAACCTGTAAGCATTTATCTTCACAGAACCAGGAAAAAATTGTTTTTTCTATCTCCAACCCATCCTGTGGTACTTTCACTGGGGTCTACTTCCTGACTGGAGGTTAGCAACATTTTTAGGAAAGTATTCAATAGTCCTCAACAAAATGTGGTGGTAGGGGTAGTATACACCTGTGGAAGTAGTATTTCCATACCACCTCTGCCCACTCAGTTCAGTTCAGTTCAGTTCAGTTGCTCAGTCGTGTCCGACTCTTTGCGACCCCATGAATCGCAGCACGCCAGGCCTCCCTGTCCATCACCAACTCCCGGGGTTCACTCAGACTCGCATCCATCGAGTCAGTGATGCCATCCAGCCATCTCATCCTCGGTTGTCCCCTTCTCCTCCTGCCCCCAATCTCTCCCAGCATCAGAGTCTTTTCCAATGAGTCAACTCCTCTCATGAGGTGGCCAAAGTACTGGAGCTTCAGCTTCAGCATCATTCCTTCCAAAGAAATCCCAGGGTTGATCTCCTTCAGAATGGACTGGTTGGATCTCCTTGCAGTCTAAGGGACTCTCAAGAGTCTTCTCCAACACCACAGTTCAAAAGCATCAATTCTTTGGTGCTCAGCTTTCTTCACAGTCCAACTCTCACATACATACATGATTACTGGAAAAACCATAGCCTTGACTAGACAGACCTTTGTTGGCAAAAAATGTCTCTGCTTTTGAATATGCTATCTAGGTTGGTCATAACTTTTCTTCCAAGGAGTAAGTGTCTTTTAATTTCATGGCTGCAATCACCATCTGCAGTGATTTTTGGAGCCCCAAAAAATAAACTCTGGCAGTGTTTCCACTGTTTCCTCATCCATTTGCCATGAAGTGATGGGACCGGATGCCATGATCTTCGTTTTCTGAATGTTGAGCTTTAAGCCAACTTTTTCACTCTCCTCTTTCACTTTCATCAAGAGGCTTTTGAGTTCCTCTTCACTTTCTGCCATAAGGGTGGTGTCATCTGCATATCTGAGGTTATTGATACTTCTGGCAATCTTGATACCAGCTTGTGTTTCTTCCAGTCCAGCATTTCTCATGATGTACTTTGCATATATGTTAAATAAGCAGGGTGACAATATACAACCTTGACAGACTCCTTTTCCTATTTGGAACCAGTCTGTTGTTCCATGTCCAGTTCTAACTGTTGCTTCCTGGCCTGCATACAGATTTCTCAAGAGGCAGGTTAGGTGGTCTGGTATGTCCATCTCTTCAGAATTTTCCACCGTTTATTGTGATCCACACAGTCAAAGGCTTTGGCATAGTCAATTAATTTCCCTCAATCCCCAAGTTTCTAATAACTCAGCCCCTGGTTGAAGACTACAGTTGGGCTTCCTAGGTGACACTAGTGGTAAAGAACCAGCCTGTCAATGCCCAGGACATATGGGTTCGATTCCTGGGTCAGGATGATCCCCTGGAAGAGGGTACGGCAATCTACTCCAGTATTCTTGCCTGGAGAATCCCATGGACAGAGGAGCCTGGCAGGCTACAGTCCATAGCATCACACAGAGTTGGGACACAACTGAAGGGACTTAGCACACACACACACACACACACATGATAATTGGGGACTGTGAACAAGTTTGTAGGGTAATATGTTTAAATATAGTCTCTTGAAAAGAAATTAGAAAATCTATGGGATCCACTTAGCTGATAAATGTGGGAAGAACACAGAAGGTTTACCATATGGAATACATACAGGGCATGGTCCCACTCATGATTCTCACTCTGTGTGGGGAAATCACTTTCTCACCTCCTTGATACTGAGGTTGGTAACATGACTGGTTTTGATCATTGGAATCTGAGCAGAAATGACAATTTAGCTATTTAAAGCAGAGGCTACAGTTAACACAAAATTTGTCTGCCCTTTTGCTTCTTCATGAGAAAGCTATGCCCCCGTAGTCACTGGTCCCAAAATGATAGGAGGAAAAATAAATGTTTGTTATTAAAAGTCTTTGAACGCTGTTAGTTAGGGCTGATTATTGTATATACCTGACTAATGAGCACAGTATTTCAATAATTACTTTCCATCTTCGTTCCCCTCATTCTGCCCGCAGGTGCATTCATTACTTTAGGCAAAACAATGTCAGTTAAGCATGCAAGCTCTGAAATTCGATAGACCTTCAGTAAGCTAACTTCTGCAAACACAGTCAATTGTGAAACGGGCATAACAACAGTATCTAGTTCATACTGTTGATAAGAGATAAAGTCCATAAGATAAGAGATAAGGTACTATGCTCATTATACAGCAACCATTCACTATATGTTAGCTATGATTTTACTATTTTTTCATTATTTATTCTTCATTATTGACACTCTATCATGCCACAAGCTGCCATTAAAGACCCAGGTAAGAAACATCTTTCCAATTATCAGTATCCCATGTTAGTGTAGTGAACATTTTTCATAAAAATGCATATCATTTCATAAAAAGTGCAACAGCAAAATAGAAAGTATGATAAGTTTATGTTTTAAAACTGTGATGCTGAGAATAAATGACTTTTTCATGTAGCTGAATAGGAATTCTTTCACACTGAAATCATTTAAAACCCTTTTGATGGAAATATTCCCAAATTTCATGATGATTTGCCTTTCTTCTGTATACAAATTTCAAGTTTTAAGCATTTTCCATGAATCTATATTTGTTTATTTTTTAATAATTATAACACTTGGCATTTTTAAAATAAATTTGAGGTATCCATACTGATTATAGGCTAAACACTACAACTTACATTTCTCAATATAATCTGTATAGCACCTTCTCCTTTGCTTAGTTTAAATAAAGGTAAAGTGCAACATGTATAGTTGCTTGGCTTTAGCCAGATGACCACTGTCCTACCTCAATCAGATTAGCAAATCCAAGGATTAACCAGTTTTCCTTGAAGTTATTTTATACTCTTTACTTCAGTTCAGTCGCTCAGTCGTGTCTGACTCTTTGCGACCCCATGAATTGCAGCACTCCAGGCCTCCCTGTCCATCACCAACTCCTGGAGTTCACTCAGACTCACGTCCATCGAGTCTGTGATGCCATCCAGCCATCTCATCCTCTGTCGTCCCCTTCTCCTCCTGCCCTCAATCCCTCTCAGCATCAGGGTCTTTTCCAATGAGTCAACTCTTCGCATGAGGTGGCCAAAGTACTGGAGTTTCAGCTTTAGCATCATTCCTTCCAAAGAAATCCCAGGGCTGATCTCCTTCAGAATGGACTGGTTGGATCTCCCTGCAGTCCAAGGGACTCTCAAGAGTCTTCTCCAACACCACAGTTCAAAAGCATCAATTCTTTGGCACTCAGTCTTCTTTACAGTCCAACTCTCTTAATGAGATCATATTTTGTTTACCAGTACTTTTGATACTATAGCATTATTCAAAGTATTTTCTCCTAATTCATAATCAGTAACCACTTCAACTGCTTTGACATGTTCAACTCAGTCTATCATTTCTATAAATGTCAAACTATGGCAAGTGACCAAATATGTATCCGATTTTGAGACAACACTCTTTGATGGGAAAATAACACCATCTCGTGAAGACTTCAGATATTCAGTCTCAAGTCTATCCATCCCAATTATGTTTTTAATTCATAATTCATTCACGTACTAAATCTTTCCAAATAGGAAAGACATACATCAAGGCTGTATATTGTCACCCTGCTTATGTAATTTATATGCAGAGTACATCATGAGAAATGCTGTGCTGGAGGAAGCACAAGCTGGAATCAAGATTGCCAGGAGAAATATCAATAACCTCAGATATGCAGATGACACCACCCTTATGGCAGAAAGTAAAGAAGAACTAAAGGGCCTCTTGAAGGAAGTGGAGAATGAAAAAGTTGGCTTAAAGCTCAATATTCAGAAAACTAAGATCATGGCATCCAGTCCTGTCACTTCATGGCAAATAGATAGGGAAACAGTGGCTGACTTTATTTTTTGGGGCTCCAAAATCACTGCAGATGGTGATTGCAGCCATGAAATTAAAAGATGCTTACTCCTTGGAAGGAAAGTTATGACCAACCTAGATAGCATATTCAAAAGCAGAGACATCACTTTGTCAACAAAGGTTGGTCTAGTCAAGGCTATGGTTTTTCCAGTAGTCATGTATAGATGTGAGAGTTGGACTGTGAAGAAAGCTGAGCACCGAAGAATTGATGCTTTTGAACTGTGGTGTTGGAGAAGACTCTTGAGAGTCCCTTGGACTGCAAGGAGATCCAACCAGCCCATCCTAAAGGAGAACAGTCCTGGGTGTTCATTGGAAGGCCTGATGTTGAAGCTCAAACTCCGATACTTTGGACACCTGATGCGAACAGCTGACTCATTGGAAAAGTCCCTGATGCTGGGAAAGATTGAGGGCAGGAGGAGAAGGGGGTGACAGAGAATGAAATGGCTGGATGGCATCACTGACTCGATGGACATGAGTTTGGGTAAACTCCAGGAGTTGGTGATGGACAGGGAGGCCTGGTGTGCTGCGGTTCATGGGGTCTCAAAGAGTCGGACATGACTGAGTGACTGAACTGAACTGAACTAAATCTTTACCAAGAAGCCACAATGCATTATTTTGGGAGCCCGAGAGAAAGATGTAAAGCAAGACAGCCTCACAGAGTTTAAGGGGCAACAGATAATGTGCAAGTAAATAAATGAATAAATGTAGTGTGATGCAGAGACTTAAGACAGAATGATGTGACAGCAGGCAGTCAGATTAAGTTGGATGACTGGGCAAACACCTCTCTCAGGAGGTGGGATTTATGCTGAGCTGCAAGTGACAAGAAGCAGCTATCCAGTGGAACTAGAGAGCTTTACAATTCTGGCTTAAATGTGAATTAGAGCCTTTGATTCATCTTGACAATTCTCTTTAAAATTGTGTAATTGATTCTTAATTTATTTTCAGAGCCATCAGGGCATCAGACTTTGGGGTGGTGAATAAACAAGATTTTACTGAAATATACATATGTCTATATGTATGTATGTCATATATATATATATATATATATATAGCCCTCTCTACCTTGAAAATTTGATATAAATTTTATGTCCCATCAACAAAATCACATGCCTATAACTCTCAAGGGGATGGAGAAATGATAGATTTTAAACATATCTTTTTATTAATCATTATCTATTCTTTATTTAAATCCCTGTATTTGGGTCTTGGATTAAAATAATATAAAATTGCTTCTGTTGTCAGGCCAAAATAAGATCCCCAGATAATATGTGATTACTTCCTCAGAAAAATTCTTTATTAGCTGTCTTTAGAAGTTGAAATGATTACCTTGTGTATAAACAGCACTTTCTCTGAAGGGTTTAGTTGTCCATTCAGATTTTATTTTTAATTACTTTAAATCCACATAATCCTCAACACATCTTAGTGACGCAGAGGGAAGACAACCTTATCCCTACAATGCTAATTAGTAAACTGAGGCACTTGGCAATTAAATTACTTATTCTTGATTACCCTGTAGTCTGTATTTTCATGGTTTCAAAGTGTCACGATAAAAAGTAATCACCTTAGCTAGTTATCTTCCTGAGGACAAGAGGTTGGCTATTTGAGAAACATACAGATGTTTATTTAAAAAAAATATTTTTTTAAAATAAAACTTTTCACATTTTTTAACCCCCTGATATATGTTCATTTTTCATTCACTAAGTAAGCATTAATTGTGCCCCTCCTATTTTCCAAAGACAGTGCTTGGCATTGAGTGCACCGTAAATGAATCAAATGTGGTCTCTTTTGACAATTTTTAATCTAATTTTAGAAAATATAAAACCTAATCACACCCATGGATAATCATCTAATTGTTATGCATTAACATTTAATCTGGACATATGATGATTGCTCAGTCAGTACTTGCTACCTGATAATGTTTTGCTGTGTAGATGTAATCTTAATATCAAAATCACATATAAGATATAGCTTTGCTTACAACTGTCATATGGAGGAAGGTGTTGTTCTATTGTTGTAGCAGAGACAACTAAGAAAATCACACTTCAGAAACAAAAGCATGCATTTAAACGTCCTGTTATGTCTCTTACCATCCATCCCCTCCTCTCCATCCCCTCCTCTCCATCCCCACTGCTACAGCGTTGGCCTAGAAACTTAGAGCCTCCTGTCTGGATTATCACAAAGTCTCCTTAAGGCCTTCCTGACCTCCCAACTTGCCTCAGCTAAAATCACTTTTCATTTTAAGTCTTCTTATGTTATCTTTGTGCATATAATTTTTAATGGTTTTTTGCTTTCTACTGTATAGAGTTCAGACTTCTTAGATTCCCACAGAAGTTTTTCCATGAAATTAAGCATCAATATCTCACAACTCAGCCATGCTGACTCCTTTCAGTTCCTATGGTGTGCATTCTCTTTCTCAGTTGCACGCCTTTGCAAGTACTCCGTCTCCTTGGAATGCCTTCCTCTTCACCCCAAACAGTACACATGTATTCATACTGACTTCATTCTACACAGCTTTTTCTGAATCTTATTTCCCTATTCCACTAAAAACAAATTCCCTCTTTAATGGTCCCTTATAACAGTTCATTTAGCCTTAAAAATCATAATGCCCAGATTCCAATATACTTTTGGAAACATATATATACACAGGGATATCTCTCCCTGGTTGAACGTAATCTATTGAAGTTTAGAATCTTTTTTTCCAAACAGGTAATTTGGCATTCAAAGAAAATCTTTGAAGAATAAGTGATTATTTAAAAGACAGCAAATAGGTGCTGTAGGGAACAAAACTATGTATGCCAGGTGGTGGCTGCTTTTTCTCCAACTTTGCAGATGTAGGTCTGCCAACGTTCTCTCAAAGCCATTAGCACCATCAGCTTCCAGAGCAAGGCTAGGTTATGAACGAACTCATACTTTACATTTAAGAGTCTCCTTCCACCACCACTAACAAGTATCTAAACTTGAGTAAATTATTTATCTCTAAACTTCAGTCTTATCGACAAAATGGAAATAACAGGACACATCTTATAAAGCTACTGTAAGGATTAACTGAGAATATACACACAGTGCTTAGAACAGGGTCTGGTCCATAGTAAGTGCTCAGGAAAGAGAGCTGTTTGATAGTTAGGGCTCTTTTTTAACAACCGAGAGACCCAAGATAAGCCAACTGACAATAACAACAAAAGTGACTGACTGGTTCCCGTAACTAGGAAGTATAAATTGCCTAAAAGGTTGCCATAAATCATTAATTCACTTTGACTTTCAGAATCAATTTCTCTCTCCCAGCTCCTCTTCCATCCTTCCCTCTTTAGTTTATTCCGACATATATTGTTTCACTTTTTTTCCATGTGTGTACGGCCAACATCAGCCCCATTGCTCCACGCTTGCATCATTCAGCTTTGGCAAACTTAGCAAAACACGAGGCAAGAAAAATTCTTTCTTAGCCTCAATTTGTGCAATCTCTGTGAGGCTGGATGGTCAGTGGGATAGCCTTCCCAGGTAACTCTAGTGGTAAATAACCCAGTTGTCAATGGAAGAGCTTTAAGAGATGTGGGTTTGATCCCTGGGTCGGAAAGATCTCCTGGAGGAAGAAATGGCAACCCACTCCAATATTTGTGCCTGGAGAATCCAATTCCATGGACAGAGGGGTCTGGTGAGTTACAGAAAGTAAACTCACAGAGTCACAGAAAGTCAGACACAACCGAAGACACTTAGCATGTGTACACGCAACCCCCAAGATGATGGTGTTTGGAAATGGAGTCTTTGAGATGTGATGAAATCATGAGGGCATGATTATGAACACTAGGTGTAACTATTTTACAGAGAAAATGAAGTTATGTCTTCATTATTGTGAATTTAGTTATTAAAATGCCAAGAAGATAATACAGATCACTTAAACCAAAAAATGTTTATATGCAGTATGAATCTTAGGACAATCATAGCAACAATGTATCAAATGGTATCTTGTAATTTGTTCACTGCTCATCCATTAGACAAAGAAAATTTTAAATTGACTTAACCAAACAATATTTTTGAAATCTGATGATTAATCAACAAATAAAGATGAAATGTTAGGGAAAATGTCAGTTTAACCCAATTACAGGCTAATTTTGGAACAGAAGAGGACATTTCATCTTTATACTGTCAACAGACAAAACTCTGATATGTCATAAGGAATGATTCTCTCCTATGGACTCGTTAAATTTAGTGCCAGTTTTACAAAAGAAAGTTTTTGCTCTGCTTCCTCCTGGCAATGGAAAACTGCTAATCTCTGACATGAAGATTCCCAGGCTTGACTGCTAGGACTGGACATCTGCCTTTCATGCTCTAACTTACCTGCTAAGTTTTGGCATGAGTTCGAGCAATATGAAAGCTCAGTGCCAGTGCCATGTAAAGACAGCTCAATAAAGGCCCTGACTGAACATACATGTTTAAATTATATCTAAAACCTAATTAAACTGAAAATACTAGTGAAATTGTAAAATTGCCGGAAGTATTTCAGAATGAAACATACATTTTTCAAAATAAAAGCTAGTGAAATAAAATTTTTATCACAAATTATGCTTTTAATTATTTAGCTTCTTGTAGTACTCACATAACAGAAACTGACACATCCATGTTGTTGTTTAGTCTCTAAGTCACGTCTGACTCTTTTCGCAACCTCATGTACTGTAGACCACCAGGCTCCTCTGTCCACAGGATTTCGTGGGCAAGAATACTGGAGTTAGTTGCAGTTTCCTCCTCCAAGTGAAATTGTATTTTTCAAAATAAAAGCCAGAAAACAATTTGTGAAATATTTAAAAGTGCTCAAGGCATTTTAGAAAGTAAAAAAATACACTTTTCAAAATCAATCAGTTCACTTCTCTTCCTCAGATAAGGAATTCAGATTCAGTGTGGCCTGAGAACAATAGTCCTTGTAAAAGTATAAGTAACCCTAAATTAAGGCTCGCTCTCTTTCAGGTTTTGTCTGGGATAAACATTTGGAGAAGGCAATGACACCCCACTCCAGTACTGTTGCCTGGAAAATCCCATGGACGGAGAGGCCTGGTGGGCTGCAGTCCATGGGGTCACTAGGAGTCGGACACGACTGAGTGACTTCACTTTCACTTTTCACTTTCATGCATTGGAGAAGGAAATGGCAGCCCACTCCAGTATTCTTGCCTGGAGAATCCCAGGGATGGGGAAGCCTAGTGGGCTGCCGTCTATGGGGTCACACAGAGTCGGACATGACTGAAGCGACTTAGCAGCAGCAGCAGCAGGGATAAACATTAGACTAAATGTTCATACTTTCAAAGAGCTAGTTTGTTGAGACTCTGGTAAGAATATGAATATAGATATCCTTCTGTATGCTAAGGGCTTCCCTTGCAGCTCAGCTGGTTAAGAATCTGCCTGCAATGTGGGAAACCTGGGTTCGATCCCTGGGTTGGGACGATCCCCTGGAGAAGGGAAAGGCTACCCACTCCAGTATTCTGGCCTGGAGAATTCCATGGACTAAGTCCATGGGATGGCAAAGAGTCAGATACAACTGAGAGACTTTCACTTTTTTTATGTTACTTTGTTCTCTCACATACTTCTAGAATAACTTGCTGGTTTTGATGACTAATCTTATTTTAATTTTTAGCTTAAAGTGTTAGAAAGTAAAATACCTTGAGAGCTTGTAGATAAATTCAACATTCCAATAAGAGGATAGATTTTTCTACAGATTCCTCTGAAGGGCCATAGTTGTTTCAATCAAAAAATACCAATTAATGGAAACATTAAGATTCAGGTTGAGTAAAACTAGGTCTTGTCACTTTTTAGAAATAGACTTTTAGGTTCAGTGCTCCTCGGGGCTTAAGAGGGAAGCTACCTCCTAGGCGTTCGTGTTCTCAGGTGTCAGATACAATTGTGCTCATTTTATACACAAGGATGTGGTTCTCAACTGCAAGCACAGTAGAGACAGAGCCAGGCCCCTCTAGTCTCTGTGCTCACCGTGAAGTTCCATGTACCCTTTTTATTTTTTCAGCCAATATTTATTGAGTACCTACTGTGTACTTAACACTGTGCTAGTTGCTGAGAATAGAATAGGGCAAGGAAGTCTCTTTGTTCTCAAGTTACTTCTAGTGAAATGGATGAGAAAGATTACAAGTTGTACATCACATTTACCTGTCTTGTAATTTCCTCCATATCTTCCAACCTTTTGGCTTTCATTGGTACTCTCTTCCTTCATCTGAGAATGCCTCCTCACTCCTGACAATTAAAACATTATCTATATTCAAGGTCTAGCTAAATACCTAGCTTCTTTCACAAATCCCACTCTAACAAATAGACACACTCTTCAAGAGCAAGGCCCATAACTTCAGCTTCTCTCACTTGTTGAAAGTGCCTAACAATAACTTATGCATGCTGTAGAACCCTGATGATTTCTGGCATAAGCAACAGCAATAACTGGGATGTTCAAAAGATGATCCTTTAGACTCTCTCAACCATGTTTCCTTGCTGATCCTTAGCACTGAAGGAACATATAGAAATGACTGTACTCGAAGAAATATTTTAAAAAGAAGCAACTCACATAAACTCATCCTACTATGTTCTGAATTGAATCCAAGTGAAGAATTCACTCGAGGGCATAATAGCCTAATAGAGTGAGAGGCATTGATTATACACTGAAGGAGCCATCCTCAGCCATGCAACTTAAATGCGTATCACCTGAAGTGAGTTGCCAAGGCAGTGCCCACACTAGGCAAAAGCATGTAGGCATATAGCAATCTCTGTCCCTTAACTCAGTTTTTCCTGTATGATTTGGTAGTTTTCAAAGCCCTAACAAGGAAATTGATCGTCTGCATGAGATCTGATGCCTTTTCTATAAGAACAAGTCTGATTTTATATGACTTCCCTGCTGAACAAAATAATTTAACTATTAAAAAGCATATCCTATAAAACAGTAAAATATCCAGAAATAAACCTAACAAAAAGCACACCAGATCTATTGGACTGGTCAAAAATTTTGTTTGGGTCTTCTGTAATATCTTACCAAAAAACTCAAACTTTTGGCCAATCCAGTATTTAGAGAAAATGTTAAAATATTCATTCCATTCAACTATTTAAAAATATAGAAACCATTCTTAACTTACAGACCATACATAAACATGCATGGAACTGACTTAGCCCATGGACTATAGTTTCTCCCTTATAGATTTAATTAATTTTAAATCAATGCCTCTATTTGTTCAAGTTTCTTTTTTTTTTCTTTTTTGGTAATACAAACAATCCTGCCATGAGTATCCTGTGCAAGACTCCTGGTACACATATATGAGGATCTGCATTTAAACTTTTATAAGACCTTGCCCAGGACTTAACGTTCACAACTAGTATACGAGAATTCTGGTTTCTTCATGTTATTACCAATATTTATTATTTTCAGATTTTAGTTTCTGAAATTCCTGAGGAGTGTGACATTAAAATTTCATTTTAATCTGCATTTATCTGATTTTTAATGATGCTAAACATTTTGGCCATTTGGATATCCTTTTCTGTGAGTTGCCTATCAAACTTATTAATTACATCATAGAGAAAAAATAATTTGTGTTCTAAATATCTTTTTTCAGTCTATGGTATATCATTTAACTTTGCGCTTGGTGTCTTTTGTGCAATATAAAAAAATTTTAATTGAATGCAAAAAAAAAAGAGAATATCCTGTATGATTTCATTTTTAGAAATTCTAAAACAACAGCAAAAATTCAACCTAATCAGTTGTTGCCTGAAGCTAAGATGGAAGACCTGGCTGCAGAGGAAAACCAAATAATTTGGGAGGGTAGGCAGTGAAAGTGTTCTATACCTTGTTAAAGGAGTATTAACACAAGTGCACATATTTTGTCAATACTTGTTGACCTGTGTACTTCAGATGGATGCATTTTTATTGTATGTTAATTATACCTCAATAAAATTTGTTTAAAAGTTAAAAAAGAAACCCAAAAGGCCTTTGAAAAGTAAAACTGAAGTCGCTCAGTCTATCAGACTCCTTGTGACCCCATGGACTATTGCCCACTAGGCTCCTCTATACACGGGATTCTCCAGGCAAGAGTACTGGAGTGGCTTGCCACTTCCTTCTCCAGGGGATCTTCCCGACCCAGGGATTGAACCTGGGTCTCCCACATTGTAGGCAGACACTTTACCGCCTGAGCCTCCAGGGAAGTTCTGGTGGACCTGCTGCTGCTGCTGCCGCTGCTAAATCGCTTCAGTCGTGTCCGACTCTGTGCGACCCCATAGACGGCAGCCCACCAGGCTCTGCCATCCCTGGGATTCTCCAGGCAAGAACACTGGAGGGGGTTGCCATTTCCTTCTCCAATGCAGGAAATTGAAAAGTGAAAGTGAAATCGTTCAGTTGTGTCCGACTCAGCGACCCCATGGACTGCAGCCTACCAGGCTCCTCCATCCATGGGATTTTCCAGGCAAGAGTACTGGAGTGGGGTGCCATTGCCTTCTCCGCCACTCTTCATTAGGTGGTAGCTATTAACACATCAAACAAAGCGTCTGTGCTAATGTGTTAGTGAGTCACCTGTCACCACACTGAGGCCACACATTCAAAATCCCATCAAAGCCTTCTTCCGGTAGAAGACTGAGTTATTCTCAGAGGGATGGGTGTGCTTGAGCAATCAAGAGACCTTTCTTTAAGAAGCTGAAGTCACAAAAAGTTTTTCTTTAAGGTTAAATTTAATAGGTAGTCAGTTAAAGAAAAGACAAAGGAATCATCAAAATAAACAAATTCTCTAGAACTATTTCTCACAGACTGACTAAGATTGTCTGTTTCCATAGTCAAGAAGTGTAGATAGTCAAGAAGTGTAGAAGTCTGGCCTTTTTTTTTTTTTTTTTTTTTAAAGAAAACATTATTTTTCAGTAAAACTCAATAGGGAAAGTATCCTAGATGAAACTTTCTCTTTTTTTCTAGCAAATTCACCAACACTTTTCAATGAACTAAAAACAATAATGTCAGTAAAATATTCCAACTATAATATGACTAACCTTTGGGATATCTCGGAATTTATTATGACCCTTAACCTTGTATTTTACAAGCTTCTAACCTTACATCTTAGAAATTAAATTTTTAAAAATAACTTTATGTTCCCTTTCAAAAGAGATATTTTATAAATATAAAAGTGAAAAGTTAATAGTTATTTGAATCAAAATGATCTCTGCTAACATCCTCCTCCCTAATCATCATTACTATAACAACTTTAAACCAGTTTCATATACCCTTGCTTGCATTCAACAGCTGCTACAATGGCTTCCTCTTTTAAAATCTAGTAGATTACAGTCAAAAAGAATGTTACATATATGGAAGATTTATTTAAAATAAAATAAAAACAGGGTCTGGACTTGCCACCTCCAGATATAATTCTTCAAGCCCTGGGCAAGGACAGATACTGATTTATTAGGACATCAAAGTATAAAGCTTAACAAATACTGTGTCTATAAGGTATAGACACAAAGTGTGTGTTAGTATATATTTTGGAAAAGAAAGCTTTGATAAGCACACAAAGAGGCATTCAACATCATTAGTCATTAGGGAAATGTAAATCAAAACCACAATGAGATATCACTTCATATCTACTAGGAAGGCTACAATAAAATAAATAAATAGTCCTGGAAATGATGTTGAGAAAATACAATCCTCATACATTGTTGTTAGAAATATAAAACGGTGTAGCCACTGTGGAGAATATTTTATGGTTTCTAAAAAGCTAAGCATAGAACTACTATATGATCCAGAAATTCTACCCCTAAGTATACATTCAAAATAATTGAAAGTAGAACTCAAACAGATGTTTGTACACCAAATTTCATAAGTTATTCACAATAGCAAAAGGGTGTTAATAACTTGTGTCGATCAACAGATGAAATGGATAAAGTAAATATGATGTATAATATAATAGAATATTTTTCAACCACAAAAAAGGAATGAAATTTTGATATATACTGTAGTATGAATGGACCTTGAAAACATGCCTAGTAAAATAAGTCAGACAGAAAAGTGCAAATACTGTATGATGAAGAATCTAGAATAGACAAATTCATTAAGACAGAAAGTAGAAAAAGAAAGGGGAGAACTATTTAATGGATATAGAATTTATGTTGGGAGAGGTAAAAAATTTTGAGTGTACACAGTGGTGATGGTTATAAAACTTTATGAATGTATATAATGACATTGAATGTGTACATTTAGAAATGGTTAAACTGATAAATAGTATGTTACATGTATTTTACCATGTTAACAGTAATTTACAAGGAAATTCGCCCTCAATGTAGTTCAGTGCTTTTCTCCACAGAAACAATGAACTAGGAGAATTAACTTTAGCAAATACATTATAAGAGGGGTTCCTAACCCCCAGGCCACAAACCAGTACAGGTCCATGGCCTATTAGGAACTGGGCTGCACAGCAGGAGGTGAGCAGCAGGCCAGCAAAGCTTCGTGTTTATTTACACCCACTCCCTTGCTAGCATTACTGCCTGAGCTCCACCTCCTGATCCGATCAGCAGAGGCATTAGACTCTCATAGGAGCACAAGGCCTACTGCATTTGACTCATCCTGAAACCAACCCCTCCCCTCAGTCCATGGAAAAACTGTCTTCCATGAAACCATTCTGTAGTATCAAAAAGGTTGGGGACTGCTGCATTATAAGAAAGGGTTATTTTTAATACCTAGACAGAATATAGCTTAGTAGAAGGAATCATGAAACTGGGACACAACACCAACAGCATGTCATCCTCTATTTGTTTCCCATCAGTTTATTTCATCTCCTAAACTAGATAATAAGATCACTTGGGAAAGACATCATGTCTGTCCTCCTCTGGTATGTTTCACAGTATCATTACGAACAAGGAGGATATTCCATAATTGAGTCAATGATTTTTAACTTAAAAGGAATCTGTCAAATCATCCAATCTGAAACGGAACTAGACAGAAAATCTGCTAGCAGGAAAGAATGAAGTCAGTTGGAAACTAAGACAAGTCCCGTTTTGTTTTGTTTTTCCATTTTATTCAAATGGCAGCAAATCAAATTAAGATAATTACTGATGTATACTTAGGCACAGAAAGAAAAGGCAATACAGGGAACTCAAATCACTTACACAGCTGAGAATTTTACTGCATCCAATATTTCTTCCAAGAAGTAGCAGAAAGTGGCATGTGCTTAGAATAAGGAGTCATGAGTTTTTCATTTAACTCCATCAATCAGTTCAACTCCATAAAAAAGAATAGGTTCTATATAAGTATCTGATTTTGTTTGCCTCAGTCCATGGGGTCGCAAAGAATGGGACACATCTGCAGCTATTTAGCACACAATACAGATTTAGGTGGACAACCTATTTATGTTCTGTATATACTCAGTAGTATCACTATCAGAGATGGAAAATAAGAATCGATTTAGCTTCCAGTTTATCCCATATGGAATAAATAAATGTAATTCAAATTTACAAGGAAATGAGATATATTTGATTTGCAGCTGTATTGGCTACAAGGCTATGGTAGGTTTTCTCCTCTCTAATACTGTACAATTGTCAAAGGAGGATAGTTTAATACTTTACCTAACTCTTATTAAATTCATGACTACATGAAAGAGAATGAGACCACCTGACCTGCCTCTTGAGAAACCTGTATGCAGGACAGGAAGCAACAGTTAGAACTGGACATGGAACAACAGACTGGTTCCAAATAGGAAAAGGAGTACATCAAGGCTGTATATTGTCACCCTGCTTATTTATTTATATGCAGAGTACATCACGAGAAACGCTGGGCTGGAAGAAGCACAAGCTGGAATCAAGATTGCCAGGAAAAATATCAATAACCTCAGATATGCAGATGACACCACCCTTATGGCAGAAAGTGAAGAGGAACTAAAAAGCCTCTTGTTGAAAGTGAAAGAGGAGAGTGAAAAAGTTGGCTTAAAGCTCAACATTCAGAAACAGATCATGGCATCTGGTCTGATCACTTCATGGGAAATAGATGGGGAAACAGTGGAAACAGTGTCAGACTTTATTTTGGGGGGCTCCAAAATCACTGCAGATGGTGACTGCAGCCATGAAATTAAAAGACACTTGGTCCTTGGAAGGAAAGTTATGACCAATCTAGATAGCATATTCAAAAGCAGAGACATTACTTTGCTGACTAAGGTCCGTCTAGTCAAGGCTATGGTTTTTCCAGTGGTCATGTACGGATGTGAGAGTTGGACTGTGAAGAAAGCTGAGCACCAAAGATTGATACTTTTGAACTGTGGTGTTGGAGAAGACTCTTGCGGGTCCCTTGGTCTGCAAGGAGATCCAACCAGTCCATTCTAAAGATCAATCCTAGGTGTTCATTGAAAGGACTGATGCTAAAGCTGAAACTCCAGTACTTTGGCCACCTCATGCGAAGAGTTGACTCATTGGAAAAGACTCTGATGCTGGGAAGGATTGGGAGCAGGAGGAGAAGGGGACGACAGAGGATGAGATGGCTGGATGGCATCACCAACTCGATATACATGAGTTTGGGTGAACTCCGGGAGTTGGTGATGGACAGGGAGGCCTGGCATGCTGCAATTCATGGGGTCGCAAAGAGTCGGACACGACTGAGTGACTGAACTGAACTGAACTGACTGTTTTTGGATGTACTAGAATTGTGTTACTTCTCAATGGCTCTCAGGAGTCTTGGTTCCTCAGAGTGTCATGCTATTGGGACCAAAGAAATGCACCCAAACCCACAGGTGGGGATGCTTATGGTCCAGAATAACAGTCTCAGTCACTCTTGCCCTATGACTACTTCGGAAATGTGTGTCTGCATGTCAGATCATTAAAAAAAAAAAAAAAAAGCTAGAAAGAACTCACTTAAATTGGTGTAATTTATCAATGTTGCTAAAAGGCAGCCTTAAGTGTCTTTTTGATAGCTGAAGAAAATTCATTTTCAAACACTGAAAAGTTATATTAACCAGTAAGTTTCCCCTGACTGAATGAACAACTTTAACAAGGAATTTTAATTTAGGGATACTAGACTTACATGCTGTTATTGCTGGCATCTTCTTACAACATGCAGAGATATGTGCCACAAAACGTCTAGCATCTACAAGTCTGTTATCACAAGATTTCCAAAGACAGTAGAAGCTGATGAAATATTTGATGTTGATATGAACTCAAACAGAAACACTAAGCATTTAATTGAACAAATATTTTTGAGCATCAACTAGGTTATAAGTTGATGAGCTCCTTTTACTCTGCAGAATAAATACTAGTTGATACCATCAGTTAAATCTGAGGAGTCAGACAGAGGGTATGAAGAAATACTGAAGGTCTGTAAGAGCTTCAGAGACTTCCCTGGTGGCTCAGAGATAAGCGTCTGCCTGCAATGCAGGAGACTCAGGTTCAATCCCTGGGTCAGGAAGATCCCCTGGAAAAGGAAATGGCAACCCACTCCAGTACTCTTGCCTGGAAAATTCCATGGATGGAGGAGCCTGGTAGGGGTCGCAAAGAGTCAGACGTGACTGAGCTACTTCATCTTGGTTCTTGGTAAGAGCTTCAGTGAGTAACAAGGAGAGAATGGAACAACCTTGACTTCAGAGCAAGACTCAGGACCCATCTGAGGTGACAGGCTATGTGTCTGCTGTGCTAGAAATCGACAATTCTGACTTTCTCAAATAGTCTTCTGCATCCTGGATACAGAATTTTTTTAAAAAGTGTATTGATTCAAAGTAGTTATTTTTCTGGAAGATTAGAAAATGTCAGGGAGCAAGAGCTTTATGTATGGCCCTTAAATTATAAAGGATGCGTACATATAAACCTATATTCTATTATTAGTCAATAGTCTAGGATGAAACAACTCTATTCACTTCCTTTTCCACTGTACTGCAGCTAAATGGTTTAATAAAACATTCTTTCTTTTTTAAATAAGAAAGATAAGACTGTCAGAATTACATGCATACTTGAGATGAAACTCAAATTTTGTTCTTAAAAAATATGGGTAAAAGATATTTTGTTCCAGTTTCAATGGCATCTGAGACAAGGCCATAGGTCATGACGCAGCTCCATCAGTGAATAGCGTTTGGATGTGTTAACCCAGTGTATATGTAGCTCTGGGAATGAAAGCAAGCTTGTGTGTATCTGGGTCCATACTAATAGATATTCTTCAGTAAAACTTGAACTTTCAAATGTAAGAAAGTCTCATAAATCCATACAAAGACAAAACTTCTATTCTCTCTTTTAGCTTTGGAGTTCTGGTTTAGGTTTATTTTCCGGGAGATACTATGTACTGTTTTAGGTAAGCACTAAAGGAAATTCACTCATTTAAAAAGAACAGGAATGCCACAGTCAATGCTACATACATAATCTAAGAAAGCTCCTCTCAGGACTATGGAAATCTATGACTATTTTAAACTTAAACAGAATTATTTTTTAAATTAGTAGCATGTGTTTTAATTCAATCTTATCAAAGTGTGTGTCTGCTCAGTCATGTTTGACTCTTTGCAACTCTTTAGGCCCCTCTGTCTATAGGATTTTTCGGGCAAGAACACTGGAGTCGGCTGCCATTTCCTCCTCCAGGGATCTTCTCCACCCAGGCATCGAACCCACATTTCTGGTGTCTCCTGAACTGCAGGTGGACTCTTTATCCACTGAGCCATCTTATACCAGCAACTTAATGTTTTTATGGAATGACAATGTTAAACAACTAACCAATGAACTGACAGGCCCAATAACAAAGGTGTACCATGAAGACCAATTAGTCTAAATCCAAAGAGACAGCTGAGAGCAAGAGGCCCAGCACAGAGTGAGCGCAGTAAAAGCACTAATTAGTGCCTGCTTTTAGATCAGACAGTGCCAAGAGGAACGAGCAGCATTAACTCTGAACAGATGCATCACTCATTAAAACAGTATAGAAGAATTCCACTTTATTTTTTTTTGAGGGTGTTTACACAGTTCTGAAGCTCTGTAAAACACAAACAATTAAAATTCCTCTAAAAACAGCAGGAAAAAGAGACCACCTATATTTCCTCTCTTAGTAGGTTGAAATTTACATATATTTAGATCTTTATGGAAAACTTATTTCCAGTAAAGAAGACTTTAAAGAGGAATATCTTTGGGGAAAGGGGAAAATTATAAGCACCTAAATTCTTTGCTTGAGGCTTCCAAAGGCAGGAAAACTTAACCATCTGTTTGTAGTATGTAAACCTGATGAAAGATGGTGCTTCGGGAGAAAACTAGCCCGTCACCCACGCTTCCCTTGCACAGGGCTCAGGACTTCCCTTGCACAGGACTATGAAATATGATGTACTGGATACAAGTAGCCCAAGAATTCAGAAGGTTACATTGAATGCTGCATGTTTTTGAACTTTGTTCTGATATATATCACTGGAGTCCAAGTGAGGTACTTAGTAAGTCTGAAAGCTCAAGGCTATCAGTGAAAAAGGAAACAACATGAGCTATAAGTCACACATTAAATAGAGCCTATACAGAACTTTCATTCAATTACTGCCCACACAAAGCCACAGGAGCCTGCTTATCCTTGCAAGTTCATCTGGTCAATTTAGGGGCTTAGATTAATGAGCCTACATAAAATCTACCCCAATAAGAAATAGGACCATGGCTCTTTAACCAACAATGCAGTCTGTCTGCCAAGAAACAGAGACAAGCAATATTTTTACTTTTTCCATCTGCATGATTTAAATAAAGGGATTCTAATTTTTCTGTCTTACCACTAATTGATTTTGCTTTTACAGTCTTTTCCCAGCCATTAATGAAACTGTTCAATTTCATTTGAATGCTTTATTAAACTAATACATCAGTCTGCACTCGTTCCTCATAGTGATGTATTAGTCCAAAGCATTGGACTACATCCTCAAATTACATACAGTGGACATAAAATCATCACTGGTCAAAGAAGCACTGCTTTAAAAACGGGTGTTATTTGATGTCATGCTGAAAATGCTCCCATGTCAGGTTGCTCCTCTGAAGGAATAAGAGATCTATATTCTGCAAGATGTTGGTTAGAATGCTTTGACTTGTCCAAAGACTGAGCTAAAATTAGAAATGGATTTATTTTCTGTTCCTTACTCATCTCTTACAGTCTCTCTCTGCTGCCTTCCTTTCTCTTCCTTTCCCTGCTCCATACTCATTGTCTCTAAATCCTTGGAAAACTTTGCTGAACATACCTGTAATTGATTGACAGTCCTTGAGTCAAATGGGAGTAAAATGTGAAAGGAATACTGGTAACTTTCACTTGGATACTACAGATGTCACTTTTCTCTCCTCCTATGCACCTCCTTCCTCCAGTTTTCCCCTTTACCCATCACTACTTTCATCTCTGCTCCTCTTTTCTCCAGAATCTTGATCTCACTCTAGCTCTCTCAAATTACAAATAGCCACACTTTCTGGGCATTTCTTTCCCTCAGGAAGCCGGATCCCTCTCTAACCTGGGCAGGTTTTGTGATTTTCATGGAAGTGATAGCCAGCAATTTTCAAGAAAGACTCTTTCTCATCCTCTTATAACCCTGAGATCATCATACTCCAGAGAAGCCTGGTCTGGCTTCCTTGAGGTTGAAAGACAACATGAAGATAGGTCCACCCGTCCCAGGTGATCCCCTGCTGAAGCAACTGTATGACAGAGCGCAGGCAAGACCAGCAGAAGAACCACTGTGTCAGGCATAACATCCCTAGGAACAATGAATCGTTGTGTTTAAGCTACTAAACACCTGGGGGATAGTTTGTTATAGAGGGAAACATAGCAAATATACTCTGATTTTATCCCACTTTTTTTTCTTATTTTTTCTCTACAATTTAAAGTATTTTGTTCTACCAATGCTATTGGCATGTGCCCAATAACAAGAGTTTCCTCAGGTTCATATTTTCAGTTCAGTTCAGTCACTCAGTCGTGTCCAGCTCTTTGCGAACCCATGGACTGCAGCACACCAGGCTTCCCTGTCCATCATCAACTCCCAGAGGTTACCAAACTCATTTCCATCGAGTTGATGATGCCATCCAACCATCTTTATCCTCTGTTGTCCCCTTCTCCTCCAACCTTCAATCTTTCCCAGCATCAGGGTCTTTTCTAGTGAGTCAGTTTTTCACATCAGGTGACCCAAGTCCTAGACTTTCAGCTTCAGCATCAGTACTTCCAAAGAATATTCAAGACTGATTTCCTTTAGGATGGACTGGTTCGATCTCCTTGCTTTCCAAGGGACTCTCAAGAGTCTCCTCCAACACCACAGTTCAAAATTATCAATTCTTGGTGCTCAGAATTCTTTATAGTCCAATTCTCACATCCATACATGACTACTGAAAAAAAAAAAAAACCAGCTTTTACTAGACCGATTTTGTTGGCAAAGTAATGTCTCTGATTTTTAATATGCTGTCTACATTGATCATAGCTTTCCTTCCAAGAAGCAAGCGTCTTTTAATTTCATGGCCATAGTCACCATCTGCAGTGATTTTGGAGCCCCCAGAAATAGGGTCTCTCACCATTTCCATTGTTACCTCATCTATTTGCCATGAAGTGATTGGACCAGATGCCATGATCTTAGTTTTCTGAGTGTTGAGTTTTATGCCAATTTTTTAACTCTCCTCTTTCACTTTCATGAAGAGGCTCTTTAGTTCTTCTTCACTTTCCGCCATAAGCGAAGTGAAGTGAAGTGAAGTCACTCAGTCATGTCCAACTCTTTGCGACCCCATGGACTATAGCCTACCAGGCTCCTGGGTCCATGGGATTTTCCAGGCAAGAGTACTGGAGTGGGTTGCCATTTCTTTCTCCAGGGGATCTTCTGACCCAGGGATTGAATGCAGGTCTCCCGCGTTGTAGGAGGATGCTTTACCATCTGAGCTACCAGGGAAGCCCCTTCTGCCATAAGAGTGGTGTCATCTGCATATCTGAGGTTATTGATATTTCTCCCAGCAATCTTGATTCCAGCTTGCGCTTCATCCAGCCCAGCATTTTGCATGATGTACTCTGCCTATAAGTTAAATAAGCAGGGTGACAATATGCAGCCCTGACATACTCCTTTACCAATTTGGAACCAGTCTGTTATTCCACGTCCAGTTCTAACTGTTGCTTCCTCAGGAGGCAGGTCAGGTGGTCCGGTATTCCCATCTCTTTAAGAATTTTCCAGTTTGTTGTGATCCACATAGTCCAAGGCTTCAGTGTAGTAATAAAGCAGAAATAGATGTTTCTCTGGAACTCTCTTGCTTTTTTGATGATCCAACAGATCTTGGCAATTTGATCTCTGGCTCCTCTGCCTTTTCTAAATTCAGCTTGAACATGTGAAAGTTCACGGTTCACATACTGTTGAAACCTGGCTTGGAGAATTTTGAGCATTACTTTGCTAGCATGTGAGATAAGTGCAATTGTGCAGTAGTTTGAGCATTCTTTGGCATTCCCTTTCTTTAGGATTGGAATGAAAACTGACATTTTCCAGTCCTGTGGCCACTGCTGAGTTTTCCAAATTTGCTAGCATTTTGAGTGCAGCTCTTTCACAGCATCATCTTTCAGGATTTGAAATAGCTCTACTGGAATTCCATCACCTCCACTAGCTTTGTTCATAGTGATGCTACCTAAGGCCCACTTGACTTCACATTACAGGATGTCTGGCTCTAGATGAGTGACCACACCATCATGGTTATCTGGGTCATGAAAATCTTTTCTGTATAGTTCTTCTGTGTATTCTTGCCCCTCTTCTTAATATCTTCTGCTTCTGTTAAGGGCATACCATTTCTGTCCTTTATTGTACCCATCTTTGCATGAAATATTCCCGTGGAATCTCTAATTTTCTTGAAGAGATCGCTAGTCTTTCCTATTCTATTGTTGGCTTTTATTTCTTTGCATTGATCACTGAGGAAGGCTCTCTTATCTCTCCTTGCTATTCTTTGGAACTCTGCATTCAGTTGGATATATCTTTCCTATTCTCCTTTGCCTTTAACTTCTCTTCTTTTCTCAGCTATTTGTAAGGCCTCCTCAGACAACCATTTTGCCTTTTTGCATTTCTTTTTCTTGGGGATGTTCTTGATCACTGCTTCTTGTACAATATCACAAACCTCTGTCCATAGGTCTTCAGCCACTCTATCACATCTAATCCCTTGAATCTATTTGTCACTTCCACTGTATAACTGTAAGGGATTTGATTTAGGTCATACCTGAATGGTCTATTGGTTTTCCTTACTTTCTTCAATTTAAGTCTCATTTTGGCAGTAAGTTGTGTGTGTGTGTGCTCAGTCATGTCTCTCTCTTTGCAGCCCCATGGACTATAACCCACCAGGCTCCTCTGTCCATGGCATTTTCCAGGCCAGTATTCTGTTGTGGGTTTTCATTTCCTTCTCCAGGAGATCTTCCCAAAGCAAGGATCAAACCCACGTCTCTTATGTTTCCTGCGTTGGCAGACAGATTCTTCACACTGGCACCACCTTCACATCAAATCTACAATAGATGGTGGAGGATGGCAGTGTAGAAGGACATTCACTCATCTCCTGCAAGAACTCCAAAATTACAACTTGCTGCTGAACAACCGTCAACAGGGGAATGTGGATCCCATAAAAAAAAAAAATACTCCATATCCAAGGGCAAAGTAGAAGCCCCAATAAAACAGTAGAAGGGGCGAAGTTGCATTTACAATCAAACCCCATACCCACCAGAGATGCTCAGAGGGCTCAAACAAACCTTGTTCACACCAAGACTGAAAGACCCCACAGAGACTGAGCCAGAACCGTGTTTGAGTGTCTCCTGTGGAGGTACGGGTGAGCAGTGACCTGCCACAGGGGCAGGGGCTCTGGGTACAGCAGACCTCGGTATGGCATACTCTTGTAGGGGATTGCCATTAACCCCACCATAGAGCCACCAGAACTTACACAGGACTGGGGAAACAGACTCTTGGAGGGCACAAACAAAACCTTGTGCACATCAAGGTCCAGGAGAAAGGAGCAGTGAGCCCACAAGGGACTGACCCAGACTTGCCCATGAGTGCCCAGGAGTCTCCATCAGAGGTATGGGTTGGCGGTGGCCTGCTACAGGGTTGGAGGCACTGGGTTGGCAGTGGGAGTAAGGGACCTTTTGAGGATGTCTCCATTATCTTCATTACTTCCACCACAGTTTGACCTGAGGTCAAACAACAGAGAGGGAACATATCACCACCCATCAACAGAAAATTGGATTAAAATTTTATTGAGCATGGCCCCCTTGAACAGAACATGACCCAGTTTCCCCCTCAATCAGTCAGGAAGCTTCCATAAGCCTCTTATCCTTATCCTTCAGTGGGAACACAATGAAAACCACAATCACAGAAAACTAACCAAACTGATCACACAGACCACAGACTTGTCTAACTCAATGGAATTATGGGCCATGCCATGTAGGGCCCCCCAAGACGAAAGGGTCATGGTGGAAATTCTGACAAAACATGGTCTACTGGAGAAGGGAATGGCAAACCACTTCAGTATTCTTTCCTTGAGAACCCCAAAGACAGCATGAAAAGGCAAGGAGATAGGACACTAAAAGATGAACTCCCCAGGTCAGTAGGTCCCTAATATGCCACTAGAGATCAGTGGAGAAATAACTCCAGAGAGAATGAAGTGACTGAGCCAAAGTAAAAACAACAGCCAGCTGTGGATGTGACTGGTGATGGAAGCAAAGTCCGATGCTGCAAAGAGCAATACTGCATAGGAACCTGGAATGTTAGGTCCATGAATCAAGGTAAATTGGAAGTGGTCAAACAGGAGATGGCAAGAGTGAACACTGATATTTTAGGAATCAGAGAACTAAGATGGACTGGAATGTGTGAATTTAACTCAGATGACCATTATCTACTACTGTGGGCAAGAATCCCTTAGAAGAAATGGAGTAGCCCTCATGGTCAACAAAAGAATCTGAAATGCAGTACATGGATGCAATCTCAAAAGCAACAGAATGATCTCTGTTCATTTTCAATGCAAACCATTTATTATCACAGTAATCCAAGTCTATGCCTCAACCAGTAATCCTGAAGAAGCTGAACGGTTCTATGAAGCCCTACAAGACCTTTTAGAACTAACACCCCAAAAAAGATGTCCTTTTTAGCATAGGGGACTGGAATGCAAAAGTAGGAAGTCAGGGGATACCTGGAGAAACAGGCAAATTTGGCCTTGGAGTACAAAACAAAGTTTTGCCAAGAGAATGCACTGGTTATAGCAAATACCCTCTTCCAACAACACAAGAGAAGACTCTATACACCATCATCAGATGGTCAATACCGAAATCAGACTGATCATATTCTTTGCAGCCAAAGATGGAGAAGCTCTATACAGTCAGAAAAAACAAGACTGAGAGCTGACTCTGGCTCAGATCATGAACTCCTTATTGCCAAAACTTTTAATGAGTAACAGCATTTACCTATAAATTCATCAATCCATTTAACTTCCATGAGGGATAATGAAGGCAATCATTATTTTCCTGCCTAAAGATAAGAAACAAAAGAGCTCAGTGGAAACACATGTGTGTTTGTGTCTTTGTGTAAGTGCACATACACGCATGCATATACACAAGTTTTTTCTTATAACTACAAGGAAGTCCTAACTACAAGAGAAGAATATGGACCCACAAGGATGGATGAGTCATCTAGTAGATGAAGAGGAAATTAGCAACTTTTTCTATAAGACATTATAGATAGAATAACATCATTTACAGGAATGGGGAAAATCACATCAAATCAGCCTAGCAAATATTCAAGGGAACAAAATTATGGTACTATCCAATGTTCTCATAGATCAGCTTTACAGTCGTTGTGTGTGTGTGTGTGTGTGTGTGTGTGTGTGTGTATGTGTGTGTATGCTTAGTCTTGTCCAACTCTTTGCAATCCCATGGACTATAGCCCACCAGGCTCATTTGTCCATGGAATTTTTCCAGGCAAGAATACCAGAGCAGGTTGCCATTTCCTCCTCCAGGGGATCATCCCAACCTAGAGTTCGAACCCCCATCTCTTGAGTCTCTTGCATTGGCAGGTGGATTCTCTACCACTGTGCTATTTGGGGAAGCTCCTTTACAATGGCTACAATGAAAGAAGTGAGTCTCAGAACTCCTCAAAATAACTTTAACATGAATTCTGAGGCAGGTTCATGAAATTCCTTCTCACAAGTCAAAGAGTAACCATTCCTCCCAAAAAGAACTAGCTTTTACAGTAGGTTCCAATAATCACGATTGCTATTTGATTACATAGTACAAGTGTATTTCATAAAATGGTATCTAAGTAATCTATCTTCTTTCCTGTCTCTCCTCATTTCCTTCAACTCTCTTCTTTATTTTGGTCTTGGTTTTTCTCAGACATGCTCAACTCACGCCATGACTGTCTCCTGACTGTACAAAAGTCTCTTCTCTGTGTTGCTCTCTCAGTGAAGCTGTCTCCAAACACTGTATCTTATGGTGCCCCCTCCCCATTTACTCTTTTACATATTAACAAGGTTATAGAGTTTTTCATAGCACAAATCACTAACTGAAGTTTTTATATTTTTCTTCTTTTTATTTTTCTCAACTAAAGTGTGCAGTTCATGAGATCAGTGACCTTCCTTTTCTTGCTCACTACTACGTACTTAGTGCCTAGAATATGTGACCATAAAGCATGAATTGACAAAGGAACTACACAAACAGCAAGTGCAGAATTGACTGCCTCACCAGTCAAAAACTCATACCATGTAACTTCTTCCTGACACATCACACAATTTGGAATCACTTCCCTTTTCTATCAAAACCAGGACTCAGAAAACAAAGGGAAATTTAGATCTTGCCACAAACCTCTTTTTAAATGGTATGGGAAACAGTGGAAACAGTGTCAGACTTCATTTTGGGGGGCTCCAAAATCACTGCAGATGGTGACTGCAGCCATGAAATTAAAACACACCTACTCCTTGGAAGAAAAGTTATGACCGACCTAGATAACTTATTAAAAAAACAGAGACATTACTTTGCCAATAAAGGTCTGTCTAGCCAAGGTTACGGTTTTTCCAGTGGTCATGTATGGATGTGAGAGTTGGATTGTGAAGAAAGCTGAGTGCCAAAGAATTGATGCTTTTGAAGTGTGGTGTTGGAGAAGACTCTTGTGGGTCCCTTGGACTGCAAGGAGATCCAACCAGTCCATCCTAAAGGAGACCAGTCCTGAGTGTTCATTGGAAGGACTGATGCTAAAGCTGAAACTCTGATACTTTGGCCACCTCATGTGAAGAGTTGACTCATTGGAAAAGACCCCGATGCTGGGAGGGATTGGGGGCAGGAGGAGAAGGGAACGACAGAGGATGAGATGGCTGGATGGCACCACCAACTCGATGCAGATTAGTTTGAGTAAACTCTGGGAGTTGGTGATGGACAGGGAGCCCTGGTGTGCTGCGATTCATGGGGTCACAAAGAGTCAGATACGACTGAGTGACTGAACTGAACTGAACTGAACAGAAAGGAACTTAATTTAATCCAAATGCCAAATACACATTCTGTATGTTCAAGATGTACTTTAACGGACTTCCCTGGTGGTCCAGTGGTTAGAAGAAGTATTAGTTGCTCAGTCATTGTCTGATTCTTTGCAACCGATGGACTGTGGCCTGACAGGCTCCTCTGTCCATAGGATTTCCCAGGCAAGAATACTGGAGTGGGTTGCCATTTCCTTTTCCAGGGGATCTTCCCAACCCAGGGATTGAACCCAGGTCTCCTGCATTGCAGGCAGACTTTACTGTGTGAGCCACCTAAGACTTCACCTTCCAGTGCAGGGGGTGTGGGTTTGATCCCTGGTTGGGGATTTAGAATCCCACATGCCTCACAGCTCAAAAACCAAAACATAAAGCAGAAGCAATATTATAACAAATTCAGTAAAGACTTTAAAAATGATTCACATCAAAAAATATCTTTTAAAAAATGTACTTTAGAAATCACCATGTTGGGCACGAGATATCTGCTATTCCCCATCAGAAGAGGTATTTGAGACCTAACTGTAGAGTGAGCCCAGAATTGCAGCCTCCAGCCTCAACCTCACATCTGAGGTTTAAATACTACAGGTACAGTTTGCCTGTGTAAGCAGATCCACCCACACCACTTTGAAAAGGCACCACCCTTTCCTACTACACACAGTACACTTATAAAGATGTATGATATGATGTGCTTCCCACTGGGAAGAAACAGTTTGTAGGACAAAAAGAGCTGCTGTGAGTCAGAAAGCATGCTTCTTGTGCAAAACTGAAATGTCTCACTCCATGAACAACAAAGAATTGGTTTTTACTTTTTTTTGTTTTTTTTAGTAATTCACCAGTTTTCTCTATTGCTTAAACTTTTATCAATAGCTTAATGAATGTGTGCATGCTAAGTCGCTTCAGTCATGTCCAACTCATTCCAACCCTATGGACTGTAGCCCTCCAGGCTCAAGGGCTATAATCCTCCCAAATGTTTTTTGATGTGAATTATTGTTAAAGTCTTTACTGAAGTTGTTATAACATTACTTCTGCTTTATATTTTGGTTTTTTGACCTATCAGGCATGTGAGATCCTAAATCCCCAACGAGGGATCAAACCCACACCCCCTGCATTGGAAGGTGAAGTCCCCTGTCCATGGGATTATCCAGGCAAGAATGCTGGAGTGGGTTGTCATGCCCTCCTCCAACAGATCTTTCCAACACAGGGATCAATCCCACACCTGCTGCACCTCCTGCTTTGCAGGCAGATTCTTTACCACGGAGCCACGGAGAAGCTCAGTTTAAAGAATATTAACAAACAATATCATGCATTGAAGAGGTTGTAAAACTAGGAAGCTTGAAATTTTTTTAAACATGCATACACTAGCATAACCAAATTATCCAAAATTTTAATTGGCCCAGGAACTGTAGAATAATTGAATTTCAATTTTTTTTTGGTTATTGTTTGTTAAAGATTATTTGGGTAATAGCAAGAATCAAATTATTTTTAATGTTAAGATTTCCTATAAGAAATACACATCCAAGAAAATAAACATGCATTTCTCTATTACAATGCACATTTCAAGAGAAAACAAATTACTTGACATTTGTCTCCAGATATATGTTGCTCCTGAATCTGTGTAGCTTTACTCTCCAATAATAGAGACTGGAGTATGAAAAAGGAGAAAACAAAGCACACAAAGATAGATATTTTATCTTCATGTTTATCTTAAAAGACAGGTATTTCACTGTTGCTTATGGAACAAGGGGACATTACAACTAATGATATACGAACTTTGTTCACCACTTATTTTTCACTTTCAGTTTTACTGCTGTTAGTGGGAAAAGCATAAAGTGATTTCAGTTGCTGTATATCAACAGAATACTTAGCTTAGGCAAAATAAACTTTTTAACACACTCTTCCGTGCCCTTTAAGACTAACATTTTCTTTTCACATTTTAAAACTTTTTATTTGTGTATTTTAAAAGTGCGCATTCCAGTATTTAAAATCACTTTAACAAAGAGGAAATGGCACTCTAAACTGCACTTCACAGCCCACAGGACATCTTGGCCCAGCTTGCTTTTTGCTCTAAAGTTCACTGCTGCCCCATCCAGCTTCCTCTTTCACCAACTTTTCCTTTCCTTTTAGTCAGACAGGCAGATGAGAGAGAGAGAAGTGGCCTACACGTTGTTAGTAGTTCTACTTTCTTTGATGTGAAAAAGGGTAGCACAGTCATTTAAAGCTGAACCAACCTCTTTGTATCTTACAAAGTTAAACAGCAAAAAGAAGTAAAATAAGGCACTGCTTGTGGAATGTACCCGGCATTCTGGCACTGCAGGTATTGTGACTTCATTATGACTCCCCTGCTTGCTTTTCCTGTTCAATAGTTTCTTTTGAAGGCAGTGCATTTTTCTCTTGTGTTTCTGTTTTATTCAATTTCAACTTATCAAACTTCTCTAGCTCAGCCTTATGGGGTTTGTCAGACATGGTTGCAGAGGGAAGGGAGCGAGCTGTGAGCGAGTGAAGTCTGCTTTGCACTGTGGCCGCTGCCAATTGCCTAAGACTAACATTGGTAGTCAGGAAATGGTTCAGATCATTGTATGATGGGGCAGCAAGGATCAGGGGCAGCAAGGGTCAGAGGTAGCAGCGTTGATCAGCAACAACTAATCAAGAAATCAAACGAGGATGGCAGAAAAGACAAGGATCCTTGCAAGGGACGGGTTGGTAAGGATATCAGAACACACAGACACAGAAGGAAGGGCCCTTCATCCAGACGAAGTGGTTTTGACTGCACCATGTAGGCCGGAAGGGATGTGAGACTGCGTTTCAGAAAACTGGTTAATAAGCTAACTTAACTCAGTATGTTCAAATTAGTAGTCAATAGCTATTCAATTACTTAAAACAGGTTAATGGTCTTGTGTATACAGGAAATGGCCTAATCCAGCCCCCTGGGAAAATGGTGCTTATAATGTGATAAGATCGAGTACTGAAGAAAGACTTTGCTTTGCAACACTGCCGTGTCCTCTTTCTGAGCTACTTACGGCATTGACTGTTTTTCCCCAACGGTAGAAAAATATAAAAAAGCTAAAAATCTTGCCAAAAAATCACCATGAGCTTGTTTTTCAATCTTGTGACCACACGAGTGGTAATGGCTTGAGATATTCAATGTGAACCACATAAAATCAAGTAATATCTATACGTCACGGTGGAGAAGGCATCACTGAACAGTGCAGTTGTACCCACTCACTCCTCATGGATGCTGGCTCAGGAATGGTTGATAGGTGCCAGTAGTTCCTAGTGAGTCAGGGTACATTATAGCTCATTCATGAAGACCTCCCCACCATCTTCCGAACAAAACTGTGAGAAATTAATCACCTTAATATAGCTTGATCTTCAGGCAGCGGTTAGACAAGTGATTCATCAACTTCTGTTTGCTGCTGCTGCTGCTAAGCCGCTTCAGTCGTGTCTGACTCTGTGCAACCCCATAGACGGCAGCCCACCAGGCTCCCCCGTCCCTGGGATTCTCCAGGCAAGAACACTGGAGTGGGTTGCCATTTCCTTCTCCAATGCATGAAAGTGAAAAATGAAAGGGAAGTCACTCAGTGTGTCCGATTCTTCGCAACCCCATGGACAGCAGGCTATCAGGCTCCTCCGTCCGTGGCATTTTCCAGGCAAGAATACTAGAGTAGGTTGCCATTGCCTTCTCTGCAACTTCTGTTTAGACCCCACCAAATCCATGTGTGTGTTAATCACTTAGTTGTGCCTGACCTTTTGTAACCTCATGGACTGTAGCCCGCCAGGCTCCTCTGTCCATGGGATTCTCCAGGCAAGAATACTGGAGTGGGCTGACATGCCCTCCTCCAGGGGATCTTCTTGACCCAGGGATCGAACCTAGGTCTCCTGCATTGCAGGCAGATTCTTGACTGTCTGAGCCACCAGGGAAGCCCCCAGTATAATATAAACAATTATTTGGAGATCCTGAGTGCAACATTTAGAGGGGAAAACTCTGGCCATCTTATATGGAAATATTTTCCAAGGTCAAAATAAATACTTAATCCAAGAATATGTTTCCCCTAATCTGTACCCCAATACTGTACTTTTCTACAGTACTCACTACATTTATTTTATATTTAAACTATACGTTTCTATATTGTACCTGTTTCCTGTGTTTTATCAAATGCCTGTCTCTGGAATAGAGAGTGACATTTACTAGGTGCAGGATAAAAGCTCACTGCAGAGAATTCATGTAAGTAATTTAGGAGGTTATGCACCCTCATGGACGGAGAGGGCAATGGCACCCCACTCCAGTACTCTTGCCTGGAAAATCCCATGGACGGAGGAGCCTGGTAGCCTGCAGTCCATGGGGTTGCTAAGAGTTGGACACGACTGAGCGACTTCTCTTTCACTTTTCACTTTCATGCATTGAAGAAGGAAATGGCAATCCACTCCAGTGTTCTTGCCTGGAGAATCCCAGGGACGGGGGAGCCTGGTGAGCTGCTGTCTATGGGGTTGCACAGAGTCAGACACGACTAAAGCGACTTAACAGCAGCAACAGCAGCAGCACCCTCAAGGAAAGACCACTAATATAAAAGAACTATTTTTTACTCTACTTTAAAATGAAAACATTTATACATATAAGCTTTAAAACAACCACAAAATAGGTTCTATAACTTTCTTAAGCTTGTCAAAGTTCTAGATGCCCAAGGTTATAAGTACGGGGCACGTGCATTTTAACTTTCATTAACCCCCAAAAGTGAATTGTCTTTAAGCATCTTATACAGCATTTATCATTTGATACTTTTCACTTTTGGCCATGCAAAGTTATTTAGATTTGCTCCTGTTTGAAAAGCCTTCAACCTTCTCCAAGTAATTTGTAACTGTTTATGCCCTTTAAGTGCTATCTGTGTAAGTTTTTTTCTTTTTTTTTTCCTGAAATAAAGGGCTGAAATAACATTTCTGGCTCAGGAAACATTTTATCCACATAAAGTCAAGTATACTTTAAACATTCTACTTCCTCACGTAAAAAATACAAAGTAAAATTCATATCCAGTTTAAAATATGGGGTCAGTTCATGACTTGTTAGGCAAGTACATTCCTAAAATCTAAGTCTGACCATACTAAAAGTTGACCAAGTCTGTCTGCAGGATTTCCTCCTCCTGGGCCTCGCTGACACTCCTTTCTCAGCATCCTTTGAAGACCTACTCATACCATGTTTTCTCTTATTACTTAGTTTTGAAAATGGAAGTCAGGGAAGAGCTTCAGGCAGCCATTCATGTTGAGTTTTAAGCATCTTCCACTGAAGGACAGGGAAGACTGGTCTGCTGCAGTCCATGGGGTCACAAAGAGTAGGACACAAATGAGCAACTGAACAACAACAATATGCCAATTACTGTGATAATTGCTATAATTTTCCCATTTCTTTTTCACACCAACTCTGAAGTAACCACTGTAACTTTATTTTCCTGAAGAGCAAATTAGGACCTTAGAGTAAAAATAACTTGCCTATGGCCACTCAGCCAGCTACCACCAAGAGTCAGTACCAGCTTTGTTGGGTCCTAATAGCCTTGTTTTTCATTAGATGGCAAACCGCCTAGAATATCTCCCAAGGAAGTAATTTTTGCATGTTAACCCGTTAGTGAAGTCTTAAAGCAAAGAAATGTGCACGCTGTGTAGTGGAGTTTCAGATATTCACTAAGAGATGAAAATGCATATTTTGAGGGAGAGGTTCTGAATTCACACTCTGCACACATTACCTAATTTATTACATACGCATGTACAAACACACTCACACTTCAAAAGACAAATTGTGAACTTCCTACAATATAACTTATCATGAAAGAAGGATTCCTTTCATACTGTGAGGGTCAATGCTATCTGAACAGCCTAGGATATGGACTTACATTCTCTGCACGTACATTTATATATAGCTCTCCTGACTTCCGCTATGAATGACACACATCTGTCATGTCAACATTCACCACACAAGATGATCATATTATTTTCTTTATTAGGAAAAAGTCTCAATCTCATATAACTAACTTCCCACATGTCACCAAAAATCAAACTTCAGGCACTTATTAGGATATTTTACTTGTACTTTTATATGAAATATTTTTAATTTCTTTCATCAGATATGAACACATCTAACACATATGTATTATACATACACATACATATATATATATATATATATATATCTGGAGCTATATTTGGAATTGTGTTAAATATAGCTTCTCTACTCTGAGGAATTATGAACAGAATTTATGCAATTTTGAAAGAAATTCATATATATTATTTTAAAGTATATAAACTTGACTGAATAGTAAAAACTATGTAATGAGGTACTCCTCATACCAGTCAGAATGAACACAATGACCATCATTAAAAAGTCTACAAACCAAATGCTGGAGAGGGTGTAGAGAAAAAGGAAGCTTCCTACACTGTTGGTGGGAATATAAATTGTTGCAGCTACTATGCAGAACAATACGGATGTTCCTTCAGTTCAGTTCAGTTCAGTCACTCAGTCATGCCCAACTTTTTGCAACCCAATGGACTGCAGCACTCTTGGCTTCCCTGTCCATCACCAACTCCCAGAGCTTACTCAAACTCATATCCATCAAGTCGGCGATGCCATCTAATCATCTCATTCTCTATCAGCCACTTCTGCTGCTGCCTTCAATCTTTCCCAGCATCAGGGTCTCTTACAATGAGTCAGTTCTTCATATCAGGTGGCCAAAGTACTGGAGCTTCAGTTTCAGCATCAGTCCTTCCATTGAATATCCAGGACTGATTTCCTTTAGGATGGACTGGTTTGATCTCCTTGCAGTCCAAGGGATGCTGAAGAGTCTTCTCCAGCACCACAGTACAAAGCCATCAATTCTTTGGTGCTCAGCTTTCTTTATAGTCCAACTCTCACATCCATACATGACAACTGGAAAAACCATACATTTGACTAGATGGACCTTTGTTGGCAAAGTAATGTCTCTGCTTCTGAATATGCTATCCATGTTGGTCATAGCTTTCCTTCCAAGGAGCAAGCATCTTTAAATTTCATGGCTGCAGTTACCATGTGCAGTGATTTTGGAGTCCAAGAAAATAAAGTCTGTCACTGTTTCCATTGTTTCCCCATCTAATTGCCATGAAGTGGTGGGACCATATGTCATGATCTTAGTTTTTGAATGTTGAGTTTCAAGCCAGCTTTTTCAATCTCCTCTTTCACTTTCATCAAGATACTCTTCAGTCCTCTTCACTTTCTGCCATAAGGGTGGTGTCATCTGCATATCTAAAGTTATTGATAATTCTAATAGCAATCTTGATTCCAGACTGTGCTTCATCCAGCCTAGCATTTCATGATGTACCCTGCATCCTTCATAGCTCAGTCAGCAAAGAGTCTGCCTCCCATCCAGGAGACCCGGGTTCAATTCCTGGGTCAGGAAGATCCCCTATAGCAGAAAATGGCAAGCCACTCCAGTATCCTTGCCTGGAGAATCCCATGGACAGAGGAGCCTGGCAGGATACAGTCTATGGGGTCACAAGAGTCGGACACAACTGAGAGACGAAACACATATACACACAGACACCCTGTATATAGGTTAAATAAGCAGGGTGACAACATACAGCCTTGACATACTGCTTTCCAAATTTGGAACCAGTCTGTTGTTCCAGGTCCAGTTCTAACTGTTGCCTCTTGAGCAGCATACAGATTTCTCAGGAGGCAGTTAAGGTGGTTTGGTATTCCCATCTCTTGAATTGTCCACAGTTTGTTATGATATATAAGTCAAAGACTTTGGTTTAATCAATAAAGCAGTAATCAGTCAAGTAGATGTTTTTCTGGAATTCTCTTACTTTTTCTATGATCCAATGGATGTTGGCAACTTGACCTCTGGTTTCTCTGCCTTTTCTAAATCCAGCTTGAGAATCTTGACATTCTCAGTTCACGTACTGTTCAAGCCTTGCTTGGGGAATTTTGAGCATTACTTTACTAGTGTGTGAGATGAATGCAAATGTGCAGTAGTTTGAACATTCTTTGGCATTGCCTTTCTTTGGGATTGGAATGAAAACTGACCTTTTCCAGTCCTGTGGTCACTGCTGAGTTTTCCAATTTGCTGGCATATTGAGTGCAACACTTTCACAGCATCATCTTTGAGGATTTGAAATAGCTCAACTGAAATTTCATCACCACCACTAGCTTTGTTCGTAGTGATGCTTCCTAAGGCCCACTTGACTTCGCATTCCAGGATGTTTGGCTCTAGGTGAGTTGACCACACCATCATGGTTATCTGGGTCATGAAGATCTTTTCTGTATAGTTCTTCTGTGTATTCTTGCTCCCTCTTCTTAATATCTTATGATTCTATTAGGTCCATACTATTTCTGTCCTTTATTGTGCTCATCTTTGCATGAAACGATCCCTTGGAAGCTCTAATTTTCTTGAAGAGATTGCTAGTCTTTCCCATTCTATTGTTGCCCTCTATTTCTTTGCATTGATCACTGAGGAAGGTTTTCTTATCTCTCCTTGCTATTCTTCTTGCATTCAGATGGATATACCTTTCCTTTTCTCCTTTGCCCTTAGCTTCTCTTCTTTTCTCAGCCATTTGTAAGGCCTCCTCAGACAACCATTTTGCCTTTTTGCATTTGTTTTTCTTGGGGACGGTTTTGATTACTGCCTCCTGTATAATGTCACAAACCTCCATTGATAGTTCTTCGGACACTCTTGTCTATCAGATCAAATCCCTCGAATCTATTTGTCACTTTCACTGTATAACCATAAGGGATTTGATTTAGGTCAGACCTGAATGGTCTAGTAGTTTTCCTTACTTTCTTCAAGTTAAGTCTAAATTTGGCAGTAAGGAGTTTGTGATCTGAGCCACAGTCAGGTCCCAGTCTTGTTTTTGCTGACTGTATAGAGCTTCTCCATCTTTGGCTGCAAAGAGTATAATCAGTCCGATTTTGGCATTGACCATCTGGTGGCGTTCACGTGTAGAGTCTTCTCTTGTGTTGTTGAAAGAGGGTGTTTGCTATGACCAGTGCATTCTCTTGGCGAAACTCTGTTAGCTTTTGCCCTGCTTCATTTTGTACTTCAAGGCCAAATTTACCAGTTACTCCAGGTATCTCTTGACTTTCTACTTTTGCATTCCAGTCCCCTATGATGAAAAGAACATCTTTTTTGGGTGTTAGTTCTAGAAGGTCTTGTAGGTCTTCACAGAACCATTCAATTTCAGTGTCTTCAGCATTATTGGTTGGGGCATAGACTTGGATTACTGTGAGATTGAATGGTTTGCCTTCGAAATGAACAGAGATCATTCTGTCATTTTTGAGATTGCACCCAGGTACTGCATTTCAGACTCTTTTATTGACTATGAGGGCTACTCCATTTCTTCTATGGGATTCTTGCCCACAGTAGTAGATATAATGGTCATCTGAGTTAAATTCGCTCATTCCAATCCATTTTAGTTCACTGTCTCTGAAAACGTCAATGTTCGCTCTTGCCATTTCCTGTTTGACCACTTCCAATTTATCTTGATTCATGGACCTAACATCCCAGTTCCTATGCAATATTGCTTTTTACAGCATTGGACTTTACTTCCATCACCAGTCACATCCACAACTGGGCATTGTTTTCACTTTGGCTCCATCTTTTCATTCTTTCTGGAGTTATTTCTCCACTTTTCTCCAGTAGCATATTGAGTACCTACTGACCTGGGGAGTTCATCTTTCAGCATCATGTATTTTTGCCTTTTCATACTGTCTTTGGGGTTTTCAAGGCAAGAATACTGAAGTGGTTTGTCATTCCCTTCTCCAGTGGACCACATTTTGTCAGAACTCTCCACCTTGACCCGTCCGTCTTGGGTGGCCCTACATGGCATGGCTCATAGTTTCATTGAGTTAGGCAAGGCTGTGGTCCATGTGATCAGTTTGATTAGTTTTCTGTGATTGCGGTTTTCATTCTGTCTGCCCTCAGAGGATAAGGACAAGAGGCTTATAGAAGCTTCCTGATGGAGGAGACTGACTGTGGGGGAAACTGGGTCTTTTGATGGGTGGGGCCATACTCATTAAATCTTTAATCCAATTTTCTGTTGATGGGCAGGGCTGTGTTCCCTCCCTGTTGTTTGACCAGGACCCAGAGACCCCACAGAGACTGAGCTAGACCTATGTTAGGTCTGGCTGGGCACTTACCCAGACGCGCCTGTGAGTGTCCAGGAGTCTCTGGGAGAGGTGTGGGTCAGCAGTGGCCTGCTGCAGGGCCGGGGGCACGAGTGCGGCCATGCATGCACGGGACCTTGTGGAGGATATAGCAGTTATCTTCATTACCTCCACCACAGTTTGGTCTCAGGTCAAACAACAGGGAAGGAACACCGGCCCGCCCATCAACAAAAAATTGGATGTTCCTTACAAAACTAAAAAAAGAGTTGCCACATGATCCTGCAATCCCACTCCTGGACGTATATCTGGAGAAAACTCTACTTTAAAAATATACATGCATCCCAGTGTTCGCAGCAGCACTATTTATAATAGCCAAGACATGGAAGTAACCTAATGAATGGATAAAGAAGATGTGGTACATATAAGCAATGGAAGATTAGTGAGCCATAAGAGAGAAAGGAATAAGGCCACTTGAAGCAACATGGATGGGTCTACAGATTGAGTGAGGTAAGTCAGATTTAAAAAAAAAAATCTCACAGGATAACACTTAAATGCTGAATCTAAAAACATGATACAAATGAACTTATTTGCAAAACAGAAATAGACTCACAGACATAAAAAAAAAAAAAAAAACCTGATGGTTATCAAAGGGAATAGAGGCGAAGGGGGAGAGATAAATTAGGAGTTTGGGATTAACATATACACACTACTATATGTAAAACAGATAAACAGTAAGGACCTACTGTATAACACAAGGAACTATACTCAAAGTTTTGTAATAACGTATAAAGGAAATGAACCTGAAAAACAATATGTGTGTGTGTGTGTGTGTATGTGTATGCATAAATGAATCACTTTGCTATATACTTGAAACTAATAAAGATTGTAAATTAACTATATCAATTTAAAAATATATAAACTTTTATATAGTATAAAGTATATAAGGTTTTTAAGGTGTATAAATAAAATTCATAAACTTTAACCTATTAAAACCTCTTTTCCCCATAAAAAAAGTTAAATCTGTCCAGAAACAGATTCTTCACTTTTTAAACCAATGTTTTCCCTCAGATACACTCCACTCAGTTATAGATCAGAAAGCCTATTTAAGGCAACTATTGACCTTGTTGCATGTATTCATGTTATTTATGTTTCTATCCATTATGCTAACCAATGGAATAATTATGGATTAATTCTAATAAACATTCTTTAATTAATTCATATTAATTAGATGTATTCACAATTAACTGATTCTCAGAAATACCTACAAATGAAAAACGGTCAAGATTCCTAGTTTAGAACCCTCCAGTAGATCATGGTTTAAAATGCTACCTAATCAGATTAAATTTATACTGGTTCATCATTTTAACTGGGTAAAATAAGAAGAAAAGGCTAAACAAGAATCATAGCAATTTTTTAAATATATCTCAAACATCAACTAGTTCATTCAGAACATTCAGAAAATGTTAAGTAAGACATATGTTTCTAGGGCTTAACAGTGACCTAGTTCTTCCGTGTCCCTCCTTCTATAAAATGGTACAAATAATAGTACTCACTTCATGTGGGGTTTAGATTTTTTTAAAAAAGATTGTATCTATTAAGGATTTGGTTCTTTCATACATCTATGGCCATCAACAAGATGAGGAAATATAACTTATTTCTCTTGACCTCCTCAGGAATAGATGTTGAAATAATATTAAAAAATGATACTATTCAGAACATAAAATAACATTTGATTTAATGGTGCTTTTAATTCGCATCAAAACAACTATTTCAACCATTCTATAATAATGTATATGTATTAAAAATCATGGAACATTTGAAATTCATGAACATTTTAAGGATAATTCTAGTTATCCAGATAAGTGGCTACACCGAGCATTAAGGGACTGTCCAAGATACCACTAAAGTGAATGACTCTAGCATGAGCTAACAGATAAGACGTTCATAGCATAGAGCCTGGGATAGTCAGAGAATGAAATGTGGGTCGTGCAAGACTCAGTTCAGTTCAGTGGTTCAGTTGTGTCCGACTCTTTGCGACCCCATGAATCACAGCACGCCAGGCCTCCCTGTCCATCACCAACTCCCGGAGTTCACTCAGACTCACATCCATCGAGTCCGTGATGCCATCCAGCCATCTCATCCTCTGTCATCCCCTTCTCCTCCTGCTCCCAATCCCTCCCAGCATCAGAGTCTTTTCCAATGAGTCAACTCCTCTCATGAGGTGGCCAAAGTACTGGAGCTTCAGCTTTAGCATCATTCCTTCCAAAGAAATCCCAAGGTTGATCTCCTTCAGAATGGACTGGTTGGATCTCCTTGCAGTCCAAGGGACTCTCAAGAGTCTTCTCCAACACCACAGTTCAAAAGCATCAATTCTTCAGCACTCAGCCTTCTTCACAGTCCAACTCTCACATCCATACATGACCACTGGAAAAACCATAGCCTTGACTAGACAGACCTTAGTCGGCAAAGTAATGTCTCTGCTTTTGACTATGCTATCTAGGTTGGTCATAACTTTTCTTCCAAGGAGTAAGTGTCTTTTAATTTCATGGCTGCAATCACCATCTGCAGTGATTTTGGAGCCCCCAAAATAAAGTCTGACACTGTTTCCACTGTTTCCCCATCTATTTCCCATGAAGTGATGGGACTGGATGCCATGATCTTTGTTTTCCGAATGTTGAGCTATAAGGTTATATCTTATAACTAAAATACATTTGACTCCAATTTTGAAGCAGACAGTAAAATATGATGGAGTGTAACTGTCAAATTTGACTGAAGAATCAAAGTGAGTATCTGTGTACTGTCTGATCTCTGCTAAAATGTCCAAATTAGTTTGTACCTGGCAGTAAACTTTGAATTAGCCTGTTCAGTTCAGTTCAGTCACTCAGTCATGTCCGACTCTCTGTGACCCCATGAATCGCAACACGCCAGGCCTCCCTGTCCATCACCATCTCCCAGAGTTCACTCAGCCTCACGACCATCGAGTCCATGATGCCATCCAGCCATCTCATCCTCTGTCGTCCCCTTCTCCTCCTGCCCCCAATCCCTCCCAGCATCAGAGTCTTTTCCAATGTTAGAGGGTTTATTTTAACATTGTCTGTTTATGTCATTTATGCTACTCATATAATTTTTGAGATAACAGGTGATTTATTATTTTATAGCTATTCAATTAACATGAAAAAAAATCTAGATTTTATAATGCTGTTAAACTCTTGCTTCTTCTTTCCCCACCTGCCTGTGTAGTTTTGAAGCAAGTACTTCTTTAGTTCAGAAACTTTTTGCTGGAGGCATGTTTGAGTTTTCTAACACTGTCTCTATATTTTTCCTGCTAAGTATTTGGTCTGCTTTAAGTATAACATAATGGGCCAAACGGCAACTTCTCTTACTTTGGAGATTGTTACATACATGGGAAAACTGAAACCCCACTGATTTCTAAAATTTTCACCAAAGTCATCATAAAAGACAACACAGCAATTTTTAAGATAATGGACTGCCAATGGAAGTTTATTTCCACATTTGGATGAGCTTATATATGGAATGCTCACTGGACAGAACAAATAAAAATCGCATCCATCATCAGACAGCACTGATTTTAGGGCATCACTTTTGGAATAAACTCACTGTTAAATGACGGACTTTAAGGAATTAAATTCATATGCATCCATATGATGTAATCTTTTTCTACACAGTAGAGAGTAGATATAATCTGATAAATGAGGTGAATAATAAAGCATTTCTAAGATTATTTAAATTTTATCACTTTTTTGAAATAAGTGAACTTGCATACTACTATAATAACCACTACAATTTTAAATTATTTCTGCACTAAAGCTACCAGCTCACTACAGTTCTTAAACTTCATAAAAAACCAAGACTACATATATATATATATATAACTTTGATTTTTTAAATATACACTGAATTTATCAATATATAATTAATATGCATGCATGTGTGCTCAGTTGCTTCAGTCGTGTCTGACTCTTTGCACCCGACGGACTGTAGCCACCAGGCTCCTCTGTCCACGGGATTCTCCAGGCAAGGCTACTGGAGTGGGCTACCATGCCCTCCTCCAGGGGATCTTCCTGACCTAGGGATCGAACCCATATCTCTGCATTGCAGGTGGATTCTTTACCATGAGCCACCAGGGAAGCACTATATGTTAATACATATTTAGTGTCTTGGTTGACACTCTCCAAGATAGTTTCTTATTCTGCTCTCTATCCCTCCACCCTTCCCTACCCCCATGGATGCATAGTTATCTATCAGTATGTTTCCACCACTCATTCTTCCCTGAAAGTTACACATTCTTTCTTGAGACTCTCTAAAACTCTCCATTGGTACTTTTCTTGCTGCAGTATATATTAAAGGCTCCACGTCTGGTGAAAGTAAGCCCTCTATCTAAAACAAAATTCTATTTTATCTACTTTGGATTTCTTCTTTTCATTTGCCTTGCTGCAATTTCTATTCTAGTACTTTAAAACAGCCACAAAATTAGAAAGAACCCTTAAACACAGAGCATGAACAAAGTTAGTTTAAAAACAAAATAAGTCACCAAAATAATACAGCTTTGAATGCAGGTAGGCTATAGCTGAAATTGCAGTTACCACAACTTAGCAGGCTTTGGGGCTTTCCAGACTCACCACTGATGGCAATCATATAAAGGACTGTATCTGTACAGTACACTAAAAGGAACAAAAAAATCCTTTCATGGTGGTCAGACGGGACCCATCCAGGGGCTCTAGCTTCCCTTGGCCCCTCTTTTCATGTCTGAAAGCTCAAAGAACAAAACCCTGGAGTGGAAATCTCTGGGTTACATTGCTTTTGATGCATTAACATAATAGTATTTCTAAGCCTCAATTTCCTAATTTTATATAGACGTAGCAATACTTTCTCTGCCAGAAAACAAGGTAAGTAACACATCAAGCATTATGTTAGACACTAAGACATTCATACATCGTACCTAAAAATTTTAGTGCCTGACAATGATACTCAATATATAAGTCACATGAATAAAACAGTACTCTTCACAGAACAGTGTCAGGTGCATTGTCAATACCATGAAGTAGACTGCTCACAGAAGACTAGCTGATTGATTTTTTTTTAATGAGTAAGCAGAGCTTTAAGCACATTAAAACTGATATCGGTCATTTCAAAGGCAAATTAAAGGCTTCTCTAGAACCAAACACCAAATGAAGGCTAGAAGGAGCCAAGAATTAGAACCGTGTATTCAGTCATGGTTAAAGAGCTCTAGGAAACACCACTCCAGCCTTCCAATGGCAGAGATGGAATCTCAGAATGACAGAGCCCTGAAGGCTCTCAAGAGACCGCATAGCACAACTCACAGATGAACAGGTACTTGCCTGTATTCACAGCCTGAGCATAAGGAACTCCAGTGCCCTTTTCAAGCCTGGGGACTGACATTTAAAAAGGCTGTTGATTTTATGTTTTGTTTCCTCTGACAAATGCAGTCATCTGATTGGACACTTTCCCCACACACAGTCAATATTTGAACAGGTTTTCAACACTGATCTTAAACGCAATTGCAATTTAACTTATTACTTTGTTAGCCACAGTTGCTCCACTCTCAACAGTGGTGCATGATTGACCCAGAGATTGATTCGCTGCTGTCCTCATCACAGCACACAGCCATCTACTTGATTCAGCTGGCACAGACCTGTCTTCGTATCTTGGCTCCACAAGAGACCTCGATAAAAGGGTCACAGGAATCTCCAGACTAGATACACATACAATCCTTGGCTTAATGCTGATATTTGAGATCTAGAGTTAAATATTGAAGAATGAAATTAATTTAGATCTAATAGTACTTACATCAAGAAATCCAAGGCACCAAATAGACGCCAACTTTTAGAAATAAATGAATCATCAGGAAGCTAATATCAATATAATGGTTTATGAAATCATCACTATTTCTAATTCAAGAGAAAAATAATTGAGTTTCTGAATTACAACAATAGGTAGCAGTCAAGACACTGTAGCCTATTCAAGGACATGTGGAACAAGATGATACTTAGTGGACTACATCGTGATGATGTTAACATATATAAAGTTACCATTAAAAAAATAACTGTTTATTTTGGAAAGTATTTGGCAAGTACAAATTAAATCATCCCATGAAGTTCACATCTATATATTTTAAAAAGAATGCATGTAGTTCTCAGTTTCCCAATTGTTGTTGTTGTTCAGCCGCTAAGCCGTGTCCAACTCTTTGCAACCTCATGAACTGCAACACACCAGTTATATTTTTCCCAATATATCACACCAAATCAACACAGTATAAACTTCTTCCTTAAAAGAAATAGAAAGCATTGCTGATTCTATATGAGCAATATTTTTTAATTCCTTTAATCTGACTTCTAAATTCTTAAATCATAAAGATCCAATTACATGTAAATACATTTTATTTAATTGTAGGTGTATGTTATATGCTTACAAATGCTTTTCCTCTTTCCTCAATTAATGAGAACGCAGAAGAATCTAATTATGTGCTGCCTAATTGTACCATAAATTTTGTCCCAAAAACTCAGAACATTTTAGTTTCTAAATAGTAAAATTAGCATACACAATTAACCCTTCAAAGTGTCCAAAACAGTCTACCAAGAAAGTAAGAATCTGGTTGCCATGTTATGGCTTGATTGCAGGATAAGGGTTTGAGGAGAGAATGGAGCAGTTAAAGGCAGTGGCTTCTGGTCTTTTGAACAGCAAATGTGAACATCCCCTGGTAATGTATGATTGGATATTTGTGTTCATTCTGACTGAGTTAGGCTGGCTGAAGCACCACCATTCCAATCAAGGCAATGTGAAGCACATACAGGAAAAACTGCCCACTATTTTCACCTGAAGCCTAATTACAATTGTAATCACTGAGTATTCCCAATGCCGAAAATTAGTTTCAGTCATTTACCTCTAAAATACTTTAATGTAGCACATAGTTGAATATTACTTAAATGGAAAAACTCCTTGGCAACTTTAGTCACATCCCTACTACCTGACCAGTAGCAACAATCATTATGTCTGAATACATACATTTGTCATCACAGACCAATCTTATGAACTCCCAACCCCTTTACCACCACTTATACTTTTGCATTATTAGAACTATATTTTCCTTTTTTCAAAGTCCCTAATCCTTTCACAAATCCCCAAACTATTAAATACACTAATATCTAGTTCTTAATGATTATTTTCTTTTTCCTTCTTTTTGCAATAATCAGACAACCATAAGAACTCCTGTGCCCACTCCGTATTAGTCACAAATACTTGCCTCCTTTGTTTAATGTTGTTCAGTCGCTCAGTTGTGTCTGATTCTTTGCAACTGTATGGACTATAGCATACCAGGCTTCCCTGTCCTTCACTATCGCCTGGAGTTTGCTCAAACTCATGTCCATTAAGTTGGTGATGCCATCCAACCATCTCATCCTCTGTCGTCCCCTGCTTCTCCTGCCTTCAATCTTTCCCAGCATCAGGGTCTTTTCCAATGAGTCAGTTCTTCACATCAGGTGGCCAAAGTATTGAAGCTTCAGCATTAGTTCTCCTAATGAATATTCAGGGATGATTTCCTTTAGGATTGACTGGTTTGATCCCCTTGCTGTCCAAGGGACTCTCAACAACACATGCAAACATGGGCTTCAAGCTTGACTATGTGACTTTCCCTGGACAACAGAATGTGAGCACAAGAACAGAATGTTCCATAAGCAACTGCTTCTTCTGCTTAGTTCCCAAAATGAGAATAATACAGAGCAGAATCACAACTAAAGCACACCTAAGGTAAATGAAAAAAAACATATATTATTGTAAGCCCCTGACATTCTGAGATTATCTGCTATCCCAGTATAACTCAGAGAAAACTAGTACAATATGTCATGGGTTTATAGTGATAACTAATTTAAATAAGACAATGTGAATGGTGATTAGCACCGTGCTGGTACAAGAAACATTCTACACATGTGAGCGATTGTCAAGTCGGCATTATTCCACAGGTTATCTGTTTCATTTTCTTACGTTCTTCAAATAACAGAACTATGTGTTTTCTAAGCAGTGATTCCTAATATGCCTAGAAGAATGACAGGTACCTAATAAATATGTATTAAATAAAGTCAAAAGGAAAGGTAACAGAAAGGTAACCTGAAGAGAGGGAGAAGAATAAGATTTAGAGGAGGGGGAGAAAATGATGTCATCACTCTTTTTCACTCAATAAATATTTATTGTACACTTAACTGTGAGTCAGACATGATGATACACATTAAGGAAACAACTGTGAATGAGGCAATTCTGTCTTTCCAGAGAAGGAAAAAAAGTGAAAAATAGCAATTATTATGTCCTCCCATGTAGAAAAGCACAAGTGACTTTGAAACAACACAGAAATTGTTGAGACGTTTTCTTCAGGTGAAAACATAGTCATATATTAAACTGAAAGGAGCAGAGGGAATAAAACCCATCTTTAGGGAGTTAGGTAACAGCTGATGATGCCATTACAGACAGTGAGTGAGGAAGCTGACCAGAACTGAGAAAGCTTTCTAGGCACTATTGCTGACTTACTGGAAAGCACAGCAGTAGAGGGGCATTGATAATCAGAGTGCAGTGATTTTCTACAGTGATACTCAGACTGGTTATGCTCACAGGAAAGTAGACAGGTGGTTGGTGCCAGAGTAGTTTCTGATGCCAGATGGGTGCACTGAAGCCAACAAGGAAATGGAATTGTGGATATTGGCAAGGATGTGGCTGTTGCTATGGAATATGATGAAGATAATATTCCATCAGGAAAATAAAAGGATGATAGTGCTTCCATAGATTAATGCATCAAAAGCATTATGTTTTCCAGGAACTGGAGGTCTCAATGAAGCACAAGCACGGTTTTTTTAAAAATTTAGGTTCCATGCAATATCTGACAGAGTTGCTCTCTACAGGTATGACCAGGATATACTAAACACTTCTTTCTGATAACTTACATGATCTAACACTCTATTATTACTTTATTTGCAAGCACTTAAGTTTGAATGTTTTCATATTCGTTAAAAATACACTTAATTGACATTACCATGTGTGTTAATGGGATACCACTATTAATATCTTTGTTTTGTAACAGGAAAAAATTGAGGTTTGGGCAAACTTTAAAACTTGCCTTAGGTTCCAAGGTGAGTTTGTGATGAATGATAACAGAAGCCAGCTTATTACTCCTTTGATGTATACCTCTTAATAAATATATGCAGAAAACTCAGAAACAGAGGCAGATTACCTATATGATATAATACCAGCATATACTGAAATTACCCATCATCTCAAACTCCTTTTGTGTGATTTCCAAACCATAGGCCAATGGCTGGCTCCTGGTCATTCCAGAGAGAACAGTTATCTGTAGGAAGTTATTATGTCAGTCTTATCCTCATTTTTGAGGCATTGCTTTTGCTATAATGTGTACCTTTATGATATAAATATTGTTTTTATCTAATCATTATAAACCTTAAAGGCTACATCTTCAACCTAGTAAGGTTGAAGTTCCATATTCCTTTAGTTTTGGAGATCTTTTTATTCACCCTTGAGAAATAACAACTATACATTTTATCCAATTATAAGGATATAAATAGAACCAAATGGTTGGTTCCAGGACCTGAAAAATAAATTAATATTCTTATATCCAATCAGCTGAAAACAGCTCCAGGGTATGAAATAGAGGGTAAACAATTTTCCTATGTGCTTCTAATTTTAAATTAAAATCAAGGTCACATTGAACTGGTGGAAGTCAAAACCAATTTAGTTTCTTTCATCTCAAACTGGGAAATATACATTCTTGCTTATTGACTTTATATCAAATAAATGGTTTTCATATAAAACAAAGACTGTACTACATATAAATAAGGGGATAATATGGTAGGCACCATATAAAAGTATTTTCAAATGCAAAATAAGTTGATTATGTACAGATTGACTTTACCTTTGCTTGTGTGTGTGTACATGTGTATATATTTCTATTAGAATCACAATTAAATGGAGCACTCGTTTATATCTGGTTTGACCATGACCTTGACATGTGAAATTAAAGAAATCACTCAAACTCTCATTTTTTTAGGTTTAGGTTTCCTTGTCTGTAGAGTAAGTGAACTTATTTGACTTGACCAACTCTTAGGTCCTAAAAATTAAATGATTTGTTCAAGATTTTTTGCAAGTGACAGCTAAGAACTTTAAGCCATATCTCCTGAAATCAATGACTCCTTTTCAAGTTATAGTACAGTTGTTTCTGCAATAGGCTTTTATTAATCTTGGAATGATTTATTATCGAGTACTACAGTGGTCTCCATGAAAACCTGATCAAACTTCTTATATCTGCTGCAAAGATATAGACAAAGAACACAGATGATCCTCAATAATGTATAAGCAAAAAATAAAATTAATTTAACTACAGGATGCAAGATTCTTTGTTTCACTAAATGACTTTATAACAGTGTTCTACTTCAGTCAGTTTAGTTCAGTCACTCAGTTGGTCTGACTCTTCGCAGCCCCATGGACAGTAGCACGCCAGGCTTCCCTGTCCATCACCAAATCCTGGAGCTTGCTCAAATTTATGTCCAACTAGTCAGTGATGCCATCCAACCATCTCATTTTCTGCTGTCCCCTTTTCTTCCTGACTTCACTCTTTCCAAGCGTCAGGGTTTTTTTTCATTTAGTCTGTTCTTCACATCAGGTGGCCAAAGTATTGGAGTTTCAGCTTCAGCATCAGTCCTTCCAATGAATATTCAGGACTTATTTCCTTTAGGACTGACTGGTTTGATCTTGCAGTCCAAGGGGCTCTCAAGAGTCTTTTCCAACACCACAGTTCAAAAGCATCAATTCTTCAGCATTCAGCTGTCTTTATGGTCCAACTCTCACATCCATGCATGACTACTAGAAAAACCATAGCCTTGACTAGACAGACCTTTGCCAGCAAAGTAATGTCTCTGCTTTTTAATATGCTGTCTAGGTCTGTCACAGCTTTTCTTCCAAGGAGCAAGCATCTTTTAATTTCATGGCTGCAGTACCCATCTGCAGTGATTTTGGAGCGCAAGAAAATAAAGTCTGTCACGGTTTCCATTGTTTCCCCATCTATTTCCCATGAAGTGATGGGACTGGACGCCATGTTCTTAGTTTTGTTTCCTTTTTTAATATTGAGTTTTAAGCCAGCTTTTTCACTCTCCTCTTTCACTTTCATCAAGCAGCTCTTCAGTTCCTCTTTACTTTTTGCCATAAGGGTGGTGTAATCCGCATATCTGAGGTTATTGATATTTCTCCCGGCAATCTTGATTTCAGCTTGTGCTTCATCCAGCCCAGCATTTCTCATGAAATTCTATTCTGTGTAGAAGTTAAACAAGCAGGGTGACAATATACAGTTTTGAGGTACACCTTTCCCAATTTGGAACCAGTCTATTGTTCCATGTGCGGTTCTAACTTTTGTTTCTTGACCTGCATACAGATTTATCAGGAGGCAGGTCAGGTGCTCTGGTAGTCCCATCCTTTTTTTTTTTTTTTTTCCCACAGTTTGTTGTGGAAACAGACTGTGTGGATCCACACAGCCAAAGGCTTTGGCATAGTCAATAAAGCAGAAGTAGATATTTTTCTGGAACGCTCTTCATTTTTATATGACCCAACGGATCTTAATCTCATTTTAAAACTACCTTGTACCTTGCAGTCACATACCAATGCCAATATTTATAATATACCCCTAAGAGCAATGTTACACAAAATTTATATTGTTTTCAGATCTGAAATTGGCTAACTGTGGTTTGCAACTATCATAATTGCTCAATGACTTTTGGCTATTAAATTGGTCACTGGAAAGAGACATACATGCACTCAGACTTAAGAGTTCTAAGTTCTGTGCCTTCCTCTTCAGTATCAATGTCTTAAAATAAGACTTCTTCACTTATTATCTGGATTACTGAAACGTCTCTCTAACCATTTCCCTACTGATAACCTTACCACTCTCCAATTTTTAGTCCACATGACCATCAGTGTTACCTTTCTAATATGCTCAATAGACTGTCATTTTCCTGCTTTATAGTTTTCACTAGTATTTCACAGTTTTCAGAATAAAAGAAAAACTTCCTACCTCAATCTCTAAATTCGTAAGACTTAGCTTCCATCCTTTCTTTAACCCCAGACTCCTCTGCCATCCTTATCAAGTTAATTATAGGATCCCAGGACTGGAGATCGAGTTTCAAATCTCTGTAAAACTCTAATACACAGGATCCTTGCCTGTTCCTCGCTGGGTCAGCAGAGCTCACTGAAACTTAAAAGCTTCCCTCCAGCATTAGTTTGCCCTTCAGTCTGATTAGATGCTCTCCTGTGTGTTCTCACCACATCCTCCTAACTGTCACATCCTATCAGTCAGCAATCTATGTTTAAATCTATTTTCTGCATAGCAGCTAGGGTATTACTTTTTTAAAAAAATTGTAGATCTAATCATAGTAGTCCAGACTTGCCCCCTGAATTCTGGACAACAGCCTCCTGAGGGTGCTACATGACTTGCCCAGCCCAAGCCTTAATCCTTATTGATCTGGTAACACATTTCTTCCTGCCCACTATGTCCCTGTCATAGTCTGGGGACAGAAGAAGAAAACCTGAACTCTTTCCCAGGTTTAGCATCTTCTCTTCCCGTGTCTTAAGCGTGCTTCTCCCCACCTTGCCCTTGCTCATCTCCAGTCTCATTTTACATGACACTTCCTCAAAGTCTTTACCCAACCCCCATTTTCAGGGTAATTCACCTTTCATTCCTTCTCATATTTTGCTTTTCTTTCACAGTAATTATCAAAATGTGTCATCATGTACTTATCTCTATGACCATTTGTTTAATGAGACGATGTTGGATTTGCTCATCACGCCAGACTCAGTGCTTGTCCTAATGGCTGGTGCAGAGTAAGGCTCAAGAATATTTCTTGAATGAGTTCAAAGCCTCTTTTACTAAGTATCCTTACTCTTGAGGAATGATTTTATCTGACTTTATAACACCAATTAACTGTATAGTACAGAACTGCCCATAGTGGGCTCTTACTTAATATCGGATCAATGAGTAGGCAGTTGTCAGAGATCAAAATCTTACTATTAAAACTAGGCTGAACAGTATCAACCTTTCTTTGAATATCCATACATATTGAAGGATGCCCACTCAGGAGTGAAGACACTCCCTGAGGTGGCAGGAGTACTGCAGGAAGATGGCTCTCCCTATCAGCTCACTTTGGGGATGGCCTCAGCTGAAGAAAACCACTATGTTTTGACTCTCACCTACCTACAGAGGCATTCTCATTCTGGTGTCCAAAAGTCCAGTCTCACCCCAACTGGAGACAATGCTGGACGTCGTACAGAGCTCTCCATGGGATCCACAGAACAGGCCAGGGTCTGGACCATCACTCAACTCCCCCCTTTACCCACTCTTGCTTTTTCCTCTTCACTTCCATAGATGCTGACCTGAGAAGCCTTCCCTCATGAACATCTTGACTGCTACATATCATCTCAGGGTCTGCTTCATGGCAAGCCCTTCTGTGACAAGAAGAAAGATTAGCATTTGTGTGGATAAAAGTGACAGAAAAAGGACTCGTGGCACGCTGATGTTGTGGAGATGTATATATTATTATTAAAGGGTTTTTTAAGGTACTGGAAGAAAGCATGGAGTTCTTTCAATAGCATTATACATAATAGCAATTCTAACTAGAGTTAAGTGGATGTTTCCAGATATTTTGGTATTATTGTCCAGGTTTCTTTTTCTTAATATTAGTAGTGTGGTCCATATTTGCCTGAAGAGAACAAGTACATTGTTGAAGATCTCTTTGTGTCAAGGGAGAATACGATGGAGGGTAAATATGCTACATTTTGTGCAACACCATGACGATTTTTGTCTTTCTAGAAAACAGAAGCTCATCCTTATAAGCATTGGTCCAGACAGTAAATGTTGTAGGATAAAGGTGTAATTAGTTTCAGAGCAAGAAGGGATGCCTTATGCAAAAGGAAAAATGTATAAGGACTTCCTGGTGGTCCAGTGGCTAAGACTCCATGCTTCTAACGCAAGGGCCCGGGTCAGGGAACTGGATCCCACATGCTGCAACTAAGACTCTCATGCTGCAATTAAGACCTGGTATAACCAAATGAATAGATATATTTTTTTAAAGTATACATGTTTGTTTGGAATAAAACAATTATCCACCTGACTTTGGGAATTGCTTTTCAGCATACTACACCAACTAACATTTAGCCCTATTACTTTTGCTCTTGTATCCCAGTTTTGCATACTGCATAGTTAAGTATTTTAAATTAAACACCTACACTTTTCTAAAGAAATATGCATTCTCCTTCCTCTGTATCTCATTAGAAAATGTCTAATGGGAAAGGACAGGTTTCTTTTGAGGCATTTGAGCTTCTCAATCTTTATTATGAATCAAACCACCCAAAAGATTTTATTAAAGTGCACACTCAAATTCAGGAAGTCAACAGTGAGATCACAGAGCCTGCATTTCTAGCAAGCACCCAGGTGTGATGCTACCAATCTATGGACCATACCCTGAATAGCAAGTGTATAAATAAACAAAAGAACATGGAACTAGAGCTCACAGAATATGATTTAGATTTAAGCTCATATTTCTGATATATTGTTCACTAATGGAAAGAAAAGATATGCGTCACTTTTGAAGGAAAAAGAAAATTGTACACACAAGCATATGTTAAAAAAAAAAAAGTTGCTCAGCTACTTTAATTGCACTTTATAAAATGAGTACACCAAAAGTCTAGTCAGCCTTAATGAGTAGTTGTTTGTGAGGAGTAAGTGAAAATCATTTCTGTAATGCAAACATTAAAATGTTCAGTGTTTTTGTAACTGTGAATTGCATGGTACAATAAATAATTTCAGTAGATTGTTTTCATATTGAAAAGCTACATTTTTGGGGTTAAATTTAGATATATATCTGTGTTGTGTGTGTATGTGCACATATCTCACACATACAGAAATCAAAGTTTGCATGTCAGATTTTATGTACTACAATGACAGATAATACAGTTGATCCATACACTATTCTTGTTTCATGTCTTTTTATTTAATAAAAGTCTTAACTTTTTCTTTGCGTATAGAATTATCTAAACAACAGAGAACTTTCTTTCAAAGGATATAAATACTCTCATGTGTCTTAACATTAAAAACAAAGTCAAACATGAAAACAAGCTCGTGTGCATTGTCTGAAAATGAATTATTGTGATACTGCTAAAGAAAAAGGGAACATCCAGAACATCTATTCCCTTCATTCCAATGAAGCAAGAATCCTAGAGTGGGTTGCCATTTCCTTCTCCAGGGGATCTTCCTGACCCAGGGATTGAACCTGTGTCCCCTGTGTTTCCTGCACTGCAGGTGGATTCTTTATCCACTGAGCCATCGGGGAAGATCAATGAAGTCAAGACAACTGTTATCATGTCCTGAGTGTGCAGAACAGTCAGGTATTAGAAATGAAACACATTTCTAAGAGTCTTCATTTTGGGGTACAAAAGAACAGAAACAATATTTATTGAGGATTTGCCATTTTCCAAGGACTATACTAGTCGCTTTATCCCTGTGCTTATCCATTCCAAAAGGCAAAGTTGTGTGGTAGGTCCTATTCCCATTCTACAAATGAAACAAATATTCCTGGTCACAGAGCGAGACAGCTCCTATCTTCCTTTGTAAAGATATATAACTCTTGTTAATAGCTGTCGATCACATTTGCACCATGGAATCAGCCGAAGAGCTCTTAAAAAGACTAATTCTTGGATCCCACCTCTTAGGGGTTCTAACTTAAATGGCCAGGTGTTTGGTCTTCATGCGCTTAGTCACTTAGTCATGTGGACTCTTTGCTACTCCATGGACTGTGGCACCGTCAGGCTTCTCTGTTCATGGGATTCTTTAGGAAAGAATACCGGAGGGGGTTGCCATGCCCTCCTCCAGGGGCTCTTCCCGACCCAGGGATCAAACCCACAGTGAGTGTAAAAGTCCCTTAGATGAGTCAGTCAAAGCTGAGAGCCAGGGTTCTGGAGCATCTGAATACCTCTTTTCTTATCCACTTCCCCTCAGTGTAAACACAGGACCTCATCTCTCAGTTTCTATTTCATAAGGAAAGTAGGCTCTATCAAATAGGGACTGCCTCAACTTGTCACAACTATAATCTTGATACTGAGCTCTAATAATATTCTCTTTTTCCCCAATTTTCACTTTCCCCCCAATTTACATCAGAGATTATTCATTCTAATTCTAATGTCACACACCCCTAATGTCAGTTCTTTCCCCCTAAGTGCAAGACAGCACCTTCTTTCCCAGCCCCACCTCCAACTCCTTCCCTGGAAGCGTCTTTAATATACAGTCGTCTCTTTATTCTCTAACTTCAACTTGTCCCTCCCTGTCAACTCATTTCTATATCTATTTTTAAATCCTCACAGTTCTCCTATCTTTTAAAACAAAGCCCCCAAAGCCTCTTTATCACCATAAACCATTTTAGCCTATTCTATTATACCCATAACAGCCAAATTCTTCACCAAGTTATCTGAAAGGGCGGTTGACATTTTCTCCGCTTCATGTCCCAGTCTGATTTCTACCACAACGTTCAATGAAATCCACTCTTACCCAAATCATAGATATCACTTTTCATCAATACCTCACATGTCTTGCCAGCATTTGACCCTTAATCTTGCCCTTTTTTCAACTGGTTTCTTTCCTTCTTTGCAGCACTGCACTTTTCTGGGCTTTCTGCCTACAATTTGGAAGGTCCTTCTCAATCTGAAGGCTTCTTGTCCCATAAATTGATGTTCCTCCTTGTATTTCTCTCACCCTATATATTACATAGACATGAATCCCACATAAACATCATTAGGGAAGTGAATCACCAGTATTGATACCCTGCTCGAATCTCTCTTGAACTGCGGATTTATATACCCTATTATAAATTAGATATCTCCAAACTATGGAAACTTAGTATGTTCAAAATTCAACTCAGAATCTTCCCAACACTCTTTCTTATCTTATGCATCCTAACCCTTTGGCAATGAAGAGTGCCATGATGTGGCCTTATCCCAGAAACATAACTACATTCCTGAACCCTCTCTTTCCATATAAAAACATTAAACCAATCATTGTTGTTTTTGTTCAGTTGCTCAATTGTGTCTGACTCTTTGCGACCCCGTGGACTACAGCAAGCCAGGTTTCTCTGTTCTTCACCATCTCCCAGAGTTTGCTCAAACTCATGTCCATTGAGTTGGTGATGCTGTCCAATTGTCTCATCCTCTGTCATCCCCTTCTCCTCCTGCCTTCAATCTTTCCCAGCATCAGAGTCTTTTCTAATGAGTCGGCTCTTCACATCAGGTGGCCAGAGTATTGGAGCTTTAGCTTCAGCATCAGTCCTTCCAATGAATATTCAGGGTTGATTTCCTTTAGGATTGACTGGTTTGATCTCCCTGCAGTCCAAGGAACTCTCAAGAGTCTTCTCCCAACACTACTGTTGGAAAACATCAAATCTTCGGTGCTCAGCTTCGTTATGGTCCAACTCTCACATCCCTACATGACTACTGGAAAAACCATAGCTTTGATTATATGGACCTTTGTCAGCAAAATAATGTCTTTGCCTTAAGTCCTCTTAACTTTCAAAGATGCCATCTTGACATCATCTTCTACTGCCACTCCCTTGCCTGGTAACCACTATCTCGTACCTAGGTGGTACTCCTAACTGTCCCTTCTGTTTCTACTTTGTCCCCTCTACTGTATAATCTGCACATGGTCATCATGGGAATCACTGTAAAAACAAACTGGATCATGGCACTTTCCTTGAGGAAACTCTTCAATAGCCCCACATTTCCCTCAGAATAAAATTCAAACTTACTGCCTTCATTTAGAAGATCCTTCATAAACTGATCACTTCTTTCCTTGTAGCTCCATCTCAGGTTTTTCTCTTTAATATTCAAAGAAATATCTATAATGAACTTACTAAAGTTCCTTCAATTCGTCATGTCTTTTCTGGCTTCACAGCTTGGCACAGGCTCTTTTCTCTGCCCAGAATTCTTTTCTCATTCTTCACTGCCCCAATCTGTCTCCCCTTATGGATAACACTTCGTTCATCTTTCAGGTGATAGTTCTACAGTAGGTGTTCACATCTCAGACTCAGGCTGTGCTTGAGTAGGAATTCTAACATTTCATATTGAGTGAATATAAGATAGTTGTTCAACCTCCCTAATTCACAGTCACCTCATCTTTAAAATGAGGATAATAGAAATACTCATCTCACAGAACTACATAAAATTCAAATGAAATAATGCTTATAAAGTGGTTGACACACTACCCAGCACATGTTAACTGTCAATGAATGTTATTATTCACATGTTCTTGGAAAGGTTCCACTGACCCCAGAAATGTTTTTGGTCAGTATTTTAAGTATTCTTACATGCTCTCTATTGCTCCTACCACCGACCTCATGATGTAGAATGACTAAATCTTTTATCTTTTTATTTCCCACTACGTGGAAGCCTCTGAGGGTCAGGACCATGTCCATTTTACTTAATCCTGAAGTCCTGACATCCGGCACAGAGACATGCCAGTAACAGTACCAGTTAAATATTATCTCAGTAAAGGAGCAGGGGCTTCAGAATTAAAAAGAAACCATTCCAACTGCATGGACTGTGCACTTCTCAAAGCTCCTTGCTACTTCTGGAAATAATAACCAGTGTGTGTGTGTGTGTGTGTGTGTGTGTGTGTGTGTGTGTGTGTCTGTGTCTGTGTCTGTGTCTGTGTGTGTATTAATTAAATCATTCAGTAATAATCTTTAAAATTTAATTTGAGATGCTAGTTTATGTTATATGCATTTTAGTAAATGTAAAGTATAAATCATTACATAGATAAATTTTTGACAGAATGCTAAATGGATATATAAAAGAAACATCAAATTTTAATCTGAGGAATTCTGATATATTTTAAAATATTGGTGTCATATCACTAATTTCAACAGTGAACTATACAAAGCATTGTGCTTATTTTACAAAGGTCATGTGAAAGCTGCAAAATTCTACTGATAATGCTACAAAGACGCTACAAATTTCAGTTGGTAATCCACCTTAAACGTAAGGCAGATCTTTGTGCCAGGATCTATTTCTTAACCAAATCACCTTCAAAACCCTGTATATATAAGATCCTTGGGCTTTTGTAATCTAAGGGTTGGTGCCAACTGAATTAACTGAATAAAAGTTGTTCAGATGAGAAACTCTGAATCTTGAAATACTGAGGAGAGGAAAGGCTTGGAAAATAGATTATTCTTTTCTAGGATGAAATACACAGTAGTGTGTACCTAACCAGTAAATGGATCCTTTAAGAAAGAAAATAAGGCACATGTCTTTTGGAACGTAATGTGGAAAATGTTTGTATAGCTTGATCCAGTATTCCTCCCTCTGGAAATTCACTTTAAGAAATATTCTGAAAGGAGAGAAAAGATAAATGCATTAAGAAGTTTATTGTAGTATTTCTCAAAATAGAAAGGAAAAACCAGAAACTATATTCAAAATGAGGAAAGAGTTTAGTGTATTAAGACAGATCATGTGTACCCCTTAAAATTAAAATGAAAACTATGATCATATCATAAGCATTTTATGTTGCTATGTAATATCAAATAAAAGCATACTGAGTTCAATTATGTGGAAATGATACATCATAACTTATTTTATTGAACTTCACAGGTATGGGGTTTTTTGCAAACTGAATGTCTCTCTCTGACAACCAACCCTGGGTGGTGGTCAGTATTTTATAGCAGTAAAGTATTTTAAATTAAGTGTGTACATTGTTTTTTAAGACATATTGCTATGGTACACTTAATACAGACTATGGTATACTATAAGCATAATTTTTACATACACCAGGAAACCAAGTATTTCATATTGCTCATTTTATTACTATATTTGTTTTACTGCTATATTGCTTTATTGCAATGGTCTGAACTGAACTCACAATATCTCCAAGGTTTGATTGTATGTTCATATTGAAGAATAGATGAGAATATAGCTAGGCAATAATTTATAAGAGTTGAGTAGTTGTGAAGACACTTTTTAATAAATTCTGGGAAACATGTACATTTATTATAATATCTGTCCATTTTTAAAGTTTCCCAAATGTAAAAATCAGTCCTAGAAGTTTACTAGTATTATCATTCTGGAAAAAAACAATTGCTTGTGAGTCTGGCTTCCAATAGAAAAGAAGGGCTTTTATAAACTGTATTTTTAGTAAAATAAAATGATTACTTTTGTGTCTCAAGTCCAAAGCACAGGACTTCAGTTAGAAAGAGTGATTTCAATACCACTTAATTTGACTTTCCGAGTTATGCAGCCACAGTTTACCTGGCATGAAAACTATTTTTATTTTTTCATTTGTCACAAATGAAGACTATGTAGAATGCTAGGTAAAAGGCACAATGTTCTTATATTCTCCCATGTTAATCATTATTATGTACCAGTCCTTTAACTGAATCATTTTAAAAGAGGCCATTAATGTGAAAAAGCTAAATTTAAGAAGAGGCTCTGCAATCACGTCATAACGCCTCATGTACGAAACTGTGTGGCTTCAGGCAACTTATTTAACATCTCTGAGCTTCAAATTTCTTGTCTAGATTATTATTATGAGTAATAATAATGCCTACTGAATAGAGTGGTTGTAAGCATTAAATATATTTACAGATGAGAAGCACTTAAAACAGGAAGAGATGTAGTATACAACATATAAATGTTAGTATAGTCACTCAATATTAATCAGAGCTAGGTTTTATACATTTTGTTTTCTTATTTAAAGTTCTCAAAAAGTACAGTACAAGAAGTAAATTCCATTCTGTTTTCCTACGAGAAAGTCCTGAAATTCTTTACCTTGAGGTTGACCTAAGATAAGTCATTTTTTTCTCTGAGCATCAGATTCTCCGCTAACAAAATGAGATTAATATCTATATTTTAGGATTACATGAAACAAATAACAGAATCAGTGCAATACAATCAAAGTTGTTGTTGTTGTTGTTCAATTGCTCAGCAGGGTCCAGGTCTTTGTGACCCCATGAACTGCAGCACGCCAGGCTTCCCTGTCCATCACTAACTCCTGGAGCCTGCTCAAACTCATGTCTGTTGAGTCAGTGATGCCAGCCAACCAGCTCATCCTGTTGTCCCCTGCTCCTCCCACCTTCATTCTTTCCCAGCATCGAGGTCTTTATCAATGAGTTGGCTCTTCACATCAGGTTACCAATGTATTGGAGATTCAGCCTCAGCATCAGTCCTTCCAATGAATACTCAGGACTGATTTCCTTCAGGATCGACTGGTCTGATCTCCTTGCAGTCCAAGGGACTCTTAAGATTCTTCTCCAACACCACAGTTGGAAAGCATCAATTCTTCAGCACTCAGCTTTCTTTATGGTCCAACTCTCACATTCACACATGACTATTAGTATTCTCTTCTAAGTTCATATGGCCTAGCATAGCATCTGACACAAAACAGATGGTTTACAAATAATAATTTTTTAAAGTAGATATATTTGTACAAAAAATAATTTCTGAGGTGGACATTCATTTATAAATATAACCTCAATGGGTCAAATGTCATGAGATGTCATTATTCCTTACTTACCAAATGTATTATGATGCCAGAGTGCCAACACCTTATCAACGTGTGGACAGACAGGACTATGGTCATTACCTTAATTAAATCTAGCTTCACAGAAAACAGTCCCCAAAGTCAGTGGTCCTTGACTTCAGAAGTGCTATTTTTCTAATCTTGCAACTCAAACTTTAAAGGACAATAAGACCCTTAAATGCTGACTTCTGTCAAGAAAAAGTCATGCCTTGTTGTTACTTTCCAGAGAGCTTAGGTTTCATCCAAAGCAGCACATGAGGTATTCAAGAATATGGTAGAAAAGTATTAATTTAGAAACGGTAAAAGTAGACACACTTACGCAAGACATAATCTAAGGGAATGAAGGACACTCAACTCGCTGACAAAAAAGAAGACCCTAGCAAATCTTTCTTCAAAAAGTCACCTACTTTAAAATTCTCAGTGAGTAACTAAGAGGGAACAGGATAAATCGGAACATTTTTCACAAAGCTGCTGAGGGAAATGGCTTGCCGGTAAAGGACGATAATTTCTTACAACAGGGATATTTTATTACTACATCTGATCTATTCATGGTAACACAGTACTTTCAAGCACTTTGTTCCCCTCAGACTCAGAAACCCCTTAAATAAAGGTGTCCTTCTAAAAATACAACTTGAATTTAAGCAAAAGATAACATGGAATATTAATCTTACTATTAAAAGCAACAATGTCTAAGTATAACTGGAAAGGAAACACGAAACCAAAAGGCAGTCTAATCTGCCTTCACTGAATACAAATGAAGACACCTTCTGTTGGTTTTTAGGTTTGAATCAAACATGAGAGCAAAGTCTACTAAAACTGTTGTAAGGCTAGAGACAGTTACATCAATTGAGGATAGCTTACTGAATACTATCCAGAAACCAGCTTTATTTTAGTACATGAATGTGTACACCCAACAATTTTCAGGAATTAAAAAGTGTTTCAACATGCTAAGCCTCGTAAGATGTATGGTACATGCATTTTTCTCATGTTAACCTTCAACTTTTGGAAGTCTGGTATTATATCCTCATTTACACATGAAGAAACAAGATCTCATAAAACATACCTGTCTACATGGATATGGATGTATACAGAGTTGAAGGCCTTGCCCAAGATCACTCAGCTGACTAGGGAAACAAACATGCTTCAAATACAAGTAGATTAGATCCAGAACATCTAACTCTATCCACTAGGAGAATATGTCTGTGTTTATAATGCCTACAGTTAAAAATTTGGTATCAAAATTTTTAATTTATGAATAAACCACTTAGCCTTGGGCAGTAAATTAAAGTAACTAACACACAAATATCAATAAAATAAAATAATTTTGAGTGGAATATAAAAATATTTTAAGAGAAAATTAACTTTTTAATGGTTTAGTTCTCTCCAGAGCAACACAGCAAAATAATCACCTAAAATAACTACTACAAGGTATAATTTTAGATAATTTTCCAAGAATGATATCCCTACAGAGACTTTACAGAAAGAATTTTGAAGGTTAAAAAATTCCCAAGAAAGATCACATCAGTCCTACCTCTAAAGAAAATCAACATTCTGCAGATTTTAATTGTGTATAGGAAAGTGTTAGTCACTCAGTCGTCTCCAACTCTTCGTGACCCTATAGACTATACCCACTAGGCTCTTTTGTCCATGGAATTCTCCAGGCCAAGAATACTGGAGTGAGTAGCTATTCTCTTCTATCTTCTTGACCCATGGGATTGAACCCATGTCTCCTTCATTGCAGCCAGATTCTTTATATCCGAGCCACCAGGGAAGCCCTTTAAATGTGTACAGCTCTGCATAAAAGTATCCTTATATAGTATATTAAATAAAATATAAGCCAGTATCAAGTGACCATAGAAAATGCTATCTGATTTCACTGCAAGATAGTATTAAATATGGCAAAATGTCAGATTTCAGATGCAATATATATAATCCTAAACTCTAGCTGGTCTCATTTCATTGTTATTCTTGAATGAACTATCATGCTAATTGCATAGCTCTGTTCCTACACTGCCCTTGGCAAGGCAAACAGCAACACGCTCAGATTAAATGTCTATGTGGTTACCCAAGGAGATGAAATGACACAACCATGATTCTTTTTGCTTACTGTCTCCTTTGTCATCATCATTCTCAATCAAATCCTACCAGGCTTTGAGCATGTGATTATGGTCTTCAAAGCTACAACAGTCAAAGAAGCTGGCCTAATGATGCCTAACACAAAGAATTTAGATGAAGCCCCTGACATCCAAAGGCAGAAATACTCAGTAGTGAAGAAATGAATGCCAATAAACCTGGGCACCTCCACAAAATATGCCCGTACATATGGATATGTGTGCATATTTCTAGGCAGGAATGTAAAATCCATTTTGCAGCTAAAATCATTTAAAATAAATTTAATTTGAGCAATAGGAGGCGCTGAGAAGATTCAAAGGCAAATGATAAATAAGAAATCTGGTTCTGCTACGAAAAAAACTTAGCAAAAAACAGCACCTAGAGTGATTCTTAGTACCTCAAATAAAACCTTTCCTCTGTGCTTCCTTGAATATGAAATTGAGTCTAAGGGAAACATTCATCAAATGCCTACCTGCAATTCCCCAAACTAGGTAAGAAGTAGAACTGCAGACTCCCAAATTTCATCCTCAGATTTAGTCAGCTTAATTCTGCACAATTACTCAGACTGAAATTCCCAAGGAGGTCTTGGTCTCCACTCTTTCTCTCCTACCCAGTACAATAATCAATCCCATTAGCCCCTACTTTCAAAACAGAAAGTCAAATTGTGCATCTTCATACCATCTCCAATTCTGATCCAAACTACATCATCTTTCTCAACTATGGCAAATGCCTTCTAATGGACCTCTCTCAGCCAATTTCAATTCTCTCCAGTCTACCGTATATCCAGCAACCAGAGTCATCCCTTTAAAGACTGTAATAGATTACCTCACATTTCTATTCAGGCCCCATGATCTCCACTGCATGCAGTCAGAATATGCTTACAGATAACAGTTAACAGTCTTCATTATGTGTAACACATAACAGTTAACAGTCTTCATTATGTGTAACACATCTAATGATGTTCAAGGCTTACTTGATTGGCCCCTGGTTCTCTCTCTGGTCTTTTTTTTTTTTTTCCCCTGCAGTTCTGTGCAGTTCCCTGATAGTCTTTGAACACACAAAGCATTCCTACATCAGGGTCTTGGCACTTAGAGTACCCTCAGCCTGGAATTCTCTGTCCTAGCTTCCTCATGTAATTCAAGTTTCTGATGACGTCACCACCAGAAGTCTTCCCTGGTTATTGAACTGTAAAAAGGAACCTCCTGCCACTGTTCCCTATTTTCCCATCTTAATTTATATTGTTTATAGTACTGTTACCAGCTGATAATATAAATATTTATGTGTGTATATAGATTGTACTTCCTGGTGACTCAGATAGTAAAGATTCTGTCTGCAATGCAGGAGGCCCACATTCAATCCCTGGGTTGGGAATATGTCCCAGAGAACAGAATGGCTACCCACTCCAATATTCTTGCCTGGAGAATTCTATGGACAGAGGAGCCTGGCGGGATACAGTCCACGGGGTCACAAAGAGTTGGACACAACTGAGTGCCTAACACTTCCACTTTTTTTTCAATCTGTATAGATCGATAGATATAGATATAAATTTGTTGCCTATTTTGCACTACTAGACTAGGTACTATGACAATGATGTCTTTAGAGGATGACCTTCAATTAAAAACTGGACAAGGGAACATATTATCAAGCACTGCTGACACCATCTCCATATATCATCCCCTCAAAGTATTTCATTATCTGATCTACTCTGGCCAAGACATAGATAAATCCTTTCTCTCATGTCTACCCTCTTCCCCTTTGAATACAACTAAATAGTAATGCATTTTTGTCTAAGTAAAAACTCTCTCTCCTTTCATAATCACTCATGAGCTCCAATCTACTTTGTATTTTCATCCCAAACCATTGCAAAGCTGAATTCTACTGAATGATATTATGAATCCTCTTGTTATGGTATTACATAACACCTCTTAAATTCTGAATTAAAATGTCAGCTTTTATTCATCTTCTCATTAAACCTTTCCTTATAGTTCACATTGCATACTATTTTATTTTTCCATGACTTTCTTGGTTCAACTCCTACCATCCAAAATACTGCTTCTTGGTCTTATTCAAGGAACTCTCCAGCATCACCAATCCATTAGATGTCAGTGTTTTCTAAGATTCCATTGTGTGATTTTTTTTTTTTTCTCTCAGTGGAAACACTGCCTGGACAACCCCAGATATCTACATGCTTTTGACTCCCAGACATCCCTACTGGCTTTTCTAGTCTGAGTTCCTGGGGAAAAAGGGTCATTGCCTTCTCATCAATGAATTGCTAGCTTTAAGTATAGTACATGGCACAGAATAGATGGTAAGGAAATACATGCTAAATGAATGACCCCAAGGCAATGCACAACTCTGAGCCAGACCTCTCTCCAGATTTCCAAAGCCGAAGCTCTACCTACTAATGGGGTATGTTCACTTTGATTCTGAGGTTCTTTGAACATGTACGAAAAACATGTTCACAAGTAAATCAAATATTTCCCCATTTTTTCTTCCCCCACACTTAACTGTAAATTGCTCCCTTATTTTATATTCCAAATCTTAAAAAATGAAACCCACATAAGCCAAGATTTGAGAATCACACTGTCATGCATATCCAACTTTTAACTTCTATAGGCTCCTTTCTTCTAATTGCCTCTTTAGTAAATCCTCCCTTGTTTAACACTGACACAAATATGTCAGTGCATGTCTTTCCTTAACAGGTTTACTGCGGTGACTAAGTGTCCTCCTTGCCTCCAGTTATATCCTAATAGCCTTCCACATGGCTGCCTTTATGTTGCTGTAGGTGCTATTGTCTTTTAAGGTTAAACTATGTCATATTACTTGCTGGAAATCTGTGGAGGGCTTCCTATCTGCTTCTAAAATGCTTACAAGTCAATTTTTACCACATCACATAAAGCCTCACATCAAATGGACCCCACATCTTCTTTAGTCTCTTCTGCCTCTTTCCTGCTCTCACCCATCCCCACCCATCTGCTCCCCAGTACTTTTCCGCTTATTGTCTCCAAGGGCTGACTTATTGCACATGCAGGTCTTTCCACCTGAAACACACACCCCACTCAACACCACTGATAGTTTTACGAAGACTTGCTCAGACATTATTTCTTCTAAGAAGTCTTCCTGCCTTGAGCTATCATCAGGTCCTTTGTGCATTTCTCTCATTGCACATATCACATAAGACCACAGCATATGCCCAACAGAGACAGGAGCACCACTTCTCTGGTTTACAACTACACATAGAGGTTAGTATAATCTGCACTTAGAAAGTACATATCAAACATTTCTTGAAGAAGTGTACAATTATTTTTTTACTTTTCTGTCTCTCCTACTCAAGTAGCTCCTCAGTGGCAAGAAGAAATATCCATCTCATTATTTCCAGTGAATTAAACATAGCAAGTAGGTATTCAACATTTTGCTTTATTCATTCAACTAAGAAGCTGCAAAAATATACATATGTACCTATACATCTATATGTATCCAAGGCAAATTAAATATGTCTAATATTGGTATAGTTGGAGTCAGGTCAAGAAATTTATATTCTAACCAGGGATACAGATCCTTATTTTGATGCCTAGTCTAAAGCACAAAACAGGTCCCGTTGCCAAGTGTATGCAAATCTGATTCCAAAACATAATCAATGGTTTCTTCACTTACATTATCAACTTTGCTCACTCTGGGAAGTTGTAATCCCTGATTCAATAACTGCTTCTAGAAATATCTCAGCATGTCTTCTTTTACTTGTTTCTAAATGCAAATATGACTGTAAAAGTTTGACTAATGAAAACACTACAACAAGAGGCCAAGTATGACAGAAAAAGAGAAGTGAGAGAGAGAAACTCCAGCAGAGGAAAGTGATGCCAAAGTGAAAGTGAAATTGTTAGTCACTAAGGGCTCAATAAAGGACAAAAATGGTATGGACTTAACAGAAGCAGAAGATATTAAGAGGAGGTGGCAAGAATACACAGAAGAACTGTACAAAAAAGATCTTCACCACCCAGATAATCATGATGATGTGATCACTAATCTAGTGCCAGACATCTTGGAATGTGAGGTCAAGTGGGCCTTAGAAAGTATCACTACGAACAAAGCTAATGGAGGTGATGGAATTCCAGTTGAGCTGTTTCAAATCCTGGAAGATGATGCTCTGAAAGTGCTGCACTCAATATACCAGCAAATTTGGAAAACTCAGCAGTGGCCACAGGACTGGAAAATGTCAGTTTTCATTCCAATCCCAAAGAAAGGCAATGCCAAAGAATGCTCAAACTACCACACAATTGCACTCATCCCACATGCTAGTAAAGTAATGCTCAAAATTCTCCAAGCCAGACTTCAGCAATACGTGAACTGTGAACACCCTGATGTTCAAGCTGGTTTTAGAAAAGGCAGAGGAACCAGAGATCAAATTGCCAACATTCACTGGATCAAGGAAAAAGCAAGAGAGTTCCAGAAAAACATCTATTTCTGCTTTATTGACTATGCCAAAGCTTTTGACAGTGTGGTTCACAATCAAGTGTGGAAAATTCTGAAAGAGATGGGAATACCAGACCACCTGACCTGCCTCTTGAGAAACCTGTATGCAGGTCAGGAAGCAACAGTTAGAACTGGACATGGCAAAACAGACTGGTTATAAATAGGAAAAGGAGTACGTCAAGGCTGTATATTGTCACCCTGCTTATTTAACTTATATGCAGAGTACATCATGAGAAATGTTGGACTGGATGAAGCACAAGCTGGAATCAAGGTTGCCGGAAGAAATGTCAATAACCTCATATATGCAGATGACAACACCCTTATGGCAGAAAGTGAAGAGCAGCTAAAAAGCCTCTTGATGAAAGTGAAAGAGGAGAGTGAAAAAGTTGGCTTAAAGCTCAACATTCAGAAAACGAAGATCATGGCATCTGGTCCCATCACTTCATGGGAAATAGATGGGGAAACAGTAGAAACAGTGTCAGACTTTATTTTTCTGGGCTCCAAAATCACTGCAGATGGTGATTGCAGCCATGAAATTAAAAGACGCTTACTCCTTGGAAGAAAAGTTATGACCGACCTAGATAGTATATTCAAATGCAGAGACATTACTTCACCGACTAAGGTCTGTCTAGTCAAGGCTATGGTTTTTCCTGTGGTCATGTATGGATGTGAGAGTTGGACTGTGAAGAAGGCTGAGCGCCGAAGAATTGATGCGTTTGAACTGTGGTGTTGGAGAAGACTCTTGGACTCTTGGAGAAGACTCCTTGGACTGCAAGGAGATCCATCCAGTCCATTCTGAAGGAGATCAACCCTGGGATTTCTTTGGAAGGAATAATGCTAAAGCTGAAGCTCCAGTACTTTGGCCACCTCATGCAAAGAGTTGACTCATTGGAAAAGACTCTGATGCTGGGAGAGATTGGGGGCAGGAGGAGAAGGGGACGACCCAGGATGAGATGGCTGGATGGCATCACGGACTCGATATACGTGAGTCTGAGTGAACTCCAGGAGATGGTGATGGACAGGGAGGCCTGGCGTGCTGCGATTCATGGGGTCGCAAAGAGTCGGACATGAATGAGCGACTGAACTAGCTAACTAACTAAAGTTGTGTCCAAGTCTTTGTGACCCCATGGGCTATAGCCTGTCAGGATCCTCTGACCATGGAATTCTCCAGGTAAGAATACTGGAGTGGATTTCCATTCCCCTCTCCAGGGGAGCTTCCTAACCCAGGGATAGAACCCAGGTCTCCTGCATTGCAGGGAGATTCCCTACTGTCTGAGCCACTAGGAAAGTATTTGAATAGAGAGCTGAATGATGACCAAGAGTTCAAAAGTCCAGACAATGGTCAATAAGAAATCAACAGAAAGACTGATAAGCAGCTGCAATCCTCTAACAAGTTCTTTGTCATTGTAAGGATTTAATCCTCTTACAAAACAATTTGGGCTGAATACTATGATAACCTTCCAAGCTAAAATGAAATAATCAGAAAGTTTTACTGTAATACTTTCCTTTACATAACAATTTTAGCTTAAGATTCTCAGGTGCCTGAGTGCATGCTCAGTTGCTCAGCTGTGTCCAACTCTTTGGGACCCCATGGAGTGCAGCCCACCAGGATCCTCTGTCCATGGAATTCTCAGTAGTTTACACAAAATGCCACTTGAGACATATATAAATTCACTTACCAGTCCATTAGTCTATCCAACTTATTTCAAAGAGAGAGGAGAGGCAAGGACAGTAGAGAAGAGAGGAGAGAACAGAAGAGAATTGGTATAATCTACAGATAGAACCCAGGGGTTAAGGAGTAGGAGTGGGATGTCATAGCTTTTAGGTATGTCATTCCAATTGTGACAGGAAAGTATGAAAAAGTGTGAACTAGGCTAAATTAGGAGGAGGAGGCTCCTCTCCCAAGAGAAACTTGTTCCCACAGATTTGAACTACTTTACGTACAGAGAATAGACCCTGGAGACAGAATGCCCAGATTCAAATCCTGGGCCTGTCACTTATTATCTCAGTGACCTCAGACAGTTTGCTATTCAGTCCTCTCATCAGAAAAATGGGGATTATTGTGGTACTTGTCTCACTGTATTGTTATAAGAATTAAATAAATCATTATTCCCAAGGCACTTAGAACAGAATCTGGTATATATGTTTGTTTGTTCAGTCACCAACTTGTGTCTGACTCTTTGCGGCCCCATGTACTACAGCATGCCAAGGCCTCCCTGTCCTTCACCATCTCCCAGAGTTTGCACAAGTTCATGTCCATTGAATTGGTGATGCCATCCAAACATCTCATCCTCTGTCACCCTCCTCTCCTTCTGTCTTGAATCTTACCCAACATCAGGTCTTTTCCAATGAGTCAGCCCTTCGCATCAGGGTGTCCAAAGTATTGGAGCTTCAGCTTCAGCATCAGTCCTTCCAATGAGTATTCAGGACTGATTTCCTTTAAGATTGACTGGTTTGATCTCCTTGCTATCTAAGAGACTCTTAAGAGTGTTCTCTAGCACCACAGTTAAAAAGCATCAATTCTTCAGCACTCTCTTTCTTTATGGTCCAACTCTCACATCCATATATGACTATGGAAAGACCATAGCCTTGATTATATGGACCTTTGTCAGCAAAGTGCTATCTTTGCTTTTTAATACACTATCTAGTTTTCCTGCCAAGAAGCAATCATGTTGCCCATTCATGAATCACTGTCTTTTCATGGTGAAGGGTCCTGCATAATTCAAAGAAGCTATGAGCCATGCCATACAAGGCCACATAAGACAAACTGGTCACAGTGGAGAGTTCGGACAAAATGTGATCCACTGGAGAAGGGAATGGCAAACCACGACAGTATTCTCACCATGAGAACCCCGTGAACTATATAAAATGCCTGGTAGACAGTAAGCACTATATAACTGTGTGCACTAAACATGTGTGCATTTCAACACAACAAAATAAGCTCAAAAACATGATCTTCCAACAGATGAGAAACAGACAAGTACCTACATCCATCAGCCACTCTGCAGGAGAACTTGGACAGAGCTTTAGCTCCCACGCATTCTCCAATCAAAATCAACATTTTCTCAACCTCACACACATTACTAGGCAAACACAGCTTCACATCCCTTTCAATCAACCAATGTCCCTCTAAACCAATATGGTATGGCAGCCATAGGGCTCCTAAGGCCACAGCTCCTAAATATCTACATTAAAACATGTACGTGTATGTTAGTTGCTCAGTCATGTACAACTCTTTGTGATCCCATAGACTGTAGCCTGCCATGCTCCTCTGTCCATGGAATTTTCCAGGTAAGAATACTGGAGTTGGCTGTCATTTCCTTCTCCAGGGAATATTCCAGACCCAAGGATCAAACCCAGGTCTCCTTCATTGAAGGCAGATTCTTTATCATCTGAAACACCAGGGAAGCCCAGCTGTAAATTCTATACTCCAACCTGTTAACCTAAAGAGTTAACTTTGTAAATTTAACTTCCAGAAGATTTCTATGTGGGGTGAATTATTTGCATATTCATGAGGATTACTGTTTAATAATATTTTTAAAATACAATAATGATTTGTTTTGAGTTCAGACTCAGATTGTCAGAGTTGAGACAGACTGACTGAGTTTAAACCCCAGCCGATATTAAATAGTTATGTAATTTAGATTTAATCTTTGTGTTATTTTCTTATCTATAAAATGAGGATAACAATTAGGCATATATGTGCATATATATGCATATGTGTGTATATATATATATATGTATATGTAGATATATATTCAGTCGCTCATATGTATATGTGTAACACACTTGGACTATTATCTGGCAAATAGCATTATGTAAGCTTTTGCTTTATTATTATTACTGTTATTCTGGATAGAGCACAATGACTATACTCCTTTCCTATGCTGAAACATATTCTACTCTTAAAAAAACAGCCAAATAAATAATGAATTCTGTGCACGTTCATTTATTTCAAATTCTGTTCATGAAGCAAAGGAAAAAAAGGAAAATATTTTAAAGTACTACATTATGCGATTTTAATAAAATGTCTATCAAAAGTTGAAAAGATATTTAATGAGCAGAATGTTTTAGTATCTCTGGTTCTTCTTGTCAATCATTATAAAAATCATGCAGAAATCACTAACATTCACCATTTTTGGACATGCATATGCAAATCACTGATTTCTCTAAGCCCATCAGGTATGCTGTAGGGAAGCTAATGATGTAAATATGAAATGGCAATTTCTTCCCAATAATTCCTCAAAACTCATCTCCAGAAGTAGTTTAACATGCAAGGAAATGGCACCCTAGTTACTGAAATAAAACCTTGCATCTTTTTATCACCAAGCATTCAAACTATTGGAAAACAAGAAGGTACCAACTGCTAACATACCTGATGGAAGCTCTTAATCTCTCCTTTAAAGCTTTGTTGTGCACATAAAAATATCAAGAAGTCATAATTTGACTGGCAGGTTCTCTATATAATAATAATCGTCTTTTACTGGAATAACGAAAATATTTTTAGTAATACTTTTCCATTTACTCTGCAGTGGTAAACGGGGATAACCAGTGCTAAAATAAAAATAAAATGGTTTAGATTCTCCACTCTTTTTTTATTTGAATAGAAAAAAAAATTGTGAGAAAAACTAAGTCTCTTTGTAATGCAGTAGCTGCTAAAAGCTCATTATCAAGCACTCTGCTAGTTGTGTATTATTTCCATAGTGAAAAGGAGGAAATGAGCCATTAAAGGGTCATTCAATGGATCAGAGCATAAAGCAGGTGAGTTTTCTCATGGCTAATTTTAAATTACTTTATTAGAGCATCTATGGAGAAAGCAATGGCACCCCACTCCAGTACTCTTGCCTGGAAAATCCCATGGACAGAGGAGCCTGGTGGGCTACAGTCCATGGGGTCGCTAAGAGTCAGACACGACTTAGTGACTTCACTTTCACTATTCACTTTCATGCACTGGAGAAGGAAATGGCAACCCACACCAGTGTTCTTGCCTGGAGAATCCCAGGGACGCGGGAGTCTGGTGGGCTGCCGTCTATGGGGTCACACAGGGTTGGACACGACTGAAGCAATTGAGCAGCAGCAGCAGCAGCAGCAGAGCATCTATACACATGCAGTAAGAATTATGAAGATATGGTTTCATATTGAAAACAATCATTTACTGTATATTATAGAATCTGATTGTGGTAAACAGAATAACACACGCCCCCCCAAAATGTCCACATCCTAATTCTTGGTACCTGTGATTATGTTACTTTATATAGCAAAGGGAACTCTGCATATGTGATTACTTTATACATGTTGATATATGAAGATTATCCTAGATTATCTTCCAATGGAAGGATCCAATAGAATCGCAAAGCTTCTCATAAGATTTAGCTAGGAGTGGTGGGGTAAGAGAAAGATCTGAAAAATACTAAACCTGCTTTGAAAATGAAGGAAAGGCCATGGACCAAAGAACCTAGGCAGACTCTAGAAGCTGGAAAAGGCAGAGAAAGAAAATCTCCTCGAACTTGCAGAATGAATGCTGTGGAAACATTGATTTTAGGCCTGTAAGACCCATTTCACATTTCTGTCCTCCAGAACTATTAAGATAACAAATATGAGCTGCTTTAAGCAACTAAGTTTACAGTAATTTGTTACAGCAGTAATAAGAAATAAATGCACTGCTTTTACAAAAATAATACAGCCTCTACTATATCATTCTTGAAAGGAACTATCTTTTTCCTCTCTTCTACCTGCAAGAATTTCTGAGTGATCATCTTTATTTTTCTTCTGCAAGTGAAAATTCTAAACAGAAAAAATTGCTTTCAAGGACTTGCTAGATAATGTCTGTTTTATTATTACGCAGTTTTTTAAGCTCTCACTGATCTAGTACCCAGGGATCTTAACCACATCTCCAATGTCTTCCTGCACTGGCAGGAGGATTCTTTACCACTGAGCCTCCCAAGAAGCATCCATTTGGCTTAGAGACTGAGTATAAAATTTCTTATCCTGAATGAAAAAAACTTAACTAGATAAACAAATCTTAACCTTTAAGAAATACTACACAAAATATGATCTCCTTTTGCGCACAAAAGTAATCATATTCCTCATTTTGACATTTAATTTACACTATTCCATGCAGTAGAGTAATACTGATATGGAACCACAAAATAACATAGATATTTGATATCCATATGTCCGAAATATATATATGCTGTATAACTGTTTTAAAAGCTTTAGAAAACTAAAAATGAAATATAATAAAACATGAAACCAGCTATATACCTTACGGCATCTTCGTTATCATTTTATTTTCTCAGCTTACAAAACAATAAAGTGTGCCTACCAATTAAATTGTATTCTCAAGTATTCATTCAAATACACACAACTTCAAACTATGTTTCATGCAAAACCTCCAGTTCTCTGCCCATCTCACGATGTGCTATTTTATATTGTTAAGAGGCATGAATACAGATTGTGGTGTTCAACGCTTGTGGCTTCTAATCTGGACTCTGGAATTTATTAGCTACATAACTTTTCAAAATTATACAATCTGTCTGAGACTCGGCTTCCTCTGCTGAATTTGGATACTCTTAAAGGAGTATTTTGAGAATTTATGAAATATGAACACAAGGTTCATTCTCAGTAAATGATGGTATCATGGGTGTGGTTATGGATTTCCTTGTCTTGTCAATGGGAGTACATGTTTGTTATCTGAGGACAAAGTCCATTCTCAAAATTGTTTGAATATTTTCCTGAATGTCTAGGAAGTACTATGCTATGTACATAACATCTAACAATGATTCACTCAATGAACAATTGTAACCAAAGATAAATAGAGAACAATTAAGTACTAAACCAGAAGGCACTGAAATACAAGTGCAAGAAAAGCTCAGCTTCACAGTGATGTGAAGGGAAGGACTGTAGTCAGGGAAGGATCAATGGCAGACAAGGGACTGAAACAGGGAAGTGATAGCCTTTCTAGACAGAGTAAGACTAAATAAATAAAATCACACAATGTTCTCAGCAGAATATATTTCCAAATTTTAACCTAAGTGAAGTTACTAAAATAGGCTACTCAGTTTTCTGATCTCTTCATGTGAGTTCAACTTCTTTAAATCATCTTTATATATATCTTCTTTAAAATACTAAAGAAGTACTAAAATACTATCTTCCATTCCAGAAATGGAAGAAAGATCATTTATTTTTGCCTAAAATTATATCAATAACAATTATTTTACCTGAAGCTACTATGTTAACAATGATGATGGTTTATGTATGTGTTCCACCTTATGTCTTCCACCTTAAGCATACTTACTTATTTGGAAACATCAGTGCAATAGAAAATCTCTAAGATTAATTATGTAAAATATCTGTATACTCACTAAAATAATCTAAAAATTATTTCCATAGTTCTAAATGATTCATAGTAACTTCAAGTGTTCACTAAAAGCTTATGGGGTAAATTTTTCTTAAGGGATGAATAAGAAAATGGTAACTTTGTACTGGAAAACTTTCCCACTATCCTAAGATTTTAACAACTACTTCTATGACAAACTTAAAGAGCTGCATCTATAGTGACAAACAATGGTAGGGACCAGGGTGATGGCAGCAGTACGTCTGAGACCTGCCCGGGGGCCTGGTTAAATGGGAGTGAAGGAAATGGCAGTGTCAAGTATGACTTCCAGGCAGATGATATGAACTATTGTGTAGATGAGAGTGGCCTTAAATAAAAACAGGAAAACGGAGGGGCAAGAGTTAGACAAAGATCAAGAGTATAGCTTTTAACATATTAAGTTTGCTGCATTTGATGAATTAAGGTGGCACCGTGAAAGAGGCAGTTACCTACTGGAGCTCAGAACAGAGCTTTGATATGGAATAAAGGTCTGCAAGTCATCAGACAGAGATGGTGTGCAATATGCCTAAGGCAAGAAGGTGCAGCGTGAGGAAAAAAGAGGGAGAAGAACAGAACTCTGAGAATCCCTAAAATCTGGAAACCGAAGAGAGGAGGAATTAGCAAAGGATACAGATAAGCATTGGGGTTTCCCAGGTGGCTCAATGGTAAATAATCTGCTTGCAATATAGGAGATCTGGGTTCAATCACTGGGTCGGGAAGATCCCCTAGAGAAGGGAAAGGCTACGCACTCCAGTATTCTTGCTGGAGAATTCCATGGACAGAGGAGCCTGGCGGGCCACAGTCCATGGGCTCAGAAAGAGTGGGACACGACTGAGTGACTGAGCACTGGGCACACTCTGATAAGCATTATCTATGAAAAAGATTTCCTTGTTAGAAAATACTATTTTCCTTTACTACAAAGTACTATTGGAACATCTCAAACTGTTTGGAGTAAGTTATTTACAGAAAACTTAAATATAGCCAATATTCATCTCACCTATTATTTCTGAGTATAAAACTTCTAAAATGACATAATAAATTATTTAGAGAGACACCTGAACTTTCATTATATATATACAACTATCAATAGAAGTATCAAATGACATACAACTGTTCTTAAATTTTGCATAAATAAGACTAACTGCAATGATGGAAAACTCACAAAGTAATTTTCCTTTATCTGAAAATATCAATTTATCCAATATTTATAACATATATGTTTTAAAATAGAATTAGGCTGTACTTTACAATGTAAAACTTATGAAGATGCCATGAAAGTCACTTTGGATTTATATAATTATTTCTTGAGAGAAAATAAGTCTTAGAAAATTTTGGCAAACCAGAAAAATGGAGGTTGCATAAAAAACCAGTACCATATAATTTTTTAAATAATTTTTAAAATTGTAAGTACTTTTTCAGTATCATATACATACATACACACATATTTCTCCAATAACTGATAATTTAGAGTGGAAAAAATATACCACTTTGGGGGTTTGCCTGGTCGCCCAGTGGTTAAGACTCCACGCTTCCACTGCAGGGATGCATATTTGATACCTGGTCAGGGAGGGAAGAGTCCACATACCTCACAGAAAAACAAAAGATACACTTTAAATTTTTTCAAAAGAATCAGGATTAAAACTCGGAAATCAGGATTTCAAAATACCTAAAGAGTTGGCATGTATGACCAAAATTACCACAGAGGGTAGCTGGAAGTCAGAGCCAGATACAAGCTGAAGAGAAGATGATACTGACTGACAGACCAGGTAATGTCCATTTTCATCCCCCTTACTTCCAACGACCAATTCATGGAGCACTGGTGGGTATGGGTGCTATCCTGGCAGAGCCTTATTTTCCAGTAAGACTATTAGATGGCGAGAAAATAATTTCAACATAAGAAAACCTGAAACTGCCATAGTTAAGGTCCTTTAAAATTTAAAAAAAAAAAAATTTGTTGTCTAGAGAACATAAGAAATAGAAGAAATATGAAACAATAGTAACAAATCCCAGGAGTATAGAATAAAATCTATACTGATAGCTCAGTTGGTAAAGAATCCACCTGCAATGCAGGAAATCCCGGTTCGATTCCTGGGTTGGGAAGATCCACTGGAGAAGGGGTAGGCTACCCACTCCAGTATTCTTGGGCTTTCCTTGTGCTCAGCTGGTAAAGAATTTGCCTGCAATGAGGGAGACCTGGGTTGGGAAAATCCCCTGGAGAAGGGAAAGGCTACCCACTCCAGTATTCTGGCCTAGAGAATTCCATCGACTATATAGTCCATGGGGTCACAAAGAGTTGGACACAACTGAGCGAGTTTCACTTTCATAGAATAAATTGATCACAGGAATATTGCAGAAGCAACAGTTCTTTGCTGAGATTTGCTGAGATCTGTGATGAGGACGGCTTGACCTTTTTGTGATTTTCTCTCTCTCACCCAGACGAACAGAAATAATGACATACGAGGGGAAGTAGTATGCAGTGTCTCAGGTATTGACAGGCTGGGATAAATAGTAATATAAGGAGTGCAGATTCAGGTGGTTATTGCTAGGGACTCTACCCATGCATTTGAGAAAAACAATGGAAGGTTGGCATCAATTTATTACTGTTGTTCACAGAACACTGCCCCATCCCTTAAGATTTCCACATCCTAATCCCCAGAAACTGACTATATTAGCTTGCATGGCAAAAAAGAATCAAGGTTAAATATGAAATTAGAGTTGCAACCAGCTACCTTAAAATACTAAGAACACCCTAGATTTCAGGGTGCATCCAAGGTAATCAGAGGTAGATGTGACTATATAAAAAGGGCACAGAGAGACACCACACTGCTAGCTTTGCAGATGGAAAAATGGGCCATGGGTCAATATGGGCAGCCTCCAGAAGCTGGGAATGTCAAGGAAATGGATTCTCCATTTCCATTTCCTTGGAACCCCTTTATCCTTCCCTCAAACACTCAGTAGTATCAGTAACATTTTAAAATACTCCATTGTCATACACCATATTTCTACATCTGATCAATTATACATTTGGTTTCCAAGAGAATTGTTCCAGACTAAATTGTGTCCACAAAATTCATATGTTAAAGCCCTAAACCTCTAATGTTACATTGCTTGGAGCTTAGGCATTTAAAATAAAGGTAATTAAAATAAAATAAAATTTTTAAGAAAGTCATTAAAAAAATTAAATCAGAAGGATGGGACTGTAAACCAAGAGGACTTTTGTCCTTGTAAGAAGAATAAGAAACACCAAGAAAACACCCACACAGAGGTTACAGAAATGCCAGAAATATAGCATATAATGGAAAAGTAGATCAAAAGAAAGAGTGAATTTATTTCTAGTAAGGGGGATAGATGTGTGCGATCATAGTAGTTTCTTTTACTGAGCCCTGTGTTAGTTGGCAAGAACAGCCATAAGAAAATGCCACAGACTGGGGGGCTTAACCCACAAAAAGTTATTTTCTCTCAGTTATGGAGGCTGGAGATCCAAGCTCAAGGTGCTGGTAGGATTGTTTTCTCCAGAGGCCCCTCTCCTTAGCTTGCATATGGCTACCTTCTTGCTGTGTCCATACCTGTGTGTGGGTGTGGTTTATTACATACACACAGCAGTCCTCTTGCTTTATTAGAGTCCCATCCTCTGATCTCATCTAACTTTAATTACCATTTTAAAGCCTTAATCTCCAAACACAGTAACATTGGAGGTTTAGGGCTTTAACATATGAATTTTGTGGACACAATTTAGTCCCATAACAATTATCTTAGAAACCAAGAAATGTGTAATTGGTCAGATGTAAAAATACAGTACATGACAATGGAGTATTTTAAAATGTTACTGAGACTACTGGTTATTTGGAGGAAGGACAAAGGGGTTACATTATCTCTGGGTTCTCCAGAAAATGGGGCTAACCAGACCAAACACTATACTCTTATCATAGAGTGACTAAAAAAGAATATTTCTAAAAGGTTAAATGAGTGGGAAAGCTTGAGTGCACATACTGTTTAAAGCCAGACACATCACCAACTGCCTATGTCTGCACCAGGGGTCTTGACATTGCTGTGGTCAGGACTGACAGTAGGAGACGTCGTTACAGAATTGGATTCCCTGACAGCCGTGGGAACGATAGGATCTCTAAATAACAGAGGCCAGATCGAAGCACTTAAGCATCAGTAGCAACGATGGCACAGTCAATCATAAAAAGCAGCAGAGTGGCAGCTAGGGTGAGGGATTCTCTAAAACGTCTATTATCTCAGCCCTAAAGCAAGCTAGCAAATCACAAACAGTATTGTCTATTGGGAGGAATGGATGATATAAATGCCACTCTTATAACCTGAAATGAGGCCTTATGTCCTAATTTTATTCACTAGTCTGGTCAACACAACAACCAAATGGATGATGGAAGATGAGAGTGGACTACCAGATATTCAATCAAGTAGTAGCATCAATCGCAGTGTGTGACTGGTGGCAGTATCTTCACTAGAGCAGACTGACACAGCTTTAGGTCATGGTACTTGACAACTGATCTAGGAAATGCATTCCTGTCCATCTCTATCAAGAAGAAGAACCAGAAACACTTCTCACTCACATGGGGCAAACAGCAATATGCATCTACCATCCTGACTCAAGACTATAGTAAGTTTTTCATCCTTTGCCATAAAACAGCCCATAAGGATACGAACTTAATGGACATTATATAAAGTATTACACTGGTCCATTATATTAATGACATCCTACTAAGTGAGCCAGATAAGCAAAAATAGCAAGTATAATACTTCAAAAACTTAGTAAAACACATGTGCTCAGAGAATGCAAAATAAACACCTGAACAATGAAAGTTTTAGGGCTCTAATATCTGAGTAATAGGAGGACAACTCTGCATAAGGAAAGGACAAACAATTGCATCTCACATTATTCATCAGTAAGAAAGAAGCAAAATCCCTATCAGGCCTCTTTCTATTCAGGAAGGAACATGTCTTACTCTAGGAACACTACTCTCATCTACTTAACCATGTGTGACAGAAGGATGCTGGGTAGGAATGGGCCATAGGGAAGTCAAAGGCTTTGCAGAAAGTACAGGCATAAAGGAAGAAATCCTGATATTTCAGCAAAATGATTCTACACAACTCCATGGTACTAGACAATTGTGGTGGGAGAAAATACCATATAGAATTTATGACAAACCCCAGTAAGAGAATTACAACACAGACACCTAAAGATTTTAAGAAACCCTAAACCATTTGCAATAGAGAATTAAAAATAATTTGGAAACAGCGTATGATGTCCTGAGCCTCGTTTAGGCAGAGTGCCTGATCATAGGCTATTAAGAGACACTGTAGCCAAAAATGTCCATTACAAGCTGGATTCTGTCAGTCAAGCCATGCAAGATCAAGCAAGCCCAGAAATAATCCATTATTAGATAAAAATGCAATTCCTGGGACTGAGCACAAGTAGAGAACGCATAAGCGAGCTACATGCAGAGGTGGTCCAGACGCCTACATCTACCTGCATAATGGACAGCGGCTCACTAAGCTCAACTCACACCTCTGACGACATGAGACGTCCTTCTAACCACCAAGGCCAAAAGTGGTGGTTAGATGGGTTGGCTTGATGTGACGTTGTTGTTTTTGTTTAGTCACTAAGTCATATCCAACTCATGGACTATAGCCCTCCAGTCTCCTCTGCACATGGGATTTCCCAGGTAAGGATACTGGAGTAGGTTGCTATCTCCTCCTTTAGGGCATCTCCCCAGTGCAGGGATCGAACCCCGGTCTCCTGCACTGGCAGGTGGATTCTGAGCCACCAGGCAACACTGGCTTGCTATGTGGTAAACTAAAAAGGCACTGCACCTGCCCTAAAGCCCCACTAGGGGGTGCCTTCAAAGTCAGTACGCCAAACTGCTTTAGTCCCGCAGGACTCTTTGTGACCCTATGGAATGTGACCCACCATGCTCCTCTGTCCATAGGATTCTCCAGGCTAGCATGCTGGAATGGCTTGTCATTCCCTTCTCCAGGGGATTTTCCCGACCCAGGGATCAAACCCCCATCTCCTATGTCTCCTGCATTGGCAGACAGGTTCTTTACCACTAGTGCCACCTGGGAAGCCCATTCAAAGTCAGCAGTGAGGAGAAATCTAACCATGGACACAACTTTAGGGATCACACACTGTGTGTGCAAAGAGAAGTTGCTGAGGTAAGAATATATACTTATCTACTTGTGTATTTATTGGCAGTGAATAGCTTGGCTGGTTGGTTGCCTGGAGACCTAGAGTGGGCACAAAGTAGACAGATCTTTGTCTAGCACGTTACTGCCCTCAAGAGAGCATCCACCACGAGTCATGTTGCAGGCTGTACTCTCTAAAGAAGTCTGCGATAATTTCCCTAGTTGCCCAATGTGCAATGTGAACTTCTTCCAAAGTGAACTTGGTACTATTCCCATCAACTAGGGAGATCTATAGTCCCTTCCTTTCAACTTGGGTGGACATTTGTCTCTGCTTCACACAAAAGCACATAGAATTGATGCACAGACTTTTCAAAGCAAGATTCCAGAAGACCTCTTCTATTCTCCAGGCATACACGCTCTCAGAATCCAGCCACCATGCTGTGATGAAGCCCAAACAACATGAAAGCCCACATGGAGACAGCACATGTAGGCATTCCACCTGCCAATAAGCTGAGGTCCTAGCTCTCGGCCAGAATAAAGACACCTCCAGACGATTCCAGTCCTGAGAGGTCAAGACACCCTCTGCCTTCAAATCTTAATAGGTAAGAGTCCAGAAACTATGGGACCACAATGAGCCATTCTGACTGCCCCTTGTATGAATTCCTAGCCCACAGAATCCATGAACATAATAAAGTGGCCACTCTCAATTGCTAACTTTGGATAGCTTTTTACAGAGCACCAGTAATTAGAGCAAAGCAATTAACAGCCAAATAGACGGAATGACTTGTTCAGTCGACATCAGTCAGCTTGCTGTCAGTCACCTCAGTGTTGTTCGAGAGGTGCAGGAAGAAAGCAGCCACAGTGAAAAGTATGGACACTGCAGATTGAGCAGCACAGGCTCCCATCCATCAAGCTTATCCAGCTACTGCTGCTGCTAAATGCCCACCCCACCCCGATGTACACCATTCCCCAAGGAGACCAGCCAGCTATTCAGTGGTAATTGACTACACTGGACTCCATTCAGACATGAAAGAACGGACACATATTCTGGGTATGGGTTTATATTTACTACCTACAGGGCCTTAGCAAGTACCTTAATCCAGGGGCTTACAGAATATGTTATCTACCCAAATAGGATCCCTCATAACCTTGCACTGAACACGGGGACCCATTGAAGAGTTAAGAAAAAAAGAAAAGAAAAGGAAAGGTACAGCAGTGAGTATATGATCATATAATCCACTGGTTATATCACACCGCGTGCCATTCAAAAGCTGTTGATCTGAGAATGATGAAACAGTCTTTTGAAAGAGCAGCTGACAGAGAAACCTGGGGATAATACCCTGAGTGGATCAGGCACCATACCCACAGCAGTAGTATAACCTTAAGTTAATGACCGTTGTATGGAGCTGTGGACTTTCCTGGTGACTAGACAGCAAAGAATTCACTTGCAGTGCAGAAGACCTCAAATTCGATCACTGGTCAGGAAGATCTCCTGGAGAAGGGAATGGCTACCCACTCCGGTATTCTGGCCTGGAGAATCCCATGGACAGAGGAGCCAGGCAGGCTACAGTTCACGGGGTGGCAAAGAGTCAGACATGACTGAAGCGACTCAGCACACAGTCATGTGGAGCTGAGTCCTTAGCAAGTAGAACACAAAAGTCCAAGAGTCCCATTTACCTTCACTCCCAGTAACCCACTTGGGGTTTCTGTGCTTTACTCCCCGTAAGTATAGACTCTAAGTAGCTAAGATGTCCTGGCTTCCAGAGGAGTAACAAAAACCTCCACAAAAGAACAAGGATCTCAAACTCCTATGACAGCTGCCACCTAGCCACTGTGCATTCCCGTGCAAAAGACAAGCAGGCAAGAAAATTACCTTACCTTCCAGGCAAGGGCAATTAACCCTGATTGTTAAGAGAAGGCAAGACTACTATAAATTTAATGTGAGGATGGAAGAAGACATCAGGCACCCAGGTGACCCACTTAAATATCTGTCAGTGCTCCCTCCCAATTCTGAGCAAATTGACAAATGTAACAGCTGTGGAAGTAGCTTGAGAAGGACACAGTGACCAGGATCCCAAGCCCTTTGGGGTTACTTCTCTATGCTTGATATCCAGCCCATCAGAGTTGTTCACTGTGGGGAAGGAGGATCTAGAAAAGGTAGTTTAAAAAATAAAAAATAAGAGATAATGAATATCAGAGATCAAGCATGACGATGGTTCTGAGATCAGGGGTAGCAGCAGGGACTGAAATTCATCCCACAGACTTTCTTTTTGTATGTATCACTAAGAAAAGAGGCCTGCTTCCAGAGGACTGGGTACCAGATGAGCTGAACTTTCACAAGCAAACAAATACTAACTCCCTAAGGGGAGAGGCATAAAAGATGTGATGCACTGTCCAGAATCCTTTCTGCATGAAGACATTCATTCCCCCAGCTCCCAAGAGTGTTACCTCCTAAGCTTTCACGGTTGAGTTCCTCCTAGGATTCACCTTCACTCCAAGGGAGTCACCTCATCCTGAGAAATGTTACGTCTTCCCCAGGGGCAATCCACACCCAGTGATTAGTTAAAAGGAGGGGGGGTGGTGAAAAGGGGTTTTCCTCTATCTGGGGCATCTCTGAAGTCTACTCCAACTTCACAGTATCCCATTTACTCAGTTGAGACTCTGCTGTAACTGAGTCACAGCTCAACTTCTCTGTCTGTTGAATGCTGGCTCCCTCCTTCTCTTCCAGTGGTAGTTCCAAGAGAGCACACCCCAGGAAGATCCTCTGAAGAAGGCATGGCAACCCACACCAGTATTCTTGCCTGGAGAATCCCATGGACAGAGGAGCCTGGTGGGCTACAGTCCACAGGGTCACAGGGATTAGGTACGACTATGCAACTAATACTTCCCAGGAAACTACCTGCTCGTTAATCTTCCTCTCAACCCCTGACAAGCAGACACCTCATCCTACCTTGATCCATTCTACTAATTCCCATGCTACTGTTGCTGCTAAGTCGCTTCAGTCGTGTCCGACTCTGTGCGACCCCAGAGATGGCAGCCTACCAGACTCCCCCGTCCCTCGGATTCTCCAGGCAAGAACACTGGAGTGGGTTGCCATTTCCTTCTCCAATGCATGAAAGTGAAGTCGCTCAGTCGTGTCTGACTCTTAGCGACCCCATGGACTGCAGCCTACAGGCTCCTCCATCAGTGGGATTTTCCAGGCAAGAGTACTGGAGTGGGTTGCCATTGCCTTCTCCAAATTCCCATGACGTAGGCCCAACTATCTCCTTGTAATAGCCATCAAGTGATTCCAGCTGATTCTGCCTGTTTGGGGGCCAATATCATGATCAGACTAACTCACCTGTTGTTCCTCCACTTGCAATTTCAAACTCAATCCCCCCCAGAGCAACACACAATAGTACGTTGGAAGTTTGCTTTACCAGTTTTCATCTTTTGCTTTATCAAACACTTCCCATTTGTACAAATGCTAAGTTTACATTAATAATGAGAAAACCTCTGGGATGTCACAATAATTGTTGGGAGGATGACAGTTACGTACAATGAATGAGAAACAGTCGATAGTTAAGGCACCAGAAAAGATTCTGAAGCTATTTTAAAATATATAGACTTTACTTTCTGTCACAACTAAAGATATTTAAATACCATTTTCAAGTTTATAAGCTATTTCATCCTTTGTTCTAAGAATACCTATTCCAGCTTTTTTAGACATTCAACTGAATGAATATTGTTAATATATATAATATTCAACTAAATGATAAACCATAACATACAGATGCCCACAGAGGCTCCTCTGTCCATGTAATTCCCCAGGCAAGAATACTGGAGTGGGTAGCCTTTCCCTTCTCCAGGGGATCTTCTCAACCCAGGGATCAAACCCAAGTCTCCAGCACTGCAGGCAGATTCTTTACCATCTGAGCCACCAGAGAAGCCCTTAATATATATAATATTCAATTAAATTATAAACCATAACATACAGACAAACTTAAAGCTTTTGGTATATAATTTTATACCAAATCATTAAGACACTGTGCAACTCCATCCAAAACAGACCATTGCCTCCAAAGTATCATAAGATAGAAAAATTAGAAGAAAAGAAAGATGCAAAAACAGGGAGCACTATTTTTTGTAAGTACTCTGAAATACAACATTAAATATGTGAAGCAGTAAAAACATACAATCTATGATTAAGCTCTTTTGAACACTGATTTGATTCATCTTTCACTATATTCCTTTACAAAATTTGTGATTTGAGATTTTTAAATTTCAAAATACATTATGGCACACTCCATTTAACAACATTATCACAATTTCCAGTGTGCAGACAGTGACAGACCACTAGTTTCAAGTATCTGGCTCAAGTATGAAGAAGCACTGCTCAGAGAAAAATTCACAAAATCGATGTTTCTCCATATTCTTCAAATAAAGAGGTCTGCCTTTAAAACGCAACAATCATAACACAGTTATACTAAAAATTAATGAATTCCCAATTGTGAACTATGAGTGCATAATGAATTTCAGGGCACTTCTCTGGCAACCAGACCAAATTAAGAGTTAAAGTTCTAAAGCCTCAACTGCCTCTGAAAATTTGGGGGGTGGTGATCAGTTAAAGAAAACATCAGCTGTTTAGAAATGCATGGCACTACAGCTGAATATAATACCTTTCCTGTTCTCTCTTAAAATGGTTTCCTATCGAAGCAGTTTCTGTATCAATCACACAATAGCCAGAATGGTACAGGGTTATACTATATGACACAATAACCACATTCAAAAAGCATAGAAAAAAAAATCACTTTTATAGTAGCAAATGCTGTAGCTAAAAGCCTAAAACAAATCACTAAACTGCACTAATTTGTAAGCTTTGAGGTTTGGGGAACTCCCTGGCAGCTAAGAGAACGGCAGAGCTTGCAATCAACTGTCCTCTGGAGCACAACAAGATTTTCAAGAAAAGAAACCCGTTGATACAGTCTCCTCAATTAACTTTGCAAAAAAATGCTCAAGCAATACCCGGAGGGAATTCAAGGCAAAAATCAGGCCAAATATCACATTTAACTATCAATCTTACCAAGGCCAGTGACTGTTAATCAGCCTGGGGGGAAATAAAGTACTACACTTGACAGTGGTTGTTTTTTTTTATAAGCATAATGCTTCGTATTTTACATGGAGAAATATCACTACTTCTGCAGAATATCTAGTAGAGCCATGTCTTCATTTTTACAGGTCACTAATTATGAGTGTGCTTAAAATATCCTCCCAGTCCAAAAATAAATTATAGCAGAGAGAGCCCTCAGTATGGGCATTTTGATTCTAAAAAAAAAATGAAATTATAAATCATATCTTCCTTTTCCAAGAAAGAAAATTGTGATGTGAAGTGCTGACATGAGCTACCTATATATATATATATATATATTTCTTGGCCAAAAAATTAGAATTTATACCCAATTTGCATTTCAAATATAGAGTGTTTGAAATGTCTCAGAAATGGCATAAGATGATTCAGGTAACTTGTATGATTCTGTCATAGTAGGTCTACACACACATATGTGAATATAATTTAATAATATACATAAGGATATATACAAATATTTATTTTTATATCCATTTCATATTTGATTTCAAATTCAGCCATTAGTAACTATATGGTAGTTAGTTAAACTTTATGAGTTTCAGATTTCTCATCTACCTCATTCAAAGATTATAGAATATGGCATAATGTATATAAAACTCCTAGTAGAATGTGTGGCATATAGGAGGCACTTGTAAAATGGCAGTTATTCTATGAAAAAATTATGGTATCCTATGTTTGATTATTTTACAATGATAGATGGAAAAAGAAGATAGATAATCTAAGTAAATTAAACTTGGTTTAAAAATATATTTTAGAATCCACACTTGAAGACAGATGTGCCTGTTGCTCTAAAATCCCATTTTGGAAAAGAGAAAAGACCAGTATAAAGACCTGGCTACCAGAGCAGGAGGGATGGTCTTCTGAGTATGCAAGTGACTGGGCTTCAAGTTTATACATCATTATACTGCCGGTAAAATAAACCACATGTATTGCTCTTACCCAGCTAAGAAACACGTCTCTTCTGTCAATTGCAAAAATACAGAAGGAAAAATACAGAAAGTAATGGGAGTTCCTGGAGGTAATGTGGCAAATTGGAAATAGTACAAAAAGGAATTATCACAAAAGATATTTAAAAACAAAACGAATATTAGAAGAGATACTGCACTCAACACTAAATCAGAGTCAGCTTTGTAAGGGAAGCAAGAAAGCCATCCAGTCCCTCAAGCTCAGCAGAAAGTTTAGCCACTGCTCCCATAAGACACACTCAGCACACAGAGACACCTACACTCCCACACACACATAGAGAGTTACAGTATATGAGTATACAGTCTACAGTATATACACATATACTCTACATACAAATATAGGTGTAGTTTGTGTGTAGATAGAAAGATGGATATCTTCTTTACAGTTTCTCTGAAGCTGGAGAGGTGATTAAATGTAAAGGTGGCAAAGTATTTACTTCTTTGCATAAGTAAGCTTAAAGAGTTAAGACATTAACCAGTGAGTTTTCACTGATGAGGGAAAATTAAAAACTTAAAAGTTTTTTGAAATATCAAGCAAAATCACAGCATTATAATTGAGTTCAACAGTAAATCATGAAATCACAGGAAGCAGGAAGAAGGCCACTTTGAATCCCAGCTGCTGTGACTGGAGGGATGCTTGTTGGTGCAACACAGGAAATCATCAGAGGATAAATAGCCTCTGAGTGAAAAGTCTGCAGCCCACTGGGAGTTATTCTTGCCTTGGGTAAAAAGGGGTAAGTTTCTAAATCCCAAACTTTACAGCGATTCTGTCATTATATCGTTGCAATATGGCAGGGAATGGTCAAAATGGAATAGAGCTGTGCCTCCTTAGGAAATTATACTTACACAAACCTACATATGACTAAGACCAAAATCAGCCCCAAATTGAGGTTTGATTAATTATGGACTAAAACAGAGAACTTTAATATTAATACAGCAGCTCTGAACAACAACAACAAAAAAAGGTACAGGTAATATAGTCCAGTGTGAAACACGAACTAAATAAAAATACAAGTGAATACAAGAATATAAGTAGTGTTGGAGAAGACTCTTGAGAGTCCCTTGGACTGCAAGGAGATCCAACCAGTCCATTCTAAAGGAGATCAGCCCTGGGTGTTCATTGGAAGGACTGATGCTGAAGCTGAAACTCCAATACTTTGGCCACCTCATGAGAAGAGCTGACTCATTTGAAAAGACCCTGATGCTGGGAAAGATTGAGGGCAGGAAGAGAAGGGGATGTCAGAGGATGAGATGGCTGGATGGCATCACTGACTCGATGGACATGGGTTTGGGTGAACTCCGGGAGTTGGTGATGGACAGGGACGCCTGGCGTGCTGCAGTTCATGCGGTCGCAAAGAATCGGACACAATTGAGCGACCGAACTGAACTGAACTGACAAGAATAAGAGAAGAATCACAGCAATGGTGAAGAATAAGCCATGAAAAAGAAGAAGCAAGTTCAGAACCAGGATAAAAACCATTAACTATACAACTTCTTGATGATAACTTCACTACTTCTGATATATGCCAAGATAAGACTGACAACTACAGAACCACACATCTGCTAACCCTGTGTCAGAGTCTGCTTGTGTGCATAAGCTTAAGTGGCATGCCTAGCCAAGCTAGTATTGTTCATTTCATATAATGGGCAAAATTGCTTTCAACTACTAATTTTGTTGTCTGTTTAAAGTCTTAAGTAAAGATGACCTTTTGCTTTGGTTACAGCACCTTACCAACATTCCCAACCATTATAGAGCTAATAATCTGACACTTAGAAAACTAGTCTGAAGAATTTCTCTGATGTACTTAATTATGTGAATGGGTATTATCAAGCTGAATTATCTTTCACCCTTGAAAAGTAGAAAATAGTGTTTACCAAGGGTAATTTAAATCCACTGTATACAAAAATGCATTTTTAATGGTGTATAAGGTCCCAGACTTATCATTTAATTCTACAGATACTTTTTTTAATGACTACGTGACTAGATGGGAAACAGCAATTGTAGTCACTCACTTTTTTGTCATTTTTGGGTCAGTTCAGTTGCTCAGTCATGTCCAACTCTTTGCAACTCCACGGACTGCAGCACAACAGGCCTTCCTGTCCATCACCAACTCCCACAGCTTACTCAAACTCATGTTTATTGAATCAGTGATACCATCCAACCATCTCATCCTCTGTCATACCCTTCTCTTCCCACTTTCATCATTCCCAGCATCAGGGTCTTAGTTAGTTCTTCGCATCAGGTGTCCAAAGTATTGGAGTTTCAGATTCAGCAGCAGTCCTTCCAATGAATATTTAGGACTGATTTCCTTTAGGATGAACTGGTTGTATCTCCTTGCAGTCCAAGGGACTCTCAAGAGTCTTCTCCAACACCACAGTTCAAAAGCATCAATTCTTCGGCGCTCAGCTTTCTTTATAGTCCAACTTTCATCTCCATACATGACTACTGGAAAAACCAAAGCTTTGACTAGATGGACCTTTGTTGCCAAAGTAATATCTCTGCTTTTTAATATGCTGTATAGATTGGTCATAACTTTTCTTCCAAGGAGCCAGCGTCTTTGAATTTCATAGCTGCAGTCACCATCTGCAGTGCTTTTGGAGCCCCCCCAAATAAAATATGTCACTATTTCCATTGTTTCCCCATCTATTTGCCATTAAGTGATGGGACCAGATGCCATGATCTTAGTTTTCTGAATGTTGAGTTTCAAGCCAACATTTTCACTCTCCCCTTTCACCTTCATCAAGAGGCTCTTTAGTTCTTCTTCACTTTTTGTCATAAGAGTGTCACTGGCATATCTGAGGTTATTAATATTTCTCCTGGCAATCTTGATTCCAGCTTGTGCTTCATCCAGTTCATCAGTTTTTTGATGTACTCTACATTTAAGTTAAATAAGCAGGGTGACAATATACAGCCTTGACGTACTCCTTTTCCAATTTGAAACCAGTCTGTTGTTCCATGTCCAGTTCTAACTGTTGCTTCTTGATCTGATAAAGATTTCTCAGGAGGCAGGTCAGGTGGTCTGGTATTTCTGTCCCTTGAAGAATTTTCCACCGTTTATTGTGATCCACACAGCCAAAGGTTTTGGAATAGTCAATAAAGCAGAAGTAGATATTTTTCTGGAGCTCTCTGGCTTTTTTGATGATCCAACAGATGTTAGCAATTTGTTCTTTGGTACTTCTGCCTTTTCTAAACCCAGCTTGAACATCTGGAAGTTCACGGTTCACGTACTGTTGAAGCCTGGCTTGGAGAATTTTGAGCATTACTTTGCTAGCCTGTGAGATGAGTGCAATTGTGCAAATACACAATAAATCTGTGACAGCTTCATTTAATGTTTATTCTCACTTTATCTGGTTTTATTTTTAAATTATCAATTACCTGTATTCTTACAAATAAATCTCTATTTTTCCCATTTGGATGTACCATTTTTATTTATAGTGCTATTTTCCATTTAGTCTCAAAATGGCATGATATCGAGACTATTCTTGCTCTTTGATACAAAAGGGATATTTATACACATATTTGAACACGTATAAATATACTCATTATGATAAGGTCAGGGTGACATTAATAGTCTCTGGAGATCATAAATGAGGAGGGATACCAGCTCTCCACCCTGACCCCCACCCCCACCATTAAGGAGCAAAAGGACAAACTCCAGGGTTCTGTGAATTCAGAGGAGAATAGCCCAAGGAGCAACACCAAACACAGAGGCATACAAGACAGAGTACCAAATGGCATTCTTGTGCACATATGAATATCACATGCACTATTTACAATATACCACCTGTGTTATTTTCTGTTTGACAAATGAGAATTATTTTCTCCAGATTATAATTGCTTGCTCTCTATTACTTCCTGCCCCCTTACTCTGTTCTGAGAACCAAATGGCACTCCTGCTAGAATCAAATTGTTGCATCCCTGAACGTGCCTTTCTAAGACTGAGGACAGTCGCTATGTACTCTCCCTCTCCTCCAGATATAAAATGCAACCATACTTTATTTTTGCTGTTATTTACATTTTCCTTATTTAACAGTCCACTTTCCTAAAAGTTTATTAGATACAGAAACTGAGGGGTAGAAAGATTACAATTTTTTTTTTTTTTTTTGCCTGTGGTCATGCAGTAGAGCAGCAGGTGAATGAAAAGAAAGCCCAAATTCACCAAGAGTTTTCAACTACATCACCCTTCTCTGAATGAGAATTTTTTAAAATAATAATAATAATAAAAGCACATATCTCTCTTTTCTTAAGGGCAATGAATTCATCTCAGTGGCTGTCCATCTGTAAAGAACATGATGTTTTAAGTCATTCTGGACTCACAGTTCACTGCTTCTAAGTAGTAGACAATCTAAAAAAGCTTTGATAAGTCTTTGACTTTAACTCCAAAAGTATCCCCTACGTAAGTTCAAAGCTTCCCAAGACTGCCTCAAATTGGGGAGGGCTCAGTATCCTACAGGAACACAAGAGATAACTGTCTTATCTTCTGATGAGCAGGTTAGGTGGCTTCACATTGAACAGACACAAACCTAGGAATCTGGTGGACATAAATACCTGAGCAAGTTTCAGGGTATTATCCAGTAAAATTTATTTCACAGATTTACAAGCTTTGGGAAGGGAGAGTTACCAAAGGTTAAAGGATGGACTCATTTTTCTAGTTAGAGTAAATTTTGGAGAAACTGCTTAGGCTTAATACTAGACAAGTGCTGGAAAAGACTCTTGAGAGTCCCCTGGACTGCAAGGAGATTAACCCAGTCAATCCTAAAGGAAATCAACCATGAATATTCACTGGAAGGACTGATGCTGACGCTGAAGCTCCAATACTTTGGCCACCTGATGCAAAAACCCGACTCATTGGAAAAGACCTGACTCATTGGAAAAGACCCTGAAACTGGGAAAGATTGAAGGCAAAAGGAGAAGAAGGTGGTAGAAGATGAGATGGTTAGGTAGCATAACCAATGCAACAGACATGAATTTGAGCAAACTCCGAGAGACAGTGGAGGACAGAGGAGGCTGGCATGCCACGAGGAAAGCCCCATATACAGTCTATGTGGTCACAAGGAGTCAGAAACGATTTAACGACTGAGCAACAGCAACAAGTTGCAGGGTTATTTTTCTCTCTGCCCCCTGTTCCTGCAGCTGGAATCCGTGCTGTAGCACTGCCCTTTCCTTTCTTTTTACCTATATATCACCAACCTACTTGAAAGATTCAAATCATGATGTATCAGCTTTTTCAAGTTTCCTCCAACCATGGCAGCTATCAGCGCTTTCTCCTGTCCTGGGTCAAATGTTTGTATATTTCTCAGTCTTGATTGTTTTTCCACTTGGCTTTATCTCCTCAATTAACTTGCAAACTCTGAGTTCATGGGGGCCTCCAACTCTTCAGTAATAAGTGGACCTGAGGTGAGGCCTGGATTCAATTCACAGCTCCACAGAAATAACAGAGAGAATGTCCTCATGTTTAATCTGTGTCTCTCTCTCCTTATGTACTATCAATTAGCAGGTAGGGTAATCTGGTCCACTGGGACTATAGGTCCTATTTAAGAATTCTTCATTTTTCCCATTCAGGAGAACAGAAAAATCTCCCTGAAGAGCCCTTTATATCAAATGGTAGCCATTTTTTTTTCCCTCTGTTTGACATGCATGAACAAAATTCTATTTAGTTAATTTTTTTTTTTTTTTTTTGCTGTTTTGCTGTCATTTAAAGGGCAGATACACTTTTCCAATACTGTTTTCAGGCCAGCATCTGATTTCCTGCTCACCTCTTTGAGATTTCAGTGCCCTTTTAACTGTCCTTTAGTCCTGTGGGAGGCCTAGCTATGAACCAACCCTTCCTCTCTCGGATATATATATGTATTTCCCTTTCCACAGAGTCGCTCCATTATTTTTTATCCCTCCCACTCTCATTACAACAAAAGAGGACAAGAAAGGTGCTGCTTGCAGATATGGCAGCATGTCACATATCTGACCCCATCTGCCAACCACATAATAGTCCTTGGTACAGTTTTGTCGGGGAACAGTAAGAAACTGATGTCTCCCATTGTTATGCAAAGTCATAGAGGTAGCTTACTAAAAGAAATAATAAGTTACATCATAATATCTAATACCTTTACTCCTACCATAATATGTCTTTAACTGATAAATTTATGGTAAATGTGTAACAGCCAAAGGAAAAAAAAATGTTCCTAATATTTGAAATTCTTTTCTGTGATTGTGAACTCCTGGGGAATGTATGATCTGGATTATGAAATGGAAATTATCTTTCTTCCTGAATTCAATTACATCAACAGGAAAGGAAACAAAGTGTTTGAAAACAAAGATTAGAAATGGTATCTTGGAAATAGTATCTTGGAAGAGTAGTAAGAAACCAATATAAAAAAGCTTAACTAGGATCAGTTGAAGTTGGTATAGTTAAGAACAAAAATGGAACTGTACTGGCATACAATGGGAAATAACTAAGTGCATACCTAATAAAGAAGATGAGGAATTTTAGCAAGATGGCAAAAGTATCATTCCAGTGAATAAGTCTAGACTGTGGAAAAAGAGTTGTGAAATTTCTTTCTGTAAAGAAAAGTCACAAAGAACATAGGACCACTGTCTGACTAGCATAATACAAAGCTATTGTGTCATAAATTAGTGAGATGATTTAATGCCATCATAAAGTCTCTTACTTGCAACTTTATGATTTTACGGAACCAAAAGTTTATTAATTGGATTTGAAAATAAAAATAGGATATAGTGCTCTATGAATGAAATCATTTATTCAGTCTGCTCTAAGTAATATATTTACATTGACAGTCACTGAAGCAAAGAAATGAAATTTCATTTTGAGGGACTATTCAGTTAACGGCAATTACAGTGAAGCTAAAAACGTTCACCCTATTCATACTTGAAATGCATTCAGTATAATACTTTGCTTGTCCTTCCAAAAAGCCAAAAGGGAAAGTAAGATCTTCCCCAATTCAACTGGGAGCTGATAGCACATTCCTTTAGTTCACTGCAGCTGCCAAGAGCTCAGTTCCAGGACTAGGGGGGTATAACTGGCTCTTTGCCTTAGATTTTGTTGATTGCAAGCCTTGAGCCTATCTCTTCCAAGACTCTTCCCAAAGCATGAGAACCAGGCCTGAGAACATGAATGATGAATTATCTGTATAGATGGAAAGCAACCCAAGACCATGGTTCCTAACACTATCTTAAGACATAAATTGAATCCATAGGCTAATGCAATTAGCTGCATCCCCATGAGTCTTACCCTAGTCACATTAAAACAGTACATTTTAAGAATACACAGCACATTTTTTTCCTGAAGAATTTGCTCATTCCCCATTTCTCAAAATAAGTTCAAGGTAGTTTGCCTTACAAAACAAAAACGAAAAGAATTTTACAATATCAGTAAGAAGAGTTGGTACCAGAGGCAATAAAATTAAGCAAAGATGATGAAGAAAAATGCATTCCTTGAATTTCTTTTATGACATCTATTCACCAGCATTGCTTCACCCCTAAATTTTTAACCTCTGATTCCTAATTGTCAGGACCCTGACATCCTCACTGATTTGTTCACTAGAAAATGATTTCTTAGGCTTGATGTGCAACCTGGTCAATCTAAAATACTTAATAAATCACTTAGAGGCTTCCCAGGGACAAACAGGACATGAGTAATTAATACTGTATAAAATAATCTGCTCATCTGGCATGTGAATTTTCGGTAACACAAACAGGAAGGACAACTTTGAATGGACAAAAATCATCTCAAGATACAAAGAACAGCCTACTTTTTCTTGTGATGGTGACCAAAGCAGTGATGATTAAGGATGTGCTGTGTGTGTGTGTGTGTGTGTGTGTGTTCTCAGATGTACATAGGGATAATGGAGTGAGAAGCGGGAAGAGAAACGGTTAAAGCTAACTGTATTTGAAAGAGCTTCAGATTTACTTTTTTAAACAACATTCAATAAAGTCCATCCTCCCTCCTCCCACAGACTGACACCCTATAAATATGTGTTCGATCAAAAAGCGGTACCTGATCACAAGGTTTCTCCAAACTCAAACGGGCTAAAAATCACAATTCATTGCACCTTGGGATAATCTTGCCGTGAGGATGACAATATTCTGGGACCAGATGTAATGGTCAACTGACCTTCCAGAGCACTTTTACCCCTTAGGGTCAAGCTGTACATTTAGATTCAACCCACTGACAGTCTGAAATATCTTCCAGATCCTTCTTCTCTACCTAATCCTTTGGTTCTCAATTCCACCAAATCTTTTCTGTCAGCTACTGCCTGAGGTGTCATTCTTAAAATTTGTGAGATTAATTGATATTACTTGAATTGAGAGCATATAGCTTGCTAATTTGTCATACACATGTTGATAAATTTATTCAATTTACTGGTTCTAGCACATCCTGCAAGCTATTTATGGGCAGTACATTAACTATATTAAGACACCAAGTCATCTGTTGATTTGGCTCCCCTTAAAAACTATTCAAAGACATTTACTTGGTTTTTCAATTGCAGTGGGGATTTGTCCTGCACTAATGCAGTTATAAGGCTTCTCTGGTGGCTAAGTAAAGAATCTGTGGAGATGAGGGCTTCATCTCTGGGTCAGAAGATTCCCTGAAGAAGGAAATGGCAACCCATTCCAGTATTCTTGCCTGTGAAATCCCATGTACAGAGGAGCCTGGTGGGCAACAGTTCATGGGGTTGCAAACAGTCAGACATGACTGAGTCTGACTAAACAACAACAATGACTATAACAGCAATTATAATCTTTTATTAACCTCCTTGGAAATTATGAGTATAATAAGTCGGAGGTAAAAAATACAGTAGTTTGGTTTTTTTTTTCTTTTTAAAGAAGACAATTGTGAAGTTTACAAGAGATATGACTCTCAAAATTATGTAATTATCAACAGGTTCTCTAAAAAACAAGTAAAACATCCACAGAATAATTTACAAAGAAAGCTTTAAAAACTAAGAAAATACTTTGGGTCACTCTGCTCTAAGTATTGCACTAGTATACCTTTAACTGGGGTTTACATTTTGACCCTGAATGCTATGTTTACTAGTTTTCCTAAACTTAATGCAATGAGTTTAGTGCAACAAAATTCACAATGTCAAAAATGGGTACCAGTTCACAGTTCTTTAATGACTTCTTAGTCTCAGTGATGTTTAATATAGTAAAAAGAATATTAAAATAAAGCTTTGCAATTCCAAGATTATTTTACTAAAAAGGTTTGACTACAAATAACTTTTTAAAATTCAAGATGGGACAATATATAATTAAGGAAACTTATTCTGAAGACTACACAAATATAGATATCTACAGGGAAAATATCATTTCAAAAATTGCTTTTTAATAACATCAGAATCATTGGTGAATGGTAGACAGGCAGATATAAATCAAAGGATAATCTTCCTTACCCATATGCCACATATCCACAAATCTCAGCTACTATGAAGTAAGTCTGCTAAGCAATATTCCCAGAAAAATGATGATAAGTTCCTAGATCCGTAGCAGAAACTTTTAGACTTAAGTAGTTCACAAAGGACCAAACAGATCAAGCACAACAGGAAGACAATTAGAGTTAACTCGAGACAATATCAACTATGCATGAAAACAAATATTCCCAAGTACTTCAAAAAATCTGAATTTCATGCTCAGAATTTTCCAGGTGAGCAGTAGAGTAAGGGACTGACCAGCTATTTCAAAGAAGAAAAGTCACAGTGATATCTTTCTAACTCTTGTAATTAATTTTAGACCACAATGAAATGATTTTGCTTAAACTACCTATAAACTAATTTTATTTCCTCTTGATTCTAGCTACTAGAAGACAAAATTAAGAAGTAATCTTTTGTGTGTACCATGGATGGTTTTAGATCTGCAAACACAGGCAAATAAAGGGATACAGTGGCATAGACTTTTATGCTGGCCAAGTTCCTACCTAGTCTTTGATGTGTCTGTTTATAATTGCCCTGCTTTTTTAAATTAAATTATTTTTTTTCAAGACTCCTTACGTAAAATGTTCAAAACACACTTTTTCTAATCTTACACTAACTCTTATTACCTATGTCTTTTTACAGCTGAGCAACGTTTTAGGCCTAAATAAAAATAAAATCTTCTCTTCCACATAAATGTTTTCACAAATGAAAATAAAGCTACTTCAGGTTAAGAAAGGTCATGGTTTACAAAGTCAAAGCAATGGAATTTGCAGTTTTATCAGTGGTTCTCAGACTTTAGCTTACATCATAATCATCACCTGAGGTGAAAAACCCAGAATGTGGGTCCCACACTCTGAATTTCTGATTTAGAAAGCCTGGGACGGGTATGAGAATTTGTGTTCCTAACAAGTTCCCAGGGGACACTGATGCTGAAGGTTAGGGGTAACCACTTTGAGAATCTAACTTCTGTGATATGAAAGACAGATTTGAAAAATAATAGATAAATATAGTTTTCACCCACCTAATAGCTATGACATTTATAACGACTAGAGATGCTGCCTAATTTTCAAACAAAGCCAATTCTGTTCCTAGCTAAGTAACTAATAACCACATCAACAGTAAAAAAAAAAAAAAAAAAGGAAGAAGAAGAAGAAGATCATCACCTTCATAACTAGGATCAGCTCAGTAGCAGAAATGCTTCCCCCCTTAATGTCAATCAGCTTGAGCACAGGATCATTTTGATGCAATTGTTCTAGGGTAAGTCTTATGCTTCTAGATCTTATTCTTTGCCACTACCTAATATGAAACTTGCCAGGGCAAATAATCTAAATGGCAAAAAGTGACAGAAAAATGGAACATTGCCTCTCTAATCCAGACAGTTCCAAAACATCCCTTACCCCCACCCGATTGTCTCACTTCTCATTATCTCCTACACACACACACACACACACACACACACACACACACACACTAAAAAAAAAAAAAGACCCCTCTGTTTATTTGGGTTAATATGAACCAATGGGAGAGAAATAAAGACTTGGATAAGCAGAATTCAGACTCTCTCAGACTAGGGAACAGCTTCCTGAGAAGGTTCTATCGTTTATCTGCAACATTGGTCCGCCCTTAGAATCCCAGCCACTCTCAGATGCTAGACATCAGTGTCCAGCAAAAGTCAAAGGAGCTCTAAATGAATTCCTGCTGCTCAAGGCCCCACCTCCTGCCATCAGCCAAGCGGGTAAGACCTCCGGAGAGTCTCGGCAACTCTATCCTACATGCACCACCACCACCAGCAAGAGCCGCGCTACCATCACCACCAAGAAAGCTCTCAATTTCTTTCTGGAAAGAGGGAGTGCGGAGAGAGGAGATAATCGGATGCTTAGAGCTGGGAGAGAGTGAGGATCTCTCGACTAGAGCCAAGGAGGGAGGCAGGAAGACAGGCAAGGGGAGTGGCCGCAGAAGCTCAGCACAGATCAGTCCTCACCGCTTCAGACCCTCTCCCTCCACCCCCAGCACGGCTTTAGCCCTGGACCAGACACCGCGGAGAGAGTCAAGGCTCGGTTGGATTTCGCGCCTCGGTTCGCAAACAGCTGCCCACTGCGCACTCGAGGCTCCCAGAGTTCGAGGACTCAAGGTCCCCTGGCATCTGCGCCCACTCCGAAGTCACTTCTAAGGTCCGCGCTTCCACAGACACTCATGCCCTTTACCCCTGGGCAGCCTCTGCGGTGCTGGGGCCTCGGCCCCTAGAGAAATGGAAATCACAAGCCGGGGGTCGGGGTTGGGCGGTGGGGGGAGGTGTGTTGATGTGCAAATTTCATTTTTTCTGGATGTCAGCCATAGCCTAGATGCTTTGGGTGAGTCTCGGCCTGCTGTTCCCTCAAGGGCTGTTGTCCTAACCTTCCCACCATACCTCGAGAATACAAAAGTTATTTTTCCTTTGTGTCACTGCCCGCTTGTCCCAGGAGAAGGCGTACATTTCAGTTCAGCCAGAGCCTGAGGGTGTGTGTGTGTTTCTTTCGGTCCCAAAAGCCAAGGGTGCCAGCTGCTGACAGGCAAAGGAACCTGGATTTGCTCTTGAGGACTTAAAAACATTCGAGTTAACAAGCCTGCCCTTCTCTCGATCCTAGGCCGACCAGCCCTGGGTTTTCCAGAGAACTGAGATTGTGTTCCAGTTGCAATGAGCTCGCGTCCTGCCCCGGAGCCGAGACGCGCGGACTTGGCTGTCCGTTCATTCATGCATTTGCTCATCCATTCACATAAACATGTTCCTTAATTGCGTCTGGCACCGAGAATCTTGCCTGCTATTTTCCCCTCCCAAGTCAGTGCTCATGGCAACGGCTGGTGCAGAATGTAACTCGACTGTCAGCCCACTTCCAGAGCCGGAAAATCAAGTCAAGGAGGCATTCCACTCCGCCGTCTGCCCCCAGAGAAGGAAAAGGTGGAAAGGAGAAAGCTGGGGGAGGGGGATGGAAGGCAGAGAGCAACGGGCCGCTCACTAGGGTCACATTCGAAGCTTCCCTTCGGAGGAAACGGCGACACCGACGGCAAAGACTGCAAGGAGCCCAATCATCATTAAACCCAAGGCTGCTAGAGCTCCGGTCCCCAGAGGGGATAAATCAAGTGCAAAGTCACTCATTCGCAGGAGAGCGGGGCTGCCGGCTCGACCCAACACTGATCCCGAACCGAGGCACTGGGAGAGCGGCTCGCAGCCCAATCCGCAGCGCGCTCGCTGCCTCCTTATCACTCCCAATAACGTGATGAAGTGTAAATCAAAAGCCACGCCGGGAGGGGCCCCGGAACGGCGCGAGTCGTGCATTTTCGCTCACCAGCCTGTCTTACCTAAGAATCACAAGGTCACGACAGCGTCGCGATTCCACTCACCGTACACTCCTTGGCCAGAGATCCCCTCCAGGAGGACTGTCAGCAGCCACACGAGACCGTACACTATATCCATCTTCACGTGAACATGAACATATCCAGCCCGGGGGGGACGCAGCGGGACCTTCTGGAGGCCGGCGGCCAGCCCGGCGCGCTCCGCTCGCGTCTCAGCGGAGACGAGGTGCCGGGGAATCGCTCGCGGAAGAAAGAAGCGCCGTGCGTCCGTCCTTTCCCGGCGGCGGCCGAAAGCGGAGCGCAGGAGCCCCGCACACCCCACACTCATGCACGCACGCACACACAGACACACACACACTCACACAACACAATACCCTGACACACTTCCACGCACGCCGCACTCACACCGGGCGCCTGGGAAAATCGCAGACGCCGGGGAGGAGCAGGGGGCGTGCTGGGAAGCGGAGCCGCGAGGCGAAGGGTTCTCCAGGGGAGCCGGCTCGAGTCTCCGCAGCGGCGGCAGCGGCGGCGGCGGCGGCGCGCTGGGCCAGCGGCGGGTGCGGGCGAGGGGCCGGGTGTGCCGAGCGGTGCGAGCCTGGCGCGGGCAGCCACGGAGCAGGAAGTGGCCTCTGACTCGGGGCACCGAGCAGGGGCTTCCTCGTTTGGGTTCGCCTTTACAAAGTAACTCGCGAAGGTCCCCGGAGGAGCGTCAAGCGGCGGCAGCGGCCCGCCGGTCCGCAGTCCGGAGCCCCCAGCCCTGCTGTCTTGCCTTCCCCCATTCCATCAGTTGCCATTGCAACGCCAATCCTGTTACACGATACAGGCTCGCATCGCCGAGCAGGGAGAGGAGGAAGAGAAGGAGGAGGAAGAGGAGTGGGGCTAGGGGTACGGGGGTGGGGAGAAAGGGAAGGGAGGAGGGGGAAGAAGGAGGAGAGGGACCGGCAGGGCGCAGAGTGTGCGTCTGGAGCTCTCTCGGGCACCAGCCTCAGCTGCCGCCGCTGCCACCGCCGCCACTATTCTCCAAAATAGCCTTGAGCGCCCCGCCAGCGAAGAGGGGTCTCAGACCCGCCGCACCAATTCCGGGAGCCGAAAGCAGAGTCCAGGCACCGCCACTTGCAAGAGAGGGAGAAAGCCAAGCAGAGACCGGATCGCACACACGTCTACGCTTGCCCACCGGCACCGCGCGCGTCCTCTTCGCTTCCGCGCTGCCCCCGCCAGGTGGAGGGATGGGGGCGGTCGGGACAGGCGGGAGTTTAGAGGAGGGAGCCGCAGAAGGGGTTCCCCGCCTGTGCTAACGTAGTGCTGGCATCCGGAGGTGAACGCGAGAGCAGCTGCCAGAGGAGGACCCCGGCTGCGTGGCCGCCGCTCAGGCCCCAGCTACGGCGGAGGTGCCCGGGCTGGGCGGCGGAGCGCCGAGGGTTCGACGCCGGCCGGAATCCCTGGGTGTGCGCGGGGGTGCGCGCCGCGGAGGCGGAAAGGAGACGGAGGAGGAGGGCGAAGCCGAGAGCGGGCTGCTGAGCTGCCGGGCTGCTGAGCTGCCAGGCTGCCGGAGAGGAGGGCTGTGTGTGGTCACGTTGTGCGCTACGTGCTGAGAGCGCGAGCTGCTAGCCGCAGCCGGGCGACGTCAAAGCCGGGTGCGCGGCTCGGTCGCCTTCCTCCGCGCCTCCTCTGCCTCCTCCTCAGCTCTGCCTTCCTGTGTCAGCCCAGGAGCTCATCAGTATGGACAGCGCCGAGAGGCTCCGCGAGGCCGGCGGCATCCGGCCTCCAGCCTTCCCCGTGAGCCCCTCGCCCCCACCTCCCGGACCTGCGCGGCCGCGAATGCCAGTTATCATTGCTGATTCCGCTGTTGGCGTCTGCACGCCGAAAGGCCGGCTACCACCTTAGACCCCGGGTAACTACAGGACACACCGTCCCCTCCCCGCCGCCCAAGGTTTCCCAGGATCCGTTCTGCTTGACTAAAGGGCAGAACAGGCCACCACGCTTGGGAACGGCACCGTTTCTTCCCTGTATCTGTTCTTTTAAAGAGAAATATGGCCATCACAGCAATGAAGACTCTTAGGGAAAAACACCTAAGAGTTCAGAGATTAGTATGTTTAATATGCAATGTCGCCTACGAAAGTTAACCGCTTTGAAAAATCTTTTCTCTGAAAGACGGAGTCTCTCATTGGGGCCGAGCTAGCCCTGATGTTGGAAGAGCTTAAGAAATTCATAGTTACAAAAGGCTCAGGAAATGCAGAGCACCTGTGATTTACACTGGAACCAGTGTAGAAATAGTTCACCTAAAATTAATAGGCGAAAACGGAATATAAGTAGCGGTTTGTGATTTCTGTAGCCACAATAATTAGTGCTTCCTGTGTGCAGTCCACTTTGTCGAATATATTCTTCACTCTTCAAACAACATACGGATAGGGAAGTGATTAAAATAGCTAAAAACGTGCATTTATACATGTGTTTTTAAAAAAAGTAATTGCTACGAAAAATCTGGAGCATAGTATTCATTTATCCGCTCCCATAATAGACTGGTATAACACACTGCGGGTCCCTCTCCCTCTGCTCCTGCTGGGAGGGGTGAGGGGGCGGGGGATGGGGGTGTTGCCTCCTAGCACTAGGAGATGAATAGTCCCCATTGTTTCCACCAAGGTCCTTTTCCTTACTTAAGTGAATTATGCATATTATTTTTACTGAATGTGAGCTACTGTTTATGCTTTGTGTTTTCAAGTTAAGAGGACTAATGTTGAGAAGATCCCAAAAGATGCCTTAGTGTTAAGACCCCTTTTTTATGCAATGCCACTTTCACATAGATGTAATTGAGTATCACTCTAGAAGCAAAACTCACGGTGTGGCATTTGTGAAGGGGAGTGAGTGGTCAGCTGAGGTCCACTCACTGATCAGCTGAAGGGGACTGTCTTCTGTTTCAGGTATCAGTCTTTTAGAAGTAGGTGATTCCTGCATACTGCAGCAGCTTCCAGGGTAGTCACAAGTGCAACTCTTCTCTCTGGCTGCTAATAATGTGTCTTGTCCATGAGGCATTTCCAGATTTTAGGCACTCATGTTCTGAAATACTACTTCACCTGTATACTTTAACATAGGAACCCCACACTAAGTCAGTATCTCTACTGGGGATGATTCTGCTTAACCTGCCACATCAGGATGGAAGCTTCAGGAATTTAGTGCCTTTCTTTGCCATGTAATGCGTACCTCTGCCTAGGGAAGGACCAAACACCCATGGAGCCCCCAGCATTCCTGACTGAGATATTTGGAGCTTGTAGAGAACTAAGAGAACCCAGTCATTTTCTAGTTTACTTTGGTTGAGAAAACAGCCAGGTATAGCTACTCTTGGACAAGTCGTATCCTGGATAGTGAACATTCAAAGATATACAGGACAGAATCCCTTCAAAAAAGACACTATCTAGTGGACAGGGTCACACAGGCTCCGCTACTTCTGTTGACACTATATGTGTGTGCTTAGTCCTGTCCCACTCTTTGTGACCCTATGGACTGTAGCCTGCCAGGCTCCTCTGTCCATGGGTATTTTCCAGGCAAGTATACTGGAGTGGGTTGCCATGCCTTCCCCCAGGGGATCTTCCCAACCCAGGGATCGAACCAGGTCTCCCGCATTGCAGGCGAATTCTTTACAGTCTGAGCCACCAGGGAAGTCCTGACACTGTAAGTGCTACGTAAAGAAACTTCCAGGGCAAATGGTGGTAGATTTTATGTGCAACCATTAATTAGGCTAAATGAAAGAATAAAAATGGCACTGTACCTAATATGTTCTTTTTTCCTATGAATTCACTAGATTGATTACTTACACAATCAATTGGCCAGTTAAATCAATCACAGTTTTTGTTTGGTTGGTTTCCTTAAAATTTAATAGTGTTTAGGATGCTCTGACCAAATAAGCAGGATGTATCCAGCCACACCTTAGCACCAACTATTGAAGGCCTCCAGGTGGTGAGCCTGAGCTGAGTCTAAGGACAGTCAGGGAGCTGTATTGTTGGAGAGAAGAACAGATGCTCCAGAAGGCAGGTCTGAAGGCTGTAATGAAATCAGGACCAGGATAATCTGTGTGGCCCAATTAGTGCACTCTTCTACACTTTAAGAATCACCAGCTTATTGGATTTTGCATAGTGAATATGGAAATGGTATAGAACCTTAGAGGAGTCCACATTGCATTACTACCAGAGTCTAATACTTACTGCTCTGTTTCTAACAGGAGCAACAATGGACACTTTATCATTTATGATGACAAGGCCAGGAAAATTTAGGGTCTCTCCTCTGACAGCCCTAATTACCTTAATAACCCATTAGAGTTTTATTGACTATAGTTTCATTTAAAATTTCTATCTCTGTCCTCCAGTATAAGCAAAATGTTCCATCCTGGTCAGCACGAGAGAGGCAAGGTAATGGAGGGTGTCACAGTTTGACACCAAATCCACTCAAGATAGTGGGACAGAAATGGGAAAAACTAAAAACTCAGGAGAAACAAGTAAGTAGGCAAAATCAGACCAACAGTAGCAAATGTGTCTGTTCTTTTTAATCTAACTTCTTCCCACAGAGCAAATACCAGGCCTTCTATATTACCCATGGCTACTCCCTTGAAAGTGAAAGTGTTCGTGGCTCAGTGGTGTCAGACGCTTTGCAATGCCATGGTCTGGAGACCACCAGGCTCCTCTGTGCATGGGATTCTCCAGGCAAGAATGCTGGAGTGGGTTGCCATTTCCTTCTCCAGGGTATCTTCCCAACCCAGGAACAAACCTGGGTCTCCGCATTGCAGGCATACTCTTACCATCTGAGCCACCAGGGACACCCTTATGGCTCTTTAAATCACCCAGACTCCCATACACATTATTCCCTTTTTAGTTTATAAAGTCAAACAAGAATGTAAAAGTCATCAGTGGTGTATCCAAATTTCTGGGGAACTATGCATCCTGACCGGTTGCTCCATTCTTCTTTATGCTTGCTTTATTCTTCATGATCACAAGTTTCTGGCTCATATCATGGCTTGTTCGGAATATAAACCGCCCTGAGTCATTCCTCAGTTAGCTACGTATTTGTATCCCTGGCCTGCTCCTTTAATCTTGAAGCTAAATATATTTATGATATTTTCCAAGGTCAGTCAAGACAAGCTCACGGCCCTACGGCCCAGACATGTACTTGAGACCATGAAACATCACCTCCTCAACCTCTGCCCAATGGACCATCTCTCTTTACAGTTAACCTAGATGACAACAAAGTTTGATTAACCCTAAATTAGAACAACTTCTGTAGGGCATAGTCTTCTATGCTGATAAATTTTCTTTAGCCAAATGCCTGTTCACCTGGTTTATTTCCTGCTACCTAGTAATAGCTTCCAGCATGCAAGCTTGGAAGTCCAAGCAGCATCACATGGAACTGACTGTTTCAGATGATAGATATTCTATCAGAGGCACAGAGCATAGCATTAGGGATTCTGCATGCGTCATTTCCAGGAGACAGGGTGGGTGGGGGCAGTGGTTCATAAGAAGCAGAATCCAGACACTGGTGACAAGTATGAGACAAGGATTTCACTTTGGGAAATAGTATTATCCCTTGACAGGGCTTTAGTGAGAATGAAAAGGTCAATGAGAACCGGTAATTGCTAATATTAGAAATAAGGCATGACATCAGATGGGCTTTGTATGGACTGAGAGAAGTCAAGGAGACGTATGACTCAAGGAAACAGCAAGGTACTCAAAGAATAATCCCTAGAAATAACAAATCCAGGGCCCAAATAAAAAAGGAGATGCTCAGGAGAGGCTGATTAGAAGAGGCTTGTTTTGAAAGGATGCCAAGGTAATTTGTTGCCAGATGATGGGGCTAAGGTCTCAGGTATATTGTGGTTGCCAGTGAAGAGCTGGAGAAAAACAGGAAAGTTGAGGCAGAGACAGAAAACATGAGACAAGGTCTTTGCGATTCTTAATACTCTTATCATCAGCTTAAAATCCCAAACTGCTGAGAGTTTTTAACTCATTTGGTAAAGAACATTCCCTCTCATAGGCCGTCCTTCTTTCAAGACAGAAACAAGTGTCTGCTAGTTTCTAGTTGTAGACTTCTGGGATCTTGTGAAACATTCATGTTTTCTCTACAGTTTGTATCTTTAACCCATAATTAGTTTTAAAGGTCTATCTTAATATACCGTAGTCTTCTGACTTTAGTAGCTCTGCCCTAGATTTTTTCTTATTCTGACATGTCTCCCTGGCACTATTATTATAATTCTGATACTATTTAGGGAACAAACCCAATGCTGATTTGTTCCAGAGCAGATGTTCGGTGCTGGGGTATGTAACACAGTAGGTAAAAGTCTGAGCTTTGACATCAGATTGCCTTGAGCTCGAATTTCTGATGTCAGTGTGACCTTGACATTTCCCGTATCCCATACAATGAAAAGGACAAGAGGTTACTAAGAGTTTTATATAAAGTAATACATGAGTGTTACATAGCTCAGCACCTGGCTTAAGCAATACATTATTATCATTTTGATTTATTGTTAATATTTTTCATTAACATTTGTTAATTGTTGGAGAGCACTAAAGGAGATTAGTCCTGGGTGTTCATTGGAAAGACTGATGCTAAAGCTGAAACTCCAGTACTCTGGCCACCTCATGGGAAGAGTTGACCCATTGGAAAAGACCCTGATGCTGGGAGGGATTGGGGGCAGGAGGAGAAGGGGACAACAGAGGATGAGATGGCTGGATGGCATCACCAACTCAATGGACATGAGTTTGGGTGAACTCCGGGAGTTGGTGATGGACAGGGAGGCCTGGCGTGCTGCGATTCATGGGGTCGCAAAGAGTCAGACACGACTGAGCGACTGAACTGAACTGAACTGAACTGGAATGGGCTCCATTTTGAGGTTAGCTGACAGCTTGGAACCTTTGGTTTCATAAGGATGATGAAATGTTTTTCTCTAAAAGCATTACTTCACTTGCTTTTATTCAGAGTTCATCTGTCCCATTTCTGTCCAGTCACATTGAACTCTGAAGTCTTTCCACAGTTTATCTGTAACAGTTTGGCGTTTCAGTACTTAAGAATAGCTGATAAGTTGAAATTTTGAGAGTACAATTCTACTTCAAGTTTTCTTTTCTTTTTTTTGAAACTGCTGTACCCCTAGATGTATCCTTGGAGAACTCAACAGCTTAAATATTAAAGCATAGAAGTTTCTGCTTATCACTATGCATGCTTTACTATCTTAAAAACAGATTAGTATAAGTGATGCTTACACATCTAGGTCACCAGATTAAAGACAAGATTAAAAGTCACACATCTAGTAGACAAGATTAAAGATCAACATCAATGTTGGATTAGAAAATTTGTGGCGGAAATATAAAGGAACCCACTGTTTCTGACAAAGAAGTGATTTGATTAAGTCACAAAGATATCAAGGACCACAAGAGAGCAGAACAAAAACTTCCCCCCAAGATTCTGTATTTGGAGCAGTTTACAGATATGTATGTAATAGGAAATAAAGGACAGGAACTTTGTGGCATAATCAGGTGGTAGATTAAAAGTTTGTCATTACAACATTGAAATCAACATAATACCAACTTTTAATATTCTCTGTAGTTAAACTCAATCTGCAAACAGCCTACTCATACCAACTAGCTATTAGAAAAACTCAAGGAAGTACAGTCTCTTCTTGGTTAAAACTTAGTCTCTCTCAGATAATTACTTTATTTTCCAGGGTTTCTCTCATATGCTCTTCTCCCAGTCCTTACCCGACTAGTGGTTGGTTCGTGTTTTGTCCTGATAATAAGGAGAGAGATCTTCCATTCGGTGCTGCTCTCCTCCGCTTCATCACTGGGTGTCTGCAGCTTACCCTGCTGCACCCTGTGCTCTGACCCAGTTGGCTCCGAGTCATAAGGACTCATCTCGTACCTCCTTCCCACCCCAGGCTTCTCCCAGACCTTTAGCCATGGAAGTATAAACCCATGCTGTGCTGTAGCCACCAGGACTGTCTGGATCTGCCAGCCATGACTCAGGAAATCAAATGGCGCTATTCCTCTTTCTCTCTCTACCTGAATATACTGTGTTGACATTTCTACTCATCTGAAGTCCTGATTTGCACTCTGTGAGGCGTTGTCTTCTAAGAATTAGGGAAAGATTCAAAAAACAAGCTTTCTATATCACAGAATTTTTAAAGTATAAGCAGGTGGCTAATCCCTGTGCTACCATGAGAGGACAAGGAGGCCCTCAGGGGCATGTAGACATGCATAGCCCTGTCTTCCAACTCCGCCTCTCTTTTTCCTTCATCTCTCTCTATGGTCCTCCATTCTCCCTGCCTCCCCAAGGCAGAGGAGTGCTCACCTTCCTTCTAAAGGGAAAAATAGTTTTCATTTCAGTCTTGCCTTCTACCTACTCTCTGGTTTATAGAAAAAATGCTGTGGTCTGAATCTTCCAAGGTAAAGCTTAATAATTTAGAGCCTGGAATCTTGGAATTCCCCCCAAAACATTTTTTCTCTCAAATGTCTGACACTTCTTTTTTCCCTGGCTTCTGCCCTTTCCCTGAAGAGATGTTCAACTGCAATAAATGTAGAATCCTGGAGCAGCAAGAATTACAGGAGGTCAGAAACAAACTGATTATGGGATAATGTTTCAAAACATCAGTTATAGATATACAGTTTGGTCCCTTATAAATAAGTTACTAAAGGAATAGGACTAGGTGACCCTGCTTGGGGTGACACAGGAAGGCAAACCGTCACATGGACGTTCTAAGTTCAGGAGCAGATCCAAAGGAGTGCAGGGCTGGGTTGGGTGGAGAGTTTCCAAAGGGAAGATCCTTGAAGGAGGGAGAAAACAAAACAAAACATGTAGGTAGGAGATGGTTTATTAGGAGATTGGAGAGACATATTAACCAGCGTGCCACCAAACTGGCAAAATAAGCAGCCAAGCAAACAATAATGGCTGTTGACGGGTGCATGCTTGCATGCATGCTAAGTCGCATCAGTCTGGCCCAACTCTTTGTGACCCTATGGGCTGTAGCCCAGCAGACTCCTCTGTCCACGGGACTCTCCAGGCAGGAATGCTGAAGTGGGTTGCCCGCTGAGAGTTAATAAGTGAAAATACAAAATATTAATAGATGGGAGGAAGAGAAGGGGCACAGGGAGCTGTGGTGGGTTAGATAGTGTCCCTCTCATGCATGTCCTTCCCTGAATCCTAAAACATGATGATATTTGGAAATAGGGTCATAGCACATGTTATTAGTTAAGGTGAGGTCATGATGGAGTAGAGTGGGCCTGTCACCCAACATAACGGATGTCCTTAGTAAAAGACGTCACAGAAGTTGACATGCACAGGGGAGAATGCCAGGTGACAACAGAGGCAGAGGCAGGAGTAATGCATCTACAAGTTACCGCTGCTGCTACTGCTGAGTCACTTCAGTCGTGTCCGACTCTGTGCTACCCCATGGATGCCAGCCTACCAGGCTCCTCCGTCCATGGGAGTTTTCCAGGCAAGAGTACTGGAGTGAGGTGCCATTGCCTTCTCCAATCTACAAGTTAAGGGATACCAAAAGGCCAGGGGAGAGGTGGAAACAGGTTCTCCCCCAGCATCAGAGAGAGTATGGCCCTGCTGACTCCTTGATTTCACACTTCTAGCCTCCGGAAATATCAGAGTATAAATTTCTCTTACTATACACCATCGAATTTTTGGCGCTTTGTCATAGCAGCCCTAGAAAACTAATAGAGGAACTCTGTGTGCGTCCCTTGGGCAACAGGCTACACAAAGGCTATTTGGCTGAAGCCTCTGGAATGTCTATCTTAAATCTTTTTCTGTAGGAAGTATTCTTCTAAATCACTATGGGTCACACTTTCCAAGTTTGGAGAAATCAAATAACCATAGCCTTAGTAACACATGACTTCTCATATCCATAAACTATATCACTGACAGGAAAATGTTGTGAAAGTTAAACAGAATGATATTTATTAAGATATAGGCTATCATGTCGGAGAAGGCAATGGCACCACACTCCAGCACTCTTGCCTGGAAAATCCCATGAATGGAGGAGCCTGGTAGGCTGCAGTCCATGGGGTCGCTAAGAGTTGGACATGACTGAGCAACTTCACTTTCACTTTTCACTTTCATGCATTGGAGAAGGAAATGGCAACCCACTCCAGTGTTCTTGCCTGGAGAATCCCAGGGATGGTGGAGCCTGATGGGCTGCCATCTATGGGGTCACACAGAGTCATACACGACTGAAGCGACTTAGCAGCAGCAGGAGCAGAAGCAGGCTATTATGTCCTTTCTCAGGGAACTGGAAAGGACCATGGAACCTGGACTTGAAGGAGTCCTAATCCCAAGTTGACTTTGCTTTTGCACACGCCAGAAAGAGGTGGGAAGCCTGTGCTGTTGAGAGAAAAATCTAAGTACAAGTGTACAGAGACTTGTGTGTTCCCCTGCATCTCTCTGATGACACCCTCTATTTAGCAAAAGCCTGGAAACAGGAAACCTCCTACTTTGTCTTTTCTCTCTCTTTCTTACTTTCCTATGACCGGAAGAGGGAAATTGGCCTCTTCTTCCTGTCTATCCACCTTAAATAAAACTCACTTGGAGCAGCAGTTATCAAACTTTCTTTTCTTTCCATATTTTTAAACCTCAACCCACAGCAATAAATGCATTTAATATGATGACTCAGTGTACATATACACACAAACCCACACAAAATGCATCTTTTTCTCATAAAAGACTTACCTTTACCAGGAGTGGAGTATTTTGATGTGTTCTTCTCCATTCCATTCCATTTCATTGTCTTCCAGGTTACTTTACTTTTAAAAAGTGTGGTCTGACTGTATTGAATTTCTTCTGTAACCTGTTGGGGTGTCAAGCATCATATCGAGTGCAAATGCCTGGCTTTTGACATGTTGAAGTGTTAACTTTAAAAAGGCAGTTCTCTATCTTAAATTAAAGAACATATACCCTAGTTCTTTTGCCCTGAGATAATAAATCTCTTGGTTAGGCTTGTGGGAAGGATAATTGTTAAAGATGTATTTTGAATGATAAACTTTTTTACCTATTTTGTATCCCATTTTTCACCATTCAGTATAGAGTGACATCTTTCCATGGCAGTAATAATGTTCAGCAACAGTTTTAATGATTGAACAACATCTCAATGTATGAATATGATACAATTGTTCAAATCTGTTGGACATTTGGTTTGTTTCAAAAGCTTACATTCTAATGGGAGGAGACATATATTTCATATATTGTTATTGAACAATAAACAAACAAGCAAACAAACAATAAGGATAATTTTAGATTGCAATAAGTACTTTGGGCTTCCTCAATGTCTCAGTGGGTAAAGAATCCACCTGCAGTGCTGGAGACACAGCAGACGCAGGTTCAATCCCTGGGTTGGGGAGATGCCCTGGAGGAAGAAATGGCAACCCATGCCAATATACTTGCCTGGAAAATCCCGTGGACAGAGGAGCCTGGCAGATTACGGTCCATGGAACCTCAAAAGTATTGGACACTACTGAGTGACTAACACTTTCACTTTCACAAATACTTTAAAAAAAAAAAGTGTTATGTTAGACTATGAAAGGGTTGGAGATAATATCATTAAGAAAGTAATTTTGAGACAGACCTGAGGGATAAAAAAATTTTAAAAAGCCCACCATATAAAGAGATGAGATCTACAGACAGAAAGAAAACCAAGAGTTTTTAGAGATTAATACCTTGAAGGAAAAGAAGGAAGACTTTCTGAGAAGTAATTAGGGACCAACTCGTGAAGAACTTTACGTGTCAGTGGAAAGAGAAGATTTTATTCTCAGTGTAAATTGAAAGCTCCTAGGCAACTCAGAGAGAAAAAGAGATAGACAAAGAGATGAGAGAGACTATCCCAAGAGACAAAAGAGCTTGTATTCAACAGATATGTTGAGTTAATTATGACTGAATCTGTCTGGCACTGACTATATGAAATTTACAGTCAATTTCAGAGTTCAGGGAAAAAAAACAATTCACATACACCCAGGAACATGAACTGTTTCTGAATTCATTAAGACTTTTTCAAGTTCATAATACTTTTTTGGAGTTTCGGTTGTGTATGCCTTGTACACTTTTGTAAAACTGTATTTCATTACCATGAATGAGAAATTTTAAAAATTACATTTTCTAATTGGTTATTGTTGGTATGTAGGAAAGTTATTTAATTTTTGTATACTCATTTGATAACCAGCTGAAATTGCTTATTAGGTCTATTTTTCTTTTTCTTTGATTGTCTTGAGTTGTCAGTTAGGGAGACAATCATCTAATCTGCTAATAATGATGATTTTGATTGCTTCTTTCCAGTAGTAATGAGTCTTCACTTTTCCTGTTTTGTAAGATTCTATTGGAAGGAATTTCTGTTACAAAACTGAAAAATGTTAGTGATAACATATTTCAGATTTTAATTAGAAGGCCTCTAGTGTTTCACAGTTTAGAATTCCATTGAGTATTGATTTCAACTGGATGCATAATTCCCTGTTTAATGAAAGGCTTGTTTTTGTTATTTCTGGTTGTTGATGTTTTTGTCTCACCTAACTCACCCAGTCTGCATGGCTGATGAATTTAACCAAATAACTTTTTGGCATAAATTGTAATCATTTTGTGATTGTTTTAAACCTAAGTTTATTGTAATGATATGCTAGGGTTCTCCAGAGAAAGAACCAATAGGATACATATAGATGTACACAGGGAGGGATTTATTATAGGAATTGGCTCATGAGATTATGAAGAGCAAGAAGTCCCTTGATTTGCTCTCTACGACTGACGCGACTTAGCAGTGGCAGCAGCAGCAGCAGCAACTAGAAAACAGGAAAGCCAGCGGTGTAATTCAGTCCAGTTCTGAAGGCCTGAGAACCAAGAGGGCTGATAATGTAAGTTCCAGTCCCAATCCTAAGGCCCTAGAACCAACAAAGCTGATACTGGAGCACAGGAGAAGGTAGATTGCCTAGCTCAAGCGAGAGGAAATTTGCCCTTCCTCTGCTTTTTCATTCTCTTCAGGCCCTCAAAGGATTGGATGACGTCTGCCTGCACTGGGGAGGGCAATCTTTTTTTTTTTTTAACCAAGTCTATGTATTCAAGTGTTAATCTCATCCAGAAACATCTTCACAAACACACCCAGAAATCATGTTTTACCAGCTATCCAGGTAAATACCAGAGATTTAGCTAAGTATCTTAGTCCAGTCAAATGACACAAAATAAACCATCACAAATGAACAATAACAATTACCATGAAAATTTGTAATATGCTGGACTTCCCAGATGGCTCAGTGGTAAATAATCCACCTGCTAATGCAAGAGACACAGGAGACGGGTTCGATCTTTAGATCGGGGAGATCCCCTAGAGTAGGAAATGGCAACCCATTCCAGTAATTTTGCCTGGAAAATCCCCAGAACAGAGGAGCCTGGTGGACTTCAGTCTTTGAGGTTGCAAAGCATGGCCCACCACGTTGCCACAAACACACACAGACAACATGCTAAGTATTATACCATTTAGTCATAATAAAGCTAGAAGAGATACCATTATACATTTACACTTGAGGAAAGCTGAGATGTAGAGAGGCTAAATTCATTGGTAGATGTAGACTTCTGAATACAAATCTATCTGATCTAAAACCACTTTTATGAGTTTTGATGTACAATCAATTTTAACTGCTATTAATATTTACAATAGATATTTGTTGAGAAATTATATAACAAAATAAGTCATTTAAACTTATGAATACATTCAGTCTTTGAGATTACTGTATGAGGTAGAAATTATCATTATTCAGTTTATAGATTAGGAAACTGAAGCACAAGGTCTTATTATGTTGAAATATCTCTATATATTTCTGTAAAAATGTATTATGGCTTTAAATAAAGTTCTGGATTTACTAATAATTTTATTTAGAATCTTCTTGTACTTATACTCTCATTTCAAATTAATCTGAAATTTCTTTTTTTATCATTAGGGTAACTTGTAATCATTAGGGTAACTGGGAAGGATTTAATTATTAGGAGCTCTAGAAGATTATAAAAATTATTACAGAAAGGTCTGTGACAGTCATCTGGACCTGCATGTTTTTGATGGGGATTTTGGTTAGTCTGTTCAATTTATGGTATCATAGTAATCATGTATTTCTTAATGTTTACAGTTTTATGAGTAGTGTAGTCTTAAAATGCAATATATATCTCCTCTAGATCTGTGTTTATATCAATTTTTTCAGTTTCAAAACTTAGTACTTTTAATTTTTATGTGTGTATGTATATCAGTGTACAAGTTTTGTGAGTTTTCAAGTTTCATCTTTTATTGTCTCTTTAGTCAACCAGCTTTCAGACTTACCTGTCAATCACACTGGTTCATGCTTCCTAATTAAGTTTTATATTAGTTTTCATCTCTAATTATTCCTATCTTAGTTTACTTGAGATAATTTTGGCATTCCGATTATAGCTTCTTAGATTAAATAATTCATTTATTTTTATTCTTACCTATTTACTGATAAAAGTATTTAGATTTATACATCTTCAATATAAAATTTGCTGTTTGTTTGTATTTTTGACATATGCTATCTTTCTTGTTAATTTGAATATAGACTGTACTAACTGTAGTTTTGAATTATTGGTTAACTGAAAAGCTGCCAGGGGGAATTTTAAAAATATTTGCTGGGATTAGCTACCTCCCATGCTAATTATTTCATAATGCGAAAATGTAGACTATACAATTTCTAGTTATTTTATGTTTGTTGAAATGGTCCCTGTGGTCTTTTAGATGGTTTTCTTCTGAGTTAATATTTTATGGATTCTGAAATACAATGTAATCTTCAATGTAAGACACAAAGTTGTATATGTAGATTTTACTGTATAAAACAACCTTCTTAATTAGATCATTTACCTACTGTATATTCTAATGATATTTTGATACCTGCTGTGGCAATATGATTTGTCAATATTATTACAGAAGGGAGGTCTGAGTTCAGCCTGACTTTTCACTTGCTATAGATATTTGCTTTTTCTCCCTAGGTGCATTAAATATTTTTACTTCATGTTTATGATTCACATATTTCATCAGGATGTATCTAGGTAAGGATTTTTTCCAGCGATTATAGCTTAAATGTCAGTAATTCCTTTCTCACCTTTGAAACGTTTTCTCTTACTCATGTCTTCTGTGTTTATTCTGGCTATATTCTTTAGGGAACAACTACACTTCGATCTATATTTACTTGTTGCTCTCTCCCAATATCTACATTTCATATATCCAAGATTTATAATATGTGTGTACATTCATTTTCTCTTATTAGTTCAAATTTGTTATTTTCGTCTGCGTTTTTAGAAAGCTTCACATGCTTCTGGTCCAGATCACTGCTTTGATTGCCCACAGCAGTGGATATCCACACTAGAGTCAAACGGAAACTTTAACTTTATCATTAATTAATAGTCATCATTGAAGTCTTTTGATAATACATTTATTGCTTTGTTTACCTCATCCTATTTTCTCTTATGCCTCCCCTGACACTTAGGGGGCTACAAAACTTGTCAAATAAGTAATTGTGATTTTCTTCTAGATATCACAATAAATTATTGTCAAAGGTGTACTCTCTCCATCCATTCCCTTTCTCTTTTGCTGCAATAATTTTTTATTAGTCCAATGCTGATTATTTTTCTATTTAATGAACATTTAGCTTTATCAGGATTTAATTTTTGTTAATAGAAAATATGGATTGTCTTGGGTCCTATTCTCTCTTTACATGAGAAATGGTAAAATTCTATCTTCTGAGAGTCATAGTAGAGAGTAGACTGATATAGCCTTTACAAGGAACAGGCCATGCATTCATTATTACTTCAAGGTATTTCTCTACTACTTGCATATCTGGTTCTCACCCAAGATAGTAGGTGAAGATTACAATTCCCAGCATGCTGCAACAGGATGTGTTATATCTGTCCCTTCTTCAGTGTTCAGTTGTAGAGCTATATTTTTGAGAAGAATGTGCACTGTGGTGGCTTCTCAGCAAATGGCACCTGAAATGTACCATTTAGTTGTGGAATATACAAAGCATATTCCTTATTTTTTTTCTTAATCACTTGACTTTAGTTAAAGATTAAATCCAGAGTAGATTTCTTCTTTTCTTTTTTTTTTTCTGTCTTCAAACTGCTTCTCTTTATGTCAATGACTTCACTGCAGATGGAGACTGCAGCCATGAAATTAAAAGACGCTTACTCCTTGGAAGAAAAGTTATGACGAAACTAGACAACTTATTAAAGGCAGAGACATTACTTTACCAACAAAGGTCCATCTAGTCAAAGCTATGGTTTTTCTAGTAATCATGTTTGGATTTGAGAGTTGGACTGTAAAGAAAGCTGAGTGCTGAACAATAGATGCTTTTGAACTGTGGTGTTGGACAAGACTCTGTAGAGTCCCTTGGACTGCAAGGAGATCCAAACTGTCCATCCTAAAGGAAATCAGTCCTGAATATTCACTGGAAGGACTGATGCTAAAGCTGAAACTCCAATACTTTGGACACCTGATGCAAAGAACTGACTCATTTGAAAAGACCCTGATGCTGGGAAAAATTGAAGAGAGGAGGAGAAGGAGATGACAGAGGATGAGATGGTTAGATGGCATCACCAACTCAATGGATATGAGTTTGAGTAAATTCTGGGAGTTGGTGATGGACAGGGAGGCCTGGCATGCCGCAGTTCTTGGGGTCCCAAAGAGTCGTACACGGCTGAGTGACTGAACTGAACTGAACTGAATGACTTCCAGATTCTAGCCTAAGGTTAAGTGTCTGCTTTGTTGCACGGTTCTATGAAGACCTACAAGACCTTTTAGAACTAACACCCGAAAAAGATGTCCTTTTCATTATAGGGGACTGGAATGCAAAAGTAGGAAGTCAAGAAACACCTGGAGTAACAGGCAAATTTGGCCTTGGAGTACAGAATGAAGCAGGACAAAGGCTAATAGAGTTTTGCCAAGAGAACGCACTTGTCATAGCAAACACCCTCTTGCAACAACACAAGAGAAGACTCTACACATGGACATCACCAGATGGTCAACACCAAAATCAGATTGATTTTATTCTTTGCAGCCAAAGATGGAGAAGCTCTATACAGTCAAAAACACCAAGACCAGGAGCTGACTGTGGCTCAGATCATGAACTCCTTATTGCCAAATTCAGTCTTAAATTGAAGAATATAAGGAAAACCACTAGCCCATTCAGGTATGACCTAAATCAAATTCCTTATGATTATACAGTGGAAGTGAGAAATAGATTTAAGGGACTAGATCTGACAGATAGAGTGCCTGATGAACTATGGATGGAGGTTTGTGACATTATACAGGAGACAGGGATCAAGACCATCCCCATGGAAAAGAAATGCAAAAAAGCAAAATGGCTGTCTGGGGAGGCCTTACAAATAGCTGTAAAAAGAATAGAAGTGAAAAGCAAAGGAGAAAAGGAAAGATATAAGTATCTGAATGCAGAGCTCTAGAGAATAGCAAGGAGAGATAAGAAAGCCTTCCTCACCAATCAATGCAAAGAAATAGAGGAAAACAACAGAATGGGAAAGACTAGAGATCTCTTCAAGAAAATTAGAGATACCAAGGGAACATTTCATGCAAAGATGGGCTTGATAAAAGACAAATGGTATGGACCTAACAGAAGCAGAAGATATTAAGAAGAGGTGGCAAGAATACACAGAACTGTACAAAAGAGATCTTCACGACCAAGATAATTACAGTGGTGTGATCACTCACCTAGAGCCAGACATCCTGGAATGTGAAGTCAAGTGTGCCTTGGAAAGCATCACTACGAAAAAAGCTAGTGGAGGTGATGGAATTCTGGTTGAGCTATTTTAAATCCTGGAAGGTGATGCTGTGATAGTGCTGCACTCAATATACCAGCAAATTTGGAAAACTCAGCAGGGTGGCTACAGGACTGGAAAAGGTCAGTTTTCATTCCAATCCCAAAGAATGCTCAAACTACTGTACAATTGCACTCATCTCACATGCTAGCAAAGTAATGCTCAAAATTCTCTAAGCCAGGCTTCAGCAGTACGTGAACCGTGAACTTCCAGATGTTCAAGCTGGTTTTAGAAAAGGCAGAGGAACCCAAGATCAAATTGCCAACATCTGCTGGATCTTGGAAAAAGCAAGACAGTTCCAGAAAAACATCTATTTCTGCTTTATTGACTATGCCAAAGCCTTTGACTGTGTGGATCACAATAAACTGTGGAAAATTCTGAAATAGATGGGAATACCTCTTGAGAAACCTATATCCAGGTCAGGAAGCAACAGTCAGAACTGGACATGGAACAACAGACTGGTTCCAAATAGGAAAGGGAGTATGTCAAGGCTGTATATTGTCACCCTGCTTATTTAACTTATATGCAGAGTACATCATGAGAAATACTGGGCTGGAGGAAGCACAATTGGAATCAAGAATGCCAAAAGAAATATCAATAACCTCAGATATGCAAATGATACAACCCTTATGGCAGAAAGTGAAGAGCAGCTAAAAAGCCTCTTGATGAAAGTGAAAGAGGAGAGTGAAAAAGTTGGCTTAAAGCTCAACATTCAGAAAACGAAGATCATGGCATCTGGTCCCATCACTTCATGGGAAATAGATGGGGAAACAGTGGAAACAGTCAGATTTTATTTCTTTGAGCTCCAAAATCACTGCAGATGGTGATTGCAGCCATGAAATTAAAAGACGCTTAGTCCTTGGAAGGAAAGTTATGACCAACCTAGATAGCATATTCAAAAGCAGAGACATTACTTTGCCAACTATGGTCCGTCTAGTCAAGGCTATGGTTTTTCCTGTGGTCATGTATGGATGTGAGAGTTGGACTGTGAAGAAAGCTGAGCACTAAAGAATTGATGCTTTTGAACTGTGGTGTTGGAGAAGACTCTTGAGAGTCCCTTGGACTGCAAGGAGATCCAACCAGTCCATTCTAGAGGAGACCAGTCCTGGGTGTTCATTGGAAGAACTGATGCTAAAGCTGAAACTTTTGTACTTTGGCTACCTCACGTGAAGCATTTATTCATTGGAAAAACTCTGATGCAGGAGGAGATGGGGACGACCGAGGATGAGATGGCTGGATGGCATCACCGACTTGATGGACATGGGTTTTTGTGAACTCCAGGAGTTGGTGATGGACAGGGAGGCCTGGCATGCTGCAGTTTAAGGGGTCACAAAAGGTCGGACATGACTGAGCAACTGAACTTACTTACCTATTAATTTTTAACTTTTTCCACATTTTTTTCCATACAGAGGGCTGCATTAATGGTCTGTTAGCCACATATCGTTTAAATGGTTATCACCCTTACTTTTCTAGAGTTTTTTATTTATAGTTTAATCTATGTTTTTTAATATATTTTATATATATATATATATATATATATATATATATATATATATATATATATATATTTAAGGGCTTCCCTGGTGGCTCAGAGGTTAAAGCGTCTGCCTGCAATGTGGGAGACCTGGGTTTGATCCCTGGCTCAGGAAGATCCCCTGGAGAAGGAAATGGCAACCCACTCCAGTATTCTTGCCTGGAGAATCCCATGGACAGAGGAGCCTGGTGGGCTACAGTCCACGGGGTCGCAAAGAGTCGGGCACAACTGAGCGACTTCACTTTCACTTTCTGTATTTCTAACTGTGCTGAGTTGCTGCATGTGGCTTTTCTGTAGTTGTCATGAGTGGGTGCTACTCTCCATCGCGGTGCTCAGGTTTCTTATTCCAGTGGCTTCTCTTGTTGAAGAGCATAGACCCTAGGCTTCAGTAGCTGCCATTGTGGGCTCTAGAGCACAGCTCCAAGAGTTGTGGCATTCAGGCTCAGTTGCTCTGTGCCATGTGGAGGACCTTCCTGGATCAGGGATCGAACCTGTGTTTCCTGCATTGGCAGGCAGATTCTTTACCACTGAGCAACCAGGGAAGCCCCTCTAGTTAATTTAGATTAAGTTATTTAATCTCTTTACTTCCATTCTGTAGACAACCCAAAATCAGTAGTGTCATTCTTCATGTTGTTACTTGGTAGGTATAAAGAATTTTTCCATGGTTTTGATTCTTTAGTTTTTTTTTTTTTTTGTCCTTATTGTTTACTAGAGGTCTATAAAGAGAATGATGGAACCACAGGTCAGATCTTTTATAATACAGATCTCACTCTAGAGCAATAGAAATGAAACAGATGGATTCAACACATGTCATCAGTGTTGAAAATGAGAGAATTCTTGTTTCAGAATCTTAGAGAAAATGCTCAGAACCATGAGGGCATACAAAATTCTTGTACCCTATATGTTATACATTCCTATTTTGTCTACTATCAACTTTATACAAACAGAAAAGAATCTAAAGCACAAACTATTGATTACAAGTCATTAGATGAGTAGTAATATTCACTCATTTTAAGCATTTGTTCATTAAAAGTGAAAGTGTTGGTTACTCAGTCCTATCCAACTCTGCGATTCCACTGACTAGATAGCCCACTAATTTCCTCTGTCCATGGAATTCTCCAGGCAAGAATACTGGACTGAGTTGCCATTTCCTTCTCCAGGGGATCTTCCCGACCCAGGGATCAAACCCAGGTCTCCTGCATTGCAGGCAGATTCTTTATCATCTGAATAACCAGGGAAGCCCTTGTTCAGTTTAGTATTTGTTAAAGCCATAAATAGGAAAGTGGCTCAGACAGTAAAGAATTCTGTCCAGTATTCTTGCCTGGAGAATTCCATGGAGAGAGGAGCCTGATGGGCTACAGTCCACGCGGTTGCAAAGAATCAGATGTGGCTGAGCGACTAACACTTCAAGTAGCAATTGTATAAGGCTCTGGCCTTACTCTCTTGGTCCACTCTGAAGGTCACCTGTGTTTTTAATAAAGAATTCATGGAATACAAAAATCGTTTCCCACCTCAAGCACTTCAGTGTGAGGATATTTGCTAGCTATAGAAAAATAGTAGTTCAAGGAGAAGGCCAGAAATGTGCAGGAATTAAGGCCCATAAAAACAACCTTCCTGCCATAAGGGACATCTGTTGGTAGATAAATGCCTTGGCTTCCTCATTCCTTGGTGGAAATGTTCTCCCAGCAGATAAGAAGTCTAAACCCCAGTTGCCCACAATACTGTTCATTCATTACTGCATCTTGTGTTGGCTTTCCTCCCTCTCTGACCTCCCTTTCCTAATCCTGTTTCTTCCTAGGACCTGGTTCTGCTTTGGAGGGAACCCCATCAAAGATAGGAGGAATGTCCCAGAGAGTATATGTGCAGCGCATATTAGGGGGGCAATCAATCAATGCATATAGTGCAAGTGCTAATTTTTAGAAATGGATTCTATCCAAGCAAACACTTCAGCAAAATACAGCTCCAAGCCACTGTTTTACTCAATTACACTAGTGCTAGTTTTCCATGTAAAAGTTTTAAGAAGTCAACAGTGGTTGCTGAGTCAGCTATCTGCCTTGTATCATTTTACTTCATTTTGAAAACCTTTTTATTTTGAAAATTTGAAAATATCTCAGAATTCCAAATGTAGAATATAAAAATTCACATGTACTGTCATCCAGTCTCTTTTTTTAGTGTCTTTTAACTTATTTTAAAGTAGTAATTCGACATATTTAATATGTACAACATGATTATTTGATATACATGTACATAGTGATTGATTACTACAATCAAATAGCATCTCACTTCTTCACATAGTTACCATGTTTTTGTGTGATGAGGGCCCCTATAATCTACTTGTTTAAGCAAACTTCCCATATTTGATACAGTATTACTGATGATAGTCATGTCTAAACATTAGAACTCTAGACTTACTCATCATATGTAACTATGATATTGTACACTTTGACAAATATCTATCTATTTCCCTGGCCTTCTGCTCCTGCTGACCACAGTTCTTTCTGTTTCTATGGATTTGATTTTTCTAGATTCCACACAAGTGAGATCATGCATATTTTTTCTTTATGTGTCTAGCTTATTTCATTTAGCATAATGTCCTCTGGGGTTGTTATAAATGGCAAGATCTGCTTCTTTTTTAAGATTGAATAATATTCTGTTATATATATACAGTCTTCCTTTCATGGGCATTTAGGTCATTTCCATATCTTGGCTATTGTGAATAATTCTGCAACTGCCATCCAATTTTGATAAATATTCATATTTACTATACTTCTACATATCCTATTTTATTTATTTTTTTGTTATTTAAGATCTTCATAGATTGTAATATGTACACAAAAATGACCATTCTAAATTTATAGCAAAATGGATTTTCTCAAACTGCACATATCCTTGTAACCAGAATCCAGATAAAATAAATAAAATATTACCATCATCCCTAAATTCCCTCCCTGCCACACACATATATTTTTTTCAATTACTGCTCACACTAACAAAATTAAATACCATTCTAACTTCTAGATGGCATGAGTCTTTTAAGCAAATAACACACATTCTGCCATTTTACCTCTACATGTACCCTGATTTATTGTATATTCTTAAGTCTAATCAAAAGGCAAAACTGCTCTCCAGCTCTACCATACTTAATATACAAACATGCAAATATTTTTTCTAAAATTTGCTGGAAATTTCTCATCTCAATTTAGAAATGAACTAAAACCTGGATTTAGTGAATTGAAAAGATCTGTATAATAAGGGAGTAAAAAGGCATATTTTCACTATATGGTTTAGGACTAAATGAAAAGGCAGCATCCTGTGTTCAAAGATCATGTAAGAAACATACTAACTTTTTGAGAATTACCACTCTTTCCCAGCCTGAACTGGATTATTTTGTTAAGAAATCCAGTAATTACATTGAGTATCCTTTTACTATAGAATTATATTCTAACTTTAACCCAGTCTGCAAGTAATTGCTTTATTTGGATTTAAGTCACAATCTATGTTGAAAGTTATATTTTAGGATGACTAGAGGCATTTTGGAATGCAAATTTTTTATTAAAATACATCTGTTGATTAAAAACCTATTTTTGAATTTATAAAGTACTCCAAGTAATTAATTTTAACAGTGACATAATGCCGTGTATTTCTGGAACAGCCTTTCCCTACAGTGTAGAGCAATTCCATATTCATTAGATACTTCCTTATTTGACAGACAAATGCCTGAAGGAGACAATTATTGCAGTGTCTGATTCAGTGTACTATCTTTTCAGCTAAAATGTAGTCCTCTTCTTGTTAACACAGAAATAAAGAGCTGATAGTGAACTTCATCAAGCTACTTATTTGAATTTCAGAATAATGCTTGCCCTTTATGTTCATTTTCCATTTTGAATTAATAATTTTTAGAAAGAAAAATTGAATTGTAAATAGGAAATTGATAAAAACCTATCTGATTAATCATCACTCTTTGAGAAATTCTAGGCCTGAAATAAAATGTTAATGTTTTTCGTCCTTTAATTATATGAAACAAGTATACATTCTTAAAATTCAAATACTAACATAATCATATTTAGTTAATAAAACATTCAAATAAACACAAATATTGATATCATATGTTAAAAATTAAGTACAAAGTAATATTACATATAAGAAGCTTACAGTTGTGACAATTTATTGAAAATATTATTTCTATTATTTTGATCTTAATTTTCAAACTATCTAAAGACTTTACTCTCAGAAACACTAACTTCCAGCATGAAGAAATGAAAATTCTCTTGTCCACATTGTTTATCCTGCAGGGAGCAAATACTTGCCATTTAAGCATTTAAAGTATATCCATGTTTTTACTAAATTCATTCCTTGAAGATGTCCAGTCTATCCATCTAAATCAAGTTTTGAACAAAATATTTAGAGGCATAACCCCTATGTTCATTGTAGCACTGTTTACAATGGCAAAGACATGGAAATAATTTTAATGTCCATCTACAGATGAATGGATAATGAAAACGTGAAGTATTTGCAGCAGCGTGGATGGACCTAGAGATTATCATACTAAGTGAAGTAAGTCAGAAAGAGAAAGACAAATATGATATCACTTATATATAAAATCTAAAATATAACACAGATGAACATGTCTACGAAATGAAAACAGACTCAAAAATATAGAGAACAGACTTGTGGTTGCCAAGGTGGGAGGTGTGGAATCGGGAAGGATTGAGTTTGGAATTAGCAGGTGCGAAATGTTATACATAGTGTGTACAAACAAGGTCCTACTATGTAGCACAGAGAACTAAATCCAATATCCTGTGATAGAGACTTCTCTGGAGGTCCAGTGGTTAAGACTCCAAGCTCCCAATGCAGGTTTTATGGATTTGATCCCTGGTTGGAGAACTAAACTCCCACCTGCTACACAGCATGGCCAAAACAAACAAACAAACAAAATCTTTTGTGATAAATCATAATGGAGGGTTTCCCTAGTGGCTCAGTGGTAAAGAATCTGCTTGCCAATGCAGGAGACACAGGTTTAATCCCTGATCTGGGAGGACCCCACACACCACGGAGCAATTAAGCCTGTGTGCCAAAACTATTGAACCTGTGCTCTTGAACCTGGGAGCTGCAACTACTCAGCCCACTTTGGGCAACTACTGAAGCCTGTGTGCCCTAGAGCCTGTGCGCCACAACAGGAGGAGCCACCACAACGAGAAGCACCTGCAAGGAGAAGCCTGCATATCGCAACTAGAGAAAAGCCTGCGGAGCGAAGACGACCCAGCGCAGCCAAAAATAAATAAACAAATATTTTTAAAAAGCCAACACTCTTTGTAATTCTCTGTCACACTATCTTTTTTAAAAAAATCGTAATGGAAAAAAAACACAAAAAGGAATATATATAATAATATGTATGCATGTTTAACTGAATTGCTTTGCTGTATAGCAAAAATTAGACACAATGCTGTAAATCAATACATCAATCATTTTTTTTAAATAGGAGCATGAATTTTCCCCAAATAGTAATACAGTAAAATTGTCTAGCATTAATCTGGCTCTCAAAAAATAATTCCAAGCATGTTAATCATATATAGCTGAAAAAAATAAAACTCATTTTAAATATATTTTTTCTTTCTCAGATATCACTGCTGTCATGGCTCATTTGAGCCTGTTAAGAAATATCATTGGGGGGAAGCTTCGTTCCTGGTACTGACAATCTAGTTAATTTTGATCAACACTTCCACAAGAGCACAATCAGGAAGTTCAAATATAAATTTCTGTATATCTCCACCTTCATCTACATTTATCTCTTTGTCTTTCTGTCTTCTGTTGATATAGACAAGAGAATTAACAGTGCAGTGAGAATTGCAAGGCCAATATCTGACAGTGGTTGAAAACCCAGTGTACCAACCAACCACAGAATTTGTAGCCACTTTTCCCCAACAAGAGTTAAACATTCATAAAGAAGTGGCTGAGAATGAGAAGCAAGATTTTCAACATACTCAATGACCTGGAGGAGCAGAATTTATGATTGTAGGCCTACCACATCATAGAGTCTAGTAAAATACCAAGTTGGAACTGGAACCCCAAAGAAATGTAAGTTAGGAGTAAGGATTAAACTGAAATAAACCAGCCCTCACTGGGTCTAAATGATAGTACTGAATCAATACATTGGCCACCTGATCCGAAGAACTGACTCATTGGAAAAGACCCTGATGCTGGGAAAGATTGAAGGCAAAAGGAGAGTGGGGTGGTAGAGGATGAGATGGTTATATAGCACCATTGGCTCAATGGACATGAATGTGAGCAAACTCCAGGAGATAGTGGACAGGGAAGCCTGGCGTGCTGCTGTCCATTGGGTAGCAAAGAGTCAGACACCACTTAGCGACTGAGCAACAACAACAACAAACTCCAGCTCACACTGAATTAAAGGGATCTAGAATTGCTGATGCATAGACTGCACACCAGAACCAATTGTAAACTGACCTTAAAAAAAATGCAGTATTTATGCCTAATACATTCAATGAAATAAAAGGATAATTGATACAGAAATAGTAATTATTATAATAAACCAAGCGTAATTTCTGCAACCGAAAAATTCAGAAACTGAAATCAAGAAGTCAAAGATGAGTTTCATAATATATTTGATACAGATGAAGAGAGATTTCTAAACAGGATGAAAAATCAGAAGAAATTTTTCAAAATAAATGTGACTGTTTTAAAGAAGAGAACATATGAGATAGCAGATTAAGGAGGAGGGGTGCAGAAATGCCTATGCAAACATAATTGAGTCCCAAAAAGGAAAAAAGGAACATATTTAAAGATGTTCTAGCTTAGAATTTAAATAGCTGATGATGACATAAACCTCAGATTAAGAAGCAAATGAAGAAAATGTACCCACACATAACAAGGTAAATGTGCTAAAAATAACAACAATAAAAGAAAAATGATAAAAACATCTCAAGGGAAAAAAGATGAATCACTGTCACAGAGGTCACAATAGGACAAAAGCCAGAGTCCTCCAACAGAAAAGCAAAATCAAAGCCATAATACAGTGGAATACTATTTTCAGAGTATTCAAAGAAGTTAAATATCCTATACCCAGAAAATTGTCTTGAAAAAGTTAACGAAGAGGTTAAAAATATGGGAAAATACTTTCTCCTACGATAATAAATGCAAAATAAAATTGTGCTAAAATGCCATTTCTCACCTATCAGAGTGGTATACACTGAATTTTGAAAATAGTTTCTCAGCAAAACTTGGGGAACAGGCGTTCTCATATAACACAAAAATCACTTAAAGAGAGAAATTAGGTAATTTGGCAACTTATATATATATTTTCCCTTTTCTCCTGCAGTTTTTCTTTAGCGCTATTTCAGACACATACTGACAGAATACATGAGAAGCCATATGCACAAGAAAATCTACTGTAGTCCTATTTGTAATAGCAAAAGAACAGAATGCAACTCAAAGATCCATTAGGGACTGATTATGTAAACTCTGGTCAGCTGTGTGGATTTCCTAGCTTAGTGTTGAAGATGTGACCTGGTTTATTTTTCCTGTTTATAGTAGAATTTGAGAGGAGAGAAATGAACTGATGAAAAAATTATTAAAGAAAAGAGAACCAGAACTGATGATCTAGGAAACTATCAGTCCACCCGGATGGAAAAGAATGCTGAAGTTCAGAAATTCACTATCACAAAAATACTCTGGAGAAAATGCTGATGGTGTGACCCTAAAATCCTTCCTAAGAACCTCAGAAGATCTCTTTGAGAGATTAAAGTATGACTCAAAAATCCCTTCAGTTAAACAAAGTATCTTCTAGGAAACTTGAGGGCAAAGTCTTATATCAGTAGAAACAAAAATCATGAAGGAGTTGTTTAGATAAGATTTTTGTGGGAAATCCTCACACAATGTATATGTATATCAAATCATCACATTGTACACTTTCAGTGTATCACAATTTTATTTGTCAGTTATCTTTCACTATAAAAAAAAGTCTCTTGATGAGACTAATAGAGTCTAAAGAGTGAATTCCTGTGGCATACACAGTGACAGAAAGTTCTTAGAATTTTTATATAGCAGAAATTCTGCCACTCCAATCATGAGAAAAACATCAGAAACTTCTAATATAGGAGCATCCCACCAAATACTTGACTAATACTCCTCGAAACTGCCAAGGTCCCCAGAAACAAGAAAAGTCTGTGAAACTTTTACAGCCAGGAGAAAACTTTTACAGCCAAGAGAAGTTTCAGGAAGCATGACAGCTCAAAATAGTGTGGTATCTTGAGTGGGTTCCTGAAATAGAAGAAAGACATTAGGTAAAAACTAAGGAAATCTGAATAAAATGTGGACTTAATATTAATGTGTTAATCTCATTTTTAGTTGTAACAAATGTACTATACTGACGTAGGCTGTTCATACTAAGAGAGACTAGATGTGGGCTATGTGGGAACCCTTTGTAAGTGTGTGTGTGTGCTTAGTCACTCAGTTGTGTCTGACTCGTTGTGACCCCATGGATTGTAGCCTGCCATGTTCCTCTGTCCATGGGGATTCTCCAGGCAAGAATACTGGAGGGGGTTGACATGCCCTCCTCCAGGGGATCTTCCCATCCAGGGACTGGACCCAGGTCTCCCACACTGCAGGCAGATTCTTTAACATCTGAGCCACCAGGGAAGCCTCCTTTGTAAGTAGCTCCTTAATTTTTCTGTAACTGTGAAACTCTTCTAAAAAATTAGGTCTTTTAAAAGATATAAACAGATCGATATATGTTTAAAAGATATAAACATAAGATAAAGATAGAACACAAGATAAAGAACTTTATCTTATTAATTTGGTATAATTGTGTATATTGCAAAATTACCTTCATTAGTTTTTTTTTACTTGGAGAAATGTTTATTCAGATTCTTTGTCTGCTTTTTCATTGGATCTTTTGTTAAGTTTTAATATTTTTTGGTTTTTTCTGAATAATAAATATTTATTATTCACAAATATTTTCTCTTATTCTGTGGTTTGTCTTTTCACTTTCTTGATAGTGTCCTTTAATGCACAAAATTTTAAATTTTGATGAAGTATAATTTATCTATTTTTTCCTCTTGTTGCTTATGTTTTTGGTCTTATATTTTAAAACTGTTGCCTAATCCAAGGTTATGAAGATTCATACCTATGTTTCCATCTAAGAGTTTTCATAGTTTTACCTCTTACTTTTAAATATTTGTTCCATCTTGAGTTAATTTTTTGTGTATAGTGTTAGGTAGGAATCCAAATTCATACTTTTGAATGTGGACAGCCAGTTGCCCCTTCACCATTTGCTGAATATTCTTCCTCATTGAATGATCTTGTCATCCTTCTTGAAAATCAACTAACAAGAGAGCTATTGGTTTATTTCTAGACGCTTAATTCTATCCCATTGACCTATATATCTATCCTTGTGCCAGAATCACAATGTTTCTATGTTATAATTTTGTAGTAATTTTGAAATCAGAAGTGTGAGGCTTTGTGTTTCTTTTTCAGAGTGTTTTGACTGCCAAGTGTCCCTTGTGTCCTAATATTCATTTTAGGGTCAACTTTTCTCTTTCTGAAAAAAAGAACCAGATTTTTATTTTGGTGGTCATTACACTGAATTTGTAGATAAATTTGGGGAATGCTGTCAACTTACAATATTGTCTTTCAATCCAGGAACATGGGATGTCTTTCCATTTACTTAAGTCTCTAATTTTTTTCAACTATGTTTTATAGTTTTTGGTGTGCAAGTTTTGTACTTCCTTTTAAAATTATTTTCACAAGTTTTTATTGTTTTGATTCTATTGTAAATAAAGATGTTTTTTAAGCTTCATTTTAAGATCGTTAATTAAAATTGTATAAAACTACAATTAAATTTTGTGTATTGATCTTGTGTCTTGAAAATTGCTGAACTCATTTATTAGGCTTAGTTTTGTGTGTGTGTGTGTGTGTGTGTGTGTGTGTGTGTGTGTGTGATTTCTTTAGAGTTTTCTATATATAAAATCATGGATCATATCAAGCACAAATACAGATGATTTTCTTTCCTTTTCTAGTTGGGTGTCTTTCATTTCTTTTACTTGCCTAATTTCCCTGGCTAGAACATTGACTACAAGGTTGTAAAGTACAAGTGGTAAATGCAGATGTCCTTGTCTTGCCACCACGCTTAGGAGGAAAGCTTTAGTTTCTTCATTGTTAAAAGTGATGTTAGAAACATTTCCAGGGATGTCTTTTACACAACTGAAGAAGTTCCATGTTATTTCCAGTGTATTGAATGTTTTTAAAAGTTGAATTTTGTAAAATGCTGTTCTGTAAATATTGAGATGACAATGTGGGGTTTTTTTCTTCATTCTATTAATATGGTGTATTTCACTGATTAATTTCCACGTGTTGAACTATCTTAGGATTCCTGGGATCAACCCTACTTGGTCGTGGCGTGCTTGCTTAGTCACTTCAGTCATGTCCGACTCTTTGCGACCCCATGGATTGTAGCCTGCCAGGCTCCTCTGTCTGTGGGATTTCCCAGGCAAGAATACTGGAGTGGGTTGCCATCTCCTCCTCCAAGGGAACTTCCCAGTCCAGGGATGAAAGCCACATCTCCTGTGTCTTCTGCACTGGCAGATGAATTCTTTGCCACTGATCCTGTGTTTAGTTTTATGTATGATTTTTGGAATGTCAAAATAAGAATTATTTATTTGTGATCCTTTTTCTTTTGTTATCTGTCTAGCTTTGATATCAGGATAGTACTGGTCTTATAGAATGAGTTAGAAAGTATTCTCTTCTTTTTTCTGGGGGGGGGTGTTTGAGGGTAGAATATGATAAGAATTGTTGTTAATTCTTTATTCTTGTTTTCTTATTTCTGCTTATTTTGAGTTTGGTTTGCTCTTTTTTAAATTTTAGTTTTCCAAGTTTGAAGTTTAAGTTATTGACTCAAAATCTTTTTCAATGAAGGTATTTACTACTATGAATTTCCCTTTGAGTACTTTCATTGTATCTCATAAGTTTTGGCTTACTATGTTTTCTTTCAAGCATATAAAAGTATTCTCTAGTGTAACTTTTGATTTATTCTTTGACTCATTGGTGTTTAGGAGTTTGTTCTTTAACTTCTACATATTTGTGAATTTAAAAAATTTTCCTTGTGTCATACATTTTTTATCGAAGTATAGTTGACTTACAATATTAATTTCACACATACAACATTGAAATTTGACATTTTATAGGTTTCCATCTATATAGAGTTGTTATAAAATCTTAATTATATTCCCTGTGTTGTATCTTACATCTTTGTAATTTATTTATTTTATACCTGCTAGGATGTACCTCTTAATTCCCTTCACCTATTTTGCCCTACCTCCCAACCCACTTCTCTCTGGTAAGCTTGTTATAAGTAGTGATTGTAATCCCCAGTAAAACTGCTAAGAAAATAGCTAAAAACTAAATAGTAGTGGTAGTACAAGGGAATTAAAATAATACACTAGAAGATGTCAGTTTTATCAAAAGAAAGCAGTAAAAGAGGAATTGTATAAAGCAAAAAGCACAAGGCTTATAGAAAACAAGTAGCAAAACGGTAGGAATGTTTCTTTATCAGTAATAATAGTAAATATTTATGAATTAAATGCATCAAATTAAATGCAGAGATGGATTAAAAAATCATCCAACTATTACTATCTAGAACTGACTCAGTTTACATACAAAGACATACATTGGTTGAAAGTTAAAAGATTGAAAAAGATATTCTATTTGTGTTTGGTACCCCCCAAAAACTTAAAATTTCATAAAATACTGTGTTGGGGCTTCACCAGTGGCTCAGCAGTAAAGACTCTACCTGCAGTGCAGGAGCTGCGGAAGACTCAGGTTGGATCCCTGAGTTGGAAAGATTCCCTGGAGAAGGAAACAGCAACCCACTCCACTATTTTTGTCTGGAGAATCCCATGGAAAGAGGAGCCTCGCGGGCTGCACAATTCATAGGGTCACAAAGAGTTGGACACAACTGACGTGACTTAGCAAAAATATTTGTGTTGGTGGGGAGAGAGGTCAAATGACATTCACAGAATTTACTTTCTGTACTTGATTACTAATGCAATGGGAGATTTTTGTTATTTCTTACAAAGGATATAACTGTTCTTACCCTCTAAAATCTATCTTGAGAGATCTACTCACTCACTACTCGTTTAGTTAACCTTGTCAGTGGTGTTATTTATTTATTACTTCTGAGCTCCAAATCCATCTTGTCTTGCCTTGCTTAATGACCCTGGACCTTCTGGACGCCTCTTTCAGGTAACTTAATGCTAGACTTCACCAATAGAGGGCACTGGAAGGCCATTGCAAGATTAGAGCACGAGGAAGGGACTTCTTTTCCTTTAAGGGTGTTCTGGGTTCACAAGACAGCGAGTGGATAGGTATGCAAAAGGCTTGGTACCCTTCACCACAGTACCAAGTCTCATGGACTAGAAGTTCATGCCTCTGAAAAGTTTCTCCATTCCATAGCAGCAGCCCTTGTGACTCTCTTTAAGTCAGTATTCTCCGAGTAATTTCTCTTCCACCTAAAGTGCCGCTATGGCTTACCAGTCAAAGCAGAAGCTAACAATAGGTAGGGGAAAGCCAGAGTCTTACTCCAAGTTTAATTCACAGCAGTTCTTGAATATGTAATTAAAATTGATATACTGGGGAACTGGCAGAAACCCTGTGTCAACTTTGTGACCCATAGATAAAGACCACAGTCAAAGTCCCTAGATTTCTCCTCTCCTATTCAGATATTAAGCCAGGAGCCATTTACATCCTTGAATGAATTGCAAAGATTTGTACTGTTATGAAACACTGTAGAGATACAGCAAAGCTATACTTGTCACATCTTCATTTAACTTGACTGGCCTGTGTAAAACCTGGATAGATCTTAGAGAATAACTTTGGTGACTGTTTGCAGGCAAGAATGCAAGCATAGTATTTTTACTGGAGTAAATCAAAACAGCCCTTGAGACTTTGTTTGCAAATATTGATCTGGCCCATTCATTTTTCTCCACACACAAAATTGCAGGGACCACTAAAAAGTTCACCTTTTCTAACAGACAATAGTACATCCTCATGTTTATACTTTAGAACTATTTCTACTCTCCTGCTCTCTGCCATAACATAGTCTGCAAATTTCTTAAGTATCCTCACACACAGTCTCCATAAATTGATGATATTATTCTGGTTAGATAGGATGACGTAAAGATATTAATAGGTAATTTAAATGACAGCTAAGTGACTGTCTCCTGAGTGTCTCCTGCTGTTGTAGCACTGTGTCAGGTGGGCTGCAGTTACATGAAGGTTTACTGTTGTGGAGGTCCAAGATTGGCTTACTCACATGGGTGGTGCTCGGTGCACCCCTGGGGTTCTCAATTGCAACATTGGCTTCTGGCCTTCAGCCTCCTTGCAGGTCTTAGGTTTCTCCTGGAATGGAAAGTGGGTTCCTAGAAATATTACTCTAAAAGCAAACTGTCCAAAGGGAAAGAAATGAAAGATACTACAAAGCAGTTAAGGACTATGCCTAAAATGGTGTTACTTCTGCCATACTTTGCCTATCAGTTCAGTTCAGTTCAGTTCAGTCGCTCAGTCGTGTCCGACTCATTGCGACCCCGTGAATCGCATCACGCCAGGCCTCCCTGTCCATCACCATCTCCCGGAGTTCACTCAGACTCGCGTCCATCGAGTCCGTGATGCCATCCAGCCATCTCATCCTCTGTCGCCCCCTTCTCCTCCTGCCCCCAACCCCTCTCAGCATCAGAGTCTTTTCCAATGAGTCAACTCTTCGCATGAGGTGGCCAAAGTACTGGAGTTTCAGCTTTAGCATCATTTCTTCCAAAGAAATCCCAGGGCTGATCTCCTTCAGAATGGACTGTTTGGATCTCCTTGCAGTCCAAGGGACTCTCAAGAGTCTTCTCCAACACCACAGTTTTAAAAGCATCATTTCTTTGGCACTCAGTCTTCTTCACAGTCCAACTCTCACATCCATACATGACCACTGGAAAAACCATAGCCTTGACTAGACGGACCTTAGTCGGCAAAGTAATGTCTCTGCTTTTGAATACTATCTAGGTCGGTCATAACTTTTCTTCCAAGGAGTAAGCGTCTCTTAATTTCATGGCTGCAATCACCATCTGCAGTGATTTTGGAGCCCCAAAAAATTAAGTCTGGCACTGTTTCCACTGTTTCCCCATCTATTTCCCATGAAGTGATGGGACCGGATGCCATGATCTTCATTTTCTGAATGTTGAGCTTTAAGCCAACTTTTTCACTCTCCTCTCTCACTTTCATCAAGAGGCTCTTTAGTTCCTCTTCACTTTCTGCCATAACGGTGGTGTCATCTGCATATCTGAGGTTATTAATATTTCTCCCGGCAATCTTGATTCCACCTTGTGCTTCTTCCAGCCCAGTGTTTCTCATGATGTACTCTGCATATAAGTTAAATAAGCAGGGTGACAATATACAGCCTTGACATACTCCTTTTCCTATTTGGAACCAGTCTGTTGTTCCATGTCCAGTTCTAACTGTTGCTTCCTGACCTGCATATAGGTTTCTCAAGAGGCAGGTTAGGTGGTCTGGTATTCCCATCTCTTTCAGAATTTTCCACAGTTTATTGTGATCCACACAGTCAAAGGCATCGGCATAGTCAATAAAGCAGAAATAGATGTTTTTCTGGAACTCTCTTGTTTTTTCAATGATCCAGCGGATGTTGGCAATTTGATCTCTGGTTCCTCTGCCTTTTCTAAAACCAGCTTGAACATCAGGGAGTTCACGGTTCACGTATTGCTGAAGCCTGGCTTGGAGAATTTTGGGCATTACTTTACTAGCATGTGGGATGAGTGCAATTGTGTGGTAGTTTGAGCATTCTTTGGCATTGCCTTTCTTTGGGATTGGAATGAAAACTGACCTTTTCCAGTCCTGTGGGCACTGCTGAATTTTCCAAATTTGCTGGCATATTGAGTGCAGCACTTTCACAGCATCATCTTTCAGGATTTGAAACAGCTCAAGTGGAATTCCATCACCTCCACTAGCTTTGTTCGTAGTGATGCTTTCTAAGGCCCACTTGACTTCACATTCCAAGATGTCTGGCTCTAGATTAGTGATCACATCATCATGATTATCTGGGTCGTGAAGATGTTTTTTGTACAATTCTTCTGTGTATTCTTGCCACCTCTTCTTAATATCGTCTGCTTCTGTTAGGTCCATGACATTTCTGTCCTATTGAGCCCATCTTTGCGTGACATGTTCCCTTGGTATCCCTAATTTTCTTAAAGAGATCTCTAGTCTTTCCCATTCTGTTGTTTTCCTCTATTTCTTTGCGCTGATCGCTGAAGAAGGCTTTCTTATCTCTTCTTGCTATTCTTTGGAACTCTGCATTCAGATGCTTATATCTTTCCTTTTCTCCTTTGCTTTTTGCTTCTCTTCTCTTCCCAAATGCTCTCATTTTTCTGGATTTCTGCTGCCATGTTAGGTACTAATTTATCAGTTGGTTTCCTTATGGACAGTCATCATAAGCTGATTTTGGCAACTTTAGCAAACAAAACAGGTACCGTTATTGATAGAATATCAAATTGTTCACAGAAATGCCAGGAAAGGAGCAGCCTATACTCTTAATATTGAAAAGAAAGGAAAGCTATGCCACAGCCTAATTTCTTTCCCAAAGAATTAATGCTCTCTCTATTAGGGAAATGGCAACCCACTCCAGTACTCTTGCCTGGAGAATCCCATGGATGGAGGAGCCTGGTAGGCTACAGTCCACAGGGTCGCAGAGAGTCGGACACGACTGGGTGACTTCACCTCACCTCACTGCTGGTAGAAACACCATTCCATGGTTCATGTTCCCAATGAATACACTGGGCACTGAACACGGTTGCCCTTAGAACCTTAGACCTGCCGCCTCTCCTTTCAAGAATTCTCCACTAGGTCCACTTCTTTGGGCTATTACTTCAAAACTCACACACCCAGGAGCTTTATAATCTTGGCCAAATCTAGATATATTCCTGAATCCAGGTTGTCAGAAGAAATGGGTAATTCAGAATCTGACACTTTCAGCTTTCGTAATTGGAGTAGGAATTTACTTGCAATCAAGACTCATAAAATGGAGAAATCTCCAAACATAGGAAGAGGGCTCAAATATCAAATGCTATGCACGTAATATATTTATTTTGGAAAAAAGTTGTACAGAAATATTGAACAAATGCTATTCACATCTCTAAGGTAAGGGCTTATTAGTCAAATGACAAAGTATAGATAAACTTTTAACCACACATTTTATTAACATGTAATTTAATTACTGTGTAATAGGGTTCTAGTCTACCTGTTCTGATTACCAAAGAGGTTTATTAGATAAATAATTAATTGAGTAATATAACCCCAAATAATTTAGGGTGATATGTTGTAACATATTTTGTTTTTAGAAATACCAGTGTGAATCAGTGTATTTTTTTGTGGACAGTGTAAAATGCTGGTTTGTACTCCTCTTACTTTTGACATATATAACTATTTATCTGTTGTTACCAAAATTAAAGCCATTTAGTTTGGGAAATAATTAGAAGAAATATAATGGCACCAGAGAAAATAACATCTGAATAGTGATAACAGATTGTTACTTATTACAATGAGTTTCCTGTGAGACTTGCTTTCTAATTTATAGTCCAGTCTTCTCAATTAAAGGATTTCTTAGGGATTAAGGAAAAAAAAAAGGCTCAGAGAAAGCTACTTCTTGAAGTCTGAAGAAAATATTGACTTCTGGAGGAAGATTAAAAAAAGTTAGCTGCAATGTGTCCACTGTGTACAGCTTTAGAGGAGTTGCTGGAGGAGTGGAAGTCATCTCCACTGACCAAGAGACAACAGGATCTCATACCAATTAAACCTGTCCACAAACAGCAGCAAGGTCTTCCCAGGTGATGCCAGTGGTAAAGAATTCTCCTGCCAATGCAAGAGACTCAAGAGACTTGGGTTCGATCCCTGAGTTGGGAAGATCCCCTGGGGGAGGAAATGGCAGCACACTCCAGTATTCTTGCTTGGAAGTATCCTAAGGACAGAGGAGCCTGGCAGGCTACAGGCCATCAGGTCACAGAGTCAAACACAACTGAGCCACTGAACACACACATGAACATACACACACACAAATAACAACAAACAGCCTGTGATCACTAGAGAAACAGGATTACCAGGGATTAAAATATTGAAATATCAATTAATTACTAGGGACTCAGGAGAAAATTAGGAATCAGATATTCTTTGAACAGTCATAGGGGATTTAAATTATTCATGTAACTTCATTCCCCAATTTATTTATTATTTCTCTGTTACAAATCATTTATTGAAAACTTTCTGTTTTATAGGCAGTGAAGAAAACATTGGTGAAGCAAATGTTAATTGCTCACATATAGTCAAGCTGGGAAGAAAACAAAACCAATTAAAGTTAAATAAACAAACTCAGAAATAAAGCCACACAAATAAAAGTAACCAAGGATTATATGAAAGGACTATGTGGATGTAATATTTTGCTTTTTTATTTTGATGCTGGTTACTTAGATGTGAACATTTTGTGAAAAGTCACAAACCTAAACATTTGTGATTGGTATATTTTCAATAAAAACTTAAAAATAAATAATGAGTAATAATGATAGAAATAATATTTTAACTTTTGAAAGGATGAATACTCAGCTTTCTAGAAGTTTCTACTCATACAAGTGATCAATTTCTTAAATATCTAAATAAACAAGAATTTTTTTTTGAGTTTATGCAATTTGCCGAAGGATAGCTGCTTCTCCTTTAAATTCTTTTGTTGATAACTAGTTTACAAAAACAATGAGCTCTTTTCATCTAAGAACAGTGTAAAATAAATAAAATTATTGAGATTAAAAAAGTCTTCATGGCAATTTAACAATGGCTCTGCTGATACAATAGATTGGAGAACATATTAACACTATTTGGAGGACAATGTGTAGCTAATAAAAGAAACAGCTTGAGTGTACTCTGGTTATATATTAATATACAAAATTGCATTAAACTGATTAACCATGTGTATAAATCAGAGTGTTTGATTGTAAGCTCAAAAAAACTGATTCTTAGTGACCCAGAAAATCAGTTTATTGAAAGATTATTGGGTTGTTTTTAGTAAAATTGAAAAAAAATTGGGGAGTTAAATTCAGAAATTAGGTCAAATCAATGGAGACTAATAGAAGAGATCATGCTTAAAAGGTTCTGTCACATAAATTATTTGGTTAAGACATTGCTGCTTTAAACCCATCATGACGCCCCTGGAGTTGTCATCGTAATGCCCACTGCTGGAGAAATTATCTTTACCATTTCTGTGACTTTGGTTTATGATTTCAAGATTCAAACTCCCAAGTGGAAACATCTGATTAATCCCAATTCCTGCTTCTCAAGAAGATTCATCCAAAATAGGAAGAGTGCCCAGATGTTGTTTAACTTAAAACAAAATCAACAAACTCACATTGTAGAAAAATAAAAAATAAAAGCAACTTCTCAGATTTATGTTCAACACCTGTGGCCTACATACTCCAGGATACTAGCTAAATAAAAAATTACCACCTGGCAGCTATAAAATGATCATCTTAATGAATTATGTGAAACAGAGTCATGATGACAAATCAGACTTTCTTTAAAAACACTGTGATCACCATCAATAGAGTGGGATTTGGGCTTAGTTGTCTTACTTGGTTTTATTCATACACCATGTATGTTTATTTTAAATGAAGTATAAGGAATGTAGAAGCTGTGGAAACTAGAGGATCATATATTCCAAGTCCCTCTATAATAAAAGTTACTAAAGTAAGAAATTAAGATAATGTGAAATATTCTATTTTCATATATGGTTTACTGTGATTTTAGAATCAATAAACAATTGTGATTTTTAGTCCATAAAGCTTTTTAGAGTCAAATATTTTTCAGATGTAAATTAAAACCTCAAGTTGTTAAACACTGAAAAAATGTCTACCGTGGAGCACAGAGGAATTTTAGAGCAGTGAAACTACTCTGTGTAATACTGTAATGATGGGTATATATCATCATGAGCTTGTCCAGATCCACAGAAGGTACCTGGAGAATGAACCCTAATGTAAACATGGGCTTTGGGTGATAGTGATTTGTCAGTGTAGGTTCATCTAATGTAACAAATGTAACATTCTGGTGAGGATATTGATAATGGTGGAGGTTATGCATTTTTGTGGGCAGGGAGTACATGGGACATCTCTGTACCTGCTGTTGACTATTTCTGTGAAGTTAAAACTGATCTAAAAAATAGTCTATTAAAAATTATGACCATGATTTGAAGTTGGATACATCACAAACTATATCATACTTTCCAGTTAGAACGCCAGACTTGGGAAAGAAGAAGCTGTCTTGCATGAGCCATCCCCAGAGCAACACAGTGTAGCACAATCTAGCTGCACATCTGAGCCCATCGGATTTTGCCAAATAATAGGAATTAATAAATGTGCTTAAAAAAAAAAGCAACCAAGTTTTGGGTTTGTTTCTCACATTGTGCTGTGTGTGCTGTGCTCAGTTCCTTCAATTGTGTCTGACTCTCTGCGACTCTATGGACAGTAGCCTGACAGGCTCCTTGGTCTATGGGGTTCTCCAGGCAAGAATACTGGAGTGGGTTGCCATGCCCTCGTCCAGGAGATCTTCCTGACCCAGGGATCAAAGCCATGTCTGATATCTCCTGCATTGGTAGGCGGGTTCTTTACCAGTGAGCTACGTGGGAAGCCCAATAAGATTGAGGTAAAATATACATATGGGAAAGTGCGTGCACGTGTGATCAGTCACTACAGGCATATCCAACTCTTTTGACTCTATGGACCCAGGGATGCAACCTGCATCTTCTGCATTGCAGGATGATTCTTTACCACTGAGCCAGCAGGGCTTCCCATCAAAACAATTACTGACATGGAAAATAAAAATTGGACTTAATGAAGTTATGGATCTGGATACATCTATTTTCAGGCAGAATTTGGCAAATAAATTTGGCTTTCTTTGACTGTCTACAATAAGATATTGCAAGAAAAGTTTGAAACAGAGAAGAAATACTGCAGTATTCAAGGAGACTACACAAGAATTTTGGAGCTACGTTACCTGTTCCTCCGAGCAGCAAAAGATTTTCAAAGTAAAAATGTCCTCAGGGCAAAGACCAAGTACAGGGTACTGCTAGTAAAACACGGACTCAAGGTCAATTATAAGTGAGAGTTAAGAACTCAGAAATATTTAAGGCAGTTCCTAGAATCAGAGCCTTATATTTATTTTTTTATTGTTATTTTATTTATTTATTTATTTATTTATTTTTTCTTTTTACTTTATTTTACTTTGCAATACTGTATTGGTTTTGCCATACATTGACATGAATCCACCACGGGTGTACATGAGTTCCCAAACATGAAGCCCCCTCCCACCTCCCACGCCACACCATCCCTCTGGGTCATCCCCATGCACCAGCCCCAAGCATCCTGTATCGTGCATTAAACATAGACTGGCGATTCGTTTCTTACATGATAGTATACGTGTTTCAATGCCATTCTCTCAAATCATCCCACCCTCTCCCTCTCCCTCAGAGTCTAAAAGTCTGTTCTACTCATCTGTGTCTCCTTTGCAGTCTCACATACAGGGTTATCGTTACCATCTTTCTAAATTCCATATATGTGTGTTAGTATACTGTATTGGTGTTTTTCTTTCTGGCTTACTGCACTCTGTATAATAGGCTCCAGTTTCATCCACCTCATTAGAACTGATTCAAATGTATTCTTTTTAACGGCTGAGTAATACTCCATTGTGTATATGTACCACAGCTTTCTTATTCATTCATCTGCTGATGGACATCTAGGTTGTTTCCATGTCCTGGCTATTATAAACAGTGCTGTGATGAACATTGGGGTACACGTGTCTCTTTCAGTTCTGGTTTCCTTGGTGTGTATGCCCAGCAGTGGGATTGCTGGGTCATTAGGCAGTTCTATTTCCAGTTTTTTAACGAATCGCCACACTGTTCTCCATAATAGCTGTACTAGTTTGCATTCCCACCAACAGTGTAAGAGGGTTCCCTTTTCTCCATACCCTCTCCAGCATTTATTGCTTGTAGACTTTTGGATCGCAGCCATTCTGACTGGTGTGAAATGGTACCTCATTGTGGTTTTGATTTGCATTTCTCTGATAATGAGTGATGTTGAGCATCTTTTCATGTGTTTGTTAGCCATCTGTACCCCTTCTTGAATGGGATTCATCCTATTCACCGTATGGCAACTTATGTTCTTTTATATGGCAAAAGTGTCTTTGTAGGTGTGATTAACTTAAGAATCTGAGATGAAAAGAATATCCTGGATTAGACTGGTGGCCCAGTATAATCACAAGAATCTTTCTGAATGGGAAGCCACAGGGTTGAAGTCAGAAGGAAGAAAATGTGAAAACAGAAGCAGGGATTTTGGTGAGAGAAAGAGAAATGGTTGAACATATCACACTGATGGCTTGAAGAAGAAGGAAAAGGTCAGCAGACAAGAAAAGCTAGTTCTCTCTCAAAGCAGGAACAGGCAAGGGAACAGATTTCTACAGACTCCAGTAGAAGTGCAGACCTGCCAACACCTTTATTTTAGCCCATAGAAACTGATTTTGGACTTCTGTTCTTCAGAATGGTAGGAGAATATATTTGTGTTGTTTTAAACTACTAAGTTTGTGGTGATTTGTTACTTCAGAAATTAGAAATTAAAATGCTGTTTTACTACTGTGCATTGGGTACGTAGAGGAAAGATAACGTCTTTCTTCACAGGTCTCTGATCCTGAGGAATTGCACTCACGTGTTTCTAGAAGGACGTAGATAATGAGAAACTGGATTCCATGTCTGAGCCAGGTGCCAAAATGGACTGAGGCTTTGGAAGTCTGAAGATGTGCATACAAAGAATGTGTTTCGAATGTGGGAGGGTTGTGAATTGTGTGGCCAGAGGGTGAACTAGAGCAGATGTCCTCTAAGATAATTTGCCATCAATTCCTTTCCTTTCAGGCATGTACACGATGCCCTTCATATCAGGATGTGAAATTTATTACCCTTTTCCTTCTATTTGGTTTGGTTTTGTACCTTTCTTTGACCAATAGAATTCTGTGAAAATAAATCTGTATGTCTTGTATCTATCCTTTAAGAGAAGTGACAGCCTCTGCTTCCTTTCTCTTAGAAGTTAGCCACCATGTAAAAAATCTTGTGTGAAGACCGTCATTGTGTGAAGAAATTAGGCACAGTTAGAGGCTACAGGATATTAATAAAAGAGAGTATCTCTGTCAGTTCCCAGCTCTTCCACCCATATTAAATGATAAAGTCATCTTGGATGAAGACTACAAGGACCAAAATACAACTAACAACAACAACAAAAAATCCAGATACATCCAGCCTTAGCTGCAGAATCATGAGAAATAATATATACTTTGTTATTATTTTAAGCTATTAAGTTTTAGGTTGGTTTGTTGTGCAGCAATGCATTCCTGAAAAAGTTTATGTGTTAGTAATGAAAATGTTCCTAATTTCAGTATTTGGTTTTCTTCACCTTTAACATTAATAAATCTAAAATTATCATTTTACATTGTCCAAACAAGGAAAGTTTTAATAAAATGTGACTTGGTTAAAGTGAAACCTCCTATTTTAACAAAAATCCCATAGTATACCTGCCTCAGTAGAGATTGATTAGACTATAATTGCCTTGTTTTTATTGTTTAGTTAAAATTTTCTTTCCTTCAAATATTTTATTTTCATTTTCCTTGCCTGAGACTGTATGTTATAATTTCACCCCTTAAGACCATAAAGTATCCGTGTATAATGAGTAGCACATTAAGAAATAAATTAAACTCTTGAAGATAGAATCAGTCATGCAAGAAGATTTTGCTGTCTCTAGACCTAATAATCTTGGCTGTTAATATTCAGATAGGGTTCACTTGGTCCAAATCTCTAGATAGAAAAATATATCAAAGAATGGATAGACAGATAAATATATAAGCAGGCAACTGGTTAGATGGGTAAACAGACTTATAAGGCTGTATTAACTGGAGACTTTGTTGTGCAAAAGGCAAAAAAACCATAGTGATCAGACTTAAAAGTCTGAAATAATAACTTATTACCAAATACCCAAATACCATGGATTCTGAATGCCACAAAGTGAATTCAGCTATCAGTCTTTAAGTCTTTTTTTAATTTAGCTATTATGGTCAAGAAAATAATTTTTGTTCAGTCTGTATCCATATATGTTGTATATTACTGTGTAACAAATTCCTCAAAACTTAGCAACTTACTGTATTTATTATACAGTTTTTGAACTTCCAGTACTAGAGCAACTTAGCCGAATGATTGTGATTCGGGGTCTCTCAATACTCAAGCAGTCAGCTAGATTTCAAGGCTTGACTAGGGCTAAAGAATGAGATTTTAAGTTCACTCAAGTGGTTATTTGCAGGCCTCAACTTCCTCAACTATCATCTAGTATTGCCAAAATTAATATAAAGGAGATTACATCTGAATACATAACAGGAAAAATATAAACATAGCATAATGGAAAATTCCTCCTAGTAAGGAGTTGTCAAACTTTAATAGATATAAGACTGTGTAGCCTAAAAGTTTAAAACATCTGTGGAGATTGGTTAACACACAATATTTTATATTACAGTACATTACCTATCTTCAGATTTTTATAGTATACACTATGCAGGGTTTGTGAAGGTATGAGGGAAAAATAGTCTATGATTTTTGAAAGTAACTCATTATGCATATTCTCATGGGTGTCTAGTCTGTATTAACTGCTTACATTAAAAAAATAACTATTTATTTAGCTTTATGGGTAAAGGTATACTTCAAATCTGTGATGCATTTCTGAGTTTTTGTATACATATCCAGTTCTGCTTGAGAATCTTGTGATATATACCTCTTGGGGAAATGGTGTATCTTTTTGCCTTCTGAATGTTTTCTGTTGTTCTTTTATTGCCCTTGAAAGGAATGTTAATGATGGTACAGATGACTGGAGGCCATAGTGTTAGTGGCGAAACTGAGAATGGAGTAACCCCAGAGTATGAGTAATGCGGCACCACTGTGGTCTAGCTCTGCCTCTCTGCTGGGGGAGAATGGAGCTCATACTCCACAGTGAAGACCGAGGGCCAGTTGTTGCCCTCTGGCCTTTTAGATTTCACTACTAGCAGTTGTAAGTATTGAATCAACCACAACATTTCATTGTGGTATAAAAATAAATTCATGATAAAGGCTTTAGGAATACTATCCTCCCCAAATAAACCATACTGTCAATTGAATTGCCTAATATCTTTGAAATGTAATAATCAAATATATAACAAAAACTGAAGATTATAGGAGACACATAAAACAATTATCCAACAAAAACCACTATCTTGCTTAATATTTTTGGCAAGTTATGCTTTTCTTAAAAATAGCTAGAAAGTTATTATTCCTTAAGCGGAATTAAAAATTTATATTTTACCATACAAAGCCAGAAATTAAGTGCAATAAGAAAATAGATCATTACACCAATCCCAGTTATGTTTCTTATGGTGTTTGGATAAACAATAAAATACAGACTGTCTGTAAAGAACTGGGATGTGGCTGGTTTATTGCTTTAATAGATAATTCCCTGGTCTCCAAGAAAAACTGTCTCATGATATATTACCCCTGGCAAAGACATTTATATATTTAAGGCTAGCTTTTTTCTGTATATGCACTGTGTTAGAACTATGAGGTAAACTTCAGGTGGTATTCTTTAGGGAGTGCTCAGACATCATGCAAAGATTTCTATTAATGAAATTGATCTTGAAAAATAAAATCTATATGCATAAAATAGAAGTAAATAAATTCCTCATCAGAATCAGAGTGTTCTACTAAGGTTATAGGACATCAAAGAAGCACAGTCATAACATTAGCATGACCTGATGTCTTTCTTTTTAGCTTAAGGTAAACAGATTCCAATTTTATAGTTGATATGAAAAATGAGTAAATATCCTTTGCTACCAGAAGATTTTAATCAATTAAAAGCTGTTAAGAGTATTATCTTCTCAGGAGGCTTCCCTGGTACTCCAATGGTACTCCAATTCAGGAGGTGCAGGTTTGATTTCTGATGCAGGATCTGGGACCTCACAAGCCTCATGACCATATAAACAACAGAAGCAAACCAGAATATAAAGAACACAAGCAATATTTCAACAAATTCAATAAAAACTTAAAAAATGATCCACATCAAGAAATATATATATATATAACAACATTATATATATATATATATATATATTTAAGGACATTATCTTCTAAAAGATGTTTAAAATTTCACCTTATTTCAGTTTGTGAATGTCCAGTTCTACTCTTTTGTTATTCTTATTGGCCATTTACTATGTTACTTTTTCTTAGTGTTTACTTAAATTTTCTCTCTTTGAGTATCTGGTCTTTTCCAATCATGCCTGAGGAGTCATAAATTTTTATGAGACAATGAAATTTATAAATACATAATTCTGATACCATTTGATCAGGCACCAGCTCATACAGGATGCTCATAATGAGAACTTAAGATCTGCAATGCAAAAAGGACTTCTTTGAATAAGGATAGCTTTGAGAGACATGCATTTTTCTTTCATGTGAAATATCTTCACATGTGAAGATATTAAGCAAAGAGTGATGAAAATAAACCAAGCCTAGTTTCAGACCAAGTCTATGGGTATAACATTCTCAAACCTGAGCTCTACTGTTGACTGGCTATGAAACTCTGGTCATTTTTACCCTTAAGTGGTATACACCTCGTCTCCCGAGGAGAAATTACAAGTGTTTGAGAGTCTTATGACTTTCTCTTCATGCTTTTGTTGTTGTTCAGTTGCTAAGTTGTGTCTGTTTTCCAACCCCATGGACTATAGTCCGCCAGGCTCCTCTGTCTATGGGACTTCCATGCCTATCTAGATACTAAAAATTAAGAAACCTTCAGGAAATCTATCATTATTTTTTGTCATAGTGAATGACGAAATGCACATAATATTAAGCAAACTCTACAACAATAATATCATCTTTATCAAACTTAATAAAACATTAGATTGTTTTCATCTGGGACCAAAATCAGTTTCCAAAATTTATCTAAATATAACTAAGTTAGAGGCATGAAAACAAAGAGGGCAAGGTTAAAACTGTCAACAAATAGGCAGTAAACAAATGCAAAAGAAGCGATTACTAAATGAAACACATATTAATATGAGAATTCTGTAGGTTGCCTTGATGGAGAATAAGGGAGATGTTATCACTCAAATATTACTTCGAGGAGGTGATATCTAAGCTGAAGTGAACAATAAGATTGACCCAATCACAGCAGAACCACGTGGACAAATACTGTCAGGAAGAGTCTGGAGTACTGGAGGATCTGAACAAAAGTCGGAGCAACTGAGAAACAATAAACACCCAAAGGATGCTAAAAAAGTGAGATGCAAGTACACAATGCAGAGGATTAAGGGCCATGGTTGGACTTGCCAGATGGCGCTAGTTAGTGGTGAAGAATTTGCCTGCCAGTGCAGGAGACACAACTTCGATCCTTGGGTTGGGAAGATCCCTGGAAGTAGGAAACGGCACCCCTATCCAGTACTCTTGCCTGGAAAATTCCATGGGCAGAGCAGCCTGGCGGGCTACAGTCCATGGGGTCACAGAGAGTTAAATGCATCTGAGCACACAGCACAAAGGCCATAGTAAACTGCTTGTACTCCACACTCTAAACATTTTAATTTCCCAGAAATTGCCATATTTTCAAATGTTATGCTTCTTTCCATGTGCTGTTTTTTCCTAGCCACCCTCTATGCCTAATGATATTTCTCCTCAAAGCATTCAGTTTTCTTTTAAAATTAATTCTATGCTCCTACTTTATATTCTAATAAATCACCCCCCTCTTTGGCCTCAGTGTGGCACTTATCATACTATTTTGTAAATCATATATTTGTCTAAATCCATAGGCTATGATTTCTTTCGGCGGGGAATTTCATGTTAACTTTTCTCTCTTCAGCATCTAGCACAATGAATAGCACACAGCAAATGCCTGGCAAATATTTGTAGAACAAATGTATTCATTTCTTAGTGTCAGCTCTGCCTCAATGCATTTCATTCAATGTTAAGCTTGTTCAGCTCTCGAAATGTCAATCATCCCCAGAGCCAGGCAGCAGCGTTAGACATGGTGATTGCTCTCCTAAGTGCCTTCATTTCCAGCTGGGATCCTGGATCTGGTACCGAAGCCAAGCTACAAGTGACCTAATTAGTCCTTTGGTTATTTCCAAAAAATTTTGAGAATAATCAAGAAATGGGATGGCCAAAAACTGGCACATGCAGCTTTTGATGAAAGCTGAAATGTTTAGGGTGCCAGATGCAAGTCTTTTAGACAGCATCAATAGTTTCCAAAACAAAGCAGTTTGCATTTTAATTGTTTTCTGGAACTTATATCAACAAAATATGTTCATTGACTAATCAGATCTCTGCAGAAGATTAGAAATTAACAGTGTGTTGGCCACAGAAATAAGATACAGAATCTTTCTCTCTGGCTCTGCTTTGAAAGAATTTCTGACAGAATTCAGCCAGATGCTTTGTATCTTTTTCCAGAGCGCAATTTCAGGGCTAACTAACAGTGAGCTGCTCTTAGATCCCAAGCTTCTAATCAATGTCAGGGAATGGATGCTAAGAAGGCAACCTTCCCAGAGGAATCAGTACTTAATGGAACTTTGACAGGCTTTCAGTGCTCTTTTCTAAAGGCTCATCTCTTGCTTCACAGTCACAGTTTGTTGGTGAGTTTGATGGCTGATGTCACAGATAAGTGTAACTAATACCTCGTGAAAGTGTTAGACACTCAGTTTTATTCAACTCTGTGCAACCCCATGGACTTTAGCCTGCTAGGCTCCTCTGTCCAAGGAATTTTCCAGACAATAATATTGGAATGAGTAGCCATTCTCTTCTCTGGGGGATCTTCTTGATCCACATTTCCAGCATTGCAGGCAGATCCTTTACCGTCTGAGCCACCAAGGGAGCCCCAACTAATACATTGTTGGTATCTTATTTATCCGGGGAAAAGCCAGAAACAAGATATTCTTTAACTAAGACCACTTTAATGGAGTGGCTAATAGTTTAAAGTTCAGCATCATGTATTTCAGATAATGAGTGACTGTTACTAAGAAGCAATATACAAATCTTTTAGACACTCTTGCAGGTGGCGAATACACAATATGAGGGGAGAATTTTTTGGAAGGGGATTTACATATCATTTGGAAGAATTGAAATGGTTATTGAAATTCAATGGAGAAGGCAATGGCAGCCCACTCCAGTACTCTTGCCTGGAAAATCCCATGGATGGAGGAGTCTGGTAGGCTACAGTCCATGGGGTCACTAAGAGACGGACATGACTGAGCAACTTCACTTTCACTTTTCACTTTCATGCATTGTAGAAGGAAATGGGAACCCACTTCAGTATTCTTGCCTGGAGAATCCCAAGGACAGGGGAGGCTGGTGGGCTGCTGTCTATGGGGTCGCACAGAGTCGGACACAACTGATGTGACTTAGCAGCAGCAGCATTGAAATTAAAAATATTCATTTACTTGCAAGGAAAACAGAAGTCTATATTCAAATATACAATTGAATAAAATATATTACATACCTACTTTTACAGATCCTATTGTTGTTACTGACCACTGGTGTAGGTCCCCAACAAGTGTTCCTTGTTTTTTTTTGTTTTTGCCCAGATGTCTCTGTTGCCAAGATAGGGTTCACTTCAGAAGCATTGTTGTTGTTTAGTCACTAAGTTGTGTCTGACTCTTTGCTACCCCATAGACTGTAGCCTGCCAGTTTCCTCTGTTCTTGGGATTTCTCAAGCAAGAATACTGAAATGAGTTGCTATTTTCTTCTCCAGGGGATCTTCTCAATCCAGGAATTGAACTCATGTCTCCTGCAATGGCAGGTGGATTCTTAACTACTGAGGTACCAGGGAAGCCTCTCAGAAGCTTCGGAAAGCTTAATTTTTGATCAAAGAATGGAGAGCTGAAAGCTCTTGCTCTAGCACACAGGTTCCCTGTGACAGGCAGCGAACGTAGTTGTTTTAATAGGTTCTTCAAGAAAATTAGAGATAACAAGGGAAGATTTCATGCAAAGATGGGCTCGATAAAGGACAGAAATGGTATGGATCTAAGAAAAGCAGAAGATATTAAGAACAGGTGGCAAGAATACAGAGAAGAACTGTATGGAAAAGATCTTCAGGACCCAGATTATCACGATGGTGTGATCACTCACCTAGAGCCAGACATCCTGGAATGTGAAGTCAAGTGGGCCTTAGAAAGCATCACTACAAACAAAGCTAGTGGAGGTGATAGAATTCCAATGTAGCTATTTAAAATCCTGGAGGATGATGCTGTGAAAGTGCTACACTCAATATGCCAGCAAATTTGGAAAACTCAGCAGTGGCCACAGGACTGGAAAAGGTCAGTTGTCATTCCAATCTCAAAGAAAGGCAATGCAAAAGAATGCTCAAAACTACCACACAATTGAACTCATCTCACATGCTAGTAAAGTAATGGTCAAAATTCTCCAAGTCAGGCTGCAGCAATATGTGAACCGTAAACTTCCAGATGTTCAAGCTGGCTTTAGAAATGGCAGAGGAACCAGAGATCAAATTGCCAACATCCGATGGATCATCGAAAAAACAAGAGAGTTCCAGGAAAACATCTACTTCTGCTTTATTGACTATGCCAATGCCTTTGACTGTGTGGATCACAATAAACTGTGGAAAATTCTGAAAGAGATGGGAATACCAGACCACCTAACCTGCCTCTTGGAAAAGCTATATGCAGGTCAGGAAACAACAGTTAGAACTGGACATGGAACAACAGACTGGTTCCAAATAGGAAAAGGAATACATCAAGGCTGTATATTGTCACCCTGCTTATTTAATTTCTATGCAGAGTACATCACCAGAAATGCTGGGCTGGAGGAATCACAAGCTGGAATCAAGATTGCTGGGAGAAATATCAATAACCTCAGATATGCAGATGACACCACCCTTATGGCAGAAAGTGAAGAGGAACTAAAAAGCCTCTTGTAAAAGTGTAAGAGGAGAGTGAAAAAGTTGGCTTAAAGCTCAACATTCAGAAAACGAAGATCATGGCATCCGGTCCCATCACTTCATGGGAAATAGATGGGGAAACAGTGGAAACAGTGTCAGACTTTATTTTGGGGGGCTCCAAAATCACTGCAGATGGTGACTGCAGCCATGAAATTAAAAGATGCTTACTCCTTGGAAGAAAAGTTATGACCAACCTAGATAACATATTCAAAAGCAGAGACATTACTTTGCCGACTAAGGTCCGTCTAGTCAAGGCTATTGTTTTTCCTGTGGTTATGTATGGATGTGAGAGTTGGACTGTGAAGAAAGCTGAGTGCCGAAGAATTGATGCTTTTGAATTGTGGTTTTGGAGAAGACTCTTGAGAGTCCCTTGGACTGCAAGGAGATCCAACCAATCCATCCTAAAGGAGATCAGTCCTGGGTGTTCATTGGAAAGACTGATGCTGAAGCTGAAACTCCAATACTTTGGCCACCTCATGCAAAGAGTTGACTCATTGGAAAAGACTCTGATGCTGGGAGGGACTGGGAGCAGGAGGAGAAGGGGACGACAAAGGATGAGATGGCTGGATGGCATCACCAACTCAATGGACGTGAGTTTGAGTGAACTCCGGAAGTTAGTGATGGACAGGGAGGCCTGGCGTGCTGCTATTCATGGGGTCGCAAAGAGTCGGACATGACTGAGCAACTGAACTGAAGTGAACTGTCAGCATGAAGGAGTTCTAGCAAGATTGGGCTTGGTTGTGTTGTTTTTGATTATTTCTATCTGAAGTGCTGCGCGGGGTGCTGCTTCTCTGCACATGGCCCTGTTGCCGCCATCTTGAACTGCATAGTTGTGCAGAGTGCTTCTATACACAGCCCTCTGAGGTGAGGCGTTGGTGCAGCCATTTCACTCCAGGAACTCTTCTCTTAAGAGCCAGGATCCAGTCCTCTGCCCAGTCTCTTGTGAGTAAGTGAAACTAGATGAGGTGTAAAGGAAAAAAAAAATAAACAAGGTTAGACTGTGAAGAAAGCTGAGGGCCGAAGGATTGATGCTTTTGAACTGTGGTGTCGGAGAAGACTCTTGAGAATATCTTGGACTACAAGGAGATCCAACCAGTCCATGCTAAAGGAGATCAGTCCTGGGTATTCATTGGAAGGACTGATGATAAAGCTGAAACTCCAATACTTTGGCCACGTCATTGGAAGAGTTGACTCATTGGAAAAGACTCTGATGCTGGGAGGGATTGGGGGCAGGAGGAGAAGGGGACGACAGAGGATGAGATGGCTGGATGGCATCACCGATTCGATGGACATGAGTCTGAGTGAACTCCCGGAATTGGTGATGGACAGGGAGGCCTGGCGTGCTGCTATTCATGGGGTCTCAAAGAGTCGGACATGACTGAGCGACTGAACTGAACTGAACTGTGACTTCATTATGTAGATTTCTTGGAATGAATGGGGTTATAATATGCATTTCTGTCAATGAGTAATAAATTCTGCCTAGTTTTTGGACAACAGAACCAAGAAATAGCTTGAGAATCCAAATGGACAAAAAGTAACCGAGCAATATTAGAATCAGAATGGTTAAAGACCATGAATGTTGATTTTTCAAAAACAACTGACATTTGAAGAAAGCCAGGTGTTCTTTGGGTTACTTGTGTAAAAGAAGAAAGTCAATATAGTTGTACCCATGAATGAGAACTTTTAGTTGCTTAAACATTAGAAGCCTGAACCTTTTTCTTGGGCTTGTGTGTACAAATACTTACATTGCCATCACAGAATTGCCTAATACCAGGTGAACAGGATAAAAAAGGAGCCTAGAAAATTAAATGCAAATATCTAAGGTAATCCAGTTTTTAGTTGTTCATTTTTAACTTTTGTATTCATTAAATTAGTTTTTCCCTGTCACAGTTTAAACATTCCAGAACAGTCCTAAAGATTCACTGTACTTCAGTGAAAATGCCAGTGATTCTGTAAAGCTACTTCTGATTATAATAATATAGATCTTTAACTTTTGCTTTATTAAACTAAGTCTTTAGTTTATGTCTTTATTTTGTGTATATGTTCACTGTAGACATTAATTGAGCATTTAAATAGTATGTATTGATCTTCAAGATTAAAGCTTAAATGTATTTATCCAAAATTCTGGACTCACTTCAGCCAGAAGATAAGTGCATATTTTAGATGAACACCCAAACTTCTTTTCTTTACTGTACCAGAGCACATGCCTGCTCTATAAAACTTTTTCCCCTTTGATTTCTTTTCTAGGAGAAGATTAAGACATTGTAGGGCTTGAAGCACATACATTTCAGGGATCCCATAGAAGAAAAAGAATACAGCATTACAAAGTAAAAGCACGGCTGAATATTTATTTAGAAATAAAATGAAATCATACAAACCACAAACTCTAAAAAGTTGAAAAATATCATTAAGATTTCATATAATCTAGAAAATGCCAGTATTGTTATTTAATTTCCATAAAACACTCTGTCACTATTAGCTGTCATGTGCTTTTAGTCTCTTTTAATTTGGAACAATTCCTCACTCTATCTTCGTCTTTCATAATCGTAGCATTTTTGGAGAGTCCAATTAATTGTATGGTAAATCCTCAACCTTGTTTACCTGACAATTTCTTTTAAATGACTGAAACACTTCTTGATTGTGACAGTGCTATAAATATCTTCGTTTTATTCTACTCTATTATTATTTCTACAATATTTGCAGCCCTGGATGAGAGAATGCGTTTAGCACAGAATTTGGCATCTACATGTTACTCACTGAATAGTACTTCTCTCCATTTTTATCTTCCTTCTCTGTGTTGTTAAGTTTCTGTCAGAATTATAGATTTTGATCAGTTTGGCTACTTCCTGCATCACTCCAGGGGAGTTATTTATTATTGCTGAAGTAAGCTTTTGATGCCTTCTCAAAGTCTCATTCTTGAACTCTTTGCTAACTGAAGCACTTCACTGTGTTCTCAGATCTTTGATTCTATGAAAATACATACTCTCAGTATCCTATAACATCTTACGTGTTTTGGCATTTATCCCACACTCTTTCCTGTGTGTGTCCTACAGGTTTCTCTCCTTGACTGCATCTTCTTTTCTCCATTTTCCTGAAACATGCTCTGCCATGGACTGAATGTTTATGTCTCCTCAAAATCCATGTGTTGTATCACCAATCTGCAATGTAATGGTGTTAAGATATGGGGCATTTGAAAAGTAATATGGTTTAAATGTGATGATGTAGGTAGAGCTCCATTACGGGATTAGCGTCCTTCCACAAAAAGAAAGAGACAACCAGAGCTTCCTTTCTTCACTGTGTGAGGATATAATGAGAAGGTGTCCTTCTGCTAACCAGGAAGAGGGCCCTGACGAAAAACTGAATCTATCAGCACCTTGATCTTGAACTTCCCGACCTGCAGAACTATGAGAAATAAATGCCTCTCATTTAAGACACTCACTCTGTAGAATTTTGTCATAGCAGTCTGAGCTATGATATATGCTATATTTTCAGTTATTGTCTTTTTTTAACCTTGTGTTTTCTCGTCCCACCATTTAATTTAATATATAGAAATAGAGGTTTTAGTCTTCTCTCTTCTCATTTTTTGCTCTGTGTATTCTGATTCTGTACATTCTTCTGGCCAGAAGTTTGGGAATCTCATTTTATTTTTTCCTATATGTTTTTGAAATTGATGTCTCTCTTGTTAATTATTTGATATGAATAGTTCTTTCAATTTCTCTATGACCTATATGCCCATGCAAAGAGTTATGTTCATAGCAGCTGTGATGCCAGATTCCCAAAGTGGAGATATTCCTTCTCAGTTTATTTCATGTTTTCACACCCATGCGACTTGTCAACACCTGCTTTTAATGCATATGAAGAAACTTTTGGTTGAGAATATATTTTATGAAAGGTCAAAAGTATTTTCCATGGGCAATAAGTACTCAGGTAAAATATTACCAAAGATGTGTTGAATTTCACTGGCTACCAATCTGCTGTTCCACTCTCTGCATGCATGTCTATATCTCTAACATTTTTTGAACTAGCCTAGTTATGTACCAAATGCCTAGTTAGTTATATATTATTTTGTTCCAAAAATACATAAAGGAAATTTACAATTTATAATAATACATAAAATATTCAATAGCATAAGAATAGATGGGGGGAAAAAAACAAGAAAAAAAAAAAAAGGCAGGAGCATAAAATGAAACCTAAAATGAGATTAATACAAAAAAAGCATAAAGCATCGTACCTCATAATCTAATTATAATGCTCTTTGTGATTAAAGTTATTTCTCCTTATGGTACCTTAAATGGTCTTTAGATTTCTCTTTGGAGGAATATTCTTTTAATATATTCCATTTATGCATTCATACTGTAAGTGTGACACTAGCGGCAAATAAGGACTGGCTGTTTTTACTTTTCAAGCAATTCACAGAAGTATTTCCTCATTGACTATGTGAGTGAAGGAAGACAGACTTATTGAGAGGAATTTCTGAGATGCGTGTCTCATTCCCCTGGCATGAGGGGAAAGTGCTTAGTTAACGTGTGAAGAGAGATGATATACTGTAATACTCAGGTTTGCGTTTCTCTTCCTCTGTGCAGTTAGAGACACAACATCTACAGACGAGTGAAATTGTTATGGCAGGAATGTGAAGATAAAGACCCAGTCAATATTCTGTCTCAGAGTTCCAAGACAGGCTCTGAGAGCCAGATCAGTATAGTTATTCTGAAAGTCAAAACTGTTGATTAAAGAAAGCATTTGATCAGAGGAAAAAATAATTTGATCAGAGGAAAATGAGGAAGTCAGATTATCTGATTGGATATGAGGAACTGAGTAAGATCTAGACAGCACTGACCTCAGGAAGAGTCGGTAAGCATTGTCCAGCCTGAGAAGAGGAAAGAACTGCATGGTCAGTAGGGCGGGCAATATAGTGACTGGATCTGAGAGATTATGCGGATAGACAAAGTCAGCACTGTGGGGCTTCTCTACATGCTTTTGCTCAAATCAGGAAGCTGAGCTAAGTTAAGATAGCTGTACACTGTCCAATGTCATGGAAGCGAGTGAAGTATTTTGCCTGTTCTGAGGAACCATGATATATGTTCTGGTTGTGTCTAGTGACAGCTAACATCAGGACCCTCCTGCCTGTTGCTTATGAATTGTTCATCAGAGTAATGCCTACCTAAATTTTAAGAATTGCTGAGCCATTCTTATTAAGTTACCCTATGTAGGTATATTGTTTTGAATTAAATCTAAACAAAAAAATGATTTTTTTTTTTTTTTTGCACAGAAAGGAATAAAGGAAAAGCACCAGTTTCTATGGGAATGGATATGTGCAGCCCTGCTTCAAAGAGAGAGAATCTGTTTTCATGGCAGTACACTATTATAGTTGCTGTGAGGGCTACTACTAAGTAGTTTCTATGATATATTCCCAAAATTTACATGCAAATATTTTTAGGCAATGTTGGGGATTGATTGCTTAAACACTGGTGGGGGGCGGCGGTTCTCTTCCCTTGTGGAGCTTACAGTCTTACTGGGATGGTATGCATTAAACTAATCATTGTGTCAATAAACATACAATTCACACTTACACCAGTTCTCAAAAAGGAAGTTTTATGTTGTTCTCTGAAAGTGTGTGTTATACATACACTAAATAAGCTGAAGTGTACTTAGCTTAAAATGAGAGGCTCAAGGAATATGGTTACTTATGAAAAGGATTTACGGTTAATTGAGAATAGTGGCATTGGATGGGACAAGAGTAGGGTTGGAGAAGGGAAAAAGGTTCCAAGCAAGAGAAGAGGGCTTAGCAAAGGTCTTGCAGTGAATAGAAAGTATTGACTATAAGGCTCTGAAAACAAGCCAAAGTGTCTCAAGCCCCAAGAAAAGGAGGAAGTTACGGCAGTTATGGCAAGTCTTGAAAACCTGATAGGGGCCAGACAATGAAAGACTTTTCATGCCAGGTTATTTATCCTAGAAGTGGTGTGAAGCTGTTGATGTGTTTTAAACACCAGAGTGGCATGGTCATATCTGCATTTTGAAGATATCATTCTGTATCTTACAATTTATGGAAAACAAATTGGTGAGAGGGGCCAAAATGGATGGAGGGAAATGAATTAAGAGTCTGGAGAAAGATTCTTAGTGAGAAATGATAATGGTTAAGTTAAGGAGGTACTCATGACAACAGACTAAAAGGTATTAGGAGACATAATAATTATTTCACCCATCATCCAAAGTCACTTTTTAGATATCCAAAATATAGATATTTGAATATATGGGTCTGGAGACCAAAGCAGAGGTCTGGAATGAACATATGCACTGTAAAGTCATAGCACAGACAGAAAATGAAGCTGGGACATGTACGTATTACCATACAGAAAGAGTGAGGAGTGCAGAAGCAGGAGGCCACAGCCTCAGGAATTCTAACCTTAACTTTGAGGCTTTGTCTATTTGGGGGAAATATAATGGGTATCCATTAAATACCACCACTCTTTAATGCTTTATTGCTTACAAGCGCTTAGCAAATTCTTTCCTATGTTCTCTAAACTTATTATTTCTTTTATATTATTATCAAATGTTTCATCTTTAACATTTTTGTATATTGTATACTATCCTTTCCCTGATTTCTATTTATGTAAAGTAAGGGGATATATTTAAATCTGTATGTCTTTAATTCTTCACCATGCAATGATGCTTAAATCTTTAAATTTTCCAGATGTGCACTTTTAATTATCCTTTAGCACCTTCCATTCTATTCCTCTCATATCCAGCATTGTATAGTGATGCTTTCCACTTCTGTTGATGAAAGAAATGGTAATTCTTGCCTAAGCCCATCAGAAGTGCTGCCATCATGCCTGTTGCTTATCCATAACCGAGGCTTAGATGTGCTGGTCATTTCAGACACACTCCTTTCAAAACAAATTCTACCAGTACCATCACTTCTTCTCACAGAAGCTACTTGCCTCCAGTGTTGCCACATACTTTATTTCCCAATAGCAGACTAAAATAGTTTTACTTGTACTTTTATTGTATCCTTCTTGCCCTAAGATTCAAGCAAGAACACAAGGGGCTAACCAAGTGATATGGTTGGCCACTGATGACAGTACTTTATTAGGAATTAATTCCTCACATCTATCCCTAATACTGATCAGTTACTCACCTTGCAGGATACTGTACAAATTGATTTTGTGTTTCCAGAGAGACTTCTTCCCAAGTTAACTTCTGAGAGCCTTTTGTAGATAGATCCAAGGGAAGCATTCTCTACAAGTTTCCTGAAAACGATGGAATCCTTGAATTACTCAGCTGTCAGCAGTTAGCTCACTCATTCAGTTCAGTCCAGTTCAGTCGCTCAGTTGTGTCTGACTCTTTGTGACCGCATGAATTGCAGCACGCCAGGCCTCCTTGTCCATCACCAACTCCTGGAGTTCACCCAAATTCATGTCCATCGAGTTGGTAATGCCATCCAGCCATCTCATTGTCTGTTGTCCCCTTCTCCTCCTGCCCCCAATCCCTCCCAGCATCAGAGTCTTTTCCAATGAGTCAACTCTTCGCATGAGGTGGCCAAAGTATTGGAGTGTCAGCTTTAGCATCAGTCCTTCCAAAGAATACCCAGGATTGATCTTTAGAATGGACTGGTTGGATCTCCTTGCAGTCCAAGGGATTCTCAAGAGTCTTCTCCGACACCACAGTTCAAAAGCATCAATTCTTCGGTGCTCAGCTTTCTTCACAGTCCAGCTCTCACATCCATACATACCACTGGAAATACCATAGCCTTGTCTAGACGGACCTTTATATGTGCACTTAAAAATATTTAAGCTTCTTATTTTCACAACTTTATGTAATAATTTTATGCACAAAAGAAAAATTAGATGATTTTATATAATTTTATCTACATCTTTACACGAATGTTGCAATACATGTTAAGGGAGTATAATATACATAATAAAGAAGTATACAGCAGTTAAAATCATATTTAAATCCCTGATAGACACTACTGCCCTAATTTTACCTCTTTTTTTTCTTTTTCAGTTTGAGTAATGACTGTTTAGTTTTGTGTTGCAGCTCTCAGTACTTAATCTATGACTTTTTCTATAATGGCATGGTTAATTATTTTCTCATCTTGTCATTAAGAAATTTAAAATTTTCTTTTAATTTTTAAAAGGTTAACTTTCCTCTCTTGATGCATTATTATTTTGATCTCTTTCAAATATATCTTACATTTCTGAGGCTGCCAGTATGCTCATTTTCACCTATGCAGGCCAAAGATTTTTTGCCTTCATAGAAAACATAATGATTTATTCATGGGTAATTAAACTCATTTATGTATTTTATGACTACACTTTTTTCTCTTTTAACTACCTGTGACTCTTCTGAGGGAGGAAGGAGTTCTAATACAAGTTCTACTGGTCCATAATTCTGTGTATAGACAGAGACTTCTTTAAAGTTCAGGACAAATTAGACAACTTTCAGTGATTCTGGAAAAGCATTATTTTAATATTTATTAATTTGAGTGAGAGGTTTGTACTTCGGAATTCTCAGATGAATGCTGTCCTGTGCCACAGATTTATTACAATTTTGTACTCAACTTGCCATTCCAGAATTTCTGCTTTTGATAACTTTGGTCTCATTTCTGTTATCTATAAGGAATAAACAAGTCCAAGGATATTTTTCACTGCTGTAAGAAAACTGCCTTGAACATTTTTCTATGAGGATTTCCCAGTGTATGAAAATATGGGCAATATGTGATTACCCAGTTATTGTCTTTAAAATTTTAAGAATAGTAGTTATTTCTTGTCTTGGAATAGATGCTTTGCATGGACAGAGTGCATTGTAGTCCAGTTTATCTGTTTCAACAAACATGTAAATAAGTTTATTTAGTGGTGGTATGCTGTGGCCCAACTTTACAGATAAAGAGTTTTCAATTCATGGTAAGACTGAACCAAACAGATATTTTGATTCTAAAACAGTTATATCAATTTTATTTTTTGAGCACATATAGCATGGGTCCATAAGGTAATATTAAATATACATATGAGATATTTGTATTTGTTCATTGTGGTAGGGATTTGAATGAAAACTGACCTTTTCCAGTCCTGTGGCCACTACTGAGTTTTCCACATTTGCTGGCATATTGAGTTCAGCACTTTCACAGCATCATCTTTTGGGATTTGAAATAGCTCAACTGGAATTTCATCACCTCCCCTTGCTTTGTTCAAACTGATACTTCCTAAGGCCCACTTGACTTCACATTCCAGGATGTCTGGTTCTAGGTGAGCGATCACAGCATTGTGATTATCTGGGTCATGAAGATCTTTTTTGTATAGTTCTTCTGTGTATTCTTGCCATCTCTTTTAATATTTTCTGCTTCTGTTAGGACCATACCATTTTTGTCCTTTATTGAGCCCATCTTTGCATGAAATGTTCCCTTGGTATCTCTAATTTTCTTGAAGAGATCTCTAGTCTCTCTCATTCTATTGTTTTCCGCTATTCCTTTGCATTGATCACTGAGGAAGGCTTTCTTATCTCTCCTTGCTATTCTTTGGAACTCTGCATTTAGATGGGTATATCTTTCCTTTCCCCTTTGCCTTTGCTTTCTCTTCTTTTCTCAGGTGTTTGTAAGGCCTCCTCAGACAACCATTTTCCCTTTTTTGGATTTCTTTTTCTTGGGAATGGTCTTGATCACTGCCTGCTATACAATGTCATGAATCTCTATCCATAGTTCTTCAGGCACTGTGTCTGTCAGATCTAATCTCTTGAATCTATTTGTCACTTCCACTGTATAATCATAAGGGATTTGATTTAAGTCATACCTGAATGGTCTAGTGGTTTTCCCTACTTTCTTCAATTTAAGTCTGAATATGGCAATAAGGAGTTTTGTGATCTGAGCCACAGTCAGCTCCTGGTCTTGTTTTTGTTGACTTATAGAGCTTCTCCATCTTCGGCTGCAAAGAACATAATCAATTTGATTTCGGTATTGACCATCTTATGATGTCCATCTGTAGAGTCTTCTCTTGTATTGTTGGAAGAGGGTGTTTGCTATGACCAGTGCATTCTCTTGGCAAAACTCTGTTAGGCTTTGCCCTGTTTCGTTTTGTACTCCAAGGCCAAATTTTCCTTTTACTCCAGGTATCTTTTCACTTACTACTTTTGCATTCCAGTCCCCTATGAGGAAAAGGACATATTTTGGGAGTGTTAGTTCTAGATGGTCTTGTAGCTTCTTCAGCATTACTAGTTGGGGCATAGACTTGGATTACTGTGAGACTGAATGGTTTGGCTTGGAAACAAACAGAGATCTTTCTGTCACTTTTGAGATTGCTACTGAACAATTGCACTCATCTCACACTCTAGCAAAGTAATGCTCAGAATTCTCCAAACCAGACTTCAACAGTACATGAACTGTGAAATTCCAGATGTTCAAGCTGGATTTAGAAAAGGCAGAGGAACCAGAGATCAAAGTGCCAACATCTGTTGGATCATCAAAAAAGCAAGAGAGTTCCAGTAAAACATCTACTTCTGTTTTATTGACTATACAAAAGCCTTTGACTGTGTGGATCACAACAAACTGTGGAAAATTCTGAAAGAGATGGGAATACCAGACCACCTGACCTGCCTCATGAGAAATCTGTATTCAGGTTAAGAATCAACAGTTAGAACTGGACATGGAACAACAGACTGGTTCCAAATCAGGAAAGGAGTATGTCAAGGCTGTATATTGTCACCCTGCTTATTTAACTTATATGCAGAGTACATCATGTGAAATGCCGGGTTAGATGAAGCACAAGCTGGAATCTAGATTGTCGGGAGAAATATCAATAACTTGGAGAAGGAAATGGCAACCCACTCCAGTATTCTTGCCTGGAGAATCCCATGGATGGAGGAGCCCGGTGGGCTACAGTCCATGGGGTTGCAAAGAGACGGACACGACTGAGCGACTTGACTGACTGACTTCAGATATGCAGATGACACCACCCTTATGGCAGAAAGCAAAGAAGAACTAAAGAGCTTCTTAATGAAAGTGAAAGAGAAGAGTGAAAAGGTTGACTTAAAACTCAACATTCATAAAACTAAGATCATGGCATCTGGTTCCATCACTTCATGGGAAATAGATGCAAAAACAGTGGGAACAGTGACAGATTTTTGGCGGGGGGTGGGGGGTGAGGGGGCTCTAAAATCACTGCAGATGATGAATGCAGCCCTGAAATTAAAAGATGCTTGCTACCTGGAAGAAAAAGTATGTCCAACCTAGACAGCATATTAAAAAGCAGAGTCATTACTTTTCCAACAACAGTCCATCTAGTAAAATCTATGGATTTTCCAGTAGTCATGTATGAATATGTGAATTGGACTATAAAGAAAGCTGAGTGCCAAAGAATTGATGTTTTTGATCTGTGGTATTGGAGAAGACTCGTGAGAGTCCCTTGAACTGCAAGGAGATCCAACCAGTCCATCCTAAAGGAAATCAGTCCTGAATATTCATTGGAAGTTCTGTTGCTGAAGCTGAAACTCCAATACTTTGGACACTTGATGCGAAGAACTGACTCACTGGAAAAGACACTGATGTGGGAAAAGATTGATGGCAAGAGGGAAAGGGGATGACAGAGGATGGGATGGTTGGGTGGCATCACCGATTTGATGGACACAAATTTAAATAAGCTCTGGAAGTTGGTGATTGGACAGGGAAGCCTGGAGTGCTGCAGTCCATAGGGTCACAAAGAATCAAACATGGCTAAGTGACTGAACTGAACTTCACTGATCGTGGTAGGGACGGTGATGATGTATCTTGGCAATAACAACTGGAATTCATAAGAATAAAATTATATACATATTTGATTATTCATTCAGTATTGAAATACTTTTAAAAATAGTTCAAGGATACCTCAACAGCATGCAAATAGAAAAGGAAATATCCCAAACACCATGGAAAATATATTGTACTTAGGTGAGAATGTCAATAAATAAGAAATTAGAAAGAAAAATGATTGGGTCAGAAGCTGATCTACACTATGAAAAGAGATAAAGATAGAAGTATAAAGAGTACTGAGAATGTTTTATATTAAGTAAATTATTCTTTACAAAGATCTTACTCATTTTTTTCAAATTTATTCTTAAGCATTTAAAATTTATTTATATTCCATATATATCATTTATCTTAATTCTCTATCAAATCTGCTGATAATAAGGAAAGCTCTGATATTTTTATATTTATGCTTTCAGGGATATTTTGTAAAATTCTCTAATTATTTTTAAAACTTTTAAATTAGTTTGTTTGATACATATAGACAATCATACTAAGGGGAAATAAGACAAAGGCAAAAAAGGCAAAGGATTATCTCTCAAGGCAAAAGAAACAAAATCCAAAGTCAACAAATGGAATCTAATTAAGCTTAAAAGATTTTGCATAGAAAAGGAAACCCACATCAAAATGAAAAGACAAGCTACTGAATAGGAGAAGATATTTGCAAATGATATTGCTGATAAGGGGTTAATTCCAAAATATATGTACAACTCATACAACTCAATATAAAAAAAAAAATTGGGAGAAGACCTGCATAGGCATTTTTACAGAGAAGACATGCAGATGGCCAACAGACATATGAAAAGATGTTCAACATCACTAATCATTGGGAAATGCAAATTAAAGCCACAATGAGATATCACCACATAGCTGTCAGAGTGGCTTTTGTCCAAAAGACCACAGATAACAGGTTTTGGAGAGGATATGGGGAAAAAGAAACTTCTGTACACTGTTGGTGGGAATGCAAATTGATGTAGCCACTATGGGAAACAGTATCGATTTCCTCTAAAAAACTAAAAATAAAATTACCATAGCATCCAACAGTTTCACTCGTGGGTATATTCAAAGAAACCAAAAAGTCTAATTCAAAAAGATACATGCACACACACACATATGTGTGTATGTATATTTGCATATATGTGTATATGTATATATGTACACACATACATACACATGTGCGATGAAATACTACACAACCATAAAAAATAAAATGCTGTGTTATGTATTACGCTTAGTGAAATAAGTCTAAGACAAATACTCTATCACTTATATAAGGAATCTAAAAAATAAAACAAGTAAATATAAATAACAGAAACAGATTCACAGATATAGAGAACAAACTAGTGCTTGCTAGTGGGGAGAGAAATGAAAAGAGGGAAAAGTTAGGAGTATTACATTACTGCTGCTAAGTCACTTCAGTCATGTCCGACTCTGTACAACCCGGTAGATGGCAGCCCACCAGGCTCCGCCATCACTGGGATTCTCTTGACAAGAACATTGGAGTGGGTTGCTATTTCCTTCTCCAATGCATGAAAGTGAAAAGTGAAAGTGAAGTCACTTAGTCATGTCTGACTCTCTGCGAGCCCAGGGACTGCAGCCAACAAGGCTTCTCTGTCCATGGGATTTTCCAGGCAAGAGTACTGGAATAGGGTGCCATTGCCTTCTCCGATTGCATTACTATGAGCTACTAGAACTAACACCCAAAAAAGATGTCCTTTTCATTATAGGGGACTGGAATGCAAAAGTAGGAAGTCAAGAAACACCTGGAGTAACAGGCAAATTTGGCCTTGGAATGCGGAATGAAGCAGGGCAAAGACTAATAGAATTTTGCCAAGAAAATGCACTGGTCATAGCAAACACCCTCTTCCAACAACACAAGAGAAGACTCTACACATGGACGTCACCAGATGGTCAACACCGAAATCAGATTGATTATATTCTCTGCAGCCAAAGATGGAGAAGCTCTATACAGTCAACAAAAACAAGACCAGGAGCTGACTGTGGCTCAGATCATGAACTCCTTATTACCAAATTCAGACTCAAACTGAAGAAAGTAGGGTAAACCACTAGACCATTCAGGTATGACCTAAATCAAATCCCTTATGATTATACAGTGGAAGTGAGAAATAGATTTAAGGGCCTAGATCTGATAGATAGAGTGCCTGATGAACTATGGAATGAGGTTCGTGACATTGTACAGGAGACAGGAATCAAGACCATCCCCATGGAAAAGAAATGCAAAAAAGCAAAATGGCTGTCTGGGGAAGCCTTACAAATAGCTGTGAAAAGAAGAGAAGCAAAAAGCCAAGGAGAAAAGGAAAGATATAAGCATCTGAATGCAGAGTTCCAAAGAATAGAAAGAAGAGATAAGAAAGCCTTCTTCAGCAATCAATGCAAAGAAATAGAGGAAAAGAACAGAATGGAAAAGACTAGAGATCTCTTCAAGAAAATTAGAGATACCACAGGAACATTTCATGCAAAGACGGGCTTGATAAAGGACAGAAATGGTATGGACCTAACAGAAGCAGAAGATATTAAGAAGAGATGGCAAGAATACACAGAAGAATTGTACAAAAAAGATCTTCATGACCCAGATAATCACGATGGTGTGATCGCTCATCTAGAGCCAGACATTCTGGAATGTGAAGTCAAGTGGGCCTTAGAAAGCATCACTATGAACAAAGCTAGTGGAGGTGATGGCATTCCAATTGAGCTATTTCAAATCCTAAAAGATGATGCTGTGAAAGTGCTGCACTCAATATGCCAGCAAATTTGGAAAACTCAGCAGGGGCCACAGGACTGGAAAAGGTCAGTTTTCATTCCAATCCCAAAGAAAGGCAATGCCAAAGAATGCTCAAAACTACCACACAATTGCACTCATTTCACACGCTAGGAAAGTAATGCTCAAAATTCTCCAAGCCAGGCTTCAGCAATACGTGAACCGTGAACACCCTGATGTTCAAGCTGGTTTTAGAAAAGGCAGAGGAACCAGAGATCAAATTGCCAACATCCACTGGATCATGGAAAAAGCAAGAGAGTTCCAGAAAAACATCTATTTCTGCTTTATGGACTATGCCAAAGCCTTTGATTGTGTGGATCACAAGAAACTGTGGAAAATTCTGAAAGAGATGGGAATACCAGACCACCTAACCTGCCTCTTGAGAAATCTGTATGCAGGCCAGTAAACAACAGCTAGAACTGGACATGGAACAATAGACTAGTTCCAAATAGGAAAAGGAATACGTCAAGGCTGTATATTGTCACCCTATTTATTTAATTTATATGCAGAGTACATCATGAGAAACGCTGGATTGGAAGAAACACAAGCTGGAATCACGATTACTGGGAGAAATATCAATAACCTCAGATATGCAGATGACACCACCTTTATGGCAGAAAGTGAAGAGGAACTAAAAAGTCTCTTGATGAAAGTGAAAGAGGAGAGTGAAAAAGTTGGCTTAAAGCTCAACATTCAGAAAACGAAGATCATGGCATCCGGTCCCATTACTTCATGGGAAATAGATGGGGAAACAGTGGAAACAGTGTCAGACTTTATTTTTTGGGGCTCCAAAATCACTGCAGATGGTGACTGCAGCCATAAAATTAAAAGATGCTTCCTCCTTGGAAGAAAAGTTATGACCAACCTAGATAGTATATTCAAAAGCAGAGACATTACTTTGCCGACTAAGGTCCGTCTAGTCAAGGCTATGGTTTTTCCTGTGGTCATGTATGGATGTGAGAGTTGGACTGTGAAGAAGGCTGAGTGCCAAAGAATTGATGCTTTTGAATTGTGGTTTTGGAGAAGACTCTTGAGAGTCCCTTGGACTGCAAGGAGATCCAACCAGTCTATTCTGAAGGAGATCAACCCTGGGATTTCTTTGGAAGGAATGATGCTAAAGCTGAAACTCCAATACTTTGGCCACCTCATGCGAAGAGTTGACTCATTGTAAAAGACTCTGATGCTGGGGGCAGGAGGAGAAGGGGGCGACAGAGGATGAGATGGCTGGATGGCATCACTAACTCAATGGACGTGAGTCTGAGTGAACTCCGGGAGTTGGTGATGGGCAGAGAGGCCTGGCGTGCTGCGATTCATGGGGTCTCAAAGAGTTGGACACGACTGAGTGACTGAACTGAACTGAACTGATAAACTATTATGCATAAAATAGATTAGCAAAAAGGATATACTGTATAGCATAGGGAGATAGAGTAATTATTTTTAACAACTTTAAGTGAAATATAATTTATAAAAATAGTGAATACTACGGTATACATCTGAAACGAATATAATGTTGCAAATCAACTATACATCAGTAAAAATGGCCAAAGAAAGAGAAAAGGAAAAAACTAACTTCATTGATATTTTTTTTCTTTCAGAACTTCAGGAGCTCAGTTTTCTGTTAATTTTAATGAAAATATCTTAAAATTGTTTCCATTAACCATGATATTAGTAATTTGTCTTAAATTTTATTCTTTGTCATAATATGGAAGTATCTTTCCACATTAAGTTAGTCAAGAGTTTTATCAGAATTAGATGATCAGTTTAATCAAAAATTTTTCAGAATTTTAAAAATTATATAATTATTCTACTTTCACTAAATAATGATGAATATTAATATATATTTTAAATTTAATAATGAAGTCTATTATGTTATCTTCATATTTTAAAATTACTCCAGAGTTAAATTAGCTAGTATTCAATTTATAACTGTATATTAATGGTTTTGGTGTTCTAAACATGATTTTGATATTGTTCAGAAGAATATATAAAACTTTTAAGTAATAAAATTTTATTATTAATTTTTACATATAATTTCTGTGTTTGTGATGGTGTAATTACAGTTTTTACCTTAACACATTTTCTACCTATGAAATTTTGTAAAAGCAATGGATATTCATGTAAAAACCTAGATTCCTGACTATAACGTTTCACAAATTTGTATCTTTCTGATTATTTATTGTGTTCAGATGCTTTATAATTGTATTGCTCATTTATCAAGCTAACATTACAGATGGAGGGATGTATTAAAGGCTATTTTTACTGCCATGTGTTTGTTAACATATGTACATACTAATTTGGAGAAGGAAATGGAAACCCAGTCCGGCGTTCTTGCCTGGAGAATCCCAGGGAAGGCGGAGCCTGGTGGGCTGCCATCTATAGCGTCACACAGAGTCGGACACAACTGAAGCGACTTAGCAGCTGCAGCACATACTAATAATCTTGCATTTAACATTTAAAACAACATTATTAGCTACCAAAGTTTCTATTAAACTTACTGTTTATCAATTGGGTTTCCCTGGTGGCTCAGATGGTAAAGAATCTACCTGCGGTGTGGGAGACTCGGGTTCGATCCCGAATTAATTAAGGTACCCTATTTGACTTACATAATGCTTTGGCCTTGAATTTTACTTTGAAGTACATAGCTGAATATGATCAGGAAGCATTTAAATTTGAAACTCAAAGTTATTGACTAGACCAGAGGTTAGAATTGGATACAAAGTACATAAAGATATTATATGAGACCTCAGAGGTAAATGGAAATATTCAGAACAAGAGTATACAAGGACAAAGGAACAAAACGATATATTTTTAGAAACAATAATATTTAAAGTAATGAAAAAAGGGCTAACATAGGAGACTAACAGCAAGCAGGTAGAAAAGAAGAACCACGAAGCAGTTTGGCAAAGAGGTAGAGCCAAGAGAGACTAAATCAAGAAGCTGGAGCTGTCAAACAGCATCAAAACATTAATGGTTTATGAGGAAGTGAACTGACATTCACTTCCAACCCATATATTCAAATATACACACTAGAGTGTAAGACTGAGGAAAGGAATGTTTTAAAATGTTTTCTTCATGGGGTAGCTCCAGAGCCTAAACCATTGCCTGCAGAGTAGATAATGATAAGATTTGTCCAAAAAAATTAAGAATATAATATTTATAATAATTAAAACAATTAGCACAGTAATATATGATTTCAAGACAAGTGGACTTTGATATTCAAATATTTCTCTATGTCCCATTCTACTATATGATAATTTACAGGATTAAGTAGATCACAAATTACAACAGTTTGAAATAATTTGGTTATGAAATAATTACTTGGAACTGTTGCATAAAAATATCAAATATTTGAGTCATAACTCTTTCTTCCTTAACCCACAGTAACTATTTTCATGGAGATATACACATTTATTAATAACACTCAATTTATCTGCCCTAATGTTAATAACCCATCAGAATAAAATAGCCAGTTCCTATATAATGAAATTTATAATGAAATGCCAGATGAATAATAACTATATTAAAAACTTTGTCTGTTTTGTGGGTTATTAAAAAATAAAATGGAAAATAAAGCCCTTTAGTTATAGTTAAAAACAGGTTATTAAAAGCTAATTTTATAGAAGTCCATTAAAACAGTTTATTCCATTTCAGAAATTGTTTTAAAAAAAGGAGATAAACATTTATCAAATCCCCACGATTTTTAAGTGGAAAACACTCTTTGTTAATTTTGTAATAATATAAGAGCAAGTAAATTACTGACAACATAAATTAATGCATATAATAATGAGTGTATGCATATTAATTCAACCATAAAAATTCCCTCTCTTTATGGTGTTTAGTTTTTTGAAATTGTATTTAAAGTAATTAATATACTTTTGGGAACTAATGACAGTGAATTTTAAAAATAAACTTTCCAGAAGCTTGTACCATTGGAAAATAACTGTTGTTTATCAGTCTCTTAGAGAGGCTATTCACTTCTTCAAAATATGATCCTCCTGTATTTAAAGACTGTTTGGAAAAGGAAACAAGAATAAATACAGGTATTTACACATAAATGTGTTTGCAGAAGGATGTTGATCTAACAATTTTAAATGTTTTCTTTGAAATTATATTCAAAACCTGTGACATAGTCTTTTAAAACAGATTCAAAGATGTTCAAGATTTATCATCTTGAATTTTAGAAACAATGGAGGGATTCTACATACTAAGTTTATTGACATTTTGGTCTTGTGAAATGAATTATGCATAAAAATCATCATTAATGCAGATGAAACAAACTATTGGCTTCACTTATGATTTAAAGCATGTATCCTTTTAGGCATCAGACACCTTCAATTTTCCTTCTTGGATTTTGACATGTATTTTTGTATTAGCCCAGACATCCATATTTCGATCCCAATGACTGTTTTCTTTAGAAACAGGCTGCTTAACTTCCCACGGAAGAGGAGAATGAATATTGTTCAAAATGTGAAGCATGATGTTCTATGGAAATATTCTATGTGTTCATGATATTTTCAGAACTAGTCTAGTTATCTGAATTCAACGCTGACCATTGTCCTCACAGCCTATCTCATTCTAGAATCAAGTCTGACACTTCTAATATTTTCATCAGTGCTAAAGCTAACTTGTAGGCTGTTTTGTACACTGTATTGGACATCTTCTCTATATTTTTTAATCCTTTTTGCTGGTGAAAACTTTTATCCTTGGTATTTTATAGACACGCTTTTTAACAAGTTAGTTGTCTCACATGAAGATTTTATTACAGTTATACAAACTGCAAAGTCATTCTCTTCTGTGATAAAGAGCATCCCTTTCTCATCATAGCCATCACTATAAAGTAAATGGTTAAACAGAGGAACCAGATATCAAATTGCCAACATCCGCTGGATCATGGAAAAAGCAAGAGAGTTCCAGAAAAACATCTATTTGTGCTTTATTGACTATGCCAAAGCCTTTGATGGTATGGATCATAATAAACTGTGGAAAATTCTGAAAGAGATGGGAATACCAGACCACCTAACCTGCCTCTTAAGAAATCTGTATGCAGGTCAGGAAGCAACAGTTAGAACTGGACATGAACAACAGACTTGTTCCAAATAGGAAAAGGAGTATGTCAAGGCTGTATATTGTCACCCTGCTTATTTAACTTATATGCAGAGTACATCATGAGAAACGCTGGACTGGAAGAAACACAAGCTGGAATCAAGATTGCCGGGAGAAATATCAATAACCTCAGATATGCAGATGACATCACCCTTATGGCAGAAAGTGAAGAGGAACTAAAAAGCCTCTTGATGAAAGTGAAAGAGGACAGTGAAAAAGTTGGCTTAAAGCTCAAGATTCAGAAAATGAAGATCATGGCATCCGGTCCCATCACTTCATGGGAAATAGATGGGGCAACAGTGGAAACAGTGTCAGACTTTATTTTGGGGGGCTCCAAAATCACTGCAGATGGTGACTGCAGCCATGAAATTAAAAGACGCTTACTCCTTGGAAGAAAAGTTATGACCAACCTAGATAGCATATTCAAAAGCAAAGACATTACTTTGCCGACTAAGGTCCGTCTAGTCAAGGCTATGGTTTTTCCTGTGGTCATGTATGGATGTGAGAGTTGGACTGTGAAGAAGGCTGAGCGCCGAAGAATTGATGCTTTTAAACTGTGGTTTTGGAGAAGACTCTTGAGAGTCCCTTAGACTGCAAGGAGATCCAACCAGTCCATTCTGAAGGAGATCAACCCTGGGATTTCTTTGGAAGGAATGATGCTAAAGCTGAAGCTCCAGTACTTTGGCCACCTCATGCGAAGAGTTGACTCATTGGAAAAGACTCTGATGCTGGGAGGGGTTGGGGGCAGGAGGAGAAGGGGGCGACAGAGGATGAGATGGCTGGATGGCATCACAGACTCGATGGACGTGAGTCTGAGTGAACTCTGGGAGATGGTGATGGACAGGGATGCCTGGTGTGCTGCAATTCTTGGGTCTCAAAGAGTTGGACACGACTGAGCGACTGAACTGAACTGAACTGAAATTTAAATGTTTTGTTGTAATATGAAGTACACATTTGTACCATCATTCAGTGACCATACCTTATATTCTGTATATGTCAGAAGTTAAGCATCCTTACCTCTTAATCATATAACAAATATGTTGACTCTGTGCTAGTCCAAGATATAAATTGTAACAAATAGTTAATAGATACTATTTACTTAAATTACCTTTTGCCTCAACAATTACAGTACCAGGAGATGGAGGCACAATGAACTTAATATAGGAACAATTTTTTTTTAATTTTTGTTTTTACTTTATTTTACTTTACAATACTGTATTGGGTTTTGCCATACATTGACATGAATCCACCACGGGTGTACATGAGTTCCCAATCCGGAACCCCCCCTCCCACCTCCCACCCCATATCATCTCTCTGGATCATCTGCATGCACCAGCCCCAAGCATCCTCTATCCTGCATGGAACAGAGACTGGCGATTCATTTCTTACATGATAGTATACATGTTTCAATGCCATTCTCCCAAATCATCCCACCCTCTCCCTCTCCCTCAGAGTCCAAAAATCCATTCTATACATCTGTGTCTCTTTTGCTGTCTCACATACAGGGTTATCATTACCATCTTTCTAAATTTCATATATATGTGTTAGTATACTGTATTGGTGTTTTTCCTTCTGGCTTACTTCACTGTATAATTGACTCCAGTTTCATCCACCTCATTAGAATTGATTCAAATGTATTCTTTTTAATGGCTGAGTAATACTCCATTGTGTATATGTACCACAGCTTTCTTATCCATTCATCTGCTGATTCCAGAAAAATAAATGGCCCAATAAAAAAATGGGCCAAAGAACTAAACAGACATTTCTCCAAAGAAGACATGCAGATGGCTAACAAACACATGAAAAGATGCTCAACATCACTCATTATCAGAGAAATGCAAATCAAAACCACAATGAGTTACCATTTCACACCAGTCAGAATGGCTGTGATCAAAAGTCTGCAAGCAATAAATGCTGGAGAGGGTATGGAGAAAAGGGAACCCTCTTACACTGTTGGTGGGAATGCAAACTAGTACAGCCACTATGGAGAACAGTGTGGAGATTCCTTAAAAAATTGCAAATAGAACTGCCATATGACCCAGCAATCCCACTGCTGGGCATATACACCAAGGAAACCAGAATGAAAGAGACACATGTACCCCAATGTTCATTGCAGCACTGTTTATAATAGCCAGGAACAATTTTTAAATCAACTTGTGAAACTGTCTGCCTATGTTTTTTGTGTATAAGATGAAAAATAGAGCTGAATACCTGTGGTGGCTTTGGTTGGGCTGAAATAACAGTGTTCAAAGACACTAATGTTCTAACGAATCATTCATTGTCAACCTGGAGAGAGGTTGCCACCATGAGCTTTGTATTTACACCCATTTTGTTCCATACTTGTAATCAATAATTTGTATTAATAATTTATCATATTTATTTATGCAAGTTACAAATTTAGCAAGAGAATCCAATAAATTTAGGTTAAAAGAAAAAAATAACCTGCCTATTCAAGATGAGACAGCTAGGTTTTAACAGCAGTGTATATTTTTAAAGTTTTAGGAATTTTAGTTAGAAATCTTAAAATTAGTCAATAGTGGTATATCATTTCTAAAAACATACATGTTTATGTTATATTTTGAGAATAAGAGAGGACATAGTCTTATGCTTTATTCCAGAATAACCAGAGATATTAAAGTGACAACATTAAGATAACTAAAACAAGACAGGGACTCCCCTGGCAGTCCACTGGTTAAGACTCCATGCTCCCAATTCAGGGGGCGTGGGATTGATCCCTGGCTGGAGAACTAAGATTCCGCATGCCGCACAGCACAGCCTAAAAAAAAATATATATATATATATATATAACTAAAATAATGTAAAAGAGTTTTGATAGATTTAGAGACATTTAAAAGTATGTATGAAGTACGTTCTTTAAGACTGGGGAGCTTTACTTTGAACCATAGACTTGGAAGAAAGTAATTTTTGTTGTTTTCAAATGTTTGAGAATGCCTGTTAAAAGGTTTCTGATCCTAGCAGCTATTCAAATAATAAAAAAAAGGACTGTCTTTAAAAGTAGTGAGAGTTTTGTTGCTGTGAAGATGTATTAATAATCACTGATTATTATTCAAGCTAAGCCTTGGACTGCAAGGAGATCCAACCAGTCCATTCTGAAGGAGATCAACCCTGGGATTTCTTTGGAAGGAATGATGCTAAAGCTGAAACTCCAGTACTTTGGCCATCTCATGCGAAGAGTTGACTCATTGGAAAAAACTCTGATGCTAGGAGGGATTGGGGGAAGGAGGAGAAGGGGACGACCGAGGATGAGATGGCTGGATGGCATCACGGACTTGATGGACGTGAGTCTGAGTGAACTCTGGGAGTTGGTGATGGACAGGGAGACCTGGCGTGCTGTGATTCATGGGGTCACAAAGAGTCGGACACGACTGAGCGACTGAACTGAACCGAACTGGAGGATGTTAGATGGCAAAGGAGGCAAATTGGTAGAATAAGTAATCTCTGTCTCTAACTCCGTAAAAACAGCTTCATGTTTATATATTTTATTGACCCAGCTTTTATAAGATTAAAACAAAAATGTTGCTATGTTTTAAAAGTGCATGTGTGCATTTTCAGTCACATCTAGCTCTTTGCAGCCCCATGGACTGTAGCCCCCCAGACTCCTCTGTCCATGGGCTTTTCCAGGCAAGAATACTGGAGTGGGTTGCCATTTCCTCCTCCAGAGGATCGTCTCAACCCAAGCAAGGGTCAAACCTGTGTCTCCTGAGTCTCCTTGCTTTAGCGGGAGGATTCTTTACCACTGAGCCATCTGGGAAGACTTTAAAATTTTACAGCTACTGAATTACATAGTCATTTGGCAATAAAATTTCTGTAAAGAAAATTCAAGCACTTGAACTAGGTAGCCTTTAGGGTCTTATCAAACACTTTTAGTAAGTTATAATGAAATTATAACATTGCCTACAAATAAAGTGTCTGAGATATTTACAAACTTTCTCTTTAATCCTCACCACAAAACTGAAAGAAAGCTTTATCCTTTTAACACACGAGTGTGTTGAGGATGAGAAAAGTTTAACACATTGTGCAAGGGTCTATGACATTTGGAAAGACCTGGATATTATAATCTTGGTTCTGCTTTTACCATTGCAAGATATTATAAAATAGAATTGGGAATTATCTTATAGAATATATCCTAAACCATTCTAGCCTTGATATTTTAAGACTAACATATAGCACCCCCATTCAGTGACTGGCTAATCTGTATTTTCATATCTCAATCTCACTTACTTGTCCTTGAGTTATATCGTTCCATTTGGATTAGCTCTGACTATTACAAAGTACCTTCTTATGTGAGCTGCCATCTGCTTTCTGTTCTACTCAATTCAAAACCTATGTTTTTGTTTTTGTCTTTTTTCCTTGTCTTTGTCTCCTGTGGTCTCCTCCTTGAATTTAAATTTTTATTTAAATTTTATTCCAATTTAAATTCTTATTTAAATTGGGGGAGTACAACATGGAGACAGAGCTCAACAACATAGTAAGGGTTTCTGCAATAGGATTCTACCTTCAAAAAAGCTCTTTTTTTTTCAAAATAAATTATAGTTTAAAACAATAAGGCTAACACATTCATTATTTTTTTACCATGAAAGTTTTGTTCATATCCTTTAAAAATGTGACTTGAATTGACATACGTAATTTCCCTTCACATCCTTTTTTTTAAAGTGGAAAAGTTAAATAGGGTATATATTAACACAGAATATCATTTGGCAATAAATAGGAATGATGTATTGATACACAGCACATAAACGAATCTTGAAAACATCAAGCTAAATGAAAGAAATCAGATACAAAAGCCACATATTATGGGACTCCATGTCCATGAATATCCAGAATAGGAAAATCCACAGAGGCAGAAAGTGGAATAGTGATTATGAATATACTGGTAACCTTTGGATTATATACTTTAAATGGGTGAATTGTATGGGATCACTCATTATTGTTTTGATCTACTCTTGCAGACCCCTTTTTTATATAAAATATTGTAATAACAAGCATAGTCATAAGTAAAAAAAAAAAACAAATTCTTTCAGAATCAAGGCTCAATTGGCAAGTGCGTAAAAGGCATAGAGTAGAAATCACTAAAGAACAAGACTCACTACTTCTAGAGAAGTTAATTAGAAAAGGCAATATAAATATCTTACAGAAATCTAGAGTATGTCTCTGGGGGAAGAGAACCATAAATTCTAGTTGGAATCTCAGCTGTTAGGGTTGGTCAAATCAATCAGTAGATACCATGCATATACTTAAAATGGGCAGAGAGAAGAATAGCAGGTGCTGACAACAGGAAGTCATGTGTTAAACCAAGAGAGATCACGCAACAGGCACTGCAGCACTCACTCATGGAAGTTGTGCTCTCAACACAGTAGTAGTTACTTCCTGAGGCCAAGGCAAGATTTCGCTTTTGCAGGCACCAATCATTAACAAAGCAGCCGTGGGCAAACAAAAGATATCTGATTACTGGGTTACAGTTCAACTTAATATGTAGGTTAATTGCTAGACACTGTTACCTAATTTATCTATTTATCAAGTGATATTTTAGTTTTATTTCCATTACTATATGAAACTAAGTTGTTATCACTCAGGAGACAAAGTTTAGTTTTTTTAGACAGAAATGTATCTGTTTGTCAGTGGTCTAAAATGGCAAATAATCAAGCTACCTAACTGTAAAACTATTCAGAACATTGATAAGTTATGAGTTGCCTGATGCACAAAAGGGGTACTGCAGTCTGAAATAAAATAATAATCACTGAGCTATACCTCATGTCCAAATGTGCCTAATATGTTTTGTACTGTCATTTGGGCATCCGTTGACCCAGAGATAGATATGCTTCCCATTTGGGTTTTAGCATATCACTGAAGACAATGAGAGTTAAATACAAGTAAAAGAACATTTTAGGTCAAATTATTGTACTTATTTACTCAAAAGAATATAATAAATCCTTAGCAAATACAACTTTGATTGCTGAAGCTGAGATTCTGTACATATATAGGAGTTCAAAAGATCAAAATGAGAACTACTGCTTCATCACTGCCATATGATGCTGATATAAGCAATAAAGAGGAGCTAAATGTGATTCCCTCCTTTTTTTTTTTTTTTTTTAGTTCTTCTAGTTTTTAATTTTATGAGTTCCTAGCAAACTAGAGTCTTCTGGGAAAGTACTACTTCATTTTAATGGAAATATGGAAATGAAAATAAAGTTATAAAAATTTTATACAACACACACACAACGCTGGGAAATAGCTCATAATTCTCCATCATTCAGCAATCAGCTTTAGACTTCATTTTTTGTCCTAAGATTTTAGGTTCAGATTCTCAAAGGAAATATTTCTCAATTTTTATATCTATAATTTTCTTTAAAAAATTATAAGGTAACTTTATTATTGCACTTCTGTATTTCAGGAAAAATAAAGAATGGTATCCATTCAAACCTCTGTCCCATAAAAAAGAAATCTAGTAACAATAACTGGAAAGAACTACTGAGCATGTTGGAGAGCTAAGATAAAATTTATAATGAGAGCCATGAAAAGCATTGGAAAGCTGTCATCATTTGCTAATACATTCTACAATGACTGCTTAAAAGCAAGTACGATTTTTTTCTTAAATCATATCTCATGTCGCTCCTGATATATCATTTTAGCTACCTTCTGTGGTTGTGCTTATTCTACTGCGATTGAATCATATTTGCTTTCACTTTATAGAAGTGTGACAGTCCTGGGGAGGAAACAGTCAGGGTAGCAATAATACAATAGAGATAAGGAAGACATTTGTATTTCAACCCATTTTATTCTGATTCCCATATTTTGGAAATAGTTCCCTCCAACCTGACAGAAGCTATGCTGCAGAGCAGGATCAATTCACTTTCTAAGTTATATTTAATTATTAGCTTTCCCTCTTAGTTGGGAGGAGAATGCACAGTGGTAGAACTGGCATTCAGTTGAAACTTAAATTTTCCAAGGAGGAGAAAAAAACACATAATCTGCTTTTCCATTCTCTGTGATTAATTTCTGGAATAGGAGATGTGAAGGAACCTGAGTGATGCTGTGCTCATCAAGCTGTGGTGGGCATCTGCTTCAAAGTAGTTAGTAACTTTGCAACCAGATTTCTGTAGGTGTCACTTGTGTGCAATGATGCAGAGGGAAAATATGAGGAAGATGAAAAGGAAATGATTAATGTAGTTTGTGTTTCAAATTCCATGACAGTTTAATAATGTGTAGTTATGATGTATTTTGACAAGAAAGCTATTTAATAATCATTAAACAAAATTGCCATTCCCTATTAAGAGCAGACAATGTTATAACATATTGCCTAATTCCTTGTTAAATTCAATATAAATTATATAACAGATTTTATATATATAGCTAAAGAGGAAGATCCCTTTAGTTTAGTTTCCTAGGAAAATAAACATCTTTAGGGAAAACTGACTTTCAGGTTATAACTGAAAGCTTGATTTTTTTGTTCAAAATTATCATTCAAAGATGGTGAAATGAAATGAATATTGTTTCACTGTGGTGTTTTTCAGGAAAATACTTGTTAAATACAATATTCAAATTTGCAACCTACAATATATTCGTTCTCAAAGTCATTAAAAATTTTCCATGACTTAAGTTCGGTTATTGTTACTGCTGGATGGAAATGGGCAGAGAAGGAGAGGGCAGAGGCTCTAGTGCCTGGCTCTCCCCACTGTTCTCCTCCTCACCACTGCCCAGGTATGAGCTAAACATGCTCTTTGTAGGTGGGATTAGGTGGCTGTTTTCCTGTTGAGTAAAGCGTGGAGGCTCTTCTCATCTCTGTGTATCTGCAAAGGTAAAGAGGCTTCTGGACCAGAAAACAGATATTCCTTTGCATCCCAGTAGATGATCAAATATATTAAATTACATCTGATATTTAGAATTATAAAAACATGTGCTTGATTGCAGGGAAATTCAAGAGAAGAAAATCACCCTAAAAGGAGACATCCACATTTGTAGCCAGGTTTAGCACTACGGTCAAGTTATTCAAAAGAAGCACATGACTCTGAACACATACTTGACTGCACATGTCATTGTAATTGTTAAAAACATTGCTTATGTTTTGTGAGCTTGGGGTTGGTTTTGACATTGTTCTATATATTTTTATATTTCATGTTCTTATATTTTTCAATATTGTCTAGACTTTCATATGACTTCAAATGAGAAAAAATATGTTGGAGAAAAAGAATTATAGTTGAAATGGTTATATGGTATATAAAGAAAAATTAAAGACCAAATAAATTTAATGGCATGAAATATGTTGAATATTTGCTGCATGAAAAGTTTAGTTAGAATGAATCAAATCACATTATAGAGCTCCCTTTACATTTAATAGAAAATAATTGTAGAGGATATCAAATAAACAGATGAAGAGATTTTTTTTTCTTATGACCAATCAGCTCAGTGTTTGTTTAAATGAAAAATAATATTCAATTTCTAAAGTGTGTCCATTTAAGGTTAAAACATAATATCAGATGATTATATGAATCTATAATGTCATATTCATAATTTTGAATATTCCTAGCTAAAATAATCTCATGCTACATGTGAAGTTAAGAATTGTTACAGTACTTTGAGATTACTCATGGAGTTGAACATGTCTGAGCAAATTTGTGAACTGCGTAGTTTAAATATGCAGATCATGAGGAACTTCTGAGAATTACTTAGATTTTCCCTTCCCTTTTACTAGAAAAGGACAGTACCAAAAATCTTACTGATATTTGAAACACTATAATGTGCTTCCAGATTTCCTTCTAAAATTTATTTCTGTCAGCCGTCTATATTTTCTTGCCTTGCTTTCTCCAGAGTTTTCTCATGGATGTTCCTTAATTTTTATCTAGCTATCAAATTAATATCTGCTAAGACTTAACAGTACAAATACTATAAGCCTTCCCTAAACTGTCTCCTTACCAAATTTATTAAGGCACAAATTGTTAAGTGACATTTCCTGGTTTCTAGATTTTCATTTATTAGAACTTTCTCTGAGGAATTATATTACAATATAAATATATGGAATCAATGTATCATACACCTTAAAATTACATAATGTTGTATGATAAATATATCTCAGTTTTAAAAAGTTATCAACATTTAACTTTAAATATGTATAATTGTTCCCCAGCTCTAGAGGTCAATAGTCCGGCACATAGGCTTAGCTGCTTCACAGCATGTGGAATCTTCCCAGGTCAGGGATCAAACCAATGTACCCTGCATTGGCAGGCACAATTCTTTACCACTGAGACACAAGGGAAGCCCTTGGGCTGATTTTTAATGTGCGGCCAGTCTTGCAAACCACTGGCTATTTTCAAACATTAGGACTTCTTTAGAAGCAAAGGGTAAGAACTAGAAAAATCTTGATAACTGGATTTGCATTAATTTTTGGTATCAAGGAGTTGCACTTCTTCAAAGGAGAGCCTCAACTATGATTAACAATTTAGATAAGAAAACCTGTCAGAGACAGCAGAGAGAACTAAGCTTCCTTAGCAACAAAAGGAAGAGGTGAAAATGGACACTTGCTGAGAACCCCGGGGGAAGTATAAAATGGAGAGGAGTAAATGCCTTTTTCTCTCATCTCCTGATAGAAGGCTATGAAATACTACAATATACTTAGATTATAATTGTAGAAATTTAGGATGATGAGGCAGTTTTAACCCTGTGCTAATATTCTCTGAAAATAAATAGTATCCTGGAATAGCTACATAATATATGCAAAACACACTTATGTCTTATTTTGGCATGAATTATTTAGATGATCACTGCAATGCTCTACTCATTTAGCCTGAAATTAAGTATGGTTTCAGTCTTAGGCTAAACATTAAGGAATTACATTGACAGCCAAAACAAAATAACTTTGTCCTGTATGTCAGTCCCATCCCCTTTCATTCTACCCTCAGACTCATTATGTCCCAAATTATATTTTAGAGATACTATCAGGATCTTTGTATTCAAAATGCCTTCTCCATCATTGGAGAATGATTAGAATTTGATGACAGACAGGCTAGTATTTCTTTTCTCAAACAATTTCCATATGGCAATCAAGCAAGAAGATAAGGGTTTCCATTTTGCTAACATGTTTGACTAAATATATTGAATACTTTCCTGTTGTAAACACCCGAAATACTGGGTGAAAACACTAGAAAACAAATATTTTAAATATAGAGCTGAACTTTAAGTAAAGAGAATATCTATGGTTCAGATTGATGAAGAGATGGAAGAGTAGAGTGGTAAATTTATAAACTGATGTTGCAGCTTTACTGTTCAGAAACAGGAAAAAATTAAAAAATTAATTTAGTAGCTTGGTTCCAGTGTCCACATCAGAATAGAAGATGAAGTGGGGATGCTGGTAATGAGTTGCAACTGAGTCTTCCCTCTAAACTTGGGATCCACAGAGTGATCAGTTGTCAATGAAGTGATGGAATTAAAAATAGTCCTCCCACCAGCAACTAAGATAAACCAAAACCTTTTTTAAAACTTATTATTATTATGACACAGTCTCTGTCAGTCAGTTCAATCGCCCAGTCATGTCCGACTCTTTGAGACCCCATGAACCACAGCATGCCAGGCCTCCCTGTCCATCACCAACTCCTGGAGTCCACTCAAACCCATGTCCATTGTGTCGGTGATGCCATCCAGCCATCTCATCCTCCATTGTCCCTTTCTCCTACCCTCAATCTTTCCCAGCATCAGGGTCTTCTCAAATGAGTCAGCTTTCTGCATCAGGTGGCCAAAATATTGGAGTTTCAGCTTCAACATCAGTCCATACAATGAACACCCAGGACTGATCTCCTTTAGGATGGACTCGGTAGGATCTCCTTGCAGTCCAAGGGGCTGTCAAGAGTCTTCACCAACACCACAGTTTAAAAGCATCAATTCTTCGGCGCTCAGCTTTCTTTATAGTCCAACTCTCACATCCATACATGACTACTGGAAAAACCATAGCCTTGATTAGACGGACCTTTGTTGGCAAAGTAATGTCTCTGCTTTTTAATATGCTATCTAGGTTGGTCATAATTTTCCTTCCAAGGAGCAAGTGTCTTTTAATATCATGGCTGCAATCACCATCTGCAGTGATTTTGGAGCCCAGAAAAATAAAGTCAGCACTGTTTCCACTGTTTCCCCATCCATTTGCCATGACGTGATGGGACCAGATGCCATGGTCTTTGTTTTCTGATTGTTAAGCTTTAAGCCAACTTTTTCACTCTCCTCTTTCACTTTCATCAAGAGGCTTTTTAGGCTTCCTGCCATAAGGGTGGTGTCATCTGCATATCTGAGGTTATTGATATTTCTCGCAATCTTGATTCCAGCTTGTGCTTCATCCAGCCCAGCATTTCTCATGATGTACTCTGCATAGAAGTTAAATAAGTAGGGTGACAATATACAGCCTTGATGTACTCATTTTCCTATTTGGAACCTGTCTGTTGTTCCATGTCCAGTTCTGACTGTTGCTTCCTGACCTGCATACAGATTTCTCAAGAGGTAGGTCAGGTGGTCTAGTATTCCCATCTTTTTCAGAATTTCCCACAGTTTATTGTGATCCACACAATCAAAGGTTTTGGCACAGTCAATACATTAGAAATAGATGGTTTTCTGGAACTCTCTTGCTTTTTCCATGATCCAGCAGATGTTGGCAATTTGACCTCTGGTTCCTCTGCCTTTTCTAAAACCAGCTTGAACATCTGGAAGTTCACGGTTCACATATTGCTGAAGCCTGGCTTGGAGAATTTTGAGCATTACTTTACTAGCGTGTGAGATGAGTGCAATTGTGTGGTAGTTTGAGCCTTCTTTGGCTCTACCTTTCTTTGGGATTGGAATGAAAACTGACCTTTTCCAGTCCTGTGGCCACTACTGAGTTTTCCAGATTTGCTGGCATATTGAGTGCAGCACTTTCACAGCATCATCTTTCAGAATTTGAAATAGCTCAACTGGAATTCCATCACCTCCATTAGCTTCGTAGAGATGCTTCCTAAGGCCCACTTGACCTGACATTCCAGGATGTCCCGCTCTAGGTGAGTGGGAGTGATCACACTTTCATGATTATCTGGGTTGTGAAGCCTCTTTTATGAAGGTATTGGTCCCATTCATGACAGTTCCAATGTCATGACCTAATCACCTTGGGCATTAGGTTTTTAACATATGGGTTTGGGGAGGACACAAATGTTCAGACCTAAGCCTGGGAAATATTACGTGGGTGGACAATTACCTATCTAAGTATTGTGTTAATAAAAGGAGAATATGGATATTGAGGAAACAAATTGTAGGTTCTGACACAATGTTAAAAAAACAAAGACCCTTCCCAAGAGACCATTAACAAACATAAAGGGTTGAGGATTTTACATAGGCTAAAGCGAGTTTGAGAGAGAAAAAAGATGGAAAAAGGAGATAAAATGGGATAGATGGAATGGGGAAAGGATAGTAACTATGAATTTTTTTAAAAAATGGTAAATAGTATGAATCTTAATTTTGTGAAGAACACTGAATCTGGGGCAAGATAAAACAAAATTACACATTGATATATTGTAATAAAACCAGATATAAAGAAGACTTTTAAAATCAACATAAGTACCCCCTAAGGAAAAAGAGTATATTGTTTTTTAAAAATCTGCATTTCAATGAATTGCTGTGCTTAAAGGGAAATAAATAAATCTCTAAGCATCCCTTGAATAAATAACCTAATAAACATACAAAAAAATGACCTGAATCCTAAGAAAGAGTCAAGGAACAGTAAACTGCCTTCAAGACACAAAGGAAAAGGTAGACAGAGCTAGTCTGATATAAATGCTGCTATTAGCATTGTGCTCTAAGACTAAGCCAGAGAGAGCTGATCTCGGAACCAGACAGTATGTTAGGAAGCCTGGTTGCAGTTCTTACAAAATCAAACTCCTAGGAGAAATAATTTCTTATACCTTCTGGTGAAACATTGATTTTAGACTATCCAAAGATTGAGATTAAATAAATCAAGCCATAGTGAATGAAGTGTCAGAAGCAACAAGTATTTAGATTCCTAATGGCATCAGATATTGGAATGATTTTAGAAATTGAATGTAGAATGATCAGATATAAAATGTTTAAGCAAATAATAGGTGGGTCACAAAATCAGTAAACTACAAAATGTTATCAAGAATGAGCAAATATATGACACTGCTCTAGTCAAGATAAATAGCAGGGACTGGAGTTTTCTATAAACATATAGAGAACTTAGAAAATGTATTAGCCAAATGCTTTCAGATATAGGATAATGGGCAACATAGGATTGTAGCCCAAGGGAAAAAGAAGCAGGCAAGATGAGCCCCATGATCTGCCTAGAAGCATTTTCCAAACTGTGCTGCAGAAGGCTGAGTGCTCACATGATCTCACTGAGTTTCAGAGATCAGAGTAACGGGATCCTGAGGTACCTGGAATATGGCATCTGTAAAGCAGATTACCAAAGAAAAAGAAATACCTGGAGGAGAAGATTCAGGAACACACAAAGAAGCCTCTTTTTCATCTGTTACTAAACACTAAGTTGTACTTGTTTGGAAGAAATTCAATAAGCTGGGAGCTTTTAGGTGAATAATTTCTAGAGCTCAAACAGGGCTGCTGCTGTTTTGAGCTCAAATGTTTGCTTTCAAACCAGCCAGTACATCCAGTGGAAACATCAGAGGGGTCATGCCTTAGTATCTCAGTTAAAGTAATCCTTAAGTAAAGAATCCTCTAAACCTACCCTAAAAAGCTTAAAAGTATCAACCTGACAATAATCCTAACCTTAGATCTAACCCAGCAAATAGGCAGCTAGAGAAAAATAACATGTTATTTACTGAGGAGTCAAAATAAGAATATTAGCACATTTTGCATCTGAAACACTATCATCCAGAAAATAAAGAAACTGAATTTTTAATACATTAAAATTTTAGGAGGACTTTTGTAGAAATTGACAAGCTGATTCTAAAATTTCTACATAATGCAAAGAATCTAGAATTGTCAAAGTGAATTTAAAAATGAAGAGCAATGTTGAAGAACACACAGTTCCTGGTTTTAAGATGTTTGATAGGTAACAGTGGATATGTAAATTAGTGAAAGAGAATGTAATCCAGAAATGTATGCAAAAAATATGTATTGAAAAATATGTGTTCATATTTGCTAATGTAATTTAACGAGGATGAGATGAAGTGAAGTGAAGTCACCCAGTCGTGTCCGACTCTTTGTGACCCCATGGACTACATGTAGCCTACCAGGTTCCTTTGTCCATGGGATTTTCCAGGCAATAGTACTGGAGTGGATTGCCATTTGAGGTGGTAAATGGTAAATTAAACAACTGAATACTAATAGAGAAGATAAATTAATCTCTCTCCTGTACAATAAAGAATAAGGGCTGCCAAATTAGTGAAACTTAGGAGTTCAGTGGTTTGGGGCATCAAGGGACATCTAAAAGCAAAGGAGAAATGATTCCTTATTGCACTGCTGACAATCAGGAAGGAAGCCCAATATTAGAATTTTTGGATATAGGAGGCAGCATATTCTACATCTGTGGATGCTGCTCCAACCCATATATTAGATGTTATAAATGTTCACATTCATCAGTGTACACTAACTCTGGAAGAAGAATTAAAGTACTAAAAAACAAACAAACAAGAAAACCCCTTTGTTCCCAGAGTGACTTGCTCAGTTGACAGTAACCTCAAAGTGCTGGCATGATGGGCATGTGAAAATGGGAACTATGGTGGTATGAAGGAGTCTATGCATGCTTTCCAGGTATAGGCTCCCTATCTCCAACACCAGTATGTTTATTGCCACTGCAGGACATCCAGACATACAGAGACAAACACCAAATTCTCTGATAGCCTAATAGCACCATTCTGCATGGAGAGCAATTAGTCACATGGTACAACAATGACATGGGCAGTTAACGTTTCCAGTGAGGTGCTTAGCTCAGACATGAGACCATACAAAGATGTCATGTCATTTTCTAGGATTTGTAATTATTCTAAATCAAAAACCTAATGCAGTTTTGTTTTCTCAATAGTTAGAATAATGAGTCAAAAATCAAGATCTTAAAATAGGAATAATTCAACATCACCCCAGTTATTTAACAAAGGTAGAATGCAGTGGGCCCTGGGACAAACTTAAGCTATGACTTTTTCCTGAGTACTTTGGGCAATTTTTTTCCAGGGAGCCAGGTGAGAAGTTCACCATACTGGAGACACTAGTCAATCTTAACTTCAGGAAGAGGTAGAGCTCTTGTACAAGCTAAGATCATGGCATCCGGTCCAATTGCTTCATGGCAAACAGATGGGGAAACAATGAAAATAGTGAGAGACTTTATTTTCTTGGACTCCAAAATCACTGCAGATGGTGACTGCAGCCATGAATTAAAAGACGCTTACTCCTTGGAAGAAAAGTTATGACCAACCTAGACAGCATATTCAAAAGCAGAGACATTACCAACAAAGGTTTGTCTAGTCAAAGCTATGGTTTTCCCAGTAGTCATGTATGGATATGAGAGTTGGACTATAAAGAAAGCTGAGCACTGAAGAATTGATGCTTTTGAACTGTTTGTTGGAGAAGATTCTTTAGAGTCCCTTGGACTGCAAGGAGATCCAATCAATTCATCCTAAAGGAAATTAGTACTGAATATTCATTGGAGGGACTGCTGCTAAAGCTGAAACTCTAATACTTTGGCCACCTGATGCAAAGAAGTAACTCATTGGAAAAGACCCTGATGCTGGGAAAGATTGAGGGCAGGAGGAGAAGGGGACGACAGAAGGTGAGATGGTAGGATGGCATCACCAACTCAATGGACATGAGTTTGAGCAAGCTCCAGGTGTTGGTGATGGACAGGGAAGCCTAGTGTGCTGAAGTCCATAGGGTCACAAAGAGTCAGACACAACTGAGCAACTGAACTGATCCACTTGAGTGTCTCTCACAGTCCAATATTGAGAGTAAATGCAATAATACAGCAGCTGGTGCCTGAGAAGGCATAGTGACTAAGGTTATAGAAGCCTCATGAATGAAGGTCTGAGTTATCCAAAGTTAGGTCATAGAAACCAACAGAGATGCTATTTAAGACTGAAGGAAATGGAAATCCGTAGTTAAGGAATGTGTTTCAGCTTGGGTGGCTATCATGCAGTATTGTAGACTGAGTGGCTTACATAGTAAACATTTATTTTTCATAGTTCTGGAGGCTGCAAGTCCAAGATCAAGGTGCTGGCAGATTCAGTTCCTGGTGAGAGGCCTTCCTTGTGTTGCAGATAGTTTGCATAAACTTCTTGCTATGTCCTCATAAGATGAGGGTCAGATCTAATAGAGAGAAAGAGCACAAGAGGGCGCTAGTCTCTCTTCCTTTTCTTATAATGACAGTGACTCCATCATGGAGTCATTACCTTATCTAAACTTAATTATCCCCCAAAGGTGCCTACTCCAAATACCATCAGGTTGGGGTTAGAGCTTCAACATATGAATTTTGGGGAGAAACATACATTCAGTCCATGATAAGGAGGGTGATACTGAGTATCAGTCACAGCTTGGAGATCTGCTACACAGTTGGTAGCTGTGGTTTTTTTCTCCCATGAGTTTCCAATAGGAAAATTAGTAAATAAATAAAACGGAAGCACACCAGAGTTAGGAAAAAGCTGCTACTCCTAACACATGTGTGGAAGTGGGTTCGAATAGAATTTAAAAATGGGCATTTTAAGTTCCAAAGTGGACTTGTGCTTTAACACCTATTTACTTAGCTATTATTCTGTGAGCTCACAGAGTGCCGTTGCCTGGTGGAACTGTCTTTCTGGAAGTTCTTCTCCCTTCCCTGAAGCACAATTGTGTTTTGTTGTTGTTCAGTCACTAGATCATGCCCAACTCTTTGCGACCCTATGGACTGCAGCACATCAGTCTCCCCTGTGCTTCACTAAGTCCCAGAGTTTGCTCAGATTCATGTCGATGATTGAATCGGTTATGCTATCTAACCATTTCATCCTCTGCTGCCCCCTTCTCCTTTTGCTTTCACTCTTTCCCAGCGTCAGGGTCTTTTCCAGTTGTGGATGCTGCTAAGTCACTTCAGTCATGTCCGACTCTGTGCGACTCCGTAGACGGCAGCCCACCAGGCTCCTCCATCCCTGGGATTCTCCAGGCAAAAACACTGGAGTGGGTTGCCATTTCCTTCTCCAATGCATGAAACTGAAAAGTGAAAGTGAAGTCGCTCAGTTGTGTCCGACTCTTAGCGACCCCATGGACTGCAGCCTACCAGGCTCCTCCATCCATGGGATTTTCCAGGCAAGAGTACTGGAGTGGGTGTTGTGGATGCAAGGGTATAAAATCCCGGCTCAGTCCCATTATCTCAGAAGAACTTTAAAATGCTATTTGAAACTCTCTGTGGAGTACACTGAAGGTTTTTTGTCAAAGAACCATAATCTACCTCCTTTGTCTTTTAATTCTTTCCCTTCTCCTGCAGCAGTTAATTCTAAGAATGCTGCCTAATAAACCTCCTGTGCTAAATTTCACTGTAGTCTGCTTCCCAAAGAGCATGACCTGCAACATCAAAAACTTGAAAACAAATATGCAAAAGTGAGACTTAACAAAGCAACAAATTCCTTCTTTGAAATGATTAACCGAAGTGACAGACCTTAAGCAAGACTGATCAACAAATCCAGAAAACATGAATTTAAAATATCAGGAAAAGAAAGGGGATATCACTGCAGATCTTGAAAATGTGAAAACTGTAATAAGAAGATATTATCAACAACTTTATCCCACCAAAAAATTAAGTTTTGATGATAAGGACATATTTCTTGAAGATCACAATTTAGGAAAATAGATATTAGAAGAAATAGAACCATAAAAACTTTGCCAAAAAATTTGAAAGCAGAAAAATTGAAAAAATACATAGACAAACATAACTTTCCAAATTTTGCAAAGAATAATTGAAATGCCTTTAAGTAATAGATCCAGAATTTAAAGATCTTTCCACAAAGGAAATTAGAGTTTCAATGGTTTTATGGTGAAGTCTACCAAAATGTTAAAGAATAAATCATTTAAATTCTGTATAAAACACCACTGGCTAAAAAATGAAAGAAAGAATGCTTTCTGAATCCTTTTTGAGTCCACCTAGTATAATACTGATATAAGTTTCAGGTGATAACATGCTAAAAGAAAACTATAAACTTAGAAAATCCTATAATAAAATGTAGAAAAATCTAATTAGCAGAGAATCAAAACAGTGATAGGATAGTTTGATATTAGAAAATCAATTAATATAATTAATAATATGACAACAGATTAAAGAGAAATATCACTTAATAGCTGAAGAAAATGCAATGATAAATCCTTAATCTGATAATAACTAACAACTACAGCAGTATGATTCTTAATGGTGAAACATTAGAAACATTTCCTTTAATACCACAAATATGACAAAGATGCAGAATGTCCCTACTTCAAATTAACATGGTGATAGAAGTCCTAATCTCTGTGGAAATATAATAGAAAAGAATAACAAACAAAAGTCTTGATGAGAAAGAAAACATGAGCCACACATAAAATTCTCTCTATGTAATTATTATATTATTTTCACGGTTCTATAATTGCTTTGTCCTCCTCTGTTACTCTTACTTCTACTGATCTGGAAACTTGTGTATGAGCAAAAGAGTTATGTTTAGGGTGAGACAAGTAAAGCATTTATCTCAGCCCAAAATATGAGGGAGCACCAAAATAATCTAGCAGTTAAATAACATTTCTAGTGCAATATTTTAAAAGTAAAAGTCAATGCCAAAAAAAATCTATGGTGAACATAATTATAAATAAAGAAAGATTATCAATTTTAAGACCCTGTGTTGGGTGGAAAGAATAGTTTTTATTTTATTTTATTAAAGAATTATTTCTAACAAGTACCTGGTTTCCTGGCAGGGCTGCGTTTCTGTCACATCGCATGGAGTGGGTTAATGAGGATGGACAGTAGCATAGGAGCAACTGGGCAATGTACGGCTTTATATCTTGTTACAAATGTCTTGTTATAGAGCTTCTATTAACTTTCTTCCATGGAAAAAAATGGAATTCGTTGATACTTCGGATAAGGGCATATTAGGGGGCACAGTTATGCTTCTGCCCCAGGATCAGACATGGCTCACATGGCACTGGTGAAGAGCTTTATTCTTTCTGTGTAGTCTGGGTTTCCCCAGTTCTGATCTACCGTCATGATCCCTCCGTTCGATTATGATGACCTAGATTTATTGGGCTTCGTTCCTTCCCCCACACTGTCCTTCCGCAGTGGCCTCTGGGGGTTCCTTGCCTCACCTGGACTTTGAGTACAGAAGGGCAGACTCATAGAGAATTATAAACAGGGAAAAAAATTTCTGTAGTACTTCACATTTCCATGTGATATCACCTTACTTCTGTCAGACGAGTGTCTGCTCCTAGGTTCTGTCTTGTCACAACAAAGATTTGGAGCAACAGACATTAAAGCCCTTGGCGCATCACAGCTCTCAGGTCTTGGACAGACTGTGTTATAGCTCTCAGGTCTCGAATGGACCATTATAGCTCTTAGACAGATTAGTGTTACAGTTCCACGTTGCAGCTCTATTTTATTTAGAAAATAGCAGGAAAATCCATCCTTGAGGCGTGAGGGCATGCCGACCCAAAGACTTGCAAAGAAGAGTGGAAGAGCGCCCCAGGCGCGGGAGATAGAGAGACCCCCAGCCCTTTGGCTCCTCTTTTCATATGTCTTTTCCTCCCCCTGGGCCTGCTCTGTGTAAACTGGGCTAGCCAGGAGTGTTTGTTCTACCTGAAGTCCTCACTCTGGTCCTCGGACCTTCCTTTGTTCTATTTTCACAGGCTTTCCCCTTCCTTATCTTTTAGCCACTGCCATTCTGGACTCCTATTTCCTATTCTAATTGCCTAACACTTCCTAAATATGCCCCTTTCCCACTTTCTGACGCTCATTTTTTTTCATGGTATTTTCCCTTTTAATCATCTCTAAATATTAAAAGAATTTGTGGAATAAACTCACTCTAAAATATAAAAGACTGAAAATATAAAAGCTGAGTGAGCAGCCTCTACATACTCCGCACAGAAGGAGTTTCTGTTTTATACAAATCAAAGTTTTGCTAACTAAAACACTAAATATTAAATATTAACTAGTGAGTGAACAAATGGAGCCTTACTATAGCTCCTTAATTTTTGTAACAATTACCTCTTCTTGAACTATGCATAAAGGCAGTTTTAAAATATAACACACTAGAAACATATAACATCTTTACCTATTATCCTAGAAAGGAGGAAAAATTCTTTTCCCTTCTACCTTCCTAACTCGGGGAGTTGGTGATGGACAGGGAGGCCTGACGTGCTGCAATTCATGGGGTCGCAAAGAGTCGGACACAACTGAGTGAACTGAACTGAACTACCTTCCTAAATTCTCCAGAAATTAAATTTCTGGACCCACTTCGTAAAGTCCAGAAATTAAACTGACCAAAGACAGATTAACAATGGAAAAACAAAATGAACTTTTTTAGCTTTTGCATCATGCATACACATGAGAACACCTAAAGATGAGTAACTCCAAGAGATGGTTGGAACTTGGGCTTACTAGCACCTTAACAAAAGATAGTAAAGTTCTAGAGAAGTAGGAAGACAAAGGAAAAGGACATTGAGCTTCTAGGGTGGCAAACTGTAGGAAAGCAGATATATGGAAAAGGAAAATTAGTGGTTTAGATAAGAGCTAGTTTTAGCAAGGTTTGTTGTGGAGATTCCACTGTTACAGTCTCCAGGTTGACAGAGGTCTAAAGTTGTCCCTTGGAGAAGGAAATGGCAACCCACTCCAGTATTCTTGCCTGGAGAATCCTATGAACAGAGGAGCCTGGCAGGCTACAGTCTGTGGGGTCACAAGAGTTGGACACAAGTGACTAAACCATCCCCAGCAAAGTTGTCCCTGGTAATTAACATCTGTCCTGCCTGGTAGAGATGTGAGAGGAGACATACTTGCAAATTTATGTCCTAGTAATCCTTTCAGACATATAGGGGTAGTGTAGAGAGCTTTTCTTGTACCTAATTTCTCTCAACTGCCTTCAGCTCAAAATAATCCTTATGCCAAAGTGGCACATTTTAGAGTGACATACTCTGCTATTCTACAAGGCCAAGAATTTTATTTACAAAAATAATGTATCTGGATGTGAACATTAAGGACACTACTTCTAAGAAAATTAAATTTTTGAAGTCTTAATTAAATCCAAAATAGGCAATGTGTGCCAACACTACAAAAGACTTCGAAAGTCTCTTCATCTGCCAACTGTTTCCCAATTTGAGCCTGAATTTTATTCCTCTCTTGAGTGTCATATTATACTCCCTGAAACCTGCACAACTGTCATTGAAAACCAGAAGGAATATAGAGTGCTAGGTATCATATAGACTTTACTGAACCATAGTCCAGTGACTAAATCCCTATAGTTGAATTCCTAAGTTTATAATTTAGATGTTTGTTTTTTATTTGGTGACTCTGGGGAAGGGAATTTGGGTAGAGACAATAGCTAGCATTTTCTAAGCACTTACCATGTGCCAGGCATGATTCTAGGTTGTTAATATGGGTTATCTCATCTACTCCTCACAAGAGTCCTATTTAATCATCTTTTGCATCCTTTTCATGTGAGGAAACTGGGAGATATATATAGATTATGGAACTTGCCCTCACACAGTTAGCATATGAAGGGAAGCCAGTGAAATACAAATACTCAGCAGGGAAAAAGGCTCGACATATCACATTTATAGTACACTTTTCTAAATCTTTTACTCAGCATCATCAATTCATAGTTGACAATTATTGTCTCTCTCTCTCTTTCATTAACTCATCAATTTTCCATGACTTGGTAAGCTTAACTTAAAAAAAAAAATCTCATAATAACCATCTGCAACCCTTTAAAAAATTTTGAATATATTTACATGTTACATAAAGACCGGTATAAAGGAATACCTAAAAGAATTATGCAGACCACTGATCAATCCCAAGGAATTCTATATGCTCCCTATTCCAGCTTAGATGCTGTATCAGACTACCTAAATGTGAAGAAAACAAATTCCTCCTCTCCTTTCCCATTAAGCAGATCGAATGATAGGCAAAAACAAAACAAAAACAAAACAGCTCATTAAAGCAACAGTAACAACTGGACATTTAAAAATGGAATTCTTTCAAAGTTCTTCCTTCTACTTGTAAAAAATATTCACCCAAACTACATATTTACTCATACAGGGCAAATTGTGCAAAATTTAATGCACAGAATAACACAATTTGTGTCCATTATAATGAAATAAAACAAGCATCAAAGGCACAATATTCATAAAACACCTAGAATCTATAACCCACTAAAATTCAGGCTACCAGCCAAACACTACAACAGCTTCAAACATCAGGCAGCTTCAGCTGTATGATTCGAAACTGATAATGCATAATTTCCAAAGAGCTCTAGGTAGGTAAACAGCGGTGATGCAATGAGTTATTTGTGCCAGGTATTTTTCTCATTGCTGTCTGATTGTTCCAGCTCCCCAGAGGTTAGGAGTCTATCACCTGCTGTTCCTCAGCTGCTGAGATCAGACTATAACACAGATGGAGGGCCTGCGTTCTCAAAGCTGCTGCTTCACGGAGATAAGGCCGCACTGGAGAAGTGCTCAGCTTTTCCTCCCTCTGAACGAGCCTGAACAGCCATCAATAATACACAGTTACTTCTCAACTGTTATGTTGAACAACAGTGCCTTGCACACACAGGTGAAATTTGATAAAAAGGAGTTATTTAAGTCACTTGAAATGCCTATAGCTTCATTATTTCTAGCTCTTGGGTTATCTCTCTTTCCTTATTTTTTTTTTTTTCTTCTTTCTCTCCTTCTCCCTAATCTACTGCCAAAATGCAATGATTTAAGGACCCGGTGGAAATATTGGGTCACATTTCTCCACCAGTTGTTTGCCTTGAATGTTTCTGGTGAGCTATTCTTTAGCCACTTTGTCATTCTGCTGTTATACATGGCATTATATCTCTAAGTATAAGAACACTGCAAAAATCTACTATGACCATTCAGAAACATGTATTATACCTGGTTTTGATCTTGCAATTAGAATAAGCCACTTTTCAGAAGCCAACGAAAGATAGTTGCAATCCCTAGCATCACACACATTTATACAGTTCTTAGTTTTATCAAAAGACAGATTGTTTCTCCTGAAAATTCCTAAATATGCAAATACGAACTGCTCACCCACCTTCCTGCCACTGGAGAGTTGTAGAAAGTGTCAGATTGTGCCACTAAATAGTACTTCTTATAATTACCAGGTTGATGAAACAACTTCATCATTATTGACAACAGCTTTCCCCCGCCCCCCACCTACCCCATGAGGTAGAAATCTGCTTGGCTTAGAACCAGAAATCAATTATTGCTTAATGTTATCAATATATTTTTATTCTTTCCCTCCTGATAGGTCCTCAAGTAGCATGTTTGGTGGCTAAATTTTCCCCCTTCAGCCACTCTGGGGATTCTTGTGTAATATTTTTAAAAAGACCTTAATCTGAGGCTTCCACACTTCAGAAGTTTATTGGGAACATTGGGCACAGGTATACCTTATGATACAGAACAAATAATAAGAAATTCACTGTCACATAATTTTAAAACATTGAACTGATTAAATATGCATTGCCTGAATTAGTACTATATATTTTAAATCCACATATTTTAATGTGTTTTCCCATTATTTCCTTAACTTCTCTTACAGTTGTTGTTTAGTCACTAAGTCATGTCCCACTCTTTTGTGAGCCATTGGACTGTAGCCTGCCAAGTTCCTCTGTCCATGGGATTCTCCAGGCAAGAGTACTGGAGTGGGTTGCCATTTCCTTCTCCAGGGGATCTTCCCAATCCAGGGGTTGAACCCCTTGTCTCCTGCTCAGCAGGAGGATTCTTTACCACTGAGCCACCTGGGAAGCCCTTGCTTACAGCAATAGAACCCTATCTTTCATTGTTGATAGAGCATTTTGATTCCTCCATTAAACTCAAAGTAAACTGCTTCATCTGCTTCCCTAGTTACTCAGTGGTGAAAAACCTGCCTGTCAATGCAGGAGGCTCAGACTTGATCCCTGGGTCAAGAGATTGCCTGGAAAGGGAAATGGCAACCCACTTCAGTATACTTGCCTGGGAAATCTCATGGACAGAGGAGCTTGGCGGTCTGCAGTCTGTGGGGTCACAAAAGAGTCAGATACAATGTAGCAACTAAACAACAACAACAACAAAGTTTCTTACTGAAAATCAAGTATTGGGAAAACAGTTAAACATGACCCGCCAAAGACTGAACTACCTGTTCACATTCTATCATGAAAGTGGGGTAATTTAAATGGAAGTTTGTTTTGTTTTTGTAAACTTATATTGACTTACCTATACTTTTAAGTCATTCTGCTAAATGTTGTCTTTGTTGTTCAATTGTTAAGTCACGCCCAACCATTTGCAACCCCAAGGACTGCAGCATGCCAGGCTCCTGTATCCTTTGCTATCTCCTGGAGTTCGCTCAGATTCATTTCCATTGAGTTGGTGATGCTATCCAACCATCTCATCCTTTGCTGTCCCCTTCTCTTTTTGCCGTCATTCTTTCCCAGCATCAGGGTCTTTTCTAGTTAAGTTGACTCTTCGCATCAAGTGAAAGTGAAAGTTGCTCAGTTGTGTCTGACTCTTTGCAATCCCATGGACTGTATAGTTCATGGAATTCTCCAGGCCAGAATACTGGAGTGGGTAGCCTTTCCCTTCTCCAGGGGATCTTTCCAACCCAGGGATCAAACCCAGGTCTCCCGCTACAGGAGAATTCTTTACCAGCTGAGGCACAAGGGAAGCCCATCTTTACATGAGGTGGATAAATTATTGGAGCTTCAGATCAGCATTAGTCCTTTCAGTGGATACTTAGGGTTGATTTCCTTTAGGATTGACTGGTTTGATCTTGCTGTCCAAGGGACTCTGAAGAGTCTTCTCCAGCACGGCAATTCAAATGCATCAGTTCTTCAGTGCTCAACCTTCTTTATAGTACAGCTCTCACATATGTACATGGCTACTGGAAAACCCATAGCTTTAACTATCAGACCTTTGTTGGCAAAGTGATATCTCTGCTTTTAAATACACTCTCTAGGTTTCTCATAGCTTTATTTCCCCAAGGAGCAAGCATCTTTGAATTTCATGACTACAGTCAATGTTTGCAGTGATTTTGGAGCCCAAAAAAATAAAATCTGTCACTGCTTCCATTTTTTCCCCCTTCTATTTGTCATGAAGTGGTAGGACCAGATACCATGATCTTAGTTTTTTTAACGATTTAGTTAATGCCACCCAAACCCATAGGGCTTAATATCTGCTTCTATCATATTTATGCAAAGTATGTGAATCATATAAAACATGCTCATTGATAGGCGATATTTGACATCAGGCGAATAACAAATCTGATATACTGAATAGTGGGGTGGTAGATATGATGACAAATTTCTTTGAATAACATGCCTTCTAAGCTTTGACTACCAGCAAGAAATGTGTCACACTTAACAGAGAATTCTGTGAGAATAGGAGAGAGCATAAAGAAATTATTTAATTCTAACAACATCTTCCATCCTCTCTAACCCCAGGTATTTAAACATAAGCAATTCTTTAAGCTATTCTCAGTACTTTTCTCATAATGTAAGTGTTATCAAAAGTGGGGTCTGACTGCTCACTGTTTAAAAGGCTCAGAATATTACCTACAGTCCATGAGGAGGAGGAGGTCCTTGAGATCCTGGACTTTGCTTAATGACTAAATCATTATTCAGTCTCGGCTGACTGTTTTCTTTTGTTTATGCATTTTCTCACTTCTCTGATTAAACTCATTGTTGGCTATTTATTTATTTATTTAGTTTCACGCACAGAAGACAGACTGAGGACCTAGTGGGGAAGGACCATAGAATCCTGCTCCATTTCAAAAGCACTTTCAAACTGAAGAATAAATGTCACCATTGATAAAAATATTTAAAAATATATCTAGAATGCTGTACAGCAAATTTCTCAAGGCAAGTGGTCTCAATATAAAACCTCTGTGTATGTATGTGTGTGTGAGAGAAATTTCTTTTTGATTTGCAGTTTCACTTCATTTAATAAGGAAGTTAAAACCTATTTTATTAAATCATATCAAAAGTGATATCTCCAATGACAGACAACTCATGTTTTTTACACTTGGAAGAAATTAAATATTTTATATCTCTAATTTTCAAATTGTATCCTGACTATAAGATATATTAGTTTTAGAAGTAGATAATTATTTCATTAAATATATAAGAAACTATTGAAAGGTTTTTGCTGAACCATGAAAAGACGCCAGGATTTTTTGCCTTTGGAGGAGAAGAATTCAATCCCGGGCCAGAGATGAGGCTTGATCACGCAGAGCTTTTGTGTAATAAAGTTTTATTAAAGTATAAAGGAGATAGAGAAAGCTTCTGACATAGGTATCAGAAGGGGGCAGAAAGAGTACCCCTCTGCTAGTTTTTAGCTGGATGTTATATAGTCACTAGCACTCTGTTAATGAAAGAAAGTAATGTCTTAAAACTCAGAGAATGGCACCAGGCCCCTCATCCATAAAATGTATTTTGGGATAATCTTGGCACCAGATGAGTCATCCCGGGCCATAAAACGATTGACTTGAATCTTGTAGAAAGGCAGATTACCATACAAATAGTTTCGTTTACACAGATTAGGGAAACAATGTCTAAGTATAACATACTGGTTTGTCAAGGTTCTGAGCCATTAGGTGGAACCAACTTGAAGACAGAGTCTGTGGTAAATGCATAGTATATTAACATAGCTTAAGACAAATATTTCCACAAGAAAAATTCATTGGTTAACTCAAGGTTTGAGAATGGTTAAATTCAGGTGGAACCAGTATTGGCAACACAGTATTTTAAGAGAAACCTCTTTTTAAATTTGTATAGAGAAGGGGGGGGGGGGAAATATATATATATATCACTAGTTTGTTTCCTCCTGCCACTTATGAGAGAGATAAAAAATGTCTGACACTTGCAGCCTATTTCCTCCATTTGGTGACCCCTGGCCTTCCTTCCTGTTACCCTCTCACTATGATTGATGTATAATAAACTGAATGAACTTATTTCTAATTTTCATTATTGATTATCATTTACTTATTCTGAAAGCCAAAAAAAGTCTAATTTTCATTCTTGATGATTATTTAATTATTCTGAAAGCCAAACATATAAAGAAATATTATGTATTTTATCATGCTCCTCGCTTCATAAATGACAAATTCTAGCAAGACACATAGCATAGACTTATTACAACTTACTAATGGGAAATAGCATATTGCTATATTATGTAATTTTTATAATTTTCAATAAAATAGATAAAATCATGTCAGATGTATGATATGTCAATCTTGAGTGCACAGCATTTACTAATTTGTCTTTCAAGATGTATGTTACTATTCCTTGAAACACATATTTATGCAAATTGATAAATTAAATTGGACCTTATGAGACAAAGAGAAGGAATTGGATGTTTGACTTGAAAATGAGAATTGACTTTGCTAATTTGGTAATATTCTGGACAGTTTTTCATAAATTGAATGAAATTAATCTGCAGCTTGAAACCATCTGACAAATAAATCTTTAAAGTTCAAGCTAAGAACATTTAAAAACATTAAATTAATAAACCTGTAACAGAACTAAAATATCTTCATAACTCCAATTCTGTCTCAGTCAAGATTCAGCAGATGACATGCTAAAATTAGAAATTTTGAAGACAGTTTACTTACAAAGAGCCTAATTAAAAGGGAATGTTGGAAGTACAGAAGAACCACAAAGAATGAAATGAGAACTAGGGCCAAGAAGCTGACATTACCGTTTAGCCACAGGAATAAGGGAAGGGAGGACTTATTGAACCCTGGAAGGAAAGTTAATCTTGTAGACAAGGCTGCTTGGAAATGAGCAGTTTTGTTTTGGGACAGCCAGTCTGAGCCGTCTTAAAGCAGAAAGATCCAGGAGAGAAAAGGCCCAGAATAAAACCCCAAACTTTATTCACTTCTCTCCTTCATATTATCTGCTAGGGCTTCCTATAGCTGAAGCTAGAGAGAAATCAGGAGGCTTGAAAGCCCACTGACTTCTTGATACAAGGCAGCATACATACAAGGGCAAAGAAGGAAAGAGAATGAATTTGGAGGGGTACATAAAAAGCATCTAATACAATACTTTTCTTATTATATCAAGTTAAACAAGATGCACCAAAGAGAGAGAATAACAGGTAAGATCAATTGTTATTTACCTATTTTAATTGGTGATCCCTCTTGTATTAATGAAGGTTCTTCAGAGAAACAATCTATAGGCTATACATATAGATATATAGATATAGATATATAGAAAGAGATTTCTTTATGAGGGATTGGTTCACATGATTATGGAGGCTGAGAAGACTTTTCATGTGCTGTCTGCAAGCTGGAGCTTGAAGGAAAGCTGGTGGTGTAGAACAGTTCAAACATGAAGGCCTGAGAACCAGGGAAGTCCATGATAAAAATCCCAGGTTCAGTTGAATTGCAAGCCCTGAGAACTGTGACACCCAACATTTGAGGGCAGGGAAAGTTGGATGTCCAGCTTAAGCAAAGAGTAAACTTGCCCTTTCTCTGACTTTTTAGTTCTGTCAGTCCATCTGATGGAATGACTGAATGATTTCCTCCTGCGCTGGTCTGTGCAACCTTCTTTACTCAGATTATCAAGTCAATGCTAATCTCTTCATTCAATAACCAGCTGAAATTGCTAATTAGGTCTGTTTTACCTTTTCTTTGATTGTCTTTATGAGTCAGTGAGTGAACATATAATCTACTTTATTGATTATTTTAATTGCTTCTTTCCAATAGTAGTGAGTCTCCACTTCTCCCTTTTTGTGAGATTTCATTGGCTGGAACTTGCCTTAGAAAACTGAAAAGTGTTAGTGATAATATGCTTCATATTTTAATTGGAATGCCTCCAGGGTTTCACAGTTCAGATTACCACTGAGTATTGATTTCAAATCAATACAGTTTAATGAAAACTTTTTGTTGTTGTTGTTTCTGGTTGTTGATGTTGTTTTCCTGGTTATTCTCCAACTGCTAACTTACCCAATCTACATGGTTAACAGATTTAACCAAATGCCTTTTTGACATACATTTTAATCATTTTAATGATGATTTTAAACTTAAATTGATTATAATGATGTTTTGGGAATCTCCAGAGAATCACAAACAATAGGTTATGTATGGATATGTATAAAAGGAAATTTATTTTGGGAATTAGCTTACATAATTATGGAAACCAAGAAGTCCCAAGATCCACAATCTGCAAACCGGTGAACTAGAAAGTCCTGCAGTGCAATTCAGTTCAAGTCTGAAGGTGTGAGAACCAGGAGAGTTAATAGTGTAAATCCCAATTCTAGTCCTAACACCTTAGAACCAGGAGAGAGATACCAGAGGGCAGGTGAAGATGGATATTTCAGCTCAAGTGAAAATTCAGCAAATTCACCTTTCCTACCTTTTTCTATTCAGGCCTTCATCAAATTGGGTGATGCCCACTTGCCTTTGGGAGGGCACTCTTCTTTACTCAGTATATCAATTCAAATGCTATTCCATCTGAGAACACCTTCAGACACCCCCAGAAATAATGTTTTATCAGCTATCAGGTCATCCCTTACCTCAGTCAAGTTGATCATATAATTAAGTTTCACACTTTCTCCCAACAAAAACAATGAATAATACTAGTTACTGGATAAAAATTTTGTAATTTAGGTTGCTTCATGTTCTTTGCTTTCTACAAATCTAAACGATAACCTAATCAACTAATTTATAATTAATAATAGCTGTTGATAATAGACTTTTATGTTATTTGGCATGTAATTCTGAAGGATTTCAAAGAACTGAGTGATGTTAAAATAAAACCTCTTTCATTCCTATCAACATATACAGATAAATAAGTTTCTCTACTGCTTCAAGTAAGAAAATGAAAGCTATCAGTAGGATTGATTATAAACCATCTGTGCTATGCTTAGTCCTTCAGTCATGTCAGCTCTTTGCGACCCCATGGACCATAGCCCTCCAGGCTTCTCTGTCCACGGGGATTCTCCAGACAAGAATACTGGAGTGGGTTGCCATGACCTCCTCGAGGGAATCTTCCCAACCCAGGGATCAAACCCAGGTCTCATACATTGTGGGCAGATTTTTTACTGTCTGAGCCATCAGGTGAGCCCTAAACTGTCATATTCTAGAAATAACTCACATTTATCCATAGATAAGTTTAGTAATTAAAATTTGCTTTATTAATCTCATTGAGATATGCATGTTGAATGTTAATTTTATGTTGTTTGCTTGTTAAATTAGTAATATGTTTATGCCAAGATCAATTACTAGTAATAATTATAATGAAAGTCAATTTAGAAGAAAAACACTTTGATAAAGTCTTATATAACAAAATGTGTAACAAAATGTAAAATTTTATTTTGTGTACATATATGGTGGCAGAATTAAGATGGGGTGTTTAATAAAGAGTTTTTAAAGATAAAGCAACATAGTATTAATGTGAAATTTAGTGATTGAATAAAATGGAAATATGAGTTCAAGATGAAAAAGAATATAACTTTTCTGAATATTATAGAATAGGTTATCTATATTTTAAATGGTTGACAAGAATTTCAAATCATTGTGCTCAGGGAAAAAAATAGGGATGAAATATCTTCCTGCAAGGATTTATCCTGAGCTTTCTTACAGAGTGCTGAGGATCTGGTAATTTATATCCATATACTGCACTCCTTTTGTTGTTTCTGATTACCTTTGCCTAGAAGAAAACTTCAACAGAATATCTGGTGATATTCCTTCTAAAACTTTACCTGTGTTTTGTTTGTGTTTCTGAAATCTTTGTTGTTGTTGTTCAGTCGTAAATTTGTGTCCAGCTCTTTGCAACCCTGTGGACTGCAACATACCAGGCTTCCCTATCCTTCACCATCTCCCAGAGCTTGCTCAAACTTATGTTCATTGAGTCGGTGATGCCATCCAGCTATCTCATTCTCTGTTGTCCCCTTCTCCTCCTGCCTTCAATCTTTCCAAGCATCAGGGTCTTTTCAAATGAGTCAGTTCTTCCCATCAGGTGGCCAAAATATTGGGGCTTCAGCTTCAGAATCAGTCCTTCTAATGAATATTCAGGATTGATTTCCTTTAAAACTGACTTGTTTCCATTGTTTCCCCATCTATTTTTCATGAAGTAATGGGACTGGATGCCATAATCTTCATTTTTTGAATGTTGAGTTTTAAGCCAGCTTTTTCACTCTCCTCTTTCACCTTCATCAAGAGGCTTTTTAGTTCCTCTTCACTTTCTGCCAAAAAGGTGGTATCATCTGCAAATCTAAGGTTATTGATATTTCTCCCAGCAATCTTGATTCCAGCTTATGCTTCATCCAGCTTAGCATTTTTCATGATGTACTCTGCATATAAATTAAATAAGCAGGGTGACAATATACAGTTTTGACGTACTCTTTTCCCAATTTTGAAGCAATCTGTTGTTCCATATCTGGTACTAACCATCGCTTCTTGTCCTGCGTACAGGCTTCTCAGGAAGCAGGTCACGTGGTCTGGTATTCCCATCTCTTTAAGAATTTTCCAGTTTGTTGTGATCCATACAGTCGAAGGCTTTAGCTTAGTCAATGAAGCAAAAGTAGATGTTTTTCTACAATTCTCTGAAATCTTAGTGCTTATCATTTTAACCCTTTTGATCATTTGTTTTGGTTATGGTATAAGGCACAGATATAAAAGATGTTATCTCTCCAAATTTATACTCACTTATCCCAATACTGTTTTGTGAACAAATATCATAACCCTTGATGCTTCATCAAATCCTATATTTCCTTGTGAATTTGTTTCTGTACTTTGTTTTATTCCATTGATGTGTTTGTCTTGGGCTGTGACTGATCTTTTTAATAATACTATGTCTTTATAGATATACTTTAAAATTTAGCTGGTATAACTACCTCATTATAATTTTTTTTCAACATTTATATATTTATTCTTTCAGATTAGCTTTAGAATCATTTGTTTTTTCAACTTAAAATTACCTTGGGATTGCTGTTGGCGTTACAGTAAATTTACTATCACTGGTTTGGCTTATCTCTCTTGGCTCAGTGGAACTATTAACCACTATTGAAAATAAGTTCTTGGCTTTTCAACTTGAAGCATGCTAGTATAAGCAGCAGTTTTATGAACCAATGGAATATAAACCAGTTGGACTTGTGGCTTTCATTGCTCTGTGTTGGGAGAGTGATAATTGAAATCATGGATTTTTTTTTTTTTAATCTAACCATGATGTTTTCACGCATATCTTTTGAAACTGGATGTCTTGCAAAGTTTTTTTTTGCTGATTTTCAGGTCAACTGTTTATTGAGGTCTTTCCAGCACCTCCAATTTGAATTTTAGGAACTCTGTAAAGTTTATATTCTAAGGAAAGCCATTGATCCAGGTTTTATTGGGTGAAAGAAGCTTAATTGCACTATATTTATGTAGGTTAGAAAAGAAGTGAGCTCTTCTACACACTGATTCTTTTCTCTGGGAATATAATCTCTCTCTACTTATTCTCACCATGTTTTATGTTTCTCAAGTAAAGATTTAATTTTTCTTTTTATGAAGGCCTTGCTGATTAATTTATAGTTTGTTGTACTGTTATTTATTTTATTCTTGTTGTGAATAAAATACTTCTACATTGCCCTTTTAAAAAGCTGGCTATTTCTGGTAATATTATAGACAGCAAGGATATGGTATAGAGTATGGTATGTTTTGGGGCTTCCCAGGTGGTACACGGTAAAGAATCTGCCTACCAATGCAGGAGGCGCAAGAAACACAGGTTTGATCCCTGGTTTGAGAAGATCCCCTGGAAGAGGAAATTGTAACCTGCTCCAGTATTCTTGCCTGGAAAATTCCATGGAGGGAGGAGCCTGGTGGACTACAGTCCATTTGGTAAAAAAGAGTCAAATATGACTGAGCACAAATGTTGTATTTTGTCTTGCATCTTGCTGAGTTTTCACATAAGTTTGGCTACTATTAGAGCTAATGTACTATGTTAGATTATGTACTTATATTTTCTATCTATTAATGATAGTGATTGTTATCATTTGCATTAACTTTCCATTTTTCAGATGACTAAATTCTCAAATTTTATTACTAAATTCATCAGAAGAATAATGTGAATAACACTTGGTGATTTGGGGCTTTTTGTTATTGTTCACTCTTAATAAGGAGTTTCTTATTGATTCCTGATAGTCTTTAATAGGTTAAAGGCATTTTCTTCTAGTCTTAGTTTGTCATATGATTAAAAAAAAAAGAATACATACTTATTGTTTCCAATTCTTCTTTAGTATCTAAAGAAATTTTTATACATTTTTATCCTTTAATGTAATAACATATTAGGTTATTAGATGCGTGCATGCTAAGTCACTTCAGTCGTGTCTGAGTCTTTGCAACACAATGGACTGTAGCCATCCAGGCTCTTCTGTCCATGGGATTCTGCATGCGTTTGCCATGCCCTCCTCCAGGAGATCTTCCCAACCCAGGGATCAATCCTCTGTTTCAAGTTTCCTGAGTTGGCAGGAGGGTTCCTTACCACTAACACCACCTGGGAAGACCAAGGTTAATAGATGTCTAGTTCTAAAACATTCTCAAATTTTACCGCATAATTTTCCCCTGCATCTTGCATATTTCTTTTATTTTGAGTTGATATATTGTTATTGTTACTTCCAATGTTGAATATATATTTTTTCAATATTTCTTATTTTCTCATAAAATACTTAAGAAATATTTTCTGAAAAATTTCAGCAACATCAAATATTTGATATGTTTTATTCCCAGTTGCAGTCAGCTCTAATATGTTATATTATGTTTACATTTCCTATTTAACCAGAACAATATTTAGAAAAAAAAAATTTTGATTTTCTCTTTTCCTTCCTTCTTCCCTCTCTCCTTCTCTTTCTTTCCCTCCCTTCCTTTTTACCCTCTTTCCTTCCTTTTTTCCTCCCTACCAGTTCTACTAATTTCACTAATGCCACTCTCCAAAACTGAAATGTATGTGTTTTGGGCTTTAATATGTCATTGCATTTTTAACCAGACACACAAAACACTGCCACAGTGACAAACACCATGGCTTCCTCACTCAATAGCTATACTCCAATCTTGCCTACTAACAAAATTTTAATTTTATTTTGACACCAATGTTCTTAGTATAAGAAGATCAATTATCATTTGTTCTGATCATTCAAACCAATCTTATTCTCTGGGACAGATCCTTGCTTTCACAGCTGTCCTTATGTAACTATAGGTGGACACGTAACATAGTTCTAACCAATGAGTTATAGTTGGGAGTCTCCTGATGGAGCACTGGGAAAAGGGATCTCCTTCTAGACAATAGTGTGCAAGGCATTTATGCCATTGAAGGAAATCTTTTAAATATGTGGCTGCTGCAGCTGTGGCAATATCACTTGATATCTTAGGGAAAAACAAGAAAAGTACAGGAATATTACAGAAGGAACAGGGTTTTCACGCTTTTCTTTGTAATAGGCTTTCTAAATTTTAGCTGTGCTCATGGGTGCTTGAAATAAAGCTAAAATGTACCAACTTTTCTTGATGCTACTTGCTATCAGGTCATTAAAGATACGCAAATTCCAATAGTTTCTTTCTCTCCCTTTTCTCCTATTGTTGTGATGAAGATAACATGGCTTTAGTTAATGTAATCCTATACTATAAGGTGAATTAGGAATGGAAGCACTATAAAAATAGTGTAACAAGATAGAAAGACACCAGATCTCCAATTCTGTGGAGCATCTTTCTGGCCATGGACCATGCACTTGAACGTTTATGTAATAAATAATTAAATTTCCATGTAGTGACCCTTATTTTAATTTGGAGTTTCCTGTCCCTTAAATCCCAAACTAAACTAACACTGATCCTGATCCAGATTCTTGATTTGCAAGTCACATAATGGAAAGGGTAACTGGTTAATTTCAGGTTCTCATTAAGTAAAGTAATAAATATTTTCTTACTTTGCGGTTGGCTTTTCTGTTGTTGTTGTTTAGTCACTAAGTTGTGTCTGATTCTTTGTGACCCCATGGGCTATAACCTACCAGGCTCCTCTGTCCACGGGATTTCTCAGGCAAAACTGCTGGAGTTGAGTAGCCATATCCTTCTCCAGGAGATCATCTGGACCCCCGATCGAACCTGTGTCTCCTGCATTGGTAGGCAGATTCTTTACCACTGAGCCATACTTGAAGACAAATCATTCACCATGGTTAACAATTAAAGCTTCACATATATATCCATAGACTATTGTCTATATTAACAAGTTTTCTATGTGAGAAACAGAATTTATTAGATTTGACTTTGCTGGGATACATTTTGAGACAACATTATACTTACTGACCTACACTGCTAGTTTTCATAGGCAGAGTTTTGAAAGAGAATAATCTTCCCTACAATATAACATTTAAACTTCAATATTTCATAGCTATATTATATATTTTTCAGCATGATATCATAATCTCCATTTAATTTCATAATTGACTTCATATAGGTATATATACATATATGTTTATCTAGGTGTTTGAATTCTAATATTCAAAATTCTATTTCCAGTCAGTTATGCCCTTTGTCATGATATAGCCCAGATACAAAGCTCTTAATTTTTTCTCATTCGAATAGCTATGTAAGAATGGCATAAATAAATGCTTTCATCCAAATGAAGGGCATTCTTTTGAGCCAGTGTAGATTATAAAGATTGTGACTAGTGTGTTGTGTTTAGAAAGTTAACATGTGTAAAGTTAATCCTTAATTAATATAACGAATATTCTGGGGGCAATAGTACCACGAGGAAGACAGAAAAGTTGAAGGTTGTTTCCTTTTTCAATTGATTTGTATTTCAGGTTCATTCTGTGTCTTTAAACTGTCAGCCTTACTACTGCTTGAATATCTTGGCTCTGCGTATATGAACACAGTCAACTCTTTCATTGCCTTGAGCATTGCTGGAGGATATTCAAGCTATTTGCTGATCTCTAGCTATGTTTTAACCAAACTTTATTTTATAAGGAGTCCCTAGGCTCAACCATGAGGCATTTTTATGCCTCCTTTGATTGATGCTTCCTGCCAAGGCCCTTAGTGATTTGGTAATATTTTAAATCCCTGCCTAAGTTGTTTTACTATTAGATAACTAGCGTGGAAAGCTGCCAGAATATTTGCATCTTTTCTTTGTGGCCAAGAATAGATTTAATGGTTCCTGAGAGAATTTTATTGTTTGATGGCTTTTCCCATTCTCATGTCAGCTTTCTGTGGTTTCATAGAAAACTTATTATCTTTGAAGTCAGGCCTCCTTCACCTACCCTTCTGATCCTACTTCCAAATTTTCTTTTCTCAGAACATAGAATTAAAAGTCAACCACATTTGATTCAGAAACTATGCCCTACTAGTATTTGTCTTAGGCCAAGATACTGACCTCTGAGTCACAAGTTCTGCAAGATGCACTTTGGGATAAGTAAATAGTTATGATAGAACAGTGCCAGTGCCAGGACATAGTAAATAGTTTAAGTTCAGTATAAGTTCAGAAATAAAATAATTTCAGTTACTCATATTGCAGTTATAATCAGTCCTTTTGTACTGCACGATTAAATCATGAGAGATTTTTAAATAAAAAATGTAGTTTGTAGTCAACATTTATTATCTATCTATATTAATATTTACTAAAGTATTTGTTTCTCTTCCCTTTAGTTCTGAACTGCCTGCTTGCTAACTCAGAACGTTCCTGATTTTGTAGGGAATTATGTATTTTTAAAATTAGAAATGTATGACTGAAATACAGTACCATCTATTTATTACCCTGGGATCAGTTCAGTTCAGTTGCTCAGTTGTGTCAGACTCTACAACCTCAGGGACTGTAGGATGCCAGGATTTTCTGTCCATCACCAGCTCCTGGAGGTGACTCAGACTCATGTCCATTGAGTCAGTGATGCCATCCAATCATCTCATCCTCTGTTGTCCCCCTTCTCCTCCTTGGGATGCATATACCTTGGGATGGTTATATGCATTTTGGAATTTACTGAATGTCTATTTTGATGATAAAAACATCTATCAGTAATTTTTTAAAAATCAATTTGAAGTTTTCAGACTTGTATTCAAGAAGATTATATCTTAAAATGCAGGTAATATTTTATATTCTAGTTATATCAGGAGCATTATTTTGCTTCCTTTAAGCTTTAAATAGTTCTTTATGTAAAGTCTGATAAATGGACCCTTTATGATTTCAATGAATTGCACTAGTTTTCTATTACTCTGAAGATTTGGCATAAGCAATAAATCTTTGTATTCAACATGACTTTTTATGTCCCCACGATTACCTTAGTCTCTCATGGACTTTTGTACTTATACTTTAAAATTAATAATTTTCTCTTAGTTCTGTAGCAATATTATTCTAGTTTCACATGTAGGGAAATATTCTTTGTAATTTCTGTGGGAATGAGAATATTTTCTGAGCAGTGTATACTACTTCAACTTCTGTGCACTGGATTCATGACTTGAGACTTGATAAATCTAGAGCCTAGAAATTGTATATTCTTCTGAGAAATCCCACTGCTGGGTATCTCAAAAGTTTTAGAGAAATTAAAAGTAATAAGCTTCTAGGAATAAGAGAAACTAATTAAAAAAAATTTTTTTTAATTTAAAGCATCTTTCATGAGTCATTGTTCAAAAAGACTACTGAAGAAACCAGTCCATTAGGAATAAAAGATGAGGATTTCTGTTTCCTTCCACTTCAGATATAGAAAGAGTTGCAAGAGAATGTTCCTCCACCTTAGCATTAAGAATCTTTAAGTCAGAGTTTCATAAACTCATAGAGACATGGACATGCAAAGATACCTATTGAATTATAATCCACAGAGTAATTAACTTGACCTAGAAGAGAAGTGACCCATGTCTGCTTTTTTATCTGGTGAAACAGCAGGAGGAGAAAAAATGCCATCATAGCTGTGACTAAGGAGAAAACAGATCCTTTTAAAAAGTTCTTAAAGACTGATAATGTGCTGGTATGACAGTTTTGAGTCCCAGGGAGGTAGAAACAAAGAAAATTTGCAACTACCTGCCAAATGTTTTCCACAAGCTTCTTTTAGCACTAAGGAGAAAATTGTGCACATCACGGAAGAGCTGAGACAGATTCCACCTGGGATTCAGGTATGGAGAGAATGCTGAAGTCTGAGGGGAGAGCAGTGCACCAAAAGAAATCCTTATGCACTTAAGGAACTCATGGCATGATAGTGCGATGGGCCTGCTAAAATGTAAAGGCAGGGAGGGATAACTGAGAGAAAATCTCCACGCCTCTACACCTTCTACTGAGTAGGAGACAACATCTGTTTATGTCTGAAGGGGAGCTGAGAGTAAGCCTTCAGATGCAGGTGCACAAAGATACCTGAATGCTGAGAAGCATGCCGAAGGGAGAGAATTTCCATAGACACTCTGGATCTCACAGTGAGCATGAGGCAGAAGACATATTTGGCTGGGTGTGGAAAGAGAGATGAGATAAAACTCTCCAAGGTGCCTGATCATGGAGTCTAATGAAGTCTGAGGACAGGGAAACAGAGATGCTGCAAGCATTCAAAACCCAAGTCTACTAAAAGAAAGAATTTGAATTTAATTTCTTTAAATTTAAATCTGAATTTACCTTCAAATAATTTGAGACCTCACTGAACTAAATATAACAAAAGCAGCAACAGATTCTAGGCCAAGCTCAAATGCAGACGGGGTTGATTTAGAAGAAGGAGCATGCTTTTTTCTAGACATACATATTATTTATTTTGGAATCCATTTTTTTTCAAATTTTATGACATTTAAGAGAAATTTATTAGATAATAAGAAAGAAAACTAGACTGATAATCAACAATGAATCAGGCAGGAGGCATCAAAATTATCAATCAGTGATTTAAAATAACCATGATAAAAATGTTAAAGGGTTTCATGGAAAAGGCCAGCTATTTCAAAGTAACTATGACAAATGCATCATAGCATCTAGAGAAAAAGGCAGAAAACAGCAAGAATGAACAGATGGGATGTATCATCAGAGGAATAGATATTATAAAAGATTCAGTCAGTCATTTCAGTCACTCAGTCGTGTCTGACACTTTGTGACCCCATGGACTGCAGCATGCCAGGCTTCCCTGTCCATCATCAACTCCCAGAGCTTGCTCAAACTCATGTCCATTGAGTCAGTGATGCCATCCAACAATCTCATCCTCTGACTTCCCCTTCTTCTCCTGCCTTCAATCTTTCCCAGCATCAGGGTATTTTCAGTGAGTCAGTTCTTCGCATCAGGTGGCCAAAGTATTGGCGTTTCAGCTTCAGCATCAGTCCTTCCAATGAATATTTAGGACTAATTTTCTTTAGGATGCATTGGTTGGATCTCCTTGCTGTCCAAGGGACTCTCAAGGGTCTTCTCCAACACCACAGTTCAAAAGCATCAATTCTTCAGTTCTCCGCTTTCTTTATGGTCCAACTCTCACCTCCATACATGACTACTGGAAAAAATCATAGCCTTGACTAGATGGACATTTGTTGGCAAAGTAATGTCTCTACTTTTTAATATGATATCTAGATTGGTCATAGCTTTTCTTTCAAGAAACAAGTGTCTTTTAATTTCAAGGCTTCAGTTACCATGTGCAGTGATTTTGGAGCCCCCCAAAATAAAGTCTGTCACTGTTTCAATTGTTTCCCATTTATTTGCCATGAAGTGATGAGACTGGATGCCATAATCTTCATTTTCTGAATGTTGAGTTTTAAGCTAGCTTTTTCACTCTCCTCTTTTACTTTTAACAAAAAGTTCCTCAGTTCTTTGTTTTCAGCCATAAGGGTGGTGTCACCTGCGTATGTGAGTTTTTTGATATTTCTCCCAACAATCTTGATTCCAGCTTTTGCTTAATCCAGTCCAGCATTTCACATAATGTGCTCTGCATAGAAGCTAAATATGCAGGGTTACAATATACAGCCTTGACGTACTCCTTTCCCAATTTGGAACCAGTCTGTTGTTCCATGTCCAGTTCTAACTGTTGCTTCCTGACCTGCATATAGATTTCTCAGGAGGTAGGTCAGGTGGTCTGGTATTCCAATCTCTTTAAGAATGTTCCACAGTTTGTTGTGATCCACACAGTCCAAGGCTTTGGCATAGTAAATAAAGCAGAGGTAGATGTCTCTCTGGAACTCTCTTGCTTTTTTACGTGATTCAACAGTTGTTGGCAATTTGATCTCTGTTTCCCCTGCCTTTTCTAAATCCAGCTTGAATATCTGGAAGTTCTCAGTTCATGTGCTGTTGAGGCCTGACTTGGAGAATTTTAAGCGTTATTTTGCTAGTGTGTGAGATGAATGCAATTGTGTGGTAGTTTGAACATTCTTTGGCATTGCCTTTCTTTGGGATTGGAGTGAAAACTGACATTTTCCAGTCCTGTGGGCACTGATGAGTTTTCCAAATTAGCTGGCATATTGAGTGCAGCACTTTCACAGCATTATCTTTTAGGATTTGAAATAGTTCCAGTGGAACTTCGTCACCCTCACTAGTTTTGTAGTGATGCTTCCTAGGGCCCACTTGACTTTGGACTCCAGGATATCTAGCTCTAGGCAAGTGATCATACCATCATGGTTATCTGGGTCATGAAGAACTTTTTTTGTATATTTCTTCCATGTATTCTTGCCACCTTTTCTTAATATCTTCTGCTTCTATTAGGTCCGAACCATTTCTGTCCTTTATTGTGTCCATCTTTGCATGAAGTGTCCTCTTGGTATCTTTAATTTTCTTGAAGGAGTTTCTAGTCTTTCCCATTGTATCGTTTTCCTCTATTTCTTTGCACCAATCACTGAGGAAGGCTTTGTTATCTTTCCTTGCTGTTCTTTGGAACCCTGCATTCATATGTATATAGCTTTCCTTTTCTCCTTTGCCTTTAGCTTCTCTTCTTTTCTCAGCTATTTGTAAGGCTTCTTTAAACAAGCATTTTGCCTTTTTGCATTTCTTTTCCCTTGGGATGGTCTTGATCACTGCCTCCTCTACAATGTCAAATATAAATGCTAAAAATGAAAAGTATGGTAACAGAGATGAAGAATCCTTCCTATGAGCTATCAGCATACTGTGTATATCAGAGAAAAGAATCAGTGGTCAGTATCCTTAAACATAGGTCAAAGAAATTTTTCAAATTTAAATAGCAAAAATCAAAATGGTAAAACAAAAAAAAGAGAGAGAGAGAGAGAACAGAACTTGCAAGAAACGGGATAATATAAAATAGTCTAGCACATCATTTGGGGCTTCCCAAGTGTCTCACTGGTAAAAAATCTGCCTGCCAATGGAGGACTCACAGGTTCAATCCCTGGATTGGGAGGATCCTCTGGAGTAGGAAATGGCAACCCACTCCAGTGTCCTTGCCTAGAAAATTCCTTGGACAGAGGAGCCTGGTGGGTTGCAGTCCATGGGGTTCTGGAGTTTGATACGACTGAATGACTGAGCATGCATGCAACACGTTATTTGGAGTCCAAGAACAAGAAACATCTAGAGAGAAAGAAAGACATTACATACAGTGGAACAACATAAAGAGTGCTGCTGATTACTTACCAGAAACGGCTGAACCCAGATTTTGGAATTGCATCATTCTAGTGTGGGAAAGTCAAGGCTATGGTTTTTCCAGTGGTCATGTATGGATGTGGGAGTTGGGCTGTGAAGAAAGCTGAGCACTGAAGAATTGATGCTTTTGAACTGTGGTGTTGGAGAAGACTCTTGAGAGTCCCTTGGACTGCAAGGAGATCCAACCAGTCCATCCTAAAGGAGATCAGTCCTGGGTGTTCAGTAGAAGGACTGATGCTAAAGCTGAAACTCCAGTACTTTGGCCACCACATGCGATGAGTTGATTCATTGGAAAAGACTCTGATGCTGGGAGGGATTGTGGGCAGGAGGGAAAGGGGACGACAGAGGATGAGATGGCTGGATGGCATCACTGACTCGATGGACATGAGTTTGAGTAAACTCCGGGAGTTGGTGATGGACAGGGAGGCCTGGCATGGGATCACAAAGAGTCAGACACGACTGAGCAACTGAACTGTACTGAACTGGAGTGTGGGAAAATAAAAATCATTCCCAGAGATTTCTATATGTCTATATTTAAAATAAATATATTTAAAAATAAATTTGAAATAAAGACATGTTCAGATAAGCAAAAGTTTGAAGAATTCAGCTAATGCAAACTGAACTACAAGAAATGTAAAAAGAAGTTCTTCAGGCTGTATACAATGAATGAATAATGCCAGAAAAAGCAAATATGTAAGTAAATATATTTCTAAATTTCTACATCTATGTCCGTATGTTTATATATATCAATATCTTTATCTCTTTAAATATGTTTTAGGTACTATTGACAATTTAAAGTAAGATAACAACAGTGGATTTTGAGATCTATAGCATATGTAGAATTAAACATAAGGACACAAAGAACATGAGCATGATAATTTGGAGTAAGCTTTTGTCGGATTCTTACATAGTTTATAAAGTAGTAGATTATTTTTGAAGTTATATTTGATAATTAAAAATGCATAAAGGAAAGCACAAAAATTAACAACACAAAAAGACATGACTAAAAATCAACAGAGGAGATAAAATAGAATGCTAAAAATATCAATTTATTCTGGAGATATCAGGAAAAGATGAACGATTAAGAGAGAACAGACATGCAAATAGAAAACAAATACCGTTTTAGTAGACTTAAACCAAAATGTATCAATTATTACTTAAAAAGTAATGTCATTTGATTCCTCCAGAAAGTTTACCCAAGACAAAGTTAGAAGCTCAAAGTATTTATTCATGAAACACTTGTGATAAATAATAAAAGGGAGAGTCAGTAGGAATGTGTAAGAAAAGCCTTCATGTTGCAAAAGTATATTCAATACCATAAAGAAAATGGATTGTGCAAAAAGAGCATCACATTGTGAAATATCATTCTGTTTGCATTGTATTAAAGGCACATGCAATGTGCCAGTGTTGTTGATGTTGACCTTTGTCACCTGGCCAAAGTAGTGTTTGACAGGTTTATCCACCACAGAGTCACTCCACTCTTCAATACTCTATTTTTCAGAAGTGAGTCACTATTTGGTACAGTTCATGTTCAAGGATTGTGAAGAAGTTAAGCTCCTCCTCCTTGATAGAGGAGTAGCTACATAATTTGGAATTTTTTTTTAAATATAAATTTATTTATTTTAATTGGAGGTTAATTACTTTACAATATGGTATTGGTTTTGCCATACATCAACATGAATCTGCCACTGGTATACATGTGTTCCCCATCCTGAACCCCCCTCCCTCCTCCCTCCCCGTGCTATCCCTCAGGGTCGTCTCAGTGCACCAGCCCCAAGCATCCAGTATCATGCATCGAACCTGGACTGGTGATTCATTTCATATATGATATTATACATGTTTCAATGCCATTCTCCCAAATCATCCCACCCTCTCCCTCTTCCTCGTACATTTATCTCTTCTCTCACATTTATTCATTCAGTTACTTAAGTTAATACGGACTTACGTATATTTATTTTATACTTTGTGTTATTGCTCAAATAGTTCCAGCTTTGAGCAATTGGTCAATTTGTTTTGGTAGCTTTGGCCATTTGGAGCTCTTTCAGTTAGGCTCCTGTGTCCATTTGGCATTCACCAACATTTCTGTTCTTTTATTTTTTTTAATCATTCCCTTACTTTCTGACACTGCAAGATGCTCCAGGTTCATGGGTTCATAAACAAAGATCTGGGAGCTGGGTAGGCTTAATTCCTTGTCATTGTTGCTTCTTCAGTTCAGTCTCTCAGTCGTGTCAGACTCTGCTACCCCATGGACTGCAGCACGCCAGGCTTCTCTGTCCATCACCAACTCCTGGAGCTTGCTCAAACTCATGTCCATTGAGTAGGTGATGCTATCCTACCATCTCATCATCTGTTGTCCCCTTTTCCTCCTGCCTTCATTTTTTCTCAGCATCAGGGTCTTTTCCAATGAGTCAGTTCTTTGTATGAGGTGTTGTTAGCATACAAATTTGTATATGCACAAACATATATAATTATTTATCTATCTGTATGTCTGTATCTATATCAAGCTAAACATGAAAGTGGAAGTCGCTCAGTCTTATCCGACTCTTTGAGATCCCATGGCCTATGCAGGCCATGGAATTCTCTAGCCCAGAATACTGGAGTGGGTAGTCTTCCCCTTTTCCAGGGGATTTTCCCAACCCAGGGATCAAACCCAGGTCTCCCGCATTGTGGGCAGATTCTTTACCAGTTGAGCCACAAGGAAAGCCCAAGAATACTGGAGTGGGTAGCCTATCCCTTCTCCAGGGGATCTTCCTGACCCAGAATTCAAACGAGAGTTTCCCGTATTGCAGGCAGATTCTTTTCCAGCTGAGCTATCAGGGAAGCCCCAAGCTAAACATGGATTCATACAACTGTCTCTCACTCTAATCCGTTACCATATGGTTCATCGTAGTCCCCCTTCTCCTTGCTTACATGTGACTCTCTTTCTGATAATGATAAACCTAGCTCACAACATTCACCATCTATTAATATTTACTTATTTGTTAACTGTACTATACATATGCAGTCTTTTCAGACTTGTTAATCCCCGCCCCTGTAAGAAACAACCAGAGGACAGTAGTTGAGATGGAAAGAATCATCTTTGGGAAAAAAATAGATGCTGTTATTTAAAAGATGTTATCTGGATATACATTAAAAAAGCAATGTTTCTAAGTTGGTAATGTTTTCAAATGTTAAGTGGGTTAAGTCAAATCCAATAAATCAAGTTATCAAAAACTGTCATAAAATAATTCAAAATCTGTGTAAAGGTTTTGTCTTGCTGTACTAAGAATGACATAGGCATAAATACATATCACTGGTATCAAGATGTTCTGAGGAGATAAAAGACATATAGAAAGAGAGGTTTCATTAGTGGCACATGATCACTAAGGGCTGCATGGTATGTGTATACAAGTCACTGGAGATAAGATAAATATTTTAAACTATTGTGTCTGAGAGATCACTAGTTAATAATAAGTAGAATGATAATGTAAGGGTAAGCGTTCATAGGCTTCTTATCTTATTTCTTCCACTTCCTTAAGTTTGGGAGCGAGGTTTACCATGATGGCATACTTGATTTATTACAGGTCTCAGGTAGTCTTGAGACTGCCAAACAGCCTTGAAACAAATCCAGGGAGTATCAGATACGTCCAAATGTTACTCTCATCCATGGCAATGAACTGTGATTTTGAGATCCATTCCAACAAAGTAATCCAAGAATCAGGAAGCCAGCAAGCCAGAATTTTTCTTATTCTACAAAGATACTTAGAGATTATGATGGAAGTACAGGCTTTGTTTATCATATACCTAACATATATTCTTACTACGGGTTGATTTTACTTTCTTCAATTTGCAAAAGACTGATGGAAAATCCACTATAATGGAAGACAAAAGAACTAAATTATAATGTTAGCTCTTTCATTGACTTAGTCGTTTAAACTTCTGAAAGTCACTCAACCTCTGTGAGACTTATTTTAATTTTTCGTACACTAGAAAGTAATTCTCTCAGGATGCTATAAATAAAATTCAAGTAAAATAAACAGGTGAAAGGAAGTCCATGATTGGATTTTTCAGGCTGTCTCAAAAAGCTGTTTCTTCACTGCAGTTTAGGCAACTTTGTTGTATCTGTGATGCAAAAAAAATTTTTATGTGTTGTGTTTGCAGTTTCTAGTTTACCTGTAATAATTATATATGTGGTGCTATTTTATTTTTATAATCTTTACTATCTTTTATATCCATAATATATATTTAGTTGCTATTAAAAACCTATAACACTTATTTATTACCAAATTATTATATTTATTACCAAATTATTACATTTGGTACCAAATTATTAGAGATGGATAATATTTTAATTTATTATAATATTTACTGATTTTTATGGAGATAATGTCTTAATTCAAAATAGTGATTTTATTTATGAAAACCTTAGTCATTGTAGCACACCACTACTGGAGCTGGTATATTCTGGATGGAGATGCATTTCAGTAAATCACATGAGGGGTGTAGTTTAGGATCAGCACTATAATAATCTTAGCTACATCATTAGCAGCGTTATCTTTAAATATACAGAATTTTTAAAAGGAGGCTTAACATGTATCTATTATTGCATATAAAATTTCACTTAAAAATCCAAAACAAATTCCAGAAAAATGAACTTCATTTTCCCATGCAGGCCGGTACTATCCAAGCATGTAAAATCAGAGTTGAATTTTGTGGTTTGAAACATCCTATCACGGATTTTCATACATTATAAGCCACAATAAGTCAAAACCTCCATCTGCAAGTCCAATGGCTCTATGGTCCGGTCATCAGTGAACAATGCTGATTAAGGAGCTATATGTCATTTGGCAGTTATTTCATGACACAATGATTATCTTAAAGTTGTTAATTCAACAGGAAGACTTTCATAAGAAGAGTACATTTTTTGAATACTGTTTTATTCTCCAGTTCAGTGCCCATTTACTGTTTGCTTTTCACCCCCCAAAAATCTCATGGAGCAAGTCAGCATGTAAATAAGTCATTAGCTAAGGGAAAGGGAAATCAAAAAAAACCCCAACTCAACACTAATAAGATATCAGATGGGTTCCTAGTAATAAGCATAGGAAAATGATAGATGTATTTCCTACTTCTCCAGGAGTTTCTATCTGACCTAGTTGCAATTGTTGAGTGTGTTTTCTATACATAAATCTTGAGAAACTGCTAAGAGAGATTTGGAAAGCTTTGTGATTTCTAAATGTGTTTTAAAAGTGAAATAACTCTGGTTGAAGAGGATTAATAAAAATAAAACATGGTTTTATGAGATTAGGGGAAAAAAGTAAAATCTCAGTGATCATATAAACAAGTGATAATTTAAATTCCTAATAAGACATAATGTAAATATCTGTATTTCTTGTTCCCAGGAGTCAACAAACGTAAAAAAAGTTTTTATCCCAGGAGAAAAACTGAAAGATAGACAAAATAGACTAAAAAGAGAAAATTATAAATTGCAGGAGCTATTCCACAGCTTAGGCCACTTTCAATCAAGGCCCTTCCAAAAATGACAGTCAGCAGGTGAGATCTGTGAGCTAGAGAAACAAGCGCAGTGCAGATTCCTCAGGCTAGACAATGCAGAAGTGATTGCTTCCCCAGAATGTTTCAGAACTATATCTCTCTACAAACACCCAACATAGCCCTGGGTGGTGCCAGATTTTGTTGACAAAATAATTTGACATAAACTCTTCCAATATAGAGGAGATTTTCAAGAGTTACCACGCTGCCGTCTAGAACTTATATACTTTTGTAGTAAAAAGAAAAGAGCAAAGAAAAAAAAAATTACCTTTGTGATTCTTCGTTTCAAAGAGCCCACTCAAAATACGAGAAGAGTTTTGTGGAAGCAAAATAGACCACATGGGATAATAAGAAAATTTAAATAGCTTTGTAAGAAAAATGGGCACTAGTTTGTCACGTATAGAGTACCTGACATGGAATACTGAAAATTCAGTGATAAATGAGACGAGTGTAGGAGGAAGAAAAAAGTGAGTTGGATATATTCAATTTGCTGTAAAACAAATCTCAGGAGAGGAGTGGGATTTATACTACCTCAATAGCTGGGAGAGAAGTTTGTCAGGGAAAGCATGAAAATGATTAGATGTTTTAAATGAACTAATCAGCACTTCTTCAGGGGCTTCTCATTTCTCAAAAGGCACTCCTACTTGGTTCCATACTTACTCCCTAAAGTACAGACAGTAATTGTCCTGATTGCAATTTTGAGGTCATGTTGAGGATGAAAGACAGAGAGGATTTGTGTAAGTCAGTGTGTTAAAATTGCATATAAATAAAATATTGATTGATTTGTCACAATTATTATAAAGCTGACCTTTTAGATTCCTGCTATGGGCCAAGTTATTAAGGTCATAACCCAAGTAGTGATTGATTTTTGTAAAAACTTTGATCTAATTAAATCTTTAATCACAAATATGTTATAACCTGGTCAAAAATATATATTAGAATTACATGAAAAAATTAATATTCTTCCAGAGTTTTAAAGAGAAGGAAATAGACAAAGACAGGAATAAAACAATGATCCTTTCTGCCATATAAACTTTGAGTCAGAACAATATCACTGTGGAATGATTAAGGTCATTTTTTTGTTGTTGCTATTGATTTCAATTTATCTGGCTGTGCCAGGTCTCAGTTGTGGGATGTGGGATCAAGTTCTCTTATTAGGGATTGAACTTGGCCTCTTGGGAGCTACAGTCTTAGCCACTGGACCACCAGGGAAGTCCCTAAGGTAATATTAATAATAACTTTTATTTATTGAGCACTTAGTAATCATATGGTAACTGCTGGTTCTTTTTACACACCGGATACTGTTCCAAGTGCTTTCATACTGTATTTCATTCAATACAAATAATAGCTCTGGAAATAAATTTGTTATCCCTATTTTCCATACAAGCAAAGTGAGTTGACAATATTTAACAACTGGATCATAGGATAGAAAGCACAGAGATAACCCATGCACCTTTGGTTGTTTTTATGTGTGTGCATTTATTTGTGATATGAAATATTTATATCTTTATTAATTATACTAGTGATATTGAATCTTTCTCTATTTTATTTTTCTAGTGAGATTAAACATTTTGAACATATTATGTATGTTTGTTCAAGCATGTTACCTTCCAGTGGTCATTGTAATAAATTGTACCTTTACAGGCAGTTGTGTGATTTTTCTCCTCCATAGAAATCAATGAAAACTGCAAGGAGTCTGAATACAAGGATTGGAAATGATTTAGTAAAAGTATATATTTGGAGAATCTATACTGGAATGTTTGTTTTCCTATGGTCTCTTTTTTGAAGAGCCCTTTATAAACTTTTAAAATTTCTTTCAGTCTTATTTCTAATTATACAAAAGTGAGTATTCCAATATATATGATTTGCAAATATAAACTGAGTTGTACTTATGGTCTTTTTTTTTTTCCTAGATTTTTTTTTTAACTGTTGTACTATGTGCAAAATTATTATTTTCTGGATTCTTGCTTTTAATTTCCTTATATCAGATTTTAATAGTAAATGTGAATTTGATTTTCAAAAATTTAATACCTGTTTTTGCTGCATATCTTAAGAGTATGATACTATGTTCCTATTAAAGAATTTAATATTATATTTCACTTATAAGGTTAGTAATCTGATTTTCTTCTTACTCTCTCCTTTTAAATTAAGCTACTTGCTTTGTGTTATAGTCAAGATAGGCAGCATCTATTCATCAGTTCTCTTTCTAATTAGTTTCTCCTCTTATATCTAAAAATCATAGATGCTGCCTTTTCCCCTACAATTTTTACCTATCACCTTCTTTTATCACAGTCAGTACCACGTGAGCCAAAACATATATACAGCATCCAACTTATAAGTATTTATTTATTTTACAGGTAAAAAATAACAACTGTTTTCAAGTTTTATCAATATTTGTTCTACAAACTAATTGCTTCATAAAAATCAAACATTTATTGGATATCCATTGAGTGAAAGAACTTTATGAATATAAAGAATCAACAAAGCAATTATCTGGCTTCATGATGTTCACATATACGAACACACATTTAAAGCTTTTCAATATGAAGAATGAGGAAAAGAGGCAATTTTATGCAGCTTTTCCTCATTAATATTAGGAACTTTTATTTCTGTGGTGGGTTTGAGATATTGTTGAAGTATTGGGGAAAATGAGAAACCAGAGAGCATAATAATGATGATAATCAGGTATCTTTAATTTTTACCTTCATAAATGGATCTGGATCTATTTAAAAATATATATATTTTCTTTCTTTATTTGGCTGCGCCAGGTCTTAGTTGTGACATACGAGCATGTGAACTCAGCTCTTTCAATTATGGCATGTGAACTCCTAAGTCGCAGCATGTGGGATTTAGTTCCCTGATCAGGGATTGAACCTGGGCACCCTGTACTGGGAGCACGGTGACCCAGCCACTGGATGACCAGGGAAGTCCCTAAATCTATTTTTTAATTGAAGGATAAGAATTCTGCCTACCAATATAATGTAGACTATTTTAATTACTGGGGAATTTACAGCAGAAGCAGGGGAAGGTTTAGCTCTCTAACAGTATGGTTAGCTCTCTAACACTGTAAAATCACACCATGGTGAGAAATTTGAGGGAAGATGGTTGGAAAAAAAGCAGTGGGAAGAAAGACTGACTGGACCAATTAGCAAAGTAAAACTGCAGGAGAAAGTGTATAAATCATCACAGGAGCAAGTGGACTAAACAAGTTTATATTAATAACTAATGAATATCCTGGTTGGGCTGGAACTCTCTCTTTAAAGGGAAGAAGAAATGCAGATACAAGTAAAAGGATAAAAGCCTCAGTGAGATGATAAATAGCTTTCCAAATTATCCCATTATAAACACTGCTTTCCAATGAAACCAATGTGAGTGGAATAATTTATGGGTATTCAAAAGAAAATGTGGCTACAGACAGAATCTTAGGGGAATAAAGTGCTGAAAAGCACTAGTTAAAAAGGAAGTAAATGGATTTAGTTCACACCAATAGGTCTGATGTAGCTTCAGAAATGGGATTTTCCCACGGTTCTAATGAAACCCTCAAGATTCTTAAAACTCTTCCATCATAGTGCAACTTTTAACTTTATAGGTTTAAGGAAAATAAGTATTTTCATATAAATATAAAATGCAGTAACCTTGGCTTATTTCTTTTCAAAATCCATGTTGTTAATCTAGACTTTAAGAAACATAGGGAGAGTATTAACATATCACTTATATGCCATAACCACCATGCTCATTACATTGAAGGGTGCGTAATTAAGACTAGCAGGATGCTTCAACAGGGACAAGTTGAGTGACAATAAGTAAAGAGGGCAGAACATTAAAATAATAATGATAATGCATAATGGTAATAATTGGTGCACTGAAACACAACTTCCAAAATCATTTTGATGGTCTGGGGAAATTTTCTCATATTTATTATAATGTATCCTTTTAAGAGGATTGGTTTGGAGCACTCCATGATGGTAGAGTAGAAAGACCACTAAACTTGACTTTTACTATGCTTGGTGAAAGTCACTCAATCTCCTGAGGTTTGTTTCCTAATTTTAAGATAGCTTTCTGGGATTGTTGCAAGGATTAAACAATCATTTTAATATTTTACCAATATTAGGTACATATTAAATATTAGCTTCCTCCCTCTATTTGTGGCACAGACACAAATATTAGCTGCAGAAACAAGTCAATAATTCCTTTTTATATTTGTGCTATGGAGGAATGCTACATTGATTTTTTTAATGATAAAATATACAGTCATCACTGTAAGATTTGCTAAAAATTGTTTTCCTTGTAAAATACATGTGTAAAGATGAACCCACATTTTAGGTGTTACGGTATAAAATATGAAAATAGCATTACAGAGAGCATTACATACAAGAAATGAAAAAAATAAGTCATTCTCATAAATGTGCTAAAAAATGATTGATTCTTATAAACTTGTAAAAAGTTTCCCAATATCATCCTTCTGTGACAAACCAAAAAGTTTCTTTCAAAGACTGAATTTTTAATAATGCCAACTTTAATAACACCTGCTATTAAAGAGGCTGAGATATAGCAAAATTTACTTACTGAATATAAAAGAACACTAAACAGTAGATTAGAGGCAAACATGGCAATAGTTATTACATGGATGGCAGAATTCACCGTTTTATATCTTAGTCAGTGCTCTCTTTGGGGGCACAAGCACACCTCGTCTGGTAATTTTTGATTTATTGGCGGCATTTCTTTAATTGCTAAATTATTAAAGGTGATGGTGCATTAGTAGATAGAGACCAAGAATGTTAGACATCCTGTAAAGCATGGAGAAGTACTGTATATTTTAAAAAATTCTCTGGATACAAATTTTGAATGTCCCTCATTGCCACTTAATATTAGGAAATAACTCTATAGACATATATAAAATATTTTTCATGGTTGTAATATATACCAAATTTTCCTGGATTTTATCTATATATCAAAGGGACATTGTCCATTGTTTTGTTTGAATTTTGCCAAAAGTCACTTTCCATTTTGGAAAATTATATTAGAATGGTAATGTTGCTTGTGATATTTGAGCCACCAATGTAACATACTTTTTTGGTTTGTATTTATAATTATTACATTTTTAGAGATTCTTTATATAAGTGTGTGCTCAGTTGCTCAGCCATGTCTAACTCTTCACAGCCCCATGGGACTGTAGCCTGCCACGCTCCTCTGCCCATGGAATTTTCCAGGCAAGAATACTAGAGCGGGGTGCCATTTCTTACTCCAGGGGATCTTCTTGATCCAGGGATCAAACTCACATCTCTTGCATTGCATGCATTGGCAGGCAGATTCTTTACCTCTAGCACCACCTGGCAAGCACTTTTTGTTGTTGTTCAGTTGCCCAGTCATGTCTGACTCTGTGACTTCATGGACTGCAGGATGCTAGGCCTCCCTGTCCCTCACCATCTCCTGGAGTTTGCCCAATTTCTTGTTCATTGCATTGGTGATGCAGTCCAGCCATCTCATCCTCCGATGCCCTCTTCTCCTTCTGCCCTCAATCTTTCCCAGCATCAGGGACTTTTCCAATGAGTTGTCTTTTGCATCAGATGACCAAAATACTGGAGCTTCAGATTCAGCATCTGTCCTTCCAGTGAATATTCAGGGTCAGTAAGTGTAAATATACTTTTTAAAGTTCTTATTTAAAACTATATGAAGAAAATATATCAATGGTATTCAGGTGATTATGTAACACTGTATTTTGAAGTTTGTCCGATAATTGAGAAATTTCTTATATTTCTAATCTATGAACACATTTTTAAATGAAGCAATAAAAATTAGTGAAATTTCATACAAATTTTACTGAGAAACACACTGATTATGTTAGCAGGGATATATATTTCCAAAATTTATAGAAAAGTTTGAAAACTATATTAATGTCACCAGATTGCTTTAAATATATCTGATTCAGAGGACCAAGTTCAGTTCAGTTCAGTTCAGTCGCTCAGTCCTGTCCGACCCTTTGCGACCCCATGAATTGCAGCACGCCAGGCCTCCCTGTCCATCACCAACTCCCAGAGTTCACTCAGATTCACATTCATCGAGTCAGTGATTCCATCCAGCCATCTCATCAACTGTCGTCCCCTTCTCCTCCTGCCCCCAATCCCTCCCAGCATCCAAGTCTTTTCCAATGAGTCAACTCTTCGCATGAGGTGGCCAAAGTACTGGAGTTTCAGCTTTAGCATCATTCCTTCCAAAGAAATCCCAGGGCTGATCTCCTTCAGAATGGACTGGTTGGATCTCCTTGCAGTCCAAGGGACTCTCAAGAGTCTTCTCCAACACCACAGTTCAAAAGCATCAATTCTTCGGCACTCAGCTTTCTTCATAGTCCAGCTCTCACATCTATATGTGACCACTGGAAAAACCATAGCATTGACTAGACGGACGTTAGTCGGTCAGAGGATTAAAGGTATATTTATTTCTTAAAGGATAGCACAATATATTACAATATGTAAAACCAAGAAAATTTTAAAAATGAGTCTAACTGTTTAGTAGATTGTTTTATTTATAGAAAGATGTTCAAATGAAAAAAAAATCTTGTGCTATACTGAGCAATGATTTTGTATCAAGGATGCTTGAAGAGATTGTGAAAAATGTTGATGATCAGCTGTGTAATGAACTGCAGTCAAGGAAATTTTCATAAAAGGGATGAAGCATCCTATGTGAAAATGAATTATTACTGCTTATATATGTCAGGTTTGTAGGATTAAAAATTAATGATAGAAGTGTTACTTTCAAAATTACTGATAATGGATAAAAAGACTGTCAATTCACAAAGCTCTTAAGAATCTCATGTGAAAACCTATTCGCTTTCCAAATGTCACTGCTTCAATAGCAGCTAGGAGGGGTCTACAAAGTGGATGTAGAGCTGATTATCAATAGCTCTAGGTACTTTAATAATTCATAATATTATTTACTGACATCAGGGATGTTAAAGAAATACTTCAAAATCAACGAAGACTACATTCGATGTTACTAATAAAATTAAGAGTAAACCATGCCATGGTAATAAAAAGAGTTTGCAATTGAAAGTAAGTTGACTTCAATGTAAAGTTAAAAAATGTTTTTATTATTTGAAATTATCAAAGAATTCGTTAAATGAAAAATTAAGTATCACAATTCAAATATCACAAAAACGATATATCGAGAACATATTTATGTTTGCAAAGTTAAATGGAATCCTTTATAAGATTCTAGAAATGAATATCAATCTCAGTGAATGGAGCTATTGAAGGATTTGTCAACAAACATTATTATTTAAAATTAGCTTTTACATCAAACATTTTTACAGCTTTCATCTTTGCAGAAGTTCAGTTCAGTTCAGTTTAGTTCAATCACTCAGTCGTGTCCGACACTTTGCGACCCCATGAATCGCAGCATGTCATGCCTCCCTGTCCATCACCAACTCCCGGAGTTCACTCAGACTCATGTTCATCGAGTCAGTGATACCATCCAGCCATCTCATCCTCTGTCGTCCCCTTCTCCTCCTGCCCCCAGTCCCTCCCAGCATCAAGGTCTTTTCCAATGAGTCAACTCTTCGCATTGGGTGGCCAAAGTACTGGAGTTTCAGCTTTAGCATCATTCCTTCCAAAGAAATCTCAGGGCTGATCTCCTTCAGAATGGACTGGTTGGATCTCCTTGCAGTCCAAGGGACTCTCAAGAGTCTTCTCCAACACCACAGTTAGATACATGCAAATAGATTGCTTTCATCTGAATGGCTACTAGAAAGAGTGGTTAGATTTTAAATTTTCGGTGTAATTTACGAAACTGGATTGAGTAATAAATTCATTTGAAACAGATGAAGAACATTTTAGCCAAGATTTTCAGAAAATTTTAATTGAGCTGTAAACCACTGTTGGGGCCAAATCATACTTTATTCAATCTAATTATGAAGGGTTTTGGATGGTGTTAAAACTTAAACACACTTCTTCAGAAAGAAAATGATTACTCTAGATTTTCAACAACATATTTGGTTGAAATGGCTGCCAGAGCTGCAGTGCAAAAGTACCAATATCAATACACACATTTTAGCAGAGGAAACATGAGCTTCCTTTTAATATCCTTTGAACACCTTTAATAGCATAGATAAAATTTAGGTTTCTCACTGAATTTCATTAATAAAGATTGTTTTAGATTGTATATAGAAGTAATTTAATTTTTGTAATGCAGAAATAAATCTAGGTTTTAGAAATCACATATTGAAATAGTTTATCTTAGTGATAGAAATTACATATGGAAACAAATTGGGGGTATTCCTTATTGAAAATCAATTTTACTCCGCTTCTGTCCTCAGAGGTTTATCACTCAGTTTGTCTATAGCAGCACTGTGCTGTGGAAAGCACAATGCACACCTCAAATGAGAGCCGCATATATGATGTCAACATTTCTATAGTCATATTGTAAAGAGAAAAAAGCAGGGGAAGGTAAAGTTAATTATAGATTATATTGAATATACTATATCCCTCAATTACTCCAACCTGTATTTAATAGTATAAACATCATTGTGCTATTTTACATTGATTTAACTTTTAATAAAAACCTAATTTAATTAAAATTGAATAAAGTTAATAATTCAGTTTTCAGTAGCATTGACCATATTTCAATAGCCATCTGGGGCTAATAGTTACCATATTGGATATCACCAGACTATAGTCTTTACAGTTATCATCATTAATAGTCTAAACAACAATTTACAACTATTAGTTAACCTAACATTGGTTTTTGTTTTAGTGTCCATCAGTTCAGTTCAGTTCATTTCAGTCGCTCAGTCGTGTCTGACTCTTTGCAACCCTATGAATCGTAGCGCGCCAGGCCTCCCTGTCCATCACCAACTCCCAGAGTTCACTCAAACTCACATCCATCGAGTTGATGATGCCATCCAGCCATCTCATCCTCTGTCGTCCCCTTCTCCTCCTGCCTCCAAGCCCTCCCAGCATCAGTCTTTTCCAATGAGTCAGCTCTTCGCATGAGGTGGCCAAAGTACTGGAGTTTCAGCTTTAGCATCAGTCCTTCCAAAGAACACCCAGGACTGATCTCTTTTAGAATGGACTGGTTGGATCTCCTTGCAGTCCAAGGGACTCTCAAGAGTCTTCTCCAACACCACAGTTCAAAAGCATCAATTCTTCGGTGCTCAGCTTTCTTCACAGTCCAACTCTCACATCCACACATGACCACCGGAAAAACCATAGCCTTGACTAGACAGACCTTTGTTGGCAAAGTAATGTCTCTGCTTTTCAATATGCTATCTAGGTTAGTGTCCATACATATCTCCATTCTTCCATTTTCCTGCACTTATGGTAAGCTCCTCTTAAGTTCAAACCTACTATAAGGAGGTACAAGAACCTATCAATACTTCATTAGGTTTTTAATGAAGCTAATTATTCTTTCCTTTACAGTTAGGACATTATATTGATTCAAGAGAATCAATGTAATGTATAAATTTGCATTAATAATGTGCAATTTAGTTATTCTTATGTGTGGTTTCAGGTTATATTTTCTATAAATGCCTTTTTAGGCAGTAAAGGTGGAGAAGGCAATGGCACCCCCCTCTAGTACTCTTGCCTGGAAAATCCCATGGATGGAGGAGCCTGGTAGGCTGCAGTCCATGGGGTCCTGAAGAGTTGGACATGACTGAGCGACTTCACTTTCACTTTTCACTTTCATGAGTTGGAGAAGGAAATGGCAACCCACTCCAGTGTTCTTGCCTGGAGAATCCCAGGGACAGGGCAGCCTAGTGGGCTGCCATCTATGGGGTCACACAGAGTTGGACACCACTGAAGCGACTTAGCAGCAGCAACAGCAGCAGCAGGCAGTAAAGGGAACTTTAGAAAATATTTGTTCCAGGGTTTATAGCCACTGATCTACATGAATACGGTAATGGTAGTTTTGTCCCTCTGTGTCAGGAAGAACAAGCCCTGTTTTATCAGGTTTTAATGAGGGCATTGTGCTCATTGATTTCTAGGCTTATTTAACTACCATACCAGCTCAACTCTCTGAACACTGCAAAACCTTACTGGCTATTACACTGATCTTTCTTCTTTATTGGATTCTTCTTTATCTCTCTCCTCTCCTTATCATTCCTGCCCATTTGACATTTTTCCTAAGGACACTAAAAATATGTGTTTTCTAATTAAGTGATCTAAAACATAAAGTGAAAATATCAAATTCTAAGAAAATGAGTAAGAAAACAGGTTATTGGTAATAAAAAGATAAAATATACTCAAGTACTTATCAGGTCCTAGGCATTGTGTTAAGAGCTTAATATAAATATATTAGTTGATATATCTCAAAGCACTCTTTTAAGAATGCACAATTGTTTATCTTCTTTTGCAATTGAGGAAGTTAATATTTGTCTTTGTTCAGACTAGGAGTAAGGAGTTGAGCTGAGAATTGCCCTCAGATCTTTAATTCCCCAAATCCTAATCTTGCCTCACAAGGAGATACAGCGTTTAGCAGATGAAAGCACCACACTAACACACCTGTGTAGAGTGGAAATTTATTACAATTGCGTGTTGTGTAGTTTCTCTTTTAGTCCTTTTGTTTTAATCTAATAAACCATTGCTGGCAGCACTCAAATGAACAACACGGATGCATTTATGTAACAGTGCCCCATGTCCAAAAGATTATGTGTTGTTTCACTATCTATCTAGTTCTACAATATTAGGTTTGTGCTAGTCATACAGCTGTTGCTAAATAGAGACTCCCCAGAACTGTCCGATTCAATATTGGTTTCAATCATTCTGCTGCCTGTGGGGTATTAGAGCATGACGGGGTTGCAGTTGCATTTCAAAAGCAAAGGACCTCACTGTTCTCAGCTCACATACAACCATTATGGTGGTCCTACATAATTTGCCATTCTTGTTTCTCTTTGCTGTTACTCTACTCTTGGTATATGGAGTAATCTGCTTGTTAGGTTTTACAACTAGCTTATAAACTATGTTTATTTTTTTTTTTTTTCACTTCAGTTAGCTTGCATTAAGGGAAATAAAAATGTTAGTGTATTTCCTCAAAATGTTCTTTGTACATTAAAGGACACTCATGCTTTCAAGGGGACCAGTTTTAACAGGTTACTCTTACTGTATTCTTTATTTTAAAGAATAGGGATGACATGCTTACTTTGAAAGATTTGTCTAAGCAATTCTCTGATGCTAACTTTAGGCTTACATTTAACCCACCATCACCTGGATGCATATAGAGTACTGATGTTTAGGAAAGTGGCTGAGATAGGTGCTTTTAAAATGGTAAGGAAAAATAATATCGTCAGTTCTAAAACTTAAATGTCTTCAGTATATCTATTAAATATATTAAAAGCATATTTTATTTGAGTTCAGTTCAGTTCAGTCACTCAGTCGTGTCCAACTCTTTGAGACCCCCATGAATTGCAGCACGCCAGGCCTCCCTGTCCATCACCAACTCCGGGAGTTCACTCAAACTCACATCCATCGAGTCGGTGATGCCATCCAGCCATCTCATCCTCGGTCGTCCCCTTCCTTTCCTGCCCCCAATCCCTCCCAGCATCAGAGTCTTTTCCAATGAGTCAACTCTTCGCATGAGGTGGCCAAAGTACTGGAGTTTCAGCTTCAGCATCGCTCTTTCCAAAGAACACCCAGGACTGATCTCCTTTAGAATGGACTGGTTGGATCTCCTTGCAGTCCAAGGGACTTTCAAGAGTCTTCTCCAACACCACAGTTCAAAAGCATCAATTCTTTGGCACTCAGCTTTCTTCACAGTCCAACTCTAGCATCCATACATGACCACAGGAAAAACCATAGCCTTGACTAGACGGACCTTTGTTGGCAAAGTAATGTCTCCACTTTTGAATGTGCTATCTAGGTTGGTCATAACTTTCCTTCCAAGGAGTAAGCATCTTTTAATTTCATGGCTGTAGTTACCATCTGCAGTGATTTTGGAGCCCCCCCAAAATAAAGTCTGACACTGTTTCCACTGTTTCCCCATCTATTTGCCATCAAATGATGGGACCAGATGCCATGATCTTCGTTTCCTGAATGTTGAGCTTTAAGTGAACTTTTGCACTGTCCTCTTTCACTTTCATCAAGAGGCTTTTTAGTTCCTCTTCACTTTCTGCTATAAGGGTAGTGTCATCTGCATATCTGAGGTTATTGATATTTCTCCCGGCAATCTTGATTTCGACTTGTGTTTTTTCCAGCCCAGCGTTTTTCATGATGTACTCTGTATATAAGTTAAATAAGCAGGGTGACAATATACAGCCTTTATGTACTCCTTTTCCTATTTGGAACCAGTCTGTTGTTCCATGTCCAGTTTTAACTGTTGCTTCCTGACCTGCATATAGGTTTCTCAAGAGGCAAATAAATTTTGAATCGTTTAATATTTTAGCAAAATCTTAAGTCTTCTTGTCTTTAAAAGAAAAATAATTATTAAAACAGGAGTTTCTCAGCCTGGTAATAAGGGTCAAAATAAATCATATATGAAATTTAGTTTATATATGAAATTTGCATGTATTATATTTCATAAATATCATTGGTGATTGCTATAATTAATGAGTTCTATTTAAAGGCTATTTTTGATAAAATTTCTAGAAAATGATGAATTTCCCCTATAAATTTATTAATAGTTTAGATTTTTTCCATCCATTAAGACATTTTCATCTAGTTTTCAAAATAACAAGAAAGAGAAATACTGTGCAAACACAAGATAGATTTCTGCAAGCTTAGAAAATGTATCCTCAGATGTGCTAAAAACTCTTACTCCATATTTTATTTTAATTATGAAAATCATCATTTCCTAGTTATTTCTCTCACAGTGGTTTTAACATTTTTCAACAACTCCTCAGTCAAAATACATTGTCAATTTTCCTAAGCTAGATGAGATATAGCAATGTATTATAGTCGAGAGTAAAATTATTTAATTGAAATTTAGATGTGTGTCAGTCAGTGCTGCAATAATGCTATATGACAAGCCACTCACAAATTCAGTCATTTAAAAATGTTAAAAATTAATTTTCATATTCATGAGTTATAGAGTGACTGCATCGTGACTGCCATAGGCTGTATTTCAGAAACTAGGCTCCAGGGTCCCAGCTCCAGATTAAAGACTGAATTCAGGTTCAGGCTCAGGGCTGTACCTTATGGTGATGAACCTTTTGGGTCTAGCAGTTGCCCAGTGCATGTGGCCATGTCCATGTATCTTATTTGCAATCTAGTCCAAAAGATAGGGGCTTTCTGAAGGTATTTTCTTTTTATAGTGAATCATCAGGGTTAAAGAAGGCAAGCCAAACTCCACAGCTACATTTCAAGTCTCTGTTTATCACTTCCAATAGCATACCACTAGCCAAAGAAATTCCATGTTCAAGTCAATGTCAAGATGAGGGCAAGTATATTTTGCCCATAATAAAGCTATACCATGGCCATAGTTATGTGATGAGATTATCAAAAAGTGAAAAATTGGAAACAGTCTAGCATCTAGGTAAGTGTCATCTAGCATAACGTAAGTGGTTTGTTGCATGAGATGTACACAGTAGGATTCAAGCAGAAGACCAATTCTTATTTTCCCCACCTCAGATGTTGTGATTTCCTTATATAAAAACCTCTTTCCTGGCCCTGAGTGAAACATCCCATCCTTTTTTGGTCAACCTGAAATTATAAAACAGGAAACTTAAACCTTAATTCAAATCTTTCCCCCTTCTTAGTGGGAAAAGTCTACTCTGGACTTAGAAGTCTGCAATAGAAGGAACAGTTAAGGTTTGACACCTCTCTTTCTTGGCACATTTGTTCTCTTTACTTGCTAGCCTTCAGTGCAGCGGTGCGAGAGGGCTCTTTCAGAATTTGTGGGAGTAGAGAAGGGGGAGTAAGAGGTGAGAGACCATCTTAAATGACCTGTAGAGTAATAGCATGGCATCAGATTCATTTGCAAAGCAAATGGAGGATTTCCTGTCCCCCCTCTTTTTTTTGGTGAAGAATGTGGTGGGATTTTTCACTTGTATGTTTCTGTTTTTTCACTTCTTGTGACTTTGTGTTTCTTTGATTAAGCTGCCAACAGCCTGTTCTTTGATAGTTTAGACTGGTTGAGTCAACAGCTATTCCCACTGCTTGCTAGTATGCTAAAACTAAGACGACCTAAAACCAATTTAGCCCAGCTCTCTTGCGTTTCATGCTCTGGATACAATTAGGATCTTGCAATCAGAAACATTGTAGAAGGCAATGGCACCCCACTCCAGTATTCTTGCCTGGAAAATCCCATGGACGGAGGAGCCTGGTAGGCTGCAGTCCATGGGGTCGCACAGAGTCGGACACGACTGAGCAACTTCACTTTCACTTTTCACTTGCATGCATTGAGAAGGAAATGGCAACCCCACTCCAGTGTTCTTGCCTGGAGAATCCCAGGGACGGGGGAGCCTGGTGGGCTGCCGTCTATGGGGTCTCACAGAGTCGGACACGACTGAAGAGACTTAGCAGCAGCAGCAATCAGAAACATATAATGCAAACAAAGAATAGAGTGGTTGATCTAGTAAAAAGCCTTTGAAAAAATGCAGTTTCTAACAGGCCATTGAACAGAATTTTCTGATATAAGGTGATAGATGTGTACCTCAAAATCCTTGTTATGCTATTTTACTGAGGTAAGGACAACATACACAAAGATGGAAGAAAACCGCATATTAAGCCCTTCCAATACCAGACAAACTGAGCCCAGGAGAAAGGTGGGGGTGAGTGGTACTATGTTCAGGGAAAGAGCGCCACCTAATGGTGCTTCCTGCAATAGACTGTTCATATAGTCCAACCATTTTTTCTGTGTGAAGGATTGACAAACTGGGAACAACTCTTAAAAACTAATGCAATTTCTATACTACACCCTTCTTATTATCTTATTAACCCTCATAAATTAACTAATTCAAGCAATGGGAACATGCATTTAGCAGGAGATACTGTTGGGGCAGCTTTCCAATTTGACAGGCAGCCACCTGATCTTGGCTAGAGGAGCAGTTGGAGGTCCAATTCTTTGGGGTGGCCTTTGTCCCATTACTACCATCTCAGGCATATTTCAATCTCATCAGTCCTTCCAGAAATTCTCTAAGCCACTTAATACCCTGCAATAAATCCCCTTCTGTTTAATTAGCTAGAATGGATTATTTTTTCTTGTACTAAATACAGAAATATTACCTGGAAATGTTAAAGGTCAGACTAAAGAAAAGAGATGGATGATAGTATTAAATTGATCTGGTATATCTTAAAAAGAGTAAATATCCCTACAGATACTTAAATTTAAGATTAGAGAATAATGCAGTGGTAATATATGACACATATTTGTGAAGATCTACTTATTGCCTGGAGTCACTTAGAATAAATAAGCACTTATTAAGTCATATAAAGGCTGTGTATTGAGCTGGATATTTTTAGCTTCCTTACAGGATTTATAGGGAAAATAAAATGATAAGCTTAGAGCTTTAAAATTCCTTGCTAACTGAATTATCAGAAGATCAGATATCTCTTATGGTTCCCCTAATAGAATCTGATCCCTGAAGGCATAACATACAAAAATCAGAAACACAGTCTTATTCTCTGAGTTGCCAAATTACAAATTAAGCTGAATTTATAGGTTCCCTAAATATCTTATTTAAATTTAGGGCATCTACTACTATCTACTCACAATCACCAAAATAGACTGTCACAATTAATTTAATGACTTTCTGTTATTGGACTTTGGTGCCTAACTGAAGAATTTAAAGTGTCTTATGAAAAACTGATACCGTGTTTACAGCAGAATGCAGTAAAATGTGAGTAATCATATATTAAAAAAATTAGGGCATCTAGTTGAAAACAGTGAGACTCTAAAAATTGAAATGGGACACTTTGGTGCATTCAGATACATTTTAGTGTCTGAAGTCTAACTTCACTGAGCCTTGCCTGCAGAGACAAGGCTTGCCTCTCTGATACCGTTGCCTCTTCATTGTCTGAAGTTGTCTTGAGTCACTTGCCACATAATGGGTTGTAACACAGTACGTTCTTTATTGTATCTAACTTTTTATTCAATATAATATTTTTGAGAATCATCTATATGTGGTTGCATGTATTAGTAATTTATTGTATTGCTGAATTATATGACATAAAATAAATATACTACAATTTGCTTATCCATTTTTCTATTAATGGACATTTGGGCCGTTTTCACTTTGGGGAAATATGAATAAACCTTTTATGAACATTTTTGGATGTTTTCTTTTGACATTTTGTCTTTTATAAATATCTAGGAGTGGAATTGCTTGGTCATACAATAGGTACTTAACTGCCAAAAAGCTTTAGAAAGTAGTTGTGCAATTTAGAGCAATTTAAGAGTCTGATTGGCTTAAATCTTTGCCAACAATTGGTATTATCAAGTCTCTAAAATTTTAGTCATTCTACTGAGTCTGAGGTAGCATCTCTTTGTAGTTTTAAGTAATTTTTCTGATTGCTGATGATGTTGAACATATTTCATATGCTTACTGGGCCACTTTTATATATATTTTTTGAAGTGCCGATTCAAGAATTTACTCATGTGCTTTAATTGGGTGTGTCTTTTTATTAGTGAATTGCAAAATTTCTTTATATAATCTAAGTTTTAATTTAATGATTAGTGATTTTTGTGGCTTGTCAGAGAAAACTGTGACTCCAAAGTCAAAAAGATTTTCTCCATTTATAGATACTTTATATTTAAGAGTTCATATTACTTGTCTTTCATGATGATTTAATATTAAAATTTTTACTCTTGTCTTTCTTTGGTTTATTTCTCCTTGCATATTGTTTGCCATTCCTTTACTACCAAGCTTTTAAAATCCACCTCCCACCTCTTTCTAAGCTTTTTGTTTATCATATAATGTTGGATCATGGTTTTATAAGTCTATTCTGAGAATTTCTCTTTTGGTACGTTATCTTAACTCATTTACATTTATTTTAATGAATAGATGCAATTTTTTGCAGGTATACAGAATTTATAAATTCCATATTTTGTGCTTCATTTGGTATCTAACTTATTAAGTTCATTTAAAATCTTCTTCTTTACAACTTTCTTTATATCATAATTTTTTCTTCCTCTCCATATACCTGGCATGCATTTATTTCCTGATTGTTCATTCTTTACCTCAACCTCCCAAAGCACAATTTTGGTATCATTTTGAGTTTGTTATCTGTTTTTTGAACATTTTTTGTTTACTACATATTTAGACAGTAGTCAGTCCAGTATGCTATTTTCTCACCCTGACATTATTAACAATGTTAATAAACATGTATTAATTAGCATCCTTTTGGATTTATTTCTGTCCTTATTTGGCTATTTCCTCCATATATAATTTCACATAGATTTATTTTTTTAAACTTCTGAGATTTTGTGCTATTGAAAATAGTTTTATTTTTTGTATTTCTTTACATGAGAATCTGCTAGTGTAAAATTATGCCATTAATTAAATTTTATTTTTTCCCAGTAATTTGAAAATGATGTAACTGTTACACTGTTTTCTGGCTTCAGTGTCAGTGATTCATCCTGTTCAATCAATCTAAACCTAAAGCAATCTGTTGCTTGCTTTAAGTCAGATCCACTTGTTCCTAGAAACTAGGAGAACTGTCACATTATTATAGATATTCTTGAGTTTCACTGTTATTTATCTAGATTGTGTGTATGCATGAGTGAGAGATTCTTTTGAAGTATTTATGTTTCCTTAATTCTTAGAAATTATGATTTTTTTATTATTTAAAAGATTTCCTTCCTTTTATGATTTTTTCTTCACACACTAAGACACCAATCATTTTGATATTGTTGCATCTTATTCTGCTACTTATATCCTTAACTTTCTTTCACATTATTTATTTTATCTGTTTCTAGTACTTTCTAAAAGAAGTTTTTGATCTTTTAACTTAGTAACCTGCTTTTTTACCACTAAATTCATATTTGATATTTTCATTTTAGATTTTCTGTATTTTATATATAACGGTTGAATTATCTCTTTTTATAAAGATCTGGCTTCATTCTGTGTTACAGTAGCCTTCCTGATCTCTTGGAGGAAGAGATTTATTTTGCTTATTTTAAATTATTATCCTCTTAGGTTCATTAATTTTTCTTCATCTTTTATTATTATTCAGCTTGTTGACTTTTTTCTGTAGGGTTTGTATTCTTCAAAGGTCCCATTAGATTTTTTGGTTAGATTAGATTCTTTTTTTTTTTGGCTGAGCTTCCCTGGTGGCTCAGATGGTAAAGCGTCTGGCTACAATGAAGGAGACCCGGGTTCAATCCCTGGGTCTGGAAGATCTCCTGGAAAAGGAAATGGCAACCCACTCCAGTGTTCTTGCCTGGAAAATCTCATGGATGGAGGAACCTGGTAGGCTACAGCCCATGGTGCTGCAAAGAGTCGGACAAGACTGAGCGACTTCACACTCACACTCACACTCACACACACACACACACACACACATTCTTTTTAGGAAAAGAGCAAAAATGAATTCAAGACTGACCCCTGATTGGTACATTTGTGCATAAGTTTAGAGTGGGGGAATGAAGTAGGAAGGCATATTAGTATGGTGAGAACCTACTGTGTGGATCAGAATAAACTGTGGAAGATTCTGAAAGAGACAGGAACACCAGACCACCTGACCTGCCTCCTGAGAAACCTATATGCAGGTCAGGAAGCAACAGTTAGAACTGGACATGGAACAACAGACTGGTTCCAAAACGGGAAAGGAGTACGTCAAGGCTGTATATTGTCACCCTGCTTATTTAACTTATATGCAGAGTACATCATGAGAAACGTTGGACTGGAAGAAGCACAAGCTGGAATCAAGACTGCCAGGAGAAATATCAATAACCTCAGATATGCAGATGATACCACCCTTATGGCAGAAAGTGAAGAGGAACTAAAAAGCCTCTTGATGAAAGTGAAAGAGGAGAGTGAAAAAGTTGGCTTAAAGCTCAACATTCAGAAAACGAAGATCATGGCATCCAGTCGCATCACTTCATGGCAAATAGATGGGGAAACAGTGGAAACAGTGCCAGACTTTATTTTTTGGGTTCCAAAATTACTGCAGATGGTGACTACAGCCATGAAATTAAAAGACGCTTACCCCTTGGAAGAAAAGTTATGACCAACCTAGATAGCATATTCAAAAGCAGAGACATTACTTTGCCAACAAAGGTCCGTCTAGTCAAGGCTATGGTTTTTCCTGTGGTCATGTATGGATGTGAGAGTTGGACTGTGAGCACCGAAGGCTGAGCGCCGAAGAATTGATGCTTTTGAACTGTGGTGTTGGAGAAGACTTTTGAGAGTCCCTTGGACTGCAAGGAGATCCAACCAGTTTATTCTAAAGGAGATCAGTCCTGGGTGTTCTTTGGAAGAACTGATGCTGAAGCTGAAACTCCAGTACTTTGGCCAACTCATGCAAAGAGTTGACTCATTGGAAAAGACTTGGATGCTGGGAGGGATTGTGGGCAGGAGAAGAAGGGAACGACAGAGGATAAGATGGCTGGATGGCATCACCAACTCGATGGACATGAATCTGAGTGAACTCTGGGAGTTGGTGATGGACAGGGAGGCCTGGTGTGCTGCGATTCATGGGGTCGCAAAGAGTTGGACACGACTGAGCGACGTCACTTTCACTTTCACTGCAACAGTGAGTGTTCTCCAGAGAACCAGGAAAAATTGGACATTATCCATAATAACTCTATCTCTACCTCTGTGTACATCTAATCAGTTCCCTCTTTAGCGCTGGAAATCCAGTCATGAGTGCCTTTAAAGCTAATCTGAGTAGAAAACCTATTCTAGAAATCACAGAACTAATTAAAACAAACAAACAAACAAAACTCATTCTTAAGATTCTGCTCCTCTAGAACCACTGCTCTTGGTACCAATTCTCTATCACTCAGCATTCTCTAGAGCAACAAAATCAATAGGACACACACACACTCACAGAGGGAGAGACTTGGTTCACATGATTTGGGTTGTGGGGTTATGAAGACTGGCAAGTTTGAAATCTGTAGGGTAGGCAGGAGTTGATGCTGCAATCCTGAGACAGAATATTTTCTTCCCTAGAAAATGTCAAGTTTCCATCATAAGGCTTTCAACTAATTCAACGAAGCTTATCCAATTATTGAAGACTGATTAATATTAATTGATTGTAGATATTAAGTAAGTGAGTAAGTAAAGTCACTCAGTCATGTCCAACTCTTTGTGACCCCGTGGACTGCAGCCCACCAGGCTCCTCAGTCCATGGGATTCTCCAGGCAAGAATACTGGAGTGGGTTGCCATTTCCTTCTCCAGGGGATCTTCCCGACCCAGGGTTCGAAGCCGGGTCTCCCGCATTGGAGGCAGACACTTTAACCTCTGAGCCACCATATTAACTACATCTATAGAATGCCTTCATAGCAACACCTAGATTAGTATGATTAAATAACAATTCAAAGCCTTGAAACAGTGACATGGTTCAGTAAATGATACAATTACAAGGCTCTCAAATACTTCTTCCATAATCTTTTATGTATAAGAAACCCTTTCCAAATCTTGTCACTCTGTCCTTAGCTCAGCAGCCCACAACAAAGAAATATCCAATCTAAAGTCCGTAGTGTTAGTGTTGGAAAACCCTGGTTTAAAGTGATATTTATAAGTAGGAATGACTCTACTTAAAGTTAAGAGTGTAATATAAAGTATAAACCATTACTGAATGACCCTTTAATATGCATATGAGAGTTTAATAAACTGTTGTAATTAAATTCAGTCTTCTAGTACTGAAGTAATATATTCTAACACAAGAAATTTAGAATCTTGAAAATAATAATTTGAAACAAAGAATCTATCAATGATCCATATAGATGGGGACAAATAATGGTGGAAATATGTTATGACATGTTTAAGCTCAGAAATAGAAAACGTAGACTATGTAATGGAATAAAATATAGCCAAATATTACCAAATAAAATTTTAGGGCAAAATAACATGTAACTTGTTACTGATTGTTTTAAACATTGACTAATGCTTTTCTAATAAACAAAATAGAGCCAGTGAATTTTGAGTTCAAGAGATGACTCAAATTCTTTCTTTATATGATTAGACGTTTTTTAAAAAGAAACAAAGCAAATGTGTCTTACCTTCCTCACCCTTTATTATGTTATACAAACAAAATTTGTTGAAAGCATAATTCGGAAAATACCAGAAATTTGAAGAAGACTACCACCAATCATATCTGATGACCATTAATATTTTGGTGTGTATCTTTGTTGTTTTATTTGTTATGTAAATATATAATATCTCTATCTCTCTATATTGAACAATTTATAATCTGTCTCTATATTGAGCTACCTTTGGTTTCCCTGGTGGCTCAGCCATAAAGAATCTGCCTGCTAATGCAGGAGATTAAAAACGTCCCTGGTGGCTCAGACGGTAAAGCGTCTGCCTACAATGCAGGAGACCCGGGTTCAATCCCTGGCTTGGGAAGATCTCCTGGAGAAGGAAATGGCAACCCACTCCAGTACTCTTGCCTGGAAAATCCCATGGACAGAGGAGCCTAGTAGGCTACAGTCCATGGGATCGCAAAGAATCGGACACTACTGAGCAGATTAATGCAGGTTAGATCCCTAGGTCAGGAAGATCCCCTGGAAAAGGAAATGGCAACACACTCCAGTATTCTTGCCTGGGAAATCCCATCAACAGAGGAGCCTGCAGGCTATAGTCCATGGGGTAACAAAGAGTCAGACAGGACTTAGTGACTAAACAACAGCAACAACAAATAATATCTAGACATATTTATATTATATTTAGACTATCCACATAATATTAGACTATTTTTTTATTCATTACATTTTTGACATTTTCCTATAACCTTGTATTTTCTTCAAGGACATTATTTTAATGAGTATATCTTGTGGAGGTATAACGAATTCAGCTGATCCCACTTTATTAGATATTTAATTTCCTTTTCGTTCATAGTGATATGATCCTATACTGTTTAGATCTGCCTCTTATATAATGTGCATAACTTTAGTATTTAGATCAATACGAGAACTTTTTAAGCAAAGGATTCTTACATATTTACATGTACTGCTATAACTGATGTTGGCCTGTCATTTTATGTATTTGAGTTTTTAATTTTCTTGCATTTCCTCTCTTTCACTATAAGTATTAATTTTATTTTCTATTTTACCCTCAAGTGATTTGTTAAGATATTCCATTAGTGGCTACATTATGCTATTTTAAAATATCATTATTTAAACTATTTTCCTGAAACTTTTTCTCTATAAAATTAAAACCATATATTACTTTCTTCTTCCTAGCTTATTTATAGTGAGTGAAATTATATAAATCTCATATAGTAGACAAACTCATACAAAGGGCATTTGGGAAAAACAGAATTAATAGATGGATTTCCTCAGTCTATTTACATTAGAAAGTGAGAAATAAATAAAACTTTTCACACTAAAAATCTCTCCCTTATTTAATAATGTAAGCCCTTTTAATTTTTGAAGTTTTCATAAAATTTTTTATATTCATAAATTTTTGTATAGAGTCCAATGTCATAAAATATGTCACTAGATAATTAGAAATACAAAATACGAAGTTTTTTTTTTGTATACGAGTCTTAAAGAATCACTTGATATTTGGTTCTGCTGTAACTATTGATGATTGTACTATGTGTGTAAGATTCTGAGGAAGATGGTAGTAAGTTCTACTCTAAGGTATATTAATATCTTTTAAGAAACATATCTATACTGTTTATGTACAACTTTTATGTTCCATTTTCTACCCTCATATTTCTGTAAATTTGCGAATGATGAATAAAAATTGATATAAAAATTATTATTCTGTCATTTTATTAATTTAGCAAATACATCTCTTTTGGTAGGTAGGGATGCTTTGATCTTTCATCTCAAAGGGTGTCTACTCTTTGCCTCAAAATGTATTATCTTTTGGGACAAATTATTTTCATCTGTCCTAATATGTGCAATTAAATCTTGACAATAGTGGTAATAATAAACTATTATTACAAGTTTTTTTTTTTTTTAAGGAATAAGATCATCTTTAGAGTGCTGTTTGAATTTTAAACTGTACTACCAATAACTCAACTGGAGATTTTGATACTTTTACTTAAGGATAAGAAGTTATTTACAAAATTATGGAAAATATTCTGATTGAATATTTCCATAATAAAGGAAAGTTAAATGTTCTTACATTATGAGTGACTAATTAAACTATTTAAGAAAAAAATATACATTTATCAGAAATTTAGTTTATGTGTTATATTCTCTTTTTGTTATTGCTGTTAACCAGCTCCATGATTTTTCACATTTATTTTCAAACTGATCATGAATCAACTGTCTCTAATGGATAAACAGCTGATATTTCTTATTAGTATGAATATAAAGAAATGAGAACAAATTTTCCATAAACAAGAAACTTCTGGGCAATTAAAAAAATTTGCATAGGAAGATAATAGCACTGCAGCTTGGTGGGTTTTTTTTTTTTAATAGTAGATTTTAAACTCCCACAGTCTACTGCCCTCCTAAGAAATACAAACTTGTTTGGATGCCAAGAATGCTCTTGCTCATTAACCACATTAACTACGATTTTTATTTGCCCTCTGTGTTTTTAAGGGATCTCGGGTTGCTATGCTCCAAGTATCTTAAGCCTTGTCTAGAGCAAGCCATTCACATCCAAAACAATTTACTGGTATATAAAGAACCTCAACTCCTTAAATGCTGGAAGATGTTGTAGTCTGGGGAAATCACTTTGGATGCGTATTGAAAGCAGGCATACAATGTAGCAGTCAGCGGTGAGGCTCCTGCAGAACATGTGGGTCAGGGTCACTATGGCTGTCAACAGGTGAAAGGTCAGTCCTACAGAAGTATAGGGAGCCTGAGGGGCAACTTTCCAGAGGCTGTGCTCTCAAGGCCTAAGGGCTAGTCAGTGTCTATAAACACAAAGGCAGCCTTGCCTACAAGACAGTCTTCCTTTCTTTGTAGGGAGCTCTTCACTTGTCAGGTAAATTCCATCACAATTCTTTGTAATAACTGCCCATTTACATAAACCTGTTCTTTGTTCCTAAAACTCTTGCTCTCTTTTTCTTTTCCAGATTTTGTTTTCTCATGCCTTAGTAAATACAAACTATTTACTCATCAGTTCAGTTCAGTTGCTCAGTCTTGTCAGACTCTTAGCGACCCCATGAATCGCAGCACGCCAGGCCTCCCTGTCCATCACCAACTCCCGGAGTCACTCAGACTCACTTCCATCGAGTCCGTGATGCCATCCAGCCATCTCATCCTCTGTCGTCCCCTTCTCCTCCTGCCCCCAATCCCTCCCAGCATCAGAGTCTTTTCCAATGAGTCAACTCTTCGCATGAGGTGGCCAAAGTACTGGAGTTTCAGCTTTAGCATCATTCCTTCCAAAGAAATCCCAGGGCTGATCTCCTTCAGAATGGACTGGTTGGATCTCCTTGCAGTCCAAGGGACTCTCAAGAGTCTTCTCCAACACCACAGTTCAAAAGCATCAATTCTTTGGCGCTCAGCCTTCTTCATATTCCAACTCTCACATTCATACATGACCACTGGGAAAATCATAGCCTTGACTAGATGGACCTTAGTCGGCAAAGTAATGTCTCTGCTTTTCAATATGCTGTCTAGGTTGGTCATAACTTTTCTTCCAAGGAGTAAGCGTCTTTCAGTTTCATGGCTGCAATCACTATCTGCAGTGATTTTGGAGCCCAAAAAATAAAGTCTGGCACTGTTTCCACTGTTTCCCCATCTATTTGCCATGAAGTGATGGGACCGGATGCCATGTTCTTCGTTTTCTGAATGTTGAGCTTTAAGCCGACTTTTTCACTCTCCACTTTCACTTTCATCAAGAGGCTTTTTAGTTCCTCTTCACTTTCTGTCATAAGGGTGGTGTCATGTGCATATCTGAGGTTTTCAAATGAAAAGTGGAAAGTTACCTAGTTAAACTCTTTATTGAGAGGGAATATTGCTAGTCTATTCTATATAGTCTCTATGGATTTTGAACTGGACATACAAAAGGTTTCTTACATATTTCTCCAACTTTACATTCACAAAGACATTATAAGAATTCAAGGGCTCCCTACATTGACGATTGAATTTTTTTTTTACTTTACAATATTGTATTGGTTTTGCCATACATCAACATGAATCCGCCACGGGTGTTTTAAACTTGTCTCTCTGCCATTATTCTCCTCTATCCTCAATTTATTCTACACGCTAATGACATTAAAAATTTTCTAAAGCAGAAACACTTGGCTTTTCAACAAAGAAATCTAAACTCCTTGGCTAGCATTCAAGACCCTACACAGTTTGTCACCAGCTTGCTGTTCATGGATTGCCCTCCCTTGTCTTACTTGGTATGCATCATGCCCTAGAGGACGTGAGCTAGGTGAGGCTGCACATGTCTTTCATTTCTTTGTCACTGTCCTGAGGTTAAGCAATTCTTTACACTAGAAATGCTTCTCTCTTCATTCTCATGCTCTCCCATTCTTGAAATCTTTTAAAAACACAGCTCAAATGATTAATTCTTCTTTTAACTTTCTAGGATAATTTCTAATCACTATTCATGTCTCTGTTTGGTGGGGGTCCCTCAGGATGTCTCATTCTTCCTTTACTGAAATGTTTTATTCTTATATCAAATTTCTCCTACTGGGTGTTAAGCTTTGTGAAGCAGATTCTAAATCTCATTTTTTCTAATCACAGTAACCAGCAAAATATCTGGCTCATAGAAGGTCTTTAATATACATTAATTTTCATGAAAGATTATAATGTTATATTTTATATGCATTGAATATTAAAGTAAGATAAAATTAATTATATTTTAGAGAAGTATTATTTCATTAGAGCAAGTATTTCCTAATATCCAAAATGTCAAGTTCTTTCCTCATGAGAAAAACAAATAGTACCATTGTTAGGAGACATGAATATAGTACAAATAAACATAGGAAATAAAACAAATATATTTCAAAGTTAATAACATGCTGAATATGTACAATATATTGTTACTTTTTAATTATATCTCATTTAAACTAAACCCAATAAAAATTAAAAGATGTCCTTATTTCAAAACAGTAAGATATTACATAGAATTGAGATTTAAGATTATGTCTCTAATTATGTTATTGTGTTTAATAGTTTGAAATGACAAGATATGCTTAATATTTGGAGATCTTTTTTCCTAATACTTTTTTTCTCAGATGCTTGATTTAATTTAGTAACTATCACTTTTTCTCTGTACTAACATCATTTAAGAATATATGATTTTTTGTTATATTCAAATTGTACTACTAAAACATGAACATTTAAGTTCTTAATCTTGCTTTCATTCTTGGTGCATTGTGCATACCTGTGAACTTTCATGTGAACTGATATTTTAGGAGGCAAGATAGTCTACCATTTGGTCAAGAAATTTTATATCAGCACAAAAATCAACTACGAGGGTGAATGGAAACAAGATAGATTTGTATACATACGTGTGTGTAGATAAGTGAAGAGAGGAACAGAGTTATATTGAACTAATGACGTATCAGAATGAAAATAGACTTCAAAATGACAGTCTCAGAGGAGAGTAATATTGTTAACAAACTAGGCTCATTTTGCCTAGTGCACAGCAAGCCAAATGCTGGGACACTGAGGTTTACAGCAAAGACTGGGTTGACTCCAAAACCAGTTCAGCAAGAACACTGGAGAATAACCATCAAATCCACCTCCCTGAAGGCATCGGGCTCAAGGGTATTTTGGGGATAAAGAATCAGGGTGGTTTGAGGTGGGGGAAACGTGTGTAAACGTGTTGGAAAAGGGAGCAACGATTGTGTAACTATTATAGTCAGCTCTGTCTAGTTTCTGTGGCTCAAACTAGACACAGCTGACTCCAAGTTACTGGCAAACAACTCACAAATATTATTTAGGTTATGTGCTGCTTGGAGGACAGGCAAGTCTTTTGTAGCTACAATTAAAATGACCTTGATTAGTGACAACAGGTTACAGGTGAAATGCGTTTCACTAATGATTACAGTTTCAGCCTCACTGAAATGCGGCTATGAGTCATTTCTGAATTTGCTCTCCTTACAAGAAGAACAACCAACAACTACTGTTCATGGACAGAACAGCACTGAATGAACCCTAGAAAACAGGGTGATTCTGAAGCACCCTCTGAACTACAGACACCAAGGTGGATGCATGATAAGGGTGAGAGGAGCAGCTACACCCCCACAGCGCGGGCATAACACAGTGACGAGAGGTCTCCCTCGAGCTTGCAGTTTCTCCAGTGGGAAAAGAGAGCTCAGGGTGGTCTTCTTCAGTGTTGTGGGTCACTTTTTGGGAGTCCCCGCTAAATCTCACTCCAGGGGGATCACTGGGGAGTCTGCTGGGCTTGACACCTGGGAAAGTGATGGCAAAAGACGAGGGGGGGAGGGGCTTGCAGTAATCAGCATGGGATCTCGGTAAAATGTCTGTCTCGGTTGAGGGCTCACGTGAGACAAGATAGGCAGTGTTAGGAGCAAATACTTTGGAGCCTGATGGGCAGGTTAAATTCTGGTTTTGCCGCTTACTAGAGGTACATTCTTTGGCAAATTACTTAGTCTCTATTACTCAGTTTCCTTTTTACTAAAGAATAATAAAAGAAGCTACCTCATATAGTTATGGTATTAAATTAGTCATTTTATATTAATCATTTAGAACTTATTTCTTATCAGCTGTAATTATTTTGTAGAAGTACTTCAACTATCTAGGCGTATTAATGATAGCTAACTCTTTTGGTAGAACTTAATTTGTGCCAGGCACTTGACACTCGTAACTTCATTTAATCCATTCAGTTACTCTCTGCGTGCCAACAGGAAAGTAATGGCATATTCAAAACAAATAATGTAAGGAGAGGTGAACCTACTTAAAGAAGGGGTATTGATAGCATAGGACTATCACAGCAGGGGGCCTTTACCAACACTAGACTTGAAGAGGCAAATGGAGTTACTGGGACATAGTGCATGTAACTATATGAAAGCTGCCAGACAGAAGCGTAGTCTTTCACAGTTGGATGTAGCTAATCTACAGTAATTTGGCAAGAAGAATAAATACTGTATAGTATCACTTATGCGTGGATTCTCAAAAACAAACAAAAAAGTCAAACTTAGAGAATGAAGAAGTAATTGCCAGGGCCTAGGGAGTGAAGGCGGAGAAGGCAATGGCACCCCACCCCAGTAATCTTGCCTGGAAAATCCCATGGGCAGAGGAGCCTGGTAGGCTTCTGTCTATGGGGTCGCTAAGAGTCGGACACCACTGAGTGACTTCACTTTCACTTTTCACTTTCATGCATTGGAAAAGGAAATGGCAACCCACTCCAGTCTTCTTGCCTGGAGAATCCCAGGGATGGGGGAGCCTGGTGGGCTGCTGTCTGGGGTCGCACAGAGTCGGACACGACTGAAGTGACTTAGCAGCAGCAGCAGCAGCGGCAGCAGGGAATGAGGGAAATAGAGGTTGGTAAAAGTATATACATTTTTAGCTATAAGATGAATAAGGTTTGAGGAACTAATGTAAAATATGGTGACTGTAATTGGTAACACTGTATTGTATAATATAATTGAAATATGCTAAGAGAATAGAACTGAATGTTCTCATCAACAGTAACTAAGACGAGTACAGAGGTGATGTGTACGTTAATTAACTATATGGTAGGAATCCTTTCACAATATATATGTATAACAAATCACCATAATAGACACTTCAAATATCTTGTTGTTGTTGTTCAGTCACTAAGTCATGTCTGACTTTTTACCACCCACAAATTACAGCATGCCAGGCTTCTCTGTCCTTCACTATCTCCTGGAGTTCGCTCAAACTCATGTTCATTGAATTGGTGATGCCATCCAACCATCTCATCCTTTGTCACCCCCTTCTCTTCTCGTCCTCAATCTTTCCCAGCATCAGGGTCTTTCCCAATGAGTCAGCTCTTTTCAGCAGTGGCCAAAGTATTGGAGCTTCAGCTTCAGCATCAGTCCTTCCAATGAATATTCAGGGTTGATTTCCTTTAGGATTAACTGATTTGACCTCCTTGTTGTCCAAGGGCCTTTCAAGAGTCTTCTCCAGTACCACAGTTCAAAAGCATGAGTTATTTGCTGCTCAGCCTTCTTTATGGTCCACCTCTCACATCTGTACATGACTGCTGTAAAAACCGTAGCTTTGACTATATGACCTATGTCTGCAAAATGATGTCTCTGCTTTTTAATATGCTGTCTAAGTTTGCCATAGCTTTTCTTCCAAGGAGCAAGTATCTGTCTTTTAATTTTGTGGCTGCAGTGATTTTGGAGCCAAAAAATAAAATCAAATATCTTACAATTTTCATTATATCTCAATAAAGCTAAAATTTATTAGAGGGATAATGCAAGCAGTATTTATAGAAATAGACATAAATATTATATACACGTTATATTGAAAACAGCATTTGCTTTGGCCAGATAAGGTATTTTATATTTGAGTGAGACAGTGATAGTGTTAAACTGAAAAAAGTCATGTTTACGCTTTGGACATGGTTCAAGAAGAAAACACACAGGGAAAAAATTATGTGGTTTGAGGCTGTCCACATTATATCATTTTAGACTAAGTTCCCATTTTCCTTCAATTTCTGCTAGGAATTGGTAATCTGAAACGAATCATAATAACATGGAAATTAATCCCAAGACAGGTGAGGGGATTGTTCAAGAGCACTGAGTCATATTAAAGGAGCTTAAGCCACTAGTGACAGATAAATTAACTTTGTAAGGACATTTCTGCAGTCTTTCTCCGACTTTTTCTGAAGGGCACTTTTGCCCAATGTCTTGACAGTACCTCACATTCAACTTGTAAGTGGCATTATTTTTTATGGCTGAGTAGTATTCCATTGTATATGTACCATACCTTCTTTATCCATTCATCTGTTGATAAACACTTAGGTTGCTGTTGTTTTGGCTGTTGTGAATAGTGCCGCTATGATCATAGAGGTGAATGCATCTTTTGAATTAAAGTTTTCTTTACCATCTGAGTCACCAGGGAAGCCCCAAAATACTGGAATGGGTAGCCCATGCCTTCTCCAGGGAATCTTCCCAACTTAGGAAAAAAACTGGGGTCTCTGGCATTGAAGGTGGATTCTTTACCAGCTGAGCCACCTGGGAAGCCCAGGTATATGCCTACGAGTGAGCAAATTCAACCTGTAAAAATAGTTGAGGATAGTTATCCTCCATCCCCAAACTTCTACTTTTTTTCTTAATCTGCCTGCCTGCTCAGACAGATTGCTCAGTCGTGTCCGACTCTAAGCAAACCCATGGACTGTAGTCTGCCAGGCTCCTCTGTCCATGGGCTGTTCCAGGCAAGAATAATGGAGTGAGTTGCCATTTCCTCCTTCAAGGGATCTTCTTGATCAGGGATCGAACCCACATCTCTTGCATCTCCTGCACTAGCAGGCAGATTCTTTACCACTGTGCCTTCTTAATCTGAATCTCTTAATTAACTTGATTCTCCTAGCCCTGAACCTTCATAGTTCTGTCTTTCCCCTTTGATGAGTCTCTGCTACTGCTGCTAAGTCGCTTCAGTTGTATCCGACTGTGTGTGACCCTATAGAGGGCAGCCCACCAGGCTCCCCCGTCCCTGGAATTCTCCAGGCAAGAAGACTGGAGTGGGTTGCCATTTCCTTCTCCAATGCATGAAAGTGAAAAGTGGAAGTGAATTCACTAAGTCGTGTCCAACTCAGCAACCCCATGGACTGCAGCCTACCAGGCTCCTCCATCCATGGGATTTTCCAGGCAAGAGTACTGAAGTGGGGTGCCATTGCCTTCTCCAGTGAGTCTCTATAGCCAGTTATTTTTCAGATGCTGCTGGTAAGCTTTCTATGATTTTTTAAATCTCCTATCAATCCTTCTCAAGTAATCCTAGTTCAGTCTTTTCCTACATTAATTAAAGGACTGCTATACTGAATGTTTATAAGAGAATACAAGGCTGAGTAGTATGCTGCTTGTGCTGTGAATGATCTCATAATTTAGTCTGCCTCACTCCTTGATTATTGTGTCAACAACTTTCTGGCCGCTTTTTACCCATTTTTGTGCCAGTCTGATTAATCCTGAAAGATTAACTACCAGTTACAACACAAAAAAATAGATCTGATCATGTCACATCCTAATAATCTTTACATGAGCCTTTCCTGAATCACCAAAATTCCATTAAGGATGAATAAATGGTGTGCAAGTAGTTCTAAAGTTAATGGTTCTTATTGTCTCCACTGTAAGTGTTGGAGAGTGGGCAGTGAATAAATAAAAAAAAAGTACATTCTCTTGGAGGAAAATCTCTGGGCTGTTTGATGATTCTATATTGATGAATAAAAAGAAAAGCTCTAAGAAATTCTCCATAAGGTTAACATCTGGTTTATGAATTTGAAAATACCTTTTTTGTAATTAATTTAAGTTGCTATGATTCTAAAAGTTTTACAGTAGTGAATGGGACTATAACCTTCAGAAATTAATTATGCAACTCTTTAATAGAATTTTTATTGCTCACTTGTCTTTTAAGAATACTGCATAAAACAGAGAAAATAAAACACCTAATTGCTGTATTAGAGGCTAAGCTATAAAAGGAATAAACTTAAGTAGTTTCTTGCCTATCATTCCTAAAACTCTTAAATTCTATAATAAAATTATCATTCTACAAATTTAAATACTCTAATGATGTTAGTCATATTAGATTCAGTCATTTTCATAACTTTAATTTAAGCTTTCCTAATTTTAAGAAACAAAAAGGAAGAGGAGATGGACACTACAGTACTGATTTAAAGGGATATTATAGTCGCTCAAGAATAAGTAAGTATTTCTTCTCCAAGCAGTGCCCAGATAGGGGATCTTTAATTATTACAATTTATTAGACTTAATAATTTTTTCACAACAGAATGAGACAGTTAAAATGTCACTTTACAGATAAAGAAATTGAGGTGCATAGCACTGAAATAATTTGCTCAGGGTCACATTGCTATTAAGAGCTGGAGCTGGAATTTAAGCCCCAGGTTTTGGTCATAGTGACATTCCTAGATCTTTCCATTTTGCACTGTTCTTCCCATCAATATTTTTACTAGACTATTTATCACTGCAAATATTCCAAATCCAATTACAGAAGTACTCAGGGGTGAGTTAAATTCTGGCCTCCAACTGCTGCTTATTGGATATGTGGTAATAGTTCCTCAAGAACTGTCTTGATTTATCTGTAGTCTTCCTCTTGGCTTGTTTCAGAGGGCTGAAATGCTGCTTTGATAAACACCTCACTGTTCTATTATTATCACTATTTGTAAGGTTTTCTTACGTTTGCAACATAGTTTTCCAGACTCATTTTCCCCTGATTTTTATTTCTTCTGCATAATCTCTTTCGTGTTGCTTTCTTTTTCTCCTACCCAACTCATAATTCACTTTCGTCTTTTCTCTTCTGTTCTATAGACATCTGCCTCTAGCTGAACCTTAATTCCTGTAGTGGAGTTTTACTTTTTGTTTCCACTTATCCTGCAATAATCCTTTCTTTTCCTTTAAAAACTTGGATATTTAGAAGGAAACATTTCATTCCTGAGCAAGCCCAGTGAGGGAAATCAAATTTTCTCAAAAACAATGTAAATATTCTTATGCTGCTTTTCTTCATTCTCAAATTTAAGCCACCTTCTGCTGCAAAAACATTTACATAAGTGACATTGTTCAAAGGTTTTTAAACAGAAATTCCTGCTTGGTGAATTGCTGAATTTACTTTTTAATCCTTTATTCACCTGCATTTACATTTGTTCACCTTTTTTACATAAGACTATGTGCTTTTCCTTGATGATGATGCTTTGAAAATAATACGAAACTGTTAAATAAATTTGCTTTCAATAACTAAAGTCCATTTAAGACTGAACCTATTGATAACTAATAAAAACTTGTAAATAGCTAGATTTCTTAACCTGAGTGTTTAGATAATAATTGCTAGCTCTTTCATCTCTTTCTTCATCTGTACTTTGTAACAACAATAGAATAGGTATTATTTGATAGGTATTCCTTACATATTAAAAAATTCCCTTACCAGTACAAATTATATTAGAAAAATCTGATCTATTTGATTTCCGTGAAAATATATACCAGGTAAAATAAGAATCATTGAAAACTGAAGGAATTCTAAACACTTTTCACAGAGTTCAACTTTTTTGAATAAGCTAATTTTGCTAAGTAACCACTTAACGTAGAAAGTGCAGAGTACCTTCAAAAATATTGTACTGATTTGGAGTTAGTCATATGGCTTTTTCATTTTCTTTTGCAAGACCTAGGTGCAGCGTTGTGCTGTGCTGTGCTTAGTTGTTCATTCGTGTCCGACTCTTAGGTGCACAAAATTTGGCATTTATATACTATCGGCTTTATATCAATTCTGGAAGGCAGGTAGAGAGATGTCCTGGAAAAATTCTGATCATAAATAATTGAAAGGTGATTTTTTTCATGTTAATGAAGCTTTTAGCTGCCTCCTACCAAGATCACAATATACATGTTAGGATATGAATTAGAGTGTCCGGTGGACTTTCATTGTTGTTTAGAAACAATCTTTGTGTAGTTGAGCCTAGTCACCTAAGATAGATATTAATAGATAAGTAGCAGAACAGCAAGGTCAGCTACCCTGATTGCACAGTCACTTGAATCCTTTCATCATAGTTCAACAATGGAAGGGTCACATGGTGGGAGTGGAAAAGTCAGGCAGGGAAAGGGAAGTTAGTGGATACAATAGGTTATCTTGGCTGGAGGTCAGATCTACAGAGTAAGTGGTCAGGCACTTGGGCACACATTGATGAAGTATGAAGTTCAGCAAACCAAGTGATGGCATCAAATGCCCACCAAAGGCGCTGGTGAACCAACATTCCCTGGTCAGTCAAAGTCTCCTGTCAAGAGTCTGAGCAGTCAGCAGCTTCTGGCTGGGCATGGAGTGTATTATTTTTGCAGAGCAAAAATAGCTTAGACTTTTATATAAGCACTTCATGAATAATAAAATGTGTTAAAAGTCTTCACACACCTGATTGATTCATATAATATTGAAAACCCCCAAAGGAAAATGTCATTTTTACATCGAGGAAAGTGCTAGGAAGTCACAAGAACTTGACACTTGGCCATGTGTTCTGAGGAAAATGTTTCATATGGATCTTGTGCTCATTAGTAGCACTGTGTTAATGCTTGAACTCACACATGAAGCTTAGGAACATTTGTGGAATAAGAAACTGCATAATTCCAACCCTGCAATTTGTTTCAATTCCCAAATAGAATAGATGTACTCTCCTTGTATTTGGCTTCTCTAGGTCTGATGAGGCAGAAAATTTTATGGAAATCCTGGGATGGTCATGTTTTGATAAGAATTTCTTTGCAAAACTAGGTCAGCTGGACTCCTTATGGCTGAATTTTAAAAGGAAAACTGATGCTTTTGACTAGTAAATACTAAACACTGGTGCTGCTGATACTGGCACTAGGGTTACTTTTATTTGTTTGTGTGTGTATATGAGCATTCAGGTGCATACATATGCATATAAAAATGTACTTAATACTTTATGTGAAATGAGATAAAGTATGCTTTTTTAAGCTAAATTGATTAAATATAAAGAATTATTCTTTATTTTCAGATAATGAATTTCATACATATTTAAGAAAACTTAATCGTTCTTTTGTAAAATAATTATAAAGGAACTGAACTATAGTGAAATAGTTTTTTTTTTTTTTTTGATTAGTAGAGACTATGTGCCAGGCACTGTTCTTACCTATTATCACTACAAATTGGCACTTGTCATCTACTGCTAGAAGGGTTGAATAATGAACTGCTGCAACTGCTGACCTACAACACCACCTGAAAGGAGTTCACAGTGGAGATGTGATGAGGTATTTTGTGCCCTGGAAAAAAACTGAAAGAACAGGTCTTCAAATAGTTAGATATTTTCAGGAGATTTTACGAGCTCAATTCTTGTATGTTCTCATATCTAGAAACACACTGAAATCCTTCATGGTGAGGTCTGCTTCTCCGGACTAGAAGTAACCTCCATGAGACTAGGAGAAACCTGTGAAAAATACGGGCTTGCATTTACTCCGCCTTAACCAAAATCACATGTATACTGGCCTTCCCCTCCACCACTTTCTCAGAACCGTCTTAAATGTTGTCTCTTGGGCTATAGTCTTTATTTTGCCCCAGATAGAACTTACCTCATAGCCTTCACATTGGACAATATTTTTTCAGTCAGCACCATTTACATCTGCCACTCCTATGGTGGCTGCCTTAAAAAAGGGCCACGTATTTTTTGTGCTTCTCTCATGCAAATGTGGAGTTTATTTCTTTTCCTTCCAGTCTCTGTTATTTGCTGTGACCAATAGCAAGTGGCACAAATAACATTTTTATTACCTCCTAGCCTCAGCCTCAAGGTGTTTTTATAGATTCCACTGTTTCCCAGTTGGAATGCTGTTTTTACCTCAGTGTAAGAAAATTTAAGTGTCCTCCAAAGAGGCCATAAGGAGGAGATAGATCAAGGCAGCCCAGCTAGCCATCAGATATGTGAAGGTGGCCATCCTGAACCACCTGGGTCTAGTGAAGCTCCTGAATGATAAATTCATGAATGATCCCAAGACAGGGAGTCCCAGAGGAACTATTCTGCTGACCCCTGCCCAGACGGCAGAATCCCAAGCAAATGAAGTGGTTAATATTTTAAGCCACTTACTTTGGGATGAGCATGTTATGCAACAAGGATATCTAATGCATTTAATTATCTATTGTGTCACTGTTATGCTGTTATCATACCCATTTTATAGATGAGAAAACTGAGATTTGGGGATGTTAACAACTTGCCAAAGTCATACCCCAGCAGGTAGAGATTTCTTAGATTCAGGTATATGCAAAATTTTAGAACCTAGTATGTTATTTGTTTTGTTTTTAAGTATCCATACCTATTTTTAAAAGTTGGTAATACTCTGTAGTCCTGTATGTTAAAAAAAATAAAATGCATTTTGGTGAAATAAAAAACTTAGAAACTACTCTCAGAGTATTTATCATATCATAGGGCATGAGACAAGTATATTTAATGAAAGCTCTCTATGTGCCCATTGCTCAATGTCTTATCTGAAGTCCCTGAAAGTTATGATGGAGGGAAAGTTTGGCACATAGCTGTTTTATTTGGAAAATGATTCCAGGAAACAGGAGTAAAGAAATAAGATAGAAAAATGAGAAAAGTATCCAAGGATACAAAATTAAGTTGGGATTTGTTACTGGTCACCTGATCTCTATCCAGTGGACCTTCTAAGGGGTCTTATGAAATTAGCTCATGACTCCTCACACTTTGAAGAATGGGAGAGAACTTTATCATTAGGAAGAGTTGTTTCATGGATGCTAACTCTCCACACTTCTAGGTAACTCAAGCATCTTACAGTAGGAAAGAGGCAGCAGAGAGCACTGGCATGAGGCAAGGCACTGTCAAACGCATTTTCACAAGCTAGTCAAAGTTTGCAATGAAATGATGGCCAGAACTTTGCAGGAGGAAGAGGTGAGGCCAGGAAGATTTGAAGTGGCCATAAAGATGCATCTAGGGTTCACTAGTGGCTCAGGCAGTGACAAATCCACCTGCAATGTGGGAGACCTGGGTTCGATTCCTGGGTTGGGAGGATCTCCTGGAGAAGAGAATGACTACTCACTCTAGTATTCTGGCTTGGATAATTCCATGGACTATACAGGCCATAGGGTCACAATGAGTAGGAAGGACACCACTGAGTGACTTTCACTTCATTTCACTAAGATAGATCTTATACACATACTTAAATACACATTTCACTGGGAGATATGGAAAGACTATTGCTTTGTGCAAATTCTCAGTAAGGTTAAATAATCTTAGGCTGAATGCTCTAAAGCTAAAATTAGAAAGATTACTATAGGGAAGAAAATGTAAGCACTTCTCTTTATGACATCTGACTTCTGGAGATTTGCTTCCTGCCCAATGTCAAGAGCAAACTAAGAGAGGCATTAAACTGCATATGGTATTTGACCTTGCCTGAACTTTCTAGTTTGCAACCCCTTCCTCCACCTTTCTTTTTTGCTTTTGAAGCCAAACATTAGTAAAATACCACGCAAGAAAAAGGCTAAAATGCTCTTAATGAGCTATCCTTGCATTTGGTTATATAAGGTCAAAGGAATGTGCACTTTATATTTGAGCCAAGCCAACTACTCACAGCAATGTCAGTGTGAGAGAACGAACTTGAACTTAACATTAATTAGCTTTTTAGTGGGCTGTAAAACTTGTTCAATGTATGAAGTACTTCATAATTATAGGAGATTATGGCCATATTCTGAAGAACTGAGGCAGAAAGACCCTGAATAAAGTGAATTACATATAGGTCTGAATTATAAGAAAGTTCAATGTGTTTCATATCTTTGGAAATGTTTTGAGATATTTGTGAATTTTATAAACTTAAGAAATGATAAATAATTGTATTAGGCATGCAATGATAAAAGTGCAAATAAATACATATTTATAATTCATAGTTATGTGAAATAAGATTTCTTAATACCTGGTATTAATTTTTTAAAGCAATCAACTTACTCACTGTTGCTTTAGTAAAGTACTGAATACATTTATTATTTTTTTCTTGTCTTTTATTTGTTGAATACAGTTGATTTACAATATTGCTTTAGTTTCAGGTATACAGCAAAATGATTGTTATATACACACACATATATATATATATACATAATTTCAGAATCCTTTGCCTTATAGGTTATTATAAAATATTGAGCATAATTCTCTATGCTATACAGTAAGTCCTTATGGTTATCTATTTTATATACAGTATGTGCATATGTTAATCCCAAGCTTCTAATTTATTCCTCCCCACTTCCCCCTTTGGTAGCCATAACTTTATTTTCTATGTCTGTGAGTCTATTTCTGTTTTGTATATAAGTTCATTTATATAAGTTTTTTTTAGATTCCACCTATAAGGGATATCATATGATATTTGTCTTTGTCTGTCCAGCTTATTTCACTTAGTATAATAATCTCTAGGTCCACCAATGTTGCTGCAAATGGCATTATTTCATTTTTTATGGCTGAGTAGTGTTCCATTGTATATATGTACCACATCTTCTTTATCCATTCATCTGTCAATGGACATTTAGGATGCTTCACCTTCCTAGCTATCATAAATAGTGCTGCAGTGAATATTGGGGTGCATGTATCTTTTTGAATTATTGTTCTCTCTGAAGCCCAGGAGTAAGATTGCAGGGTCATATGGTAGCTGTACCTTTAGTTTTTAAAGGAATCTCCATACTATTCTCCATAGTGAACACATGTTATTTAACAGGGCATACTGTTATATCTGACCAAGTATAATAATTTATTTTCCTTTATTTGAAAGGGGCAACAAATTTACTCTCACAGAAAACAGCTTTGCTGTAACTGATACCTTTAAGTATCCATACAGCACATATATTAAGTATTTCTTCTAGAATAATGTCAGTTTGCTTGCTTGCTTCCTGAAACAGTTAGGTTATTAGTTAGTGCCCAAGAGACTAATTGTAATGGGGAGGCTGATGAGGAGTTAGGGGAATTTAAAGATTAAGGTATATTAGACTAAATACAACCACTGCCTAAACCATGACTGAAAGTGTAAAGAACTTTTGTGAAATGCTATTGAAACTAAATATTTTTGAACTTTACTGAAGGATATAGAGTAGATGTTCCAGTAAATTTTCATTTTACTAGTATTAATTTAACTTACATTCTCTAACATGAGGAAAAGGGTCGAGACTAATATTTACTTTCCTTCCTTTTCTAAGTAATTGTACATAATGTGATGTGAGTGAATTCAGTTCATGTAGAGTAATTTTCCCCTTAATTACTGAATGAAATTGATTTTGAGTGCTGAAAAAAGTACCCCTCAGTTTTCAAATTAGTGTTGGTAACTTCAATGATTGTAGTAGTATATGAGATGCTAAAGACTCAATATGTATCTTTTTAATACTTTGTCAAAAATTGTTTGATTTTAAAAATGATTTATTGCAGTCCTTTACATGTTGGATAAAAGTATTTTGTTATATATGTATATATATGTATATATATACACATATATATAAATATTTCTATCACTTACATTTAAAAAATTTTCTCTATGGTAACTTCTGATGAGCAGAAGTTTATGACTTTGTATTTATACAAGAAGTCCAGCTCCAGCAACAATTGTTGAAAAGTGTTTTTCTCCCTAGTTCTTCCCAACTGCTTTGGAATCTTTGTCAAAAGTCTACATATTTTATATGTATAGATTCATTTAGGGACTTAATATTCTCTGTAGTTGATCTATTTACCTATACTTTCACTAATGTCACACTGTCTTAAATATTGTAGCTTTAACTTTTGAAGTAGGATAGGGTAAGTCTTCCAACTCTGTTATTTTGTAGAATTATTTTGAGCGATTCTAGGTCCTTTTCACAGTCAAATAAATTTTAGAATCAACATGGCTACAAATATGCCTATTGATATTTTAATTGAGATTGATATTTTAATTGAGATTGCACTGAAACCACAGAACTATTTGTGAAGAATTTGCATATCAGTGATTGAGTCTTCCAATCCATGCTGCTGCTAAGTCGTTTCAGTCGTGTCTGACTCTGTGCAACCCCACAGATGGCAGCCCATTGGGCTCCGCCTACCCTGGGATTCTCCAGGCAAGAACACTGGAGTGGGTTGCCATTTCCTTCTCCAATGCATGAAAGTGAAAAGTGAAGTCGCTCAGTCGTGTCCGACTCTTAGCAACCCCATGGACTGCAGCCTACCAGGCTCCTCCGTCCACGGGAGTTTCCAGATAAAAGTACTGGAGTGGGATGCCATTGCCTTCTCCGTCCAATCCATGAACATAGTATAAACTTCCATTCATTTAAATGTTCTTTAATTTCTCATAGCAAAATTGTCTGTGTTTTAAATTTGGGAGTTCACAAGCCTTTTGTTAAATTTATTCCAATGTGTATTTTTGTTGTTACAGCTTAAGATATGTTTTATCCTAAATATTATATTTCATTTTTTTCTATACAAACACAGGGATCATGCACACTATGACTTTCTTAAGTTCATGATTTAGTGGTTGGAAGCTTTTTTTGTCTATTCTTTGGGATATTATAGCTAACCAGGTACCTTGTGAAGAAGACAGTTTAACTACTTCTGTTACATTCTGGATGCCCTTTTATTTCCTTTATGTACTTTACTTATTGATTATACTGGCTAGAATCTCTAATACAATGCAGAATAGATTAGTATGAACAGATACCCATGCCTTGTTTGTGGAAAAGTTTTTTTTTTCCTTAAGAAAACAAATTAATGTTTATTTGTACTTAAGAAATTCCATTAACATTCAATTTATACTTTGATAAGTTAAGGTTTATACTTAACAAATGACTTTTTTTTAAAGTTTTTAAATAATGAATTCAATGCTTTTAATTGATAGAGTTATTCAGATTCTCTGATTCTTTTAAACCATCATAGTTAATTTCTGTCTTTTAAGAAATTTGCAAGCCATCAAGCATTCTTAATTAATTGGCATAAATTTGTTCACAATATTAACACATTATTATTTGATGTCTAAAGAAACTCTCAATTTTAATATTAGTAAAAAAGTCTTTTCTTTGTTCTTCCTGATTGCTGTTAATAAGTTATCAACTTTACTAGTCTTTTCAAAGAGATGGCTTTTTATTTTCATTGCTTTTCTCTATTTTGTTTTCCATTTCTTTGATTTTTCACTCTCATCTTTATTCTTTTTTATTCCACTTGCTAATTTTTCTCTTTTCAAATAGCTGCTTAAGTTATTAATATACCATGAATTTAATGTCTGTGCCCCCAAATTCATATGTTGAAATTCTAATATGCTCCAAAATGATGGCATTAGAAGGTGGTAGGATGGTATTAGGAGGATCTTTGGAAGGTAATGAGGTCAGAAGTATGGAGCCCTTACAATTAGTGCCCTCATAAGTGGAGACATGAGAACTTGTGCCTTTCTCTCTGCTTTGTCTCCACCATGTGAAGATGGAAGTATTAATAGAAGACTGCCATTTGCAACCCAGAAAGCAAGTCCTCACCAGGAACTAAATCCAATGGTGCCTTGAATTGGGAGTGGTCAGAAAACTCAGCAGTGGCCACAGGACAAAAAAAGGTCAGTTTTCATTCCAATCCCAAAGAAAGGAATGCCAAAGAATGTTCAAATTGCCATACAATTGTACCCATTTCACATGCTAACAAGATTATGCTCAAAATCCTTCAAGCTAGGCTTCAGCAGTACAGAAACCAAGAACTTCCAGATATTCAAGCTGGATTTAGAAAAGGCAGAGTAACCAGAGATCAAATTGATAACATCTGCTGAGTCATAGAAAAAGTAGGGGAATTCCATGAAAAACATCTATTTCTGCTTCATTGACTGGGCTAAAGTGTTGGACTGTGTGGATCACAATGAACTCTTCAAGAGATGGGAATACCAGACTGCTTACCTGCCTCCTGAGAATCCTGTATGCAAGACAAGAAGAAACAGAAACAGAGATGGGACAACGAGATAGTTGGAACCAGAGATGGTTACAAATTGAGAAAGAAGTAGGTCAATATGCTTATTTAACTTATATGCAGAGTATATCATGAGAAATGCTGGACTGGATGAAGCACAAGCTGGAATCAAAAATTGCCAGGAGAAATATCAATAACCTCAGATATGCAGATGACACCCCCCTTATGGCAGAAAGTGAAGAACTTAAAGAGCCTCTTGATGAAAGTGAAAGAGGAGAGTGAAAAAGTTGGCTTAAAACTCAATATTCAGAAAACTAAGATCATGGCATCTGGTCTCATCACTTCATGGCAAATAGATGGGGAAACAATGGAAACAGTGACAGATTTTATTTTGGGGGGCTCCAAAATCACTGCAGATGGGGACTGCAGCCATGATTAAAAGATGCTTACTCCTTGGAAGAAAAGTTATGACCAACCTAGACAGCATATTAACAAACAGAGACATTACTTTGCCAACAATGGTTCGTCTAGTCAAGGCTATCATTTTTCCATTAGTATGTATGGGTGCATGAGTATGAGAATCGGACTATAAAGAAAGCTAAACACTGAAGAATTAATGATTTTGAACTGTGGTGTTGCAGAAGACTCTTGAGAATCACTTGGACTGCAAGGAGGTCCAACCAGTTCATCCTAAAGGAAATCAGTCCTGAATATTCATTGGAAGGACTGATACTGAAGCTGAAACTCCAACACTTTGGCCACCTGATGCAAAGAACTGGCTCATTTGAAAAGACCCTGATGCTGGGAAAGATTGAAGAGGGAGAAGTGGCTGACAGAGAACGAGATGGTTGAATGGTATCACTGGCTCAATGGACATGAGTTTGAGTAAACTCTGGGAGTTAGTGATGGACAGGGAGGCCTGGCGTGTTGAAGTCCATGGGGTTGCAAAGAGTCGGACAGGACTGAGTGGCTGAACTGAACTGAACTGAATGGAGAATGTAATATTCTCCCAATAAAAATTTTTTTTTAGATATATTGAAAACCATTTTGATGCAAAATCTAGGTCAATGAGGGGGAAGGATAATTAAATGACACAATTACAATTACATGATTAAGGAATAAAGTTAGATATCACATCATAGCCAGAAAGCCTTCAATTGTTCTGGATCATTTGGAAGGATTTTTAGATGACTAATGTTTCTGCAAGTTTTTGAGATATACTTTAAAAAAAAAATTAAGGTGGTTTGATTTTTATCCTCAAGATAGAGTGGGCTAGGAAATGCTTACTAGCAATCATTTTATACTTCAATGTCCAGTTCAGTTCAATCGCTCAGCCATATCCGAGTCTTTGAGACCCCATAAACTGCAGCACACCAGGCCTCTCTGTCCATCACCAACTCTCAGAGTTTACCCAAACTTATATCCATTGAGTCGGTGATGCCATCCAACCATTTCATCCTCTATCATCCCCATCTCCTCTTGCCCTCAATCTTTCCCAGCATCAGGGTTTTAGTCTTTTTATCATTTCATGTTATCTATATTCAGGAATTTGTTTTTTTCAGTTTTAACACTTTCTTTGAAACAAGCAATTTCAGAGACAGAAGGATAGTCATGACAATAGCGTCTCACTACAATACAGGGGCAGGCATTGCTCACTGAAGGGACAGGTCAGATGCCTTGGAACAACATATACAATTTAAATACTGGCTAAACTGGTGATAGTTATAAAAACATGAAAAGCAGGCTGGGGGACAGCAAAACCAACAGGAAAAGAACTGAGTACCCTCTTTGCCAGATGCTAAGAGTTTTCTGGCACTACAGAGGCAAGATGGGGAAGAGAGAAGATGGAGGTAGTAGGGGGCAGGACCCATGCCTGCAGCTCCTCACCTATCCTTTGATCACAGATCCCATCCTGCATGACCCAGGGCACTCACAAGCTTGGCCTAGCTCTTACAGTGGAAGAAGAACAAGAATGGGGAATCGAGCCCCAACCTGTCAGAAGATAGGTTTTGCCTTAGGAACTCTGCCCACTGAACTAAAGGGAGTCAGTTACCGAAAAGGGCTTAGCATGTTGGTACCATGGCTCATGCCAACCTAAGATGGCAGAGAGAGACAAACACATAAACCATGGGGACGGGAGTCGGCTCCCTATACTTAGAGTCATTCTCTGCCTTTGAAGGAAAAAAAGCATTTAAAAGATCTTTTAAATTGCAGCACCAATGTTTCATATTTAGGAAACTGAAACTTTTTTAATATGCATAAATTTTAATCTTCAGATATAATAAACGAAAATTTCACATCTGTTATAATACGCTTCTAGAGAGTGCAGACTTAGTTGTGGCTCCAGAATATAAAAATGGAGTAAAATGCAGGCTACTGTGTCCTGTTTCCCTGAAAGATCAGTTCATGTTTTTCGTAGGTCTAGTGCACCATCCTGAACAGAACTGGTGCTACCTGATCGGCTTTTTTAAGGAAAGCTCAACACATTATGTATTTGGAAGTATGCACAATAGAAAGTAACCAAATGATTACATTTTCAGAGAAAGGTCTGTGGTGAATTCGTAGTTAGACTGGTTGGAAGAGGAATGATTTAATGAAATTGCGTGTTGTCCCAAAGTGTTCACTACACAAGGATCATGCTGAGAAAACTGCACAGGTTTCCTACTTAACTTGTGTTCTTATGAATCAAGGCTTAGTTCCTTCACTGTGGAACTAATAAAGTCATCAGTATTACTGGGTGCTAACATTCAAAGGAAAACAAGTCTTTCCTTTAAAAAAGAAAAAAAAAACTGCATAGAAAAATTGAATATATATTAAATTAAATTGAATTTTTATTTCATTCACTATATACACTTTAAATAGTTTATATACCTTAAAATAACAGGCTTATAAGCTATTAAAACAGTAATTAAAAATGTTCAGTGCTCTATCCAAAGGTGTATATTTTTATTATTTTATCATTCCTCTTTTTCTTTTTTTATGGTTTTGGTATGTTAACAACTGTAATTTGGCTCCTTGAACTTTTGTGCTAAGGAGAAATGGAAGAAAGAAGTTAACCCTTAGGCTAACAATTGGGATATTCTTTACATGTTATGTTAAATCCTTTCATCTTCAAAACTACTCCAATCTTGGTGATATAAACCACAGCCATTATATTATACTCACACATTTTCTGAATCAAGAATTCATATTGGGTATGGATGGGGGCTTGTCTCTGTTCTACAATGTTTGCAGCCATGATGGACAGCTTCCCACTTGAATAGCAGGAGTGATTTGAACTGTTGGGCACTAAAAGCATCTAGGGACTTCATTCAGACGTGTGGTTTCGGTCTAGGGTAAGTCGGAGTATAGGCTGGTTGAGGCTGTCCACTGATCTTATGTGTACTTTCTTCATCAGATTCAGGCGTCTTACAAGGATGGAACAAGCCTTCTGAGAAACCTAGGCAGAAGCCATTAGCTTCTTCATGACCCATTCTCAATAGTCACGTAGCATCACTTCTGCTGTCTGATATTGGTTATAAGCAGGTCACTAAGGCCAGTTTATATTCATAGGAGAGGGATTTCTCTATCTACCTCTCAAAGGTAGAATAGCAAAGTCACATAGCAAAAGAGCAAGAGTAATGTGAGATCAGTTGTGACTACACATGGAATGTAAATTTGGCAGAATGAAAATCTTAATTTTTATAAGTTAATTAAAAGAACTACTGAGTAATGGACTTGCAACCATCTTCAGTGCTTTTGGTACCCCAAAGCCCATGTTATTTTACTTTATTAAATGCTTAATTTGTTTCATACACACAGGCCAATTTTCATATAAATTTTCAGGGTTATGATTTTTGTCAGACATTTTATGAGATAGATTAGTATTTCTTTACTTGGTATTAATTGATCATGTTGTATATAATCAGGTTCGAAGATGAAAATAGCTTATTTTATAAAATAAGATAAAACTAGAGTGCTAGAAGTTCAGTTTTGTAGACAAAGTATTTTATTTTGAAAAATTGCTAGCTTTGGGATCCTTAATAGTAGCTTGGTCCAGGGAATGTGGCATCTGACATTGACAAAGGAATATGTGCTACTGTAGGGGAGAATTCTCCTAAGATCCTTTATCACCTTCTTGCTCCTGATCTCCAATTTCACCGAATAGAATAACACTCTGTATAATGTAAATCTACCTTATAATTTATATAATGTAGTCACTTTCATGTTAAGTTGGAAAGCACAGCACTAGAGGCTTGTATTAAAAAAAAAAAATCTTTTCTTTGTCTCTCCTTACCATTCTCCACTAGCTTTAATAGCAGATTTTTAGTTGCCTATTCCAATTTCCTATTAACCCATTGATTTGAGGGTGACAAGGAACATGATTAGTCCATTGACTGTGATATAGTTGCGCTGAGTAGGCAGTGAAGTGAGTGACTTGACCTGATGAAATGTACCAGAGTTCCAACTGGCGTAATATTTTTGGTTTCAGTCCTTTATAGTATATGCTGTACTGGCTTCAACTGCTAGATATGCAGAGCCAAACCTGGATATGCATAAATTCGTTTAAATCCACTTGGGCCAATGTTGTCTACTTGCCAGTTGTGTCCTTGACATTCACCCCCTGGGAATGTGTTCGAGAGTGAACTACAGATTCTATCTTTCATGGTAAAAACAGGGCATGTGTGTGTGTGCTAAGTCATTGCAGTCCTGTCCAACTTTGCAATGCTGTAGACTGAAGCCAGCCAGGCTCCTCTGTCCACGGGCTTCTCCAGGCTAGGATACTGGAGCGGGTCACCATGCCCTCCTCCAGGGGATCTCCTCGACCAAGGGATTCAACCTGAGTCTTTTATGTCTCCTGCATTGGCAGGCAGGTTCTTTACCTGGGAAGCCCCCAAATGGCAAGTTTTATTAAACATTTGCAGTTAAGAGGAGCCAGCAATATATGTTGCTTTTCCACTTTACTTAACGATGTCTTTAAAGTTTTTATTTTTTTTAACTAGGCATCATATAGATGAGTCTTACCTTTTTAAATCCAGTCTGATCATATCTGTCTTTCAAAGGTGACGGTTTGACAGTTTTTTTTCCTTTAAAATAACTATCAATATAGTTATATTTAAATCTATAATCTTGCTATTTGTTTTCTACTTAGCCTATCAATTCATTGTCTGCTTTTCCCTCTTCCTGGATGCCTACCTTTTTAAAATTCAATAGAATATATTTTATAATTACCTCCTTTGTTAGTGCATTAGCTAGAAGGCCTCTTTTATTATTTTAGCGGTTGCTTTTAGGTTTATCCTATGTATCTTTTACACAGAGCTTTGCTAGTGGCTCAGAAAGTAAAGAAGCTGCCTGCAATGCAGGAGACCTGGAAGATCTCCCTGGAAAAGGGAATGGCTACCCACTCCATTATTCTTGCCTGGAGAATTCCATGGACACAGGAGCCTGGTAAGCCACAGTTCATGGGGTCGCAAAGAACTGGACACAAATAACACACACACAGATGTATTTTTAACTTATTACAGTCTACTTTCAAATGATGTTATTCTGCCTCATGAAGGCTTCCAGCAGTATAATTCCATTCCTTCTCTCTGCTACACCCATCCAGTACAGAAAAGCTCAGGAGAAAAAATATCCGTCCTCCCTTGGTGCTGGTTGAAGAGATTAAGTTGAATACTCAGATTATAGAGTATACTTTTTTTTTTATTAGCTCTGTAAAAGATCTGATTAAAAATATAGTATCGAACTCTACTATACGAATCTATATGAACTCTGGTGTTTCAGGGGGCCGTTTTGGCTTTATAATTCACAGGAAATTACATTTTATGTGACTTGAACCTCATCTTGAATAAATGAACCTTGAAAATATATTCCATTCAACACATTTTAAAAATCAATCATACATCAAATTGGTGCTGAGACAATGTCCATGAAAATATAATCATATGTAAGTCATGATAATCAAAATCCTATTATTCTATACTTTTTGCATTTATATCATCATTCAGAGTTCTTATGTTAATAAAATATATTTACCTCATGAGTAATTTCTAAGAAAAAATTTAAAAAATTTCTGAGGAGTTACTCAATATCTGCTGGGGCACAAATAAGTAAGATATTATGTCTTCTATTTTCATACAGAAGACTTCACATAAAGTGTGATTTATTTTCCTCAGTGTCATTTGCCATTTGGGTCAAGGTAATTTTATTTAGAATTTTTCACTAAAATATTTGAAAATATTTTAAAATATACTGTCTTAAATGTATGATAAATATGCTATGAAATATGATTGTAAATATTTTAAAAAGGAATAATTTTATGTTATACATTTACTTGTCATTCATCCCAAAATACAATGGGAAGTTGAGCAATGATCCATTATTGTTATTGCATTAGACCATGTGAACTGCCAATTCAGTACACCCAGAATTGGAAAACAAACTAAAGCTAAATATTTGGAAACTAAACCATTCAAATTTGTTGTCAACTAAAATGGCTTATTCTTAGAGTGTTTCTTCCTTTACTTGGTTTTGGTTTATGGGCAATTTTGAGATGCCTGTTTCAAGGCAAGAGTATGGAAAAAGGCTCAATAATATAGTATAAATATTTGAAAGTAGCAAATTGCAGCAACAGCCTGCGATATAAAATATATTTTATGGTTTTGCATTGATAAAATCTTCATAAAAATCCTAGAAATTCAGATTTGAAATTGCACTTCTTGAACTCCTCAGAGTTCTATGCTGAAATGTGATGTTAAGGGAAAAAAAAGCTTCTGAAATTCTTTGATCTACTATCATGTCTCTGTCACTTTTCTACATAATCATGGCTATATATAGGGTTTCTCTGGTAGCTCAACCGGTAAAGAATCCACCTGCAATGCAGGAGACCTGGTTTGATTTCTGGGTCTGGAAGATCCTCTGGATAAGGGATAGGCTATCCACTCTAGTGTTCTTGGGCTTCCCCTGGTGGCTCAGCTGGTAAAGAATGTACCTACAATGCAGGAGACCTGGGTTCAATCCATGATTGAGAAGATCCCCTGGAGAAGGGAAAGGTTACCCGCTTTTCTGGAGTGGAGAATTCCATGGACTGTATAGTTCATGGGGTCACAAAGAGTCGGACATGACTGAGTTACTCACTTCACTTCATGGCTTTGCATCACCTCACCCCTGACCCTACAACTACCTGTTAACTACCTTCAAATTTGCATGTATGAGTACATGCTAAGTCGCTTCAGTCATATCTGACTCTTTGCAAACCTATGGACTGTAGTTTTCCAGGCCTCTCTGTCCATGGGATTTCCAGGAAAGAATACTGGAGTGGGTTGCCATTTCCTTCTCCAGGGGATCTTTCTGACACAGGAATTGAATCTGCATCTCTTATGACACCTGCTCTGGCAGGCAGGTCCTTTACCAGTAGACACCTGGAAAGCCCCACCTTCAAGTTTAGAGGTATACAAACCTTTCCAGTAGTCAGAGTACCCTGGCTTGTAGTAGTCAGTATGCTTTGGGGCAGGGAATTCCAGGTTTTAGGTTATTCATCGTGTTTTGAAAGGAAGAACAGGACTTCAGGTAGGAATGTCATCTCCTTGACACTTAAGACTCTTTACATTGTAGAGAGGGATATGACAAAAGAGAGCCTGATCTGGACCCTATAATGCATGGACCCTGTGGCAGCCAGGAACATTTCTTCTCTGGGCCCAAGGAGGCACATATGTGCTAAGTCACTTCAGTCATGTCCGATTCTTTGTGACCTCATGGACTGTAGCCTGCCAGGCTCCTCTGTCCATGGGATTCTCCAGGCAAGCATACTGGAGTAGGTTGCCATTTCCTCCTCCAGGGGATCTTCCTTACCCAGGCATCAAACCTACGTCTCGTGTCTCCTGCATTAGCTGGTGTGTTCTTTACCACTAGTGCCACCTAGGAAGCCCAAATGAGGCACAGATCATACCAAACCTAAAACTCTTAGATTTAACAATACTATCACATCACCCTCAACCAAGTGATTGATTGTATTTGTTCTACTTTCAAGTTTTGACCATATTCAAGAGGAAAACATTTTTTGACTGTTCTTTCTGAGTAATTAAAATCATTAGTCTAATATGTGCATTTATACAGATAATACACTACATTTTTTTGGCCACTCTTGTGGTATGCAGGACCTTAGTTCCCCAACCAGGGATTAAACCTATGTTCCCTGCATTGAGAGCATGGAGAGCATGGAGTCTTAACCACTGGATCACTAGGGATGTCCCTACAATACACCAAGTTTTAAAACTTTATCAAATATATAAGGAATTGTCCAAAAAAGAAACATAGAAAATGACATGGGTTGTAATAGAACAATTTCAGTTTGCCAAGCTTTCTGTATTTAACTTTTGTTTAAAATAGAAATATACTTTTTAGCAACTTAAATTTGCAAAGCTATATAGGCCAGAAATTGATGACATATTTTTAAAGAGGCTTTGAGTATACCACTATTTAATAACTATGTAATTTTACTTTTATATAAGAATGAATTGTATTTTGTAAAATCCCATTATGTAAATTTCTGATTTAGTTTTACTTTGATGAAGAATTAACTTATTTTCCATATTTCTAGTTTCAAAGGATCCTTGAGAAATTCTCTCACAAATGGCCTTTTCTTGTGTGCTTTATTTCTTTATTTGTATTACTCAAGTATTCATGCAAGATTTTCCAGCACAACTGCTTGAAAAGAGAGAAAAACAAATTTTGTTCACAAAGTATCCTAAAATAACAGTTTATTCCAATGATATATGAAACCTATTATCATGTCAAGCACACTAAATTCAATTGGAAAATAAATGCAACACAAAAATCATTCATATGTCATATATAAATCACAATATGAAATTAATTACAAGTAGAGTCAGACATAACTGAGTGTCAAGGCTGTATATTTTCACCCTACTTATTTAACTTATATGCAGAGTACATCATGAGAAAGGCTGGGCTGGAAGAAGCACAAGCTGAAATCAAGATTTCTGGGAGAAATATGAATAACCTCAGATATGCAGATGATACCACCCTCATGGCAGAAAGTGAAGAAGAACTAAAGGGCCTCTTGATTAAAGTGAAAGAGGAGAGTGAAAAAGTTGGCTTAAAGCTCAACATTCAGAAAACGAAGATTATGGCACGTGGTCCCATCACTTCATGGCAAATAGATGGGGAAACAGTGGAAATGGTGTCAGCCTTTATTTTTCTGGGGTGGCTCAGAGAGTAAAGCATCTGCCTGCAATGCAGGAGACCTGGGTTTGATCCCTGAGTCAGGAAGATCCCCTGGAGAAGGAAATGGCAACCCACCCCAGTATTCTTGCCTGGAGAATCTCATGGACAGAGGAGCCTGGTGGGCTACAGTCCACAGGGTCACAGAGTCGGACACGACTGAGCGACTTCACTTTCACTTTCACTTTCAAAATCACTATAGATGGTGATTGCAACCATGAAATTAAAAGATGCTTACTCCTTGGAAGGAAAGTTATGACCAACCTAAACAGCATAATAAAAAGCAGAGACAGTACTTTGTCAACAAATGTCCATCTAGTCAAGGCTCTGGTTTTTCCAGTTGTCGTGTATGTGAGAGTTGGACTCTAAAGAAAGCTGAGTGCCGAAGAATTGATGCTTTTGAACTGTGGTGTTGGAGATAAGAGTCCCTTGGACTGCAAGGAGATCCAACCAGTCTGTCCTAAAGGAAATCAGTCCTGAATATTCATTGGAAGGACTGCTGCTGAAGCTGAAACTCCAATACTTTGGCTACCTGATGCGAAGAGCTGACTCATTTGAAAAGACCCTGATGCTGGGAAAGATTGAGGACAGGAGGAGAAGGGGATGACAGAGGATGAGATGGCTGGATGGCATCACAGACTCAATGGACATGGGTTTGGGTGGACTCTAGCAGTTGGTGATGGATAGGAAGGCCTGGCGTACTGCAGTTCATGGGGTTGCAAAGAGTCGGACACGACTGAGCGACTGAATTGAGGAACACGCACAGGTTTTAAGAAGATTTTCAGATCCCTTAGAAAAGTTACATTTGGTACATCCCGGCTAATAGAGTAGAATCTTCCATAGAAGCAGCTCTGTATCTATAGAATACTTTCAGATTTTCAGAATAAATATGTGTGTGTGCATGTGAGTGCGTGGATGTTTAACCACCATTCTATTAACATTTGGCGTGGGCCATTCGTCTACCTCTGAATGTGTATCTCTTAATCCATACATGTCCATACCCATTTTCTCAATAAATTAAATTGATTTTCTCATCATATTAGAGTTTTCTGGAGTTGCTTTAGTATGTTTGGATTTGAGAAGCATGGCAGTCTGGAAACAAACATATTGGGAGACCTCTAGAGCCCTACTCCCTTGAATCTGTTTTGGAGATATTCTGCTTGTATCTATATATAACCTGAGGTATTCTTGTGATTTCATTTGAAAACATGTTCTATTTCTTAAAAATAGTGCCTGAGATAATATCATTAATTTAGATTTCAGGAATTATTGTATAATTGTGAATCAATTATAAGATTATATGCTTTGTTATTCAAATGCAGTTAGACCATACAAAACCAGTTTCTTCTCTTTGATAAGTTAAAGTAAAAATATCTATATATAGAAAAATAAAAGAAATTCATACAAAACTTATATCAATAAAGAGAAAGAGAAAGGCCTACTTTTATATTAACAAAACTTGTCTTTGAGAAGACAAGGGGATATTAGGAAAATTTTATCAGTTAAAGAAAATTGCCTGATAAACTTAACTTGTTCAGTCTCTCAGTCATGTCCAGCTCTTTGCAACCCCATGGACTGCACCATGCCAGGCTTCCCTGTCCACTATCTCCCACGGTTTGCTCAATCTCCTGTCTGTCTAGTCATCTCCTGCCTGCTTCTTCTCCTGCCCTCAGTCTTTCCCAGCATCAAGGTTTGTTCCAATGAGTCCGCTCTTCGCATCAGGTAGCTGAAGTATTGCAGCTTCAGCTTTAGTATCAGTCCTTCCAATAACTATTGAGGGTTGAATTCCTTTAGGATTCACTGGTTTGATCTCCTTGAAGTCCAAGGGATTCTCAAGAGTGTTCTCTAGCACCACAGTTCAAAAGCATCAATTCTTCAGTGCTCAGCCTTCTTTACAGTCCAACTCTCACATCCCTACATGACTACTGGAAAAACTGTAGCTTTATCTATATGGACCTTTGTCGGCAGAGTAATATCTCTGGTTTTAATATGCTGTCTAGGTTTGTCAAAGCTTTTCTTCCAAGGAGCAAGCATCTTTTGATTTCATGGCCACAGTCACTATTTGCAGTGATTTTCAAGTCCAAGAAAATAAAATTTGTCACTGTTTCCACTTTTTCCCCATCTACTTGGCATGAAATGATGGAAACGGATGCCATGATCTTAGTTTTCTGAATGTTGAGTTTTAATCCAGCTTTTTCACTCTCCTCTTTTACCTTCATCAAGAGACTCTTTAGTTCCTCTTCACTTTCTGTCATTTGAGTGGTATCATCTGCATATATGAGGCTCTTGATATTTCTACCAGCAAGCTTGATTCCAGCTTGTGCTTCATCCAGCCCAGCATTTCACATAGTGTACTCTGCATAAGTTAAATAAGCAGGGTGACAATATACAGCCCTCATGTATTCCTTTCCCATTTGGAGCCAGTTCGTTTTTCCATGTCCGGCTCTAACTGTTGCTTCTTGATCTGCATACGGGTTTCTCAGGAGGCAGGTAAGGTGGTCTGGTATCCCCATCTCTTTAAGAATATTCCAGTTTGTTGTGATCCATACAGCCAAAGGCTTTAGCCTATGGCTAAATGAAGCAGATGTTTTTCTGGAATTCCCTTGCTTTTTCTATGAGTCAGCGGATGTTGGCAAACTTATTGAACATTGATTATAGGCTATAGGAACTGTCCAGAGAAAATTGATATGCATTAACCATTAAATATCTTCCCTCTTCCAAATGAAATAAAAGATCTCCCATGTTTAGAGTACTGTGATTGTGTGTCTTTCTATGAAATGAGCTGCATGACTTTTTAGAGACAATTAGTAAATTCATGAATATTTTGGGTGAATTGAACAATCATATTGAACTAATTGGGGATAGTTTGAACTGAAACTTAAAAAAAGAACCAGTTTTTTATTCAAGAATAAGTACAAGTGAATGAGTTAAGACTTTTCATAAAAGGCTTTAAAAGGCTTGTAGCAACTTACAATCATGTTTTGGCTTATTTTACTATATATCTATTAGAACAGAAAATACTAAAATAGATTAGATTAATAATTATGATTGTAATCTCCTCATATTATGCTGCTTGAAAAATTAAGTCATACCCACCCAATAGGATTGTCAGCAAGATTGACAATATTATGAAAGATAGTATGCAATGAATAAGAAAAAATAACAGACCATCAAATTGGAGGGACTTGATTTAGGGATCAATCTTAACAATAGCTTCATTAATGATCTGAAAAATCTTACAAATGGAAATTAATTAAATCTTTAGGTAAAAAGTGATTCATTTATTGGCATACAAGCAAAAATGTAAAACTTTAAAAGTAAAGAATGAATAAAGAAAGAAAGGAAGGAAAAGAAGCATCATGCAATAAGGACTATCAGTTACCCTTCATATTGAAAACATTGGCATATATTTCTAAATGCTTAAAATAAAATATAGATAGGCAAAAATACAAAGTAAAGAGATAAACTATAGATGATAGGCCATATTTTATTTGGTATCACATATTGGTTATCATCTATTAATTGTGTGTATATTCAGATAACACTTTCTTGAATGATTTCTAGGAGATAATATTATTTCTAGAAAAATAGTTTCTTCTTAGTAAGTGATATTATTTTTAAACAATAGAAAATAATATTCCAATAGAGCATAATTGTTATCAAATTAGGAAATATTAATATAAATTTCAACTATTTCCCTCCAAATCATAAGATATGTACTGAAGAAATGTAGAAATATGCTACTCTATGATTTACTTCTATGATTATTACTCTTAAAATTTCACACCTGGCTTAATAAGAAATAAGCTAATCTTTTTCAATAGAAGAAGACATAGATTTTTGTCAGAAATCCCACATATGGAAACATGTCAGTCACTGCTATATCATTATTGACTAATTTACACTTTCAATGAATGTTAAATTTTAACCCACTTTGAGAATATATCATAAATGTTACAATGCAATTTATTTCAAATAAATATTTTGCTATGGATGAATAAATTAAACCATAATATGTACTTATTAAACAGGTCAAAAGTAAGAACATTTTCCCCTGATACACATTTTTTTTTTAATTCTCAAGGCAACAGTCATAGGTATGCCCAAGGATATTGAGAAATTTATTATGTTTCTTTTTAGCCAATACTTCAGCTCACATCTAGAAAGCATATCATATTAAAATGTCTAAAACTCATTGTAGAGATTGTTTTGATTAAGATGTGATCTCAAGTCATATTGTTAAAATAGAAACAATTTAATTAATGATATTTTGGCAAATGGGCTTCCGTGATGACTCAGCAGGTAAAGAATTGGCCTGCAGTGCAGAAGACGCAGGAGATGTGAGTTCGATCTCTCTATCAGTAAGATCCCCTGGAGAAGGAAATGGCAACCCACTCCAGTATTCTTGCTTGAAAAATCCCATGGACAGAGGAGCCTGGAAGACTACAGTCCAAAGGATCACAAAGAGCCGGACACTCCGGAGAGACTGAGCACAAGTAGATTTCGGCAATTGACCTTCATATATATACAAAATTATATTTTTTCTTACACAATGGAAAAAAATAGATTTCAAATCAAGACAGACTTTAAAAGTATAGAACCTTTAAAATGTTTATGTCATATTATGGGAAAAGTCTTTGTGACATTTTGCTAACAATCAATAAGGAAGATAGTGCACTGGAAACATGATTAAAAGACTCTCACTCTTCTCACTCGGCTCCCCTGGTTTTGCTTCATCTTTAGCTTTCTTTCTGAAGACCATCTTTGCTTCTCTTGTGAGTAAGCTGGCTACTATATCTTTCAAGATATATCCCTTAAAATTTTAGACTCCATTAACTACATCTCAAGTTCAAAAGCCCAGTGAGTGTTCTGATTAATTCAACTTAAGGCCAGGAAGTCCCTCAAAGATCTTTTATTGCCTCTCTTCTTAAATGGGCCCAATGAATAGACACTGATTTCAGCTTAGATACTCTCTGGGATTAAGTGTACTAAAAAATATTTATATGGGTACTGCTCTGGTGTCTTAAAAACTCCCTGTGTGTCAGTATTAGCTCAGATTCTCCTCAGTTGGAAAACAAGGCCTGATTAAATCCTCTTTATCAGAAGTTTGAAGTGAGGTTTGGGAAGATATATGAAAGTGAAAGTGAAGTTGCTCAGTCACGTCCAACTCTTTGCGACCCCATGAATGTTGCCCATCAGGCTCCTCTGTCCGTGGAATTTTCCAGACAAGAGTAGTGGAGTGGGTTGCCATTTCCTTCTCCAAGAGGGGAGATAAATAGTCCAATGATAAAAGTAAAGCACTATGAGCTGTATTATTTTGGGTATTACTTCCGATTTCAGTTCTTTGCTAGTGAACCTGACAAAATTATTTACTTTGCTTTCTACATATGTGAAATGTGTATTGTAAAAATAATACTTTCAAGTACTGCTAAAGGCTTTCTTTTCATTGAACAAATATGGTTGCAAGGCTAACTTTCCCTGGTTCTATTTCCATGTATGGATACACTAGTTGTGATAAGATATATGTCAAATACCTGCCTACATGGAACTTGGATTTCATTTGGGAAAAACAAATAAGAACAAAGCAAGTAGAATACACAGATTCTTAGACAGTGAGAAGTGTTTTGGTAAAAATAAGACAGCGAAGAATGGAAGTGCTGAGTGAGGTTACATTTGAAAATGATGTGGTCTGCAGACTTGACCAATAGGAAGGTATCCGAGAATAGATTTAAAGGAGATGTAGGAGCTGAAGTAAGTAGCTGTGCGTATATCTGGGGGAAGAACGTTCTAGACAGGGGAAATAGCAAAGAACATTGCAAAGGCAGGCATGGTCTTGGAGTTTTGAGAAAAAAGCAGAGAACGTTGTGGTTGGAGTGGTTAGCAAAAGACAGATATATTTTAAAATAGAGCCAGATAGATAGCAAAAAAATAAGCACATTTAGGGGAACCTTGTATGTTACTGAAAAACTGCTTCTACTTCATATGCCATGGAAACTTGCTGGAAGTTTTTAGCAGTGACAAGATCTGATTTAGGTTTGGGGTAAGATGTCTCTAGCTGTGTTTTGAGAATAAACTATATGTGCAGGGAAAGGAGAAGCAGGGATATCATTTAGGATGCTATTAAGATAATCCAAGTAAAAGATGGACCAGACTGGTAATAGTGGAGGTGCTGTCATTTGGTTCTGAAAGTAGTGCAAAGATAGCCTTCCTATTGAAAGTTTAGAGAAAATATGTATGAACGAAAAATTACAGCAGTAAAAGTTGACTCCAAGCTATTTTACCCAAATAGTTGGAAAGATGAAGTTACCATTTACCAAAATGCTGACAGTTATGGAAGAAGCAGTGCTTTTGGAAGGAAGACCATGGTTTCTACTGTGTACACATTAAGTCTGAGATGTATATTAGATTGAAATAAGGGATGTTGAAATAAAAATTTGATGTGCACGTGCTCATTCCAGAGATGTCCTAAATATAAATAAATGTGACCAATATATACCTAATGATATTTTTTCTACATTTACTCTCCTATCAATATGCTCTTCAATCCTTCCTTCTTTTCCATGTTTCCATCTGGATTATTTTCTTCCCGCCTTCCTGCAGAGCTCACTTTAGCATGTTTGTGTTTGTTTTTAAGTACAAGTTTTCTGGCAAAAAAAAAAAATGTTCTTTTATGTTCTGTTGGTCTGAAAACATATTTATCTTACCTGTAGTTTGGAAGATTGTTTTTATTGATCATGGGCTTTTTAGATTGGCTGTTATTTTCTTTCTGCATTGTAAAGTGTCATTCCATTATCCTTTGTCTGTCATAATTTCTATTGAGAAAATTTCTTTTCTATTGCTGCTCCTTTGAAGATAAGATACCTATTTTTTTCTTGGTGCTTTAACATTTTCCATTTATCTTTTGGTTTTTAGCAGTTTTGCTATGATACATGTTAGAGAGGTTTTCTTTATCTTTTGGGATTTTCAGAGCTAATTGAATCTGTGGCTTGATGTTGTTCATGATTTTAGGAACATTTTCAGACATTTTCTCTTCACATAATTCTTTTAATTTACTCTCTTCCACGTCTCCATCCATGTACATACATATAGAATTTTTACTATATCCTTCAAGTCTCTTATGACTTTTTCTATATTTTTCATACTTTTTCTCTTTACTGCAGTTTCAATATTTTCTATTGATCTGACTTCTGTTTTTCTAAATCACTACTCTGGTGTATTTAACTTGTTACTATTCTACTTGCTAAGCTGCTAATTCCAAATATATTAATTTTAGCTGTGGCATTTATTTGCCTAGTTATAAATTGTAACTCTTTGGGGAAATTGGATACTTAATGAAACTAGTTTGTATATATCAAGGCAGAATGGGTGTCAAAAATGAGAGATAAATCAAGCATAAGGATCCTGGCAGGTAACTGGGTCACACAAATCCTCTTACCACTGCCTATGGAGGTTTAGATGTCTAGGGAGAGTAAGTGTTATTTTGAGTAGAAGTTCTAGACCTCTAGATTTTTGAAGAGAAAGGAATTATATAATAAAAGTAAAGCTTTTAACACTGTGCTTAATGCTTGATTAGATGCATTGTTATTAGTACTTATAACACGTTATTGGTACTAATATTAGTATCAGTACTAATGTTATTAGTACTAATATTACTGGACCTTGCTGATACAAGCTTTGTGCTTTCACCTCCATGTTCTCTGTATCACTATAGCCTATGGATTTTGTGCCTGGGTGCAGTTAGAACCACTTACCTGCAGCTTCTGCTTTCAGCCAAGATAGACTGACTGGAATGAGACTTATATTAATCCATTTGGGTTGCTATAACAAAATACCACAAACTGAAGGGTGTAAACAACAGAAATGTGTTTCCTCATGCTTCTGGAGACCGGAAGTTCAAGATCAAGGTGCCAGCAGATTTGGTTTCTGGTGAGGCAGTTCTTTCTGGCTTGCAAATGGTTACCTTCTTGCTGGGTCCTCATAGTGTATCTCCTCTGTGCTCCTGTGGGGTGAAGAAAGAGGAAGAGAGAAAGCACTCTGATGGCCCTTCTTATAAGGACACTAATCCTGTTGGGTCAAGGCCCCACTCTCAGGACCTAAATATTTCCTTAGCGATCCCATGTCCTAATATAGCCACATTAAGTGTTAGGACCTTGACATGTGAATTTGAAGGGATATTCTGCCTGCATTGCAGGAGACAATCGAACCCACTTTCATACCTGGGTTGGGAAGATCCCCTGGGGTAGGAAATGGCAAACCACTCCAGTATTCTTGCCTAGAAAATCCCATGGACAGAAGAGCCTGGAAGGCTATAGCCCATGGGGTCACAAAGAGTCAGACGTGGCTGAGCAACATTTATACTTTCACTTTTCAATCTATAACACTAGCTGAAACAATTTAAAAAACAATAAAAATAGATGAAACAATGATTCTTAAGACGTTGAAAATAGGCAACAAAGAACAAAGGTCTCTCAGAGACGGAAACCAAATGAGGTGAGCCCAACAATTACTCCAGTTTAGTGCCTGTAGTAGATATCAGGTGTTGGAACAGAGAAAGGAAGCAAGATGGAGCCTGATAAATCTCCTTAAGTACAAATGATAGAACTGGGTGTCTGTAAAGTCCAGTCAGAATTTCTTTCAAAGTGATATAAAGAAGAGAAAGGAACAGAGAGAAAACTCCAGAGATTCAAATACCCCATAAATATTTAGTTGAGCACTGCTCAGGAAGCACATAGGAAGAAACTACCCAAATATGGAAAAGAATTGGCAGAAAGAATTCGATGGATAGTCCCCAGAGCTCACACATGGCTAGAAATAGTACATTTTCCATCAGTGAAAGTGGAGAAGTTCATAATTCATGGGGCATATTGTACCATACTCAGTAGTGAGAGAAAAAAAAAAAGAACCTTGAATAAATGCTATTATATTACCATCCGAAAGTTTAAAAGCAAGCCCCCAAAGATTACAGTGTTTCCAAGTATCTATATTCCAGAATAAAGCTAAAGAATATTTATAGAAATACAAAAATGTTCAGCATCTAACATAGCAAAATTTAAAATGTGATATTGTTGTTGGTGTTGGGTCTCTAAGTCATGTCTGACAGTCTACATGGACTGTAGCCTGCCAGGCTCCTCTGTCTTCCACTTTCTCCCCGAGTTTGCTCAAATTCATGTCTATTATAATGTCTAGGATCCAATAAAAAGTTCCAGCCATGCAAAAATCAAAGAAATGATAACCTTCATGTGGAGAAAATCTGTCAACTGACTTTGTAACGATGATAGCACTAGTAGAAAAGGTCTTTGAAAGAGTATGACTGTGTTTTATATATTCAGCAGTTTGCGGAATGATCAAAAATGTTAAGTAGAGAAAGGGAGGGTTTAAAGAGGAGAACTACAATGGATGAAATAAAACATACACTGGGTATGATTGATGGCAAATTAGACATTGTAGGAAAATGTAAAGTAGAAAACAGTGATAAAAAAATGACTTAGAAAGACGGTAGCACATCAGAGATCTATGGGACAAACTGGAAGCAGTTTTTCAAGATGAGTATCTGTGAGATGGTGCTTCAAGGAAGGCAGCTGGTTTGGAGTTAAGTTAAAAGCAATCGCAAAAGGCCATTAGCCTATGTTAGGCTTGCCAAGATTGTTGTTGGTGCAGATGAATTAGAGGCAACAATCACGAGTTCACATTCATGCTGTTTTTCTGTTGGTTTTATTGGTAATTCTATGTGTGTCTTTTCTCCTTGGTTAAGAACTTCCAGTTTCTCATGCTGCTGCTGCTGCTGCTGCTAAGTCACTTCAGTCATGTCCAACTCTGTGTGACCCCAGAGACGGAAGCCCACCAGGATCCTCTGTCCCTGGGATTCTTCAGACAAGAATTCTGGAGTGGCTTGCCATTTCCTTCTCCCTCCAGTTTCTCATACCCTCTGCATTTCAGTTTCTGAAAATCCTCATTTTCATCATGCTAAAGAATTTTCATAATAATATAAAGCCATTAACACAGTGCTTGAAAGTGAAAGTGAAGTTGCTCAGTTGTGTCCAACTCTTTGTGACCCAATGGACTGTAGCCCACCAGGCTCCTCCATCCATGGAATTTTCTAGGCAAGAGTACTGGAGTGGTTTGCCATTTCCTTCTCAAGGGGATCTTCCTGACCCAAGGATCCAACACTGGTCTCCCACATTGCGGGCAGACGCGTTACCATCTGAGCCATAGGGAATCACAGTGCTTGACATATGCTTAAATATTTGATGAATGCCATTTAATTTCTCTAGTGCAATCTTCTTGGAAAAAAAAATCAAGTAGTTAGCTATGTTGTACAGCAATACAACAGTTTATAACACATGGTTTGAACTAGTGTTTTTCTAATCCAAGGGTAAACATTTGTTTGGCAGGCTTCTCCTAGAGTTAAGCCAGGAGTAGTCATAGCCAATAAAATTGTTTAAAGTTTCACAGGGGCATTTGGATTTCATATGCAATGGGACACTCTGGTTGAGACTGTAACCTATTGTTTTTTATACAAAAGGTTGGAACAATAATAATTTATAAGTTGTATTTTTACTTATATTTTGAGGTAGAGATTTCAGCTTATATTAGCAGGGTCCTTCATTTTAAGCAAATCACCTTAATGGCCTTTGGATTTAGCCAGTGTCTAGGAACACTGTTAACCAGGAATTATACCAGAGGTAATATATATTGTAGGTGTACATGTACTGGAGTTGTATGTTTAAGAAAGTTTTCTTCATTTGTTTGCGAGGTGAAGTGAGAAAATGAGAAAAACATATTTTTGTGTGTGCTTGAATGGAGGGAGTTTATTTCCTTAGTGAGGACACGAGTAGTTTTGCTGTTGATTTTTATTCATGGGTGGCTTTTGTTGTTCACTTTTACTTTGGGGAGTTGCTTGCAGGTTATGAGTAATTGAGAGAAGAGACAGAAAAACTTACTTTATGAGAATATTCTTGAAATTTTGGATTCACATACTGTGGTTTGAGGCACACATGAACAATTTGGGCTCAGAGTTGAAAAGGTAGTCATTTTTTTCTGCCTGCACTCACAACCCAGCCTATTCTTGTATCACAGAGTGAGACATTTTTGCAGAATCAGGAGAAACATCCCTGATGAGATTATTACTTATTTTGTAAGAAAGTCCATTGGCAGGTGAAATAGGACATTCCTTTGGGATGATTTATGGGGCAATGACAATGCACAGGGGGAGCTGGGGCAGCAGCAGAGGAACACCCTGAGTTGCAACTACAGAGAACTCACGATATTATGAGAACAAAGGACATTCTCCTTTTTAGATTCAAAGTAAGTAACAAGAGAGCATTCTGTTTTGCTTGGTTTGAGATGCAGCATTATGAGGGGGAAACACAAACATCTGTAATATGGAAATATGACTTTGTATTTATTCATATGTTGGTGAGGCCTCAACATTTGGTCTACTCATGATTTGCAATTCATAGTAGAGAAGAACTAGGATCAACCAGCACATTCATATTCCTGATATCCTTATTAAATAACAGATTAACCTTGACAGTACAAACTATTCAGTTCAGTTGCTCATTTATGTCTGACCTCATGGATTGCAGCATGCCAGGCTTCCCTGTTCATCACCAACTCCTGGAGCTTGCTCAAACTCATCAATTGCCTTTTGTTAAAGGCATTTATGTTTGTTTGTTTGTTTTAAATTTATCAAAGTATAATTGATTTACACTGTTGTGTAAGGCACTTATGTTATGATATGACCATGGGAGGATATGACCCACCCATCTAAAGAAAATTGGATTAATGATTTACTGAAGATGGCCCTGCCCATCAAAACAAGACCCAGATTCCCACTCGGTCAGTCTCTCCCATCAGGAAGCTTCTGTAAGCCTCTTAACCTTATCCATCAGAGGGCAGACAGAATGAAAAGGAGAATCACAGAAAACTAAACAAACTGATCACATGGACTACAGCCTTTTCTAACTCAATGAAACTATGAGCCATGCCATGTAGTGCCATTCGAGATGGATGGGTCATGGTGGAGAGGTCTCACAAAACGTGGTCCATTGGAGAAGGGAATTACAAACTGCTTTAGTATTCTTGCCTTCAGAACCCCATGAACAGTATGAAAAAGCAAAAAGATAGGACACTGAAAGATGAACTCCCCAGGTTGGTAGGGGCCCAATATGCTACTGGAGAAAAGTGGAGAGATAGCTCCAGAAAGAATGAAGAGATGGAGCCAAAGCAAAACAAAACTCAGTTGTGGATGTGACTGGTTATAGAAGCAAGGCCCAATGCTGTAAGAACAATATTGCATAGGTACCTGGAATGTTAGGCCCATGAAACAAGGCAAATTGGAAGTGGTCAAACAGGAGATGGTAAGGGTGAACATCAACATTTTAGGAATCAATGAACTAAAATGCACTGGAATGGGTGAATTTAACTCAGATGACCATTGTATCTATTACAGTGGACAAGAATCCCTTAGAAGAAATGGAGTAGCCTGCATAGTCAGCAAAAGAGTCCAAAATACAGTACTTGGATGCAGTCTCAAAAACAACAGAATGACTCTGTTCATTTCCAAGGCAAACCATTCAGTCTCATAGTAATCTAAGTCTATGCTCTAACCAGTAATGCTGAAGAAGCTGAAGTTGTACAGTTCTATAAAGACCTACAAGACCTTATAGTAACACCCAAAAAAGATGTCCTTTTCATTAAAGGAGACTAGAATGCAAAAGTAGGAAATGAAGAGATACCTGGAGTAACAGGCAAATTTGGCCTTAGAGTATAAAACAAAACAGGGCAAAGGCTAACAGAGTTCTGTCAAGAGAACACACTGGTCACAGCAAACACCCTCTTCCAACAACACAAGAGAAGATTCTACACATGGATATCACCAGGTGGTCCATACCAAAATCAGACTGATTTTATTCTTTGTAGCCAAAGAGGGAGAAGCTCTATACAGTCAGCAAAAAGAAGATTGGGAGCTGACTGTGGCTCAGATCATGAACTTATTGCCAAATTCAGATTTAAATTGAAGAAAGTAGGGAACACCACTAGATCATTCAGGTATTACCTAAATCATATCCCTTACAATTATAAAATGAAAGTGACAAATAGATTCAAGTGATTAGATCTGATACACAGAATGCCTGCAGAACTATAGATGGAGGCTCATGACATTGTTCAGGAGGCAATGATCAATACCACACCCAAGAAAAAGAAAGACAAAACATCCAAATGGCTGTCTGAGGAGGCCTTAAAATAGCTGAGAAAGAAGAGAAGCTAAAGGAAAAGAAGAAAGGAAAGATATACCCATTTGAATGCAAAGTTCCAATGAATAGCAAGTAGAGATAAGAAATCTTCCTCAGTGATCAATGCAAAGAAATAGAGGGCAACAATAGAGGAGAAAGAATAGAGATTAGAAGAAAGAAAGAAAGAAAGCAGAAGATATTAAGAAGAGGTGGTAAGAATACACAGAAGAACTATATAAAAAAATCGTCATGACCCAGATAACCACGATGGTGTGATCACTCACCTAGAGCCAGACATCCTGGAATGTGAAATAAAGTGGGAGCAGACTGTGGCTCAGAAAATGAACTCCTTATTGCAAATTCAGACTTAAATTGAAGAAAATGGGGAAAACCACTAGACTATTCAGGTATGACCTAAATCAAATCCCTTATGACTATACAGTAGAAGTGAGAAATAGATTTAAGGGACTAGATCTGATAGACAGAGTGCCTAGTGAACTATGGGTGGAGGTTCGTGACACTGTACAGGAGACAGGGGGCAAGACCATCCCCAAGAAAAACAAATGCAAAAAAGCAAAATGGCTGCCTGAGGAGGCCTTAAAAATAGTTGTGACAAGAAGAGAACCAAAAGCAAAGGAGAAAAGGAAAGATATACCCATTTGAATGCAGAGTTCCAAAGAATAGCAAGGAGAGATAAGAAAGCCTTCCTCAGAGATCAGTGCAAAGAAATAGAGGAAAGCAATAGAATAGGAAAGACTAGAGATCGCTTCAAGAAAATTAGAGATACCAAGGGAACATTTCATGCAAAGATGGGCTCAATAAAGGACAGAAATGGCATGGATCTAACAGAAGCAGAAGATATTAAGAAGAGGGGACAAGAATACACAGAAGAACTGTACAAAAAAGATCTTCAGGACCCAGATAATCATGAAGGTGTGATCACTCCCACTCACCTAGAGCCGGACATCCTGGAATGTGAAGTCAGGTGGGCCTTAGGAAGCATAACTACGAACAAAGCTAGTGTAGACAATGGAATTCCAGTTGAGCTATTTCACATTCTAAAAGATGATGCTGTGAAAGTGCTGCAGTCAATATGCCAGCAAAATTGGAAAACTCAGCAGGGGCCACAGGACTGGAAAAGGTCAGTTTTCAGTCCATTCCCAAAGAGGGGTAGTGCCAAAGAATGCTCAAACTACCACACAATTGCACTCATCTCACACGCTAGTAAAATAATGCCCCAAATTCTCCAAGCCAGGCTTCAGCAATATGTGAACCATGAACTTCCAGATGTTCAAGCTGATTTTAAAAAAGGCAGAGGAACCAAAGATCAAATTGCCAACATCCACTGAATCATCCAAAAAGCAAGAGAGTTCCAGAAAATCATCTATTTCTGCTTTATTAACTATGCCAAAGCCTTTGACTGTGTGGATCACAATAAGCTTTGGAAAATTCTTCAAGAGACGGGAAAATCATACCACCTCACCTGCCTCTTGAGAAACCTGTATACAGGTCAGGAAGCAACAGTTAGAACTGGACATGGAACAAAAGACTGGTTCCAAATAGGAAAAGGAGTACGTCAAGGCTGTATATTGTCACCCTGCTTATTCAACTTATAGGCAGAGCACATCATGAGAAACGCTGGGCTGGAGGAAGCACAGGATTGAATTAAGATTACCGGGAGAAATATCAATAACCTCACATATACAGATGACACCACCCTTATGGCAGAAAGTAAAGAAGAGCTAAAGAGCCTCTTAATGAAAAGTGAAAGAGGAGAGTGAAAAAGTTGGCTTAAAGCTCAACACTCAGAAAACTAAGATCATGGCATATGGTCCCATCACTTCATGGCAAATAGATGGGGAAACAGTGAAAACAGTGGCTGACTTTATTTTTGTGGGCTCCAAAATCACTCAGATGGTGATTGCAGTCATGAAATTAGAAGATGCTTGTTTCTTGCAAGGAAAGTTATGGCCAAACTAGGCAGCATATTAAAAAGCAGAGACATTAGTTTGTCAACAAAGGTCCATCTAGTCAAGGCTATGGTTTTTCCAGTAGTCATGTATGGATGTGAGAGTTGGACTGTAAAGAAAGCTGAGCACTGAAGAATTGATGTTTTTGAGCTGTGGTGTTGGAGAAGACTCTTGAGAGTCCCTTGGACTGCAAGGAGATCCAACCCAGTCCATCCTAAAGGAGATCAGTCCTGGGTGTTCATTGGAGGGACTGATGTTGAAGCTGAAACTCCAATACTTTGGCCACCTGATGTAAAGAGCTGACTCATTTGAAAAGACCCTGATGCTGGGAAAGATTGAGGGCAGGAGGAGAAGGGGACAACAGAGGATGAGATGGTTGGATAGCATCGGTGACACAATGGACGTGGGTTTGGATGGACTCCTGGAGTTGGTGATGGACAGGGAGGTCTGGCCTGCTGCGGTTCATGGGGTCTCAAAGAGTTGGACATGACTGAGCGACTGAACTGAACTGAACTGAAGTCACATGGGCCTTAGGAATGATCACTACGAACAGAGCTAGTGGAGGTGATGGAATTCCTGTTGCGGTATTTCAAATCCTAAAAGATTATGCTGTGAAAGTGCTGCACTCAATATGCCACCAAATTTGGAAAATTCAGCACTGGCCACGGGACCAGAAAAGGTCAGTTTTCATTCCAGTCCCCAAAAAAAGGCAATGCCAAAGAATGCTCAAACTACCACACAATTGCACTCATCTCACATGATCAAAATTCTACAAGCCAGGCTTCAACAGTACATGCACCAAGAACTTCCAGATGTTCAAGCTGTATATAGAAAAGGCAGAGGAACCAGAGATCAAATTGCCATCTGTCAGATCATCAAAAAAGCAAGAGAATTCCAGAAAAACAGCTACTTCTGCTTTATTAACTATGCCAAAGCCTTTGACTGTGGATTACAAGAAACTGTCAAAAATTCTTAAGGAGATGGGAATACCAGAGCAACTTACCTGCCCTCAGAGAATTCTGTGTACAGGTCAAGAAGTTAGAACTGGACATGGAACAACTGATTGGTTCCAAATTGAGAATGGAGTACATCAAGGCTCTATATTGTCACCCTGCTTATTTAACTTATATGCAGAATACATCATGTGAAATGCTGTCTTGAATGAAGCACAAGCTGGAGTCAAGATTGCTGGGAGAAATATCAATAACCTCAGATATGCAGATAATACCACCCTTATGGTAGAAATTGAAGAAGAACTAAAGAGCCTCTTGATGAAAGTGAAAGTGGAGAGTGAAAAACTTGGTTTAAAACTCAACATTCAGTAAACGAAGATCATGGCCTCTGCTCCCATCACTTCATGGCCAACAGTTCAGGAAACAGTGGAAACAGTGAGAGAATTTATTTTTTTGGAAGGCTCCAAAATCACTGCAGAAGGTGACCGCAGCCATGAAATTAAAAGATGCTTGCTCCTTGGAAGAAAAGCTATGACCAACCTAGACAGCATATTAAAAAGCAGAGACATTACTTTGCCAATAAAGATCCATCTAGTTGAAGCTATGGTTTTTCCAGGAGTCACGTATGGATGTGAGAGTTGAAGCTTAAATAAAGTTGTGCTCCATAATACTGATGCTTTTGAACTGTGGTGTTGGAGAAGACTCTTGAGAGTCCCTTGGATTGCAAGGAGATCAAACTAATCTATCCTAAAGGAAATCAGTCCTGAATATTCATTGGAAGGACTGATACTGAAGCTGAAACCCCAATACTTTGGCCACCTGATGCAAAGAATTGACTTGTTTGAAAAGACCCTGATGCTGGGAAAGGCTGAAGGAAGGAGGAGAAGGGGACTACAGAAGATTAGTTGGTAGGATGGCATCACCAACTCAATGGACATGAGTTTGAGTAAGCTCCAGGAGCTGTTGATGGAGACGGAAGCCTGCAGTGCTGCAGTCCATGGGGTTGCAGAGAGTCAGACATGACTGACTGAATGAAATGAATATCAGTATTAACAAAACATTTGGCTAAAGAGCAAAATAATATTAGAAGTCTATCTGGTAGTGAATGTCATCCTGAATATAGCTCACTGAAAGACTGCATGTGTGAATATGCAAAAAGTTGGCTGAGCCAGATAGTGTTGGAATTTCAGCCCTTAAGTTACTTTGCTTTCATATACATGAATACCAAACACTTTTGAAAGCATTATAGACCTTGAGGAAAGCAAAATGTGTGGAAATATATAAGCAAACAGTAACTTTGAAAATAAAAAGCTACTATCTTATATGTAGGCTAATTATGACTTGATATATGATATATCATCTATATATAAGATATGGGTGTGTCAGGTTGGTTTATTTCTTTTCACTTATTCTTATCTCATTGCAATAAAAATTTGGAACAACAGACTACAGGCTTTAAAACAACAGACAAGTTACAGCTCAGTTCAGTTAAAGAAGACAGATATTTTATTAGATAGATACTCCCAAGACATGGGAGCAAGGGACTCCAAAGGAGTCATTGTTGTGCTAATCCCTCCTGGCTTCTCCCTTTTTATGCTTCCCATCTCCTCCTTTTGGTTGTGCCCTGTGCAAAATAAGGCTTGTACCCACCACCAGTCAAGCAAAGGGATGCAAATGGGCATGTGGTCAAGGCTGATGGACAATTGCAAGTTATACGACAACAGGTTCAGTTGTGTATGTCTTCCCATAATTCACTCTGTTATAATAAGATGTATATATGTGTAGAATATTTATGAACTTTAGAATATTTAATGGGCTTCTAGCTGCCTAAGGTTATTTGAGAAAACCTGTGTGGTTAGTTTATCCACTGTGTCCATAGGGCACATGTGCAGGAGTTGGAGAAGCCTCTGTGGTTATTTTGTAGCATATCTGTGAGTTCTCCTGGGTGTATTGGAATGGGCTTCAGAGATTGACTTGCATCCTTTTCAGCTAGGCCACCCCTCATTGCTCATGTCTAATTTCCTAACAAGTGGACATGCATTTTTAAGTTTGAGATTCTTTTAAACTCACAGATAGTCTAATAAGCAAAATCTCAAGAAAGTCCCCTAGTAATAAGAACAGGAAGTTTTCCAACAGTTTAGCATTCCTCACTGACATTAAGTGTTGTAGTGGGCACTTCAAGCATTTTGAAAATGTTGCATCCTGTCAGGGCAGCGGATGCAGGTTGTGATGCCAGTGTCCTATCAATCCACAATTTAGTTGAAGTCACAGTTCACCACTATGCCTCTGACAGAAGCTCTCCTGTTCTACTTTTGACATGTCACTAAACTTGCTCCCCTATCTAACAGGTTTTTCTAAAAAGAAGAGTTTTTAAAACATAAACTAGCAAACTCTTTTTCTTGTCACAATTTGACCTCATATTACTTGGAGTTAGTCCTTTTTACTTTCCCAAGTAATCCATTTAAAGGACTCAATTTGTATTTTGCACTGCCTTTCAAATAAATACACAGGGCTAGAAGCATATTTAAGAATTTGAATTTTTCTTTGCTTTTTCATTTTGGCTGCACTTTGTAGCATATGGGATCTTAGTTCTCTGACCAGGGATGGAACCTGCTACCTCTGCATTGGAAGTGTGGTAGACTTAACCACTGGACCACCAGGGAAGTTCCAAAAATCTAGATTTTTCTTGTTGTTGTTGTTTAATTTATAAAATATAGCAGTAATAGATAATTGTGATAGGCTCTGATAATCTAAAATATATATAAGGTTTTATATGGTTTATTTTAGTCAGAATTTCCTAAAAGAAAGAGCTTACAAATTAATTTAATATGTTTTATTTAAATTCAGAAAATATCACAATGTTAACTGTGATCCATGCATTTAATAGGCAGAAAGAAGTGACATAGTTTATTTTCAGTAAAAATTAGTAATAATTGATGAAAATATATCTTAAAATATTTTGAATGTGTGTCTTATCCTGGAAACAAATCTGTTACCTGAATATATTTAAAACATAAACTATTTAGAATCTAGTACTCCTAGTATGTAAATCTAGTATATCAACATTACAAATCAGTAGAAAACTAATATCATGACTAAATGGTGTAAACTCTTGTGTCTTCTGATAGAAATGATCTTAAAAATGATAATGTTGCAAATATATTCAATTTCTGAACTATTCTTTAAAATATTATGTTCATATTGGAAACCACTTTGAACTGTGAGCAACAAATTTCCAGACTGTTGAGATAAATGAAGATGGTAATTACTTTAAAAATATATTGATGAAAAATAATCACTGAATTTCACGTTTGAGTTCTCTTTCAACTGTTGAAATAGTGATTGTAAAGAATGCTAGATAATTGGGGTATATTTTACTTGCTTGGATATAAATGTGTTTTTCAATATGGCTTCTTTAATATTTTTTCAAAATGGGTGCTATTTATCTTTTTATGCTTGTTTGTTTCCATTCAAGAATGTTTTCTGAGATTCTCAGAGCATTTTATCATGGTATTAATCTCTCTGTGTCTGCAGTATCCACAGGGAGACCATTCCCAGGTGGCAAGCAAACATTCTAAGAACTTCATCTGAATTTAAATCTGATTTACTAGACAAAAAAGCTTTGACAAAGGTGCAAAAGTACATTTTTCTTGCTACTTATTTTTTTTGTTCAAAAGAATTAACACAAAAAAATATTATTATCAGCTAAAAGAAAAATTATAATGAATTTCCTATTTTTAGGGTTTTTGGTAGTTTCTGAATAATTAACAAAAAAACTGGGTATAAACTATAAGAAAAATTCTAAAATTATTTTACTTAATGAGTTGAAGAATAAGCTTCTAAATGTGATTCATCTGTAGGTGATATTGTCACTTCTGGTATTTTTTTCTTGGTAATTATGCATGAGTATTATGCTTTTAAAATCAGAAAACAAACTGTGTTATTTTAAATGAGAAATCTGTATGCAGGTCAAGAAGCAACAGTTAGAACTGGACATGGAAAAACAGACTGGTTTCAAATTGGGAAAGGAACATGTCAAGGCTGTATATTGTCACCCAGCTATTTAACTTATATGCAGAAAACATCATGCAAAATGATGGACTGGATGAAGCACAAACTGGAATCAAGATTGCTGGGAGAATATCAATAATCTCAGATATGCAGATGACAGCACTCTTATGGCAGAAAGTGAAGAAGAACTAAAGAGCCTCTTGGTGAAGGTGTAATAGGAGAGTGAAAAAGTTGGCTTAAAACTCAACATTCAGAAAACAAAGATCATGGCATCTGGTGCTACAACTTCATAGCAAATAGATGGGGAAACAGTGACAGACTTTATTTTTGGGGGCTCTCAAATCACTGCAGATGGTAACTGAAGCCATGAAATTAAAAGATGCTTGCTCCTTGGAGGAAAGTTATGACCAAACTAGAGAGCATATTAAAAAGCAGAGACATTACTTTGCCAACAAAGGTCCATCTAGTCAAAGCTATGCTTTTTCCAATATTCATGTATGAATGTGAGAGTTGGACTATAAAGAAAGTTGAGCACCAAAGAACTGATGCTTTTGAACTGTGGTGTTGGAGAAGACTCTTCAGAGTCCCTTGGAGAGCAAAGAGATCCAACCAGTCCATTCTAAAGGAAATCAGTCCTGAGTATTCATTGGAAGAACTGATGCTGAAGCTGAAATTCCAATACTTTGGCTACCTGATGTGAAGAACTAGCTCATTTGTAAAGACTGATGCTGGGAAAGACTGAAGGTGCAACAAGGGGACAACAGAGGATGAGATGGTTAGATGGCATCACTGAGTCAATGGACATGAGGTTGAGTAAACTCTGGGAGTTGGTGATGGAGAGGGAAGCCTGGCGTGCTGCAGTCCATGGAGTCACAAAGAGTCAGACACGACTGAGAGATTGAACTGACTGAAATGGTCATGAACTACTGATTTGAATTAAAGAATATTACAGGAAATATACCCTTTAGTAGTTCTGTAAAAGGCACATAAACATACATGCGGTTGATAAACATTGGACAGATATCACATATATAATTAACTTTCAATAGTATTATAGCCTACTTTTTAATTTATGTAGCACAGAGAACCTATTGAGACAAATGTGATGAAAGTGAAAAATTTCTGAAAGGATTCATAAAAGTTAAGCTTTAAACAAATTGTTTCATATTATGGAAAAATAAGTTTGTAGTAGAGGAATGCTATATGATTATGGCAACATCTATATAAGAAATTGAGAAAATTAGGATAGTGGTAGTAATATTATGATAATTAAGCATCACAGTGGACGTTACATTTCAACCAAGATATCAGACCATCTGACAACACTATGAAGATATGCAAAATAATCCTTGATCTTCTCACAACTGGAACAGGAAGCAAAGTAGACTACGTTAGAACAACTTTGTTTTTGTCTATCATCTCAGATTCTAAGAGTTTACTCCACAGTTATAACTAGAATATTCATTTATTAAAGGAAAACAAAATGTGTTTTGTTTTCACAGCCACTGCATAGAATATGAACACATTCGTGCCTTTGTGAGGATAACATGCAGAGATTGGGATATAAACTAGAATGAAAAAGACAGGTTAACAATTGCTCAAACAGGGGAGAGTGCCAAGAGGAACACCGGCCCCGAAGAAACATAGGAAGATACCAGTGAAAATTTCCAGAGAGAAACATCAAAACTGACACCTAAGGTAACCAGTTAAATTTCCAGGCATAGTATAGGGCATAGGAGAAGATCCAGATGTCAAAGAGCATGAAGATCTTCAGAAATTAAATGAACAAAACCAAACAAGTGATGAGATTGACTTACAGGCTTGTGTGTGGAAGGGTGAAGGCTTCCAATAGATGAGTCTGTGAAGAAAACTGGTTCAGAATGATCTTATCTGCTTTGACATCTGTATTCTCTTACCTTTTACTTATTTTGCTTGTTCTGGAATTTATGTGATAAACTTTGTGATATAATCATTTGTTTATTATTATTTATCTTAAACTTTTCAAAAATCTACCTTTTTGGAGATTTTCAAGCTTTTATCACTTCTATCCTGTAATGAATATTATCATTTTAAAATTTCTATTGTATTTAATTCTCTAAGTGCTTATTTTTCATTAAATATGCTATAAATTTCTATACCTATTACTTTATTTTTTATCAAAGTAACATATAAATGTTATGGTTTCCACTGTTTCCCCATCTATTTGCCATGAAGAGTTGGGACAGAATGCCATGATCTTAGTTTTCTGAATGTTGAGTTTTAAGCCAACTTTTTTGCTCCCCTCTTTCACTTTCATCAAGAGGCTCTTTAGTTCTTCTTCACTATCTGTCATAAGGGTGTTGTCATCTGCATATCTGAGGTTATTGATATTTCTCCCAGCAATCTTGATTCCAGTTTATGCTTCATCCAGCCCAGCATTTTGCATGACGTATTCTGCATAAAAGTTAAATAAGCAGGGTGACAATATACAGCCTTGACATACTTCTTTCCCAATTTGAACTGGTCTGTTGTTCCATATCTAGTTCTAACTGTTGCTTCCTGACCTACATACAGATTTCTCAAGAGGTAGGTCAGGTGGTATGGTATCTCCATCTCTTGAAGAATTTTCCAGTTTGCTATGATTCACACAGTCAAAGGCTTTGGCATAGTCAATAAAGCAGAAGTAGATTTTTTTTTTTTCTGGAACTCTGTTGCTTTCTCGATGATCCAGTGGATGTTGGGAATTTGATCTCTGGTTCCTCCGCCTTTTCTAAATCCAGCTTGAACATCTGGAAGTTCTTGGTGCACATACTGTTGAAGCCTGGCTTGGAGAAATTTGAGCATTACTTTTCTAGAGTGTGAGGTAAGTGCAATTGTGCGGTAGTTTGAGCATCCTTTGGCATAGCCTTCCTTTGAGATTGACCTTTTCTAGTCCTGTGGCTACTGTGGAGTTTTCACATTTGCTGGAGTATTGAGTGCAGCACTTTCACAGCATCATCTTTCAGGATTTGAAACAGCTCCATTGGAATTCCATCACCTCCACTAGCTTTGTTCATAGTGATGCTATAGCAATACATAAAAAACTAAGGAGTGTGCCTGGCACACTAGACTTATACTAATTTAAATCAAATATCACAGTGTCTGATATATGGTTATGTCTCAATGATTTTTAATTTTGATGGCTTACTTACTTACTTTTTAAATTATTTGTGTTTTGTTACATTGGTGGTTTATTTTAGGTCATAATTTGTTCAAGTAAAATATTTATAAGTTCTGTATCTATGTGCTTGTTTTTGTTTAGTTTCTTAATTTCTTTTAAAAATTTGCTTGTTTTATTTGTATATTCCATAGAAGAGTGAAATACTATAGTATTTCTTTTTTCTGACTTCTTTTACTTAGCACAGTACTTCTCAAGTTCCTTCCATGTTGTTGCAAATGGGAAGATTTAATCATTTTATGGCCAAGTAGTATTCTACTATATGTATGTATGTCCATCCTAAAGGAAATCAGTCCTGAATATTCATTGGAAGGACTGATGCTGAAGCTGAAACTCCAATACTTTGGCCACCTGATGTGAAGAACTGACTCATTTGAAAAGACCCTGATGCTGGGAAAGACTGAAGGCAGGAGGAGAAGGGGATGATAGAGGATGAGATGGTTGGATGGCATCACCAACTCAGTGGACGTGAGTTTGAGTAAACTCCGGGAGTTGGTGATGGACAGGGAGGCCTGGCATGCTGCAGTCCATGGGGTGGCAGAGATGGACATGACTGAGCGACTGAACTGAACTGATGTGTATATATGTGTCTGTGTGTGTCTGTGTATAATAGCATCTGTTAATGGACACAGGTTGTTTCTATATCTTGGCTATCGTAAATAATGCAATGATGAAGATACAGGTGTATATAACTTTCTGAATTATTGTTTTTCATTTTCTTTGAATAAATACCCAGAAGTGAGATAGGTAGACCAGCTGGTAGTTCTACTCTTGATTTTTGGAAGAGTTTCCAGTGTTTCACCAAAGTCACTGTACCAATTTACATTCCCACCTACAGTGTGTTAAGATTCCCTTTTCTTCACATCTTTGTCAATGCTTGTTATTTCCTGCCCTTTGGATAATAGCCAGTATAACAGGCGTGAAATGTTACTCTGGTTTTGATTTATATTTTCACAACAATTAATGATGTTGACCATTTATTTGTGTGTGTACCTGTTGGTTATCCATATGTCTTCTTTGGAAAACTGTTCAGCTCCTCTGTGCCACCAATCCCCCCTTTTTTTATTGGATTTTTTTTTTTTTTTCTGCTGTTGAATGGTATGTGTTTGTAACATATTTTGAATACTAACCACTTAGTCGATATATCATTTGCAATTATGTTCTCTCATTCAGTAGGGTATCTTTTAGTTTTGTTGATGATTTCCTCTGCTGTGCAGAAGATTTTTACTTTGTTATAGTTTCTCCAGTGGTCATGTATGGATGTGAGAGTTGGTCTGTGAAGAAAGCTGAGTGCTGAAGAATTGATGCTTTTGAACTGTGGTGTTGGAGAAGACTCTTGAGAGTCCCTTGGACTGCAAGGAGATCCAACCAGTCCATTCTGAAGGAGATCAGCCCTGGGATTTCTCTGGAGGGAAGGATGCTGAAGCTGAAACTCCAGTCCTTTGGTCACCTCATGCGAAGAGTTGACTCATTGGAAAAGACTCTGATGCCAGGAGGGATTGAGGGCAGGAAGAGAAGAGGACGACAGAGGATGAGATGGTTGGATGGCATCACTGACTTGATGGACATGAGTCTGAGTGAACTCCGGGAGTTGGTGATGGACAGGGAGGCCTGGCGTGCTGCGATTCATGGGGTCGCAGAGAGTCGGACATGACTGAGCAACTGAACTGAACTGAACTGAGTCCCATATCACATCCTGTGCTGTGCTGTGCTCAGTTGCTCAATCATGTCAGGTAATTTGAGATGCCATGGACTCTAGCTCGGTAGGTTCCTCTGTCCACGGAATTTGCCAGGTAAGAATAATGGAGTAGGTTGCCATTTCCTTCTCCATGCAGTCTTCCCGATCCAGGGACTGAATCCGCAACTCTTGCATCTCCTGCACTGACAGGCAGATTCTTTACCTCTGCACTGCCTGGGAAGCCATAAAACATCCTGTTCTTGTATTAACTCAGGGATGTTTATATTCATTGAGTATTGGAACAGATTATTCTTCAGATGTGCCCACATCTTTGAAATATAATTTTGAAAGTTTGCTTCCAAATTTGAGTTGTGAGCTGTATAGCTGATACCGATCTAGGCGTGGTGCTTCTATCAACACTAATCAGAATATCTTTCAGTTAGGCTTGATCTGTGAGTGACCACAACTCATTGTTAATGTATGCTAAATTGAGTGTAACTGTCTTTTATTCTTTTTACTCATATGGCTGGGATATAATGGATGTTCCCTCTTCCCTTTGGATATATATATATACATAGCATATGCTCTTTCAATTATTTGTGAAGTTCTAATTTGATCAAAAGGAAATAACTGTAATTTCCTAACTAGGTAAAGCAAAATGACATTTTAAAAACAGATTTCTAAACATATTACTGAAATAGCTTCTTCCATGGAAGTCCTCATCCATTGTTTTCTCTTTTCATTTTTCATATTTTTGTTTCTTAGTACTTGGCATATTTGTAAATATTTTGTTTATTATTTGTAGCCTACATATACTGCTTCACTGATCATGTTTTATTGGTTATTGCCTAAATATTCCATTCTATTAATCAATATTGTGTAACAATCATAGCCTTTTATTATTGTAGATTTATGACATTTTTACAGTACTGAAGGATTTATGAGTGTTAGTGATTTAGGAAAGTAGACTGTTTGAGCATAACTATATACCTCCCTTCAGGCCTACTCAGACACTAAAATGTATAACTTTTTAAGGTGATAAGCATATCTTTCTTGTTTGTTCAGTTACTTGATGGCATATTTGCCTGTGTCCAGAATAGTGCTCATGCAGAGTAGATGCTCAATAAATATCTGCTGACTGAATGAATTAATCTTCTTATAAACAGAAGTCTGATACCCTTGAAACCTCATTTTATAATGGATTTAGTCAATATATAGGGATGGAAATAGTTCACTTTGAGATCAGTTCAGTTCAGTCGCTCAGTCATGTCTGACTCTTTGAGACCCCATGAATAGCAGCATGCCAGGCCTCCCTGTCCATTACCATCTCCCAGAGTTCACTCAGACTCACGTCCATCGAGTCAGTGATGCCATCCAACCATCTCATCCTCTGTCATCCCCTTCTTCTCCTGTCCCCAATCCCTCCCAGCATCAAAGTCTTTTCCAATGAGTCAACTCTTCGCATGAGGTGGCCAAAGTACTGGAGTTTCAGCTTTAGTATCATTACTTCCAAAGAAATCCCAGGGCTGATCTCCTTCAGAATGGACTGGTTGGATCTCCTTGCAGTCCAAAGGACTCTCAAGAGTCTTCTCCAACACCGCAGTTCAAAAGCATCAATTCTTCCGCGCTCCGCCTTCTTCACAGTCCAACTCTCACATCCATGCATGACTACTGGAAAAACCATAGCCTTGACTAGACGGACCTTAGTCGGCAAAGTAATGTCTCTGCTTTTGAATATGTTATCTAGGTTGGTTATAACTTTTCTTCCAAGGAGTAAGCGTCTTTTGATTTCATGGCTGCAGTCACCATCTGCAGTGATTTTGGAGCCCCCCAAAATAAAGTCTGACACTGTTTCCACTGTTTCCCCATCTATTTCCTATGAAGTGATGGGACCACATGCCATGATCTTCGTTTTCTGAATGTTGAGCTTTAAGCCAACTTTTTCACTCTCCTCTTTCACTTTCATCAAGAGGCTTTTTAGTTCCTCTTCACTTTCTGCCATAAGGGTGGTATCATCTGCATATCTGAGGTTATTGATATTTCTCCTGGCAATCTTGATTCCAGCTTGTGTTTCTTCCAGTCCAGCGTTTCTCATGATGTATTCTGCATATAAATTAAATAAGCAGGGTGACAATATACAGCCTTGACGTACTCCTTTTCCTATTTGGAACCACTCTGTTGTTCCATGTCCAGTTCTAACTGTTGCTTCCTGGCCTGCATACATATAGTGAAGCTCAATATTTTATAAATTTTGTCATATAAAAATTTCAATTACAATCTCATTATGTTAAATCTATCCCTTAAAATAATGTTTAAGGGTGACATTTGTATAATAGCCTGCATGGAGCCCTTATTACAAGAAGTAGGAGTATCTTTTAAAAAATCTTTAAAACGAAAACTTTATTGATTCTTTATCCTCATTCATATAATGTCTCCTCCCTTCCCTTTAGAGAGAAAGACATTTTAGAGAGTTATGAACAAATGCCTTCTTAAGAACCTCTATCTCCATCATCATTTCAACCCATTATATCTCTATTAAAGATTTATTCTTCCACTGAGGAATACAAAGTTGAAAAACTTCCCATGTTACTAAATCCAACGTGTACTTTCGATCCTGTCATACTCAATAACTAAAGAATATTTGACATATTTGTTCACTCTTTTTGTGCATGCGATACTTTTCTCTCTGTCATACTCTTCACTCTAATTTTCTTCCTAGCTCTCAGCTGCTTCTTCTCAATCTCTTCTCTTTTCTAATCTCATGTGACCTCTGCATGGAGTATGTCAAGGCCTATTTGTGGATTCTCTTTTCTACTTTAACTCTCTTTCTCTAGGTATTATCATCCATTCCAAGTCTGCATGTAGTAATGACATGCTAATTACTTCACCTTAATCTCTTCAGCTTTGGTGTCTCCCTCAAACTGTAGACCTTATGTACAATTGCCTCCTTGAACTCTCAGATCTTTCAAAAGCATTTTATTATTATTACTTTGTTAAGTTTTATTATTTTATTTTATTTTATTTTTTTAATTTTTATTTTTAACTCTTGAATCTCCCTTCTCCCACCTCCAAACTTACATTTTCCCAAGATTTCATAGTTCAATTAATGGAACTAACTTCTATCTAGTTATTAAAGCCAGAAACATTAGAATTCCCTCACAGACATTTAAAATTCTTACAATTATTTTCAGTCCTCACTGACTCCACTCAACTTCAAGCAACCATCATCTCTCCTCAGGACTATCTGACTTCCTTTCATCCGCTCTTCTCCTCACTACCTCCCCATGACCATCATTCTTCATTCATTTGTCAGAATACATGAATAAGATTCATAAAAGTCATGCTTTTACTTAAACTAATTCAATTCTTTATTATTCAGAAAAAGTTCTAAACTTCTTGCCACGCCCTATATTGCCTTGCATAATGTGAAGTTCCTGTACTTGTCTGTCTTCATCTCCTCTGACTCTCCCTTTTGCTTTAATTTTTTGTTAGTTTCCAGTAATGTACAAACTCTTTAATATGTTACTCCACTTATTCCAGTGACAGGTTTATTTTTATTTGAATTTCTGTTTAAAATTCACTTCCATGGAATAGCCTCAAACAACCAACATTCCTGTCTTTCTCAGTTATGGCCTAATATTTACTTCTTTCTATCAGCTCATCACATTCTATATCGGTTAATTTTAGTATCCGTGAATGTACAAAATGTCTCAAATCTTTTTCTATTTTCAAGTTTATTTACATCATTTACCAATGTGCAGTAAATATAGTTTAAACATTAAGCATATAAAATTCAGTGCAGTGTTTCTTCCCCCAAACACTTGTCCTCTAAAAGTATATGATGCATTATTTTTAGTCCTAGAATATAATAATCTTTTTAGGTAGCATTTGTTAGTTTTTGCCTTCTAATGATTTAAATCATATAACTAGTTTTGGTTTCCATTTTGCATTAGCTAACAGAATTCAGAACAGGAACTATGTTCATATATCTAGGTTATGTATTTATTTAATTATTTTATTTTGCTACTTTAAAATATTTCTATGTAATTAAATAAGATCTAGTGAGATGATAACATATCATTTAAATCTATATTGGCTTGCTAATATATATTTTGTATTTTAGTGTAATATAGTACATATATCTTCACTTTTGCAGATGAAAAGATTTCCATACGGTTTTCTGTGACTTTCTTTTTTTAACATAGTCTTTATCATTAGGAATAGTTTATAAAATGAAAGGCATATGTAAATGAGCTCTTCCCTATCCTCTAAAATCATTTAGATTAACTTATTTCCTTTTTATGTGTTTTCAACTTAGACTATAAAATTTGAGGGAAGAGGTTATGTTGATTTTGACAAGTATTGTATCTGCAATTTATTTTACCTGGTACTTACTAGATGATCAGTGTTTATAAGATGAAAGAATAAGTGGTAAAATTTTCACCTTAAAGCAATTATTGGGGCAAATATAAAACCAGTAAAGTGTGTTGTTACATATGTATCTTTAATACTACCTCATGTTAAATGGCTGTTAAGATTCGAAATATTGAGCAATCTTCACTTTCAAAAAATCCAGTCTTGCTAATTAGCTAAGTAAGTAACAAATGGAACAATAGTGCTTGATTCAGCAGACTCACTTACCTCTCTAAAATTTAAAATAAAATGTTTTATCTGACTTATCTAAGGTTATTGCCTTATTTTGTAAATGGTAGACATAGAAATAATCTATTTCATAATATAAAACCTAACATCCCTTTGGGCTTCCCTGATAGCTCAGTTGGTAAAGAATCTGCCAACAAATGCAGGAGACCCGGTTTGATCCCAGGGTTGGAAAGATCTGCTGTAAAACGGATAGGCTACCCACTCTAGTATTCTTGGGCTTTTCTTGTGGCTCAGCTGGTAAAGAACCCGCCTGCAATGTGGAAGACCTGGGTTTGATCCCTAGGTTGGGAAGACCCCCTGGAGAAGGGAACGGCTATCCATTTCAACATTCTGGCCTGGAGAATTCCATAGACTGTATAGTCCATGGGGTTGCAAAGAGTCTGACATGACTGAGCAACTTTCACTAACATCCCTTTGAGCAAACTTGTTGGAATATAGGCCACATGACAGTATAATACATACTTAGAAGGTTCACTCTGCATATGACACAATGGCAAAACAGATGGCTATTCTTAATTTTCCACTCTAGTTTGAAAGAAGCCATATAATGAATTAAAAGTTAGGGAGTGTTGATAGTCATAGTATCACTAGTGGGAAATAATAAATAGAGTCATGAATTTAGTAAAGAGAGTCTTAAACAGCTAGTAAATATGGAATCAGGTATTCAAAATGGCATGATAATATAAAAAAAAATCTCCAAAGGCAATGGGAAAAGAAAAGGGTCATTGGCGAAGCCAAGATGTGCATTAGACTTCAAAATGTAATGTATATAGGATAATTTATAAGATTTCCACTTTCTGCTCTATACTTCCATATTTCACATTGTGTATTGGGTGGATATGTGCAGTAACTTTGACCTCAGTTTTATTTTCTGGAAAAAAAGTTTAAAAAGAAACATCTATGGGAAAACCTGACTAACATTTTAACTGGGTAGTAATTGGTAAGAGGTAGAAACAAACTAAGAACACACGCATAATAGTCTCTTTTTATCAAAAAGTAGAGAGAAATTAAGGTATAAAATCCTTTATTTTTATGTAAGGGATAAAAAGTTAAAACATCTTGCCTTGAAAATGCATATTATTATTTTTATGTTTTAATTTGCTCCAAATACACTCCCAGAGATACTGTCATATTATAATATTTTGATATATGTGTGCTATTTGCTTCAATATTGTTAATGCTTTTATATACTCAGTGAAGAAAATTGTACTGTATTTAAACATGTATATAACCAAGTAAAAAACATCCATAAAATCTATCACTAAAGAGCTACTTAATATTTAGACACATTTTAGTTAGTTAAAAATAGTAAAAGTTCTAATTCCAGTTCTGATATTTAAAAACTTGGAAGTCTTCATTTCCATCCTTAAATATTAAAAACTTGGACAGCTGAAAAGCAATATTTTTTGGACCCATAAGAGAATTTAGTGGGCAAGTAAGACTGTAAGACTATCACCCCAAATCTGGAGAGATAGACATATCCAGAAAATCAGTCAGGATCTGCTTACCTAGAGCAGATGCCACTGGTGACATAAATCCAACAGATACTTGGAGTAACAGGAACATTTGGCCTTGGAGGACAAAACGAAACAGGGCAAAGGCTAACAGTTTTGCCAAGAAAACACACAGGTCATAGTAAAAATTCTCTTCCAACAGCACAAGAGAAGACTCTACACATGGACATCAACAGATGGTCAATACCAAAATCAGATTGATTATATTCTTTACAGCCAAACATGGAGAAGCTACACACAGTCAACAAAAACAAGATCGGGAACTGACAGTGGCTCAGATCATAAACTCCTCATTGACAAATTCAGGCTTAAATTGAAATTAGGGAATACCACCAGACCATTCAGGTATGACTTAAATCAAATCCCTTACAATTATACAATGGAAGTGACAAACAGATTCAAGGGATTAGATCTGATAGACAGAGTACCTGAAAACTATGGATGGAGGTTTGTGACATTGTAAAGAGGCAGTGATCAAGACAATCCCCAAGAAAAATAAGTGCAAAAAAGCCAAATGATTGTTCAAGGAGACCTTACAAATGACTGAGAAAAGAAGAGAAGATAAAGGCAAAGAAGAAAAGGAAAGATATGCCCATTTGAATGCGGAGTTCCAAAGAATAGCAAGGAGAGATAAGAAAGCCTTCCTCAGTGATCAATGCAAAGAAATAAAGGAAAACAATAGAATGGTGAAGACTAGAGATCTCTTCAAGAAAATTAGAGATACCAAGGGAACATTTCAGGCAAAGATGGGCACAATAAAAGACAGAAATTGTATGGACCTAACAGAAGCAGAAGATATTAAGAAGAGGTGACAAGAATACACAGAAGAACTATACAAAAAAGATCTTCATGACCCAGATAACCACAATGGTGTGATCACTCCCCTAGAGCCAGACATCCTGGAATGTGAAGTCAACTGGGCCTTAGGAAGCATCACTACAAACAAAGCTAGCGGAGGTGATGGAATTCCAGTTGAGCTATTTCAAATCCTAAAAGATGATGCTGTGAAAGTGCTGAACTCAATATGCCAGCAAATTTGGAAAACTCAGCACTGGCCATAGGACTGGAAAAGGTCAGTTTTCATTCCAATCCCAAAGAATGGCAATGCCAAAAATGTTCAAACTACCACACTATTGTACTCATCTCACATGCTAGCAGAGCAATGCTCAAAATTCTCCAAGCCAGGATTCAACAGAATGTGCACCAAGAATTTCCAGATGTACAGCTGGATTTGGAAAAGGCAGAGGAACCAGAGATCAAATTGCCAACATCCGCTGGATCATCTAGAAATCAAGAGAGTTCTAGAAAAACATCTACTTGTGCTTTATTGACAACACCAAAGCCTTTGACTGTGTGCATCACAAAGAGTGGAAAATTCCTAAAGAGATAGGAATACCAGAGCACATGACCTGCCTCCTGAGAAATCTGTATGCAAGTCAAGAAACAACAGTTAGAACTGGACATGGAACAACAAACTGGATCCAAATTGGGAAAGGAGTATGTCAAGGCTGTATATTGTCACCCCGCTTATTTAACTTATATGCAGAATACATCATACAAAATGCTGGACTGGATGAAGCACAAGCTGGAATCAAGATTGCTGAAAGAAATATCAATAACCTCAGTTATGCAGATGACCACCCATTGGCAGAAAGTGAAGAACTAAAAAGGCTCTTGATGAAAGTGAAAGAGGAGAGTGAAAAAGTCATCTTAAAAGTCAACATTCAGAAAACTAAGATGGCATATGGTCCAATCACTCCTTGGCAAATAGATGGGGAAATAGTGAGAGACTTTATTTTTGGGGGGGCTCCAAAATCACTGCTGATGGTGACTGCAGCCATGAAATTAAAAGACACTTGCTCCTTGGAAGAAGAGCTATGACCAATTTAGACGGGATATTAAAAAGCAGAGACATTACTCTGCGAACAAAATTCTGTCTAGTCAAAGCTATGGTTTTTCCAGTAGTCACGTACTGAGAGTTGGACTATAAAGAAAGCTGAGAACTGAAGAATGGTTATTTTTTAACTGTGATGTTTGAGAAGACTCCTTGGATTGCAAGGAGATCAAACCAGTCAATCCTAGAGGAAATCAGTCCTGAGAATTCATTGGAAAGACTGCCGCTGAAGATGAAACTCCAATACTTTGGCCTCCTGATACAAAGAACTGACTCATTTGAAAAGTCCCTGATGCTGAGAAAGATTGAAGGCAGGAGGAGAAGGGGACGACAGAGGATGAGATTGTTGGATGGCATCACAGACACAATGGACATGAGTTTGAGTAAGCTCCGGGAATTTGTGATGGACAGGGAAGCCTGGCATGCTGCAGTCCGTGGGGTCGCAAAGAGTCAGACATGATGGATTGAACTGAACTGAACTGAAATGGCAATTTTAATGATGTGCTTGAGGCCTAATGTAGGCTATAATGGTAGTGAGAAACCTCCATAGGCTTCAGTTTTGGGGTGGCCCCTACAGTCTCACAGTGTTTCCCAGGTTGTGCTAGTGGTAAAGATCCCGCCTGTCAATGTAGGAAACATAAGAGATGCAGATTTCATCCCTGGGTCTGGAAGATCCCCTGGAGGAGGGCATGGCAACCCACTCTGGTATTCTTGCCTAGGAGAGTCCCATGGTCAAAGAAGCCTGGTGGGCTACAGTCCATAGGGTTGCAATGAGTTGGACATGACTGAAGTGACTTAGCATGCACGAACACAGTATACTCTCATAGGTTTTATTGAAAAAGCCTCAACAGATTCTCATGGTGAAGATTCAAGAAATATCTCAAAGATGGAAAAAGATACCATTGTTAAATATCCTGGAGACTTCTGCTTAACCAAAGACTAATGTCCAGCAGAAAAGGCTGCTAGAGCCTTATCTCAACAGGAGGAAGGGACTCACTCCCATTTTACTCTCCTCTAGCTTTTTTGTCTTAACAGGGTGACACGGGGAACATAGTAAAGAGCTACCTGGGCTTCAGGGAAATAGATTGAGAATGCTGCAGTCACAGATGGAAGTAGATAACAAAGGGGAGAAAAATACACAACTGGAGAAACATTTTAAAATGTCAACAAATGGGCTCTAATGGAAAGATTGTACAATATGCAAGAAAACTGGGTAATGTGAGCAGAGAGACAGAAGGTCTAAGAAACGATCAAAATGACATGTTGGAAATCAGAAAACACTGCAAGAGAAATGAAAAAAATATCTTATGGGTAATCAGTAGACTTGACATAGATTAGAAAAGAATTCATGAGCTTAAAGAGAGGTCCACAGAAATTTTTCAAACTGAAATGTAAAGAGGAAAGAGAATGAAAAAAGAATACCAAAGAATTATAGATCAATTTCAAAATATGTAACAAACACAATATCAGAATGACAGAAAAACAATAGAAACTGAAGCAGAAAAAATATTCAAATTAATAATGACATAAAACTTTCTAAAAGTAATGAAGGATGTAAAACCCCAGATCCAGAAAGGTCTTAGTAGACCAAGTGTGTTAAATACCTAAGAATCCACACCTAAGCATGTCATTCTTAAAAGAAGCCAGAAAGGAGTGGTATAGAATATTACCAATTAAAGAACAAGAAAAAGACTTAGAGCATATTTCTCATGAGAAACAATGCAAGCAAGAAGAGAATGGAATAACTTATTTAAATAGTTTTTAAACACCAATTTTATACTGAGTGAAATTATTTCACATGTTAAAGGGAAATATATATTTTTCTCAGATAAACAAAAGTGGTAGGAAGTCATGCCCAACAGACTTTCCCTGAAAAGAATGTTAAAAGAAGTTATTTAGATGGAAGGAAAATGATATAGGTCAGAAATTTGTATTTAGAAAGAGAAGGAAATCATTAGACAAGGAATAAATGAAAGTAGAATAAAATCTTTCCTTTTCCCTTTTTTGTCTAAAAAATGTCCAAAAGTTAGCTGTTTAATATGATAATGAGGATTTATTGGGTGATTATAGCACATGGACAAGTGAAATGAATATAAACAATGTTACAATTGATAAATGAGAGAAATCATGAAAATTTTGCCATAAACAGTACAACATCTGAAGTGGCATACTGCTTATTGAAGGTCAATTTAGAGTGAAGGAGAAGGCAATGGCACCCCACTCCAGTATTCTTGCCTGGAAAATCCCATGGATGGAGGAGCCTGGTAGGCTGTAGTTCATGGGGTCGCTAAGAGTCAGACATGACTGAGCAACTTCCCTTTCACTTTCATGCATTGGAGAAGGAAATGGCAACCCACTCCAGTGTTCTTGCCTGGAGAATCCCAGGGAACGGGGAGCCTGGTGGGCTGCTGTCTATGGGGTCGCACAGAGTCGGACACGACTGAAGTGACTTAGCAGTAGCATATACTGTAAGGAAACCACTAATTATTTGCAAAAGGAAGCATAAATGATATAATCAAAGGAGTAAAAATGGGATCATATAAAATACTCAGTTAAAATTAGGGTAGAAAAAGAGAGGGATAAAGAAAGAAAAACCAAGTAGAACAAATAGAAATTAGCTACAAATATGGTAACATAATTAATCAAAATATATATCAGTAGTCATTTAAAATGGGATTGCTAAAAATATACCAATTGAAAGAGAGAGACTATCAGAGTTAAAAAAAAAAAAAAAAGACAAGGCAAGACCTCAATTGAATGTTGTCCAAAAGAAATGCAATTTTAACTTTAAAACAGAAATAAATTTAAAGTAAAGTGGTAAAGAAAGAGATGTCATGCTAGCACTAATCAAAAGAAAGTTGGAGTAACTATATTAATTTCAAGCAAAGTAGACTTTAGAGCAAGGAGTATTATCAGAGCTAAAGAGGAGCCTTAAAAATAAAGAGGTCAATTCTCAAAAAAGAAATAACAACCTTTCATGTACATAAATATAATAACCATACCTCAAAATATATGAAAGTAAATTGACAGAACTGAAAGGAGAACACAAATCCACTATTACAGTTGGAGACTCCAATGCTCTTCTATCAGTAATTGATAGATCAAACTAGAAGAAAATTAGTAAGGATATAAAAAGCATTATTAGCGCTATCATTAATGGGATCTAAATGATATTTATAGAATGCTTTCTCAAAGAAGAGCATAATACAATAGTATTAAGCTCACTTAGAAGATTCGCCATGACAGATCACATTTTGGGCCATAACACCATGCAAAATCAACTCAAGGATATTGAAATTTCCTTGAAAATCTAGAAAAGAAAATCTATTCAACATATAGCATTGGGGCAAATGAATATCCATTTATAAAAACTGAACCTAGATGCAGATATACGTTTCATAAAAATGAGCTCAAAACAGATTGTAGACCTAAATATAAAATCAAAACCATGAAACTTCTAGGACATCTTGGGTTGATTGATGAGATTTCAGACAGAATATAAAAAACATGGTTCATGAAAGAAAAAAAAACCTGATAAACTGGACTTCATTAAAATGAATTCATGTGCTCTGAAAGATACTGGATTATTGCTTTCTTACTGTCAAATTCTGAGTGCTTTTTATATTTGGATATGGGTACATTATAAAATATGTATTTTGCAAGCATTTTCTCCGAATCCCTGTTTTGTCTCTTCAATCTCTTCACAGTGTCATAATGAAATAGGCAATTTTTTTTTTATCTCTCATAGTTTTCCTTTTCATTGCTCTATTCTCCAATTTAGAAAAGTGTTTGGAACATGCTAGAAATCAACCTTGTTGTTGTTACTGTTCAGTCTCTGAGTCATGTCTGACTCTTTACGATCCATGGACTGCAGCACTCCAGGCTTCCCTGTTATACACTATCTCCTGGAGGTTGCTCAAAGTCATGTCCATTGAGTCAATAATGCCATCCAGCCATCTCATCCTCTGTCGTCCCCCTTCTCCTCCTGCCTTCAGTCTTTCCCAGCATCAGGATCTTTTCCAGTGAATCGGCTCTTCACGTCATGGGGCCAAAGTATTGGAGCTTCAGCATCAGCCCTTCCAATGAATATTCAGGGTTGATTTCCTTTAGGATGGACTGGCTGGATCTCCTTGCAGTCCAAGGGACTCTCAAGAGTCTTCTTCAACACCACAGTTCAAAAGCATCAATTCTTAGGTGCTCAGACTTTTTATGGCCCAACTCTCACAAACATACATGACTACTGGAAAAACCATAGCTTTGACTATGTGGACATTTGTTAGCAAAGTAATGTCTCTACTTTTTAATATGCTGTCTAGGTTTGTCTTTGTTTTCTTCCAAGGAGCAAGCATCTTTTAATTTTATGGCTGCAGTCACCATCTGCAGTGATTTTGGAGCCTAAGAAAATAAAATCTGTCACTGTTTCCATTGTTTCTCCATCTATTTGCCATGAAGAAATGGGACTGGATGCCACGGTCTTCATTTTTTGAAGTTTTGAGCCAGCTTTTTCACTCTCCTCTTTCATCTTCAAGAGGCTCTTTAGTTCCTCTTCACTTTCTGCCATATGGGTGGTGTCATCTGCACATCTGAGGTTATTGGTATTTCTCCTGGCAATCTTGATTCCAGCTTGTGCTTCATCCAGCCAGGCATTTTGCATGATGTACTCTGCATAGAAGTTAAATAAGCATGGTGACAATATATAGCCCTGGTGTACTCCTTTCCCAATTTGAGATCAATCTGTTATTTCATGTCCAATTCTTTTTTTTAATTTTATTTTATTTTATTTATTTTTTATTTTTTTATTATCTTTAGATTTATTTATTTATTTATTTATTTAAATTTTAAAATCTTTAATTCATGTCCAATTCTAAATGTTCCTTCTTGACCTGCATACAGGTTTCACAGGAGGCAGGTAAGGTGGTTTGGTATTCCCATCTCTTGAAGAATTTTCCAGTTTGTTGTGATACACACAGTCAGAGGTTTGAGTGTAGAAAACGAAGCAGAAGTAGATGTTTTTCTGGAATTCCCTCGTTTTTTCTATGATGCAACAGACGTTGGCAATTTGATCTTTCGTTCCTCTACCTTTTCTAAATCCAGCTTGTATATCTGCAAGTTCTTGGTTCACATACTACTGAAGCCTAGCTTAAAGGATTTTGAGCATTACTTTGCTAGCATGTGAAATGAGTGCATCTATGCAGTACTTTGAATGTTCTTTGGAATTGCCCTTGTTTGGGATTGGATGAAACTAACTTACTATATGTGAATGAACACTCACACACCTATGTGAATGAATATATACAAATAAATTATGTATACTATAAGTAATATATATATAATATATATTTAATTATATATATTATAATTATATATTACATATGGTGTAAGTAATATATACACATAACTTACACTATATGTGAATGAATACTTACATATGTGAATGAATATATACACATAACTTACTTATACTATAAGTAATATAAATAATTATATATATTTAATTTATATATTATAATTATATATTACATATGGTATAAGTAATATATATACACATAACTTACTTACACTATATGTGAATGAATACTTAATTAGTTAAACTAATGTAGAGGCTTAGATCCAGTATTGATACAATGGGCTTAATTGGTCTCAGCCCCTTTTCTGTAGCTGCTACAAATTTTCCAAGCATTGGGCAAGCGTTTTAATTCAGGCAGCTGGAGAGACAGATGACTTTATTGCTAATGGCATAGGAATAGACTCATACCTTTTAAATTTTCATGCGTGTTTCTAGGGGATTGGTGAGATTGAGGATAAATTCAAAGGGAAAGATATAAGAGAAATGGTGTTAGATGGTGCTGCATAGTAGGTCACAATGGATAAATGTTTATGCTTATTATATAACTGACAAATCGCTCACTTTGCAGTTTAGACATAGAATGGCATGCTTTTATAGCATTATTGCGGAGACTTTTACCCAGATCTGTGTATGATTTAGAACCTGCCATTTTCTGAAAATGATGTGGGAGTTCAGAAACAGGTTGACACAGATAAAGTTATATGCCAAAATCTAGGGGAAATTTGGAGGTGGCTTAACTGATAAATACTGAGATTTAGTTTACTTTAAACTCTATCCTGATACCGTGGAGAGAACTCTGGGGAAGCATTTTTAAGTCCCTTACAGTTGCATTTGATATACAATATCTTATTACAAAAATACAGGCCTGAAAGTGTAGGGTTGCTAAGGTTAATCCAGTGGGGTTTAATTTGGGGAATTTATAATGCTTGTTAGACTAGTTTGCAGTGGTATTTTGGCTTTATAAATAAAGCATTCTTCCATGAATGGTATGGAAGCTATACTTGGAACTTACAACTCAATGTGTAGTTGTTTATAACTAGACCATTTAGGTAGTAGTTTAAAAGGTTTATTTTCAGTGTGTAATTATTTTAGAGATTTCTTAAATAGCTAAGTAATATAAGTCATATATATTCCTCCAGAGTGGAGCCAAAAAAAAAAGATCAAATTGGAATGCATGTGGGTCAGCATGTTATAAGTGTGTTAGCAAATATGTTAACTATAATCACATCTTATAGAATGCAGTTAAGACTTACCCTTACATTTTGAACAAAAAAATCCCTTTGTTATATACAGAGAAGGCAAAGTAGTAGAAATATAAGTGGATGATGTAGGGAGGCTAATTAGGAGGTTATTGCAATTGTCCAGGTGAGAGATGTGGGGTGCTTCTATGAAGATGGAGTTAATAAATATGAGTACAATTAGATAGCTTTGAGAATATTAAAGTAGAACTGATTAGACTTCATTCTGGTTACCTTAGGCATGGAGTGGAGAAAGGAAGGTATTATGGATGTCAGTCTTCTAATTAAAGCAATTGAATCAATGGTGGTGATTTTCACGAAGAAAGAGATCTAATGAATAACAGGATTATGAGTGTGTATAAGCTTACAAATTCAATTTTGAATCTCAGTATGAGATATTTGTGAGACATTTCATTAGAACTGCGAATATGTAGCTGAATATAAGGTTTGCAATTGTGAGGTATTGTCTAGATTGAAGACATAAATTTGAAAGTCATCCTGTTTATGGAGTCAGGGCAGGGGAGTCAATGTGATCCATAAAAAATGATCAGAAAATGACCTAAGATCCATTACCTAGAACTGAGGTCAATATTTTTTTTTTTTTTCTGTGACAGGCCATCGATATAGGAAATACTTCTGATTTAGTAAGCTCTATGTTCTCTGTGAAAACTATACACTTTGCCATTGTTGTGCAAAACTGTTTATAGACAATACTTAACTGAATGAGCATGACTGTGATTTAATAAAACTTTATTTAAAAGATCAGGAAGAAAGCTGGATATTTTTTTAAATTGGAATACAAATACTTTACAATGTTGTGTTATTTTATGTTGTGCAGTGAAGTGAATCAGCTATAAGTATACATATATCCCTTCCTTCTTCAACCTCCCTTCCTCACACCTCCATCCCACTCATTTAGGTCATCCAAAGAGCACAGAACTGGGCTTACTGTGCTTTGTAGTAGGTTCCCACTAATATCTGTTTTCCACATGGTAGTGTACATATGTCAACCCTAATCTCCCAGTTCACCCTACCCTCCCTTTCCTCCTGTGCCCACATATCCATTTTCTACGTATGCATCTCATTCCTGACCTGGAAACAGGTTCATCTGGATCATTTTTCTAGATTCCACATATATGTATTTATATACAATATTTGTTTTTCTGACTTACTTCACTATGAATGACAGACTCTAGGTCCATACACATCTCTACAAATGACCCAATTCTGTTCCTTTTTACGGCAATAAAAAGTAATATTTTATTGTATATATAACCACATCTTCTTTATCCACCCATCTGTCATTGGATGTTTAGTTTGTTTCAATGTCCAGGCTTGAGCAAACTCCAAGAGATTGAGGAGGACAGGGAAGCCTGCACGCTATAGTCCATGGCATCACAAAGAGTCAGGCATGACTTAGTGACTGAACAACAAAGAACAGCATGTCCTGGCTATAGTAGATTGTGCTGCAGTGAACATTGGGGGTGTATGTGTCCTTTTGGCATATACCTTGAGAAAATCATAATTCAAGAAGACACATATACCCTAATGTTCATTGCAGAACTATTCACAAGAGAAAGCTGGATTTAACTCATGGGCCATAGTTTGTAGACCTGTGAACTAGGGCTCTTAATTTAAACATAAGGTAAGTGAAAATGAATTGACAAAGTAGAAAAAGAAGTGAGAGGAGGTAGAAAAAAATTGAGATTTGCATGTTATAACCTCAATTCTAAAATAAAAATTTAAAAAATCCCATTGGATTTATCCACATGGTAGTCATTGACCACCCAGTTAAACTTTATTTTAATGGGGCGTGAATTGCAATGGTTTGAAGAGAGAGTAGGAAAGGGAAGAATGAACACTATAAATACATATAAATCTTTTATGAAAATTAAATGTGAAGAGAAGGATAGAGAAAAAATAAACCTGGAAAGGGACAAGTTTTCTGAATGTGAATATAAAATGGTTATAAAATGGACAGATACCTTATTTATATAAAGATTTGATATAATCCCACGTTTGTACTCCTTAGTTCAAGCTCCTCACTTCATTTTATGCTCACCCATTAAAAATAGAAGCTTTGGCACTTGGTTTGTAACATTTACAAATTGCATTATTAATGTTTAACAGAAATCTCTTTCCCAAGCCCTACCCATCATTAGGGAACTAACACCATCTTGTGAATATACTTCTTTAGAACCTGAGTGTGAGGTGAAATCATTTCTTCCACTGCCTGTATACACTACCAGTGACAGAAGTGTATAACAAAACAAAAGTAAAGGAATTTAATGACATCCATACTATGATAATTATAAGTAAATGAATTGTCAGCTGATACCTCTTGAAATTCAGAAACCCATTTAAACTTGTCTTAATCTTCAAGAATCTTGAGGTCTCCTCGTAATTTCTGTAAAATTATCTATGGTTAACATGGCTATGTTGTCCACTGACACCACCCTGCTCTCTCCCAGCCTGTGGAAATAAGCAGCAGCTGCTACACTGCTATCCACAAAAGATTCCTTGCACCAATAATTTTGTGATTGTAATAGTTTTCTGGATATAATGACCTCCCACTGTCTCCCTTTATTTGACCTTAATACATTTCCTTTTTCTTTTTGTTGATCCCTGATTTTCTGGGATTAACAATCTTACTGTTCCAACAGTCTCAAGACAGAAGTGCTTTCTGAGAACTTTTCTAACAAATGTGATTTTCTTTCTCCCTAATAGATAGGGTGTAAGAGTATAATAATATCTGTAACTCATTATTACATAGTGTACATTCTGCTCTAGAAAGGATTGAGCACAGGATTTACCATAAGGGCTCCTCACAGCTAGATTTTGACTTTAGTTAAAAGACAATCAAAATTTCTTCTTAAATTGATCTCTTTCAATTAAAAATATAATTTAAATAAATGCTTAAATGTGAACCTGCAGAAGATTTTGGTGCAAATTAACTTTTTAGAGTCACTGTTTTACTTCCCTCGAATGTAAAACTCCAGATCTATAAATGCTTATATGGCCAGGAGAGGGCAGCAGAAAGCTGGAATTAATGGGAAAAAGTGAAGACTTGAAGGACTTGAGAAACCATGTAGAATTTAGGGAAACATATGTTGGGGAAAGTGGGTGAGAGTCTGTAACTCCAACTAAGAAGCAAAGCTGTTGGCCCACTCTACTAGGTACTTAAAATGACCTTGCGAAGGTCTAAGCTATGCATAAACCCAAAATAGAGAGACACCAAGTGAAGAAGGAAGATAATAACCCTTACAGTACTTTGTAATATCTCTTGAAAAAACGTGTTTATGAAGATTTTCAGTACTGATACATTTTCTAAGGAACAGCAACTCATTTGAAGTTATTGGTGTTTAAGTTGTCTTTTATTAGAAGGAAAAGACGTTCCCTCGACTCACCATAAACTTTCCATCACTAATTAAATGTTTCAGATGTTCTTGCCAAAGGACAATGACCAGCTAAGTTTGCTTCAGCATCTTTTTTGTTATGACTTACACTGTCATGAAATTAGACACTTGCTCCTTGGAAGGAAAGCTATGACAAACCTAGACAGCGTATTAAGAAACAGAGGCATCCCTTTGCCAACAAAGGTCCATGTAGTCAAAGCTATGGCTTTTCCAGTAGTCATGTATAGTTGTGAGAGTTGGAGCACAAAGAAGGCTGAGGGCAAAAGAATTAATGCTTTTAAACTGTGGTACTGGAGAGGACTCTTGAGAGTCTCTTGGACAGCATGGAGATCAAACCAGTCTATCCTAAAGGAAATCAACCCTGAATATTCATTGGAAGGATTGATGCTGAAGTTGAAGCTCCAATACTTTGGCCAGCTGATGCAAAGGACAAACACTTTCGAGAGGACCCCGATGCTGAAAAAGATTGAGGGCAAGAGGAGAAGAGAGTGGCAGAGGATGAGATGATTGAATAGCATCTTGGACTCAATGGACATGAATTTGAGCCAACTCCAGCAGATAGTGATCAAGGGGAAGCCTGGCACGCTGCAGTCCATGGGATCACAAAGAGTTGGACATGACTGAACAACAGCACTGCCATATTTTTGTCCTCATGTTTAATATTAGATATATCCTTTTAGACACATTAGATACATAATACTTGTTATTCTATTATTTCATATACTTAATTTCTTTAAACAAGTAAAAAGTACTTTAACCTGGTGTATTGCCACATCAGTTCAATTACTCAGTTGTGTCTGACTCTTTGCGACCCCATGAATCGCAGCACGCCAGGCCTCCCTGTCCATCACCAACTCCCGGAGTTTACTCAGACTCACATCCGTCGAGTCCGCGATGCCATCCAGCCGTCTCATCCTCCCTCGTCCCCTTCTCCTCCTGCCCCCAATCCCTCCCAGCATCAGAGTCTTTTCCAATGAGTCAACTCTTTGCATGAGGTGTCCAAAGTACTGGAGCTTCAGCTTTAGCATCATTCCTTCCAAAGAAATCCCAGGGCTGATCTCCTTCAGAATGGACTGGTTGGATCTCCTTGCAGTCCAAGGGACCCTCAAGAGTCTTCTTCAACACCACAGTTCAAACGCATTAATTCTTCGGCGCTCAGCCTTCTTCACAGTCCGACTTGCACATCCATACCACATAACGAATCACAACAGTAAATAGCTGTGTGCTTTAAATGATTTGAACTATTTGTAAATAAATACCTTTTTATTGTAGACACAGAATAGGAAAATAGTCATCTCAGACTGTGACTAGTATTAGTTATATAGTGATAACATATGGTCAAAAGATAGCATCTATTTTACTAATAAAAATGATTTAAGAAGAAAACAATGTTGTTTTTGACAAATAGACTATTTCTTTTTTTTTGGTAGAGCAGCTGACATTAAACACTTAATTGGAAAGTTTTTAAATTGTTGTATATATTCTGCTGTAAAGGTAATTAGGAAAAGCATCAGCTAATTATAATATTTTCCCCAGAAAGCATTAGTTGATTCTTTGGTGGAAGGAAAGTAAAGAAATATTATGTTCAATCTCAGAAAAAATAAAAAAGTAAGTACAGAGTTGACATAGTACATAATGGAAATGTAAGAGAGTCTATAGATATAAAAGTCTATACTATGAATGTGAAAGAGTTGAGATCTTCTACTAAAAGGCAAAAAAAAAAATAAAATCAGTACTCCTCGCTTACCTTGTACATCAGAATAGGGATATCAATGAAGTGGATCAAAATGGTGTGCAAAATTTCTTTAGAATAAATTATGACAAAGCTAGACAAGAATTTATATAGGCCTAAGAAAAGATAATAAATATATACATGTATATACATAGAGACATATATCATTGCCTTTGTTAGATGAAAGCAAGCTTATTCTGGTTATCTTTACTAAGACATCATGTGTGTGTGTGCGTGTGTGTGTACGTTTGCATAATTAACAGCTGCATGCCAGGTATCAGGGCTATGTTGATTTACTCCAATAAAGAAACTGTATATGGCAAAGGAACGTTACATAGAGTCAAAGCATGATTACCTTATAGGAATCCACTGTCATTCTGCAGTATTCAGCTGCCTTCTTCACAGTTAAAGGTGCCGTGGTAGGACTCACCCTCCTTTTTTCCTTTAAGACTTGGATGGTGGCAAACAACTTGACCAGTTTTCTAAAGGGTTAGTTTTGGTGTGGGTTCACTATTTTTATGAAAAAAAAAAGTTACAGTGACTTTTCCATTGGCAAATTCTACCATAAAATCTGTTCTATAAGCCAGGGACTTCCCAGGTGCCTCAGTGCTAAAGAATCACCTGCCTAGTAGGAGACACAGATTCAATCCCTGGATTGGGAATATCCTCTGGAGAAGGAAATGGAAACTTACTCCAGTATTCTTGTCTGGGAAATCCCATGGACAGAGAAGCTTGGTGCGTTATAGTCCATAGGGTTGCAAAGAGTCAGATATGACAGACATTCAATCAATAAGCCAGATAACAATCAATAAGCCAGAGAACCAGAAAGATGATTATTCTAGTTTTTAAATAGATATATGGTAACTGTGCATTCTAGAACTGAGAAAATAGCCATAGTTGTATTTGGAATCTCTCTGAGCCTATCATGAGGTGAACCTAAGCCAAAAAGCTTCATTAATAAACTGAACCCACTAATGCCCACTTGAATGGCAAACTAAAGAACATATTTCATGTTCTAAGGAGTTAATGTCAGTTCAGAGCCTAGTCCAGTAGTTTCTGGAAAGTCTGGGATTTTCCCTTTTCTTCATGCACAGTCATCCTGCATGTTTACATTCTTGGTGATTCAAGTTCTCAGTTCACAGAAACCAAACAAATGCTATAAGCAGATAGCGTAGGGGATCCCTGGAGAAAGAGAACCAGGCATGGCTTTCTTGACATGAGAAGCCATTTTAGTCTCGGTTATTTTGTGATCTAAGTCTAGCCATGGTGTTTTTCCTTAAAGAGGACCCAGTGATTAATGATCTCAAGGGAACAAAGGAAGGTAAGAACAAAGAAAAAGCAATCATGAAGCAATAGTTCAATAATAAAACAGTCTGAGTTTCTTCTAAAGACATATTACAATATGATACATACTTTTGAGTTCTGCAGGAACTAAAGCCCCCACCCAGGTGGAGGATGGTAATTACATGCTGAGACTCCAGACTGGTCAGAACCTAAAGAATAATGATATTGAACTTTCATGACTCTCCTGACTTCAGTTAATTAAAGCTTGGACTCTGTTGACCTTTGTTCCAATTCTATGCTGAATTCTACTCTACTCAAGCCCCTTCAGGAATACAAATGTGCTCTTAGCAGAAACTTGCCTAATTTTGCTCTTCAGGGAGATATTGTTTTGGGAGAGATCTCTAGTGTTCTCTTTACTTGCTGGAAGTAACAAATTTCTCCTTCTTACACTCTTTGACTTGGTTGCGTCATTTGGCTCAATGCCCACCAAGAAGCAAATTGAGTTTTTGGGTAACTGCGATCAATGCAAAGGAATAGAGGAAAACAATAGAATGGGACAGACTAGAGATCCCGTCAAGAAAATTAGAGATACCAAGGGAACACTTCAGGCAAAGATGGTGGGTTCAATAAAGGACAGAAATAGTAGGTTCCTAACAGAAGCAGAAGATGTTAAGAAGAGGTGACAAGAATAGACAGAAGAACTGTACAAAAAAGATCTTCATGACCCAGATAATCACGATGCTGTGATCACTCACCTAGAGTCAGACATCCTGGGATGTGAAGTCAAGTGGGCCTTAGGAAGCATCACTATAAATAAATCTAGTGGAGGTGATGGAATTCCAGTTGAGCTATCTCAAATCCTGAAAGATGATGCTGTGAAAGTGCTGTACTCAATATGCAAGCAAATTTGGAAAACTCAGCACTGGCCACAGGACTGGAAAAGGGTCAGTTTTCATTCCAATCCCAAAGAAAGGCAATGCCAAAGAATGCTCAAACTACCACACAATTGCACTTATCTCACACGCTAGTAAAGTAATACTCAAAATTCCCCAAGCCAGGCTTCAGCAATACGTGAACCGTGAACTTCCATATGTTCAAGCTGGTTTTAGAAAAGGCAGAGGAACCAGAGATCAAATTGCCAACATCCGCTGGATCATGGAAAAAGCAAGAGAGTTCCAGAAAAACATCTATTTTTGCTTTATTGACTATGCCAAAGCCTTTGTGTGGATCACAGCAAACTGGAAAATTCTTCAAGAGATGGGAATACCACACCACCTTGACGTGCCTCTTAAGAAATCTGTAGGCAGATCAGGAAGCAACAGTTAGAACTGGACATGGAACAACAGACTGGTTCCAAATAGGAAAAGGAGTACGTCAAGGCTGTATATTGCAACCCTGCTTATTTAACTTATATGCAGAGTACATCATGAGAAACGCTGGACTGTAAGAAACACAAGCTGGAATCAAGACTGCCAGGAGAAATATCAATAACCTCAGATATGCAGATGACACCACCCTTATGGCAGAAAGTGAAGAAGAACTAAACGGCCTCTTGCTGAAAGTGAAAGAGGAGAGTGAAAAAGTTGACCTAAAGCTCAACATTCAAAAAACTAAGATCATAGCATCCAGTCCCATCACTTCATGGGAAATAGATGGGGAAACAGTGGAAACAGTGTCAGCCTTTATTTTTCTGGGCTCCAAAATCACTGCAGATGGTGATTGCAGCCATGAAATTAAAAGACTCTTACTCCTTGGAAGGAAAGTTATGATCAACCTTGATATTACTTTGTCAACAAAGGTCCATCTAGTCAAGGCTATGGTTTTTCCAGTGTTCATGTATGGATGTGAGAGTTGGATTATAAAGAAAGCTGAGCACAGAAGAATTGATGCTTTTAAACTGTGGTGTTGGAGAAGACTCTTGAGAGTCCCTTGGATTGCAAGGAGATCCAACCAGTCCATCCTACAGGAGATCAGTCCTGGGTGTTCATTGGAGGGACTGATGTTGAAGCTGAAACTCCCAATTCTTTGGCCGCCTGATGCGAAGAGCTGACTCATTGGAAAAGACCCTGATGCTGGGAAAGATTGAGGGCAGGAGGAGAAGGGAACAACAGAGGATGAGATGGTTGAATGGCATCACTGACTCAGTGGACATGGGTTTGGGTGGACTGTGGGAGTTGGTGATGGACAGGGAGGTCTGGCATGCTGCAGTTCATGGGGTTGCACAGACTCAGACACGACTGAGCGAGTGAACTGACTGATGCCTCTATAAAGACTTTTTTTTCTTTTACACTGCAAGTAAAATGTTAGTAGACTACAGAAGATGTTAGCTATTTCAGTCCAAGAAACATGAACCATTGTGAATGCTGCTCCGACCCAGCTGCTCATATAGTACTCACAATATTCTGTTTGACTTGACTTCATGAATGGGCTAGACCCTAAAGGACTTCCATCTGGTTTCACCAGAGTTTCCTTACATGAAAGATTCTTGCCCCTAATCCTTGTCTCGGTCTGATGGGACTATCAAACTCACCGCTTTGCTTTCCAGAGGCTACTTAGTTACATGCACTCCCTGCATGCCTCTGCTGCTGCTGCTGCTGCTAAGTCGCTTCAGTCGTGTCCGACTCTGCACGACCCCAGAGACGGCAGCCCACCACTTTCCAGCAAATGCTGAGAAGGGAACAGGTTTAGTGATGGCTCAGCTCTCATTCCTCAATTCATATTAGGCTAAATTCTCATTCCTCTCTTTGTCACTTCTCAAATCTGTATGGCCCCCAGAGTGAACTAGAAGACTCTATTCTGTCTCTGCTTCCCAAAAGAGAGCTTTGCCCAGGTAAAATCCAGATTGTCCAACTCTTGCCTAGTTGCCAGAATCAGAAAACACCTCCAGGGAAAAAAGCTGCAGAATGTCAGCTCATCTCTTCATAGTTCTCTCCTGTGGGAAATCTCATTTCCTTTATTCCAAGTTGATTCATTAGCTCCCTAAAGCCTATAAAGACACACATTGGTATATTTATATTTACCCATTTTAGTTGCTCTCAAAAGGAGCATCAGTGTACCACAAACTACTCCATCATACCTGGAAGCAAAAGTTATACTTATTATTTAAAGCAAATGAAATAGTTGTTATTAGTTGATTAAAGTTTAACAGTTTTTAGGATAGCAATTCCTACACCCTAAATTTCTTCCCCTATTACTTTATAAAAAAGTAATCTTACAGATGAAAATGAGGCCATCCTGCTTTATTTTATAGTTGGGTGCTTAAAGAGTTTGCTTTCATCTTTGTGATTGATACGTTTTTACTTGTTTGGTTTTTTTCCCCTCTAGCAATTGTAATACATTCTCTATACACAGATTCAGATCTCTTGCTTTGGATATTTTAGAAACTTACTTATTTCTCATTCTTATTTCTGGTTTATGAAAAATTGTTAAATTTTAAATTTCACTTATATATCTCCTTCAAAAAATTTTTTTTCATTTCTTTATTACTTCACTTTGAATTTTGAGAAGAATTTCTCAATTCTTCTTCTATGCCAGCAATATACTTTACTAAAAGGTGAATTCTGAACTTAGGATTTAATTTTCTTAAATTATTTTTTGATTTGAAATACTTATTTGTCATATATATTCATATTTAAATCTCAGCTCACCTTTTGTTATGACTGATTATCTTTCATGAATCCCATGTCTCTGAGTTAAGAATTTCAAAGAGTTTTTGAAAAGTTGTTCTTTTAGTTAACTGTTTTATCTCAGTTAAGATCTTCCATTGAGACTTTAGGAAACCATTCCATTTTTCATGCCCTTTAGTGAGTTTTTAACAATAAAATCTTAGATTTTTCTTTTATTTAATTAATCTATGATGAAAAGAGATTTATCTAGGCCAGGATTTTGCCAGTTGGTGATTTGCCATTCTTATTTTGCATGTTTAAGTTAGATAAAAATCTTTATTAAAACTAAAATCGAAAAGTGTCAAGCGATATTACAAAGTTCTATCAAATACTCCCTACCTTATAACTTTACTGAAATGAGTTGAAATGGGCTATTGTTTAACTTCCATTCCTGATTCTAGGACACTAAACTGGAAGGATATTAAAAAAAAAAATTGAAAGTTATTGGCATGAATGCTACCAGGGCTCTTCCTGCTTAATTTATGTGAACAAGAAATGCCAGGTAACTTTTTACTAGCAGTAGTAACTGCCCTTCTCTTCAGCTATCTCCCAACCCAAATCAGGCATTACCTGCCTCCTACATTTGGTGTTTGTTCTCCTGGAAAAGCAATCTATAAATGTCTATGCTGCTGCTGCTGCTGCTGCTAGGTCGCTTTAGTCGTGTCCGACTCTGTGCAACCCCATAGATGGCAGCCCACTAGGCTCCCCCATCCCTGGGATTCTCCAGGCAAGAAATGTCTATAGAAATTGTAAATTGATGGACCACCTCAAAAACCTTTTTTATATAAGATGTGACATTCTTAGGTTTACTGTCTAGCTTTCTGGTTGTTATATGGCTGGTTTGCTGAAAAAAGTTTAAGCAACAGAGAAAGGAATACAATCTCTTACATTTCTTTTTTCAGAAAGATTGCATTTTAGGTTGACTAGTAGCCAATAGTTAGATATTGTGATTTTTCATTGTATTCCATTGTTCTTGCTGTTATAGTAAAAACAATGGAATACAGCTATAATGTTACTACCATGTTTATATATATATATAGATACATATATGCACACACATACATACATATATAGTTTCTTCTTTGTCTTTAAAAGTATTTTATTTGAAACTTGGCACAGGAAATACTAGATATCATTTTAAAGAAGGAAATATTTCTATGATTTTAATAGGATTATAAAATTGTGTATAAATTTTTATTTTTAATATTTACTTAGGCCATTTTAGAATTTTATATAGATGACCCATTAGTGAAATTAAATGTAGTTATTTTTCTCAGTTCTAGGCTCATTACAAGGGAAATAAAAAATCCCCCTTTCAAAGTTGGGCATTACATGTAGTTGTTAAGTACCTCTACATGCATTAAAATAAACTTGAGTAAACAACTTTTTGGTTTGGCATTGTATTTTCAGTTTCTAAAATGGTGCTCGACATCTGTCACCCACAAAAATAAATTTGTCAAATGAATTATAATCTTTCTTTACTCTTTCAGGTCCATAAATTTGAGACCACTGAATGGAGAGTTGCCATTTGAGAATAAAACCAAGAATCTCATTAGTATAGTTGGGCATTAAGCAGACCACTTTAAAAAAAAAAAAAAAAAGAAGAAGAATTATTTATTTTCGGCTGCCCTGGATCTTCTTTGCTGCATGTGACCCCCCTCTCAGTTGCAGAGAGTGCGGACCACTCTCCAGCTCCAGTGCATGGGCCGGTAACTGCAGTGACCCCTCCTGTTGCAGAGCATGGGCCCCAGGGTGCACAGGCCTCAGAAGTTGTAGCACAGTAGTTGCAGCTCTTGGGCAGATCACTTTTATATGTCTAAGTTCATTGAGGAAACTAAATTGATTTTTATCCTATGGAAGAATGAGAATAGGCCAAATGTATTGAGATTCGGAAGCAGGGAGAGTGTCCTCTTTATTCAGTTTCCTTGGATTCTAATAGGAGTTAGGACAGAGGTAGTAGATGGGGATATGGGTGAGACAGTGATTGCGGATTCCATCCTTAGTTAATACAGATGCCTATTCCTTTTGGGAGGTTCATTCAAGGTCCTGAGAATCAAGTTCAATATAGAGGAAATTGGGCCGCCAATGGAAACACCCATTTTTTCGGATCATGTGGACACAGGGAAGGACCACAGTGGCTTCACTCACCAAGGATTAAGGGTTAGAGTCTTTCTCATATTCTTGCTTGATATGTTTTGTGATTCTTGCTTGACATGTTTTGTGATTACCAAAGAAAAGAAGGAAACAATTCACCTCCTTTAGCATTTAGCTAAATGTTCAACATTTAGAGCTTTATGCTTTATAATTATCCATTTTTATGAAATTGAGCCTCTCTGTGCATTGAATTTGGGGAAGTGGTTACATTTATTTTCTTAGACTATTTTTTAAGGATTGGAATTACTGGGTAAAAGGAACAAATTGTTTTAATGCTCTTAATTTACAGTGCCAAATTATTTCCTCCAAAGTTGTTCAATTTTCTTTCTTTTTTAAAAAAAATCTTTTAAATTTTACTTTTCTGTTTTTCCTTCTAGTTTTATTGTGACATAATTGACATACAACGTTATAGAAGTTCAAGTTGTATAGCCTTATTATTTGATTTAGATACTTCATGAAATGTTTTTCAGAGTAAGTTTAGTGAACATCCATCATCTCATTTAGATACACAGAGGAAAAAGAAGTTTTCCTTGTGATCATAACTTTCAGAATTTACTCATAACAGCCTCCATATATAACATATACTGCAGTGTAAGTAATGTTTATCATGTTATATGTTACACATCCCTAGTAGTTATTTATCTTATAACTGAAAGTTTTAACCTTCTGACTGCTTTCATTCAATTCTCCCTCTTCCTTCATCTCTGGTCACCACAAATCTGATACCATTTTTGTTCTCTATAACTCAGTTTCTTTTTTTTTAATGTTTGTTCATTTGTTTTGTTTTCTAGATTCCATATATAAGTGGAATCATATGTACTTTCTCCCATTTCACTTAGTGTGATACCCTCTTGGTCCATACATGTTGTTGCAAATGGCAAAATTTTATTCTTTTTATGGCTGAGTAATATTCCTTTGTGTGTGTGTGTGTGTGTGTATACAAAAACATACACATACATATATCATATTCTTTATCCATTCATTTATTGATTGATACTTAGGTTGCTCCCATATCTTAGCTATTGCAAATAATGCTGCAAATAAATATTGGGTGCATGCGCATGCATGCTAAGTTGCTTCAGATGTGTTTGACTCTTTGCAACTCTATGGACTATAGCCCACCAGGCTCCTCTGTCCATGGGATTCTCCAGACAAGAATGCTGGAGTGGGTACCATGGCTTCCTCCAGGGGATCTTCCTGACCCGGTGGTTAAATACACATCTCTTATGTCTCTTGCATTGCCACCTGCATTCTTTACCACTGGTACCAACTGGGACACTCTTGGGTGCTTATATGTTGTCTCACTAGTGTTTTTGTATTCCTTGGATAAGTACTCAGGAGTAGAACTGCAGAATCATGTGTAGTTCTATGTTTAATTTTTTGAGAAATTTCCATACTATTTTCCTTAGTGGCTGCACCAATTTATATTCCTACCAACACTGCACAAGTGGTCCCCTTCTCCACATCCTTGACAACACATATTTATTGTCTTTTTGAAGACAGCTATTCAGACAGGTCGGAGAAGGCAATGACACTCAACTCCAGTACTCTTGCCTGGAAAATCCCATGGACGGAGGAACCTGGTGGGCTGCAGTCCATGGGGTCACACAGCGTCGGACATGAATGAAGCAACTTAGCAGCAGCAGCATTCTGACAGGGGTGAAGTGATATCCCATTATTGCTTTGATTTGCTTTTTCCTGATGATAATTGATATTGAATATCTTTTCATGTGCCTATTGCATTGTATGTCTTCTTTGCAAGCTTATATATTCAGGTCCTCTCCCATATTTTAATTGGATTGTTTACTTAATATAAAGTTGTATGAGCTCTTTGTATATTTTAGATATTAACCCTTTATCAGATATATTGTTTGTAAAGGGAATGGATACCCACTCCAGTATTCTTGCCCGGAGAATTCCATGGGCAGAGGAGTCTGGTACAGTTCATGGGGTTGCAAAGAGTCAGACATGATTGAACGACTCTCTCCTCCATTCAGTAAGTGGCCTTTCCATTTTGTTAATAGTTTCCTTCGTTGTGCAAAAGCTTTTTAGTCTGATGCAGTCCCAATTTTTTACTTTTACATTTGGTTCCTTTGCCTGAGGATACATATCCAAAAAAATATTAATAAGACCACTGTCAAAGAGTGTATTCTGTGTGTTTTATTTCTAGAAGTTTTACAGTTTCAAGTCTTACATATAAGTCTTTATTCTATTTTGCATTTATTTTTGTGCATGGTATGAGAGAATATTCTAGTTTGATAATTTAACATGTAGTTGTCCAGTTTTCCCAACATCATTTATTGAAGAAGCTGTCTTTCTCCACAAAATTTTTCAATTTTTGCCACCATAAATGGTATATAACACATATTTAAACATAATTTATCTATCTTTCACAATTAAAATATCAACATCTGTCATTTCTAAATATTATTTTTATATTATTTGTTTAAAAATAAGGTTGACTGGGAGGCCAGAGGTTAAGACTATGTGTTTCTAATGCAGGGGGTGCTGGTTGATCCCTGGTTGGGGATCTAAGATCCCATATGCCTTGTGGTATGGCAAATGTTGGACATTTTACTGTTAAATTTGAATTTGATTTTATTAGGAGAGGAAACTACATTAGTTTATTAAGCACGGTTTTGAAGTTTTTAAAAGGCTTTTTTTTTTAAAGCTGGTGTTTGCTGTATTCAAGTAAAGAATAGCTGCTTTATTTTATTAAAGGAGAAAAAGTTGTATCCATCCTTGTTTCACATCAAGAAGGATAAGTATAAACTGTCTTGAAATTTTTGATAGTCTATACATTTCAAAGCTGTGCAACCATCTTTAATTTTTTAAATAGTGTTTTAAATTTTTTCAGATATGTTTTCTAAATTAGAATATGCTAACTCATAGGATTAGCAGATCATCTTCTCTACTTGTATGTTGTAATAATTCCTAGGTTAAGCTTCCTTACTTATGAAAATAAGACCAATAAAATAATGCAGTGTATATATTACACACACAAATATACTTATATACATAAGTAGGTAACTATTTGTGTGTATGTAAAAGTTAAATACATAAGACATGAGAGATGATTAAAGAATCATGAGTAAGGCAAGAATTCTAGATTTATAGCTGATTTAGCAGGTTCTTTCTAGTTTGCCATATTACAATAAGTTTTTAAAGATTTCTAAAAATAATTATTTCTAAATATATGACTTTTCTACTATATCCTCACTAAATGTTTAGAAGAGAATTTTTGTTTGTTTTGACTCAATGGACACAACGCTGTATCTGTTATAGTAGTTGATTCTGTAACAAGTGAACACAAAGTTATGTCTCTTTCTTGCTTTCTCAAATGAGTGTTTGCATCATAAATCCATAGTGTGACATAGTCTATGTGTGTTTATGAATCCTTACTCGATGGCATCTCCATGTAACATAAACTTTAAAAAATCACCTTGAAACAAAAGCCGAGCTGTGAGACACCAGATAGAAACTTGATTTTTAAATATATGCTGCTATTTTTCTTCAGATTTGGCTTATAGTTTTATTCCATAAAAATTAGCAGAAAAAATTTAAGACATTTAAATTTTGACAGGACAGTCAAGAGACAGAGGGTATTAACATGTTTAAATGGTTTGTTTATCAAATTGTAATGCATTTTATTAAATGATGCATTACATTTAATACTGATTAATTGGATACTTCATTGGATACTGATTATATAAAATTAACTTTTGCCTGAGCCTTTTTGTTAGGTACTTTACTTCCTGGTGTTGCATAGTATTGAATAGTCTTTATTTATTATTATCTTTTATTTTAAATGATTTTGATTCATCTATATTCTATCAAAAAATAAAATGTGTTGCATCATAACAATCTCTATTATGTTAGAAATTTGCTTAATTTAAAAATTATGTTCTTTACCTTTGATCTTTTATCTGATGACATATCCTTGAATTAGTCATTTTATCATGAAAGTGTGAGCTAAAACCATTCTATTTGCATATTTTAAGTCATAAAGCCTGAGATTAGAGTCTTGAATATGAGTCCTATTAAAAGGTAGATACTACTGATTACTTACACCTGTGCCCTTGCATGTGGAATTGATTCAGTGGAATTGAACTCATGCCTCCTAAGACTGATTGTATTTTGGCCATATTAGCATCATTCCATTTTGCAATAGACAGTAATTACAATTCCCCTTGTCTTCCTTAACCTGCTTTCATGAATAAACTATATAAAAGTAAATCATTCTATTCTATTAATAAAGCAGCCATAGTTATAAGAACCAGTTGAAAGAAAAAATGTAATTATAATAACTTCTTATCTAACAAAATCAATTCATAAAATTTAATCTTCTTATAAAGTCAGTCATTGGGGATGCAAAAAGCAGATGATTGAAATGATCTAAAAATATCCCTTAGCCATCTGGGTGTATACAGGTTGATAGAGCTTCTGCTGACATAGTGATGAGAAAAACTCCTTAAAGATATTTTGATTTGAAAAAGAGAGGGCAGGGGCAAGTTCTGGATGGAGTAGGGAAAGAAGAAAATGAGGGAGAATGGGGGAATGCGGATGCAGACTAATTGCATAGACAAGAGCCAGATGAAGATCTAAGACTAAGAACATTGTTTTAGGTTCTGGCTGCTTATAATTTTAAGAATGGTATAGAAAATCGAGGAAGCTATTCTTGGTAGAAAGATCCTATAATTTGAAAACATGGCCTTGAGTTTATGCCATAGCTTCACTAAATTTATCCCCCAGAAACAGTAGTTAAGATTAAAGGAATCACTTTAAAAACAAATCAAGATAATGATTTTGCTTCTGCTATTTCACTGACCCCTAATGGTCATCAGAACTGAAAAAGCTACAAGTGTAACTCTAGGTGATAAATAGGACATGTTATGTGCAGCATATGGTTAGAACCAAGACTGTCAAGTGGTGAGTTAGGATTAATGAGTAGGGGTGAAAAAATCACGTAAGGCAAAAACTCAATCAAAACAATGATAAAAAGTGATATGATTGAAATTTGGAGTCAGAAACTACTGTATTCAAATCATGTTTTCCAGCATTATTAGCTGTATGAGCTTATTTAAACTACTTACTCTCTGAAACTCAACTTTCTCACAAAAATGAGCACAATAATACACATCTCACACATTTATAAGGATTAAATGAGCTAAGGCATCCAAAGAACCCAGCACAGTGACTGGCACATAGCAGACACAGTGTATTTTAGTTATTATTATTGTCATGATTATTACTCATATATCGTAATGATGGTCAGAGTCAAGCAAGAAAAATACACAGGGACCCAGTTTATCAATCAACTCATGTCAGGAATGCAACAATAACTAGAAAGGAAACTAGTAAACAATAGTGGAGATTGAAGGTTAAGACTAAGTGAAGAATGGCAAAATAATCCTCCTAAAAAAAAAAAGGACATTAGGTCTTCTCAGCCTGATTTGGGAGTGCTGAGGATAGAGTAGGAGGTAAAGTAAAATGTAGACAAAGACTTTTTTGGACTAAGTATAATTCAGGAGTGTGAAAGGAAGAAGCAATTGCTATGATGAAATTAAAATAGAATAAAAAATATTTGGACATAGTACCCAGGTATGATCTAGCACTTTTTAAGAGCCCCTTGACTAGAGACAAACTGGCTAAAATCTTGATGCCCACCACAGGTGAACACTAACTTTTGACAATTTCTGAGATTGCAGAAATGTTACTATAGGGAGTTGATCATATCTCTATATTGTGGGTCAGAGTTTTGGAAGAGTTTATAATAGGTTTACTTCTCTCTCCTGGAAATTTCTGGTACTGGCTTTATCTTACTCCAGAAGTTGATCATATGGTTTGAAATGACTTGCCTACTATCTTACTGACTTTTTAAGAGACGTTTTTGCTAGCAGGGACATGGTGCGTGTAGACTTGTTTATCTTTCAGTCTTCCTAAGAATTTTTGTTGAAGTGTCAAGAGATGGTAATTCTTAATATAAAATTTTGGTTTTAATTTTGAATTTCTAAAATTGCCAATTATACAACTAAGATGAGCAATAAACTGCTGTTTTAAATAAATTTTGATACTGAGGCTTTAGGTTTTAAAGAAGGAATTTCATAGAATAAATGAGGAATGGGAGATTATTAATGCTACATGTATAAATAAATACAAATTAGAGATGGCAGAAGAAAGTGAGAAAATAGAGGTCAGAAACCAGGATCATAAGAACATTTTCAGTATATTAGTTTTGTTAAGTTCTCCTGTTTATTATATTGCTATTTCGGTTTTCTTTCCTTATAATAATAACTGGTAAAATTATTAACATGTGAAGGATTCATATGTTTGTCTTCTGTTATATCAAATAAGAAGTAGAAATAGTGTCCCACTTTATATCCAGTCTTTGAAAAAAACATCTTTAAGGACTGATGTAGTCATTGGTAGCTTTATAGTGAAAATCAGCTTAAATAATCCATTCATATAATAGAAAAAAGAGAATAATGTGAAGAAAGAATTTGATTTTAAGAAAATTATTAAGGATATCACTTGTTAATCTCCTGTTCTTCCAAATAAGAACAGATAAGCTGAAAATTTATCATACAGTAGAATAATAATGTCACTACTTGGCAAATGGTACCCTGCACTGATATGAACTTCTCAGTGATTTCTAACATTATAAAACAGAAATATAATGTATAATAGTTTCAGAGTGGAGCTAGAGACAATATATAGTAAAGTTAAACCTATTAGTCAGACTATATAAAGAAGTGTGTTATAGCTATGAAGTAAGCAAAAGATAAAAATGTTATATCCTTACATACACAAAAAGGGAGAGAAATTTGATGTGAGTGCTTTATGCATAAGCGAACACAATGTGGCTAAGGATGGCATGGGGAGAAAATTAGGATACAAGGTCTCAGAGTATGGAACTAGGGTTTAAATGCCCAACAATTAAGAATAAGATACAGCTTTGTACCTACTCAAAGTGGGGCTAGAATTAGAAGTTTTTATAAATCAAGAGCTTTAGAGACTATTGAGCTTATGAATATAATATATTTTCAAATTATATAGCATTCTCAATAATGTCTAAATTAGCACACTGTTAATAAGTAGCTTGTCTATATGAAAGCACTTCCCAGGTGGCTCAGTGGTAAAGAATCTGCCTGCCAATGCAGGAGATGCAGGTTCCATTCCTGGGTCAGGAAGATCCCCTGGAGGAAGAAATGCCACCCACTCCAGTGTTCTTGCCTGAGAAATCCCATGGACAGTGGTAGCCATGGTTCATGGGGTCCCAGGGAGTCGGACACAACTGATCAACTAACACATTCATTTATTCATATATTATATTTGGCTAAATTGATAAGTGAAATAGTGGGATGAATGTAAACCTTGAATACTAGAACTCTAAAGAAATATGTTTAGTAGAACTTCCCTGGTAGCTCAGCTGGTAAAGAATCCTCCTGCAATGAGGGAGACCTGGATTCAATCCCTGAGTTGGAAAGATCCCCTGGAGGAGGGCCTTTCAACCCCTTCCAGTATTCTCGCCTGGAAAATCCTCATGGACAGAGGTGCCTGGCAGGTTGCAGTCCATGGGATTGCAAAGAGTTAGATGCGACTAGGCACTAAACATACACGGAACTAAGCTACATTATATCTGTACATATGGATGCAGTATTTATTCATTGCAATTGTTTGAAGATATTGGAAACAAAGCATTATTATTGCCATTTTTATCAAACTGGAGTTGGACATCTCATTATAATTACGGGTCTGATTCTAAGGAATAAAATATCACTACAATACATCAAGGCTGTATATTGTCCCCCTGCTTATTTAACTTATATGCAGAGTACATCATGAGAAACGCTGGACTGGAAGAAACACAAGCTGGAATCAAGATTGCCAGGAGAAATATCAGTAACCTCAGATATGCAGATGATACCACACTTATGGCAGAAAGTGAAGAGGAGCTAAAAAGCCTCTTGATGAGTTGGCTTAAAGCTCAACATTCAGAAAACGAAGATCATGGCATCTGGTCCCATCACTTCATGGGAAATAGATGAGGAAACAGTGGAAACAGTGTCAGACTTTATTTTTGGGGGGCTCCAAAATCACTGCAGATGGTGATTGCAGCCATGAAATTAAAAGACACTTACTCCTTGGAAGAAAAGTTATGACCAACCTAGATAGTATATTCAAAAGCAGAGACATTACTTTGCCGACTAAGGTCTGTCTAGTCAAGGCTATGGTTTTTCCTGTGGTCATGTATAGATGTGAGTTGGACTGTGAAGAAGGCGGAGCGTGGAAGAATTGATGCTTTTGAACTGTGGGGTTGGAGAAGACTCTTGAGAGTCCCTTGGACTGCAAGGAGATCCAACCAGTCCATTCTGAAGATCAACCCTGGGATTTCTTTGGAAGGAATGATGCTAAAGCTGAAACTCCAGTACTTTGGCCACCTGATGAGAAGAGCTGACTCATTGGAAAAGACTCTGATGCTGGGAGGGATTGGGGGCAGGAGGAGAAGGGGACGACAGAGGATGAGATGGCTGGATGGCATCACGGACTCAATGGACGTGAGTCTGAGTGAACTCCGGGAGATGGTGATGAACAGGGAGGCCTGGCGTGCTGCGATTCATGGGGTCTCAAAGAGTCGGACACAACTGAGCAACTGAACTGAACTGAACTGACAATAGTCATTTAAGAAGCCTTTAAAAGACTTCTGCATATTTAACTTATGTGAAGAGTACATCATGTGAAATGCCAGGCTAGATGAAGTGCAAGCTGGAATCAAGATTGCCGGGAGAAATATCAATAACATCAGATATGCAGATGACACCACCCTTATGGCAGAAAGAGAAGAAGAACAAAAGAGCCTCTTGATGAAAGTGAAAGAGGAGAGTAAAAAAGTTGGTTTAATACTAAACATTCAGAAAACTAAGATCATGGCATCTGGTCCCATCACTTCATGGCAAATGGAAGGGGAAACAATGGAAACAGCGAGAGACTATTTTTTTGGGCTCCAAAATCACTGCAGATGGTGACTGCAGCCATGAAATTAAAAGACACTTACTCCTTGGAAGAAAAGTTATGACCAACCTAGACAGCATATTAAAAAGCAGAGACATTACTTTGCCAACAATGGTCCATCTAGTCAAAGCTATGGTTTTCCCAGTAGACATATACAGATGTGAGAGTTGGAATATAAAGAAAGCTGAGCACAGAAGAATTGATGCTTATGAACTGAGGTGTTGAGAAGACTCTTGAGAGTCCCTTGGACTGCAAGGAGATCCAGCCAGTCAATCCTAAAGGAAATCAGTCCTAAATATTCTTTGGAAGGACTGATGCCAAAGCTGAAGCTCCAATACTTTGGTCACCTGATGTGAAGAACTGACTCATTGGAAAAGACCCTGATGCTGTGAAGGATTGAAGGTGGGAGGAAAAGGGGACAACAGAGGATGAGATGGTTGGATGGCATGAGTTTGAGTAAGCTCCGGGAGTTGGTGATAGACTGGGAAGCCTGGTGTGCTGCAGTCCATGGGGTCACAAACAGCTGGACAGAACTTTGCGACTGAACTCAACTGATCTGAACTAAAAAAGACTATTCCATTGTTGTCTGCCCCATTAAACTGGTTTTTTTTCTAAGTAACCCCTCTTTAGTTCTGCAAATGGCCATGAATCTCTTGCTCACTGATAAAGGCAGGCTTTTGAGAGGAGCAATTAACTGAACACCCATTTCATTATAACACCAGCAACGATTTTATCACCTGTACTTATAATACCATCATTAGCATGATCACTAGAACCTTATGCTTAGGTGCACTTAACAGTAGAATAATTTCCCATCATATAAAGAAAATGAAATAAACATATCTTATCAGTGTTTTTTAATTTTTTCTAGGTCAACTTTAATTTATTTATATTTTGGTCTGAAAAACATTTGGAGTAAATAACAAGGTTCAAAATATAAATTCCAACAAATTTCTGGTATCATGACTTGTATTGACGTTAGCAAAGCATGTTCCATGCATATTTTAAAGGATAATACAATTGCAATATAATTATTTCCTATTTTTTTCTTTGCTTTAGTGTTCCTTTCCCAATATATAATTTTTTCACAGTGTTGTAACATTTTCCATTCTTGGATTAAAGCCAACAATAAATAGCCTGTCAGGATCAAATCTTGTATAGTATATGGGCTATTAACAAAAAGAGCACAACTGGTTTATGTCTATCTATGGTTTTATTTCATGGAAACAATAGAAAATTATGAGGAAACAATAGAAAAATACAGGATTTTAATATTAATCATTAGCAATCAGGTGAGATTGAAAGTAGGATACAAATATTTTAAAATTTATGATGTCTATATTTTAGAAAGTTATAAAATAAGATTTATTTTGTATACTTACTTTTTAATACACAGAAAAAGGTTAAAAGGTAATACCTTGCTAAATAATTTTTCAAAATTCAAGGTTTATTCTCTTCTTTAATCATCTTATAAAACCTAAAGCTAGTATTTCCTTTGCCTAATACTTATTTTTCTTTCTTAATCAAACATACCTGGTTAGGAGATAACTTTCATTTTTTCTTTCTTCTTCCTTCCTTCCTTCCCTCACCACTGCTCCTATCTCACCAAATATCTCCTTGAATAACATAAAGCATTTTATCTTGTGGTTGAGAGTTGGACTGTGAAGAAAGCTGAGCACAGAAGAATTGATGCTTTTGAACTGTGGTGTTGGAGAAGACTCTTGAGAGTATCTTGGACTGCAAGGAGATCCAACCAGTCCATCCTAAAGGAGATCAGCCCTGGGTGTTCATTGGAAGGACTGATGCCGAAGCTGAAACTCCAGTATTTTGGCCACCTCATGCGAAGATTTGACTCACTGGAAAAGACTCTGATGCTGGGAGGGACCGGGGGCAGGAGGAGAAGAGGACGACAGAGGATGAGATGCCTGGATGGCGTCACCGACTCAATGAACGTGAGCTTGAGTGATCTCCCGGAGTTGGTGATGGACAGGGATGCCTGGCGTGCTGCGATTCATGGGGTCGCAAACAGTTGGACACGACTGAGCGACTGAACTGAACTCCCTCCCACACTGTTTAAGTTTTAAAATAATTAAGATCAGTAACAGATTACTTTTCACATTTAAATTAGCTGAAACAGCAATGTAAGTTAACATCAGTTCAGTTCAGTTCAGTCTCTCAGTCGTGTCCGACTCTTTGCGACCCCATGAATCGCAGCACGCCAGGCCTCCCTGTCCATCACCATCTCCCGGAGCTCACTCAGACTCACGTCCACCGAGTCCGTGATGCCATCCAGCCATCTTATCTTCTGTCATACCCTTCTCCTGTTCCCAATCCCTCCCAGCATCAGGGTCTTTTCCAATGAGTCAACTCTTCACATGAGGTGGAGAGGGTGGGACAAACTGAGAAACTAGCATGGAAAAAAATACTTTACGATGTATAAAATAGATAGCAAGTGGGAATTTTCTGTGTGACACAGGGAGCTCTGTGACAACCTAGAGGGGTGGGATGTGGTGGAGTTGGGAGGGAGGTTCATGAGGGAGGGGACATATGTATACCTATGGCTGATTCATGTTGATGTATGGCAGAAACCAAAACAGTATTGTAAAGCAAATATCTTGCAATAAAAAATTTAAAAGATGCAATTAAAAACTGGAATATGAAAAACTTTTAAAAATATGCATCAGCTCCTCAGTTAAGATATATATAGTCAGTTATAACTTCGTTTTCTTCAACCTCATGTCTTCCTGTTACTGTTGTTTTCTTTGTTTAAAAGAATGTGTGGGACTGTTACATTATTTTGACGATAAGCTGAAAAATGTCTCACATGCCTGTGTCCTTTAGGCAATTAGTCTTTCATATGATGGTTTAGTTTGGAATGATGTTTATGAAAATTATGATGTGTATATTTTAATTTTTTTTCTATAACACTTCCGTAAGTTTATTTTAATTTTTGTTGCAATTATGTTAATCCTGTAAAGATTTTTTTTAAATTTTTAAAACAAGTTAAGAATGTTAACATTTGTTCTTATGATCACCTTGGTAATGTCTTGTGAGCATCCTTGGTTTTTCCTACATATGTACACTAAAGAATTGTTGAGACCTTTGTTTTTAGGTATTACTAACAGTACGATGGAAAATGTTTAGATCTTATTTGACATGCTCATTCACTGAGGTAGATGATAGGAATTAGGAAGAAACACACTAAAACAATTATCCTAGCTACTATAGAAGCGTGTCTGTGCATTGGTACATTCTCAGATATGATTTCATTTTCTAGCCTGGTTAACTTCTGCATTGGGCCAAGCTATGTAAAATTATGTTCAAGAAACTAGAACATTCTGGTAATAAGAGCAAGCCTCTATAGATCAGAATGTGACAGTTCATCCCAAACACAGGAGAGCTGTTAACATTCCTCAGTTTCTCGCAGGCTATTGACAACTCTGAAAAATCTACTGATTAATTGCTATAGAATTTCCTTGAAAATGGAGAAGCAAGTAAATATGTATAATTTAAATTTATTTGGGGTGTGTTCTCTCCCCATGAATTTCTTCATGATTCTGAAAAGAAAAATATTCAACTATTTTTTAGGTGACAATATTTGAAGAAATCTAAACTAATTCTGCTACAAATAGCCCAGATCTTACAGTGTCATATTTTTATCACCCACCACAACTTTGAATGTTAATGACATCTGTTACTGAGGAACCACACACTTCCATCTACCCTGAGCTCCAAGAATTCTGATTGCACCTCTCAGTTCCTGACAAACATGACATAGAGTTTGCTCTGAGCTGTTCGTATGTTCATATCCGATATGTGTGCATGTGTGTGTGTGTTTTTTTAATATTAGCCATCAAAATGGCTGTTTTTCTAGAAGGAGTATCAGGATAAGCAACTAAAATGAATAAAATTGTTTCTAGTACAATGCTGTTATGGTATTGTTACATAAAATTTTTATGTTATATACATGTGATAAACATGAAAACCAGATGAAGCACATTTAAACATCATATATTTCAAAAGACAGGAATATGCTAATGATTGTAACATTTGTTACTTTTTTTTAATAGAGTCTCTTTTCTTAAATTGGTGCCATCTGAAGCCATGTGCTAAGAGCTGAAATTGGGCTAGTTACTTGTCACATTTTAGCTAGGATTAGGTAAACAAAGTGTGAAAGAATCTATTCTTAAATGTCTTTTGTTAACAGAGCTGATAGCATCAGTATTTAATTTATTAAAATAATAGCCTCCTTAATATCACTGGTAATTAGCATTTTACATCTCCTATCACATTGGGTCATTTCAATTTGCATAGATTTGAGTGATTGTTTAATTTTGAGAAATTAAGCTAACGCTTTTAACTTTCAACTCACATAAATTACCTTTATGACTAAATGTTGAAAAGGACAAATGTAATAAATGCTTGGAGAAAAGGCAGAATTATCTTACTTCTGTTCTTGTAAATTGCTCTATGACAAGGAAGCAGGCATTTTAAGAATAAAGAAATCACCGTTTCACTTATTTCTAAAATATATACATATATAAATAATAAATAATTTTAAAGTTCATGTTTAAAAAGACAAGTATCTTTATATTTCAGATTGTTAGCTGAAATTAGTGAATTAATAACATTCTAAAAGGATGCTAAAAGAATAATAATGTTAGCAATAATTTATTGAACATTTGCTAGATGCCAAGATCTGTGCTAGGTCCTTGGTATGAATTAGTCTTACTCCTAACATAAATCATACAGATAAATGGATTTCACCCCATTTCAATTACGGAAACTTAAAACTTGGAAATGTCAGTAATTTATTCATGGTATACAACAAAGCTGAATTCAAACACAAACCAACATTCTTAAAAGCCCACGTTTTTAATCATTGTGTAATTTTCAGTGACCTTAGAACTGTAACAGAAGAGTCACACTTATATCTTCCTCTTCCCCATACGTTCCCCATCCACATCGACTTAGGAAAATAATTGCTGAGACTGAGAAAAATCAAAACTTTTTTAAAAATATGAGTGCATTGAGCTTTTATTCAGAAACAAGAGCAGAATTCTCAGGAAAACATTTCAATATGTTATAAATTCAGAAAGTGTTTTAAATTCCCTAGGTTATACTGACTTGTGACTTCTATTTTTGTTGAGATTTCTTTCTAGGGAAATTAAGGTGCAAGTTACAGGGATAAGGAGTAGAAGCTGATGGTGATGGTGGTGTTGATGATCCCAGAAGGAACTATCTGAAGTTACATAATTTGATCTAACATGGGAACCCAAGTATTGGTTGCTATTTTAATTCAACCAAAAACCAAGACAAGGAAAATAGATCTTTTATTTAACTCATCAAATTATTTTTAAGTTTTAGGAAGCAAACCATGATTTTAAGGTCTGTACAATGCTAAGTAGCAAAAAAAAAATATATATATATGTGTCTTCAATTGCTCCTTATTTCTCAGAACAAAAATGAGTGGCTATCATTTCCCTCAGTAAGTTTTGAGTGTAGTCTTATTTCAAAACAAAAGTGTATATTAGCAACTCCTCTAACTTTATCCTCAAAATTTCCTACTCTCCTTTTATCTCATGATAAATAAAACATGAAAAGGTGAGTAAATGTTGAGCACAGAGAGAAATTTGCAAATACGGATGCTTCTTTTTAATCTAATTTCTTATCAATTTGTTTACTTTATTTTTATTTAATTTCTAGTGAAATTCTAGAGATTAAAAAGTGTGGTGAAAATGTCTTTTATATATCAAGTTTAACATAGTAGAATATATTCTGATTAAGTATGTACAAATCATGACGTCATCCTTTAAATGAGCAGAATATGATTAGTGTCAAAATGCCCACCAACAGTCAGACAGGTTCTTGCCAAACAATTGCAAACAGAGCCCAGTCAACATAAACACCTCTTCTTGGTTGTAGTGCTATGAATAAATTCAGTCTACGGTTATCATCAGTCAAAAGCATGACTCCTTTGATTCAGACAAGTCTGTTGGCTTTGTTTTCAGCTGACGCTGTGACTTCTGAAAGCCCTCCTGGCATTTCTTCCTCACCAATTTCACAAACCATGCAGTTGAAAAGATCAGTGTGTATCCCTGAGAAGTCTCCAGTTGTGTTCCTCAATAAAACTTAAATCTGAAAGCTTATGGAACCCCATAATGGGAAATAAAGGAGCCCAAACCTGCAGCACTGAACCAATAGAAAAAAAATCCTTTCAAAAAACAATCCAGTGATTTCCACAAATTCTCAGCTCCTCACTCCTCTGGGGTATTAGCCAGCCCCAGTTATCTGGTTACTTTCATTATTTATTGAAAAGCACCATGAGGAGCAACACATTGCTCCCTCCAGTGTTATTCAGTAGATAATGAATTAATGAACAGAGAAGCACAGAGATTTGAGCTTCAGGAGGAAAGAAAAGGATATTTGTGTGATAGAAAAGAGGCTTGGTGAAAAAAATAGCAAAAGTTCCTACTCAATATAAAAAAGGTGCTCTTGTCCCAATATCTTGCTTCCTTCTCTCATGTAACTGAAGTAATGCAGCAAAAAGAAAGCAAAATGTAAAATCCTAATGTCAAAAAGAACATATGTGTAAGAGTAGACTCATATTTTGGGTCTTAACACTGATATACGTGTGTAGGAAGAAAGAAAACACTATCTACAGTTTGAGTTCAAAATGGGTGAAAACAAATGGCTCAGGAACATCTACTCATTAATATGACAGCCCATATAACTGCTCAGTAAACAGAGACCAATCCAGAGCCTGATGACATTCAAAAAATCCAAATCTTCAGTCCACTTCTGGACTCTACACGAGGTATCGCTGCTCTTCTCCTGTGAAGAGGTCTCCCATAGTCATTAGATCTTTTTCTTCCAGGAGCTGGAAGAAGTTAAAAGTGCTGAATACTCTCTTTCCCAAACCTTTCTTGTGGTTTCTTTGGGCACAAGCAGATATATAGAACCACTACGAAGTAATCATATTTTTTAAATATTTCTCTTGTGGATTAATGGGTAAAACATCTTCAAATGGGATTCAAAACCAATCAATCTCTAGTGAAAAATATCATATCAGATTTCTAATGTATTGTCACTGTTATAATTTGTATAAAAGCCTCTGTTACAAAAGTGAATATTCAAAAAATTTGAATTCCATTTTGAATATCGATCATGAAGCTGAATATATGTTATCAATGTTTTCTTTATAGTCAAACCTTCCCCTACAATTCTTTACCTTACTGTTGTAAAAAGAGTCCATGTTCTGGAGGAAGGGAGACCAGCCTCCCTTGGCTCTGCTATGTATTCACTTTATGATCTTGGGTCACAGTCTGACTGTGACTGCTAAATCTTAAAAAAAAAAAAGAGTGAACTGTTCCAATATAATTAGGATTTTATTAGCCATAAACTATATAAATTAGGTGAAATGCTTTCAATACCAGATGCAAAATGCGCACACAATGTTATCTAATATTATTTATTTTATAAGGCTTTAAAAATTCCTTACTAGATTGTAAGGTCATATAACTTTAGGTTTGCAATGCTTTTTCCTAGCACTTGTTTAAAGTTTATAAACTGTTCTATTTCTTACTCCCTTCATTCTTTTTAAAAAGTAATTTTATTCATTTATTTGGCTGTGCTGGATCTTTGTTGCTGCTCAGGCTTTTCTCTAGTTGCTGGCGCTTGGGGGCTGGTCTCTAGTTGCAGTGTGTGGGTTTCTCACCGCGGGGGCTTCTCTTATTGTGGACCATGGGCTCTAGAGCACAGGCTTAATAGTTGTGGCACACTGGCTTAGTTGACCTGTGGCATGTGGGATCTTCCTGGACGAGGGATCAAACCCATGTCTCCTGCATTGGCAGGTGGATTCTCTACCACTGGGCCACTAAATTTACACACATCTAGTTAACAGAGTTTAGGAACAAGAGGTTTAGGGGTGGTTAGTTTAAATGGCCTATGTCACCCACCCCATCTAATACCTAAAAGTCTATGTCGTGCTTGGCAATAAATCTCTTGTGCAAGCAAGCAAACGAACATACAAATGCCGAGGTCCAGTCCCGGTGGGTCCAGGGTAATTTGAAGGTGGGGATGGAATTGGCAGCCTAGGAAAAAACGTATTTAATTACAGATATAGAGAGAGATTAGAAACGGATAGTGTAGTAGGAAATATTAGTGGAGAAAAAGAGGCTGAATAACTTGGTTTACGTGGAATACCAATAAAATTCCAAGACAAGGAATTTGCACCATCTACGTTGGGCCACCAGTGCCACTTGAATATTGGAAGGTTCCCCTCCTTGGGCTCCTTCTTGTATGGAACTTAAAAACCAGGGCAAGTAAGTAGATATGGCGAGCACCCATGCTCCAGATGGGAATTCAGCCAGAAAAACGGAGAGCAAGAAAGAAGTGACATGGGGGAATCAGTCTTTCCAGAAACTGATCCCATTTCTTTATTTTTTAGGTTTGCTTATATACCTTTTGTTATACATAGGGATGAATACAGAGTCACGCGGGGGTCAGCAGTCCTGACCTTTATCAAAATCAGGTGCTTCACATAAATGTATAAAAAAAGGTCTTAGGGGTTTTACATCATCTTCTGGCCATGAGGCCTGCTGACATTTTATGATCCTTTCTTACTGATAACCAAAAAAACTTATTTTTTCCAAGGGTGTTTTTTCTTAAACCAGGCACCACCCTCTGAAGGTACCAGATAAAGTTGCATTCCTATAGGGTGAGGGTGTAGTGAGTTACAACCAAGAAAGGAATTTATTTAACATAAGGTTAACATGATTAATGTTAAAGGTTAATACTTATTTTTCCTATATGCTAGTTATATTCATTATAAGGGCAGGGAATATGGAGATTTAGCAGCAAACATCAACCCAACAAATGAAAACCCTTCACCAATGTTCCCCTTAAGATCTATTTAGTCTTAAGATAGTGATAAAGTTACATTTTTGCATAGCAAGGACACAGTGATTTATAATAAGGTACAGTGATCTATTACAAAAGAGAAAATTCATTAACTCAAAAAGTCTAGTATTGCTAACATCAAAAACTACTATATTTCCTTTCTATATTCCAAATACATTGATTAATATATTCCCAGGTGCCTAAGGGTATGGAGGCCTGGCGGCAATCATTGACTCAACAATGAGAAAAGCCCTATGCTAATTAAGACTTTCAAAATACCCCAAACTCTCTGTGCTGTTTATGGTTGAGAGGTTGTCACACAAGCTAGTCTGTCAGCAGAGAGATTTGACCTGAGACACCCTTGTCACACCCAGGGCAGGGAATTAGCAGCAATTATTGGCACAACAAATGAAAAACCCTTCACCAATATAATTCCTAACCAACCCACTATACTAACAATTTCCGACTTCCCAAAAGAATCTGCCTTCACTAAGTCCAAAACATCTCATGCCTCTCATGACTGGGAGGCTATAAACAATCACATGTGGCCGGACAAACCTGTACAGGCAGGCTAGATAACCTTCAGAGGAGTTCGTAAGTTGAAACACTCTTGTCACGCCCAGGAATTTTTATTGACTTGGAGCTGTAAGTTAACTCCTTCTCAGAGAGAGGTAATGGGGGCCAGCCCCCTGTAAAGTCAGAGGTATAGGTGAGAGCATGAAACAGTAAAGTAGGTAGACTCTGGTTTTGGGGGTAGATGCTCAGGAACAGGGGGTTTCCTGAGGCTTGATCTGCCTTTGTGTATGCCGAAGCCTCCTTCCTCATGACCTTTGCCATGGGCCGAGTTCCTCACGCTGGCTCCCGGCATACAAAAAAATACAATTAAATTTCCTTGGATTACATAGAAAAACTACTAGTTACTTCCAAATTTTTTTTGAAGATTCATGATATACTCAGTGTAGATGGTCCACTTCAACATTCAAGGCCTGTGCTGCCTTGATATCATATTTGTTCCAGTATCTTTATGGGTACCTCTGTGCTTTGAAATCTGTCAGGTACATAAATGCTCTAGGTTTTGAGCATGCTGAATGCATTGTCTTTCTTCATTAGAAAGCATATTTAGAATCCAGGGGGAAAAAAGTGGAACAGCTATGCTTTTCCCGATGATTCCCAGAGTCATTGGGCATATTAGAATTCCACAGCTAGTAAAGAAGGTGTATCCACTTCACCCTTCAATCACAGGCCCGAACTATGAAAGAGCTCTCAAAATGTGCTAAAAAGGAGTATCCAGCCTTCGGCTCTTGCCCCATAAGGAGCCAAGGGAACACTTGTTCTATTGTGTCATAATCATTCCAGTGGTATTTTTCCTCCTAGCCTTTAATTGTAAAATTTTCCATGGCTGAGCTCTGGCTGAGTGTCTGGCTCTTCAGATATTTTCTATGCAATTATTCTTACCATTTTTACTGTGGCCTCTGGTAACCTGAGATAAAGCACTGATAAATTGTCTTGCATATACATGACTTTAATTTAGCTCCCTTTTATGCTGGAATGCAAAATTCTGCCTTACTATTTATGAAGTGTCTTTCATGATATGACATAACTTTCAGTTTACATGATTCTCTCTATTTAAAATAAAAGTTTTCTCACAAATGGTTAGGTTTGTCTCTTTCTAAGTATTCATTTTCAGAGTTTGGAAGCATTTGCTATAGTTTCAATCATTCATTAATTGGAATAAAAATAGAAAAAAGCAATTTAAGAATTTGAAAATCTTTTTGATGTAGCTAGAAAAGAATAGTAAATACAGATAAGAAAAATAATTAAAATGCACACACCAAATGCTGCATAGAGAACTGTAAACAGTTGGTAAATATCATTTCAGATTATTTTTAATTTAATGTAAAACATTGCTTTAAAGGCATAGGTTCTTAGATATAAAGGTTTCATATACAGTGTAGGTTTTATATCTTATATAGATAGCTGAGGTTCTTATATTGGAATCTTTTTATGTTTGGCTTTTGTTTTCTGCTAGTCACATTGCCATGGTTGCTTTTTAATATGTGTTTAAATTATAACTATCAGATGTTTAAATCATCTTAAAGAATTGTCAAATATTTCCTCTGTTTAAAAAATGTATCCCATTATGCTTACCATGCATATAATCAAAACTTCATAGCTCCTATTGAACTAATTTTTACAATGAGGAAAATCAGAGGTGACTCAATGCCTTGTCATTTGCCTCAAGCTTTTATATATGATATACAAATCTTGGCTACTATGCTCATGAATATTTGTGGACTTTTGAAAGGAAACTGGCTATATTCTACAGTTTTGACAACTTTAAACTCTACTCTGATACAAAGATCACAAATATCAGATTTGGTCTCTATTTTCTTGAAAGAAATTGAATCCACTTACAACATTCAAAAATTGGGAGACTTAAGAGAATTATGAATTTCTGGTTTCTCCTACAAAACTTCAAGTTTTCACAGTGCTAGCAACATGTGCTGGTAAGCTGCGACTGCCACACCTGTAAGGACACATGCTCTTCACTTCACTACAGTCTCTACTGCTCCCTGTTGTAGACCCAGAGTAGCCTTTCATGATTGATAAATCATAAAATGGCCTCTGCATGCATTTAGAGGAGTAACCTCAGATTTAATGCTTTTGCCTGTGTTTCACCATCAACATCCTTCTTGAGGCAATCATCCTGATTTCCTAAGGTTACCATATTTTGCTACACTCGGTTTAACAGACTGCTTAACTGTAACATGCTTATGATATTAGGCTTGCCAATGCATTTATAACGAATCTGATTTACCCTGTAAAGATGAAGGAGTATCCTTTTTTCCTAATTAAAAGCTAATGAACTAATATAGTGTGATTTTATCATAATGGTATGTATACTTGAAATATATTACTTTAGTGGTTGTATTAAATTATACTCTTCCTGTAGTTTAGAATAGTAAAATAATAGTGAATGTCTAGTTTTAGTTCATGTTCATAAATGTTCCATCAAATGCAAAAAGCAAGGACAAACCTCAGCCTTCACTCTGTACACTGCTTAACCTTGGAGCTGGTTTTGTGATAAAGAGCAGGGACTAATGAGAAATGGCAGCTTTCCACTTGCATGAGGATCACACTGGTCATCAGGGCCCAAACAATGCCTAAAATAAAGCCAGGCAGTGAAAAAGGTTGAACTGATTTCAGACAAAGTCTAGGGGAATTAATAATTCAGGAAACGCTAGAATGAGAAAAATATAATATGCAAGAAAGAACAATTTTTATGAAATATTGTAAGAAATGAAATGCTATGTAAAATATTAAATTCTGTAAGTAGTAGTAACTTTGGGGTAAGAACATGTAGGTTTAAATCCTTACATTTTTGATATTTGGCTATTTAATGGGTGGATTTTAGGCTCAGAAAATTAGTTAACCTCACTGACTTGTAGTCTCCTCATCTTTATAGTGGCAACTACATATGCATAGGGAAAAATATTTGAGATGCACATATGTATTTATATATATGTGTATTTATATATTTATACATATATACATATAGTAGTCATATAATGAATAGTATAAAGTAATGTAAATTGGTTCAGCCACTAAGGAAAACTGTATGGAGTTTCCTTGAAAAATTTAAAATAGAACTGCTATATGATTCAACAGTTTCACTTCTGAGTATTTACCCAAAGAAAACAAAAACACTAATTTAAAAAGACATACCCATCCCAATGTTTACTGCAGCATTATTTACAACAGCCAAAATATGGATGCATTTAAGTGTCTGCCAATAGACGAATGAATAAAGAAGATGTGGTATGCATATACAATGGAATAGTGCTCAGCTATAAAAAATTTCTGCCATTTGTGACAACATGGATGGATCTAGAGGTACTATGCCAAATGAAATAAGCATCTCTCTTCGTCTAGAGAAAGAAATAGCACATGATCTAACTCATATGTGGAATCTAAAAATCAGAGCAAACAAAACAAATGAAAACAGATTCATGGAAACAGAGAACAACTGGGTAGGTACCAGAATGGAAGGACTGAAGGGGTGGCTGAAATAGATGAAGGAGATTAAGAGGTACAGGTTCCACTTTTGTAATAAACAAGTCACAGGAATGTGCTATACAGCATAAGGAATGTGGTCAACAATATTGTAATGACTTTGTATTTTGCATGGGGACAGAGGGTTCGTATACTTACCATGCTAATCATTTCATGACATGAATTGCAGCACACCGGGCCTACCTGTCCATCACCAACTCCCAGAGTTCACTCAGACTCACATCCATCGAGTCAGTGATGCCATCCAACCATCTCATCCTCGGTCGTCCCCTTCTCCTACTGCGCCCAATCCCTCCCAGCATCAGAGTCTTTTCCAATGAGTCAACTCTTCACATCAGGTGGCCAAAGTACTGGAGTTTCAGCTGTAGCATCATTCCTTCCAAAGAAATCCCAGGGCTGATCTCCTTCAGAAGGGATTGGTTGGATCTCCTTGCAGTCCAAAGAACTCTCAAGAGTCTTCTCCAACACCACAGTTCAAAAGCATCAACTCTTTGGTGCTCAGCCTTCTTCACAGTCCAACTCTCACATCCATACATGACCACAGGAAAAACCATAGCCTTGACTAGACGGACCTTAGTCAGTAAAGTAATGTCTCTGCTTTTGAATATGCTATCTAGGTTGGTTATAACTTTTCTTCCAAGGAGTAAGTGTCTTTTAATTTCATGGCTGCAATCACCATCCATAGTGATTTTGGAGCCCCCCAAAAATAAAGTCTGACACTGTTTCCACTGTTTCCCCCTCTATTTCTCATGAAGTGATGGGATCAGATGACATGATCTTCATTTGCTGAATGTTGAGCTTTAAGCCCACTTTTTCACTCTCCTCTTTCACTTTCATCAAGAGGCTTTTGAGTTCCTCTTCACTTTCTGCCATAAGGGTGGTGTTATCTGCATATCTGAGGTTATTGATATTTCTCCTGGCAGTCTTGACTCCAGCTTGTGTTTCTTACAGTCCAGCGTTTCTCATGATGTACTCTGCATATAAGTTAAATAAGCAGGGTGACAATATACAGCCTTGACGTACTCCTTTTCCTATTTGGAACCAGTCTGTTGTTCCATGTCCAGTTCTAACTGTTGCTTCCTGACCTGCATACAGATTTCTCAAGAGGCAGTCAGGTGGTCTGGTATTCCCATCTCTTTCAGAATTTTCCACAGTTTATTGTGATCCACACAGTCAAAGGCTTTCCCATAGTCAGTAAAGTAGAAATAGATGTTTTTTCTGGAACTCTTTTGCTTTTCTCATGATCCAGCGGATGTTGGCAATTTTCTAAAGCCAGCTTGAACATCAGGAAGTTCATGGTTCACGTATTGCTGAAGCCTGGCTTGGAGAATTTTGAGCATTACTTTACTAGCATGTGAGATGAGTGCAATTGTGCGGCAGTTAGAGCATTCTTTGGCATTGCCTTTCTTTGGGATTGCATTGCCTTTCTTTGGGATTGGAATGAAAACTGACCTTTTCCAGTCCTGTGGCCAGTGCTGAGTTTTCCAAATTTGCTGGCATATTGAGTCGCAGCACTTTCACAGCATCATCTTTCAGGATTTGAAATGCTCAACTGGAATTCCATCACCTCCACTAGCTTTGTTCATAGTGATGCTTTCTAAGGCCCACTTGACTTCATATTCCAGGATGTCTGGCCCTAGATGAGTGATCACACCATAGTGATTATCTGGGTTGTGAAGATTTTTTTTTTTGCAGTTCTTCTGTGTATTCTTGCCATCTCTTCTTAATATCTTCTGCTTCGGTTAGGTCCAGTCCATTTCTGTCCTTATCGAGCCCATCTTTATATGAAATGTTCCCTTGGTATCCCTAATTTTCTTGAAGAGATCTCTAGTCTTTCCATTCTGTTGTTTTCCTCTATTTCTTTGCATTGATCACTGAGGAAGGCTTTCTTATCTCTCCTTGCTAGTCTTTGGAACTCTGCATTCAGATGCTAATATCTTTCCTTTTCTCCTTTGTTTTTTACCTCTCTTCTTTTCACAGCTATTTGTAAGGCCTGCTCAGACAGCCATTTTGCTCTTTTGCTTTTCTTTTCCATGGGGATGGTCTTGCTCCCTGTCTCTTGTACAATGTCACGAACCTCATTCCATAGTTCATCAGGCACTCTATCTATCAGATCTAGGTAGGCCCTTAAATCTATTTCTCACTTCCACTGTATAATCATAAGGGATTTGATTTAGGTCATACCTGAATGGTCTAGCGGTTTTCCCTACTTTCTTCAATTTAAGTCTGAATTTGGTAATAAGGAGTTCATGATCTGAGCCAGTCAGCTCCTCGTCTTGTTTTTGTTGACCGTATAGAGCTTCTCCATCTTTGACTGCAAAGAATATAATCAATCTGATTTTGGTGTTGACCATCTGGTGATATCCATGTGTAGAGTCTTCTCTTGTGTTGTTGGAAGAGGGTGTTTGCTATGACCAGTGCATTTTCTTGGCAAAACTCTATTAGTCTTTTCCCTGCTTCATTCCACATTCCAAGGCCAAATTTGCCTGTTACTCCAGGTGTTTCCTGACTTCCTACTTTTGCGTTCCAGGCCCCTATAATGAAAAGGACATCTTTTTCGGGTGTTAGTTCTAAAAGGTCTTGTAGGTCTTCATAGAACTCTTCAACTTCAGCTTCTTTAGTGTTACTGGTTGGGGCATAGACTTGGATTACTGTGATATTGAATGGTTTTCCTTGGAGACGAACAGAGATCATTCTGTCTTTTTTGAGATTGCATCCAAGAACTGCATTTTGGACTCTTTTTTTGACCCTGATGGCTACTCCATTTCTTCTGAGGGATTCCTGCCTGCAGTAGTAGATATAATGGTCATCTGAGTTAAATTCACCCATTCCAGTCCATTTTAGTTCACCGATTCCCAGAATGTCAATGTTTACTCTTGCCATCTCTTGTTTAACCACTTCCAATTTGCCTTGATTCATGGACCTGACATTCCAGGTTCCTATGCAATATTGCTCTTTACAGCATCGGTCCTTGCTTCTGTCACCAGTCACATCCACAATGGGGTATTGTTTTTGCTTTGGCTCCACCCCTTCATTCTTTCTGGAGTTATTTCTCCACTGATCTCCAGTAGCATGTTGGGCACCTACTGACCTGGGGAGTTCCTCTTTCAGTATCCTATCATTTTGCCTTTTCATACTGTTCATGGGGTTTTCAAGGCAAGAATACTAAAGTGGTTTGCCATTCCCTTCTCCAGTGGACCACATTCTATCAGACCTCTCTACCATGACCCGCCCATCTTAGGTTGTCCCGCGGGAATGGCTTCGTTTCATTAGTTAGACAAGGCTGTGGTCCTAGTGTGATTAGATTGACTAGTTTTCTGTGAGTATGGTTTCAGTGTGTCTGCCCTCTGATGCCCTCTTGCAACACCTACCATCTTACTTGGGTTTCTCTTACCTTGGGCGTGGGGTATCTCTTCAAGGCTGCTCCAGCAAAGCACAGCTGCTGCTCCTTATCTTGGACGAAGGGTATCTCCTCACCACCGCCCTTCCTGACCTTCAACGTGGGATAACTACTCTAGGCCCTCCTGCGCCTGCGCAGCCACCACTCCTTAGACATGGGGTTGCTCCTCCTGGCTGCCCCTGGCCTTGGACGTGGGGTAACTCCTCTTGGTCACCGCCCTTTGGGCATGGGGTCCTCCCGGTTTCTGACCCTAACTCGGATGTGGGGTAGCTCCTTTCGCCAGCACTTAGTGCGCTGGTCGCATCCACCCATTGTATGCCAACTATATTTCAATTAAAAAATAAGGGAAAGGTAGTGTTTTGTTTTACAGTCTTTTCTCTATCACCAATTAACAGGAAGACTTGACATGTCATAGGTTCATGAAACAGTATGCTCTATATTCCGAAAGTGAAGTGTGGCAGATGTTGAGATCAAGTGGAAAACAGCAGCATTCAAAGATATGATACTATGGTGCTAGATCATCCTATATTTTATGAGAAATGTTTAGAAACAAGAAGTCATAAGAAACAATGGAAATATTTTAAATTTGATGTTATCAATAATTTAAAAGTTCACTAGCTAGACTGTTAAAGATAGTTTAGAGTACCTGACGATGAAACAGAGTTCCACAGCAGAAAGCAAAGCAAGAAAGAGATTAAATCAATAGTGGTTGGACAAAGCGGGAAATGATGAAGATGTGAGCAATATTCAGAAATTTAAACTACTGGACTTAGTATTTAAGTGTAGGAAGACAAGCCATGGGAAAAATGTGATCAGATTTGCAGCAGATTCACAGGTTTTTTATTTCTGTGGGATGAATGGCTTTGTGGTTCACTGAAATGGAACATACAAGAGGAGGAGCAATGACTCAGCAACATAACATTTTCCTTAATTATCTAACAAATTAGTAATCCCAGTCTGATGTCTTTACTTACTTTTTTTTTTTCCCTCTGAAATAATGTTCTTATGTATGTTACACTGGTCCAATAGAGCCAATTAATTTAGATCTGTAAGAGACTTGGGATATCGTATTCATGATTTACAGAAATCTCCATGAATGAAAGAGAGAGCCTCTGAGGAAAACTGAGTGATTTAAACTAAATACACTAATTTCACAGCTGATGACTTGAATAATATAACCAGACTCTGTATGATAGCCTCTTGTTCAACATTTCAAGGAGATCCTATAACTAAAATAAATTTTCTAGAGGCAAGTCATCAATCTTTCAGTGTTGCTTGGCTCTAATCTGTGGAGGGAATCTGGTCACCAGAAACACAAGATTGAAAATGATGCATGAAATAAAATGTCCAAAACATATTGAAAAGTTAAAGGGTTGATGAGCTTGGATGTGCATCCTCCTTACTGATTTGTCTCCCTTCCTAAAGAACCATTTTCTGACAGAGGCCTTGTGGTGTTTCTTCCAGGATACTTAGACTGTCCCACTAATCCACATTCACATCCACCCAATGCAAAAGCAAAGGTGTTTGTTCTAACTTACCTAATTTCTCTCTCACTGCCTCCCAATCCACATGTTCCACGCATTTCTGGAGATAAGGGGCCTCTAGTGTAGTAAATGGTTACAAAGGAAGTATAAGATTAATAGAGGGAGTCAATGGAGCTTGATTCAAAGCATGTTCAGTTCTGGGTTCAGATCTAGACTCTGGATCTCTGTGAGTGAGTGAAGCTGATCACGTATCAACCTTAGTTCTCTAACATGTAAAATAGACCTCAAATAACTCATAATAAATACAATTAGTGAGCTGGTGAAATGAAATATATGTCTTAAACTTAATGATACTGAAATGAAGATAACCTATTTGGAATATTTTTGAAATGATTAGTCTAACATAAATGCTCTCTATGTCAGAGTCTTGAAACTTTAAATGTTTCTACTTAATTCCTACCTTTTTATGTAAAGCATACTTTTATTAGTTTAGAACCTTACTTTACATGCCACATTTGAATAATCATAGAGTTAGGAACTTAAAGGGAAATTGTTAAAGGAAGAATCAACAAGATTATTTAGGCCCCAAATAACTCCAGATCCAAAAGGTCCAACAATTAAAATTATTTTTAACTTTAATTTTAATAATAATTAACTGCCCCTGATACATAAGTGATCTGATGTGTACTTTGTTGAGAAGTACTGAGAAGTAGTGGAAAATTGATTAAAAGTTGGAGAGTTATTAATTCAAGTTTCTTTTAATAATCTCTATTATATACCACCTATAGAAAACTGCCTTAAATCTATGTGTATTTATGTGCACTCATGTCTGTATTGGGAGGGGAAAGGATTATCTTCTTCCCTGAAAATATGAATGCATTTTCTTTTTCCACTTAAAAAGTTCCAGAGTTTAAAAACATACTAATATTATATATATTTGAAAAATTTCCTGCTGCTATGATAAATTATGTTTTAAAAATTATTATTTTGATGACATTGTTTTCTATTTTCAGTATTGCCATTCAATAAATAGATATCAAAGACAGAAAAAAAGTAACATGAGAAAATAATTAGTTAAGAAGTAATAAAATCACAAGAAAATTGGAAAAACTGATATAAATCAATTGCCAAGACCAGATGGAATTACCCCAACAGCTTTGGAAGAACTCAAGGGTGTAAAACTGTTAGCCAAAGTGCATTACCTCTTGGAACAAAAGCTGGAGTGTCAGGGTATGAAAAGCCTGCCAGTGCACTGGACATCTAGAAGACACTCTTCAAACATGTTCTGAGATTTAATTCTTTCATTTCTAAGGTGATGGGATACACAAAAATGAATGGATTATAGATCTTTTTATATTTTGAAACAGGAAACTTAATTTTATAAGCAAAAATTAGCTTTACTAAGGGTTTTTTAAAGAATTAATTTATGAAGAATTTAAAAAAGTATTATTGACATTGCTCTTCTACCAAAGATTATGAAATATTTTTATTTTGTGTGATTCTTTCTATCATGTCTACTCCTTAGAGACAGGAGTTAAAAACGAGCCATACATCTAGATGCATGCGTGTGTGCTAAGTCACTTCAGTTGTGTCTGACTCTTTGCAACCCTATGGACTGTGGCCCACCAGGCTCCTCTGTCCATGGGATTCTCCAGGCAAGAATACTCATGGCAAGATTGGGTTGCCATGCCCTCCTCCAGGGGATCTTCCTGACCCAGGGATCAATCCCATGTCTCTTACATCTCCTGCATTGGCAGGCTAGTTCTTTACCTCCTGAACCACCTGGGAGGCCCCTATGTCTAGATGTCAAAGTGTCAATGGCAATGCTTCACCATAAGCCATGTTTTCTTGTTGTGAGCTAAGCTGCTTCACTCGTGTTGGGCTCTTTGATCCCATGGACTGTAGTCCTTCAGGCTCCTCTATCCATGCAGTTTCCCAGGCAAGAATACTGGAGTGGGTTGCCATTTACTTCTCCAGGGGATCTTCCTTACCCAGGGATCAAACCAGCGTCTCCTGTATCTCCTGCATTTCCTGCATTGACAGGCAAGTTCTTACCATTTAGGCCACTAAGACAAGAATTGTCTTACCTATAGTTTTAGATGTTAATAGAAAAATAGAGTACAAACAGTAGGTTTGCAAGTATAAAATATTTTTAAATTATTGGAGGTTAGATGACACATTTAAGATCATAAAAGTCATTGTCAGCTGTATTTAACTATACAGACACACACCCATCTGCCCCCCCCCCCCAACTCAAACAGAATGCAGAATAGCAGAGCTAAAAGCTCACACTAAAATAAGTAGTTTTTATTCAAATAAAACTATACTGGATGGCAAGCTTGATACTATCATTATCCTATGTGCTATTGAATTATAAAAATAGAGACTCAAAAACATTGAAATTAATTCACAAATTAGCCAGTTTTTGCATGAAATTGGGGATGCTTAAAAATTCTTAAACCTTATAAATTTCCTAGTCTAGATGGATTACTGCTTAGAAACAGAATACCATAAACTAATTTATATATACTGTGGTTTTTTGATACATTTGTCTAATAGCTAATTTTACCACCTCATTACAAACAGGTGGAAAGGGAAATCAGTCTTAAGGTCTGAAATAATATGGAGTATTTTAACATTAGCATATTCAAATAATTGTTATTGGTCACTGAAGATAGAAAATAATATCTCTGGTTCTCAAGGGTCAAGCAGACATTAAGCTGGACAAATACTCAACTGTATGTAACATCGTTCACTGTCTTATTCATAGCTTCGGCAATGACCATGGTCTTGAGATGCTAAATGTGAAAATCCAAAGTTGCCTTTACTTAGTGTTGACCAAAAGATGAGCACTCTCAGACACTTGCAATCTGGGTCCACTCTAGCGAAAGTCCTGTGACTGATTCTGTCTAAAACATATCCAATTATTAATTCTGTGCCTTGATTTCTGTTTACTCTGAAGGGAGAAAAACTAGCAAAGAGAGAGAGAAGTGAATTTTGTTGATAAGAGAATGACATGTAAGAACTGTCTCCTCTTCTGAACAAAATTTTCTTTGTAGTTTCAAGGAAGGAAACATCTTTCATGGGAAAGGGAGAATGAACATACACTATTGTTTTTTGATAAACTTGAGTTGGGGACCATCAGTGAAATACAGCCGGACTGAACAAAATGGTTTTGCCAGGGGATAAGAAAATGATAAGGGAAGACACATGGAGAGTGAAGCTTATTCATTTATCTGAATTTTCCTGAGTGAAGCTAAATTTCAGCAAGTTGTTTTCTTTTCAGAACATCTGCCCAATTTTGTTTTTGTATGTTTCTTACAGTCATTTTGATAGTTAGCACTGCTTCTGGGTTTGCATATATGGAACTGATTATTTGCCACAGTGGGAGTGGGTACATTTAAATTTCTTCTCAGCTATGGAGAAAAAAAAGTAATGAGCTGCTTTATGATGGTACAAAGAGGGGTCAAAGAGATCCAAATATTAGAGAGAATCATTTCCAAACACATAGTGATTGCTATTTCTTAAATAGCAGGGTTATACTTATTTTAATGCTGTTTAAATGCATCAAGATTCTTTCATACTGTTCTGTGTACATGTATTTATGAGAATGTCTACATTCTGTGCATAATGCCTAGAATTTTGAGCTAACCATGTTTCATTTTTACATAGTTACATATAAAAATATATATTCATTAATAACCTGGCATTTAATTAATATAAAATATCCATCTGATTAAATCTCAATTAGATGTCTATTTAAAACTGTGACATTTCATGTGTTATTAGACAACCTGACTGCCCACACAGATGGTATGCAATAAAAACATTAGCCAAATATTTTACTGTGACTGGTTGAACAAACTAAAGCACATTCATCTTGATAAAATATATTATAGACCAGGCCTCTGCAATACAGCCAACAATGAAATTATTACCATAACAGATTGGTGTTCACTCTAACATATGCTGCCAATCGAACGTATTTTGCTTTTGTGTGTGTAAACAAGCAGATGCAGATGTGTAATATTCTGTCTTGGATCTTGAGCACATTTTACTTAGTATTAAGTAATAAATACCAAAGCAGATGTTTATGGAACTACAAATTTGAGTATATCTGATGACCACTTGGGATATTCATCAGAAGTATGCTATTAAAATTATTTAAAAATTATTAATCATAATATGGTTATTCATCAGTAGAAAGATATCTATTTACTTTATCATCACTGGTTAGACAGTTGGGCAAAAACGTAAATAAAACAGAATACAGTACTTCTTAATAATAGTTATAATAAACATTCTCTATCAGAATGCATGAGGTATTATTCTAAGAGTTTTACCTAGACTGTGTAATTAAATAATCAAGCTGGAGAAATATTAATATTACATTCATATTTTACTGAGAAACAAAAGTATAAAGAGAATATAAAGTCAGTTGATCATGCTGGTGGAGTTTAGATCCAGGCAGTCTGACTTCAAAATTCATAAACAATCTGCTGTGTTTTCTCTTTCAATACATTTACTCAAAGAAGACATGACATCAGTGTTTCACCGAACAGAGACTTACTGTAAGGTCAGCAAGTAAAGGGACAATTTCCATTGATTTCTGTAATCCAGATACCTAATATAGTGCTTAAATAAAAGCAGACATTCAATATGCTTAAGTGATTGATGAAGCAAAAGATCTATTGGTTGCTGAATAGCTGATATACATGATATCCTGAGAAATACTGACTTTCTATTTATTTTTTTAAAAAAGACATTATTTTTTTGGAGTAGTTTAACGTTCACAGTAAAATTTGGGAGAAAGTACAGAGATTTCTCATAAAGAATTTTCTACCATCAGTTCAGTTCAGTCGCTCAGTTGTGTCCAACTCTTTGTAACCCCATAGACTGCAGCACACCAGGCCTCCCTGTCCGTCACCAACTCCTGGAGTTTACTCAAACTCATGTACATTGAATCAGTGATGCCATCCAACCATCTCATCCTCTGTCATCCCCTTCTCCTGTCTTCAATCTTTCCCAGCATCAGGGTCTTTTCAAATAAGTCAGTTCTTTGCATCAGGTGACCAAAGTATTGGAGTTTCAACTTCAGAATCAATCCTTCCAATGAATATTCAGGACTGACTTCCTTCACGATGAGCTGGTTGTCCTTGCAGTCCAAGGGATTCTCAAGAGTCTTTTCCAACACCACAGTTCAAACACATCAGTTCTTCAGTGCTCAGCTTTCTTTATCGTCCAACTCTCATATCCATACATGACTACTGGAGAAACCACAGCTTTGACTAGGTGGAACTTTGTTGGCATATAATGTTTCTGCTTTTTAATATGCTGTCTAGGTTGGTCATAAGTTTCCTCCAAGAATCTAAGAATTTTCCAGAGTTTGTTGTAGTCCACACAGTCAGAACTTTGTGATAGTCAATAAAGCAGAAATAGATGTTTTTCTGGAACTCTCTTGCTTTTTTGATGAGCCAACAGATGTTGGCAATTTGATTTCTGGTTCCACTGCCTTTTCTACCATAGCCTCCTCCATTATCAACCTCCTCCCTATCAGAGTGGTTTACTACATTTGTTACCACCGATGTACCTACACAGCCACATCATAATTTCCTGAAGTACACAGTTTACACTGGGCTCATTCTTGGTGTCATAAAAATGACTTTTAAAGATGTATTTGTTGATCATATCCTCATATAAATATTTTGGTTAGCTGGATTGAGGCAGAGAAGACTTCTTTGTTTTTTTTGTTTTTTTTTTTTTTTATTAAATTTTAAAATCTTTAATTCTTACATGTGTTCCCAAACATGAAACCCCCTCCCACCTCCCTCCCCATAACATCTCTGTGGGTGATCCCCATGCACCAGCCCCAATCATGCTGTATCCTGCGTCAGACATAGACTGGTGATTCAATTCGTACATGATAGTATACATGATAGAATGCCATTCTCCCAAATCATCCTGCCCTCTCCCTCTCTCTCTGAGTCCAAAAGTCCGTTATACACAGCTGTGTCTTTTTTCCTGTCTTGCATACAGGGTCGTCATTGCCATCTTTCTAAATTCCATATATATGTGTTAGTATACTGTATTGGTGTTTTTCTTTCTGGCTTACTTCACTCTGTATAATCGGCTCCAGTTTCATCCATCTCATCAGAACTGAATCAAATGAATTCTTTTTAACGGCTGAGTAATACTCCATCGTGTATATGTACCAAAGCTTCCTTATCCATTCATCTGCTGATGGACATCTAGGTTGTTTCCATGTCCTGGCTATTATAAACAGTGCTGCGATGAACATTGGGGTACATGTGTCTCTTTCAATTCTGGTTTCCTCGGTGTGTATACCCAGCAGTGGGATTGCTGGGTCATAAGGTAGTTCTATTTGCAATTTTTAAAGGAATCTCCACACTGTTCTCCATAGTGGCTGTACTAGTTTGCATTCCCACCAACAGTGTAGGAGGGTTCCCTTTTCTCCACACCCTCTCCAGCATTTGTTGCTTGCAGATTTTTGGATCGCAGCCATTCTGACTGGTGTGAAGTGGTACCTCACTGTGGTTTTGATTTGCATTTCTCTGATAATGAGTGATGTTGAGCATCTTTTCATGTGTTTGTTAGCCATCCGTATGTCTTCTTTGGAGAAATGTCTATTTAGTTCTTTGGCCCATTTTTTGATTGGGTCGTTTATTTTTCTGGAATTGAGCTGCATAAGTTGCTTGTATATTTTTGAGATTAGTTGTTTGTCAGTTGCTTCATTTGCTATTATTTTCTCCCATTCAGAAGGCTGTCTTTTCACCTTGCTTATATTTTCCTTTGTTGTGCAGAAGCTTTTAATTTTAATTAGATCCCATTTGTTTATTTTTGCTTTTATTTCCAGAATTCTGGGAGGTGGATCATAGAGGATCCTGCTGTGATTTATGTCTGAGAGTGTTTTGCCTATATTCTCCTCTAGGAGTTTTATAGTTTCTGGTCTTACATTTAGATCTTTAATCCATTTTGAGTTTATTTTTGTGTGCGGTGTTAGAAAGTGATCTAGTTTCATTCTTTTACAAGTGGTTGACCAGTTTTCCCAGCACCACTTGTTAAAGAGATTGTCTTTACTCCATTGTATATTCTTGCCTCCTTTGTCAAAGATAAGGTGTCCATATGTGTGTGGATTTATCTCTGGGCTTTCTATTTTGTTCCATTGATCTATATGTCTGTCTTTGTGCCAGTACCATACTGTTTTGATGACTGTGGCTTTGTAGTAGAGCCTGAAGTCAGGCAAGTTGATTCCTCCAGTTCCATTCTTCTTTCTCAAGATTGCTTTGGCTATTCGAGGTTTTTTGTATTTCCATACAAATCTTGAAATTATTTGTTCTAGTTCTGTGAAAAATATGGCTGGTAGCTTGATAGGGATTGTGTTGAATTTGTAAATTGCTTTGGGTAGTATACTCATTTTCACTATATTGATTCTTCCAATCCATGAACATGGTATATTTCTCCATCTATTAGTGTCCTCTTTGATTTCTTTCATCAGTGTTTTATAGTTTTCTATATATAGGTCTTTAGTTTCTTTGGGTAGATATATTCCTAAGTATTTTATTCTTTTTGTTGCAATGGTGAATGGAATTGTTTCCTTAATTTCTTTTTCTACTTTCTCATTATTAGTGTATAGGAATGCAAGGGATTTCTGTGTGTTGATTTTATATCCTGCAACTTTACTATATTCATTGATGAGCTCTAGTAATTTTCTGGTGGAGTCTTTAGGGTTTTCCATGTAGAGGATCATGTCGTCTGCAAACAGTGAGAGTTTTACTTCTTCTTTTCCAATTTGGATTCCTTTCATTTCTTTTTCTGCTCTGATTGCTGTGGCCAAAACTTCCAGAACTATGTTGAATAGTAGCGGTGAAAGTGGACACCCTTGTCTTGTTCCTGACTTTAGGGGAAATGCTTTCAATTTTTCACCATTAAGGATAATGTTTGCTGTGGGTTTGTCATATATAGCTTTTATTATGTTGAGGTATGTTCCTTCTATTCCTGCTTTCTGGAGAGTTTTTATCATAAATGGATGTTGAATTTTGTCAAAGGCCTTCTCTGCATCTATTGAGATAATCATATGGTTTTTATTTTTCAATTTGTTAATGTGGTGAATTACATTGATTGATTTGCGGATATTGAAGAATCCTTGCATCCCTGGGATAAAGCCCACTTGGTCATGGTGTATGATCTTTTTAATATGAAAAAAGTCAAATAAATAACCTAACTCTACAACTAAAGCAACTAGAAAAGGAAGAATTGGAGAACCCCAGAGTTAGTAGAAGGAAAGAAATCTTAAAAATTAGGGCAGAAATAAATGCTAAAGAAACAAAAGAGACCATAGCAAAAATCAACAAGGCCAAAAGCTGGTTCTTTGAAAGGATAAATAAAATTGACAAACCACTAGCCAGACTCATCAAGAAGCAAAGAGAGAAAAATCAAATCAATAAAATTAGAAATGAAAATGGAGAGATCACAACGGACGACACAGAAATACAAAAGATCATAAGAGACTACTATCAGCAGTTGTATGCCAATAAAATGGACAATGTGGAAGAAATGGACAAATTCTTAGAAAAGTACAATTTTCCAAAACTGAACCAGGAAGAAATAGAAAATCTTAACAGACCCATCACCAGCACGGAAATTGAAACTGTAATCAGAAATCTTCCAGCAAACAAAAGCCCAGGTCCAGACGGCTTCACAGCTGAATTCTACCAAAAATTTCGAGAAGAGCTAATGCCTATCCTACTCAAACTCTTCCAGAAAATTGCAGAGGAAGGTAAACTTCCAAACTCATTCTATGAGGCCACCATCACCCTAATACCAAAACCTGACAAAGATGTCACAAAAAAAGAAAACTACAGGCCAATATCACTGATGAACATAGATGCAAAAATCCTCAACTTCTTTGAATTACACATATAAAATGTATATGCCTACACATAATGTTTATGTACTTACATACATATACAGATATGGATATGAAAATATGTTTTCTTAGAGGGATTTTAGACAAAAAATAGCTATCCTATTTCTTTTTTGTGATAGATTTTCTTGCTTCTATCTCTTCTGTGAAAGGAAAAACTGTGTATAGAACATAATTTTAGAGCCTGACTACTTCTTGGTGAATTAGTGAAGGCAGTAATTCCTGACTCACTTCCTTCTTTGTGACAGGAATCTCTTTCAGCTATTAGCTGGCATGACAGTATTTGTTTCCCCCTTTTTCTCTAATGATCCATCTCTATTTATGTTTTTTGGATACCAAGGGTGTTTTGGTTGACATTCATGTAATCATTGTCTCAACAGTAAAAAAAAAAAAAAAAAAAAAAAAAAATCACTTGGTTCCGTAGGAGAGAATACACTAAATAACACACCTGTGTTTTTTTTAATATTTGAAATTATCACAAATATTAAGGTTCATTTTCACATTATTTTCACATATTTTTAATTAATGGAAATATCAGGCACCATCTGTCTGTACTTTTTCAGGCAATGGCTTGTGCAGTCCACAGAAACACATTATTCACTATAGCATTTCTCTAACATAGATATGGAAAAGTTACAAACTTCCTAATTCCTTGTTCATCATTCAGTAAGCTGTTAAGTTTAATATTTCCCTCATAAGCAGAAGCATTCTTTGGTAAGTATAATCTTTCTGATTTCATGTTCCTCCAACTCTCTTCTAATTCATATTCTGCATCATTTCAGATTGACTTGCTTTACGAAATGTCTCATTCAGTAACTCTCCTCTTTCAAACCCTTGTTATTCTCTTTGCTTATCAGGGAAAAACCTCAATTTACTTTGAAAGACAAAAAATAACCATCAAAGGTTCATTCTCTTTTCCACTACTCTTCTTCCAGATGAGCTGTTACATCTGTTCACTCTGGCAGAAATGTTCTTCTCTATTTAGGATTTGTCTCTGAGACAAAAAGACCAGTTGAATGGACCTCAGGGTCACTGGTCATTTGGAGGTTTATAGAGGATAAAGTCAGAAGGGGAGCAGCATTCCAAAAGAAAAATCAAGAGTGTATTTCTGAAACAAAGACACAAGGCTTTATTCAAGAGAATAGCTGTGTTCAGAATCAGAAGACAGTTATACAGAGGTCTGGAGGAAAGGAAAACAGCAGAATAAATGGTGAAGTCATTGCATTGGAATTCTTAGAACACAGAAACAAGGGCAAAGTATGGATCTGAGTGAGCAGAATGAGTCATTTATCCAAAGAGATATATCATAAGATGGCTTTTTATATGGTGTCCACACACTGAGTTTTGATGTGGATTGGTCAGGACAGCTATTTAAACATTGAGCTAGAGTGAGCTTGAATTCACTAGAATTTTTTTATGAGACTTCTCTAATCATGCTCCATGGGAGACTGTAGCACATTTAAACACACTTTAAAAATGAGATGTGAGCTCTCCTTGATGCTGGAACTGAACTGACATCTGTGGTAACATGAGGCAAGAACCACCCATATGAAGCTCTCTAGTTCTTTTTTATTTTTAATCTTGATTGTCAAGACAGGGTTGTCAAACTAGGATATCATAAAATCTGGGTTCAGAAGAGAACCATGAAGTGCAGGCTGGATATTCTTGAGGGTGACTGTGAGCTCTGAAATTGGGATTGATAGTCTGAGACACTTGGAATGGGTTGAGGTGACAGGGGCCTACATTGGAATGTGCTCCTCAGCAAATGATTCTCTCTCAACAGTGTTCTGCTAGTTGGCTTGGACCCTAGAAGGGGACTGTGAGAGTTTTATAGAACAAGAGTTCCTGACTGTCAGAAAGTTTTATCATCCTATTTAACATTTTAGGAAAAAGATTGCTGAAATTATAACTTCCACAGAGGTGAATTGAAATTTATGGCGGGACTTTCACAAGTGGATTTGATCATGGGGAAAAGAGAACATAATTATCCTGCTGGGAGGGGACATGTCATATAATATGTTCTATCTAGGTTTTAGTTTGAAGTGAAAGTCACTCAGTCGTGTCCAACTCTTTGTGACCCAATGGACTATACAGTTCACGAAATTCTCCAGGCCAGAATATTGGAGTGGGTAGCCTATCCCTTCTCCAGCAGGTCTTCCCAACCCAGGACTCAAACTGGGGTCTCCTGCATGGCAGGCAGGTTCTTTACCAGCTGAGCTGTCAGGAAAGGCTGGGTTTTAGTTTAGAAGAAGCAGATATTTGAGTCAATAATTTCTAAAGGAATTTGAAAGGACTATTAATTGAGAAACATGTCTAAAAATACTACAAAAATTTCATTGATATTTTAAATAGTATATCCTTAATTATGTTTTTAAAATACCTTTGTTAATTTTATTTTATTTTTATTTTATTTTATTTTTTTTGTCAGAGTGTCTTTATTTTATTTTATTTTTTTTTACTTTATTTTACTTTACAATACTGTTGGAGAACAGTGTAGAGATTCCTTAAAAAATTGCAAATAATTTTATTTTTTTACTTTTATTTTTTTATTTTTCAGAACTTTATTAATCAATCTAAGAAATACATTTTAGATCATAGTCCAAAACACACAGGCATACACACACAACAAAACAAAGTATCACAAAACAATATTCATCTTATCACATGAAATGTATCTAGTATTTTCTATCCTGTGTGTTTCTGTGTTTAGTCATTCAGTTGTGTCTGACTGATTCTTTGCGACCCCATGGACTGTAGCCTGCCAGGTTCCTCCATCCGTGGGATTCTCCAAGCAAGAACACTGGAGTGGGTTGCCATTTCCTTCTCCAGGGGATCTTCCACCCAGGGATCAAGCCGGCATCTCTCGCATCTCCTGCACTGCAGGCAGATTCCTTACCTCTGAGCCACCGGCTTCCGGATTCTATCCTATATCACCTTTTTAGTCACAGTCCACCACATTGACTTTACTGCTCACTGTTTATGAACCACAGTTTGAAAGACACTACTGAAGAGTAAGGTCATTAGGATATTCACCTCGAGGTTCCTTGAAGTAAAGTTTACAATCACACATTCAAGCTTTGATAACATTTCAAAATAGGATACAGCATGATTGGGGCTGGTACATGGGGATCACCCACAGAGATGTTATGGGGAGGGAGGTGGGAGGGGGTTTCATGTTTGGGAACACATGTAAGAATTAAAGATTTTAAAATTTAATAAAAAAAAAAAAAGAAAAATATATGCAAAAAAAAAAAAATAAATAAAAAAAAAAATAAAGCTAAAAAAAAAAAAAAAAAAAAAAAAAAAAAAAAAAAAAACAAAATAAAGTTATAAAATTTGTAAAGTTGAGTGACATTGCTTCTTAATGAATTTCAAGGAACAAATTGGTTGAAGGATGTACCATAAATAATTAAATAAGTTTTTCACTCTGTAAAGTAGTTTGATACAACTGAATAACATTTCAGAGAACAGCTACTAAAAATGAAAAAATCCTGGCTATCAATCTCTTATATAATCCCTTCATAAAGATTATATTTTTTTATCTTGCATATTTACTTCTTCTCATCCTCCAGGTCTTAGGTTAAGTATCAATTCATAAAAACTTTACCTGATCATATTATTCCTATCCCTTATTTCTTATTCCTAGATCCCTCTAGAAAAATATCATGGACACCAATAATCAAAATTACTTTATACTCTTTGACTATAGAATAAAATATAATTCAGATACCTATAGCATCCCAGTGTCTAGTTTTCAGTCGAAATTACTAAACATGTGAGGAACTAGGTGTAGCATGGATTTTATTTTCCCTGGTAGCTTTTTAAGATTCTCTCCTAGTTCTTAATTTTTGGTGGTTTGCCTCTCATGTATCTAGGTAAAAGTTTCTTTATCTTCATCCTTCTCAGGATTCACAAAACTTCTTGGACATCCAGATTGATGTTCAGATTCTTCTTTCCTGTCCCATCTCTCTCTCTCCTTTTGAGACTAAATATATATATGTTAAATTGCTTGATATTTTCCCATAGGTCGTCAAAGATGTGTTTATTACTACTTTTCAATGTTTTTCTCCGTTATTAAAGTTGGACTTTTATTGATCTATTTTCACTTCTCCCTTCATTGGCAGTTTCCAATCGGCTATTAAATCCATCCAATAATCTTTGCATTTTTAGAGATTATACTTTTTTTTAAAATTTTATTTATGTATTTGGCTGTTCTGGGTTTTAGTTGTAGCATGTGGGATCTAGCTCCCTGACCAGGGATCGAACCTGGGGCCCCTGCACTGCGAGCTCAGAATCTTAGCCACTGGACCACCAGGGAAGCCCCGAGATTATACTTTTTGTTTTAAAGTTTCCGTTTGTTTTCTTTTTACAGTCTTCACTTCTCTGCTGAGGTTCCCAATTTGTTCACTCATATGCCAATATTTTCCTTTGTGTTCTTAAGTATACTACTATTAGTTGTTTTAAACTCTGCTAAGTCCATCATCTGGGTCATTTTAGGATCTGTTAATTTTAGAAATGTAAAATAGATATATTGAACTTACATTCAATAATTTGTAAAATTACTAAAATTTCTAATAAAGTCTATCATCCCTTTGTGGTTTTCTATTTAGAAAATGACTTAATCTGTGAATGTGACAGTTTTGTTACTTCCTTTCCAAACTTTTATGCCTTTACTTTTCTTAAGCTATTCCTTGGCTAGGTCCATCGGTGCACATTTGATAAAATGTACGTCAATTCAGTTCACTTAGTTGTGTCCAACTCTTTGTGACCCCATGGACTACAGCACGCCAGGCTTCCCTGTCCATCACCAACTTCTGGAGCTTGCTCAAACTCATGCCCATCAAGTCAATGATGCCATTGAACCATCTCATCCTCTGTCATCCCCTTCTCTTCCTGCCTTCAATCTTTCCCAGCATCAGGGTCTTTTCTAACGAGTCAGTTATTCACATCAGGTGGCCAAAGTATTGGAGCTTCAGCTTCAGCATCAGTCCTTCCAATGAATATTCAGGACTGATTTCCTTTAGGATTGACTGGTTTGATCTCCTTGCATTCCAAGGGACACTCAAGAGTTTTTTCCAACACAACAGTTCAAAAGCATCAAAATGTATGTCAGATATTGACTTTTTTGTAATTTTAAAGAAAAATTTCTGATATTGTTTATTAATGGTAGTAACTGTTGTAGGTTTGGGTAGCTACTTTTTATCAGACTAAGAATGTCACCTTTTATTACCATTTCCTAAGTTTTCACTTGTCTACTTATTTTTAAGAATGAATGGTAAAATTTATCAAATATGTTTTCTAATTTCATCAAAACAATGTGAATACATTCTCAAGCTTCTCATATAATCAGTAACAAACTTTTTAATGGTTTCATTGTTTTCTGAAAGTAATTCTGGATTGAGGTGACTAATATGTATTAAAAGTTTTCCATCTCTCTTTACCTGTGAAACTAGTTAATAATTTTGTTTGCTTTTTCAATCAAGATTATTTTTAAACCAGAAAGACTGAAATGGAGTTGCTATTTCTCTTTCTTATCTGGAAGAGTTTGTGTAAGATCAGAATATTTTTTCTCTGTTATTTTGCTAGAATTCACTTTCAAAGCAAATTGAGTTGATATTCTTAACTATTCAGTTAATTAATGCTTCTGTGATTATTTATGATTTACAATTCTTTGTAAGATTTTTATGTATTTTTAAATGTATTAGAGCTTCCCTGGTGGCTCAGTGGTAAAGAATCCATCTGTAAATGCAGGAGACCCAGGTTCAATCCCTGTGTCAGGAAGATCCCCTAAGAAGGAAATGGCAACCCACTCCGGTATTCTTGCCTGTGAAATCTTATGGACAGAGAAGCCTGGAAAGCTAGACTCAACAGGGTCACAAAAGAGGCAGACACAACTTAGAGACTAAACAGCAACAAATGTATTGGAACAAAGGCTTACGTATTATCCACTATATAGTTTTCATCTTTGATAAATTTTTCAACTTGATTTATTTGTGCCTTCAATCATTCACCAGAAACACCAGATATTGGACTTTATTACTAGTCTTTAAGGAAAAAAAAATGTATAGTTTGATCACCTCAGTTATAACATTTTTTAATACATTAATTTCTGCTCCATTAGTTAATGTTTCCACTCAAAGCCACTCAACCTTTCTTAAAGCACATAATGGTTCAAACTTTTCCTTATTTCTTTATTTATATACTCAAATAATTGATTATCAGGATTTTTATTTTCTAATGTAAGAATGCAAAGAAAAAAAAGGTGAAAGTGTTAGTCACTCAGTCACATCTGACTCTTTGCTACCCCATGGACTGCATGCAGCCTGCCAGGTTCTTCTGTCCATGGAAATCTCTAGGCAAGAATACAGGAGTAGATTGTCATTCCCTTCTCCAGGGGATCTTCCTGACACAGGAATCAAACCCTAGTCTTCTGCATTGCAGGCAGATTCTTTACCATCTGAGTCACCAGGTAAGCCTTGCAAGCAGACTTTTTACTTTTGAAGAAATATTGACATACAATATTTCAATTTTTCTTCAACTCAAAATATTTAAAACATGTGCTATTTAAATATTATTGCTTAAATTTCCAAAGCTATACTTATCTTTCTTTCTTTCTATTATTGATATTAAATTTGGTGTCACTGTAGTCAGAGAATACTGTGTATGACATATTTTAAAAATATGTTGAGATTTTCTTTATGATTCACTTTTTCATTTATTTTGGAAACCATTAGGATCAGTGGAGCCAGATTTTTTAAAACAGCTTGAGAATATATGCTTAATACGTGTGTGTATGTATTCAATCAGCTTTCATTGAAAGGAGTTGCATTAAATCTTTCACACCCCAGTATGTCAAGATCAGAAGCTATAGCTTCTTATATCATGAATGTTTTTAAATATTCCATGTGTTTTGGACAAGGTTGTGTTGGTCTAATGCCTGGATGCATAATTTTATACACACATGTAAAATTAAAATGCTTAATCTCATGATTCAGATTCTCTATAGGTTTATTTCTTTATGCTTAAAGGAGCAATAATTGAAACAATTGTGTCAAGAACACTCAGAATGATGACAGATTTGTTGATTAGTCATTATACTTCTATAAATTTCAGAACATAGTTAGACCATATATTTCATTAACACAATTTTATAGTTGTTACATTGGCCTGTTTTACATGTGTGATATAATTAGTAACAAAATCAGAAAAAGAAAAAATTGCATAAAATTCTATTTTATATTTTTTTGAAAAATACATACATGTAAAGACTTTAACAAATACAGTGGATATAAACGGGAGGAGCAGAATTTAATGAAAATATTTAAATTTGAATAAATAATAAAATGTGAAGAGTAAATCCACCAAACTTATAAACTAAGGGGTAGACTAAGGGTTAAGGTGGTCTCTCTGAACTGTGTATCTAAGGATCAAGAGAGGAAGATAAAGAATAAAATATGAGATTATTCTCAGAGAGAATGATTAAAGCCTGTGTCCTTTAGCAAAGTTTTCTGAGGAAATTCTTGATTATTTTGAACAATTGCTTAAACATTTGAAAGGAAGTCAAGGGGCTAGAAAACCCACAAATGATAATGTATAGGAAAATATTTCCCTTGGAAATTAGAGAGGAAAAGCAACTGACCAAAAAAATATAAAAAGTAGGAAATTCTTTTGTTTAAAATTTTGGAAAACAAACACCACACCTTTTCCCTTTCCCAAAGAAAAATGTTAATACAGAAGATTCTTTGTGCTTAGCTTATTTTCCGGGCTTTTAAATAAATACTATTATCAATTTATTGACAAATATTTTTATCATTGTAAAGCAATGAAACTACATAACTATGAATGCATCTAAGAGGAAGATAGTGGTCTTTACTACCATCAGTTCAGTCCAGTTCAGTCGCTCAGTCATGTCCGACTCTTTGCGACCCCATGAATCGCAGCATGCCAGGCCTCCCTGTCCATCACCAACACCCAGAGTTCACTCAAACTCACATCCATCGAGTCAGTGATGCCATCCAGCCATCTCATCCTCGGTCGTCCCCTTTTCCTCCTGCCCCCAATCCCTCCCAGCATCAGAGTCTTTTCCAATGAGTCAACTTTTAGCATGAGGTGGCCAAAGTACTGGAGTTTCAGCTTCAGCATCATTCCTTCCAAAGAACACCCAGGACTGATCTTTAGAATGGACTGGTTGGATCTCCTTGCAGTCCAAGGGACTCTCAAGAGTCTTTTCCAATACCACAGTTCAAAAGCATCAATTCTTTGGCGTTCAGCTTTCTTCACAGTCCACCTCTCACATCCATACGTGACCACTGGAAAAACCATAGCTTTGACTAGATGGACCTTTGTTGGCAAAGTAATGTCTCTACTTTTCAATATGCTATCTAGGTTGGTCATAACTTTCCTTCCAAGGAGTAAGCATCTTTTAATTTCATGGCTGCAATCACCATCTGCAGTGATTTTGGAGCCCCCCAAAATAAAGTCTGACACTGTGTCCACTGTTTCCCCTTGTATTTCCCATGAAGTGATAGGATCAGATGCCATGATCTTCATTTTCTGATTGTTGAGCTTTAAGTCAACTTTTTCACTCTCCTCTTTCACTTTCATCAAGAGGCTTTTTAGTTCCTCTTCACTTTCTGCCATAAGGGTGGTGTCATCTGCATATCTGAGGTTACTGATATTTCTCCCGGCAATCTTGATTCCAGCTTGTGCTTCTCCCAGCCCAGCCTTTCTCATGATGTACTCTGCATATAAGTGAAATAAGCTGGGTGACAATATACAGCCTTGACCTACTCCTTGCCCTATTTGGAACCAGTCTGTTGTTTCATGTCCAATTCTAACTGTTGCTTCCTGACCTGCACATAGGTTTCTCAAGAGGCAGGTCAGGTGGTCTGGTATTCCCATCTCTTGAAGAATTTTTCACAGTTCATTGTGATCCACACAGTCAAAGGCTTTGGCATAGTCAATAAAGCAGAATTAGATGTTTTTCTGGAACTGTCTTGCTGTTTTGATGATCCAGCGGATGTTGGCAATTTGATCTCTGGTTCCTCTGCCTTTTCTAAAACCAGCTTGAACATCTGGAAGTTCATGGTTCATGTGATGCCTGGCTTGGAGAATTTTGAGCATGACTTTACTAGCGTGTGAGATGAGTGCAATTGTGTGGTAGTTTGAGCATTCTTTGGCTTGCCTTTCTTTGGAACTGAAATGAAAACTGACCTTTTCCAGTCCTGTGGCCAGTGCTGAGTTTTCCAAATTTGCTAGCATATTGAGTGCAGCACTTCCACAGCATCATCTTTCAGGATTTGAAATAGCTCAACTGGAATTCCATCACTTCCACTAGCTTTGTTCATAGTGATGCTTTCTAAGGCCCACTTGACTTCATATTCCAGGATGTCTGGCTCTAGTTGAGTGACCACACCATCATGATTATCTACCATCAAAAGTCGTCAATTATTTTGGTATAGTTAAGAACAGTTTCCTTGTTATAAAATTAATACTTGTTCATTTTATCAAAAATTAAAAGATACAGATAAATAATTTAAAAACAGTGAAAAATAGCTGTAAGTTCCCAGTGTAGGGATAACCATAGTTAGCCTGTATAACTACAGATCATTCTTGTATATATATGGAGGGGCAGGTCATGAAGGTCTTTTTATGTCAATGAATATAATGACCAAAATAATTTTTAATAAGTGACAAGTATCCACAGCAGGATGATTTATTTAATTTGGGCATATGTTGTTTTTTTTTCTACACATAATTTCAGTTATGATCCTATATTATTTTCTTGGGATTCATTTGCACAAATGGTATTACTGGAGTGAAGGAAATGAATACCTTTAAGGATTTTTAAACATTTGCTAAAGCTAGACTAAATCACACCTGTGAAAGCAGTTTAAGAAAACTATCTCTGTACTCCTGTCAATATTTAGATTTTTAATTCTTGAACTAAGAACTACATGTGTGTTTGTGTATACATGTATATATCTATATATTTGTGTATATTATATATATATATGTTTGTGTATATTATATATTTATATTATATATATATGTTTGTGTATATACTATATATATATACATGTGTATGGGGGCCTCCCTGGTGGCTCAGTGGTAAAGAACCCACCTACCAAGGAGGAGTTAAGGGTTTTGATCCCTGGGTCAAGAAGATGCCCTGCAGAAGGAAATGGCAACCCACTCCAGTATTCTTGCTTGGAAAATCTCATGGAAGAGCCGACTCATTGCAAAAGACCCTGATGGTGGAAAAGATGAAGGCAAAAGGAGAAGGGGGCAGCTGAGGATGAGCTGGTTAGATAGCATCACTGACTCAGTGGACATGAATCTGAGTAAGCTCTGGGAGATAAGGTTGGCAGTCCATGCAGGGTCCCAAAGAGTAGGACGTGATTTAGTGACTGAACAACAAATATATATGTGTATATATATACACATATATGAATGGATAGGTATCTTTGTACTTTTATTCCACAATTAACTATTTAAATGGAAAATTTACTTTATGAATAAAATAGCTTTATATTGCAAGTTATTTAATTATTTGTGATAGATAGAAGAAATATACTGTCATCCTCTGAAATATTTTTCCCTCTGAAATATACTTTAAATATATTTGATTCATATGTATGTTTTTCTGTCATGAATTTATGAAATACTTTTTTTATTTTTTTGTTGGTAAATGATTAATGTATTTTAACTTCTTAACATGAATTTGAAACTTATTGGGTTCCTTTTATGAATAAATTAGACCCTACTTAGTTATGGCTAAAATAAATATATTTTAAGCCAAATAATTGAAAATGCTTTCTATTTTTTAGCATTTGAATTAAGCCAGATCAGAAAGCAACATTTCATTTAATTTAATAAAAAAAGTGGTTTGTGTATGAATATTATTATAAAATGAAGTTAACTTTAGAAAGGTGTCTAAACTTTTAATACTTTTTCTTTGTATTTAGCAGTTCAAGCTTATACAAATAACTAAAAGAACTGGCTTTTATATATCAAATATAATTTGACAAATTGTTGTTAATTACATTTTTGTGATAATATTTTGATTTGAAATTCATAAATAATATCATATTTAATAGGGAAATTAGTCACATTCTTGACTGCTGCTGTCAAGTAGCTTCCGTTGTGTCCAACTCAGGTGACCCCATAGACGGCAGCCCACCAGGCTTCCCCATCCCTGGGATTCTCCACGCAAGAACACTGGAGTGGGTTGCCATTTCCTTCTCCAATGCATGAAAGTGAAAAGTGAAAGTGAAGTCTCTCAGTCGTGTCTGACTGTTAGTGACCCCATTAACTGCAGCCCACCAGGCTCCTCCATCCATGGGATTTTCCAGGCAAGAGTACTGGAGTGGGTTGCCATTGCTTTCTCTCAATTCTTGACTACAAACACTTTAATTTTCTGAGGCAAGAGGTTAAGGAGCTTGAATTGTAGTTTGGTGTTTACACTATTATTTAATGTTAATGCAAGTTTTATTAATGATATTACTAAGTAATTTTATCATTTTTGATATACCCTACCCTGATATATTTGATATTACTCTAACGGGCAATCACTACTTCTGAATGAAGTAAATGAGGACCCCAGTTAAATGAAGTCCATTCCCATATATCTCATTACGTTTCATTACAGCACTTTTTTTTTTAACTTCATAGGAATTATCACCATTGTGATCATAACTTTCTTTATTTTTATTGTGATAAACCTCTAAAGTCAAAGGCACTTCTATCTTATTGATTCTTTTCCTTTTTAAGTTGAAATATGGTTGATTTACAATACAGCATTCATTTTAGGTGTACAGCATAGTAATTACGTTTATTTGGGGGCATTATATTCAATATATTGCAATAACCCATCTTAATCACTCTTACAACTCTAGAGTTTAGTTGAAGCATAAACAACACTCTTTTGTGCTTATACTTGGAAATTATTAGAGTCATGCTTACCTTTATTTAAAATTATTGCAAACTTTTGCAAAAATAAAAAAAAGACAGCTTTCTTTCAAAATAAGTACTGGAATATTTTGTTGTTTCACTAATTTAAATAAAACAAGGAAGCTAGCTAGCATCATGATTTAGGAAAAAACATACACATTTCTGAAAGTTCATCTTAATTTACACCTAAAATTATCACCATATAAGTGATTGTTCAGAGACAAGAAAGCAAGTGATTCTTGAGTGAGCATTTTCAAAATAATTATTGTGAAATGTGGATGTTAACTAAAGGATGGAGAGGCAAATTTCTTTTTATGTCCACCAGTATAGGCACTGCTAAAACAGCTGGAGATGGTGGAGGAGACTTTCAAAGAGCTACAATATGCTACCCACATGAAGAGGTATAAATGTGGCAATAAAATGTATTGTTAACATTGCTCTGACTTCTTTCATGCTTTTATCATTATAGCTCTTTTGTCCTTGCAATATTTTCTTCATGATGCTTGTGTTGGAGTTACTCTGTCAAGATTTTCTGCTCTGAAATTAATACCCATAATGTACCTTGAAAAGAGTTTGGATATTACCTTGTGTATTCATCAATATGAATAACTACAGAGGTCCTATTTTTTTTCAGTGTTGTGACTTGATGAATATTTTCCTTAGCAATCTTAGTAATGCATATTTCTTCTTGGTAATTAAAAAAATCAGAAGTGCACTGTAATATTTCATTTTGCTGTACAGTCAGTCAGTCGTGTCCGACTTATTGCAACCCCATAGACTGAGGCACACCAGGCTTTCCTGTCCTTCACCATCTCTGGGAGATTGCTCAAACTCATGTCCGTTGAGTTGGTGATGCCATTCAACCTTCTCGTCCTCTGTCGTCCCCTTCTCCTCCTGCCCTCAATCTTTCCCAGCATCAAGGGCCTTTCCAATAAGTCTGCTCTTCACATCAGGTGGCCAAAGTATTGGACTTCACCACAGGATCAGTCCTTCCAATGAGTATATGTATACTGATATGGAAATGAATTACCAAAAATGGTTATCTTGAATGAAATGTTAAGGGGCTCTGAAGAACTGTGGTGTTGGAGAAGACCATTCAGTTCAGTTCAGTTCAGTTCAGTCACTCAGTTGTGTCCGACTCTTTGCGACCCCATGAATCACAGCACGCCAGGCCTCCCTGTCCATCACCAGCTCCTGGAGCTCACCTAAACTCATGTGCATTGAGTTGGTGGTGCCATCCAGCCATCTCATCCTCTGTCATCCCCTTCTCCTCCTGGCCCCAATCCCTCCTAGCATCAGGGTCTTTTCCAATAAGTGAACTCTTCACATGAGGTGGCCAAAGTATTGGAGTTGTAGCCTCAGCATCAGTCCTTCCAATGAACACCCAGGACTGATTTCCTTTAGAATGGACTGATTGGATCTCCTTGCAGTCCAAGGGACTCTCAAGAGTCTTCTCCAATACCACAGTTCAAAAGCATCAATTCTTCGGTGCTCAGCTTTCTTCACAGTCCAACATGAATGCTTTCTTCACATCCATACATGACTACTGGAAAAACCATAGCCTTGACTAGATGGACCTTTGATGGCAAAGTAATATCTCTGCTTTTTAATTTGTTATCTAGGTTGGTCATAACTTTCCTTCCAAGGAGTAAGCATCTTTTAATTTCATGGCTACAATCACCATCTGCAGTGATTTTGGAGCCCAAAGAAATAAAGGCTGACACTGTTTCCACTGTTTCCCATCTATTTGACATGAAATGCTGGGACCAGATGCTGTGAATTCGTTTTCTGAATGTTGAGCTTTAAGCCAACTTTTTCACTCTCCTCTTTCACTTTCATCAAGAGGCTTTTTAGTTCCTCTTCACTTTCTGCCATAAAGGTGATGTCATCTGTATATCTGAAGTTATTGATATTTCTCCCAGCAATCTTGATTCCAGCTTGTGCTTCTTCCAGCCAAGCTTTTCTCATGATATGCTGTGCATATAGGTTAAATCAGCATGGTGACAATATGCAACCTTGACGTAATTCATTTCCTATTTGGAACCAGTCAGTTGTTCCATGTCCAGTTCTAACTGTTGCTTCTTGACTTGCATACAGTCAGGGACTCAGTTTCAGGGACTCTTGAAAGTCCCTTGGACTGCAAGTCAGGAAGCAACAGTTAGAACTGGACATGGAACAACTGACTGGTTTCAAATAGGAAAAGGAGTATGTCAAGAGGCAGGTCAGGTGGTCTGGTATTCCCATCTCTTTCAGAATTTTCCACAGTTTATTGTGATCCACACAGTCAAAGGCTTTGGCATAGTCAATAAAGCAGAAGTAGATGTTTTTCTGGAACTCTCTTGCTTTTTCAATGATCCAGCGGATGTTGCCAATTTGATCTCTGGTTCCTCTGCCTTTTCTAAAACCATCTTGAACATATGGAAGTTCACAGTTCATGTATTACTGAAGCCTGGCTTGGAGAATTTTGAGTATTTACTTTACTAGCCTGTGAGATGACTGCAACTGTGCGGTAGTTCGAGCATTCTTTGGCATTGCCTTTCTTTGGGAGTGGAATGAAAACTGACCTTTTCCAGTCCTGTGGCCATACTGAGTTTTCCAAATTTGCTTGCATATTGAGTGCAGCACTTTCACAGCATCATCTTTCAGAATTTGAAATAGCTCAGCTGGAATCCATCTCCTCCACTAGCTTTGTTTGTTGTGATGCTTCCTAATTCCCACTTAACTTCACGTTCCAGGATGTCTGTCTCTAGGTAAGTGATCACACCATCGTGATTATCAGGGTCGTGAAGATCTTTTTTGTTCATTTCTTCTGTGTAATCTTTTCACCTCTTCTTAATATCTTCTGCTTCTGTTAGGTCCATACCATTTCTGTCCTTTATGGAGTCCATCTTTGCATGAAATGTTCCCTTAGTATCTCTAATTCTTGAAGAGATCTCTAGTCTCCCCCATTCTGTTGTTTTCCTCTATTTCTTTGCATTGATCACTGAGGAAAGTTTCCTTATCTCTCCTTGCTATTCTTTGGAACTCTGCACTCAAATGAGTATATCTTTCCTTTTCTCCTTTGCTTTATTCTTCTCTTCTTTCACAGCTATTTGTAAGGCCTCCTCAGACAGACATTTGGCTTTTTGCATTTCTTTTCCATAGAGATGGTCTTGATCCCTGTCTCCTGTACAATGTTACAAACCCTCTGTCCATAGTTCATCAGGTACTCTATCAGATCTAATCCCTTAAATCTATTTCTCTCTTCCACTGTATAATCATAAGAGATTTGATTTAAGTCATACCTGAATGGACTAGTGGTTTTCCCTACTTTCTTCAATTTAAGTCTGAATTTGGCAATAAGAAGTTCATGATCTGAGCTACATTCAGCTCCCAGTCATTTTTTGCTGACTGTATAGATTTTCTCCATCTTTGGCTGCAAAGACTATAATCAATCTGATTTTGGTGTTGATCATCTGGTGATGTGCATGTGTAGAATCTTCTCTTGTGTTGTTGGAAGAGGGTGTTTACTATGACCAGTGTGTTCTCTTGCAAAACTCTATTAGCCTTTGCCCTGCTTCATTCTGTACTCCAGGGCCAAATTTGCCTGTTACTCCAGGTGTTTCTTGACTTCCTACTTTTGCATTTCAGTCCCCTATAATGAAAAGGACACCTTTTTGGGTGTTAGTTCTAAAAGGTCTTGTAGGTCTTCATCAGTTCAGTTCAGTCACTCATTTGTGTCCGACTCTTTGCAACCCCATGAATTGCAGCACGCCAGGCCTCTCTGTCCATCACCAACTCCCGGAGTTCACTCAGACTCATGTCCATCGAGTCCGTGATGCCATCCAGCCATCTCATCCTCTGTCGTTCCCTTCTCCTCTTGCCTCCAATCCCTCCCAGCATCAGAGTCTTTTCCAATGAGTCTACTCTTCGCATGAGGTGGCCAAAGTACTGGAGTTTCAGCTTCAGCATCATTCCTTCCAAAGAAATCCCAGGGTTGATCTCCTTCAGAATGGACTGGTTGGATCTCCTTGCAGTCCAAGGGACTCTCAAGAGTCTTCTCCAACACCACAGTTCAAAAGCATCAATTCTTTGGCGCTCAACTTTCTTCACAGTCCAACTCTCTCATCCATACATGACCACTGGGAAAACCATAGCTTTGACTAGATGGACCTTTGTTGGCAAAGTAATGTCTCTGCTTTTCAATATGCTATCTAAGTTGGTCATAACTTTTCTTCCAAGGAGTAAGCGTCTTTTCATTTCATGGCTGCAATCACCATCTGCAGTGATTTTGGAGCCCCAAAAAATAAAGTCTGACACTGTGTCCACTGTTTCCCCATCTATTTGCCATGAAGTGATGGGACCAGATGCCATGATCTTCGTTTTCTGAATGTTGAGATTTAAGCCAACTTTTTCACTCTCCACTGTCACTTTCATCAAGAGGCTTTTGAGTTCCTCTTCACTTTCTGCCATAAGGATGGTCATCTGCATTTGAGGTTATTGATATTTCTCCCAGCAATCTTGATTCCAGCTTGTGCTTCTTCCAGCCCAGCGTTTCTCATGATGTGCTCTGCGTATAAGTTAAATAAGCAGGGTGACAATATACAGCTTTGATGTACTCCTTTTCCTGTTTGGAACCAGTCTGTTGTTCTATGGCCAGTTCTAACTGTTGCTTCCTGACATGCATATAGATTTCTCAAGAGGCAGGTCAGGTGGTCTGGTATTCCCATCTCTTTCAGAATTTTCCACAGTTTATTGTGATCCACACAGTCAAAGGCTTTGGCATAGTCAATAAAGCAGAAATAGATGTTTTTCTGGAACTCTCTTGCTGTTTCGATGATCAAGTGGATGTTGGCAATTGGATCTCTGGTTCCTTTGCCTTTTCTAAAACCAGCTTGAACATCTGGAAGTTCACAGTTCATGTATTGCTGAAGCCTGGCTTGGAGAATTTTGAGCATTGCCTTACTAGCATGTGAGATGAGTAGAACCGTTGAAATTCAGCTTCTTCAGTGTTACTGTTTGGGGCACAGGCTTGGATTACCGTGATATTGAATGGTTTGCCTTGGGAATGAACAGGGATCATTCTGTCATATTTGAGATTGCATCCAAGTACTGCATTTCGGACTCTTTTGTTGACCATGATGGCTACTCCATTTCTTCTAACGGTTTCCTTCCCACAGTAGTAGATATAATGGTCATCTGAGTTAAAGTCACCCATTCCAGTCCATTTTAGTTTGCTGATATCTAGAATGTCGACGTTCACTCCTTCCATCTCCTGTTTGACCACTTCCAATTTGCCTTGATTCATGGACCTAACATTCCAGTTTCCTATGCAATATTGCTCTTTATAGCACTGGACCTTCTTCTATCACCAGTCACATCCACAACTGGGTATTGTTTTTGCTTTGGCTCTATCCATCATTCTTTCTGGAGTTATTTCTCCACTTATCTCCTGTAGCATATTGGGCACCTACCAACCTAAGCAGTTCCTCTTTCATTATCCTATCATTTTTGAGAAGACTCTTGATTGTCCCTTAATATTTTATGTAGTAGGATAACCATTTTATATAATTCATTTATATGTCAATATGCAGACACAATTTCAGATTTTAAATATAGTATATGAGACTATATAACAGATATGAGGTAATTTTTCTTAAAGTAGTCTTTTTCCTTTCTCTCTTTTTCTTCTGTTTTTCGCCCTCCCACATTAAGTAACCCATGTTAATAGTCTAGTGTACATCTATATATTTTCCTACTCATCAATACAATCATATTAAGACTTTTATAAAGATAGTGGACTTAGGGGTCAATATATGACAAAAATGAGTTAATTGTACAAGTTGTTCTAGATCTTGTTTTCGTTATTCAAAACATATCAACTGTTGTATAACTCAATTATTTTTCACATAGTCTCCTCCTTTTTCCAAAAATTTTTATTAATATTGAATTTATCTTGATACATTATGTGAGAGATGAACCCAATAATTTCCCCCAAAGGATAGTCAATTATGTCAACACTATTTAAAATGAGTCAGTTATGGTTGATGACTCAAAATGAAAGGAATCCATAGGCAGTTTGCTAGTCTTCCCTGAAGGTATCAGGGAAAAGTCATACTGCTCCCCAGTCTTCTAGAACTTTCCAGGAGGAGCAAGGTCCTAGCCCCTTCTCTTAGTCTTTCCTTAGGCTCTGAGTGGCCTGTGAGGCCAGATTCATTCTTGTTGGGTCCTGCCAAGTTTACTCACAAAGGATGATGATTTTATAGGCCAAAGTCTTTCCAGAACCCCCAACATTATAATTTTTGCCTTAAATTTCAATAGTTATGGAAAGTTCTCTGATCAGTTAAGTGTTGACCTAATTGGAGGAAAGTGTTGTGTCTTTGTTCTGGAGAACACAGATTAGAGAGGGAGGGATTGATAAAAATTCAAGCTTACTGTGGTCTCAAAGATTCTCACCCATGATTTCACTAATTAGAAAAAAAAATATGAGACAGGAAAAACTACAGTTTAAAATCAAGTACTATTTTTTTAAATGGTAGAATTTTATCAAAATCGGGCCATATGCCTCTTCCCTCTTTGGACACAGTATAAACAAGGTGATGTTATTTCAAAGCATACATGCAAATATGTGTACAGACAGATGTAATTCAGATTTATGTCCCTCTATATACACACACACACACATACGCTACCTCCCATCTAATTTTGGTTGTATCAGTTACCATGCCCCTTGCAGCTGTCAGTCTCAGTGCACTGATAGAATGTAACATAAAATCTGTGCTTAGGTTTGAAATGATTGCATCATAAACACAGTTGTATGTTCTGTAGAAATAAACGTTTCTTTATTGATTCCCTGGGATGTTCTCTACTGCAAGTTATCAGAAACATTTTTACAGGGCATCTGCATCAAAATTCATGTGCAACTGGCCTGCCTAGTCAAGCATTGTATTCTTTACTTTTTGTTCAAGACAGTTGAGTGATTCTACTTAGTTTGAGTGGCACTCTGCCACATGTATATTACAGCGTGAGGGGAACTTGGAAGAATCACTGACGCTAACCATACATTACATGCATGGTGCACACCAGATGTCTCTTCTTACATTGTTATGGTTTCATAAGCTACACTGACATTGTCATTAAGTTCAGAAATTTCATTCTGCTCACTGCCATCTTGAAAATAGATGACTCTGAGGGTTGCTGCTTTAACAGATAGAATTTGCATACAAAGAGAGTTCTGTCAGCAACACTTGTAAATAATTATGTCATTTCATTTATTCATATTAAGTAATAAAAGAGTCGATTCAGAAATAAGAAATCATACCAAGCCAGAGCATGAAGAAATTCTAAAAATTCCGTCACTGAGCTTTCTTTCCCACAGTATTCTGAAACAACCACTTTCCTACCTCTCTTTTATTCACTTTTGGAGTCATTTGTCTTCTATGATGTGTACTAACATATATGGCTGAGTCTGTAGAATGCCACAAATTGGATAATACTGAAGCATTCTCCTTGTTAAAGTTTGTGTGGCTTAGTTATAGAGCTCAATTTGTCTTTGTGGTATAAACCTGGAAATGCTGAGCTTCCCTTAATTATGCCATTGATGACTTTCTGACATGTGGACATGCAAGTCTAAGCTTGCCCAAGCAATACTGCAGAGGGCTGCAGCATTGAGAAATGCTCATGTGCTTGGAGCATTGCTTTTCCAGTATAAATGCTACAGATATTTCCACTGCTGACATTTCACAATAATCAAGAATTCATCTACAATTAAAATTGTATTTTTTTTAAAATAAATAGCATTGTATAGAAGGGTTGGGTGCTGGGATAATTAGAGTCCAGTGTATTTTTCTCATTTGCTTATGTGTTTCTGAATAAATTTAGCTTTGACTGAAATTACTTAATAGTTTCTATATTTATTACTGATGCTTTGATAATGTTTTGTTAAATAAATTTTTCATTTAACTATGTTTTGCTCTAATTGAGTTACTGCTAATATCTTTTATTCACTTATGCTCTTCTGTTAATTATTTCGAAAGTAAGCATCCTAGAGGATTGTTTCTATTATTAGCCATCAACATTTATCTTCTCTTCAACATGTATTTCTTTGACATTGTGGGATATTAGAATGATGATTTTTCTTGATGAACAGATTTATGGTTGCTTCCCTTAGAAAGTGGATATGTTTGTTAGGTTTTTCTTATTAAGTAAGCTTTGGTAAATTGCCCTCTAAATTTTTATAAATAATAATTTTCTATGATATGATGTTGGTCTCAATCTCTTCTTTTTCTTTTCCGTGTTATTTTACTTTAGTTCATCCTACCTACCATTTAGAAGTCAAAAGTATTTAAAATGTTTAAAGCAGGGTTGATTAATCCATTTACCACTTAAGCTAAGCTAAGTTAAGTCACTTCAGTCGTGTCTGACTCTGTGTGACCCCAGAGACAGCAGCCCACCAGGCTCCCCCGTCCCTGGGATTCTCCAGGCAAAAACACTAGAGTGGGTTGCCATTTCCCTCTCCAGTGCATGGAAGTGAAAAGTGAAAGTGAAGTCACTTAGTCATGTCCGACCCTCAGAGACCCCATGGACTGCAGCCCATCAGGCTCCTCCATCCATGGGATTTTCCAGGCAAGAGTACTGGAGTGGGGTGCCATTGCCTTCTCCATTTACCACTTACTTCATTTTAATTTTGAATATCTTTTTTTTTTCAATTTTTTATTTTACTTTACAATACTGTATTGGTTTTGCCATACATTGATGTGAATCTGCCACAGGTGTACATGAGTTCCCAATCCTGAATCCCCCTCCCACCTCTCTCCCCATATCATCTCTCTGGGTCATCCCAGTGTACCAGCCCCAAGCATCCTGTATCCTGTATCAAACCTAGACTGGTGATTCGTTTCTTACGTGATAGTATACATGTTTCAATGCCATTCTCCCAAATCATCCCACCCTCTCCCTCTCCCACAGAGTCCAAAAGACTGTTCTATACATCTGTGTCTCTTTTGCTATCTTGCATACAGGGTTATCATTACCATCTTTCTAAATTCCATATATATGTGTTAGTATACTGTATTGGTGTTTTTTTGTTTCTCGCTTACTTCACTCTGTATAATCAGCTCCAGTTTCATCCACCTCATTAGAACAGATTCAAATGTATTCTTTTTAATGTCTGAGTAATACTCCATTGTGTATATGTACCACAGCTTTCTTATCCATTCATCTGCTGATGGACATCTAGGTTGCTTCCATGTCCTGGCTATTATAAACAGTGGTGCGATGAACACTGGGGTACACGTGTCTCTTTCAATTCTGGTTTCCTCGGTGTGTATGCCCAGCAGTGGGATTGCTGGGTCATAAGGCAGTTCAATTTCCAGTTTTTTAAGGAATCTCCACACTGTTCTCCATAGTGGCTGTACTAGTTTGCATTCCTACCAACAGTATGAGAGGGTTCCCTTTTCTCCACACCCTCTCCAACATTTATTGCTTGTAGACTTTTGGATCACAGCCATTCTGACTGGTGTGAAATGGTATCTCATTGTGGTCTTGATTTGCATTTCTCTGATAATGAGTGATGTTGAGCATCTTTTCATGTGTTTGTTAGCCATCTGTATGTCTTCTTTGGAGAGATGTCTATTTAGTTCTTTGGCCCATTTTTTGATTGGGTCGTTTATTTTTCTGGAATTGAGCTGCATAAGTTGCTTGTATATTTTTGAGATTAGTTGTTTGATGCTATCACAGAAAACCTCTTATTTTCTATCAGAATTTATATTATGGCCTTTCAACTTTGCTCACTATTATCAAATAATAGTATTATATAAAAAAGAATATGTTTAAAACTTAAGGAATTAACAGAATTCTAAATCCTCTATAGATGGTTAAGTTGGTATTATAGTCATATGATAAAGTATAATTTATTAAAATTTTTCTGTCCAATATTTAATATTTTCCCATATTTATAATGATTATAATGTAAAGGTTCAAATATTATAACATTAAAAGATAATATAATGATGTAACTTTATTTTAGTCTTTGATTTTCCTTTGGAATTTGAGTAAATATTTCTTTCCCTGTGACAAGTCCATGATGACTTGAACCACTCTTCAGTAATGAAAAGTCATATTATATTTCAAGTCAGAACACAAATAATTCAGTTAAATAATTAAAATATCTACTTTAGTAATTTAAAGTTTCCTCTTGATTTAGAGTAGAGGCCTCTCTCAACCCTCTAGGTGGAATTATTGGATGCTACATGGGGGAGCCTGGTGGGCTTCCGTCTATGGGGTCGCACAGAGTTGGGCACGACTGAAGCGACTTAGCAGCAGCACATGGCCTATGACAATTGTAGTTAGTAGAAGGACATGATTGATTTTTAAGGTTTTCTTTAGTATTTAGACTTGTCACTGCTTAAAGATGGAAAGTATGTGGGGGAAGGAGTGTGGAAGCAGGATTGTTCTTCCGGATGGATGTGTCAAGGTGATTGACGTTAGTGTCCTTTGAACTTAGCACATGCTGAACAATGACATCTTAGGGGCTGTTCTGTTCTGTAAATTTCACACATGTCTGACTCTTTGTGACCACATGGACTGTAGCCTGCCAGATTCCTCTGTCCATGGAATCTTCCAGGCAAGAATACTGGAGTGGGTTACCATTTTCTTCTCCAGGGGATCTTCCTAACCCCAGGGATCGAACCCAAGTCTCCCATGTCCCCACACTGGCAAGCAGATTCTTACCACTAAACCACCTGGGAACCCCTTTTAGGTGCTATCTGCCATGTTTTGATCTCCAAGTCCTCTTTTTTCAGCCACATCCAAGCCACTTTTTGAGTGAAAGCAGGACGTCAGCTAAAGATTTACAACCTCTTTTTCTATAACAGTCTGTTTGAATATACAACTGCTGTTGTAGTTCACTTGCGAAGTCTGTCCAACTCTTTGTGACCACATGAACTATAGCAGGCAGGCTCCGCTGTCCTCCAGTATCTCCCTGAGTTTGCTCAAATTCATATCCACTGAGTCAGTAATGCTGTCTAACCATCTCATCCTCTACCACCCCATTCTTCTTGTGCCTTCAGTATTTCCCAGCATCAGTATCTTTTCCAATAAATCAGCTCTTCGCATTAGGTGGCTGAAGTAATGGAGCTTCAGGAAGCTCCAGCAACAGTCCTTTAAATATATATAAGGATCTAATATTTCTCTTTGAAACCAGCATCTATTATTTTAATCTCAGAAGGAATTGGAACAGAAAACACCCACTTCTGACATGCTGGTCAATAAATACTTGACTGTATCTCTAACTTGTTAGTGTTGGTGTTGTATGTGTTTTTATTCTCCCCTAAAGAGTAGACTCATTAAAAAAAAGTGTCACTACCTTGGAAGATAATGGGCATTTTTAAAACTCATAAGACATATTGGAAGATAATTTCTCAGCAAGGTTGGACCCATTTTTGCAAACTATCAGCCATCCTCTCACTAACTCCTTGCCTCTCCACTGTTACGTTTCAAAATTCAATGAGGTAATGGCAGATTGCCTTAATGTTTTAATTTACATAAATTTAATCACTAGCAAGATTGATTTTCATTGTATATGTTTACCAGATGTCAACAAAGGTCTGTCTAGTCAAGGCTATGGTTTTTCCAGTAGTCATGTATGGATGTGAGAGTTGGACTGTGAAGAAAGCTGAGCACCGAAGAATTGATGCTTTTGAACTGTGGTGTTGGAGAAGACTCTTGAGAGTCCGTTGGACTGCAAGGAGAACCAACCAGTCCATTCTAAAGGAGATCAGTCCTGGGTATTCTTTGGAAGGAATGATGCTAAAGCTGAAACTCCGATACTTGGCCACCTCATGTGAAGAGCTGACTCATTGGAAAAGACTCTGATGCTGAGAGGGGTTGGGGGCAGGAAGAGAAGGGGACGACAGAGGATGAGATGGCTGGATGGCATCACCAACTCGATGGACATGAGTTTGAGTGAACTCCGGGAGATGGTGATGGACAGGAAGGCCTGGCGTGCTGCAATTCATGGGGTCGCAAAGAGTTGGACACGACTGAGTGACTGAACTGAGCTGAACCAGATGTCTGTCTTTTCTTAGGTTTTATCTAACCATGTCATTTGTCCATTTGCTGAGATAGCATTTTTTCAGTGCTTAAATATACACATACAAAACAATGTATAGTACAGTATAAATAACAGACATAATGTATAATATAATTAGTAACTAAACATCATTCAGCATAAGAACTAAAGCATGGCCAACACATTTGGAGCCCATCTGGTGTGAACCTTATGTTGGAAAAACAATTTTTATCAACAGTATTTTTGTAAGTATTTCTAAATTGTTGCTTTTGTTATGAGTTTTCATAAGTACTTTAATTGTGACGTTACAAAAAATCAACAAACAAGCAGCTTGATTGCAAATGAATTTGACATATAATTTATATTGAGATTAATGTAATTTCAGTCTTAACATCCAGAAACATCTTTGCACTTATCCAAATTTTCTGTAATACCTTTCTATAAAGCTCAACTTTTTCATTTAGATCTTTGATCAGACTTGTTTATTTATATCAAGTGCATCCTTTATTATTATAGTAACTAACAGATCTGTTTTATAACTTTTTTTACTGATATATTAGTATCAGCAATTGAAATTACTGATTATCAGTAATCAATAATTAAAGTATCAGTGATTGAAAATCAATTGATATTTCTAAGTAATTGACAAGCTAATTAAACTTTAGTTTCATTTATAAGTGATTCTCTTCAGTATTACTAAAATATAATTATATTAAGATGATTCTGTCACACTTTCTCATAGATATTTATCTTTTGTTATACCTTGTCATAGTATAATGGGTAAAATTTCTTGTAATAATGTAGTTTTATGTCCCTAACTTGAATGAAATATTTTTTATTCCCTATTCATATTATTGAAATGTACTGAAGTGTATTATTTCCAGAAAGCATCTTTCTTCTACTATTGAGTATTTTATTAGTTTGTTTCTCATGAGAAGAGAATTACCTTTTTAGTAAATACATATTTCCATCTTTCTGCCCATCATTAGCCTGGCCTTTATCTAAAATGGTGTTGCTCTGCAAACACTGCAACCTATTTTCTGAATAGATTGATTTCCTAAGGAATTGGTCTTCCCAGGTGGCACAGTGGTAAAGAATCTGCCTTCCAGCACAGGAGATGTGGGTTTAGTCCCTGGGTTGGGGAGATCCCCTGGAGAAGGAAATAGCAACTCACTCCAGTATTTTTGCCTGGGAAATCCCATAACAGAGGAGCCTGGAATGCTACAGTCCATGGGGTCACAAAAGAGTCAGGCACCACTTGGCAACTAAATAATAACAAGGAATGACAGCACACTGTTAAGAAGTCTTATCTTGGGTTCCAGATTCCGGGTCACACAAACTCAGCCCCAGGATAGAGGGCCACTCATCCATTTCTTGGATGATACAGATCTTCCATATCTAATTTAACTAACAAACACTGATGCAGGGGAAGGACTTCTTTTATAGCACATGTAGCTTACATGTGCATTTCTCCCCACTACCAATGATTTTGCAGTTAGTGAAAATACTCTCAGATTATGGAAAAGGACACCTGTTTTTCTGAATACACGCATGTAGTTTTTCCAATGAGATTTGAGTATTCTCACAGAATAATTTTGATTATTTTTTTCCTTCCTTTTGGAATTAATTTTTCCATTGTCTCCTTATATTTTTATATGGATAGCGTGAAACAATGGGGATTTTATTTTAAATTGTTCATAAGTTCAAACTATTTCTCAGTTATTTTATAGAAAGACAAGTTATTGTGGTCATTATATATTAATAGTACTTAGGGAAAATAATCACAAAATATGATGCCACAAGTGAACAAATTATATTTATTCATTAGGCTGTTTCTGAGTACAAGTACAAGAAAACTCAAGTCAAGTCGCTAAGCAACAACATAATGCATTGTTTCATATAACACATAGGGAAGACTTGGTTTGTTGATCTAGTGGCTATCAGTAAGAGTATCAAAGGCCCAGATTCTGTCTGTGCTCTGTCTGCTTCCCATTTCCTCAGCTTATTTCTTTGTCTGACTATAGAAATTCTGTCACTTGCCATAGGACTTCAGGTTACCTAGGGCACCTGTGGCAATAGGGAAAGTGAGAACACCTCTTCCTCATCCCTCCCCTTTTGTCTAATTATGCCAGGCTAGCTCACATGCCCAACTAGACCAATAACCAACAGTAGAGAGAAATCTTTGCAATGGTTCCATGTACTGGTCCAGCCAGGCTTCTTTGGTGGCTCAGACGGTAATATGGGAGACGGGTTGGGAAGATCCCCTGGAGGAAGGCATGGCAACCCACTCCAGTATTCTTGCCTGGAGAATCCCCATGGACAGAGGAGCCTAATGGTCTACAGTCCATGGGATTGCAAAGAGACAGACTGAGAATGGTCAAGCCCTGGAATCCTGGACTAGCAGTAAATCTAGGAAGATTAATGAAGACTTATTAATGAAGACTTTCAGTAATCAGAATTTATAACATCCAAGTCTATTGCTACCATATAAAAAGGGGAGGAACACAGACTATATTGAGCTGTTGCATTTCCTCCCTAAAATTTGTTATTTGCTATCTTGTATTGAAAGCATCTTTGTTCACGGAGGAAACAAAACTTACCTTTAAAGGTAAGAATTATTTCATATTTCTTAGTATCTTTCAGGACTTAGCAATAAGGACTAGCAATCAGAATTAAGAAATCAGAACTGGTTATTTCATGGACATTTGCTAAATGAAGGAAATAGTTTCCTACTTCACATTTTAAATTTTTTTTTTTTCGTATTTGGGAAACAGATAAAATAGTTTCCTACTTCCCATTTTATTTTTCTTTTATATTTAGAAAATAGATGAAATAGGTTCCTACTTCCCACTTAATTATTTTGATATTTGGGAAATAGAAGCTTACCCCTGTGTTTTATGATAATCATAGTTTCATTAGTTTTTACTGTGGCATCACCTGTTTACAGACCACAATTTTCTATGTGATTTTCCTGAATATGATTTTATATATAGATAAGCACCTTACTTATAATCATTTCTGTGGTAATAATAGGCTGTGTGTATTATCTTTCATTCTGCCAAACTTGCCCTAAAGTGCTCTGTTACTCAATGCCTTGTGACCACTGGAAATATGATGTTTATATATTTCTAAATTATATGGTGTTTATGGAATAGCAGAATAGGCTCTATAGTGTTCATAAGAACCTTTTTATGAGATTTTGTTTTTTCTTTAGAATTGGCTCCTTACCTCATGTTAAGGGAAAAAAAAACACATTTTTAAAATATGTTCTTGGGATGTTAATCTGATATGTAATAACATAGGTGCTTCACTAATAACATGGGTGCTTCACTTTGTGAAGAAATATCCACTTGATTTTTGTGTCTGCTGTAGAAAATGATGATCTATTTGCCTAAGATTAATGTTTTAGGCTTTAACTAAGAATAGGTTATACTTATTGGCATGTTGGTACACATCCATCTTATTAGATAGACAATGGCAGGATTAATGAAGCACATATTGACACAGAATTTGCAAATTAGCATAACTAATTTAAATTTTGTTACAGTAAAATAAATTAAATATCACCTTGTAAGCCCTTTTCAGTTTAATTCTTAGTATTAATCTAATTTACAACAGAAATGAATGAACTATCAATTTTTCCTTTTCAGAGATGTCAATTTTTAATTTTCTCAGCATTTACTAAGCATCAGCAGAACATCATGTCAAACACTGCAAATGAAAAGATTAATAAAACAATTTCCATATTAAAGAAGTTCAAAATCTACTAACAAAAATGAAAATAAATGAGATAATTTAAAATATGCTAGAGTCATTAAAAAAAATCTAATTGTAAAAAAAAATCTTACAGAAACACAGAGAAGCTTTTGAGAAAACTGGAAAACTTTCCTAGTGGTGATAAAACCAAAAGTTGAAATTTAAACATATACATTTTTCTTAAAAACTTTTATTTACTTCTTACACTAAAATGAATTAAAAACTACATGTCTATTCAGCAGGAAAAGTGGCACAAAGAATGTTCTTGTCACAATTAGGCTAGAGAAAGGCTTCATAGATTTATATTTTGTCTAAGAACTCAGGCACAAAATTATTTTCTCATTCTCAAATTTGTCTAATGTTTAGATAACAAATCAGAAAAATTAATCATATGTGAAGTGTTATCACTTCATGGGAAATAGATGAGGAAAAGTGGAAACAGGGTCAGACTTCATTTTGGGGGGCTCCAAAATCGCTGCAGATGGTGACTGCAGCCATGAAATTAAAAGACGCTTACTCTTGGAAGAAAAGTTATGACCAACCTAGATAGCATATGCATATTGAAAAGCAGGGACATTATTTTGCCAACAAAGGTCCGTCTAGTCAAGGCTATGGTTTTTCCAGTAGTCATGTATGGATACGAGAGTTGGACTGTTAAGAAGGCTGAGTGCCGAAGAATTGATGCTTTTGAACTGTGGTGCTGGAGAAGACTCTTGAGAGTCCCTTGGACTGCAAGGAGATCCAACCAGTCCATTCTAGAGGAGAAGAGCCCTGGGATTTCTTTGGAAGAAATGATACTGAAGCTGAAGGAATGATACTGCTTTGGCCACCTCATGAGAAGAGTTGACTCATTGGAAAAGACTCTGATGATGGGAGGGATTGGGGGCAGGAGGAGAAGGGGACGACAGAGGATGAGATGGCTGGATGGCATCACCGACTCGATGGACATGAGTTTGAGTGAACTCTGGGAGATGGTGATGGACAGGGAGGCCTGGCGTGCTGCAATTCATGGGGTTGCAAAGCGTCAGACACGACTGAGTGACTGAACTGAACTGAAGTGTTGAAATAAATAACAAAAGGGAATAAGGAAGGGCATGAAAGTTACCAAACTGAAGGTAAACAAAACTACTGTAAAAAGCTTTCAGTTCAGTTCAGTTGCTCAGTCATGTTTGACTATTTGCGACCCTGTGGACTACAGCACACCAGGCTTCCCTGTACATCACCAAATCCTGGAGCTTCCTTAAACTCATGTCCTTCGAGTCAGTGATGCCATCCAACCATCTCATCCTCTATTGTCCACTTCTCCTCCTGCCTTCAATCTTTCCCAAAATCAGAGTCTTTTCCAATGAGTCAGTTCTTCACATCAGCTGACCAAAGTATTGGAACTTCAGCTACAGCATCATTTCTTCCAATGAATATTCAGGACTGATTTCCTTTAAGACGGACTGGTTGAATCTCCTTGCAGCCCAAGGGACTCTCAACAGTATTCTCCAACATGAGTTCAAAAGCATCAATTACTCAGCACTCAGCTTTGTTTACATGACTACTGGAAAAACCATAGCTTTGACTAGACGAACCTTTGTTGGCAAAGTATTGTCTCTGTTTTTAGTATGCTGTCTAGATTGGTCATAGCTTTTCTTCCAAAGAGCAAGTGTCTTTTAATTTCACAGCTTCAATCACCATCTACAGTGATTTTGGAGCCCAATAAAATAAAACCCGTCACTCTTTCCATTGTTTCCTCATCTATTTGTCATGAAGTAATGGGACTGGATGCCATGATCTTACTTTTCTGAATGTTGAGTTTTAAGCCAACTTTTTTACTCTCCTCTTTCACTTTTCTCAGGAGGCTCTTTAGTTCTTCACTTTCTGCCGTAAGTGTGGTGTCATCTGCATATCTGAAGTTATTGATATTTCTTTCAGCAATCTTGATTCCAGCTTGTGCTTCATCCAGCCCAGCGTTATGCATGATGTCCTCTGCATATAAGTTAAATAATCAAAGTGACAATATATACCTTGACATACTCCTTTCCAAATCTGGAACCAGTCTGTTTTTTCATGTCTAGTTCTAATTGTTGATTCTTGACCTATATACAAATTTCTCAGGGGGCCAATAAGGTGGTCTGGTTTTCCCATCTCTTTAAGAATTTTACACAATTTGTTGTGATCTACACAGTCAAAGGCTTTGGCATAACTGATAAAGCATAAGTAGATGTCTTCCTGGAATTCTTTTGCTTTTTCTATGATCCAGCAAATCTTATCAATTTGATCTCTGTTTCCTCTGCTTTTTCTTAATCCAGCTTGAACATCTCAAAGTTAATGATTCACATACTGTTGAAGCTTGACTTGGAGAATTCTGAGTATCGCTTTGTTAGCATGTGAGATGAGTGCAATTGTGTGGTACTTTGAACATTCTTTGGCATTGCCCTTCTTTGGGATTGGTTGAAAACTGATCTTTTCCAGTCCTGAGGTCACTGCTGAGTTTTCCAAATTAGCTGGCATATTGAGTGCAGCACTTCAAAGCATCATCTTTTAGGATTTGAAATAGCTCAGCTGGAATTCCATCACCTTCACTAGCTTTTTTTTGTAGTGATGCTTCCTAAGACCTACTTGACTTCACATTCCAGGATGTCTGGCTCTAGGTGAGTGATCACACCATAGTGGTTATCTGGGTCATGAAGTTTGTTTTTTTTTTTTTTTTTTTGTATAGTTCTTCTGTGTATTCTTTTTACCTTTTCTTAATATCTCCTGCTTCTGTTATGTCCATACCATTTGTTTTTTGTGTCCATCTTTGCATGAAATATTCTCTTCAAATCTCTAATTTTCTTGATCTCTAGTCTTTTCCATTCTATTGTTTTCCTCTATTTGTTTGCATTGATCACTGAGGAAGGCTTTCTTATCTCTCCTTGCTATTCTTTGGAATGCTGCATTCAAATGGATATATCTTTCCTTTTCTCCTATACCTTTAGCTTCTCTTTTCTCAGCTATTTGTAAGGCCTCCTCAGACAACCATTTTGCCTTTTTGCATATCTTTTTCTTGAGGATGGTCTTGATCACGCCTCCTGTACAATGTCATGAACCTCCATCCATAGTTCTTCAGGCACTCTGTCTATCAGATCTAATCCCTTGAATCTATTTCTCACTTCTACTGTATAATTGTTAAGGATTTGATTTAGGTCATACCTGAATGGTCCAGTGGTTTCCCCTACTTTTTTCAATTTAAGTCTGAATTTGGCAATAAGGAGTTCATGATCTGAGCCACAGTCAGCTCCCAGTATTGTTTTTGCTGACTGTATAGAGCTTCTCCATCTTTGGCTACAAAGAATATAATTGATATTATTTTGGTATTGACCATCTGGTGATGTCCATTGTAGAGTCTTCTCTTGTACTGTTGGAAGAGGGTGTTTGCTATGATCAGTGTGTTCTCTTGGCAAAATTCTATTAGCCTTTGCCCTGCTTCATTTTGTACTCCAAAGCCAAATTTGCCTGTTACTCCAGGTATTTCTTGACTTCTTACTTTTGCATTCCAGTCCCCTATAGTGAAAAGGATATTTTTTGCAGGTGTTAGTTCTGGCAGGTCTTGTAGGTCTTCTTACAACCATTCAATTTCAGCTTCTTAAGCATTACTGGTTGGGAGAAAGCTAAGGTGGTGGAGTAGAAGGATGTGCACTCATTCTGTCCTGCAAGTACTCCAAATTCACATCTTGAGGCTGAACAGCCATCAACAGGAGAATGTTGGATCTCACCAAAAAAAGATACCTCCCATCCAAGGGCAAAGGAGAAGCCTTAGCAAGATGGTAGGAGAGACGAGATTGCATTTAGAATCAAACCCCATACCCACCAGAGGTGCTCAGAGGGTTCAAACAAAACCTTGTGTGCCCCAGGACCAAGAGACCACACAGAGACAGCCAGACCTGTGTTTGAGTCCCCTGCAGAAGTGTAGGTCAGCAGTGACCTACTGCAGAGGAAGGGGCTCTGGGTGCAGCTACCTGGGTCATGCAGCCTATGGCATAAACCCTCTTGGAGGAAGTAGCCATTAATGCCACCATAGAGCTGCTGAGCAGAGGACCCACAAACTGCAGAACAATTATACTTGTACCATTAAGAAAGTTCTAGGACCACAACAGATTCCCAGCCTGGTGATCTACCAAAGGGACTGAGAACCCCAGAGAATTTGTCTTTGGTGAACACTGGGAATTGATTATGGAACTTACACATGACTGGGGAAACAGACTCTTGGAGGGCACAAACGAAACCTTGTGTGTACCGGGACGCAGGAGAAAGGAGCAGTGACCACGTAAGAGACTGACCCAGACTTGCCTGTAAGTGTCCAGGAGTCCAAAATGCAGTAATTGAGTGCAATCTCAAAAAAGTTTTAGAGGGGGAAAAACATTTATTCTCAAGAATAAAGAATTTCTAAAATGAAGATAGGGCTAAGCAACATGAGGTTCAGTTCAGTTCAGTCGCTCAGTCGTGTCCGACTCTTTGCGATCCCATGAATTGCAGCACGCCAGGCCTCCTTGTCCATCACCAACTCCCAGAGTTCACTCAGACTCACGTCCATCGAGTCGGTGATGCCATCCAGCCATCTCATCCTCTGTCGTCCCCTTCTCCTCCTGCCCTCAATCACTCCCAGCATCAGAGTCTTTTCCAATGAGTCAACTCTTTGCATGAGGTGGCCAAAATACTGCAGTTTCAGCTTTATTCCTTCCAAAGAAATCCCAGGGTTGATCTCCTTTAGAATGGACTGGTTGGATCTCCTTGCAGTCCAAGGGACTCTCAAGAGTCTTCTCCAACACCACACTTCAAAAGCATCAATTCTTCGGTGCTCAGCCTTCTTCACAGTCCAACTCTCACATCCATACATGACCACAGGAAAAACCATAGCCTTGACTAGATGGACCTTTGTTGGCAAATAATGTCTCTGGTTTTGAATATGCTATCTAGGTTGGTCATAACTTTTCTTCCAAGGAGTAAGTGTCTTTTAATTTCATGGCTGCAGTCACCATCTGCAGTGATTTTGGAGCCTCCAAAAATAAAGTCTGACACTGTTTCCACTGTTTCCCCATCTATTTCCCATGAAGTGATGGGACCAGATGCCATGATCTTCGTTTTCTGAATGCTGAGATTTAAGCCAACTTTTTCGCACTCCTCTTTCACTTTCATCAAGAGGCTTTTTAGTTCCTCTTCACTTTCTGCCATAAGGGTGGCGTCATCTGCATATCTGAGGTTATTGATATTTCTCCCAGGAATCTTGATTCCAGCTTGTGTTTCTTCCAATCCAGTGTTTCTCATGATAAGATGAGGTTGATAAATATAAAATAATTTTTTGTTGTACAGTTGCTCAGTTGTATCTGACTCTTTGAGACCCCATGGACTGCAGGACGCCAGGCTTCCCTGTCCTTCACTATCTCTTGGAGTTTGCTCAGTCATATGACCATTGAGTTGGTGATGCCATCCAAACATCTTGTCCTCTGTGATCCCTTCTATTCTTGCCTTGAATATTTCTCAGCATGAGTCTTTTCCAATGAGTCAGTTTTTCATATCAAGTTGCCAAAATATTGGAATTTCAGCTTCAGCATCAGTCCTTCCAATGAATATTCAGGACTAATTTCCTTTAGGATGGACTGGTTGGATCTCCTTGCTGTCCAAAGGATGCTCAAGAGTCTTCTCCAACACCACAGTTCAAAAGCATCAATTATTTGGTGCTCATCTTTCTTTATGGTCCAACTCTCACATCCATACATGACTACTGGAAAAGCAATAGTTTTGACTAGATGGACTTTTGTTGTAATGTGTCTGCTTTTTAATACACTCTCTAGGTTGGTTATAGATTTTCTTCCAAGGAGCAAATGTCTTTTAATTTTATGGCTGCAGTCATCATCTCAAGTGATGTTGGAGCCCCCAAAATAAATTCTGTCACTGTTTCCATTGTTTCTCCATCTATTTGCCGTGAAGTAATGGGACCAGATGCCATGATCTTATTTTTCTGCATGCTGAGTTTTATGCTAGCTTTTTTACTCTCCTCTTTCACTTTCATCAAGAGGCTCTTTAGTTCTTCACTTTCTGCCATAAGAGTGGTATCATCTGCAAAACTGATGTTATTGATATTCCTCCTGTCAGTCTTGATTCCAGTTTGTGCTTCATCCAGCCCAGCATTTCACATAATGTACTCTGCAGAGAAGTTAAATAAGCAGGATGACGATATACAGCCTTGAAATATTCCTTTCCCAATTTTGAACCAATGCATAGTTTCATGTCCAATTCTAACTGTTGCTTCTTAACCTGCATACAGGTTTCTCAGGAGGCAGGTAAGGGGGTCTGATATTCCCATCTCTTTAAGAATTTTCTGCAGTTTGTTGTTATCCATACAACAAAAGACTTTAGCATAGTCAATGAAGCAGAAGTCAATGTTTTTTTCCTGGAATTCTCTTCTTTATTCTATGAATCATTGGATATTGGAAACTTGACCAGATTTTTCTTTCTTTTCTAAATATAGCTTGCATATCTGGAAGTTTTCAGTTAACATACTGTTGAAACTTAACTTGGAGAATTTTTGAACATTACTTCACTAGTATGTAAAATGAGTGCAATTGAGAGTAGTTTGAACATTCTATGGCATTGTCTTTCTTTGGGATTGATGAAAAGTGACCTTTTCCAGTCTGTGACCACTGCTGAGTTTTCCAAATTTGCTGGTGTATTGAATGAAACACTTTCACAGCATCATCTTTTAGGATTTGAAATAGCTCAACCGGAATTCCATCACCTCCTCTAGCTTTGTTTGTAGTGATGCTTCCCTCTTGCCTTCACACTCCAAGATGTCTGACTCTAGGTGAGTGATCACACCATTGAGGTTATCTGGGTCATTAAGATCTTTTTTTAATAGTTCTTCTGTTTATTCTTGTCGACTCTTCTTAATATCTTCTGCTTCTGTTAGGTCCATACCATTTCTGTCCTTTATTGTGCCCATCTTTGTGTGAAAGGTTCACTTAGTATCTCTAATTTTCTTGAAGAGATGTCTAGTCTTTCCAACTCTATTGTTTTCCTCTAGTTTTTTGCATTGATCACTTAGGAAGGTATTCTTATCTCTCCCTGCTATTCTTTGGAATTCAGCATTCAGATGGTTGTATCTTTCTGTTTCTATTTTGCCTTTCATTTCTTTTCTTTTGTCAGCTATTTCTAAGGCCTCCTCAGACAACTATTTAGCCTTTTTCCATTTTTAAAAAAATTCCATTGGTCCAAGATATTAAAGATCTAAATTGATTTATCTAGAACATTCATAGAGTACATCATGAGAAACGGTGGGCTGGAAGAAGCACAAGCTGGAATCAAGATTGCCAGGAGAAATATCAATAACCTCAGATATGCAGATGACACTGCCCTTATGGCAGAAAGTGAAGAGGACCTAAAAAGCCTCTTGATGAAAGTGAAAGAGGAGAGTGAAAAAGTTGGCTTAAATCTCAGCATTCAGAAAATGAAGATCATGGCATCTGGTCCCATCACTTCATGGGAAATAGATGGGGAAACAGTGGAACCAGTGTCAGACTTTATTTTTGGGGGCTCCAAATCACTGCAGATGGTGACTGCAGCCATGAAATTAAAAGACACTTACTCCTTGGAAGAAAAGTTATGACCAACCTAGATAGCATATTCAAAAGCAGAGACATTATTTGCCAACAAAGGTCTGTCTAGTCAAGGCTAACGTTTTTCCAGTAGTCATGTATGGATGTGACAGGTGGACTGTGAAGAAGGCTGAGCGCTGAAGAATTGATGCTTTTGGACTGTGGTATTGGAGAAGACTCTTGAGAGTCCGTTGGACTGAAAGGAGATCCAACCTGTCCATTCTAAAGGAGATCAGTCCTGGGTATTCTTTGGAAGGAATGATGCTAAATCTAAAACTCCAATACTTTGGACACCTCATGCAAAGAGTTGGCTCATTGGAAAAGACTATGATGCTGGGAGGGATTGGGGGCAGGAGGAGAAGGGGACGACAGAGGATGAGATGGCTGGATGGCATCACCGACTCGATGGACGTGAGTTTGAGTGAACTCTGGGAGTTGGTGATGGACAAGGAGGCCTGGCATGCTGCGATTCATGGGGTCACAAAGAGTCAGACACGACTGAGTGACTGAACCGAACTGAGAACATTCATACATTATGAACAGTACATGCCAACTTTGCCTTTCTAGTCTTGTGAACACTATTGTGTGCTGATCCAGGAGCATTTGTTTTGTTATTTTGCTTTTTGAAATCCGTCTCCCTATGCTGCAGCACTACTCATTTAAATGACATTTTCTAAAACATTTCATGTGGTGAGATCACAACTTTCAACACAGAAGTTTAAGTACTGCCGTTTTATTTCTGTTATCTTTGATAATGGTATTTTATAGTTTGCTGAGTACTTTGATTTATATTTTCTTATTTAGCTTTTAAAATACCTGAAATTTATTAGAGCAATTTCAGATAAAAGCAATGATACATTTACTACATTACACTCCCCCTTGTATAGACTATACAAGCAGCCTTTGACACTGGAAATTTAATTATACTATTATTTACAACTATGTTATCCCTAACCACATTTATTATTTAACTACCATATGTTTGGGGCTTCCTTGGTGACTCAGTTGTAAAGAATCTGCCTTCCACTGCAGAAGACCTAGGTTTGATCCCTGGTCAGGAAGATCCCCTGGAAAAGGAAATGGCAACCCACTCCAGTATTTTCGCCTGGGAAATCTCATGGGCAGAAAAGCCTTGTGGGCCACAGTCCATGGGGTCTCAAAAGAGTTGGACATGACTTAGTAGCTAAACAACAGCAACAATCATATTTCTTCTGTCATTCTATATCATATAGTTCATATGACTCCATAGTATACTGCTAAGGCTGGAAGAATTTGGGGAAATGGGATGGATTGAATTGAACTAAGTTAAATGGAAGGAAGAAAGGAGAAAGTATAAAAGGGACAATGAAAGTGATATTTGTACTTTAAAGTAGAATATTCATTTTTTTTCTTGTGTTTAATTCTATGGCTCTCGTGATAAATCCAAATGAACACTTCTGAAATATTTTAAGATTTAGTGATAGTGTTTGAATAGGATTTCCACTTTTCTATGTTAATCTGTAAAGAACAGTTCTAAATTTGATGAACACATTTTGATATTACTATTAAAAAAGTAACTCCAATTCAGTATTTATTATCTTTATTACAAAGAAAAAAATAGTGTCATAGAAATCATTGGATCATTTCATTAAAAATATCAGCATAAACTCTTAATATATTTTTAATGTACTTCTTTTGAAGAATTGTATTTATTTTAATTGGAGGCTGATTAAAATTGACCTAGTTGATTTTGAATTATTTACCTAGCACTAGAAATACAGGAGATGTTTTTATAATAAAATAGTTTTATCTAAGATCAAATGAACAGACTTTGGGGGGGAAATACAGATTAGTTTATACATTTTAACTGTATATAAATTCTTATGAGTCTACCATTATGAGATAGTGCCTAAAGAAGGAAAAAAAAATTATGCTGGGCACCAGTCCTTATAATAACAAATAAATTAAACTCTATTGCCTGTTCAATCACAGGAAAAATTCACTAAAGAAAAGAAAGAAAATCAACAAAAATCCTGAAGCTTTTTCTAAATTAGTTATTAGTTAAACCAAACTGTTTTTTTCAAATGTCCTTGAGGAGAATAGTTAAATATTGCACAAAGAAAACTTCCAAGATTTTGACAGAGGTTTGTTCATTTCTAACTTTTCTGTAAAAATAATATAGAAATTATGTAAATGATATTTCTAAAAATGTAGGTACAGTAATACATTAAATTAAATTACATACAATTGATTTTCTGATTTATCATGTTGGTACATTTATAAAATTACCCTATTTTTATTAAAGGGCTAAGTCATATGTAGATCTATAATTGGTTTTTATCAATTTTATTGTCATTTTTATTAAAAAATAACACTAAGTGACCCATTCCCTAGATAGGAAAATTAAATTTGCTTAATCAGGCAAGCCCTAATAATTGTCAGGGGATAAAATTCTATTTAATGGGATGACTGTATTCAATTTGGGTTTCTTCTTTGTCATGAGTTTTTGTGGTGGTAGTACTCTTGCCTGGCAAATCCCATGAATGGAGGAGCCTGGTAGGCTGCAGTCCATGGGGTCGCTAGGAGTCGGACACGACTGAGCGACTTCATTTTCACTCTTCACTTTCATGCATTGGAGAAGGAAATGGCAACCCACTCCAGTGTTCTTGCCTGGAGAATCCCAGGGAGGTGGGCCCCTGGTTGGCTGCTGTCTCTGGGGTCACACAGAGTCGGACACGACTGAAGTGACTTAGCAGCAGCAGCAGCAGCAGCAGCATGCCTGAGATCTCCTTTATGGTATTTCAAAAACAATATGTTGATTGTGACATGTCTCTTTTCAAACTCTGGGTTGAAAAAGAACATTAAGTCAGTAAAAACACTTGTGAAGTGGATTCTGTTCCTGATGCTTAAATTTTGAGGTAATGGATGAAGTATGCAATGCCCTTGAGGTGGGACCATGCCTAAAGAGTTTGGGTTGGAGGGATGGAGGAAAACTAGGGAGTATGTAATGCAGGGGGAAAGCAGAGTAGAAGGAGATAAACTTACAGAAGTAACTGAGTGGGGGGTGGCGAACACAGCTAACAGGAAAGTTTGTTTGTTTGTTTTGTAAAATGGGATCAATCATAGTGCCTATGGCAGACAGTTTTGTAAAATTTAAATTAAACAATCCTCTTTACTTCTAAGAGCTTAGAATAATTCCTGAAAAATAACTGGGCAAGATTATTATTATTCTTTAAATGTTTACTTTGTGTGTGTGTGTATGTGTGTTTACAAACATGAAAATGCTACTGCTTTGTTTTGATATGTATATTTATAGTTAAGTGTTAGTTGCTCAGTCACGTCCAACTCTTTGTAACCCCATGTACTGTAATTACTACCAGGATCCTTGGTCCATGGGATTCTTCAGGCGAGAATACTGGAGTGGGTTGCCATTTCCTCCTCCAGGGCATCTTCCCTACCCAAGGACCGAACTTGGGTCTCCCTCACTGTGGGCAGATTCTTCACCATATGGGCCATAAGATGTGATAACAGACTTATTCAAACAGAAAAATTTAAATTCTGGGTGCATATTGCTGGACATAAAACTCTTCAGCTTGATTCAATCAAAACTCATCTAGTACATCTGGATATATTTAGAGACTTATGGGCTAAGGCTTCTGAAATAACAGACAAGTTTATAAAACCACTCAGGGTCACTACATATAACAGGATGCTGAGCCATGAACAATGATAAGGTAAATTTTAATTTTTTAATGAAAAGAAGTTGTTGATAACAGTGGTTTCACAGCATTTAGGTGATAGTAATCTCAAAATAATTAGATTTGCAATCAAAAGATGGAGATGAAAAAGGTTATTAGTGAGATAAAAATGCAAATTATAGAAAGTGCAATGTTTTATATTAAAGAAACTATAGAGGTTAATTGGGAGCAATAACTAAAGGAAAACTATTAATGAGAATTTGGAAATATTCAAAACATTGAAAATATTCAAAACTGCATGTTTTATGGAGACAGTTAAGACATTTACAACTAAGCACTTCAAAATTTAAACAGAAGATAGTTTGAATAGATAAGAGTTTGATGAGAAGGGATAATAGATATCTATTAACTATGCCCAGTAAGATGAGAATGTAGTCCCAATATTTTTATCTAAGACTATACAAATAGTTTAAATTCCTTGATTTTCCTTTTATAGCAATGTTTACAGACATCAGGCTCTCTAAATTTTGGCAAATGGTCCCAGTGAGGCTGGATGAGAGGATAGAGCATTGTCAGGCCTTGGACTTCCTGAGCAATGCATCTGATGCAAGTTTTTCAGCTCTCCAGAAAACCTATCTTCTACAAAGATAAAAGGACACAATGAGTAAGTAAAGACTAAAGTATGACTTTTAAGTATACAAGCTAGTGACATCTTTTTCCAGGTTCTTAAATTCAAACTTGCTTGTAAAATTTAAAAAAATCATACTATTGAAATGATGTACTCTGATAAAAAAAAAAAAAAAAACACCTGTATTTCATTGATTCACCTACCTAAAATGTGGTTTTATTCTCTATGGTATTCTATTATTTGGTAATTCAGTCACAAATGAAATATCTTTTTCTTTTCAGCCTGTGATTGTGTAAGCTTTGTGGCTTTAAATAGAAATCATCAAAAATGAGTCAGCTTTTATAATCCTCTAGTAGCCTTATTTTTCTCCAGTGGCCAATAAGTAATGGGAAATGCTTTTGGAAATATACCAATTCATTATCTTGTTGCTGTAAGTATCCTTGCCAACCTAGGAAACATGATTATGAAAAACTAATTTGAGAGTTAAATGTGATTTTCCCATAACAATGTACATCTGCATTTAGGTTAAAAATACTGATTCAAATGAATTGTAACTGACTCAATGCCATGCTGAGTTAATAAGTAACTTCAATTTTCCTTATATCCTGATGTGATTTATATTCATTTAGATAGCTTATAGATTAAATAGGAATTAGACCCAATTTACTATTGGACTTGGAATAAAAGTTTCAAGTTCTATCTTTGGTAGTTGCTAGTCACGTGACTTAGGAAAGTCACTTTCTAAATTATTATTTAAAATTTTCTACACACTGATACCTGACATAAATTCCTGCCTCAGTTTTGAAATTAAAAAGGCTGTCTTTCTTTTATTTTCCTTTTAAACATTTTTAATTGTAGCATTTTTAACATAGAGTTAAAAATATGAATACTCTAAGACCTCTTGATTAATTCTTAGGTAGTATTGTATACCACCAAACAAATGTAAGCGTGCTGATATCAGTGGTGATCTTAATTGCCCCAAACTTGAAACTATCTATATGCTAACAAAATGCATAAAGGTATTTATGTATGGTTCTTCAGTGGAATTCTACACAACAATAAGAATCAAATGAAATATAGAGAATAACATATACTTCTCTAACTACATTTTAATGCTAGTTTCCTCATGTATAAAATGAATAACATTGCCCAAATACAATCATTAATGATACTTTGCAAAAAATCATAGAGCACTCAATTAGACAAATGTAAAATGATTTGCCAATTAGATGAATATGAAAATATATTTAGAAAGCCTGTACATGCTTAAGATGAGTCCATTAATGTCCTAAATATTTTTAGAACTACTAGAAAGACTTTAAAATCCTAAGTTATGCACAGGAAATAAGAATTCATCCCTGTTTGAGTTCAGAATAATTGTAACTTTTGATTTCATAAACCTGCTTTCCTTTCCCTTTGCCTTTGTTCTAGTGTCACCTATGCCAACCATGTTGTAGCAATATCATCCCTGATTCAGTTCAAATGTTGTCTTTTTCATGGAGTTCTTTATTTATTGAAAGCCTATAATGTACCCCAAATTAAGTTTGGTGAGAAAAAAGGCTCTCTTTCTACTGGTATGCTAGATAAACTTGCATCCTCAAGAGTTAACATGATCTATTTTGAAGCTTCTGCATTGAATCATATCACATTTCCAGGAGCAGAACCACAATTCTATTAAGAGATTAAAGATGAATTGATCCTCAGACTAGCAGGAGAGAATTCTTAAAGTATAAAATGCGTAATTATTACAAATTTTCAGCCTGGGAAAGGTAAGATTAAAAAATACTAATTTTACTTAAAAAAATTTTCCAAGTAAGTGTAAAGATGACTCTCCAAAGAAGGGGCTTGTATTCCAGCAGGCAGTTTCTCTCCCTCCAAAACTAATTTATGGAGATACACAGTGGTTTCCCAGAATTTACAAGTATCCTGAGGTTTAATTAGTAGATCTTCCCTATGCAGTATGATGAGTGACATGTGGAGTCTCAAATCACGGGCTTGTAAATGAAGCAATTCATCTAATAACCAGCTAATCAGCAGCCTAGGTTTTAAATCACTGACAGCGTCAAATCACGTTTATGTGTGTATCACCTGTCATGGTACATCTGCCTGGATGCTACAGGCAGAGAACCTTGAGTCTTGGATGACAATGTATTATACTCCCCACTAATCTTGACATTGCTCCAGTCGTTCGTAAGCTCTTCTATCTTCACAGTGGAGCAATGTGTTTGAATAATCCTAAACTGGACTTCCCTCTATTCTAGTCTCTCTTCAGGGTACTTATTTCCTTTTTAAAAATCTTAGTCCTGTTTCACAGTAGAGCTTGGAAGTCTATCAAGAGCTTTAGGCAACACAAACATATAATCTCTCCAGGCAGTGAGAAGGACACAGTCATTACAAACTCAAGGATAGATTTTCCATTCCTGGAAATACGTGGAAATAACTATATAACTTTCTTTGATTCAATCTTCCAACACTTACCTTCTAACGCCTACTTCTCACACATCTCTTTTTCAGAGTAGCTGTCAACAACATAAACAAGAGTAAAAATAAAAATTCTCAGTGTTCTTGCTGCTAGTTAAATTTTGGAGGGGTGACCAGCTATATGATACACCTGAAAATCTTTCAGTATTAAGTGATTCCTTGTAATATCATTTATAAGCTATTTACCTTTGCATGATATACCATAGTTCAAACAGATGTCTTATTCTTGTATATTGAGGTTGGTTCTATATGGTTAAGATTATTAAAATATAAATGATAAAAACATAAGGATATTTGAGCACTATATATTTTTATTTTTTTAAATTTTAAGTTATAAAATTTATGATAATTAAATTCAGAAAAAGTAAATAGGAAATAAGAAATATCTATGTACCCAAATATCATAAACAGTAACAGTTTGCAGTATTCCTTACCATTTTTTGTTTTTATATGATAGAAATAAAACATTACAGATAAAATTGAGGACATAATTTTTGCTCACCATTCTCCCCAAGGCATTCAGTTTCCTTTTTCTGTGGAAGAAACCACTGCCATATACTGCCTATACATTTTTTTTAGTTCTCTTTATAAATTTTGCTCATATAAATGAATCTATTACTATGCATATTGTTTTATGTTTATTTAATGTACTCAAATGCCATTATTAAAGAATTGTGTGAAATTTCCTTCTATCATACATTTCATTTAATAGAATATTTTTGAGAATTATCCAAATGGGTACATATACACCTAGCTTCTATATATTAGTTTATTATTTCCTAAGATCATAATTTTTAATTTATTTACCTAAAGTAGATCTTTGAATTGTTCTCATTTTGTTCTTTAGAAACAATTCTACATTGACCTAAGTTGAATTTGTGTCCTAACGAGGACACATTTTAGAGGAGCTAGAGTTCCTCTGAGATTTATACCCAAGAGCAGTATCACTCAGTTATTGGCTGTATGTATTGCTCAAGCCTATTAAATATGTCGTTATTTTTCAAATTTCACTTCAAGTGGAATCTCCAAGTGGAGATTCTAATTTACTTTCCAAATTTGAGTAAAAAAATTATGTTTCTCATTTTCTAGATTTTTGGGGGGAGGGTTAAGATAATTTTAACTTCTGTCTACAGCTGTGGTTTCATTGATGGTTGTTTATTTTCACAGTAAGTTATTTCTTTATATTTGCCCTTACTAAAAACAGCTCATTTTAACTGTTCAATATTGTTGATCTAAAACTTGGCTCTCTTTCAGTAGATACGTATGAAGTACCTGTCACATGCTGGGCAGTATAGGGACAGGGACTGTTCATAGTCCTGTTTGCAAATACTCCCACCGGGTTATTTCAGATGATGCTTTCCTTGGCCATAGGTACTTTCTTCACATGAACATGCTGATCACAGAATTAAGCAAAGTGGTTTATTACCAGAAAATTAACAAACTATAGCTATATATAATAAAATGGGTCAATTCACAAACATTGAGTGAAATAAAAAAGGCAAAAAAGAATATGTACTGAAATTTGTTAATTTCTGAACCAGATATGAGTAATATTTCCATCTATCTAATTATATTTACATGCCCAGCAAATATAACAGTATCATAGTACTGTTTACATGTGAGGGATTAGTGACTGAACGCAGACACGACCAGAACTTCTGAGTTTGGGGATATATTCTATTTATTAATCAGCATGATAGCTGTACATGTATATTTTGTGAAAATTCATTAAGCTATATACTTATGATTTATAAACTATTCTTATTTGTGACATATTTTATAAATAAGGTAATAAATCATTAGAAAATTGGAAAATGAAGTTGAGGAAACTTAAGCTAAATAGGAAAAAGTGAAACAGAATAGAGGAAAGAGATACAAGGAATCAATCTAGGATTGAAAAAATCAGATTAATTGAAATTCTAGAAAGAGGATAGAAAAACTTGAGGAGTTAAGTTGTCAAAGAGATTATAGAAAGAAAAATTTCTGGATCTAAAGGAAAAAATCTTCAAATTAAAAGTGTCAACTTAGGCCTGGTGCAATGAATATGCATTAGCAAAATTCAAACAACAAAAAAAGTTAAAGGGAACACTTAAAAGCTTCTGTGAGGAAATTAAAAGTACTAAAAATAAGTAAACTAAAACAGTAATAAACAAATCAAAAATTTAAATACAAGTAAACTGGAGTAAGAATAGTATCAGATGTCTTATCGGTAGCATTGGATATTGGAGAACAATGGACTGATGCTTTTATATTTTAATTATTTTCTATCTAGAATTCTGTTCCAAATGAAAAAAAATTAAAGGTAAGGAAAGAATAAAGGCATTTTCTTTTGTGATATACATTTATATTGCATGTTTGTTTACTAAAGAATTCAATAGAGAATTTATTTCCAACAAAACAAAATATTAAACCAAGAGAGAAAATATGAAAATAAATACATATGTATTTAACCTAGAAGAAAATAAAGAGATATTAAAAAACATAGATAAGTAGCAACTTTGGAAAGAATGGGAATTCTGAAAAGCCTCAACTTACAATGAATGTAATTGATAGATGGTGAAAATGGATGTTCACTTGAACTTGATGCTATGTACATTATCTATAGAATAATCTGAGAGTTCAGAATTAGGGTCACATTAAAATGCAATGCAATTGCATTTTTGCTTGGCACTGTATTAAAAATTCTTATTTGTATCATCCAAGTTATCTGAATAATGTTATTAGTTTTAAGTTTCTAGAATCAATTTCAGAAAACTATGTTTGCTAGAAGATATGAAAGTAAAGAATTTAGGAGATGAGAGGATGTGAGAAGTGAAGGGAATGAAAATGTGCTAAGGTTCTCACCTAGTAATGTAGAGCATCAAAAGATAGTGTCTGTGGTTTACAGAAAAATAAATGTTATAAGTTTTCTGAGAAGGCAGAGGTAATTAGAACAGCGCATATGAATGCCATTATAACTAATAGGAGAAGTAGGAACAAAGAGAGATGTAGTCTAAGTAGCTGTGGTTTTGTCATAAACACATCTGCATCACAACTCGTAGGCTCAGGAAAAAGAAATCTATCTTTATGTCTTGGACTACTCTATTTTCACTCCCCCGTCGTCTCTGACTGCTGTTCTGATTCTATGGCTGATTAAATGTAGAGTCTGTGTTTTCTCTCAGCTTGTTCAGAGTCTGATACCTCTTCGTGGTTGATATGGCCTCACTTTGGGTCCCTCTGGCTGAAAGCTATGAGATGCAGCTACATTGAGTATTCTTCCAGCTAACTGTCGCACCATGCCCAGGCTCTGATGTGGAATATCTCCTCTGGGAGTCCTCACAGCCAGTTCATTACTTATCTATTTAGCATCTGTGCCACAGATGAAATTCAGAGGGCTTGGAAAGCCTTATTTCAGACTCCATTTGCTTGAATAAGATGGCAGTGTTAAAGTGATATGCTGAGAGGGTGGCCCTGCAGTCATTGCCCGAGTTCTGAAGGGAACTACATTGGTATCCTCTTGCTCCTGTAACAAATTACCATGCAGTTAGTGGTTTAAAACAACATGAGATTATTATTTGATAATTCTAGAGGTCATATGACTGAAATAGGTTTCACGTTAGTAAAATAAGGGTGTCAGCAGGTTTGCATTTGTTCTGGAGGCTCATAGGAGAGTCTCTGTTACCTTTGTGGCATGCTCAAGCATGCCACCTGCATCATTTGAGGCCACCTGCATTGTTTAGTTTTTGGCTCTTTCCTCCATCTTCAAAACCAACATTTTCACATCTCTTGCTCTCTTTTTTCTGCCTCTACTTATAAGGTCCCTTGTAATTACAGTGGGTCTGCAAAGGTAATCCAGGATAATCTCCCCATCTCAAAATCTTTATTTTAGTCACATCAGCATAGTAAGATAACATCTTCACAGGTTCCAGAGATGAGCATTTGGACATCTTTGAGGGGTCACTTTCCCTACTATAGGAGCCAAGGATAAAAGTCCATTCTGTGCCAACTGTCCCCACTACCTTTCTAATGTAACTCCTTTCTAGGAAGCATAGTTGTCTGACAGTCTTGCTTTCCTATCCCCTTCTCAAGGTTATTTTCCCTTTAGCTCCCAGAATCCAATGAAGAGGTTTTCCATGTGTCATTCTCTCCTTTTTTTCTGCCTTCAATTTATTGTTGAGTCATTATTAGATACAGGCATGGTTTTTCTATACATTTGGAAAACTCTGTGTCGACATAAGAAATAAAGAATGCAAGCATAGAACAAGGATGAGGTTAAATCAATTTGGAATTTCTTTTTAAAGACAATTTCATGGATCTCAAAATAATAGTCTTTTAAGATAATCCTATTTGGCATATAAGAAGCTGATTATTACCTTATTCTTTCTCTTTGCTTTTTTTTTCCTGCAGCAAATATTCATGTTCTCTAAACCCTAAGCCAGATAGATGTCTCTCAGTAGAGAGAAGGTCAGATACTCAAGAGACAAAGAAGAACTATACAAAAAAACTATCGAAAATATGAATGTGTTAGAAAGTACATCCTCAACTAGCAGACGATGTCTAATGGGAGTTGTGAAAATATAAAGAAATATTATTGATATAAAACTATTTATTAGAATCATCAAAAATAGTGATTTTAAAATAGAATTGGAGGGATGGACAAGAGACCTTCTGCGTTATTTGATTCTTTATCTATTACATGATTTACATAAGAAACAAAATTTTGAAAGAATTTTTCATTAAATACTGGGTGAATTTCTAAGAAATTGACCTGTAGAAAAGTGAAGGTTAAAATTATCTCTTTTAGTTACAGATATTTCAGTAGTCTAAAGGGAATATTTGAACAAAGCAGAATTGGTACACCCTCTGGGTAAATGCAGCCTTATGGGATATACCTTAAGAAAATACATGTCTTTATGGTAATTAGTACAATGTGCCACTTCTTCTGGTTAGATGCAGTCATATGTCTGAGTTCACAGCTTGGAAAGAAGAAGATAGGCTAGATTTCATCCCCCATCACCCATTGCCAGACACCCTCCTGAAGTCCACCACCAGCAAAACTAAATGAGGCACTCATGCATGCGTAATTCAGCTGTCCCGTGTTCTCACTTGTATTACTACAAAGTGGCTGAAGATGAAGTATGTGGACCTTTAGAATTCAAAGAACTATTGGTGCTTATGTTTGCTGTTTTTGTTTCAATATGAAAGCAGAAAAAAAAATTATTCATAGTAAAAAGATGGTTGCTGCATTTAGTAGCATGTGAGTGACTGTGAAGTCGCTGCAGTCGTGTCCGACTTCGCCACCCTACGCACTGTAGCCTGCCAGACTCCTCTGTCCATGGGATTGTCCAGGCAAGAATACTGTGGTGGGTTGCCATGCCCTCCTTCGGGGGATTTTTTGCCTCTCTATCACTGACTCTATCACTAGTGCCACCTGGGAAGCCCGCGGTTAGAGGCATATGTAACATCAAATCAGCTTTTGAAATTCTTAAAATTAAACTTTATTATCAGCAGTTTTGTGTGTGTGCTCAGTTGTGTTCCACTCTTTGTGACCCCTGGGCTGTAGCCCACCAGGCTGCTCCATCCATGAAATTTTCCAGGCAAGAGTACTAGAGTGGTTTTTCATTTCTTATTCCAAACAATTGGCTCATTATTGCTTCATATTTCATTTAATACTTGTTTTATACTTTCACTTGTTACCCATTAAGAAGCATTGTATGTAATTTGAAAGTTAATATGGAGAACTCTTAGTTATAGGTATATTCAATCCCTGGCATGCACAGATTTAGCTACCTGTATTCATTTCTAGAGTATGTTTTTAATGATTTGAAATTATTCCAGTTTAATTCTGGTACAGTTTATATCTCTAACTTCTGTATTACAACAGTTTGCTAAATTTAGCAATTTAAAAAAGTGGTAGTACAGTGATTTTCAAGACAAAGAAATCAAGCTTACTTCAATTCTATCACTGCAATCACTCAAATATTTTATTTGTATTTTAAAATACAAAAGTACAGATTTAAAAGAATATAAATTATAAGATGTAGTATTTTTCTTTGATAGATACAAATTTTAAAATACATGGAAACTTTTACTGAATTAGAATATAATCTTCAAAAAGTAAAACATCTTTTCCTTAAATTGTTTCTTTTTTGAAACCAAAGAATGAATCAAGAGAGAGGGAAGTAATTTAGGGACAATGTTATTATTGCCTATCATTCAGACATTCAGACTATTTGCTCACTTTATTCAATAAGCCAATACTTGTGTGCCATAGCAAGAATTTCATGGCATTAATGCATTGTTTTTGTTGTTCAGTCACTAAGTCATGTCTGACTCTTTGCCAACCTATGGATTGCAGCACACCAGGCTTCCCTGTCCTTCACTATCTCCTGAAGTTTAATCAAATTCATTTCTAGTGAGTCAGTGATGCTATCTAACCATCCATTCTCTGCTTCCCTCTTCTTCTTTCTCTAGTCTTTCAAGCATCAGGGTCTTTTCCAATGAGTCAGCTCTTTGCATTATGTGGCCAAAGTATTGGAGCTTCATCTTCAGCATCAGTCCTTCCAATGAATATTCTGGGTTGATTTCTTTTAGGATAGACTGGTTTGATCTTGCTTTCCAAGGGACTCTAAAGACACTTCTCATCACCACAGTGTAAAAGCATCAATTCTTTGATGCTCAGAACTTTATGGTCCAACTCTCACATCTGTACACGACTACTGAAAAAACCATAACTTTGACTATGTGGATCTTTGTCAGCAAAGTGATGTCTCTGCTTTTCAATAGACTGTCTAAATTTGTCATAGCTTTCCATGGACCAACTAAAACACTTATGGAATGAGCTGAAGTACTTGTCTATGATAGCACAGAATGATTAGTACCCAGGATGGCTGTTTGGTGGTGTTGCCAGTCCTACTGGTTACAATGTCAGTAGCAGGTAGGGTGCTATTATTACAGCTCTTTTAAGACCTTGGCATTGAATTCTTGTGCCGTTGTTCTGTATCTCTAATCCTGGGGATCAAGCCCCTCAGCCTATATGTCCACAGCAGCTGTCTCACATAAGTAATATTGCTTTAATAGTAACAGAGACCATAGATTTCATGTTGGTGAACAAGAGTGGGAAGAAAGAAAGTGAAATTCAGATACTATGATGTGAACCAGGTCCCTGAAGTCAGGAAAGATTCTTTTATTTATTTATTTATTTATAATTTATTTATTTATTTATTTTTTAATTTTAAAATCTTTAATTCTTACATGTGTTCCCAAACATGAACCCCCCTCCCACCTCCCTCCCCATAACATCTCAGTGGGTCATCCCCATGCACCAACCCCAAGCATGCTGTATCCTGCATCAGACATGGACTGGCAATTCAATTCTTACATGATAGTATACATGATAGAATGCCATTCTCCAAAATCATTCCACCCTCTCCCTCTCCCTCTGAGTCCAAAAGTCCCTTTTACACAGCTGTGTCTTTTTTCCTGTCTTGCATACAGGGTCGTCATTGCCATCTTTCTAAATTCCATATATATGTGTTAGTATACTGTATTGGTGTTTTTCTTTCTGGCTTACTTCACTCTGTATAATCGGCTCCAGTTTCATCCATCTCATCAGAACTGATTCAAATGAATTCTTTTTAACGGCTGAGTAATACTCCATTGTGTATATGTACCAAAGCTTTCTTATCCATTCATCTGCTGATGGACATCTAGGTTGTTTCCATGTCCTGGCTATTATAAACAGTGCTGCGATGAACATTGGGGTACATGTGTCTCTTTCAGTTCTGGTTTCCTTGGTGTGTATGCCCAGCAGTGGGATTGCAGGGTCATAAGGTAGTTCTATTTGCAATTTTTAAAGGAATCTCCACACTGTTCTCCATAGTGGCTGTACTAGTTTGCATTCCCACCAACAGTGTAGGAGGGTTCCCTTTTCTCCACACCCTCTCCAGCATTTATTGCTTGGAAATTTTTGGATCGCAGCCATTCTGACTGGTGTGAAGTGGTACCTCATTGTGGTTTTGATTTGCATTTCTCTGATAATGAGTGATGTTGAGCATCTTTTCATGTGTTTGTTAGCCATCTGTATGTCTTCTTTGGAGAAATGTCTATTTAGTTCTTTGGCCCATTTTTTGATTGGGTCATTTATTTTTCTGGAATTGAGCTGCATAAGTTGCTTGTATATTTTTGAGATTAGTTGTTTGTCAGTTGCTTCATTTGCTATTATTTTCTCCCATTCAGAAGGCTGTCTTTTCACCTTGCTTATATTTTCCTTTGTTGTGCAGAAGCTTTTAATTTTAATTAGATCCCATTTGTTTATTTTTGCTTTTATTTCCAGAATTCTGGGAGGTGGATCATAGAGGATCCTGCTGTGATTTATGTTGGAGAGTGTTTTGCCTATGTTCTCCTCTAGGAGTTTCATAGTTTCTGGTCTTACATTTAGATCTTTAATCCATTTTGAGTTTATTTTTGTGTGCGGTGTTAGAAAGTGATCTAGTTTCATTCTTTTACAAGTGGTTGACCAGTTTTCCCAGCACCACTTGTTAAAGAGATTGTCTTTACTCCATTGTATATTCTTGCCTCCTTTGTCAAAGATAAGGTGTCCATATGTGTGTGGATTTATCTATGGGCTTTCTATTTCGTTCCATTGATCTATATGTCTGTCTTTGTGCCATACTGTTTTGATGACTGTGGCTTTGTAGTAGAGCCTGAAGTCAGGCAAGTTGATTCCTCCAGTTCCATTCTTCTTTCTCAAGATTGCTTTGGCAATTCGAGGTTTTTTTGTATTTCCATACAAATCTTGAAATTATTTGTTCTAGTTCTGTGAAAAATATGGCTGGTAGCTTGATAGGGATTGCATTGAATTTGTAAATTGCTTTGGGTAGTATACTCATTTTCACTATATTGATTCTTCCGATCCATGAACATGGTATATTTCTCCATCTATTAGTGTCCTCTTTGATTTCTTTCATCAGTGTTTTATAGTTTTCTATATATAGGTCTTTAGTTTCTTTGAGTAGATATATTCCTAAGCATTTTATTCTTTTCATTGCGATGGTGAATGGAATTGTTTCCTTAATTTCTTTTTCTACTTTCTCATTATTAGTGTATAGGAATGCAAGGGATTTCTGTGTGTTGATTTTATATCCTGCAACTTTACTATATTCATTGATGAGCTCTAGTTAGATTACTATTTAAAAGTTAAGAAAGGATGAGAATACCCAGGTGAAGGTGAGGATGGAGAAAGAGAAAGAGAGGGAAGTAATTTAGGGACAATGTTATTATTGCCTATCATTCAGACATGCAGACTATTTGCTCACTTTATTAAATATTTGAGTCCTCATTTTCTCTTTAGTGTATTTACAGTGATAGGAAATGTGTGCTCAGAAAGTTTTGTTTCTTTTGGCTATTTTAATCCTAGGCTAATTTCCCCTCCTATGTAATACTACTGTATTCTTTAAGGCAATTAAGAAACATGAATTAATGCCTTAGTACTATCTACTTTATGAGATTCATTATTACAGAGTTTGATTTACCCATGCTATATTTTTTCTACTGAATAATTTTATAATGAATAAATCTGGAGGAGAGTATTGAGTATAGCTTAAATATTATAGAAATATAATTTTCTAAGCTATTTTTAATGAAAGTGAGTTCATTAAGATTCCAGGATTCAACTCATTTTTCTTTCTAAAAAAAATTAACAAAAATTGACAAAATTAGTGTCCTACACTAACAGTATCCTACAAATTAAAAAAAAAAAAACAAATAAAAATAGTGCTGAAGTCCTGGTTTTCTAGGATAGTTGGAGCTGGAAGAATTACAGGTCTTTGTTCAACAAGAAGATAGTCATGAGTTGTCTAAAAGTTTAACTTAAGTGAGTTACAATAGATGGAATAATATATTCTTAACTTTCAAAAAGAGTAAGCACATTAAACTTTCAGAAAAACAAATCCACAGTTATTGTAAAATTCATCATAAAAATGGGTTTCCTTGTTTTTTTAATCCCACATTCTAAAAACATATGTTCTGATGATTAATATAGTATTATAGTTATTATAGGGCAATATTCTTGACCAGATTTTATTGAGAACTCAGTTTGTATGTAGTGAGGGTAGGAATATTTTTATGAAAATTCTATTTTGATGAAATATAAGATAATATTTTATGAATATGATATTTTGAGGAAAATACTATGAGTATAAACAAGAAACACACACAAAACTTGCATCTAGAATGTGAAAGTCACACCCAACACTTTGTGATCCTATGGACTGTATGGTTCTTGGAATTATCCAGGCCACAATACTGGAGTGGGTAGCCTTTCCCTTTTTCAGGGATCTTCCCAACCCAGGAATTGAACCAGAGTCTCCTCATTTCAGGTGAATTCTTTACCAACTGTGCTATCAGGGAAGCCCTAGAATCCTAGGATAATACCGTATGTTCAATCTTGATCTTATATGTATGTTTTGTTAGCTTTATCTTTTTTTTTCCTAAAGTGTACTTATTTCTAGTTATCTGTGTTGTACCCTCAGTATAGCCTAATTTATGCTGTGAAAGGAAACAAATCCAAAATATCGGTGATCAACGTTATGAAAGCTTGTTCAACTACACACTATGAATTCCACATGGTTCAGGTGGTGCTTAAGTCCACAGAGCACTCAGGGAATTAGAATCACCACCTTTAGATGGGTGATTATGGAACAAATAGCTTTCTCCATCACATAGTTGTGGAAAAATAAACCTATGAAATCACAGGCACATTTTTCAGTGCCCTAGGCAGAAAGAGTCAAACCACTTCTATTAAGTATTAATGTGTCATTGGCCAGAACCAGCCACATGACCTAAATTGAACTGCTGAGAATGGCCTTAAACTGAGTGCTGAAGAATTGATGCTTTTGAACTGTGGTGTCGGAGAAGACTCTTGAGAGTCCCTTGGACTGCAAGGAGATCCAACAAGTCAATCCTAAAGGAAATCAGTCCTGAATATTCATTGGAAAGACTGCTGCGGAAGCTGAAACTCCAATACTTTGGTCACCTGTTGCGAAGAACTGATTCATTTGAAAAGACCCTGAGGCTGAGAAAGATTGAAGGCAGGAGGAGAAGGGGACAGGAGGACAGGATGAGATGGTTGGATGGCATCACTGACTTAATGGACATGAGTTTGAGCAAGCTTTGGTAGTTGGTGATGGACAGGGAAGCCTGGCATGCTACTGTCCATGGTGTTGCAAAGAGTCGGACAGAACTGAACAACTGAACTGAACTGAACTGAAATGAAGGAGGATGGGGGAGAAAAGGGAGGAAATAGGAGATTTGGTGTCATGGGACCCTTCTTTACTCTTGCCAGCAGTTAAGTTTTTATCTCTTAATATGAGCATAGTGTCTTGGAAATTACTCTTTTATCACTGTCCATCCCTGTTTGGATTTCCAAGCATTGTCTGCATCTGTACTCTTTATCTCAGATTTTGGGATGCTATTTTTGTTAACCATGAATGGTTGGAAGAATTCCTTAATGCCTACTATAAAAAATGACTGTACTCATTGTGTCTCCCAGGACCTCTGAATTAAGAAAAAAAATCTCAGAATAGGCGTTAAAACTAATTTTATAAATGTGACTAAAATTTGGTTAACTCTCTGTTTGGACTACTTCCAACCTCTATGCCCTAGAGGCTCAGAAGATTTTGAAATACCCTAGAAATAGAAACCATGGAAGACAAGGGGTAGCAAAAGACTGAGTTAAGTTCTCCTTCCCCTTCTCTTTCACCCAGTTATCTTATTCACACACTTTTCTGCCCCGAGTATCTTTTTCCTCTATTTACATGCATTTTAAAAATGCATTGAGGGAAAAAAAAATCCATGGGACAAGGAAATATACAGGTAGAGAGTTTGTTTCTTTGATTGGTTGGTTTTCCTTTAAGATTTGCTCCTGGGATTTGCATAATACATCATGTAGTGGAAACTCAGGAAAATATAAGAGCAGAGAGACTGTCCTTATGAAGCTGACATCATAGAGGATTCAAATATATGATCATGCTCCAAAAATAAGCTAAAAGGCAAAGAACAGGAGAGAACAGATTTGAGTTCTGGTACCCAAATTCATCAATCAAATAATGACCTCTTGTGTCTTCAGGAGGAGACAGAGCTGCAGAGATTAACAAGGAGTCTATCCTGATGAAAACCTCGCCACCTAAAAGATACAATAAAAGTAGAAACAACATCCCCCAGTTTTCCCATTCTTAATCCTTATTGGCTTAGCCATTAAGCCTGTGATGAACTAGGAATATGGTTAATGCCTCATAAGTACTTCCTTCCTTCAAAAACTCAATCTCTGGAAACAACCACAGCCTCTTGTATGTATTATGCAAGACAAAAATAGGGGGTTTGCAATTTTAGCTCAGGAGATGTTGAATGATCCAAATATTAAGATATTAAGTCTGTGGATCCTCTGCTCATGGCCTCAAATAGATTATTTCTTTTGTTTTCTCTCTCTAATCATGGCTATAAAATTCCTCTTTGTATCAAAATGGAGTAACAGGGACTAGATTTACTCTGCCTGAAACAGTAACAATAATACAGAAAAACAATACAAGAAAAAAAAATGAGACTGGTTTTCAAAACACTGGACACCAAGCAATGAAGAAAAGGGAGATAGGAAACAAAAAAGGTGTGCTCTACTACTGCCCAGCTTACTACTTTGACAGTTTTCAAGCTACGGTTCAAGGAGTGGAAACTGAAGTAGAGCCCTCGTATGTTCCCTAAGTGGAGGGGACAGAGTTGAGGGTCTGGAGAGATCTAGAAAGCTAGTGTTCACAGGACACAGTAATAGAGAGGCCATCAAAGAGAGAGAATCCAGGAGACTCAGAGAGGGTCAATCTAAAGTGTCCAGCAAATTACTGGTGAGCATACATGTGTGAGGAAAGTACCTGAGGTTAAGGAAATAATGATGCAATAAAAAATAGAAGAATAGTTCCTGATGTTCAGGCAAGACTATGAAGGTGTCTTTTGCTACCAGATAAACAGGAAAAATCAATGAATTCATGGAACTTTGAACAGAGAATCCAGGAAGGTCTTGATTCAGAAGTAACAAATAATAAACCCTAGACTGAGCACTGCTCTAGATCCATGTAACAAATCATAAAAACAAGGACCAAAAGAACAAACCATTTCCCAGTAACTTAGAACAAAGTTCAAGAATGCAATTTTCAGTCAGTATCAGTTCAGTTCAACCATTCAGTCATGTCTGACTTTTTGTGACCCTGTGGACCGCGGCACACCAGGCTTCCCTGTACATTGCCAAATCCTGGAGCTTGCTCAAACTCATGTCCATTGAGTAGGTAATGCCACCTAACCATCTCATCCTCTGTTGTCCCCTTCTCCTCCTGCCTTCAATCTTTCCCAGCATCAGGATCTTTTCCAATGAGTCAGTTCTTCACATCAGGTGGCCAAAGCATTGGAGTTTCAGCTTTAGCATCAGTCTTTCCAATGAATAGTCAGGACTGATTTCCTTTAGGATGGACTGGCTGGATCTCCTTGCAGTCCAAGGGACTCTCAAGAGTCTTCTCCAACACCACAGTTCAAAAGCATCAATTCTTTGGTACTCAGCTTTCTTTATAGTCCAACTCTCACATCCATACATGACTACTTGAAAAACCATAGCTTTGACTGGATGGACCTTTGCTGGCAAAATAATGTCTCTGTTTTTAGTATGCTGTCTAGGTTGGTCATAGCTTTTCTTCCAAGGAGCAAGCATCATTTAATTTCATGGCTGCAGTCATTATCCACAGTGATTTTGGAGCCCCCCAAAATAAAATCTGTCACTTTTTTCATTGTTTCCCCATATATTTGCCATGAAGTAATGGGACCAGATGCCATGATCTTAGTTTTTTGAATGTTGAGTTTTAAGCCAACTTTTTCACTCTCCTCTTTCACGTTCATCAAGGGGCTCTTTATTAATGCCTAAGAAAGAGCAATTAGGAAATATGAAGTTACCCATATTGTCTTCATTCACATGGAAAAATGTTATAAAGGTATATAGATAATCAGAATATCTCTGTGAATAGTCCTTCCTTATGTTAGCATTGAATGATTCATAGGACATAATCCTTATGAATTATTTCTTAGCAAAGCCAAATTTTCAAAGCCTCTTGATAAAACACTCTCTAAAGCAGAAATCATACGTATTTAAAGTACATGAAATCTGGCTCCAAGGAGCACAGTTAACTTCCCTGAATATGGGATTTACCTGAACAGATGTTCTAGTACTTTTATTTGAAGTAGCAAATGAGGCCACATGTATTTTCAGAATTAGCACATATAACAGATGAAAATTGGACGTTGTACCCATTTTCACTGTTATGGGGATTGTGCTATGAAACACCCCAGATGTTACTGTTTGGCAAACAGTTGTTATTTTTTGTTTGGGGCTCAGAAGATTATTTTATGATTCTGGATATGTACCAAACTTATTCTCCAATCATCTGGTCTAATTTAGTCAAGCAGATAATACAAATGGACTTCCTTACTAAAAAGGTTATATGTGAAATGACAGTTCACATGGTTTGGGAATCCTTCATGAATAACACTACCTTTTCCATGCAGTGTGATGTACTTTGTTGTTTAATGAATGATGGTTGTTGGTTGAACAGAAGGCTCCTTGTTCAGCATGGGGACAAATGTCTTAATTTATACTGTGTGTTACAACTTCCTTTGGGCTCTACTAGCTTTCATTATAGTATGAGATTTTAATAGATGCTGCAAAGCAGGTTGCTTCTGTCAACAGTGATAATTTGTTAGTTTTATTTCTCTTCAGTATCTCCCATCAGGAAGCTTCCATAAGCCTCTTATACTTATCCATCAGACTGCAGACAGACTGAAAACCACAATCACAGAAAATTAACTAAACTGATCACATGGACCACAGCCTTGTATAACTCAAGGAAACTATGAGCCATGCCATGTAGGGCCACCCAAGATGGATGAGTCACGGTGGAAAGCTCTGACAAAATATGGTCCACTGGAGAAAGGAATGGCATACTACTTCAGTGTTCTTGCCTTCAGAACCCCATGAACAGTATGAAAATGCAAAGTGAAAGGACACTGAAAGATGAACTCCCCAATTCAGTATGTGCCCACTATGCTACTGGAGAACAGTGGAAAAATAACTCCAGAAAGAATGAAGAGATGGAGCAAAACAAAAACAACACCCAGTTGTGGATGTGACTGGTGATGGAAGTAAGTCCAATGCTGTAAAGAACAATATTGCATAGGAACCTGGAATGTTAGCTCCATGAAATAAGGCAAATTGGAAGTGGTCAAACAGGAGATGGCACGAGTGAACATCAACATTTTAGGAATCATTGAACTAAAATGGACTGGAATGGATGAATTCAATTCAAATGACCATAATATCTATTACTGTGGGAAAGAATACCTTGGAAGAAATGGAGTAGCCATCATAGTCAACAAAAGAGTCTGAAATGCAGTACTTGGATGAAGTCTCAAAAATTAAAGAACGATCTCTGTTTGTTTCCAAAGCAAACCATTCAATATCACAGTAATCCAAGTCTATGCCCCAACCAGTAATGCTGAAGAAGCTGAAGTTGAACAATTCTAAGAAGACCTACAAGATCTTCTAGAACTAACACCTCCAAAGATGACATTTTCATTATATGGGACTGGAATGCAAATTAGAAAGTCAAGAAAAACCTGGAGTAACAGGCAAATTTGACCTTGGAGTACAAGATGAAGCAGAACAAAGGCTAACAGAGTTTTGCCAAGAGAATGCACTGGTCATAGCAAACACCCTCTTCAACAACACAAGAGAAAACTGTACACGTGGACATCGCTAGATGGTCAATATTGACATCAGATTGATTATATACTTTGGACTGAAGATGAAGCTCCATACAGTCAGCAAAAACAAGACTGGGAGTTAACTGTGGCTCAGATCATGAACTCCTTATTGCCAAATTCAGACTTATATTGAAGAAAGTAAGGAAAACCACCAGGCCACTCAGGTATGACCTAAATCAAATCCCTTACAATTATACAGTAGAAATGACAGATAGATTCAAGGGATTAGATCTGACAGACAAAGTGCCTGAAGAACTATGGATGGAGGTTTGTGACATTGTACAAGAGGCAGTGATCAACACCATCCCCAAGAAAAAGAAATGTAAAAATGCAAAGTGGTTGTCTGAGGAGGCCTTACAAATTTTTGTGAAAAGATGAGAAGCTAAAGCAAAGGAGAAAAGGAAAGATATACCCATTTGAAGGCAGAGTTCCAAAGATTAGCAAGGAGAGATCAGTGATCAATGCAAAGAAATAAAGGAAAAAGATAGAATGGGAAAGACCGGAGATCCGTTCAAGAAAATTAGAGATACCAAGGGACATTTCCTGCAAAGATGGGCTCAATAAAGCACAGAAATTGTGTGGAATTAACAGAAGCAGGAGATATTAAAAAGAGGTGATAAGACTACACAGAAGAACTATACAAAAAACATCTTCATGAATCAGGTAACCACGATGCTGTGATCACTGACCTAGAACCAGACATCTTGTGATGCAAAGTCAAGTGGGCCTTAGGAAGCATTACTCTGAACAAAGCTAGTGGAAGTGATGGAATTCCAGCTGAGCTATTTCAAATCCTAAAAGATAATGCTGTGAAAGTGCTGCACTCAATATGCCAGCAAATTTAGAAAACTCAGCGGTGCCCACAGGACTGGAAAAAGTGTTTTCATTCCAATCGCAAAGAACGGCAATGCCAAAGAATGTTCAAATTACTGCACGATTGCACTCATCTCACATGCTAGTAAAGTAATGCTCAAAATTCTCCAAGCCAGGCTTCAGCAATACATGAACTGTGATATTCCTGATATTCAAGCTAGGTTTAGAAAAGGCAGAGGAACTAGAAATCAAATTGCCAACATCCACTGGATCACTGAAAAATTAAGAGTTCTAGAAAAACATCTACTTCTGCTTTATTGACTATGCCAAAGCTTTTGACTGTGTGGATCACAAGAAATTGTGGAAAATTCTTAAAGAGATGGGAATACCAGACCACCTGACCTGCCCCCTGAGAATTCTGTATGCACGTCAAGAATCAACAGTTAGAACTGGACGTGGAACAACAGACTGATTCCAAATAGGAAAAGGAGTACGTCAAAGCTGTATCTTGTCACCCTGCTTATTTAACATATATAAAGTACATCATGTGAAATGCTGAGCTGAATGAAAAACAAGCTGAAATAAAGATTGCTGGGAGAAATATCAATAACTTCAGATATGCAGATTACACCACCCTTATAGCAGAAGGAGAAGAGGAACTAAAGAGCCTCTTGATGAAAGGGAAAGAAGAGAGTGAAAAAGTTGGCTTAAAACTCAACATTCAGGAAACTAAGATCATGACATCTGGTCCCATCACTTCATGGCAAATAGACGGGGAAAGAATGGAAACAATGAGAGACTTTATTTTCTTGGGCTCCAAAATCACTGCAGATTATGACTCAAGCCATGAAATTAAAAGACGATTGCTCCATGGAAGAAAAGCTATGACCAACCTAGACAGCATACTAAAAACAGACATTACTTTGCCAACAAAGGTCCATCTAGTTAAAGCTATGGTTTTTCCAGTAGTCATGTATGGATGTGAGAGTTGGACTACAAAGAATGCTGAGTGCCGAGGAATTGATGCTTTTGAACTGTGGTGTTGGAGAAGACTCTTGAGAGTCCCTTGGACTGCAAGGAGATCCAACCAGTCCATCCTAAAGGAAATCAGTCCTGAATATTCACTGGAAGGGCTGATGCTGAAGCTGAAACTCCAATATTTGACACCTGATTTGAAGAACTGGCTCACAGAAAAAGACCTTGATTTTGGGAAAGATTGAAGGCAGGAGGAGAAGGGGACAACAGAGGATGAGACGGTTGGATGGCATCACTGACTTGATGGCCATGAGTTTTGAGTAAGCTCCAGAAGTTGGTGATGTACAGGGAAGCCTGATGTGCTACAGTCCATGGGTTTGCAAAGAGTCGGAAATGACTGAGTGACTTAGCTGAACTGAACTTTCTCTTCAAGTATTTATGAGGTTGCATCCCTTTTCATAACTTTAATTATTTAATTTGTATTTTTGGTGTTATTTTTTAATTTATTCATTTAGAATTCACACTAATTATTGAAGTTTCACAGTGAAATAGGTGCTGTGAAAATATATGTGTTCTAAATTCTTTCATCTTGGTGAGATATCCAAAATTTGTTTCATCTAGCCAAAATACATCAGTTGTAGAAACTTTCCTTTTTGCTTCCACTAATGTCATAAGCAGATAAAGTCCCATTTTTCAACTACTTAAAAACTTCTCTGGGGTATTGAATAGATGTTTCTCACTTTAGTCAGATAGGAGTAATTTTTCCAATCAATAGTCACAATAAAAGTGCCAGAAGTTGCATTTATCTGTTTCAGTAAAGACAGTACAATCAGTGCAGTAATCTATATCCACGCTATTGAATGGAGCTCTATTCTCTGCAATGTCACCCTGATTGAGTACAGCTTCTTTTCTTTGAAAAAGACCAGTTTAAGGCATTCCCATGTAATTGTTCAGTTCAGTTGAGTTGTGCAGTCATATTCATCTCTTTGCGACCCCATGGATTACAGCATGCCAGGCTTCCCTGTCCATTACCAGCTCCTGGAGCTTGCTTAAACTCATGTCCAGTGAGTTGGTGATGCCATTTGATTGTTACTAATGCTTTTCCTGTAAGTCAGGGAACCTAACTGAGGGTTCTAGTTGAAAGGTGTATCTATACTGATTCTTTATTCAGAACTTAGGAAAATAACCAAAAATTGAAGCTTCAGATTCATTGGACTCTCTGTCAGACAAATTCTGACAATGGTATATTTATCAACTGTATTTCATACTTTGCCAGTCTAACTTGGTGGTCACCATAGTGTTTTATATAATCTAGCACAGAAGTCAGTTTGCACATTGTTTGTAATGACCTTCGAAAGATCTGGTTTTCTCCCTTCCCCAGTATATACAGTTAGTTTGAAAAACTGCAGCAGGGACATTTGGATAAGGATTGAGAATATTTACTTGCAGAGATGTTACAGGGTTCTTTTTCAAGAGAAATCAACTTCTTTTTCAATTTATACCCTCTGACTCAGAACTAACCAAGAGTTATAAAGTAGATGGAACTTCTATTCACTAGATTTTGTTTTTCCAGGAAAAAAAAAATAGTTACCCTTGTTGACAATAAAACAAAAAGGTAAAAACCGGGGTAAAACTAGAAACATTTTCAAAATAAAACAAAAGAAAAAGAGAGAAACACACAGGGACAGAGTCAGAGCGATATATAATAATATGGTAGAGTTTCAAGCCATGATCTTCTGAATGTTGAACTTTAAACCAACTTTTTCACTCTTCTCTTTCACTTTCATCAAGAGGCTTTTTAGGTCCTCTTCACTTTCTGCCATAAGGGTGGTGTCATCTGCATATCTGAGGTTATTGATATTTCTCCCGGCAATCTTGATTCCAGCTTGTGCTTCTTCCAGTCCAGTGTTTCTCATGATGTACTCTGCATATAAGTTAAATAAGCAGTGTGACAATATACAGCCTTGACATACTCCTTTTCCTATTTGGAACCAGTCTGTTGTTCCACGTCCAGTCCCATCACTTCATGGGAAATAGATGGGGAAATAGTGTCAGATTTTATTTTTTTGGCTCCAAAATCACTGCAGATGGTGACTGCAGCCATAAAATTAAAAGACGCTTACTCCTTGGAAGAAAAGTTATGACCAACCTCGACAGCATATTCAAAAGCAGAGACATTACCTTGCCGACTAAGGTCAGTCTAGTCAAGGCTATGGTTTTTCCTGTGGTCATGTATGGATGTGAGAGTTGGGCTGTGAAGAAGGCTGAGCGCCAAAGAATTGATGCTTTTTAACTGTGGTGTTGGAGAAGACTCTTGAGAGTCCCTTGGACTGCAAGGAGATCCAACCAGTCCATTCTGAAGGAGATCAACCCTGGGATTTCTTTGGAAGGAATGATGCTAAAGCTGAAACTCCAGTACTTTGGCCACCTCATGTGAAGAGTTGACTCATTGGAAAAGACTCTGATGCTGGGAGGGATTGGGGGCAGGAGGAGAAGGGGAAGACCAAGGATGAGATGGCTGGATGGCATCACGGACTCGATGGACGTGAGTCTGAGTGAACTCCGGGAGATGGTGATTGACAGGGAGGCCTGGTGTGCTGCGATTCATGGGATCGCAAAGAATCGGACACGACTGAGTGACTGAACTGAACTGAGAGTTTCAAGCAAACATTTGGAGAAGACAATGGCAACCCACTCCGGTACTCTTGCCTGGAAAATCCCATGGATGGGGGAGCCTGGTGGGCTGCAGTCGATGGGGTCGCAAAGAGTTGGACACGACTGAGTGACTTCACTTTCACTTTTCACTTTCATGCACTGGAGAAGGAAATGGCAGCCCACTCCAGTATTCTTGCCTGGAGAATCCCAGGGACGGAGGAGCCTGGTAGGCTGCTGTCTATGGGGTCTCACAGAGTTGGACATGACTGAAGCGATTTAGCAGCAGCAGCAGCAGCAGCAAGCAAACATTTCAGTCCTATCCATTGATGTAATGGGGTTTTGTTCACATATTGAAGAAACAGATTTTCAGATCGGCTCAAAAAAGCAAAGCTCATCTCTTTCTCTATCTATAGTCAGTATTTCTGAAATATCTTATTAGATATCTGTATATACATACAATACTATAGCAATATGATTATATCAATATATATGTATAAATCCTAGCTTACTTCACCAAAGGTACTTCAAAATTTAAATGCCGTCACCACTATAGCAACAGCCATAACTAGGTCTTAGCTCTTTCTAAATAAAATTTCCAACTAAAAAGAAACCAGGTCTTCTTGGAGAAATGACTGATATCAGGTCTGAGATAGGGAAAGAACAAGGTGAGTCCGTGGTGGATAAATCTTGTGAGAGAAAGCAAGAGTGTGCTTAACAATTGGCAGAGGCATATCAAAAAGTTCAGATGAACTGGCTTGAAGGGCTCCCACTAGTCAAATCCGTACAAGTAGAGTATCCAAAGGAATAAATGATGGTAATGGATGTTTAACACTTAAAATAATTCATGAATTCATTATAATTCTCAAAGTTTGGATGACCTTTTTTCAGAAGCAAATCAACAAAAGCACAGGGAATATGGAATTCTAAAAATCACTATTTTACATTCACCAGTGTAATAACTGATACTCTTAAGGATACAGGTAATTATAATCAATAAATTTTAAGCCATTCAATAAAAGCTATTAAGGCCAAGTACATTTACATGATCTCAACTATCACTATGGATCACTAATTAATTGTACCAAAAATGAATCTTACTTTTGGTGGAACACCACCAATTTAGCAAGTAGACCAATTTAGCATCATCAAATGGGTCAGACTACTACTGTGTGTCTCCTGGTAGAATGTGATATGAAATATAAGGTATCACCTCTATGGCATTCTTGCCAAAATATTTAATCTGAATCAAATTATTAGGAATCCATCAAATTCACACTGCAGAATATTCTACAAAATACCTGGACTAAACTCTTTAAAAATGTCTATGTCATCATAGTTTTAGATGTAAAAAAAAGTTGTGTTTTGACTCTTTTAAATCAAAATGCACTAACAAGAATTAAAAACCAAATGTCATGCATGGATTTTGATTGAAACCTGGAGGTTAAAAAAAAATAGACATAAAGAATATATTTGGGAGAATCTGAGAAATTTGATATGGTTTTCCCTTTAATGTTAAATCAATGCTAAATTTCTTATTTGTGATTTGATTGTATAGAATATGTAATGTAACCAAGTAGGGATGATGCCCTTCTCTTTAGGAAATACACATTTAAGTATTAAATGACGAAGTACCATGATATTTGAGATATACTTTTAAATGATTGAGCAAAAAAGTACATATGTATGATGTGTGTATGTGCAAAGATTGAAAAAGGGAAGAGAGAATGACAAAAAATGTTAATAATACTGAGCCTAGATAAAGTTTATACAATTGTTAATTATATTATTCTATATATTTTCTAATATTAGATACATAAACATAGTATATATATTAGATATTTCTGTATTTTAAAAATTGGACAATTTTAATATTAAGAAATATATCCAAAGGTAATATGCTTAATTATCTCACCATAAAAAGACCATAAATATAACAATATCGCTGTCCTTAAGAGCACTTAGTCTAATCATCTTATGTTCTGGAAAATACTCTTTTTGAAAAAGCTGTAGACAAAAAAGGAATTGTGAACTATCAATTGTAAGGCTTTAAGCATTTGTCAAACACATTTATCAAACTTTTTTTGTGTGTGCAGGACTATGGACTATATAAAAATCAGTATCATGGGCAATATTAAAATTAAAAGAAAATAAATATTATCCCTTAAAAACTTTTAAAATTATCCCAACATCAAATAATTGATGTTCCTCTTACTTTCAGTGATTAAAACATGATTTTTCTGTATGTCTTGTAAAATATATTAGGTTTTATATTTTCTGGTTTACTTTTAGGAATTTGCTAATTACATTTTTATGACTCTATTAACTCATAAAACCATTCAAAATATGAACTTAATATTTGATATATATTTAAAAAATCTGGTTTCTGCAGTTTATAAGCTCTCAAAGCCTCATTTCTCTCATCTGTAGAACAAGGAAAATAATATTACCTTTTTCATATGTGGATATTATAAACAGAACATTTCATGTAAAGCATAGTATAGTACTTAGTACATTGTCCAGACTCAGTAGTCATTTATATGACTGCTGAGTAGTCAGCAGTTATATAGACATTATTGATTATGCTTGCAGTTATCATATAATCACTTTAAATATGTTTCCATTCCTTGTTCCTTCAAGATACCAAGATATTTTATCCTTCTTTCCTGTTATCTGTAAGCAAATATCTGACAATCTGATTAGAAAATTAATTTTAAGTCATTCAGTTTTTCCCTTTATGGCTTTTCTAGTTATTGACCACTGGAGTCTCAGATTGCATCCAAATTTTCTGATCAAATATGGGACTCATTGGAAGAAAAGTTATGACCAACCTAGATAGCATATTCAAAAGCAGAGACATTACTTTGCCGACTAAGGTCCATCTAGTCAAGGCTATGGTTTTTCCAGTAGTCATGTATGGATGTGAGAGTTGGACTGTGAAGAAGGCTAAGCGCCGAAGAATTGATGCTTTTGAACTGTGGTGTTGGAGAAGACTCTTGAGAATCCCTTGGACTGCAAGGAGATCCAACCAGTCCATTCTGAAGGAGATCAGCCCTGGGATTTCTTTGGAAGGAATGATGCTAAAGCTGAAGCTCCAGTACTTTGGCCACCTCATGCGAAGAGTTGACTCATTGGAAAAGACTGTGATGCTGGGATGGATTGGGGGCAGGAGGAGAAGGGGACGACTGAGGATAAGATGGCTGGATGGCATCACTGACTCGATGGACATGAATCTGAGTGAACTCCGGGAGTTGGTGATAGACAGGGAGGCCTGGTGTGCTGCAATTCATGAGGTCGCAAAGAGTCGGACACGACTGAGCGGCTGAACTGAACTGAACTGAGAGAGAAAGTTATAGTAATTGTTGGAATGTAGTTAATTAAGGCAAGATATACTCATAGAGTTTGAAGTGCTTTACCCAGGAAGAGATGGAGCAGTTCACTCCCCTTATGAACATACTTCCACATCCTTCCTTGTCTTCACCTGCCTGCTGTCCACCTGCCTGCTGAGAACAGTAACAGTCTAGTCTAGATAATAGGTGCTATCTCACTTCAGCGAAAGCGTTGTTCAGTATCAGCTCACTCTCTTCTGCTGCTGTCCTGGACCTATTGCTTGGATCCACATCTCTTATTTTTCCACATACTTTTTAAAAAATCACTTCAGCCATTTATCCTTGCTAATGTATTCATTCCTCCGACTCACTTTGGAGTTTTCTTATTGTCCTCCAAGCAATGAACCTCAACTCTGTCTAGGCTAACCTAAAATTTATCTGTATATATATGTGTGTGTGTGTATATATATATATATATATATATACACACATACACACACACTTTTTATGTTGTGTGTCTGTGTGCATTTTAAAATAAGTGTCAGAATACTTAAGAAGCTTCCCTACACTAATAGAATTTTGGTGGAGGAAAAACTAAGGATCTAAGGGCAGGATTGAGGTCTATTTCTTGGTGGTCTAACACTCTATTTGTCTGTACAGTGCACCATGATGCATTCTTTTCCCTTGTAGCTTTTAGCCCATTGGGCTTATAACAAATTTTGAATTATGAAAACAATATGAATAGAAATTATAATCATACACTTTAATGCAGGGTTGTGTTTAGAGGTTATACAGTTCATATTTTCTATCAAGGCGGGAACTGCATCTGACAGAAGACAGTTCCAACTTTTATTTACAGCCTACAGAAAGAACTCCCCCCACCCCACAAGCCACACACATCAGCATGTACGTTGGGGACAATTTCTGTTCTTAGACAAAAGTATTTCCTTACTTTAAAAGCATCAATTCTTTGGCACTTAGCCTTCTTCACAGTCCACCTCTCACATCCATACATGACCACTGGAAAAACCATAGCTTTGACTAGACGGACCTTAGTCGGCAAAGTAATGTCTCTGCTTTTGAATATACTTTCTAGGTTGGTCATAACTTTTCTTCCAAGGAGTAAGTGTCTTTTAATTTCATGGCTGCAATCACCATCTGCAGTGATTTTGGAGCCAAAAAAAAATAAAGTCTGACACTGTTTCCACTGTTTCCCCATCTATTTCCCATGAAGTGACGAGTGCTGAAGAATTAATATGTTTGAACTGTGGTGTTGGAGAAGACTCTTGAGAGTCCCTTGGACTGCAAGGAGATCCAACCAGTCCATTCTGAAGGAGATCAATCCTGGGATTTCTTTGGAAGGAATGATGCTAAAGCTGAAACTCCAGTACTTTGGACACCTCATGCAAAGAGTTGACTCATTGGAAAAGACTCTGATGCTGGGAGGGATTGGGGGCAGGAGGAGAAGGGGACGACCCAGGATGAGATCTCTGGATGACATCACGGACTTGATGGACGTGAGTCTGAGTGAACTCCAGGAGTTGGTGATGGACAGGGAGGCCTGGCGTGCTGCGATTCATGGGGGCGCAAAGAGTCGGACACGACTGAGCGACTGAAATGAACTGAACTGAACTGAACTGAACTGATGGGACCGGATGACATGATCTTCGTTTTCTGAATGTTGAGCTTTAAGCCAACTCTTTCACTCTCCTCTTTCACTTTCATCAAGAGGCTTTTGAGTTCCTCTTCACTTTCTGCCATAATGGTGGTGTCATCTGCATATCTGAGTTTATTGATATTTCTCCCGGCAATCTTGATTCTAGCTTGTGCTTCTTCCAGTCCAGCGTTTCTCATAATGTACTCTGCATATAAGTTAAATAAGCAGGGTGACAATATACAGCCTTGATGTACTCCTTTTCCTATTTGGAACCAGTCTGTTGTTCCATGTCCAGTTCTAACTGTTGCTTCCTGACCTGCATACAGATTTCTCAAGAGGCAGGTTAGGTGGTCTGGTATTCCCATCTCTTGAAGAATTTTCCACAGTTTATTGTGATCCACACAGTCAGAGGCTTTCGCATAGTCAATAAAGCAGAAATAGATGTTTTTCTGGAACTCTCTTGCTTTTTCCATGATCCAGCAGATGTTGGCAATTTGATCTCTGGTTCCTCTGCCTTTTCTAAAACCAGCTTGAGCATCAGGAAGTTCACGGTTCACGTATTGCTGAAGCCTGGCTTGGAGAATTTTGAGCATCACTTTACTAGCATGTGAGATGAGTGCAATTGTGTGGCAGTTTGAGCATTCTTTCGCATTTCCTTGGGTAATGCAAGAATACTGGATTGTGTACCCTGTCCCTTCTCTAGTGGATCTTCCCAACCCAGGAATTGAACTGGAGTTTCCTGCATGGCATATAGATTCTTTTCCAGCTGAGGTGCCAGGGAAACTTGGTGTTTATGTATTTTCCCACAATTTGTAAGACATATGCCTGTCTTTATTATTCCCAAACACAAGGTGTTTTAGTACTTCTATTTATCATTATTATGACTGTAAATGTGTTTTGGTTATTATATAGTTACCTCAAAAATGTTGAGGCATCTCAGATATTCCTAACAGGCCAGCATCAAATTAAATTATAAAAAAGAATAATAAAATGAAATAAAACACATGTTTTATCATTTTAAATCAAACCAGAGAATACCATATGGCCTGCTATTCTAAAACTTAAAGAATCCCTAGTATATCTTATAAAATGGGCTTAACTTTTACTTTCTGATTCTGATATTGTATGAATTATTAAGGGAATGCCATAGAAGGGAAGACAGCTCCTATATCCAAAGAACACACTAGTTTTACTGTTGAGATTTTACTCACTATGCTATATTATTTCCATAGCATATCTAAAGTTTTAAGCTTCACACAGCTGCAGCAAAGAGGTGAGGTGAGAAGAAGGATACTGGTGAATAAATTGACATCTTGTCCATACTATGCCAAGAAAAAGCATTTAAAATACAATTGGCTTCCTTGTTACAATGGTATCTTCTCTAAACAATGGAAGAGAGGATTTGATGTATTTCAGTTATAAACATTTTACTTATTTCTTTATTCAGAAATCTCAGCAGGATCATATTAATTCTGAATGAAACATTTTCATCAATACTTGTGACACTGAATAGAGTGAAGATGTGACACAATATATAGTTAAAGAAAAGATTTTCCATGCCACCATTGCTTCCTACAAAATAATTTTGGTTCTTTTCCAGTTGTGTCATTTGCTGAACATATTTCATACGCATAAATAGAAACTGTTGGCCTCCCTTACCCTGAGAATGTTCATTCATTACCTTATCAAAACTCTCTGTCCTTTATTCTATTTGCTTCTTTCTATTTATCAGTACAGTTTGTTCTTACTCTCTGGTGGATCAAATAAGACTCATTCTTGTGAAAATATGTACACTATTGAAACTTCATTTGCAAAATAGTCAAGCAATATTCATTTTCATTTCATCTCATTTACATGATTCAATCAATTGCAGAGACACTATTTCATAAAATTTTGAATTTCAAATTATCTATATTTTAATTTTTAATCATAAAATTAGTATATTATTATACTAAAAATAAAACACACAATTCACCTAACAATAAAAGCTTAGTTTATGTCCTTCCATGTCTTTCTTTTAATCACACAAACATATTCACACCATATATACTTATGTGGGAAGTTTGTTTGTGGACTTTTTCCAAAATCAGGTTATACTACAAATATTTCTGAATACTCCTCTTTATTGTATCATGTTTTTAATGAATATCCTTACAAATTAGTAGATAAAGATATAATGCAATATTTTCTATTTCCTTTTGCAAATAAACAGGTATGGTGGTAGTTTAGCTGCTAAGCAATATCCGACTCTTGCTGCTCCATGGACTGTAACCCACCAGGCTCCTCTGTCCATGGGATTTCCCAGGGAAAGAATACTACAGTGAGTTGCCATTTCCTTCTCCAATAAATAGGCATATATAGGATTTATTTGCATAAATAAATAATCAATATAGTTGATTGATTAGTTTTTTGTTGTTGCTATTTTTTGTTTTACTTATTAAAATGTCTTCCCTGCTTCTCTCCTTCTTGATCTTCATTCTTCTTGTTAATTATCTGAATTAACAAAGAGTTATATTCTTTGTTATGTATCTATGTGTGCGTACATGCTCATTGATCCAGTCATGTTTGACTCTTTGGGACCACATGGACGCAGCCTGCCAGTCTCCTCTCTTCATGGGATTCTCCAGCAAGAATACAGAGATGGCTGCCATTTCCTACTCCAGATATATCTATGCACATAGATACAAATACATAATTATTTTCTTCACTGTACAATAGCTATGTAAAAAAATCTAAGCCCATATTAGTGGATGTGATCTATAATTTACATTGATTAGCTTCAAAATAATTACACAGTTCAAGCATAACTTGTTATAATGAAGAGGCTAAAAAGCCAACACTACATTTTCCTAACTCATCTGTAGGTAGTGCTCTGATTTGGGTGATGGATTATATGCAAAGTGTTCATTTTTATGATATGTTTCAGGGTAACTGCAGTAAGTTTTGGGAGTTTGCAGCTTTGGCAGCACCTTCCTGATTACTCAAGATCTTAATCATGGCTCTCTTGTCTTATCAGTTGAGTAGCATGGTTTTGGGAAACAGTGATATGCTGAAGCCACCTCACATCAGTTGGTGAGTGCTGGAGAGGTGGCTGCGTGGTGTTGGAGTGACTTTGAGGAGATACCTCACGTCCAAGGGCAAAGGAGAAGCCCCAGAAAGATGGTAGGAGGGGTGAAATCCTGTTTAGAATCAAACACCATACCTGCCAGAGATGCTTAGAGGGTTCAAACATACCTTGTGTGCACCAGGACCCAGAGACTGAGGCAGAACTGTGTTTGAATGTCTCCTGAAGAGGTTCAGGTCAGCACTGGACTGCTGCAGAGGCAGGGGCTCTGGGTGCAGTAGACCGGGCTATGGTATAATGCTCTTGGTGGAGGTCACCATTAACCCCACCGTAGAACCACCAAAACTTACACAGGACTGGGGAAACAGACTCTTGGAGGGCACAAACAAAACCTTGTGTGCACCAGGACCCAGGAGAAAGGAGCAGTGACCCCACAAGAGACTGACCCAGACTTGCCCGTGAAGGTCCAGGAGTCTCTGGTGGTGGCGTGTGTCAGCAGTTGGCTGCTGTTGGGTTGGGGGCACTGAGTGTAGCAGTGCCTGCAAAGGACCTTTTGAAGGAGGTTCCCATTATTTTCATTACCTCCAATAGTTTGGCCTCAGGTCAAATAATACGGAGGGAACACAACCCTGCCCACAAACAGAATTGGATTGAAGATTTACTGAGCATGGCCCTGCTCATCAGAACAAGAACCAATTTCTCCCTCAGTCAGTCTCACCCATCAGGAAGCTTCCATAAGCCTCTTGTCCTTATCCTTCAGAGGGCAAACAGACTGAAAACCACAATCACAGAACACTAACCAATCTGATTACATGGAACACAGCCTTGTCTAACTCAATAAAACTATGAACTGTGCCATGTAGGGCCAACAGGACAGACGGGTTATGGTATAGAGTTCTGACATAACATGGTCCACTGAAGAAAGCAACAGCAAACCACTTCAATAGTCTTGCCTTGAGAACCCCATGAACAGTATGAAAAGGCAAAAAGATAGGACAAGAAAAGATGAGATCCCCAGGTCGGTAGGTGCCCAATGGAGAACAGTGGAAAAATAACTCCAGTAAGAATGAAGAGACAGAGCCAAAGTAAAAACAACACCCAGTTGTGGGTGTGACTGGTGATGGAAGTAAAGTCTGATGCTGTAAAGAGCAATGTTGCATATGAATCTGTAATGTCATGTCCAAGAATCAAGGCAAATTGGAAGCGGTCAACCAGGAAGTGGCAAGAGTGAACATTGATATTTTAGGAATCAGTGAACTAAAATGGATCACAATGGGTGAGTTAAATTCAAATGACCATTATATCTACTAGGGCAAGAATCCCTTAGAAGGAATGGAATAGCCTTCATAGTCAACAAAAGAGTCTGAAATGCAGTACTTGAATGCAGTCTCAAAAGTGACAGAATGATCTCTGTTCATTTCCAAGGCAAGCCATTCAATATCACAGTAATCCAAGTCTATGCCCTGATCAGTAATGCTGAAGAAGCTGAAGTTGAGCAGTTCTATTAAGACCTACAACACCTTCTAGAACTAACACCCAAAAAAGATGTTCTTTTCATTATAGGGGACTGGAATGCAAATATAGTAAGTCAAGAAATACCTGGAGTAACAGGCAAATTTGGCCTTGGAGTACAGAATGAAGCAGGGCAAAGGCTAATAGAGTCTTGCCAAGAGAACACACTGGTCATAGCAAACATCCTCTTCCAACAGTACAAGAGAAGACTCTACATATGGACATCACCAGATGGTCAATACCGAAAACAGATTTATTATATTCTTTGCAGCCAAAGATGGAGAAGCTCTATACAGTAGCAAAACAAAACCTGGAGTTGACTGTGGCTCAGACCATGAACTCCTTATTGCCAAAATCAGCGTTAAATTGAAGAAAGTAGGGAAAACCACTAGATCATTCAAGTATGACCTAAATCAAATCCCTTATGATTATACAGTAGAAGTGACAAATAGATTCAAGGGATTAGATCTGATAGACAGGGTGCCTGAAGAACTATGGACGGAGGTTCGTGACATTGTGCAGGAAGCAGTGATCAAGACCATCCCCAAGAAAAAGAAATGCAAAAAGGGAAAATGGTTGTCTGAGGAGGCCTCATAAAGAGATGAGAAAAGAAGAGAATCTAAAGGCAAAGGAGAAAAGGAAAGATATACCTTTTGAATGCAGAGTTCCAAAGAATAGCAAAGGTAAATGAGAAAGGCTTCCTCGGTGATGAATGCAAAGAAATAGATGAAAACAATAGAATAGAAAAGTCTAGAGACCTCTTCAAGAAAATTAGAGATACCAAGAGAACATTTCCTGTAAAGATGGGCACAATAAAGGATAGATATGGTATAGACCTAACAGAAGCAGAAAATATTAAGAGGTGGCAAGAATACACAGAAGAACTATACCAAAAAAAAAAAAAAAAATTCTATCCAGATAATTAGGATGGTGTGATCACTTACCTAGAGTCATACATCCTGTGATGCGAAGTCCAGTTGGCCTTAGGAAGCATTACTTGAACAAAACTAGTGGAGGTGATGGAATTCCAGCTGAGTTATTTCAAATTCTAAAAGATGATGCTGTGAAAGTGCTGCATCAATATGTCAGCAAATTTGGAAAACTCAGCGGTGGCCATAGGACTGGAAAAAGTCAGTTTTCATTTTAATCCCAAAGGAAGGCAAAGCCAAAGAATGCTCAAACTACTGCACAATTGCACTTATCTCACACACTAGTAAAGTAATGCTCAAAATTCTCCAGGCCATGCTTCAGCAATACATAAACCATGAACCTTCAGATATTCAAGCTAGATTTAGAAAAGGCAGAGGGACTAAAGATCAAATTGCCAACATCCGTTGGATCATTGAAAAAGCAAGAGAGTTCCAGAAAAGCATCTACTTCTGCTTTATTGACTATGCCAAAGCCTTTGACTGTGGATCACAACAAACTGTGGAAAATTCTTCAAGAGATGGGAATACCAGACCACCTGGCCTGCCTCCTCAAAAAGTCTACATGCAGGTCAAGTTGCAACAGTTAGAACTGGACATGGCACAACAGACTGGTTCCAAATAAGAAAAGTACATCAAGGCTGTATATTGTTACCCTGCTTATTTAACTTCCATACAGTGTACATCCTGAGAAATGCTGGGCTGGATGAACCACAAGCTGAAATCAAGATTTCCAGGAGAAATATCAATAACTTCAGACATGCAGATGACACCACCCTTATGGCAGAAAGTGAAGAACTAAAGAGCGTCTTTATGAAAGTCAAAGAGGAGAGTGGAAAAGTTGGCTTAAAACTCAACATTCAGAAAACTAAGATCATGGCATCTGGTCCCATCACTTCATGGCAAATAATTGGGAAACAATGGAAACAGCAAGAGACTTTATTTTCTAGGGCTCTAAAATTACTGAAGATGGTGACTGCAACCATGAAATTAAAAGACAATTACTCCTTTGAAGAAAAGTTATGACCAACCTAGACAGCATATTAAAAAGCAGAGACATTACCTTGCCAACAAAGGTCCATCTAGTCAAAGCTATGGTTTTACCAGTAGTCATGTATGGATGTGAGAATTGGACTATAATGAAAGCTGAGCACCAGAGAATTGAAACTTTTTGAACTATGGTGTTGGAGAAGACTCCTGAGAGTCCCTTGGAGTGCAAGGAGTTCAAAAAACTCCATCCTAAAGGAAATCAGTCCTGAATATTCATTGGAAGGACTGATGCTGAAGCTGAAACTCCAATACTTTGGCCATATGATGCAAAGAACTGACTCATTTGAAAAGACCCTGATGCTGGAAAAGATTGAAGGCGAAAGGAGAATAATGGGATGACAGAAGTTGAGACGATTGACTGGCATCATCGTCTCAATGGTCGTGATTTTGAGTAAACTCCGGGAGTTGGAGATGGACAGCAAAGCCTGGTGTGCTGCATTCCATGGGGTCGCAAAGAGTCGGACACAGCTGAGCAAATGAACTGCACTGAACTGTTGTCCGTATTTCTTTTCTGCTTTGTCATTTTGATGGATGAAGTTGGACTTGGTGGATTGTTTGTATTACTACCTGCCTTGGGAAAGTTTTATGAGATAACTACTAGACTCAGGGTTCTAGTCTTAGCTTACTGGGTTACAGCACAATGGAAAATTTTTTCTAAATATCCTGAATAAAACTCATTACTTGTTTCAGAGTTCCTGAAACTAAAATTAGAAGAAGGTTTTCATCTTACATGCATGAAATTTAATTTTCACCTTCTGTTTCCTTATGTGAAAAAAAATGGAAAATGAGTAAGAAACATTGGAACCTACTAGGAAGAACTGTGACATTTAAAAGAATTGAGACACAGATGTCCTTGAGCCCCCTTTAATGACAGAACTGACCTTCTGCACCTCTGAAGATGATAGTTCTGTCTTTCTGGAAGATCATGTAACAACCACACCTAAGTCAGAAACCTTCCCAGAAAATGTCAACTTCTTTTCTGCCCTGCCACTGTTACCTACCATTAACTCCCGACCTGTAGCTGGAATCAGATGTTTGCATGCCCAAGGAACAAACTCCAAGGTATACTCACTCAAGAAGAGGGAAATTAAGACTTTTTTAAATAAATCACAGATGCAAAAGAATATTTACAAATATGGATTTTGAATTTACTTGACAAAAGAAGATAGGACAAATCCTAGTTGAGACTAAATTTGTTTAGTCTCACCTGGATTAACCCTAGGCGGTAAGAATGGGTGTCATTATTTATTTTGTTGACTGGTTAAATCTAAACTTATGGTGGTCTATGATGAATGGATTTGAGATTATAAAACTATTTGGTTTTGTTTTAGAGTAGAACACAAATCTGTTCCTATTAAAAATCCAAGTATACAAAGATATTGGTCCTCTCAAACCATGAGATGGGAATGAAAGTGAGATTTGAGGAGACTGGAGGCCCTCTGTTACAAACAATATTATAATTTCCTATTTGTGCTATGGATTTGGAAGATCCCCTGGAGAAGGAAATGGCAACCAACTTCAGTACCCTTGTCTGAAAAACCCCATGTACCGAGGAGCCTGGCAGACTACAGTCCAAAGATCACAAAGAGTTGGACACAACTGAGTGAGCACAACATTTGTGCAATCATGGTATAAGAAAGTTTATGAAGTGCTAGTTAAACAATGGATTTGCAAAAGTATGTTCATGGGAATGCTACACTTAATTTATCAGAAGTACCCTCTTACACACTTAACTATGTTCTCTAGAAATTTTTCTTTAACAAACCCTTGAAAAGTGGAGAAGTGAATATAAACGTGCTTGAAAGAAGTGTTCATCCTCTATAGTCTGAGAATAAAAATGGGAGATGCTGCCATTGTAGTTGCTTTACTGATTTCAAATTGAACAAAAGATGCAGTGTAGGACATCAGTTCTTAGGTTATCAAGATCCCTTTGATAAGGGCAATTTCACTTGAGATGTGATCTTAATAGCATCATAATTTCATTCTCTAAATGTTCTTTTAACTCATCTTCAAAGTGAGCTGTAGTCTTTATCAGGGTAACTATGTACTGATGGAACAGAAATAGGAAAAATGTAGGGGATGATTAGAGGGATTCTGAATGTCACAGTGGTACTCTCATCAGAGAAGAGGCTTATGGAATTTAAGTAATAAGTGTAGTTTTGGTCCAAGCTTGTCTCACACTGGTTCTAGTGGCATAGATGAGACTATGAACTCACCCTGTTGATGGTCTAGTAACTATGGTAGATACTGACATAATAACTCAGTAACATAGCGCATTGCCTCTTCCCTTCCCTTCCCTTACCTCTTCCCCCTAAACCATGGAGTGAGGAAAACTCAAGTGGAAATCTCTGGGTCATAATGATCTTTCAGAAGATATATCATATTCTGTTGGAGAATCAGAGAGATTAGGATCACCGCTAAAGCATTGGAATATGCAGCTGTAGTGATTCTTATCATATCCACATTCAAGTCTTATATTTATGCTTAAAGAGGACAGATTTTTCTTGGAGAATAATATTGACTATTGAAAATTTAATCATGTGATGAATCCAGTTTCAGCTGTGCCCCAGATGTGTTAACATTATTGGAGCAAGCCAATAAAATCAGGTTGTCAGGTTCCTGCTTAGGCACCAGAATGAAACCTCTCTGTTTCCCCAATAGTTTATACTTTGAAGTCACTCTTGGTGAGCCTTTTGAGAGTTATGCCAAAGTGGTAACTCAGAATTAGGGAAGATCATGCCACAAAGACCCACCATGTGATGAGAACATTTGGGTTCATTATTTACAAATATTTTCTCCAAATATATGGGTTGTCCTTTGTCTTGTTTATTGTTTCTCTTTGCTGTGAAAAACGCTTTTGTGTTTAATAGGCCCAATTTGTTTATTTTTGTTTTTACTTCCATTATTCTAGGAGATGGATTGAAAAAGATATTGCTGTGATTTATGTCAGAGAGTGTTCTGCCTATGTTTTCTGCTAGAAGTATTATAGTGTCCAGTCTCACATTTAGGTTTTTAAGCCATTTTTAGCTTATTTTTTGGCATGGTGTTAAAGAGTGATCTAATTTCATTTTTTTTTTTCATGTAGCTGTCCAGGTTTTTCCAGCACCATTTGTTGAAGAGACTATCTTGCCAACATTGTGTTGTCTTTCCATTTTTGTTATAGCATAATTGATGATAGGTACATAAGTTTATTTCTGGGTGTTCTGTCCTGTTTCATTGATCTATATTTCTATTTTTGTGTCAGTGTCATACTGTTTTGATCACTGTAGCTTTGAAATGTAGTCTGAAGTCAGGGAGCCTATGGTCAGGGAGCCTGATTCCTCCAGCTCTGATTTTCTTTCTCAAGAAAAGAAAGAATAACCAATAGAAATGAATAGCCAATAGGTTTTGTCTATTTAGAATCTTTTGTGTTTCCATATAAATTTGCGGATTTTTTTGTTCTAGTTCTGTGAAAAATGCCATTGGTAATTTGATAAGGATTGCATTAAATCTGTAGATTGCCTTGAGTAGTATAGTCATTTTGACAATATTGATTCTTCCTATCCACAAACATGATATATCTTCCCATCTCTTTTTGTCTTCTTTGATTTTTTCATCAGTATCTTATTGTTTTCCAATTACAAATCTTTAATGATGTGACTGACAAGACATTAGTCTTTGAAATTTACAAATTACTCATGATGCTTAACAACATAAAAATAAACAAGTTAGTCATAAAATCGACAGAAGACCTAAATAGACATTTCTCTGAAGAAGACATATAGATGGCCAAGAGGTACATGAAAAGATGTTCAACATTGCTAATTATTGGAGAAATGCAAATCAAAATCACAATGAGATATCACCTCACACCAGCCAAAATGGCTATCATCAAAAAATCCAGAAACAATAAATGCTGGAGAAGGTGTGGAGAGAAGGGAATCATTCTGCACTGTTGGTGGGAATGTAAATTGGTACATCCACTGTGGAAAACAGTATGGAATTTCCTTAAGAAACTAAGACAGGAAAAAAGACACAGCTGTGTATAACGGACTTTTGGACTCAGAGGGAGAGGGAGAGGGTAGGATGATTTGGGAGAATGGCATTCTATCATGTATACTATCATGTAAGAATTGAATCGCCAGTCTATGTCTGACTCAGGATACAGCATGCTTGGGGCTGGTGCATGGGGATGACCCACAGAGATGTTATGGGGAGGGAGGTGGGAGGGGGGTTCATGTTTGGGAACTCATGTAAGAATTAAAGATTTTAAAATAAAAAAAAAACTGGTTAAAAAAAAAAAGAAACTAAAAATAGAGCTACCATATGACATTGCAATCCCACTTCTGGGCATATATCCAGAGAAAAATATGATCTGAAAGGATACATGCACCCCAGTGTTCACTGCAGCACTGTTTGCAGTAGCTGAGACATGGAAGCAACTTAAATGTCCATTGACAGAGGAATGGATAAAGAAGATGTGGTATGTAAATACAATGGGATATTTCTCAGCCATTAAAAAATGAAGTAATTCCCTTTGTAGCAACATGGATGGACCTAGGGATTGTCATACCAAGTGAAGTAAGTCAGAGAAGGAAAAATATCATATGACATACCTTACACATGGAATCTAAAAAGAAATAATGTTGAGGTTTGACAGAAAACAGCAAAATTATGTAAATCAATTATTCTTCAATAATAAATAAATTAATTTAAAAAAGAAATGATACAAATGAACATACTTGCAAATCAGAAGCAAACTAATAGACTTAGAGAACAAATTATGGTTGCTGGGGGAATAATGGGTAGAAGGGATAGTTAGAGAGTTTGGGATGGACATGTACACACTGATATATGTAAAATGGATAACCAGCAAGGAACTACTAAATAGCACATGTAACTCTGCTCAATGTTATGTGGCAGCTTGGATGGGATGGGTCTTTAGGGGAGAACAGATACATGTATATCTATAGCTGAATTCCTTTGCTGTTCACCTGAAACTATCAAAGCATGTTTGTTAATTGGCTATACCTCAACATAAAATAAAAAGTTTAAAAAATAAAATGAAAAAAATGATTTGGGCTTTCAACTATGTGATATCCATCTATGTGATACCTCCCTCTGAGGAGGGAGAGTATAGGCTAGAGATTGAGTTCAAACATGGGATCAATGATTCAATGGGTGATAACTAGGTAATGAAACCTCAGTAAAATCTTTAGAAATTGAAACTCGGTGCTACTGCCTGAGATGAACACAACATTGTGCCAAGAGGCTAGTATGCCCTGCTGGCACAGGGAAAGAGCGTGAGTGCTGTACTCTGCATGTCTCCTCAATTGGCTGATCCTGATTTGGTTTATTTAAAATAATAAAACTATAATGATAACTAAAGCAACTTCCAGGGTCCTGCGGTTGTTCTAGTGAATTACAGAACCTGAGAGGTTTGTGGGAAACTCCAGGATTTTTAGCCAGTTGTTTAGAAGTACAGATGACCTGGGGAACCATCTGGAGTGAGGCAGTCACATTTGGACCCTTGCTTTATTTTTGAAATAGAGTTAATTTACAATGTTGTGTTAATTTATGTTGTATAATAGAGTGATTCAGTATATACTTGTGTGTATGTATGTATGTGTGTGGATATATATATATGTATGTATATATAAAAGTGAAAGTCACTCAGTTGTGTCCGACTCTTTGTGACCCCATTCTCCAGGCCAGAATACTGGAGTGGGTAGCCTTTTCCTTCTCCAGGGGATCTTCCCAACCCAGGGATTGAACCCAGGTCTCCCACATTGCAGGTGGATTCTTTACCAGCTGAGCCACAAGGGAAGCCCAAGAGTACTGGAGTGGGTAGCCTATCCTTTCTCCAGGGTATCTTCCTGACCCAGAAATTGAACTGGGGTCTCCTACATTGCAGGTGGATTCTTTACCAACTAAGTATCAGGGGAGCCCCATATGTATATATAGAATTGTGTGTATATATATGTATATATATACACACTTAAACTATTATTTTCCATTATGCTTTATCACAAAATATTGAATATAGTTTCCTGTGCTGTACAGTAGGACTTTGTTGTTTGTTCATTCTATATTTAATAGCTTGCATCTGCTAACCCCAAATTCCCACTCCATTCCTCCCACTTTAGCAACCACAAGTGTGTTCTCTATGTCTGTGAATCTGTTTCATAGACAAGTTCTTTTTTATCATATTTTAGATCCTGCATGTAAGTGATATCATATGATATTTGTATTTTTCTTTCTGGCTTATTTCACTTAGGATGATAATCTCTAAGTCCATCCATATTGTTGCAAATGGACTTATTTCATTCTTTTTTATGGTTGAGTAGTATTTCACTGTATATATACCCCACATCTTTATCCATTTGTCTGCCAAAAAAAAAAAAACCTTTAGGTTCTTTCCGTGTCTTGGCTGTTGTGAATAGTACTGCTATGTACATTGGAGTGCTTGTATCTGTTTGAATTATAGTTTTGTCCAGATAGATGCCCAGGAGTGGGATTGCTGAATCATATGGCAACTCTAATTTTAGGTTTTGAGGAAACTCCATACCGTTTCCCATAGTGGCTGTTGCAACTTACGTTCCCACTAAAAGTGTAGTTGGTGGTGGTTTGGTGGTTTAGTTGCTAAGTTGTGTCCAACTCTTGTGACCCCCATAGACTGTAGCCTGCCAGGCTCCTCTGTCCATGGGATTCTCCAGGCAAGAATACTGGAGTGGATTGCCATTTCCTTTTTCAGGGGATCTTCCTGACTCAGGAATTGAACCTTGGTCTCCTGCTTTTCAAGCAGATTATTTACCCATTGAGCTACAAGGGAAAATCCCTCAGTGTAGAAGGGTTCCCTTTACTCCACACCCTGTGTAGCATTTATAATTTGTAGATTTTTTAGTGATGGTCAATCTGATCATTGTGAAGTGGTATCTCATTGTAGTTTTGATTTGCATTTCTCTAATAAATAGCAATGTTGAGTACCATTTCATGTGCTTCTTGGCCATCTGTATGTCTTCTTTGGATCATACTTGTTCCAAATAGGAGAACTATTTAGTTCTTCTGCTCATTTTTTGATTGAGTTGCTTGGTTGTTTGTGGTTGAGTTTCATGATCTGTTTGTATATTTTGGAGATTAATCCTTTGTCAGTTGCATTGCTTGCAAATATTTTTTCCAATTTTATATGCTGTTTCTTTCATTTTGTTTATAGTTCTTTGCTGTACAAAACTTGTAAATTTGATTAGGGATCCTTGTTTTTTAACCTGTGGCATCTGATATTAATCCTTGGTGATCAGTGTCAGAACCGAATCGCTTTGCAGTGTTTTATCCACTTATGAAATATTTTACAAAAAAAAAATTGTTTTCCATTTGATAGGGAAAATATTTGTGCTATGATAAATGTAACTTCAAATATTGTCTTTACAAATTGTTTATTTAGTTGGTTCTACTGCCATCCAGTGAGACTAAGAGTTTATTCCTTTATACAACTGTTAGCTTTATAATAATCTAATGGTCATATCCTATAAAAGAGCTATAACACCTTGTATTAATAAATGCATCACTGCCATGACTGTCTCTGTTTACCATTTTAACTCCAGTGACTAGCGATAGGGCATAGTATATAACATGTTGTTGCTGTTCAGTGTTCAGTCACTAAGTGTTGTCTAACTTTTTGGGACCCCATGGACTGCAGCATATCAAGCATGTCTATCTCACTGTATCTTAGAGTTTGCCCCAAGTTCATGTCCATTGAGTCGGTGATGCTATCCAGCCATATAGCACGTTATGGCATATAGCGTGTAAGGGCCCAAATACTTTGTTAATGTTGAAGATTGATAAAATGGGAAATTTTTCTACTCTATGAATGTTCTATTCTGATTGACCAAAAAAAAAGGAAAGTGTATGTACTGTGGATAAAATGTAACTAAAATCATTTATTTCACAGAATTTTTATTCTCTTCCATAATTAACTTACAATGTAATGAGTTGGATAAATATACATACTATAATTCAGAGGTTCCCCACTAGGCTGCCACAGATATATTACAGAGTTGCCTCTCTTCAAGGATTATCAAAGATCTCAGTCAGTTTCTTCTAGACACATCAGGACCTTCACAGAGGGATACTCAAGCAGAATTTGCTACACACATTACCTGTAGGCTGCAAATACATCCAGCTGCAAACCATCACCCACTACTTTGATGCACGGCCAATGAGATTCTAAGAACTGGTCACATACCTCACTCAACAAACTGCAAATGCTCCCTGGCTCCTCACAGCAAGAAGTCGACTGCTGCCAGAAAGGGGATTCCAGATCCAAAAATATGAAAATCATGGTGAACTGTCCAACTGATTGCCAATAAAATTGAGGGGAGACCAGAGAGAAAGGAAGCAGGCAGATACTTAAAAGGGTATTATGTCACAAATTCATGTCAGTTCCTTAAATTAGGACAGCATTACTATGTTTAAATGCCTGATAATAAAATACTTCAATTGCACTCAAAGTCTAATCATATTATCAGTCTTTAACATTTTTTTTTTCTTACTGAAGGATGAGGAATAATGTGGATTCTTTAAATATCACTTTTACTAATATGTTTTTGGATGATGGTAAAACTTGGTTTATAATTTGTCATCTACATATGAGTTTCTTGAAGATAGTTACCCATAAGACTCTGAAAATAATCAGTTAAAATTCTTAATCACTTAAGTTTAAGTGATTAAGAATCACTTAAATCACTTAAATTTAAGCCTAAAATCAAATATAAAAGGTTTATGTTTGTGGCACATACTCAACTATCCCAATAATAATTTTTGCATTTCCTTTGCTTGAAATTATTTAATATACTCAAAAGAAAATAAATTTTAATGCTCAACAACATGTAGACAATTGTTGTGGTTCAGTTCTGGGCTAAGCAATCTTAGTCATTTTCCTCACGTGACATAAAGTATAAAAGTTTGGGAAGTACTGCTGTAGTGGAACTGAAAAACTCATTTACCACAGAAAAGATAGTATAAATTTGTATTTAATTGATTCATTTCATTGTATTATACAGTAGTGTTTTATTTTTAAAAGATATATATCAAGGTTTCTTGATATCTGTTTATTAGATAAAACTTAGCAGTGATACACTTTAAAATTATATATATATATATATGCAGACGCTTTACCCTCTGAGCCACCAGGGAAGCCCATATGTATGAATATAAACACACACATCTTTTATTCATTAATTTTTAATAAAGGAGTACCTAAGATACTTCCCAGGGAAGGAAAAATATTGTCAAGATACATTATATTTTTAAAGCATTAAAAGATCAAGCCAGAGGCATAGCTTAAGGGCAATAATATTCATCTTACAGAAAAATTGGAAATGAGTACTTAACTATTATATAAGAAAAGAAATGAAAACTGGCTTATTAATGGTTGCTAGTACATAGCTTAATGAGAAGGGATTCAAAATAATACTAGAAAATATTAACCTACTTAACCTCAATAGATGATGGAAGATTTGGGCTAGCATAAGGTATGCCTCAGGACTTGCTTAACATGAAAGTTGTGAAAGAAAGGTGTTCTTATGTCTGATAAATGCATTAATAAACTCTGTACTTTCTCCTAAGTTTTACAACTTAATATAATACTATGATGTTTAGTATTCCTTTTAAAAAAGTGATCATTGAAATAATTATTCAAATGATCCTGGAAAAGACATCTGTGTCTGCAAGTAATTTGCTTTTATCTAAATCAGTATATTTAAATACTGAATAATACTCCAGTAATTTGTCTAGTATCTTTCTCTATTTTGTCTGTAGATGAAAACTTAGTGATGGAATAACAGAATTTTAGAGGTGAAAAAAATCATCAATCTCAGCTCCTTCCGTAACTGAAGAAATCAAGCTAAGAATAGGCTAAATACCTTTCTTGACTCTTTAGTGTCTATAATTTTTATATAGCCTCCCTCCATATGATTGAAAATATCAATGAAAGAAGATCACAATATTTCCCAGTATACAAAAAGAGCTAAGTGTTAATATGTATTGAATGTCAATATATTCAAGGCACTGCACTAAATGCTTTCTATATTTAGTTCTAGCCACAATACTAATATGTTGACAAGACCGTCTCTCTTTTACAAGAGAATAAACTCAGTCATTGAAAGGTTCTAAATAGTTACCAATTTACGTGTCTATTTAGCTGCAAAAACAGGATTTGAATGCAGGTGCTCTAGTTTTCTAGATCCAATGGGCTTTCTCACAATAATTAAACTGCTTTCCATGAGCACAATAGAGCATTGTTGTTGTTCAGTTGCTACGTCTTCTTTGACTCTTTTGCGATTCCATGGACTGTAACCTGCCAGGCTCCTCTGTCCATGGGATTTCTCAGGCAAGAACACTGAAGTGGGTTGCCATTTTCTTCATCCAGGAGGTCTTCCTAACCTAGAGATCAAACCTGAATCTCCTGCCTTGGCAGGTGGATTCTTTATGACCTGGGAAGCATATTAGAACATTACTGGTACTCTATTCTTCAGTGATAACCCTAGCTATTCACTTAAGAAAGTGAGTGTACTCAGTAAAGGTAAAGTTGTTTGTGTGTGTGTGTGTGTGTGAGAGAGAGAGATAGAGGAAGAGAGAGAGAAATCTGTGATTGGACTTAAAATTTGGGTCTGTTTTTCAAACTCATTCCAGGTATCAGTTTAAAAATGAGAGAAATAGATTTAATTGAAGTTCATTGACATAAATACTTGAACGGAATTTCCAGGACAATAGTCTTTTTCAAGAGGTAATAGGGAAACTGAACTCTATGAAAACTAGGACTACTCATTTTTACTGATTAGCAACTTTTACCTTAGAGATCTGTAAGTTTGTTGTTTTTATATTTCTGTATACTTTTGTTTTCATCAGATGCCCAAGGGTCCTAGATCACTCATATTGCAGGGACATATATCACCATACAATTTCACATATTATGTAATTCAGTCCTAGTAAATTTCACTGAAAAAGACCCTGGGAAAGATTGAAGTCAGGAGGAAAAGAGGGTAACAGAGGATGAGATGGTTGGATGGCATCACCGACTCAATGGACAAGAGTTTGAGCAAACTCTGGGAGATAGTGAAACAGGGAAGCCCAGGACAGCTGCAGTCCATGGGGTCACAAAGAGTTGGATATGACTTAGCAGTTGAACAATGAAAGACAAACTTCATTTCCAGTTAGCCCAAATCTACTCACTTTGACTTCTGAAGCTCATAGTTTGTCATTAAAGGCACTGAAGTGAAGTGAAGTCGCTCAGTCGTGTCCGACTCTTTGAGACCCCATGGACTGTAGCCTACCAGGCTTCTCCATCCATGGGATTTTCCAGGCAAGAATACTGGAGTGGGTTACCATTTCCTTCTCCAGGGGACCTTCCCGACCCAGGGATCCAACCCAAGTCTCCCAAATTGGAGGCAGGCTCTTTAACCTCTGAGCCACCAGGGAAGCCCATGTATCTTCAATTCCTTTTCTGAAACTTTCCTTCACTGCGGGGTCTCATTGGATCCTGTATGCTGAATCACTACTTCCCACTGTAGAACTCACTTTCCCTGTGCCATTCACTTTAGGACCTAGCAGTGGAAGAAAGGTCCTCCATTTACCCTGTTGCTATATACACATCTAGTGTTTTAGTATTGTAGTTGAAAAATACTTCCATAAAGAAGAATTTCAGACATTTTGATGTATGTGACTAAATGGTAACTAAGTGGAATCTGTTATGAGGCAAGTATTCCCAACCATACCATATTAATTTAACATGGAATGTAACTCATACCTTTTCCTATTGATGTCTTTATATACCAAGTATCTTTCCAATTTTCTCTGCTGCTGTGCTGACAGTTCACATCACAGCACAAGGGTCAGCACGAGGACAATTAGATAAAGCAGAGCACTACTGAACACAAAGAAAACTACTTACTCTCTGGGTGAGTTCTAGAGAAGCATGTCATTGCAGAGGAAGAGTATTGCACCATTAAGTTACCATTATCAATTGCCAGCCCCCCAAACCCACCAAAAGACATATTTCTTGTTTTATAATGGTAAAAGGGAAGCTTCCAGAGAGTTTTTCTTTCTACATACAATCTTAGTAATTATAGAAGAAAATATTGTCCCTAGTATAGGATAAAGTTCCCATACTCCCAAGTTGTCAAATTGGTCAATTTCCAATATTATTTTCAGAACTTGGAATTTTTTTTCATCTTCTAAGTTCATCTCTCTCTCTCAAACACACATACATATTTTCAATTATATATACTCACTATGTACTTATGTATTATATTTAATATGATGTTGTATATATTATAAATAAATTTTAATGCATTCTAGCCATTTGGCCAATTAACTTCACTCCCCTCTAGCCTAAACATCTGTGGTAGAATGATATTGGTAGGAGCCAGGCTGTAAGAAAGGATAATTTCACTGATGATAAAATGGTCAAGGAAATGAGAGATTTGAATTGGACAGATCATTAGTGTGAAATTGGAACACATTTAAGATTATGGCAGAAAAATTGTGATGAGAGGAAAAGAATGAGTCCAGGATGGAAATTTTTATATAATGATGAACAGTGACAAAGAACTAAGTAAATGACAGAAATGAAAGTGAGAATGTAATTGTAGAACAATGAGTCTCAGTGAAGCAGGGAGAGAGGCATCAATATAATTGGAATGACTTTGGAATCAAGATCTTGGTGTATATGAGATATGAAAGAATGCACTACTTACACTTGAGGAAGCATGAAGTAAATTTGTTCCTGAAAGCCAATTGTCATTTGAGACTCAGATGGAAATGACATTCAGAGGTAGAGAACAAAGGGAATTAGAAAAAAAAATTACAGCAGAAATTCTGAAAGACACAAGAAAAGATTTAGCCAAGATAGGGGAGCAAACAGAAACTGGATACAAAGCAAAAAAGATCAAACCATTCTAAAGAAGAGTAGACTAGAATATAAATAACAGGCGGGTGTGTTAACACATTAGTCAGTGACTCATGATAGATGCGTTAGAGTCTTGGTAGATTTCTTCTTGATGATGTCTTGGAAGGCTGGTGTTTATGATAAATTGTCTGCATTCTGAGAAGGAAGGCTTGCTATTTGTTATGGAGTGAGGTATTATCTTCTGCAGAAGTTGGTATCTGTAAGAATATGTATATATGAGTGGCTGGGAAAATAAGTGTTTTGCTTGGTCACTGGAGGAAAGAAAATGTCTAAGAATATTAACCTTAATTTCAAAATAAATTCAAATAAGGCTATCATCAGTACATTACTGTTAAAAGTCTATATACTAAATTTTATCAAAGGATAAGAAGTCATTCTGTTTCAATATAGAATCCTGTCTCAGTGTTTGTCTGAGGACTCAGGCTAACAAAGGCACCAAGTTCCAATAAAAGGCTAATAAAGGTACCAATTTCCAAAAAAGCAGAATTGCACAGGAGAACATTATTGATCCAAAGGACATACAACATCATGGCAACAAATTTTAAATTTTAACTAAAACTGATAAATTCATTGCACAAGGTCTTCTATCTCTTATATAAATTAAATCCATGCTTAAAAACTTTCCCATAAACTTAGTTACAAGTCCTAACATCTTTACTTCTGGAACCCAAAAATGTAAAGAAAATATAACACCAAAATCAAAGAAATTTTTCCAGAAAGAGAAAACTCCTTGTGATTGAGTTGATGTGGTTTGAAAAAATTTGATACTGAAATCTATATGTCAGTCTCCCTGATAAATATTGATATAAAAATCAAAGCAAATTCTTAGCAAATGAAAGACATTGATGTGTAAAATTGATAATACATTATAATTACTTTGGAATACAAGTTTTGCATTTATTACAATAACAGAATATCATAAAAATCAAATGGAAAATATATATTTATGATTAAAAACACAATAAACTATGAACAAAAAGGCTTTTAACCTAATTATGAATATCTGCAAACATCTACAGCAAATATTAGGCTTAATAAATTATTGTAAAGTTTCCTCTGGAGAGTATCGGAGTGATGTATTAATACACTGGAACAATCAATATTGTAAAGATATCTATTGTCTACCTATTTAATTATGTTAATATACAAATTTATGAAATTCTATTAATAAAAATCCAGGGATTCTTTTTTTGGTAAAATATAAAGAGGAATTAAAAATGTATGTAGAAATTCAAATTGGCCTAGAATATCTGAAATCATATTGAAAACAAAAAACAAAATTGGAGAATAAGATACATTATAAAGCTAAAAATATTGTGTGGTATTGACTAAAGGCTAGGTAAATAAACAAATGTTATAGAATAATGAATCCAGAAACAAACACATACAGGTATAGTGTCTTGATATTGTCATTTATAACAATGGGGACACTGTACTATAAGTGGAATATGTATTTTTCAATAATTTTGCTGGATTACATGAATATTTACTTGGGCCACTACTTATACTATATGCAAAAATCAATACCATATAGCTTGTGTATCCAAATGTGAAAGACAGTACAATTATAAAAAATAAAAAAATGCCTTACAGGCCAATTCTGTGACATTTAAAGTTCTTAATCAAATGAAAAGTAAAACCACAGTGCCAAAAATTTAAATAATATATACTATTTAATAAATATATGTTATACTTTAAAATAATATTTAATAAATATATATAATACTTTAAATAATATTTAATAAATATATAATATTTAATAAATATAGTTAAAACAATATTTAATAGATACATTATATTTAATATATATAGGTGCTACATATGTATCTAAATAATCTGCATATGTAGCAAATATATATACATATATATTTTTTTAATTTTTTATTTTTACTTTATTTTACTTTACAATACTGTATTGGTTTTGCCATACATTGACATGAATCCACCACGGGTGTACATGTGTTCCCAAACATGAACCTCCCTCCCACCTCCCTCCCCATAACATCTCTCTGGGTCATTTCTAAAAAATTAATTTAAATGGAATATATATATATACAAAGAAATATATATATATAAAGAGTATATACCTAAATAACTATATAAGTAGACACCACAGAAAAAGGGATACCCCAATGGCCAAAAAATGAAAAAATGAAACAGTGATCGATAATAAATTTTTTTAAAAATAATCAAATTAATCTCCATACACAGCTACCAAAATGGACAAAACCAGAATTAAAGATACCAAATTTTGATTAAATCATGGAGAAAGAGGAAGAAAAGAAGCAATGGGGAACTTATTCATGCATGTTCCATAGAAGACATGTTTGAATATTATTGCTAGCAATGTTATTCATAATAGCCAAAAACCTATCAACAGAAGACTGGTTAAAAAAAAATTGTGCTATGTTAACATATGGTAGTAAAATGCAACTATGAGAATGAAAAAAATCCAAAATTATTATGTTCAACAACATGGATGAATCTCACAAATATAATGATACTTAAAAAATATAGTTACAAAAGAATAAATGTGTATAACTTACCTATACAAAGTTCAGTCACAATTAACATTAATATATAGTATTAGAAGTCTGGTTTATATGTGATAGCAACTGGAAAGAGGCAGAGGAATGACTTCTTGGACACTATTAATGTTCTAATATTTGATACAGATAGTGAAATGAGTTTGATGTCTATGAAAATTCAGTCTACCATTATGAATTATGAAAGTTTTATATGTATGCATTGATTCAATTTTTATTTAAATTAAAGCAAATTGTTACTGCAAAAAACTCCAGAGTTACTTTTAGAGTGAGAAAAATTTATCAGATGATTCCAATAGAATTACTCTCCTTTATAATTGGCCAGAATTGTTTTCCATGACCAATAACTGGCTCTATCAAAGGAATAGATTTATCAGATTCAGTTTAGTTCAGTTCACTTCAGTCACTCAGTCATGTCTGACTCTTTGTGACCCCATGAACCACAGCATGCCAGGCCTCCCTGTCCATCACCAACTCCCGGAGTTCACTCAGACTCACGTCCATCAAGTCAGTGATGCCAGCCAGCCATCTCATCCTCTGTCGTCCCCTTCTCCTCCTGCCCCCAATCCCTCCCAGCATCAGAGTCTTTTCCAATGAGTCAACTCTTTGCGTGAGGTGGCCAAAGTACTGCAGTTTCAGCTTTATTCCTTCCAAAGAAATCCCAGGGTTGATCTCCTTCAGAATGGAGTGGTTGGATGGACTGGTTGGATCTCCTTGCAGTCCAAGGGACTCTCAAGAGTCTTCTACAACACCACAGTTCAAAAGCATCTATTCTTCTGTGCTCAGCTTTCTTTATAGTCTAACTCTCACATCCATACATGACCACTGGAAAAACCATAGCCTTGAGTGGACAGATCTTTGTTGGAAAAGTAATGTCTCTGCTTTATAATATGCTGTCTAGTTAGGTCATAACTTTCCTTAATCCCCTGAGGAATATGACTGGAAGATATATAAATAATATTAGAAAAGTTAAAGTGAAGTCTTTCAGTTGTGTCCAACTTTGCAGACCCCATGGACTGTAGCCTATAAGGTTCCTCCATCCATGGATTTTTCCAAGCAAGAGTGCTGGGGTGGGTTGCCATTTCTGTCTCCAGTGGATCTTCCCGACTCAGGGATCTAACCCAGGTCTGCCACATTGCAAACAGATACTTTTACTGTCTGAGCCACCAGGGAACAACAACAACAAAATAATATTAAGGTTCTGTTATTAAGGAAAACATACTAGAAATGGTCTTCACAACTGCAAATTTTTTAAAAATTGCTCTCATACAATTTTGTAATAAGTCACTTTTAACTTTGCTCTGTAGACAAAAGTCATAAGATACATCTTGGAAAGTTGAGCTGATTTATGAACACTCATACTTTACTATTTTCTTTTTATAAAGTGTTTCACTCCTGATAGGATCCCTTCTGTCTTTGTTTCACTGGTCTTGGAAGACTATAGAAATGTATTAACATATATGTTTGAATGAAAAAGTGCCATAGTTCTGCAATGCAATTGTATCATCTTGCCTGTATCATATTTTATTTGCAGTAATTTTATATAGCTATAGAGATTAATGACTTCACTGTCAGCTAACTTGGTTTCATTTGACTATATTTTAATGTTATGCATACTTGCTACTTTATTCAATCAGCCTAGACTCTGCTATACACAGAACCAGTTTTGAGTCAATTGAGTGATTTCTGACTGGGTCATTGTGGTGTGCTTAATCACTCAGTCGTGTTTGACTTTGACCCTATGGACTGTAGCCCCGCCAGGCTTCTCTGTCCATGGGGATTCTCCAGGCAAGAATCCTGAAGTGGGTTGCCATGCCCTCCTTGAGGAGACTTTTCCCAAAGCAGGAATAAAACCCAAGTCTCTTGCATCACAGGCAGATTCTTTACCATCTGAGCCACTAGGGAAGTCCATGAATACTGAAGTCGGTAGCCTATCCCTTTTCCAGGGGAAAATCCCGACCCAGGAATCGACCTGGGGTCTCCTGCATTGCAGATGGATTCTTTAATCATCTGAGCTACAAGAGTCATTACAGGTGGGTAATTAGTTCATTACAGTAAAAATAATGTCAGCGCTTGTGTGTAGAGGTACATTGATATTAGCAAAATACAGTTTAAGTAAACTTACATTTGTAAATATGATTCAATCCAGAGGCAAAGATACATTACATTTAAACTTTCCCTATTTAATTAATTCAACAAATATTTGTTAAGTAACTAATACATCCAAGTACTCAGTTAGGTCTCTAGGATGGAATAGTGAACAAAAAGCAAAATATTCATTTTCTTGTAGGGTGTGCATTCCAGTGGCATAAGGCAGACATTACAAATAAGAATAGTGTAAAATAGGAATTACTGAGCATTTGGAATGTTGGAGGGGGAATAGTTTCCAACTTTCAACAAAGCAATCAGGATAAATCTTATTAGAATTGCAGCATTTGAACTAAGACTTAGGTAGGTGAAAGGGTGACTGAGTGAAGAAGAATCCAGTTGAAGAAAACATTCTGCAGATTCCTGCAAGACTGGAGTATTCCTTATATATTAAAAATAAGGACAATAATGATGCCTTTTTGTTTAAAGCAGAGTAATCAGGAGGGAGAATAGTAAAATATGAAATTAGAGAATAATTGAGGCCATTACAGGCCGTTATTAGAAACTATCTTTTATTCTGAGTGAAAATATTGCTAGATTTTGAGCAAAGGAGGGAGGTAAATAGACTTCCATTTGAAAATGATCACTCTAGCTGTTGTGTTTCAAAGCAGGAAGAGAAGGGCAAAAACAGGAGCTGTAGAAAGACTATTTCAATAATATAGGCAAGTAAGAATAAAGACAGTGGCTCAGAGAATAGGTAGCTATAAAGGTGATGAAGCATTGCTACATTTTGCATATAATATTTTAAGTCAGAGCCAGTAAAACTTCCTACTGGACTGGATTTGAGGGGTGAGAAGGAAAGTTTGGCCTTTAAACTAAAAAAAATTAAGATTCTGTCAAATAAGATGATGAGTGTTGCTAGAGAAGAAGGTTTAGCCAGAAAGATCAAGAGTTTGGTTCAATAAGAGATGATCTGAATTATCTACTAAATATCCAATTGGAGATGTCTTGAAAGCAGTTGAATTTATGAGGTCAAGCAAGGGGATGAAGTATGAGCTGGGGGAAAAAATGGGTGTAATCACTAGCCTATAGTTGGCATTTAACATTATGATAATGAATTAGTTCATCAAGAAAATGAGTGAAGCTTGAGAATAGAGGAACACCTAGGACTAAAAGCAAGGACATTTCATTTTTAAGAGGTTCGAGGACAATGGTAGGAATTCACAAAAGTGCTAAGATAAAGTTGAGTGAAAAAAAAAATTCCAGGAGAGAATGATGTTATTAAATTTTAAAATTAGGTATGTTTTACATAGTACTTTTGATCATATTTAATCCCTAATTTTGTCATTTTTGCCCTGTTTGCTTAAATATAGTTTAAAATATTTCAAGTATTGAAGTAGTAAAATTTTTGTTTCAGTCTCAAAAATTTCACTAAATTTGTTGAAGTAAACATGTACATGAAATCTGCTTATGAAATTCAGATAATACCCATGATACTATTCTATGCCAGATCATATATTAGAATCATAGTATAAAATACCTGTAATTGTAAAAACACATTTCATATGCAGAATGGAAACTAAAGCAAACACAATCAAAAACTAATATATATTACATCCTCAGAAACGTATATATTTTATGTGTTTCTTTATGTTTAAAAAGACCTCTTTCTACAGTATAGATTAACAAAAAAATAATCATGGTCACAAATACAATAGATATGGGAAAATATGATTCATGAAACAAAATGAATTACCCGAGAAAATATTTGCCAAGGACATATCTAATTATCCAAAATCACAAAGTTCAACAATAAGAAAACAAGCAACCCTGTTAAAAAATGCACAAAATACCTGAAGAGAACTTCATCAAAGAAGATATAAAGTTTAATATAAGAATATGAAAAATGTTCAACATCATGTCATTAGGAAATTGAAAAGTAAAACAGCAATGAGAAACTCAGTTCAGTTCAGCTCAGTCGCTCAGTCTGTCCGACTCTTTGCGACCCCATGAATCGCAGCACGCCAGGCCTCCCTGTCCACCAACTCCCGGAGTTCACTCAGACTCACGTCCACTGAGTCAGTGATGCAATCCAGCCATCTCATCCTCTGTCGTCCCTGCTACACTCCTATTAGAATGACTAAAATCCAGAACACTAACAGCACCAAATGATGCTCAGGATGGGGAGCAACAAGAAATCTTATTCATTGCTGGTTGCAATGAAAAATAGTATAGTCACTTTGGAAGGTATCACGGCAGTTTCTTATAAAACTTAGCATCAGTTCAGTTCAGTTGCTCAGTCATGTCCGACTCTGCGACCCCATGAATCACAGCACTTCAGGCCTCCCTGTCCATCACCAATTCCCGGAGTTCACTCAAACTCACGTCCATCGAGTCCGTGATGCCATCCAGCCATCTCATTGTCTGTCCTCCCCTTCTCCTCCTGCCCCCAACCCCTCCCAGCATCAATCTTTTCCAATAGGTCAGCTCTTCACAGGAAGTGGCCAAAGTACTGGAGTTTCAGCTTTAGCATCATTCCTTCCAAAGAAATCCCAGGGCTGATCTCCTTCAGAATGGACTGGTTGGATCTCCTTGCAGTCCAAGGGACTCTCGAGTCTTCTCCAACACCACAGTTCAAAAGCATTAATTCTTCAGCGCTCAGCTTTCTTCACAGTCCAACTCTCACATCCATACATGACTACTGGAAAAACCATAGCCTTGACTAGATGGACATTTGTTGGCAAAGCAATGTCTCTGTTTTTGAATATGCTATCTAGGTTGGTCATAACTTTTCTTCCAAGGAGTAAGCATCTTTTAATTTCATGGCTGCAATCACCTTTATTAGTAATTGCCCAAACTTGGAGGCAACTGAAATGTGCTTCAATACATGAAACAGATAAATAAACAGTGGTACACTAAAGAATGGAATAGTATTTAGCACTAATAAGAAATGAGCTATCAAGACAAAAAGACATGAAGGAATCTTATAAATCCATAATACTAAGTGAAAAAAGTGAATCTGTAAGGGTTATCTCTATGTTTATTCCTAGCTCAATCTCTGTACTATAGGATTCTCACTATATGACATACTGAAAAAGGCAAAACTATGGATACAGTAACAAAATCAGTAGTTGCCAGGGATTGGGAGAAGGGTTGGGAGAATAAGCAGAGCACAGAAGAATTTGGGGATAGTGAAACTATTGGGTATGATACTATAAAGGCAGCTATGTGTCCTATGGATTTGTCCAAACCTATAGAACGTATCACACTAAATGTAAGCTCTGGTATAATATATGGACTTTGAGTGATCATTTTGTGTCAATACAGGTTCATCAGTGTTAACAAATATACTGTTCTGGTGTGGGATGTTGATAATAGGGAAGGCTGTGCGTGTATGGGGAAAGGGAATATGTGGAATTCTTTGTGCTTTCCAGTTAATTTTGCTGTGAAACTAAAGCTGATGTCTATTTTTTAAAATCAATCAATAAAGATAATCCTCTGATAAAGTAAGATTTAAGAGTGATTTAAGCCCATATATACACAAGAGCCCTCAAAAAAAAAAAATGGGCTGTTCATAAAAAGGCTCACAGTGAATTAGCTGAAAGTGTTGTCAAGGATCATAGTTTTCAAAAAAAAATGCCTGAAAAATAAATTATTCTATCTATTTAAAAATCTAATTTGATGTACACTATTTGGAACTGTTCTGTCCTGTCTGCAGTATGAAAGAAAGAATATTAGTTTAATCTTTAAAACCCTTGTTTTCTTAGTTCCAACTACCTGATTTTCAAATATGTCAATGCCTATGTGCTGGATTCTATTATTAAATCAGAAATGCCAAATTGCTGCTTTTTAGTAAACATTGCTATTCAGACTGGGTTTGAGCTGATTTAAATGTATATGTTCATCTAATTCCTTTACTTTTTTCCTTTCTGCTTTATGATCAATATACTTTTTGACATTTTTCTTATTTGCACACTGTGTTAGGGAAAGCCATGAAAACTAATTTCAGAGGTGAGTTCCAATCATCCATAAAGCAGGTTGGATTTCCTCTGATATAACTATTTACTTCACTGAGTCATGGAGATCTTTTAGCTAAATAGTTCACATGATTATTTTTTCATAGTGTTCAAGATGCCATTTAAATTTCAGATTTCTGACTTGAATGGCATATTTTTCTCATTAGTTTCTCTTAGATATCACTTTCCTCATTAATGTCTTAAACAAATATGATTTTCAGCTATTGAAAATACATTTGCTCCACTTTAAAGATAAACATTTACAATAGAATGTAAATTTTGCTGATGTGTAAGATAGAGCTGTCTTACAGCTGGACAGACTTATCATCAGATTGCCATAGTATGTAATTTTGTCAATGATAATGATAACATGGACTGTCTAACAATTCATAAAGTGCTGTTTAAAGTTTGAAACTAGATAATTCCCAGGACTAGCTTGTTTAGACTTAGAGACATGTAGATTGATGACTTAGACCTGGTTTCAGTTCAGTTCAGTTCAGTCGCTCAGTCGTGTCCGACTCTTTGAGACCCCATGAATCGCAACGCACCAGGCCTCCCTGTCCATCACCAACTCAAATTCTGGCTTGGCTCTAATACTATGTGTGCATATGTGCCAAGCTGTTTCAGTTATATTTGACTTTTTGTGACCCTATGGATTGTAGCCTACCAGGCTCCTCGATCCATAGGATTCTCCAGGCAAGAATACTGGGGTGGGTTTCAGTGCCCTCCTCCAGGGAATCTTCCTGACCCAGGGATCAAACCAATACCTCTCATGTCTCCTGCATTGGCAGGAGGGTTCTTTGCCGCCAGTGCCACCTGGGAAGACCCTGTGATACTAATGGGACATACAATCCCATTGGAAAATTTTGCTCAAGTTCTCTGAAAACCAAGATTCCTTATATTCATCTTCCTGGTTCATACTCCTGAGGCAAAGTGTGCCCTGTGAAACTAAGACAGTAGCCTGTGTAGTGGTGTATAGAAGTCTCTTGGGCCCCAGATGTTTATTATGCTTTCTTTCTCCTGCTAACCCATATTTACTACCTTGGGTGAAGCCTGTCACTAATATACCCTGAGAAATCTTGGGAGTCCTTTCTATTGCCTGTGAAGTTGTTGGCTTGAGGTGGCTTAAGGAAGTGTAACTAATAACTTCTTTAATGTTGAGTTCCAAATGCATCCTCTCCCAATATAAAATTTCCTAAAGAAATAAAATATAACATTTTAAAAATATGTGAATACACAGGAATACTGTTTTTCATTTAAAATATATTGGAGTCAAGAATTAATGTTCTGTTTTCTTCATTAAGTAAATGGTTAAGAGCTTGGGCTTTAGATTATATCCAGATTTCAATTTGATTCTGCCCCTTGTTAATTCTGTGACCCTGGGCAAATAACAAAAAGTATTTGTGCTTCAATTCTCTATTATGTAAGATGTGAATAACAATAGCATCTAACTCCTAAGATAGTTTTGAGGATTAAATTGTGATAAATCTGAAATCTACAGATAAATGAATCATAATATTCATTGTTAATAATTCCAGTTAGGGTGTAACAGAAGCAGAAGAGATTGGCAGAGGTGGCAAGAAGACACAGAACTATACAAGAAAGATCTTGATGGTGTGGTCATTCATTAGGAGCTGGACATCCTGGAATGTGAAGCTAAATGGGCTATAGGAAACATTACTTAAAGCAAATGGAGGTGATGGAATTCCAGCTGAGCTATTTCAAATCCTAAAAGATGATGCTGTTAAAATGCTGTACTCAATATGTGAGCAAATTTGGAAAATTTGGCAGTGGTCACAGGACTGGAAAAGGTCACTTTTCATTCCAATCCCAAAGAATGGCAATGCCAAAGAATGATCAAACTACAGTGCAAGTGTGCTCATTCAATGCTAGTAAGGTTATGGTCAAAATCCTTCAAGCTAGACTTCACCAGTACATGAACCAACATGTACTTCGACATGCACAAACTGGGTTTAAAAAAGGCAGAGGAACCAGAGATGAAATTGCTGACATCTGTGGATAATAGAGAAAGAAAGGATTCCAGAAAAATATCTACTTCTGCTTCACTGAGTATGCTAAAGCCTTTGACTGTGTGGATCACAAAAAACTGTGGGAAATTCTCAAAGAGATGGAAACACCAGACCACCCAACCTATCTCCTGAGAAACCTATATGTGGGTCAAAAAGCAGTAGTTAGAACTGGACATGGAACAACAAACTGGTTCCAAATTGGGAAACAAGTATGACAAGGCTATATGTTGTCACCCTGCTTATTTAACTTACATGCAGAGTACATCATGTGAAATGCCAGGCTGGAATCAAGATTGAAGGGAGAAATAACAGCCTCAGATATACAGATGATATATGATATCTACCACTCTAATAGTAGAAAGTAAAGGCAAACTAAAGAGCCTCTTGATGAGGGTGAAGGAGAAGAGTAAAAAATCTGGCTCAAAATTCTACATTCAAAAAATGAAGATCATCGCATCTGGTCACATCACTTTATGGCAAATAGGTGGGGAAAAAATGGAAATAGTGACAGATTTTATTTCTTGGGCTTCGGAATCATTGCAGATGGTGACTGCAGCCATGAAATTAACAGACGCTTGCTCCTTGGAAGAAAAGCTATGACAAACCTAGACAACATATTAAAAAGCAGAGACATTACTTTGCTGACCCAGATCTGTATAGTCAAAACTGGTTTTTCCAGGAGTCATGTATGTATGTGAGAGTTGGGCCATAAAGAAAACTGAGCACCGAAGAATTTATGCTTTTGAACTGTTTGGTTGAAGACTTGAGAGTTCCTTGGACAGTAATGATATCAAACCAGTCAATCCTAAAGGAAATCAGTCCTGAATATTCATTGGAAGGACTGATGCTGAAGCTGAAACTCCAATACCTTGGCCACCTGATGAGAAGAACTGACTCATTTGAAAAGACCCTGATGTTGGGAAAGATTGAAGGCAGGAAGAGAAAGGGGCTACATAAGATGAGATGTTTGGATAGCATCACTGATTCAATGGACTTGAGTTTAAGCAAACTCCAGGAGATAGTGAAGGACAGTGACACCTGGCACAGCTGCAGTCCATGGGATTGCAAAGAGTCAGACATGACTTAGCAACTGAACAATATCAGCTATCAAGAAAAAACCTTTTTTATGTTTTTAATCAAGCTGTGGGGAATGTTAAGACTGTCTTGGTCAGAGTGTACATGTGTCCTCAGATAAGACACTTTAAACTAAGGTCAAAGAACCTTAGTAGGGGTTCACTGGAGTGAGTTTTCAGAGAAAGCAAATAGAATAATGGTTAAGACTTGACAGGAAAAGCACTATTTATTTATATTTGTTTAAGTATATTTGTGAGGAAAAGAGTGAAAACAGGTGCCAAGGAGTCCAGTATATATTTCAAGGCATGACATAGAGGAAGTTAACATTGATGGGCCTGAGAATAATTTTAGCTCAACAATGATATAGACTGAAATGTGATCCAAGTTCAATAAACTATTTCCTACATCTTGAGCTAATGCAATAAGAAACAAAGGAGTTTAAAAGAGAAAGGAGAGAGAGAGAATTTCAGAGCTGGTAAAGTGTCAAATGGATGGAGCAGGGTTAAGATATCCTCAGGAAGTGATGGAAGAGGAAGTAAAAGGAAGGAAATAGTAATAGAAAAAGTGAAGGATAGCAATATTGATTCATTCAAAATGTTTGAGATCAAGGTGTAACCAGCTGTCTTAAAGCTCAACATTCAGAAAACGAAGATCATGGCATCTGGTCCCATCACTTCACGGGAGATAGATGGGGAAACAGTGGAAACAATGTCAAACTTTATTTTCTTGGGCTCCAAAATCACTGCAGATGGTGATTGCAGCCATGAAATTGAAAGACGCGTACTTCTTGGAAGAAAAGTTATGACCAACCTAGATAGCATATTCAAAAGCAGAGACATTACTTTGCCGACTAAGGTCCATCTAGTCAAGGCTATGGTTTTTCCAGTAGTCATGTATGGATGTGAGAGTTGGACTGTGAAGAAGGCTGAGTGCTGAAGAATTGATGCTTTTGAACTGTGGTGTTGGAGAAGACTCTTGAGATTCCCTTGGACTGCAAGGAGATTCAACCACTCCATTCTAAAGGAGATCAGTCCTGGGATTTCTTTGGAAGAAATGATGCTAAAGCTGAAACTCCAGTACTTTGGCCACCTCATGCGAAGAGTTGACTCATTGGAAAAGACTCTGATGCTGGGAAGGATTAGGGGCAGGAGGAGAAGGGGATGACAGAGGATGAGATGGCTGGATGGCATCACGGACTCGATGGACATGAATCTGAGTTAACTCCGGGAGTTGGTGATGGACAGGGAGGCCTGGCGTGCTGCGATTCGCCTGGGGTCGCAAAGAGTCGGACGTGACTGAACGACTGAGCTGAACTGAACTGTAACCAGACTAACTAACAAGCAGCACACAAAGACCATGAGAGAAACAGGCAAGCAGCAGATAATGCAAACAAAACACTGGGCCATGGGCAACCAGATAGGAAAGGGTAAAAAACAAAATTTTCCTAGAGCTGAATATTATTATCTCTTCCTAAAAGAAGAGGGGACAAAACGATTAAACTGAAACAAACAGAATTCTGTAAAAGACTAATGGCTTAAAAACATTTTTTGACCAAGCTCCTGGCGTCTCCTTAAGACTTTTTCCATGTACTCCCTTATACTCCATCTATTTACAAGATCAGCAAAGGCCTGTGAGGCCTTTCGCAGTTTGCAAATGAAACCTTATGAGAAAAATGTATGTATAGTAGTTGTCTTCCTTCAGTTAAACTGCTACTTCTCCTATTTCCTTTTTCTTGTTCTTCAGTACTGTAAAAACAGGGCAATACTAATCCAGGAGTCAAGCATTTGCTCCTTTGCTAATTGATGTCTAATGTTTTGCATATTACTTACACTCTTTACACTATTGTTTCTTTATGTTTAAAATTGGGGGTGGCCTAGAGTGTTCTCTAAAGGTGACTTTCATATTTGAAACATCACAGTTCTTGCTATCTGCTTATGAGTGCTGCTCCAGTTATCTTGAGTTAAGGTATTCTTCTAAATATAGTCCTTGTACCCAGGAACATTGTGAAGACTACAATGTAATAAATTAAAATTAGGCTGTAAATCTCTCAGTCCTCCTGTCAATTGTCTCAACCAACAGTCACCATGGATATTTTTTTTCTTCTTATATTTTTAGTATTCTTATTGTGAATAACTTTCAAACTCACCTGCTAAAATCTATTGCCATGTAAAGATTTTAATTGCCATGAGGTAGATTAGACTTTATTTTCTAGTTTTATTCTTTTAATTAAACAACTGATGAATATAACATATCAAAATTGTATATCAATATAAATATCTCAATGCTGGTAAAAGTTTAACATGAAATCTTCTACAAATTAGCTACTGAGAATTAAAAAAACAAAAACAAAACCCTTAACAGATTAACATAAATCAGCATGTATATTTTGAATGTTCTTTGTAACACAAAATCACCAGGTGGAAATATATCTAATAATAAATCCAGAGGAAAATAATGTTCCTTTAGGAATAAAGAAGAAAAGCTTTAGCTTTGTCAGCACTCTCAACAAATATGTTTCATTTCCAGTTAGAAAAGCCATTGCATCAGTCCCTGTAGATCACAGAGCAATGTAAGTGGCGTAAAGGCAAGACAATAAAGCTTCAGAAGCTCATTGATAACAACCATAACCTTAATGATCATATGGTTAGAAGAATTAAAAATAAGGTATTTCTGATGGGCTTGGTGGGAGAGAAAGTGAAGCAAATAATTTGGTGAAACAGTTCAAGAACTTTTTATTTCTAACTTTAATTTAGCAGCATGATACAAACCTCCATCCTTATAGAATTTTTAAAACATGATTAGTATTTGAACCTTTTAGAAATATTTTTTAATAAAGATGAACCAACATAATAATAGTAAAGCAGAAAACAGGTGATTTTAGCTGTTATTTTCATAACTTAAACCTTTTCATTTTTTTATCTTTGCGTTTATAACAATCATTTCTAGTGAACTTGCCATTCAATTTGTCTTTGCGTTTATAACAATCATTTCTAGTGAACTTGCCATTCAATTTGTCTTGAGTTATTTTATATAAAGAAATGTACTGACCTTTCAGTACTGTCAAATTTTGTCTGGGAACATTTGTTAGCATAGCCACCTATTGAGTGTCCTATGTTGCCTTGAATTGTATCAGAAAAGAGTATATATTTAGAAAATGATTGATAAGGTCAAAAACTACCCAATATTTCTCTTAAGAGCTTATTACAGGACTTCTAGGTGGGGTATTCTAGAATTTGTGAAGGCTTGAGTGCATAGGACAAAGGTCACCTTGTCTGACCTACTCACCTTTCTTTATTTCATTCTGTAGAATCTCATTACAGAAGTGTTCTACTAAAATCAATGCTTCCCAAGCATTTCATATCCAGATTTTTCCTGAAACAGATTAGACTGCCACCTGCTTGGCATAGAATATGATGCAGAGAACTTGGCATGTCTTGATCTCTTTAAGACTATCACTTTTCATTTCTTTCAGTTATTCTTTACAACAAGAAAGGTTGTTAGTAATGTCTAGCCCGAGATATAAATGGCTCTTATAAGGAAAATCCTTGGATTTATTTTTTGTACATTAACAGCGTAAATGGAAGCTTAAAATAGTGATAAAGAGCTTGTGATCTTGAATCAAACTGCCTGATTTAACTTTTATCCTTATCAGTAATTATATGAAATTGGTCAAATTACTTAACCTCACTTTTCTTAGTGCGTGTGTGCATGCTAAGTCACTTCAGGCGTGTCTGACTCTGTGGGACCCTATAAACTGTAGCCCACCAAGCTCCTTTGTCCATGGGATTCTCCAGGCAAGAATACTGGAGTGGGTTGTCATGCCCTCCTCCAGGGGATCTTCCCGACCCAGGGATCAAACCTGCATCTCTTATGTCTCCTGCATTGGCAGGTATGTTCTTTACCACTAGCGCCACCTGGGAAGCCCTTTCTTAGGTTTACTTATCTGTAAAACTGGTATAAATATAATAAAACACACTTAATGATTTTATAAAAGTTAACTGAATCAATATCTATAAAGTACTTAAAAGAATGATTCTTACAAAATAAACACAACTGATTATTATTATCTATTCAAGTTATGCTAATTTTCTTTTGCTTCTGTTTTCTTAGTAATATTTAAAAGTTATTGTTTTCTTTAGTTGCTAAGTCATGTCTGACTCTTTGAGACTCCATGGATTATAGCCTTCCAGACTCCTTTATCCAAGGGATTTTCTACATAAGAATACTGGAATGGGTTGTTTCTTCTCCAACGATTTTCCTGACCCAGGGATTGAACACATGGCTCCTTCTGTGACTCCTGCTTTCTAGGGAATATGTTCAATAAATAACGAGAATACTGGCATAGGTTGTTTTCTTCTCCAGGGGATCTTTCTGACCCAGGGATTGAACACATGGCTCCTGCTGTGACTCCTGTTTTGCAGAATTCTTTACTGCTGTGGCCCTGAGGAAGCCCATTTAAAAATTAGGGCCATCAAAAAAATACTTCTGGAAATAGAACTGCCATATGACCCAGCAATCCCACTGCTGGGTATATACACCGAGGAAACCAGAATTGAAAGAGACACATGTACCACAATGTTCATCGCAGCTCTGTTTACAATAGCCAGGACAGGGAAGTAATCTAGATGTCCATCAGCAGACGAATGGATAAGAAAGCTGTGGTACACATACACAATGGAATATTACTCAGCTATTAAAAAGAATGCATTTGAATCAGTTCTAATGAGGTGGATGAAACTGGAGCCTATTATACAGAGTGAAGTAAGTTAGAAAGAAAAATACCAATAGAGTGTATTAATGCATATATATGGAATTTAGAAAGATGGTAACGATGACCCTATATGCAAGACAGCAAAAGAGACACAGATGTAAAGAACAGACTGTTGGACTCTGTGGGAGAAGGCGAGGGTGGGATGACTTGAGAGAATAGCATTGAAACATGTTATTATTATTATTATGTGTTATTGAAACACATATATTATCATAAGTGAAATAGATTGACAGTCCAGGTTTGATGCATGAGGCAGGGTGCTCAGGGCTGGTGCACTGGGATGACCCTGAGGGATGGGATGGGGAGGGAGGTGGGAGGGAGGATCAGGATGGGGAACATATGTACACACATGGTTGATTCACGTGAATGAATGGCAAAAACCACCACAAAACTGTAAAGTAATTAACCTCCAGATAAAATTTAAAGAAATATAAAATCTTCTTATAAGTGAGTTATTATGTTCAATATATAACTTAGAAGTCTGTTTTAATTGTATTAAAACTTCCAGAAATACACAAGTCCTTCTGAACTCCAAGTAATGAACAGCTATGTGTGTACATGTGCTTAGTTGTCTCCATGGACTGTAGCCCTCCAGACCCTGTCCATGAGGTTTTCCCAGAAAGAATGCCGGAATGGCTTGCCATGTGCTTCTCCAGGGGATCGTCCCAACCAAGGGATTGAACCCATGGCTTTGAGATTCCTGCGTTGTAGGCAGATTCTTTACTGCTGAGCTACTGGGGAAGCCCAATGAACAACTATAAGGTGGCCTTAGACGAGGTCTTATCTTACAGAATTTTCTTCCATTTTTCTCTCACAAGATAATAAGTTTATTTATAGCATAGACTTTTTGTTTCCTTTTATCTGCTGTAAACTTTTATAGGATTTATCAGTTTTAGTACCTGACATGTAAATAGACTTCCTTCACAGAAAACTCTACTGTGGTTGCCCTTCTTTTTTGAAGGATTGGGCTAAAGCAAATAAGTTCTGTAATGTAAGTCTCCCAGGGGCAGTTATCTAATCAGAGTATAGACATATTGATAAGGGTAAACAATTCTTACATTGTCAAAACTGATGAGGTGACCTGGATACAAAAATTCTCCCCCAAAACAAGGATGCTGGTGATTACCTCAGTCCATTATAATTATCTTTCTACAGATTTGTACTGGGATACCTTCTGCATGTCTCATTAAAGGCTAAGGGAATAAATTTAGCCAAGTATTTTCTTATTACTCTATTTTTTGGTAGCTTCTTAATTATATCTACTAGTGATGATTTGAGTAGATGATTTCTTTACTCCTTTGGAACAAATGTTCTCAAATATTTGTGCTTGAAACTAAGACCTGAGTAAGTAATTACTAATGTACTAATCTTTGATTTAAATCACTCATTAATGTATGAAAAACTTTTCAACAGAAACATTTTAACATCTGCCTGACACAACTATTTGCCATGTCTGCCGTTCTGTCTTTCCATGCAGGGATTTTAAGAGCATGGAATTTTCACTGAAGGTTATGATTCTGAAAGCTCAGCTTCTCTGTACACTGGTGCTGAACTGAATCTTGGAGACAGAATTTTGGAGAAATAGAAAAGTATAGCTTTATTACTTTGCCAGTTAAAGGGGTCACAGCAGGCTAATGCCCTCAAAATGTGTGTCCCAACTTGAAGATTATTGTGAGAAGTTTTATAGTAATCACTCAAAGATGGTATGATCAGTTCCTGCACATTCTTCTGATGGATTAGTGGTGAGATAAGTAGGAGTCAGCAACATCAACCTTCAGGTTTCAGCTGGTCTGGGGTCTGCATGCTTATGGGCACATACCATCATTAATCATTAACATCTCCCACCTGGAGGGAGTTTTAGTATCTGCAAAAGATATTGGTGTATCCAAGGCCTTGGCCCAAGGCTGTACTATTGTTTCACTTGACTGTTTCTCCCTGGTTGCACATCCCTTCCCTCTCCCAATTAGGAACTGCTTGAATGTGCCCCTTGGAACCTATGGAGGCTGAATAAAGGCTGTTTCAAAGAAATGGGGGACACAGAAAGTCTGTGCCCAGGAGCTCTGCAAGGCCCTGCTCCATATCAGGTACATTTTGATAGCTGATTCAGTCTCTTCAATAGACTCAGAATTTCTATATCTTCTTGTCTCAAGATTTGTCAATTGTGTAATTTGAAGAATTTATTGATTTCATCCAAATTGACAAAGTTATTGACATAAAATTATAAATATCTTCTCAATTTCTTTTAAATATTTTTAAATTTCCCTTTTGGTGATTTGTATTTCTTTTTTCCTTAAATAATCTTGCAACAAGTTTTTCCAAATTATGTTAAAAGGCATTATTATAAATCCATTGTTTATCCATATTTTATTCACTTTTACCTAAAGTCATTTTTAAAATACATATCTCATCCAGAATATTACCTTAAATTTCATTGTCATGTTCAATTATTCTCTTACTGACTGTGACAGTTCCACAAGCTTTTCTTGACTTTGATAACCTTGACCATTTTGAAGGGTACTGGTCTGGTGTTTTAAACTAGGATTTATCTGATGTGTTTTCATGATTACTCTGGGATTATGGGATTTGGGGTGAAAAGCCATAGAGGTAAATGCCTTTCTTATTGCACCAATGTTCCAGTGAAGTTGAGGTTCTTCTTTCATTGCCAAAGAATTCAGAGATGAAGTGACAGGTAAGAAGTAGACTTATTTAGGGAGAAACACACTCCACAGACAGAGTGTGAGAGAGCTCCGAAATATGGCATGGCTAGTTTTTATGGGCTGGGTAACTTCATAAGCTAATGAGTGGGAATTACTTCAAGAAAATGGAGGAATATCCAAGAATTGGGCCACTGCCCATTTTTTGATTATTTATGGTTGGCCACAGAACTATCATGATGCTGGTTGTTGTTCTTTAGTCACTAAGTTGTGTCCAGCATTTTGTGACCCCATGGACTGCATAGGCCAGGCATCCTTGTCCTTCAGTATCTCCTGGAGTTTGCTCAAACTCTTGTTCATTGAGTCAGTAATGCTATTCAACCATCTTATCCTCTGTTAGCCTCTTCTCCTCCTGCCCTTAATCTTTCCCAACATCAAAATCTTTTCCAGGGAGTTAGCCAAAGTATTGAAACTTCAATTTCGCTATCAGTCCTTCTAATGAATATTCAGGGTTGATTTCATATAGGATTAATTGGTTTGATATTTTTGCCATTGAGGGGCTCTCAAGAGTCTTCTTCAGCACAACAATTCAAAAGCATCAATTCTTTGGCACTCAGCCTTCTTTATGGTCTACCTCTCACATTCATACATGACTACTGGAAAAACCATAGATATGGCTATGAGGAGCTTTGTTGGCATACTTTTTAATATGCTGTCCAGGTTTGTCATAGCTTTCCTCCCAAGGAACAAGTGTCTTTCAGTTTCCTGGCTGCAGTTACCTTCCACAGTGATATTGGAGCCCAAGAAAATAAAATCTGCAAAGGTGAATCAGGGTTTATTCAGTTCAATTCAGTTCAGTCTCTGAGTAGTGTCCGACTCTTTGTGACCCCATGGACTGCAGCACGCCAGGCTTCCTTGTCCATCACCAACTGCCGGAGTTTATTCAGACTCATCCATTGAGTCAGTGATGCCATCCCACCATCTCATCCTCTGTCATCCCCTTTTCCTCTTACCTTCAATCTTTCCCAGCATCACAGTCTTTTCAAACGAGTCAGCCCTTCACATCAAGTGGCCAAAGTATTGGAGTTTCAGCTTCAGTATCATTCCTTCCAATGAACATTCAGGACTGATTTCCTTTAGGATGGACTGGTTGGATCTCCTTGCTGTCCAAGGGACCCTCAAGAATCTTCTCCACACCACAGTTCAAAAGCATCAGTTCTTCAGTGCTCAGATCACACATGACTACTGGAAAATCATAGCCTTGACTAGATGGACCTTGTTGGCAAAGTAACGTCTCTGCTTTTTAATATGCTATCTAGGTTGGTCATAACTTTTCTACCAAGGAGTAAGAATCTTTTTATTTCATGACTGCAGTCACCATCTGCAGTGATTTTGGAGCCCCCTAAAATAAAGTCTGCCACTGTTTCCACTGCTTCCCCATCTATTTGCCATGAAGTGATGGGACCAGATGCCATGATCTTACTTTTCTGAACATCGAGCTTTAAGCCAACTTTTACACTCTCCCCTTCACTTTCATCAAGAGGCTCTTTAGTTCTTCACTTTTTGCCATAAGGGTATTGTCATGTGCATATCTGAGGTTATTGATATTTCTTCTGGCAATCTTGATTCCAGCTTTTGCTTCATCCAGCCCAATGTTTCTCATGATGTACTGTGCATATAAGTAAAATAAGGATGGTGACAATACACAGCCTTGATGTACTCCTTTTTCTATTTGGAACTGGTCTGTTGTTCCATGTCCACTTCTAACAGTTGCTTCCTGACCTGCATACAAATTTCTCAACAGGCAGTTCAGATGGTCTGGTATTCCGATCTCTTTTAGAATTTTTCTCAGTTTATTGTGATCCACACAGCCAAAGGCTTTGGCATAGTCAATAAAGCAGAGATAGATGTTTTTCTGGAACTCTCTTGCTTTTTTGATGATCCAGCTGATGTTGGCAATTTGATCTCTGGTTCCTCTGCCTTTTCTAAAACCAGCTTGAACATCTGGGAGCTCACAGTTCACGTATTGTTGAAGCCTGGCTTGGAGAACTTTGAGCATTACTTTACTGGCATGTGAGATGAGTGAAATTATGTGGTAATTTGCATTCTCTAGCATTGCTTGTCTTTGGGATTGGAATGAAAACTGATCTTTTCCAGTACTGTGGCCACTGCTGAGTTTTCCAAATTTGCTGGCATATTGAGTGCAGCACTTTCACAGCATCATCTTTTAGAATTTGAAATAACTTGGTTGGAATTCCATCACCTCCACTAGCTTTGTTCATAGTGATTCTTCCTAAAGCCCACTTGACTTCACTAAGATGCCTGTCTCTAGGTGAGTCATCACACCATCCTGATTATCTGGGTCATGAGATCTTTTTTGCACAGATCTTCTGTGTATTCTTGCCACCTCTTCTTAATATCTTTTGCTTCTGTTAGGTCCATACCATTTCTGTCCTTTATTGAGCCTATCTTTGCATGAATTGAAGAGATCAGGGTTTATTAGAGGAAATTTAAAACAGTAAAAGAACAGAATACACATTATTTCCTATTAAGTATACAGAGAGCTATGCTTAAACCAGACAATGTTGAAGTGGACACACCATGGAGAAAACTCCAGAAGACAGAATGAATCCTCATAAAATTCTGCATATTTATAGGAACATCAGGGAAGGAAACACCTGGGAGACTAGAAACTTCATAGTTGAGAAAGTGGACTTACTAGAAAAGGAAAATTTCTGAAAATTGGCATTTGTACCAGCCTGCCTTTTAGGGAGGTAACTCAGATTTCCCAAGGCAGTTCCATGCTATTCTACTGAAAGGGAAAAGCAATAAGCCTTCAGAGTATGAGTTCATCTCTCCTCATTCTTATCTTGATTTAACCCTGGATTTCATTAAAAATATTCTAAATTTTAGTTTTTAATACCTTCACAGCATGGAGTTGAATACAGTAATTAAGGACATGTGTAAATATCTTTGTTCAACATCTATACCTCTTTAGATGTTTAGAATTAAAGTTTTGGGTTATTTATTACTTTAAGTTCATAGACGGTTAACTATGAAGATAATTTTGATTGTGACTATATTTTTTTTTTTAAAGGCAGCAATGTGATTAAAATTCACTTGTGAGGTATTTCATTAAGGAGGAGTTCATCATTTAAGTATGGGATATAAATAACAAATTAGACCTACTTTTAAACAGAGGTGTGAAATGTTTCCTTGAGATTGTTTTCATGCATGGTCAGTCCAGTTTCAGTGAGTTTCAGTGAAATGTATATATTACACTTTAGCCATAATGGCTATATAATTTATAAAATTATAAAATTTTATTTTGCTTAATTCACAGATTGAATTCTAGGAACCTAGATCACTTTTCATTTCTTACTCTCCTCCCAGATACAATGAGACCATTGCAGTGGTGTTATTGCTCTTAATTTTCTCTTTTTCTCCTATCAAGTTATTATTTAAATGCTTTCCTGTTCCTGGGAACATAGAGTTTAATTATAGGGATTGTATTTTCTTACCTACAGGCAGACACATAGATTAGAAAGTTCCCTTAAATTGATGTATATCTCCCTACTCAATTCTCAATTCTGGTGAATCTAATTATCCAATCTTAGCATCTGTGAACAGAGCTCTCAGTTCAAAGGCAACCTATATAAAACTGACCTTTGCTGGTGTTAAGATACTAAAAATGGTATATTCAGGGAATTTCAAAACCTGAGAAATTTCAGGACAACGTGAATTGTCAACAGCAGTTTTAGTTCCTTTCCCATATTTCTGTGGAGAACTTGAAAGTACTTAGAGTTAGGGTTAGGGTTAGTGCTGTTGAAATGCCACTACAGGATGTTCATAAAGACTGAATAAATTGGTTGCCATCCTCTAGGAGTCTGCATGGCTACCAAGTACATATCATTTCAGCTCCAGAATTTTTCCTGATGTGAAATGGATACTTTTAAAATTAATTTTTGGTTCCACTTGAAAGACAGAGAATAGAGGTTTTCCTTTTATTTTTTTTTGCAGAGAACATTTATTTCAATACCTATTAAAGATACTTGTTCTTCCAAGGGAAAAAAAATGGGACAAGGAATGAATAAAATGTATCCTTTATTTGTTACACATGGCAACGAGTAATAGTTTTAATAGAAGAAGGTGCATTGAATTGCTATTCTTCTTTTTTTCTCTAAAGAATATTTTCAATTTTGGAACAAAATAATTTTCCATCTGGTGAATTTTAACTGCTGTAAATGTGTATCAAAATCACCACAATTTTTTATCCCTTAAGTTACTGCAGAGATTAAAAAACAAAGTACCATAGGAGTTATCAGGCCAGTAATTTGATACTACCCTACTGCAAGTGCAGGTCATGGATATACAGCTACTCACGACAGAAAATTAGCAGACTATCTTAATGGCCCTCTGATTTTCCCTGTTGTTCAAACAGCTGACTCAGTCCCTAACAGCTATAATTAAACAGAGCAATCTGTCAAGGAAGATAGCTGCTCTTAATTCTGTAAACCACCATGTTGGCTTTTCCTATTGTGCTCTGTGGCTGACACACTATCTTGGGAGCTTTTTTGCTGAAGCAAGCTGCCAGGGGATGGATGAATCTCTAAACAAGCAGCCTGTGGAATGAAGCTGAAGATACTGGTGAGCTATGGCAGTGAGTTACTATTTTCAGTTTGGAAACAGACTGTCCTGGAGCGAATACAATAGAGAAATACTATTGTGTTTGTAAGTAAAAACAAACAAACAAAACCCCCAGAATTCTGGCATTACATTTTGTAGCTGAATTTCATAATAGATCAGGTGGAAGTTATTCTTTTATATTTCTGGAGATAAAGACTTTAAGCAACTTGTTTCCTTTAAACGCATTATCAAATATGCCAAATTCTCTTGTTAAATGAACAACTCCTATTCTTATGTGTCCTCTCAGCTTCCTGCCATTATAGATTATACCCCTCACCTATAGAGCATTTTTGAAGCAGTTCTGCTGTGTTTAAAGAATATCAGTTTATATGAAATATATAAATAGTTGAATCCAGTAATAAGACCGATTTTATATGGATTTTTTCTTTACATCTAGCAAACATTATTTACCATAGTTACTATGTGATGCTTGTGTTTGGTTTGAGGTAGGTAAATAGCAGTGGAAATCAGAAGGGAGCTGAATCTCTCTGATTAGGATAACTTCTAAGAATTTATACATTGTATAAAATAAATTGCTATTTATTTTGCAATCAGTAATTTTATGATATTCTTACTTTTCTGATTGAGGTTTTCACCAATAAAATGAGAATTGTAAAGCCCATCTCTCTCTGGATATACAAAGTTTTAAATATGAAAATATTACTATTAATTTATGTGGATTTAATTTATGTCTATTCTCATTTTCCCTCTTGACCTTCCTTCTCTGTGACATTTAAGCTCCCATATATGACAGTTGGAATGTCTTTCTCTTTTTTTCTACCACCATAGTTTTTCACCCAGCTTTAGTTAATAATATGAAATTTATGACTATCTTTGTTACCAAGTCTAAGCTCGCTCTGCTTGCCGCACGATAGGTCAATGAATCCAAGAGACGAGCGGTCGAGAAAGGAAGAGATTTTAACTGGGGAGCTAGCAGATCAAAAATATGATAGAGTAGTGCCTCAAAATAACGATCTTATGGGAGTCTGCATGCCAGATTCTTTACAGATCTGAGAGAAAGAAGCAATGAAGAACTAAAGTCAAAAAGCAGTAGAGAGAGGGAGCTGCAGTGGGGAACTAAAGTGAAAGGGTCTTCAGTCTTGCAAAACATCTCCAAGGGAATGGCCAGCCTTCGGAAGGGCTGTGTTAATCTCCTCTATTCACAGGTGGGCGTGGACAAACCATCCCTCCATGAGCTGATAAAAGGTTAAGCAGCGGGTCAGGGTCTTCCAGGCAACACATTGAGTATGATTATAACAATAAAAGAAATGAAAAGCCAGTCAAAAAAAGTTTCCAACATGGAGTCACAGTTGGCTTTCTCTCTGCAACTTGAGAGTCAGGAAGGGATTTTATTTGGGAGCTGGCTCACCAAGAAGATGGCATGCTGCTGCTGCTAAGTCGATTCATTCATTTCTGACTCTGTGCAACCCCATAGACAGCAGCCCACCAGGCTCCACCATCCCTGAGATTCTCCAGGCAAGAATACTGGAGTGGGTTGCCATTTCCTTTTCCAATGCATGAAAGTGAAAAGTGAAAGTGAAGTTGCTCAGTCATGTCCGACTCTTAGCGACCCCATGGACTGCAGCCTTCCAGGTTCCTCCGCCCATGGGATTCTCCAGGCAACAGTACCGGAGTGGGGTGCCAGTGCCTTCTCCGAGAAGATGGCATACTAGTCCCTAAAAATAACTATGTTGTCGGGGCCTGGATGTCAGATTCTTTAATATATCAGAGGTAGGGGGAGGTGAGGAAACAAACTAAAAAGACCATTCTGTTGTTGTTTACTAGCTCTGTTGTGTCTGATTCTGTGTGACCCATGGACTGCAGCACACCAGGCAACTGTGTCCTTCACCGTCTCCCTGAGCTTGCTCAAGTCATGTCCACTGAGTTGTTGATGCCATCCAACGATCATCCTCTGTTGTCCCCTTCTCCTCCATTAAAACTTTCCCAGCATCAGGGTCTTTTCCAAAGAGTTGGCCTTTCACATCAGGTGACCAAAGTATTGGATCTTAAGCTTCACTGTCAGTCCTTCCAGTGAATATTCAAGGTTGATTTCCTTTAGGATTCACTGGTTTGATCTCCTTGCAGTCCAAGGGACTCTCAAGAGTCTTCTCCAACACCACAGTTCAGAAGCATCAATTCTTCCATGCTCAGCCTTCTTTATGGTTCAACTCTCACATCCGTACATGACTACTGGAAAAACCATAGCTCTGACAAGACAGAACTTTGTTGGGAATGTAATGTCTCTGCTTTTTAATATGCTATCTAGGTTGGTCATAGTTTTTCTTCCAAGGAGCAAGCATCTTTTAATTTCATGGCTGCAGTCACCATCTGTAGTGATTTTGGAGCCCAAGAAAATAAAGTCTCTCAGTTTCCATAGTTTCTCCATCTATTTGTCATGAAGTGATGGGACCGGATGCCATGATCTTTGCTTTTTGAGTGTTGAGTTTTAAGCCAGCTTTTTTGCTCTCTTCTTTTACCTTCATCAAGAGACTCTTTAGTTCCTCTTAATTTTCTGCCATAAGGGTGGTGTCATCTGCATATCTGAGGTTATTGCGATTTCTTCCAGCAATCTTGATTCCAGCTTATGCTTTATCCAGCCCAGCATTTCTCATGATGTACTCTGCATATAAGTTAAATAAGCAAGGTGACAATATACAACCTTGATGTACTGCTTTCCCAATTTTGAGCCATCCATTGTTCCATGTTCAGTTCTAGCTCTTGCTTCTTGACCTGCATAGAAGTTCCTCAGGAGGCAAGTAATGTATTCTGGTATTCCTATCTCTTTAAGAATTTTCCACAGCTTGTTGTGATCCACACGGTCAAAGGCTTTAGCATAGTCAATGAAGCAGAAGTAGATTTTTTTTCTGGAATTCCCTTGCTTTTCCTATGATCCAATGGATACTGTCAATTTGATCTCTGGTTCCTCTGCCTTTCCTAAAACCAACTTGAGCATCTGGAACTTCTCGGTTAACTACTTCTCAAGGCTAGCTTGGAGAATTTTGAGCAGTACTTTACTAGCATGTGAAATGCTAGTGCATTTTACAAGCTAGTGCAATTGTGTGGTAGTTTGAGCATTCTTTCACATTGCCTTTCTTTGGGATTGGAATGAAAACTGACCCTTTCCAGTACTGTGGCCACTGCTGAATTTTCCAAATTTGCTTGCATATTGAGTGCAGCACTTTCATAGCATCATCTTTTGGAATTTGAAATAGCTCAGCTGGAATTCCATCACCTCCACTAGGTTTGTTTGTAGTGATGCTTCCTAAGGCCCATTTGTCTTTGCATTCCAAGATGTCTGCTCTAGGTGAGTGATCACCCCATTACGGTTATCTGTGTCATGAAGATCTTTTCTATATTTCTTCTGTGTATTCTTGCCACCTCTTCATAATATCTTTTAGGTCCGTACCATTTCTGTCCCATCTTTGCATGAATTGTTCCTTTCATATCTCTAAGTTTCTTGAAGAGATCTCTAGTCTTTCCCAGTCTATTGTTTTCCTCTCTTTCTTTGCATTGTTCACTAAGGAAGGCTATTTTATCTTTTCTTGTTATTCTTTGGAACTCTGCATTCAGATGGGTATATCTTTCCTTTTCTCCTTTGCCTTTAGATTCTCTTCTTTTCTCAGCTATTTGTAAGGCCTCCTCAGACAAACTTTTTGCCTTTTTGCATTTCTTTTTCTTGGATGTGGTTTTGATCATTGCCTCTTGTTGAATGTTATGAACCTCCATCCATAGTTCCTTAGGCACTCTGTCTATAAGATCTAATCCCTTGAATCTATTTGTCACTTCCACTGTGTAATTGTAAAGGATTTGATTTAGGTCATACCTGAATGGCCTAGTAGTTTTCCCTACTTTCTTCTGTTTAAGTCTGAATTTGGACTTCCCTGGTAGCTCAGACAGTAAAGAGTTTGTCTACAATGCGGGAGACCTGGGTTCGATTCCTAGGTCAGGAAGATTCCCTGGAGAAGGAAACAGCAACCCACTCCAGTACTCTTGCCTTGAAAATCCCATGGATGGAGGAGCGTGGTGCAGGCTACTGTCCATGGGGTCACAAAGAGTCGGGCATGACTAAGCGACCTTACTTCACTTACTTCACTTTTGGTAATAAAGAATTCATGATCTGAGCCACGGTCAGCTCCCAGTCTTGTTTTTGCTGACTGTATAGAGCTTCTCCATCTTTGGCTGCAAAGAATATAATCAATCTGATTTTGGTGTTGATCATCTGGTGATATCCATGTGTAGAGTCTTTTCTTGTATTGTTGGTGGAGAGTGTTTATTATGACCTATGTGTTCTCTTGACAAAACTCTGTCAGCCTTTGTCCTGCTTCATTTTGTACTTCAAGGCCAAACTTGCCAGTTACTCCATGTATCTTGACTTCCTACTTTTTCATTCCAGTCCCCTATAATGAAAAGGACATCGTTTTTGGTTCTAGTTCCAGACGTTCTTGTGGGTCTTTATAGAACTGTTCAACTTCAGCTTCTTCAGGATTACTGGTTGAGGCATAGACTTGGATTACTGTAATATTGAATGGCTTGCCTTGGAAATGAACAGAGATCATTCTTTCATTTTTGAGATTTCACCCAAGTACTGCATTTCAGACATTTTTGTTGACTATTAGGGCTACTCCATTTCTTCTAAGGAATTCTTGCCCCCAGTAGTAGATATAATGGTCATCTGAATTGAATTCAACCATTTTGATCCATTTTAGTTCACTGATTCCTAAAATGTCGAGGTTCACTCTTGTCATCTCCTGTTTTATCACTTACAATTTACCTTAAATCATTGTCCTAACTTTCCAAGTTCCTGTTCAATATTGTTCTTTACCACATCCTATTTTACTTCTACCACCGGACACATCCAAAACTAGATATTGTTTCTTCTTTGGCTCAGCCTCTTCATTCTTTCTGGGGCTTTCTCTCCACTCTTCTCCAATAGCATATTGGGCACCTACTGACATGGGGAGTTCATCTTTCAGTTTCCTATCTTTTTGCCTTTTCATAATGTTCATGGGATTCTCAAGGCAAGAATATTGAAATGGTTTACCATTTCTGCAAGGAGATCCAACCAGTCCATCCTAAAGGAGATCAGCCCTGAGTGTTCTTTGGAAGGAATGATGCTAAAGCTGAAACTCCAGTACTTTGGCCACCTCATGCAAAGAGTTGACTCATTGGAAAAGACTGATACTGGGAGGGTTTGGGGGCAGGAGGAAAAGGGGAAGACCGAGGATGAGATGGTTGGAGGGCATCACCGACTCGATGGACATGAGTTTGAGTGAACTCCAGGAGATGGTGATGGACAGGGAGGCCTGGCGTGCTGCGATTCATGGGATCACAAAGAGTCGGACACGACTGAGCGACTGAACTGAACTAAACTGAACTCCAGTTACAATTAAAAAGATGATTTAACTCTTGCAAACATCTCCTAGAATGTCAAGCCTCAGGTAGTGAGATGTGTTAGTTTCACTTTCTTAGTCATTTCATGGGTAGTGTTAAATGGAATGGGGCTTCCCTGGTGGCTCAGAAGGGAGAGAATCCGCCTGCAATGCAGGAGACCTGGGTTTGATCTCTGGGTTGGGAAGATCCCCTGAAGAAGGGAATGGCTACCCACTCCAGTATCCTGGCCTGGAAAATTCCATGGACAGAAGAGCCTCACATATAAACAAAGATGTCATATTTATCTGTGATTCTGACCATCCCATATGTGAATTTCTGAGCTGAGCTGATAAGTAGGAGACTAGGGGCGCCAGGCTCTGAGCCATTTACCACAGAAAGAGTTCAAGAATGTCACAATCCTTCACAAGTGGGTGGGGTCAGGTTTTCTCCCTGAAAGTGAAATTTTTAGTTTCTCAGTTGTGTCTGACTCTTTGCCATCCCATGGACTAGCCGTCCTGGAGTGGGTTGTCATTTCCTTCTCCGGGGATCCTCCCAACCCAGGGATCAACCCTGGGTCTCCTGCATTGACGCAAACTCTTAAACAACTGAGCCACCAGGGACGCTTATTTCCTCAGGGAAAAACCAAATAGTTTCTCACTGAGTCAGGCTGTTATGTATGCCTACAAACATAGCAAGATAAGAATTAAAGCCACAGAAGCAGAACCAGTGTAAATTCAAAATTAGCCCTTCCTGCTTGCATCTTCACTTTTGACTATCTTTAAATTCAATAAAAATAATGCAATTGTTGGGCATAGGAATATACTCCACTTTCTTGAAACATTAGAACTCGCAGACTGAAACTTCAAATGTTTCTCTCCATTTGTACAAAAGACGTTTGCCTAATTTCTGTGAAAAATTAGAATTCCTTTGCCTTATCCCATTTTAGAGACATTCTCTTATTAAAAAACTTATTATTAAGGACGTTGTATTATAGGAGAAGAAAACTGGCTCTCTAAATGAAATATATGTATTTCATACATTTTCACTGGCTATGAAACTGGACAGAAAAATCAATTTTAATGAACATTTTCTGGGCATTTCTGGGTCATTTTGATTGCACTTTGGTTGTAAGAGCTGGAAAATCTTGGCAGGCACAAAGTGACACGTAAATTCATTTTTCATAAGTAATTTTAGGAATACTGCATAAACTTTCATCTTTAGTACAATAAATCCCCCATAAAGCAATTTTATACTACCTGATATCCTGACTGCCCAAGCAATAGATTTGTATGAGTAGTGAGTGGCTTATTAGTTATGTCAGTATGCACTTTAATGCACACTTAAGTTCAGGATGAAAAGAAATGTTTTAGATAAGTTTCCCTGGAGAAAAAATTGTGTAGAAAACACTTGAAACTTGTGTGTACACTCTATTAAAATCCCAAGTCTCTCTGTGACCTTTTAAATGGAACACCAAGAGTGAGAACACTGCAGCATTCAAAACAATTATTAGCCCAAATGGTTTGGTTGCTTTTCTGTATCTTCAAATAAGTTCTGGTTTATTTTCATCATTTTTAGACAGTCTATCCTTTCATTCCTCCAGCTTATAGTTATTGTTATGTTAATCACTTTAAACTATTCTTTTCATCTTCTATTATCAGTTTGAAAGCCCCTTGAGAACTTCCAGGATGTAATCTGAAACCAGCTTCCAAAGTCAAGGAGGGCAAGAGACAGGCAACAAAAAGACAGCCTACTCCAGATTGATAGGTGGCAGATTTAAGCCACCTATATAATAAGCAAGAAAAATTATGTATGAGGCTGTTTTGGGGAAGTTTAAGGATTAGCGGATTTTTGTACCTGCCTAGCAAATCTTAAATGTTTATGTAGAAGTGTTTACTGAGTTCAGTCACATATACCATCCAGGTGGTCTCTACAACATATTTCTATCCCAAGCCCATATCTCTTGGACAGCTCCTGGGAATGGGAGACACAAGGAAGCTGCACATTTCCAGGATAGGGAAGAGTGGAGATCCTCTGATTACCTGGGTCCAGCTCATGGGTCAACCAGCTGTCATCATTTTCTCAGTGATCTGCCTCAATACAGAGTAACCCCAAAGCAAAGCTTAGACATACAGAAGATAAAAGGAAGGGAATCAAGGAATGCCACTATGAAAAATCATCAGTTCACAGAGGAGTACTGCAAGTTGTTGTTCAGTCCCTAAGTTGTGTCCAGCTTTGTGTGACCTCATGGACGGCAGCATGCCAGGCTCCTCTGTCCTCCACTGTTTCCCAGAGTTTGCTCAAAATCATGTGTATTCATGTGTATCTAACCACCTCATCCTCTGCCACCCTCTTTTCATTCTGCCTTCATTCTTTGCCATTATTAGTATCTCTTCCAAAAAAAATTGGCTCTTTGTATCAGATGGCTAAAGTATTGGAGCTTCAGCTTCAGCATCAATCGTTCCAACCAATATCCAGGGTTGATTTCATTTAGGATTGACTGGTTTGATCTCTTTAAAGTCCAAGGGACTCATGAGAGTCTTCTCCAAACCACAGGTCGAAAGTATTAATTCTTTGGCCCTCAGTATTCTTTATGGTTCAGCTCTTACATCTGTATATTTTGTTGTTCAGTCACTCAGTCATGTCCAACTCTTGAGACTTCATCAACTGTAGCACTTCAGGCTTCCCTGTCTGTCACCCTCTCCTGGAGTTTGCTCGAACTCACATCCATTGAGTTGGTAATGCCTTCAAACCATCTAATCCTCTGGCATTCCCTTCTCTTCCTGCCTTCAATCTTTCCTAGCATCAGGGTCTTTTCCAATGAGTTGGCTCTTTACATCAGGTGGCCAAAGTATTGGACCTTCACCTTCAGCATCAGTCCTTCCAATGAATATTGGTATTCCCATCTCTTTAAGAATTTTCCACAGTGTACTGTATTCCACAGAGTCAAAGGCTTTAATGTAGTCAATGAAGCAGAAGTAGATGTTTTTCCAGAATTCCCTTGCTTTCTCTATGATCCAACAAATACTGGCAATTTGATCTCTGGTTCCACTGCCTTTTCTAAACATAGTTTGTACATCTGGAAGTTCTCGGTTCATGTACTCTCGAAGCTTAGCTTGAAGGACTTTGAATGTAACCTTGCTAGCATGTGAAATGAGGACAACTGTACAGTAATTTGAACAATTTTTGTCATTGCCCTTCTTTGGGATTGGAATGAAAACTGACCTTTTCCAATCCTGTGGCCACTGCTGAATTTTCCAGATTTGTTTCTATACACTTTCTCTTAAAATGAGCAGAACTTAACTTTAGATGATCAAGTCCTTCTGTTCCTTTTCAGCTGTAATTCTGATTGGTCATTTTTGAGCCATAGCCATGTTTGAATATGAAATTAAAGATTATTTAGGCTGAATGAATTGATGATAAATAAGGGGTCAGTTTTTTGTTTTTTAAACTCTTCCCTTCTGGCTTAATAAGCAATTGCATTTTGGTAATACTGTGAAACATTTTATGTACACAATAGAGAAAGCTAAAAGTATGATAAGAATTTTCAGATATCATTCTATAAAATTATATTCCAAATGAAAGGGTAGTTTGGTATTAAAAAGAAATACCATATTACCAATATTTATTTTAAAAATCCTGAAAATTAAGATTGTTAGCATCACTGACTCAGTGGACACGGATGTGAGCAAACTCCTTGAGACAGCAAAGAAACAGGAGCCAGCTGCGCTGCAATCCATAGGGTCGCAATGAGTCGGATACAATTAGGCAACCAAACAACAGCAATGAAACTTATATTCTAGGTGGGGAGGGGAACTTCAAGCAAACACTGAATTGTAAATTAGAAAGATAGTTTATTTGGGGATTCAGTTCAGTTCAGTTGCTCGTTGTGTCCAACTCTTTGCGACCCCATGAATTGCAGCACGCCAGGCCTCCCTGTCCATCACCAATTCCCGGAGTTCAATCAGACTCATGTCCATCGAGTCAGTGATGCCATTCAGCCATCTCATCCTCTGTCGTCCCCTTCTCCTCCTGCCCCCAATTCCTCCCAGCGTCAGGGACTTTTCCAATGAGTCAACTCTTGGCATCAGGTGGCCAAAGTACTGGAGTTTCAGCTTTAGCATCATTTCTTCCAAAGAAATACCAGGGCTGATCTCCTTCAGAATGGACTGGTTGGATCTCCTTGCAGTCCAAGGGACTCTCAAGAGTCTTCTCCAATGCCACAGTTCACAAGCATCAATTCTTCGGGGCTCAGCTTTCTTCACAGTCCAACTCTCATATCCATACATGACTACTGGAAAAACCATAGCCCTGTCTAGACTGACCTTTGTTGGCAAAGTAATGTCTCTGCTTTTGAATATGCTATCTAGGTTGGTCATAACTTTTCCACCAAGGCGTAAGCGTCTTTTAATTTCATGGTTTCAATCACCGTCTGCAGTGATTTTGGAGCCCCAAAATAAAGTCTGACACTGTTTCCACTGTTTCCCCATCTATTTCCCATGAAGTGATGGGACCAGATGCCATGATCTTCGTTTTCTGAAAGTTGAGCTTTAAGCCAACTTTTTCACTCTCCTCTTTCACTTTCATTAAGAGGCTTTTTAGCTCCTCTTCACTTTCTGCCATAAGGGTGGTGTCGTCTGCATATCTGAAGTTATTGATATTTCTCCCAGCAATCTTGATTCCAGCTTGTGTTTCTTCCAGTCCAGCGTTTCTCATGATGTACTCTGCATATAAGTTAAATAAGCAGGGTGACAATATACAGCCCTGACGTACTCCTTTTCCTATTTGGAACCAGTCTGTTGTTCCATGTCCAGTTCTAACTGTTGCTTCCTGACCTACATATAGGTTTCTCAAGAGGCAGGTCAGGTGGTCTGATATTCCCATCTCTTTCAGAATTTCCCACAGTTTATTGTGATCCACACAGTTAAAGGCTTTGGGATAGTCAATAAAGCAGAAATAGATATTTTTCTGGAACTCTCTTGCTTTTTCAATTATCTAGTGGATGTTGGCAATTTGATCTCTGGTTCCTCTCCCTTTTCTAAAACCAGCTTGAACATCTGGAAGTTCACGGTTCATGTACTGCTGAAGCCTGGCTTGGAGAATTTTGAGCATTACTTTATTAGCGTGTGAGATGAGTACAGATCATTGACCCTCGAGCCACTTCTAATTTTATTAATTTGGAAAAATACATATCCAGCCTTAAGTGAAATAGTTACAAATATCCAGGACACCTGCCTGACAGAACACATTAATAAATTAATATGAAATATTTTTGGCTGATAATTTTATACATCATCCATTAATATTATGCTTACTAAAAGGAAAAACTAAATCAGAATATTCAAAAGTACATTTTTTGAAACAAATCAAGGAAAAACAAACTCACATCAGAGCCATATCCCCAGGAATCACTGCATATCCCACAGTTCTGAATCTCTTATCTGTAGGAACACAGGACAATGAATCTGTTATTCTTTGGAAACAAAATTATTTGATAAATGTTCCTATTAATTGATGCCACAAATTAACTACTAATCCAGAGCTTTTGATTATGATTACTACTAATCAACTTATTTGATAGCAAGCTTTTAGCAGATTGCAAATTAAAATTTGCTTACATTTTTCTGGGTTGGCTTAATTAACAGATTAATCCTTGTTGTGAGAAAGCAAGATTTTCACTTTTAATTTACTCTTGACCTGTTCTCTCTCCCCATGGGACCTCCTTCAGAGGTTCTTTAGAAAGAGAAAATGAAAATGCTGTCAACAGATTAAAACACCAGTTAACCCAAGGGAATTTTTCCCAGGGTCTGTACATAATGTGGAGCCATTTCAGGACAGCTTTCATGGGGAAAATCTTTCAGATCACCTGGTTGTGCTTCACACTAACACACGTGGATGAACATTGTCTTTTGCTCCAGGTCAAGATGCTGACATCATTACTGCTGACTGCATTACCTGATGGAGATCCAGAGGCTCTGACAATCTGACTCTCTGATTGTTCTTGTAATTACACACCTTTATTTTCCCGAAGGCACACAAAGAGCAAAATGTTATTGACCTAAAAAGGCTTATCCAGATTGTTCAAAGTCACCTGTCTTCAGGAGGACTAAGATTTTAGTGACCAATAATTGTGGATCTGTTTCTCATTTATATCCATCACAGTTATTTTTGCTTTATTCTGTCATTTGAGCCAGCGGAAGCTAAGATTTTTATTTGATGAATGCAAATGACATTTAGACTTTACAACTAATCAACATATATTTTTCATAATTTTATGTACAATATAGTAAATGCATATTCACTTTTAGCATAAATATTAATTTTCTGCTTAATTTTAGACAGATGATACTTGAGACCCTCGGACCAAACATTTAGGAACCTTGCCATAGGCTTATCCCTGAAACATAAATATGAAAAGAATTACCATGAAAATAACGAAGATATTTCGAAGAATAAAACTTTCTAGACTTTTCCACAGTGCTCCCATGTATGTCCCAGTGTTTACTGAGACAAGCTCCTTCACAAATATTTCCTAGATTAGCTCATCTCTATTTTTACCTTTTGCTAGGAAAATTTTCCCTTTGCTGAGGGAAAATGTCCTTAAATTTCTGACATTCTCTTTAATTTAACTAAGGGGATCTGTGTGTCACATCCTAAATATCTTCAAAGAACACTATGGAAATAAATACCCTGATGATACAAATTTGTCATCCTACAGTTCTGTAGGGCAAAAGTTTGACAGAGGTCTACTGGGGCAAAATTCAAAGTGTTGTAAGAACTGTGTTCCTTTATAGAAGTTCTAAGGGAGATACCTATTCTTGCCTTTTTCAGCTTCTGCAGTCCCCCACTTTCCTTTGCATATGGCTTCTTCCTTCACCTTACAGTCAATATTGAATAAGTTCAGGATGCAGTGACTTCCACTGTGGTTGGAGAATCAATATATCCAGAAAGAGATTTTTAGTCAACAATATAAATAAGACTTGGGATAAGGAAATGAAGTTACAGAAAATTTCAGGAGGTGGCAATTATCATGATTCTTTGGAACTGGAATCAACTTAGTGATTGATTTAATATAGTGTGAAGGCAAGGAATGAGTAAAAGCACAATTTCAGAAGTTTATGTCGCCACTAACAATAAATGAGATCATAAAGCATAATAGATTTGAATGAGAATATTTTTTCATTTTTAAGTAACAGCAAACCACCTAGCAGCCATTTAGATACATAGTACATTTTAACATTTAAAAGGAATATACCAAAAAATGAGAATCACCACTTTTTAATACCATGATGACACAAAAATCATAGATTTGATTATATTAACCAACACTAAAATGTTAGAATATTTTTGAATTGTAAACTGCAAGGCAACTGTGCAGGAGCTAGTCATTTTTCTTTAGAAAGAATCATATTATACTCATTGAATCTTGAATCACCAAAGGATTACAAAGCAACAGTTAGAACTAGACATGGGTTCCAAATTGAGAAAGGAGAACGTCAAGGCTGTATATTGTCACCTTGGTTATTTAACTTATATGCAGAATACATCACGTGAAATGCTGGGCTGGATGAAGCTCAAGCTGGAATCAAGATTGCAGGGAGAAATACTAATAACCTCAGATATGCAGATTACACAAACTTTACAGCAGAAAGCGATTGAGAAAGCTGGCTTAAAACTCACCATTCAAAAAATGAAGATTAAGAAAAAAAAGAAGAAGACTATCATGGCATCTGGTCCCATCACTTTATGGCAAATAAATGGGGAAACAATGGAAACAGTGACAGACTTTATTTTCTTGGGCTCCAAAATCACTGAGGATAGTGACTACAGCTATGAAATTAAAAGATACATGCTAATTGCAAGAAAAGATAGAACAAACCTAGACAGCATCTTGAAAAGCAGAGACATCACTTCGTCAACAAGGTCCATAGAGTCAAAGCTATGGTGTTTCCTGTAGTCATGCATGAATGTGAGAGTTGTTCTACAAAGAAAACTGAGTGCTGAAGAATTAATGCTTTTGAACTGAGGTGTTGGAGAAGACTCCCTCTTGAGAGTCCCTTACTGCAAGGAGATCAAACCTGTCAATGCCAAAGGAAATTAGTCTTGAATATTCATTGGAAGGACTCATCCTGAAGCTGAAGCTCCAATCCTTTGGGCACCTGATATGAAGAGCCGACTCATTGGCAAAGACCCTGATGCTGGGAAAGATCAAGGGCAAGAGTAGAAGGGGGCAACAGAAGATGAGATGGTTGGATGGCATCATTGACTCAAAGGACATGAGTTTGAGCAAACTCAAAATATAGTGAAGGACAGGGAAGCTTGGTGTGCTTCAGTCCATGGGGTTGCAAAGAGTTGGACATGCCTGAGCAAGTGAGCAACAATGAAGATTATGGACTAAATGGTATGATAAAGAGAATGAAGAGACCAGAAATGTGAATGTGTAACTTTATTGGAATAGATGATTCCCTCTTCTTCAAATCTCCACATCCACTTCTTTTGTTTATTAATTTTGTGTGTGTGTGTTTAATAATTTCTACTTATCTTTTCACAAATAACCACATCATTTCTTACCTGGATTAAGCAATAATATCCAGATTAATATTTCCTGACTCAGTCTCAAAACTCTTATATATCATCCATATTTCTTCCATAGTGATACATACTTCAAAGAATTGTTCCATTTTAGCTATGTTTGTAGGGATAGAGTTGTTCATAGTATTTTTTTTTAAAGATCTTCTTAATGTCCATGAGGTCAGTAGTAATGATGAGTCTTTCGTGTTTTTATATTGGCAATTTATGTCTTCTTTCTTTCTGTATTAGACTCTATTTTGGTTACTGCACTCAAATTCAATGTGTGTATAAAGTAGGAGTGCTTTCCCACACCAATACACAATGCTTGTGAGACTAGCTGGGTGTCTGACAATTCAGCTCAGTTCTCATGGTATCTAATCAGAGATGGAATTACATTCACAGGTTGAGGGATCAGTCCTACAAGGCTTTTTCCACCACCACCCCATCCCACTCCTTCCTGCCCCAACGTAGTTTAGAAGCTAGTAACAAGCTCATATTATCATCTGTGTCTGACCAACTGGCTGTTGCTACTGCAAGTATCAACACCCCCCCACCCCCAACTTTGGATTTCAAATGCCAGTGAACACCTTCCTTGGATTTCAAATACCAGTGGCAAGTCTATGTTGTTACCAGTGCTTCTGAAGAAATGTCTATAAATAAGAGGTTCCCGTGACCTCCTCCTTATTATTAATATGCTATTAATAGAACTCAGAGAACTCAGAACATTTTACTTACTAGATTACTGACTTACTATAAAAAGATATAACTCAGGAACAGCCAGATGGAAGAGATACATAGGACAGAGTATGCAGAGATAGTGCCATGCTCTCTTCTAGCACCACTCTCCCCATTCTTCACATGTTCATCAACAGGGAAGAAACTCCACCCTTTGGGGTTTCATGGAGGTTTCAAAATACAGGCATAATATTTACTAGATGTCACGCGAGTGTACGTTCCTCAATTATTTGTCTCGTCACAACAAAGACTTGGAGTGATGGACATTAAAGCCCCCTTGGCGTGTCACAGCTCTAGGTCTTGGATAGACCGTGTTATAGCTCTCAGGTCTCCAATGGACCGTGTTATAGCTCTTAGACAAATCAGTGTTACAGCTCAGTGTTACAGCTCTATTTTATTTAGAAGATAGCAGGAAAATCTATCTTCCAGGCATGAGGGCACATCGACCTAAAGACACGAGGAGAAAAATGCCCCAGAGTGTGGGAGCTAGCTTTGGCTCCTCTATTTATATGTTTATCTCTCCCTGGGCCTGTCCTATGTAAATTGGGCCAGCCAGGAGTGTTGTTTGTTTTACCTGAGGTCCTCGCTCCACACCTTCTTTTGTTCTATTTTCGCCGGCTTTTCCCTTCCTTGTCTTTTAGCCACCACCGTTTTGGACTCCTTTTCCCTATTTTACCTACCTAACAATTACATTATATATATATTTTTATATATTATAATTATATTAAATCATCGACCACTGGCAATCCTTTCAACATCCAGCCTCTTTCTCCTCTCCCCTCCCAAGAAGTTGAAAAGTGGGACTGAAAACTACAACCCTCTCCTGCTGTGTTTGGTTCCCCTGGCAATGAACCACACCCTCAGATGCTATACAAAAAGTCACCGCATTAACATAAGAAAGCACATCTTTATCATTTTCAGCAGTTTTGGGAGCTTTTGCCAGAAACAGAAAACATGAAATATATATCTTACGACTAATGACAATACAAAACCTGTCTAGAATATTATCAGCTATATGGATTTTTCAAAGAACCAGTTTTGCGTTTTTAACAAAATTTTTTATTATTTATTTATTTATGGCTGTACTGGGTCTTCGTTGTTGCATGTGGGCTTCCTCTAGTTGTGGCAAATGGGAGCTACTCTCTAGTTGTGGTGTTCAGGCTTCTCATTAAGGTGACTTCTCTTGTGGAGCATGAGTCTAGAGTGTGTGGTCTTCAGTAGTTTTGGTGCACGGGCTTAGTTGATCTGCAGCATGTTCCCAGATAAGGGATCAAACCTGTGTCCCCTCCATTGGCAGACAGACTCTTAACCACTGGGCCATTAGAGAAATCCCACCACTTTTTTATTTAATTGATTTTTGCTATCATTTCATGTTTTCAATTCCACAGCTTTCTGCAGGAGTTTTTATTGTTTCTTTTTATCTGCTTCTTTTAGGATTAATTTGCTTTTCTTTTTCCATTTTCTGCATTAGAATCTTAGGTAATTGATTTTAGAACTTTCTTCTTTTCTATATATGCATTTATAAATGTCTCTAAGTATTGCTTTAAACTGCATCCCAGAAATTATGATTAACTCTATTTTCATTTTGATTCAAATCAGAATATTTTTAAAATATATTTTAAGGATTTTTCTTTACTTGTGTGTTCACGTATGCTGTTTAATCTACAGATATTTTGGGATATGCAAACTATCTGTGATTAATTCCCAGGTTAATTTACTTATGGTCTGAGAACATACATTTTAAATTCCCATTTTGATTTTTTAAAATATGTGTTAATATCCCAGAACGTGTTCTATCTTGATAAATGTACTATGTAAACATGAGAAGAATGTTTATTCTGCTGTTGTTAGTGGAATAGCCTATAAATATTAGTTAGATAAAGTTAATTAGTTAGATTAAATTAATTGCCATATTCAGCTCAAAGAGCCCATTGTTGGAATTAGTCTGAGATATATAGATTATATATATATATAATGTAGATATATATTATGATAAGACTAGACTTACAGGTCATGAAAGACCACAGAGGGAAAGTGTCATTTCATCACATCATCATTTCAGTTCAGTCCAGTCCAGTCACTCAGTCGTGTCCAACTCTTTGCGACCCCATGAATCGCAGCACACCAGGCCTCCCTGTCCATCATCATCTCCCGGAGTTCACTCAGACTCACGTCCATTGAGTCCGTGATGCCATCCAGCCATCTCATCTTCGGTCGTCCCCTTCTTCTCCTGCCCCAATCCCTTCCAGCATTAGAGTCTTTTCCAATGAGTCAACTCTTCGCATGACGTGGCCAAAGTACTGGAGCTTCAGCTTTAGCATCATTCCTTCCAAAAAATCCCAGGGTTGATCTCCTTCAGAATGGATTTGTTGGATCTCCTTGCAGTCCAAGGGACTCTCAAGAGTCTTCTCCAATACCACAGTTCAAAAGCATCAATTCTTCAGCGCTCAGCCTTCTTCACAGTCCGACTCTTGCATCCATACATGACGACAGGAAAAACCATAGCCTTGACTAGACGGACTTTAGTCAGCAAAGTAGTGTCTCTGCTTTTGAATATACTACCTAGGTTGGTCATAACTTTTCTTCCAAGGAGTAAGTGTCTTTTAATTTCATGGCTGCAGTCACCATCTGCAGTGATTTTGGAGCCCAAAAAATAAAGTCTGACACTGTTTCCACTGTTTCCCCATCTATTTCCCATGAAGTGATGGGACCAGATGCCATGATCTTTGTTTTCTGAAAGTTGAGCTTTAAGCCAACTTTTTCGCTCTCCTCTTTCACTTTCATCAAGAGGCTTTTTAGTTCCTCTTCACTTTCTGCCATAAGGGTGGTGTCATCTGCATATCTGAAGTTATTGATATTTCTCCCGGCAATCTTGATTCCAGCTTGTGCTTCTTCCAGCCCAGCGTTTCTCATGATGTACTTGGCATAGACGTTAAATAAGCAGGGTGACAATATACAGCCTTGACGTACTCCTTTCCCGATTTGGAACCAGTCTGTTGTTCCATGCCCAGTTCTAACTGTTGCTTCCTGACCTGCAAGAGGCAGGTTAGGTGGTCTGGTTTTCCCATCTCTTTCAGAAATTTCCACAGTTTATTGTGATCCACACAGTCAAAGGCTTTGGCATAGTCCATAAAGCATAAATAGATGTTTTTCTGGAACTCTCTTGCTTTTTCCATGATCCAGCAGATGTTGGCAATTTGCTTTCTGGTTCCTCTGCCTTTTCTAAAACCAGCTTGAACATCTGAAAGTTCATGGTTCATGTATTGCTGAAGCCTGGCTCGGAGAATTTTGAGCATTACTTTCCTAGCATGTGAGATGAGTGCAATTGTGCAGTAGTTTGAGCATTCTTTTGCATTGCCTTTCTTTGGGATTGGAATGAAAACTGACCATTTCCAGTCCTGTGGCCACTGCTGAGTTTTCCAAATTTGCTGGCATATTGAGTGCAGCACTTTCACAGCATCATCTTTCAGGATTTGAAACAGCTCAACTGGAATTCCATCACCTCCAGTACAAGTGTATATTCTATCAAAATAAATTCTGATAGTTAATGTTGACTTTTCACACCTGGATGAGGTGTTGTTTGTTAACTTTCTCCACACTAAATTACTCTCCATTCTAGTACTCTTTGGAGGAAAATCAATCTGTGTGTGCTCCGTCACTAAGTCATGTCCGACTCTGTGACCCACACACTGTAGCCTTCAAAGCTCAGACTCAGTCCATGAGATTTCCTATACAAGAATACTGGGGTGTGTTGCCATTTCAGAGTTATCATTTTTTGCTTGAGGGTAGAATATCTACACAAATTATTTGAAATTCTTCTGAATGAGAAATTTTTCTCTCTTCCTTTACAACACATTTGGTCATTTATTCCAATCACTATTAAATCACTGACATTCATAGTATACTGTCAGTTTCAAATACTACTTTATTTTGTTCAGATTGTATCAGCTTTGGCTCTAGGTAGTTCTTTTAACTGGTTACATAATTTTTTGACAGACTATTACGTTTTCGTGAGGTTCTTTTTGTTGTTATTATTGTTGCTTTGAGTACTTCCAATAAGACACTTTGGGCTCATCTTGCTTATTCCCTACCCCTTTTTCTAGAGAATGATGTTAGAAACAAAAATTTGAGAACTGCATGTAGTAACTGTGAAGTGTTTTTCTTTTCAGGCCCTTTCAGTTAATGATATATGTTTATATTAATCTATGTGTATACTATATACTATATCTATAGTAACAGTAAAAATTTATAGTACATATGTAAATTTATACTGATGTTTCTAACTCAGGTAGATGGATTACTCTAGTTACCTCACCCTGGTTGCCTACAATAATAATTTCCAAGCTCAACTTTAAGAAACCTGGCTCCTACCACCTACCAATCATCTATATAATTATTCATTTCCAGTATACATGTTATTATATATTGACACATATAAAATATGTTTTGATTCTGTTATTTGAAGGTATGTTTCAATTTGAAAAATGAGTGAAAATTGAATATTTCAATCTTGAAATATTAAAATTAATGAAGACACTGATGTAATTATTTTCATATAACAGTTTGGTATGATTGCAAAAATGTCTGAAAACTCAAAACTTCTTAACATTTTTCTCAGTGTTTTCCTAATTATTCCAGTTTAGCAATTTCTACATTGATTTTTAAAGTCATTTCAGAAAAAAAAATATTAATAAATTGCAGTGTACATACTTATATTATTATTGTGGCAAGGTTACTCATATTTTATCTCTCAACAGAACAAATGACTGTACATAAACTCCTGTATTCCATGTTTTTTATTCAATGGTATTTAACTTAAAGTTCACCAGGGAATATAGTGAATGACCAAGGCTTTCTTGAGTTGGGGAGTTTGCATTTGAATTACTGAGTCAGCTGGATATTTTGTCAAATGAAATTGAACAGGATTACTTCCATTAACTATGTACCAACATGTACTCTTATAGGCCATTTATTCTAGCAAGGACTGCAATAAATTATATATGGAAGAAAAGTTCTTCACACATTTATTTGAGAGGTTTTAGGTACTTGTCATGGAATAGTTTAGCTCTTGTATTGAAATGACACCAGCAGTGTAACAATGATCTCACTGTCATCGGTATAAACAATGTCCCCTTTTCAGATGCTGCTTATACTTTTGTTTCACAGATCATTTAAATTCACTTATAATCCAGGAGTAAGTTGGAAAGTGTATCTGTATAGGTGATGAATGAATAATGAATCCATGTGTGCTTAGTCATGTCCGACTCTTTGCGACTCCATGGACTGTAGCCTGCCAGGCTCCTCTGTCCATGGGACTTTCCAGGCAAGAATACTGGAATGAGCTTCCATTTCCTTCTCCAGGGCATCTTCCTGGGATGGGATCAAACCCATCTCTCCTGTGTCTCTTGCACTGTAGGCAGATTCTTTGCCATTGAGCCATCAGGGAAGCCCATGTAGATGATACATTATTAGATCTGCTATCCTATTACATAACTAGTAAGTTCAGTCACTGTCTAGTAAGTGCTGTCACTTCCGACTCTTTGCGACCCCATGAATCGCAGCACGCCAGGCCTCCCTGTCCATCACCAACTCCCGGAGTTCACTCAGACTCACGTCCATCAAGTTGATGATGCCATCCAGCCACCTCATCCTCTGTCGTCCCCTTCTCCTCCTTCCCTCAATCCCTCCCAGCACCAGAGTCTTTTCCAATGAGTCAACTCTTCGCATGAGGTGGCCAAAGTACTGGAGTTTCAGCTTTAGCATCATTCCTTCCAAAGAAATCCCAGGGCTGATCTCCTTCAGAATGGACTGGTTGGATCTCCTTGCAGTCCTAACTAGTAAGTAGTCCTAACTAGTAAGTAGTAGTCTTTTAATTTTTATAAAGTCACCACCAAAAAAGGAAGTATACTGTTTCATATGAACATATGTCCACCACTACACCCACAATTAACCCAAACCCAATTTCTGGTTGACACCTCATACATCTGTTTGACACCTCATACATCTGTTTGCATCTTGCCTCCTTACCAAGCCTCTCTTTTATGGTCCTTCTTTCTTTTACCCTTTCATATCTCTTAAAAATGACAACTGTTGAATCACACTCCCATGTTGCTCCCTCAGTACCCAGGTCCTTCAACATTGTATTTGTCAAAATGAAGAAACCACACAAAGAAACTTGCTTGTTTGATTTTCGTCAATACACTTACTATTCATACTTACAGGATCTCCCCCCCCCACCCCCCCTTTCCCCTTAAAGAACTTCTAAAGCTGTATTTCAAAAGTTATTTTGTGAATTGGTAAACTAATCTATGCACTTAATCTGTAAGAGTGGTTCTCAACACTGGGTAAATATTAAAATTAACTGGAGAGATTTAAAAATTAATTATGTTCAAGTTCTACTCTTTAAAAATGATTTTAATTAGTCTAAGGTATTCTCCAGGCATTTAGTTTTTAAAAATTAATCTGATGAGCTGCAGACAGTATATTTGTGACCTACTCTCCACAAAATTGATATGTTGAAATCTAATCCCCAATGTGATGGTATTCAGAGGTGCAGACTTTGAAAGATACTCAAATCATGAGTGTAGAGCTTCATGAATGGACATTGTGCCCTATAAAGAGATTCTCAGAAAATTCCCTTGCACTTTCCACCATTTGAGAACACAGCGAGAAGACACCCGCCTGTGAATCAGGAGACAGGCCATCACCAGACACTGAATCTACTGGCTCCTTGATCTTGGACTTCCTAGCCTCCAAAAATGTGAGAAATAAATATCCGTTATTTATAAGCCAAGCAGTCTACAGTACCATGCTATAGTATCCAGAATGAGCTAAGAAAAGGTGATGCTAATATATAGCTGAAATTGAGAATCACTTAACTAATGTGAATTGTAAGACAAAGGCATACACTTTGGTCTTTTTTTTTAATTAATGAAAATTAAATCAGATTTTTTAGATGGAAAATTATCTATCTACCTATCTAGATTGAAAGTGTTGGTCACTCAGTCATGTCTGATTCTTTGCGATCCCATGGACTACAGCCCTCCAGGTTCCTCCATCCATGGGATTTTCCAGGCAAGAATACTGGAGTGGGTTGCCATTTCGTTTTCCAGTGTCTATGTATGCATGTATATATGTATACAGGCTTCCCTAGAGGCTCAGTCAGTAAAGAATCTGCCTGCAATGTAGGACACCTGTTTTCGATCCCTGAGTTGGGAAGATCCCCTGGAGAATACTGGCTACCCACTCCAGTATTCTGGCCTGGAGAATTCTATGGACAGAGGAGCCTGGCAGGGTCCATGCAGTCACAAAGAGCTGGACACAACTAAATGACTTCACTTTTACTTTCATATATGTTTACATATGATGGGGGGAGAGAGAGAGAATTATGTGGCTTTTCTAATTATATAAATTAGGTAAATTATGTACCCTTAGGCAAATCATGTAATTTACCTTCTTAAATTATTTTAGTTTCTTTATCTGTAAAAGTTGGTGGAATGTTAATTGAGAATTGAGTTATCACAAGGACTCAAAGAGATAATAAACACCTAGTACAGTCTGGCTTGAAAGTTACTTGATAATCCTGGCTATTTATAAATAATATTATACACATGCACATACAGGTAGTGGATTAATAACTACAGTAATCAAGAATAAAAAATATATGGTTTACTACAAACTATAAGTTCTACCTCAAAGTTTTCAGTTTATCTGAGTATAAGATATGTAAATTGTACAGTTAAGGTCTGAAAACATGAATCTTACAAATATTTATTTAGCTGATTATTTTATTGTTTCCATAAAAAACTATGGAATTGTTAGGTTTGCATATAATGAGCTTCTCCTCTGCTCCTAGTCATGTGGTTTAAATTTTTTAATCTAATAGGGCTTATTTTTTTAAGAAATTTAGGCCTATTAATCAGATAAAATTTAATCCATTGATATATTTCCAAAAAACTTGTTACACACTACCCTGCCTCTTCTTCCTTAATTTTAGTGATGTATAATAACACAGTTCATTGCATAAAATACCTAGTTATGGATGTTGACATAATATTTAAGTATCTTCTTGTGCTATTCACCAGCTAACTGACTTTGGGGAGATCACTTAACCGTGGTGAGAATATCTCCCTGTTAAATTGTGGAACTGAACAAGAGAGATGGAATTCCTCTGGTTCTGGAATTCAGTGATTCTGTTTATTCCCTTCTTCTCACTTTTGGCCAGATCACACTGAGTCTGTTTATTTGTTTTCTCTTTTTTTGTTATGTATCTTCACGAGTACATAACTGTCTCTTTAAATTCTCGTGGCTGCAGAATTCTACATATGCTTGATGATTTCTAGCAGAGGGAGCTCCTAAATTAAGTCAGAGGCAACACAAAATATTTTGATGAAAATTGTCACTATAAACTTGATATTTATGCTTTCTCATTACTTAAATTATGACTTTCTCTATCATTTTCTCTTTTCAAATTTTTCTCTACCAGTTAGATTTAAGATCTATGAAACCTAAATAAACATAACATCTTCCCATCATTTCTATCTATATAATGCAATTTTTGTTTCCAGTCAAGATACTAAATCCATTTTTTAAATTATTCACATTTAGTAAAATTGTGTACATAAAATTTCTATTCTCCAAATACTCATGTCAAAACCTGGGTATCAGCCTTAGTTTTATATTTTTATCATATCTTCTTATCTGATCCCTTAGAAAATCTTCTTGGTTCTAAATTCAATATATAACCTGTTTTCAACTGCTTTTCATCATACCTATCATTAGTATTCCCACTTATAATTGACACCTATCTAGTCTAGATTATGGTAATCTACTGCAACTAGTCTCTCAGTTTATAATTTTGACCTTCTCAATTCCCAGTGGATGCACATATAAAATTCACTCTAATATGTATAACAAAACTATCTGGTATATGGTATTATTAGGGATTACCTAGTTAACATGAGATAAACTAAAACACAGAATTAAAAACAAATAAGTGGCCAAAGTGATTTACATGCAGAGCATGAACTCTTAATCATTACTGTGAATAGTTCTACAAAAAGATAAATAGTTCAGTCATATCAATACACTCTAATGGAGGAACTGTTTTATATATATATAGACATATTTGGCAGAGTGTGATTAGATTGGATATTTAAGCTGTGTGAGGCAGGTGGGAAAAATAAAGCATCTAATTTTAGACCAGATTAATGATTTGGAAAATATAAGAATGTTAAATAAAGCATTCTATTTGCTGAGCATCATATGACTCCAGATCTCACTTAAGTTGACTAGTTAGTGCATACATAGCCAACAATATATCAGATCTTTTAGAAACAAACATAGGGAAATGATTGGAAATTTTGATCATAATTAGAAATTGTGAATTTTGGAAAACAGCAGAATTCTAAAGAAAGTGAGGCAATTTAATCAAAGGCAAGTGGACTAATATCTGAGGTCATAACTTATCACAGATTTTGAAAACTGGTTGATGAATCTTGTCAAAATTCTTGGCACAGCCAGGGAGGATGACAGGTGTAGGAAGAAGCTATTGTGAGGCATGATATGTAAGCAACTGGGAGTTTATCAAAGGCAGGCCAGATATAAGCCATGTGGACAGCTGCTTTAGGTGTTAGTCAAGGTCAGGTTGGAACTGGGATGGTGGCTTGTACCATGCCACAGAGGCCAAAAGTCAGGTTTCAAGATAGCCAATGCAGTATTCAAGCCTGACACAGAATTAAAGAGCTAAATAAGAGAAAAAGTACTCTAAATTAATAAATATTTATTCTATAAGAAATAAAGTAGTTATTTTCCTTCCCTTTCAGGAAAATGTTTACTGAGTGGCAATGAGATTTTCTAGGATTAAAATAATTATATGGGAAAACAGAACAATCACGAGATACCCTTTGCATTAAAAATTTCAGAGTTAATTGATATGTGCAGGACCCAAAATATTAATAATTAGTCAAAATGAATCGATGGAATGAAAAAAATATTAGAATTAAAAAAGCATGAAATAAAACAATAAAATCAGAATAATTACAGTCTTAAAGAATGAATAGACATCAAATAATGATTATTTTTGAGAAGCACTATTCCAGAAAAGGAATGAAAAAGTACGTCAGAGAAAAGCTATAGAGCATGCTTGGCAAAAGTTGAAAAACTCTGTCAACAATTTCAAGTATGTGAGATAAATTTTTTTTTAGAAGTTTTGTTTCGTTCTATATAGAGTCCATTTGGAATTCAGTTCAGCTCAGTCGCTCAGTCTTGTCTGACTCCTTGCGACCCCAAGAAGTGCAGCATCCCAGGCTCCCTGTCTATCACCAACTCCCAGAGTTCACCCAAACTCATGTCCATTGAGTCGGTGATGCCATCCAGCCATCATGTCCTCTGTGATCCCCTTCTTCTCCTGCCCCCAATCCCTCCCAGTATCAGAGTCTTTTCCAATGAATCAACTCTTCACATGAGGTGGCCAGAGTACTGGAGTTTCAGCTTTAATATCAGTACTTCCAAAGAACACCCAGGGCTGATCTCCTTTAGAATGGATTGGTTGGATCCCCTTGCAGTCCAAGGACTCTCAAGAGTCTTCTCCAACACCACAGTTCAAAAGCATCAATTCTTTGGCGCTCAGCTTTCTTCCCAGTCCAACTTTCCCATCCAAACATGACCCCTGGAAAAGCCATAGCCTTGACTAGACTGACCTTTGTTGGCAAAGTAATGTCTCTGCTTTTGAATATGCTATTTAGGTTGGTCATAACTTCCCTTCCAAGGAGTAAGTGTCTTTTAATTTCATGGCTGCAATCACCATCTGCAGTGATTTTGGAGCCGCCCCCAAAATAAAGTCTGACACTGTTTCCACTGTTTCCGCGTCTATTTCCCATGAAGTGATGGGACCAGATGCCATGATATTCGTTTTCTGAATGTTGAGCTTTAAGCCAACTTTTTCACTCTCCTCTTTTACTTTCATCAAGAGGCTTTTTAGTTCCTCTTCACTTTCTGACAGAGAAGGCAATGACACCCCACTCCAGTATTCTTGCCTGGAAAATCCCATGGACGGAGGAGCCTGGTAGGCTGCAGTCCATGGGGTCGCGAAGAGTCAGACATGACTGAGCGACTTCACTTTCACTTTCTTCCATAAGGGTGGTATCATCTGCATATCTGAAGTTATTGATATTTCTCCTGGCAATCTTGATTCCAGCTTTTGCTTCTTCCAGCCCATAAGCAGGGTGACAATGTATGGTCTTGATGTACTCCTTTTCCTACTTGGAACCAGTCTGTTGTTCCATGTCCAGTTCTAACCGTTGCTTCCTGACCTGCATATAGGTTTCTCAAGAGGCAGGTCGGGTGGTCTGGTATTCCCATCTCTTTCAGAATTTTCCACAGTTTATTGTGATCCACACAGTCAAAGGCTTTGGCATAGTCAATAAAGCAGAAATAGATGTTTTTCTGGAACTCTCTTGCTTTTTCCATGATCCAGTGGATGCTGGCAATTGATCTCTGGTTCCTCTGCCTTTTCTAAAACCAGCTTGAACATCTGGAGGTTCATGGTTCACGTTTCACTTATTGCTGAAGCCTGGCTTGGAGAATTTTGAGCATTACTTTCCTAGCATGTGAGATGAGTGCAATTGTGTGGTAGTTTGAGCATTCTTTGGCATTGCCTTTCTTTGGGATTGGAATGAAAACTGACTTTTTCCAGTACTGTGGCCACTGCTGAGTTTTTGCTGGCATATTGAGTGCAGCACTTTCACATTATTATGTTTTAGGATTTGAAATAGCTCAACTGGAATTCCATCACCTCCACTAGCTTTGTTCGCAGTGATGCTTTTTTAAGGCCCACTTGACTTCACATTCCAGGATGTCTGGCTCTAGGTGAGTGATCACACCATCGTGATTATCTTGGTCGTGAAGATCTTTTTTGCACAGTTATTCTGTGTATTCTTGCCACCTCTTCTTAATATCTTCTGCTTCTGTTAGGTCCATACCATTTTTGTCCTTTATCAAGCCCATCTTTGCATGAAATGTTCCCTTGGTATCTCTAATTTTCTTGAAGAGATCTCTAGTCTTTCCATTCTGCTGTTTTCCTCTATTTCTTTGCATTGATCACTGAGGAAGGCTTTCTCATCTCTCCTTGCTATTCTTTGGAACTCTGCATTCAGATGCTTATATCTTTCCTTTTCTCTTTTGCTTTTTGCTTCTCTTCTTTTCACAGCTCTTTGTAAATCCTCCCCAGAGAGCCATTTTGCTTTTTTGCATTTCTTTTCCATGGGGGTGGTATTGATAAACTGCTTTAGTCAATTCAAACCTCAGAACTTGCATTGGATTTAGAGGAAGAATATTTGTGATGACAACATGATGTTCCTGTGAAAGTTATGCCACTAGCTAAGAAGGGTGAATTTGAATTCCTCAGGGAAGATCCAGAGGACTGTGTCCTGTACAAACTCTAACATCAAGCAGCACAGGTAAAAGATAATTGAGGCTTTCACATTGAAAATATAAAACTAGGTAGAACATATCTTTTCATTTCTGTAGAATAAACTAATTAGATTCTAGAATGTCTGCCAGTTTTTTATCATGCTATGGTGATATCTTGGCCATGTTGGCATTCCAAGATGCCAGCATCTACAGTGCATTAGTTTTTTGAGTGTACTTGAAGCTATACCATTTCCAGTCCAACACATTTAGGATGGTTGTTAGGGTAGGGTTTCGAACTAATGAGTCTATTACAGTGGTAAAGCAAACTTCTAGTTTGTAAACACATGAAAAGTTATTTGCTCTTCCTTTTCCAATGTTCTTTCTTATTATACCTGTGCATGACTCTTAAATATTTAGTAATTTAAGTAGTTATTAAAAAAATCACTTATTTTGTATCTATTATGTGATACATATTTTATTAAATAATTTATGTATGTTTGCTCATGTCATTTGATATTATCTCTAAACCAGAATTTTTACTATTCAGAGTAATTCTTGAAGATTTCACAAAATGAACCTCAATATTTGCTGTAAGGAAAATAAAAATACAGTTGATTTATTATCTCCCCTATGGACATTAATTTTGAACTTTTACAAAGGAACAATGGCATCCCTCAGTTATAAGAGTACATATACCTCTATCCTTGCAGTTATCATTCCTCCTGTTAAAATGAATGAATGATTTTACTTCAAACAAAATTGATAGCAATTTAGTAAATATGTGTGAATATTCATCTTGCTCTTTCAGTTGAGTTTTTCCTTTTTTGTTGTTCAGTTGCCCAGTCGTGTCTGACTCTTTTCGACCCAATGGACTGCAGCACACCGGGCCTCTCCGTCCCTCACTGTCTCCTGGAGTTGGCCCAAGTTCATGTTCATTGACTTTTCCCTAAAATAACTCAAATATTGACTTGTAAATAGGTTTCATTGTATTAATTCTGGGCATTTATACATCCAAGTGTAAACAATCTGTTGATTCCTGATTATATCATGTTTTAAAGTGCTTGACCCATGTAATTTTAGAAATTCATTTTTATTTTCATGGTTCTTGTACATTTTTAAAGGCTTTTCATGCCAGCTCAATGTACAATACAGTTTCTGCACTTTGACCCAAGTTTCTTCATCAGTGCTATCAATAACTCAGTCCATTATTTCAATGCTCTTACTTTCTCTAAGATGAATGAATAGAAACTATTTTTAATCCAAATCTTTCTACTTTTCCTTGCCTTGCTGGCAATTTTGTTTGTTTGTTTTTTTCTGCATGAAGGTCTCAGTTGAAATGTTTGCTATATTAAGGGTATAATTTACAGTCAGTGTAAAACTTACTTTTTGTTTTGTACTCCTCCACCCTCTGCTCTCAAAATTCAACCTATTTTAAATTTCATTATTTTGGTACATCTTTTGATACACAATGGTAAGGAAGAAGTGTTCATGCTTCATATTTTTTTCATAGTTTTACTCATAATTTTATAGAAAAAATCAAGTTAAAATTTGAGGAAAAAATGCCCCTCAAGGATTGAAAGAAAATCATCCTGTCATTTTATTAAATATATGATGACATTCTGATCCATGGAGATTGTAAAATATGTGCAATTTTAGTGGGAATTTTGCCAATACTTCTATATATTTAATTGATAAGAAAACCCAAATGCTAAGACTTGTAACAGTGAATACCTCATGTGGAGACTCATACACAATCCAAAAAAGAAAAACAAACACATGAAAAGGGGAAGTTGCAGGTCATTGTAAAAAATGTAATACAATGTTGGGTAAATAAATACCTACATATATATTTGTATAAATAGGGAATGTATTTGAAAAGATAAATTCTGAATTCCTTTGAATAAACTTGGGCTATATTTACCTTACCATAGGCCTACCAGTGTTGCTTAAATCTATTGTCATAAACATGTTTCTTCTGAAATTTAAGAAAAATGAAGATATACTGTAAATCAACAAAAGTGAAAGTGAAGTGAAAGTCAGTCAGTCGTGTTTGACTGTTTGCAACTCCATGAACTACACATTCCATGGAATTCTCCAGGCCCAAATCCTAGAGTGGGTAGCTGTTCCCTTCTCCGGAGGATCTTCCCAACCCAGGGATTGAACCCAGGTCTCCCACATTGCAGGCAGATTCTTTACCAGCTGAACCACCAATGCCAAAAATAGTTTGGTTTAAAAACTAGGAAGAACCATTTATGACTATTTATGCATTTCCCATTAATTGTATTAGCCTTGATGCTCTGGATATTCTGTAGAAACAAAATGTACTAAAATCTCAGCAGCCTTCAAATCCAAAAGTATGTCGTTTTCCCTTGCCATTTGTCTGCAGCACATCATCCAGGATGATAGAACTGCACGGAGCTAGAGAATACACAGTTTTCCAAGCCAAGAGATAGAGATTAATAGCAAGTTACATTTTGGTTCTTAAAGCTTCAGACAAGGAGTAACATATCACTTCTGCTCACATTTCATTAGTTAAAGCATGTTATTTTTCCCACACATGAGTTATACAAAGTAAGGATGAACAACCATCCTCTGGAGAGCTGGGACATCAAGGGTAGATTTTGAAATGACCCTTTCCGTTCTATATTGTATCTTCTCTCCAATTAAATGGCTGCTCTTTAAAAGCAGTGTGCATAGAGTATACATTTTAGACTCAAACAGTCTAACTGTTGTGTTCAGTCCCTTACGTTGTGTCTGACTCTTTTCTGATCTCATGGACTGTAGCGCACCAGGCTCCTCTGTCCATCAGATTTTCCAGGCAAGAATACTGGAGTGGGTTGCCATTTCCATCTTCAGGGGATCTTCCAAAACCAGGGATCGAACCTGGGTTATGTATGAAGCCATAAACAGTCATCTACATGAAGAATATTTAACTATTTAGTTTTAAATTGTTGTACAGGAAACCAAACATAGTAAGGTAGTGTGTAGACCACATGTTTTAATAAGTTATATAATTTTATAATAAATGATACACATCAAACCTAATGAAAGATATTTTAGGGAAAATTAGTATAAATAATATATTCAGTTGGCAACAGAGCTAAGATAAAGCTACCCTGACCTTTTATATTTAGATACCTCTTCTAATTGTACATTGTAAAGCATACTTTAGCTACGTTAATCATTTATTAAATTGTAAAGAGCATTAGTATTACCAGAAAATGAAAGATGTTTACATGGGAAAGAGCTGGGATATGGAAAAGAGAAACAATAAACACAGTTCTATCTTTGAAATATTTTTTATCATCGTCAGTCAGTTCAGTCGCTCAGTCATGTTCAGCTCTTTGTGACCCCATGGACTGCAGCATGCTAGGCTTCCCTGTCCATCACCAACTCTCGAAGCTTGTTCAAACTCATGTCCATCAAGTCGGTGATAACATCCAACCATCTCATGCCTCTGTCATCCCCTTCTCCTCCAGCCTTCAATCTTTCCCAGCATCAGGGTCTTTTTCAAGTCAGTTCTTTGCATCAGGTGGCCAAAGTATTGGAGTTTCAGCTTCAGCATCAGTCCTTCCAATGAATATTCAGGAATCATAGACATTAAATAATGTCTGTTCAACCAATCATCCATGTTTTTCAAGCTTGCATGTTTCAGACATTCATTGAACATTTTTTGTGTATTTTTTCAGGATACTTTTCCTTACCAATCCCTCTTTGCCTCTCCTACTAAATATCTTATTAATCTGTTACTTAGCCTTATCTCTTTGATTTTCCTATTTTCATCAATAGAAATACAATCAATAGTCAAGAAGAGCTATCTATTAACCACTATTTTATGATTCAGAAATTTCATTAGCTATTAATATGCATTATTTTATTGAAAACTCACAGGAATTTGAGAGTTTATTTTCTCATTAACCCATTTTAAAGTGAAGAAAATGAGTAAAACAACAAGCCCAATGTCACACTGTAAATGAGCTTTATATATTATTCACATCCTATCTGACTTCAAAGACAGATGCTCTTATGCCTCTGCAGCAATGGAGATGTGGTATCTTAAAAGAGAATTTAAAAGTAATAAAAATAAGTTTTACATCATCAGGCCAATAACTTCTACAGACACTCACATGCATACATACACATAGACACACGCACACAACCCATTTTTCACTTCTGTCATCAAGTTAAAAGACGCTTGTTCTTTGGAAGGAAAGCTATGACAAACCTAGACCACATGTTAAAAAGCAGAGACATCACTTTGCCAACATTTCTTCTAAGGGATTCTTACCCACAGTAATAGATAAAATGATCATCTGAATTAAATTCTCTTATTCCTGTCCATTTTAGATAACTGATTCCTAGAATGTAGATGTTCATTCTTGCCATCTCCTCTTTGACCATGTCCAATTTACCTCGATTCAAAGACCTAACATTCCAGGTTATGCAATATTGTTCTTTACAGCATTGCAATTTACTTTCACCAGCAGACACACGTGTAACTGAGCGTTGTTTCCACTTTGGCCCAGCTTCTTCATTCTTTCTGGAGCTATTTCTCCACTCTTCCCCAGTGGCATATTGGACAGCAAGGGACCTGGTGTGCTTACCTTCTGGTGTCATATCTTTTTGCCTTTTCATACTATTCATGGGGTTCTCAAGGAAAGAATCATTTGCCATACTGGAGTCATTTGCCATTCCCTTCTCTAGTCTTGTACCAAGTTTTGTCAGAACTCTCCACCAGGACCCATTGGTCTTGAGTGGCCCTGCACAGCCAGGCTCATAGCTTCAATGAGTTACACAAGGCTGTGATCCATGTGATCATTTTGCTTAGCTATCTGGGATTGTGATTTTCATTCTGGAGGCTGTGGGATTATAGTTCTTGCTTCTGCCTGCCTTAAATTCATAAAGTTGCTCACTTTTGAGCTGTGAAATATGCACACTGTAAATTAATTTCTACAGTATAGTCTATTGTGGGTGTTCTTGGTTGGTTCTCCAATTAAATGGATTACTATTTTCTTTAACATTTGAAAAATTACCAGAAATAATTTAATTCAGTTTTAACAAGAAACCAACATATTTTGATCTACATTGTAAGGAATAATGGCATCCAATGTCAAAGGCAAAATATTACTCACCATTCTTGCCACTGTCATTCTGAAAAGAAGGTTGAGGTAGTTCTGATATCTTGAGGACACATCTTCACCAAGTCCTTATTATGTCCTCTAACTATCCTAGGTCATGGTACATTAGTAGAATAAATCCATAATCTTTAAAATAATATAATGCTTAAGGAAAATAAAAATTTAAATTATAAGGTTAGTGGTATTAAAGTAAAAATGAAAATAGTAACAAATAAACAAGCCTCATTTATAGTTTTACAAACCCATAAATTCACAATTCACACCAACCCAGTCCAGCATTCTTGCCTGGAAAATCCCAAGGACAGAGGAGCCTGGTAGGCTATAATCTACAGGGTCACAAAGACTCTTAAGCTAAGTGTAACTTTAAGAGTCTGTCTTCATTCTCTGTATTCAAATTGCTAGAGCATTATTGTGTCCTGATCACTTTCTCTCTTTCATCCTCACTTCACCAAACACCAACACGTTCTTTTGACTAATTCCCCAGAATCTCTCCTAATCTATCTTCTTCCCACTACAATTACATTCCAAAGTGATATGCAGACTAACATTTGAAAAATAAGAATTCATACAATCAAGTGTTCCTTGTTTTCTCTTCTTCTTGTTATTGAACAATTTGTCGTTGTTTTTCTGTTGCTCAGTAGTGTCTGACTCATAGCAACCCCAAGGACTGCAGCACACAAGGTTTCCCATATAGTTGATATATAACATTAAGTATACAATAGAAGTGGCTTCTCCATGGCTCAGTGGTAAAGAATCCATTTGTAATGAAAGAGATCTGGGTTCGAATCCTGGGTTGGGAAGATACCCTGAGAAGGGAATTACTCCCCACTCCAGTATTCTTGCCTAGAGAATTCCATGGAGAGAAGAGTCTGGTGGGCTACAGTCCATGTGGTTGCAAAGAGTCAGATGTGACTGAGCAATTAACACTATAAAAGAATGAATCACAGCCTAAGTTTATACTCCATTTCAAGCGTGCCAAGTCACTTCATTCACGTCACATTCTTTGTGACAACATGGATGGACTCAGAGGGCATATGCTGAGTAGCAGACACACACATACACTCCACATCTTTTTTACCCATTCATCTGTTGATGGACATGTAGTTTGCTTCCATATCTTGGCAATTGTAAACAATGCTGCTGTGAGCATTGGGGTGTATTATCTTTTTGAATTTGTGTTGTTCTTTTATTCAAATACATACCCAGGGTTGGAACTGCTGGGTCATATGGTAGTTCTAAGAAGAGAAACTAACGGCAATGGAGAAAAGGAAAGATATACCCATCTGAATGCAGAGTTCCAAAGAATAGTAAGGAGAGATAAGAAAGCCTTCCTCTGTGGTCAGTGCTAAGAGGTGGAAGAAAATAATAGAAGGGGAAAGACTAGAGATCTATTCAAGAAAATTAGAGCTACCAAGGGAACATTTCATGCAAAGATGGACACAATAAAGGACAGGAACAATATGGACCTAACAGAAGTATGAGATATTAAGAAGAGGTGGCAAGAATACACAGAAGAACTCTACAAAAAAGATCTTCATGACCCAGATAACCACGATGGTGTGATCACTCACCTAAAGCAAGATATCCTGAAATGAAAAGTCAAGTGGTCCTTAGGAAGCAACACGACGAATAAAGCTAAAGGAGGTGATGGAATTCCAGTTGAACTATTTCAATCCTAAAAGGTGATAGTGTGAAAGTGCTGCAATCAATATGCCAGCACATTAGGAAAACTCAGCAATGGCCCCAGGACTGGAAAAGGTCAGTTTCATTCCAATTCCAAAGAAAGGCAATGCTAAAGAATGTTCAAATGACTGTGCAGTTGCACTCATCTCACACGCTAGCAAAGTAATGCTCAAAATTCTCCAAACTAGGCTTCAACAGTACATGAAACAAGAACCTCCAGATGTTCAAGCTGGATATATAAAAGGCAGAGGACGAGAGACCAAATTGACAACATCCATTGGATCATCAAAAAAGCGAGAGAATTCCAGATAAACATCTGCTTCTATTCATTGACTACTTCAAAGCCTTGGACTGTGTGGATCACGACAAACCGTGGAAAATTCTTAAAGACATAGGAATACCAGGCCACCTTACCTGCCTCCACAAAAACTTGTATGTAGGTCAAGAGCAATAGTTAGAACCAGACATGGGACAATGGGCTGGTTCTAATTGGGAAAGGAGTAAGTCAAGGCTGTATATTGTCACCCTGCTTATTTAACTTCTATGCAGAGTACATCATGTGGAATGCTGGGCTACATGAAGCACAAGCTGGAATCAAGATTGCTGGGAGAAATATCAATAACATCAGACATGCAGGTAACGCCATCATTATGGCAGACAGAGAAGAGGCACTAGAGAGCCTCTTGATGGAAGGGAAATAGCAGAGTGAAAAAGATGGCTTAAAACTCAACATTCAAAAAACTAAGATCATGGCATCTGGTCCCATCACTTCATGGCAAATAGATGGGGAAACAGTGTAAACAGTGAGAGATTTTATTTTGGGGGGCTCCAAAATCATTGAAGATGGTGTCTGCAGCCATGAAATTAAAAGACGCTTGCTCCTTGGAAGAAAAGCTCTGACCAACCTGGACAGCATATTAAAAAGCAGAGATATTACTTTGCCAACAAACGTCAATCTAGTCAAGGCTATGGTTTTTCCAGTAGTCATGTTGGATGTGAGAGTTGGACCATAAAGAAGGCTGAGCACAGAAGAATTGATGCTTTGAACTGTGGTGTTGGAGAAGACTCTTGAGAGTCCCTTGGACTACAAGGAGATCCAACCAGTCCATTCTGAAGGAGATCAGCCCTGGGATTTTCTTGGAAGGAATGATGGTAAAGCTGAAACTCCAGTACTTTGGCCACCTCATGCGAAGAGTTGATGCATTGGAAAAGACTCTGATGCTGGGAGGGGTTGGGGGCAGGAGGAAAAGGGGACCGCAGAGGATTAGATGTCTGGATGGCATCACTGACTCGATGGACATGAGTTTGAGCAAGCTCCAGGAGTTGTTGATGGACAGGGAAGCCTGGCATGCTGCAGTCCTAGGGTCACGAAGACTTGTACAAGACTGAGTGACTGAACTGAACCTAACTGAACTGATGGGAGTTCCATTTTTAGTTTCATGAGAAACCCCTGTCTAATTTTCATAGTGGCTGCAGGAATCACTGATTTTAGACTACAAAAAAAGCTACAGTAATAAAATTAACATGATGATGTCACAAAACAGACATATAGATCAATGAGGCAAGGTAGAGAGCCCAGAATTAAATCCACACACTTATAGTCAATTAATCTAAAACAAAGCAGATAAGAATATACGATGGAGAAATGGCAGTCTCTTCAATAATGGTCTGGAAAAACTGGACAACTCCATGTAAAAGAATGAAATTAAAATGTTCTTAATACTATATATAAAAGTAAGCTCAAAATGAATTAAAGATTTAAATTTAAGAACAGATATCACAAAATATTAGAGGAAAACATTCTTTGACATTAATCAATGTAATATTTTTGGATCCATCTCTCAAATGAAGAAAATAAAAGCAAAAAGAAATGAATTTAAGTTGAAAATTAAACTTGAAAGCTTTTGCACAACAAAGAAAACCATAAACAAAATAAAGACAACCTACAGAATGAGAGAAAATATTTGCAAATGATGTGATTAACAAAGCATTAATAAATATCCCACATGTGTAAATAACTCATAGAATTCAGTTATCCCATTTTATAACTTCCTGATGTTGACCCAATCTTTGGTAAAGAAGTATAGGCAATTCAGTGGAAAAAGGATAATCTTTTCAACAATTGATATTAAGACATCCACATGCAAAAATAATATTGGTACAGAACTTACACTTTCTAGAAAAATGGACTCAAAATGGCTCATAGGCCTAAATGTAAAATGCTAAATGCCAAAATTCCTAGAAAAAAATATAGGAGAAAGTCTAAATGGCTTTGGGTTTGGTGATGACCCTTTAGATATAATTCCAAAAGTGTGATTTATGAAAGAGCAAGTTTATATGTTAGATTCCATTAACATTAAAAACTTCTAAAAAGTGACAGAGAAATGAGGAATTGAAAAGCAAACCAGTGTCTGAGATAAAATCTTTGCAAGGTATATATCTGATAAAAGACTAGTTTACCATATATGGAAATAATTCTTACAACTGAACAATAAGAAATCAAATAACCCAGTTAAAAGAAGACACCATATCTGAACAGATCTTCACCAAATAGACATTAAAGCATCTGAAAAGATGCTCAAAACAATATATCATAAAAATTACAAATTAAAATGAAGATGAGATACCATTACACACCTATTAGAGTGGCTAAAATCCAAAACACTGACCAAAACAAATGCTAGTAAGGATGTGGACCAACAGGAATTTTCATGTTGTTGTTAAGAATGCAAAATGAAACAGCCACTTTGAAATGCAGCTGGACAGATTCTTATGAAACTGAATACACTCTTAGCATGCAATTTAGTAATTGTGTGCTTTGTTATTAGTTGTTGTTCAGTCACCAAGTCATGTCCGACTCTTGGTGACCCCATGGACTGCTACATGAACTCTCTGTCCCCCCATTTCCTTGAATTTTCTCAATTTTATGTCCATTGAATTGATGATGCAATCCAGCCATCTCATCCTCTGTCACCCTCTTGTCATTCTGCCTTGCTATTTAGCTAAATGAATTGAAAATTTATTTTCACAGATAAATCTGCACATGTTTATAAAAGCTTTATGTATAATTGCCAGAACTTGGAGGTAACCAAGATGGTCTACCATAAATGAATGGATTAGAAAGTATAGTTCAGTTCAGTTCAGTCTCTCAGTCATGTCCGACTCTTTGTGACCCCATGAATCGCAGCATGCCAGGCCTCCTTGTCCATCACCAACTCCCGGAGTTCACTCAAACTCACGTCCATCGAGTCAGTGATGCCATCCAGCCATCTCATCCTCTGTCGTCCCCTTCTCCTCCTGCCCCCAACCCCTCCCAGCATCAGAGTCTTTTCCAATGAGTCAACTCTTTGCATGAGGTGGCCAAAGTACTAGAGTTTCAGCTTTAGCATCATTCCTTCCAAAGAAATCCCAGGGTTGATCTCCTTTAGAATGGACTGGTTGGATCTCCTTGCAGTCCAAGGGACTCTCAAGAGTCTTCTCCAACACCACAGTTCAAAAGCATCAATTCTTCAGTGCTCAGCCTTCTTCACAGTCCAACTCTCACATCCATACATGACCACTGAAAAACCATCCATACAATACAATATTATTTAAGAAGACATGGAGGGACCTTAAATGAATATTGCTAAGTGAAAGAAGCCAACCTGAAAAGACATAATGTATGAGTCTGTCTATATTCTGGAAAAGGCAAAACTATGGAGACAGTAAAATGATCGGTGATCAGAGGAATCTCAGAGGGAGGGAATGATAATAGGTGGGGAGCATGAATGTTGAGACAAGTGAAACTATTCTATATGATACTGTAATTGTGAATACATATTTTGTATTTATCAAAACTCATAGAATGTACAACACAAAGTGTGAAACAATATAAATACTAGTATATAGTAAGTAATAAAAAAATTTTGGGTTTCATAACAGTAACAAATATGCCACATTAATACCAGATGTTAATAATAGGGCAAACTGTGTGAGTGACTGGGGAGTTGATGGAATATTTGGGAACTCTAAACTTTCCACTAAATTTTTCTATATACTTAAAACCTACCTTAAAATATATTATTCTTTTTTAAGAGTTACTGAGATCCAACAAGTCCATTCTAAAGGAGATCAGTCCTGGGTGTTCTTTGGAAAGACTGATGCTAAAGCTGAAACTCCAGTACTTTGGCCACCTCATGCGAAGAGTTGACTCATTGAAAAAGACTCTGATGCTGGAAGGGATTGGGGGCAGGAGGAGAAGGAGACGACAGAGGATGAGATGGCTGAATGGCATCACTGACTCGATGGATGTGAGTTTGAGTGAACTCCAGGAGTTGGTGATGGACAGGGAGGCCTGGCGTGCTGCAATTCATGAGGTCACAAAGAGTCAGACACGACTGAGCAACTGAACTGAACTGAACTGATGGCTTTTAACTGCTTTAAAATAATCCAAACTCTTCCCTTTTTTTTTTTTCAAGTTCCTACACTCTATGCTTCCTACCTCCCTTTCTTCATCTTCTACCACCTTTCATTTATGCCAAACATTCCTCTCTATGTTTAAACATAATAAATAATTTTCAATTTAGGACTTTTAAACTTGGTATCCCTTTGAGTAATATATTAACCATAAATCTTCATGCCTTTTTTGCATTCATATACCTCCAAATGGACCATTAATCACCACTGCATCTAAAGTTCTTTTTCCCTTAGGAGTTCCTAGTAGGTGATATTTTCTTATGTATGTTTATTGTATCTCACCTACCATAAGAATGAGATTTTAGGAGATCAGAACTTTATCTGTCCTGGTTACAATTGTCACTTTACAACTCTTTAACAGTCTGAATAAAAAATGTCATGTAATAGGACTCAAAATAATATCTGTCACATAAATTAATAGCTAGCATTTTATAGATGAGAAAAATAAAAACTTGAAAGGTCAGTGACTGACTGTTCACATCTATCCCATTGTAATGTTATAGGAAGGGAATTTTATTTCCTGCTGGCTCTGTGAACAGTGGACACTCCTCTTTGAAGTATGAAATAGTCCAACACAGAATATTCATAACCTCATTGGTATGACTTTAGGGAAATGTAGTGATTTTTATGCTGAGAAGGCAATGGCACCCCACTCCAGCACTCTTGCCTGGAAAATCCCATGGATGGAGGAGCCTGGAAGGCTGCAGTCCATGGGGTCACTGAGGGTCAGACATGACTGAGCGACTTCACTTTCACTTTTCACTTTCATGCACTGGAGAAGGAAATGGCAACCCACTCCAGTGTTCTTGCCTGGAGAAACCCAGGGATGGGGGAGCCTGGTGGGCTGCCATCTATGGGGTCGCACAGAGTCGGACACGACTGAAGCGACTTAGCAGCAGCAGCAGCAACAGTGATTTTTATGAAGAGCACCATGAAGGTTCTGTCAATTACTATGTAGTAAGAACCAATAAGTTCAGCTAAGATGATATCCAATTATGTATGTTAGGTTAAAATATATGTTTTTTCCCTAAAAATTAACTTTAAAGAATACATTATAGTTGATTTTTATTTATATTCTTTATAAATCAAAATGGATATTCATCTTTATGGCCTGCAAGTACTATATCATCACATCTATTGCTCTGTGCAATGACAGGATTTTCCCTGTATTCTCCCACATCCCTTCTAGTCTCTGATTTCATCCATTAAAATATGTATTAAATTAATGAAACAAATTATTTTTGATTTAATTAATTAAAAAAGAAAAATTTAATTTAAATGTCAAGAGTTTTTTGACCTGAAGATTGAATGCTGTAGTTTTATATATGAATTAACAGATATTTGAGACCTCTTGTGGACTAAGGCTGGCTTCCTGGGTGTTCAGTTCAGTTACTCAGTCATGTCTGACTCTACAACGCCATGGACTGCAAAACGCCAGACTTCCCTGTCCGTCATCAACTCCCAGAGCTTGCTCATATTCATCTCCATTGAGTCGGTGATGCAGTTCCACCATCTCATACTCTATTTTCCTTTTGTCCTCCTGCCTTCAATCTTTCCCAGCATCAGGGTCTTTTCCAATAAGTCAGTTCTTCATATCAGGTGGCCAAAATATTGGAGCTTCAGCTTCAGCATTCCCAGATGGCTCAGTGGTAAAAAGTTTGCAGGACATACAGGAGACTTGGGTTAGATCCCTAAGGAAACGAGATGGCAATCCAGTCTGGTTTTCTTGCCAGGAAAATCCCCCTGTGGACAGAGTCACCTGGTGGACTGCAGTCAATAGGGTCACAAAGAATTAGGTGCAACAGAGCAGGCACATGAACAAGGGCATTACACTCTGCACTATACAACTGAGTAAGCAGGTCATTTCTTTTTCAGATTTCTTCACTTTTAGGGTCCATTTGCTTAATACTAGAGTAGGATTCATGTATTGTTGAAGCCTGGCTTGGAGAATTTTGAGCATGACTTTACTAGCATGTGAGATGAGTGCAATTGTGTGGTAGCTTGAGCATTCTTTGGCATTGCCTTTCTTTGAGATTGGAATGAAAACTCACCTTTTCCAGTCCTGTGGCCACTGCTGAGTTTTCCAAATTCACTGGCATATTGAGTGCAGCACTTTCACAGAATCATCTTTCAGCATTTTAAATAGCTCAACTGGAATTCCATCATCTCCACTAGCCTTGTTTGTAGTGATGCTTCCTAAGGCTTGCTTGACTTCACATTCCATGATGTCTGGCTCTAGGTGAGTGATCACACCATCATGATTATCTGGGTCATGAAGATCTTTTTTGTATAGTTCTTCTGTGTATTCTTACCACTTCTTCTTAATATGTTCTGCTTCTGTTAGGTCCATACCATTTTTGTCCTTTATTGAGCCCATCTTTGCATGAAATATTCCCTTGGTATCTCTAATTTTCTTGAAGAGAACTCTAATCTTTTCCATTCTATTATTTTCTTCTATTTCTTTGCATTCATCACAGAGCAAGGCTTTCTAATGTCTCCTCACTATTCTTTGGAACTCTGCATTCAGATGGGTATAGCTTTCCTTTTCTCCTTTGCTTTTTGCTTCTCTTCTTTTCACAGCTATTTGTAAGGCCTCCCCATACAACCATTTTGCCTTTTTGCATTTCTTTTTCTTGAGGATGGTCTTGATCCCTGTCTCCTGTACAACGGCATGAAACTCTGTCCATAGTTTATCAGGCACTCTATCAGATCTAGTCCTTTAAATCTATTTATCACTTCCACTGTATAATCATAAGGGTTTTGATTTAGGTCATACCTGAATGGTCTCGTGGTTTTCACTACTTTCTACAGTTTAAGTATGAATTTTGCAAATAAGGAGTTCATGATCTGAGCCACAATCAGTTCCTGATGTTGTTTTTGCTGACTGTATAGAGCTTCTCCATCTTTGGCTACAAAGAATATAATCAATCTGATTTCAGTGTTGACCATCTGGTGATGTCCATGTGTGAGTCTTCCCTTGTGTTTTTGGAAGAGGGTGTTTGCTATGACCAGTGAGCTCTCTTGGCAAAACTCTATTAGCCTTTGCCCTGCTTCATTCTGTACTCCCATGCCAAATTTGCCTATCACTTCAGGTGTTTCTTGACTTCCTACTTTTGCATTCCAGTCCCCTATAATGAAAAGGACACCTCTTTTGATGTTAGTTCTAGAAGCTTTTGTAGGTCTTCATAGAACAATTCAACTTCAGCTTCTTTAGCATTACTGGTCAGGGCATAGACTTGGATTACCACGATATTGAATGGTTTGCCTTGGAAACGGACAGAGATCATTCTGTCATTTTTGAGACTGCATCCAAGTACTGCGTTTCAGACTCTTTTGTTGACTATGATGGCTGCTCCATTTCTTCTAAGGTATTCTTGCCCACAGTAGTAGATATAATGGTCATCAGAGTTAAATTCACCCATTTGTCCATTTTAATTCACTGATTCCTAAAATGTCAATATTTATTCTTGCCATCACCTGGTTGATCCCTTCCAGTTTGTCTTGATTCATGGACCTAATATTCCAGGTTCATATGCAGTATTGCTCTTTACAGCATTGGACCTTGCTTCCGTCATCAGTCACATCCACAGCTCGGTATTGTTTTTGCTTTGGCTTTGTCTCTTCATTCATTCTGGTGTTATTTCTCCACTCATCTCCAGTAACATATTAGGCACCTACTGACCTGGGGAGTTCATCTTTCACTGTCCTATCTTTTTGCCTTTTCATACTGGTTATGGAATTCTCAAGGCAATAATACTGAAGTGATTTGCCATTCCCTTCTGAAATGGACCACATTTTGTCAGGTCTCTCCACCTGACCTGCCTCTTGAGAAACCTATCTGCAGGTCGAAGCAACAGTTAGAACTGGACATGGAACAACAGACTGGTTTTAAATAGGAAAAGGAGTACGTCAAGGTTATATATGTTCACCTTCCTTATTTAACTTACATGCAGAGTACATCATGAGAAACGCTGGGCCTGATGAAGCACAAGCTGAAATCAAGATTGCTGGGAGAAATATCAATAACCTCAGATATGCAGATTACACCACCCTTATGGTAGAAAGCAAAGAAGAACTAAAGAGCCTATTGATAAAAGTGAAAGAGCAGAGTGAAAAAGTTGGCTTGAAATTCAACATTCAGAAAACTAAAATCATGGCATCTGGTCCCAACACTTCATGCAAATAGATGGGAAAACAGTGGAAACAGTGAGAGACTTTATTTTGGGGGGCTCTAAAATCACTGCAGATGGTGACTGCAGCCATGAAATTCAAAGATGCTTGCTCCTTGAAAGAAAAGCTATGACCAACCTAGACAGCATATTAAAAAGCAGAGACAATACTTTGCCAACAAAGGTCCGTCTAGTCAAAGCTCTGCTTTTTACAGTAGTCATATATGGATGTGAGATTTGGACCATAAAGAAAGCTGAGCACCGAAGAATTGATGCTTTTGAATTGTGGTGTTGGAGAAGACTCTTAAGAATCCCTTGGACTACAAGGAGATCCAACCAGTCTATCCTAAAGGAGACCAGTCCTAGGTACTCATAGGAAGGACTGATGCTGAAGCTGAAATTCCAAGACTTTGGCCATATGGTGCAAAGAACCGACTCATTTGAAAAGACCCTTATGCTGGGAAAGATTGAAGGCTGGAGGAGTAGGGGATGACAGAGGATGAGATGGTTGGATGGCATCACTGACGGGATGAACGTGAGTTTGAGTAAACTCCAGAAGTTGGTGTTGGACAGGAGACCTGTCATGCTGCAGTCCCTGGGGTTGCAAAAAGTTAGACAGGATTGAGCTACTGAACTCAACTGAACTGAACTGAGAGTAGGATTATAGAAGTCACCAGAAAGTATAAAATATTTGGTTGGTCATATAGTTCCTTCAGGTTTTTCCTCAAGACAGTAATAGAAAAACTCAAATGAATATTTGGCCAACCCAATGTACAGGGAATATTATTAGAATAATTCTTAACTTGGTGGGTTTTCATCTCCTTTATAAAAATTAAATTCCTGAAATACTTCTTTCAGTGTGTCTAAAATTATTGAAAATTTGGGAGCATATTTAATAATTTAAATCAATATTTTAAACAGATCACATAAATATAAAATATTAATTTAATTGATATAGCCATTTATATCATGATAATACATGAAAGTAAATTATTATCTGTTACCTATAGTACCTTTCTATCTCTCAAAATAATTTAAGTTGATTTTATTGAGATAATAAACATTTATTGATCAAATGAGTGGCCCATCACACATAGTGGAATGAAATTTCAGACTCTTTGAAACTTGTTATTGCTCTACTTCTTCACAATGATATTTGAATGTCATTGTCATTTCATTAACATTGCACATTATTCTATACTTCAATTAGGAAACTGCAGATCTTAATGAGATTTTAGTAGTGACAATATGCACTATCATAAAATTTGTGAGCTCTCATAGTGAAATTAAGCTCCGGTGTTTATATTGAATTGTAAACTTCCTGAGACAGTTGGAGTAAATGGGGACTGGTGTCCATGGCTGACTAAAAGAAAAATTTATCTGATGCATCTTTATATGCTTTCTGGATTCTTGGCTCCTTTCTGCACAATCCATTCTCACATCAATACTTGAGCCACAGGGCACCTGATGTCCAGGGATTTCCTTTCAGGCTTAGAAGGATTGGCAATTTCTAAATATTTAATCTATTCTCTTTATTTTGTGTAAAAATACACTGAAGCACAGAGAAGCTCTGGTTAATGACACACAAATTTGTCATTAATCAAGTGTATATCTGGACAAATAATATTAGCACTAAGGTATTACAGAATAGGCAGGAAATGGGCCTGTGTTTCACATTGTCTTTGTAATTTTGTTGTTTCAAATCAGATAGCAGTAACTTGCAACCATGTTCTGAAAATTTCATTGGCCAGAGCTCAAATGAATGAAAGCTTAAGATGATCAGTCCAATGCCATTTTATAAGGGGGGAAAGAAGTACACATGAACCATACCAGCAGTAATTGTCGTACGCTGGGAGAGAAAGTGAATGACGCATGTTGGAAGAGGGATGTGTGCGTGTGTGTGAGTGTGTCTATGTGTTGGGGTAGGGGTGACGCGGGTGTGTGTCACATGCTTTGTCAAGTTTACCAATGTCTCTGTAACACTATTAATATTAAATATTCATTAAGTATCTCATATTATCAATACTTGACCCATTAGTAACAACAGAATTGATCTTTCCAACCATTAACTTCCAGGACATTATTCATTTTTCTTTTACCTGAATAGTTATTTCCACTTAGTCTCTATTATGTCCAACACCCAGTATCTATCTGGTAGCCCCAGGGGCAGCACACTGACCAGGAAGGAGAATTAGCAGAAAAAGCACCCACTCTGGAAACTCTGCCCTGTGCCCTGAAGGTCACCCCCCACCAACAATATTGCAGCTCTGTCCCATCTACTGAGGGCAAGCCATGTTCTTCCCATTTCATACCCATGCTTTGTCACCACAGAGCAAAAGCAGAGGCAGACAGGTTGAATGTGGCAAAGAGCACCTGCTCTAAACCAGGCTGACTGCAGGCTGGACATGAATACAGGAGGTGGTGGTGGAGTGCTGTCCAGATCTCCTCTGTCCAGCTAGCTTCCTAACCCAGTCTTTGCCTTCTGATAGTCAACAACATGGGCTTCCCAGGTAGTGCTAGTGGTAAAGAACCTGCCTGTCAATGCAGGAGACATGAGACATGGGTTTGATCCCTGGGTTGGGAAGATACCCTGGAGAAGGGCATGGCAACCCACTCCAATATTCTTGCCTGGACAATCCCGTGGACAGTGGAGCCTTGTGGGCTACAGTCCATGGGGTCGCAAAGAGTCGGACACAATTGAAGTGACTTAATACAAACACACACACACACACACACACACACATGCACACACAGAGTCTCCATCGGTCCCTCGTCTGCTTCTAGTCTCTGGATGTTGGTGTGCTCAGGGCTCAGTTTTGGGGTTTCTTGTCTCTTTCTACACATTCTCTTGGTGATAACATGTAGTATGAGACTCCTGATTTCTCTTGCTACTTCAATTCTGTTCCATCCATTTCACTCAGTTAAGTGAAATACTTGCCTTCTAGCTGTTTCAGCCAAAATCCTTAGATACTCAACTTTTTATCTTGTAAATTACATCCAATTTTTTGGCAAAATAATATCCAGATGCTGAGCTCCACATTACTATTTCCACCACTCATATTTTGGTCAAGGCCACCAATATGTCATCCCAACATTCATAGCTTGTCTCCCTGCTTCCACAGTTAACTCTTTGCAACTCTTCTAAAAATATACATTTATTTTAAAAATAGAAAGTAAAAATAGAACCAGCTTTGCTTTGGCCCCGCTTCTCAAAGGGTTTAATCTTAGTTGTATAATTTCTTCTACCTTATTAGCAGAATAAATATATCTAACCATTGTTAACTTAGTTCATTTTACTTAAATGAACTAAAAGATAAATCATGATCCTTATATTCTGAGACCTATGGAGACCAGGAAGCCCTCTTCTGCAAGATCCAAGCCAGTCCTTGTGGGAGACCAGGCCCTGTACTGCTTGTAGAGAAAGCCTTCCAAGTCCATTTCAGAGACCATATGGCAAGAACAGAGACATTAAAAGTTGACAGTTTCACTGAGATAGTTCGGTGAAGCGAGGGTGTAAAATTGAGGTTCTGTGGAGAGGAGCTGCTAAGTCACTTCAGTCGTGTCCGACTCTGTGCAACACCATAGACGGCAGCCCACCAGGCTCCCCTGTCCCTGGGATTCTCCAGGCAAGAACACTGGAGTGGGTTGCCATTTCCTTCTCCAGAGCATGAAAGTGAAAAGTGAAAGTGAAGTTGCTCAGTCGTGTCTGACCCTCAGCGACCCCATGGACTGCAGCCTACCAGGCTCCTCCGTCCATGGGATTTTCCAGGCAAGAGTACTGGAGTGGGGTGCCATCCAGAGTCAACAATGTCGCAGTTAAAAACAGTGATTATTGGCCTAAAAATATATACATGTGGTGATGATTTAGTAGAAGATAAAACAAAATATTTAAATATATATAGTATAGGAGGACTTTTAGTTCAACAGAAGCTATAATACATTTCTTAAATTCTCTCTGTACTCTGAATGACTTTATTAGTTCTTTACTAGAACATCAGGCATGTAGTGAAATGTAATTCTATACTTTATTCATTAGTCTTTAAACTTTTATAGAAGAAAATTATTTTCAAAAATTTATTATTGAGAAAACGCATACTTAAATTACACAAAAACAGATTGAGTTGACAAGTAACTAAAACTTTATACTCATATATATACATATATATAAATATCCTGTTGACAGTGTTATCTATAAGTGAGAGGAAATTGATAGATTACTTTTAAATGATAAAAATGTGAGTGTATAAAGCCATTATTTCAATGTACCAAAAAAATTCACATATAATTTTGGTAGTAAAAATAAATTTTGAAAAAATTCATTATAATACAGTGTGGTAAATTTATCAAATGGGTAAAGATACAAAGTATCATGGAAAAGCAAAAGCAAGAGCATGCACTCCAGTCTTGAAGGTATTCCAGAAGTGACATATATGTTGTGGCATGAGGAATAAGAAATAATATTACAGGTATATTTCTTGTGGAGGGAAGAGCTATGCTTTCTCTCAGTGGTCAATGATCATTTCTGCAGATGCAACCTCGTATTACTTCTCTGGGAAACTATTGCCTATTTCTTCCAAGGTATTGGAATTGGAGTTGGCTGCCAAACTGAGGAGGTATAAGTGGCAACAGACTCCTTAATATCTTCCAGAGCCATATTTATTTCAGTTCCAATCCCTCTTCCTTCACTCTACTCAGTAAAATTCTGGACTTCTTCTGGAGATAACCTCACCTAGTCAGGAAATTAACTCTAGAGCAGAGGTGTTTATCTCTAGAACAGAGAGAATGAAGAGCCAGCTATCATTATGTATGACCTGGAGGCTAAGAGAGGACCTGAGCAGGAAAAGGTCTATGATTCATATTAAGGTTTTGAACAGTTCTTGAGATGAAAGGGTAAGATTTTGAATAGTTCAAGTAGGGACATGGCATGATCATATTTGTGCCCTACAAAGATACTCTGAATGTAGTAAAGCCCTTTAAGAGATTGTGGGAATGAGTGACACAACTTGCTATGAGAGAACAAAGGGTCATTTCAAGAACTGTGAATCAGGGGAAAGCATAGATATGAATAAAAGGAGTCAAAAGGGCCCGCCAGTTCCCTTTAGAACCTGAGTAAGGTAATTTAGCCTCTAGGCATATAGTCTGGTCTGAGCCATTGTAAATATTAGTTGTCTGGAATCACATAAAACATTAATAATAATTAAGTGAATATAATTATCCCCTTTAAGAGCTTTTAAATTATTTCATACTTTTATTACAGGTTTGATATCAACCTCCATACTTTAAATAGTCCTAAGCCTATTAGAGGTTTTAGAGATTTGTGATTTTTACTCAAAGTGATTATTGCTTTAGTCAATGAACTGTCATTTCTCTAGGACTACATTAAATTGCAATCAAAAGTCCTGGGGAATAGACCTAACTAGCAATATAGTGTTTTCAATTATAGCCATAGATATTAGCTTCATAACCAGTGAATACAGTTCAGGATTCTGTAATTTAAAAAATATGAAGATAATGACAAATTTAAAATTTGCCATATGATTTCCAAGAAAGAAGCATGAATATTGAAATATTGCTTTTACCAATAATTCTGCATCTTTCTTTAGTTATGAATAAATCAAAAGGATCTACAATAAAGTTACTGCTTTATTTTTAATTTAATATTCTAGATATTGTTTAAAATGTATCTTTAAACATCTCTTTGCATGCCACTGATAACTCTATGTTATTGTGAGCTGTAACAGTTTGTCAAGATATTTTAGAAAAATCTTTAGTCATACATGAAGTCAGTGCTTTAGTTTCACGGAAATCATTATTCAAAGGCAATTCTAGAATTCATTTTTACATTTCTGAATAACGTCTCATCAACAGATGACTATGTATAGACACAATTATGGATAGACATAAAGAGATACCGTTAATGATGTGGACATAAATTGTTATTGATCATGGTTTAGTCATATTCAAAGTATTACAGAAAATAATTCCATTTCAAAATGTGCTAAGCATAACAGAAAAGGATTATAGCACAGAGAAGTAGGTGTGCTTAGAAAACTCTTAGAAGGGCTTGGAGAGCAAGAGTCAGAGAAAAATGTCATTGCAGAGATTAGAAGTTTACAGAAATCACACAAGACTTGTTCTAATGAGCTCCCCTTTCTGCAACAAGGCCCGTAAGTCACTCCCAATGTACTTGAGAGCTTATATTAATCTTTTGTATCTGTCCGCCACTGCCAGGGGAGGTCTTTAGACTTCCAAATCTTATGTGAATGCTTTTAACTGAATCTAACCCAGAATCCTGCCTACAAGAGATTCTGGCAAGTGTATTTCCAAGATTTCTCCCATGCAGTGCAGTAGAGAAAGATACTGATCCTGAATTGATAAGTTCCCAAATGACACAAAGATACAGAAAGAGACAGTATGGCTATAGATACAGATACAGAAAAAGTTAAATTACAACAGTTTATGTATTTGTACTTGAGAGATATTATAGCCAAAAATAGAATATATTTATCCCACCAAGCCACAAGGAATCCCTCAATCTACAAATATTTATTTTAAAAATGTTGTTCATTAATCTTAGGAAGCCTGCTGAAAGAATAGGCAATTAAGAAATGTAAAATCATGAGAAAAAATAAGGCTGGGAAAGAACCAAGATTTTTTTTTTTTCCTGTTCACTACTGACAACAAAAATTAATCAATAGTCAATCTAAGAAGGAAATTTTTATTCAAGCCAACCTGAGGATTATAACCCAGAAGACAGTCTTCTCAGAGAGCTCTGAAAGCTGTTCTGAAAAGATAAGGGGAAATATTCTAGTTTCATTCTTTTGCATCTAGCTGTCCAGCACCATTTACTGAAGAGGTTATCTTTTCTCTATTGTATATTCTTGCCTCCTTTATTAAAGATAAGGTGCCCATAAGTGCATGGTTTATCTCTGGACTTTCTATCTTGTTCCATTGGTTTATATTTCTGTTTTTATGCCAGTACCATACTGTCTTGATGGGATGAGGTGGGAGGTGGGAGGGAGAAGGCAGGTTCAGGAGGAAGGGGGCTTGTGTATACCTATAGCTGATTCATGTTGATATATGGCAGAAACCAACAACCAAAAAAGATAATGTGATATACATATACATATATGGTATTTTATATGTGTGATTACATACATGCAAAGGAATATCATTCAGCTGTAAATATGCTGGAAATTTTGAGAAAAAAAGAAAGAGGTAAGGGGGAGGGCCCATACATATGTGATTTTGGAGAAGGAGTGTGTGCAATTAAAGGCTTATCTTGGTAGGAGGCTACTGCTATTCTCAAAGAAGAGATATCTTAGTTAATGGTGTTAGTGCTTTTCTAAGTATGGGAAGATGCAAGAAACTGGGTTCATAAAATTTTCTAATAAAAATATTTAGCTATCTGAGGGATAGTTCTGCCTATTTTCCCATAATATAGAGTATCTCATCCTGATCTTTGCTCCAGTATTCTTTTTCTTTTTTTTTTTTTAATTTTATTTATTTATTTTGGCTGCACTGGGTCTTCTTTGCTTTGCATGGGCTTTCTCTAGTCACAGTGAGCGGGGACTACTCTACATTGTGTTGTGCAGGCTTCTCATTGTGGTAGCTTCCCTTGTTGTGGAGCATAAACTCTAGGCATATGGCCTCAGCACTTGGGCTCACAGGCTCTAGAACACATGCTCAGTAGTTGTGGCACACAGACTTAGTTGCTCAGAGGCATGTGGAAACTTCTCGGTCCAGGGATCAAACCCACGTCCCCTGCATTGGTAGGCAGATTCTTATCCACTTCACCACTAGGAAAGTACTGCTCCGATATTGTTTCCAGGTGTATTGTAGGTCAGAAACTGCAGTGGCTGTTTAATGGATTTCTATACAACTAAATGGTAGGCAGCATTCTTTACTTTACCATGCTCTCCCTTTTGGTTTTATCTTCAACCAAGGTTTGGGAGGCATTTTATGAACAGTTTGTCTGGAGGTTCTAGGAATGTACATTCCCAGGTCAGGCAAGGCTATTTAATGTGCTATTGACAGATTAGGCCCTATTAACAGGAAAAGGAGTACGTCAAGGCTGTATATTGTCACCCTGCTTATTTAAGTTATATGCAGAGTACATCATGAGAAATGCTGGGCTGGAGGAAGCATAAGCTGGAATCAAGATTGCCAGGAGAAATATCACTAACCTCAGATATGCAGATGACACCACCCTTATGGAAGAAAGTGAAGAGGAACTAAAAAGCCTCTTGATGAAAGTGAAAGAGGAGAGTGAAAAAGTTGGCTTGAAGCTCAACATTCAGATAACGAAGATCACGGCATCTGGTCCCATCATTTCATGGGAAACAGACAGGGAGACAGGGGAAAGTGTCAGACTTTATTTTTCTGGGGTCCAAAATCACTGCAGATGGTGATTGCAGCCATGAAATTAAAAGACGCTTACTCCTTGGACGAAAAGTTATGACCAACCTAGATAGCATATTCAAAAGCAGAGACATTACTTTGCCAACAAAGGTCTGTCTAGTCAAGGCTATGGTTTTTCCAGTGGTCATGTATGGATGAGAGAGTTGGACTGTGAAGAAGGCTGAGTGCCAAAGAATTGATGCTTTTGAACTGTGGTGTTGGAGAAGACTCTTGAGAGTCCCTTGGACTGCAAGGAGATTCAACCACTCCATTCTAAAGGAGATCAGTCCTGGGATTTCTTTGGAAGGAATGATGCTGAAGCTGAAACTCCAGTACTTTGGCCACCTCATGTGAAGAATTGACTCATTGGAAAAGACTCTGATACTGGGAGGGATTGGGGGCCGGAGGAGAAGGGGACGACAGAGGATGAGGTGGCTGGATGGCATCACCGACTCGATGGACGTGAGTCTGAGTGAACTCAGGGAGTTGGTGATGGACAGGGAGGCCTGGCGTGCTGCGAATCATGGGGTTGCAAAGAGTCGGACACAACTGAGCAACTGAATTGAACTGAACAGTACTCAAAACCTCTGGACCCCTGTTTTGCTAGTCTGTTACAGTCTAGGAAATGCTTTTGTTTATCGCTTCATCCCATATCTGGAGGTACACTGTTATAGTCATTCGTTTTATAGAATTATATATTTGGTCAACTGTTTCAAGTTGCATGCTGCTGCTGCTGCTGCTGCTGCTAAGGCCCTCTTCAGTCGTGTCCGACTCGGTGCGACCCCATAGATGGCAGCCAACCAGGCTCTCCGGGCCCTGGGATTCTCCAGGCAAGAATACTGGAGTGGGTTGCCATTTCCCTCTCCAATGCATGAAAATGAGAAGTGAAAGTGAAGTCGCTCAGTCATGTCTGACTCCTAGAGACCCCATGACTAGTAATCATTATTTTTATTGGAGGCTCAGTCACACGTTTAATAATGCAAATAATAATAATCTTGTAAAATAGGCAGGAAATAAGTAATAAAGCTCGGAGAAGGCGATGGCACCCGCTCCAGTACTCTTGCCTGGAAAATCCCATGGACGGAGGAGCCTGGTAGGCTGCAGTCCATGGAGTTGCTAGGAGTCGGACACGACTGAGCGACTTCACTTTCACTTTTCACTTTGATGCATTGAAGAAGGAAATGGCAATCCACTCCAGTGTTCTTGCCTGGAGAATCCCAGGGACAGGGGAGCCTGGTGGGCTGCCGTCTATGGGGTCGCACAGAGTCGGACATGACTGAAGTGACTCAGCAGCAGCAGCAAGAAATAAAGCTATATAACAATAAGGTCATAGGTAAATATTTAAGCTAAGAACTGCCATTAGGTGTAGCTCAGTACTGCCTCAGGTCATCTGGACCCAGGCTATTCTGCACCAATCACTCTTTAAGGGGATTGATATATTGGCATTGTTAGTAAAGGTCACCAAAGATGTCCTCATGAACACCGCCAGTGGTGGGTCATTGTGACCCCTTATAGAATTGAGAAAGGAATGTTATTTTCTATGAAGTTACATAGCTGGTGCCAGAAGAAGAAAAAGTGAACTTTATAGTTAGATAAATATTACTGTTATTGTGGAAGTCTGATATGCAGATACACAATATATATTAGAGTGGAGGGAGGTGGCCTCAACAGACGGAAAAATTTTATGTTTAAATTTTTCTTGTCTTTCTTTAAGATACAAATGTTATCTCATCATATAAAAGGGAATAATAAAATAATATAATCAAGTAATAATGAAAATAATTATATCATGTTGTATATTTTAAACTGATAATGATGTTTAGTGTTTTTCATTATTTGCTTGCTATAATAATCTTTTGGAGGTCATTATTCTTTGCTGCTAATTTTAAAATAATTTTATCATGATTTATTAAAATTGAAGTCATAGTTACTTAACACATTCTCTATTATGGCATTAAAAAAAAATTAGCTGTACTGGGTCTTGGTTGCTGCGTGGGGCTTTCTCTAGTTGCGTCAGGCGCAGGCAACTCTCTAGTCGTGGAGCACAGGTTTCTCATTGGGTGTGGGCTTCTCTTGTTGCAGAGCATGAGCTCTAGAGGTGCGGGCTTCAATAGCTGTGGCTTCTGGGCTCAGTAACTGTAGCTACCAGGCTCTAGAGTGCAGGCTCAATAGTTGTGGCATATGGGCTTTGTTGTCCCATGGCAAGTGGGATCCTCCCGGACCAAAGATCAAACCTGTGTCCCCTTCATTGGCAGGCAGAGTCTTCACCGCAAGAAAATCCCTGTTACAACAGCTTTTAAAACTATCATTTTAAGACACATTATATCTCATTGAGTTGAACAATAAACATCAATTTCTGTTATTGTTCAACTTTTAAGTTCTCTTGACATTCTTAGATATGTAACTTTTTTTATTGCTTGGATTGTTGTGTTAGGAGAAGTTCCTAGGAATGGAGAACAAAAATATTTTAATTGTTCAAATTATATTATCTTAATTTATATTCTCTCTAGTATTACAATGTGTTATTTGACTCATTTACATTATTTAATTAAATCTTTTTCTTGTAACATACCAGATTTATTATATATTGATATCATATATATGATAAATATATCATATTTTCTCTCCATGTATGTGTGTATTAATTGTTCAGTCATGTCCGACTCTTTGCAGCTCCATGGATTCTCCTGCCAGGATCCCCTGTCCATGGAATTCTCCAGGCAAGAATACTGGAGTGGTTTGCCATTCCCTTCTCCAGGGGATCTTCCTGACCCAAGGATCAAACCCAGGCCTCCTGCATTGCAGGCAGATTATTTACCATCTGAGCTATCCAGGAAGCAAATATTTTATTTGCTACTATTGAATCTCAAGATTCTTGTGGTTAGAATTTGTCTTGTTCATTTTTCTATCACACCCAGTGACTAACTATCAGTGGTCAATAAATATTTATTAAATGCATTTAATGGTATGATCATAATATATAGAAATTGTGATGGAAAAATATATAAAGGAAATGTTTCCTGTTCATTATGTATTTTTACATTATTCTTTTTATCTATTCTTCTATGTTCTGAATGGTTTATTTTCTAACATATTTATTTCCATTTTATTGTATTAAAGCCCAGGAAAAGAACTATAAACCTCACCTTGAGATACTCAAATATAGGAAAATGAAAAGTTAAAAATGAATATTGTAATATTGTTTTAGGTAGATTGGATTTGAATGCAATAAATTAAACTACAGAGGAAAACTCTAATATGCTGTGCTCCTAACCTTTAACAGACTTGTTCAGGGTTATTATAAAAATAAATAAATATAATTTGCATTGATATCTATGAGTATTAATGGCTCTGCCATTCACATATGAAGGCTAAGATATAAAATATGACTACTTTAACCTTGAAAGTTAATCTATATGCTTTGCTCTTCTGCTACCAGAATGTACTACATTTCATATCTATGTCTCTGATAACCTTATAAACATTAAACAAAGCAAAGAGACTTTCTTTTAAATATAAAAACTGCAGTCTTTTGCCTCCTGGGTTATGATCTATGACTTCTCTCTGTTTCAGAGATAATGAATAATTTGCACACTCATTGCTTTAAAAGCCTGATAATACTAACACATCTATTTTAATAGTAAACCATCCTCTCTTACAAAACCTGTATTCAGCTTATTCCATTTCATTTCTTCTTACAGATAAGGAGAAGTTTAAACTTCAAGGTTATCACATTTGTGGCTATGTGGTCTTGAAATGGTATCAATATTTCTCAGCTACATAGCAGAACTTGGAAGCTATTTTGTTTCTTTTAAGGAAATCTCAAGGATTTGGACATTCCTGAGGTCATTATTAAAATTCAAGCAAGTTGTTGAGACATTTTTAAATGTTTAAATGTGTGCATGTGTACCTGCTAAGCCACTTCAGTGTGTCCAGCTGTTTGCAACCCTATGGACTGTAACAGGCCATGCTTCTCTGTCCATGGGATTTTCCAGGCAGGAATACTGGAATACAGGAATCCATGCCCTCCTCCAGCGAATTCTCCCAACCCAGGAATTGAACCTGCGTCTCTTGAGGTTCCTGCATTCCAGACATATTCTTTACTGCTGAGCCACCAGGAAGACCAGAATTTATAGCAGGCATAAATGAGAACCCAGAGAGCCCAACAGGTAATTTCCAGGACTGTAGAATACAGGAGGAAAGGACTTGAATTGTGTAAAAAGTTAGACACAAGAAGGTCACAGAAAAAGTGAAGTACATATGGATGACAGGTTATTTCAGGAAAAGTCTATGACTACACTCAGTTTACTCTAGCCTCATTCCTTTGCATAGTGTGAATGCCATCACTAATCTGCATAATACTCAGAAAGGGACAAAGCATGCTTTTCTAACTATATAAAAAGGAAAACAGTATTTTAAATATTGTCCTTATGTAACTTTCTAAAGTAAAACAGATAGTTGTTAATTAATCTAAATTCAACCAGAAGATAATAGAGTAGCCTATATCTCTCCTTGCTTATTCCCTGGAATATGCCTTTGGAATTTAATTTATTGACCACCAGGCCGCATATGATTACCTTTATTCAAAAGCAAGTATTTCATATTCAGGCTTAGCTTGTGGCTGCAAACTTCCTACTAAAGCAATAGTGCTATATTCTATCCATTTTCCTAGGGAAGTATGAAGTTTAATTAGGTGGAAAAAGAATATTCTCACAACAAATTTATGTAAATCTGAACAATTATCATGAGAGAATGAGGAAAGGAAAAAGAAGGGCAAAGATATAGAATCTATAAAGAGCTAAATACTTGCTATTAATTTCTGTAGGTTATCATGTTGAATTCCTGGAGAGAAATTCAACAAGGTTTCAAAGAGAAAATAAGAGATATCAAACTCTTTCTAACCCTTTAAAATCTAATATTTATTAGATGATTTCCCTCTTTTGTAGAAATGTTGCAAAACCTTATAAAATCACATTTGTAACATGAAAAAATTATATTTAAAACTATATATTTTATATTTGAAAGTAGATTTTTATATATAAAGGTAGATACTTTATAGTCTGGGTATTAAATATACTTAAATATACTACTACATAGGGAGTGGCAGAGATTAAAAGAGAGAGAAAAGTTTTAAAATATTTTTATATATTTAGAATATATTTCTACTTTCTATTGTTCTCTTGCAGTACTTGGATGCAATCTCAAAAATGACAGAATGATCTCTGTTCATTTCCAAGGCAATAGCACAGTAATCTAAGTCTATGCCCCAAACAGTAATGCTGAGGAAGCTGAAGTTGAATGGTTTTATGAAGACCTACAAGACCTTTTAGAACTAACACCCAAAAGAGATGTCCTTTTCATTATAGGAGACTGGAATGCAAAAGTAGAAAGTCAAGAAAAACCTGGAGTAACAGGCAAATTTGGCCTTGGGATGCGGAATGAATAAGGGCAAAGACTAATAGAGTTTTGCGAAGAAAATACACTGGTCATAGCAAACACCCTCTTCCAACAACACAAGAGAAGACTCTACACATGGACATCACCTGATGGTCAACACCGAAATCAGATTGATTATATTTTTTGTAGCCAAGATGGAGAAGCTCTATACAGTCAGCAAAAACAAGACCGGGAACTGACTGTGGCTCAGATCATCAACTCCTTATTGCCAAATCAGACTTAAATTGAAGAAAGTAGGGGAAACCACTGGACCATTCAGGTGTGACCTCAATCAAATCCCTTATGATTATACAGTGGAAGTGAGAAATATATTTAAGGGCCTAGATCTGATAGACAGAGTGCCTGATGAACTATGGAATGAGGTTCATGACATTGTACAGGAGACAGAGATCAAGACCATCCCCATGGAAAGAAATTCAAAAAAGCAAAATGGCTGACTGAGGAGGCCTTACAAATAGCTGTGAAAAGAAGAGAAGTCAAAAGCAAAGGAGAAAAGGAAAGATATACCCATTTGAATGCAGAGTTCCAAAGAATAGCATGAAGAGATAAGAAAGCCTTCCTCAGCAATCAGTGCAAAGAAACAGAGGAAAACAACAGAATGGGAAAGACTAGAGATCTCTTCAAGAATATCAGAGATACCAAGGGAATATTTCATACAAAGATGGGCTCAATAAAGGACAGAAATGGTATTGACCTAACAGAAGCAGAACATATTAAGAAGAGGTGGCAAGAACAAGAAGAACTGTACAAAAAAGATCTTCTTGACCCATATAATCACGATGGTGTGATCACTCACCTAGAGCCAGACATCCTAGAACGTGAAGTCAAGTGGGCCTTAGAAAGCATCACTATGAACAAAGCTAATGGAGGTGATGGAATTCCAGTAGAGCTATTTCAAATCCTGAAAGATGATGCTGTGAAAATGCTACACTCAATATGCCATCAAATTTGGAAAACTCAGCAGTGGGCACAGGACTGGAAAAGGTCAGCTTTCATTCCAATCCCAAGGAAAGGAAATGCCAAAGAATGCTCAAACTACCGCACAATTGCACTCATCTCACATGCTAGTAAAGTCATGCTCAAAATTCTCCAAGCCAGGCTTCAGCAATACATGAACCGTGAACTTCCTGATGTTCAGGCTGGTTTAGAAAAGGCAGAGGAACCAGAGATCAAATTGCCAACATCTGCTGGATCATCAAAAATTCCAGAAAAAACATCTATTTGTGCTTTATTGACTATGCCAAAGCCTTGGACTGTGTGGATCACAATAAACTGTGCAAAATTCTGAAAGAGATGGGAATACCAGACCACCTGACCTGCCTCTTGAGAAACCTATATGCAGGTCAGGAAGCAACAGTTAGAACTGGACATGGAACAACAGACTGGTTCCAAAGGAAAAAGAGTACGTCAAGCCTGTATATTGTCACCCTGCTTATTTAACTTATATGCAGAATACATCATGAGAAACGCTGGACTGGAAGAAGCACAAGCTGGAATCAAGATTGCCAGGAGAAATATCAGTAACCTCAGATATGCAGATGACACCACCCTATGGCAGAAAGTGAAGCGGAACTAAAAAGCCTCGTGATGAAAGTGAAAGAGGAGAGTGAAAAAGTTGGCTTAAAGCTCAACATTCAGAAAACGAAGATCATGGCATCTGGTCCCATCACTTCATGGGAAATAGATGCGGAAACAGTGGAAACAGTGTCAGACTTTATTTTTTTCGGCTCCAAAATCACTGCAGATGGTGATTGCAGCCATGAAATTAAAAGATGCTTACCCCTGGAAGAAAAGTTATGACCAACCTAGATAGTATATTCAAAAGCTTTACTTTACCAACAAAGGTCTGTCTAGTCAAGGCTATGGTTTTTCCAGTAGTCATGTATGGATGTGAGAGTTGGACTGTGAAGAAAGCTGAGTGCCAAAGAATTGATGCTTTTGAACTGTGGAGTTGGAGAAGACTCTTGAGAGTCCCTTGGACTGCAAGGAGATCCAACCCGTCCATCCTAAAGGAGATCAGTCCTGGGTGTTTTTTTGGAAGGAATGATGCTAAAGCTGAAATTCTAGTACTTTGGCCACCTCATGCGAAGAGTTGACTCATTGGAAAAGACCTTGATGCTGGGAGGGATTGGGGCCAGGAGGAAAAGGGGACAACAGAGGATGAGATGGTTGGATGGCATCATTGACTTGATGGACGTGAGTTTGAGTAAACTCCGGGAGTTGATGATGGACAGGGAGGCCTGGCATGCTGCAATTCATGGGGTCGCAAAGAGTCGGACACGACTGAGCAACTGAACTGAAATGAACTGAACTGAATGAGTTTCCTCACTTTAAGTTCTCATGATGTTTTTGTAAACATGCATGTATTTCTATAACATGCATGTTTCTATAAACATGCATCTATATGCATTTCAATGAATTCCTAGGATTCGTGTAAACATATATTAAATTTCTGTTTAATATTATAAAAAATGTCTGATAAGCACAATTTTTTCCATTATTTAGAGTAATTTGAGTTTAGTCCTAAACAATATATATGTGTATTGTCAATAATTTTTGCTTTCTTTTCAGTAGGAATGAAAACCATTTTCAAAAAATCTCACCAAAGGCTGATATGAATCTATTAATTGGGCTTTATGACATCAAAGCAAGTCTACATGAGACTGATTTTCACAGCAGCAGGTTAGAAATGAGTATTTTTGTGTTAGCATATTTTCACATTTATTATAGAATTATTTTAATCCGAAAGAGTACTTTAGAATTGTATCAGAATATGATCAAGGAGTCTTTAAATCTGGTTATGGATGCTTTCTGTGATAGAAATAATTCTATATTAGGCATTAGTGTCTTTTATAAAAAAGTTTACCTGTTGATTTATAGAACTACATGTTTTCATCATATTGTTCTTCTTCATGATAAAACAATGATAATAGCAAAAATTAATTTGTGTTTATATAACAAAGTATAATTCAGAAAAAGTATAGTAATTATTTCCTTAAATTATTTTTATTGAGATATAATTGACATATAACAAATTAGTTGCAGATGTACAACATAATTTCAATATATATATACATATTAAAAATGTACAGAATTGTGATTATAGTCAATAGAACTATATTGTGTATTTGAAAACTGTTGGGAAACAAAAACATTTCTTTATTGATACTAGCCTTTTTTTAAAAAAGGGGATACGTTCAAGTTTGTATTTATGAATCTGTTTAGGAATGACTAAAACATGGAAATTAAATAGAATAAATAGTTTATATAAAAGCTTTAGTTTTAATAACCAAATTGCCTATTGATAGTTTGAAATATTTAAAAAATTCATATATTATTAACAATAAACATTGAAATCATACTTCCATCTTTCCACTATTAATAGTTTCTTATTGTTTTCCTATATTCCTAAAAGAAGTCATCTATTTCTATATGTCTTTACTGTAATAATTGCTGCAGTCTGGAATAAAAACTCATTCTTGCAGATAATGTGCATGCCTAGCTTATCAAGTGACCCACAAAACTGCTTACTCAGATTATAAAATTTTATGTGGCTATATCAAATAGCAATATATAATACAAACTATTCTACATCTTGTTTCCCTCCTTCTTAAATAATATAGCTTGGCTCTATCTATTGACTCTATGATAATTCTTCTATAAATATATTGTGACTTATTTAACCAGTTGATTATGTTGCCAATTTCAGTTTTTTCCTCTCCATTGCTTTAACCCTATATATAGAAAACTATAAAACACTGATGAAAGAAATCAAAGAGGACACTAATAGATGGAGAAATAAACCATGTTCATGGATCGGAAGAATCAATATAGTGAAAATAAGTATACTACCCAAAGCAATTTACAAATTCAATGCAATCCCTATCAAGCTACCAGCCATATTTTTCACAGAACTAGAACAAATAATTTCAAGATTTGTTTGGAAATACAAAAAACCTCGAATTGCCAAAGCAATCTTGAGAAAGAAGAATGGAACTGGAGGAATCAACTTGCCTGACTTCAGGCTCTACTACAAAGCCACAGTCATCAAAACAGTATGGTACTGGCACAAAGACAGACATATAGATCAATGGAACAAAATAGAAAGCCCAGAGATAAATCCACACACATATGGACACCTTATCTTTGACAAAGGAGGCAAGAATATACAATGGTTTAAAGACAATCTCTTTAACAAGTGGTGCTGGGAAAACTGGTCAACCATTCGTAAAAGAATGAAACTAGATCACTTTCTAACACCGCACACGAAAATAAACTCAAAATGGATTAAAGATCTAAATGTAAGACCAGAAACTATAAAACTCCTAGAGGAGAACATAGGCAAAACACTCTCAGACATAAATCACAGCAGGATCCTCTATGATCCACCTCCCAGAATTCTGGAAATAAAAGCAAAAATAAACAAATGGGATCTAATTAAAATTAAAAGCTTCTGCACAACAAAGGAAAATATAAGCAAGGTGAAAAGACAGCCTTCTGAATGGGAGAAAATAATAGCAAATGAAGCAACTGACAAACAACTAATCTCAAAAATATACAAGCAACTTATGCAGCTCAATTCCAGAAAAATAAATGACCCAATCAAAAAATGGGCCAAAGAACTAAATAGACATTTCTCCAAAGAAGACATACAGATGGCTAACAAACACATGAAAAGATGCTCAACATCACTCATTATCAGAGAAATGCAAATCAAAACCACAGTGAGGTACCACTTCACACCAGTCAGAATGTCTGCGATCCAAAAATCTGCAAGCAATAAATGCTGGAGAGGGTGTGGAGAAAAGGGAACCCTCCTACACTGTTGGTGGGAATGCAAACTAGTACAGCCACTATGGAGAACAGTGTGGAGATTCCTTAAAAAATTGCAAATAGAACTCCCTTATGACCCAGCAATCCCACTGCTGGGCATACACACCGAGGAAACCAGAATTGAAAGAGTCACATGTACCCCAATGTTCATCGCAGCACTGTTTATAATAGCCAGGACATGGAAACAACCTAGATGTCCATCAGCAGATGAATGGATAAGAAAGCAGTGGTACATATACACAATGGAGTATTACTCAGCCGTTAAAAAGAATTCATTTGAATCAGTTCTGATGAGATGGATGAAACTGGAGCCGATTATACAGAGTGAAGTAAGCCAGAAAGAAAAACACCAATACAGTATACTAACACATATATATGGAATTTAGAAAGATGGCAATGACGACCCTGTATGCAAGACAGGAAAAAAGACACAGCGGTGTATAACGGACTTTTAGACTCAGAGGGAGAGGGAGAGGGTGGGATGATTTTGGAGAATGGCATTCTATCATGTATACTATCATGTAAGAATTGAATCGCCAGTCCATGTCTGATGCAGGATACAGCATGCTTGGGGTTGGTGCATGGGGATGACCCACTGAGATGTTATGGGGAGGGAGGTGGGAGGGGGGTTCATGTTTGGGAACACATGTAAGAATTAAAGATTTTAAAATTAAAAAAAAAATAAAAATTAATGTGATGATTTCTCTACTATGCTATAAATATTATGAATGTATATTTATATATGCATTCTTTTATATTTCTTCATGTTCATACACACATGCAAACATACAATTACATTTCTATAAATTTTTTAAAACCATGTAATCTCCAATTGTGAGACATGGGAATTTAGAATATGGAACAAAAGCAAAGCTTTATGTTTCATCGCTATGTAAAAATATTGGGGAACCATGAAATAATCAATTACTGTGCGTGTAGTTTTTGTTTTGTGTACTCTGCATTAAAGTTCACATTATTCTAAGTTTACTTCCCTAATCACTATGTGTTCTTAATAGTATCATTCACATTACTAATAAAACTGCTTACTATGCTTTTTCTTTTAATTAGAAAAGCACAACTTTGGCCTTGTGATTTTCTGGAAATGTTCTTAATTAAAGTGCAACATGGTGCCAAAAGTAAACAAAATTAGCTATGTGGTTACAGCAAGTAACTGGAGAAGGAAATGACAACCCATTCCAGTATTCTTGCCTGGAAAATCTCATGGGCCAAGGAGCCTCATGGGTACAGTCCATGGAGTTGCAAAAGAGTCAGACACGATTTAGCTACTAAACAACAGGAAGTAACAAAGTACATTTTATAGTAGGAGGGTAAACTGCAGATACTTTAAAAACAAAAGGTAAAAGATTGAAATAAGATGTCTCGCAATTAAATGCTCATATCTTGTTTTAAACATGATAACCATCATTTCTCATTTATTTCTTTAAAAAAGATATATACCATGAGATATTTAACTACATAAATGATTATATCTAATTTATTCAGTTAGTGTGAATATAATGAAAATAAATTTATTTTATAATGCATCATATGCAAACATTGTTGAGAATTAAAATATGTTTCAATTTCACCAGAGAAGCTATTTCAAGAAATCTAATCTTGTTTTGTTTTGTTTATAAAAGCAAATATACTTTTATGCATGATATACAGTCATTAAGCATTTACTGTATGCCAGGCAATCTACATTATTTCACTTAATAGGACCATTATCATTAAAATTATGTCATCACATATCTTCTTATAGGTGAGGAAAAATGGCAGATTGTTCAGTGTCACACAGCTAAAAGTGTCAGAGCTGATATGTTAATATATATTTTTAATTAGAAAGTTAAATTTCTAATTTAGAGTATTTAAATTACTTACTCTGAACAAGATATATTAATGAAATAAGCTTCATATTTTGTCTTTTTTGATGCCATTAATCTTATGTTTCAGTTTTTGGTCTTTACTCAACAAAGTGCTTTATAAACCAAATATATTATTAATACATTATAATCTTTTGTGAGTCAATAACAGTGTGTGGATCACATTAAACTGTGGAAGATTCTTAATGAAATGGGAATATCAGACCATCTTAACTGCCTCCTGAGAAACCTGTATGCAGGTCAAGAAGCAAGAATTAGAACTCAATATGGAACTACTTATTGAGAAAGATTCAAAATTGGGAAAGGAGTATGTCAAGGCTGTATATTGCCATTCTGCTTATTTAACTTATAGGACAGTACATCATGCAAAATGCTGGGCTGAATAAATCACAAGCTGGAATCAAGATTGTGGGGAGAAATATCAACAATCTCAGATATGGAGATGATACCACCCTAGTGGCAGAAAGCGAAGAGGAACTAAAGAGCCTCTTGATGAGGGTGAAAAAGGAAAACGAAAAAGCTGGCTTAAAACTCAACATTCAAAAACTGAGATCATGGCACCTGGTCCCATCACTTCATGGCAAATAAAAGTGGAAAAAGTGGAAACAGTGGCATATTTTATTTTCATGGGCTCCAAAATCACTGCTGACAATGACTGTAGCTGTGAAATTAAAGGACTTGCTCCTTGGAAGAAAAGCTATGATTACATATTAAAGATATGTGATTTGGAAGAAAACCTACATTATTATGGAAGAAAACCTAGATCACATATTAAAATGCAGAGAAGCGATATCCCTTTGCTGACAAAGATCCATATAGTCAAAGCTATGGTTTTTCCTGTAGTCATGTATGGATGTGAGAGGTAAAGAAGGCTGAGCACCGAAGAACTGATGCTCTTGCACTATGGTGCTGGAAAAAAGACTCTTGAGAGTCCCTTGAACAGCACAGAGATTAGACCAATCAGTCTTAAAGGAAATCAATCCTGAATATTCATTGGAAGAACTGGTGCTGAAGCTGAAGCTCCAATACTTTGGCCACCTAATGTGAAGAGACAGCTCATTGGAAGAGACCCTGATGCTGTGAAAGATTGAAGGCAGAAGGAGACGGAGACGACAGAGGATGAGATGGTTGGATGATATCACCTACTCAGTGGAGATGAATTGAGCAAATTCCAGGAGACAGTGAAGGACAGGGAAGCCTGATGTACTGCAACTAATCAGGTCACAAGGAATCGGACACAACTTACAATTGAACATCAACAGTCTTTATTACAATTTTCTAGCCTTAATTTCATGGGAAATAGATGGGGAAACAGTGGAAACAGTGTCAGACTTTATTTTTCTGGGCTCTAAAATCACTGCACATGGTGATTGCAGCCATGAAATTAAAAGACGCTTACTTCTTGGAAGAAAAGTTATGACAAACCTAGACAGCATATTCAAAAGTAGAGACATTACTTTGCCAACAAAGGTCCGTTTAGTCAAGGCTATGTGGCACCCCACTCCAGTACTCTTGCCTGGAAAATCCCATGGACGGAGGAGCCTGGTAGGCTGCAGTCCATGGGGTCGCTAAAAGTCGGACACGATTGAACGACTTCACTTTGACTTTTCACTTTCATACATTGGAGAAGGAAATGGAAAACCACTCCAGTATTCTTGCCTAGAGAATCCCAGGGATGGGGGAACCTGGTGGGCTGCCATCTATGGGGTTGCACAGAGTCGGACACGACTGAAGTGACTTAGCAGCAGCAGCAGCAGCATGGTTTTTCCAGTGGTCATGTATGGATGTCAGACTTGGGCTGTGAAGAAAGCTGAGCACTGAAGAATTGATGCTTTTGAACTGTGGTGTTGGAGAAGACTCTTGAGAGTCCCTTGGACTGCAAGGAGATCCAACCAATCCATTCTGAAGGAGATCAGCCCTGGGATTTCTTTGGAAGGAATGATGCTGAAGCTGAAACTCCAGTACTTTGGCCACCTCATGCGAAGAGTTGACTCATTGGAAAACACTCTGATGCTGGGAGGGATTGGGAGCAGGAGGAGAAGGGGATGACAGAGGATGAGATGGCTGGATGGCATCACGGACTCGATGGTTATGAGTCTGAGTGAACTCCGGGAGTTGGTGATAGACAGGGAGGCCTGGCGTGCTGTGATTCATAGGGTCGCAAAGAGTCGGACATGACTGAGTGATTGAACTGAACTGAACTGAATATTATGATTAAATTGCAGATATTTTTTCTAAATAATTACACACAATGTGTCTTTTGATACATAGAGAAACCCAAAGAGACATGCAATGCATTTAGTATCTTTTGGAGATAAGAAAATTGGGACCTAGAAAATATTGCTAATGTGCCAATGATGTCTTGGGGCAGATAGGGAAGACACTAAGAAAATAGAGAACAAAAGGTAGTGGTAGAGAAATACAAAAGGAGAAGCAGACTAAGAAAGAGGAGGAGGAAGAGAAGACTATGGGAGAAGTAAAAAAAAAAAAAAAGAAAATACAGGAGAAAATCATCAAGAAAGAGGCAGCAACTTACAACAGACTATCAATAAAAAAGAGAGAAATGAAAAGACAGGAGAAAGTGATGAAGAAAGAAGCATTAACTTAATGAGAAAGAAAAGTGAGAGCATCAGTCACTCACTTGTATCTGGCTCTTTGCTGACAGCATGGACTGTAGCCGGCCAGGCTTCTCTGTCCATGGGATTCTCCAGGCAAGAATGCTGGAGTGGTTTGCATTCCCTTCTCCAGGGGATCTTCCTGACCCCTGGATCGAACCTGGGTCTCCTGCCTTGCAGGCAGAATCTTTACTGTCTGAGCCACAAGGAAGCCAACCATATATCAAGTAAATTCATTAATGTAATAAAAATGGGCTGAATTACTTAAAAGATACTCATTAAATGAAATAAAGGACTAGCAATAAAGAAGGATGAAATATATATAATGGCAAAAACAAAATGAAAGCTGTGATGGTTATACTGTTATATAAAAAGAATTGAGAGTCTTAAAGCATGGGAAGACAAATTATTTTATGTAAGTAAGGATAAATCCACAAAGAGATCATAGGGTTTGAAATATATTAAAAATATCTAGGGACACTATATGAATAAACTGATTAAAGTTTATTAATCAGACTTTAATATTACATCTCTCCTTCAGTTTTAAAGATATAATTGACATATAGCACTGCATAAGTTTAAGGTATATGGCACAATGATTTGACTTACATACACCATGAAATTATTTCCACAGTAAGCTTAGTGAACATCCATCATCTCCTACATACTTAAAATAAAAAGAAAAAAATCTTTTTCCTTGTGGTAAGAGTTCTCAGGATTTATTCTCTTAACCACTTGCATATATAACATAGAACAGTGCTAATAACATTTATCATGTTTTCTGTTACATTCCTGTTTGCTATTTACAGAGTTGGCTTCTCTGGTGGCTCAGTGGTGAAGAATCTGCCTGTAATGCAGAAGTGGGTTCAATCCCTGGGTTGGGAAGATTCCCCTGGAGAATGAAATGGTAACCCACTCCCAGAATTCTTGCTTGGAGAATTTCATGGACAGAGAAGCCTGGCAGACCTCAGTCCATGGCATTGCAAGGAGTAGGACACAACTGAGCAACTAAAACACACTATTTTTCTGGATATTTGTGGTTAACAGAGGCAGGGGGTAACCAGAAGGGGAACTATCTTCATCCGGTTACCCCTTGCCTCTGTTAACCACAAATCTGACCTCTATACTGTTGAGTTTGATTTTGAAATATAATTGACTTACAACACTATGTTAGTTCCTGGTATGTGTGTTAGTTGTTCAGTCATGTCAGACTCTTTGCGACCCATTGATTGTAGCCTACCAGCCTTCTCTGTCCATGAGATTATTCAGGCAAGAATACTAGAGCGGGTTGCCATTCCTTTCTCCAGGGTGTTCCTGTTATACAACATCAGTTCAGTTCAGTTCAGTCGCTCAGTCGTGTCCGACTCTTTGCGACCCCATGAATCACAGCACGCCAGACCTCCCTGTCCATCACCATTTCCCGGAGTTCACTCAGACTCACGTCCATCGAGTCTGTGATGCCATCCAGCCATCTCATCCTCTGTCGCCCCCTTCTCCTCCTGCCCCCTATCCCTCCCAGCATCAGAGTCTTTTCCAATGAGTCAACTCTTCGCATGAGGTGGCCAAAGTTCTGGAGCTTCAGCTTTAGCATCATTCCTTCCAAAGAAATCCCAGGGCTGATCTCCTTCAGAATGGATTGGTTGGATCTCCTTGCAGTCCAAGGGACTCTCAAGAGTCTTCTCCAACACCACAGTTCAAAAGCATCAATTCTTCAGCACTCAGCCTTCTTCACAGTCCAACTCTCACATCTATACATGACACATCTAGCCTTGACTAGATGGACCTTTGTTGGCATAGTAATGTCTCTGCTTTTCAATATGCTATCTAGGTTGGTCATAACTTTTCTTCCAAGGAGTAAGCGTCTTTTAATTTCATGGCTGCACTCATCATCTGCCGTGATTTTGGAGCCGAAAAAAATAAAGTTTGACACTGTTTCCACTGTTTCCCCATCTATTTCCCATGAAGTGATGGGACTGGATGCCATGATCTTCGTTTTCTGAATGTTGAGCTCTAAGCCAACTTTTTCGCTCTCCTCTTTCACTTTCATCAAGAGGCTTTTTAGCTCCTCTTCACTTTCTGCTATAAGGGTGGTGTCATCTGCATATCTGAGGTTATTGATATTTCTCCTGGCAATCTTGATTCCAGCTTGTGTTTCTTCCAGTCCAGTGTTTCTCATGATGTACTTGGCATAGATGTTAAATAAGCAGGGTGACAATATACAGCCTTGACGTACTCCTTTTCCAATTTGGAACCAGTCTGTTGTTCCATGTCCAGTTCTAACTGTTGCTTCCTTACCTGCATACAGATTTCTCAAGAGGCAGGTTAGGTGGTCTGGTATTCCCATCTCTTTCAGAATTTTCCACAGTTTACTGTGATCCACACAGTCAAAGGCTTTGGCATAGTCAATAAAGTAGAAATAGATGTTTTTCTGGAACTCTCTTGCTTTTTCCATGATCCAGAGGATGTTGGCAATTTGATCTCTGGTTCCTCTGCCTTTTCTAAAACCAGCCTGAACATCAGGGAGTTCATGGTTCATGTATTGCTGAAGCCTGGCTTGGAGAATTTTGAGCATGACTTTCCTAGCACGTGAGATGAGTGCAATTGTGTGGTAGTTTGAGCATTCTTTGGCATTGCCTTTCCTGTGGCCACTGTTGAGTTTTCCACATTTGCTGGCATATTGAGTGCAGCACTTTCACAGCATCATCTTTCAGGATTTGAAACAGCTCAACTGGAATACCATCACCTCCATTAGCTTTGCTCGTAGTGATGCTTTCTAAGGCCCACTTGACTTCACATTCCAAGATGTCTGGCGCTCTATCAGTGATCACATCATCATGATTATCTGGGTCATGAAGATCTTTTTTGTACAGTTCTTTCGTGTATTCTTGCCACCTCTTCTTAATATCTTCTGCTTCTGTTAGGTCCATACCATTTCTGTCCTTTATCAAGCCCATCTTTGCATGAAATGTCCCCTTGGTATCTCTAATTTTCTTGAAGAGATCTCTAGTCTTTCCCATTCTGTTGTTTTCCTCTATTTCTTTGCATTGATCGCTGAAGAAGGCTTTCTTATCTCTTCATGCTATTCTTTGGAACTCTGCATTCAGATGGGTATAGCTTTCCTTTTCTTCTTGGCTTTTTGCCTCTCTTCTTTTCACAGCTATTTATTTGTAAGGCCTCCCCAGACAGCCATTTTGCTTTTTTGCATTTCTTTTCCATGGGGATGGTCTTGATCCCTGTCTCCTGTACAATGTCACGAACTTCATTCCATAGTTCATCAGGCACTCTATCAGATCTAGGCCCTTAAATCTATTCCTCACTTCCACTGTATAATCATAAGGGATTTGATTTAGGTCATACCTGAATGGTCTAGCGGTTTTCCCTTCTTTCTTCAATTTCAGTCTGAATTTGGTAATAAGGAGTTCATGATCTGAGCCACAGTCAGCTCCTGGTCTTGTTTTTGTTGACTGTATAGAGCTTCTCCATCTTTGGCTGCAAAGTATTTCTATACATTACAAAATGGTCACCAAGGTAAGTCTAGTTACCACCTGTCACCATACAAAGATATTATATTTTTATTGACTATATTTCCCACACTGTACATTTCCTCCCTGTGACTCATTTATTTTGTATCTGAAAGTTTGTAACTCTTAATCTCCCTCACCTATTTCTCTCATTCACCCATCCCACTCCTTACTGGCAACTACTTGTTTATTCTCTATATCTCTTAAATATGACATTTTTACGTCTGTTCATTTGTTTTGTATTTTAGATTCCATATATAAGTAAAATCATATGGTATTTGTCTTTCTCTGTATCACTTATTCTACCATGATACCCTCTAGATTCATCCATGTGATTGCAATTGGCAAGATTGCATTCTTTTCTATGGCTGAATAATATCCTATTGCATTTGTATATACATATATAAATAATATCTTTTTATCCATTCATGTATTGATGAGCCACTTAGGTTGTTTTCAAATCCTGGCTGTCATAAATAATGCTGTAATGAACATAGGAGTGGGTATGCTTTTTTAATTGGTATTTTCATTCTCTTCAGATAAATACCCAGGAGTGGATTTGTTGGATCATATAGTTCTGTTTTTAATTATTTTGAGGAAACTCCATACATTTTCCATAGTGGCTACATCAGTTTATATTACCACCAATAGTGTATAAATGTTCCTTTTTTTTCCACATTCTCCCCAACACTTGTTATTTGTTCTTTGTTGATAATAGCCACGCTGACAGGTGTAATATGACATCTCACTGTGGTTTTGACTTGCATTTCCCTGATGATTAGCAATGTCGGGAATCTTCTCATGTATCTGTGGGCCATCTGTATGTTTCATTGGGAAAATATCTTTTTTAAGTCCTCTGCCCATTTTCTAATCAGGTTGTTTGTTTTTGTTTCTGCTTTATTTATTGATATAGAATTGTTTGATATTTTGGGTATTAACCCATTGTCAGATTTATCGTTTGCAACTATCTTCCATTCAGTAGGCAGTGTTTCCTTTTGTTAATAATATCCTTTTCTGTGCAAAAAACTTTCTAGTCTGATGTAGTCCTTTTTTTTTTTTTTTTTGCTTTTGTTTCTCTTACCTGAAGAGACAAGATGAAAAAAAAGAAAAGAAAACCTGCTAAGACCTGTGTCAAAGAGCATACTGCCTACGCTTACTTCTCAGAGTTTTATGGTTTCAGGTCTTACACTAAAGTCTTTAATCCATTTGAGTTAACTTCTCTGTATGGTATGATTATGTAGTCCAGTTTGATTCCTTTGCATGTAGCTGTTTAGTTTTTCCAGCACCACTTATTATAGAGATTGTCTTTTCCCTCTTGCATAGTCCTGCCTTCTTTGTCATAGATTAATTGGCCATTCAAGTGTGGGTTTATTTCTGGACTCTCTATTCTAGTCCATTGATCTATGTGTATGTTAGAGATTTTAATATAACATTTTAAGCAATATAATGGAAAAAGTGAATTGAAGATTTAAACTACAGCATTGTTATTCATAGTTTAAAATATGTATAAGAAAATTTATCCTTAAAAATTGTTTTAATCATCCATAGGAACTTTGTTTGGAGAAGGAAATGGCAACCCACTCCAGTGTTCTTGCCTGGAGAATCCCAGGGATGGGGGAGCCTGATGGGCTGCCGTCTATGGGGTCACACAGAGGTGGACATGACTGAAGCAACTTAGCAGCAGCAGGAACTTTGTTGATAATAGCATATATTAGGGGGAAAATTGAAGTTCAGTAATAGAGGAAAATGTATAGATATTACAGAGAAACATACTAGAATAATAGCTTCCTGATGATCTAACAACATGGAAACAATTCTCATTTTATTTTAAGAAGAAATATCAGGTTACTGTTTGACATCCCATTCTGGGATATTAATATTTTGTAAAATGACTGAATTATGCAAGTAACTCTAGAATTATTTTTTTCTATTTCCTTATATTTTTCAAATGAGCTACAATACACTACTTTGGTAATCAGATAAAGGCCAAAATGTAATTTTAGAAACCAACTTTAGTTTTCTAATAAAATGTCAACTGCATATTTTGATGTATGATTTAGATAGTGTTTAGAGTTTTTTGTTTAAATTTTAGTTATGTAGGAAGGAGATACAAAGAATTTAATGAAGTTGTACTTTTCTCGTCTTGATCAATGGTCTCTATCAAATAAGAAAATTCATTCAAATGAAATATCATCCCCCTCCCCCCACTACATATACACAAACACACCACCATGCATATCACATTTGGGTCTGGTATTTTTGCTTTGAGTCCATATTAAAACCATTTTTTTTGTTGTTCTTGTTGCATTGGTTGGTGTGAAAGAACCCTTAAAATGTATATTTCCAAACACTGTTTGGCTTCTTAAGGAACTACCTATTATTTTGAGAATAGGACTCCTGCTGCTGCCAGTTTGAGTCACTATGAAGATCAAAGATGAGAAGTAAAATTACAGCTCTTAAATATTTTTTTGAAAGGAAGATGTCAACTTTCTGACATTAGGCACTGCAATCAATCATTATCATTCTTCCATTCTCAGGAATGAGTGGGGAAAAAGACCATTTCAAAACTAAATTATTGCCTCACTATCAGATAGTAGTTTAAAAGTTCTTTGAACACCAGATTTTTGTTTCTTTTCATATATCTTGGACCTTGAAAGACAGTTGATATAAAATTTCTTAATGTTTTCATAGATGGATTTAGTCTCTTCCTTATCTTTTAGAATGCTCTTACTAAAGATTCTTTTTTAAAAAATTTTTTATCTTACTTTTATTTGGAGGATAATTACTCTACGATATTGTGATGGCTTCCAGCATACATCAACGTGAACCAGCCATAGGTATACATAAGTACCACCTGCTCCTAACTGCCCTCCCATTACCCTCACCTTCCCACCTCTCTAGGTCATCACAGAGCACCAGCTTTGGGTTACCTGCATCATGACCTGAGAGAGTAGTATTGAAATATATACATCCCCACATGTAAAGTAGATAGTCAGTTGGAATTTGCTATATAAAAATTCTTGATTAATTCCTTTTATCATTTCAACATCCCCACAATGAGGTAACCATTTATCTTGTATATGACCATATTAATAATTGGTCTCCCAGAGAATCATACATTAGTACCATAGAGATATGAAATAAATATTCATAACAAAAATAGGACACTTTTTTTTGCTATCATATATTTTTTCATATCAAGATAGTCATCACAATAAATAAAATATTTTAAAAATAATATATGCATGCACTGTAGTGACTTAAATTATCACAAATTAAATCAGTGAAAACTTATGATGCTAACCTAGATCTATTTTTGACTGACTCAGTAAACAAGATGGCCAATGTGAAAATTAAATGGTAATTAACAGCAACAAAGATTTTAATATCATCAAAATACATTCTGAGTTTCTAGAATGATTAAGCACTGTCATTATCAGACAGATGGATGAAGTCAGTGGGGGGGGGGAGGCATTTTAATGAGATGGTTAATCTGTGCTTGATGGTAAAATATGTAGTAAAGACCTTTTGAGAAATATATGTAATTTCAGAAATCACACCATCTCCTGGAAAAAGTATACAGATGTAACAGAATCAAGTCGGTAGCAGATGAAATTGAGGGAAATAGACTGTATCAAAGTAGTCACACACATTGAATCAGCTATGGAGCAGTCTTTAACATTTTGAACGTTTATTTTATACACACACATATATTCAGTGGGTGGTTAAAAAAAAGAATGCATCAAAAAAATGGGTCAACAGTACTTTAGATATTCTTTTTCTAAAGTAAGTTGATAATAAGAGTGGAAAGTGCTTTTAAAGATTGGCTTATGGTTTACCAGTACAGAATTTGTCAGAGAAATATTGGCCAGTTTTATTTTTCTTCATGAAAAAAAAAATTATATATATATATTACAAGGAGAAAAAACTGGATAAAGTGAAATACTTTGTTCTTTAATGATAGTTATAAATTGGACATAATGGCACCCCACTCAAGTACTCTTGCCTGGAAAATCTCATGGACGAAGGAGCCTGGTAGGCTGCAGTCCATAGGGTCGCTACGTCGGACACGACTGAGCCAACTTCACTTTCACTTTTCACTTTCATGCATTGGAGAAGGAAATGGCAACCCATTCCAGTGTTCTTGCCTGGAGAATCCCATGGACGGAGGAGCCTGGTGGGCTGCCGTCTATGGGATCGCACAGTCGGACACGACTGAAGCGACTTAGCAGCAGCAGCAGCAACAGATTTTCTTTTCAAAGCTGTAGTTTTGTTAGTCACTCAGTCATGTCTGACTCTTTGCAGCCTTATGGATTGTAACCTACCAGGCTTCCCTGTCCTTGGAATTTTCCAGGCAGTAATAGTGGAAGTGGGTAGCCATTCCCTTCTCCAGGGCATCTTCCTGACTCATGGATTGAACCTGGGTCTCTTGCATTGCAGGCAGATTCTTAACTGTCTGAACCACTAGGGAAGCAAACTAGCAAATTTAAATCAACAGGAACATATCAAATATTTATTGACTCTTTATAGTGTACATGTCAAAATTACTTCAATTAAAATCAAATTTGAATGTTAGATTGAGTGAATTCAGTGTAGGTGGACTAAAACTACTTCTATTTACTTTTCTGTGTAATGATTATTGTCAAATTAATGGTCACATTAAAAAATTATAGCATTTTTCATCTATTGTAAATTATTTCTGTTTAAGGGGACTGGTCAAGAGCTTCTACAACACAATAACAAATATTATAACAAATTGATAGGAAAAAATAAGCACTGAAATACATGCCTAGGCAATCCACAATAGGAAAGGTCAGTTAAGGGAAAATATTGTGACAGAAATGTATATTAGGACATAAAAGGACATCAATTTCAGTTAATTAAGTGGGATTAAAAAATTATTTAAAAAACAAATATATCCTCTGTAACTTTATCTAAAAAACACATTCTACTTTCCTTAACTAGTTTTCATATAAAACTGTTTACTTTTACCCTTATTATTTCTAAGTAGTTTCCATTGATCAGAATTTTAACCCTTAAAATTCTTAATTACTAATGAAAACGACAAAGTAAACAGTTGTGTTGCAGGAAAGGGGACCCCCTTCCATGGCCTGAAACTGGGCTCTTGTCTAACACTTGGAAAAGAATTGTCCAAGGAGACATGCGCTGACAATGCAAGAGAGTTTATTGGGAAGGGCACCTGGGCAGAGAGCCATAGGGTAAGGGAACCCAGGAGAATAGCTCTGCCACGTGGCTCGCAGTCTCGGGTTTTATGGTGATGGGATTAGTTTCCGGGTGGTCTTTGGCCAATCATTCTAATTCAGAGTGTTTTCTGGTGGTGTACACATCCAAGATGGATGCTAGAGAGAAGGATTCTGGGAGGTGGTCGGACCTGTGGTGGCTCCTTTTGACCTTTCCCAAACTCTTCCAGTTGGTGGAGGCTTATTAGTTCCATGTTCCTTACCAGGACCTCCTGTCATAAGACAACTTATGGAAATAGTTACTATGGTGCCTGGCCAGGGTGGAAGGTTTCAATCAGTGTGCTTCCCCTAACAGTTGTAGACTGTCTTTGACACTAACTCTCTGTGGATTCACAAATGTATAAATACATTTTATAGTTTCTTGAAGTGTATTTCCTTCCTTACAGTAAATTTTTCAATGTGGCACAAGATATGTTTACTAATAAATCTAATATCTTTTATTCTTCTGTAAAATGAAGCCAAAAGTGGTTAGAAGTTATGGTCAGTAATGAATGAGGATTTTGTCTTATTTCATAACGATCTAGATATTCAATGAATATCATTTATCCTATCTCAATGTAAGTGAAGCTGAGTTTCTCTGCCAAGTTTATGATTAACCTCTTTATCCAAAATGTTAGTGTATTCCTTTTCTTGTCTAATACTTATTCCCTTCAAGATTGAGAAAAAGCAAAGAAAAGAGGGAACTGAAACCAAGTTGTGGTGCTGAACCAAACTGTGGTGCTGTGTCCACTAGCCCATGCAGTAAAGCCAGTCTACTAACACCAGGTTACGGTGGAGGAAAGTACAGTGTTTATTGTATGGTGCCAGACACTGATTCCTGGTAGGTTAGGGTTCAAAAAGCCCCAAACTCCATGATGGGTTTTAGCAAACCACTTTTAAAGGCCAGGTGAGGGAGGGGAAGGTCACTGGGTATGTGATGAGCTTGGTCACAATGCTCTGATTGGTTGACATTGAGGTAAGAAGGTGGTTAACATTATCAGTCCTTAGGCACCAGTTGGTCTGGGGGCTATCTGCTCAGGATCATCACGTAGATAATTCTTCCAGGAAATGTACCCAAGATACTATTATTATCTAGGTACTTCAGAGAGGAACTACAGCAGAGAATATGGGGAGAGATCTGTCCCAGGAAGACCCTGTGGGGATCTCCCTGAGTAGAGATGCCTTCCCATGCCCCCTATTCTTTGTAGGAAAAAGGCTTCAGCTGGGCTGCTAGACCTTCCCTGAGTGCCAAACGGCAGATACAAACAGTACTAATCAGGGAAGGGAGGGAATGTAGAAACAAAGAAAAAACAATCAAACAGTAGAGAAGCATAAAGCAAAGTCTTGGTTCCTCCAGAAGGAGTGCACCTAACACTCTCTTTGAGCTCTTCTGCAGAACTAGGTCCCTCACCCAGATAGAGGATAGTAATAGTCTGAGCACAGGATTCCTAGAACACCTCCCAACGCTGCATTGTTTTTATTGTTTCCTGACTGCTTCTGCCTTGTCTCTGCATCCTCTCCCTTCTCTGATTAGCAACTGTTTGAATCTGCCCTTTGGAACTCCGGGAAGGCAAAGGAGGCTCAATAAAGCCTATTTCCTACAAACAAGAGACTGGGGACATAGAAAGACTTTCATACCTGGGAGAACCCCGTAGGAACCTGCTTGGGTTTTTAAACTCACTGTTCATAATGGAACAGTTGGATTCAAATTGTGTTTCTGGTAGATGAAGTAAGTTAAGTTCACCTGCTCAGATGGCTTAAACTTTTTACTAGTATAGAGAAAGCTTTCAAGATTTTTCTTTCACACAGTAATCAAATAACCTCTCCTTTATTCCCCCTTCTGGTAGGAATTAACTCACTGAAGTTTGTGTTTCAAATAGAGAACCTTCAGTTTCTGTAAAAGACAAGGTAAAACATTTTCATCTCAAAGACACAAAGGAAAGGTGTAGTTTCCTCCCAGGACTTTTTTTTTTTTTTCCTAAATTCAGAGTTTTTACAATACTTATGAGCATTTGAGTATGGGAGGTTTGGGCCTTCTTAAGAAGAATAGGAAGGCTTTTTCTGTTTTTGTAGAGGCACAATTCCTAAATTTTACAAGCTGTCCTCTATAGGACAGTTGATTTTAATTTATCGAGGAATTGAGTTGTAACCTGAATGCTATCAAGGGTCTAAGATAATCATATTTATCTTTAATTCACTTGTTAATATCAGGGAGAGAATATTCAACTAAGAAATCAAAAGATTCCCATGTTCTCAATTTAGAGCTGTTTCTCTTTAGAATATTTTTCTTTCTCTCTGGGTATATAGTTTCATTAGCTGAGGAGGGAAGGCCTGAGGAAAAAATTCCTATCAGACTCTGAATATCAGCTTCCAATTTGGCTAACTTCTTACCCTAGAGCTACTTAAAAAACAAAACAAAACAAAAAATTTTCAAGTATCTTGTCAGGTTTCAGCCAGGACAAAGAGAATAAGTATTCCTGGCAGAAATGAATGACTGACTTACAAGAGGTGTCTAGCCAGAGGGTACAAATGATATCACCCTCCCCAGATACAGAGCTACTCCCCAAAAACGAGCCAAAAGGAAGAAAGACTTAGATAATTTCTCTGAAAGCTGGCAACAGTTAATAGTACCTGATAAAGTCAATTTGTGTATCAGCACCCACAAAATGGAGGCTGCTCCAGCAGCCGAGTCTACATTACCAATCTAAACGTAAGTCAGCCGACAATTAGGAGAAACACCTGTCAAAGAATCCTAACGACCAATTACATGTCTTTAACTCAGCTGTAGCTAGTTTACCTTACCCTAGGAAGTAGAAGCTGCTAGCCTGAAAGGGTAATTGACCTGCTAGCCAATCAAGCCCAGTTTCGCTGTTGCCTCTTCTAAGTTCTGTAAAACTCAGTCTTGCCCCAGATCCCGTAGGAACAGCATTCCCGCTGCTTGTGAGTCACTCCATTTGCCCAAATCAAGAGGATTGCTTTCCTTTGATTAAAAGGCATCAAACTCATTACTAATTTTTTTTTTTTAGGTTCATCATTTGACAAACCCTAGCCATAGAGAGATGGGAATCCACATTTCTGTTTGGTTACATTTTGGGGCCTCCCAATCTGATAGTTGAACCACCAGCGTGTCAAAGAATCAACAACCTATATGCTACAGACAGACTGAAAGCCAAGTCAAGTTCTTGGGACACAAAATAGGACAAACAAGAAGACAACAGCTGGCACTTGAAGAGAAAAGGATAGATAACCATTAAGAAACAATGGGAAATTTTACCTTCCCTTATCGACTGGGCACTAGAGAGATCCAGAAGAGTTGACGCTGGTAAGAATTTTCACCTTTCACCAGCTTCTGCCAGTTATCTCAGGACCCAAACTGTAAGCCCCATAGTGAGTGGGGTTTATAGTAGAGCATGAAGCCCCAGCAACTACCAGAATTTCCTAGATTTTCTATCAATTTTAATTTTAGCTTCCTCTGGGATGTTTCAGGTACTGGGGTACATGTATCTTTTCAAATTAGTGTTTTTATTTTCTTTGGATAAATACCTAGTACTGGAATTGCTCTATCATATGATAGTTCTATTTTTAACTTTTTCTTTTAACTCCATACTATTTTCTATAGTGATGGCACCAATTTAAATTCCTGCCAGCAGTGTATTAAGGTTTTATTTTGTCTGTCCTTACCAATATTTCTTATTTGTAGACTTTTTGATAATAGCCATTCTGATAGGTGATATCTTGTGGATTTGACTTGTATTTCTCGAATGATTAACATCTTTCCAAGTCTGTTGGCTATCTGTCTGTTTCTTTGAAAATATATCTATTCAGATCTTCTACTCATTTTTCAATTGGGTTGTTTGTTTTATTGACTTTGAGTTGTATGAGCTGATTATATGTTTTTGGCATTAACTCCTTATTGGTCATATCATTTGCAAATATACCTTCTGTTAAGTAGATTCTCTTTTCATTTCATACATGATATCCTTTGTTGTGCAAAAGTTTTAAAATTTAATTAGGTCTCATTTGTTTATATTTGCTTTTTCTTCCTTTGCCTGAGAGGAGAGATCCAAAAATATATTGCTAAAATTTGTGTCAGAGAGTGTACTGCCTATGCTTTCTTCTTGGGGTATTATGGTTTCTGAGTTTATATTTAGGTCTTAATACATTTTGAGTTTATTTTTATATATAGTGTGGGAAAATGTTCTAAATTCATTTTTTAATGTAGCACTCCAATTTTCCCAGCACCACTGATTGAAAAGATTGTTTCTTTCCCATTTATATATTGTTGCCTCCTTAGTCATTGATTAGTGTACGATAAGTACATGGATTTTTTTTCTAGGTTCTGTATTCTTTTCCATTGATCTCTATGTTTATTTTTGTGCCCATATCATATTGTTTTGATTCCTATAGTTTTTAGTATAGTTTGAAGTAAGAGAGCATGATAACTCCAACTTTGTTAATTTTTCTCAAAATTTCTTTGGCAATTCAGAATCTTCCAATACTATGTTAAATAGAAGCGGTCAGAGTGAGTATCCTTCTCTTGTTCCTGATCTTGAGGAAAAGATTTTAGCTTTTCACTCTCAAGTGTGATGTTAGCTGTGAGTTTGTCATACATAACCTTTATTATGTTGAGATATGTTCCCTCTATACCAACTTTGAAGTGAAAGTGAAAGTCACTCAGTCGTGTTCGACTCTTTGTGACCCCATGGACTATACAGTCCATGGAATTCTTTAGGCCGGAATAATGAAGTGGGTAGCTTTTCCTTTTCCAGGGGATCTTACCAACCCAGGAATAGAAGCCAGGTCTCCTGCATTGCAGGCAGATTCTTTACCAGCTAAGCCACAAGGGAAGCCCAAAAATACTGAAGGGGATAGCCTATCCCTTTTCCAGTGGGTCTTCCAGACCCAGGAATCAAACATTGTCTCCTACATTGCAGGCAGATTCTTTACCAACTTTGCAGCCCCAATTTAGATGATAGCTTTTATCATGAATGGATGTTGAATTTTGTCACTTGCTTTTTCTACATCTATTGAGATGATCAATGTTAATTTTATCCTTACTTTTTTTCATGTGGTGTAGCACACTGATTGGATTGCAGATAGTGAAATATTTTTCATACTTGGAATAAATCCTGGTGTATTATACTTCTTACATATTGTTGAATTCAGTGCATCTATATTCAACAGATATTGGTCTATGATTTTCTTTAATTATAATTAAATTTCTATAATTACAAATTCAACTTCACTACTACTGATTGCTATGTTCAGATTGTCTAGTTCTTTCTGATTCAGTCCTGGAAGATTGTAGTTTCTAGAAATTTATTAGGTTGTCCAATTTGTTCACATATAATTGTTCATAATATTCTCATAATTTTCGGTATCTCTGGGATATTGGTTGTTACTTCTTCTGTTTCTTACTTTTTTGAGTCATTTGTTTTTTTTTTTCTTGATGAGTTTGACTCAAGGCTTATTAACTTGAACTTTTCATAAAACCAAATCTTGGTTTCATTGCTATTTTCTGTTCATTGTCAGATCTCTATTTTATTTATTTCCTTTCTGATCTTTATAATTTTCCATCCTTCACTGACTTTAGATTTTGTTGTTGTTTTTTTTTCCCCCTAATTTCTTAAGATGTTAGATTAGGTTGTTTAAGATTTTTCATTTTCTTGATTTAGGCCCATATTGCTATAAACTTCCATTTTGCTTTGCATCCCATAAATTTTGGAAAACTTTTTAATTTGTCTAGAGGTATTTTCTAATTTTACTTTTATTTCCTCATTGACCTTTTGATATTTTAGTAATATAGTTTATTCTCCACATGTTTCTTATTTTTCCCATTTGCTTTGTGTAATTGATTTCTATTTTCATACCATTGTAGTCAGAAAATAAGGTTGATATAATTTCTATCCTGTTAAATTTATTAAGGCTTGTTGTATCACCTTCCCTGCTGGCTCAAGACAGTAAAGAATTTTCCTGCATTGCTGGAGACCTGGGTTCAGTCCCTGGGTCAGGAAATGGCAACCCAATCCAGTATTTTTTTCTGGATAATCCCATGGACAGAGGAGCCAGGTGGGCTACAGTCCATGGGGTCACAAAGAGTCAGATATGACTGAGTGATTAAAACTTAATGTTTATGACCTATCATGTGATCTACCCTGGAGAATGTTCCATGTGCACTTGAAAGGAATATATATATTCTGCTGTTTTGTTATGGATTGTTGTTAAGTCCAAGTGGTTTAATGTGTTGTTTAAAACTACTGTTTCCTTTTTGATTTCATATCTGGATGATCTGTCCATTGCTGTAAGTGAAGTATTAAAGACCTCTGCTATCATTGTAATATTATCAATTTCCCCTTTTCGTCTGGTAATATTTGCTTTATATGTTCATGTGCTCCTATATTAGGCACATATATGTTGCTGCTGCTGCTACTGCTGTCGCTTCAGTTGTGTCCAACTCTGTGCGACCCCATAGATGGCAGCCCACCAGGCTCCCCCATCCCTGGGATTCTCCAGGCAAAAACACTGGAGAGGGTTGCCATTTCCTTCTCCATTGCATGAAAGTGAAAAGTGAAAGTGAAGTCACTCAGTCGTATCTGATTCTTTGCGACTCCATGGACTGCAGCACGCCAGGCTCCTCCGACCATGGGATTTTAAAGCCAAGAGTACTGGCGTGGGCTGCCATCGCCTTGGTGAACATGATATTCTCTTCTTGCATTGATTCCTTTTAAAGTGGAAGTCGCTCAGTCATGTCCGACTCTTTGCAGCCCCATGTACTATACAATCCATGGAATTCTCCAGGCCAGAATACTGGAGTGGGTAGCCTTTCTCTTCTCCAGTGGATCTTCCCAAACCAGGGAATCAAACCCAGGTCTCCGACATCGCAGGCGGATTCGTTACCAGCTGAGCCACAAGGGAAGCCTTTATCATTACATAATGATCTTATTTGTCTTTTGTTATAGATTTTGGTTTAAAATTTATATTTAAACTGATATCTGTATTGCTACCCTAGCTTTCTTTTCATTTATACTTGGCATGAAAAATCTTTTTTCATTCCCTCATGTTCAATCTCTGTGTCTAATTCTGAAGTAAGTTTCTTATAAGTAACATATAGATGGACATTGTATATTTTTAAATGTAATCTCTATTTCTTTTCATTGGAGTATTAAGTCCATTGACATTTAAAGTGATTATTTATTGATGTGTATTTATTGCCATTTTGTTACTTTTTTTGTAGTTCTTTTTGTTTCTTCCCCTATGGCTTTGGTAACTTTCGTTAGTGGTTTACTGGTGTTCCTGTTTCTCTTGTTTTCCTGTATTCATTGTAAGTTTTTGAGTTGTGGTTACCATGGGTTCATATATGTTGACCTATAAGTATATCTACTTGTTTTAAACTGATAATTTCAAACACATTCTGAAGATCTATAATTTTTTACTCCTTTCTCCTACTTGTTTTTGTTTTTGCTGTCATATTTTATATCCTCATGTTTATCTTTTAACTGTTTATTATAGTTATAACTGATTTTTATAATTTTCCCCTTAATATTAATACTGTGAGGTAGTTAGAATAGGAAAAAGGAGTCCAAAGTGGCAATGGCTAGAAGACAAAGATGGGGAAAGCCCATGAAAATAGAACAAAGGAAGGTCAGAGGACCCAAGAGAGAACCTCAGGTGAAACAAAACAGCCCTCCTGCCTAGCCCAATTTACATAGGGCAGGCTCATGGGGAGGAGAAAAAACATATAAAAAGAGGAGACAAAATTGAGCCTCCAGCTTCTCTTCTCTTTGCATCTTTTGGGCAGCCCACTCTCACATCTCGAGGATGTATTTTTCTTTGCTTGCCAAACAAAACTGAGCTGTAACATTGGCCAATCCATTGCGTTTAATTTAGCTGCAGTGAGACAGAACGACAAAATTACAAACTCTCTGAACAATACTAACTTATTTATGTGGTTGATCCACAGTCTTTACAATATGTTTATCTTTACTTGTGGGATTTTTCCTTTCCCATACAGTTTTACTTTTGATGAAGCCTTTTGTTTTCCATTTACAGAAGATCCTTTAACATTTCTTTTAGGGTCATTTTAGCATTGATAGGAACCTGGAATGTTAGGTCCATGAATCAAGGCAAATTGAAAGTGATCAAACAGGAGATGGCAAGAGTGAATCTCAACATTTTAGGAATCAGTGAACTAAAATGGACTGGAATGGGTAAATTTAATTCAGATGACCTTTTTATCTACAACTGTGGGCAAGAATCCCTTAGAAGAAATGAAGGAGCCATCATAGTCAACAAAAGAGTCCAAAATACAGTACTTGGATGCAATCTCAAAAATGACAGAATGATCTCTGTTCATTTCCAAAGCAAACCATTCAATATACATTAATCCAAGTCTATGCCCTGACCAGTAATGCTGAAGAAGCTGAAGTTGAATGGTTCTACGAAGACCTACAAGACCTTCTAGAACTAACACCAAAAAAAGAAGTCCTTTTCATTATTAGGAACTGGAATGCAAAAGTAGGAAGTCAAGAAACAACTGATGTAAAAGGCAAATTTGAGCTTGGCATACAAAACAAAGTGGATCAATGACTAACAGATTTTTGCCAAGACAGCACAATGGTCATAGCAAACACTCTTCTCACAACACAAGAGAAGATTTTACACATGGATATCACTAGATGGTCAATAATGAAATCAGATTGGCTGTATTTGCAGCCAAAGATGGAGAAGCTCTAAAAGTCAGCAAAAACAATACTGGGAAGTGACTATGGCTCATTCATGAACACGTTAGTGCCAAATTCAGACTTAAAGAAAGTAGGGAAAACCACTAGACCATTCAGGTATGACCAAAATCATATCCCTTATGATTATACAGTGAAAGTGACAAATAGATTCAAGGGATTAGTTCTGATAGAAAGAGTGCCTGAAGAACTACGGGCAGAGGTTTGTGACATTGTACAAGAGACAGTGATCAAGACCATCCCCAAGAAAAAGAAATGCAAAAAGGCAAAATGGTTGCCTGAGGAGGCCTTACTAATAGCTGTGAAAAGAAGAGAAGCAAAAGGCAAAGGAGAGATATACCCATCTGAATGCAGAGTTCCAAAAAATAGCCAAAAGATATAAGGAAGCCTTCCTCAGTGATCAGTGCAAAGAAATAGAGGGAAACAACAGAATGGGAGAGAGTAGAGATCTCTTCAAGAAAATTAGAGATACCAAGGGAACTTTTCATGTAAAGATGGGTGCAATAAATGATACAAATGGTATGGACATAAGAGATACAGAAGATATTAAGAAGAGGTGGCAAGAATACACAGAAGAATTGTACAAAAAAGATTTTCATGACCCAGGTGATCACGATGGTTTAAGCTCTCACCTAGAGCCAGACAGACATCCTGGAATGTGAAGTCTAGTGGGCCTTGGGAAGCCTCACTACGAACAAAGCTAGTGGAGGTGATGGAATTCCAGTTGAGCTATTTCAAATCCTGAAAGATGATACTATGAAAATGCTACACTCAATATGCCAGCAAATTTGGAAAACTCAGCAGTGGCCACAGGACTGGAAAAGGTCAGTTTTCATTCCAATCACAAAGAAAGGTAATGCCAAAGAATGCTCAAACTACTGCACAATTGCACTCATCTCACATGCTAGCAAAGTAATGCTCGAAATTCTCCAAGCCAGACTTCAACAATAAGTGAACCATGAACTGCCAGATGTTCACACTGGATTTAGAAACAGCACAGGAACCAGATATCAAATTGTCAATGTCCGTTGGATCATACAAAAGGCAAGAGAGTTCCAGAAAAACAGGTATTTCTACTTTATTGACTATGCCAAAGTCTTTCACTGTGTGAATCACAACAAACTGTGGAAAATTCTTAGATAGATGGGAATAACAGACCACCTGACCTGCCTTCTGAGAAGTCTGTATGCGGGTCAGGAAAAAACAGTGAGAACTGAACATGGAACAACAGACTGGTTCCAAATTGGGAAAGGAGTATGTCAAGGCTGCATATTGTCACCCTACTATTTTAACTTATATGCAGAGTACATCATGGGAAATGCTGGACTGGATGAAGCACAAGCTGAAATCAAGGTTTCTGGGAGAAATATAAATAACCTCATATATGCAGATGACACAACACTTATGGCAGAAAGTGAAGAAGAACTAAGGAGCTTCTTGATGAAAGTGAAAAAGGAGAGTGAAAAAGTTGGCTTAAAACTCAACATTCAGAAAACAAAGATGATGGCATCTGGTCCTATCACTTCATGGCAAATAGATGAGGAAACAATGGAAACAGTGAGTGGCTATTTTGGGGGGCTCCAAAATCACTGCAGATGGTGACTGCAACCATGAAATTAAAAGACACTTGCTCCTTGGAAGAAAAGTTTTGACCAACCTAGACAGCATATTTGGAGAAGGCAATGGCACCCCACTCCAGTACTCTTGCCTGGAAAATCCATGGGCAGAGGAGCCTGGTAGCCTGCAGTCCATGGGGTCGCTAAGAGTCGGACACAACTGAGCAACTTCACTTTCACTTTTCACTTTCATGCATTGGAGAAGGAAATGGCAACCCACTCCAGTGTTCTTGCCTGGAGAGTCCCAGGGGTTGGGGAGCCTGGTGGGCTGCCATCTATGGGGTCACAGAGTCGGACACGACTGAAGTGACTTAGCAGCAGCAGCAGACAGCATATTAAAAAGAAGAGACATTACTTTGCTGACAAAGTCCATCTAGTCAAAGATGTGTTTTTTCCAGTACTCATGTATCGATGTGAGAGTTGGACTATAAAGAAAGCTGAGTGCCAAAGAATTGATGCTCTTGAACTGTGGTGTTGGAGAAGATTCTTGAGAGTCCCTTGGACAGCAAGGAAATCCAACCAGCCCATCCCAAAGGAAATCAGTCTGAATATTCTTTGGAAGAACTGATGTTGAAGCTGAATCTCCAATACTTTGGCCACCTGGTGTGAAGACCTGAGTCATTTGAAAAGACCCTGATGCTGGGAAAGTTTGAAGGCTGGAGGAAAAGGGGATGACAGAGGATGAGAGGATGGATGGCATGACTGACAGAATGGACACACATTTGAGTAAACTTAGCAAGTTGGTGATGGACATGGAAACCTGGGGTGCTGCAGTCCATGGGGTCACCAACAGCTGGACACAACTGAACTGAACTAGAACTGATAACTCTTAGTTTTTGTTTATCTGGGAAGTTCTTTGTCTCTCCTTCAATTTTGAATAATAATCTTGCTGAGTGGAATGTCTTAGATTGTTGGATTTTCCTTTTCATATTTTTTTCCTTTAATAATTTTATGTATATCATGCCTCTCCCTTCTGGTCTGCAAGTTTTTGCAGAAAAATCAGCTGATAGCCTTATTCGGGGTTGCTTGTATGTGGCCCTTTGTTGTTTTCCTTCTGCCTTGGGAATTCTCTCTTTATCTTTAACTTTTGGTATTTTGGCTATTGTATGTCTTGGTGCGGGTCTCTTTGTATTCATTTTGTTTGGGACTCTTTTTGATTCCTGTACCTAGATATATATTTCCTTCCTCAGGTTCAGAAAGTTTTCAACCAGAATTTAGTCAAATATATGTTTAACCCTTACATTTCTCTTTTCACCTTCTGGTTCTAAAATGTGAATGTTGTTATGCTTGATGTTTGTTGTCTTTGAGGCTTGTTAAATTGTTCTCATTTTTCAAATTTGTTTTTGTTTCTCTGACTGGGAGATATTTTTAACTCTGTCTACCAGATCAGTGTGTGTTACCTTGTATCATCTAGCCTGCCGTTAATTCCTTCTAGTCTATATTTCATTTCCATTATTCTGTTTTTCAATTATGATTTTTTTTTAATTTTCTAATTTCTTGTTAAAATTCTCAGCATGTTCATCTATTGCTTACCTCAGTTTAGTTAGCATTCTTTTAACTAATGCTTTGAACTGTTGCTGCTGTTGCTGCTGCTAAGTCACTTCAGTCGTGTCTGACTCTGTGCGACCCCATAGACGGCAGCCCATGAGGCTCCCCCATCCCTGGGATTCTCCAGGCAAGAACACTGGAGTGGGTTTCCATTCCTTCTCCAATAAGTGAAAGTGAAGTCGCTCAGTCGTGTCCGACTCTTAGCGACCCCATGGACTGTGGCCCACCAGGCTCTTCCGTCCATGGGATTTTCCAGGCAAGAGTGCTGGAGTGGGGTGCCATTGCCTTCTCCGTTGAACTGTTAGTCTAGTCAATTATTTATCTCTTTCATTAGTTTTTTCCCCAAGTTATTTTTTCTTTCGCTTGAAACTAATTCAGCTGTCTCTGTGAAATTAGGTGAAACAGTTACCTATCCCATGAAATGGGATACCCATTGAAATGGTTTCCTTGTGTGGGAGCCTCCCTATGGAGTCTGCATGTGCCCAGCAGTCTCCAGGAAGATCCCCTGGAGAAGGAAATGGCAACCCACTCCTGCATTCTTGTCTGGAAAATCCCATGGACGGAGGAGCCTGATAGGCTACAGTCCATGGGGTCGCAAAGAGTCGGACACGACTGAGCGAATTCACTTTCACTCTCACTTTTCAATCTATTTCTTCTGCCTTGTTGCAGGAGTAAGCAAGTAAGTACATGTTCCTCATGAGAGGAATCTACACATCTTATAGCCCTGCTGTCAGTCCCATTGGTTTTCAAACCAAATAAGGTGACTTGCCCTTCCAGGATCAGACCCGAGGGCTGGACTACCCAATATGCAGTTTTGACCACTCACTCCCCAGGGAGGATCTCTTCCTGTATAATCACCTACCTCTTCTGGTTCCCCTCCTGGGGGCACAGGTCCTGACCTGATCACATCTCTTCCTTTCCTACCTGACTCTGTGATGGCAAATTTCCTTGGCAAGTGTCAATTCATAATTGATACTGCCTCCATTTAGTCTCCATTTAGTTTTCAGGATATACACGTATTTTTGATGTGTTCATGGAGGAAGATGAGATCAAAGTCCTACTCTACCATATTGATCTCCTCTTCTCTGGATTGTATTTTATATAAATTACAGTGTCAAAGATGTTTCTTGTGTTGAAAATGAAGCTAGTTATGTAGGTGTTCTGGATTTTATGAGGAAGATAACAAAATATTTAGAAATGAGGACCATTATGTCAGTGATTTACTTTTAAATACTTAGTAAAAGAGAAAGAGAAGACAAATGTGCCAAAAATTAACAGTTGGTGAATCCTACTAAGGAGTACGTGTGTGTCATTAAAATAAGACTTTTCATACAACTTTTCTGTAGGCTTGACATTTTTCAAAGTTAAAAAAAAAAAGGCAAATATAAACATTCCTAGAAGTTGCCTTATCTTTTATGAGGGCTGTAATACAAGTAAAGACATTTATTGCAATTAAAAAGGTTCACAAGACATTTTAAGTCTTATTTTCACATCATGAAATAAGAATCATCTCTTAAAAATGTAATAGCCCCTCTCCTCATAATGGCCTTTACAGTTTACCTTTCCCTGACTCACCCTAATATGAAAACATTATGGCTTCATGCATAATTCCATTTAACTTTTAAGCTAAATTTAGGAGTGATTGCCACTATTTTTCTAGTGTTATGAAACATACACAGTCATTTGATAGCAAATTGATGTTTTCATAGTAGTTTTGATAATATAAGCCTGAAATTAGATTTTAGCAGAGAATGAAGGGTGATAGTTCCCAATCTATATGCAGAATAGCACACTATTTCTTGGAGTAACAGAAAGTAGAACATGACAGAAAGAAATGGCTGAAACTTTGAACTGTGACAGCCTTGAAAATGGCAAAATACAGGTAAAGGTATAAGGAAAATGTTGAAATGTACAAGAAGTCATTACTTGCATTATTTTGAAGGCAGAAGGAAGAGTGGAAAAGTTTATACTTTGGGAACAGAAAAACTCTTTAACACTATCCTTTTACTTACAATTAAGACTGTATAAGACCTTTTTGCTTATAATTGAGAGATTTTTTTTTCACACTGTGAAAATCCCTGATAGGATCCTGAAGAAGTTTTATATGTTCAGTTATTTGAACTACTAACATGGTGAAATATCCTTTCCTACAAACCTGAAACTGCAATTTTTTCTTCTCTTTGTAGTGACATAATTCTCTAAAATGTTGTCTCTTTCAGAAAGTATGTAATGCACATAATTTGTAGAAAGTACTCATATCCCAGAATTGTAGCCTAAGTTTAACAATTACATACTGATTGGCACAAAAGGTTGAGTGCTAAACTGATGCTTACTTCTGTTTAATCTTTTGATCACAGCTGCATTTTGCTATATTAAGCTTTCAAATTGAATGGCCATAAATAATAATATACTTACTGTATTGCAAAATTTTTGTTAATCTACTTAGACTACATGGAAGCTCATTTGGCACCTGCTAGAATGCTTTAAAATTTCTGGGTCACAGTCCAATAGCATTGACTTTGTCCCTGAGACAAGCATTAATTTTAATAAAGTAGAATAGAATAGGACAGACCAGAATAATCCTACATGCATACCAAGTAGTAGGCATAAATGTTGTTTAGCAAATGAGGTTGTGTATATATATCTGTGCAGTATTGCAATATAACAAGTCTTGTTGCAGCTTAAAAAGTTGAAGGCAATGACTCTTGCTTGCATTTTCATATGGTTAAATAGAGGCTGTCACTTTTAGAAACTGTTAAACATAATCTTAGGTTGGTGCAGAAATTATTGTGGGTTTTGCATTGTTAAACTTTTCCATTTAATATTGGAATACATTCTAGATAAATTTGGTTATACTACACATCATTTTAACGTATATTTGTCACTTTATTTCTTTTGCTAATGACATATTACTTGCTGTTTATTTTAACAGTATTATAATGATCTAAAATTCAAAGTCCAAAACTGTAATTATGTTTGTACCAACCTAATAGCAAATTTTGGTGAAAAACTTTTCCATGCATAGCAAGACTTAACTCATAATTCTAAAAATAAAAATTGTTTTTATAGATAGCTTTGTTTTTTTTCATGAGGGAAATGCATGCTTACTGTAAAGTTAAAAAGCAGAGTTAGAAAATTTGATCATGAATCAAATTGAGCATTTATATTCAAGATATTTGCATTTTACTGTAAAATTTGTATTATGAAATATTTTTCTGTTCAGTTCAGTCACTCAGTCGTGTCCGACTCTTTGCTACCCCATGAATCGCAGCACACCAGGCCTCCCTGTCAATCACCAACTCCCGGAATTCACTCAAACTCACCTCCATCGAGTCAGTGATTAGGCAGTTAATAACTTGTTGAATGGTAATATTTTAGATATTTATCACATATTTTACAAATATTCTTATTTGTCTATAGTTTTTAAAATCTGTTTATTCAGACATTTTCAAATGTAGTCATTATGTCATTTGCTTCTGGGTTTGTGTTTTTCTTATAGAGGCCTTTTCTATGTTCCCATGATATATATCATAGTCTTTTAAACCTGTTTATTCTGACATTTTCAAGTGTAGTTGTTCTATCATTTGCTTCTGAGTTTGTATTTCTCTTATAGAGGCCTTTTCTGCATTCCCATGATATATATTTTACCTTTCTATCTTATCTAATAATATTCACAATTTCTATTCTTTATCTATGTTCTGTCTTTTTCTTAACAGTATCATACCAGTTCAACCCTATTAGATCATGGTATGTTTATAGAACATTTTAATAACTGATAAGACTCTTCTCCATGTACTTCTATTTTAAATATATCTCTGCTTACTTATTTGATTGTTTTTGATTTTGTAGTTGTTTACAAAATGTTTTTAAGAAGTTTAACATGAGTGGAAAAATTAAAACTTTATAGCTTGAAGAATGATTACATTCCAAAACACTCAAGTAATATCTCAGTAAAGCTGAAAAAAACAAGAAGACTCATGTAATCTAACCAGGCTCAATGCATAAAGCATCACCAGCACACCCTATCGTTATCATCCCACCCAGAAATAAGCATTTAATATATGGTACTATTTCTCTCATAGCTAGGATTCACAGATCAAGGAATCAAGGGGTTGAAATACAAGTGTCATCACTCAATTTTACCCCCAGTGACTTATAGCAAAGTTTTCTTTTCTTTCTACAACCTATGCTCTACTGGCCTAGAAGACTTGTACTAAAGTGGTGAATGTGTCCACCAGTTTAGATACCCTTGAACTGGAAGTGAAAAATTCCACATGGTCACTTTGAACTCCTAGGCCTCTGAATCAACAGGCAAAGAAACCAATTACTATATTGTCTTAGATGATTGTTCCTGACTACCAGGGAGAAATTGGACTCTTACTGCACAGTGGAGAAAAGGAAGAGTATATCTAGGACACAGGAGATCTTTTAGGGAGTCTTTTAGTATTACCATTTACCATGCCCTGTGGTAAGAGTCAATGCAAAAATACAAAAGTCGACTCCAGGTAGGACTAGTAGTGGCCCAAACTCCCCACGAACGAAAGTTTAGGTCACTCACCAACTAAAGAATCACATTCAGGTGGAGACGCTTGCTGAAGGCAAAGGCAGATCAGAATGGGCAGTGGAAAACTGTAGTAGGTAATGCCCAGCTATGATCAAGTAACAGGTAACAGAAAAGAGACTAATTGTCATGAATTTTGTGACTCCTATTTTGTTATGAATGTGCTTTTGTGTGTGTGCATGTGTGTGTCAGAGCTTCCCAGGTTACACAGTGGTAAAGAATCTACCTGTCAATGCAGGAGAGGGGTGTTTGGTCTCTGGATAAGGAAGATGCCCTGGAGGAGGAACCTACTTGAGTGACAAACCTACTCCAGTATTCTTGCCTGGGGAACCCCACAGATAGAGGAGCTTGGTGAACAACAGTTGTGTCATAGAGTTGGACACAACTGAGGTGACTTAGCATGCATGCACACAGGATGGAATCATGTTAGCATCATGTTAAGGATGGATTTGTGATGGCTAATTTTATGTTTCAACTTGACTGAGCCATGGGTGCCCAGACATTTGGTCATGCATTATTCTAGGCTTGTCTCTGAGGGTATTTCTAGTTGTGACTAATATTTGAATCAGTAAGCTGAGAAAGAATGGATTGCCATCCTTCATTTGGGTGGGTCTCATGCAGTCAGTTCAGGGCCTTAGTAATATCAACACAAAATGGCTAACCTTCCTATGAGTAAGAAGAAGCTCCTTCTGCATAAACGACCCTAAACTTTGGACTTTTGCCCTTAGACTCAAATGGAAATATCATCTCTTTCTGATTGTGAAAGTGAGTGTAAACCTGCTGGCACTCAGACTGGAACTATGCTGTTTACTCTCTTGTCTTGGACATTGCAACTAGTATTTCTTAGAAACTATAGATGATTTTATGACTCACTGATAATTATTTTTTGAATTTTATTTTCTAAGAAATATAACTTGGCCAAATTTAATCTATGAAACTCAATTTCCCAAATAGCCACAACAGGACTATTTGGAGTTTTTCCCGTGTATTAGTAGGCATAGATTAGCCAGAGATTTACGCTAAGTGGCTGCCAGTTCAGTTCAGTTCAGTTCAGTCACTCAGTTGTGTCTGACTCTGCAACCCCATGAATCGCAGCACGCCAGACCTCCTTGTCCATCATCAACTCCCAGAGTTCACCCAAACTCATGTCCATCGAGTCGGTGATGCCATCCAGCCATCTCATCCTTTGTCGTCCCCTTCTCCTCTTGCCCCCAATCCTTCCCAGTGTCAGGGTCTTTTCCAATGAGTCAACTCTTCGCATGAGGTGGCCAAAGTATTGGAGTTTCAGCTTTAGCATCAGTCCTTCCAATGAACACCCAGGACTGATTTCATTTAGGATGGACTGGTTGGATCTCCTTGCAGTCCAAGGGACTCTCAAGAGTCTTCTCCAACACCACAGATCAAAAGCACCAATTCTTTGGCACTTAGCTTTCTTAACAGTCCAACTCTCACAACCATACATGACCACTGGAAAAACCATAGCCTTGACTAGACGGACTTTTGTTGGCACAGTAATGTCTCTGCTTTTCAATATGCTATCTAGGTTGGTCATAACTTTCCTTCCAAGGAGTAAGCGTCTTTTAATTTCATGGCTGCAGTCACCATCTGCAGTGATTTTGGAGCCCCCAAAAATAAAGTCTGACACTGTTTCCACTGTTTCCCCATCTATTTCCCATGAAGTGAGAGGACCAGTTGCCATGATCTTCGTTTTCTGAATGTTGAGCTTTAAGCCAACTTTTTCACTCTCCTCTTTGACTTTTATCAAGAGGCCTTTTAGTTCCTCTTCACTTTCTGCCATAAGGGTGGTGTCATCTGCATATCTGAGGTTATTGGTATTTCTCCCGGCAATCTTGATTCCAGCTTGTGCTTCTTCCAGCACAGTGTTTCTCATGATGTACTCTGTATATAAGATAAATAATCAGGGTGACAATATACAGCCCTGACGTACTCCTTTTCCTATTTGGAACCAGTCTGTTGCTCCATGTCCAGTTCTAACTGTTGCTTCCTGTCCTGCATACAAGTTTCTCAAGAAGCAGGTCAGGTGGTCTGGTATTCCCATCTCTTTCAGAATTTCCCACAGTTTATTGTGATCCACACAATCAGAGGCTTTGGCGTAGTCAATAAAGCAGAAGTAGATGATTTTCTGGAATTCTCTTGCTTTTTTGATGATCCAGCGGATGTTGGCAATTTGATCTCTGGTTACTCTGCCTTTTCTAAAATCATCTTGAACATCTGGAAGTTCACAGTTCACGTTGCTGAAGCCTGGCTTGGAGAATTTTGAGCATGACTTTACTAGCGTGTAAGATGAGTGTAATTGTGCGGTAGTTTGAGCATTCTTTGGCATTGCCTTTCTTTGGGATTGGAATGAAAACTGACCTTTTCCAGTCCTGTGGCCACTGCTGAGTTTTCCAAATTTGCTGGCATATTGAGTGCAGCACTTTCACAGCATCATGATCATTATCATTATTGGCTTCTTCCCAACTCACGGACTGAACCCAGGTTTCCTGCATTGCAGGCAGATTCATTACCACCTGAGCCACAAGGGAAGATAGAGATCTACACTATACATACCATAATTCTACAAGAAATAATGTACTTTTAAGCCTTGTTATTCATATTGCTTCATCTATGTTCTTAATATCTCCCTGGCAACAAACATTTAATTTCTGATTTTTATCATAATTATAATGAATAACTATGGAAAAATAGAGTACAATACAGCAATATATTTTAAAATAATTTTATTAATGATAAATATCGAAGAAAGTAGCCAGTGTATTCTCTATAATATTTACTTTATGTGTATTAAGTATCCTAAAACTTAAGGTACACTTGTATTAATTTACTAACTTTTCAGATTAAGTCAAAACAAACAAAGCAAAAATCTATCACAAGAATTAAGTAACTTGCCCAGATTATGTAGTTAGCAATTTGTGAAGTCTTGTTCAAACCAAGGCTATGAGATTCTGATAGCAGTTTTCCAGATTCCATTTTCATTACATTTATTTTTATTTTGCTGGGACAAGGTTGAAGAAGGGGCAAGATGAAAAAAGTAGAGGATAAAATTTGATCTGTTAAAAAGATTTGATAGGTTAATTAGGCTCCTAAACTTCATATTTTAAATTGCTAGTCTCAAATCAATAAAATGTACATCTATGTAATCAAGCAAAATAATTTAAATACTAATTCACTTGTCTTGAATGTGGGGAGCATATACATTTTTACATTTTGATTTCCCACCTTTATATAGCATCCACAGATTTATAGTGGATAGCTTGAGGACAGAGTTAAAAATGAGGAAATTTTAGGATTTCATGTGTTTAGAAGATTGAAAATGTAATCTTTCAGTTTAGCAAATTTTGGTACTCATTTTATGATAGAGTGGTATGGTATTGACTCTTTTTACAGTGAATTAAATTCAGGTTTCTTTCAATTTAGTAATTTATCAAAGAAATGAAGATTTTATTTAAAAAGATATTTGTCTTCTGGGGCAGAATTTTGCAAGTCTGTTCTCTGACTATCTGGGTATTGCTGGAGATCATTTTTCTCTATATAGTCATTTTATATATCTCGTTAGTTTTTGGTCTATTCATTTTACTGAAAAAAAGATACAACATTGACATGAAAGAAACTTGCAATTAGGGGACCTGGGAAGATAAACATATCTTATTGAAAAATAAATAAAATATGATAAACTATTGAATTACCCTGTAAATTTATTTATTTATTTATTTTTACTTTTGCTGTTACTACAAAGTCCAGTGTACAATGTTATTTTATTATTAATTCTCTGAATTGCAAGTTCAATTTTCAAAATGGTGTGGATTCTTTTACTATGTAATGTGAAAAGAAGTGATGATGAAAGTAAGTAGATGAAGGGTTTTAAATAAAGTCAATCAGAGTAAGGAAGAGATCACCAGTAGTTCACATATCAACATGACATTTCTTCAAAATTTTATTGCCTCAGTATTTAATTCACGTAGAAATTAAGCCATTTTCCTATTCTAAAAATAATAGGTACTTGGATAATTTACATAAGAAAATGATATAAAAGATGGCATAGTTGAATGAAGAAAAAACAAATTTTAATCATTGAGTTTAAAATTAAATGCTAAGAAAATTTATTTGATGTTGTATTACATGGGAACTTTATAAGATAGCTTCCTTTCATTATGCAAGCTAATCATTTATCTGTAATTCCCATTTTATTAAAATAACCAGTAAGAAAAACTGAAGCAATTAATAATGTAAATTGTTTATCAGTAAAATAAAATGAAAGCTAATTCATAAGATAATATAAGAAAATTAATATTACTATTACTAAAAATTGTTTCATGTTACATATTTCCAAAACCTTAGCATTGTCTGCTACTTTTCTGCTGCCTCACTGTCCACTGAACAACAAACTAAGTTCTATACAATCAAACAATTATTAACAGATTAACAGTATCTATTAAAGCAGAATATTTTATCTAACTTTATCATTAACTTGTCTCTACTGAAAAAGTATTTGTACATTGTGAATAATTGATCTGATAATATTAATAGTGCCATAATTTAATCATTTTTGCTCTGGACTGAGATATTTATTAAAGAAAAATATTGTTGTTCAGTTGCTCTGCTGCTGCTGCTAAGTCGCTTCAGTCGTGTCTGACTCTGTGCGACCCCATAGACAGCAGCGCACTAGGTTCCTCTGTCCCTGTGATTCTCCAGGCAAGAACACTGGAGTGGGTTGCCATTTCCTTCTCCAATGCATGAAAGTGAAAAGTGAGAGTGAAGTGGCTCAGTTGTGCCCAACTTTTAGTGACCCCATGGACTGCAGCCTACCAGGCTCCACCGTCCATGGGATTTTCCAGGCAAGAGTACTGAGTTGCTCAGTCATGTCCAAATCTTTGTGACTCCATGAACTGTAGTGTGGCAGGCTTCTCTGTCCTTTGCCAAGGCCTGGAGTTTGCTCAAACTCATGTCCATTGAGTCGGCAATGCCATCCAACTATTTCGTCCTTTTTTGTCCCCTTTTCCTCCTGCCTTCAGTTCAGTTCAGTTCAGTCACTCAGTGGTGTCCGGCTCTTTGTGACCACATGAATTGCAGCACGCCAGGCCTCCCTGTCCATCACCATCTCTCGGAGTTCACTCAGACTTACGTCCATCGAGTCCGTGACAATATCCAGCCATCTCATCCTGGGTCATACCCTTCTCCTCCTGCCCCCAATCCCTCCCAGCATCAGTGTCTTTTCCAATGAGTCAACTCTTTGCATGAGGTGGCCAAAGTACTGGAGTTTCAGCTTTAGCATCATTCCTTCCAATGAACACCCAGGGCTGATCTCCTTTAGGATGGACTGGTTGGATCTCCTTGCCATCCAAGGGATTCTCAAGAGTCTTCTCCAAAAAGATAGTTCATAAGCATCAATTCTTTGGCACTCAGCTTTCTTAACAGTCCAACACTCACATCCATACATGACCACTGGAAAAACCATAGCCTTGACTAGATGGACCTTTGTTGGCAAAGTAATATCTCTGCTTTTGAATATGCTATCTAGGTTGGTCATAACTTTTCTTCCAAGGAGTAAGCGTCTTTTAATTTCATGGCTGCAATCACCATCTGCAGTGATTTTGGAGCCCCTCAAAATAAAATCTGACACTGTTTCCACTGTTTCCCCATCCATTTGCCATGAAGTGATGGGACCAGATGCCATGATCTTTGTTTTCTGAATGTTGACCTGTAAGCCAACTTTTTCACTCTCCTCTTTGACTTTCATCAAGAGGCTTTTTAGTTCCTCTTCACTTTCTGCCATAAGGGTGGTGTCGTCTGCATATCTGAGGTTACTGATATTTCTCCCGGCAATCCTGATTCCAGCTTGTGCTTCTTCCAGCCCAGCATTTCTCATGATGTACTCTGCATATAAATTAAATAAGCAGGGTGACAATATACAGCCTTGACGTACTCCTTTTCCTATTTGGAACCAGTCTGTTATTCCATGACCAGTCCTATCTGTTGCTTCCTGAACTGCATACAGGTTTCTCAAGAGGCAGGTCAGGTGGTCTGGTATTCCCATCTCTTTCAGAATTTTCCACAGTTTATTGTGATCCACACAGTCAAAGGCTTTGGCATAGTCAATAAAGCAGAAATAGATGTTTTTCTGGAACTCTCTTCATTTTTCAAAGATCCAGCAGATGTTGGCAATTTGATATCTGGTTACCCTGCCTTTTCTAAAACCAGCTTTAACATATGGAAGTTCACAGTTCATGTATTGCTGAAGCCTGTCTTGGAGAATTTTGAGCATTACTTTACTAGCATGTGAGATGCGTGCAATTTTGTGGTAGTTTGAGCATTCTTTGGCATTGCCTTTCTTTGGGATTGGAATGAAAACTGACCTTTTCCAGTTCTGTGGCCACTGCTGAGTTTTCCAAATTTGCTGGCTTATTGAGTGCAGCATTTTCACAGCATCATCTTCAAGGATTTGAAATAGCTCCACTGGAATTCCATCACCTCCACTAGCTTTGTTCGTATTGATGCTTTCTAAGGCCCACTTGACTTCACATTCCAGGAGGTCTAGCTGTAGGTGAGTGATCACACCATCATGATTATCCTAGTCGTGAAGATCTTTTTTGTATAGTTCTTCTGTGTGTTCTTGCCACCTCTTCTTAATATGTTCTGTTTCTGTTAGGTCCTTGCCATTTCTGTCCTTTGTTGAGCCCATCTTTGCATGAAATGTTCCCTTGGTATCTCTTATTTTCTTGAAGAGATCTCTAGTCTATCCCATTCTTTTGTTTTCCTCTATTTCTTTGCATTGATCGCTGAGGAAGGCTTTCTCATCTCTCCTTGCTATTCTTTGGAACTCTGCATTCAGATGCTTACATCTTTCCTTTTCTCCTTTGCTTTTTTGCTTCTCTTCTTTTAACAGCTATTTGTAAGGCCTCCTCAGACAGGCATTTTGCTTTTTTGCATTTCTTTTCCATGAGGACTGTCTTGATCCCTGTTTCCTGTACAAGGTCATGAACCTCAGTCCATAGTTCATCAGGCACTCTATCTATCAGATCTAGTCCCTATATTTCCCAAATCAGGGTCTTCCAACAAGTCAGATCTTCACATGAGGTGGCCAGAGTGTTGGAGCTTCAGCTTTATCACCAGCCCTTCCAATGAGTATTCAGGGTTTATTTCCTTTAGGATTGATTTATTTAATCTTGTAGTCCAAGAAACTCTCAAGAGATTTCTCCAACACCACAGTTGAAAAGCATCAATTCATTGGCACACAGCCTTCTTTTAGTCCAACTCTCATATCCATACATGACTACTAGAAAATCTATAGCTTTGACTATACACACTTTTGTCAACAAAGTAATGTCTCTGGTTTCTAATATGTTGTCTAGGTTTATCATAGCTTTTCTTTCAAGAGAAAGAGTTTTTTAATTTAATGGCTAGTCACAGTCCACAGTGATTTTGGAACCCAATAATATAAAGTCTGTCACTGTTTCCATTATTTCCTCATCTATTTACCATGAAGTGAAGGGACTGGGTGCCTTGATCTCTGTTTTTTGAATGTTGAGTTTAAGCCAGCTTTTTCACTTTCCTCTTCCACTTTCATCAAGAGTCTCTTTAGTTCCTTTAACTTTCTGCGATAAGGGTGGTGTCATCTGCTTATCTGAGGTTATTGATATTTCTCCCAACAGTCTTGATTCCAGCTCATACTTCATCCAGCCCAGCATTTCCCATGATGTATTCTGCATATAAGTTAAATAAGAAAGGTGACAATAAACAGCCTTGACATACTCCTTTCCCAATTTGGAACCAGTCCATTTTTCCATGTCTGTTTTTAACTGTTGATTCTTGTCCTGCATACAGGTTTCTCAGGAGGCAGGTAAGGTGGTATGTTATTCCCATCTTTTGAAGAATTTTCCAGTTTGTTGTGATCAACACGGTCAATGACTTTAGCATAGTCAATGAAGCAGAAATAGATGTTTTTCTGGAATTCTCTTACTTCCGTGATCCAGTGGATGTTGGTGATTTGATATCTGGTTTCTCTGCCTTTTCTAAAACCAGCTTGAACATCTAGAGGTTCTTGGTTAACATACTATTGAAGCCTAGCTTGAAGGCTTTTGAGTATGACCTTGATAGACTGTGAAATAAGTATAAATGTGTGGTAGTATGAACATTCTTTGGCATTGTCCTTCTTTGGGATTGGAATGAAAACTGACCTTTTGAATCCTGTGGCCACTGCTGAGTCTTCCAAATTTTCTGGCATATTGAGTACAGCACTTTCACAGCATCATCTTTTAGGATTTGAAACAGCTCTGATGGAATTCCATCACTTTCACTAGCTTTTTTGTAGTGATGTTTCCTAAGACCCACTTGACTTCTTATTTCATGATGTCTGGTTCTAGGTGAATGATCACACCATCATGCTTATCTGAGTCATTGAGATTTTTTTTTTTTTTTGTATAGTTCTTCTGTGTATCTTTGCCACTTCTTAATCTCTTCTGCTTCTGTTAAGTTCATATGACTTCTGTCCTTTATTGTGCCCATCTTTGCATGAAATGTTTCCTTGGTATCTCCAATTTTCTTGAAGAGATCTCTAGTCTTTCCCATTCTATTGTTTTCCTCAATTTCTTTGCATTGTTCAGTTAGGAAAGCTTTCTTATCTCTCCTTGCTGTTCTTTGGAACTCTGCATTCAGATGGGTATAGCTTTCCTTTTCTCCTTTCTTCAGTTTCTCTTCTTTTCTCAGCTATTTGTAAAGCCTCCTCAGACAATCATTTTTCCTTTTACATTTCTCTTTCTTAGGGATGGTTTTGATCATTGTCTCCTGTACAATGTCAGGAACTTTCATCCATAGTTCTTCAGGCACTCTGTCCACCAGATCTAACCCTTTGAATATGTCACTTCTACTGTATAATCATAAGAGATTTGATTTAATTTATATCTGAATGACCTAGTGGTTTTCCCTACTTTCTTCAATTTAAGACTGAGTTTTGCAAAAAAGAGTTCATGATCTGAGCCACAGTCAGCCTCTGTTTTTGTTTTTGCTGACTATATAGAGCTTCTCCATCTTTGGCTGCAAAGAATATAGTCAATCTTATTTTGGTACTGACCATCTGGTGATGTCTGTGTGTAGAATCTTCTCTTGTGTTGTTGGAAGAGTGTGTTTGCTATAACCAGTGCATTCTCTTTGCAAAACTCTGTTAGCTTTTGCCCTGCTTCATTTTGTGCTCCAATGCCAGACTTGCCTGTTACTCTAGGGATCTTTTGGCCTCCTACTTTTGCATTCCAGTCCCCTATAATGAAATGGACAGGTTTTTTTTGTTTTGTTTTGTTTTGGTGTTAGTTCTAGAATATCTTGTAGGTCTTCATAGAATTGTTCAACTTCAGTTTCTTTGGCATTAACATTTGAGGTATGGACTTGTATATCTATGATACTGAATGATTTGCCTTGGAAATGAACCAAGATTATTCTGTCATTTTTGAGACTTCCCCCAAGAACTGCATTTTGGACTCTTTTACTGACTATGATAGCTGCTCCATTTCTTCTAAGGGATTCTTGCCACAGTAGTCGATATAATGGTCATCAGAATTAAAACAAATTCACCCATTCCCGTCCATTTTAGTTCACTGATTCCTAAAGTGTCAATGTTCATGCTTACCATCTCCTGTTTAACCACTTTCAATTTATCTTGATTCATGGACCTAACATTCAGATGTGGAGTTTACTACCATCTCTTTCCTTACAGAATTCCTGTATTTTTCCAGACTATTATTCAACCTGAAAAAGAATTATTTCATAATTTTCACTATATTAAATTTCTTTCTTCTATACTGAACATTTCTAACACGTATATTTATAGTAAGTTTATCTATTTTGATATGCTTACTATATAAGATATACTAAAGTTAAAATAAGTATTAGAGTAAGTGAGCAGTTAAAACATGGTCAGTTCAATAATATTTTAAGGTTATGAAATGGTAACTCCAAACAATGATTTCAAAGGTTGCCTTTTTCCCTAAACAAGATAAAAAGGAGAATCTGGATTTATATAAATAATAAAATGATCACTTACAAAGCAGCATTTTAATTGTTATTTATTTCTTAAGATCATTCCTAAAATAGTTTTAAGAGTTATAATCTGTATATTTATAATATATAAGATTACATATAATCTTATTATATTAGATTCAATTATTTATTATTAGTTTTATTATTATATAAACTAACTGTAATATATATTATAGATTATATTATATATATAAAAATATAAGATTATATTTAATGCATAGATTGTACAAGAAGAATGATAGAAAAAAGAAAACAGAAGAATAGTGTTAGTGTTAGTTGTTCAGTCATGCCCGACTGTTTGAGACCCCATGGACTGCAGTCCACCAGGCTCCTCTGTCCATGAGATTTTCCAGGCAAGGATACCTGAGTGGGTTATCATTTCTTTCTCCAGGGGACCTTCCCAACCCAGGGATAGAACCCATGTCTCCTGCACTGCAGGCAGATTCTTTACTGACTGAGCTACAAGGGAAGCCTGAAGAATACCAGTTACTTTTTAATGCAATCATGTTCAGTGTAGATGATAGAAAATAAATTGAACATAGTGAAAAAATATGCAATAATTCTCCTTTCAGGTTAAAGAATACTCTGGAAAAATGCAGGAATTCTGTAAAGAAACAGATTTTACTTTTCTGTAAAAGTACTCCACATCTTAAAGCTTTTCCTCATTCTGAAAAAATACTAAGAAACAAAAAAGAAATGTGCTTTGTTTTAAAAGATACCTGGATAGTTAACCTTTTCTGCAAAATAATTTTTATACTTTAGTTTTCATCAAAGAAAATATTTGCATTATATGGGTGTGTATATACAAATTAGAGAAACTAAAAACCAAAACAATGATAATCTAGCTGTAAAGCAATCATTTAAGCTGAAAGGGACTAGTTTCCTAATTAAGAACTTTTATTGGCTACTATTTCATGCATTGTTTGTTGATTTTTAGGAGATTTGTCAGCTAAAGAAAATGTTGTCAATTATTAATATTTATTATAAAGTTATTTGGCAACCAAGTTTGAAATAGTGAAAGCAATGTATGTTGGGACATTTTAACATTTATTTGTGAGAAGGTAGCATTCAAAGAGCCTGGAGAGAATAAATCCTTTTTATTCCCAGGTTGTCCAGTAATGACTTGCATATAATTTAGGATTTCTATATGGTGACTGCAGCCATGAAATTAAAAGACACTTACTCCTTGGAAGAAAAGTTATGACCAACCTGGATAGAATATTGAAAAGCAGAGACATTACTTTGCCAACAAAGGTCCATCTAGTCAAGGCTATGATTTTTCCTGTGGTCATGTATGGATGTGAGAGTTGGACTGTGAAGAAGGCTGAGCGCTGAAGAATTGATGCTTTTGAACTGTGGTATTGGAGAAGACTCTTGAGAGTTCCTTGGACTGCAAGGAGATCCAACCAGTCCATTCTGAAGGAGATCAGCCCTGGGATTTCCTTGGAAGGAATGATGCTAAAGCTGAAACTCCAGTACTTTGGCCACCTCATGCGAAGAGTTGACTCATTGGAAAAGACTCTGATGCTGGGAGGGATTGGGGGCAGGAGGAGAAGGGGATGACAAAGGATAAGATGGCTGGATGACATCACTGACTCCACAGACATGAGTTTGGGTGAACTCTGGGAGATGGTGATGGATAGGGAGGCCTGGAGTGCTGCAATTCATGGGGTCATGAAGAGTCAGACAAGACTGAGAGACTGAACTGAACTGTTATCTCCAGGTACTTCTAAAATCTTTTATTTTAGCTGTTAACATAAGGAATAAAATGCATCATAAACATTTTTCTGGATTTCAAGAGACTACAAAAAATGAAACATTGGATATTGCTTATTCTTTGATTAAAGTGCATTCATAATGACAAAATAGTTGAAAATATAAAAATTATTTTAAAAATACCTTCTTACTTGTGCCTCAAGAAGAAGCATCTATTGTATTATTTGTGTTGTAGCTGTTTAAGTACAATCCAACTTCATTGCCTAAATTCTTGCTTTAGGAAGTTTTAAAAAGCTAACTAGAGATTATTCTGAAATTTGCAATTTAAAGGCATGATGATAATGTTTACATAAACAACTAATAATTACTTTCTTTATAGTAGGGAGACTATCCCTAATTGATATGAATATATTGTTCCATTCTTGAAAATCACCATTTTTGCTTGTAAGGAATTTTGTCACTATGAATATAACAGGGTCAAAACCAAATCAACTGTTTAATGATCTAAGTAACTGGCAATTACATAGAGGATATATAATAAAAATCACCATGAAATGATTCTTTCCTTTATATTTTATAGACATGGTCAAAAAATTAAGCTATAATTATTCTGTATTTTAGTCTATAACCTCAACTTTCTAGAATATTGGCATAACTTATTTGGTACTAAACAGATATTTTCCTATTAATTAGAACAATTTGGACTCCTTGTTCAAACTTATTTAAATTATTTCTTATGTAACTTAGAGAAAATTCAGTATGTTCCAGAGAAAAGCCATAGTGACATCTTAAAGATTAATAGCAAAATATTTGTGGCAACAAGTAACTTCAATCCAGCTCACAAACTTTTGTATGAAAGTGATAATCTTGTAATTCACCCTTCACACCAGTATCTATGATCTGAGGAGCCAGCAATTTATATATACAGCCTCAGTGAAAATATTCTCTTTCCTTTCTCGGATTATCTCAGTGATTCTTGTTGACCCAAACTGGGTCCTCTGATCTTTAAGCCAAAGACTGGGAAATCTTAATTCACATTTTAGGCACCTGTGCAGTGCAGACTATAACGACTATTTGAATAATTGCCACAGTTGTATTCCTCACATGATCTCTATTCTCACCGAAAGTGTTAATGTTAAAAATTTAATAGCATTTCTCTGTATGGAACATCTCTTGAGGCATTCAGGCAAGCAAAATGTGTTATAGACAAAACACATGATTACCACCTGTGATATTTTTCCCACTCTACCTTCAGCTGCTGCTGCCGCTAAGTCACTTCTACCGTGTCCGATTCTGTGCAACCTCATAGACATCAGCCTACCAGGCTGTGCCATCCCTAGGATTCTCCAGGAAAGAACACTAGAGTGGGGCGCCATTGCCTTCTCCATACCTTCAGCTCTTACTCCTCATTTCAGGGGCCTCTTGTACTGCTTGGGTTCAGCTATGCCAATAAAGAGACAATATGGTAATAAAATAAATTTATTACTATAAATAATGTATCATTACCCCAGGAGTTCATATATTTTAAAACTGAAACACAGGAGGGTATCTCTCTATATTTGCTTATTCGTGACTCTTTGTGACCCCATGGATCTTGTCAGGCCTCTCTGTCCTTGGGATTCTCCAGGCAAGAATACTGGAGAGGGTTGCCATTTCTTTCTCCAGGGCATCTTACTGGCCCAGGGATCAAACCTGGGTATCCTGCTTTGCAAGCAGATTCTTTACTGTCTGAGCCACCAGAGAAGCCAAATGCTTTATCAAAATAATAACTTTCTAGTGGAGAAATGAAAGATATTTGGGTGGTTTGGTCACACAGTACCCTTGACTGATGACTGATGTTCTGATTGCTCTTAATACTGACGTTGTGAAACTCTCATGTTTCACTTATTTTTCTGAATATTTAAGGATAGTTTAGAGAATTGTTTAATATAGAATATTTAAAAATGTACACGTCAAAAGTAAAGAAAGTGACAAACTACAAATGAGAGACAATGTCGGTCTTGTCTGTATTCTTGTTAAAAATATACCTTCACAGAATTTATTAAAAATTATATAATGAAAAAGTATCTATTAGTAGAGAAGAAATATGTGTCTTAGATTTGTTAGATGGCCATGTCATAATCTTTTTTCAGCATACTAGAAGTCTTAGTCACACAGGAAAAGATAAAAAAGAGTTAATACGCATTCAAAAGATCTACATTTTGACTGCATAACTTAGAGATACTATTTTCCCAGTCTTATATCTGTTTCAGACCAAAGCCTTATGGTTTTTGCAGGGAGATATTATTCCCTTATGCTACTGGGAAAAGCCATGACCAAATTTGTAGGTAATAAGAATTCATAGAGCCACACTCCCTGCTTCTATTATTTTTAACACCCAACTTTTTATTAGCATTGGTGTATGAATGTTTAAAGTCTTTAAACTTACATGTAAGTCATATCTGATTCTTAATAAAAATCAGTTTATAGAAGTACAAATTCATTCCTAATATTTTCTTTTCTTTTTCTTCTTATTCTTGTTTGTTTCCACAGTGCCAGGATGTTAGTGGACTGTCACTATTGAATTGAACTGGAAATCAACTATTGCATTATTATCAACTAGTTGGTTGTTTCTAGTTGTATTGCTTAAAATTAATTTTCATATAAAAGAATATAAGCAGCCTTGATGTATGAACTCATACATGATATCCTTCAGAGCCCTCGTAGCTTAGTCGCTAAAGAATCTGCCTGCAATGCAGGAGACCCGAGTTTGATTCCTCAGTGGGGAAGATCTCCTGGAGAAGGAAATGGCAATCCGCTCCAGTATTCTTGACTGGAGAATCCCATGGACAGAGGAGCCTGGCAGGCTACAGTCCATGGAGTAGCAAGAGTCGGACATGATTTAGTGACTAAACCACACCAACACAAAGTATGAACCGGAAAAAATACTCTGACTTTAATTAGTTTAAGTTGTGATATTTATTAATTAAGAGGAAAGAACTAGGAGGCAGTTTTGATTAACACCAGATTTTAATGGTGATTTCACATGAGAGTACCAGTACTGTCTGCTTCAGTTCAGTTCAGTCGCTCAGTCGTGTCCGACTCTTTGCTACCCCATGAATCGTAGCACACCAGGCCTCCCTGTCCATCACCAACTCCCGGAGTTCACTCAGACACATGTCCATCGAGTCAGTGATGCCATCCAGCCATCTCATCCTCTGTCGTCCCCTTCTCCTACTTCCAATCCCTCCCAGCATCAGGGTCTTTTCCAATGAGTCAACTCTTCGCATGAGGTGATTAAAGTATTGGAGTTTCAGCTTCAGCATCAGTCCTTCCAATGAACACCCAGGGCTGATCTCCTTTAGGATGGACTGGTTGGATCTCCTTGCAGTCTAAGGGACCTTCAAAAGTCTTCTCCAACACCACAGGTCAAAAGCATTAATTCTTTGGCACTCAGCTTTCTTCACAGTCCAACTCTCACATCCATACCTGACCACTGGAGAAACCATACCCTTGACTAGACTGATCTTTGTTGGCAAAGTAATGTCTCTGCTTTTCAATATGCTATCTAGGTTGGCCATAGCTTTTCTTCCAAAGAGCAGCATCTTTAAATTTCATGGCTGCAGTCACCACCTGCAGAGATTTTGGAGCCCAAGAAATTAAGGTCTGCCACTGTTTCCACTGTTTCCCCATCTATTTCCCATGAAGTGATGGGACCAGATGCCATGATCTTAGTTTTCTGAATGTTGAGCTTTAAGCCAATCTTTTCACTCTCCTCTTTCACTTTCATCAAGAAGCTTTTTAGTTCCTCTTCACTTTCTGCTATAAGAGTGGTGTCATCTGCATATCTGAGGTTATTGGTATTTCTCCCAGCAATCTTGATTCCAGCTTGTGCTTCTTCCAGCCTATCTTCTCATGACGTACTCTGCATATAAGTTAAATAAGCAGGGTGACAATATACAACCTTGACATACTCCTTTTCCTATTTGGAACCAGTCTGTTTTTCCATGGCCAGTTCTAACTGTTGCTTCCTTACCTGCATACAGGTTTCTCAAGAGGCAGGTCAGATGGTCTGGTATTCCCATCTCTTTCAGAATTTCCCACAGTTTATTGTGATCCACACATTTAAAGTCTTTGGCATAGTGCTTTATTGCCTAATTTATTGCAATGTTTTTTTGGTGTTGCAAAATAGGAAGAGAACCTTTATACAAATCAGTGCTTATAAATAGAAGTTATCTCTCTGCACTTTATCTGGATACTCTTCTGACAAACTGATCTGAAGTTTCAAAAATGAATACTATGATATTTTTATTTCAAGGCTGAATGAACAACACTATTTAATAGTTGATTTTATATTAGTGTGTTTAATAAACAATCTAAGTATTAAATGTTGAACAGAAAATATTTATAAATATTTGTCATAGTATTTTGAGAAGTTTAAAAAGTTATTAAAATAATCTAATCTATCTTTTTAATGTATAAATTCAGAATTTATAAAGACTGTAGTTAGCAAGTCATGTCTAAGTTTAAATATATCATTAGTTTTTTATTTACACTTTTATTAGAGAAGTAACAGAATAACATTGGATTTCCAAATTAAGTTCTGATATAATCATCAATAAATATTTAATTTAAACAACTCTGACTTATTTTAGATCTAATTTATAAAATATTTGTGAAGCAGACATAGAAACGAACTTGTGGTTACCAAACCAAAGGGAGGGAAGAAGGATAAATTAGGAGTTTGGGATCAAAATGCATATATCACTATATATAAACTAGATAACCAACAAGAACCTAACATATGGCACATAGAACTATACTCACTTCTTATAATAATCTATAATGGAAGTAAAAGAGAATGTGTGTGTGTAAACATATATACATATGTTTACATATGTACATATAAACATATATACATATGCAGCTGCGGAGTGCTGGAGCAGGAGCGGCAGCTTCACAGCACTGGAGCAGTGCACCACCCAGAGGAAATAATCCATGTCCAAGGTCAGAGAAACCCCAGTAAGATGGTAAGCACTGGGAGGGGACATCAGAGGGCAGACAGATTAAAACCACAATCACAGAAAAGTAACCAATCTAATCACATGGACCACAGCCTTGTCTAACTCAATGAAACTATGAGTCATGCTGTTAGGGCCACCCAAGATGGACGGGTCAAGGTGGAAGTTCTGATAAAATGAGGTCCACTGGAGAAGGGAATGGCAAACCACTTCAGTATTCTTGCCCTGAGAACCCCATGAACAGTATGAAAAGGCAAAAAGATAGGACACTGAATGATGAACTCCCCAGGTCAGTAGGTGCCTGATATACTACTGGAGATCAATGGAGAAATAACTCCAAAAAGAATGAACAGATGGAGCCAAAGCAAAAACAACACCCAGTTTTGGATGTGACTGGTGATGGAAGCAAGGCCAAATGCTGTAAAGACCAATATTGCATAGGAACCTGGAATGTTAGGTCCATAAATCAAGGCAAATAGGAGGAAGTCAAACAGGAGATGGCAAGAGTGAATGTCAACATTTTAGAAATCAGCAAATTAAAATAGACTGGAATGGGTGAATTTAACTCAGATGACATTATATCTACTACTGTGAGCAAGAATCTCTTAGAAGAAATGGAGTAGCCATCATAGTCAACAGAAGAGTCCAAAATGCAATACTTGGATGCAATCTCAAAAAAGACAGAATGATCTCTCTTCATTTCCAAGGCAAACCATTCAATATCACAGTAATCCAAGTCTGTGCCCCAAACAGTAATGCTCAAGAAGCTAAAGTTGAACAGTTCTATGATGACCTAAAAGACCTCCTAAAACTAACACCCAAAAAAGATGTCCTTTTCATTATAGGGGACTAGAATGCAAAAGTAGGAAGTTAGGAAACACCTGGAGTAACAGGCAAATTTGACCTTGGAGTAAAGAATGAAAGAGGCCAAAAGCTAATAGAGTTTTGCTAAGAGAATGCACTTGTCAACCACCCTCTTCCAAACACAAGAGAAAGCTCTACACATGGACATCATCAGATGGTCAAATCCGAAATCAGGTTGATTATATTCTTTGCAGCTAAAGATGGAGAAATTCTATATAGGCAACAAAACCAAGACCAGGAGCAGAGGTGCTGCTCAGATCATGAACTCCTAATTGGCAAATTCAGACTTAAATTGAAGAAAGTAGGAAAAAACACTAGACCATTCAGGTATGACCTAAATCATATCCCTTACAATTATACAGTGCAAGTGACAAATAGATTTAAGGGACTAGATCTGATAGAGTGCCTGGTGAACTATGAATGGAGCTTCATGACATTGTACTGGAGACAGGGAGCAAGAGCACCCCAAGAAAAACAAATGCAAAAAAGCAAAATGGCTCTCTGAGGAGGCCTTACAAATAGCTGTGAAAAGAAGAGAAGCAAAGCAAAGGAGAAAAGGAAAGATAAACCCATTTGAATGCAGAGTTCCAAAGAATAGCAAGGAGAAATAAAATAGCCTTTCTCAATGATCAATGCAGAGAAATAGAGGAAAACAATAGGATGGGAAAGACAAGAGATCTCTTCAAGAAAATTAGAGATACCAAGGGAACATTTCATGCAAAGATGGGCTCGATAAAGAACAGAAATGGTATGGACATAACAGAAGCAGAAGATATTAAGAAGAGGTGGCAAGAATACACAGAAGCATTGTACAAAAAGATTTTCACAATCCAGATCATCACAATGGTGTGATCACTCACCTAGAGCCAGACATCCTGGAACGTGAAGTCAAGTAGGCCTTAGGAAGCATCACTACGAACAAAGCTTCTGGAGGTGATGGAATTCCAGCTGAACTATTTCAAATGCTGAAAGATGATGCTGTGAAAGTGCTGCACTCAATAAGCCAGCAAATTTGGAAAACTCAGCAGGGGCAACAGAACTGGAAAAGGACAGTTTTCATTCCAATCCCAAAGAAAGGCAATGCCAAAGAATGCTCAAACTACTGCACAATTGCACTCATCTCACATGCTAGGAAAGTAATGCTCAAAATTCTCCAAGCCAGGCTTCAGCAATATATCACCCATGAACTTCCAGATGTTCAAGCTAATTTTAGAAAGGGCAGAGGAACCAGAGATCAAACTGTCAACATCTGCTGGATCATGCAAAAAGCAAGAGAGTTCCAGAAAAACATCTATTTCTACTTTATTGACTATGCCAAAGCTTTTGACTGTGTGGATCACAACAAACTGTGGGAAATTCTGAAAGAGATGGGAATACCAGACCACCTAACCTGCCTCTTGAGAAACCTGTATGCAGGTCAGGAAGCAACAATTAGAACAGGCCATGAAACAATAGACTGGTTCCAAATAGGAAAAGGAGTATGTCAAGGTTGTATATTGTCACCCTGCTTATTTATCTTATATGCAGAGTGAAATGCTGGGCTGGGTGAAGCACAAGCTGAAATCAAGATTGCTGAGAGAAATACCAATAACCTCAGATGTGCAGATGACACCACCCTTATGGCAGAAAGTGAAGAAGAACTAAAGAGCCTCTTGATAATACTGAAAAAGGAGAGTGAAAAAGGTGATTTATAGCTTAACATTTAGAAAACTAAAATCATGGCATCTGGTACCATCACTTCATGGGAAATAGATGGGGAAACAGTGGAAACAGTGTCAGACTTTATTTTTTTAGGCTCCAAAATCACTGCAGATGGTGACTGCAGCCATGAAATTGAAAGATGCTGCTCTTTGGAAGAAAAGCTACGGCCAACCTAGACAGTGTATTAAAAAGCAGAGACATTACCTTGCCAACAAAGGTCCATCTAGTCAAGGCTATGGTTTTCCCAGTAGTCATGTATGGATATGAGAGTTGGACTATAAAGAAAACTGACCAGTGAAGAATTGATGCTTTTGAAGTGTGGTGTTGGAGAAGATTTGAGAGTCCCTTGGACTGCAAGGAGATCCAACCAGTCCATCCTAAAGGAGATCAGTCCTCTGTGTTCATTGGAAGGACTGATGTTGAAACTGAAACTCCAATACTTTGGCCATCTAATGCAAAGAACTAACTCATTGGAGAAGACCCTGATGCTGGGAAAGATTGAAGTCAGGAGGAGAAGGGGACTACAGAGGATGAAATGGTTGGATGGCATCACTGATGGGATGGACTTAGTTTGAGTAAACTCTGGGTGTTGGTGCTGCAGTCTACGGGGTCACAAAGAGTTGGACATGACTGAGCAACTGAACTGAATAAGTGATATTTGTCTTTCTCTGTCTGACTTGCTCTATGGTTTTCACAGTCCTGTGAGGCAGGGTCTGTCCTCCTTTTGTTGAAGTTAGAAGCCCCCAGATCCCATTCTAAGCCATGGTTTGAGCTAGGCAGGATTGCAACTTTCCTGTGGGAAAGGCGCTGTTTGCATTCTTTTGCAGGAGCTGTCTGTGAGATGTGTGAGTCTTTGATGCTGCCTGCCACCCCAGTTGCATGCCCACAGAGTTTATTGTTGCCATCAGTCCTCAGTGGCCACCTCTACTTGGGAATTCCAGTAACTCACTCAGAGGTCCCTTAGATTTGTGAGCTCACAAATCCACCTGCACGAGAAACCACCAGAAATGAATCCTGAGCCTGCAGATAACCGTTCATGCCCTCCGATGTGTGGGCATGGTCCTGGTCCCTGAATCTGCCAGAGCAAGAATCTCCTGGAGGGGCCACCCTGTGCCCATGTTGGGATTGCTGAAATCCGCTCAGATTTCACCCAGTATCTGTGTGTGCTTACTCACAAACTTCACAGAATCTTTGAATCCTGAGCCACGTGTTGCTAAGATCTGACGGGGCTGCCGGGCGGGCCCGTGCTCCTCCTTTCCCATATTGTCAATGGGACTCCTGCGCTGCACTTGTGCTCTGCTTTGTGTGTGCCCCCCCTTGCTACCCAGGCCACATTCCAGGCCCTTTGAGCTGGTTCCATGCAGCCAAACTGAGTCTCCCTGGGTCTTATGAGCTGAAGCCTAAGTTTCAGCACCTAGCTGCAGCTCGCACCAGCAGCCTGGGTCTTGGGTTGGGAAGTGCAGTAGCATGACCAGGGTAGTTGCATGGGTTTGTCTACCCTGTGCAGCTGTAGACCAGCTTCCACACCCTCCTCTCCAGCCTCTGAGGCTCTAGTCTCCCGTTGGACCTCCCAGCCCATGATGTAGCTTGCCAGGGTGAGGGAAAATTTCTTCTTTCACAGCTCCCTCCCAGGGACGTAGGTCCCCTCCTCATTCCTCATCTTCTTGTGCCCTTTGTACTGCTTGGTTATATGGGAATCTTTGTTACAGCTTTGGCTGAATGAGATCTGGAAGTTTTCAGTGGACATTCTGTGAGAACTGTGCCACCTGTAGATGTATTTTTTACATCTCCGTGTCCCTTAATCTGCCATTTTGATATCCTTCTTGAAACCATTAATTTCTGGGAAAAGCTATTTAATTTTCTTAAGAATTCTTGAGACCAGTAAAACTGTGCATCTTAGAAATTATTGAAAATTTTGGAAAGTAAAATTTCATACATATTATAATGGGAACACTGCATTCAGAAATTCAGAGAAATTAGAACTATATCTTTATGTAAATTAGCTTAAAATACAGAGTTTCTCCAAAGTGACTTGCAATTTCTGAATATGATGGCATTACCAATAAAGTTTCCACTAAAATAACAATTTATACATCTTAAAACATTTTCCTAACATAATTGTTAGAAATAAATACTTCTAAATTCAGTGTTAATCAGTCAGAAGTAAATAAGCAAAGATTTAAAAAAATAAAAAGGAGTTATCTACCCTGATAAAATCTGTCTCTAAAAGTATGGAGCATTAGCAGAGCCGTTTTGATTACTATGGATGCTTTAACAAATGATATACAGGCTAGAGCTGATTTGTCTGTGATGATTACTGTTGATCATGAATTGGGCCAAATGATTGGCTGTCACATGCTGGACATGAGAGCACAGTTATTCCTTGAACAGAGCAGTTCCAGAATAACACTAGTGAAATTCATAGGATGCAAAGTAGCATATTAGAAAAGAACATAAGACTCTGGGGTTGGTAAATCTTGTCTTTGTTTTCAGTCTATTCAGCTTTCTAGATATTGACCTTGGGTAATTTATTTTGGTGCTCTCAACTTTTGTTTCATCATTATAAAATAAAATCAAATATATTCTTCAGAGTGTTCAAGTGTAAAGTTAGTAGGAAGCAACATACTAATATTCACTATGTGTCTGGAAAAAATATAAATGGGAGAGTATAATCAATGACAAAATTATAAGTAGGCTTTACATATTTAATACATATGAAACATCTGTGATAATAATAATCAGTACCTAGTGTGAAAATCTGACATCTTACCATTTAGACTTTGCTAACTTAGGTGTAGTCCAGAGGTCTGCAGGCCTCTCAAATCTTTCTGTAAGAGATCAGATAGCAAATGAGAGCTAGCCTTGTAGTCAATGTGGCAACTATTCTACTTAACTATTGTGGCACAAAAACTGCCATGAAAGTGAAAGTGAACGTAAAGTCTCTCAGTCGTGTCCAACTCTTTGGCCACGTAGACTGTAGCCCACCAGGCTCCTCCGCCCATGGGATTCTCCAGGCAAGAATACTGGAGTGGGTTGCCATTTGCTTCTCCAGAAAACTGCCATAGGCCATATGAAAAATAAAGAATGCCACTGTGTTCCAGTAAATCACTATATGTGGGCACTGAAGTGTGAATTTTATATAATTATTGTGTTGCATGAAATAATGTATTTCTTTAATTTTTTTTTCAAATATTTAAAATGTAAAATCATTCTGAACTTACAGGCTACAAAATCAGGCAGTAGGCCAGATTTGGCCAGCAAAAGCGTTTGTAACTGGTGTGAACTAAATTAATAATATTAGGAGAATATGTATATCTGGCTTTGTAAAGAGAATGTTCCAGAATTAATTTTTTTATTATTAATAAGGAACTAGAATAAAACTCAAAATTTCAGTTTATTAATCTCTTCATTTCCAGTGAACTTTACACTTATTCTACTCCAAATGTCTTATTCAATGTCTACATTTTGAATCTGGTCAATACATTAAGAAAAGTCAAGGGAAGTTCCCAAGTCACCAGTTGATTATTTACATATGGCACTTAGGAGGGGTGGCAAGCAGAGGTATTTAAGAGTTATCAGAATATTCTTGGTAATTGAAGCTTAGGGAGTAGAAGAGACTCCCCAATATCAATAAATTCAAATTATGTGTGAACAAGGTCTGTGCCTGCTTTGTTCATTCCTGTAACTGTGCATCCCAGAAGAGCATCTACCACATCTCAAGTACTTACTATATATTTTTGATTTTCCTCACAGGATAGATACAATATAATAATGGATTGGCAATATAGGTGTAAACATAAAAGAAACAAGAAGGCAGCTATTAGAAAGCCCCCAAAGTAAGTCTTGCTTTTCTCCACAAATTCTATATAGTGATGGCAAATGATGATTCTAAAACCAATTGCATCACACTCTTCTACTCTTTATAACATCACAATTACCCCTCATTGCTCACTCTGAGAGGTAAATGATTGTCTCCCTACTCATCTCCATCCTGTATCTCTTTCACTCATCTCTCATTTTACTTGTGTAGGATTGATCTCAATCTCCAGAATGGACATTTCACAAGAAGATACTACTTGCTTCTTAATCAATTTTTTAGTGCATCTTCATTCTTTTACCTGGTTGGTAAGCACATGTCTTAATTGGTTTGTCTGAATGATGCTCCACATTTTTATTCAGTAGGTCCTTTTTGTTGTTGTTGTTCAGTTCAGTCGCTCAGTCGTGTCCAACTCTTTGCGACACCATGGATGCAGCATGCCAACTTCCCTGTCCATCACCAACTCTCACAGCCAACTCATACTCATGTCCCTCCTGTCAGCGATGCCATCCAGCCATCTCATCCTCTGTCATCCCCTACTCCTCCTGCCTTCAATCTTTCCCAGCATCAAGGCCTTTACCAATGAGTCAGTTCTTTGCATCAGGTGGCCAAAGTATTGGGGTTTCAGCTTCAGCATCAGTCAATCCAATGTATATTCAGGACTGATTTCCTTTAGGATGGGCTGGTTGGATCTCCTTGCAGTTCAAGCGACTCTCAAGGGTCTTCACAGTTCAAAACCACCAATTCTTTGGTGGTCAGCTTTCTTTATAGTCCAATACTCATATCCATACATGACTACTGGAAAAACCACAGCTTTGACTGAATGGACCTTTGCTGACAAAGTAATGTCTCTGCTTTTTAATATGCTGTCTAGGTTGATCATAGCTTTTATCCAAGGAGCAAGTATTTTTTAACTTCATGGCTGCAGTCACCATCTGCAGTGATTTTGGAGCCCCCAAAAATAAAGTCACTGTTTCCACTGTTTCCCCATCTATTCGCCATGAAGTGATGGGACCAGATGCCATGATCTTAGTTTTCTGAATGTTGAATTTTAAGCTAATTTCTTCACTCTCTTCTTTCAGTTTCATCAAGAGAAACTTTAGTTCTTCTTTGCTTTCTACCATAAGGGTGATGTCATCTGTGTATCTGAGGCTATTGAAATTTCTGCCAGCAATCTTGATTCCAGGTTGTGCTTCATCCAGCCTGGCATTTTCCATGATGTACTCTGCATATAAGTTAAATAAGCAGATGACAATATGCAGCCTTGACATGCTCCTTTCCCAATTTGGAACCAGTCTGTCTGTTGTTTCATGTCCAGTTCTAACTTGCTTCTAGACCTGCATACAGGTTTCTCAGGATGCAGGTAAGGTGATCTGGTGTTCCCATCTCTTGAAGAATTCTCCACAGTTTGTTGCAATCCACACAAACAAAGCCTTTGGCATAGTCAATAAAGCAAAAGTAGATTTCTTTTTTTGGAACGCTCTTGCTTTTTTGATGATCCAATGGATGTTGGCAGTTTGACCTCTGGTTCCTCTGCCTTTTCTAAATCCAGCTTGAAAATCTGGAAATTCATGGTTCAAGTACAGTTGAAGCATGGCTTGGAGAATTTTGAGCACTACTTTGCTGGTGTGTGAGATGAGTGAAATTGTGCAGAAGTTTGAGCTTTCTTTGGCATTGCCTTTCTTTGGGATTGGAATGAAAACTGACCTTTTCCAGTCCTGTGGCCACTGTTGAGTTTTCCAAATTTCCTGGCATATTGATGCAGCACTTTCACAGCATCACCTTTTAGGATTTGAAATAGCTCAGCTGGAATTCCATTACCTCCATGAACTTTGTTCATAGTGATGCTTCCTAAGGCCCACTTAACTTCCTGTTCCAGGATGTCTGACTCTAGGTGAGTGATCACACCATCGTGGTTATCTGGGTCATGAAGATCATTTTCATATAGTTCTGTGTATTCTTGCCACCTCTTTTAATATCTTCTGCTTTTGTTATGTCCATACCATTTCTGTCCTTTATTGTGCCCATCTTTTCATGAAATGTTCCCTTGGTATCTCTAATTTTCTTGAAGAGATCTCTCTTCTTTCCCATTCTGTTGTTTCCCTCTATTTCTTTGCATTGATCATTGAGAAAGGCTTTCCTATCTCTCCTTGCTATTCTTTGGAACTTTGCATTCAAATGGGTATATCTTTCCTTTTCTCCTTTGCCTTTCACTTCTTGTCTTTTCACAGCTATTTGTAAGACCTCCTCAGGCAACCATTTTGCCTTTTTTGCATTTCTTTTTCTTGGGGATGGTCTTGATCAAGGCCTCCTATAAAATGTCATGAACCTCTGCTAGTAGTTCTTCAAACACTCTATCAGATTTAATCCCTTGAATCTATTTCTCACTTCCACTGTATAAACGTAAGGGATTTGATTTAGGTCATACCTGAGTGGTCTAGTGTTCTTTACTACTTTCTTCAATTTAAGTCTGAATTTGCCAATAAGGAGTTCATGATCTGAGCCACAGTGTGCTCCTGGTCTTGTTTTTGCTGACTGTATAGCACTTCTCTATCTTTGGCTGCAAAGAATATTATCAATCTGATTTTGATATTGACCATCTGGTGATATCCATGTGTAGAGTCTTTGTTTGTGTTGTTGGAAGTGGGTGTGCGTTCCTCTTGGCAAAACTCTGTTAGCCTTTGCTCTGATTCGTTTTGTACTCCAAGGTCAAATTTGCCTGTTACTCCAGGTTTTTCTTGACTTCCTACTTTTGCATTCCAGTCCCCTACAATAAAGAAGATATCTTTTTGGGGTGTTAATTCTGGAAGGTCTTGTAGGTCTTCATAGAACCCTTCAGCTTCAGCTTCTTCAGCATTACTGGTTGGGGCATTGACTTTGATTGCTGTGATATTCAATGGTTTGCCTTAGAAACAAACAGAGTTCATTCTGTCGTTTTTGAGATTGCATTCAAGTACTGCATTTTGGACTCTTGTTGACTATGATGGCTACTCCATTTCTTCTAAGGTTTCCTGCCCAGAGTAGTAGATATAATGGTCATCTGAGTTAAATTCACCCATTCCAGTATAGTAAATATGCATATTTACCCAATGCAGTAGCCTTATATCCATACTAAGTATAAGTTTTAGAATGATGCCAATGCACAGAGAAAGGTGACTCTCACCAGAAAAAAACAAAAACAAAAACAAAAGAAAACAAATCATCACCCTCCTCAGGACTTGACTGATGCTTGCACTAAGCAGCATCTCTAGATCTTTTCAGCCAGTAGTTACTGAAGTATGGGGATAATTTCATGGTGTGAGATTTAAGGCAGGCCTCTAGTCCTCTCTCCTCTTTTACTTCTGGGCCTCACCTCTCACCTGCCTAGTTGCCCAGTTCCACTTTTCTCTGTATCATGCTAAGCATTGTTTACCACCACTATCTCCTGAGAGATAAGGAAGAAAAAAAGAGTACTAAAGAGCTAATTGTCAAAATAAAACTTTTAAATGGAATAAACCTAACAAAAATGCTATCTTAGAAGTTATTTTTTAAAGATAACTCCAGTATAGTAAATATACATTAGAGATTAACTCTTTCTTTGTTGAGTTGGACAGAAGAAACATCAGTGCTTCAATTTCAATGCTCTTGTTGTAGAGAGATACACTGATGAGGGAACATTTGAAAAAATCCTGTCAGTTTTTAAACTCATTTCTCAAAATGGACTACTTTACACATACAGATTTTATTTTACTTATTTCAAGGGTGAAAAATGCAGATTATGTGTCACTGCCCATAAAGCATAGACATACTTTTCACTTTTGTGCATTAATGGGTAGTAGAAAATTAAATGGTAGTGTTGCACTGCTGTTAGTTGTAATCAGAGTGAATCACATCTTAGGTCCTTGATAGAGTTGTCTGTTAAGAGAGTGGATATTAGTATCAGTACCTCCTAGTTTCTCTTTTTATAAGGGTGTCAAGAGCCATTTAATTTTTAAAAAATCACATGATTAGATTCAATTTATTGGGCCTTCATACTCTCATTCCTGAGATCAGTTATGAGCTTGGAGAGCCTGTTTTATGTGACCATCAGAACCTTTACTCTGAGCTAGAAATGAATGTCAAAGACTTAGCCTAGGGCTATCTTGAATCATTTCATGGAATAGTTATTATTTCTGAAGTTCAATTCTTATTAAAAAAAAAAAAAAAGTCTCCAAAACAGATCTTGCTGAACAGAGGGATCTTGGAATAAGACCAGTAATCCTGTATGTATGTGCTATGTAGGACTTTCAGTTCAGTTCAGTTCAGTAACTCAGTCGTGTCATACTCTTTGTGACCCCATGAATCACAGCACGCCAGGCCTCCCTGTTCATCACCAACTCCCAGAGTTCACTCAGACTCACATGCATCGAGTCAGTGATGCCATCCAGCCATCTCTTCCTCGGTCATCCCCTTCTCCTCCTGCGCACAGTCCCTCTCAGCATCAGAGTCTTTTCCAATGTCAACTCTTCGCATGAGGTGGCCAAAGTACTGGAGTTTCAGCTTCAGCATCATTCCTTCCAAAGAAATCCCAGGGCTGATCTCCTTCAGAATGGACTGGTTGGATCTCCTTGCAGTCCAAGGGACTCTCAGTCTTCTCCAACACCACAGTTCAAAAGCATCAATTCTTTGGCACTCAGCCTTCTTCACAGTCCAACTCTCACATCCCTACATGACTGCAGGAAAAACCATAGCCTTGACTAGACGGACCGTAGTCGGCAAAGTAATGTCTCTGCTTTTGAATATACTATCTAGGTTGGTCATAACTTTTTTTCCAAGGAGTAAGCGTCTTTTAATTTCATGGCTACAATCACCATCTGCAGTGATTTTGGAGCCCCCAAAAATAAAGTCTGACACTGTTTCCCCTGTTTCCCCATCTATTTGCCATGAAGTGATGGGACCAGATCCCATGATCTTCGTTTTCTGAATGTTGATCTTTAAGCCAACTTTTTCACTCTCCACTTTCACTTTCATCAAGAGATTTTTAAATTCCTCTTCACTTTCTGTCACAAGGGTGATGTCACCTGCATATCTGAGGTTGCTGATATTTCTCCTAGCAATCTTGATTCCAGCTTGTGTTTCTTCCATCCTAGCGTTTCTCATGATGTACTCTACATATAAGTTAAATAAGCAGGGTGACAATATACAGCCTTGATGTTACTCCTTTTCCAATTTGGAACCAGTCTGTTGTTCCATGTCCAGTTCTAACTGTTGCTTCCTGACCTGCATACAGATTTCTCAAGAGGCAGGTCAGGTGGTCTGGTATCCCCATCTCTTTCAGAATTTTCCACAGTTTATTGTGATCCACACAGTCTGTGCTATGTAGGACTTTACTCTCTGGAATACAGTAGATTACTGATTTATAAGAATTTAATTTTTTCCTTCTCTTTCAGTGAGAGTTTTGAACTTTTTACTTGAGCCAATTGTAAAACACCACCCTACAAATATTTGAATAAACAAATTTAATAGTTGAATAAGCAATGATGAATCTATGTAGTGATGTAAAAGTCTTTATATGAATAAACATGAATTTTAGTGAAATCATTTAATTAGTACACAAAAAAAAGCTGAAAGGAGAGATTTAATACAGAATGTAGGAAATGCGCAATTCTATTTGACCTAACATTTTGGAAGAGGTACAGAGATTTTGAGATGCTTTCTTGTCCAGAAATAATTTATATCTGAATATAGAAAAGTTGTTTCCTTACTAAAAGGCTAGATACACTAGGAAAAGCAATTCAAGTAACCAATTGAAATTAAGCTTATTCAATTATTACTTGAGATCCTGATTTTATTTTTCTGCCATGCAATAGTTGAACAGTTGAATAGTTGAACAGAAATAACAGAATAGTTATTTCTGAATAACACTAACATACTTTCAATTAAAATTGAGCATTGTCTTCTGGAAATGATTTCAATTTCAGGATAAAAAGTACCCATAATCATTTTACCCTAAGAAATATTCTATGGAATTAGCATAAATAACTATTTTTTTTCTTTCCATTAATTATATGACTGTCTTGGAAATCCAAGCAGGAAATGATCTTTGTTTTCATTTTAAAATATATTTCAGATTCTAAGTATCATAGCATCTGACCACGGATTGGAATAAATTCTCTCACCTTGGCCATGTCTATTTACAGTACAAAATGGTATTAGTTTGTAAATAAGGTTAAAGTCTCTACTCTTGGAATTAACCATACATAGTCATAATGGCATTCTGGATTTATTTTGATCTGTGATCCTCTGATTCATTTGGTTAATTCTTTATTTGAATTATAATGCAGATTTAACCCCTGTGAAATGATTTGTTCTGTTTTTTTTTTTTTTTTCCTTAAGAACAAATCCATGTCTATTAATTACTCAAACCTTCTGTCCAAGTATCCATATTGTTTAAGGATCTGGTAAATGGACCACTCCTTTACAAAGTTTTCTTTACTCATGAACTTCATTTACCTTTCTCCTGTCTAAAAATTCAGAACTTAATTTTATGCTGGCTGTGTCTCCTATGATTTATGAATCACTACAAATGGTAGGCTTTGATTTCAGTAAAATTGTAGCCTAACTGTTTTTTAGTTCCCCTACATTCCCCACCTCAACAAATGTGGTAGTAAAGAGGCATCTGTAGAACCATTGATATTTCACTTTATAGAGAGTTTTGGTTTGTGACTTTGAATAAGAAATTCTTAAAAATTTGTGTTTACCATTGCTTTAAAAATCCAAGATATAGAAGTGTTTCAGGAAAGATAGTGAAACTGGAAAGGAGAAAGAAAAATATAGAATTTACACTCTGTGTTTGCAGAAAGCCTCCCATTGTTGCTGAGGAATATAGCAACTCGTAGGTAAGATCATTTTAATGGTAAGATTTTTTTTTTAATCATGATTTTGTAGAAAAAGTGCTAAATTGTATTTGGAATATTATTGTAATAATTGAATAGTGAACAGAAAGCACTTGCTTTTTTTCAAATTCCCTGAGGCTGCCACATTTTTTCCCAAGTATAGTAAGGTAACTACAGTTTACTTATTACACAATTCCCTTTTTTTCTTGGTCATTTTGGAAGACAAAACTTCCTAGCCTCCAATAACTAATTTAAGTAAAACACTGAGGGTGGAAGTGTAATGTATCATTTCCAGACACAGCAGCAAGTCCTTTGTCCTACCTGGCTACTCTCCTGACACTGCAGACTTGGAGGCCACGTTTTGAAAGAAGGCAAGAACAAAAGATGGAGGAAGCTTGGATTCCAGCGTCACCAGATTGTGGAGAATTTGCCCCATTTCCTCCTGCCAGCCCATATTAAATTATGTATGAATGCATAATAGACTTCTTTTGTGTAAAGCTAGTGAGCATTTAAGATTTGTATGTAATGCAACTAGTAATTACTAGACCACTTGGCAAGTTCATAGCAGTAATCTAAATGCCTTTTGACTTGAGGTTTGAGAAAATAAATATTCCATGGTAACTCCAGTCAAATAAAATCTCCCAACATTTAAGATGGTAATGTGAAAGAACATCAACATACATGTTAACATTTTTACTAGTCAATCTCTTTTTTTGAATAGTTACTCAAAAATTCAGTATATAAGAAAGTCTTACTGAAGAGGAAAAGTTAAAATTTTACATAACCTCCTGCTCCTTCTGCCTCTGTAACTCAGCTTGCTCCTTGCAAAATCTGGATCATGTAGGTCATGTAGTCCCAGAAAGTGGAGACTCACTATACTAGGAACTGGAGCTTATCCCACTCACCCTTGTCCTGCTCTTTGCAATCACCCAGCCTCTGCAAACCTGCTTAATCATGCCTGTCCATGTATAAAAACTCTGTAACCCCTTTTGTGGGGGCTCAGAGCTTAGAGTCTTAACTCCTCTAGGCCTGCCAGCATATTAAACCTGAGTTCTCCAACTCTCCATGTGGTGTTTGGTTTCTCAATTACTGGTTTCTGCAACATTTCTAAGTAGGTTAATCTGAAGCTAAATTCCATTAACTATAATAAAGATACTTTTCTATTTTACCCCCCATATCATTATTTATGAAACTATATTTTTAATTGCAAAGAAAGTATTTTCTGATTATTAATTTTTAATATTGACTTTATAAATGATTTTAAATACTCATAATAAAGACAAACTTCAAGAATACTGCCTTTAAAAAAAAAAAAAAAGAATACTCCCTTTTTAGAAGTTCCACCAGCAAAGGACTAACCTAAAAGAGTAACACAAATATTTAATCATTAATTACATAGTTTCTCTGCATAAAAATAGGAATCATGTATGTGTATTATGGATTATATTATACATTGTTATATATTAAACAATATGTTGATGAATAATCCATATTTTTCCTCCTAATTTGCTTTTGCCAAGTCATCAGACCTCTTTCTGGTTCCGTGTGACACTGACATTGTTGATTATATTTTCCTTACTTCCACACAGATAGCTGGAAAGTCCCTTCTTGCTCTCCTTTTGGACAACACTCTATGCTTTCTTCAAAACCTCACCTAAATGTCAGCTCCTCTGTAAAACCTCCTGTTATCTCCATCTTTGTTAGTGGCTCTTTCTTCACTCAACGTTAATTTAACAGATGGTCATTGAACTTCAACTAAGCACCAAGTAGGATGCTGAGAATGGAGCAGTAAACCAAAAGGCATAGAGGCACTTCCCCTTGTGAAGTGATGTGGAAGGGTATAGGAGATACATAAGACTTCTGATTAAATATTTCAGATGGTAGTGAGTATTATAAAGAAAAATAAACCAGAGTAAATTATGAAGCATGAGAGAGTGGAGGGAGATATTTTTGAAGGATGAAGGCAAGGGAAAGCAAACTTCTAGATGAATTTTATTGCAGGTCTAAATAACATAAGATACCAGCCATTTGTATATTTGAGAAAAAGAAGTCCTTACAGAGATAAAGATCAGAGACAAAATCATGCATGGTGTGTTCAAGAACATCAAAGAGGCTGTTCAATTTTTAATATTAATATTTATTAATGTTATCTGGGATTCACACGTATCATTTCTGAAAGAGTGGAGTATTATTTACTATTTTGAGCAAATCTTGTACAGTTTCTCTGTGTCCTAATTTTTACATTTGAAGTGAGGGGTAAAATGCTTCTGGATTTAAATTAAGAATACCAAATTAACAAAAGGTAAGATCTGGATGATGCTAACAGAGGAGAAAGAAGAGGTATCCTCCATCTTTTTCTTGGGATTTATTTTTTTTAATTTTTCTTGTAAATGTAATAGGAAAGAAGAACATGGGTCATTATTCCAAACCTTTGGAATATACATTCATCTCTTCAGGAGAAAGATAAGACTGGTGTACTACCCAGGGGATATCTCCATGGTCCTGGATCTTACTCCCTTGAAATTAAACACACACTTTCTGAGAAGTAAATCTGTCTGTAGTTCTCACTAGGTAATCAGTGGTCATTTAAAAGAGCAAAAAACAAAAACTTACTGAAACAAATTTGACATATCATAGAATACAGTCATTTTAAAAGGGCACTTCAATAATTTTCAAGTAAATTTGCTAGGTTGTTTAACCAGCAACATAAATCAGGTTTAGAACATTTTCATTGCCCCAATAAGACATTTTGTGAGCATATAGTGTTAATTTTCTTCCTCTGCTTGAACTGCTAATTTATTTTCTATCTCTATAGATTTCCCTTTTCTGGGCTTCACACAAATGGGATCATACACTCTATGTCTTTTGTGTATCGATAATTTTACTGAGAATAATGTTTCTGTCATAGTAGGAATCTGCAGTTCATTCCCTTTTTGCTAAAAAAGTGTTCTACAGATATTTTGTCTATCCACTTACTGCTTGATGCACATTTGTTTCCAAGTTGAGGCTGTTAGGAATAGCGAGAATAATAACATTGTGTGCAACTTTTTGTGTGGATATCGACTTTCATTTCTTTTTGATAGGTAACTAAAGATAGACTTGCTAGATCTAGGTCATGTGTTAACTCTGTGCCTATTTAACCTTTAAAGTGCTAGGCTGTTGAATCATATTACATTTCTATCAGAAATGTAAGAAGTTTCCTTTCCCTTCACATCATCACCAACCATCACCATTTCAATTTTTGTTATTATCTGTCATTTTTATTATAAGAATTTTAGTGAGTATAAAATGGTATCTAACTGTGGTTTTCATTTTCGTTGCCCTAATGACTAGTGATACTAAGAATCTTTTCATGCATTTATTAGCCATTGAAATATCTTCTCTAGTTAAAAGTTTATTCAGATCTTTTCCTCATTTCTGAAATTGGATTGTTTTGTCTTCCTGTTCTTGGTTAAGAGTAAGGTTTAAATACCTTCTTTGTATTTAAATAAGGTATTTCTTTGTATTTATATTTTTGTATCTCCAAATACAGCCCTTTATCTATATTTTGTGAATTTTCACCTTTATGCTTGTCTTTTCATTTCCTCCTGGTGGTTTTTGAAGAACAAAAGTTTTGAATTTTGATGAGCTTCAATTTATCAATTTTGCTTTTCACAGGCTGCACTCATAGTTATGAAATTTTTGCCTAACCCCAAATCTGTTTTCTTTAAAAATGTTACTGCCTTAACTCTTGTATTTAAGTCTGTGATCAATTTTGAGTTAATTTTTTTACATGCTGTGAGCTAAGGGTCTAAGTTCACATCTTCCCATATGAATTTACAACTGTTCCACTATCATTTATTTAAAAGGCTCTACTTTCCCCCAGAGAATTGCATTGCAACCTATTTTGGCAACTGATTGACCACAAATATTAGAATTCATTTATGGATTTAATTGTTTCATTATTCTGTGTTTATCTTAAGCTAGTAACACATTATCTTCTAACCACATATTTGTCGTAAGTTTTGAATCTGAGAAGTGAAAGTCCTCCAACTGTTGTGATTGCTTTTCAAAATTCATTTAACTATGTTAGGGTCTTATGCCTTTCTATGTAAATTTTAGGATTACCTTTTCAATTTCTAGGCAAAAAAAGCTGCTGGACATTTGATAAAGATTATGTTAATCTATAAGTCAATTTTGGTAGAGGTACCATCCTAACAATATTGAATTATCAAATCCAGAAGAATGGAAAATCTCATTTGCTTAGATCTTACTTCTCTCATTATTATATTCAGTCGCTCAGTCATGTCTGACTGTTTGTGACCCCATGAATCACAGCACGCCAGGCCTCCCTGTCCATCACTAACTCCCAGAGTTCACTCAGATTCACATTCATCAAGTCAGTGATTCCATCCAGCCATCTCATCAACTGTCGTCCCCTTCTCCTCCTGCCCCCAATCCCTCCCAGCATCAGAGTCTTTTCTAATGAGTCAACTCTTTGCATGAGGTGGCCAAAGTGCTGGAGTTTCAGCTTCAGCATCATTCCTTCCAAAGAAATCCCAGGGCTGATCTCTTTCAGAATGGATTGGTTGGATCTCCTTGCTGTCCAAGGGACTCTCAAGAGTCTTCTCCAACACCACAGTTCAAAAGCATCAATTCTTTGGCGCTCAGCCTTCTTCACAGTCCAACTCTCACATACATACATGACTACTGGAAAAACCATAGCCTTGACTAGATGGACCTTAGTCGGCAAAGTAATGTCTCTGCTTTTGAATATGCTATCTAGGTTGGTCATAACTTTTCTTCCAAGGAGTAAGCGTCTTTTAATTTCATGGCTGCAGTCACCATCTGCAGTGATTTTGGAGCCCCCAAAAATAAAGTCTGACACTGTTTCTCCTGTTTCCCCATCTATTTCCCATGAAGTGATGGGACTGGATGCCATGATCTTCGTTTTCTGAATGTTGAGCTTTAAGCCAACTTTTTCACTCTCCACTTTCACTTTCATCAAGAGGCTTTTGAGTTCCTCTTCACTTTCTGCCATAAGGGTGATGTCATCTGCATATCTGAAGTTATTGATATTTCTCCCGGCAAACTTGATTCCAGCTTGTGTTTCTTCCAGTCCAGTGTTTCTCATGATGTACTCTGCATATAAGTTAAATAAGCAGGGAGATAATATACAGCCTTGACGTACTCCTTTTCCTAATTATTTGTTTATGTTTTATGCTTCTTTAGTAAAATTTATTATGAAGTGTTTCATTCTTTCTGATACTATTGTGAAAGGAATTGTATTTTCCATTTCATTTGTGAATCATTTGTCATATGTAGCAAACAATTGATTTTTATATATTGATCTTAGGTGACCTTATTGTAACTGATTAATATAACTGTCCCTTGTGAATTTCTTAGGATCTTCTCTATGCTGAGAAGACTATCATATAATCTACAAAAAAAGAGGCAATTTTGCTTCTTTCTCTTCAGTAAATATGATTTTGTTATTTTTTCCTCATGAGATTGCACTGGCTGTTCTTCAGTACAATGTTGAAAATAATGGCAAGACAGGCAACTTTGCCTGAGATGCCTCAATTCTCTAAAATTGAGAATACAATTTTAGAGGAAAGGCCTTCAGTCTTTTATCAAGTGTGATGTTTTCCTAGGGTTTTCCATAGATGTCTTTATGAGGATGAGAAATTTCCATCTATCCTAGTTTGTTGGTCTTCCTTGATAGCTCAGCTGATAAAGAATCTTCCTGCAATGCAGGAGACCCCAGTTCTATACCCAGGTCAGGAAGATCCCCTGTAGAAGGGATAGACTACACACTCCAGTATTCTTGGGCTTTCCTTGTGGCTCAGCTGGTAAAGAATCTGCCTGCAATGCAGAAGACCTAGGTTTGATCCCTGGGTTGGAAAGACCCCTTGGAGAAAGGAAAGGCTACCCACTCCAGTATTCTGGCCTAGAGAATTCCATGGACATCCATGGGGTCACAAAGAGTTGGACACAACTGAGCACCTTTAATTTTCACTGAGAGATTTTAAAATTATCAGTGGATGTTGGATTTTGTCAAAGACTTTATGTCCATTTTGAAAATTATGTGATTGTTTTTCTTTGTTCCAATAAAATAATTTATTATATTTGCTGCTTTTTGAAAGTTAAACTTTCATTCTTGGGGTAAATCTCACTTGGCCTTATGATATATAATTCTTTTTGTGTGTTAGATTCAATTTGTAACATTTTCTAGAGGATTTTTGCATTTGTATTCATGAGGTACATAGCTCCGTAGTTTAATTCATATGGTCGTGTTATGTCTTTTTCTGGTGGCTCTAGTATTAGAATGAAACTGGCCTGGTAGAATAGGTATGAAGTTACTCCTCTTTTTTATTTTGTTGAAGAGTTTGTAAGACATTATCTTTATTTAATTTTTAAGTTTAAATGAATGCATGAGTGAATGCATCTACACCTGTACTTTACCTCCTAGGAAAATGTTTAATTGATAATTCAATTTCTTTACTTGTTATCGGTATATTCTAGTTTAATCAGTTGTATTTTTATTGCCAGGTTGGTCATAAGCTCAGGTCCTAAGGTTCAGGCAAATTTGCTCTGAAAGCCCTCAAAGTACAGAAATATATTTACAACCACAAGGATATCATAGTAGCTCTGTGGAATTAGTAAAAGAGAAGACTGTTAGGAAGTGATAACGTAAGAGGTTAGTGATTGACCTGGAAACTATTTTATGGATTTTGGATTTTACTCTGAATAGAAAAGCATTGAAAGGTTAAAGCAGAGTGGATGTGATTATATTCAGTCCTTACAGTTTATACATAGTTCATATACATTTTAAAATATATATATTTGATTATCTATTGCTAAAGTATATGAACAATGGATTTCTTACTGTTGAATTTTTAAACAATTTTGTAATGAAACACCAACACCACGATATTTACTAGGTGCAATGATTACTATTCATATTGGATTCCTATGCTGTCCTTCCAGGATTTTTTTCCTTCTAGTAGAAGTATATTTTATGTAGTTTATCTGCTAAAGTCTCTAAGTGATAAAACTGTCAGTCTTTATGATTAGGTCCTAAGCCTTGTTCAAACTCTGCCCACCCTCTGGATGAGCTAGAGAAGATTAGGATTTCCACAAATGCTGTCAAGGAAATTATTTGGATTTAACATTTAACCTTTAATGTAAGGTGATTAATATGTTTGCCATTATTTCTTTTCAGTGAATCACTCACACACTACAATGGTCAGTGAATTCTATTACCCTTTTAGTTAGCATTTCCCTTTCTCAATTGTCTAAGATGTTACACAAGCTAGTATATCCCTTTCCACCCCTGTCACATGCCATTTTACTAGCAGTGGGAGTTTTATCAATCACACCGATGTGTTAGGCCAGGTGTTATTCATGCTCCATGTTCTAAGAGTGTTCAGTTCCTCATTGACAGGCAGCTGATACATGATCAGTGTCCAAAATCCAAACTGAGAATCTGTTTTAAGGCTCCACTTCTGGTGCCAGCTCTCTTAAATTTGGTTATGTGTAATAGATTATAGATAAAAAGAATTGTGTGTAATTTTACTTGTGAATACTTTTAGATGACCTGTAATGAAGGAAGAAAGGCAGGAATTATCAGAGAGGGGAGCAAGACCTGCAGTACCTAATTTTTCACTAAAAATAATTCAAGTGTGAATAATCAGGAGGGCAGCCACCTCAAAAAAATGTCATATTCCCTTTCAGTTTCTGGACCTTGACACCCTTTTGGTCTTAAGCGTCCACTCTACAGCACTGATCATATTAGATTCAGATGGATTTGTATTGTCATCTATTGGAATTCCCCAGTCCACAAAAGAATTAGCTCACCCAAGTTTCCACTATTTCCTGGGATGGCTCAAGGTTAACGAGTGGCTGACTAAAGACTATAAAGGCAGATTTTCTTTGCCTCAGTTTTAGGCAACTCTGTCATCCCAGTTCCAAAGCTCTACATACAATTTGGTAAATCTCAGGCCCAATTACACTGCAGGTCAGTTTTCCTTGTGGCCCACTCCTGTGAGTTCTTTTTTTTTTTTTTTTTTTTTTCACAGTTGTACCTGCAAAGAGCACTCTACAACAAACCATCTGTTCTCCATTTCAGAATCTGTACCAAGTGAACATGATCTAAAACGAGTGGCATACTGCATAAGAACACAGAGGGAATCACCCTGAACGACTAAGGCAAAGACAAAACAGCAATAGTCCTCATTTCTAGTTCTGGAAAATCGCTAGCATGGAGAGATTTAGTAGTACCTAGCATGGAGAGTTCCTTTAGTACCTTGAATACCCTAACCCACCTCACTTGTTCTGTTTACACTCTCTTTTCTACTCTAACATGCTTAATTTCTTTCTTGTTTCAGAGTTCACTCTTCATTTCTTTCTGTCGCTTTAAAATTTTTAAATCTCAGTTTTAAGTTAGTGCAAAATTCCAGTTATAAAATAAATGAGTCATGAGGATGAACTCTACGCATGGGGGATATAATCAGTAATAATCTGATGTCTTTGTATGGTGACAAATACTAACTAGACTTATGGTGGGGATATTTTGTAATGTATAGAAATATTGAATCACTACGTTGTGTACCAGGAACTAACATAGTGTTATAGATTAATTATACTTCAACAAATTCACTCATAGGGAAAGAGATTTGTGGTTACCAGAGATGGGGATGGGGAGAGGAGAAATTTGATGAAGGTGGTCAAAACTACAAACTTTCAGTCGTGAGATAAATAACTACCAGGGATATAATATATGACATGATAAATATAATTAATGCTGCTGTATTTTGTACATGTAAATGATTAAGAGAATAAAGATTAAGAGAACTCCTAAGTTTTCACGACAATAAAACATTTTTTTCTTTTTCTTTTATTTTGTATATATATGAGGAGTGAATGGCTTCATAGACTTATTGTGGTAATCATTTTATGATGTAAGTCAAATCATTATGCTGTATACTTTAAACTTTTACAGTACTGGATGTCAATCATATCTACAAAACTGAAAGAAGAAAAAAGCTTAAAAAATTAATGGGTATAGCAAGAAAATTAAGGAAAGAAACCTTTATTTTCTATTATTTTTGTTATAGCATTTTATACTGTTGGGTAATTCACGTCAATGCTTTCAATCTTGAATATTGAGCAAAACAATTATGGCTGCAATTGAGACCTGAGTCTAAAAGATTATATCATAGGAAGTCTTCCTGAGAACTAGTTATCAAGCAGTGTATATCTAAATGTATACTTAGAAGCTCTTATGAAGATGATATGAACATGGGCCGGAATACTGTAGAGAAACACTGAATGTTCCTTCATAAGCCTCTTGACAATTATTCCACTTGCTAATTATTTTAAATCCTTTGATGGTGAGACAAAGGTTAATTAGAAAAGGATTAGAAAATATATTGTAATGTTGTCATGGGAGTAGCTTCTGGAAATGTTGAAACCTCTGAGCTAGGCTTGAGGTTTTGCAGCAGGCTCACACAATGCTGTAGGCAACTTGAGGTCAATAAAGGCTTTTAATTTTCTATGCCAAATTAATTTTGGTCTACTGTAAATCATCTCAGGACCTGAAGGAGGTGGCAGGCAGATGACAGTTATTTAAGTGTGTGGTAGAAGAGAGGCCAAGGAAAGGCCTTAAAATTCTGACACACAGCCTTGGCTGCATTTAACGATCATGAACTACCCACATGATGTAATGTGGAGTTCCATTCAAAATAACGTAAAAACAAATTTTAAAAACCTATGAATTTATAAAGCAGTTGTTGAGTACTGTGAAGAAATTTGCAAATTTTTTCTAGGCCACAGGTTTGACTTGATGATGATTATGTTTTTTTATTTTTATAAGGAAAAAAAAATAAACTACAGGTAACCTCAAAGCATGAAACAAGTTAAATCAATATAATTTTCCACTTGCTTGGCAGGAATTCCCACTAGCCTTAAGAAAGTTAACTATTTAGAAGGTTAATTTAAGGTCTTGTACTATTTCAGAAAGTCATCATAGTAAAGTGGAAAGGTTGATTGGGAATCAGGAGTCCTGTATTTTAGTTTCTACCATGACACTAACTAGCTGTGTGACCTTGGGCAAATCACTTAACCTCTAAGGTCTCTGTTTTCTCATGTGTAAAATGAGGAGGTTGAACTGCATGATCTCTAAGTGTTCAACTAAATCTGCAACTAAATGAAAATATAGAGAACATGATCACAAAAACTCCTACCGAACTGCAGCACATAGAAACCAATGTTGAAGAACAAAATAGGGAGTGAGAACGGATCCTTTATATTTATAGATCTTCTAGTCTTTATGTTCACTGCAAGCTGTTCCTAGTAATTTCTCCATAGGAGAAGGTTCTGAGAAAATAAAGCATTGTTCCTTTGGTATATTTTGAGTAGAATTAGAGAACCCAGCAATACTCTACAAGTATTTCTTTTATACACATCTGTCCTGTCTAACTGAGTGTATTCCTCTCATGTTGGTTTTGTATTTATTTCTGATATTTAATTGGTAAAGTACACATGCAAACAGAGAAAAGTGAGAACTATCAAAATATGCTACCAATACTTGAGAACAGTGTCTGTCTCTATTAGAACAAAGAAGTAATATCTGTACAGTTTATTCTTCTTCTGGGGACATGTGTTGAAAATTCTTTTACCCTCACTGTTGGGAAGCAATGAAAGTAAATGGAGGTAATCTGCTAGCTTTTCTACTCAAGTAGGCTTCCCTAGTGGCTCAGAGGTAAAGAATCTGCCTGCTATGCAGGATATGCAGGTTTGATCCCTGGGTCAGGAAGATCTCCTGGAGAAGGAAATTTAAAAAGAAATGTATGAGCAGTACCTAAAAGAATAAATGTAAATAGTTAACAAATATATGTAGACATTTTGAAGCTCACTAGTAAAGCAAGAAACAAAAATTAAAATGTTAATGGCCACCACTATTTAATGATAAGATCTTCAAGTATTTTATAGATGATAACACTCATTGTTGACAATGGTAGAAAAAAATGAAAAATCACTTGTATTGCTGACTGGCAAATAAAGTGATGTAAGCTTTCTGTGACACACTTTGACGATAAAGAGCAAAACCTTTGAAATGGCAATGGATTACTGCTGAAGTAAGTAAAAAATTTAGTTTCCAGGATGTTTATTATAAACAGAAAGCAATGTAGAAAACAAGCTTTATGTGCCAAAATGAGGGTGACTTCTCTATTAAATAAATGTTTTCACATTTCATATATTGCACATATATCCATATGGCACACATATACATTTATGTATAAAAAATTAACATTTTAATAGTTTAAAAAATTATTAAAATCATAATGGCACCCCACTCCTGTACTCTTGCCTGGAAAACCTTATGGACGGAGGAGCCTGGTAGGCTGCAGTCCATGGGGTCGCTGAGAGTTGGACACGACTGAGCGACTTCACTTTCACCTTTCACTTCCATGCACTGGAGAAGGAAACGACAACCCACTCCAGTGTTCTTGCCTGGAGAATCCCAGGGATGGGGGAGCCTGGTGGGCTGCCGTCTATGGGGTCGGACAGAGTCGGACAAGACTGAAACGACTTAGCAGCAGCAGCAGCAGCAGATGCTTTTATAAAAATGAAAGTATATGTGTAATGTAATCAATTAAAGAGTACAGGATTTTAAATAATTCATATCTGTTTTTTTAATTAAATTCCAATATCTAGCTGAGTGCTTTCCACAAAGTATATAACATGTGTTGAATTAACCAGTGAATGTAATTTTTGTTACTTCTAAATGGGTTCTCACCCACTAATGTAGTGTGATGCTCATATAACACTAGGGGTCATGATATGCAAGTTTCTTTTTCTGTTTATACCGTTCTTAAATGATTGGGATTATGCTTTGAATCTGTATGTAAATTGTTATTTTCAAAGTGACTTTGTATCTAATTTACTATATAATCTCTACTTTTATTCATAGAATATTGTATAGCTTTATCCCCAATATTTTTCTATACATTTAAAAAATATATATTCTATGTTTAAGTTGTATATTGGGCTTCCCTTGTAGCTCAGCTGGTACAGAATCTGCCTGCAATGCAGGAGACCTGGGTTCAGTCCCTGGGTTGGGAAGATCCCCTGGAGAAGGGAAAGGCTACCCACTCCAGTATTCTGGCCTGTAGAATTCCATGGACTGTATAGTCCATGGGGTAGCAAAGAGTTGGACATGACTGAGTGACTTTCACTTTCACTTCTTTTCAAGTTGAATATTACTATAGTAATTAACACAGGAGTGATTGAATTATTAAAATTTAAAGGGACAACTTTATAATACTGCTCTGGAGTTCACCTTTCACCATCATAAAATAAAAACTAAATTTAAAGTAGCTCTAGAAAATAGCAAAAAGCCTCTTAAGAAGATCAGATACCCCTGATTTCTCCTCATTAAAATCTTCTCTGCTTGGCTGTTTTCAGAAAACCAAAACAACCATAGACAGTAATTCCCCATGCTGGACAATCTCAGTCTGGCAACTCCACATAACTGAAGTGTCACTTGGTCACCAGCTCCTGGGGCTGGAATTAACTGCTGTGCTTGCTGTTTCATGCAGCTGTTTGTGTGTGACTATAATGATCCTGCATAGGGGCCAGTTAATATGGGGAGGACTATATTTATCTGAATCTTTAAGGACATTGCTCCTTGAGTTCCCTTGACAAAACAGGTAGGTAGGAAGGTCAGAAATAAAATCTAATGAGTAAATCAGTGAGCTAAGCTTTCTGTCTTCTAGGACTGCAGACTTTGTTTTCCTCAACTCAGTGAGATGTCAGCCTTCTGTGTGGCTGGTTGCTGTTGGCATGGAAGCAGGATGAATGAGGGACAAGACCTGAGAAGGTGAGTCACTGGCTGTGGGTAGCTAATGTTAAGAGGAAAGGAAGGTGAGTACATCAAGTCCTTGATGAATGTGTACAGAACTTTTGAGTCATATCAGAGAATAGTTTATCTTATGAGTGCTCATTATTGTCCCTTTTTTGGGGGGAGGGTTTTTATGCATTTTCTTCTCTGGCCTGTGGTTTACGGTCAGCCTGGTCATTGGTCTATCTGATGCTTAGAAAATTATCACCTCTGTGTGACCTGGCTCACCTGCCTTTCTCCTTTTCAGGTCTTGTAGTGCTCATAGAGTTCTTTTTGATTGATTTTAACCTGTTGAGTGTTGCTGGTGAATGTCACGACACAGTGGCATGTAGGTTCTCTGAAAACTTTGTCATCCAACCTCTAATGAGACTTTTCGTTAATTAATTGTTTGACAACTCAGTTCAATTCATTATGTTATTCATTAATTAAAGCAGTCCATCTGACATTCAGAGTGTGTGCCTGTAACATAGCAGGCCGAAACCATTTGCAAAGGAAATGATTCATGTGAATTGGCATATTAATTACCTTCATTTCTTTTGCTTTATCATTCCACTTTCTTCACTGTCAAAAATCTCCCTTCTCTCTCCCTTTGTTCTCCCTTCTGCTTCTTCATTCTCGATGCACTGTGCTCTTCTGGCTTCTCTGGCCTCCACTCCTGTCCTCCTGCCTCTGTGACCGTTCTGCCTGTTTGATTGGCTCCTTTATCTCCTTTCACAGCGTCATTGTGGACATTCTACACGGCTTTTTTTTTTTTTTTTTGACACCCAAATCTCTCTTATTGGGGGGGGGGGTGTGGCAGTTTGGGGGGAGGGGGCAGTAGTGGGAGAGGGGTTGGGGTTTTCACTGCACAGCTTGTTGATTGACACTGCTTCCTGAGTCCTATGGCTTCATCACATTTGGACTAGAGAAAGGTTCGATACGCAGGGCCTCAGATGATTCATCTGCCTTGAACGCTACCCACACAGTGCCTGGGGCCTGTGGCTGTGCCGTCTGGCTGGTGAAGCCAGACTCACCCAATGTCTTGCTGTTGTCCAGAAGATTGCCTTTCTTGTACAGCTGCTGCTTGCTAGGTCTTTACTTTCTTTTTCTTTGTTTCTCCAGACTCCTCCCTCGGGGACATTATTCACTCTCATCATCTAGTTATTACTTTTATAAGCATTACTATACAGTTTTCTCTTGAATCTATACTTTCCATATATTCTATCCCGTATCTCCACCTGGACTTTCACTGTATCTAAACTCTGCGTAAGTGTGATCATTTACTTTCTCCATTCTTGTAAGTGACATGTCCAGTACATTGTTCTATACCTCAGCAACTCCTAAGACAATTAACCTTTATTAACTGTTCTCAAGAACTGTCAGCTATAGGTAAATAATTAAGGTGGGTATTGGACACAAATACATAATGCCGGTTTCTTTGCACTCTCAACTTCAACACAGTATTTATTAAAGTGACAAATCTTCACTGTCACATCTTGAATTTTATGTTTTCAGGTCAAGAAGAAAGCTCATCTACCTTCCTAAAATGCAACCATTAATGTTGACATTTCTCTTATTTTATAACCATGAAATGAAAGTATAAATATACAAATTTCCTTGAAAATAAATGATCCAAATAGATTCAAGTCAAATTGAATAGGTTAATACCATATATCAAACCAATTTATTATGAAGGAGCAATTGGGTAGTTTGAAGGGTGGAGGATGTCAATGGACACAAAAGATGATGCCAAGAAGAGGCTGAGATTCTGGTATTTTAACTTCATATGTCAGCTATTCCAAATGTTGTGTGGATGGAGAGAAACTGTTTACAGACATACTTAATATCCTCTATGGCTTCTGTTGCTGCTGCTAACTCGCTTCAGTTGCGTCTGACTCTGTGCGACCCCATAGACTGTGGCAGCCCACCAGGCTCCTCTGTCCCTAGGATTCTCCAGGCAAGAATACTGGAGTGGGTTGCCATTTCCTTCTCTGCTATGGCTTCTATAATCACGTAATTTAGCAGAAGCTCTAAAGAAGATGAAATGCCCCAGACACACATATCTTGCATGACCAGGTGGCATAGGTTCTTTATGAAAACCTTACTTGGTATTGAGGCCAGGTTCAGTTCAGTTCAGTTCAGTCACTCAGTTATGTCCAACTCCTGGAGATCCCATAAACCACAGCACTCCAGGCCTCCCTGTCCATCACTAACTCGCGGAGTTCACTCAAACTCATGTCCATCGAGTTGGTGATGCCATCCAGCCATCTCATCCTCTGTCGTCCCCTTCTCCTCCTGCCCCCAATCCCTCCCAGCATCAGAGTCTTTTCCAATGAGTCAACTCTTCACATGAGGTAGCCAAAGTACTGGAGTTTCAGCTTTAGCATCATTCCTTCCAAAGAAATCCCAGGGCTGATCTCCTTCAGAATGGACTGGTTGGATCTCCTTGCAGTCCAAGGGACTCTCAAGAGTCTTCTCCAACACCACAGTTCAAAAACGTCGATTCTTCGGTGCTCAGCCTTCTTCACAGTCCACCTCTCACATCCATACATGACCACAGGTAAAATCATAGCCTTGACTAGACGGACCTTAGTCAGCAAAGTAATGTCTCTGCTTTTGAATATGCTGTCTAGGTTGGTCATAACTTTTCTTCCAAGGAGTAAGCGTCTTTTAATTTCATGGTTGCAGTTACCATCTGCAGTGATTTTGGAGCCCAAAAAAATAAAGTCTGATACTGTTTCCACTGTTTCCCCATCTATTTCCCATGAAGTGATGGGACTGCATGCCATGATCTTCGTTTTCTGAATGTTGAGCTTTAAGCCAACTTTTTCATTCTCCTCTTTCACTTTCATCAAGAGGCTTTTTAGTTCCTCTTCACTTTCTGCCATAAGGGTGGTGTCATCTGCATATCTGAGGTGATTGATATTTCTCCCAGCAAACTTGATTCCAGCTTGCGTTTCTTCCATCCTAGCGTTTCTCATGATGTACTCTGCATATAAGATAAATAAGCAGGGTGACAATATACAGCCTTGACGTACTCCTTTTCCTGTTTGGAACCAGTCTGTTGTTCCATGTCTAGTTTTAACTGTTGCTTCCTGACCTGCATACAGATTTCTCAAGAGGCAGGGCAGGTGGTCTGGTATTCCCATCTCTACCCGGATCCTCCACAGTTTATTGTGATCCACACAGTCAAAGGCTTTGGCATCGTCAATAAAGTAGAAATAGATGTTTTTCTGGAATTCTCTTGCTTTTTCCATGATCCAGCAGATGTTAGCAATTTAATCTCTGGTTCCTCTGCCTTTTCTAAAACCAGCTTGAACATTAGGAACTTCACGGTTCATGTATTGCTGAAGCCTGTCTTGGAGAATTTTGAACATTACTTTACTTTAGGTCCTTGTAATTATGAGATATTTTGTTGAACCTGGAGGCAATCAGGTCAGTGAACTTTATCAAGAGTGACAGAAAGTAGTTGTTCTATTTTTCATGACAGTCGCATACTTTCTTAGTTTTATTTTTCCTGTGGGCTCTCCTGTGTACCCAAGTCTCTGTGTTCAGCCTCAATCTACAGCCTATCCTAAATCAACCTCAACTCCAGACCTACCTGGTCACACTCCAGGTAACAAATCATCTGTTTAAACCATGTTGCAGCTTACACACTATGATGATATTATGTGATTTTGTATGTTTGAGTAACTGGATAACTATAGACTCTTCACGCATAATGAGAATGTAGCAGCATCAATGACGCTAGTGTATATTGTCATCTCTGTAATCACAGTTCCTTCACATTTTCTTAGCTTTCATGATTTCAACTATAACACGGTATAAGAAAACAGTGGAGGAAAAAAAATTAATTCTGAGGGAAAATGCTTTTAAGCATAGAATTCTACATTTATCCAAACTGTTGTAAAAGTGAAGGCATGTAAAACCTGCTTGAGATTCACCACTAGATGTCTGGAGTCAGTTCTGCTCATCTACCCCATGAGCTAAGAGAGCAAATCTCATTTCTGCCCACAGAAGGCACTGAACCCTTTGCCACTGGCCAAATGGTTGACAGAGGGGAAGGGGCCACGCAGGGCAGTAGTAGTACTTTTGTATTTGTTTAGTCTTAAGTTGTGTCTGACTCCTTGCAACCACTTGGACTGTGGCCACCAGGCTCTTTTGTCCATGAGATTTCCCAGGCAAGAATACTGGAATGGGTTTCCACTTTCTTCTCCAGGGGATCTTCCCAACCCAGGCAGCAAATCTGCGTCTCCTGCCTTGGCAGGTGGATTCTTTACCTCTGAGCCACCAGGGAAGCCCAGAGCATTAGTAGAGAGGTGAATCACATGCCCTTCTGTGTCATATTTGCTTGATGTTAGGTGAGGAGTTTTCAGGGATGTGGTTTGGCACTAGGGAGTGCAAGGTGGTGAAAGTACCAAACTGAGTTTCCAAATTAATTTCCTTGGAGTGAGCCTCTGATATGTGTCATCCCTATAGCGAAATAATTCTTGCTATCAACACTATCCCTAACCAGGTCCTGAATCCTGATACTCAACAGGTATAACATTTTATTATATTTACTTATGCTGACAGTATTGTTGCTTTAGCTGTTGATACCAGAGTCTTAGAAACAACCATAATGGACAGCCTACCCCAACAGTTAGTATAGGTATGACACCGACTCATATTTTTTTCCTGATAGCTGTTGTCAGGAAGTATTTCTTTGAAGTGTCAGGGAAAACACTCCTTCCTTCCTCTGCTTCATCACCTAAGATCCCCCTTGCTAGGAACGGCTGGCTTGCAACTGCAGTGTAGGTTGATGACTTTTGGACTTGCTCACAGATCCTCTCATTTCGGAACTGGTGTGCTTGCAAGATGACTAGGGGGAGGCAGGTGCAGGACTGGCAGTGATGCTCCTTTGAGACCTTATTTCAGAGTCCAGTCCTCACCCCGTTTTCTACCATCTCATTGTAAATTATTTTTCAGGGGCCCAATTGCCCTTTCAGTAATTTGATTTTGGCTGGGTTCCCTTAGTCCCCTTCTGTGATTATGATTGTTTCCCAGATCTGTCCCTGTTCCTGGCTTTGCTGTAGAACCACACAGCTGGCATTAGAGTCTGCCACAGTAAGGCTGTCTCTTGATTTTAATGAACAAAATGTTTGATTTTCTTCTACTAAATATTCTCTGTATTCTTTGAACCCACATATGACCTTAGTGCCCATAAGTAAAAAAGAAAAGGACAAAAGTGAATATTCCACCTTTTCTTTATTAACTTCTTTAGTGAGAATGGCCAGAAGCTGGTAATATGGAATATTTTGCATTTGACTGCCTTTACATTTTCTAACATTAATGAATGCCAACTTTTAAATTCTGACAATCAAAAGGCAGGAGTCACAACTGACTCTTCAGCTTTCAAAGCTATCAGTCTAGTTTTCTGATTCTTCACCAATTCCCATAAGAGACACAGAATTTTCATTGTAAGAGGAATCTTAGAGTCAATTTAGTTTAAAAATGAGAAGAGGAAGTGCATGTCCAGCAATTGATTATTGAAGGTCATGTTAGTTTATGAAATTGGGACTAGAATACAGGTCTCTGTACTCTGTAGTAAAGCATTTATCCTTTTTATCAACTTGAAAAGTATTTAAGTATATTTTAATAATTATACTTAATATATGTCATATTGTCATGTGGACTATTTCTGTTGTGGCCAAGAATCCTCTTGGCTTTTAGGCCATACTGTCAGTCTATTTCAATGGAAACTCAGAAAAGTTTTGCTGCAATACTTGACATGAAAATGTCCTCTTTTAAAAGGAGAAATATATTTTTCTAAATATAAATGGAACCACTAAGATATGTGTGTGTTTTTTAAATTTCTATAATTAGTGGAAACTGCTTCCAAGTACTTTAAGCATTCAGAGGGAATGCTAACAATGGAATGGGGTGAGTAGGAAGCTGCCAACATGTTGTGACTTAAGCAGAATATAAATGTTTCTTACCTGAACACAAATATCTCCTATATTGACCAGCCATAAGTCATCAGTCACAGCTTAAGTTGCTGCCCTCAGAAAGCCCTTGTTAAATACAGCATATTATCTGAGAAGTATGCAATATGTTCCATTATTCAGTTCTTACTATCACCTAGCCTCACATTAGCATCAAAATGTCACCAAGAGAGGGGGGCACAAAGGGTCTATTTTATCATAGGAATATAAAAGTTGCAAAACACTGTCAATGTGGGATAGCTACAAGCATGAGAGACCGATTAGAATGCTGCCTTTAGGAGCCTAAACACAGAAAGAGAAGCTGAGGTTGATGGAAAGGGCCTATCAAATCCAACTGCTACCTAGATGGGTGGGGCGGGGTGGGGAGGGAGATGGGAAGGAGGTTCAAAAGGGAGGGAATATATGTATAAATATGGTTGATTCATGTTGAGGTTTGACAGAAAACAGCCAAATTCTGTAGAGCAATTATCCTTCAATAAAAAGTAAAAATAAAAAAAACAAAAAAAAAACTGCTACACAGATTAGCTGAGGGCAAGCTAGTAGAAAACAGAGAACAATAACTTGAAAATATACTCTGAAAAGGCAGCTATTTAACTATCACAAAATTACGCAAAACATTCTTAAAGAAAATCTGAATGACAACAATCATTAAAGCCTACAATGGCACCCCAACTCCAGCACTCTTGCCTGGAAAATCCCATGGACGGAGGAGCCTGGTAGGCTGCAGTCCAAGGGGTCGCTGAGACCCCTCACTCAGACAGGACTGAGTGACTTCACTTTCACTTTTCACTTTCACGCATTGGAGAGGGAAATGGCAACTCACTCCAGTGTTCTTGCCTGGAGAATCCCAGGGACGGAGGAGCCTGGTGGGCTGCCGTCTGTGGGGTTGCAGAGTCGGACACGACTGAAGTGACTTAGCAGCAGCAACAGCAATGTTAGAGTGAAGCATTCTCTATTGAAATCTTGAGTTCCAGAATGACTATTAACAAAACACAAAAACAGATGTTTCACAAAGCTATTTCGATTCTTAACAATTAAGTGATAGTCAGACTTCTTAGTAGAATGCCAAATATAAGTCAAATGTGGGCCTTGCAGAGGAGAATGCAAGGTACAGAGGAGTGGGATATTTTTACTTCAATGAGTACCACACTAAAATATTCATATTTTAAAAATCCTAGTAGAATTATCCCATTATTTCTCAAAGACCAAAAATAGCATGATTTTCCAAGGATTTTTGGTATTACTGTATACATATTTCAAGATCAGTGACTTTACTGCTAATCAGAGGAAAGTTTGCCATATACTTAATTTTGGAATCAGACACATGTTTATGTATTAGTAATTCCAAAAATGATATAATAAAAAACGATTGGTCACTTACTGTCTAACGAGCAATGCTACTGAACTTTACATTTTTCTACCAACCAAATGTATTCCTTTGAGACTTTATTCCCTGAAGATTATGCAATGAAAGTAATATTTTTGTTGTCAAGAGGAAGATGTCAGGCACTCTATGTTAGGATGCTGGTTCATATTGTAATGCATTAAAAATACATTTAGAGTCATAGAAGTATGAGGTGTAACAGACAGGGGAGACAGTGTATCAAATATATCAAGTATGTCAAGTCTCTTAAGATCAAACATTATGCTTTTTATTGTGTTTGACTTCACTTGGGCTAGTGACTCCAGGGGAGGGTATGTCGTCGAACAGAGCAGGGACACTCAGGAGCAAGTTCACAACACTGCAAGACTTGTAACTTTTCTCTCTTCTAACAAATGTCAAAATACAGCTCTTTACCAAGTGAAAGGTAAAACTCCCTTTACGCCAGACCAATAAACAATTTCCCCAAATGTCAGCTTACTACTTATTGTTTCTTTATTTATCTTTTCCACATTCCAAAGGAAAAGTTTTACTTCACAGGAGACCTCAACTGAGTGCTTTCCCTTGAGGATGACACTTACTCATTCCTCTGTGTCCTCTAAGAAAAGAAGAGCAAACCAATTTTGCTATTCTCCAAAGTAATTTATTTTATACACTGTAAATTATTTATTTATTTTAATATAGACTTACGTTTTTCTAAAATTTAAGACATCTTAAACTGCAAATTCTTTTTATTTTTTCACTGAAAAGGCCAATTACTTATTGAGATATTCCAGTCTCCCCTACTTTCTGCACAGAGATTAGCAATAATGTACAAAGTTATGTGCAGTGCATTATCAAATCAAATTGATCTGAACCTAAGAATAGAGAAAGAATTTTATGTAGGATGCAATTTAGAGCATACAGTCAAATAGCAGTCTCATCAGGATGGTCTTCCTGAAGCCATTGTGCTGATCAGCTGCAATGGAAAATCCTATCTAAGTGGTATTCAAAGGATTAGCATATTCCAATATTAGCACATTTTGACTCTTCCTCAGTCCATTGCCACAGTTCAAGGGCATGGGCACTTTTCATTTCCATATTTTTTTTTCCCCTGAATTCTCTCTTTAGTCAATACTGAAGTTTTGAGCTTTCACTGATAATTGCAGTCAGAAATGTGGTTTTGCACAAACTTACTAAGAAAATGCCAAGTGTATTAAGCAATAAAAGAGAATTACATTTCATCGGTCAATTATTTGAATATACATAATGTGCATTGCTTTTTAAACATCAAGTTCTTTTTATAATGGATTTTTTTGAGCACCATACACAATCAATTGAAAATGGAGCTCAAATTACAAAGTTACTATTGTCATCAGATTAATTTCTTATATACTACTGCAAATGTGCAAGAATGGAGTTTAATTCATTCGTATTCCTTAATTTGAAGGATGTAAATGTAATTATGTTGATAAATATGAGACTATTGTTGTTCAGTTGCCCAGTAGTGTCCAACTCTTTGCTACCCTGTGGACTGTGGTATGCCAGGCCCCCTGTCCCTCACCATCTTCCAGAGTTTGCCCAAGTTTATGTTCATTGAATCGGTGAAACCATCCAGCCATCTCATCCTTGGATGCCCTCTTCTCCTTCCGCCCTCAATCTTTCTCAGTTTCAGGGACTTTTTCAATGAATCATTTGTTCAACAGTCATCTCTTGAGCGAGATACTAGAGCTTCAGCTTCAGCATCAGTCCTTGGGGTGAATATTCAGAGTTGATCTCTCTTATATCCCCTCATACAGTTTTTCTATATTTTTAACATACAAAATGTTTTTAACTGGATAAGTTCAGAGAATTTTTAAAAAATAAAAGAACAACCACATCTTGATTGAAAATAATTGGAAAATCAGTACCATTGCACAAGCCATGAAGAAAATGAAATGACAAATAAAATGAATTAATTCACACTGATGAACAGTGATCACTAGGCAGAAGAAGGTAGGGAAAAAAGGTAGGAAGGAAGAAAGGAAGGAAGGGAGGGAGGAAGGAAAGAAGGAAACAAGAAAGAAAAGATACGATGAAACTAGAGAGGGAAATGTAAGCATTAATAAGCTGATTGGGGACAGGATTATAATTATTTATTGTGTGTGCATATGTGCTGTTTTGTACCCCTCTTTGCAACTCCATGGACTGTAGCCCATGAAGCTGCTCTGTCCATGGTATTTTCCAGGCAGGAATACTGGAGTGGGCTGCTTTTTCCTCACTCAAAAAGAGTTGACCAAGATACTTAATGAGAAACTGAGAGGGAAAATATGTAGAGTTAACTATTAATTGGCTATAATAATTTTAAATTTCTAGAGATGAAGTTCTGTGCCTACCTTGTCTTTAAAATCTAAGCTTAGAGTTTGGTTCATATGTGCAGTAAATATGTTGGGATGAAAAAATTAACAAAGTTATATGACATATATTTTAAGAGATTTTTTAACACCTAATGCATTTATATGGGGAAGATCTAAAAGCAATCGCTATTAGTACTGATAAGCTGATTCTAGCTTAAAGAATTTTTATTCTTGTCCAAAGGTGAAATAATCTACCCTAAGAGTAATGTTTCTCCTTCTAAGTTGAGCAATAGGTATGAAAAATACAGTGGATGAACAATGAATATCCAGATATATTAAAACTTTGAGGTTATGATTCTATAAAAACATGTAATAAAATAAATTTTATAAATAATATGGCAATAAAATTGTATCTGGAGTTTTAAATGCAATGTTTTAAAATATGGGCTTAAGTATTTCTCTATATTGAGAAGGCGATGGCACCCCACTCCAGTACTCTTGCCTGGAAAATCCTATGGACGGAGGAGCCTGGTAGGCTGCAGTCCATGGGGTCTCGAAGAGTTGGACACAACCGAGCTTTCACTTTTCACTTTCACTTTTCACTTTCATGCATTGGAGAAGGAAATGACAACCCACTCCAGTGTTCTTGCCTGGAGAATTCCAGGGACGGGGGAGCCTGGTGGGCTGCTGTCTATGGGGTCACACAGAGTTGGACACGACTGAAGTAACTTAGCGGTAGCAGCATTTCTCTATAAGTTTTTTTTTTTTTTTTAACTAGAGTATTACAATTCATACAATGATTTTAGCATAATCAATGTATTTTTTGATGGCTCAAGTCCATGTATCAATAATATATTTTACCTTCATTTAACAAATCACAGAAATGCACTTTAAGGAGATATTATTTGCCTTTTAAAATAACATTTGGGGCTTCCTGGGTGAACTAGCGCTAAAGAATCCACCTGTCAATGCAGCAGATGCCAGAGATGTGGGTTCAGTCTCTGGGTTGGGAAGATTCTCTGGAGAAGGAAATGGCAACCAACTTCAGTATTCTTGCCTGGAAAAATCCCATTGACAGAGCAGCCTGGTGGGCTACAGTTCATGGGGTTGCAAAGAGTTGGACATGACTGAGCACTTTTCAGCAGTATTTTTATATATAAAAACTCAAATTTAGACATAATAATAGCTGCATTGTTGAAATGAACTTTAAATGTTATCTTATGTTAATTAGTTTCTATATTTTGGGCAACACTAAGTTTCTCAAAGTAGAAATTCTTTCTTCAGCATGGCACCAATGCATGCAATATTACACTGTATATACTTTGGATTCTTACATCATAAACAGTGAAAATAAGGTTTCTTGTATCCTTCCATTTGTCACCCAAGGCATCATATTTTCAGAAATATCTTTTTTCATTAATAGGATTCATAAAGGTCATCCTCAGGCTAAGCTGCAATTTTGGGCCTTAATGTCTGTCTTCTGCCATTATAAGTTTTTATAAAATTTCTGTAGTATGAAATTCTCAAAGAATCTTGCAATACTTATTGGGTCATGTCTCTAACTAAAATTTAAAGTAAGATAAATAGTTTATTCACTTGCACCCAATTATTTTTGTAACTGCAAAAATATGTGAAGTGTAAGAATTCATTAGAAGATAATCGGTTGTCATTCATGAGTCCAAAAGTTTAGGTAATCTATTCACTTAAAACCACAGCAGAAAACAAATATGAAAAAAAAATCAAACACATTAGGCTCCACCTAAGTAGGCAACGGCAATCCACTCCAGTACTCTTGCCTGGAAAATCGCATGGACGAAGGAGCCTGGTAGGCTGCAGTCCATCGGATCTCCAAGAGTCGGACACGACTGAGTGACTTCACTTTCACTTTTCACTTTCATGCATTGGAGAAGGAAATGGCAACCCACTCCAGTGTTCTTGCCTGGAGAATCCCAGGGACGGGGGAGCTTGGTGGGCTGCCCTCTGTGGAATAGCACAGAGTCGGACACGACTGATGTGACTTCGCAGCAGCAAGAATAATAAGGTTAAACATAAGAGAAGCCTTGAAAAATAAAAATACATGCATAGAGCGACAAAAATGTTTAGGCAATTCATTTCCTCTAAAAATCAGTAAATATGTCCTTCACAAATTCTTGATTATTCCAATTTGATATTCAAAACTGCTTTGTACTCATGCTGTTGCCTTCAGTTTCTGATGTTCAGTGTTGCATGAAAGTTCAAAAATTTACTTTTGGCAGCAAAATGATTGCAGCAAGGAGAGGCAGGACACCAAAGGCTTTTCATGGGTAAACCAAAATAATTGCTCCAATATTTCAAGAAAAGTACTTAAATGTTACAAAAGGAAGTTTTAATGTTCTGTTGCTAAATTCTTCATTGCATCCCTGTTGCTTCCATTAGAAGCTGCTGTGATAGAAGCCTTTGCTATTAAACAAATCTCCACGCAGAACTGTTCTCAAAAAGCAAATTAGGAAGCTTTACAATTTATTTGGTTAGGAGGGGGGAATAAAGTGATTTTAAAAGACTCAGATTTTTACCTCCCAAAGAAACCATAAAGCAACCTAATAACATCTTCCTAGAATAAGGAAAGGCCATTGTCACTTTATAAATCAAATCTTTATAGCATTATTTTATAGCCAAAATTTTCAGTTTGGCTTCTTATTTTTATTTCTTATTTGATGTGTTCACTTAATTTTTCCTTTCTGGCCATTTTTGACATCTAGGTATTCACTGATTTAAGGGAAAAGAAAGATTTGCCACATGAAGCATATATGGAGAATAGAATTGAGCCACAGTGGAGGGAGGGCTTATGGGCTGAATTTTACCCCCCGCCCCTGCTATTTCATATGTTGAAATCGAAGGTATTTGGAGATAGGATATTTAAAGAGGCAATTAATGTTCAATAAAGTCATTGCAATGGGAGAAAAGGGAGAAATGGGGAGATTAAGACATAGGGGGAAGACCACGCAAAGACGCAGGGAGAAGATAGCCATCTGTAAGCCGAAGAGAACTTCTGTTTAAGCCACCTTATCTGTGGTGCTTTGTTAGGGAGATCCTAGTAAACAAGAGCCTTTTGGAGCTAAATCGTACAAGTAGAATTACTCTTTCTTAGAAAGGTAGTTTGCAGTTCAAACAAACTGGTGTAATCACACACAATAAGAACACAGTTGGCAAACCTAAGGTGTAAAATAGAAAACAGAACAAGAGACCTCCAGGAAAAGGAGTATTTAGGCAGGCAGATGTCTTTATACATGAAATTTTCTAAATGGGATTCAGTATTATCCTTCAGCCTGACATTGTTTCTGCTCTTCCATTTACTAGGCTTAAAAAAAAATGTTAAGCCTCATCAATAACAGTCTTGGGGAAATAGTGCTATTCTTGTTGACGCCAAGGACACAGGAGAGCCAAACAATAATGCTGTTAAGGATCACTCAGTCTCTTGGTTCACTCCTCATCTCCAGTCATAAATCTGCATTCACTAAACATGGAGCCTTTGCTGCCTGCACAGCAGACTATTGGTGAAGCACTATATAATATTAATCATGTACTAATTAGAAATTAAGTTAGGCTGATAGGACTTCATATTTATAGTTCCTTAGGTACATGTTACATATCCTCCAAATTTATCAGGATCTCATTTTCTCTTTAGATTCCAATAACAGCAAAGGGCAAAAACAAAGTAAAAATAGACTTTTCTCCCGAGACAGTATACTGAAGATAGTGATTAAAAGTTACCTGACATTGATATGCTTTGTAACCATGACATCATTTGTATGTATCATCTAAATTATGTGGTTATTAATTTTTAACCACCAAGCATATAGTCTCCAGTACCACATGAAATGTATACTTTTATTTATTTATTTATTTATTGTGCGGTAAGAATACTTAATAGGAGGTCTGCCTTCTTAACAAACTTTAGACGCAGAACATGGTTTTGTAAATTATAAACTCGAGGTTGCGCAGTAGATCCCTAGAATTTATTCATCTTGCATCACTAAAACTTTATACCTGTTAAACAGCAGGTTTAAAGTTTTCCTTTAAACTTTTCCTTTTCCCCAGTCCTTGACAACCACCATTTTACTCTCTCTCTCTGTGAGTCTAAATATTTTATATCTCATATACAGTATCTGTTCTTCTGTGACTGGCTTATTTCACTTAGCATCATGTCCTCAAGATTCATCTATATTGTTGCATGTGGCAGGATCACATTTTATGTTTTCATGTATTAATGAGTATCAGACTTTTAGACTGCTTCTATATCATGGCTATTGTGACTTACTGGTTTCTCAAAAATTAAGACAGTACTTTGTAATGGTTTCAATCAGTTTTGAGAGAGCAATAATTTTTGTTTAAAATATTAAAAGTATAGTATATTTACACAGCACAGTATACACTGCTAACTTAAATATTAATATGTAGACTGCTCTAGCTACTCCAGTATTCTTGCCTGGAGAATTCCATGGACAGAGAAGCCTGGTGGGCTCAGTCCATGGGGTTGCGAAGAGTCAGACACAACTGAGCGACTAACACTTTCACTACACTTTAGAGGCAGGCTGCATAAGTTCAGAGCCTGACTCTGCCACTTAGAGTTGGGCAAGATACTGAATTTTTCTGTCTCATCTGTAAATGTGGCTCATAACAGTTCCTATCATAGGAGTATTGGGAGAATTAAGTTATCAAAAAGCATTTAGAAAAGTGGCTTATGTGAGTACTTAGTATTATTACTTTATTGATATTATTATTAGTTCACAGATCCATTTCCTGTTTTTCTAGACTGAAAAATGCATCACTTAAAAAGTAAAGATATAATACCTAAAATCAAAATGTAGATTCATTTTCTGCCAATAAAACTTTGCAAATGTAAATGCTGATAAGAAACATTACTATAGACATTTTAACTGAGATGATTAAAAGCAGAGTTAATTTCAGATTGAAGTGAGTTAAAGGCCCATTCTTCTCATTTTCTGTGTGACCTTTAGCAAGTTACAAAAATTTTCTGAACCTACATTTCCTTACTTATTAAAGATAAAATTATGATGTACATGTCATAGGATTGTTAGAGAGTTAAGTAAATTAATGTTTGTAATAATTTACTCGTGTCGTGCCTGAAAGTGAAAGTGAAGTCACTCAGCCGTGTCCGACCCTTTGTGACCCCGTGGAGTATAGCCCGCCAGGCTCCATCGTCCATGGGATTCTCCAGGCAAGAATACTGGAGTGGGTTGCCATTTCCTTACAGAATAAATCCTCAATACATTTTGGTTTTTATTGTTTTATTATTATTATTTTTTGATTATCAGTTGCCAAAATACCACAAAACTTGATGGCTCAAAGCAATGATTCATTTTTATCTCTCATGGTTCTGTGTGTTGACTGAGCTCACTGGGGGCAGTTCCCACATAGAGTCCTTCATGTCCTTCCAATCAGTTGGCAGCTGGGCTGGAATTATCTGAAGGCTGGCCTGGTATGGACATCTAATATGATTTCTTCTAGATTTACACATATGTTGTACCTCATCTACAGTATCAAGAATAGCCTGTAGTAGCCAGGCATCTCACACTACACTTGACCTTTCCACTTGGCAGCTTGATCTTTTTGCAATGTGACAGTCTCAGTTACACGGACTTCTCCGGAGGCCTGTTTCCCTTGGAATAAGAAGCCTGAGGCCAGAGTAAGCTATAATATTTTAAACCAGGATACACAGCATGATGTGGATCACGTTCTCTGATACAAATGAGAACCATCCTAGATCCAAGGGGAGGAAATTATACAAAAGTGTGAAAACTAAGAGGTGAGATTCATGAGGTGTGGGTAATCTTAGAAGTAGAGCTACAACTTGGTTATCTGTACAATCACTGTTACTATCATCAATATGGTCCTCACTGTCTTCATTTATTCTTGATTTAACTGTAGCTTGTTTTATTTTTTTGAAAAAATGTAAGAGAAAACATTAGCACTCCAACTATCAATAACCTTCAGCCAAAAATCCTAATTCTGAGACCTATTCTAAGGGAATAATCTGAAAGAATGAGAAATAATTTCTTTCTGAAGTTACTTGTCTTTCAGATAGATAAAAAATTGAAAAAAATGAGAATGACTTCACCAAAAATAACTAAATTAAGACATTTACAAAAGAAAAATGTTACCAAACAGTTAGAAATGATATTTTGCAGGGTATTTTAAATAGTATATGCTTAGTATAATATGTATATTATATATACATTTAGAACCAATAAAGAAACATAAACATTGAAGCATAATGGAATATAATAATCAGAATATCATTACTGGTAAATTATTTAGTAGAATTTCCAACTCTTTTTGTTGTTGTTCAGTCACCAGTCATGTCCAAGTCTTTGCAACATCGTGGACTGCAGCAGACCAAGCCTCCCAGTCCACCACCATATACTGGAGCTTGCCCATAGTCACATCCATTGAATTGGTGATGCCATCTAACCACATCATCCTCTGTTGCCCTCTTCTCCTTCGGCCTTTGATTTTTCCCAGCATTAGAGTCTTTTCCAATGAGTTGGCTATTAGCATCAGTCCTTCCAATGAGTATTCAGCATTGATTTCCTTTAGAATTGACTGGCTTGATCTCCTTGCTGTCCAAGGGATTCTCAAGGGTTTTCCCCAATACCACAGTTTGAAAGCATCATTTTTTCAGTGGTCTGCCTTCTTTATGGTCCTACTCTCACATCCATACATGACTACTGGAAAGATCATAGCCTTGACTATGTAGAACTTTGTCAGCAAAGTGATGTCTTTTCTTTTTAATACACTGTCTAGGTTTGTTATAGCTTTCCTTCTAAAAAGCAGTCATCTTCTAATTTCATGACTGCAGTCACAATCCATAGTGATTTTAGGGCCCGAGAAGAGGAAATCTGTCATTGCTTCCACCTTTTACCCTTCTATTCACCGTGAAGTGATGGGACCTGATACCATGATCTTAGATTTTTTAATATTGACTTTTAAGTTGGCTTTTTCTCTCTCCTCTTTCACCTTTATCAAGAGGCTCTCTAGTTCCTCTTTGCTTTCAGCCATTAGAGTAGTATCATCTGCATGTCTGAGGTTGTTGATATTTCTCCCAGCAATCTTGATTCCAGCGTGTAATTCATTTAGCCCATCATTTCACATGGTGTGCTCTGCATATAAGTTAAAAAAAACAAGGCGACAATAAATATCCTTCTTGTACTTCTTTCTCAATTTTGAACCAGTCAGTTGTTCCATATAAGGTTCTTATTGTTGTTTCCTAACCTGCATACAGGTTTCTCAGGAGACAGGTAAGATGGTCTGGTATTCCATCTCTTTTGACTCATAGAGAGTCAAAGGCTTTAGTATGGTCAATTTAACAGAAGTAGATGTTTTTCTGGAATTCTTTGCTTTCTCTATATCCAATGAATGTTGGCAATTGGATCTCTGGTTTCTCTGCCTTTTCTAAACCCAGCTGGTATATCTGGAAGTTCTTGATTCAAGTATTGCTGAAGGCTATCTTGAAGAATTTGAGCATAACCTTACTAGCATGGGAAGGGAGTGCAATTGTCAGGTAGTTTGAACATTCCTTATTACTGCCCTTCTTGGTAATTGGGAAGAAGATTGACATTTTCCAGTCCTGTGGCCATTTCTGGGTTTTCCAAATTTGCTGGCATATTGAATATAGCACTTTAAAAGCATCATCTTTTAGGATTTTAAATAGCTCTGCTGGAATCACATCACCTCCACTAGCCTTATTGGCAGTAGTGCTTCCTAAGGCCCACTTGACTTCACACTCCAGATGTCTGGCTCTAGGTGAGTGACCACACCACCATGGTTATCCAGGTCATTAAGACCTTTTACAGTTTATCTGTGTATAGTTTCCATCTCTTCCTGACCTCTTCTGCTTCTATTAGGTCTTTACCATTTTTTTTTCCCCCAACTCCTAGTTCCATCTTATTTGGGGGCCAAGTTATCTGTCTCTTCACATCTGACTAGACAGTCATTCAGAACTCTTCCTACACTATTTCCATCCCATACTCATTAATTCAGTTCTACTGATTTTCGGATGCAACTTATTAGTTTAATCTCAGTAGCAAAGATCTTTGGTGGCCACTTCTAATTTCACCTATAGATGCCATAGACAGTTTTGTGAGAATTCATTTGGCACTACAGATGAACTTTCAATATGTCAGCCATAAGAGGTTTTTCTTTATATTTTGGGACTTTTTCTAGTCCATGGGTACCATCTTTAACCCAGATACAAGCAACCTACCAAGTGAGGGGGACTAAACATTTCTGAAGAACTCTCAATCATTGGTGTCACTGCGAGGCATTCAATTCTTTCCTAAGAAGGTCCTAACAGAACTAAACTCCTATTTCTCACAGAAATTATTTAATCACTGCACTCTAATATCATCTCTCTCATTCCAGCACCTTGCTTCTGCATGTTGGGCCAATTTCCAAGTAATACACCTCCTCAAAATTCCTTATTTCAATCTGTTCCTTGAGGATGCCAATGTATGACTTGGTCCCATGCTTTTGGTGTACTATTCTCGCTGCTAAACTTGAAGATTCATCACTGCAATGCAACCTTCTGCCTACCTTCCTGGGAATGTTGATTTATCCTTAAGAACCCAGCCCCAAATACACTTTTCCAGTGAGGCTTTTCCTAATACCGGGAAGGCTCAGTATTCCACTCCTTTGTGCCAGCACATAAACATCTCCATTAAGGTTCACTGTAAGTGAATCCATAAGATTCACTATACTGCATTATAATTGCTTCCTTCCATATTTGAATATTTTAGCAGACTGTGAGTTTTTGAGGGCAGTGACTTTAGTTGCATTCACATTTGTATTTTAGCACTTGATAATTGGTGTATAATTAAGTACTCAATAGCATCATTTGGATAGATGAATAAATTGATAACCAAAGCATAATAATAGAGAATTAAATCTACTTTCATGCCATGTTGATGAGGATGGTTAATAACCATATTACTTCCCTGTCTTTATAATGTCAGTGATTCTTTCTGTGTCTTCTAATCTTTGTGTGATAGCATCAGTCATAGAAATTCCTTAAAAATTATCAAAGCTATGTGATTTTAAAAGAACTATACACTTGTGTGGCACACTCTAAAGTGACCCATCAGTGAATAACACTCTTTTAAAATTTTCTTCCCTCGAATGTGAGCAGAATCCTTAAATTATTTCTTAACCAAAAAGGCAAAGGTGATGTGATACTACTCCTTTGAATAGATTATATTATGTGTCAAAGGTGATGGGATGTCATGACCATGGTCATATTACATTACATAAGATACCTTAGGAGTTAGAGAATTCTTTTTGAGGACACAAAGAGCCATGTTATGAACTACATATGGAGAAAGCCACATGGCATGGAATTATGGATGACTTCTAGGATCTGACTTCCAGTAAACATCCTGTAAGAATCGGGGGCCTTTATGTATACAGCCATGGTATTCTGCCAACAATCCGAATGAGCATGGAAATGAGTTCAATCAGATAAGAATGAATCCATCAGATGAGAGTGTGGCCAGCTGACACCTTGACTACAGCTGTAGGAGATCCTGAACAGAGAGAGGATTGCACTAACTTTTCCTGGGCACTTGACCCCTGGAAATTTTTAGATAGCAAAAACCTGTTGTTTTCAGTCATTAAGCAATTTATTATGCCTCAATAATAATATGCAGTTTAGAAATTAGAATTTAGAATTAAAATATTATGTTAAAGATGTATCCTTTAGGTGTACTCATGACCCAAGTCAAAGCATTAAAGATTGAAGACAGTGAAGTTACAACTCAACTAGTAGAATTTTGTCAGGTAGAGATGCAAATAAATTCTATCCAGTAGAACAAATAATAGCAAAAGTTACCCTTTGTGGTTCTATTTGCCATAACAGTTACATTTAATCCAGCTGTCTTATCCAACATTTCTTTATTAAAGTGTGTGTCTATCTTCTACTATCTCTGCTTCGTTGCTTACTTACTTTCCATCTACCTATCTATATATGACGCTTTCCAGTTTTGATATCTCTGGTTCCACTATTAACATGTTAAAATATGTAAAACACTATCATTTTATATTTACATAGAAGTCTTGTTATTGAGTCTTATGAAAATTAGAGTTTAGCACTTCTGTAGGTCATCCACTGAAATATCCAAGTGGCCCCACCTGTTGGGGGCAAGTAAACTTTCTTTCTGGAGAAGTGTATGTACTTAAAGGCCTTTTAAGCTTGAGCACCTTTTTTTTTTTTTTTGGCTTATGGTAATTTTGCTATCAGAGAAGGCAATGGCACCCCACTCCAGTACTCTTCCCTGGAAAATCCCATGGACGGAGGAGCCTGGTAGGCTGCAGTCCATGGGGTCACTAAGAGTTGGACACGACTGAGTGACTTCACTTTCACTCTTCACTTTCATGCATTGGAGAAGGAAATGGCAACCCACTCCAGTGTTCTTGCCTGGAGAATCCCAGGGATGAGGGAGCCTGGTGGGCTGCTGTCTATGGGGTCTCACAGAGTTGGACACGACTGAAGCGACTTAGCAGCAGCAGCAGCAATTTTGCTATCTCTGGGCATCTCTAAGTTTGTTTGTTTTTTAATTAATATTATGGGGGTTTGGGTTTCTGTTTGTTTCTGATCCATGCAGATCAAAAAGTTATTTTCCACTGTGGGAACTGTGGGTGGAAGCTTAGTATTATGGTTGACCATCAGTGACTCTGTCAGATAATGGAGAGCAATCTTTCATCAATGAAAGATGACATGTAAGTCTGTATTTATTTTTCTTTGTGTATTTTTTTTTTGTCTGAGTTCAAAGAATTTAGAGTTTTGTGCCCACTAGTAAAGAGAGTAGTTCTTTTCCATCATTCTTTTTTTCTTTAAGTTGTATCATTTTATTTATTTATTTTCAAATTAGGGTATAGGGATTCCTAGGTGACAGTAGCAGTAAAGAGCCTACTGTCAAGAGATTTAGGTTTGATCCCTGGGTTGGGAAGATCCACTGGAGGCGGGCACAGCAACCCACTCCAGTATTCTTGCCTGGAGAATCCTATGGACAGAAGAACCCGGCAGACTACAGTCCATAGGGTTGCAAAGAGTCAGACACAACTGAAGCGACTTAGCATGCACACATAGTTGCTTTACAAAGTTGTATTTGTTTCTGCTGTACAATGAAGTGAATCGGATGTATGTTTATGCATATCCTCTCTCTTGTGGGCCTCCCTCCTACCCCTCAATCCCACCCTTCTAGGGCATCATAGACCATCAAGCTGAGCTCCCTGTGCTATACAGAAAGTTCCCATCTGCTATCAGTTTTACACTTGGTAGTGTATAGATGTGAATACCAATTTCATAGTTCATTCCCATACACCGTATCAATTACATCTGCATCTCTGTTCTACCCTGCCAGAGTCTGTCACAAAGAGTGAAGGAAGTCAGAAGGAGAGTAGTTCGTTAAGGTCATGACTAGATATCTTTTACCCGTGGCTGAATTCTAAAGCCATAAGCTTTCTCCATATCTCAGGTCTGTCACTGAGGAAAGTCTTTACCATTTTTTGGACACGTGTGAAATATTTTGCTATATGTGGAGTATATTAATAAATTAGTTTGTTCAGTTCAGTTTAGTTCAGTCACTCAGTCGTGTCCAACTCTTTGCAACACCATGGACCGCAGCATGCCAGGCCTCCCTGTCCCTCCCGGAGCTTACCCAAACATATGTCCCTGGGGTATGATGCCATCCAACCATCTCATCCTGTGTCATCCCCTTCTCTTCCTGCCCTCAATCTTTCTCAGCTTCAGAATCTTTTTAAATGAGTCAGCTCTTTGCATCAGGTAGCCTAAGTATTGGAGTTTTAGCTTCATTATCAGTCCTTCCAATAAACACCCAGGACTGATCTCCTTTAGGACTGACTGGTTGGATCTCCTTGCAGTCCAAGGACTTTCAAGAGTCTCCTCCAGCACCAGAGCTCAAAAGCATCAATTCTTCGGCGCTCAGCTTTCTTTATAGTCCAACTCTCACATCCATACATGACCACTGGAAGAGCCATAGCCTTGACTAGGTGGACCTTTGCTGGCAAAGTCATGTCTCTGCTTTTTAATATGCTGTCTAGGTTGGTCATAACTTTTCTTCCAAGGAGTAAGCATCTTTTAATTTCATGGCTGCAGTCACCATCTGCAGTGATTTTGGAGCCCAGAAAAATTAAGTCAGCCACTGTTTCCACTGTTTCCCCATCTATTTCCCACGAAGTGATTGGATCGGACACCATGATGTTAGTTTTCTGAATGTTGAGCTTTAAGCCAACTTTTTCACTCTCCTCTTTCACTTTAATCAAGAGGCTCTTTAGTTCTTCACATTTTGCCATAAGGGTGGTGTCATCTTCATATCTGAGATTATTGATATTTCTCCCAGCAATCTTGATTTCAGCTTGTGCTTCATCCAGCCCAGTGCTTATTACATCTTTGAAATTAAATGGGTGCTATTCATACTAATATATAAAGAGTATTTCTAAACTTTGCATCAATTAAGGAAACAGAATTGTTAATATTATGAAATCTTGGACTTGAAATAAAGTTCTTCTTACTGAAACTGTTTTCTCAGAAACATTGAATGAATCAGATTAATATAATTAAGATGTATCTTTGGAGAAAATTGAAATGGTTTGATAATTTTGGTCTAACAAAACAAAACAAAGAAACAGCATTATGCATTTTCTCTGTTTTATCATTATTAAGTATTATACAAGAATACATCTTATTTTCATAAGATTTAAGTTTGTCGTCATGAAGTGTGGCCTTTAACCTGAGTTTTCTAAATGTCTTATATAGGTTTACTTATCAAATGAGCTAACATTACTCATTAATATAATATCAAAGAATTAAAAAATGTCAATCAGTGTTCAACAAATTTGGATAAAAATTCTTATAAGCATTCTAGAAATACTTTTATAGGGGTAATTTGTTGTGCATCAGTTCAAACATTAGTCTAAGATAAATAACCTAAATTTTGATTAAATGTTAAATAAAGTTAATAAATTAATGTTATTTGGATAGCTGTTCATTTTTCTCATAATAGTGAATGTTAAAACATTGATTACTGACCATAGTTTTTTTTTCTTTTTTTTAACTTCTTTAAAAAAAATATTTATTTTAATTGGAAGCTAATTACTTTACAATATTGTATTGGTTTTGCCATACATCAACATGACTCCACCACGGGAATACACGGGTTCCCCATCCTGAATCCCCTTCCCACCTCCCTCCCAGAATATCCCTCTGGGTCATCCCAGTGCACCAGCCCCAAACATCCTGTATCCTGCATTGAACCTGGACTGGCGATTCATTTCATATATGATATTATACAGGTTTCAATGCCATTCTCCCAAATCATCCCACCCTCACCATCTCCCACAGAGTCCAAAAGACTGTTCTCACATACAGGGTTATCATTACCATCTTTCTAAATTCCATATATACGTGTTAGTATACTGTACTGGTGTTTTTCTTTCTGGCTTACTTCACTCTGTATAATAGACTCCAGTTTCATCCACTTCATTAGAACTGATTCAAATGTATTGTTTTTAATGGCTGAGTAATACTCCATTGACTGTGTGGATCACAATAAACTGTGCAAAATTCTGAAAGAGATGGGAATACCAGACCACCTGACCTGCCTCTTGAAAAACCTATATGGAGGTCAGGAAGCAACAGTTAGAACTGGACATGGAATAACAGACTGGTTCCAAATAGGAAAAGGAGTACATCAAGGCTGTATATTGTCACCCTGCTTATTTAACTTTTATGCAGAGTACATCATGAGAAATGCTGGGCTGGAAGAAGCACAAGCTGGAATCAAGATTGCCAGGAGAAATATCAATAACCTCAGATATGCAGATGACACCACCCTTATGGCAGAAAATGAAGAGGAACTAAAAAGGCTCTTGATGAAAGAGGAGAGTGAAAAAGCTGGCTTAAAGCTCAACATTCAGAAAACTAAGATCATGGCATCTGGTCCCATCACTTCATGGGCAATAGATAGGGAAACAGTGGAAACAATGTCCGACTTTATTTTGGGGCGGCTCCAAATTACTGCAGATGGTGATTGCAGCCATGAAATTAAAAGACGCTTACTCCTTGGAAGAAAACTTATGACCATCCTAGATAGCATGTTGAAAAGCAGAGACATTACTTTGCCAACAAATGTCCATCTAGTCAAGGCTATGGTTTTTCCAGTGGTCATGTATGGATGTGAGAGTTGGACTGTGAAGAAAGCTGGGGCCCGAAGAATTGATGCTTTTGAACTGTGGTGTTGGAGAAGAAGTTTGAGAGTCCCTTGGACTGCAAGGAGATCCAACCAGTCCATTCTGAAGGAGATCAGCCCTGGGATTTCTTTGGAAGGAATGATGCTAAAGCTGAAACTCCAATACAGTGTGGGGTCAGTTCATTTTCAGCTAGTTCCTTGGTCCAGCTTATATTTCTCAAAATCTATAGGCCCCTTCCTTTGTAGTCCGTACTAACTACAGGGTTTTAATCTATTGCACCTGTCACTTGCAAGACGGTTCCCTCTGTTTTAGCTGCTTCTGTTTGCTGGTCTCTTCAGTGTCTTATTTCCACCCTGACACGAAGGGGTGGTGGTGGATACTTTTTTAGGCTCACTTGTTCAGTCATGCTGGGGGGAGGGAGGGATGCTGCAAACAAATAACTCTAGCGTGCGCTCGCAGTGTCTCAGCCACACTGGGCCTGCCCCTGCTCACAGTGCGTGTGCCGTCCCTGCCCACACTGCTCAGGCTCTAGGTTGCTCCTCTGGGAATCATCTGAGGCCGGCCCTGGGCTGCATGCCCCTCCCAGGTCTAAGCCGCTCAGGTTCAGGCACTCAGGTAGTCCTCAGAGGCACAGACTCGGTTGGGCCTGCATTTTGTGCCTTTGCCAGGTCCGAGGAGCTCAGGTGATGAGGTGTTTGGTGAGGGCAGTCACTGCAACTTATTGCCTCCCCTGTCCCTGCCACTCAGTTTTCTGGGTGTACAACCGGTGCGCCTTCTCAGGTGGATGTTGACCATCCAGAACCCCAAGAAGTCTGAGTCAGCAAACAAGCCTGCTTGCAGTTTGGTAGATAATGCCTCTCTGGGGCTGCGATTGCCCACTTCCGGCTCTGGCTGCCTGTCACTGGAAGGGGATAGTTTGTAGCCGGCTATCTCTGTTCAGTCCTTTGTTCTGTGAGTGGGCCTGATGGTGTCTTCAGTTCAGTTCAGTTCCGTTCAGTCGCTCAGTCGTGTCTGACTCTTTGCGACCCCATGAATCGCAGCACGCCAGGCCTTCGCGTGGTAGCTATCCCACAGTCTGGTTTGCTAGCGGAAGTTAGTTCCCTCAGATTGCCCTTGGGGCATTCAGGCCTGGTCCTTACTCTAAGCAATGCAGCCTGTGCCTCCCTGCCCAGCCCCCGCTTGCTAGAGGCGGGTGCAGGCGTCTGAGCTGCTTCTCCGCTGGGGGAGTTACCACTGGGCTCGTAATCTGTGGGCTTTAATTATTTATTTATTTTTCCTCCCAGTTAGGTTGCCCTCTGTGGTTCCAAGGCTCGCCACAGACTTGGCAGTGAGAATGTTTCCTGGTGTTTGGAAACTTCTCTCTTTTTAAGACTCCCTTCCTGGGATGGAGCTCCGTCCCTACCTCTTTTGTCTCTCTCTTTGTCTTTCATATTTTTTCCTACCTCCTTTCGAAGACAATGGGCTGCTTTTCTGGGTGCCTGATGTCCTCTGCTGGCATTCAGAAGTTGTTGTGTGGAATTTACTCAGCGTTTAAATGTTCTTTTGATGAATTTGTTGGTTTCCCTGTCCTATTCCCCCGCCATCTTAGGACCGCCTCCCCTGACCATAGTTTTAAACATCACATTTGATTTTTTACTTTTATATGTGTCAAGAGACTACACCTTTGGATCATATTAATAAAATGGTCATTTTGTCATCTTAAAAATATATTAAATATATATGTGCCAGTAGAAAATTGTGTTATATGTCTTCTTGAGTCTTGATCATCTGCTAACATGCTTGAATATCAGATTTTTCTCATTGAACTATCACCAGACATTTTATTTTATTTTTTTTTTCAGACATTTTATTTTAAATTGATGTTACTTCTTCTGGTTAAATGTTATAATTAATATGAACAGAGATTATCCTGGGGAAAATGGTGACTGAGAAGCATAAATGTGTAGATAAAATAATGAAGTTTGTGTTTTATTTTTAGTTAATATTTAAAAGAGTAGTCTTAAAGTACCTACTTATTCCATAATTTAAAAGACAGTAGAGAAAAGCAGAACCTGAATGAGTATGACAATGTTTGCAAAGAATGCAGAAAGGGCAATTTTACTTGTCTTGATCTGCAAATACTGGATCTGTAAAGGCACAAAGGGTTGTGTAAATATTTTTGCCAAAGTTGGCTTAGTATGAGGTGTTTATTTTTAAAATGATATGAAGCATTAATTGCCAAGTATTAATGCCAAACTGGAATATGGCTTCCTCACTGTTAAATGATAAATGATCATCTTTTACCTTCTGTGCAGTCTTCTCAGATAGTAGAGATTCCATGGCCCACCAAAATGATTTTATTTTCTTTGAAATGGCTTTATCATGCCCTTCATTATTAAAAATAGAACAGAATTGACTCACAGATGAAAGAGCAAAATTTCCTTAAAATTGTGCTGCCCAGGAACCCATGTTTCTATATTAATCTAGTGGCCAAATGTCTTGTGATAAATCTTTTGATTTTACTGTTTCAAGATCAGGCCCTTTATATATTTCAAAAAATTGTGAATTATAAGAAAAATGTTTAGACATGAAATTATCTTTTATGTTTCTCAGAAAGTCCCTGGAATTTCACACAAATCTGTTCTTTCCCTTTATAAAAAGAGACACTAGAAATGTTTGCTATGTTCTATACTTTTTAAAATTATCTCAATACACTTGTAACACCTGCACAAGAACTAAGTCAGAAAGGATGCTTAAGGTTGTAGAGCTAAAATATTATTGAGAGAAATACTTCAGGGATTATATAATCTACATACATACCTGGGAGATTTGTAGACAACTGTATTTTTCATTGTTTGTTCTTCCTCTCATGAGAAACACTGATCAAATTCTCATGCTTTGCACTGTACCTCAATAAACAACATTACTCTTCTGATATTATTAGTGACTATAATAAATTGACTAGTCATTTAGTATCATTATCAAATATGTTTTTGCTTTCCTCTGACAGTTGCCTGAAGGCTCTGCTACAGGCAACATCTGGAATTTGTATATGAAACTGTAAAAGGATCATCCCAATGCTTCATGGAAAGAACTGTGTCAGGTACTACTTGATACTTCAAAAGAATAGGACTGCTATGTGCTAGTTTCCAAGCTGACATCACTCAGGCAACTTTCAGACCATAATAGTTGAGGAGTCACTATACCCAGGTTCCATTATAGTTCAGAAACAAAGGTCCACGACCTACAATCCAGCAGGATGAGAACTGATTACCCAAAGCGACAATTGATGAGCGAAATTTAACTCTGGTTTTTCGTGTGGAAAGCTGTTGATAATATTTTTAAAAAATTTATTTTTATGAGTCTATGAAGTCACTATCTCTAGCACTCTAGCATTAAAACAATTTAGTGTTTTTTAAGCTGAAATGAAATATTTTTTATAGACTCAGTATATCACTGACTTCCTCCCTCCTCTTGCTCTTATGCAGAATTCAAAACAAACACCTTTTTGGAGCCTTTTTACAGTTTAAGGTAGTGTTGTAATTTGCATCCATTCAATAAAAACCTGTCTTCCAGTATGTAGTTGGACAAACTGATCGTGTAACCAAGGCCATATTGAAACATTGCATTTGAAAATGAGTCTCACTTAGGCAAGGCAAGCCCACACAGACAAGGGCTGACCTCGTGTGTGAAGTTGGTGCTTTCAGTCCAGGTCCACCAAGGATTTTGTGAAATGTGTGTCATATGGCCTGTAGAAATATCACCATTTTGGCTCAAATAGCTCTGACTTGACACCTGGTTTGCTGAGTCCCACTTTCACACATGGTAAAAGAAGTTATTTCCTGGCAAGGAATATCAGCATACATAGGGAACCTCAAGAAAAGGGATATTTACCTAAATGTATGAGTACTGCACATAAAATCTGACAGGGAAAGTGTTTTGCAATTGGTTTTCTAGCTTTGCTATAGAAGAGCAAACAACAAAGCCTTTTCCAAACCCATTCTGAGATTTGGCATCCAGATTCTCAGGCAGAAGTTCATTTTCTGGCATTGTATATGCTCAATGTGAATGGCTTTAGATTTACAGAGATAACTCAAGAAACCTTGTATTGTTAATAAACAGTATTGTAACACTACGTAAATAATCAGCCCAAATCTAAATCCATCAACCTTTTGGGGAACAAGCATACTCTTTGGAGATTATTTATGATCACAAAGTGATACAAAGTTTGAAAAAAAAGAGAAAGAAAGAAACCGGAAACCTAAATAAAACAGAAAAGGAATGCTTTATATTGAGGCAACTCAAGGACTATCTTGGAGAATGCCTTAGCAAGATATGACATTGTTACTACTGATTTCCAGTTTCACACTTAGTAATGCTACATGCTAACTTATGAAGTTTTTGTAGTAAAGAAGCAATCAATTTCTATCAGGTGAAACAGCTAATTCTAATAGATTGTGGCCTTGTTGGACTTTAACCAGTTTTGATTCTAATGGAGAAATCATATACTAAAAGTTCATTTAGGTTTTAAATGGCCTTCCTAACATTATTTCTCATTATTTAATTAGCTAAATAAATTATAACATGAATCCATTTGTATGAGAGATATGTTAAGTCTTTTGGAAATTATAGCTGAAGACAATATTAAACTATACATATATAGAACTGAAAAAGAGGAAAAGAGCATTAAACATTCCACATTGTGCCAACCCTCAATACTAGCTGTCAGTGGAAAGTGAATTTTAGACATTTATTCAGCTGTATGTCTCTGCCAATATATTTTGTGGGCACTCAAGGCAAAGATAAGTACATCAGGACAGTTTCCTGTTATAATATTTTTAAGGAAACTAATTTTTGTGGAAAACAATATTTCTAATAAGTGTTCTAGTTCATAATTATATGAATTGATAAATTTCCAAGTTATTTATATTTAATTTAAACTTTCTCTTTTACCCTTGAGAAAACTGTTTATTCTCTAAAACTTTACATTTCTGGAGATACTTGGGGAAATATTTGAAACTTGAAAACTATCTTATAAATGTACATTATCATTATCTTACTAAGTTGGTAACTGAAAGCGTTTCCTATAATACTATGTTCCATTTTTCCATTACCTCGCTGGTGTACTGGTGTTATACACACTCAGAGTTTAGCTACTATGACGACTTATCATTATTTTTCAAATCTGTTTCCAGATATCCAAGGAAACAATATTTTGAACTAATTTCCAAAGGCTTTTATATTAAGAATAAAATGACCTCATCCTTTCTTTAGTCCTTGAGACTTTTGAAGAATTGCTGTAAAAAAAAAAAATAATAATAATTCCCTTTTACCAATTTCATCTTTTGTCCTTGTCCTTTTTAATCTTACATTATAAATTTTAACTGTGTCTACAATGATATAATTTTGAATACTAAAGAAATATGCATCTGAGGATAGTCATCTTCCTTTTGGTAATAAAGGATAAAAATAAAGTAATAAAGTATTCATACTGACATCAAGCAATGACAAAATATTATTTACTCATTATTATTTATTCAGTATGTTCAATGTTCACTAACTTTGTAATTTCATATTTTGTAATAAGAAAAGAGAATTAAGAAGTATCTTTTAAGATCACAAGAAAAGGATCCCACTACTCATAGCCTATTTAGCTTAGTCTCCCTTTGAGTTCATATTCCATTCATAGAGATGAACCTCTTGAATGTCATAATTTCAGGATATTTCCTTTCTACTCTTTATGAGGAAACAAGATATTTAACAGTTATTTCAAAATGATTATCAAATTTTCTGAGTCTTTTGTTAAATAAAAAAAAAATCAGAAATTCTTTTCTCTATTTTCTGGTCACAGTGCATACATGTGGGGGCCTAGTTCTCAAGCAAGGACGAGATCTGTATCACCTGCAGTGGAAGAACAGATTCTTAACCACTGGGATGCTAGGGAATTCCCACACAACTTTTTTCAATAATGTTCACAATGGCTTTCCCTAAAAAATATAAAGCTATACCTGTAGGAATAGTATTATCACATTAATTTAATCTTATAATTTGTGTTTTATTAGAATAAAAAAGTGTTATTAGAAAAAATGTGTGTATTTTTTCAACTTTTAACTATCATTTTTTTGCAAATTTCCTCTAACAAGGCTGTAATTTTTACTGATAATAAGCAACTTCATCATTCCATAAGGCAGCAATAATTCCTTTACATTTTACAAAGGGGTTTACTTACTGTTTGAATAAGGGTTACACTTAGTTTCAAGAACAATTAAATACATTATTTTGAATATTATATTCATAACAATACAAGGTGTTTCAGGATCATATTTTAATAAAATGTGATATTTGAACCAATCTGTTGGCAATCATAGAAGACAGGAAACCTGCTGATACATATGATTGCTCTAACTTAAGGGGTTGGCAACCTTTAACATTTTTGCCAGATGGTGACACACTAGGACATTTGGACTGGCAACCAGCCTCTGGCAGGAGCTCAACCCCCTCTGTTTTTACTACTATTTGGAGTTACTTCTACTATTCCTGGCCACTAGCATAGGCACAATCAATACTGATCTTGGATCTCACAAAGTTATCATGGCCTTCAGGTCACTCTACCCCATCTGTTCTAAACTTTGTAATAGCAAATAAAAGAGAGAAAAAAGATACTATGAATCCTGAGAGGGTTGGTTTTTAAAATATTTTTATCCAACTAAAGACTGTTTTAATATACGAGGCATAAGAACTCCAATGTTTCATTGAACAATATCCCCATTAAGTGGCCATCCTGCCTTGATGGGACAGCCACAATGATGCGGAGCTCACTGTGTTTCAAGGCTGACTTTTTTTAATTGCTAAAGGCAAGAACAGGTAAAGAATTCAAGTTAGACTCTGGGATTACACAAGTCTTAGATTTATATGAAAACCTTTGCAGGTATAAAAGTTTTATAAACTTACTCATTATAAAAATGAAATAGAGTAAAAAGAGAAGGATGACTCCTGCATTATTCTAAGATCATTTCTAATATTCCTTGAGTTCATTAATCTATAAAAATGGACAAAGAAGATAATAGTAGAATCAAAGACCCACTATTCACCCTTTACAAGGAAATATCATTATTTGAGCTTTCCGAAGCCCATGGACTGTATGTAGCCTGCCAGGCTCCTCTGTTCATGAAATTCTCCAAACAAGAATACTAGAGTGGGTAAATATAATCCATGCGGTTGCAAAGAGTTGGACATGACTGAGCTAGGACTAACACTTTCACTTTCATTCACCTTTTCATATCTAGCATGCTATATTCAAGTTTTTCCATTACCACTTTTCCAAACGAGTCCATGGTATTTTGCCTATATAGTTGTGATAACCTCTCTTTTGCCTCACTTCTTTTTCTATTGTTAGAAAAAGAATTTCTTTTGTTTTATCTGGTTTGAAATGATGGAGAAAAGTCATTAATCTTACACAGAGAAACTATACTTAAATAGAAAAGAAAAGAGACCCAAGAAAAAGAGCCTGTGGAACCAGTGGTTAGCTATAGCTCTAGTTATATCAAGGCAGCCAGCAAATCTCACTGAACATTGTTTGGGTCAACTTTTGATTTCCAAGGAAAAGAATCCATATTCAATTGCAAAATACATAAGCATTCTTATTTTATGATGGCTTCAAGAATGCTTCTTGAAAACTGGTTCCTATTGTTTCTGAAGTACTTTTGACTTCTCTGTAATTCAAGAATGCTCTGTGGAAGATTCTGACACTGAGTTTATCTTGAAATGTTGACCTTTTAGAAATACAACCCTCCCCCCCTTTTTTTTAAGAATATGAAACTCTTATAGGTTGAGAGATTTGATGTGTTCAAATGAGTAGAAAACTAGATTGAAGGTAAAATGTCACATTTGTTTTCTTTTTCTCTCTCTGATCCATTCTCTACCCAAAAGCATTTGATATTTATAGAATTCAAGAAGGATTATTATTCTCATTAAAACACAGCAGTGATGTTTTTGTGCACTGGACAAGTAGTCTTATCTTATTCTGTAGGATATGTATAGAATCTGGCCCTTTTACTTTTCCAGCCTTAACCTATAGTGAAAATTGAAACCATCTAGATTAAAAACACACAAATGAGAGACGAAGACTTCCTCCGTAAACATGATTTTACTATCTAGGAAATTCTTGCTTAGAAAGAAAAATAACTTTATGTTTCAAAAACTTCTAGAACTCAAAAACGGGTTACTCAGCGTTCCTTCATCAGGGTAAAAGACTCCTTTATCAGCATGATAGTCACTCAGCTGGGTTTACCCATTGCTGTCATTTGGGTTTCTCTATGTTGTTTATTCTTTGAGGTTCATTTAAACCCTCAACTCCCTGTTTCCACCAAATCTAAATTTTTACATAAGAAAATTTTGTCAGTGATAATAAGCCTCCACATCAAACATTCTGTCTGAAATCAGACAGCAAAAATATAAAAAAATATCTTGTTCTTAACATCAACCTTCAGAAATACTACAGAGAATCTGTCAAAGTCAATGTCTCTCTTTGTGTAGTAATTGATCAACGAGGGTCACCTTAATCAACAGGTAATGTGGTAATCTTTTAGGAGGTTGCTCTGTAAACTGCAATCAGCCTTCTTCACTTCTGGCTTCTCCCTAGTTTTTCATCTGAATTACCAGTCTTTTCAGAAGTCTACATAAATAGTCTTTCCTCAGAGGAGTTAACATACCACTCCATCTACATGGGACTTGCATTTTCCTTCTATTTCTCTATTACAGTCCAGTGTCCATTTTCTTTATGATCATTCATAATTTGAAATGATGGATTTGGTTTCTCAATTGTTCATTGATTGTTTTTTTTTTTCACTAGATGCAATCATGAGGAAATCAGAGATTACTGGGTTATTGTCAATAGATAGATATTGAGTGAGTATGGGAATAAATAGATAATAAAACTGCTTTTAGTAGGAACTAAGTATATAAAATTAAATGAAATACATTACTTATTCAAAGACTACTACAGAGTCAAAGAAAACATAGAATTTATTATCTGTTTAGTCTATGTACAAGCTATTTCAAAGTGTAAACTAGAATAGTAATTGCTGGTATATCAAGAAATATATTTGACATATCACCTCCAGGTGGGAAAAAATGATATGTGCCTTGAGTGAGAAAAGGAGAATATTACCCAGAAAAAGGTCAAATAATCCAGCATGTTAAAGGAGTCTGGACTATCATGCTATCAATGGAAAAAAAAAAATACTGGTATTTACTAAAGATGGAGTGCAGAGTCAAAAAAAGTCTTACTGTCAAGCATGAAGACTGATTCAGAACAGCTCCTGGCTAGACACTCAGGGATGAGGTACAAAGGGTGAGAAATATGGCCAGATTTTTAAAGTTACAAGAATATGAACTGTCTCCATCCCTTGAAGGATATTTGATCCTGTCCAAAATGTCCTGGATATATGGTTCGAAGAGAAACTCTTTGGTATGGAACAAAAATGCTTGTGAATATTTTGAGTAGAACCAAATTTCAAGGACCTTTTGATTGCACTAAATATTTTATGAACCTTTTAGATGGGATCAAATTTCAAGGCCCTTATGGCATGGATCAAATATCTCATGGACCACTTGGATAGGATCAAATGTCTGCTAACCATCTTCACCCTGTATTAAAGAAGCAACGTCTCTGATGTTGACAGGGTGATGAGTTGAAACTGGGCTATAAGTTATAAACAAACATAACAAATTATTCCAAAATTTAGTAACTTAAAGCAATAAACATTTACTAACTCAAATCATTTCTACAATTCTGGATTTAGAAAGCAATTCATCTGGGTAGTTCTTTCTTAGAGCATCTCTCATGATGTTTACAGGACTGCAGGAATATTTGAGTAGAACTGGAGAATCCACTCCCAAGATATGTGTTTATGTATACATGTAAAAATAGACATGCGTATGTTTTTACTTGTTGATTTTATATATGTGTGTGTATATATATATACACATATACATACTTTGTATGTAAATGTGTTACATATACATACATACATACATATATACATGGGCTTTCCAGGTGACCCATGTGGTAAAAGAGTGGTAAAGAACCCACCTACCAATGCAGGAGACATAAGAGGTGTAGATTCGATTCCTGGGTTAGGAAGATCACCTGGAGGACGTATGGCAACTCACTATAGTATTCTTGCCTGGAGAATCCCATGGATGGAGGAGTCTGGCAGGCTATAATGCATGGGGTCACAAAGAGTCAGACACGACTGAAGTGACTTACCACATATGTATACATACACATATATACAATCAAGTTACATAGCATTTATTTTATTGGCTATTTAATAGTGTTGACTTAAAAATGCATAACATGAGAGTTGAGATTTAAATTTTATTTGGGGGCAAAATTAGGACTGCAGTGTGGGAGACAGCACCTCAGAGAGCTCTGAGAAACTGCTCCAAAGAGGTAGGGGAGAGGACAGAGGATATATGCGATTTTGCTAAAGGAGGAGTAAATGTGATCAGGCATGTTTATTTTTTAGAAAGCTTCTGCTAGTCATGAGAAGTAGTTGTCACAATGAGGGGTTTTAGTGATTTATAGATATGAGGAGATACAAGAACTGGGCTCTTAAAATAAGCTTCTGAGAATGTCTAACTGAAGACCTGTGCTACCAGTTTTCTGGGAGCACAAGGTGCCTCGACCCTGCTCTCAACCCTGAACTCCTTCGGGGAGAGTTGGAGGTCAGCAGCTTCAGCAGCACATGATCTAATCCTTGTAAAGCTAGATGGTGTGCACTCGCAGAAAGAGCCAGTTTGTGGTTGACAATATAAATGTCTTAGTTGACATGAAGACCCCATAAATTTTGTCAAACCCTTAGGAGGTGTTAGTTAAGTCCAGTATATTTTCTGTGAAAATGTATGCTAATCTAAATTGCAGGGAAATTTGCCAGAGGGAGCGACAAGGGACAATATTTCTGTAACTCAGGATATTTAGGACCTAAGAGAAATATTTCTGATAAACCACCAGAATGTCCTGCTGTGAAAATCTTCCTATTCAAGGAATTCACTGACTATGCATGATCTCAATGCAAACTATTCTGCTTGCCAGAAGAATAGTGGGAATGTGTGAAGAAAAACGTGACGTACTCTGGCGGACTATAGCGGATGAAGATCAAAAGAAATGATCTAGAGAAAAAGTGAGAAAACAGGGAATTAAATCAAAGATGTGGATTCTCTAAGGAAAGAACATGCACAGAGAAGAAATCTGAGTCCAAGGAGACAAAAAGTAATAATGCTTTTCCTGAAAATGATTTTATTTATCGTATCATAAACAAATAGAAAAACCTCAGTGTATGTAAAGCTATTAGTTCATAGGAGAAAACCAACCACAGCTCTGTGGTTGCAGTTGGGGATGGGGGAAGGTTTAGGGTAGTAACTGCTCATGATTCATGTCCTGCTTACAGAAAGGAAGAATCTGAGGGCAAGATTGCACTGCAGTTCCTTCTTCCCTTCCCTTCGACTCATGAATCTTACGGTTGCATTGTTACTAAGTTTGACTTCTGGAAAATAGTTTATGATAGGAGACTTTTTATAAGCGTTAACATGCATCTTATCATTTGGAGTATTAACTTGCCAGGAAACACTTCAGTCTGAGTTAGTAGGAGTTCAAACTGAAATAAGAGGGTTAATATTCAAAGAAAACCATAAATTGCGTCCTATGCACAGTATATGGTAACACAGGAAAATGGAGAACACAATACAAGGAAATGTTCAGTAATTCTTAGGGTAAGACAAAGAAGAATAGTTACCTACATAGTAATAAATAGAGGCTGATTAAAAATGGATTTAAAAATTTTTAATAAGAATATAAATGAGTATTCAGAATTTTTGGAACTCCGTATTAGATGTGGAAATAAAATCTTGTGATTTATGAAAATAAACGCTCACTTCAAAGTGCTGGACCCTAAAGTAAGCACTTCCGTTGAATACTGTATTTTTTTTCTATTTGGCAATACAGCACATTCTGTGAAGTTAAATCATTTACCCAAGGGAAAATATCAGAGAAAAACATAAAACCTAATATGAATTCAAGCTTATTTATATGCAACCATATAATCATATACAACTGCTTAGAGTTTCATGAGTGGCATGGGATTAAAAGGGATATCAAGTACATTAACTGTCAGAATTCCTATAAATATATATACATACATATACAAATATACACATATAATACATTTGCATGTATAAACACATATATGGAAAATATATAAATATATCTATTTATGTGTATATATAGAGGTACATATTTATCTCCCTCTCCAGTTCAAGATAGTGAACTAGGAATTTCACTTGTTAACCATACTACCCATGTGATAAGGGGGAGGGGAAGACACTGACGATATAGTAAAACAGAACAAAGGAAGTGCAGTTATTAAAATGCTGTGGACAGAAGGAATTCATCAGTGAGCACATATTGGCATGATTTTCTGGATTACTGAAAGTAAGTGGATCACACTAACAGCACATCAAAAATGCTTTTTAATTTTTTTATTGTTGATATTTTAGTTATTGGTATTACTGATAATGTTTATCTTTTATTTCTGGGTTTTCCATTAGAGTCGTTGTCATAGTTTCCTTCTCTCTGTGCTTAGACATGCTATCCTTTTCTACTAGATCCATCAATATATTAATAATAGTTATTTTAATTTTTCTCTGTGATTGAGCCAAAATCTGGATCAGTTCCACTGAATATGTTGATTTATCTCTTACAAACATTTTTTTTAATTTTTGTTTTATGTGTATCCCATAGTTGTTGTTTAATGCCAGGTAGTATCATTTGATAGGACAGCAGAGACTGAAATAAATAATATTTTTATCTCCTCTTAGGCTATTAGTGAGGAAACTGGTGTCAATCTGGTTAGAAGGCTATCTGAGTTTGGGTCCTGTTGTTACTATTACCTTCAGTTCTCTACAGTTCAGAGTCTTCTTAATGGTGACCTTCTTATCTTATTCTTTGAGTGGGATCTGGGTGCCAAAAAGCTTACCATAGTGTTAATGATCCATTCTCAACTTCCAATTGTCTGCATATCTACAAAGAGTGGTATATATCTCCATGCTCTTGCTTCACCCCAGTAGTAGAATGCTGTTGCATGTTACTTGGTTCTAGGTATGTGGTGGAATCAGGAGACTATTATTTTGGTCCAACCGCAGTCTTATGCAAGAGCTGTATACCTGGGTACAATATGTGGGGATTTCTCATTGTGTCTTCTTTTCCCAATGGCAATGATACTCTGTCCATCTTTAGTTGGACTGGGGCAAGATTTTTACCACTTCACTGCAATAGAAGACCTTGCTTTGATATCTTTATGGATCTTGAGCCCAGGATACATCAAATCCTGTATGTGGAGCAGAGATATAGCAGGTCTTTGCCTAGCCTTTGGGATAAAAGGAGTTGCTGGCCCTCTCTTGGTAATTTACTATTTTTGCTTCATTGGGAAAGATAGTTAAAAAGAAATGTCTGTACCTTCATTCCTTTCTCTAGGAGTGACTCACAAAATAACACAGAATTGCTCAACAGAGGCTTCCATTACAGCAATGCCTAATACCAGAAGCTGCAATCATTCCTGACAAAACTGCCTTTCACATCTGGGAAGCTAAAGAGTGAACACTGGAATGAACATGTCTACAGAATAGCTGCAGGATTCTCCCATATGACTTTCCAGGAAGATCGGCCAGGAGTTGTAGGAAAAGCCTTGATATTCAACTTCATATTCTAAATCTCATAGGAGGATATCTGTTTGTTAAAATATAATTAAAAGAGATGCAAGTGGGTCTAAAAATGTAGTTTATTTCCAATCTCTCCCAATAAATAAAAACTAGTATGGAGAGTCAATTTATGCCTAATCCAGAATATCCAGGAAATAAATAGAATCTGTATGTCCTGGTATTTTATTCCCATGTAATTCATTTAAAAATATACATGGATTTTAATTTTCTTTACATATGTATATTTTTCCACTTGGGTTAGTATTTTTAAAAGTGTTTATTGGCATATAGTTGCTTTATGATGAGTTACTATCTGCTGTATAGCAAAATGAATCAGCTATATATATATATATATATACACACACACATGTATCCCTTGTTTTTTGGATTTCTGTCTCATTTAGGTCATGACAGAACACTGAGTTCCCTGTGCTATACAGTAGGTTTTCATTAGTTACCTATATTAAACATAGTAACATGTGTTTATCAATCCCAGTCTCTCAATTGGTCTCATACCTCTCTTTCCGCCTCAGTGTCTCTAAGTTTGTTCTCTACATCTTTGTCTCTATTTCTGCTTTGCATAAGTTTATCTATATAATTTTTCTAGAATCCACATATAAGCAACATTATATAGTATTTGTTTCTCTGACTTTATGCAACAGTTTCTAGATCCATCCATATCTCCGAAAATGACACTATTCCATTCATTTTTATAGCTAGGTAATATTCCATTGCATATATGTACCATATCTTATTTATCTGTTCCTCTGTTGATGAACATTTAAGTTTCTTCCCTGTCTGGGCTATTGTAAATAGTACTGCAATGAACTATGGGGTGATGTATCTTTCTTAATTGTGGTTTTCTACAGGTATATGCTCACATGTAGGATTGCTGGGTTATATGGTAGCTCTGTTTTTTGTTTTTCAGTTCAGTTCAGTTGCTCAGTTGTGCCCAACTCTTTGCAACCCCATAGACTGCAGAACACCCGGCTTTCCTGTCTATCACCAACTCCTGAAGCTTACTTAAACTCATGTCCATTGATTCATTGATGCCATCCAACCATCTCATCCTCTGTTGTCCCCTCTCCTCCCACCTTCAATCTTGCCTACCATCAGGGCCTTTCCCTATGAGTCAGTGCTTCACATTGGGTGGCCAAAGTATTGGAGTTTCAGCTTCAGCATCAGTCCTTATAGTGAATATTCAGACCTGATTTCCTTAGAATTGACTGGTTTAATCTCCTTGCAGTCCAAAGGACTCTCAAGAGTTTCTGCAAACCACAGTTCAAGAGCATCAGTTCTTTGCGCTCAGCTTTCTTTATAGTCCAACTCTCACATCCATACATCAGTTCAGTTCAGTTCAGTTGCTCAGTCGTGTCCGACTCTTTGCGACCCCATGAATTGTAGCACACCAGGCCTCCCTGTCCATCACCATCTCCCGGAGTTCACTCAGACTCAAGTCCATTGAGTCCATGATGCCATCCAGCCATCTCATCCTCGGATGTCTACTGGAAAAACCCTAATTTTACTAGACAGACCTTTGTCAGCAAAATAATGTCTGCTTTTTAATATGCTGTTTAGATTGGTCATAACTTTTCTTCCCAGGAGCAAGTGTCTTTTAATTTTGTGGCTGCAGTCACCATTTGCAGTGATTTTGGAACCCAATAAAAGAAAATCTCTCTCTGTTTCCATTGTTTCCCCATCTAGTTGCCATGAAGTGATGGGACCAGATGCCATGATCTTAGTTTTCAGAAAGTTGACTTTAGTTTTTCTTGTTTTTAGGGAACCTCCATACTGTTCTACATAATGGCTGTACCAATCCAAATTCTGCCAACAGTGTAGGAGTGTTCCCATTTCTCTACATCCTCTCCAGCATTTATTGTTTGTAGTTTTTTTGATGATGGCCATACTGAGAGATGTGAGGTGATAGTCCATTGTAGTTTTGATTTGTATCTCTATAATAATCAGTGATTTTTAGCATGTTTTCATGTATTTGTTCACCATTTCTATGTCTTCTATGGAGAAATGTTTACTTAGGTCTTTCATTCATTTTTAATTTTTTTTTTTTATATTGAGCTATATGAGCTGTTTAAATATTTTGGAGATAAATCCCTTGTCTGTTGCTTCATTTGCAAATGTTTTCTCCAATTCTGATGGTTTTTCATTTGCTTTTAATATTCTTTGCTGTGCAGAAGCCTTTACGTTTAATTAGGTCTTATTTTATTTTTGTTTTTCTTTCCATTACTCTAGCAGGTGGGTCAAAAAAGATTTTGCTGTGATTTATACCAAAGAGTGTTCTGACTGTTTTCCTCTAAGAGTTTAATAGTGTCTAGCCTTATGTTTCGGAGAAGGTGATGGCGCCCCACGCCAGTACTCTTGCCTGGAAAATCCCATGGACAGAGGGGCCTGGTGGGCTGCAGTCCATGGGGTCGCTAAGAGTCGGACACGACTGAGTGAATTCCCTTTCACATTTCACTTTCATGCACTGGAGAAGGAAATGACAACCCACTCCAGTGTTCTTGCCTGGAGAATCCCAGGGACGGGGGAGCCTGGTGGGCTGCCGTCTATGGGGTCACACAGAGTCAGACACGACTGAAGCGACTTAGCAGCAGCAGCAGCAGCCTTTTGTTTGTGTCTTTAATCCATTTTAAGTTTATTTTTGCGTATGGTGTTAAGAATTGTTCTAATTTCCTTCTTTTACATGTAACTGTCCAGTTTTCTCAGCACCACTTATTCTTTATTATATGTTCTTGCCTCTTTGCCATAGACAAGGTGGCCATAAGTGCATGGGTTTATCTCTGGGCTTTCTGTCCTTTTACATTGTTCTATATTTCTGTTTTTGTGCCTGTAGCATACTTTTTCATTACTGTGGCACTGTAGTATAGTATGAAGTCAGGGAGCCTGATTGTTCCAGTTCCATTTTCATTCTCAAGATTTCTCTGGCTACTTGAAGTCTTTTGTGTTTCCATACAAACTTTAATTTTGTTGTTGTTTTGTTCTAACTCTGTGAAAAATGCTCTTGGTAATTTGATAGGGATTATATTGAATTTGGGGATTCTCTGTTAGCTCAGTTGGTAAAGAATCCACCTGCAATGCAGGAGGTCCCGGTTCCTGAGTTGGGAAGATCCCCTGGAGAAGGGATAGGCTACTCACTCCAGTATTCTTGGGCTTCCATTGTGGCTCAGCTGGAAAAGAATCCACCTGCAATGCAGGGAACTCGGTTTGATACCTGGGTTGGGAAGATCCCCTGGAGAATGGAAAGGCTACGCACTCCAGTATTCTGACCTGAAGAATTCGTAGACTGTATAGTCCATAGGATTGCAAAGAGTTGGACACAACTAAGCAACTTTCACTTTTGCATTGAATCTGTAGATTACTTTGGGTAGTACAGTCATTTTCATGATATCAATTTATCCAATCTAAGAACATGGATTGTCTCTCCATCTGTTTGTGTTGTCTTTTATTTCTTTCATCATTATCCTAGAGTTTTCTGAGTACAGAATTTTTGTCTTCTTAGGTAGGTTTATTCCCAAGTATTTCATTCTTTTTGTTGCAATGGTAGATGGGATTTTCCTTTAATTTCTTTCTGATTTTTCATTATTAGTGTATATAAATGCAAGAGATTTCTGTGTATTAGTTTTGGATCCTGCAACTTTACTAAATTCACTGATAAACTCTAGTAGCTTTCCGGTGGTTTATTTAGAATTTTCTATGTATAGCATCATGTTAGCTGTACACAGTGATAGTTTTACTTCTTTTCCAATTTGGATTTCTCTTATTTCTTTTTCTCCTCTGATTGGCATGGCTAGGACTTCAAAAACTATGTTGAATAAAAGTGGTGAGTGTGGGCATCCTTGTCTTATTCCTGATCTTAAATAAAACACTTTTAGCTTTTCACCATTGAGAATGATGTTTGCTGTGGGTTTGTAATATATGGCCTTGTTACATTGAGGTAGGTTCCCTCTATGCCCACTTGCTGAGGCATATCATAAATGGGTATGGATTTCATCAAAAGCTTTTTCTGCATCTGTTGAGATGGTCATATGGTTTTAATTTTTCAGTTGTTAATGTGTATCTCATTGATTGATTTGTATATTGTGAAGAATCTTACATCCCTGAGATAAATCCTACCTGATCATGGTGTATAATACTTTTAGTATATAGTTGGATTCCATTTGCAACTATTTTGTTAGATATTTTGTGTCCATGTTCATCAGTGGTATTGGCCTGTAATTTTCTTTTTTTGTAATATTTTTATCTGGTTTTGGTATCAGGATGTGGTGGCCTTGTAGAATGAGCTTGGAAATATTTCTCCCTCTGCAATTTTTGGGAAGAGTTTGAGAAGGATCAGTTCAAATCAGTTCATTTCAGTCGCTCAGTTGTGTCTGACTCTGCGACCCCATGAATCACAGCATGCCAGGCCTCCTTGTCCATCACCAACTCCTGGAGTTCACCCAAACTCATGTGCATCGAGTCAGTGATGCCATCCAGCCATCTTATCCTCTGTAGTCCCTTTCTCCTCCTGCCCCCAATCCCTCCCAGCATCAGGGTCTTTTCCAATGAGTCAACTCTTCGCATGAGGAGTTTCAGCCTCAGCATCAGTCCCTCCAATGAACACCCAGGACTGGTCTCCTTTAGGATGGATTGGCTGGATCTCCTTGCAGTCCAAGGGACTCTCAAGAGTCTTCTCCAACACCACAGTTCAAAAGCATCAATTCTTCGGTGCTCAGCTTTCTTCATAGTCCAACTCTCACATCCATACCTGACCACTGGAAAAACCATAGCCTTGACTAGATGGACCTTTGTTGGCAAAGTAATGTCTCTGCTTTTAAATATGCTATCTAGGTTGGTCATAACTTTCCTTCCAAGGAGTAAGTGTCTTAATTTCATGGCTGCAATCACCATCTGCAGTGATTTTGGAGCCCACAAAAATAAATGAGAAGGATAAGTGTTAGCTATTCTTAGTTATCTTGAGAAGGATAAGTGTTAGCTATTCTTTAAATGTTTGGTGGAATTTGCCTGTGAAACCATCTGGTCCTGGACTTTGTTTTTTTGTTTACTCATGATTGGTCTGTTCACATTTCCTATTTCTTCCTGGTTCAGTGTGGAAGGTTGTACCTTTCTAAGAGTTTGTCCTTTTCTTCCAGATTGTCCATTTCATTGGCATATAATTGCTTTAAGTGAGCTTCCCATGTGGTTCAGCTGTAAAGAATTTGCTTGCAATGCGGGAGATGTGGGTTCAGTCCCTGGGTTGGGAAGATCCTCTGGAGAAGGGAAATGGCAACCCACTCCAGTATTCTTGCCTGGGAAACCCCATGGACAGAGGAAGATGGTGGGCTGCAGTCCATGGGCTGCAAGAGTTAGACATGGCTTAGTCACTAATCTACCACCACCAATTCTATTTTAGTCTCTTATGATCCTTTGTATTTCTGTGGTGTCAGTTGTAACTTCTTTTTCATTTCTAATTTTATTTTGCTCATGAAACATATTTCCAGGCAGTTTCCCCCATGGAATTTCGTCATATATCATATGCATTTGTCACTTAACTTTAAATATATATATATATATATATATATATATATATATATGCAGTCAAACTTTGTATTGACTATGCATTTATATTCCTCTGTAAGAAACTTAAACATGTAGAATGAATTTAAAAATTTATGCATTACCATGATGTTTTGCAGTGTCATACTGAATAATTATTCTGAATTATCACTATAGTCATTATTGAGTTCATATCTAATCTAAGAAACAAAATACATGTTTATTTTGAAACATGTCAAATAAAATGATATTATATAAAGAAAGATGTTATAATGTAATAAATAGATTTTTTCCAGAAATCTTCTTATGTACTCATGATTTAGTAATTTTTAATGTTAGAATAAAACATTATTCAGTGATTCTGAATAATAAAATTAAAAGAATGTACAGGCACTTTTATGAGTGGAGCTTAATGAAGGGGCATAATGATGTTAAGTACATTATTTCAGTAAAATCTACAACAGTGAAACACCAACATATTTTTATTAAATTAATTTAAATTCAACAAACTTATGTGAGAATGAATAAAAATGAGAAGAAATATTTCAGGAATGACAATGACAAGGAGTCTTTTTCCAAAGGGAAATTCATATTTCAACAAAATTTTGGTAAAATTATGAAAATATGACCCATGACTCAGAAACAAATGTTGAAGAAAATATATTGCCTCTTATTTAAAAATGTAACTATCACTTGAATATGAATTTTTAAACCACTACTTTAAATAGGTAGCAGGTAAGTGAACAAAAGTGTTCATCAAGCTTTTTCTCACTACTGATAGTGAAAATTCAGAAAGAATATATGTGAGCAGTTTCTTATTTCCCCACATGCTTTTTAGAGATTTTGAATACTCAGATATTGACATGGAGAGATGCTGTCCCAATCATCATCATGCATTTGTTATCTGATTGACATAATTTACTGACACCTGGAACTTTATTGGATTTATTGGAAGCTCCTATGAGACTCATTGCTTTGTCTCATAGGAGCAATGCATCGTTTTACAACAGAGGATAGAACAGAGAGTACGTGAGTGAAAGTTACTCAGTCATGTCCGACTCTTTGCAACCCCATGGACTCTAAAGTCCATGGAATTTTCCAGGTCAGAATACTGGAGTAGGTAGCCGTTCCCTTCTCCAGGAGATCTTCCCAACCCAGGTCTCCCACATTGCAAGCAGATTCTTTATCAGGTGAGCCACCAAGGAAGCCCTGGTAGGGAATACCTTAACTGCAATTCTGATCTCTGCTCACTCTGAGGCAGCATGTGGTCAGTCACGATGTTCACTGAGAACAGAGAAGTTCATTACAAAATAAAATCCTTTCTTATGGCCATAGAGAGTAGAAGAGTATTTGCAAAGAAAATGGTTTTATGCTGATTTTCACAATAAAGCCCTTTTCATTTTATGACTTACTGTCATATTTTACCCTGGAAAGTATTTATAGAAAATATAGTAAGTTGAATTCATGTCAAGAAAGGTAGATGATGCATATTTCTCAAAGTCAACAGCTAAAGGAAAAAAATCTCATTAAGTATATTTTTCATCAGAAATTAATGGTTATCTAGGCTTTTCAGTGTATTTCTTAATCTTAAGAAAATAACAAGATGTTTCTATTTTGTTCTATCATTAGAATTTGCTGCCAGTTTCTCGATTAGATCAGGAAATTTTAATCTCTGTAATACAATAGTTTCAATATTTAACTATTCCATGAAAGTGAGAACAAAATTTAATTCAGAAATTTTCTGAAAGAAGAATTTCTATTTTTTTCTATCTAAAAAATTTCCTTCTGATTATGTTGTCTATTTTCGGAACATGAACAAATATATTTCAGTTCTGTTAACTTTCAACCTTGAAAATGGACTTTCAAAACACATAGCAGTTAAAAGCTTCATTGTATATCCTCATGCATAATCACATAATCTATTGGCAGATACATAGAAGTTGAATTGAAATAGCATTGTGTAGGGTTAATTTGTGTTGTAAATGTTGAAAATTGTAAGTATGTATTTTATGACTATTTTAAGAATCCAAATGTATATGATTGAAATAAATTATTCACCCGTGTAAAATGCAAATACCGTAGTAACCTAATGAAAGAAATAGTCACATCTTCTTTATTTAGAATAGCAAGGTTTTTTTTTTTTCCAGATTCATAATAGAATTTGAGTGGTATCTGTACAAATCACATAGTATTAAGGCACTCAGGTAGATGTCCAAGGGTCAGAATGAATTTATTTCGATCTTGTCCACAGAATTCTCCAGGCAAGAATACTGGAGTGGCTTGCCATACCCTCTCCAGTGGATCTTCCCAACCCAGGGATTGAAGTCACATCTCTGTCTCTTGCATTGGCAGGCAGGTTCTTTAACTAGCGCCACCTGCTCAGTAGTATGTAATTATTTAGATAAGATGTGTGCACATTCAAATAGTTAGACTTTCTCTTGCAATATTTCCCAAGGTGGTAAAAATATAGAAATAAACTTTCTTCTTGCTTTAGTATCTGTTAGAGACAAAATTACTTTTATAAGCTTTTAAATTGTTAAACATCTTTGTTTAAATATAAAAAAGCAATTATTTATTCATGTATGCCTTTCTGGTCTCAGAGAGAACTTTTGCAACAAGGAGAGAATCAGATTGATTTATCCTTGTCACTATTTGCATTGTTTTTTCTGGAGATGTACTCTTTCAAACTGTTGAAATATCTTGGTGATTTTACTATAGAATCGGTTTAGAAAAGAGACAAAAAGAATATAACACTTGTAATTTAATAGAAACATTGGTAGCTAGATTTAGTACATTGATATTATCCCTATTTTTAAAAATATTGTTATTTCACATTCATCAGTAAAAGTAGCATCCTGTAATTCATTTGCAGCATGTAAGTAAAATAATTTGACATAAGTGTTTGCATGAGACATAATTTTGTCTGAAGACAATACATTAATTAAAAAAAATCTATGTTACATTATGATTACTCCTTAATAGCAAAAGTATTGCTAGCATTCTTAGTAATGATTATTATTATTTTGTTAAAACAGATATTTAAAAATTTAAAACTGAGCACGTTATAGGATTTTTGAATTAAGATCTATGGTAAGATAGCAGATGTAATATACATTTTCATTACTACATTTCCAAAGATATAAAATTCAAACAATTTTTATATAACTTTGAGATTTTAATTTGTATTACTTTGGTGTAATAAGATGTTTTAGTTGAATAAGTTTTTTGTTTTTTTTTAAAGCTTCATGACTTAATCCTCTGCTTGGAATTCCAGAGTACACAATTTTTGCCTCCTTACATAGGTTTATTCCTAGGTATTTTCGTTGTTGTTGCAATGGCAAATGAGATTTCTTTAATTTCTCTTTGTGACCTTTTGTTGTTAATGTAGAGAGATGCAAGATATTTCTGTATATTAATTTTTTATCCTGTAACTTTACCAAATTCATTGATGAGCTCTAGTAATTTTTTTGTAGCATCTTTAGGATTTTCTATGTATGGTATTAATATCTTGTCATATGCAAAGAGTGAGTTTTACTTCTTGATTGCCATGACTAGAACTTCCAAAACTATACTGAATAAAAGTGATGAGAGGGGGTATCCTAGTCTTGTTCCTGTACTTAGATGAAATGCTTTCAGTTTTTCACCTTTGAGAATGATGTTTGCTGTGGGTTTATGATCTTTATTATGTTGAGGTGGGTTCCCTTTCCATTTTGGAGAGCTTATCATTAATGAGTATTGAATTATGTCAAAAGCCTTTTCTGCATCTATTGAAATGATGATATGGTTTTTATTCTTCAATTTATTTGCATAGTATATTACACTGATTGATCTGAAGATATTGAAAAATTCTTGCATTCTTGGGATAAATCCCACTTGATCATAGTCTATGACTCTTTGAATGTGTTGATGGATTTTGTTTGCTAGTATTTTGTTGAGGATGTTTGCCTCTATGCTCATTGGTGATATTGGCCTGTAATTTTCTTTTTTTGTGATATCTTTGTCTGGTTTTGGTATCAGTGTGATGGTAGCCTCATAGAATGAGCTTGGGAGTATTTCATTCTCTGCAATTGTTTTCTGGAAGTGTTTGAGAAGGATAGGTGTTAACTATTCTTGAAGTTTCTGTTAGAATTTGCCTGTGAAGCCACCTGGTCCTGGATTTTTGTTTCCTGGAAGTTTTTAAATCACAGTTTCAGTTTCAGCACATGTGATTGGTCTGTTAAAAATTTTTATTTCTTCCTAGAAGGCCCAAAACAATAATTCCAGACTTTTCTGGAGACTTCATAAAGATGATAGACATTTATCTACAGGGTGACATTACGAAGGTTTCAAGAAGATCTTCCTGGACCATGCAGTACTCTAAATGCATTCTATAAAGAATATGCTTTGTCATAAGTCAGAATTTTTACTCCGTGTAAAATCTGAAAAACATTTCTTTAATTTATGAAATATATATAAACCTGAAACCTCAGTGAACTATTTTTAAGACTGTCTTGTACATGGCCTTCTTTTAGTGAAGAAGGTAGCTTATTATATGAAATCAGAAAAAAAATTCTAAGACTCTGGAATGTTTAAGTTTGGAAGAAAAGCTGACTACTTGAGATTTCTTTTGATTCACCCCATGAAAAATATATAAAATGTGCATTTGTCTTATTTCAATATTTTTCTGAGTGTGTTTATCATTGTGAGTATATATGCATGTGTGTGTGTATGTGGAGCAGCACCACCAGTGAAATTAAATGTGCTGTTGGAAAAAGTTCAGGTTTTGTCTCCCATGCTTTTCTGGATGACCACAATGTTAATACTCTGGCTTTTTTTGGTTTCTTTTCCAGGATATAAAAGTGGCTAGTAATATGTTGGCTAATGTTAGAAAAATTTTAATTTAGTGTGTCTTGGTGTCATTTTTATGTGTTTTATACACTGAACAGGGTTGTTTCAATCCATGGAAACCTTGTTTCTGTCTCTCTTTCTTCACTAAAATTCTTACCAAGATCACCAATGTTCTTTTATTCCCAGGTTCAATGCAGTTCATCAATTTTCATGTACCCTGCCTGAGCAACACTTGAAGAATGCAGCAATCTGTTTTCTTAATATCCTGGGTTCCTGAGTTTTTCTTGTTTGTCTGCCTAATCATTACTATTCAGTCTCCATTGTAGATGATCCTTTGTGTGTATGTGTTTGTGTAGATGATTTATTGATTTACAATGTTGTGTTAGTTTTAGGTATACAGCAAAATCATTTAATTATATATATATATACATATATATATAGCTTTTTATATATATAGTTTTTTATATAAATTCTTTTTGGAGTTTCTTTTCCCTTTTAGATTTTTACAAAATTTAAAATTTTACAAAATTTTAATTTTAAAATTATTTAAAATTTTACAAATTTAAATAATCTCCTGTGATAGACAATCAGTCAGATTCCATATATAAGTAAATTATATAATATTTGTCTTTTTCTGTTTGATGTCACTTGTGATAATTTTTAGATTTCACAAATAATTGAATTATATATTTGTCTTTCTCTGTCTGACTTACTTTACCTAATATGATAATCTCTTGGTCCATCCATGTTGCTGCAAATAACATTATTTCATTTTTTATGGCTGAGTAATAGTCCATTATGTACATGCTTGTTTATACACACACACACATAAACACACACCACATCTTCTTAATTCATGCATCTGTTGATGGACATTTAGGTTCTATCTGTGTCTTGGTTGTTGTGCATAGTGCTGCTGTGAACATTGGAGTGCATGTATCTTTTTGAGTTAAGAGTTTTTGTCTTTTCCAGATGTTTGCTCAGAAGTGGGATTGCTGGATCATATGGTGGCTCTATTTTTATCCTTTAAGGAACCTCCATACTCTTCTCCATAGTGGTTGTACCAATTTATATTCCCACGAACAGTGTAGAAAGGGATTCCCTCTTCTCCACGCTCTCCCCAGCATTTATTATTTGTGGATTTTTTGATGATGGGCATTCTAACCAACCAGAGGTGATAACTCATTGTAGCTTTGAAAGCTTTGTGTATTCTTTAATAATTAGCAATTGAATGTTTTTTTAATGTGCATGTTGGCCATCTGTGTGCCTTCTTTGGATAATTGTGGATAATTTTTCTTCCCCCTCCTCTCCTTATACCTAGCTACTCTTTCTTTTTCACTCTGATCATTCTTTCTGATCTTCATTGTCTTCTCTTGCTGGAATTGTCCTTTAGATACTGATGACCATCTCGAATTATCTGCTAAACTGCAGATACACATAGGCAGCTGTTTATTGAACATTTCCATGTGGATGCTTTGCATCATCCTACTCACCTGCCATCCTCTGCAACTTTTGTCACCTTGTTCTCAAACTCTGCCAATGTCATGCTGAGCACACTACTATCCTACTAATTTTACTATCTCTCTAATTTTTCCTGTTTCTGAGTGCTAAATAAATGTGTATAATTACCTTTTGCCCTTAATTATCCCTCTGTGCTTGCCCAGTGAACTACTTAATTTAATGTACCTGCAAAACCCTCTTATATCTGGCCTAATTTCCAGCTCTAGTTTCTGTTGGTTAGTATTGTGTGTGGATATCCATAGTCTTTGAGTGACCATGAATATCTTCTTTGTTACTAGGTAAATTACTTAATATTTCATAAAGTAAAAAATAATTGGAAAGAAGGAAAACATGCTTTTCTTAAATTTTCATGTATATTATTGTAAAGGTTTTGTAACAGTTATAATCTCAGTGTTGGATGGCATGATAAGAACTTAATAATTGTTTCTATATAGTATAATTTACAGGCATGCACATACAGAGTACACATGGCTTAAAGTTTTCAAGATATGTGTATTTCAGAAGGCTTAAAATGCTGTGTATTTTTGCAAAATTCCTAGCATTTATACCACTCAGCATTTATTTGCCTTTTAGCTGGACTTTGCTGTTTCATTTTTAAGTAAAAAGTTATTGTTCCCTTTAATGTTATTAACCCTACATTAATGTAAATGGCATTGCTTGCATTTCAAATCTGATTAATCATGTTTAAGTGAACATTTTATGACATTTAAAAACTACTAAATCGTACATAGATTTTCTCATGCAGTTGTATTTATATTACAATGACTAAATTGGAAATAATAATTCTTTGAGATTGAGTAGTAATGGATTCCAACAATTTATACTGCAATTCAAACATGTATGTCTTATTTTCAATGGTAAATGAAAGTTTCCTGTATTTTCCATAGTTAAACAATTGTCAAAAATAACTTACTGTCTTCTTTCTTCGACTCTTTTTTACTTACTCTTCCTACAAATAAATCCAATTCTCATTTAATACATTGTAAGAATATTATAATAGCTTTAAGAAATTGTAAATTTCTTTACTACTTTTCTACCTCCCAAACATCTAATTACTTTGAAAAATGTAACAAGAAATATTTTAACATAGTATTAATAGACTATGCTCAGTAATAGACACATGCTTTAATATCACTTTTTTGAAAGGAAATTCATTGTTAACATTAAGGATTCATTTATTCTACATTGATTTGGCTAGTGTATCTAAGACTTGGAAGAGTATTCATGGCAACAAAAAACTGAAAGAAAACTAATACAAAAAACTTGCCTTCAAATAATATATAATTTAGAAGTCAGATTGAATGAAAGGATGTAATCATTGATTATTATAGATATCATTGATTACTATAGATATCATTAATGATATATTGTTGATAACTTTAGCTCCTAGATTTGAAATACTATAAGTAAATTAAAATTAAATAATATTAAAAAAAGCATTTAATATGCCATTAACATAGTGTGGCATAAGCAAAATACTCTGTGATAAGGGCTATATTAACAGTTAAAGATATAGAAGACACAAAAATCAAAGAATGAATTTTCTCCAATTTAGTCATCACTGAAGAAATCTATGGAATAGCATTTAAGATAAAGCTTTATTAAGAGTTTGTTAAATAAAGGTTTGGGAGTAGAGGTAAGAATATATATAAGAGAGGTGAATGCAGGCATGTACAGTTCAGGAGAAATGGATATTATATGCAGATGTGAATCACTGAATAAATGAAAATAAAGATGGAATCCCTGCTGAGCTATTTCAAACCCAAAAGATGATGTTGTTAAAGTGCTTCACTCAGTATGTCAGCAAATTGATAAAACTCAGCAGTGGTCACTGGACTAGAAAATGTCAGTTTTCTTTCTAATCTCAAATAAAGGCAATGCCAAAGAATGCTCAGACTACCACACAACTCCACTCATTTCATATGCTAGAAAGGTAGTGCTCAAATCCTTCAAGTTATTCTTCAATAGTATGTGACCCGAGAACATCCAGATGTTCAAGCTGGGTTTAGAAAAGACAGAGATAATTTCCAACATCTGTTGGATCATAGAAAAAGCAAGGGAATTCCAGAAAAATATCTACTTCTGCTTCATTGACTATTCTAACGCCTTTGACTGTGTGGAACACAACAAAATGTGGAAAGTTTTTCAAGAGATGGAAGTACCAGACCACCTGACCTCCCTCCTGAGAAATCTGTATGAAGGTCAGGAAGCAACAGTTAGAACTGGACATGAAACAATGTACAGGTTCAAAATTGGGAAAGGGGTACTTCAAGGCTGTATATGGTCACCCTGCTTATTTTATTATATGCAGAGTACATCACCAAAATGCTGAGCTGGATGAATCACAAGCTGGAATCAAGATTGCTGTGAGAAGTATCAATAACCTGGGACATGTAGATGGCACCACCCTAATGTCAGAAAGCCAAGAGGAACTAAAGAGTCTCTTGATGAAGGTGAAAAAGGAGAGTAAAAAGCCTGGCTTAAAATTCAACATTCAAAAAACTAAGATCATGGCATTATATCCCATCACTTCATTGCACATAGATGGGGAAACAATGGAAACAGTGACAAACTTTATTACCTTGGGCTCCAAAATCATTGCAGATGCTGACTGCAGCAATGAAGTTAAAAAAAAAAAAAATGCTTGCTCCACAAGACCAGGAGCTGACTATGGCTCAGAACATGAGCTTCTTATTGCAAAATTCAGATTTAAATTGAAGAAAGTAGGGAAAACCACTAGAGCATTCAGTTATGACCAAAATAAAATCTCTTATGATTATACAGTGGAAGTGACAAATAGAGATTCAAGGGATTAGATCTGATAAACAGAGTGCCTCCAGAAATATGGACAGAAGTTCATGACATGGTATAGGAGGCAGTGATCAAGACCATCCCCCAGAAAAAGAAATGCAAAAACGCAAAATGGTTGTCTGAGGAGGCCTTACAAATAGCTGAGAAAAGAAGAGAAGTGAAAGGCAAAGGAGAAAAGGAAAGATATACCCATTTGAATGCAGAGTTCCAAAGAATAGCAAAAAGAGATAAGAAAGACTTCCTCAGTGATGAACGCAAAGAAATAGAGGAAAACAATAGAATGGGAAAGACTAGAGATCTCATCAAGAAAATTAGAGATACCAAGGGAACACTTCATGCAAAGATGGGCTTAATAAAGGACAGATATGGTATGGACATAACAGAAGCAGAAGATATTAAGAAGTGGCAAAATACAAAGAAGTACTATACGAAAAAGATCTTCATGACCCAGATAACCATGATGGAGTGATCACTCAACTAGAGCCAGACATCCTGGAAGGAGAAATCAAGTGGGCCTTAGGAAGCATCACTACAGACAAAGCTAGTGGAGGTGATGGTTCCAGTTGAGCTATTTCAAATCCAAAAACATAATGCTGTGAAAGAGCTGCAGAACTGGAAAAGGTCAGTTATCATTCCAATCGCAAAGAAAGGCAATCAAAGAATGCTCAAACTACTGAACAATTGCACTTATCTCACTTGCTAGTAAAGTAATGCTCAAAATTCTCCAAGCCAGACTTCAAGAGTACATAAACTGTGAAATTCCAGATTTTCAAGCTGAATTTAGAAAAGGTAGAGGAACCAGGGATCAAATTGTCAGCATCCACTGGATCACTGAAAAAGCAGAAGTGTTCCAGAAAACATTTATTTCTGTTTTATTGACTATGCCAAAGCTTTTGACTGTGTGGATCACAACAAACTCTGGAAAATTCTTCAAGTGATGGAAATATCAATCACCTGGCCTGCTTCTTGAGAAATCTGTATGCAGGTCAGGAAGCAACAGTTAGAAATGGACGTGGAACAACAGACTGGTTCCAAATAGGGAAAGGAGTATGTCAAGGCTGTATATTGTCACCCTGTTTATTTAACTACTATGCAGATTACATCATGGGAAATGCTGGGCTGGATGAAGCACAAGCTGGAATCAACATTGCCAGGAGAAGTATCAATAACCTACAATATGCAGATGATACCACCTTTATGGTAGAAAGCAAAGAACTAAAGAGCCTCTAGATGAAAGTGAAAGAGGATAGTGAAAAAGTTGGCTTAAAACTCAACATTTAAAAAATTAAGATCATGGCAACTGGTCCCATCACTTCATGACAAATAGATGGGGAAACAATAGAAACAGTGACAGACTTTATTTTTGGAGGTCTCCAAAATCACTGCTGATGGTGACTGCAGCCATGAAATTAAAAGATGCTTGCTCCTTGGAAGAAAAGTTATGACCAACCTGCTGCTGCTGCTGCTGCTGCTGCTGCTGCTAAGTCGCTTCAGTCGAGTCCGATTCTGTGCGACCCCATAGACAGCAGCCCACCAGACACCCCCATTCCTGGGATTCTCCAGGCAAGAATACTGGAGTGGGTTTCCATTTCCTTCTCCAATTCATGAAAGTGAGAAGTGAAAGTGAAGTCGTTCAATCGTGTCTGACTCCTAGCAACCCCATGGACTGAAGCCCACCGGGTTCCTCTGTCCATGGGATTTTCCAGGCAAATGTACTGGAGTGGGGTGCCATTGCCTTCTCCATATTACACCTGTGGAAGCATCAAAAACATTCCCAGTGAATTATCAAAGTTTCAAACATACATTTCTCTGCATTTACTATGTAGCCACAACCCTACCTCCTCATAATCACAAGAATCCATTACTCCTACCAGTATTATAATTCCTTTCTTGCCTCTTGATCTGAAAGAGTAACTCAAGACTTTCAAAGCCTCAGGTTCAGACTGTGTTCTCTGATGATAATGTTGCTCTGCTAGCAACCAGGACCCCTAACCAGTAGAGTTCAGTTTGTAGGGTAGCAGACCACAATCTCAAGTGATTCACTAAGAACAATTAAGAAGCCAATCTTAATTCTATCCTTTAGATCCAAGACCTTGCCTTCCATATATAGAGAACATACCACCATGTATTGCCTGAATAAATATATATCATCCTAGAGGATAGCATTAACAAGGGTGGTCCTCAAGTTGATTCTTATTTGAAAGTCAGTCTTCAGCCCAGATATTTCCTAGCATTTTGATATGTGGCAGAAAGAGTGGATCATTTAGACCATATGTCCATCATTGCATGTACTTTGTTATAAAATGGCTACTTTGATCTTAGACTGAATGATGTGAAATTCTATATCAGTATATTAGTCATACTATGCCCTTGGATAAGTGACTGCAGAAACACTTAGAGAAGAAAATTCATATTGAGAGTGAGATGTCAGTTCCAATAAGGAAAATTTCTGCCCTTGCTAGAATGGAAGGGATCTATGTAAACAACTTTCCTCCAAATGGCCAGTTATTCTCATTCAGGGCTCATTGCTGATGAAATGTTCAATATAGCAGTAGCTAGATCAGCATTGATGAGAGAAAACACATGCATTTGGCTGCAGGTATAGTCTTCCTCTCTACAAATATGGCCACTACATTCACGAATCCATTTCACAAGCATTCACCATATTGTCTATTCACCATATCATCAATGTCCTTCCACACTGGATCTTTCCTACTAGGTCCATTTACATGCTTCTACTCCAGAATCTCTTTTCTGTGATCTTTTAGTTTTGATTCTCTTAGTCCTGATTGAGCAGATATCTGTACTAGCCAGTAGCCTGCCTATGTCTTTACATCAGGCATTATCTATTCTCTGTGACTATTGCCTGAGTTTTTTCACATGTGAATCATGGGAAACTCCATTACCTCTGCTGCAATGGTGCCTCTTAACTGAATTATCCCATGATTTAACTTAGGGAAGAGGGATCATTATGACAGAGGTAATGGAGCTCTGAACCAATTGTTCATGTAATTTTGGGGGTCTTCTGTAGGTGCTAGGAGGTTATTCTGACACTATTATTTTCATCATACAATGGATTATGGATGCTCATTCCCAAAATGATGATTTGGTGGATTTGGTAACTGCCAAAGAAATGGCAGCCCACTCCAATACTCTTGTCTGGAGAACCCCATGGACAGAGAAGCCTGGTAGGCTACAATCCATGGGGTTGCAAAGAGTCAGACACGACTGAGCTAATTCACTTTCACTTTATTTCATAGCGTAGCCTTAGTCACATGGTCACTTGAAGTCTAACAGTCAGGCTTTCAGTCTCACTTAGTGCTCAGTAGCATGCCACAAAGTGGTTTTCAAATAGTGAGTAGAAACCAAAATTCCTGGCATTTTTCTAGAACTTAGGCCTGTGTTGTGGCTATCCATTTGGGTTTTGCTAGAGACCACACATATATTGGAAGGTTATAACCAACCTAGATAGCATACTAAAAAGCAGAGATAGTACTTTGCCAACAAAGGTCCATCTAGTCAAGGCTATGGTTTTTCCAGTGGTCAGGTATGGATGTGAGAGTTGGACAGTGAAGAAAGCTGAGCGCCAAAAAATTGATGCTTTTGAACTGTGGTGTTGGAGAAGACTCTTGAGAGTCCCTTGGACTGCAAGGAGATCCAACCAGTCCATCCTAAAGGAGACCAGTCCTGGGTGTTCATTGTAAGGACTGATGCTGAGGCTGAAATTCCAATACTTTGGCCACCTCATGCGAAGAGTTGTCTCATTGGAAAAGACCATGATTCTGGGAGGGACTGGGGCAGGAAGAGAAGGGGACGACAGAGAATGAGATGGCTGGATGGCATCACCGACTTGATGCACATGAGTTTGGGTGAACTCCGGGAGTTGGTGATGGACAGGGAGGCCTGGCATGCTGTGATTCATGGGGTCGCGAAGAGTCGGACACAACTCAGTGACTGAACTGACTAACTGACGCATATATTCCTTGTTAAACATAATTATTTCTTGTAAGATTGAATGCAACCTTATACCACAGCTTGGACCTAATTGCATAAACATTCTTTAATTAGAGTCTCAAAATTGTGAAATTTTGTTATTTTAAAAATTTTCACTGGAGTATAGTTGATTTACAATGCTGTATTAGTTTCTCCTGTACAATAAAGAGAGTCAGTTATACATATACATATATCCATGCTTTTTTAGATTCTTTTCCCATGTAGGTCATTACAGAGTGTTGATTAGAGTTCCCTTTGATATACAGTTGGTTCTTGTAAGTCATCTGTCTTATCTATCGTAGTGTGTGCTAAGTCCTTTCAGTCATGTCTGACTCCCTGTGACCCCATAGACTGCAACCCATCAGGCTCCTCTGTCCATGGGACTCTCCAGGCAAGAACACTGGGGTGGGTTTCCATGCCCTCTTCCAGATATATGGTAGTGTATATATATATCAATCCCAATCTCCCAATTTACCCCTCCTTGCCCTTTCCCCACAGTAACCATAATTTGTTTTCTATATCTGTGACTATATTTCTGTACTATAAATAAGTTCATTTGTATCATTTTTTTAGGTTCCCCATATAAGTGATATTTGTCTTTGTCTGACTTCACTTACTATGATAATCTCTAGGTCAATCCATGTTGCTGTGAATGGTATTATTTTATTCTTTTTTATGGCTAGTTAGTATCCCATTATGTCATCTCATCTTTATCCATTCACTTATCAGTGGTCATTTAGGTGCATATATATTTTTGATTTAGAGTTTTCTCTGGATATATGCTCAGGAGTGGGATTACTGGATTATATGGTATTATAGCTCTGTTTTTAGTTAAGGAAGCTCCATATTATTCTCCATAATATTTGTACCAATTTATTTTCCCACCAAAAGTGTAGGAGGGTCCCCTTTTTTCTACACCCTCTCCAACATATATTTTTTGTAGAATTTTTGATGAGGGCCATTCTAAGTGGTGAAAAGTATTTAAATTGTGAAGTTTCCAGTTCACCTGATAATGATGGAAACAATATCCCCAAGTATAAGATATGCTTTTCAAAATTCATACAGGTTTACATACTGCTATGTCTTTTAATGGTCAATAGTGCAGGATACAATAATTTGACCTTAACATTAATTGGAATGTTTTTCACAAGAATTTCCTGGACATTTCAAGTAAGAGCCATTATTATAAAAAGAATCAAGTGGAAGTTTCTGAAAATGTCCTTGTAGCCAAGATATTAAATCAGATGCTAAATAAATATTGCAAAAACTATTTTCCAAGGGGCCATCATTGTCTCTATAGTTTAAGGGATTATAATACAATTATCAGTACCAGCTCCAGGTTCCATGCCAGCAGATTATATTCTTAAATCCCAGGTAAATAATCTTATTGATGTTTAATATTAATCATTTTTGCATTTATGGTTTTATATCAGAAAACATACAGCCAATATACAAACAAGAAAAAAATTGGCAAAAAGAAACATAAACAAGCATTCATACTGCAAATGTATTAAGTAATCCATCACAATATTTTGTATGATATAAAAATATCCAAATTGGGATTAAAGTTAAAGAAAATTTAAAAATTAAAATTAAAGTTAAAAAAGTTAAAAAAAAAACCCACTGAGCCACCAGGGAATAGTCCAATATGAAATTTAGAAAATTCATATATAGAGAATAATATCTCAAAGGATAAGTGTCAAAATATGAATGCAGCTATTTTTAGGTATTTCAGATTATATTTTATATTTACCATTGGTTTTCATCTATTCATCATAAATATTTCTAGAAAAATTAAGATAAATTATTAAAATATAAACTGCAATTTATTACACAAGTGTAATGCATTAATGCTTTAAAGAGTCAGGCTGAAAATATTTTTACAAAACATGCCACATGCAAAAATTGTCCAATGTGCATCTTAAATGAGTTTGTGTTTAATAGGATGTATTAATACATAATTGAATAGAACAGCTATAAAAATATTTTTTAAATACCCTAAATATTTTTTTAGTATTAAGAATACCCAAAATTTCCTATCCTAATTAAATATTTCCTTATCCTAATTAAAAAAAGAATTCAACATTTGGTTTCAATGTAACTTGATATATATCCAGTTATCCATTCATTAATTTTCTTTATGCTTCCTAATTTCTATATATCTCTTGTATATTATTAGATGAGAAACTTTAACTATTTTAGATAACCTCAGATGACTTGCCTTAAGAAATACAACTCCATCAGAAGAAAGTATAGAAAGTTTTGTACTATTTATTAAAAAAATTTTTTTAAGCTGTTAATAAAAATTCAACAGAGCACCAAGTTTATCAGTGATTGAATAAAATGCTTAGAACTTTAAGATAGTGTTCCCATTATCTCTAGAAAGGTTTAGCATAGGATATCATTAGATTATCCAATCTGCAAAGAAGACAGTCCAGCTTCCAGCATTCTTCTAGTAATGTAGACAAGCAATTATTCCCAAATGCTAATGAGGGTTAGACTTTACTGCTTTCAATATGCTTATAGAAGGAGTTTACTCTCTTGACTATACTCTCAGCTATATTAGGTATGTGACAGTAATTTGAAAAGACAAAGTGAATATCTTATTAAATTTAACATAGTGCTGTAACTGTTAAATTGGTTTTATAAAGTGGCCAGATGTCAAGCTTTTCTTAAAGTGATAGGCAAGTAACTGAAATGATAATAAAAATGAAAGGAAGAGAAATCCTGTGTGATAAGAGGAGTCAGCTTGGCTATGAAAATTCAAGGTCATGTGTGCTCCTCTATGTGACAGATGCAGCCACATTCGGTGAAGACCATAGCAAGATAATGAAACGTGTAGGTGCAACAGCTTAAAAGAGGCTGGATTCAGCAGGCTTCAATAGGTTCAAGATGTAGCAAAGGTTTCCAGCACTTTTGTTGGATGGTTGAAGAATATTTTCCCAGGTCACACTGAGTATTAAAATGACAATAAAAATAATAAGGAGATGGTAGGATCCTGAGATAAAGGAAATTGTCTCCATTGACCAAGAAAATTTCCCCTGAGAGTTAGGGACAATTAATGACCAACCTAGATAGCATATTAAAAAGCAGAGACATTACTTTGTCAACAAAGGTCCGTCTAGTCACAGCTTTGGTTTATCCAGTGGTCATGTATGGATACGAGAGTTGGACTGTGAAGAAAGCTGAGCATTGAAGAATTGATGCTTGTGAACTGTGGCATTGGAGAAGACTCTTGAGAGTCCCTTGGACTGCAAGGAGATCCAACCAGTCCATTCTGAAAGAGATCATCCCTGGGATTTCTTTGGAAGGACTGATGCTAAAGCTGAAATTCCAATACTTGGCCACCTCATGTGAAGAGTTGACTCACTGGGAAAGACCCTGATGCTGGGAGGGATTGGGGGCAGGAGGAGAAGGGAATGACAGAGGATGAGATGGCTGGATGGCACCACTGACTCTATGGACATGAGTTTGAGTAGACTCCAGGAGTTGGTGATGGACAGGGAGGGCTGGTGTGCTGTGGTTCATGGGGTCGCAAAGAGTCAGACACGACTGAGTGACTAAACTTAACTGAACTGAAAGACTGTTTACTCCTGGAAAAATGCTAAAATGTGTTTATTTTAGCATGGGACTCTGAGATGAAATTTTCTCCGAAGGTAGTAGAGAAGACCAAGGCCTAGGCAAAACTTGGACCTTGGTAGTAGTAGAGAAGCCAGAAGGAGATTATAAATATTAATTAGCTGAAACAAACTTATAATTTTATTCCAAGAAGAGTACAGAGCTTTCTCTCTGTCCTGGTCTCTCTCTCTCCTTACTTTTCTACTACCTGCTGTGTGCTTAGTCACTCAGTTGTGTCCCACTCTTTGCGACCCTTTGGAATATAGCCCACCAGCCTCCTCTGTCCATGGGATTTTTCAGGCAAAAATACTGGAGTGGGTTGCCATTTCCTCCTCCAGGGAATATTTCCGACCCAGGGATCAAACCCATGTCTCCTCTGTCTCTTGCATTGCCGGAGGATTCTTTAATCATCAGGTGGCATTCTCTACCCATCAGGAAAGCCATAAACCCTTTGAAAAGAAGATAGATTGTCATGACTCAGAGATAGCTATTTTAGCCATCTTACTTATATTCTTTTCCCCATCAATTTACATTGTTTAGAGTTTTAGATCATAGGTTGGCAAACTTTTTCTGTAAAGCATTAGATGGTAAATATTTTATATTTAACAGGCCAATGCTGTTAAAATGATTTAACTCTTTTATGTGACATAAAAGCAACCATAACAGTACATAAATGAGTGGGCATGACTGTCTTCTAATAAAATGTTCTTTACAGAAATAGGTTACAAGATATAGCACAGGAATCATAGTTTGAAGTCTTTCAATTTAGAACTGGAGACTATCATTACATATGGATTAAACTGTCGTAATAAACAGATCCCTAACTACAGTAACTTATGTAAGGTATGCATCTAGTTATCTTCAATATAAATTTTTAGAGTTAAGCAGTTTGGGGCTAATCAACACCCCATACCATCCTAAAATCTGAGTCAATCACAACCTTCTTTCCCCTTAGATATGGATGTGGCTGTTTCTGATCCAGTGATTTATGAATTAATTATTTTGGTGCCTTTTACCTGATATATGATGATAGAGAAGAAACCAGATATCTACCAAAACAAACAGAGAAACAAAGCCTAAGTAAAAACAAAGAAGCAAAATCCAAATAAAACAGAAGAAAAATCTCCTCTTTTAAAAAAGAGGTCTTTTTTAAAATTTTATTATTATTATTATTATTATTTTACTTTACAATATTGTATTGGTTTTGCCATACATCACCATGAATCCACCACGGATGTACACGTGTTTCCAATCCTGAACCCCCCTTCCAACTCCCTCCCCATATCATCCCTCTGGGTCATCCCAGTGCATCAGCCCCAAGCACCCTGTATCCTGCATCGAACCTAGACTGGTGATTCGTTTCTTATATGATATTATACATGTTTCAATGCCATTCTCCCAAATCATCCCACCCTCTCTCTCTCCCACAGAGTCCAAAAGACTGTTCGATACATCTGTGTCTCTTTTGCTGTCTTGCATACAGGGTTATCATTACCATCTTTCTAAATTCCATATATATGTGTTAATATACTGTATTGGTGTTTTTCTTTCTGGCTGACTTCACTCTGTATAATTGGCTCCAGTTCGTCCACCTCATTAGAACTGATTCAAATGTATTCTTTTTAATGGCTGAGTAATACTCCATTGTGTCTATGTACCACTGCTTTCTAATCCATTCATCTGCTGATGGACATCTAGGTTGCTTCCATGTCCTGGCTATTATAAACAGTGCTGCGATGAACATTGGGGTACACGTGTCTCTTTCAATTCTGGTTTCCTTGGTGTGTATGCCCAGCAGTGGGATTGCTGGGTCATAAGGCAGTTCTATTTCCAGTTTTTTAAGGAATCTCCACACTGTTCTCCATAGTGGCTGTACTAGTTTGCATTCCCACCAACAGTGTAAGAGGGTTCCCTTTTCTTCAGACCCTCTCCAGCATTTATTGCTTGTAGACTTTTGGATCGCAGCCATTCTGACTGGCGTGATTATCAGAGAAATGCAAATCAAAACCACAATGAGAAGGTCTTAAGATAGTTGCCTTTGACTGGTACATACACAGAAGAACAATGTGAGGACGTTTTTATTCATTGTCCTTGGTAATCCTAGACTTTCCATCTGGATAAAGCTTCATTTTCTTTATTTCATGTATCACATGTGAATTGGACATTATAATCTATGACCTCCTTTGCCATATTGTATGTCTCACACTTCTGTGGGATATGGGGCCTAAAACTTTAGAAATGGAACCATTGGGTTTTACATGCTAAATTTTCTGGCATGATTGGCAGTACAATTCTTTTGCAAATTCAGAAATATTCCACTCTATCTGGTTTCAATTTTTGCTTTGTGAATGTAAACAACATAGCTCAAGATTTATTTCAACATAGGTTTTAAGCCAACATTTCCACCATCTCTGTCTTCAGTGTCAACACTATTAAGCCCCCAGTTAAAGACAATGTTGTGTGGCTACATAAGTCTGAGTAAGTTCAGTATTCAGAGTATCTGTGAACTTATATGTGCAAAATGGGAAAATTGCCCTCAGAAAAAGTGAATGCGTTCTGCTCTGGTTCTTTCCTCATTTTAGGAGTAGGAGATGGGAATTGGACCTGCCTTCTGGGTTCAGATATAAAAGCTATGCTTAGAGAAAGAGTGAGTCACCTAGCTTTAGGCTGGCACGCTTACTTCCTAACACTTACATGAGAGAGCAATAAGTGGCTGTTTTGTCTAAACCACTTAAATTTTTGGTTTATTTATTTTTACAGCCACCTAGCCTCTGCCTTAACAACAAAGACCTAGTACCTTTAGAGGTTGCAATTGTTGTTTCATAATTTCTCCACCAGCTAGTTAATAATCTGATCACTTAATATAAATAGAAGTTAAAACTGTGTTAGTAATAATCCCGGGCTAGAAATGCCAAGAGTATAACATTAGAAATACAGTCAAAAAATTAGTTTGTTATATTTGCTTATAATGTTTATAGCACCAACAATAATCTACCTCTTTTCCAAGTGGGCTTTTTATATGTAAAACTCTGAATTTGCAACAAGTCTTCTGAAAGCACTGTATGAGCCAGGAGTTTGTGCAAAATGTAAGTAATTTAATCCTTTGCTTTAAAATGATAGTAGGATTTGTATCTACCTATCTCTAATAGTCTTTAAAAATTTATTGAAGCCACAAACTATATAGACAAATACAACATGAAGGAAAATTATACTCAAGTTGTGTCCATATAAATATTGATATCTATCAAAATCACATCTTCCTAATCATACTAGTATTTACAACTAATTCTGTTGAGCATTATCTATATGTTGTTTTCTGTAGTAAATAGAAGATAATTTTGAAAGGAAAGAGACTAAGTTCAAGCTCATACAGCTACAAAGGGGAAGAGCTGAGATTTAAATTTTTAACATTTGAGATATGAAAAATTTCAGTTGATTCCATCAGGGAAGTGACAACCAGAAAGCATGATAGTTCTCATCTTAAAAGAATTTATGAAGATTAGCTATTTTTTCATTCAGATTTGATGATTACAAGTTTATTAGTATAGCTGATCCAAGTTGCAAAAGTGTTTTCTCACCAAATTCAGTATTGAAGTTTCTCTGGGTATCTCCAATTTTAGTTAATAATAAAAAGCTCCTACTAAGCATTTTCCTGTTTTCCCTCACATGATCTTTACATTTAAATGGTGTATATGAGATCCTGTGTTGATTAAAAAGGCAGTCAATAGTGTCACTTCTCTATATCCTGAGTTCTATTTCTCCATCAAAGACCAGTGATTTACATTATATTCAGCCAAAGAATATGCTTTAAAAACATCAAGCAATGAGTGTGGTAGTGAGCATGACCTGTAAGTACACAGAGGTCAGACTGTGTGACATTAACATGAGAATGAAACCAAGTCCTCTTCTGAAATTTATCAAGTGTATTCAAGAGTAAGTCAATAGGTGAGCTCTCCAGTAGGCATACTGATATTCCAAGATAGGTCACAGACCAGTTGCCAGGAAAATTGGAGATGAATGTAGGTACCTAGAAAACTAAAAGAAGTTATTTACCTCGGGTTTTAAGATATTTGTAAAAAATGAATTATTACTATGCACCAATAAATGATCTGTATCTCATTCATATTATCCCTTTTCTCTGGATTTCTCAGCTTAGAGGAAGAATTTTGGAACAGCTGTGAGAAATTGGGCAATTGAAAGTATATTCTATAGCTTAAGGCTGGGTCCTGGTAGCTCAGATGGTAAAGAAACCGCCCACAATGCAGGAGGCCCGGGTTTGATCCCTAGATCAGGAATGGGTACCCATTCCAGTATTCTTACCTGCAAATATCCACAGACAGAGGAGCCTGGCGGGCTATAGTCCATGCAGTAGTAAACAGCTGGACTTGACTGAGTGACTAACAGAGAGTGAGAGAGTGAATTCCACCCAAAATGCACCTCCAGCTGAATGAAGGGAAAGACTGACTCTTTTCTTGAATTTTGGAGGAGTCTTATCTCTTGAGGGTATATATTTGCTTTATTTTCAAATAACTGTCTCCTATTACATTTTGATGAATTTTCCTTTCTTACTGGGAAGGGATCAAGATATTTTGGCTCCATTTCATAATTCTGTCACCTGGTGGTAATAGAACAGCCTTGTTTCAGTAGTTATTTTGTTATTATCATGTAAAGATTTTCATATAAATATTCAGTTGTTTTCATTTTTAAGAATTTATTCTCAACTCCATTCAAAGTCTTTTCTGTCCCTCTACCTGAGGGCAGGTTGTTTCTCTGCTTGTGGCTTTCTGAGTTGAGTTCTGCTCTGGCTTTCAGACACTTCCTCCCTCTCTCTTTTCTATGTATGGGCCCCAGTATAGGGCTCAAGGATCAGGGAGAGGGGTTAGACCAAAACCAAGGCCTACTGTCATGCCAGTAAGAGCCTCACTATGATTCAGTCTGTCTGTTTTTACTGATCATTAGCCGTCTGCTTGTGTGGTGGTCTTCACATGGTTATGTCTTTGGAATATGTCACCAAGTTGGGTGTGCCTTTACTTAACTCAGTAGCTGCCTAGCAGCCCACAGCTCCTTCTCCTCTGCTTAGCCCACTATTCTTAGTGTGAAGTTATGGGTGCAAATGAAGATTTTGTTCACTCAACCTTGAGCCTCAGATACAAGGTGAATAACCCACCATTTTCTCCCCAGGCACACAAAAACCACTTCCCCTTCTAACACTCTGGCACAGACTGCTTCAGAATTTACTATACCAAGGTGGACACTACTCTTTCATTCAAATATATGCTCTGATTTTCCCCATAGTGGAGAAGAATTAATAAGTATCAAAGCCATAATGCTACCTGTCAGAATATTCCCAGAAACAATTTCTATCCCCTCTGCTCTTATTTGGATGCCAGAGGGGTCTGAGTAAGCATCAAGCTGGAGAATAAGGTGCCGATATCACTTTTTGCAAGTACCCTTAGTCTTTGCAAATGATTTTGGGAGTTACTTGTCTTTAAGTCTCTCAAACATGGACCTTGCACTCCCTAAGAGGCTGCAAACTTTCTCAGCCATCTACTTGTACTAGCTGGAGGGCAGAGGCAGAAGCTAGGAGCTGAGTTATTAATGCTCTCAATTAACTTTGAGGAAAATTTACTGATCTCGCCTACTTCCTGGTGTTTTCACCTTAGACTGTTGGGTACTTAGCAATTTTGTCCTCAGCTTTGATCTATGGCATCAATTCAAGAACAACAGGAAAAATTCCATTTGATATTCTTGAAGATCTTATTAGCTAATTTGAGAGAGAATCTTCATATGATTCACTCATTCTGCTAGTTATTCTAGATGGTCAGAAGAAATAGATGTTTATTTGCTCCTTCTAATACCGCAAAAGGAAAATCCTTTTGTTCTACAGAGCATGTACAGCTTTTTGATTAGGAGGGAGTACAGACCTATGCTCTTCAAATGTAACTGAAGGAAGAGGAGGAGAGTAGTACCAGTCACTATAATGAGTACAAAAGGAAAGAGCCATTCTGTTGATAGCTGAGAGAGACTGAATTTTTAAAACCAAGTCATAAAATGTCAGCACTGGAAAGGATTTTAGAGGTCACATAGGTCAAGTCTGATTTTATGCTGAAAAAAAAGCAAGATCCAGAGTGAAGGGAGAAAGTGCTGAAGCTTCCTCAGCTATTTTGAAAAAATAACAACTGAAAAAAAAAAAAAAAAAGCAAGATCCAGAGTGAAGGGAGGATGTGCTGAAGCTTCCTCAGCTATTTTGAAAAAAACAACAATGTCAGATTGTCTGACAACAAATGATTTACACAGAATTTATTAAGCTGTTTAGTCAAATAGTTGGGACAGAGAGAGATAAGTCCATGCACATTTTACTGGAGTAACACACTCATAAGATAAGAAAAATATCATGCATTTGTTGACATCAACATTGAATACCATCCAGTCAGAAGGGTTCCTTTTAGTGCAACTGCCAGTCTGTTATCCTACCTGGCCTTTCAGGTTTAGTGATGGAGCCTCACTGAATCATTTGAAAGTATGTATCATGTGTATTTCGTATTATGAGATCTTCATTTACTGAGTATGCATGCCCAGTGGGACTCATCTTCACTAAGTCACAACAGTCAAAGATATCAAAAGGCTGGCAGTGAGAGAAAGCAGTTGCCTAACTGGAAATACTACCCAACACCAGAAAAGCTTCAAATGACATAGATCAGGGGAAAAGAGAATGTAAGGTCTTTGTAAAATGGAGGCATATGCTAATTTTTCTTAAAGTATGAATTTGAAATCATCCTTTTAAACACTTTGGCATAACTTAGATTTGCTTTCTTTTCTTATCCTCCTCATTTTCCCCATAAGGAATAAACCTCATTCAGAATTAGTATCAATGTATATGTAAGCTCTTGGAAATAATTATTTAGTCATATGCCATGTCAGGAAAAATGGCTGACTTTGAGATGGAATCTTTTATATTGGTTGGAGTCTGCTTCAAATAAAAACTGTGTGTTAATGAGCTGACATTTCCATCACCCTGAAGAGATGCTGTAATTAGCTATCTAAAAACAGTGGTGCAGTTATGCAATTGTAGTTATTTTTAATTGCTTTATTCCTAATGAGGAAGCTTTTTGGATTAACTCGCTACATTTGTAGTAGGTGAAGAAAACATCTTGATAAAAATAGTGTTCTCAAATATTTGTCTCTATCCCCAGATAAGTAAAAGAACATTTTTTCCTTCTTTTTATCTTGTGAATCAAAGGTAGTCTTCAATCTTCACTTGGCTATTTAATCAATTTGCTATTTATTAGGGAAACAAGTGGGGAGCCCTGCTCAGCAGTTTGGCAGTGACCTCATATGACTTATAGGACTTCCCTGGTGGCTCAGAAGGTAAAGCGTCTGCCTGAAATGAGGGAGACTTGGGTTTGATCCCTAGGTTGGGAAGATCCCCTGGAGAAGGAAATGACAACCCACTCCAGTACTCTAGCCTGGAAGATTCCATGGACGGAGGAGCCTGGCAGGCTACAGTCCATGGGGTCACAAAGAGTCTGACATGACTGAGTGATTTCACTTTCATGCTTTCCTAAGAGCTTCCCAGGTGGCTCAGTGGTAAAGCATATACTTGCCAATGCAGGAGACATGAGTTCGAACCCTGAGTTGAAAAGATCCTGCTGGAGAAGGAAATGGCAACCCACTCCAGTATTCTTGCCTTGAAATCACATAGACAGAGGAGCCTAGTGGGCTATAGTCCATGGGATAGCAAAAGAGTCAGATATGATTTAGTGACTTGTTCGTTGTTGTTGTCCAGTTTCCCAGTCGTGTGGGTGACCCTATGGACTGCAGAATGCCAGCCTCTCTGTCCATCACCATCTCCTGTAGTTTGCCCTAGTTCATGTTCATTGCATTGGCGATGCCATCAAGCCTTCTCATCCTCTGATGCCCTCTTATCCTTCTGCCGTCAATTTTTCCCAGCATCAGAGACTTTTCTAGTGAGCTGTCTGAGGCGAGAATACTGGAGTGGATTGACATTCCCTATGCCAGGGGATCTTCCTGACCCACAGATTGAACCTACATCTCTTGTATATTCTGTACTGGCAGGCAGATTCTTTACTTCTGTGCAACGTGGGAAGCCATAGCCATGGGTAGAAGACAAAAAACTCTCAGGGCTGAGTGGTAGCATCCCACAGAGCAACATAATTTGCCAGATGCACTCTTGTGGTAGAAAAAAATATTTTGTTGTCCTTCCCAATTTCTAAGGATTTGCCACCCAAGGCATGACTGCCCTGGTGTTATATGTATCAAGTTTAAAACTGCATGTGAAGGAGGATTTACTGACAAAACCACATTCCTTATCACGATGACTGTTCTCAGACAGTAAAGCGTCTGTCTGCAATACAGGAGACCCAGGTTCGATCCCTGGGTTGGGAAGATCCCCTGGAGAAGGCAATGGCAGCCCACTCCAGTATTCTTGCCTGGAAAATCCCATGGGTGGCAGAGCCTGGTAGGCTACTGTCCATGGGGTCGCAAAGAGTCAGACACGACTGAGTGACTTCACTCACTCACTCACAAAATCAATCCAATACTGAGTAAACCATAATAAATGTGTTCAGGGTCCTATTAGAAATGGTTTACATTTGCCAAACTATTTTCTTAAACTTTGGAAAAATTTATGCAATAAAACACCCTAACAAATCATGTACTTTGGGTTCTCTATTTTATAAGTTGGGAAACCGTAGCAAAGGGAAACTTGGAGACATGCACAGGCAAACCAGCAACTGGAGAACTGCTAAGAAACTCCAGAAGTTCCATTTCCCAGTTGCCATAGTTTCTCCCACAACATAGATAGTATGAAACATGGTAAGGTGAAGGTGTTATAGTTAAATGAATGTGATGTAGATAGGACTGCAAGAGGTGAAAGCACCTCTTTTACTAATTTTTAAAACCATTTAGGGAATTCTCTAGTCCTCCACTGGTTAGGACTCAGCTTTCATCACCAAGGGCCCAGGTTCAATCCTTGATGGGGGAACTAGGATCCTACAAGCTGTGTGGCATGGTCAAAAAGAAAAAAAATTAAAAGGTTAAAAATATATAAAGATAAAAAGACTAAGCCCTTTCTCATTTTAAATACAGAAACACTTTAATTCCAATTGTGTCTTAAGCAAAACTAAAATAATTGCAAAACATGATTTTCATCACTGTGACATGCATAACTAGAACGTAAGCTCTAATAATTACTATAAATATGTTGATATAAATCCCTTCTTATAGGACAACTGATAAACAGGAAAAGCAAAAAGAAAAAAGATTATTCAATGATAAGTGCTTATATTTCTATCAAAAACTTCAATTCCTCACGTCTCGGTTTCACATACTGAAATTAACTACAAATTCAGACATATAAAGAAAGGGATGTGCTCTATGAAATCAGAAATAGGAGCCTTGTTTATTTTTAATTAGCTATCAAATTGACAAATGGAATTGCCTTCCATTCATAGGATCACTCTGGAATAAAAGTGAATAAACCAAACACAAAATAAGTCTGTTGCATCAGTGAACAAAAATTTTCAACAAATCTGTGGAAAACACCATGTTAATGGGAGCTAGGTAGCAGACAAAATGAAGGAGAAATGACTCTAGGCTAGATTGTGGTAGAAAATGACTGCAGAGGCAATGGGAACGAGCCTGCCAGACAGAAGGATTTAGCATATATATACGCACACATCAATAATCACACACACACAAACACACACACACACACGTTAAAAAATATATCATTCATCTAAGCTTGTAACCCAATTCATTATTTCTATATTTCATGTTTTTATTTTTTGTGCCTGGTCTTTTTAAATTATTACTTCCTATTGAATATTGAACTTTCTATTTTGATGCATCTACCTAGAATCTAAAAATTTAGAAGGAAGCAAATATTTTATTGCAGAAAAAAATCATTCATTTTTAAATACTTGCATATCTATAAACGCTTTTTCGTTTGTTCACACATGAACTACATTGAGGCTTCCTTATCAGCCCAGATTTTCTAAATACTAGAGGTTATACCATTTTCTTCCAATGTTTGAATGTTATACATCAGTCTTCAATCAGCCTGTTTTCTGGGTAAGATATTTTGTTGGTACCTCTGAATGTTCTTTTTTCTTTTTATTATTGAAGAATTGTTAGATTATTCTTAGATTATCCTTTGGTTTTGAAAGTTAAGTATGTGCATACTCATAGATCTCTTTTGATAAAATTTACTTGTAACATTATGTGCCCATGTCAGACATAATTTTTTTATGTAGAAGGAGATTTTTGTCCTATTGTGTATTAAATCATTTCATTTGTCTGATTCTCTATTCCTGAGACACTATATATTCTAGGTCTTAAAATATACTATTTGTCCTCATATAGTACCTCTTTTCCTAAAAATTCCACTTTTTTAGATTTTTCTCTTTTCTGAAAGTATTTGTGAAGTTGTTCTCTGCTTACGTATTTTATTTTTTGTTCTATTAAGTAGTTTACTTTTTCATACGGTAGAGTATATTAATGTTGACATCTTACACTTATAATATTTTTTATTATTTGATAAAAATACTGCTTTTTGTATCTTATTCAGAACAGAGGTTACGGTTTTTCACTATCATTCTTCCTTAGACCACCTGGTATCAGTACAAAAGAGAGGCCAAGGAAAACTTGTTCTTTAAATAGTCGCTGAAAATTACCTGATAAAAAAATAAGATACATTCGTATAAACAGACCCACAATTAAACATCCCTCATAAAGAGGTAAGAAGTTGAGTATAAGGGGAGAAAGAGGACATAGTAAGAGATGAAAAAGTGGTAGATATAAAGTTCTAGCTCTGTTTGGTGTAGTAATCCCCATGATAGTCATCTTCCATATATAGAAATAAACATTTCTTTCCTTAATCTTGCAGTTTTCTTTCCCAGCATAGAGATTTCATATAAATCATGGTAAGAAACTGGGAGATGTCTTATGTACTTATTCTCATGTTATCATCTTATCTAGAATTTGCTTCTTTTAAGAAAAGTGAGGGTCTTTCTTGGTGGTCCAGTGGTTAAGAATCCATCTTCCAATTCAGGGGACATGGGTTCAATCCCCATTTCGGGAACTAAGATCCCACATGCCTTGGGGCAACTAAGACCTGGGGAGGTAAAAAATAAATACATACTTTAAAAAAAAAAAAGGGAAAATGATGAACTGTTTTTTTTGTTGTTGTTGTTGGGTGGAGGGTAGTCACATAAAAGGGAAAGGATACCCACCAGGTATTCTTGTCTGGAGAATTCCATGGACAGAGGAGCCTGGTGGGCTATAGTCCATGGGATTGCAAAGAGTCGGACACAACTGAGCAACTAACACTTCTACATTTTCACATAAAAACCATGCTAGCAGTTCAAGTTTAGGTGTCTCAAAATAATGTACTGCAACTTACATGAGTGCAGCAGAGTTTGTGTTCATCTCTCTTTATATATGGCCTATTTATTATCTTGACTGTGTGAACACAGTGAGCAATCTGCTTCTGTGATGGTGGGCTGCTTATGAGATAACTCATTTGTAAATACAGCAACAGTGGCAAAGTCACATCAGCCTTTCTTGCCAGTCAAATCTATAAATATCTCTGGCATTCTGGAGAATGAGACTCCTGAACATACCACTGTGGAGTGTTGACAGAAAATCCAGATTGCTACCCAAACTGTAAGGAATACGAATGAAGGATATTCTGTCTGGTTGTGCTGGAAAGGAAAAAAGCATGTAATATAACAAGTATCAGTGAATGAAAAGAATGAAAACATAAAACAATTTGAACTAGTTTAATGCTGACTCAGATTGTAGTAGCGCAAAATGCAGTGAGACAAGCATGTTTAATTAGCAAATTAATGTCGTGGATTTGAGACTTGAGGCAACACACATAAAATTTGAGAATTATTAGATTCCACTGGTGGGGTGGCTTGGCAATTCACATTCATATGGGCATATGAATTTATATTCTCAATATTTACTACTGTCACTGCTTGTTGTGTTTAATTTCTATTAAAGTATGCATTTGGATGAAATTAGTGTATTCCATTTGTAAAGATGTACTAAAAATGTGCTCATTACAATATATATCAATGATTTGTTTATATATAAAAATGCAATTGTATACCTTTGAGACTTTTCACTATTTCTGGCTTTCTGAAGGTTTTGCTTTATGCATTGTTTAACGATTACACTTCAATAACTGTATTCAGTTCAGTTCAGTTCAGTTCAGTCGAGTCACTTAGTTGTGCCTGACTTTTTGCAACCCCATGAATTGCAGCACGCCAGGCCTCCCTGTCTATCACCATCTCCCGGAGTTCACTCAAACTCACGCCCATCAAATCGGTGATGCCATCCAGCCATCTCATCCTCAGTCGTCCCTTTCTCCTACTGCCCTCAATCCCTCCCAGCATCAGAGTCTTTTCCAATGAGTCAACTCTTCACATGAGGTGGCCAAAGTACTGGAATTTCAGCTTTAACATAATTCCTTCCAAAGAACACCCAAGAGTGATCTCCTTTAGCATAGACTAGTTGGATCTTCTTGCAGTCCATGGGACTCTCAAGAGTCTTCTCCAACACCACAGTTCAAAAGCATCAGTTCTTCAGCCCTCAGCTTTCTTCACAGTCCAACTCTCACATCCATACATGACCATTGGAAACTGTATTAGGGTTCTCTAAAGAAACAGAACCAATAGGCTATATGTATCCTGAAAGATAATGCTGTGAAAGTGCTACACTAAACATGCCAGCAAATTTGGAAAACTCAACAGTGGCCACAGGACTGGAAAAGGTCAGTTTTCATTCCAATCCCAAAGAAAGGCAATGCCAAAGAATGCTGAAACTAAACAATTGCACTCATCTCACACACTAGGAAAGTAATGCTCAAAATTCTCCAAGCCAGGCTTCAGCAATACATGAACTGTGGACTTCCAGATGTTCAAGCTGGCTTTCGAAAAGGCAGAGGAACCAGAGATCAAATTGCCAACATCCGCTGGATCATGGAAAAAGCAAGAGAGTTCCAGAAAAACATCTATTTCTTCTTTATTGACTATGCCAAAGCCTTTGACTGTGTGGATCACAATAAACTGTGGAAAATTCTGAAAGAGATGGGAATACCAGACCACCTAGTCTGCCTCTTGAGAAACCTATATGCAGGTCAGGAAGCAACAGTTAGAACTGGACATGGAAAAACAGACTGGTTCCAAATCGGAAAAGGAGTACATCAAGGCTGTATATTGTCACCCTGCTTATTTAACTTACATGGAGACTACATCATGAGAAACGCTGGGCTGGAAGAGGCACAAGCTGAATCAAGATTGCTGGGAGAAATATCAATAACCTCAGATATGCGGATGACACCACCCTTATGGCAGAAAGTGAAGAGGAACTAAAAAGCCTCTTGATGAAAGAGAAAGAGGAGAGTGAAAAAGTTGGCTTAAAGCTCAACATTCAGAAAATGAAGATCATGGCATCCAGTCCCATCACTTCATGGGAAATAGATGGGGAAACAGTGGAAACAGTGTCAGACTTTAATTTTTGGGGCTCCAAAATCACTGCAGATGGTGACTGCAGCCATGAAATTAAAAGACGCTTACTCCTTGGAAGAAAAGTTACGACCAACCTAGATAGCATATTCAAAAGCAGACACATTACTTTGCCAACCAAGGTCCATCTATTGAAGGCTATGGTTTTTCCAGTGGTCATGTATGGATGTGAGAGTTGGACTGTGAAGAAAGCTGAGCACCAAAGAATCGATGCTTTTGAACTGTGGTGTTGGAGAAGACTCTTGCGGGTCCCTTGGACTGCAAGGAGATCCAACCAGTCCATTCTGAAGGAGATCAACCCTGGGATTTCTTTGGAAGGAATGATGCTGAAGCTGAAACTCCAGTACTTTGGCCACCTCATGCGAAGAGTTAACTCATTGGAAAAGACTTTGATGCTGGGAGGGATTGGGGGCAGGAGGAGAAGGGGACGACCGAGGATGAGATGGCTGGATGGCATCACTGACTCGATGGATGTAAGTCTGAGTGAACTCTGGGATTTAGTGATGGACAGGGAGGCCTGGTGTTGCTGCGATTCATGGTGTCGCAAAGAGTCAGACACGACTGAGCAACTGAACTGAACTGAACTGAGATATATAGAGATTTATTATGAAGGACTGGTTTATCTGATTTTGGAAGCATAAAGTCCCAAGATCTGTTATCTGAAAGCTGGAGGCCCAGGAAAGTGGTGGTGTACTTCAGGTGTAAATTCAAAGACCTGAGACAAATTGAAAGATGAATGTCCTAGCTAAAGCAGAAAGAGCAGATTTGTCCTTCCGGTGCATTTTGTTTTATTCAAGGTTTGGATGGTACCCACCCTTATAGGTGAGGGTGAACTTTACACAGTCTACCAATTCAAATGCTAATCTTTTCATAAAACACATCCAGAAATATTTATAGATAGAGATATTTTTACCAGCTATCTGAGCATCCATTAACATCTATTAGGTAGAATAGAAACATAAAATTAACTATCACAACAATGAAAAGTTAAGAAAGTGTGTCATTTTGTTGTTACTTATATTTAAATGGGGGCTTCCCTGGTGGCTTAGAAGATGAGGAATCCATCTGCAATTCAGGAGACCTGGGTTCAGTCCCTGGGTTGGGAAGATCCCCTGGAGAATGGAATGGCAACCCACTTCAGCAGTCTTGCCTGGAAAATTCTATGAACAGAGGAGCCTGGTGGATTACAGTCCATGGGGCTCCAAAGGGTCAGATATGACTGTGCAACTTTCACACTAAAAAAAAAAATCACATTTTTCTTCTTTATCCTTATTTTAAAATATAGCTCTCTTATCTATCAGTGCAGATCAGAGGAGGAGTGAGAGGAGGGAAAGCAATAGAAATATTTGAAACACTTTATGTTAACTGACCACTTATTAGGTGTCAGAACATATGCTGGATTCTATATATTGACTACATTCTTTACTCTTCAACAATCTTACTATTTTAAAGCATCTGAGTTAAGTTTTAGAAATATGACTTAGCTCCGAAACCAGAATTTTGTTTTTAACCACTGTGATATTCTAACGGGTAGACACTCCATACTAAGAGAACCACTTGAACTGCATAACCATATTTTTGTATTGTCTAATATTTAAATTAGTTTGTCTATTCATTTTATACATATTAAATTTCATCCATAGGCCAGACCTGTGCTAGAACCAATGGATATCATGAACCAGATAACATGATATCCATCTTCATGGTGCTTAAAGGCCATTATATTTAATTTCATATTATTCATTCATTTGCTTATCTTCCTTTTGCCAATTTACTAATTTATTCAAGACATATATTACTGAACATCTTTCATGTTTCAAGCACTATGCTAGAGAAATGAAATACAAGGCAAAATCCCTTTTGCTCAAGAATTTCAAAGTCCAGTGATGCCGATAGACAAACTGACGATTTTTTTTTAAAGAAAGCAGTGTGTGCTGTGGTAGGGATGCAGAAACTATTATATTAGGAGGAGTCCTTATCGGCTCAGAGAAGACTGCTCAAAAAAAAAAAAATAGGAAATAGGTAAGAGAATTGAGACTTGAATGGTGATGAGAAATTAGTCACACAAGTCTAGGAGAGGTGAAAATTGACAGGATGTTTCAGGCAGAATAAATAATATGTGCACATATATAGGGACAAGGGCAAGAGGTATCATTAGAATGATATGGCTTGAAGTAAGACGTGTGAGGGAGAGAGGTTCAAGTCTTAAAGAGATTTTGAACCAAAATAACAAATTTGTCCTTGGAATGACAGAGACAACTGATTTATATTACTAAAGGGAAAGATATGATCAGCTCTGCGTCATTGAAGTCACTGAGGAGGCTGGATTATATTCAAGGAATGGGGTGTATGTTGAGAGCAGACTGGAGTTCTAGAGACAGGGAAGGGACCTATTGCAATTAAATGGAGTGAAAGAGGACAAGGTTTTAAAGACACTTCAATTAATTTATTGTTCATGCCATTTCACTGGGCCTAAAACAGACATAGATAAACAGTCTGACATGGAAATAAATCAAGAAAATGTTTAAACTGCATCTGGCAATGCTGATTGCATTTATCCAATTGAATATATATGTGCATAATATTGCCCTATTGTTTTGGGCTTTAAAAGACAAAACCATTAGATCAGTCATTTGTTTTATGAAGACATCTTTAATTCAGTAAGTGGTGCTTTGCTGATTTCTTTTTTGGATTTGGAGGAAAACAAAATAAAACTTTTTTCAAAATACTTATAAAATATGTGAAGGTAAATTTGTAATTGCTGAAGCATTGAGTTGAGTTAAACTAGTAGGGGACAATTTGTAGACCAGTTTGAAGTATGTCAAATTATCATATCTTATTTGAAAATATTTATGGAAAAATCACATATTTGCCATCGCTTTATGAAATCATTCCATTATTCTGCTATATTTAACAATTTTATTTCTATAACTATTCTCATATTAATATAAAAATGAGAAATTCTTATTAGAACCTAGTTGTTCTAGCAGGCATCAGATATGTGCATGGCTCGATCTCTGCCTCATCATTAATTGGGAGCTCACTCTATGACACCCGTGCAGTAAGCAAAGTCTTTTCCTCATGGAACTCACATGTGGAGCTGAAATAAGACAATAAAAAAACATGTCAGAAAAAATATCTCCAACAGGGACCAGTGCTACTTAGGAAATCAAGCAAGTGTATAGGTAGTGAGTAGTCAGATTTGGGGAGATTTTAGTTAAAGTTTTCAGGAAGCCTTCCTGGGGGAAGTGCTATTGAAGCTAGGAAGTAAATGACAGAGTGGTAACCATGCCTCTATCTGAGGAACGTTCCAGATGGAGAGAATGGTCATAGCCCTTATGAAGAAAGAACAAATCATTGGTTGTAGCAGGGAAAGCAAGAGAGAACCTAAGTAGGAAAGTGTAAAGATAGGAAAGCCAGGGACACTTGAAATAGGAGAGAGAGCAAGACCATGTAAGACCTTCTAGGCTGATTTTATTTTGATTGCAATGGGAAAATTTTAGCAAGGGAAACTTGGCTCAATGTGCCCCATGCTGATTTCTCTGGATCTGGTCTTACAATGCCAGCCTTCAGATCTAACTGGTGTGAAATTGTGAACAAATTCCAGGAGAGCTACCCTTCTTCATGACCAAAGGGTATTTACTGTGATCTTTAGTTTGGGTAGCTTAGAGATTAGATAGATAGGAAGTAAGTTCTGCCAAGTTATTTTGCTCCAAATAATTTCAAATTATATATAAAATACAAATATTTTATTTTAGAGTATGTGTATAAGCATACTATATTTCCAAATTATTTTTAGCATGGTGATTTTTATCCTTAATTGTTTTATCACTAAATCAATTCTCAAATCTTTTACTCATATATGTTTTAATTGAATCTCATCACAAGCTCAGGATACTATAGAAGATCTTCATAGGTGGAAAGGGAAAGAAAACTCTGCTTCTCTTTTGCATTCTTATCTGCTTGTCACCTGTCAAAAGACAACCTTGTACTTTTGAGCCAGAGGAACTCAAATGAGGAGCAAGCCTCACCAATCCCATTCAAGTCTTCATGCGAGGGTGGTTCTTGTTCCTACTTACAGGACACACTCCTACACATGCAGTTTTAAACTTGATACATAAAATAACACCAGTGCAATCATGCCTTGGGCAACAACCTTTAGAGAGCAGGAAGGACATCAAAACATTTTTTCTACCACAAGGGTGCAGCTGTCCATTTATGTTGCTCCTGAGGCTCTACCACTCAGCCCTGGCAGTTTTGTCTCGCTACCTGTGATTATGGCTTCCCATGTCACCCAGTAGTAAAGAATCCTGCCAATGCAGGAGCTATTAGAGATGTGGGTTCAATCCATGGGTCAGAAAGATCCCAAGGAGTAGGAAATGGCAATCCACTCTTGTATTCTTGCCTGAGAAATCCCATAGACAGAGGAGCCTGGTGGGCTACAGTCCATGGGATTGCAGAGTCAAATGCAACTGAGTAAACACACATATACCTGTGATTATATGATAGTTCTTACCGACAGAGGAACAGCAGCATGGGGAAAGGAGTAGTCAATATTCGTTTTCTGTTTGTGTTTTTGGTGCTCATTTTCACTATTTCCTTGTGTACAAAATTGTAGAGTGTGTGCTGGCCTGAGTGTATGTGGTCTCCCTGTTAAAGACAAGTTGAAAGATGTTGATACCCCTCAGACAGAGAAAATTTGTTAAATCCTTTCACTGGGTGCTCAATCAGAAAATGACAACAGTCATCAAATTAAACATGTCCTAATTACTTTCGCTATTATAAGTTGACAATTTAACATATATTTTTGTGACTCTAAGCTAAGTGATAATTGGTTCGTTTTCCATAGTCCAGACTCAGCAACTCAGAAAATGCTAAAGAACCATCTTAAAAAAAGAGCTGTGCAAATGTTTTTACCCTATTATTTCCCCCATATTTGCAAATAATAAAAAATGCAGGTACCATATTATCATCATTATTGCTATTATTCATATATTAATGTATATATACAGTCACAACCATATATCATGTAATGATCATTAAAATATGAAATATCTTTTTTTATAAAATATATTTATTCAGCATCTTACTAATTAGTTTTAAAGTGACCAAAACAATAAAAACATACATGAAAAGAGCTACTGATTTGACCTTTTGCTCATTCAGTAAATAGAGGTTGATTTTCAGAATAGTTCTTATAAGTTTGAATATTGAGGTTTTTCAAAAAAAATTTTTCCATTTAGGTAAACTATGTACAGTTATTTCCTTTCTTAGAAATCATAACTGACTAGACATTTGCCAATATGATAATAAGGAAAGGAAGTTGCAAACTGTTATTTTCCATGCCCCACTGGGAATCCTATGTTTTATGAATGAATCAGGGAAAACAATGAATTCTGAAGATATAGCTGGTATGCTGTTAGTCTCAGTCAAATAAATCAAAACTTATGCTTTCCATGGAAAGAAAGTGATGAGATCTATTGAATGTAACATGGAATTTTGTTTCTGTTTTGTATTTTGTTGCTAAATACAAGAATAATATGTTTAAGGAATGCATGGGAGTATATTTTTGACTTATCAGAATTATAATAATTGTTGCATTCTGTAAAAAGTCTTTAAATTTAATCAGATTGAGATTACTGTTACTTCTATATTGAAATAATGGAAATAAAATGTACTCATCTAGAAATGTTGATGAGAGTACCTTGGTCAAGAAATTATTCCTAGACATATGAGACTCAGAAAGGGATTAAAATGCTTCTGCAGCCATTTAGTTGTAAGTGGTAGAATGAACTGAGAACATAATGCCTCCTCAGTAGAGGCAGCAATGCCTTAACAATTACTGCATTTCATGGAGCCACTGTTAATTATCTGGATGGTGTAAGCCTCCCCTCATGACGATAAAATTATAATGAGAAAAATCTTCATATAAGTTAAGTAAAGAGTAACCAGAGGTGAAGCGGTAACACATTATCTTGGCAGTTTGATCTGAGAAAAAGAAGTGGATGGGAGTTCGTGCAACAAATGGAAGTTGGTATAATAAACAGGTTTCAGGTCATGGATGAAATCGATAACTGATGGAATCTGGATTTAGGTTTTGCTGTTTGTCTTTTTGTCCTACTGGTTGGTTTAGTTATTCTTAGTGCAAATAAATCAGTTGTTCTAAATCAACTTTGATCATCTCCACAATTGTCAGCATGTCCCTTAGAGGAAACTTCCAGTGGAAAAAGACAAAACTGGTTTGTGGGGGGGGGGGGGGGGGGGGGGTTGGGGTGGGAGGACGTTGCTGAAAATTCTAGTAATTGTAGTAGCCTGCACTCTATAAGCGGCTCCCTACCTCTCATTATGATCAGAGGAGGCTGAGCTCATTCTGTGGGAGTAGATCACCGGGTTGAACCTCAGAGCTGCTAGCTTAAAAAAATCTAACAATATATAGCATTCGTTATTAAAAGTTGTTGAAGAAGGGAAAACATTTACAAAATTAAAATCTATAATATTTCATGTATTGTATCATTTTTAAATCATAGACTATTTGGTGTTGTAGTTACTGTTGTTCAGTCACTAAGTCATGTATGAGTCTTTGCAACCAAATGGACTGTAGCACTTCAAGCTCCCTTATCATCCACTATCTCATAGAGTTGACACAAATTCATGTCCACTGAGTTGGTGATGCTATCTAACTATCTCATCCTCTGCTGCCTACTTCTTTTGCCTTCAATCTTTCCCAGTATCAGAGTCTTTTCTGATGAGTCAGCTCTTTGCAACAGGTGGCTAAAGTATTGGAGCTTCAGCTTCAGCATCAGTCCTTCCAATGAATATTTAGAGTTGATTTCCTTTAGGATTAACTGCTTTGATCTCCTGCTATCTAAGGGATTCTCAAGAGTCTTCTCCAGCATCACAGTTTGAAAGCACAATTCTTCAGCACTCAGCCTTCTTTATGGTCCAACTCTTACATCAATACATGACTACTGAAAACACAATACCTTTGACTGGATGGACCTTTGTCAGCAAAGGAGCATCATTGCTTTTTAATATGCTGTCTAGGTTTGCCATTACTCTCCTTTCAAGGAGCAAACATCTATTAATTTCATGGATGCGGTCATCATCTGTGGTGATTTTGGACCCCAAGAAAAGAAAATCTGTCACTGTTTCCACTTTTTCCCCTGCTATTTGCCATGAAGTGATGGGACCAAATGCCATGATCTTAGTTTTTTGAATGTTGAGTTTCAAGCCAACTTTTTCAGTCTCCAGTTTTACCCTCATCAAGAGACTCTGGTTCCTCTTCACTTTCTGCCATTAAAGTGGTATGTCACCTGTATATATAAGGTTTTTTATATTTCTCCTGGAAATCTTAATTCAGCTTGTGATTCTTCCAGCCCAGCATTTTACATGATGTACTCTGCATATAAGTTAAATAAGCAAGGTGACAATATACAGCTTTGATATACTCCTTACCAATTTGTAACCTGTCACTTGTTCATTGTCTGGTTCTAACCATTGTTTCTTGGCCTGCATACAGGTTTCTTAGGAGACTGGGAAGGTGATCTGGTACTCCCATTTTTGTACGAATTTTTCGCAGTTTATGTGATCCACACAGTCAAAAGTTTAGTGTAATCAATGAAGCAGAAGTAGATGTTTTTCTGGAATGCCCTTGCTTTCTCCGTGATCCAATGAGTGCTGGCAATTTGATTTCTGTTTCTTCCACATTTTCTAAACCCAGCTTGTACATCTGGAAGTTCTCAGTTCATGACCTGCTGAAGCCTAGTTTGAAAGATTTGGATCATAACCTTGCTAATTTATGAAATGAGCACAATTGAAGGGTTGTTTGAACATTCTTTGGCACTGCCCTTCTTTGAGATTAGAATAAAAACTCACCTTTTCCAGTCTCGTGGCTACTGCTGAGTTTTCTAAACTTGCTGACAAATTGAAGACATCACTTTATCAGCATTATATTTTAGGATTTTAGGTTGCTCAACTGGGAATCCATCACCTCCACTAGCTTTGTTTGTACTAACGCTTCCTACTGCCCACTTGACTTTACATTCCAGGATGTCCTAGGTGAGTGACCACACCATCGTGGTTATCTGGGTCATTAAGATCTTTTTTGTGTAGTTTTTGTGTATTCTTTCCACCTCTTCTTGATCACTATTGTTTCTCTGAGGTCCCTACTGTTTCTGTCCTTTATCGTGCCCATCCTTGCCTGAAATGTTCCCTTGGTATCTCCACTTTTCTTGAAGAGATCTCTAGCCTTTCCCATTCCATTATTTTCCTCTATTTCATTGCCTTGTTTATTTAAGAAGACCTTTTATCTCTTCTTGCTATTCTCTGGAACTCTGCATTCAGTTGGGTGTATCTTTCCCTTTGTCCATTGCCTTTGTCTTTTTTTTTTTCCCCTCAGCTGTTTGTAAATCCTCCTCAGACAACTACTTTGTGTTCTTGCATTTATTTTTCTTTGGGAAGATTTTGGTCACTGCTTCCTGTACAATGTTACAAACCTCCATCCATTGTTCTTTAGGCACTTCGTCTACTGAATCTAATCCTTTGAATCTATTCATCACTTTCACTTTACAATCATAAGGAATTTGATTTAGGTCATGCCTGAATGGCCCAGTGGTTTTCTCTTCTTTCTTCAAATTAACCCTGAATTTTGCTATGGGAAGGTCATAATCTGATCCACAATTAGCTCCAGGTCTTATTTTTACTGACTGTATAGAGCTTCTTTATCTTTAGCAGCAAAAAATACAATCAATCTGATTTTGGTATTGACCATCTGGTGATGTCCATGTGTAAAGTTGTTTCTTGGGTTGTTGGAAAAGGGTTTTTGCTATGAGTAATGTGTTCTCTTGAGAAAACACTGTTAGCCAATGCCCTGGTCCATTCTGTACTCCAAGGCCAGGCTTGCCTATTATTCTGGGTATCTTTTGACTTCCTAATTTTATATTCCTATCACTTATGATGAAAAAGACATTGTTTTTATGGTGCCAGTTCTAAAAGATGTTTTAGGTCTTCACAGAACCAGTCAACTTTCAGCTTCTTCAACATCAGTGGTTGGGACATAGACTTGCATTATTGTGATATTGAATGGTTTACCTTGTAAATAAACTAAAAGCATTGGGTTGTTTCTGAGGCTGTACCCTGGTACTGCATTTCAGACTCTTTTGTTGCCTATAAGGGCTATCCCATTTCTTCTAAGGGATTCTTGCCCACAATATTTGACTAAATGGTCTTCTGCAATAAGTTCTCCCATTCTTGTCCATTTTAGTTCTCTGATTCCTAAGATGTCGATAATCAGTCTTACCATCTCCTGCTTGACCACATCCAATTTGCCTTGGTTTATGGCCCTAACATTTCAGGTTCTTGTGCAATACAGTTCTGTACAGCATCAGACTTTACTTTCACCACCAGACACTTTCACAACTCAGTGCCATTTCTGCTTTGGCCCAGCTGCTTTATTCTTTCTAGAGCTTTTAGTAATTATGTTCCAATCTTCCCCAGTAGCATATTGGACACCTTCCAGCCTGGTGAGGCTCATATTTCAGTGTCACATATTTTTGCCTTTTCATGCTGTTCATGGAGTTCTCTAGGCAATAATACTGGAGTGAGTGGCCATTTCCTCCTTCATTAGACCACATTTTTTTTTTTTTTTCAGAACTCTTCACTATGACCCATCTTTCTTGGGTGGGCCTGCCTGGCTTATCTCATAGCTTCATTGAGCTAAGCAAGCCCCTTTACCATGACAAGACAGTGATCAATTAAGGGGGTTAGAATATTTAGAAATACCCTTTTTTTAAAAAAAATTTCAGAATACCATGATTTTTCACTGTTTAAGTCTTCAAAAGAAAATGCACATTGAGCCTCATACTGCTGGGGAGATGTCTTATTGACAATAAATCACATTGCTTTGAAGTCATAATGTACATTGCTGTTGCTCATGTATGAAAGGAATAATTTAAAAAAATGGTTTTATTGGAGTTACACACATATCAGTAGAAATTATGGGGGAGATCCCATGTTTTGAAGCTCAGTATTAATTAGAACCATGAAAGCATGTCCTCTCTCAAGTCATTTTTACTAGAAAGTAATAAATATATTCCTTACTTCAAACACAAGCTAAATTCTTGATGAGGTTAATTTTCTTCACTACATTAAATCCTCTGTAAATGATCTAAAGTCACTGCTCTCTGACAGCAGTTCAGTAGTTTATGTCAGTGATCACAGTCCAGTTCCTAGTATTAATGTGTCCACATCATGAAAGCTGTCAGGAAAATTGATATTAATGAGAACCCTTGCTAGAAAACCCAGGACAAAGGCCAAGTGAAAACTCTATGGACAATGAACTCTGTCTTAACTTCAATAGACTGTACCTTCTTATCAAATTAAAATTCACCGATACAAAGATTTTGTGAACACATACATTTGATAAACTAGATTTAAATCTATAGTGTCAGAGGCTTACATTTCTCATGGCACATTCAACACAGACATTAATCAGTATACACGTAACCAAAATAATTAAACTTCTAGGGTTACAGGAACAAGGGATGATAAGAACACTTTGGAATACAGGTAGAATGTGATATAAACAGGTAACCTCTTATGACCACCTCACAGACATGTACAGTGTAAAACTCCAAGGAGTGAATGGAAACTTGCCTCTTTTTATACAAATTGTTAAGGAAATAAATTACCAGGCACACAAATATATATATTTTATGTATGTATCATATATATATACATACATATATATGTATATATGTATACACACACACATATATACATCAATTTACTTTTTCCACAGATACCAAAATACATACTTAGGCATTCTTCTGCAGGGTTTTAAGTGTGTTCCAGGCTTCCCAAGTAGGCTTTTAGAAATCAGTTGTCCTATAAATATAAGTGAAATTATCTCCATGACAACCTAACTACCATAGTTAACATGAAAAGATGATTTCAAGTTCTAAAATATTTTTAATTTATTTCATTTAATTTATTGAAGTGTAATTGATTATAATGTCATATTAGTTTCACACATACAGCACCATTACTCAGAATATCTATCAGTTCAGTTCAGTTCAGTATCTCAGTCATGTCCAACTTCCCAGCATGCCAGACTTCCCTGTCCATCACCAACTCCTGGAGTTTATTCAAACTCATGTCCATAGAGTTGGTGATGCTATCTAACCATCTCATCCTCTGTTGTCCCTTTCTCCTCCTGCCTTCAGTCTTTCCCAACATCAGGATCTTTTCCAATGAATCAGTTCTTCAAAACAGGTGGCCAAAGTCTTGGAGTTTCAGCTTCAACATCAGTCCTTCCAGTGAACACTCAGGATTGATTTCCTTTAGAATGCACTCGTTGGACCTTCTTGCAGTCCAAGGGACTCCTGAAAGTCTTCTCCAACACCACAGTTCAAAAGCTTCAATTGTCTGGTGCTCACCTTTCTTTATAGCCCAATTCTCACATCCAAACAAAACTACTGGAAAAACCATAGCTTTGACTAGATGGACATTTGTGGGCAAAGTAATGTCTCTGCTTTTTAATATTCTGCCTAGGTTGGTCATAATTTTTCTACCAAGGAGTAAGCATCTTTTAATTTCATGGCTGCAATCACCATCTGCAGTGATTTGGAGCCCAGGAAAATAAAGTCAGCTACTGTTTCCACTGTTTCCCCATCTATTTGCCATGAAGTGATGGGACCAGATGCCATGATCTTCATTTTCTGAATGTTGAGTTTTAAGCCAGCTTTTTCACTCTCCTCTTCCACTTTCATCAAGAGGCTTTTTAGTTCTTCTTCACTTTCTGCAATAAGGGTGGTGTCATCCGCATATCTGAGGCTATTGATATTTCTCCTGGCAATCTTGACTCCAGCTTTTGCTTCATCCAGTCCAGCGTTTCTCATGATGTACTCTGCATATAAGTTAAATAAGCAGGGTGACAAGATACAACCTTGACATACTCCCTTCCATATTTGGAACCAGTCTGTTGTTCCATGTCCAGTTCTAACTGTTGATTCCTGACCTGCATACAGATTTCTCAGGAGGCAGGTCAGGTGGTCTGGTATTCCCATCTCTTTCAGAATTTTCACAGTTTATTGTGATCCACACAGTCAAAGATTTTGGCATAGTCAAAGAAGCAGAAATAGATGTTTTTCTGGAACTCTCTCGCTTTTTTGATGATCCAACAGATGTTGGCAATTTGATCTCTGGTTCCTTTGCCTTTTCTAAAACCATCTTGAACATCTGTAAGTTCACAGTTCATATATTGTTGAAGCCTGGATTGGAGAATTTTGAGCATTACTTCACTAGCATGTGTGGTAGTTTGAGCATTCTTTGGCATTGCCTTTCTTTGGGATTGGAATGAAAACTGACCTTTTCCAGTCCTGTGGCCACTGCTGAGTTTCCAAATTTGCTGGAATATTGAGTGCAGCACTGTCACAGCATCATCTTTTAGGATTTGAAATGCCTCAACTGGAATTCCACCACCTCCGCTAGTTTTGTTTGTAGTGATGCTTCCTAAGGCCCACTTGACTTCACATTCCAGGGTGTCTGACTCTGGGTGAGTGGTCACACCACAGTGATTATCTGGGTCATAAAGATCTTTTTTGTACAGTTCTTCTGTGTATTCTTGCACCTCTTCTTAATATCTTCTGCTTTTGTTGGGTCCACACCATTTCTGTCCTTTATTGAGCCCATCTTTGCATGAAATGTTCCTTTGGTATCTCTAATTTTCTTGAAGAGATTTCTAGTCTTTCCCATTCTATTGTTTTCCTCTATTTCTTTGCACTGATCACTGAGGAAGACTTTCTTATCTCTCTGTGGTATTCTTTGGAACTCTGCATTCAAATGGGTATATCTTTCCTTTTCTCCTTTGCTTTCACTTCCCTTCTTTTCACAGCTATTTATAAGGCCTCCCCAGACAGCCATTTTGCTTTTTTGCATTTCTTTTTCTTGGGGATGGTCTTGATTCCTGTCCTGGACAATGTCATGACCTTATGTCCATAGTTCATCAGACATTCTATTAGATCTAATCCCTTAAATCTATTTCTCACTTCCACTGTATAATTGCAAGGAATATTATTTAGGTCATAGCTGAATGGTCTAGTTGTTTTCCCTACTTTCTTCAATTTAAGTCTGAATTTGGCAACAAGGAGTTCATGATCCGAGCAACAGTCAGTTCCCGGTCTTGTTTTTGCTGACTGTATACAGCTTCTCTGGAGAAGGCAATGGCACCCCACTTCAGTACTCTTGCCTGGAAAATCCTATGGACGGAGGAGTCTGGTAGGCTGCAGTCCATGGGGTCGCTGAGTGGGATACGACTGAGCGACTTCAATTTCACTTTTCACTTTCCACTTTCATGCATTGGAGAAGGAAATGGCCACTCACTCCAGTGTTTTTGCCTGGAGAATCCCAGGGACGTGGGAGCCTGGTGGGCTGCCATCTATGGGGTCGCACAGAGTTGGACACGACTGAAGTGACTTAGCAGCAGCAGCATACAGCTTCTCCATTATTGGCTTCAAAGAATATAATCAATCTGATTTTGGTGTTGGTCATCTGGTGATGTCCATGTGTAGAATCTTCTCTTGTGTTGTTGGAAGAGGGTGTTGGCTATGACTATTGTGTTCCCTTGGCAAAACTCTATTAGCCTTTGCCTTGCTTCATTGCGTACTACAAGGCCAAATTTGCCGGTTACTCCAGGTGTTTCTTGACTTCCTTATTTTGCATTCCAGTCCCCTATAATGAAAAGGACATGTTTTGGGGGGTGTTAGTTCTAAAAGATCTTATAGGTCTTCATAGAACCACTCAACTTTAGTTTCTTCAGCATTACTGGTCGGGGCATAGATTTGGATTACTGTGATATTGAGTGGTTTGCCTTGGAAATGAACAGAGATCATTCTGTTGTTTTTGAGGTTGCTTATATATATATATATTTTTCCTGATTATTTTCCCCTATAGGTTATTACAAAATACTGAGTGTAGTTCCCTATGCTGTACAGTAGGTCCTGTTAGTTATTTTTCTTACATATAATAGTGTGTACATGTTAATTCCAGCCTCCTAATTTATCTCTCCTTCTTAGAGTTCTAAAGTGTTTTAAAATGCACATTAGGTAAATAATATCCTTATAAGGATTATGTATATTAGTTCTGCCTTTCAATATTATAAAAATGTCATCAATCTGTTTTTCCATGAGTAATTTATTTACCATCTGTTTATGACTGTACCTTGTATATGTGTTTTTTCAAAGTGTTGTGGTAGCTGAACCATAAAATTATGGAATTGCAGGTGACTATTTCTGATTGGAGTGTGAGGGGGCTTGACCATCACAGAGCTGTAAAAGAGAACCCTTAAATGTTTATTTGCACAAGATGTTGTTAGAAAAAATTAATATAGTTCACATGAATAAAATATTTGTCAAGTATAATTTACATTAAATCAATAAAAATCCTAGAACAGTGTTCAAGTTTTTAGGGATAATTTACTGTAAAAGAGTTGTCTATTACTAAAGATATTTTTATGTATAATCTTAAAATATTTTAAGATTATCCATGTTTTAAGACATTTTGGGAAATTCTGCACTGTGTTTTTCCAAGCTATGCCATTTCAATATGCTCCAGGCTCCCTACTCTGGTATTTCATAAAAATGAGTGATCTATATAAGACTTTTCAACTTTCCCTATTGTTGACTATTAGTCTCCTGCCAGTATTTAGCCTTAGATGGAGTTTACCATCAGCTTTGGGCTGCACTCCCAAGCAACTGGACTCTGGGAAGACCCAGGACCGGCATGTTGGGGGCTGCTACTGGCTTCACACCATCCACGGGCTGAGCCTTGATCAGAAGGACTTGGGCCCCCCAAAAGTAGCCGCTGGGGTGGCTTTTGTGTGAGCTCCTGACTCGTGCACATGTTAGACTACTTGGTCCCTGTTTCAAAACTGTATATATAAAACTAGTCTCACTATATGTAAATCCTTTCCAAAATTATACTCTGGTTTTTGGTTTACTGCTTATTTAACTTATATGCGGAGTACATCATGAGAAACACTGGGCTAGAAGAAGCACAAGCTGGAATCAAGATTGCTGGGAGAAATATCAATAACCTCAGATATACAGATGACACCACCCTTATGGCAGAAAGTGAAGAGGAGCTAAAAAGCCTCTTGATGAAAGTGAAAGAGGAGAGTGAAAAAGTTGGCTTAAAACTCAACATTCAGAAAACGAAGATCATGGCATCTGGTCCCATCACTTCATGGCAAATAGATGGGGAAACAGTGGAAACAGTGGCAGACTTTATTGTTTTGGCCTCCAAAATCACTGCAGATGGTGATTGCAGCCATGAAATTAAAAGGTGCTTACTCCTTGGAAGGAAAGTTATGACCAACCTATATAGCATATTGAAAAGCAGAGATATTACTTTGCCAACAAAGGTCTGTCTAGTGAAGGCTATGGTTTTTCCAGTGGTCATGAGTGTATGTGAGAGTTGGACTGTGAGGAAAGCTGAGCACTGAAGAATTGATGCTTTTGAAGTGTGATGTTGGAGAAGACTTTGAGACTCCCTTGGACTGCAAGGAGATCCAACTAGTCCATGCTAAAGGAGATCAGTCCTGGATGTGGTTGACTCATTGGAAAAGACTCTGATGCTGGGAGGGATTGGGGGCAGGAGGAGAAGGGGACGACAGAGGATGAGATGGCTGGATGGCATCACTGACTCGATGGACATGAGTTTGAGTGAACTGCAGGAGTTGGTGTTGGACAGGGAGGCCTGGCATGCTGTGAATCATAGGGTCACAAAAAGTCAGACACGACTGAGCGACTGAACTGAACTGAACTGAATATAGTTAAATTTTTTTTCTAATTGGGTTTTGAAGCGTTATATTTATTAATATTTAGGGTAAGTATTCTTTATTCAGGCTCCTCTTTTATAAAGCATTTACCCTCAGGAATATTCATATAAGATCCTTAAAATCTGTGAATTTAACAGTTTCCTTTATTTCTAGACATTAATAGGTAGAAAATGAAGGTAAGACAGGCCCTAAAATGAAGGGAAACTACACAAAAAGTAGAAATAGGACTTCCAAAGTATTGAGAATACTACTTATTTTGAAATATTTTTTTTTAATTTCATAAACAAAGTTTTGAGAAACTGAATAGTCACTCTTGAAAATTACAGAAGTTCTCAAGGGAAGAAAGTAACTGGTTTCACTCACAACTTTTGTAGTCTTCTGACTGAAAATTTCATTTTTGATTCTCCCAGTCTTTTAAATTCTTTGGCCATTAGACAGAATATATACTTTTTCTGATTTTACTTTCCAATCTAAACAGAACAAGAAAACACTGGGTATAATGATATTTCAGCCTTTCAGTATACTGTGTAGTTTGGTTATTATAAATCTCAATGACATACATAAAGACATTTCTGAAGTGATGAATTGCTTTCTGAGGACAAGTGCAAATAACAAGTGTCTTTAAATTTGGAAGTAAGTCTGCTCTCTCTCTATTTGTTATCCTCAATCTATGTCAAAGTGACTCAAGTTCAGTTTCCATTTAAAAAACATTTTAGGAAACAAATCACATCAACTTGATGAGATTTCTTTTTACTGCATACTACTGTTTTTCAAAATTAAGAATTGCCTGTCTTGACACTAAGGCATTCATGATGATTAACTTGGCTGTTTACTCAATTATTTCTTTCTAAAATTAGAAACTTCAGAGTGCTTTTATATTTAAATGACTAGCACTCCAGTAGTACTGCTGATCAATCATTTCAAGCTAATGATTAAAAACAGTAAACATTCTCCTGCTTTCCATAGCTACTCTAAATACTATGTCAAACACAGTAGGTTCTATTTATTGTCACCACATCTAAACTTGGACCATGAAGGCAACAGAGATTAAATACTGTTCAGGGCATTTATATTTTTCCCTTAATATCTGCTCTGAATGGTTTTAGAAAATGTCTTTTTCTCAATGGAAATATTTTATTTAGAATGTTTTGTTCTTTTGGGATTTGTTATCCCCTGGAAAAAGGTTTCATACTTTGAAAAGATGAATTTTCAAGTTTCTCTACAGAAGAGGAAGGATACCAATTTCCTAAATAGTTCCAGAGGCACTTAATTATTAATGGAAAATAACGTGTGTAGAAAACACAGTGAAGAGTCTATGCTTCTCATTGTAGATGCTGTCACTTAGACATATACAATTAATTTATTTTAATTAAAATTTGAATCCATTAATTCAACCCAAAAATAATAATAGAGGTTTGTTTCAGTTCAGTTCAGTTCCTCAGTCGTGTCTGACTCTTTGCGACCCCATGAATCGCAGCATGCCAGGCCTCCCTGTCCATCACCAACTCCTGGAGTTCACCCAAACTCACATCCATTGAGTCAGTGATGCCATCCAGCCATCTCATTCTCTGTTGTCCCCTTCTCCTCCTGCCCTCAATCCCTCCCACCATCAGGGTCTTTCCAATGAGTCAACTCTTTGCATGAGGTGGCCAAAGTATTGGAGTTTCAGCTTCAGCATCAGTCCTTAAAATGAACATCCAGGACTGATCTCCTTTAGCATGGACTAGTTGGATCTCCTTGCAGTCCAAGGGATGTTTAAAAGATACAAAATAACAATGAGCTACCTGGCTTGCACAATAAATTTCTCAATAGATTGTTTCATTATATTATAGCCTCCTAGGTCCTTATAACTTAATAGGACTCACTTCTGAGCAATTTCTTAATACTAATATGGAGTCAGAACATGCGATGTACATTATTTATTCATTGGCTACCTGGTTTTTCCCAATTCCAGTTCCTGGTTCCTTTGCTTTTTCCCACCATATTGACACTTGACTAATTCGGGGCTCAGTCATTCTAGGTCTCCTCTACCTACACCCTTTCCCAAGGTGATCTCACTTCATCTCATAGTTTTATATACCAACCAGCTCTCACTTTACAACCCCTATATTCAATTTATAGCTCAATATGCTTTTCTGGTACTTGTCCTTCAACTTTTAAGTGTTCTCTATAAGTAAAGTTATTAGCTGTTTTTCTGTGGTATAGGCTGTGGAGATGATCTATTAGTTTGTCAATTGTCTTTTGACTTTATTTTCACCAGGCATTGTATAATATTATCAAATTTATCACTTTTACTGAAGCTGGATTTTTTGAGTCAGAGTTAGACAGGTTATGCCAAGGTTAAAGAGTAATTCACTCAGGTTTCTTCCATCACTTGTACAGTTTTATTTTTGCTTTGTGATCCCTTATTCATTTAAAACTTATTCTCATGTATGATGTGAGATATGGGTCAAATTTTATCTATATGGCTAACACAGTTTTTTCAGCATTATTCAGTAAAAAGTCCATCTTTACTCAGGTGGTTTATAAACTATATATATGTATGTTCTGAGGTTCATTTCTAGAATTCTGTTTCAAAAGATATGTTTCTTTGTTAGTTGGCACCTCATAACTTTAATTTTCGAGGTAGTATAGTATGTTTTAATGTAGGACAAGATAGCCCCACTCAGAGATTTTTTCTCAAATATTATTAAATATTCTTTCTTTTTGTGATTTTTAATGTTACTTTTATTTTATTTAAGTCAAGAAGTCAGGTTACATTTTTCCCCAGCTTTATTGAGTCATAATTGACACATAACATTGTGTAAGTTTAAGGTGTACAAGGTGATAATCTGATATATACATACATATTGTGAAAAGATTATAATAAGGTAATAAAGTTAGTTAACATATCCATCATCTTATGTTGTTATAATATCTTTTTGTGTGTATGCTGAGAACTTTTAAGATCTACTCTCTCAGCAACTTTCAAGTATTCAATACAGTATTAACTTTAGTCAGCATGGCATATGTTAGATCACCAGAACTACTCATTTATAACTAGAAGTCTGATTTGAACTTTTTGGCTACACTGACTTATTTCCCTACCCTTATGCCTACCCTGCTCCTGGCAACTATCTATCTATTCTATGTATTTATGAATTTCTTTTTTTCATATTCCACATATACATGAGATCAAATAATATTTGGCTTTCTTTGACTTATTTCAATCAGCATAGTGATCTCAAGTTTCATCCATATTGTTGCAAATGGCAAGATTTCCTTTTCTTTTATGGTGGAATAATATTCCATTGTGTGTGTGTGTGTATATATATATATATATATGTGTGTGTGTGTGTGTGTGTGTGTATATGTATGTATGTGTGTACACACCATATCTTCTTTAAACTGATTCATCTAAAGATGGACACATGGTTATTTCATATTTTGGCTATTGTGAATCTTTATGCAGTACACATGGGAGTACACAAATCTCTTTGATATTTTGTGTTTATTTCCTTCATATATTTACCCAGAAGTAGACTTGCTGGATCATATAGTAGTTCCACTTTTAATTTTTTGAGGAATCTTTATACTGTTTTCCACAGTGACTGCATCAATTTACATTCCAACCAATATGGATTCCATTTTCTCCACATCCTCACCAATGTTATTCCTTGTCTTTTTGATGATAGTCAGTCTAACAGGTGAGCTGATATCTTATTGAGGTTGTAGTTTGTGTTTCACTGATGAGTGATGTTGGGCACATTTTTATGTATTTTTTGGTTATTTGTATGTGTTCTTTGGGAAAAACTGATCAGTTTCTCTGTCCATTTCTTAATCAGATTTGTTTTCCCTTACTCTAAAGCAGTATGAAGGCCTGTGTATTTTGGATAGTAACGTGTTTTGTAAATTGTAAATACTTTCTTCCATTGCCTAGGTTACCTTTTCATTTTATGAACTGATTCCTTTGCTGTGCAGAAGCTATTTAATTTGATATAGCCCCACGTGTTTGTTTTTGCTTTGGTTGTCTGTACTTGGTATCATAGCCGAGAAATCACTGCCAAGATGAATGTCAAGAACTCCTTCCTTCTTTTCTAGGAGATTTGCATATCCAGGCCTTACATTTAATTCTTTACCCATTTAGAATTATTTTTGTGTGTAAGATAAAAACAGGAGTCCTGTTTCATTCTTTTGCACATGGTTGTCCAGTTTTCCCAACAGGATGCAGTGAAGACTTCCTTTCTGTCAAATTATACCACACTACTATATATAAAATAGGTAGCTTTTAAGGATCTACTGCATTTCACAGGGAAATCTACTCAATACTCTCCAATGACCTATATGAGAAAACAATCTAAAACTAAGTGGATATATGTATATGTATAATAGATTCACTTTTTACTGTACACCTGAAACTTACACAATATTACAAATCAACTATAATTAAAATTTTTTTCAATAAGTAAACCTTTACTTAATCTATACATTCAGTGTAACAAAAGGAAAATATACATACAAAAACAAAACCACTGTCTTAACTACAATAAAAAATTATGCCACAAAGATATAATAAATATCAAAGTAATGTGATACTGATATGAAAACATACACACTACTTGAGGTTTTTGTGGTTCAGTGCAAATTTTAGAATTATTTTTCCTATTTCTGTGAAACAGGACAATGAAATCTTGATAGAGATTACATTATATCTACAGGTAGATTTGGGTAGTCTGAACTTTGTAACAGTATTGATTTTTCTGATCCATGAACATGGGATATCTTTCCATTTGTTTCTATTTTCTTCAGTTTCTTTCATCACTGCCTTCTAGTTTTAGTATACAGAACTTTAACCTCCTTGGTTATATTCATTCCTAGATATTTTATTGTTTTCGATGTTGTTGAAAATGGAATTGTTTTCCTTATTTTTTCAGATAATCTGTTAATAGCGCATAGAAATACAAGTGATTTTTATGTGTTGACTTTATATTCTGAAACTTTACTAAATTTGTTTACTAGTTTCAACAGGTTTTTTTTTTTGGTGGAGTTTTTTACAGTTTTATATACATATGTATATTATATATTATATAATATATAATATTATGTGTTCTATATGTACAATCATATCATCTGCAAACAGATACAATTTTACTTCCTTTCTGATTTGATGCCATTTCTTTTTCTTACCTGATTACTCTGGTTAGAACATCCAGTACCATGTTGAATAGGAGTTCTAAGATGGGGAACCATTGTACTATTTCCAAACTTAGAGGTAAAACTTTCAACTGTTTTGCCTTAGTGTAAAATATTAGCTGTTTGGGTTTGTTATGTATTTATTATATGCCTTTATATTTTTATCATGATAACATGTTTGAATTTTATCAGAATGTTTCTTCTGCGTTTATTTAGTTGATCATATGATTTATTTTTCATTCTATAATTACTGATTTGGCTCTGTTGAACCATCCCTGCATCCTAGGGCTAAATCCCTCATGATCATGGTATATGATCATTTTAATCTATTATTGATTTCAACTGCTAGTATTAGGTTGAGAATTTTGATGTGTATATTCATGATGCATGTTGGCCTGTGTTTTTCTTTTCTTGTAATATACTTATTTGGTTTTTATCAAAGTAACACTGGCTTCTTAAAGTTAGTTTAGATGTGTTCCCTCGCTTCAAATTTTTGAAGAATTTGAGAAAGATTGACATTAATTCTTTAAAAACGTAGTAGAATTCTCCAGTGAGACCACTTAGTCCTGGACTTTTCTTTTCAGATGGTTTAGATTACTGGTTAAGTCTCCTTACTCATCATTGACATGTTCAGATTTTCTGTTTCTTCAAGATTCAGTCTAGGAAGGCTATGTGTTTCTAGAAATTTGTCAGTTTATTTTAGGTTGTCCATTTTGTTGTCGTATCATTATACATGGCAGCCTCTAATGATCCTTTAAATTTGTTTGTATAAATTGTAATGTGTTCTCTTTTATTTATAGCTTTATTCGAGTTCACTTTTTTTTCTGACTAGCTAAAGGTGTGCCAATTTAATCTTCTCAAAGAACCACTTTTTAGTTTTGTTAATCTTTTTATTGTTTTTTCTAGTCTCAATTTTATTTACTTCTGCTTTAATCATTCTTTCTTACCTTCTGCTAACTTTAGGCTTAGTTCGTTCTTGGTTTATTTTTAGTTTCTTTAAAAAAATTTTTTAATTTATTTTTTATTAGAGGATAATTGTTTTACAGTTTACTGGTTTCTGCTGTACAACAATTCAAATGAGTCATAATTATATATATAAATGTATCTATCCTCTCCTTTCTGAGCTTCCCACCTGCCTCCCATCCCATCCCTCCAGGTAGTCACAAGACGGCAACCTGGACTCCCTGTGTTATATACCATCTTTGCACTAATTACTTATTTTACACATTAGCAAGTATATACTTCAGTGCTGCTTTCTCAGTTCATCCTGCAGTCTCCTTCTCCCACTGTGTCCACATGTCCATTCTGTACATCTGTGTCTCCATTCCATCAGTACCATTTTTCTAGATTCCATATATATGCATTAATAAGCAATGCTTGTTTTTCTCTTTCTAACTTACTTCACTCTGTATAATAGGCTCTAGATTCATCTACCTCATTAGAACTGACTCAAAATTATTTCTTTTATCACCGAGTAATATTCCATAGTATATATGTACCACATCTTCTCTACCCATTCCTCTGTTAATGGACATCTGGGTTGCTTCTGGGTGCTCATTATTGTAAACAGTGCTGCAATGGACATTGGGTTACATGTGTCTTTTAGAATTGTGGTTTTCTCAGGGTATTTGCCCAGTAGTGGGATTTCCCTGGTGGTTCAAACGGTAAAGAATCTGCCTGCATTGCTGGAGACCTTTCTTCAATCCCTGAGTCAGGAAGACGTCCTAGAGAAAGGAATGGCTACCCACTCCAGTATTCTTGCCTGGATAATTCCATGGACAGAGGCCATAGTCCATAGGGTCTCAGAGTTGGATACAACTGAGCGACTTATACCTTCCCTTTTTTCATGGTAGTTTTTTTTTCTTCTGAGTCAAGAAATCTTCATACTATTCTCCTTAGTAGCTGTATCAATTTACATTCCCATCAACAGTGCGGGAGCATTCCCTTTTCTCCACATCCTCTCCAGCGTTTATTGCTTTTAGTTTTGTTTTGGTGTGAGGTGATACCTTATTGTAGTTTTGATTTGCATTTCTCTGATAATGAGCAACTTTGATCATCTTTTCATGAGTTTATTGGCCATCTGTGTATCTTCCTTGGAGAAATGTCTGTTTAGATCTTCTACCCATTTTTTGACTGGACTGTTTGTTTTTCTGATATTGAGCTGTATGCACTGTTTATATATTTTAGAGATTAATCCTTTGTCAGTTGCTTCATTTGCAATTACTTTTTCCCATTCCGATGGTTGTCTTTTAAACTTGTTTATTGTTTCCTTTGCTGTGCCAAAATGTTTAAGTTTAATTAGGTCCCATTTGTTTATTTTTGTTTTTATTTCCATTACTCTAGGAGGTAGGTCAAAGAGGATCTTGCTGTGGTTTATGTCAGAGTATACTGCCTATGTTTTCCTCTAAGAGCTTTATAGTTTCTGACCGTATATTTAAGTCTTTAATCCATTCTGTTTATTTTTGTGTATGGAGTTAGGAAATGGTCTATTTTGGTGGGTAAAGTTAGTTTGTGTATTTGAATACTTCCTTTTTTCTTAATGTATGTAACTATTCAGGCAGGGATGTAGGTTTTGCTCTGAGATCAGACCAGGTTTTGCCTTGAAGTTGGGCAGGACTACTGGCTTCATGATCAGGTAAGTTGCTGCCTGTGCACTGCTGTTGGGTGAGGTCACTGGCCAGGCTTTCTGGTTAAGCAGTGCCTCCATCTATCTGTATCCTTTAGTTGAGTGGGACTGGAGACTGTTCTGTGGTTGGGCAGTGGCACTGTCTGTGTTTCCTGGCCAGTTGAAGCTACAGGATATACTCCACAGCTGGGTTGTGTGGCTATGCTTTCTGTCTGGATGAAGTTGCATTCTGCATTCCACAATGGGAACAAGGCATAGGCTGGGCTCCAAGGCTGCCCAGGATCACTGTTCAGTCTCTCTGGTTAGGCAGGGCCAGAGGCTATGCTCAACAGTTGAGATTTACTGCCTTGGGTTCCTGTCCAAGTGAGGCTGTAGCACTGGCTCTACAGCTGCCTGGGTTTTCTGACATTGCTTCCTGCTGAGTGAATCTGGAGGCTATGCTCAGCAGTTGGAGGTGGTGGTAGTTGTGAATTTGTTCCCCTGCCCAGACAGGCCAAAGAATGTGCTTCTTTGTTATCAGGCATCTGTACTGAAGCTGGGAACACTGCTTGGTCACTCCAATAACCAAGAAAGTGATCAGCCATGATCTGAGTGGTCATGGTCTATAAGCTCCTGTCCAACAGTGGTCTAGGCCTAAGGATTCCCTTAATGATCTCCACTTGGCAGGACCCAATTGGGCTTCCTGAGAATCCTCCCTCAATGATGGGAGAGCTGGATGTTCACCTTGGGCTCTTCTTCACCACTAGAGAAAGTTTAGATGTAGAGAAGAGCTATAGATTCACGTCTGTACTGGCCTGGGGGAGGGAAGATATGGTCAGAGTGAAGCCACTCCTCTTACTCTTCTAATTCAGTCCTTTTCTGTGGTCCAGTTGGGTGCTTCAGGGGCATCCCCACTTCTGGCATTTTCACAGGGATGTTTTCTCTGTGGATAGCTGCTAATTTGTCTTCTCATGAAGGGGACTGATGTCATGAATGATCCGTGACACCACCTTGATGATGTTATTCTTTCACTCGAACATGTTATATGTCTGTATGAATTTTTGTATTACTTTAATTCACTTCCTGGAATATTTTGTTTGCACTTTATTTGGTATTGTAGTGACTTTATATATTAAATACATATATATTTATATATATAGTATATATGCTGCTGCTAAGTTGCTTCAGTCGTGTCCAACTCTGTGCAACCCCACAGATGGCAGCCCATGAGGCTCCCCCATCCCTGGGATTTTCCAGGCAAGAGTACTGGAGTGGGGTGCCATTGCCTTCTCCAAGTATATATACATATATTATATATTTATAATATATACAAAGTATTAATATATATGTAAATATATATACATATTTATATACATTTAAATATATATCTTTATATATTAATATAATTGTCATCTTTTTAATGTGTTGTTGTTTTTGTTCAATTCTACTTTTGTGTCCTTCAGGTATATTCTAACATTTTTCACATAAGATTTGTATAGTTCTTATTAAATTCTTCTTAAATGTTTAACTTTTTGTGCCATTAAAAATTGATCATTTTCCTACCAATATGTCCTCTATTTTTTTTTAAAGAAAGTCATTAATTTTATATTTTGTCACTTGACTGAATTAAAACTAAGATCCATGTTTTATTTCAAGTGCTTCCCATTTCTCAAAGAAATGTTTCATACCATCAACGGCCATCATATTACAATAGGGTATTCAATTAGGTATGTAGTGCATGTTCAGTTCACTTCAGTCACTCAGTCGTATCTGACTCTTTGCGACCCCATGAATCGCAGCATGCCAGGCCCCCCGTCCATCACCGACTCCCAGAGTTCACTCAGACTCACGTCCATCGAGTCCGTGATGCCTTCCAGCCATCTCATCCTCTGTTGTCCCCTTCTCCTCCTGCCCCCAATCCCTCCCAGCATCAGGGTCTTTTCCAGTGAGTCAAATCTTCGCATGCGGTGGCCAAAGTACTGGAGTTTCAGCTTTAGCATCATTCCTTCCAAAGAAATTCCAGGGCTGATCTCCTTCAGAATGGACTGGTTGGATCTCCTTGCAGTCCAAGGGACCTTCAAAAGTCTTCTTCAACACCACAGTTCAAAAGCATCAATTCTTCGGTGCTCAGCCTTCTTCACAGTCCAACTCTCACATCCATACATGACCACAGGAAAAACTATAGCATGAAGAAATACTAAAGGAGAAACATTTTTAATAAAATGAAAATGTAATTTCCCAACAATGCATTATGTTTACGTCTCTAAAATTGAGAGATATTCTCTAGCATGGAGGCAGTGGTCAGAATTTCCAAGACTCTGTTTGGAAACATGTTATGCCTGACTATGAGTGGAATAGGGTAGACAGTGGTGGTTCCACTGACAGTTTAATTAGTAACAAAGTCTCATGTGATATTCAGATAGTGACCACAAGAGCTTCCTATATTTAGCATAATTTTACATAGATATTTTTGATTTTTGCTTTATTTTTAAAGAAGTGTCACTTTGAAAATCTATTTTTCCCCCCTTGACAAGGGTAGAAATATTGTATCTTTATCAGCACCTTAATTCACTTTGAAGTTCAGTTTCAATTCCCCATTGTTACTCTTATTTGAAGTTGGCAGATTTAATTGCTCCTTTAGTTGCCCATGGAAGCGTCAGGTGGAGCAATTTGAACCAGACCTTGTTTCCAAGCATCAGTCTGTAGAAATTGCTTTAAGGTCTGCAAAATTCTTTGCTTTTCTATCCAATAATGTTAGATAGAAAACTTGGGACCGTCCACTTGCCCACGAACAGTAAAGCCAATCTACTGACACTGGGTTGTGGTGTAGGAAAGTACAGTGTTTATTATAAAAGTGGCAATACAAGGAGAACAGGTGGCTCACCCTTGCTCTAAAATTTTGATCTCCTAGAAGGGTTTCAGCAAAGCATTTTAAAAGGCAAAGTGAGGGAGGTGTGTCACAGGGTATGTGATCAGCTCCTACATGGTCCTCTGATTGGCTGATGGTGAGGTAACAAGACAGTGTCACAGGAGTCAGCATTAACAATCCTTAGGTGCTAGAAGGTCAGTTCTACATGATCATGATCATCAAGTAGTTAATTTCTTCCATTTGGTAGTGACTTTAACATCTGAAAAACTCAGGGAAAATGCATTAGATACTATTATCTAGGTTCTTCAGAGAGGAGGTAGGGGGAGGTGTCTGTTCCAGAAAGGCCTCCATATGGCCATTCCAAAATTGGTATGTGAAAAAGCTGGCTTAAAACTCAACATTCAAAAACAAAGATCAAGGCATGCAGTCCCATCACTTCATGGCAACTAGATGGGGAAACAATGGAAACAGTGACAGACTTCATTTTCTTGGGCTCCAAAGTCACTGCAGATGGTGACTGCAGACATGAAATTAAAAGACACTTGCTCCTTGGAAGAAAAACTATGGCCAACCTAGACAGCGTATTAAAAAGAAGAGATATTACTTTGCCAACAAAGGTCCATCTCATGAAAGCTATGGTTTTTCCAGTAGTCATGTGTGGATGTGAGAGTTGGACTGTGAAGAAAACTGAGCACCAATGAATTGATGCTTTTGAAGTGTGGTGTTGGAGAAGACTCTTGAGAGTTCCTTGGACTGCAAGGAGATCCAACCAGTCCATCCTAAAAGAGATTAGTCCTGGATGTTCATTAGAAGGACTGATGCTGAAGCTGAATCTCCAATACTTTGGCCACCTGATATGAAGAACCGACTCATTGGACAAGACCCTGACGCTGGGAAAGATTGAAGGCAGGAGGAGAAGCGGATGATGGAGGATGAGATGGTTGGACAGCATCACTGACTTGATGGACATGAGTCTGAGCAAGTTCCAGGAGTTGTTAATGGACAAGGGGGCCTGGCATGCTTCAGTCCATGAGGTCACAAAAATTCAGACACAACTGAGCGACTGAATTGAACTGAATTGAACTGTTGTCAGCCAATGATAGTGCTTCTATCCAATTGTGCCTATATGTTTTGAAAAGGGAAATATGTTTTAAGCCTCCTGACCAAGAATGTAAAAATCAGTTTATTTTCTAAAATTTGGATAAGATTATCAAATGATAATGGAGTTTGATTCCTGAGTGCCCTCTCTTCAACATCATTTTACAGACCACAATAAAAATGCCTCCAAACAAAGCAGCAGTAGATGAGCACACTTACATTCAACTGCTTTACTCTTAGCTTCAAATCATATATTTACATTTTACAATTTTTTCATGATTTATTGGTGGCCCACCCAACTGGGCAGTAAGCTAAGCAAGACTCAACTGTCTAGTACCAAAAAGAAAAAAAAAAAAAAAGAAAGAAAGTTTCATAGATTGTATGGTCATCTTTCAGTTGTCAGATCTTACTTCCTAATCTATTTTATTTTGAAGAAAAAATCTAAAATAATAAACTGTTAGTTTGAGAGGATTATTATCACATCTGCCTTGGTCTATGGGTTAAATAATGCTTTTCTCAATATATTATTTTTGAGCTTCAATTACAGTGTTTTACAATGATATATCTAGCAACTATTCAATAAAATATGGAGAAGAGATTTGATGTAATATTATTCAACCTCTAAAACAATCCTAAAGATTTACAAAGACATGGGATAATGTTGTATATATGTCTTTATTTTCATATATGTATGATTGTCTTCTATATAGATATTTTTCATAAAAATAACATTTAAGCATGGTAAATTTAAGTGTAACAAGCTGAAATATCAGTTTTTCAACTATGTATCCCAATGTAGGATATGAGTAAAAAGTATTGCAGGGCACTTGAGGGTACATATAACTTTGTAATTCACTCAAATACTCGCAGATACATAGAAGTAGTCACTGTGTTAAGAATAAATACAGATATAACTATGCATGTGTATAATATTCTGATACAAAACTGGAGCCAGCTATGTTTTGTAAACTTGATGATCAGTTTGTTACCAGGATTATATGTTTCTATATTTTCTATAATGGCCCAGCTACTAAGTTAGCCACTAGAAATCTCTATCTTTAAAAATACAGTCTGCAGGGATTCTATATTCTGCACATGCTCACCAATTGCTCAGTTCCTAGTTAATATCCCAACATGATATCAGATTAATTTTAAAGGGCTGTCTCTGAAAGCTGTCTCTCTGAAACAGTTTATGTCTATTTGTGAACTCCTGAAAATTTTCATTACACTTAGTGGAAGAAATATTAAATCCAAAATTAAAAATCCATTTTGCCTGTCTTTCACACTCTCACATCATTAAATTATGTGTAAGTATTACAGGACTTCCCTTGTAGCTCAGTCAGTAAAGAATCTGCCTGCAGTGCAGGAAACCTGAGTTTGATCCCTGGGTTGGGAAGATCCCCTGGAGAAGGAAATGGCAATCCACTCCAGTATCCTTGCCTGGAAAACCTCATGGAGAGAAGAGCCTGGTCGGCTGCAGTCCATGGGGTCTCAAAGAGTTGGGCACAACTGAGCGACTAACACTTAGTTAAGCATTAAAAGTGCAGTTATTCCAGAAACTGTTGACTGCATAGACATGACAGAAGATTATATTATCTGAATCCTCTTGTTTATATGAACAGACTCTAAGTACAAATGCTACAAGAACAGAAGAATTTGTAACTTTCTTATGGGTTTTCTTTATAAAAAAAAAACACACTAAATGTATAAAAGTTTTAAAATGTAGAAGAGTGTAAAAATGTCATTCATCCATTCCTACTTCAATTTTTAACTGAATGCCTACCATGTGCCTCTATGTTTGCTCAGTTTGATAGACCTACAACTTGATTTCACCAGAAAATTTATACCTAACATTTTTAAGTGCACAAAGCTAAAATTTTAATCAAGATCATGTTGTAGCTAGTTCTGAGCCAGCCACAAAATACCAGCTCTAGAAGTCTTCTACGCTTTTGTGAGAAATGGACCCTGTTTCCATGGAAATGATTGTGTGAGTAGGGACAGTAAGTTGAAAGGTAAACCATTAAATCAGATTGCAATAGCTAATATAAATAAAATTTTTAAAAGATAAATAATTTTAATATTATTACTAACTTGAGACTATGCATTCTGGATTCAAGCATGCTGTGGTTTCATCCTGACTCTAGCCTACTCCTCCACGTGGTAACTGCTAATACCAGTGATAAACACACTTGCCCTGGATATACAATCATCGTCTGATTATGGTACTTCTAACAATGTTCACACATCAAAGCAGGACTTATCTCAAAGTCATTTTGAATTCAATTAAATATTTGAGGCACTACAAAAAATGCCACCCTAAAAATAATCTCTGCTTACTGAATTCCTTTCATCTAATGCCATGTTCTGACAAAAAAGATATTCAGGGATTTTCTTGCATGACTTCTCCTTCTTGGATTTGTACCATTTTATTGGTTATGGCTCTGCTAAGCTCTGTTTCCTATCTCCCATTTTTCATTCTATTAGCTGAAACATAATTTTGTCCAAGTATTGCTAACTCTCATATATAAGATAAGCCAGATTTTCAAATAAGGCTCCCATTGCATCTTTTAATAAGTGTATATTTTACACAAGGTGTTAGCATGCAAAGCAAAGAATGAGGACAAGCATACATAAAATAATCATCACTTCCATTTTTATATCTGAAAACAGATATTAAAATATATTATAATAAATAATAATTTCTTTTGACATAATCAAAATATATGGTAGGTATGTCAGCTGTTGGATAATTCTCTCCTGCCCAATGTCATTTTGTTAATGATCAGGGACTACGATGAAAATACCTCAATCCTATAAAGGCTTATTATGAGTTAAAGTCAAACTGCCTGGCAGATGAACTTTCCAGTCACTGATGGAAAAACACCAAAGGAAAAGATACAAGTCCTGCTGACAGGATATCATCAGCAGAACCATTATATGTAATAAGAATTTTATATAAACTGTCAGTCTCTATTGTGTTTATACACTTTAAAATTTCAAACATGATTGGATCTATGACTGTGATTCTGAAGGAGTGTCTTTGATACTGTTATAGAAATGTAAGTTAAAGACAAATTTTGGCCTAGGAAACAAGAGGATTAAAACCATAATTTATGATTATGAAGAATATGTTTAGTATACATAAAGCCTTACATATAAATAAGTATTTTACATGGAAACATATATAATATAAAAATATTATCATATATATGTGTGCTTACATATATATGTAAAGTTATTGTTTGTCTCACTTATTTTGTAATGCTATGATAATTTCAGGAGAAAATTTATACCTAATATGTTTAAGTGAATGAAATTAAAAGTCTAGTCAAGATCATGTTGTAGCTACTGCCAAGCCAGGCACAATACACTAGCTCTAAAAGTTTTCTACTCTGAAGACATACAGATGGCCAACAAACATGAAATATGCTTAACATCACTACTTATTAGAGAAAGGGAAATCAAACTACAATGAAGTATCACCTCACACCAGTCAGAATGGCCATTATCAAAAAATCTGCAAGCAATAAATGCTGAAGAGGAGTAGAGAAAAGGGAGCCCTCCTACACTGTTGGTGGGAATGTACATTGGTACAGCCACTATGGAGAACAGAATGGAGGTTTGTTCAAAAAACTAAAACTAGAACTACCATATGACCCAGCAATCCCTCTCCTGGGCATATACCTGAAGAAAACCATAATTTAATAAAATATATGCACCCCAATGTTCATTGCATCACTATTTACAATAGCCAGGACATGGAAGCTATCTAAATGCCTATCAACAGATGAATGGATAAAGATGTGCTACATTTACACAAGGGAATGTTACTCAGTCATAAAAAGGAATGAAATAGTGCCATTTGCAGAGACATGTATAGACCTAGAGACTGTCATACAGAGTGAAGTAAGAAAGAGAAAAACAGATATCATATAATATTGCTCATATATGGAATCTGGAAAAATGGTGGGCTTCCTGGGTGGCATGAGTGGTAAAGACCCTGCCTGTCACTATAGGAGACATAAGACATGCCGATTTGATCCCTGGGTGGGGAAGGTCCCCTGGAGTAGGGCATGGCAAACCACTTTGGTATTCTTGCCTGGAGAATCCCCTGGACAGAGGAGCCTGGCAGGCTACAGTCCATAGGATCACAATGAGTTGGACACAACTGAAGTAATTTAACAGCACCAGTAGCAGTAGAAAAATGTTACAGATGAACTTACTTGCAAAGCAAAAGAGAAGACACAAATGTAGAGAACTGATTTATTGATAGCAAGGGGGAAAAGGAGAATGAAATGAATTGGGAGATTGAGATTAACACATATGCACTGCTATGTATAAAAAAGATAACTAATGAGGACCTACTATGTAGCACAGGGAACTCTACTAAAGTTCTCTGTGATGATATAAATGGGAAGGAAATCTGAAAAACAGATGGTATATGTATATGTATAACTGCTTCACTTTGTTATACAGGAGAAACTAAATCAACATTGTAGAGTAAACAAGCTCTGATAAGAATTAATTAAAAAATCTTCTACTCAAACTCCAGGAGATAGTGAAGGTCAAGGAAGCCTGGCATGCTACAGTCTTTGCAATCGTAAAGAGTAAGACATGACATAGTGATTGAACAATAACTCTATTTGCTATCATGTGAAAACTGAACCTATAATCCAAAGAGATAACTATGTCTTTAGCTTAAAATTAGAACTTATTCACAAGTATTACAATAGTTCAATTTTCTTTCTGTTTATTTTTTTTTTAATTTTTATTTTTACTTTATTTTACTTTACAATACTGTGTTGATTTTGCCATACATTGACATGAATCCACCACGGGTATACATGCGTTCCCAAACATGAACCCCCCTCCCACCTACCTCCCCATAACATCTCTCTGGGTCATCCCCATGCACCAGCCCCAAGCATCCTATATCCTGCATCGGACATAGACTGGCGATTCGTTTCTTACATGATAGTATACATGTTTCAATGCCATTCTCCCAAATCATCCCACCCTCTCCCTCTCCCTCAGAGTCCAAAAGTCTGCTCTACACATCTGTGTCTCTTGCTGTCTCACATACAGGGTCATCATTGCCATCTTTTTAAATTCCATATATATGTGTTAGTATACTGTATTGGTAGTTTTCTTTCTGGCTTACTTCACTCTGTATAATTGGCTCCAGTTTCATCCATCTCATCAGAACTGATTCAAATGTATTTTTTTTAATGGCTGAGTAATACTCCATGGTGTATATGTACCACTGCTTTCTTATCCATTCATCTGCTGGTGGACATCTAGGTTGTTTCCATGTCCTGGCTATTATAAACAGTGCTGCGATGAACATTGGGGTACATGTGTCTCTTTCAATTCTGGTTTCCTCGGTGTGTATGCCCAGCAGTGGGATTGCTGGGTCATAAGGTAGTTCTATTTGCAATTTTTTAAGGAATCGCCACACTGTTCTCCATAGTGGCTGTAATAATTTGCATTCCCACCAACAGTGTAAGAGGGTTCCCTTATCTCTGCACCCTCTCCAGCATTTATTGTTTGTATACTTTTTGATAGTACCCATTCTAACTGTCATGAGATGGTACCTCATTGTGGTTTGATTTGCATTTCTCTGATAATGAGTGATGTTGAGCATCTTTTCATGTGTTTGTTAGCCATCTGTATGTCTTCTTTGGAGAAATGTCTATTTAGTTCTTTGGCCCATTTTTTGATTGGGTCGTTTATTTTTCTGGAATTGAGCTGCATAAGTTGCTTGTATATTTTTGAGATTAATCCTTTGTCAATTGCTTCATTTGCTATTATTTTCTCCCATTCAGAAGGCTGTCTTTTCACCTTGCTTAAATTTTCCTTTGTTGTGCAGAAGCTTTTAATTTTAATTAGATCCCATTTGTTTATTTTTGCTTTTATTTCCAGAATTCTGGGGGGTGGAATTAGAGGATCCTGCTGTGATTTATGTCGGAGAGTGTTTTGCCTATGTTCTCCTCTAGGAATTTTATACTTTCTGGTCTTACATTTAGTTCTTTAATCCATTTTGAGTTTATTTTTGTGTGTGGTGTTAGAAAGTGATCTAGTTTCATTCTTTTACAAGTGGTTGACCAGTTTTCCCAGCACCACTTGTTAAAGAGATTGTCTTTACTCCATTGTATATTCCTGCCTCCTTTGTCAAAGATAAGGTGTCCATATGTGTGTGGATTTATCTCTGGGCTTTCTATTTTGTTCCATTGATCTATATTTCTGTCTTTGTGCCAGTACCATACTGTCTTGATGACTGTGGCTTTGTAGTAGAGCCTGAAGTCAGGCAAGTTGATTCCTCCAGTTCCATTCCAAGATTGCTTTGGCTATTTGAGGTTTTTTGTACTTCCATACAAATCTTGAAATTATTTGTTCTAGTTCTGTGAAAAATATGGCTGGTAGCTTGATAGGGATTGCATTGAATTTGTAGATTGCTCTGGGTAGTATACTAATTTTCACTATATTGATTCTTCTGATCCATGAACATGGTATATTTCTCCATCTATTAGTGTCCTCTTTGATTTCTTTCATCAGTGTTTTATAGTTTTCTATATATAGGTCTTTAGTTTCTTTAGGTAGATATATTCCTAAGTATTTTATTCTTTTCATTGCAATGGTGAATGGAATTGTTTCCTTAATTTCTTTTTCTACTTTCTCATTATTAGTGTATAGGAATGCAAGGGATTTCTGTGTGTTGATTTTATATCCTGCAACTTTACTATATTCATTGATTAGCTCTAGTAATTTTCTGGTGGAGTCTTTAGGGTTTTCTATGTAGAGGATCATGTCATCTGCAAACAGTGAGAGTTTTACTTCTTCTTTTCCAATTTGGATTCCTTTTATTTCTTTTTCTGCTCTGATTGCTGTGGCCAAAACTTCCAGAACTATGTTGAATAGTAGTGGTGAAAGTGGGCACCCTTGTCTTGTTCCTGACTTTAGGGGAAATGCTTTCAATTTTTCACCATTGAGGATAATGTTTGCTGTGAGTTTGTCATATATAGCTCTTATTATGTTGAGGTATGTTCCTTCTATTCCTGCTTTCTAGAGAGTTTTTATCATAAATGGATGTTGAATTTTGTCAAAGGCCTTCTCTGCATCTATTGAGATAATCATATCGCTTTTATTTTTCAATTTGTTAATGTGGTGAATTACATTGATTGATTTGTGGATACTGAAGAATCCTTGCATTCCTGGGATAAAGCCCACTTGGTCATGGTGTATGATCTTTTTAATGTTTTGTTGGATTCTGATTGCTAGAATTTTGTTGAGGATTTTTGCATCTATGTTCATCAGTGATATTGGCCTGTAGTTTTCTTTTTTTGTGACATCTTTGTCAGGTTTTGGTATTAGGGTGATGGTGGCTTCATAGAATGAGTTTGGAAGTTTACCCTCCTCTGCAATTTTCTGGAAGAGTTTGAGTAGGATAGGTGTTAGCTCTTCTCAAAATTTTTGGTAGAATTCAACTGTGAAGCCATCTGGACCTGGGCTTTTGTTTGCTGGAAGATTTCTGATTACAGTTTCAATTTCCGTGCTTGTGATGGGCCTGTTAAGATTTTCTATTTCTTCCTGGTTCAGTTTTGGAAAGTTGTACTTTTCTAAGAATTTGTCCATTTCTTCCACGTTGTCCATTTTATTGGCATATAATTGCTGATAGTAGTCTCTTATGATCCTTTGTATTTCTGTGTTGTCTGTTGTGATCTCTCCATTTTCATTTCTAATTTTATTGATTTGATTTTTCTCTCTTTGTTTCTTGATGAGTCTTGCTAATGGTTTGTCAATTTCATTTATCCTTTCAAAGAACCAGCTTTTGGCTTTGTTGATTTTTGCTATGGTCTCTTTTGTTTCTTTTGCATTTATTTCTGCCCTAATTTTTAAGATTTCTTTCCTTCTACTAACTCTGGGGTTCTCCATTTCTTCCTTTTCTAGTTACTTTAGGTGTAGAGTTAGGTTATTTATTTGACTTTTTTCTTATTTCTTGAGGTTTGCCTGTATTGCTATGAACTTTCCTCTTAGCACTGCTTTTATAGTGTCCCACAGGTTTGGGGTTGTTGTTTTCCTTTTCATTAGTTTCTATGCATATTTTGATTTCTTTTTTGATTTCTTCTGTGATTTGTTGGTTATTCAGAAGCATGTTGTTCAGCCTCCATATGTTGGAATTTTTAATAATTTTTCTCCTGTAATTGAGATCTGATCTTAATCCATTATGGTCAGAAAAGATGCTTGGAATGATTTCGATTTTTTTTGAATTTATCAAGTTTAGATTTATGGCCCAGGATGTGATCTATCCTAGAGAAAGTTCTGTGAGCAGTTGAGAAAAAGGTGAAATTCATTGTTTTGGGGTGAAATGTCCTATAGATATCAATTAGGTCTAACTGGTCTATTGTATCATTTAAAGTTTGTGTTTCTTTGTTAATTTTCTGTTTAGTTGATCTGTCCATAGGTGTGAGTTGGGTATTAAAGTCTTCCACTATTATTGTGTTATTGTTAATTTCCCCTTTCATACTTGTTAGCATTTGTCTTACATATTGTGGTGCTCCTATGTTGGGTGCATATATATTTATAATTGTTATATATTCTTCTTGGATTGATCCTTTGATCATTATGTAGTGGCCTCCTTTGTCTCTTTTCACAGCTTTTGTTTTAAAGTCTATTTTATCAGATATGAGTATTGCCACTCCTGCTTTCTTTTGGTCTCTATTTGCGTGGAATATCTTTTTCCAGCCCTTCACTTTCAGTCTGTATGTGTCCCTTGTTTTGAGGTGGGTCTCTTGTAAGCAGCATATAGAGGGGTCTTGTTTTTGTATCCATTCGGCCAGTCTTTGCCTTTTGGTTGGGGCATTCAACCCATTTACGTTTAAGGTAATTATTGATAAGTATGATCCCGTTACCATTTACTTTGTTGTTTTGGGTTCGGGTTTATACACCCTTTTTTTGTTTCCTGTCTAGAGAATATCCTTTAGAATTTGTTGGAGAGCTGGTTTGGTGGTGCTGAATTCTCTCAGCTTTTGCTTGTCTGTAAAGCTTTTGATTTCCCCTTCATATTTGAATGAGGTACAAATACTTGCTGGGTACAGTAACCTGGGCTGTAGGTTATTTTCATGCATCACTTTAAGTATGTCTTGCCATTCTCTCCTGGCCTGAAGAATTTCTATTGAAAGATCAGCTGTTATCCTTATGAGATTCCCCTTGTGTGTTATTTGTTGTTTTTCCCTTTCTGCTTTTAATATTTGTTCTTTGTGTTTGATATTTGTTAATTTGATTAATATGTGTCTTGGGGTGTTTCGCCTTGGGTTTATCCTATTTGGAACTCTCTGTGTTTCTTGGACTTGGGTGATTATTTCCTTCCCCATTTTAGGGAAGTTTTCAACTATTATTTCCTCAGGGATTTTCTCATGGCCTTTCTTTTTGTCTTCTTCTTCTGGGACTCATAATTTGAATGTCGGAGCGTTTCATACTGTCCTGGAGGTCTCTGAGATTGTCCTCATTTCTCTTAATTTGTTTTTCTTTTTTCCTCTCTGATTCATTTATTTCTACCATTCTATCTTCTATTTCACTAATCCTATATTCTGCCTCCGTTATTCTACTATTTGTTGCCTCCAGAGTGTTTCTGATCTCATTTATTGTGTTATTCATTATATATTGATTCTTTTTTATTTCTTCTAGGTCCTTGTTAAACCTTTCTTGCATCTTCTCAATCCTTGTCTCCAGGTTATTTATCTGTGATTCCATTTTGATTTCAAGATTTTGGATCATTTTCACTATCAATATTCAGAATTCTTTCTCAGGTAGATTCCCTATCTCTTCCTCTTTTGTTTGGTTTGGTGGGCATTTCTCCTGTTCCTTTACCTACTGAGTATTCCTCTGTCTCTTCATCTTGGTTATATTGCTGCATTTGGGGTGGCCTTTCTATATTCTGGGAATTTATGGAGTTCTCTTTATATGGAGCTTCCTCACTGTGGGTGGGGTTGTATCAGTGGCTTGTCAAGGTTTCCTGTTTAGGGAAGCTTGTGTTGGAGTTCTGGTGGGTGGAGCTGGGTTTCTTCTCTCTGGAGTACAATGGAGTGACCAGTAATGGGTTATGAAACGTCAATGTTTTTGGAGTAACTTTGAGCTGCCTGTATATTGAAGCTCAGGGGTGTGTTCCTGTGTTGCTGGAGAATTTGCGTGGTATGTCTTGCTCTGGAACTTGTTGGCCCTTGGGTGGAGCTTGGTTTCAGTGTAGGTATGGAGGCATTTGTTGAACTCCTATTGATTAATGTTTCCTGAATTCAGGAGTTCTCTGATGTTCTCAGGCTTTGGATTTAAGCCCCCTGCTTCTGTTTTTCAGTTTTATTTTTATAGTAGCCTCTAGACTTCTCCATCTATACAGCACCAATGATAAAACATCTAGGTTAAAATGAAAAGTTTCTCCAAATTGAGGGACACCCAGAGAGGTTCACTGAGTTACATGGAGAAGAGAAGAGGGTAGGGGTAGTTAGAGGTGACTGGAATGAGATGCGGTGGGATCAAAAGAGGAGAGAGCAAGCTAGCCAGTAATCACTTCCTTATGTGCGCTCCACAGTCTGGACTGCTCAGAGGTATTCACGGAGTTATACAGGGAAGAGGAGAGGGAGGAAGTAGACAGAGGTGGCCAGGAGGATAAAAGAGGGAAATGAAAAAGAGAGAGACAAATCCAGCCAGTAACCAGTTCCTTAGGTGTTCTCCACTGTCTGGAACACACAGAGATTCACAGAGTTGGATAGAGAAGAGAAGGGGGAGGGAAGAGACAGAGGCCACCTTGTGGAGAAAAAGAAGGGTCCAAAGGAGGAGAGAGTGGTCAAGCCAGTAATCTCGCTCTCAGGTAAAATTGGGTAGTGAAGTTTGGGTTTTTAAATGTACAAAATTGACAACAAAAACCAAAAAGCAAAGATTAAAAACCTATAGTAGAGGTTGGATTTTCAAAAATACAATATTAAAGAAAAAGAGAAAAAAAAACACAAAGAAACAAAAAAACAAAGCCACAAGAATTATTAAAAGAACACCAACAACAATCACACAAAGGCTATATATGGTGTTTGCTTTAAAAAATAGTCTTTTTTTTTTGAAAAGTAGTAGTGGGTTATAGAAATAAAAATTAGAGAAGAAATAGAGGACTTAACAATTTTAAAAAGTTAGGAAAAAAAAAAAAAAGAAAAGAGGAAAAAACAACCCCACAACAGCATCAACAAAAAATAAAAAGGAAAAAAAAGAACAAAAAAGGAATGATTATAAAAATAGTAAAGATATATCTGGCCCTTTCTCTGTTGTTGTGGGCAGTGTGGGGTCACTTCCAAGGCTGTTCCCTCTGTTTAACTTCTTCTGTTTGCTGGTCTCTTCAGTGCCTGATTTCCATCCTGACATGGGGTGGGGGGATGGTGGTGGACACTTTTTTTTTTTTTTTAGGCTCACTTGTTCAGTCGCGCTGTGGGGAGGGAGGGATGCTGCAAACAAATAACACTGTCATGTGCACGCAGTGTCTCAGCCCCACTGGGCCTGTCCCTGCTTGCAGCGCACAAACCGCTCGGCTCTACATTGCTCAGCCGGGAACCGTCTGAGGCCGGCCCTAGGCTGTGTGCACCTCCCCAGTCTAAGCCGCTCAGGTTCGGCGCTCAGGTAGCCCTCAGAGGTGCAGATTTGGTTGGGACTGTGTTTTGTGCCCTTCCCAGGTCCAAGTAGCTCAGGAGTTTGGCGAGCGCAATCACTGCAACTTGTCGCCTTTCCTGTCTCTGCTGCTCAGTTTTCTGGGTGTACCGCTGGCACCCCTTGTGAGGCAGATGGTGATGGTCCAGCACCCCCAGAAGTCTTAGCAAAGAAGCCTGCTTGCAGTTTGGTAGGCAAAGTCTCTCCGGGTCTGCAATTGCCCCTTTCCAGCCCTTACGGCTCTGGCTGCCTGTCCCCGGCGGGGGATGGTCTGCAGCCGGCTGTTTCCGTTCCGTCCTTTGTTCTGTGTGCGGTCCTGGCAGTGTCTTATGTTCGAGCGTTTCGCGTGGTAGCTATCCCACAGTCTGGTTTGCTAGCCCAAGTTAGTTCATTCTGGTTACGCGAGGGGCGTTCCTACCCAATTCTTACAAAGCACTGCAGCCCGCACGTCCGGCGCCTCCCTGCCCTGCCCCCACTTGTTAGTGGTGGATGCAGGCGTCTGTGCTGCTTTTCCACTGGGGGAGTTACTGTTGGGCTTGTAATCTGTTGGTTTTAATTATTTATTTATTTTTCCTTCCTGTCATGTTGCCCTCTGTGCTTCCAAGGCTCACCACAGATGGCAGGGAGAGTATTTCCTGGTGTTTGGAAACCTCCCTTCTTAAAATTCCCTTCCGGGAACGGGCTTCCTTTCCTGGGCTCCCTCCCCACCTCCTTTGTCTCTTTTTTCATCTTTTATATTTTTTCCTACCTGTTTTTGAAGACAATGGTCTGCTTTTCTGGGTGCCTGATGTCCTCTGTCAGCATTCAGAAGTTGTTTTGTGGAGTTTGCTCAGCGTTGAAATGTTCTTTTGAGGAATTTGTGAGGGAGAAATTGGTCTCCCCGTCCTATTCCTCTGCCATCTTACCCTTCTTCTTTCTTTCTGTTTAGACATATTTCAAATTTACCATTGATGAAATTTAGTAATATCAGGTCTATATTTTTTTGAAAACAAAATCAATTTTTATTTGCCCTATCATAGATGTCAAGGTACTAATGCCTGAAGTTTTTGAGAATGCATATGATTGGTTGATAAACATCTCCATTTTCACCACTAGACTTAATGCCAACACTGCTCTAAAATTATTCAAATTAAACCAACAATAGGCTGAAAATTAAAAGGCCTTCTATGTTCTTGGTCTGAGGTGAATAAATAACAACATTACCTTTACAGAATTGTTTACAAAAATGTTAGCAGGGAACTTGCCATAGTAGTTAATAAAATGTGACATACAATATGTACTTTGCATGCAAAGTTTCCTTCTACCAATTAAAACCTTATTTGTAAGTGTCACTAAATGCTAATTTTAAATGATTTTAGGGTCTTGTACATTTTTATTGATGAATATGTCAAAAGGATGCAAGTTCTGAATAATTGTACAAACTTCACTGCATTACAAACAGAAGCTAATAGAGAAGTTATAAAGCAAAGAGATAATATGTCAGCTTTTCTCTGTCAGCAGTGAATCTCTGGTTTAAGCATGTCTCATATCTAAGCTTAGTGACCATGCCACATCCTTTACTTTTATTTGGTATGTTCAATGAATTATAGATTTTTCAAATTAAAAAAGTAATATGTAAGGAAAAAACATTTCCTCTGTCACTGAAGAGATTTATACTGTGTGTGTGCGTGTGTGTGTGTGTGTGTGTGTGTGTGTGTACTATATGTTTAGGGTTTTATTTTGTTTGTTTTTCTTTTTTGTTGTTGTTGTTGCAGTACTGCGTGGCATGTGGGATCTTAGTTTCCTAATATCAGGGATCAAACCTTGTTGTTGTTCAGTCGCTCAAAAGTGTTCGACTCTTTGTGACCGCATAGACTGCAGCAATCCAGGCTTTCCTGTCTTTCACCATCTCCCAGAGATTGCTCAGACTCAAGTTCATTGAGTAAGTGATGCTATCCAACCATCCCTCCTCTGAAATCCCCTCTCACTCTGCCTTCAATCTTTCCCAGCATCAGGGTCTTTTCCAATAAGTCAGCTGTTCCCATCAGATGGCCAATGTATTGGAGCTTCCAGCTTCAGCCTCAGTCCTTCTAATGAATATTCAGGATTGATCTCCTTTAGGATGGGCTGGTTGGATCTCCTTGCAGTGCAAGGGACTCTCAAGAGTCTTCTCCAACACCACAGTTCAAAAGCATCAATTCTTTGGTGCTCAGCTTCCTTTACAGTCCAACTCTCATATCTATACATGGGTACTGGAAAAACCATAGCTTTGAATAGATGGACCTTTGTTGGCAAAGTAATGTCCCTGCATTTTAATAGCTGCCTAGTTTTGTCACAGCTTTTCTTCCAAGGAGCAAGTGGCTTTTAATATCATGGCTGATCACCATCTGCAGTGATTTTGGAACCCAAGAAAAATAAAGTCTCTCACTGTCTCCAATGTCTCCCTATCTATTTGCCATGATGTGATGGGACCAGATACCATGATCTTTGATTTTTGAATTCTGAGTTTCAAACCAGCTTTTTCACTCTTTTTTTTTTCACATTATCAAGAGGCTCTTTGGTTCCTCTTTGCTTTCTGCTATAAGGGTGGTTTCATTTGTGTATCTGAGGTTACTGATATTTCTCCCAGCAATCTTGGTTTCCACTTGTGCTTCATCCAGCCTGGCATTTCACATTAGAAGGGCATAGTCTTAAACACTAGATCACCAGGGAAATCTCTTGTTCTTAATCAGTTCAGATCAGTCACTCAGTCGTGTCTGACTCTTTGCAACACTGTGGACTGAAGCATGCCAGGCTTTCCTGTCCATCGCCAACTCCCAAAGCTTTCTCAAACTCATGTCCATTCAGTTGGTGATGCCATCCAAACATCTTGTCCTCTGTCATCCCTTTCTCCTCCTGCACTCCATCTTTCCCAGAATCAGCTGTTGCAGTGAGTTAGTTCTTCCTATCAGGTGGCCAAAGTATTGGAGCTTCAGCTTCAGCATCAGTCCTTCCAATGAATATTCAGGACTGATTTCCTTTAAGAATGACTGATTAGATCTACTTGCAGTCCATGGGACTCTCAAGAGTCTTCTCCAACACTACAGTTCAAAAACATCAATTCTTTGGTGCTCAGCTTTCTATCTGGTCTAACTCTCACATCCTTACATGGCTACTGGAAAAAAACACAGCTTTGATTAGACAGATCTTTGTAGGCAAAGTAATATCTCTGCTTTTAAATAGCTGTCTAGGTTTGTCATAGCTTCTCTTCCAAGGAGCAAGCATCTTTTAATTTCATGGCTACAGTCACCATCTGCAGTGATTTTGGAGCCCCCCAAAATAAAGTCTCTCACTGTTTCCATGTTTCTCTTCTATTTGCCATGAAGTGATGGGACCGGATGCCATGAACTTAGTTTTTTTTTCTAATGTTGAGTATTAAGCCAACTTTTTCACTCTCCTCTTTCACTTTGATCAAGAGACTCTTCAGTTCCTCTTCACTTTCTGCCATAAGAGTGGTGTCGTCTGAGTATCTGAGGTTATTGATATTTCTCCCGGAAATGTTGATTTCAGCTTGTGCTTCATCCTGCCCAGTGTTTCTCACAATGTACTATGCATAGAAGTTAAATAAGCAGGGTGACAATATACAGCCTTTACATACTACTTCCCAATTTGGAAACAGCCCATTGATCCATGTCCCATTTTAATTGTTGCTTCTTGACCTGCATACAGATTTCTCAGTAGGTAGGTCAGGTAGTCTGGTATTCACATCTCTTTCAGAATTTTCCACAGTTTATTGTGACCCACACAGTTAAAGATTTTGGCAGAGTCAATAAAGCAGAAGTAGATGTTTCTCTGGAACTCTCTTGCTTTTTTGATGATTTAACAGATGTTGGCAATTTGGGCTCTGGTTCCTATGCCTTTTCAAAATCCAGTTTGAACATCTGGAAGTTCTCATTTCACGTACTGTTGAAGACTGGCTTGGAGAATTTTGAGCATTACTTTACTAGCATGTGCTGCTGCTGCTGCTAAGTCGCTTCAGTCATGTCCAACTCTGTGCGACCCATAGAAGGTAGCCCACCATGCTCCGCCATTTCTGGGTTCTCCAGGCAAGAACACTGGAGTGGGTTGCAATTTCCCTCTCCAATGCATGAAAGTGAAAAGTGAAAGTGAAGTCGCTCAATCGTGTCCGACTCCGTGACCCAATAGACTGCAGCCCACCAGGCTCCTCCGTCCATGGGATTTCCCAGGCAAGAGTACTGGAGTGGGCTGCCATTGCCTTCTCCTTACTAGCATATGAGATGAGTGCAATTGTGCAGTAGTTTGAACATTCTTTGGTATTGCTTGTCTTTGGATTAGAATGAAAACTGACCTTTTCTAGTCCTGTGGCCACTGCTGAGTTTTCCAAATTTGCTGGCATATTGAGTGCAACAGTTTCACAGCATCATCTTCCAGGATTTGAAATAGTTCAACTGGAATTCATCACCTCCACTAGCTTTGTTCATACTGATGCTTCCTAAGGCCCACATGACTTCACATTCCAGGATGTGTGCCTCTAGGTGAGTGATCACATCATCATGGTTATCTGGGTCATGAAGATCTTTTTTGTACAGTTCTTCCATGTATTCTTGCCACCTCTTCTTAATATCTTCTGCTTCTGTTAGATCCATACCATTTCTGTCCTTTTTTGTGCCCATCTTTGCATGATATGTTCCCTTGGTATCTAATTTTCTTGAAGAGGTCTCTAGTCCTTCCCATTCTATTGTTTTTCTCTATATTTTGTATTGATCACTGAGGAAGGCTTTCTTATCTCTCCTTGCTATTCTTTGGAACTCTCCATTCAGATGGGTTTATCTTTCCATTTCTCCCAGTTTTTTTTATTTGCTTGTTTTTTTGCTTTTAGGAAAATGAGAACTATAAAATCTTTCTGCACTCCACTGTCATTACCTAGAATTTTTCTGCATAAGAAAATAAATATAAATAATTATCCTATTATAATAGGTAGCTTTATTTTTATTTATTTATTGAATTTTTACTTTTCTTTATCAATTTTCATCTATATTGAGGTAACATTGGATTATCACATTACATGTTTCAATTTTCCAACATTATATTTCTAACTCTATATACCCTATAACATGGATGCTTAGCTTATTTTCTTATCTTGCCTATTATAAATAATGCAGTGATGTACATATGAGTTCATGCTGCTGCTGCTGCTGCTGCTGCTGCTGTTAAGTTGCTTCAGTCGTGTCCGACTCTGTGAGACTCCATAGATGGCAGCCCACCAGGCTCCTCCATCCCTGGGATTCTCCAGGCAAGAACACTGGAGTGGGCTGCCACTTTCCTTCTCCAGTGCATGAAAGTGAAAAGTGATAGTGAAGTCGTTCAGTTGTGTCCGACTCCTCATGACCCCATGGACTGCAGCCTACCAGGCTCCTCCACCCATGGGATTTTCCAGGCAAAACTACTGGAGTGGGGTGTCATTGCCTTCTCCAGATATGAGTGCATATATCTTTCCAAATTAGTGTTTTTCTATTCTTGAGAAAAATACCCAGAAGTGAGATAGCTGGATCATATGATAGTTCTTATTTTGTTAAGGAATCTCCATTTTATTTTTTAAAAAAATTTTAATTGGCATATTGTTGATTTGCAATGTTGTATTAGTTTCAGGTGTATAGCAAAGTGAATCAGTTACACATATACATATACACATTCTGTTTCATATTCTTCTCCAATTTAGGTTATTAGAGTATTGTGTAGAGTTCTCTCTCAAATTAACAGTAGATCCTTACTAGTTATCTACTTTACATACAGTAGTGTGTGAATGTCAATCCCAATCTTTCAATTTACCCCTTCTCCCTTTCCTTCTGATAACCATAAGTTTGTTTTCTACATTCTGTTTGGTTTTTTATAAAGGCTGAGCCAGTTTATGTTTCTTCTAATAATGTATGAAAGTTATCTCTTCTCCACATCCTTACCAACTTTTGTTATATCTTGCCTTTTTGATGACAGCCATTATAACAGGGGTGGGGTGATCATCTCAATGTGGTTTTGATTTGTATTTTCCTAATAATTAATGATGTTGAACATCTTTTCATGTAACTGCTGGCCATCTGTATGTCTCCTTTGGAAAAATGTCTATTCACTCTTCTATCCATTTTTAAATTGAGGTGTTTTTTTCTTGTTGTTGAGTTGTATGAGTTCTTTATATATTTTGGATATTAATAACTTATCAGATATATCATTTGAATATATCTTCTCCCATTTGGTTAAGTTGTACTTTTGTTTTATTGATGATTTCCTTTGCTATGCAGAAGGTTTTTAGTTTAATGCAGTTCCATTTATTTTGTTTTGCTTTTGTTTACCTTTCCTGAGGATTCCTATCTAAAAAGACATTACTAAGACTGATGTTAAAGAGTGTAATGCCTCTGCTTTCTTCTAGGTGTATTATGGTTTCAGGCCTTACATTCAAATCTTTAATCCATTTTGTTATTTTTGATATGATATGAGATAATGCTTTAGTTTTATTATTTTTTTTTTGCATGGGACTGTCTCATTTTCCAAACACCATTTATTGAAGAGAATATCCATTCTCCATTGCGTATTTTTTGCCTTTTTTGTCATATATTAATTGTCCGCATAAGTGTGGATTTCTCAGCTCTCAATTCTGTTTCACTGATCTATGTCTATGTTTTTCTTCCAGTACTATGCTGTTCTGTTTACTATGAATTTATAATCTAGTATGAAATCAGGGAATGTAACACCTCCAACATTCTTCATTTTTCTCAGGATTTCTTTGGCCATCCAAGGTCTTTTGTGTTTCCATATACATTTTAGAATTTTTTGTTCTTTTTCTAAATAAAATGTCATTGGGATTTTGATAGGAAGTGTATTGAATGTGTAGATTTCTTTAGGATATATGGACATTTTTAACAATGTCAATTCTTTCAATCTGTGAACATAGAATATATTTCCTTTTGCATCTTTTTCAATAGTATATTATAGTTCTCAGTATACAGGTCTTTTGTCTCCTTGGTTAAATTTATTCCTAGGTATTTTTCTCGTTTTTTGTGTGATGGTGAATGAGATTGTGCTTATAATTTGTTTTTCTGTTAGCTTATTATTAACATATAGGAAATACAGCCCATTTTCCTATTGATTGTGTATCCTGCAACTTTACTGTATTATTTTTAATAGTTTTTGGTGGAGTCTTTAGTGTTTTATATATATAAAATTATGTCATCTACAAATAATGCCAGTTTTGCTTCTTCCTTTCCAAGTTGATTTCCTTTTATTTCTTTTTTTTGCCTAATTACTTTGGCTTTAGCATCAAATACTTTTAAATAAAAGTGGCGAGAGTGGGTATTTTTGTGTTGTTCCTGATTTGAGACGGGTAGCCTTCAGTTTTCACTGCTGAGTATGATGTTGGCTGTGCATTTGTCATGCATGCACTCAGTTGTGACTCTTCACAACCCAATGGGCTGTAGCCCGCCAGGTTTCTCTGTCCATGGGATTCTCTAGTCAAGAATACTGAAGTATGTAGGCATTCCCTTCTCCAGGGTTTCTTCAAAACTTCTTCCAGGAATCAAACTCTTATATTGCAGGCAGATTCTTTACCATCTGAGCTGCCAGGGGAATCCAGATTTGTCATATATGGCTTTTATTATGTTGATATATGTTCTTTCTTTACTCATTTTTATTCTTAAATGGGTATTAAATCCTGTCAAATATTTTGTCTACATATATTGTGATAATCATATGGCTTTTATCCATCATTTGGTTAATGTAGTGTACCATGTTGTTTGATTTGTAGGTGTTCATCCATCTTTGTATCTCTGGAACAAATTCCACTTGATCATAAGTATGATCCTTTTAATGTGTTATTTTATTTGGTTTGCTAATATTTATTGATGACTTTTATGTTTCTGTTCATCAGAGATATTGGCTTATAATTTTCTTTTGTGTGTGTGTGGTTTTGCGGGGGGCGCTCCACAGAAAGAGAGAGGCAGTGGAACTTCCCTCAGCAAAGCTGAGGGGTCCCAAGGAGAGGTGAGCCTGCTGTCCACCAACCCAGCCTCCCGGCGAGCAAGAGACAATAACACGCCACAGGGGTTCCCTCTAAGCAGTTCCGCTTTATTGCCACAAACTCTTGGTTTATATAGGCAAGCAAGGGGGTTTTGCAAGGGACTTTCCATAGTTGCACCAATCACATTAAAGGTCAAATCGTAATATGCCATAGTTGCACCAATCACGTTAAAGGTCAAATCATAATATGCCATAGTTGCACCAATCATGTTAAAGGTCAAATTGTAATATACCATAGTTGCACCAATCACATTAAAGGTCAAATCTTAATATACCATAGTTGCACCAATCACGTTAAAGTTCAAGTCGTCATGCGCTTCATTGTAACAGCAGTCTATGGTGATCACGCGCTGTCCACGTGCACAGAAATCAGGAGAGCCAACAAAAGTTTTGACAAACAACTTATGCCACGCCCTCATCTCTTCCTCCAGGCACCATCTTAGCTCTAAACTGCAAAGTTAGCCCTTCTTTTTTAAAGTTTTCCATTTAGGGCCCCACATGGTTTGTCAAGTTTCTCAGGTTTTAGTAACAAGGTAATGTTACCCTCATAATAAAAGTTTAAAAATATTCCCTCCTCTTCAATTTTTTGAAAAAGTTTGAGAAGGGTAGATATTAAATCTTCTTTGAATGTTTGGTAGACCTTACCTGTGAAGTCATACATTCCTGGGCTAGTTTTTTGAGAGCTTTTTGATTACTGTTTTAATCTCTCTACAAGTGATTGGTCTGGAGAAGGCAATGGCACCCCACTCCAGTACTCTTGCCTGGAGAATCCCATGGACAGAGGAGCCTGGTAGGCTGCAGTCCATGAGGTCGCTAAGAGTAGGACACGACTGAGCGACTTCACTTTCACTTTTCACTTTCATGCATTGGGGAAGGAAATGGCAACCCACTCCAGTGTTCTTGCCTGGAGAATCCCAGGGACGGAGGAGCCTGGTAGGAGGCCGTCTATGGGGTCTCACAGAGTCGGACGTGATTGAAGCGACTTAGCAGCAGCAGCAGCATTGATTGGTCTATTAAATGATTTTCTGTTACTTCAATCTTGGAAAGTTGTATGATTCTAAGGATTTGTCCATTTTTTCTAGGCTCTCCATTTGTTGACATATGGCTGTTTATAACGTTCTCTTATAATCCTTAGTATGACTATATCTGTTATTTCTCTTTTTTCACTTGTGATTTTATTTCAAAAAGCCTTTGTTTTTCCCTTAGTCTAGCTAGAAGTGTGTTGATTTTGCTTTAGATAAGTTTAAATAAGTATTTAAATATGTCCCTAACACTAGTGAAAAGTTTATCTCTAATTCTGCAAAAGTAGCTCTTTTAATATAGCTTTTAGTATATGTGGCTGTATCTGCCATAGATATTAATTATGAAAAATTATTATTTTTATTTTAGAATATTTTATCCACAGATATTATATGATGTACTATTGAATATGAAGTATTTGATATAAAATGTTTTTAAGCTCAAGTAATGAATTATAAATATTTTAAATGCTTAACAAAACAGATTTTGACTATAAGTATATTGCTTTTCTAAGCCCTGAAAGACTACAAGTGTTTTATAAAGCTTCCAACCCCCCAAAATTTACTTGAATATCTTTTCTCCACTCTAATGTCTTTTCATATCAAAGCTAGAATGCTGTTTTACAAATTAGATATGATCATGTCACCTCTTCATCCTACATAAATGATTCAATGGCTTTGATAACTCTAATGACACAGGCTGAAAGCCTTAACATACACATCATGATCTGTTTATGTCCACCTCATTTCACACAGTCCTTCATATTCCAACTACATTGATCTTTCTGTTCAAGAATTGCTACAGTTCTTTCTGACTCAGGTAATTAATGGCACTGTTCTTTCTGTTTGGTTTTGATATCAGTCATCCCCTCCTCTATCCACAAGCCCCTCTTCCATTCTTCACCAATCAAACATCTTTCACTCAACTTTCAGATCTTAAATGTTACTTCCTAAAGAAGCCCTGGGGTTTCCCTAATGGCTCAGTGGTAAAGAATCCACCTGCCAGTGGAGGAGATGTGGGCTCGATCCCTGGGTTGGGAAGATCCCCTGGAGAAAGAAATGGCAACTCACTCCAGTATTTTTCCCAGGGAAGTCCTATGGACAGAGGAGCTTGGGGGGCTACAATCCATGGGGTTTCAAAAGAGTCAGACACAACTTAGACTAAACAGCAACAACAAAATAAGCCCTTACTCTTTCTCCTCCCTACATTTCCCCACTCTATATCTAGGCTGTTTTCTGGCATATACCCCTATGATCCTGTAATTTTCTTCTTGGCACCAACAGTATATTTTTCATTAAATATTTATTAATATTTATAGTTTATTCCCATGTCTATTACCAACTGAACTATCAGGGAAGCCCAATGTTCTACTACTGCTGTGTTATCATACATAATAAGTATTTAATTAATGTGTTGCCAAATGTGTTGAAAATACAAATGAATGAGTTTAAATTAAGCAAAGTAATATTCTATATGCTCTGATGAAATTTATAGTCATTGTGAATAGATGAGTTTCTTTCCATCTTTCCATCTTTCCATCTTATCATTTTTGCTCAACTAACTTGTCTTTGTCAAGATACATTTTTCCATTCAAAGCTACATTGCTATGCTGTTTAATGAAGATAGGAGAAAATGCTTTGATTCAGAGGAAGAACATTCAGACTTTTGTATAAAAGAGAAGAAAAAAAAGAAAGAAATGGCTATCTCATCACCCCATGCTGCAGCATTAATTTGTATATGTTCCCAGTTAAATATTTCAACCTATATATATGGTATAAGTATTTGTGCAATAGGCTTATAGTTCTCAAATCAAAATAGGTGCTATCTTGTGAAACCTGGGCCCTGTGCAGCCTAAGCTAACTTTGCTTGTTGATAAAAATCACTATGGCTATGGTAATAATACTATACTACTATAATACCATATAATGCCATACTTCTATAATACTACTATAACTGTAGTTGCTGCCTACATTATTATATTGAGATTTTCCAAGCACAGCAGAAGGTACCGATTCTAAATTAGATTGAACTGCTTAGGAAAGTAAGCATTTAATTGAAGTTTTCTTTCTCATTGAAACCATAAATTAAAAGAGGACAAAAAATAAGTAACTTCAAAAGATATCAGACAGCTGTCAGAAATATTTTATATCAAAAGATATACCCAGTGATTTTTCCATTTGCAGGTATCACTGCAGTGCTTTTTTCAAATAGTAAAAGGATCTTGAATCTGTCGTGATTCTCTAAAACACCCATTTTCTCTATGATATAATGACAATTATTTCTTAACACTGGTGGACATAATTTAGATGATCATGCTTTAATAAGGTTTCTTTCCCTTGATACCATCTATTTTCGATAATGCCCTTGGCATGTGAAACTTTTAGAGTTTTCACCAAATTCTCATCCATTAGTGATACATGATAAGATTTATGTGCAAAAATTCCATTAATATTAATGAGATTAACTTTCATAAATCTTATGTTATTGCTGATAGAGTAGATTCTAGTAACAGTAAAATTCTGTGCATTAATTAGAGAACAAATAGGGTTACTTTATCAAGTATATAAAAACATTAAAAGTTATATAATTAATATGTGAGCAATTAGTCAAAGTTATGAAAATTCTAATAATTATGATAATAAAGAATTTTAAACAGTTACCATTTCATTCTGATGACTTTTTCTTTTAAGTCAACTGCTGTGAGCAATATGTATGAACAATACCCAACATGATGGCTTGTCTGGATGTTGTTTGGAAGACTGGTTATTGCTAAAACATCTTTATTTGCATGTTAATTGTTTGAATGGAATGCACATACTACTGTATCAATTCATGCCAGCTGTTTCATATACATATGAAATCTTCTTCGGCTACTCAGCACCCTCAATTCTGAACTTAGATAAATTATTTGATACTGACTTTTCCTCCCTTGCACAACTCTAATAATTTTCTCAGAAAAGCAATCGATGTGGAAATGGCCACATCAGTTGTCACTCATTTTCATTTATTTGGGCTTCCCCTGTGGCTCAGGAAGTAAGAATATGCCTGCAATGCAGGAGACCCAGGTTTGATCCCTAAGTCAGGAGGTACCCTGGAGAAGGGCAAGGCAACTCACTCCACTATTCTTGCCTGGAGAACTTCATGGACATAGGAGCTTGGTGGGCTCCAGTCCACAGAGTTGCAGAGACTCAGATATGACGGAGTGACTTCACTTTTTCACATGTTTTCATTTATTTATTAGAATTTCAATAAACATTTATTAAACATTTACTATTTACTAGTAAATGCCGGAGATAAAAAGAAATATATCTCTTCCCTAAAGGAATCATGTTCTACCAATAAACATAAACGTGCAAAATAGAAATGCAAATATATAGTGGTGATTATGCATAATGAATTATGGAAGCACAGAGAGGAGGAACTCATTGATCTTTTGGGGTAGATGATGTAGATGATCTGGAGAGTGTAGGAAACCTGAAAAAGGAATCCTCTATATCCTTGTATTCTAATTAGCTGGTACTCCAGGATCAATAAGGACTGCAATGTCCAAGTTTGGGATTTAATCAGGTAAAAACCCATATGTTGATATTTTTCTTTTAACTGTATCATGTGATATTTTAATTATTAATTTTTTGTATAGACAAGAGAAGCTGGACAGATTGAAAACAACAGAGGGTCTCCTTGGCCCTGCTTAGGGACACTAGACAATGGATCTGCTGATTAGATTGAGGTCATAGTCTCTTAGCATTCAAACTCACCTTCATGCTGTTAGGATAAGCCCCATTCAAATCCTCACCTCTTGTCTCTTGCTTCTTGCAATTAGTCTTCTGATAAATGAATCTCCAAGTATGATGCCTCTGTCTAAATCCTCCTTCTCACTCCTCACAGCAAACCTCAGTAACTTGCAAGGCCCACCAGATCTTCAAATTCCATACCCTGCCAGCACTTTCAGGCTTCATTACCCTCTGGTTCCAACTCACCTGTTGCATTACATCAAACAGAATCCCTTGCAATTACCTGACCCTTCCCTTCTTTTTCATGCAGATGCCTTTGTAATAAAAGCTGCTTTCTCTAGCTTAGTCTTTGTTTTCCTTGTAAAAGTTCATTCTGCCTTCTAAAATCAATGGCTACTGTACTAGTTTTCATTGCTGATGTAACAAATTGCCACAAACCCAGGAGCAAATTTATTATCTTCCAGTTCTGGAGGTCAGGAATCTGAAATAGGTTTTGTAGGGCTAAAAGTAAGGTTTCAGGAGGACTGTATTCCATCTGGAATCTCTAGGTGACAATGTGGCCTCTTGCCTTGTCCATTTTCCCAGGGCCACTTGTATTCCTTCATACATGAGCCTTCCTCCACCTTCAAAGCAAGAAGTATAGCATTTTCTAATTGGGCCTGCTGGGATAACCCAGAATAGTCTTCCCATCACTATATCTTTAACTTAACCACATTTGCATAGTCCCTTTTGCCAAGTAAGGTAACATAGTCACAAGTTTGCAGGACTAAGATATAGATATCTTAGGTTATCACTTTACCTACCATAGTTCCCGTCCCCTCACCCAGGGTATATTTTTCCCATAACATATGTATTAGTCAGCTCAGGCTGCCATAACAAAATACTGGGTGGCTTAAAAAATAGAAACTTATTTTTCACAGTTCTGGGTGCTAGAAGTCCAAAATAAGGGTGCTAGCATTGTCAGATTCTACTGAGAGCTCTCTTCTAGGTTTTCACTTTCTTGTTGGGTAACACATGGTGAAGAGTGACCCCCAGTGTCACCTCCTCTCTATAGGTGTGCTAGTTCTACCAGATCAGTGCTCCGCCCCTAGGATCTTATTTAACCTTAATCATTTCCTTAAAGACTCTCCAATAAATCACATGGGGGACTAGGGCTCTCAGAATCATGTACATATGAGTCATTCCTGTATCACAATTTACCTTTTTCACATCCTCCTTAGTTAGACTTGGAGATAGTTAAAGTACATGCCTTTTCAATACTATAAGACAAGTGCTTCAAAAATAACAAATATTTGTTTAACCAAAAGCATTTGATTTAAGGTGGAAAAATCACCTCAGCACTCCTTTGAGATTGGGTTAACTACATGCAAAATTAACTAACAGGAGAAACTGCCAACACGAATTGTTGTTGTTGTTTTTGTTGTTGTTCAATCACTAAATTGTATCCAATTCTTTTCTACCCCATGGACTGTAGCACACCAGGCTCCTCTGTCCTCCACTATCTTCCAGAGTTTGCTCAAATTCATGAGCAAAATTGAGTCGGTGATACTATCTAACCACCTCATCCTCTGCCACCCCTTCTCTTTTTGCCTTCAATCTTTCCCAATATCAGGGTCTTTTCCAATGAATTGGCTCTTCGCATCACATAGCCAAAGTATTGGAGCTTCAGCTTCAGCAACAGTACTTCCAATGAATATTCAGGGTTGATTTCCTTTAGTATTGGCTTGTTTGACTCCTTGCTGTCCAAGGAACTCTCAAGAGTCTTCTCCAGCACCACAGTTTGAAAGCATCAATTCCTCAGTACTCAGCCTTGTTTATGGTCCAGCTCTCACATCTATACATGACTAATGGGGAAAAAAAAAAACAAAACAGAACTTTGACTATACAGAGGTTTGTCAGCAAAATGATGTCTCTGCATTCTAATATGCTGTCTAGGTTTGTCATAGCTTTCCTTCCAAAGAACATCTTTTAATTCTGTGGCTGCAATCACTGTCTGCAGTGATTTTGGAGCTCAATAAAATAAAATCTGTCACTGCTTAGACTTTTTCCCCTCCTATTTGCCATGAAGTGATGGGACTGGATGCCATGATCATAATTTAGGGAAAGGGTTAGGGGCAGGCTATGTGTGACAGACATGATAGTGAGAAGACTGCCAGTGGTACATATACTTAATTAAAATTTACCCATGCCCATTGCCCTCGGTTATCTTTGCTATTTCTACAGATCTCTTCTATTTGGCAAGATAACAGATGACAAAATAAAAGTGAACACTGCCATGAGAAAGCAAAAGCAAAAGTCTTAAGACCCAAAATGAGTAATATTTTAACTTACCTTCCAGATCATGGTGATTGCATTTATCAGAAATCACTTGGAATTACAAACCTGTACACATTGATCTCAATTATGTTTTCTCCTCTAAATTCACTTTAGAACTGATAAATTCAGTATCACAGATATAAGTGCCTTAATAAACAACTATTTAATGAACAATTTCAAGAATATACTAAAGTGTTTATACTTGATTTTACTAACTAATGTATAAATAGAAATGAAATTATAGCCCTGAATTGATGTTGAAAATAATGCTTCTTATTTATGTCTGAAGTAGTTATAAGATGTTTTATATCTCATTGTGTTATTTCAGTGAACTACATTTGAGTCTGAATCAGAAATGAGATTTTAAAAAATTCTTCTTTTATTCAGAATCAGGACTAGAAATAGTCATATGATTACAGAGATTTTCTATGAGAGATTTTTATTAGAATGCTACATTCATCTTTGTTATATTTGAGAAGAATAAAGCTGTAAATTGCTTATTCTCCCAGCTCATTATCCATGACCATATTTCATACAGGATAAAGTTCATGTCAATGTAAATACTGAGACAACATTCTTTATACAGATAATCTTAAGAATTGTCAAGTTAATGTATGCAAAAATACTCTATTTTCATAATAATATGAATGAAATATGATTGTCCTCATAGGGCTTCCCTTGTGGCTCAGCTGATAAAGAATCCATCCGCCTGTAATGCGGGAGACCTGGTTCCATCCCTGGGTTGGGAACATCCCCTGGAGAAGGGAAAGGCTATACCCACTCCAGTATTCTGTTCTGGAGAATTGCATGGACGTTACAGTCCATGGGGTCGCATAGAGTCAGACACAACTGAGCAACTTTCCCTTCATAGAAGCTATAATTTAACAAATGGAATGAATGGTTAAGTTACCAAAATATTTCACTAAATGGGTTTTTTGCTTTGTTTTGTGGAACAGAAATTTACTCAAAGGGAAAAAGAGGCTTATTTTAATACTTGAACAGAACTTTATAGAACACAATAGGAAATTTGCTTCAACTTTATAAAAATGTAAAACAGGATTTTGTCTGATTTATTGTTACCTGCAACTCTTAAAATGAGACCTTTTGAAACAACATTATTTACTCTGCAGAGATTAGATATGGATCCATGCTCAGGTCAATCACATAGGAAAAGCGCCGAAGGTTGCAAAAATGACTTCTTAGGCCCAAATCTGCTGTAGAGATCCTGGCTGTGGAGGTGGGAGTCCCCAGGGTTAGGTCAGTAGGGAGGAAATGTCACTCAGGTATGATATACATAACGCTGGCCAGATACTTGAAAACCCAAAGAAGAAAGTTTGAACTATTTCAAAGTTTGGACTATTTCATTAGTTCTATAAAGTACATACCTGTGGGTACTTACTGACTACATTATACCTCTTTTCAGAAGCTACTCTGAATTAGACGTGGGATAGTTTAAGATAATCCTCTTAATGGAGCTACATTTTTCCGATTTTTCATCTTTATCAGTTTGTTTCCATTGTTGTAAGATTTTTCTCAACTTCGCTTTCAACATTTCTATTTTTTTGAATAAATACCCACTAGCACCATTTTTTTTTTTTTTAATTTCCAAGACTTCTTTTCTGTTTTATGACCATTTGTTTTATGGCCTGTTCTCATTTAGTGAATGCAATATCATCTCTCATTCCTCTGAAAATAATAAATTCCTTTTTGTCTAAATTTACTTCTGGTCTTTATAATGTCTATGCCTCTGTTTTCTCAGAGTCTGCTTTTATGATTAGATGTTTTGATTTCTTTCTGCCAGTTTAGGTACTTTTCTCAAATATCTGTCATTCTTTGGCACTTACAAGGATATTGTAACCTCTGTAGGTGGGAGTGGCTTGAAAAGAAAAGACTTTATTGTAAGACCCCCAGATAAAGATTTCTGTACATTTTTTTTTTCTGCTTGTTCTGTCAGGTGTCCTGATTTGAATTTCTCAGTCTCTTCCGTGGGAGGACAAGTCTCGCACAAATGCACCCTCCTGAGGGAGTGTAAAGAATAAATATATATATATATATATATATATATATATATATATATATATATATATCAGGTAGATTTTCACTTAAACCTTCTGCTTGCAGTACATAATTCCCTCCCATCTTCCTGATGTCCTTTGGAGCAGGATTTGGTTCAGAGAGTCCAGTAACATCTCCACAATAGCGTGGAAAGGTATCCGTTAGTCCAACTCCTCTTCATAAGAACTTAGCCACCTGTTATTTTCAGCTCTTTATATCGAATCCTGAGAAATTTGGGAGAGTTTTAGTTTAGATCACTTCAACTTTAATTGACTCCTTTCTCTGTAGATTTAGCGTTTAATAGATCCCAACATTCTAAGTCAGATATTAGGTTTCCATCTACTTTCAATTTTCCAAAATTTTGTTGTCATGTCTAATCTTCTCTATCTGCTGTTAGCTCTTCTCTCTCCTTCATGTTCTAGTATATTTCGTCCTTTTCTGTTTACCTTAATTTTAGTGTGCTCTCTGGGGATGAGCTAAAAGTACATTACCAATGTGTATTTTTAATTTTCATCCATTAGTCTTTTTAAATCATGTTCGTGTTTTTGTTAGATAAAATGAAATAGAAATAAAAGCATTCTTCCTTAAATAATGACCTTAGTGTAGCAAATACTCCGTTATTATGATAATAATATGCTTCTGAAAGGGGGACTGTTTTTAAAAAAATTATCATTGGACTTCCCATATTGGTTCCTTAAAAAACAACAACAACAACAACTCAGGCGTCTTCCTTGAATAGCAGTCAACACTAAGGACACAATCTACCAAATTTAACCCTCAATCTATAAAATTAAAAATTAACTCCTTTAGACCATAGTTGAACATATTTATTCATTGTTACAGGATCAAACTCTTTGCCATTGTCTACTCTTTAAGATTATTTCTCTTTCAGCCATCTCTCTAAACACACACAGGTATGTGTGCACAAACACAGACATATTCATATGCAAAAACATACTGACACAGTACTCACACACAGATATTCATTTTCAAACTGCCTAGTTACATCTATGTTGCTGAACTGGCATTATTTCAGTGTTTTTTTTTTGTGGCTGAGTAATATTCCATTGTGTATATGTACCACATCTTCTTTACCTATTCATCTGTTGATGGGCATTTAGATTGTTTCTATGTCTTGGCTATTGTAAACAGTGCTGCAGTGATCCTCAGAGTTGCATGTACCTGTTTAAATTACAGTTTTCTCTGGATATATGCACAGGAGTGGGACTGCTGGATTATATTACAGTTCTTATTTGTAGTTTTTTAAGAAGGCTCCATGTTGGCCTCCAGAGTGGCTGTGCCAATTTATATTCCCACCAATGCTGGAGAAAGGTTCCTTTTTTTCCCATACCCTCTCAAGCATTTGGTATTTGTAGACTTTTTGATGATGGCCATTCTGTCCAATGTGTGGTGATACCTCATTGTATTTTTGACTTACATGTGTCTAATAACTAGTGATGTTGAGCATCTTTTCATATGCACGTTAACCACTTGTATGTCTTCATTGGAGAAATTTCTGTTTAGGTCTTCTGCCCATTTTTTGTTGGGTTGTCTTTTTAGTTGTATGTATATTTTGAACATTAATCCCAAGTAGCATTACTTGCAAATATTTGCTCCTAGTCTCTAAGTTATCATTTCATTTTGTTTATGGTTTTCTTTCCTGTGCAAAAGCTTGTTAAGTTTAGATCCCCCCCACCTTTTTTTTTTTTTTTTTGGCTTTTATTTCTATTTCCTTAGGAGAATCAGCAAACTGGTTTTATTGGCTGAGGATAATAGAAGTCTAGAATCACCATGAGACCATAATATTAAACCATACTATTATCACTACCCCATGTAAAACCTTGTTTGTGTTTAAATAATTTGTATCTATCAAATATCAGTTGTATGATCAACGTGTGAGTCATTTTAAAAAATCATGTATTGATTCAAGTCGCTTAGTGTTTTAGAATGGAAATATTAAAATGTTTTTTAAAATTTATTGAATTATAGTTTATTTACAATACTAGAGTAGTTTCAGGTATATAGCACAGTGATTTAATATTTTATAGATTATATTCCATTTAAAGTTACTTCAGAATAATGGATATATTTTTCTATGCACAACATATCCATATATCTGTTTTATATATAGTAGTTCATATCTCTTAATCCCCTACCCCTATCTTGTCCCTACCTCCTTTCTTTTTTCTACTGGTAATAACTAGTTGTTCTTTGTATCTGCGAGGAAGCTATTATAGTTTCAAGCAACACTGAACACATTATACATTAGTCTGTTCAATAGATCATCATGAATTCTCTGGAAATTATTGGTCTATCAAAGGCAACGCCCTAATGGATTCTATTTATAATATTCTTGTTTGGATATGTTTCTGACAATCAGCTAATAAAGAAATGTCTTTCACATTTATACCAGGAAAATAAACTGTTATCATGTATAGTTTACCAGTAAACAGTATCTAGTATAGTTGCATGTTTTATCTTTCTTCAATGCAGCTGTAAAGGCATAAAAATAAAATGACAATTAATATTGTTCAGGTTTAAAAATGTATCCCAGAAGATCTTTTCTGCTTTGTTCTGTAGTGTCAGGAAGTTTGTTGTTTCATATATATTTTCTGTAATTGTGCTACAAGAAAACTTTGAGTAGAAATCTTAGAGCAATTTATTCAACAAATAGTTAATAGGCCTCTTCTAGGAGCTAGTCCTCAGGCTCAATACAGGGCATCTATTTTAACAGTAGTTTTTATTTTCTTTGAACTTTCTTATTGACTCACTTTCCAAATGGTAATATTAAAACACACACACCAAATTAACATAAATCAGTTTTAAAGTTTATAGACCTAAGTCTCTTTTCTAAGAAGAGTCAGGAGAGAGGACTGTAATGAGCTCTAAATGTTAAGGAGTGTTAATTATGCCTAGACATTACATATTGTAATATTTTAGTATATTGAAATATTATAACTAAGTCTGAATCTAAATAAGTAACAATTTTATTTAATTCCTGGCATACATAGTAAAGGTACCAGAGCATGGGAGATATGAAGGTGTAAGGCATGGTAGAGTCACGTAAAAATGATAAGGCACAGAAATATCTTTTTTTCCTCTAAGAATTCATTTTTAGTTTTAGATATAATTGGTATTGGATGCATATTTGTGTGTGTGAAATGTGAGAAAAAATGTATTTTTGTTGTATAGATAACTTTTATTGTTTTGACCTCACAATCCATACATGTTCAAATTGTATTACTCAAATTACTTCCATATCAAAAATCCTACTAGTTTATTTTCTGTAATTTCTTAATAGCTAGATCAATGGTGAAGTATTTACTCTCCCTTAATAAGCTAGATATTAAGCAAAATTGTAAAACCTTCTCATGTAAATTCTCATCATTTTTTAAGTCAATAGGATATCTGATTTTCAGTTTTGTGTGAAAATCTAGGTAATAATAATTGTGTGGGTAGAGAGTATCACCACTTCAGATGCTCACAAGAGAATGCATTGTTTGATTTAATATTGAGTTTTAAGTAATATTTTTGAGAGCCTACTCTATGGCAAGTACTCTGTCAGCTACTGAGAACTGATGTGAATAAGTTAACAAAAATAGTTCTGACCTGACTTATACTTTGTGGAGAAAATTGACCATTAAAAAAATGACAAAATAAAGCTTTTCATATCTTTGAGGACAGTGTGAACATAAACTGACAGCAAACTTTGGGGACATGGAGGATTTCTTACAGTGTAAATGTAGCAGATGCTTAATGTCCCTGCTCACATCCCTTCAGTGAGCTGCATCTTACTTCTAATTCCAGCATCTGCATCTCTTGGCCAGATTTGTTTTCTCTCTGAAGACATCAATAGGACACACAGCCTTCATGGTTAGCGAGCCCAGGAAATAATCCTCAGTCAGTGGCTGGGAGGACTGTGTGGAGATCAAGGCTTCTTCCCTCCTGGGTGGGTTAATCCTGAGATGTGTATTTTACTGTTTCCAAAGTTTCCCCATATGTTCAATTCTAATCATCCCTTGAAAGTGGACCTTTTATTGGCTGCCTTTCCTCCCTTGAATGACTCCCCAGTTTTCCTACAAGGTTTTTCTCTACTTCTTAAATAAATTTAGTGCACTGAAATTCCATCTCATGTCTGCTTCTGGTGGCTTGTTTGACTATACAAGTGGCTTCAGGAAGAAAATTCTATGAATAGGACGCTAAAATTGGAATGCCTGTGAGACAAATGAAAAAAAAAAAAAAAGGAAAGAAAAAATTCCCTTTGAAATAGTACTTAGGAGAATGGTATCCCCTGACATGCTGGAGTATCACACTGACAAGAGTCTCGTATGTGGTGACTTGGGTTGAGCTGTAGGTGGAGAAAGAAGCAGTAGTTTATATGACATCTCCAGCACTTGAGAGAGCTTGAGGACTTGGATTTGGTTGGTTGTTGGAAATGAAGGTAACGCACTGAAGGAGAGGAGGACATGCTCAAATTATTAATTAAATAATTAATAATTATTAATTCAGGGCATTTGGCTTTATTTTCAGCAAACGAAGAGCAGATTTGAAGAAAATCTGGTTTAGGAGCTTATTGTAAAACTAGAACTACCAAGAAAGTCATATTGAAATCCCGGAAGTGGTTCCTCCTACAAACATCCCACTCAAGACCATAAATCAGAAGAGAGAACACATATTAGCTGGATTAATGTCATATTCAAAGTCCTGAAAGTTGTCAAAACCCATATTGATTATGAGAGATGACACTGGAATATGACAACCTTATTCAAACAGCAGCCACAATGACATCACTATGGTAGATTCAATGGAGAACAGCTCTGCTAACAACTTGATTTGAGGTTCCTGGACTCCAGTTATGTGAGAGAATAAATTTCCATTATTTTAAGCAAATAGACCAACTTTAAATTTCTAAAATAAAAATGCTGCCTCTGACTTCACTAATGGCAGCTGGTTCTTGTGAATATCCTAAGGAAACAAAATTATCAGTGCAAGGATAAGTTTCAAGGGCTTGAGCAGGAGTGTTCTTGATTAAAGCAGGATTGTGGCACATATCCTAGGGCACAATTGTAATTTAGGAGGAAAATTTGTCTTCTACACTTTTCTTGAAAGTTAGAATCCTCAACATTCATATACATTTTTTATGTAGTTTTTTACCTCAATTATAGTACCTCTGACACAAACTAGTTCAGTCAGTTCAGTTCAGTCGCTCAGTCGTGTCCGATTCTTTGAGACCCCATGCATGGCAGCACGCCAGGCCTCCCTGTCCATCACCAGCTCCCGGAATTCACTCAGACTCATGTCCATCGAGTCCATGATGCCATCCAGCCATCTCATCCTCTGTCGTCCCCTTTTCCTCCTGACTCCAATCCGTCCCAGCATCAGAGTCTTTTCCAATGAGTCAACTCTTCGCATGAGGTGGCCAAAGTACTGGAGTTTCAGCTTCAGCATCATTCCCTCCAAAGAAATCCCAGGGCTGATCTCCTTCAGAATAGACTGGTTCGATCTCCTTGCAGTCCAAGGGACTCTCAAGAGTCTTCTCCAATACCACAGTTCAAAAGCATCAATTCTTCGGCGCTCAGCTTTCTTCACCGTCCAACTCTCACATCCATACATGACCCCTGGAAAAACCATAGCTTTGACTAGATGGACCTTTGTTGGCAAGGTAATGTCTCTGCTTTTCAATATGCTATCTAGGTTGGTCATAACTTTCTGACAAACTAGTTACCTAAAGTTAAATTAACTCACCTTCCTTAAGCCTTGGTTTTTTCATACACAGAATGGGAGATTTCAAACAGGAAAAACAAAAAGTATTTTTGTTGTAAAATAATCTCATTGTAATTCCCAGATTTATTTAAAAGATAAATCAAGGAAATTTGCCATAAGATTATTAAATTGATTAATAAAAGTACATGTATACAATTGGTCAATGTTTTTTAATTATTGCCACAGAGATTCATTAGTTTAGTTATCTGTGTTTTAACTCCCTACATTTATTCTATTTATCTCCTTTCATTTGTGAGATAGTACAATGATTCAAACACATGGACTTTGTTAGCGCTGGCAAAATCAAATGTTGATTCAACTCTTCCTTATTCAGTGGTACAACTGGATTATGTTCAATACTGTTGATTCTGTTACCTAGTTTACATATTCACTTAAAATATTAGCAACTAATCATCACTATGAAGACAATGTTGAGATAAGAATTTTGTCTCTAACAATTAAAGTTTTATTTAGGGCCATTAAAATCCTTTTTTTTTTTTTCTTCTTAATGACTAAAACCAGTTTGCATCTATATTTGAATATAAATGCTGACATATGATAAATAAATTAAGGATACTTCCATCGGTGATTCAAAGAATGGGACATACACAAATAAACATCAATACATTCAATATTTTATAAATTTGCTGTCCATTTCCTGTGCAAAATTTTTTTCTTCTTCAGATGCATACCCATGGTTTCTTTTTTCCTGTTTTAACTCATAAAATAGCACTTTGTTTCTTTACTGAATATATTAGTTTCCAAATTTATTAAATTTAGATGATATCAGAGGTTGTTGTGGTCTTCAATATCTGTTTTCCCCTTTATCTTAGTAATAGAATTCACAGTTTTTGTTGGGCCCTGATTTCTCAGTTCGGTTCAGTCGCTCAGTTGTGTGCAACTCTTTGCGACCCCATGAACCACACAGCCAGGCTTCCCTGTCCATCACCAACTCCCAGAGTTTACCCAAACTCATGGCCATTGAGTTGGTGATGCCATCCAACCGACTCATCCTCTGTTGTCCCTTTCTCCTCCTGCCCTCAATCTTTCCCACCATCAGCGTCTTTTCAAATGAGTCAGCTCTTCGCATCAGGTGGCCAAAGTATTGGAGTTTTAGCTTCAACATCAGTCCCTCCAATGAACACCCAGGAATGATCTCCTTTAGGAAGGACTGGTTGGATCTCCTTGCAGTCCAAGGGCCTCTCAAGAGTCTTCTCCAACACCACAGTTCAAAAGCATCAGTTCTTTGGCACTCAGCTTTCTTTATAGTCCAACTCTCACATCCATACACGACTACTGGAAAAAGCATAGCCTTGACTGGATGGACCTTTGTTGGCAAAGTAATGTCTCTGCTTTTGAATATTCTGTCTATGTTGGTCATAACTTTCCTTCTAAGGAGTAAGCGTCTTTTAATTTCATGGCTGCAATCACCATCTGCAGTGATTTTGGAGCTCAAAATAATAAAGCCAGCCACTGTTTCCCCATCTATTTGCCATGAAGTGACAGGACCAGATGCCATGATCTTAGTTTTCTGAATGTTGAGCTTTAAGCCAACGTTTTCATCCCCTTGTATTTCCATATACCGTACGACTAAGGTGTGGCCAGTGGGAAACAAGCAGATGGGAATCTTCCTCAGGGAATATACTTCAGAAAGATGATGTGTATCCTTTGTCCTTCTTTCTAACCTCTTGTTCCTTGAATGCATAATGTCTCACGTAACAGCTATCATTTTGGAATTAAGACTTCAGGGATATAAAATGTTCCTAGGAAAATAAGATAACCTGAATTTCTGGAAACACACAGAAGAACTGGCATAAATATAGTTGGAAGTTTAACTTCAAAACTTCCATACATGAGAACAATAAAGGCAGATCTTGTTGAAGGCACTTATATGCTTGGTCTTTTTCTGAGAATTTCAGAAAAAGAAATTGGGATACTAGACCACCTTACTTGCCTGCTGCAAAACTTGTATGCAGGTCAAAAAGCAGTAGTTAGAACTAGACATGGAACAACAGACTGGTTCCAAATTTTCACCCTACTAATTTAACTTAAAGGCAGAGTACCTCATGTGAAATGCTAGGCTTGATGAAACATAAGCTGGAATCAAGATTGCCAAGAGAAATATCAATAACCTCACATACACAAATGACACCACCCTTATGGCAGAAAGCAAAGAGGAACTAAAGAGTCTTTTGATGAGGCAAAAGAGGAGAGTGAAAAATCTGGTTTAAATCTCAACATTCAAAAAATGAAGATCACAGCATCCAGTGCCATCACTTCAGGGCAAATACTTTCAGTTCAATCACTCAGTCGTGTCCGACTCTTTGCTACCCCATGGACTAGAATACACCAGGCTTCCCTGTTCATCACCAACTGCCGGAGCTTACTCAAACTCAAGTCCATTGAGTCAATGATGCCATCCAACCATCTCATCCTCTGTCCTCCCATTCTCCTCCCACCTTCAATCTTTCACAGCATCAAAGTCTTGTCCAATGAGTCAGTTCTTTGCATCAGGTGGCCAAAGTATTGGAGTTTCGACTTCAGCATCAACCTTCCAATGAATATTCAAGACTGATTTCCTTTAGGATGGACTGGCTGGATCTCCTTGCAGTCCAAGGGACTCTCAAGAGTCTTGTCCAACACCACAGTTCAAAAGCATCAGTTCTTTGGCTTTCAGCTTTCTTTATAGTTCAACTCTCACATCCACACAGGACTACTGGAAAAACCATAGCTTTGACTAGACAAACCTTTGTTAGCAAAGTAATGTCTCTGCTTTTTAATATGCTGTCTAGGTTGATCACAACTTTTCTTCTAGGGACCAAGCATCTTTTAACTTCATGGCTGCTGTAACCATCTGCAGTGATTTTGGAGTCCCCCAAAATGAAGTCTGTCACTGTTTCCATTGTTTCCCCATCTGTTTGCCATGAAGTAATAGGAGCTGATGCCATGATCTTCATTTTCTGAATGTTGAGTTTTAAGCCAACTTTTTCACTCTCCTTTTTCACTTTCATCAAGAAGTTCTTTAGTTCTTTCTTTACTTTCTGCCATAAGGGTGGTATCATCTCCATATCCGGGGTTATTGATATTTAGTTCAGCAATCTTGACTCTAGCTTGTGCTTCATCCAGTCCTGCATTTCTCATGATGTACTCTTCATGCAAGTTAAATAAGTAGGATGAAAATATACAGCCTTAACACACTACTTCCCAGTTTGGAACCAGTCTGCTGATCTATGTCAGTTTTAAGTGTTGCTTTTTGACCTGCACACAGATTTCTCAGGAGGCAGGTCAGATGGTCTGGTATTCCCATCTCTGATGAATTTTCCACAGTCTGTTGTGATCCGCAAGTTAAAGGCTTTGGCATAGTTAATAAAGCAGAAGTAAATGTGTCTCTCTAACCCTCTTGCTTTTATGATGATCCAACAAATGTTGAAAATTTGATATCTGGTTCCTCTGTCTTTTCTAAATCCAGCTTGAACATCTGGAAGTTCATGGTTCATATCCTGTTGAAGCCTGGCTTGGAGAATTTTGAGCATTATTTTGCTAGTGTGTGAGATGAGTGCAATTGTGCAGTAGTTTGAGCATTCCTTGGCATTGCCTTTCTTTAGGATTGGAATTAAAACTGATCTTTTCCAGTCCTGTGGCCACTGCCGAGTTTTTCAAATTTGCTGGCATATTGAGTGCAACACTCTCACAGAATCATCTTTTAGGATTTGAAATAGGTCAATTGGAATTCCAATACCTCCCCTAGCTTCTTTGTAGTGATGCTTGCTAAGGCCCACTAGACTTCACATTCCAGGATGTCTGGCTCTAGGTGAGTGATCACACCATCTTAATTATCTGGGTCATGAAGATCTTTTTTGTATAATTCTGTATATTCCTGCCACCTCTTCTTAATATCTTCTGCTTCTGTTAGGTCCAGACCATTTCTGTCCTGTATTGTGCCCATCTCTGCATGAAATGTTCCCTTGGTATCTCTAATTTTCTTGAAGAGATCTCTAGTCTTTCCCATTCTATTATTTTCCTCTATTTTTATTCATCACTGATGAAGGCTTTCTATCTCTTCTTGCTATTCTTTGTAACTCTGCATTCAAATGGGTATATCTTTCCTTTTCTCCTTTGCCTTTCACTTCTCTTCTTTTCACAGCTATTTGTAAAGCTTCCTCAGAAAACCATTTTTCATTTTTGCATTTCTTTTTCTTGGAGGTAGTCTTGATCACTGCCTCCTGTACAGTGTCACGAACCTCCGTCCATAGTTCTTCAGACACTCTGTCTATCAGATCTAATTCCTGGAATCTATTTGTCACTTCTACTGTATAATCATAAGGGATTTGATTTAGGTCAGACCTGAATGGTCTGTTGGTTTTCCCTACTTTCTTCAATTTAAGTCTGAATTTGGCAATAAAGAGTTCATGATCTGAGCCACAGTCAGCTCCCAGTATTGTTTTTGCTGACTGTATAGAGCTTCTCCATCTTTGGCTGCAAGGAATATAATCAATCTGATTTCAGTGTTGACCATCTGGTGATGTCCATGTGTAGAGTCTTCTCTTGTGTTGTCAGAAAAAGTTGTTTGCTATGACCAGTGCATTCTCTTGGCAAAACTCAATTAGCCTTTGCCCTGCTTTATTCTGTACTCCAAGGCCAAATTTTCCTGTTACTCCAGGTATTTCTTGACTTACTATATTTGCATTCTAGTCCCCTATAATGAAAAGGACATCTTTTTTGGGTGTTAGTTCTAGAAGGTCTTGTAGGTCTTCATAGAACCGTTCCACTTCACATTACTAGTCGTGGCATAGACTTGGATTACTATGATATTGAATGGTTTGCCTTGGAAATAAACAGAAATCATACTGTCATATTTGAGATTGCATCCAAGTATTGCATTTCAGACTCTTTTGTTGACAATGATGGCTACTCGATTTCTTCTAAGGGATTTTTGCCCACAATAGTAGATATAATGGTCACCTGTGTTAGATTCACACATTTCAGTCCATTTTAGTTTACTGACTCCTAAAATTTTTCTGTTCACTCTTGCCATCTCCTGTTTGACCACTCCCAATTTGCCTTGATTCATGGATCTAACATTCCAGGTTCTTATGCAATATTGTTCTTTACGTCATCGGACTTTACTTCTATCACCAGTCACATCCACAACTGGGTGTTGTTTTTGCTTTGGATCTGTCTCTTCATTCTTTCTGGAGTTATTTCTCCAACAATCTCTAGTAGCATATTAGGCACCTACCAACCTGGGAAGTTCAACTTTCAGTATCCTATCTTTTTGCCTTTTCATACTGTTCATGGGGTTCTCAAGACAAGAATACTGAAGTGGTTTGCCATTCCCTTCTCCAGTGGATGACGTTTTGTCAGAACTCTGCACCATGACCCGTCCATCTTGGGTGGCCCTATATGGCATGGCTCATAGTTTCATTGAATTAGACAAGACTGTGTTCCATGTGATCAGATTGGTTAGTTTTCTGTGACTGTGGTTTTCATTCTTTCTGCCCTCTGATGGAGAAGAATAAAAAGCTTATGGAAGCTTCCTGATGGAAGAGACTGACTGAGGGGGAAACTAGGTCTTGTTGTGATGGGCGGGGCCATGCTCTGTAAATCTTTAATCCAATTTTCGGTGATGGGCAGCATTGTGTTCCCTTCCTACTATTTGACCTGAGGCCAAACTATGGTGGAGGTAATGAAGTTCAACCTCCTGCAAAAGGCTCCATGCATATAGTGCTGCATTCAGTGCCCCCAACCCTGCAACAGGCCACCTCTGACCCATGCCTCTGCCATGCCTCATAGCAAATAGATGGGAAAAAATGGAAATAATGAAAGATTTTAATTTCTTGGGCTCCGCAATCACTGCGGATGGAGACTGCAGCCATGAAATTAAAACTCTTGCTCCTTGGTAGAAAAGCTATGACAAAAAACAACTAGATAGCATATTAAAAAGCAGAGACATCACTTTGCCTATAAGGTCCATATAGTCAAAGCTATAATTTTTCCAGAAGTCATGTATGGGTGTGAGATTTGGACCATAAAGAAGGCTGGGTGCCGAAGGACTGATGTTTTCAACTTGTGGTGCTAGAGAAAACTCTTGAGAGTCCCTTGAACAGCAAGGAGATGAAACCAGTCAATCCTAAAGGAAATCAACCCTGAAAATTCACTGGACAGACTGATGCTGATGCTGAAGCTGAAGCTCCAATACTTTGGCTATGTATTGCAAAGAGCCAACTCATTGGAAAAGACCCTGATGCTGAAAAAAAAAAAAAAATGAGGGCAGGAGGAGAAGGCGGCAACAGAGGATGAGATGTATGAATGACATCATTGACTCAATGGAAGTACATTTGAAAAAGCTCTGGGAGTTTGTGAAGGACAGGAAAGCCTGCCATGCTGCAATCCATGAGGTTGCAAAGAGTGGAACATGGCTGAGTGACTGAACAACAACAGTCCTACTTGATGCCAATAATAACTAGATAACCCTTACAATGGAATCAAAAAAGTTTTTTTTTCAGTAGGTTTCAATTTTTGTATAAGAAGTAACTGAAAAGCCTGAAGAATAAAGAAAATTTTGCAGAAAAAAAAAAGGATTATTTTAACCAATGGGCTTGTAGATCTTTATGGCAATGTTTAGTAGCAGAATGGGTAGAAAGGGGGATAAAAGAACTTTTTTAAACAATAGACTTTAGAGCTTTCTGAGAATGGTTAGAAGCAGAATAGGTAGAAAGAGGGATAAAATATGTAACCGATTCTGTGTGACCCCATGAACTATGGAATTCAGGCCAGAATACTGGAATGGGTAGCCCTTCCCTTTCTCCAAGGCTATCTTCCGAAGCTAGGGATCAAACCCAGGTCTCCTGCATTGCAGGTGCGTTCTTTACCAACTGAGCTATCAAGGAACTTAACAAAATATAAATGACAAGCAAAAGATACAACCTGACATAGTTACTCTACAATTGTGCATAACACCTTTTAGTGTCTCAAGATCACCCTTCATTCTTATCTAGTGCCTTTGGTGTGCACGTCTCAAACTCAGAGATGGCATAAATACACCTTTAAGTGGTAAATATATGATACAGGCAAGAAACAAGCTCAGTACTTTCTCTACTAACCTAAGTCATCAGAAAGATAACAAATGAAAATGTCCATTCTTGATCTGTGTCAACCATAAAAATCAAGGAAAATGAATGCAACACATGAGAGAAAACTCTTGTCTACCACAGCTATCCAAAAGCATAGAGATGGAAACCAATACAAGAATGCCAACAATGACCAGTATCTCCAAATGGACAGTGAACAGCTAAAATCAAATGAGGAAGTTATTCATTTTGCTTTGCTACTTGTTCAAGACTTGATTTTCATTTTTCCCACTTTTAGGTCATAATGTTGCCCATAAAGGTTTTCATTAAATTTTCATCTTGCAGGCAGGTGATAGACTTCAAACGTTATGAATTAGTTCCATAATAGGAATCCTTGCTTGAGGCTCTGTCTGCATTTCTGAGTCAGAACATTGTTCAGGATTTCTGCCAGGGAGAATTTTTGGAGGTTGGTGCAGATTCTAGAGTAAGGATTCTTTTCCAGTCTTTTCCCTCCATCCAGACTCTTCCCTTCAGTCTTTTTGTATTTATTTAAACAGTCTTGCTCTTCTGGAATTCAAGCTAAGGAAGAAAACCAAGTAAACATAGAAACTGACTACCAGAGATGGTATTGCCTATCATGATTTTCTTGAAATACAAAGCAATGCTGAGATCAAATCACTCAATTTTAAGGAAGTTTACTAAATCTATTAACTGAATTAAATTTATAAGACACTAAGTCTCAGTGTTCTGCTGAAATTGTTTTCTATTTAATTTTTAAACTATTCTAATAGCATTATTTTCTTTATATGTTATATATCAAATAAAATTTTCTCCTTAAAAAAGTGGATATTAAAAGCAGATAAAATGAAAATTTATTTGGGATACCTTTCTGTATTCAATGATGTATTTGGGTCTAACATATTTAAGAAATAGGAATATTGCTTCAGAAGTAGAGAGTAGGCAAAGATCCAAGCAAGATGTGAAATTCAAACTTTGGAAAACTGGGTTAGGGCTTTAAGAACTATGGAGCAAACAAACACAGTAATTTAGAGAATATTCTACCCATTTTCCCTTGGTTATCTCAATGTTTTAGACATTGGCCTGACACAGAAGATGCCCCTGAAACAATCCTGTTTGCTTATGGATTTAAAAGAATTGGGAAATTCAGCATTCCTGGGATGTAGCTACATTTCTCAGAAAAACCTATAAATATTTCTCAGATGATATTAAATATATGAAGTGACTCCAAACTAATGAAAATTGAATGGGAGCTGGCGATTTTCCCTAAAGCCTAATGTTTAGAATTTTAATCAACCAAATTCAGTCACCCCTAATTAGAAGACTTCAGCACTATGCAGGCATCTATCACAATGATATGACTCTGGGGAGGCATGTGTGTGTAATTAATCACCACGCATACCTGCCGTTTCTTCTTTTCCCCTGTGAAGCTTAGAAGGGAGAGAGATGAGTAGAATTACCATACTGTGTAAACAAGTCCACATCTTAGCCATTCAGTTATTTTACTTTCCTAGAAGAACCTTGTTTTAAAAAGTTGTTAATGTTCATATTTTTCATTCCTTTTAGTCTGTTCCCTCATGTGCTTTTAATTCTTCTAGCCCCCAAACCACAGAGCTATTTCACTAGAATAGAGGGCATGGTGGGGAGTGGGCAGTATCCTGATTGTCCTATGAAGAATATGCTGTTCTGTCTCAAAGGACAGACTTCCCCCTTGTGAATCCCCAGTACTTATCCATGAGACACCTGTCTTTTCTTTGGAGATTTCTACCCAAGTACTGAGAGAATCTGACCTTTCTTCGCTCATGAGATAATGACAAGACTGCCAAACATGTGCTGCCTCATAATTGCTTTTACAGATCTTTGCCATAAGCTATGATTAAATACTAGGAGAAAGGTCATGAAAAGATAAAACAAAGAAAATGACTTATTTATGGAAATTAATTAATTTAGAATTCTGTAGCACCTATGATAAACCATACATACAGTGAGACAATAAGCATTAATGAACTTTAAATGTAGAAGAATATTTTTCTTCTGGGCCATCGACAGTTTGAGTACGAGTAGCAGCTTTTGCATATTAAATGCTGATATTTGTACTTTGCTGGACAGTAATAAGAAAAGGGGTGGGAGTTGTCTTTCAGTGTAAAATAATAAAGAACTGGTGGCTCAGGTGGTAAAGAATCTGCCTGCAATGCAGGAAACCCAGGTTCAATCCCTGGGTCAGGAAGATCCCCTAGAGAAGCTAGTGGCTACCCACTCTAGTATTCTTGCCTGAAGAATCCCATGGATAGAGGCTGCAGTCCATGGACTCACAAAGAGTAGGCTATGACTGAGTGACTAACACTTTCACTTTTCAAGGACTCATTCCTATAGGTTCCCATTAGAATTGTATTTTTTCAGTTACTCTGCTCATTTGTGTGTCTCATCCAAAATTTCAAATTCAGAAATTTCCCCACCAAGCAAATCAGAGTAAGCAAAAACAAAATACATCACTGGGTCCAAGGTTCAAAAACCATTGGAAGTATCAGAGTGGACTATAAATATGGCAGAGTAAAGAAACTACTGGACTTGAAACAAAATTTGCTTTTGTGGCAGCTCTTCACTGTAGATAAAGCAATGCATCTTAAGGACATGACACTTGATTTTGGGTGCCTTTGATCTGAAGACAAGTCAAGAGGTTCCTTTTAAAGCTCTGAGGGGCAGCTCATAAATGAGAAAGCTTATATCTGAGAACAGGAACAAAGAGGCCTCTAGTTAAAGAGCTCCAAACTGAATGCAGCAAGAGAAAAATGCAAACCAGAAATTGTTCAAAGACACAAGTGATTCTAGCAGAAGCAGAGTAATAGAAATTGGAGTTGTCAGAATTTGGTTTCAAATAACAAAGACACTTAAATGAGCCTTCCTCCTGCAAAGAAAGGAAAAACGCAAAATTTTACAAAAGGGCTTTAAAATCACATCATGATTGGATATTCTGCTTCTGCCTGTCTGAAGCTAATTCCTAGTTCCTTAAACAGAAGTAAGCATGTCTATGTTACCAAGACTTTTGACAGTTGAGGGGAAAAGGGAAAAGTCAAGAAGAAAAAGCCAATCATGCAATCTTAGCAAAGTTTATTTTTCCTGACTCCAGTGCTTTTCAGGGAAGCACATTTTGATTTATCCAAAGTCTTCTCAGACAGGATTTGGGTTACATTCGCAAGAAAATTTTCCCAATGATATCAAAAGTATGTTTTTAAAAACACAATTAATATGAATTCAGGTATATGGAAAATAACTAGCATGAAGAGTAGTGATTAAATTTGTATAAAACATTAAAATGAAAGCATGAGCTAATATATTGTGATCTAATGTTTAAAGTGATTTCCCACTCAAATTTTGGGAAAAGATTTAGAGAGGACAATGCCAACAATATTTTTATATAAGCATTATAATATTACCAGTTTTTCCTTTCCTTTGACAGAATCAATCGCCTTCTTTGTAGAAAAATAATCTACTTATGGTCCCTGGGTTGGGAAGACCCATGGAGAAGGGAAAAGCTACCCACTCCAGCATTTTGGCCTGGAGAATTCCATGGACTGTATAGTCCATGGGGTCACAAAGAATCAGACATGACTGAGCGACTTTCACTTTGACTTTATGATTTCTAAGAAAAGGCAGCAACAGAAAGAGAAGAATTAAATAGCAGCAATGTTACCAGCAGTGCAAAGGAAACATTTTATGAAGTGAGGCAAAGAAAATGTCCAATTGTCTGCACCTTTAAAAACAAAAACTTTGAAAAGGAGAATAATGCATTATCTTGGTTGAAAGATTTTTTTTGTAGAGTACTTATGTTTCAGGTCATCCTTTCATCCAGTAGTGCTGATTCATCAGTTTGAGGAAATGAATAAATTCAACACCAGGTACAGAGTCACATTCTTTGTGGGAACTCAGTAAACATCAATCAAGGGAGCTGATGAGAATTTACAAAGAGGAAAAGCTGTATTGTCCACCTATTTGTGACATACAATAAAGATTGTATTAGCCCTGGCATTTAAAATATGGGCTACATGTAACTGTCTTTCTTACTTTGGCAACCCTGTTTCAAATGGAAGATGACCCCTTTGGCAGATGAAGAACTCTATCTTCAATTTCTAATCACATTACCTTGCAAAGTTCCCTTTAAAGAAAAAGGAGATACTCAAGTACCAACAGTTACATTTATCCAACATTTCAGAAAGATTTAACATCTTCCTAAATTATAAAAATGATATTGCTTAACTCTTCAATACTCAAGTTGCAATAATTGGATCTGAAGATTTAATATGTTCACAGTTACACATTTTGATAATTTGACAGATAAATACTTAGGGAACTTGCTATGAGCCAGGCTATCACAAAAATGAATACCACTTCTTTCAATTATTAAACATCATTGTCACTTAGCTGGTACATTGCATACTAATAAGGTAGTGGGATGAGGGAGAGAGGTGGGAAGACAGGTCCCTTAAGAAAGGTGGGAGAGAAAAATAACATCCAGACATCCAGAAGGTCCTTTATGACACCTCATTTCACTCAGTCTTTAACATTCACCTCACTCCACTGAGATAAGAGTGATTACCAATCTTCTCTATATTTTTCTTTATGTTTCTTTCTTAACACATGAAAAAATTCTTGGCTTAAAGCTATGTGATTCTCCTAGAAATTAAACTATGTAACCAGAATTTGAAGCTTTGTCTATGTTACTTCTGATATAGTATACCAGTATAACTATAGTGGTTGTAATTTTAACCACATTGCCTTAGGATCCAGAGGGAACACTTGTGCTATCACATCCCTACTCAACAGTGTTACATCATTCCTAGCTATAAAACAGACTAATGGTTCCAGGAATGCATAGCAACAAGTTTGAACTAATGGCCCACTTTGCTCAATGACACAGTCATTCCAAATCCCACTGTTTACCATTGCTTATTGTGGGGAATTTTCATCATTTCCAGAAACTGGGCATCCCAGTTAATGCATTATCACCTGAACTCTAATTTCCTTGCCATCTTGGACATCTCTTAATCTGTTCTCATCTTTCATCCCTTTTGTGAAGGCCAAGATTAAGGCACTGTGCCCTTGGAAGCTCTGAACCAGTAATTAACAAGCCATAAATCTTTAGTCTTTTACTTATGCTCACCTCCTGACCTTATCTAAAATTTAACTCTCTGCTGAGGATAATGCTTTGCCTGTATCCCACAGATCTAGGAAGCAGACAGGAAGTCCTCAATTCTTAAACTTATTTTAAGCACATCACTTTTCTACTACCATGTCTAACTGGTTCGTTTTATCCTACCATAGTTATTTTCAGCCTTCGTCAGCACCATCTTTCCTGCACTTCCATTTTCACTCAGTTAGTATATACTGAGCCATCATTAAAAAAAAAAAAACTTGTATTGAAAATATTCACGACTTCCTTTCCACTCAACTTCTATGAGTTTGAGCAAGCTCTGGGAGTTGGTGATGGACAGAAAAGCCTGGAATACTGCAGTTCATGGGGTCACAAAAAGTCAGACACGACTGAGTGACTGAACTGAACTAACTCTATCATGCTTGAATGCAGGGTCTTCGATCTCTACACCTGCCACAAAACTGCCGGCTGTAGCTGGGGAGAAATATCACAAGCATGGTGATCTGTTTCACTAGTAATTTCTAACTGTAAACAAGTAGTTGTGCTACCAAGTCAACCTACTATTTTTTGTTGGTATATGGTCTTTATCTTCCAAGTTCTCACCACTTTCCTTTCTCACCACCCTTAACTCTCATGTAATGACTCCATTTTATGCTTCCTTGAAAAATCAAATCTAACTCTGAAAACAAACCATTTTTTCTACTTATTGCTCTTTATTAGCTAAGTCATGTCCAACTCTTCATGACCCCATGGACTGTAGCCCATCAAGCTCCTCTGTCCATGAGATTCCCCAGGCAAGAATACTGGAGTGGGTGACCATTTTTGACTCCAGGAGATCTTCTTGATCCGGGGATTGAACCTGTGTCTCTTACTTGGCAGACAGATTCTTTACCACTGAGCCACCAGGGGACTCCCCCCACCCCCGCTTTTTCCTGTAATCCAATATACATTTCTATCTTCTGTCTGTCTTTTCTCTTAACTCTTACTTTTATCAAAACCCCTTCTTTTTCCTTGGTTCTGGATAATATTCATTTGATTTTAGTCAAAATTTTAGCTTATTCACTATTCAGCATTCTCTTTTAAATCATCAGATTATTCTGCTGCTCCACTGGATTATTGACATTAGCTGGTCTACTGTCTCCTACAAAATGAATTATAACTCTACTATACAAAAAAAAAAATTCATTTTTGATGACACAACCCCTTCAGTGACAGGTCATTTTCTATTTATCTTCATCGAAAAATATTCAAATCATCTTCTACAATTTGTATCTGATTTTCTTATCTTCTACTTATTTGTTAACCAATTTTAGCTGCAGTTCTCTCCTCACAACTAATGTGACTATACTAACCTAGTTGATAAAAAACAATACATTGCCAAACTTACCAATATTTCTTTAGCCTCATCTTACTCGAAATCTCATCAACTGCCCTTCTTTATCGAATGGTTCCTCTCATGAATTCTTTGAAATCACACATTCCTGACTTTCCTCTCCTCTCTCTTTCCCTCCTTCCTAGGCCCTCTTTTCAGGATATACCTACTTAGATGTGCTCCTGAGGTTAAGCTGGAGGACTTTTTGTTCTTTTCTATCTACTTTCAACCCAGGTGACTGCATCTAATACCATGATTATAAACAATATTTGTATATGATGAGTGCTAATTTTATATGATCAGATGATTAATCCAATATTTTATTTTACATCTTCAGTTGAACATAAAATCAGTGTCTCAAGTTTATCATGTCTGCTGCTGCTAAGTAGCTTCAGTCATATTTGACTCTGTGCAACCCCATAGACAGCAGCCCACCAGGCTCTGCCATCCCTGGGATTCTCCAGGCAAGAGTACCCGAGTGGGTTGCCATTGCCTTCTCCGTTATCATGTCTAGTATTCATTATATCTTATATCCCTTCTAAGTAAATAACACTGTAGAGCTCACAACTTGGGAAATGTTTATTTTTCTCATTCATGTATTCCTCTTCCAACACATCATCAAATGTTTTTAGGCATAATTCAGGGCTTCCCATGGTCCAGTGATTAAGTCTCTGCACTTCCACTGCAGGGGATATGGCTTGATCCCTGGTTGAGGAAGTTCCATTTGCCCTGAGGTGCTGCCAAGGAGAGAGAGAAAAAAAAAGGAATAACTCAAATATTTCTAAAGATGTCAATTTTCCTGCCATGATTTCTGAGCCCCATTAAATCAGTCTTTCATACAGTATTTAGAATGACGGTATTTTTTGTTGTTGTTAGTCACTAAGTTGTGTCCAATTCTTTTGCTTCCCAGGCTCCTCTGTCCATGGGTTTTCCAGGCAAGAATCCTGGAGTGGGTTGCCATTTCCTTCTCCAAGGGATCTTCCTGATCAACCCAGGGTTTGAACCCATGTCTCCTGCATTGGCAGGCAGATTCTTTACTACTGAGCCACCAAAGCCAGTCAAATAATGCCTCTTTCCAGCTATAAAAATTCCTCAGTTACTACAGATTTTTAAAGCATAATATCCAAACTTCTTGCTCCAGCCTTTAGGCCTACCAGCTGTCTCACCTGATTCTGAATTCTTCTTATTCACCATCCTACAGTCATGCAGACTCTTGTTCCTCTTCTTTGTTTTGGGACCCTACCTCTTGCCCTTTCCGTTCTTTCCTTGCACTGTTTCCTTAGAGACCTGGCAGTACTGATTCTTATGTGTTTCTTGTCTCTTAACTCACGTCTCATCCATAGAGAAGCTCTTCGTTTTCATACGCTGTAAAATCCTTGCCCAGGATTCCATCACATTATCTTGTTTATTCATTGTATTGCAAAATATGTTGTAATATTATTTTAATTTTCCATTTAAATTTAAATTCAGTCAGAATAAGGGTCTTGTCTATTCTGACAAGATGAGACCTAAAGCTTTCTTGCCCAGAACAGTCACTTGCACATAAGGTGCTTAAGAATGATTTGGTAAATTAGAGAATGAGTCCATGGATGTGTCATTTTCCAGGGTTATCAGTAACAGAACTATAAATGCTAGGAAAAAAGAGACTGTGGTACCCAAAATTCAAAAGCTTATTACAATTTTCATACAAATTAACTGTTACAAGTGCGATAATGAAGATGTTATTTCTAGCATATCAACAGAGACAGCTAATCGTTCAGAATGTGGGCAAGATGAGCCTCAGAAGACCTGAGAGGTCCAAAAGAACTATGTTTTTTACTTCAGAAATTATAATTTTTAAAATTTCAAATTCATACCATTTTTGGAAACATCTCATGTTTCTTAAAAAAGTAGCTGGAGCCACATTCTGTACACTAAATCTATGTTTTGACTTAATCACATACTACATATGACAGAGGTGGGAATAGTCACATCAATGGACTTTCTATTTTATTACAGGGTTTTTTTTAATATGAGTCCATTTTAGAGGTGCTAGAAGCATTTAGCTCTAAATTAATTACTCCCCCTTTATTGTTTTATAGATTTACTCCTCTCTTGGTGTTGAAAACCTTTAAATTCTGTTTCCACTTTGAAAATAATAAATAATTATAGAGAATGAATGGAAGATTTGTTAAGACAGTGTTCAGTGAAAAGATATTTAGAAATACATGGGTACGCTTCATAATGATTACCCTTCATTTCCCAAAAGTATAAGTGCAGGTATATTGATTAATCTAGAGTCTGCAGGTCCCCAATGATGATCCTTCTTCAACTAAAGAGTTTTTAGAAGACAAGTCTTCCTGGATCTCTCATGTTTCTGCCTGTCTTGCTAACAAGGCAGTATCTGCCCTTTTTTCCAGATTCTTTTCAAGGATGTCTGTATAGGAAATAACCTTGGAAAATAGACATAGCACCTCCCTCTGAAGCACTAAGAAAAAAACTGAAATTGCCTATGCTTGGAGTTCCTCTTTTGTAACAAAACATATTCCTTTGCAGTTATCATCAGGCCCTCTTTTCATTACCATGTGAGGATGCGGTTTGGCAACTGATGCAAAATGATGAAATTGTGGTTACTGCTACTGCTCTGTGGAGAAGGGAATGGCACCCCACCCCAGGACGCTTGCCTGGAAAATCCCATGGATGGAGGAGCCTGGTAGGCTACAGTCCGTGGGGTCGCGAAGAGTCCATCATGACTGAGCGACTTCACTTTCACATTTCACTTTCATGCATTGGAGAACGAAATGCAACCCACTCCAGTGTTCTTGCCTGGAGAATCCCAGGGACAGAGGAGCCTGCTGGGCGGGCTGCCGTCTATGGGGTCGCACAGAGTTGGACATGACTGAAGCGACTTAGCAGCAGTAACAGCAGCAGCTACTGCTACGAATTATCAACTCTCTTTGCTCTTTAGCCTGGGAGTTATGTGCCTTCTACCAGCATCTATATAGTGATGGCAGACTAAATTGTTTGCTTGTGAATAGGTTAAAATTTCAGATCCTTCATAGTTCTTGGTAGTTATCATTTTTTATATAGTAGTCTATAGCCTCATCAATGACTTTTGTTTTCTATGTGACATTATGTGTTTATCTTCTGTTATTAACTATTTGCATATATCTGTTTACATATTAACTATTTGCATACATCTGTTTACATACATATATCACTATTTGTATTGTATAAACTAAATTCCATTAAGGTGAAATTCTACTGTACTGTGCAAATATCTTCCACTTTCTGTTTTCTTTCTGTCTTTTAAAAATTAACCTTGACCTTTTTTTATTTGCTCTATTCTTGGAAAGATGTAAAAATAAACATCTGTGTTTTGAATTAAGTTTAGCAATTATTGTTTTGGAGATATGTTCCAACAAGAATACTGAAGTGTTTGCTCTGATAAAAAATACATTGGGGAAATTTGAGCATTTTCTGTACAAAATATTGTAATTTGAAAGCTTCTGTGCATTTAGCCTGGAAGAACCTCAGAATGAGTTAATTTACTGAAAAAAAGTCACTCTCTGTTACATAGCAAACTGACTAGGAAACATATAAAATGCAATAATACCACAAAGACTAGCTTTTCCTCCTAGCTGTGTTTTCTTGGGTAAATATTTCAACTTCTCTTAGTAACAGTTTAGAGCAGGGAGATTTAGAACCCCATTCGTAATCCTTTTAACTACATTCTTGCCAATGATATGTTTTCCTTTGCCTTACTGTCCTACCCTAAAAATCAATCCATACGTATGGCTTTTTTGAATCTGAACTAATAAGCAATTGCAAATAAAATCACATAATCACGCAGACATGTGCTCCTCTGTATGTATAGACTACCATCTCTAGAAGTCTTTTAATACTTCCTGGAAATTCTTTACATTTTCCAAGGCTTCTTTCTAACATGTTATCCAACTACTTCAAACCTCTATTTCTCTTCTCAAACCTTCCTTTCTTTCTTCTTTTCACATCCTGATAACCTCTTCTAGCCTCCTAAACATAAACCTAGAAGCAGGTTTTTCTGCACACACATCTGGTTCCATTCCTTTTGCCCAGGCTCGACTCTCCTCAATGGCTTCAGATTCCATCTGTTCCTGCTTCTCAGAACTATCGTACTATTGACTTCCTCTCTTTTATTATATTTTACTTTTTTTGTACCAGTACCTTCTATATTTTTCTTTTATTGCTGCTGTAACAAATTACAGCTTTAGTGGTTTAGATCAAGACAAACTTATTATATCAGAAATTGATCTTTAAGGGCTAAAATTAAGGTGTCAGTAGAGCTCTGTTCCTCATGGAGGCTTTAAAATGGAATCTGTTTCCTTGCCTTTTCCAAATTCTAGAAGATACCTTGAGTTCTCCCCTTGTGGACCCCATAAACCAATCATGCTTCCAATCTCTGCTTCCAGCCTCTTACTTTTTCTTTGACAGGAGCCTTCTTCTTGGAAGAATCCTCTTAGGGTTGAGCCCACCTAGAAAATCCAGGAATATCTTTCCAACTCAAGATACTAAACTTAATCACACCTGCAAAGTTACTTTTGCTATGTAAGTTAACACATTCACAGGTTTAAGGATGAGGGTATAAACATCTTTGGGGAACCATTATTTTATCGACCACTCTTTCCTATCACTACTACTTGATGTTCATTCCTTTCCTATTCTTACGCCTTAACCCTACTTTGTGGTCATCACATTTCTGACTACTTCAGAGCCCATCTTAAATTGCCTGCATAATTTTTTTCCTTATCTCTCCCTATATACACACACACACATTCTAAAGAAACCAATTATACTAACTCCATTTATGAATTTTTAATTGCAAAATACTTTTAAGTTCTTATCTTACTTGACTATTCAGCAACATATATATCACTGACAACACACTGATTCTTGAAAATATTTCTGTAGGCTTCTATGACATAATTTTATGGTTTTCCATCTCTGACTTAAATTCTTTTTAAATTTACTTTCAACATAATTTTCTGCTTAATATTTACAATATCATTATTCTCTAGGTTTTGTTCTTAGCTTTATTCTCTACTTACTGTACACAGTCTATCTAACTTACCTCAAAAACTCTATCATTTCAAATTCTTTGTATTTTAATTTTTATTGGAGTATCAGTTCAGTCACTCAGTCGTGTCTGACTCTTTGCAACCCCATGAATCACAGCATGCCAGGGTCCTGCGTGCTGCGATTAGGGTTATGGTTAGGGTTAGGGTTTATCACCAACTCCCGAAGTTCACCCAAACTCATGTGCATCGAGTTGGTGATGCCATCCAGCCATCTCATCCTCTGTCATCCCCTTCTTCTCCTGCCCTCAATCCCTCCCAGCAGCAGAGTCTTTTCCAATGAGTCAACCCTTCGCATGAGGTGGCCAGAGTATTGGAGTTTCAGCTTTAGCATAACTCCTTTGAATGAACACCCAGGACTGGTCTCCTTTAGAATGGACTGGTTGGATCTCCTTGCAGTCCAAGAGACTCTCAAGAGTCTTCTCCAACACCACAGTTCAAAAGCATCAATTCTTCGGTGCTCAGCTTTCTTCACAGTCCAACTCTCACATCTACACATGACCACTGGAAAAACCATAGCCTTGACTAGACGGACCTTTGTTGGCAAAGTAATGTCTCTGCTTTTGAATATGCTATCTAGGTTGGTCATAACTTTCCTTCCAAGGAGTAAGCGTCTTTTAATTTCATGGCTGCAATCATATAGTCGATTTATAATGTTGTGTTAGTTTCAGGTGTACAGCAAAGTGAATAAGTTATACATATACATGTATCCACTCGTTATTTAGATGATTTCCCCATATAGGGAAGTGACTCCTATATGGGAAATGACCCCTATATGGGAAACGACCCCACTTAGGTCATTACAGACCCACTCCAGTGTTCTTGCCTGGAGAATCCCCGGGACGGGGGAGCCTGGTGGGCTGCCGTCTATGGGGTTGCACAGAGTCGGACACAACTGAAGTGACTCGGCAGCAGGTCATTACAGAGTATTGAGTAGAGTTCCCTGTACTCTAAAGTACTTCCTTATTAGTTATCTATTCTATACACAGTACTGTGTATATGTCAATTCCAATCTCCCAATGTATCCCTCCCCACTGACCCCCTGGTAACCACAGTTTGTTTTCTACATCTGTGACTGTATGTATGTTTTCCATATGAGCTCATTTGTACTGTTTTTGTATTCCGCATATAAGCCATATCATATGATATTTGGCTTTCTCCGATAATCTCCAGGTCCATCCATGTTGCTGCAAATGACATTATTTGTTCTTTTTATGGCTGAGTAGTATTCATTGTATATATTTAATATGCACAACATCTTCTTTATCCATTCCTCTTTTGCGGACATGTAGGCTTTCTATAAATACCAATGATTTTCTAGCTTCTATTTTTAGTGTAGATCTCATTTTTATTTTATAACATACAAATAATTACTGTAATTTTCAATGAGGTGGTAAAACACTTTATGCTCTAATCTTTTCTTTTTTGCCTTTTTTTCAAAAGAAATGCATGCAAATGTTTAAACTGTATACTTAATATGAATATGTGGCATCACATAAAACATAGTTATTATATATTTATGCTGATCAGGTTTGTACATCTACCATAACTCAGAGAGACACCAGCATTTTGGGTTTTTACCTCTGTAAGTATTGAAAAAAAGGGAATATTTTTCAAATCAGAGCGCAATTATAGCATTCCTCATTGGCAAATCTCTCTCTCTCTTTTTTTTTTTTTTACTTTTACAGGAATGGCCTTTTATAGTTATACAAATATTATTATTATTCTGAAAAAGCAAGTAAATTGCTAGGTTTACTATGCATAGGGTTTGCTATGATAAGACCAAAAGAAGTGAAAAATTGGAGGTCAATTTTCCTGTCTTACTATGATTGCCAAAACAGTTTTTATTTGTTCTATGTAAATAGAAGACAATGGTGAAAATGGTATTAGAGTAAAAGCCTAAGGGAAAGATATATCCTAAGGTGTATTTTTTTTTTTTTTTTTTGTAAATGAAATAGCAGTGTGGTACATGATGCTAGAAAGGCACTGAAAAATGAGCTTCTGGAAATGTTTAAAGTGGATCAGAGTGAGAAATACTTCTCCACCATATAAATTTGTCCTAATGTTCATCGTTATCAAGTTCATCAGAGCTACTGGGTAGTAGGGTGAGCCTGAGCTGGTCTACAGTGCTGCTCAATTATCTAGACATTATTATCCTTCATTAAATGAGGATCGTCATTGTCTTGAAGCAAAATTTACATAGAATCTACTACACTGAAGATGCTAAGATGATAGGGAATTGAAACAGATAAGCATCTTAATTTGATTAATTATAAAAATTTAACTGTATTTCAAATTTTATTAAAGAAGAGCCCAGGACACTCTTCTTTGTTATGCAAATGAAAGTATGACTTTGCTTTTCTCAGACTCCTCATTTTTCTTTCCACAAATTGATTCTGCCCTATGTTCATCTAGCTGCATTAACCTAAGAGCATTTCCCATATATTTAAAGAAATGAACAGGAAGATTAAGTTAGATAAAAACTTACAAACCCTATGAGAGTTAGAGTTAGGAAACTTATGCTAAATGATGAAACATAAAATCAATTATAAAATAAGGCAATTGAAAGTCCAAGAAAATTGTGTGATCATGACTAGCGCCCAGGAAGAAAGAATCTGTATGCTAGGGACAGATGTGGCATCAGCACAAAAGACAGATGTTTTCCCTAGCACTATTATATAACCTTATTTGGGTACAGCTGGGGGGACATTGTCAGTCAGATCCAGACAGTGTTCATTAGAGAAGCAGTGACAAGTGATAACAGAAACTCATTTTTCCCTTCCAAGAACTATCTGCTAAAGCAGAGTTGTCAGTCAGCCTTTGGGAATCTTTGCCCATGTGCAGATGTTACTATTCTCCTAGTGCATAATCAGATCTGTCATTAACACCTCCACAGTCTTCTGTATTTGAGCAGAGAAGACAGTGTTTTCCTCTTATGGGCGAATCTACGTGTTTTGCTATGCCCTAGTCAAAAATAACATGGAAATTATTTCTGGGATCTCATTTATGTTTTACATGATCTCAGGTGAAAATTTAGGTTCCTTCTCAATGTTATGGTAAGTTTTCCAATTTGGCTGAATATTTCCCTGCCTGAAAAACTGGAGGGCTAATTAAGAAGGTAATAGACCTTTCCTCACCGTGTGTTCACTATTTTACCTTTAACTATAAAATCTCACTATTTGCTGAATGTTTTCCCTCAAAGTTAAAAATAAAGAAAGGGAAAAAAGTCATCTCAAAGACCTATTCATTTTCTCAGCTTGTTCTGGTTTTGCTAGTTAGAGATGGAATAATTAATTAACTTATGGTTAAATGTGATTTCCTGTTCTGAAGAGCAAAGGCAATGTGTTATTAATAATAAATAACATAAATTGTTAGACACAGCATAGGCACTCAGGATATATAGAATCTAAAAGATACACAACCAGGGCATATCATGATAAACATGACATAATTTTCATCCCCCAGATGATAAAAGAAACCATCACAAGTGCTAGCCCTTCTTTTGGGCACACTGTAGACTGTACTCCCAATACCCCTATTTGAGTTAGGCATGTCCAGATAACTTGCTTCATTTATGAAATGTGGACCGAGGTGTTGTTTACCTTTTGCATGGAACCCTGAAGAACCAATGCACCGTGTCTTGGTACTCTTCCCTATTAATTGCCATAACAACCCTGAAAGAATGAGATAGGGCCTCTGTCAGCCCTACGGACCTGCAGTTAATAGAACCTCCTACCAACCCAATCAAATATCTGGTATGAATGCAAAAGAAACACTTAATATTTTTAGCCATGAGAGTTAGGGATTATTTGCTACTGCAGAGTAACCTAGCTACCCTGACTTACATGAAGTAAGATCAAAACTGAATCTGAAAGAATAAATGAGTTAATTAGAAATATGGAAAGGAGGAGAGTTTAAACAAAATAGGGTATCAAAAGCAAAGAACAGGCAGATTTCAAAGCCTGTCATTCAGGGATAAAGCACAAAATTAGTAACTTGGGTTTGATAAAATCAGCAGAGAAATCTCCTCAAAAAATAGGTTTTTTTTTTTTTACCACATATTGAAGACCTGAGCAGAACTGGTAGAGTTGTTGAGGGAATATGGGATGAAGGAAATGTCAAGCATATGTTGGATAGAATGAGATTCTACTTTTCCTGGAGAGCATATGCTCCTTGGAAATCTCTGCTTTACTCATGTGATTCCTTTCCGTGGCCCATGGCAACTGCAATCTGTAAGAATTCCTCACAATCAGCTTTTGACCTCTTAGACAATCTGCGTTTTGCCTTGGTGCCTTTTATAATCTACAGGTATTTTAAAAACTGCACAGGAAAATTAAGCCAGAAAAAAAGTTTATAGATGATAAGAGCTTTAGTGAAATTAATGGTCTAGTCCCAATTGCAAAGCAGTGCAAATGAGGGATAAGGTTGAAATATAAACAAACAGAAGTTGTATCATATTACACTTATTTAATATTACTGTACACACTTTTGAGGCTTCCTTGGTGGCTCAGTGGTAAAGAATCCTGGAATGCAGGAAATGCAGGAGACACAGATTTGATTCCTGGGTTGGGTCGGTGAGATGCTCTGGAGGAGGGCATCGTAATCCACTCCAGTATTCTTGCTGGGAAAATCCCATGGACGGAGGAGCCTGGTGGGTCAGGGTCCATGGGGTCACAAAGAGTCAGACATGACTGAGGACACATCCATACACTTTTGAATTACTATATTGAATAGAGATGTTGTTTTTTCCTAGTTAAAGCTTTATGTAAAATGTAAAAGAAATGATTCTTGAACATGTTGATGGATAAAACAGAAGGATACAGTGCTCTCTTTCAGTCGGTCAATCCAAGCATGGCATAACATACAGTACTTAAGTGCTGGTAGAATTTTACAGCAGTTTAGTGTTAGATAACCTGCTTCTTGATTATGTGGAGATTCTCAGTGTGTTATGTGGGTTCTGAGTTTATACCTTCATTGAGCATGAACAAGGAAGGGCTCCTGCTCAAATCCCTTTGGCCCAAAGTTCTTTGCATAGCATCTGTTACAGTAGATTTCACCTTTTTTCCTAGTCAGCGTAGTTGATACCAGAATCTTGCCACACTTGGCACATCAGAAACAGTTTTGTGCCTGAGCTTTCCAGTTCCAGTTGCCTTCTCAGAAGCATATATAAAATTCCCATATCTTAAACACTTCTCATCATCTCCCTATTTATGAGTATTTCTAGATGTGCGGGGATTGATTGTAGTCCTTTGGATGCCCAGTCTCTCACTAACATCCATCTAGAGCATGCCAGTGCCCCTGCTGCACCTCAGCTTTTTGGCCCATTCTTCTCTCCATAGCAGGATTTGCAGTGGGTCTTTGATCAGGAAATTCAGCAGGCCTGCTATGGAAATTTCTCCTGTGGAATCATGAATAGAAAGCAGTGGTGGAAGCTTCTCCCAACCTCTTATGCGGGATTCATGATGCTCCTACAACCCCAGCTTCTTTCCACTCCCTGGACCAGCTTTTGGAGTTGGAGGGAGGGCCATGCAGATGCGTGCCACACCTCCACAGGAGGCTAGGCAGAGGGAAGTGATGGACCTGTGGGAATTAGGGAGCCAGGAGAGTTTTTACAAGTTTGTGTGTATTGCATGTAATGAAACCTTTAGAGTTGTTATGAAATCTTTCTCTAACAGAATTTATGTTTTTCTGAGGAATCTTATATTATCTTAATAAAGATGAATTTACATACTCAATTGCTAAATATTGGTCCTTAAAAAAGCACCTATTATTTTCAAATTCATTAATGTTATCTGAAATTGTTCTTCCTTAAGAACTACATTTATTCTTAATACTATGCGTGTTCAATTCCTCTTCTTCAGATTCTTCAAAATATAACTCTCTTGGGAAAATAAAACAGCCCAAACGAAATGTGCAAACTAATTTAATTGAAAGTGAAAGTGTTAGTTGATCAGTCATGTCCAACACTTAGTCCACCAGGCTCCTCTGTCCAAGGAATTCTCCAGGCAATAATACTGGAGTGGGAAGCACTTCCCTTCTCCAGGGGATCTTCCTGACCCAGGGATCGAACCCAGGTCTTCTGTGTTGCAGGCAGATTCTTTACCATACGAGCCACCAGGGAAACACAATTTGGTTATCAGTCTTCAAAATAACAGTGAAAGTTCACGGACTATTTGGTTGTACTATAATTAGTATGGATATAAATGGACTATAAATAATCAGGCTTGTGGAGTATAAATCTAAACTTGTCAGGCTTAGGTAGTTAGAAACTGCTTTTGTGTGTATGTGTTGTTATTAGTCATAAAATGTCTGCAGAACTGCTTCCATGTCACTTTTACGTAGCTGAACTTTCTATATATGCATAGCCCCTGGGGATATTGGAAATAGAACCCCCCCAAAATTAAGTACCAGATTGTCTAGAAGCATAAACACAAGGGGTAAAATTTTACCTTAGCTATATTAATGCAAATTGGTCATGGTCATGAATATATTATTTTTTATCTTCTGGGTCTGAGATTGCCATATCAGAAATAGAATTTAGCCCATTTATCCTGTGGATATAACACATTACATATGTACCAGAAAACTCATCTTCTTTTGATTTCTTTTTATTGGTATTACAAAATATAGCCAGCTTATTTTCTTATAGAATCTGAGAACAATCTCCAACCCTAAAACGGTAAAGGACTATCATTCCCGGGTAAACCAGAGTGGTGCTTGACATTGCTACCTGGCAGACTCCCCTTCCAGAGTTATCACACAAAACAAGTTGATTGATCAGTGAACTCAGCTAATCACTGACTGATTCCATGAAGCAATCCTACCTCCCACCATGATGAGTAGTTTTTCAACCTTGATAACGTTGAATGTTAGTATTGTATAGACACAGTTCAGATTTACCAGACTTTACTTAGGGCCCTTTTTTGTTTGGTTACATTTCCCATTAATGTGTAGCTGAATAGTGTGTGTGTATGTGTGTAAAAGAGGTGCAGGCCTTTGTAGTCCTTAGCTATCATGCATTATATTGCACTATTAAGTATACTTACTCTGTCCACTCAAAATGCAGAAACTATAGATAAAAACTAAACATGATAGACAAGAAAATGCAATGGTTTGGGATTTCCAAATGGAAACACACCAAGAGAATATGAACCTGTCTTCATTAATATTTTAGTTTATATTCACATTGCTAACTTACCTATCAAAAATATTCTTTGTTCCTGTCATTTATTTTACTTGTTTTCATGTACTCTACAGCATAATTGCAGATGGACCTCCTGGGATGGTGAGATGCTCTGTATATACACACTGCTGCTGCTGCTGCTAAGTCACTTCAGTCGTGTCCAACTGGGCAATCTATAAATGACAGTGAATTTGTCTAGGAGTTGACCTTGAAGGAGCGAGATTATGAATCATAATAATCAAAGTGTTGGTCCCCATGCATAAATATAATGAATACTTACTGAGTAGTTACATTAGCAAAGCACAATCCATGTTTTACATGAATTATTTTCATTTAATCATCTCAACAGTACTATAAGATAGGCACCATTTATTGTTGTTGTTCAGTCATTCAGTTGTGTCTGACTCTTTGCAACTCCATGAACTGCAGGACATCAGGCTTCCCCATCCTTCAAAATCTCCTTGAGTTTTCTCATACTCATGTCCATTGAGTCAGTGATGCCGTCCAACCATCTCATCCTCTGTCATCCCCTTCTCCTTTTGCGCTCAGTCTTTCCCAGCATCAGGGTCTTTTCCAGTGGGTCAGCTCTTCACATCAGGTGGCCAGAGTATTGGAGCTTCAGCTTCAGCATCAGTCCTTTAATAAATATTCAAGGTTGATTTCCTTTATGATTGACTGTTTTGATCTCCTTGCAGTCCCAGGGACTCTCAAGTGTCTTCTCCAGTACCACAGTTCAAAAGCATCAATTCTACAGTGCTCAGCCTTCATTATGGTCCAACTTTCACATCCATATGTGACTAATGGAAAAACCATAGCTTTGACTATAGGTACCTTTGTCGACAAATTGACATCTCTGCCCTCTAATACACTCTCTAAGGTTGTTACAGCTTTTCTTCCAAGGAGCAAGCATCTTTTAATTTCATGGCTGCAGTCACAGTCCACCTTGATTTTGGAGCCCAAGAAAATGAAATCTGACACTGTTTCCACATTTTCCTCATTGCCCATTATTTGTACATGAAGAAAGTAAGTCTTAGAATGCTTAAATCATTACTTACAACTGCTTAACTTGTATTCTTTATTTTTCAGTTTTATTGAGAAGTAAATGATATATATAATGATATAAGTTTAAGGTGTACAACATGATGATTTGACTTACATATATTGTGAAATTATCACAATAATAGGTTTAGTTAACCTTTATTTCATTTAAACACAATAAAAGAAAAAAATTCTCCTTGTGATGCTTAATGGGTGTTTTTAAGCAACACATATAACACACTATAACAATGTGGAATTTTTGTTTCAATGTGTATGAGTTCCTTGAACAGGAAGACTATATAGTTATGTAATTACCGATATAAAAATCAAAGCAAGCCTTTATTTTCTTTAACACTAGCCACACGTAAAAGTGAAAAATGAACATCTCAGTGTTGTCAACCATGCATTTTTGGTTGCAAGATTCATAGGATGAATATAATACCGTGGTCAAAAAGTAGAAGGAGAATGCTGTGGAGAAAGATTGAAAGAGGACTAGCAGTATTTCCTAGGCTTATCACATGACTGCACTTGAAATCTCAGATAATAGACTGTTTAAAGAATCAGAGCTAATAGGCCAGTTCTTTACATAAGGTGTTCTTATTCTTCTCAGATATAAATTAGCCCAATCATATTAAATATCATGCACTGTATGTAGAGCTGGGTAATGATCTCCATCAAATAATGAGTGCAGAGGGTTCACTTCACTCAGAGTGCCTCTGTTCCAGCTGTTTCTACTTATCTTAATTTTCCTAATTGGGTTACAATTAGGCTGTGATTGAGACATTAACATGGGAATTGGAGCTTTTCAACAAAAGGGTTTACTTCTTTTATTGTTTTGTGGCTCTCAACTTTCAGAGGCCTATTTCTTGCTACATGTTAATTAAAAAAGATTACAAAATATTTAAGACACGCTTATGGCATACAAAGAATAACCTATTTACATCTGTATAGAACTAGCAATTTGACTGTAAGAAAAACACTATTCAGGAATTTTTTTTTTCAATTTAGACTGGGGTATGAGATATTTATTTTAAAACTATTATTTTTGTTTCTGACATCGTCCCCAGATCTGACTTTGCTTACTAAAAGGAAAGCTATCAGATAGACTAGCTTTAGATTGGAATGGTAAAAGTCAAATCTAAGCCCTTGCTATTCAGAGTATGATCCTTGGATCAAGAGCATCAGTATCACCAGGGAGCTTGTTGGAAATTCAGCATCTCAAACTTGGTAGATTTTAATCCTATTGAAACAGAATCTGCATTTTAACAAGATCCCTGAGTAACTGATATGCATATTAAAGTTTGAGAAATTCTGTTAGAGCCTGATTATAGCAACAAATTAAAGGCAATTTCAAATTTAAAAAATTATCTCATCATGCATTCTGATCATATATAAGAAACTATGAAATCTCAACTAGTAGTCTAGTGACAATTAGGTTTAACTTTTTAATAACATCACTACTTTAGATTTTTAAAAACCAATACAGTATTGTAAAGTAAAATAAAGTAAAAATTAAAATTTAAAAAAAAAGAATAAGTTAAAAGATTTTCAAAGCATTATGTGAGAAAAGTATAGGGGCACAGTTGAGTTGGAAACGGTTGTTTCTTTTGCTTGTTCTCTATGGAATCTAGACAGTCTAATATTTTTCTCTGTGGGTCAGGGCTGCTGAAACTTGAAGACTCATAATAAGGCTCCACAACCAGTGGAAAGTGTTTCATTCCATTCATAAATCTCCCCACTATGTTTTATATTCATTTTAGTAATCATGGACCTCTAATTACTTCTCTTTACCCAATTAAATGCACTTTGTCATTTAACACTTTAGTAATATCTTTTCAGGACTTCCCTGGAAGTCCAGTGGTTTAGACTCTGTGCTTCCATTTCAGGGGTTGCAAGTTTGATCCCTAGTTAGGGAACGAAGATCCCACATGCCATGCCTCTCAGTCAAAATATAAGTGTGTTTTCAAAATTCCTGTTTTAGAAGAGCAAATTCCTAAGGAATGCTGTGTTGCAGTTTATTAGAGGGAATTAAAAGACGCTTACTCCTTGGAAGAAAAGTTATGACCAACCTAGACAGCATATTCAAAAGCAGAGACATTACTTTGCCGACTAAGGTCCATCTAGTCAAGGCTATGGTTTTTCCTGTGGTCATGTATGGATGTGAGAGTTGGACTGTGAAAAAGGCTGTGTGCCGAAGAATTGATGCTTTTGAACTGTGGTGTTGGAGAAGACTCTTGAGAGTCCCTTGGACTGCAAGGAGATCCAACCAGTCCATTCTGAAGGAGATCAGCCCTGGGATTTCTTTGGAAGGAATGATGCTAAAGCTGAAACTCCAGTACTTTGGCCACCTCATGCGAAGAGCTGACTCATTGGAAAAGACTCTGGTGCTGGGAGGGATTGAGTGAAGGAGGAGAAGGGGACGACAGAGGATGAGATGGCTGGATGGCATCACTGACTCCATGGACATGAGTATGAATGAACTCCGGGAGTTGATTATGGACAGGGATGCCTGGCGTGCTGCGATTCATGGGGTCGCAAAGAGTCAGACACGACTGAGCGACTGAACTGAACTGAACTGAACCTATTGCCAGCCACTGGTGTCAAGGTGACTTGACTAAGAATTTTGCAGTTTCCTGTGAGAAGCAGGACACCCTTGTTAAGCTTTTCATTCTGTTGGTGATCACTATTATCTTTTCTTCATTTGTTGCTTTGGTATCCTGGGATTTGAGAATGTTATCCACTAGTTTTATCTGTACTTCAATTACTGGACTACCCAGTTCCTGCTTGAGGCGGAATTTTATCATTTCTGTAACTGGTTTGATAGCCCAGAGAAGGCAATGGCAAGCCCCTCCAATACTCTTGCCTGGAGAATCGCAGGGACGGGGAGACTGGTGGGCTGCAGTCCATTGGGTCGCTAAGAGTTGGACATGACTGAGAAACTTCACTTTCACTTTTTACTTTCCTGCATTGGAGAAGGAAATGGCAACCCACTCCAGTGTTCTTGCCTGGAGAATCCCAGGGATGGGGGAGCTTGGTGGGCTGCATCTATGGGGTCGCACAGAGTCGGACACGACTGAAGCAAGCAACTTAGCAGCAGCAACAGTAACTGGTTTGATAGCCAGGACTGGTACTATTTGGAGCAAGTCATTGGAGGACAGTTTATCCAGGCTTCAAAAATTATCTCTGCTGCAATTTGCCATGTACTTCATCTTATCCACATTATATATAATCAATATTCAGAATATCTATATACCCCAGCCTCTCTTTTCTCTTCCTTCACTTTCATCATCAACTATTAACTTTTTCAAAGAACTTGAGGAAAGGTGCAGGCCTTTGCTGCTTCATAATTGTTACAGGTCCTGATCTGTGGCTGTATTCTGAGGTAATGAAGGGATTGCTGCCTTTGCCTTCTGCTCCCCTATTAAGCATTGATTAAGGCAGCAAACACTGGTTCCTTGTACCTGGACAAGTATGTCTTTCTTTATTCTACATGGTCTCTTCATTGGAAGAAGTTTATATATTCATGGTCAGCTCAGCCACTTTCCAAGTATTCATATAGATGCTCACAAGACATTTCTCCCAGGGCATCTCTGTGGCCTTCTGTACTTTTTACCACCTGAGTACAATTTTCTGACTGAAGTTCTCCTTTGTGTGTTTGTGTCTCATTTTGCTAGACATGTGCCTTTGTGGGTTACCTGTGTAACTCTTCTTTAAAGTGTCCCCTCGCTGATAGCTTTGCTCTTTTCACTGTGGGAACTCTATTCATAGTGACTCTGGATGAGGTGTTTCTACTCCTCATTCTTGGTGCTAGTATCAGCCACCAATCTGGTCCTCATGTTATTTTCTGTTACTTACAACAATAAACCTTAAATAACTCAGGTACACACATGTCTTCATGCTCTTTACTTCCTTAAAATAATTTTGAAAAACATGGCAAAAATTTAAAATTAAACTTAAACTGAGGTGATGAATTTATGGATTTTTGGCTTATTCTATTTACTTTAAGATTTGAGTTGTTTCAAGGTGATGATAGTTTTAAAATATAATTTTTTTCCAAATAGTTCTAAATATTAAAAATGAAGAAAAATGCAGAATTCCTATGAACAACTTTGTCAAGCTCTTGTATGGCTATGCTATTATTGACTCAGGCAAAGCAACAATGCCAGGAAAGTTTAAGCTTTGAGTAAGCCACATGGCCATGTGGTTCCCCAAAACACAAATCTTGGTCCCTAAAACCAGGCGTTTTATTAATTTTGATCTCAAAATGGCCTTTCTTCCTCAAAAACTACTAACCCTCCAACTCAATTCTAATTCTCTTCTCTCTAAACAATTCATATTATTTGTATTTTTAATGTTTCCTACCACCAGAATGAGAAGAGTTGACTCACTGGAAAAGACTCTGATGCTAGGAGGGATTGGGGGCAGGAGGAGAAGGGGACAACAGAGGGTAAGATGGCCGGATGGCATCGCTGACTCAATGGACATACGTTTGAGTGAACTCCGGGAGTTGGTGATGGACAGGGAGGCCTGGTGTGCTGCAATTCATGGGGCTGCAAAGAGTCGGACACGACTGAGCGACTGAACTGAACCACCAGAATATAACTTCCATGAAGGCACACAGTACATCCAGTACATATAATGGTGCCTACAACATACTGAGCACTAAGTAAATGCTTGCTGAATGGATAGATCAGCAAGAGAATTGATGTCAGGTAATATGCTTTTGGGGCTTCCCAGGTGATGCTAGTGGTAAAGAATCTACCTGCCGATGCAGGAGATGCAGGACTGCAGTTTTGATGCCTGAGTTGGGAAGATCCCCTGGAGTAGGAAATGGCAATCCACTCCAGTATTTTTGCCTGGAAAATCCCATGGACAGAGGAGCCTGGCAGGCTACCGTGCATGGGATAACAAAGAGCTGGACACAACTGAGTGAGCACACACATGCATGAATATGCTCTTACACCCTTAGAGTGTCTTGATGTGTGAGAGCCGGGCCCTTACAGGGTCTCTTTTCTTGATATCTTTCACATTGGATGCTCTACAAATTCTTGACACATAGATTCAAACTGATGAACCTATGGATAGCTAAAATACATAGGAACATCTACATTTACTACCAACAAGAATAGAAATTGTGAATTACCACAATGATCAAAGATCATCTATATCCTGAATATTGTGGATCCTGGGTCAATGTAAAAGATGTTAGGATTTTTTTTTCCTCATAGCCATTCCACTGTGAGTTAGCTGAAAGAAATTAGAATTTCCTCAAGATCTATAATAACCAGAAGAAAAGTAAATAAGTTTGATGTTCCTTACACACCTCATTGGTGAGAAATAATACCAAAAAGGAAGGAAAAGAAATGGTAAGCACTCAAAACACTCACTGAAGTAGTAAGCTAGCCTTCAGATAGCAGAGAAAGATGAAGAGCATTGTAATAAGGAGCTACTTCAGAAGACCATGTTTCTGATTCATTGTCATACTTTGAATGCATCTTTTAAACAAGGATTTAAGGAAGGTGTCTTTATTGAATACGTGTGGAGAAAGCTGCCTCTGGTCTATAATGAGTTTCTTTCAATGAAGAGTGATACTTCACATGAGTTATCCCAAATTGTGTTAAAATTCGAGAAGAGATCCATGTTGGGCCAGACCAAATGTAAATGGCTATACCACTCTGGTGCCATCATGTGATGATGTGTTATGTCTTAAAATGAAAAGAAGGATATTTTAATTCAACTATTAAAACAAGTGGAAAAGTACAGGACAACTTGGTATTTTGTCAGTTACGTTTTTCCTCAATCTTAGAATAAAAATATGTTTTCTTTTCAGTTTTGCTCAAGAAATACTGTGGACCCTCAAAGACCCAGAAGCCTACCACTGTAAGTGCATTTCTTTGTTTGTAAAGTTGAGATCAAGATCAAATAAAGTCTCCAATGTTTAAAAGCAAGGAACAGACAGCTTTACATTGGAAGCATATTGTGTTATTTGGATAAGGCAAGGGAAAATGGAAAAGTAAGAAGCTGTGAACAAGGTCTGGAAAGACATTTTCTCTACCTGGCCTACATAATTGCTATAGAGATTATTCATTTGCCATTAGCAGGCATTTTGTTTCCTCAGTATCATGATTTGGCCTATGTCTTTTTTTTTTTTTCTTTTTGTAAAATTAAGAGTTGAATTTTAGGCCAATGTGTTCTAACCAGATTCTCTTAGAATCTGTATTCTAAGCAGATTCCCTTCCACCCCTAAGAACTATTTTAAGTACCTATTTGGATACTATACCCTCTTAAACTACAAGCTCCACTGATGGGGAATTGAGTGCAATGGAAAACTGAGATTCCTACTACTGCTTTAGCCCCAGTGAAAGCATCTTTTGTGTTTTAATAATTAATATTCTACCTTTATAAATCATTCCTGGAATCTGTGGGATTGTTTCCCATTTTGACATGAATCCACTTGGAATTGCCAAAAGACGGACATTTTATTGGACATCTACTATTTTGCATAAATTAGATTCTTCTTCCTCTTCCCCTTTCTCTCCTCTGCTCTCTCCCTCCCACTGTTATTCACTCTCCTTTTCTCCTCTCCTTCTTTCTGGTTTCTTTTCTTAGCCTACCTATTGCTTTCAGAATGGGAAAAGCACAAAGGCCCTCACTGTTTTTGCAAATATTTATCTCTCTGGTCAAAAGAACCCTGAATCTAAAGTCTGTTTACTTTTAGCCAAATGTGCAAATTTTTTTTCCCCTAAGAGATTGTGTGTTCCATTAGTAGATTCAAGGCTAGATGTCAACTGATGGGTCTTAATTCTCTCTCAATAAGCTTGATTACTGGTTCTGCCTCTTTGTTTTCTCTTTGGAGAAATGAAGAAACTACCAGTCATATGTAAGATACAGTTATCTTTCACCTGCAGTTGATCAACTCTGTGCTTATCTCCAAGAATCCCTGGAAGTCTGGTATGGACATTTGATAAGAATGAAGATGTGTTTGTTATCGATAAAGGGCAGTTTACAGTTTGAATCTCTCATACAGGTGCCTAGTGCCAAATTCTCTACATTATTTGGAGATGAATTGATGGTTTATGCTTGGTTCAATCTACAGAGCCTGGTCTTAGCTATGTAACCAGTAGGGTGTAAAATAAAAAAAATTCCATTGTAAAGTTTTGAGTGAGCAACTCTGAAAACAAGATGCCTTAGATATGTCTTGTTGGCTTATAATCTAAAGACAGAAGACATCTGCAGTTGAGAAAGGAATTGCAGACGTTCTGCAATGGGCTGCACCTGGAAATATTAGACCTTCTATGGTGATATATTCTTTTTCCTGCTGTGCTCTTTGGTTTTTTTAAAGCTTTTTGTCGGTACATCCTGTGGAGGCTTGTGAGTCCTCTCAATCATCTGGCCATTTGTAATGGATGCAATTGATCTTTTTTCAGATATAATTGAGAGGTCACTTCAGATAATGTATTATTACTTTCTTTTTCTTCCTTGCACTAACTCTGACTAGAATAAAACATTCATTTGTAAAATGAAACACAGAATAATAATAAAAGATTTGTTCCTATTTCCAAAGCTTTTCAGGATGTGAACCATTTTAGAGAAATGTTAGATTATAAAATAAGGGGGTGAGACTCCAAGGAATTTTGGAGGAAAAATCACTGGGAAGTGGTGTTTGACATCTATTTCAATTCAGTGTAACAGATTTTTTGGCTGCATCTCATTGGTTTAGTCGATGTTTACTTAGTGTAATATTATTGTCTTCTCCAAAAATATGCAAATAAAACCTTTTAAATGAATTAGCCAGTACGTGTTCCCATATTAGAGACACTAATTCAAGATCACATTTTAGGGATAGTGAATTTAGAGTCTGTAAGTGCCTGTTTGACTTTGGTTCACTAAACTTTTGCAATAAATTTAAGAAAAATATACCATTTAAGGCAGGCTTACTTATAGTTATTTTAAAAGCATTGTTATTAAATTTCAAAATAATGCTTAATTGTATTGTTTATTACCATGGTATCCACAGAATTTTTGTCAGATGTTCTTAAAAAACGTAATACCTGAAAGATGCATATTAGCATCTGAAAGCCTCAATAATATTTATAAGATGAACATTAAAAGATATTCCTTGTATTGGTGATTACCCTGAATAGAAGGCAACCTTATGACTTTCATGCCAGTTGTCAAACTTCACTGTAATTTTTTAAAATGCCTATATATAATACATTTTCATAACACACACATATTAGTTTCTTAGTGTTGTATTTACAAACTAGACAACAAATGGAGAAATACTAATAAAAGTATTTACTACTTTACTTCTTACATATATTTTAAATTATAATCAGGAATGTCTTTTAGAAAACCTATATCATATGCATTCACATTAAAGCTGAGTCAATATCATTCATTTAGGAAACATCTGTAGCACCCACATTTCAGGACACAAAGGTTTTAACATATCTTTTTCAGTTTACACTGCCTTCTCCACCCATTTTCCATCCCTAAGATTGCCAGAATAGAAATATCGATATTTTTCTTTTGATAAGAACTTTGTCATACCCCATTTTCTGAAATAATACTGCAGAATTTTCAAAGTGATATTCAGCTATGCTTCCCTAATCTCTGCAGCTAAACTATATTTAAGGAGAATTGAATTGAATATTTTTTGGCCTTTGAAATCAACTTTACATTTAAATATACTCCAAAGAAATTCAAAAACAGAGAGACTCAGCTGTGACAACCCAGTTTCTGATAATAAACAGACTTTACTCCTTTCCTAAGTGAGCATCTCAGATGTAGTTTGACTGATTTATCACTAGAAAAAAAAGGAAAAAATATTTTTCATCTTCATTAGATTCTTATTTTTGCCAAACTTGTATGTTGAATGTCAAATACATTCAAGATAAGATTTATTTATCGTTGTAAATTGGTGATATCTAATGAGAATACACAGGCTTCCCTTGTGGCTCAGCTGGTAAAGAATCCACCTGGAACCCGGGACACCTGGGTTCGATCCCTGAGTTGGGAAGATTCCCCTGAAGAAGGGAAAGGTTACCAATCTAGTATTCTGGCTTGGAAAATTCCATGGACTGTATAGCCTATGGGGTCACAAAGAGTCGGATAAGACTGAGCAACTTTCACTTTCATAATCAGAATAAGAGCAAATGTTTCCCTTTAAAATAAATAGAAAGAATTGTAGTCAGTATATTTTTTATTTCTTCCTTCCTTCCTTTCTTTATTTCTTCTCTCTTTTGCTTTGTTGGGCCTTAGCTGTGACATGTGGGATATTATCATGTGGGATCTTTTGTTACCGTGCACGGACTCTCTAGTTGTGGCACAGGGGTTCCGGAGCATGCAAGTTCAGTAGTTGTAGCCCACAGCTCTTTAGTCGTGTCTCATGGGCTCTGGAACTTGTGGAATCTTAGTTCCCTGACCACGGATCAAACCTGCACCCCTTGCATTGCAAGGCAGAGTCTTAACCACTGAACCACCTAGGAAGTCCCTGTCAATACATTCTTTCGAAGCTTGAGGTAAACAAAGACTGAGGCAGGAAAGACCAGATGCTGAACACTGTAACCTAAGGAACAAAGAATAAAAGTATCCCTCTTATCTAATTAAAAAAGAAACTGAAAGGAAAGCTTGAAAATAATCTAAAAGACATGATTTTTTCTTAAACAAAGCCAACCAATCTAGTACTTTTTACTTCAACTAGAAATAGACAAGCTAAAAGGGATATGTCATAACACAGACATTAATATTTGAGATTTCTAATATCCTGAACATGAAAAGTGATATAAATTTTAATAGTTTGTTCAATATATTGTCGAATTTTAGTTGCGTGTGTATGGATTTGATGACTTTCAAAGTCCTTCCAGCTCCATGAGTTGCTGAGTCTCTCAAGGATCACCTTCCACTGTTTGACATAATTATACCTACAAAACATCCTTTCATCATATATAATAAAAACAGGCTTAAAAAATGAGATTGAGATAGGAATGTTTAATCTAATTTTATTTTACAGATTAGAACAAAAGCACTAAGTTTTTGTAGTGTTTGTTTTTTTCTTTTTAAGATAAAACCCGTCACTAGATATCTTTCTTTTTACATCTCAGTGGTTTTGTGTAGCTTTGAGCAATATGCAATATGTTCTCTTTTCCTTGAGGTTGTCTGATATAAGTGAATTTGTGGTGGCATAAATATATTAAAGGGAACCATGTTGCACTGTTAAAAAACCGCTAACATCAACACTTCCCGACAAGGAGAGGGTAAATAAAAGAGAAGTTTATCTCATGTTAGGTATACATTGTCCTCTTTACACAAACCACTGCACGAAAAGCTAAGCGTAAGCATTTTTCTGAAGCCGTGTTTAATAGAAATATAACACAGAGAAAGCAAATAATGGATGAATTTTAAGTGTTTGGTACACACAGACATATAGAAATATATAAAATCATTATATATTTGCAAAGAAAGGACAAGATCCTTGAGGTCTAGTGCTTTTTAATTTACTTTAGAATACCCACCACCACATTATTTAAAAATTATCATTTCCCATATACAAAATTCATGTTAAAGATACTCACATTAGTAAGTCAGACAAAGGAGGATATCTGATAGTTCATGCTTCACCTATGATAACGATACTGTTATCAACTATCCCCTTAGAAATCTCCCTCAATAGATCTACACAAATAATCAAGGGCTAAAACTTTATATCAGGATTATTTGATGTATAATATTGAAACCAAAAAATTCTTTATTATATAAAATATATCCAATAGCATAAAAGCTAAACTGGACACTACCAGCTTAGTTTTTATGTTACTAAAAGCTAAAGATTATTCTTTATCTAATAATAATAGCACAAGTATCAAATAATATAGTAAAAATAATAGGAAAGATACACATAGGGCTTTCTCTGTGTCAGTTACTACTGATTATAATATCAGATGTATTTATTTGAACTAATTTTTGAGGTAAAATAATTTCATCCACCATCAAGTTGAGAAAATGGAGCCACAGATACTAAGCAACTGGCTAAGGTTACCCACTGAGAATTTGGTAGAACTAGGACTTAAAATGAAATAAAAATAAAACTTAACATGTTCTGAGCTACTGAGCTACTCTTCTGTACTCTATCTCTAATGAAATAAGCATAATTTCTGAAGGCAAAACATCATTTTTGATTTTTATTTTTTGCAGTTAATTTGCCCTTAGTAATACATTTATAATCTTGGAATATTTAACTTCATTGTATTAGTTTTCTATTGGGCTGTAACATATATATATATTTAAAATCTTATTTCTGAGCCCAGAAGTCTGATATAGTTTCACTGAGCTAAAATCCAACTGGCAGGGCTGCGTTCCTTTCTGGAGGCTCTAGGAGAGAATTCACGCTTTTGCCTTTTCCAGCTTCTAGAGGCTGCTCTTGGTTCTTAATGTAGCTCCTTTTCATCTTCAAAGCCAGTAATGGCCGGTTGAGTTTTTCTCTTGATGCTGTCTCTCAAATTCAATTCTCCTACCTCCCTCTTCCTCATTTATGAACCCTTGTGATTACACTGGGCCCACCAGATAATCCATGATAATCTCTTTAAAATCAGCAGATTAGCAACCATAATTTCATCTGTAACTCTAATTCCTCTTTGCCATATAGCAAAACATATCCACAGGTTCAAAGGATTAGAACCTATATACCTTTGTGTATTAGTGGCTCAGTCATACCCAACTCTTTACAACCCCGTGGACTCTAGCCTGCCAGGATCCTCTGTCCGTGGAATTCTCCAGTCAGGAATACTGGAGTGGGTTTCCATGCCCTTCTCCAGGGGATCTTCCGGACCCAGGGATTGAACCTGGGTCTCTGGCATTGCAGGCAGATTCTTTACTATTTGAGCTATAGATATCTTTCGGAGATCATTATTCTGCCTTCTTATGTACCCCTCTTCTTATGTACTTACTGTATGGGTATTTTGTACCTGTATGTGTGAATGTACGTATGTGTGCAAAATATCATCACAATATAACAGGAAATTTAATTATCCATTTAATTGACTGTACCTTAGACATTTTTGTTCATTAGCCTAAAATTTAGAAAGTGTTACCTTATTGCCATTGATGAGTTAATTTTTGTTTGTTTGTTTTTGGAAATTCCCATTTGGTCAATAAATTAAAGTGAGACAGTGTGAGGACTGCAATTAAGGCTCCCTATAGGATTGGGATGGAGAAGGCAATGGCACCGCACTCCAGTACTCTTGCCTGGAAAATCCCATGGATGGAGGAGCCTGGTGGGCTGCAGTCCATGGGGTCGCTAAGAGTTGGACACGACTGAGCGGCTTCACTTTCACTTTTCATTTTCATGCACTGGAGAAGGAAATGGCAACCTACTCCAGTGTTCTTGCCTGGAGAATCCCAGAGACGGTGGAGCCTGGTTGGCTGCCGTCTCTAGGGTCGCACAGAGTCGGACACAACTGAAGCGACTTAGCAGCAGCAGCAGCATAGGATTGGGAAAGTAATGGTTGACATGGACCACCTTTCTAAGTATCTGCAGGTTGCAGTTTGCAGCCAGTAGAGGTTTATCTACTCTTTGGAACTCTTTGGAACCATACTGGTAAAAATTTTGTAAGTCTGTGAAAATGTCTGTTTGAAACCTTTGATAATGTCTGTTATTATCTGGGGTCATTTGCTTACATTCACTTTGCTGTTTTAACTTGTTAGATGAAAAGCAAAGGGAAATTAAAAGAAAATTCTGTGTTAAATTTATTTAAACAACCACATATGCTTGTTTTGTCTTCAAAGTATTGGATTTAAACATGAGAAAGAGCACTCATTTTATTGGTATACGTTGTATATAATATTTAAAAATGGAAGAAACCACTCCTCTGTATTTATAGAGTAACTTGAATCATGCTCAACTGTTTGCTCTATTTTTAAACCATACCTTATAATTCAGAATTTACATAGTCCAATAATTCTCATCAGTAAGAGAATATTTATTACAAAGCTAGAAAATCTTTTCACTGTATAAACTTATTCCTGAGGGCATTTTTCTTTAGGATTCAAGTCCTTTCTTGGAAATAATAACCTAGAAATGCAGGCCTAAAGACTGAAATATACAAGCAGTGTCTATATGCAAAGAAACATGGTGCATAAAATAATCACTATGAACATCTGTGTGTATGACTCACATAATGATTCTATGGAAAAGTACTAAAAGGAGTTGTAACAATAATTTAGCCTGAGTCCATGAATTAAGAAGCACATAAATGCAAGAAGCATTTATTCTCAACTTAAAAAAAAAATACTCCATCTTAAGAAACCTTTCTAGACATACTATTCTTGTTGTTCACACCTTTCCATCTATGGAATTTTAATACCATAGGTTTACTGTGTGTCTGTTTATATATAGCGCCCATTTGGAAACCACAAACTATTATATCTACGATGACACCTCCCAAAGAAACAATTGGCCACATATTCAAGACAAAACCATCTGCATTGAAAATGCATAACACAGGGTGGCAGCAAGGAAGCTCGCGGGTTTGATATTCAAAACTGCATTTTACTGACAGGAAGCTGAGACACAGAGAAGGAAATTGATTTGCCTAAAATAATGCATACTTAATTGGTGTTAAAACAAAAGAAGTATAAGGCTTAGAACTTAGTCAATTTGTTTTTCTATATACCTAATATTGACCAAAACAAGAATCACTGGAAAGAAAAAACCCATAGTACCTGCATGGTGACTAAGTTAATATGTAACTGTTGGACCCTCAAAGTTACATCTTAGTCTGATATTTTAATATAAACAGAATGTAACATTATTTGAAAGTTAAAAAGCTATGCATTACTTATATGATAATTTATAATAGAAAATGTCCTATGAGAAGAGCTCCACAATGGAGACTTAAACATTGCAATACAAGGCAAGGCTTGTTTAAAGGTCAATCACTGGTATACTCTTGGTATTTTCCTTGGGTTAGAGCTTGTTCAGCAAAGTAAGAAGTTCACAACTGTCAGATACTGGCATTTCAAAGGGTAAAACGTGGCTTCATGAAATAAGACAAAAATCTTTTGTACAATATTGTGTTAAATATCACCTAGAAAAGAGTGTTAAAAATATTCTGTTCATAAAAATTTATCTCCTTTCTTAGAGTAACACAAATAAAAATAATAGTCATGATCAGAAAGTAAAACTGCCATCAAGTCCTTGTAAGTAAGTAAGTAAGTAAAGTCATTCAGTCATGTTCAACTCTTTGCGACCCCATGGATGGTAGCCTACCAGGCTCCTCTGTCCATGGGATTTTCCAGACAACAGTACTGGAGCGGGTTGCAATTTCCTTCTCTACAAGTCCTGGTGGTCCTGATCTAAATGATTACAAAGATTTAGTAGAATAGTGTTGTTAAGTTCAGAGCACTAAACAATGTACTGTGATTAAATTCCACCATTTAGAGAGAAAAAACAAGCCATGTTCCTTGGTCACAGGGAGATATGGTTTCTGACAGGTAACTACATATATTCCTAGCTGGAAGCACTAGACCTCTAATTAAAACTAGCAGGATTCTCTTGGTCCAATAAATAATTTTTAAATTGCTTCACTCTACACGATTGACTTTTAATGCATTCCCAGAAGTATTAGAAATACCTGTTGTAAAGTAATACAAAGAATGTGCAACTCACAGGGAAAACATAAAAGTTATAGTGGAGGGAGATATATAACTCATACAACTAAAGCATGCATTTAAACTTTGAAGACATGAATAAGTAGTTATGTCCTTGTCTTGGCCCATGTGTTTGAACATGATAGCATTTATTTCCCTTGAAATCATGCTTTATCCCACTCAGCTACCCTAAATTTGTCTCAAGGTCAGTAAATTCAGGTAAACTGCTCTTCAATTTCATTCATATAGATTTCCTAGGACCTTGTCACTTTTTTATTAGCCTTATCCCCAAATCAATTTTGAATCTTGCCTGGTCCCTGACTCCTAGTTTATATTCAATTGTGATTTTCCTCTACCCTTCACACGCTGCACCCTTAAACCCAGTAAATTTTTGTCTTGATATTTTATTCCTGTATATCAACTAGAATATAACACTTAATTCTCAGATCCTGGCACCATATCTCCCAAGCAGACATCATTGGCTGGTGCCCTAGGTGAGAGTGCTCTATAGAAATCAGATAATTTATTTTATCATGTTTTCTTTTATTCATCACAAAAATATCTGTTGAACATTTCAATAGTCAGGGAACTCTGCTAGGCTTGGAGACACAGTGATGAAGAGAAATGATTGCTTTTTAATTCATGGATATTCCATTCTATTTAAGGAGACAAATCTAAAAAATAATAGCCTAACTGCACAGTAAATTATTCCATTATAATTTTGATAAATACTACAAATAAGCTCACAGAGCATTTGTAACTAGAAACTTGTCTATGCTGATAAGTCAGGGAAGATGTCACTGTATAAATGATATTTCATCTGAGGCTCGAAAAGTGTAGTTTTCTTTTCAAAGAATAAGGAGAGAAACAAGAGTGAGTGAAAAGCACAAAGGACCTACAACAACTAGGCGGTTCATTAGCGGCAGTGTGAGAAAACCAGTGTGGTAGAAAGTAAATGATGACTCGAGGTGAATAAATGCATCAGTCAGGGAGATAGATGCCAGATTATGTAGGACAATTCTAAGCATTCTTAATTTTACCAGACGCTCTCTCTCTTGGATAGTGAGGATGGCTGTGTAGAGGCCTGTCTCCGTTTCTTGCTTGTTTTGTGAGCAGTCAAATCAGGTTCTTTGGGAATGACGTGAATATTTAATAGAAGTCAAATGGAGGATAGCGTTGTACCACAGGGTTTGAAGGCCTGTCTTCTGAAAAAGTCCCTTCTAGGTGGGGGGCCGCCACTTTCATGCCTCTTAAAGAGTTTCCACTATTTCCTGGCCACCACTGTTTGTAATGATAGTGACTCCTGAAATATTTGTCTCCATGTATGTAATGTGTCATTTTTCTCGGGTTACTTTCAAGACTTTTTCTTTACATTTGATTTTCAGCAGTTTGATTATGATATTCCTCTGTGTGGTTTACTTTCATCTGTGTTCTGATTGGGGTTCACTAAAACTTGTAAGGGCTTCCCTTCTGGCTCAGTGATAAAGAATCTGCCTGCCAATGCACAAGATGTGGGTTCGATCCCTGGGTTGGCAAGATACCCTGGAGAGGGAAATGACAACACACTTCAGTATTCTTGCCTGGAAAATTCCATGCACAGAGGAACCTGGTGGGCTACAGACATGGGGTATCAAAGAGTTGGACACAATTTAGCAACTGAACAACAACAACAATTTTATTATGCGAGTTTTAAGAAAGCATGAATGTCTATAAGGTTGTGAAATGACTTGATTATATTTAGGCGTTATAGATTATGGATAATGAATTGAGAGTTGTAAAAGCAGCTGGCATATCAAAGGATACAATCAACAATGAAAAGGCAATCTAAGGGCTAGGAGAAAGTTTATGCAAATCTTTATCTATAAAGAGTTAATGTCTGGAACTTCTATAACTCAACAAAAAAAGTGAAATGAAATAATCCTATTAAGAAATGAACAAAGAAATAGACAATTCTCCAAGGATGGCACACAAATGAAAAAAGTATATGAAAATGTGGTTACCATCATTAATCATCAGAGAAATATAAGGCAACACAACTATGAGATACCACCTCCCACCCGTTAGGATGGCTACTATTAAAAATAAATGAAATAAGTCCTAGTGAAGATATAGAGAAATTGAAATACTTGTGCTCTGTTGGTGGGAATGAATGCAAAATGGTGCAACTGCTATGGAAAACAGTATGGAGGTTCTGAAAAAAGAACTGCAATGTGATCCAGCAATCCTCCTGCTGGGTATAAATACAAAATAACCTAAGGCAGGTCTTGAAGAGATATGTGTATTCCCACGTTCATAGCGGCACTGTTCATAATAAGATGTCGAAACAACACAAATGTCCATCAATGATGAATGAATAAATAAAATGTAGTATATGCATGCAATTGATTATTCAGTTTTAGGAAGGAGGAAATCCTGTCATATGCTTCAACATTGATGAACCTGAAGGACATTAGGCTAAGTGGAATATGTCAATCACAAAAGACAAATACTATGTGATTCCATTTACATGAGGTATATAAAGTGGTCAAAAGCATAGAAACAGAAAGTAAAATGGTAGTTACTAGGGGCTCAGGGGAATGAGGAAAAAGGGATTTGTCATTTAAAGGCTGTAGAGTTTCAGATTGCTAGTTGAAAAAGTTCTGGAGATCTGTTTTGTATATATGAAAACACTGTGAATATACTTAATGCTACTGAAATGTATGCTTAAAAATGGTTAAGATGATAAGCTTTATGTTATTTTTTTTTAACCATTATAAAAAGTTATTTAGGAGCTATTTTTACAGTTCAAGAAAAAAGTGTATGATAGTTTAGATTAAAATTATAGCAAATGGAAATCAAGAAAAAAGGTAAATTTAATGGATATTTAGAAAGCCATATTAGATTAACTGTATAGAATAAGGAAGAGGAAGTAGCCTAATAATTATTGAGATTTTTTAAGTTATAAAACTGTATCTATGCTGTGCTTATTCTGTTGGAGATACAGACAGTAGGGAAAGTCATGGAAATAGATGAGAGCATGAAAGATGCAAGAAGTTGAGAGTAGATAAAGAAGAAAGATATAAAGAGAATATATAGCTTAACCTATCTCCAGAGTTTATAGGTCAAATCAAGGGAAATGAGTTAACAAAAAAGGTTGCGCAGTGGAATTTTAGTAGGTTTATTCTAAATCAATTAACCATTCAAACTTGTATTTACTGATTCTTTCTTTTAACCTATTAATATAACAAAAAGAGATTACATAAGGAAAAAATTCCCCAAAAATCTAATCTCACATTCTGTGATGATCAAATAAAAACTACATAGTTTCAACTAATGCTTTCTTTGTTTTGATTTATATAAAATATGTTGATATATAGATTAGGATGAAGTTCTAAAGCAACCAACTAATTTTCAAATTTATAATCACATGCAAATCCACATATATTTTAAATCCATCTGTATATTTTTATTTTTTTAAAATTTGGAGAAACAGAAATTAAACCCTTTTCCACACTAGAATTAGAAACTTCTGCCATGATGAATGTAAAAACAAAAGATAACAATAAAATATCCTTATTTATAATGACACACAAAAAAACTTTGTTATGTAACCAAAAGTGCCTATCTTCATTTCAACAACTTAGAAAAATTGGATCTTAGTATTTACATTAGATAGCATATTAAATATGCTTGGGTTTCAGATTTTTAATTTAGGGCAGAAAGAGTAAGATTATGTAAAGGTTATTGGAATGAATACATAATACCTTTAAAAGATGGGTTAGATTAACTAATTGTTTAGATTTACCACTGAGTTCAGAATATTTTGTTACACTATAACCGATTGGTTTCCCTGATGACTCAACAGGTAAAGAATCCACTTGCAATGTAGGAGACTAGACCAGGAGATGCGGATTTGGTCCCTGTGTTGGGAAGATCCCCTGGAGAAGGAAACAGCAACACACTCCAGTATTTTTGCCTGGAGAATCCCATGGACTGAGGAGCCTGGCAGGCTACAGTCCATGGGACTGCAAACAGTCAGACATGACTGAATGACTAAGTACACAAAAAACTGAGTTTGAGAATACTAACTCTTATGTGCATAGTTTGTGGACAACCTTCAAAACGTGATCCTTTCTTATCATCTGAGCACACTAAAAACACTGAAAATAGCCCCTAATTCTCAAGACTGATTATTTTATTATAGATACATCGATGAATTAATGTCCAACTCACTCTTTCTTATAGGGAGATGAGACTAGGATGTAGTCAAATATATTTTCCATGTACTGCTAATCACATTATAGATCACATCTTATTGAACATAGATAGAGATTGTAATAATAAAATTTAGGTCTATCCTTGAATTTCTGCCTTATGAAATGTAGACTGTTTTAAGCATTGGAAATCACTTTTTTAAATTTGGTGCTCCTCTGATAGCATGATCAAATATTACTTTCTCTGAATTTCAATTTATAAACCTGAAGTAATATAAACCACATTTATAAAACTACATAATATAGTTCGTGGTGTAGAGTAAATACCTACTTGAGTACTTACATTGTTTTTCACTTTTAAGGTACTACTTAAATAAAATATTTCTTAAAGTTTGTTTTTGTCTATATTTCATCCTGGCTTTTTGGAAGGAATTGAAATCAAGACTTAAAATCTGCAGTAAAATTAATTACAAATCATTAAAAATAATACTCTTTTAGAAACTAATTAAAATAACCTTTCATGTTCTAATCATTTTGCTATTTTGAAATATGTTAGTCATTCAAATTTTCATGTTTACTCTGACATGACTCTTGCTTTTTAAAGACCTTTTTTAATGCTGGGGTAATTTTTACTTTTGAATTAGGGTTTGTCCTTTCTAAAAAGATTCTATCAGGTATTCTGATACAATGAAAACTATATTCAGAGCTAACCATGACATATTACTTCCATTTTATTCCAAGAAATGAATTTTCCATTGGGAAGAATTACAAATATATAAACAATGACTTTAATATTTTTATGGACTGTAAATGTAGTACTGTGTAATAGGAAACATAATCTGAAAATAAAGCTCAATTATAAGCTTAACAAATAAAACAAAAGCTCATGAAAGAATTTTAAAAATAATTTACCATTTATTTCAACATGCAACCTATATCATTGAAGATAATTATTATTTAATTTCAATAATTTGGAGGGAAATATTATCTGAAAGATGATGCTGTGAAAGTGCTGCACTCAATATGCCAGCAAATTTGGAAAACTCAGTAGTGGCCACAGGACTGGAAAACATCAGTTTTCATTCCAATCCCAAAGAAAGTCAATGCCAAAGAATGCTCAAACTACCGCACAATTGCACTCATCTCACACGCTAGGAAAGTAATGCCCAAAATTCTCCAAGCCAGGCTTCAGCAATACGTGAACCATGAACTTCCTGATGTTCAAGATGGTTCAAGATGCCTTTTAAAAAAAGGCAGAGGAACCAGATCAAATTGCCAACATCCACTGGATCATGGAAAAAAGCGAGAGTTCCAGAAAAACATCTATTTCTGCTGTATTGACTATGCCAAAGCCTTTGACTGTGTGGATCACAATAAACTGTGAATAATACTTCAAGAGATGGGAATACCAGACCACCTGACCTGCCTCTTGAGAAACCTATATGCAAGTCAGGAAGCAACAGTTAGAACTGGACATGGAACAACAGACTGGTTCCAAATAGGAAAAGGAGTACGTCAAGGCTGTATATTGTCACCCTGCTTATTTGACTTATATGCAGAATACATCATGAGAAACGCTGGGCTGGAAGAAACGCAAGCTGAAATCAAGATTGCCAGGAGAAATATCAATAACCTCAGATATGCAGATGACACCACCCTTATGGCAGAAAGTGAAGAGGGACTAAAAAGCCTCTTGATGAAAGTGAAAGAGAAGAGTGAAAAAGTTGGCTTAAAGCTCAACATTCAGAAAATGAAGATCATGGCATCTGGTCCCATCACTTCATGGGAAATAGATGGGGAAACAGTGGAAACAGTGTCAGACTTCATTTTGGGGGGCTTCAAAATCACTGCAGATGGTGATTGTAGCAATGAAATTAAAAGACACTTACTCCTTGGAAGAAAAGTTATGACCAACCTAGACAGTATATTCAAAAGCAGAGACATTACTTTGCCAACAAAGGTCCATCTAGTCAAGGCTATGGTGTTTCCAGTGGTCATGTATGGATGTGAGAGTTGGACTGTGAAGAAAGCTGAGCACTGAAGAATTGATGCTTTTGAACTGTGGTGTTGGAGAAAACTCTTGAGAGTCCCTTGGAGTGCAAGGAGATCCAACCAGTCCATTCTGAAGGAGATCAGCCCTGGGATTTCTTTGGAAGGAATGATGCTAAAGCTGAAACTCCAGTACTTTGGCCACCTCATGTGAAGAGTTGACTCATTGGAAAAGACTCTGATGCTGGGAGGGATTGGGGGCAGGAGAAAAAGGGGACGACTGAGGATGAGATGGCTGGATTGCATCACTGACTCAATGGACGTGTGCTGGGAGCCAGCGTGAGGAATTCCACCCGTGACAAGGTCATGCGGCAAGAGCTCTGATGGCAAGGCTAATCAGACCTCAGGTTTTCCCCCTGGAATTTCCTGAGCATCCACTCCCCCCAAAATAAGAATCTGCTGGCCTTTGTACTCTGCTTTTCCACTTTTCTGATATTCTCTGGAAAAAAGTCAACTCAGGGCTTTAGTCTTCTTCATTTGAAAGGGATGTTTCAGTTAAACCCCCTCTGATAACTCTCTAGCTTGCGTAACAGGTTCCCTGGACCTTTTACAGCTTGTGAATTGCTTACAGCCCCCCAACCAGGAGAGGCACAAAGCTTAAAAGCATCTTAAAGATACAGAGCCTTTTCTAAAGAGTTAAAATCATATTGGTGATGGGCTTTCACTGTTGACTCAGTGATTGCTGCCAGACCTCTATATTCTTTATCTTTTAGGCACCTGGGAGGATGTTAGTCAATGTAAACAGGATATGGAAAAAGATATATAGTAGTTTTGATGTTAGCAACACTAGATTTTTGAGTTAATTACTCTTCTCTTTGTTATATATCGCTGCACCCCTCTTGTATCCTTGCTATGTAAGAATGTAACTTTATTTAGTGCTTTCTGAGAATGGCACCAGACTTTGGGAAGATCAACACAAATAAGTCTTCTGGTTGACAACCCCTTATCAGAAAAAAGGCTCTAAAATGTTAATTGACCTTTTTGGCCAGAAGATGATGTAAATCACCTAAGACTTGTGTATACAATTAGGTATGCAGAGAGAAAAGCCTGGTTTTGATAAGAGTTTGGGCTGCTAACACTGCATAACTTTGTGTTACCCATTGATCTCCATGTTTTATCAAAAGTATAAAAGTCCTTCTGAACAATAGAGGACGGAGCCAGTCGCTGGACTGGTTTCCCCCATGTCTCCCTCTCTCTCTTTTTCCTTTTCCTCTTTACTTTAATTTCAGGCTGAATTCCCATCTGGGGCGCGGAGGCTCGCCAAGTGTTCTTACTTGCCCTGGCTGTTAAGACCTGCATGAAAGGGAGCCTGAGGTGAGGCACCCTTAGATATTCAAGCGAGCGCCAGTGGCCCAATGTAGATGATGCAAATTCCTTGTCTGGAATTTTATTGGTCTTCCGCGTAATTCAAGTTATTCAGCCCTCTTCCTCCACTTAATTTTCCTACTGTGCTATTGTTTCCTAATCTAATCTTATATTAATAAATAAATAAGTTTTTCTCACGCCAACGCCATCCCCGCTTCGAATTCCCTGGATCTGCCGGGGCTGGACCCTGGCAGACGTGGGTCTGAGTGAACTCCGGGAGATGGTGATGGACAGGGAGGCCTGGCGTGCTGCAATTCATGGGCTCGCAAAGAATCAGACACGACTGAGTGACTGAACTGAACTGATTACTATGATAAAGTAACTTTTATTATTAAAGTTTTAAAACCAGGGAAATAAAAATACATTGATGGGATCATATACATATAAACATATGCATGCTTATCAGATAAATGCACATATGTATAATTTATAACTGTAAAAATATAACCTTCATATGGATAGAAAATAATTATATTGAAAGATGATAGGGAGTAAACAAATACTTACTACATATAGTTCATAGGCTATAATGTTTAGAGTATTATTTTTAAATCCTTCATTAAAAACAAAGTTTAATGGTTATACATGGACGGAGGAGCCTAGTAGGCTGCAGTCCATGGGGTCGTGGAGAGTGGGACACGACTAAGCAACATCGCTTTCAATTTTCACTTTCCACTTTCATGCATTGGAGAAGGAAATGGCAACCCACTCCAGTGTTCTTTCCTGGAGAATCTCAGGGATGAGGGGAGCGTGGTGGGCTGCCATTTATGGGGTCGCACAGAGTCGGACATGACTGAAACAACTTAGCAGCAGCAGCATATATATATACATATTTATATCGGAATTTATGTAAACATTCTAGAATTTAACACTATAATACATACAAAATCCTGATATTTTCTGTTTAAAAAATTTATCTTCACCATTTGAAAATTGTGTAGAGACTTGAAATAATTCTTACTCTGATTAAACTGGGGCACTCTTCCTTTCTTGGAATAAGTCAATATTAATATTTAATTAAAATCAGCACTTCAGTAAATGTACCCTTGCCCTTGAGAAGATAAATCACTTACTCAGGAGAGAAAAACAGAGTGTGCACAAACTTCACCTTCTATTTAGAGAAATGCTGGAGTGAGCAGGTTGTAGCATACATCTCTATCAGTCGACCCTTGGAAGGCACTGGTAGGAGAGTTTTAATGAATCAAAAATCAAACTAAGTTGTTGTATGTGTTTAATAAAGAAAACAAGTATAAACACAAATAAGGTATTACAAGCTAACTCAAAATTGGAAAAATATTAATAAAACTTAATTGTTACTATATTATTTAAAAGCTTGTTTAAATGAATGCATTTCTATACATTTTCATCCATATCACTAAAGAGGTGAGTTGTCATAATTATTTTACATCATAAAGATTCATTAGAACATTAAATGAGTTTTATTTCCCTGTGATTGCATATTATAATAAAATTTTAAAGAGAGACTCATTTTATTCCAGTGACACAGTTCTTTCCTCAATATACTGAATTCATGATAGAATCTGAGCTAATGAATGAAACTGAAAACTTTTTTTTTAGTTTTTATTTTTATTTTATTTTGCTTTACAATACTGTATTGGTTTTGCCATACATTGACATGAATCAGCCACGGGTGTACATGAGTTCCCAATCCTGAACCCCCCCTCCCACCTTCCACCCCATATCATCTCTCTGGAACCTTAATAAATAGGAAAGTTTATATGAGGAGTCAGAGATTCTAAAATTTTCTTGAGTACTGAAAAGCCAGGGTGGACTATGTGGTACTTAGTATTAAGTACTTACCTAAGGCTTCCCTGGTGACTCAGAGGGCAAAGTGTTCTGCCCGCAATGCGGGAGACCTGGGTTCAATCCTTAGGTCAGGAAGATACCCTGGAGAAGGAAAAGGCAACCTACTCCAGTACTCTTGCCTGGAAAATCCCATGGATGGAGAAGCCTGGTAGGCTACAGTCCTTAGGGTCACAAAAAGTCAGACACAACTGAGTGACTTCACTTTCACTTAAGGGTTAACAGCTCCCATCACTATCTTATAACAAAGAATTGTAAACTGGGCCATATGACAGTTAGGTCTAGTAACATATCCAAGGACATGCTACCTCTAGCTTCTACAACTCTTAGGGATCCTTTGAAAGTCTTCTTTGACTTCCTCCTGTGATACCTGTTGCTTATCCCTGCTCCTAAATAGCAAAGAGTGCTCATTTTCCATTTAACATCCCAAAGGGAAAAGGAAAAATCATGATATTATTTAAATTTCTTCCCTCATCATTCCATTTCATTATATTTCCTCTTTCCAAGAATGATTACCAAACCTTGATAGCCTATTTAGTTATAAATGGCAAGCTGTCCACTATTCCTATAAACAGAGATGGAAATGAACCTAGAAGGGAAAAGGGAGTGATGTATTTATCAATGATTTTTCTCCTGAGAACACTGGATTTCAATTTTATTAAAAACAAATAGACTTATGCTTTCCAGTCTGTCATATAAGGAGGCTGGAAGTCATCACTCCATCCTCACAATAATTAAAAGCTTAACAGACTTAAAAATTAATGCATCTTCTTAGATCCACCAGAGAAATAAGCTCAAAGGGCAAACTTCTACTTTACCGGTGGCAATCACAACTCAGTATTGGAGCAGTAAAGCCTCAATTTTAACTGGTGAATTTTTGGAGACTCAGTGTGGACAAGCTTAAGAACTATAAACTAAGGGAATCCAGTCATAGGGGGATCTCCATACTTATGAATTTTATCTCCAGGAGCCCTACCAAGTTCTCAGAGTGAAAAATCTAGGAAAATCCCCCTGTGCTTCCAATGAGGGGTGGACAGAAGGAGCCATTTTGAAATATGCCAGAGGATTTGGTTTTTCCTTAACAAGTTCCACCTTCAACAGAAATAGTTTTATAAGAACCTTCTTGTTTGGGAATGGAGATACCCAATACTAGCCCCACTAACCATTCTGTACTACCAAAGGGGAAGGGAAAAGCTAAAAAGCACTTGCAAAGTTCATAGCCCAAGGACACAGATTCACTGAAAGACTGAGACCTAACCATGTGACTATAGAATTCTTTGTCTCTCCCCACAGTACATCATGTTCAACTTGAAACAAAAGTTTAAAGAAACAGTCTCCAGAACCAGACTTAGATATGGCAGTGATGTTGGAATAATCAGACCAGGAATTTAAAACAACTATGATTAATATTCTAGGGGCTCTCTTATGGAATAAATAGACAACATATAAAAACATGGGCTATGTAAGACAAAAGATGGAAATTCTAAGAAAGAAATGCTAGCAATCAAAAACCAAATAACGGAAATATAGAATACTTCTGATAGGAGCATTAGTAGATTAGATACAGCCAAAGAAATAATCTCTGAGCTCGAGGGTATATCAGTATGAGATTACAAACCTAAAAACCAAAGAGAAAAAAAGACTGAACTATAATAGAAAAGAATACCAAAGAACTATGGGAAAACTTCAAAGGTATAAAATATGTATAATGTACAACCAGAAGAAAGAGGAAGGGGATAGAAGCAATATTTGAATCAGTAATCACTGAGATTTCCTCCCAATAAAGGCAGATGCCAAACCACAGAACTGGGAGGCTCAGAGAACAACAACAACAAGTGCCCTCAAAACCTAGGCATATCATATTCAAGCTGTAGAAACTTAAAAAGAAAAAAAGAAGCTTTGAAAGAAAACAGAAGAAAAGAAACACTTTTCCTATAGAGGAGAAATTATAATAATTAAATCTGACACCTCAGAAAATGTGTAAACAAGAGAGTGCTATGCAGTATTGAAAGCATTGAGGGGAAAAGACCCGTTAGCCTAGAATTCTGTACCTTGCAAAATTATCCTTCAAAAATTAAGGAGAAATAAAGACTTTCACAGACAAATAAAAATTGAAGGCATTTGTAGCCAGACACCAGACTTATAAGAAATATATTTTTAAAGTTCTTCTGAAAAAGTAAAATGACATCACTCAGAAATTCAAATCTAAAATTGATCTGGAGAATCAAGAGCTAGAATATCCAACATAATACTGAAGAAGAACAAAGTTGAAGGACTGACAGTATTCAGCTTCAAGACTACTTGAATAGAAGCAGTAATCAAAAACTACAGAATTTGCATCAAAGGAGCCAAACAGATCAATGGAACAGAATAGTGAGCCTAGAAATAGACTCACAGAAATAGTCAATTGATCTTTGACAAAGGAACAAGGACAACACAATGGGAAAAGTAGTCTTTTCTAACAGATGATGCTGAAGCAACTAGACAGCCACATATAAAAAATACATCTAGACACAGACATTACAGTTGTCACTGAAATCAACTCACTGTGGATCAGAAACCGAAATGTAAAACAGAAAACTATAAGATTTCTAGGTGTAGGTGATAAGAGAAAATCGATAAGACCTGGGACATGGCAGTGGCTTTTAGATACAACACTAACAGCATGATATCTGCAAGAAACATTGATACGTTGTACTTTGTTAAAATTTTCTTTAAATGTTTTTCTCTGTGAAAGCATTGTCAAGAGAATAAGAAGCTTCAGAGTAAATTTCTAGAAAGAACATATCTGGTAAGAACTATTATATAAAAAAATACAAAGTACTCTAAAACCTTAATAAGAAAACAAATAATTTGATTAAAAGATCGGCAAAGTCTGAAGAGACACCTCACTAGAGAAGATATACATATGAAAAAATAATGTCTTATGTCATTTGGGAATTGCCAATTGAAACAACCCTGAGATACCACCAGACCTTTATTAGACTGGCTAAAACTCCAAACACTGGCAACGCCAGTTGCTGGTATGGATGTGGAACAGCAAGAACACTCATTTATAACTAGTTCAGTTCAGTCACTCAGTTGTGTCCCACTCTGGGACTCCATTGACTGCAGCACACCAGGCTTCCCTGTCTATCACCAACTCCCTGAGCTTGCTCAAGCTCATGTCCATCAAGTCAGTGATGCTATCCAACCATCTCACCCTCTGCTGTCCCTTTCTCCTCCTGCCTTCAATCTTTCCCAATGTCAGGGTCTTTTCCAATGAGTCAGTTCTTTGTATCAGATGGCCAAAGTATTGGAGCTTCAGCTTCAGCATCAGTCCTTTCAATGAATATTCAGGACTGATTTCCTTTAGGATTGATTTGTTTAATCTCCTTGCAGTTCAAGGGACTCTCAAGAGTCTTCTCCAACATCACAATTCAAAAGCAACAATTCTTCAGTGTTCAACTTTCTTTATGGTCCAACTCTAATATCTATACATGACTACTGGAAAAACCATAGCTTTGACGAGATGGACCTCTGTTGGCAAAGTAATGTTTCTGCTTTTTAATATGCTGCCTAGGTTGGTCATAGCTTTTCTTCTAAGGACCAAGTGTCTTTTAATTTCATGGCTGCAGTCACTATCTGCAAAATTTTGGAGCCCAAGAAAATAAAGTCTGTCACTGTTTCTGTTGTTTCTCCATCTACTTGCCATGAGGAGATGGGACTGGATACCAAGATCTTCATTTTTAGAATGTTGAGTTTTAAGCCAGCTTTTTCACTCTCCTCTTTCACTTTCATCAAGAGACTCTAGTTCCTCTTCACTTTCTGCCATAAGGGTGGTGTCATCTGCATATCTGAGACTATTGATATTAGTTTTGGCAATCTTGATTCCAGCTCATGCTTCATCCAGTCAGGCATTTCGCATAAGGTACTCTGCATATAAGTTAAATAAGCAAGGTGACAATATACAGCCTTGATGTACTCCTTTCTCAATTTGGAGCCAGTCCATTGTTCCATGTATGGTTCTAACTGTTGCTTCTTGACCTGTGTACAGGTTTCACAGGAGGCAGGTCAGATGGTCTGGTATTCCCATCTCTTGAAGAATTTTCAACAGTTTGTTGTGATCCACAAAGTCAAAGACTTTAGCATAGTCAATGAAACAGATGTTTTTCTGGAACTCTCTTGCTTTTTCTATGATCCAACAAATGTTGGCAATTTGATCTCTGGTTCCTCTGCATTTTCTAAATCCAGCTTTAATATCTTGAATTTCTTCATCTGGAGGGACATATGGAATATCCTTCAGTAGGTGAATGGATAAACTGCAGAACATTCAGACAATGAAATATTATTCAGCACTGAAAATAAATGAACTGTCACAGCATGAAAGGCTCTAGATGAAACTTAAATGCATACTGCTGACTAAAAGAAGCTGATATGACAAAAGAGCTACATACTGTAGGAATGAAACAATATGCTTCTCTAGGATAAGTAAAATTATGGAGACAAGAATAATATCACTGTTTGGCAGGAGTTATGAAATCAATAAAAATATTCTATATGATACTATAATGGTGGGTTCTTGTCATTATGCATTCATCAAAAACCATGTAACATACTGCTTCATGCATGAACCCTGATGTAAACTATGGACTATAGGTGATAATATTGACTGACTTGAGGTTCAACATATGTAAGAAATATACCACCCTGATGAGAGAAGTTGATAATAGGAGAGGCTGTGTTTATCTGGGGACTGAGGAATATGTGAGAAAACTCTGAACCCTCTTTAATTTTGCTATGAGCTTATGCAATCTTCTAAAAATACTCTATTTTTTAAAAAATGAATGTTCCTGTAGGAGCAATTATTTAAGGCTTTTTTAACCACTTTATTGAAGTATAAGTGAAGTAAAAGTCACTGAGTTGTGTCCTACTCTTTGTGACCCCATGGCCTATACAGTCCTTGGAATTCTCCAGGCCAGAATACTGGAGTGGGGAGCCTTTCCCATCTCCAGGGGATCTTCCCAACACAGGGATTGAATCCAGGTCACCCGCATTGCAGTTGTATTCTTTACCAGCTGAGCCACAAGGGAAGCCCTATTGAAATATAACTGACATGTAAAAAGCTGGGTATATTTAATATATACTACTTGATGAGTTCGGGGGTAAGTATAAAACTGTGAGGGATTCCCAAGTGGCTCAGACAGTCAAGAATCTGCCTGCAATGCAGGAGATCTGGGTTTGATCCCAGGATCTGGAAGATGCCCTGGAGAATGAAATGGCTACCCACTCCTGTATTCTTGCCTGGATAATTCCATGGTCTTAGGAGCCCGGCAGGCTGCAGTCCATAAGACTGTAAAAAAGTCAGACACGATTGAGCAACTAACATACATATACTCCTGTGAAGCCATCACCGCCACTAAAGCCATAAACATAGCCTCTCAAAGTTTTCTCCCACTCCATTACTGTAATTATAGCTTTTTGTGGTAGGAACATTTGACATAACATCTACCCTTTTAGGGTTTCCTAGGGGGTACAGTGGTAAAGGCTGAGCGCTGAAGAATTGATGCTTTTGAACTGTGGTGTTGGAGAAGACTCTTGAGAGCCCCTTGGACTGCAAGGAGATCCAACCAGTCCATTCTGAAGGAGATCAACCCTGGGATTTCTTTGGAAGGAATGATGCTGAAGCTGAAACTCCAGCACTTTGGCCACCTCATGGGAAGACTTGACTCATTGGAAAAGACTCTGATGCTGGGAAGGATTGGGGGCAGTAGGAGAAAGGGACGATCGAGGATGAGATGGCTGGATGGCATCACGGACTCGATGGACAGGAGTCTGAGTGAACTCCGGGAGATGGTGATGAACAGGGAGGCCTGGAGTGCTGCAGTTCATGGGGTCGCAAAAAGTCGGACACGATTGAGCCACAACTGAACTGACTGACTGACTGACAGTGGTAAAGAGTCCACCTGCCAATTTAGCAGACAAAATGTGGGTTCAATCCCTGGGTCAGGAAGATCCCCTGGAATAGGAAATGTCAACACACACCAATATTCTTGCCTGGAAAATTCCATGGACAGAAGATCCTGGGGTTGCAAAGACTTGGGCATGACTGAGGACACATTACCCATTTAATAACTCTCAAGTATAGAATAGAGTATTGTTAGCTATATGTCGGAGAAGGCAATGGCACCCCACTCCAGTACTCTTGCCTGGAAAATCCCATGGATGGAGGAGCCTGGTGGGCTGCAGTCCATGGGGTCATGAAGAGTCGGACACAACTGAGTGACTTCACTTTCACTTTTCACTTTCATGCATTGGAGAAGGAAATGGCAACCCATTCCAGTGTTATTGCCTGGAGAATCCCAGGGACAGTGGAGCCTGATGGGCTGCCGTCTATGGGGTCGCACAGAGTCGGACATGACTGAAGTGACTTAGCAGCAGCAGCAGCAGCTACAGGTACTATGGTATATACTAGATCTTCAGAAATTATTTGTATTGCATAACTGAAACTTCATACACTGACTATCACCTCCCTATGCCCTCCTCCCTTTAACCCTTGGCAACCACCATTCTACTTACTTCTTGTTCTATGAGTCTGGCTATTTTCGATTCCACATACAAGTGATATCATTTAGTTTTGTCTTCTGATGCTTTTTTTGTTTGTTTGTTTCTCTTAAGTAGCTTAAGAATACATAAGGAATTCATACAAAAGTTGAAACTATATATTTAAATACCATTATTATTATATGTATAATAATTATTTGGTTAGAATATGTTTCTGTCTTTTTAAAATATTCATAGTAGTCTCAGTATTCACAAAGTACTTACTAACATCTGCTAAGATGTCTGCCGGACATTCTTCGAGGCCCTAGAAATGTTGGGTTGGCCAAAAATTTCTTTGGGGCTTTTCTGTAAGATATAATGATTAAATACAGAAGATTTTATAAGCAGCTGTGTATATTTTAGTAAATAGATTTGCAAACAAAATACAGTGTCGTTCACCCATGTGTTAACTATGTATTAATACAAGGGGCATCTTAACAAAGAACCACTGTCAAATAATTATTTACTCTTACTTCTGATTCTTTCTGTGATTAGTTATTATACTGACTCTTAACTCTTCACCGTTACGATTTCGACTCCTTAAGTATCTTTCTTATGGAAGCTCTTCTCATTTTGGAAAAAGACATAATATGCACCAATTGGGTTGGAACCAACCCTGTACTATAATATGCCCATATTGAAACTCTTTTTCTTTCTTTCTTTTATTTAAAAAGAATAAACTAGGCCTTCGTATTTCAATCACCATAACGAAGCTGAACTTTATTTAACATCATAATGTAGTTTAATATTAACTAGAATTTGGAGAATGCAGAACAAAACCTTACTTTAAATATTTGAAAAGCAAGTTAGATAATCAGTTCTCATTGAAGCCACTAATTTTCACAGTAATAACAAGGCACTTTTTAAATTATTTTGATTACATTTTATATACTTGCTTATTTAAATGATTTCTAATTACAAAATCAGGGGAAAATTAGTCCAGTCATATTTTTTCCCTCTGTAACAACTTGGCTGATTAAATTCCCTCACTACTTAAGGACTATAATTAATATTAGCACATTTTTAATTCTAAAGGGTATTTGACCATTTTATTCTCTTGTTTATGATTAATATATATACATATATATGTATACCAGATTTTCATTAAAAGTTACTACTAATGCAAACTTAATTGCATTTGTAATTCAGCTTAATATTTACTTGTGGGTCTAGATAAAGCTATAGCTACTGAGATTACCTTCATAGCTTAAGCAGAACAGGAAACACTACAAATTTAGATCAAACTGTTTCTTCTGAGAGTGGGAAACATGGAAGGAAATCTAATAGGTGCCTAGCTCTCTAGGCAAATAGAACTAATGAGGCAAAATTTCCATTTTGCAGAGAATGAAAGGAAAAAGTAAGTTGCATAGTATCAATTGAGAAATATATGATAAAGCATCCAGTTTGATGATGTAATAGATTAATTCCAAGTGCAGTTCTCAATATTGATATAAACGTGAGAGTACTGAATGAATGCTTTACCCACTTGAAAATCTGCAAGGACTCTCATGCAGCTAGAGCAAGCTTACCCAGATGATACTGACTACTCTTGTTGACCAATGTATCCTCTACATGCAACACAAAAATGTCAAGGGAATTTAATAAATTGGACTATACTCTGGCCAAAACAACTATTCAGGCGCATGAAATATGGCATGGGGCTCTAGGAGTGAGTGACCATGACACAAGAAGATAATGTTATACAAAAAGAAACACACCCAAGTGTAGAAAAGCATTTTGCTCCATTTAAAGAAGGCACATTGCTGTCATGCATGAAAGCTGTCAGATATAAATATCCAAAAGGGAAAATATAATCAAATAATCTAGAAATCTATTAAGTACCTATAATTCATTTAACAAATCCATGTTTTCTGAAGGGAAAGTTTTTTTAAATGCTTAAAGAAACCAGCTCAATTTTACAGAAAATTATTCAATCAGTTCATAGTTTTATTTAATAAGTGCAAACAATAGAAAAAAAATTAACTAACCCTGAGAAAATGTATGGAATCACAAGAAAAATGTTAAGGAGAGCTTAATTGCTCTGTTTTTATATTGAAAGCAAAAAAAAAGAAAATGAAAGGGACAATGGCCACTTCTATTTAACCTACTAAAAAACAATGCTAGAGAAAAATGTGGTAAATTGTGTTGTTATAACAAGAGTTACCCAACTATCCAATTTTATGCTCTCACCAGTGTATGATTAAGATTTTTTTCATTAAGAAATTAGGAAATATTTGAATTCATAACCATAATTACCAGTTATCTTATATTTCCAGTAATTTTTTGTCAAATAGTAAATGGTGGTCTAGATGACTATACTATTTTATTTTATTTTTTATAGCCAAAACAAACTCTTGTATAACAGGCATTGCTCTTGATTTTATACTTTGTTGTTCAGTTGCTCTCTTGCATCCGACTCTTTGCGACCCCATGGACCGCAGCACATCAGTATTCCCTGTCCTTTACCATCTCTTGGAGCTTGCTCAAACTCATGTCCATTGAGTCAGTGATGCCATCCAACCATCTCATCCTCTGTTGTCCCCTTCTCCTCTTGCCTTCTATCTTTCCTATCATCAGGGTCTTTTCCAATGAGTAAGCTCTTTGCATCAGGTGGCCAAAGTATTAGAGCTTCAGCTTTAACATCAGTCACCTCGCACATGAAAGGTCCTGGGTTTAAAACCACTCAGAAACATATTTTGTGGCTTCCTTGGAGGCTCAGACAGTAAAGAATCTGCCTACCATGCAGGAGACCTGGGTTCAATCTCTGGCTTGGGAAGATCCCCTGGAGGAGGGCATGGCAACCCACATCAGTACTCTTGCCTGGATAATCCCCATGGACAGAGGAGTCTGGTGGGCTACAATCCATGTGGTTGCAGAGTTGGACAAGTTAGTTGCAAATTAGTAGGACTGAACAACTAATCACACATCACAGCACGTACCCTAATCTTGTCAGAAACCGCACCTTTGAAGTATTGTTATAAAACTTCCCCAGAGTAGGACACACAGTTTTTCAAGGTTTAAACCAGTAGAAAATGTTTTTTTACTTCACCGAAATCTCTGTTTCCAAAATTTGGTTTGGCTCTGGTGTACAGAGAAGCTGAACTTTTGGCATCAGGAAGAGTTAAAGTGTGCTTCTTTGTATACAACAGCCCACATGCATTAATGATGTCAGTTTTGAAGCAAAGAGTGTTCTACAATCAGGTGGTTCAGCTGTATTTACAGCTAGAGAAATAGGATCCATGAGAATGATAGAGGAGTCCCTTTAAAAAGTGAGGCTTAATAATGAAGAGTCATTGAAATGGAACAAAGAAGTGCACAGGGAAGAGATGGACTCTGTAACCCATGATAAAAGGCAAAAACTAATGCACAGTAATATCTGGAGGAAATATGATGTGTGTGCTTTAGGGAAAAGTATATCAAAGAGGAAATCTCTTTGATTTCCTTCTTCTTCCAAGAATATGTTAAAAGATCATTTATTTTCTCCTTAACACAGAAGATTGGACTTGAAAAGAGAACAATATTTTTGAAATATTAGTTGATGTTTTACTCCTGAAATTGCCTCTTTTTTTCTTACCCCCTTCCATCATTTCTTTCAATTAAGCAGATTTGAAATGAGTATCTTGGGGTAAAGGATATGATTTAGATGAAAAATAGAAAACACTCTAAGTTGTTACTTTTGCTTCCAAAACACTAAAGCCTTTTCAAAAATTCAGAGGGTCTCTGGCATATTAAAATGTTTGAAGGAGTGAGGTTTGAGGATTGTGTCTCTTCTCTGGAGCAGTATTTCTCATCCGGGAGCAATTTTGCACCCCTGGGTAACACTTTGCAAAATCAGGAAGTATTTTTAAATGTCACCAGAATGTCGGATGGAGCTGTGCTACTGGCACCTAGTGGGGGCTGGTAAACATCCTACAATGCACAAGACAGCCCTTCCAGCCCTAATGGAGAATTATCCAGCTGCAAATGTCAAGAGTGCCAAGGTCAAGAAAACTTGCTCTATGGAGGCTGGAGAATATTTTCTTTGTTTCATAGGAAGGCAAGAGAATATGAGTGAGAAAAGAGTACAGAGGCAGTTGCTGATTATGAAGGATAGCATCCATTTCCCTGGTAGAGTACTGGATGCTATAAGGACATCTTGTCTCACAAACTGACACCCAGAAGCATGGCATGGCTGCAGTCAAGGACTGTGCATTGTGTTCAGGACAGCTTGGTCTGAATCTGGCATAATGGTGCTTCTGTAAGTCAGGGAAGCTACAGAATTTTCCCATGTTCAGGACACAGGAAGGTAAAGAGGAGTGACTGGAAGTGAAAATGCTAAGCAGAGGATGGGGAGGGGGCATCTCAGGGAAGAACCTGATGAAAACCAGAGACAGACGCCAGGGGATGCCCTCAGGTTGGCTCATTTTAGAATGCTGTGGGTTGAGGTGATATGGAAAGCCAAATCCTAGAAGACAACAGACTCAGTTAGTCCGAAGAAGGTGCTATCAAACAGCACAGGAAAATGTTTCCCAGAAAGTCAATTAGTTTGTCGTTGTTTAGTCCCTAAGTTGTGTCAGACACTTTGCAACCCCATGAACTGCAGCACGCCAGGCTCCCCTGTCCTTCACTGTCTCTCAGAGTTTGCTCAAAGTCATGTCCATTGAGTCAGTGATGCTATCTAACCATCTCATCTTCTGCCACCCTCTTCTCCTTTTCCCCTCAATCTTTCCAGCATCAGGGTCTTTTCAAATGAGTCAGCTCTTCACATCAGGTGGTCAAAATATTGGAGCTTCAGCTTTAGCATCGGTCCATCCATTGAATATTCAGGACTAATTTCCTTTAGGATTGACTGGTTTGATCTCCTTGCTGTCCAAAGGACTCTCAAGGGTCTTCTACAGCACCACAGTTTAAAAGCATCAATTCTTTGACACTCAAACTACTTTATGGTTCAACTATCTCATCCATATATAACTACTGGAAAAATAATAATTTTGACTATACATACCTTTGTTGGCAGTGATTTCTCTGCTTTTTAATACACTGTCTAGTTAAGTTTAGGCAAGCATTTTGCATGGGGAACATTTTCATAGAAATAAGTTTAAAATAATCCATTTTTAGATAACTACACTTGAGCAAAGGACATTGGTATATATGCCAAACATTATAATATCTAAAGCTAAATATAAATACATCAAATAATCATGATGGTGTGATCACTCACCTAGAGCCAGACATCCTGGAATGTGAAGTGAAGTGGGCCTTAGAAAGCATCACTACAAACAAAGCTAGTGGAGGTGATGGAATTCCAGTTGAGCTATTTCAAATCCTGAAAGATGATGCTGTGAAAGTGCTGCACTCAATATGCCTGCAAATTTGGAAAACTCAGCAGTGGCCACAGGACTGGAAAAGGTTAGTTTTCATTCCAATCCCAAAGAAAGGCAAGGAAAAAGAATGGTCAAACTACTCCACAATTGCACTCATCTCACATGCTAGTAAAGTAATGCTCAAAATTCTCCAAGCCAGGCTTCAGCAACACGTGAACCATAAACTTCCAGATGTTCAAGTTGGTTTTAGAAAAGGCAGAGGAACTAGAGATCAAATTGCCAACATCCGCTGGATCATCGAAAAAGCAAGAGTTCCAGAAAAACATTTATTTCTGTTTTATTGACCATGCCAAAGCCTTTGACTGTGTGGATCACAATAAACTGTGGAAAATTCTGAAACAGATGGGAATACCAGATCACCTGACCTGCCTCTTGAGAAACTTATATGCAGGTCAGGAAGCAACAGTTAGAACTCGACATGGAACAACAGACTGGTTCCAAATGGGAAAAGGAGTATGTCAAGGCTGTATATTGCCTCCCTGCTTCTTTAACTTATATGGAGACTACATCATGAGAAACACTGGGCTGGAATAGGCACAAGCTGGCATCAAGATTTCCGGAAGAAATATCAATAATGTCAGATATGCAGATGACTTCACCTTTATGGCAGAAAGTGAAGAGGAACTAAAAAGCCTCTTGATGAAAGTAAAAGTGGAGAGTGGAAAAGTTGGCTTAAAGCTCAACATTCAGAAAATGAAGATCATGGGATCTGGTCCCATCACTTCATGGGCAATAGATGAGGAAACAGAGGAAACAGTGTCAGACTTCATTTGGGGGAGCTCCAAAATCACTGCAGATGGTGACTGCAGCCATGAAATTAAAAGACGCTTACTCCTTGGAAGGAAAGTTATGACCAACCTAGATAGCATATTCAAAAGCAAAGACATTACTTTGCCAACAAAGGTCCATCTAGTCAAGGCTATGGTTTTCCAGTGGTAATGTATGGATGTGAGAGTTGGACGGTGAAGAAAGCTGAGTGCCAAAGAATTGGTTCTTTTGAACTGTGTTATTGGAGAAGACTCTTGCAGGTCCCTTGGACTGCAAGGAGATCCATCCAGTCCATCTTAAAGGAGACCAGTCCCTGGTGTTCATTGGAAGGACTGATGGCTAAAGCTGAAACTCTGATACTTTGGCCATCTCATGTGAAGAGTTGACTCACTGGAAAAGACCCTGATGCTGGGAGGGATTGGGGGCAAAAGGAGAAGGGGACGACAGAGGATGAGATGGCTGGATGGCATCACCGACTCGATGGATGTGAGTTTGAGTGAACTCCGGGAGTTGGCGATAGAGGCCAGGCATGCTGTGACTCATGGAGTCGTAAAGAGTCAGACACAACTGAGCGACTGAACTGAACTGAACTGATTAGAAAATGGAGAAATTCTTCACTTTTCTCAAAGAGAGAGTTTTTAATTTAAGGCTGCATGTGGTTTGTTGCTATTATTTGTTTGCACTTTTTCTTTTTTTTCCCCCTTGGTTTTTTTTTTTTTTTTTAACTTAGACATCTAACTCACATGGCTGGGATTGAGAACACTGAAAGAATTCCTCTTTACACACTTACAGTCCTATATTATGATTATGCCATGAAAATTTCTAGCAGAGCTTAGAGGGAGAGCAGCAGAAGTTTTTTTTCTTTTTGAATAACTTGACCTCTTTATATCACGTTTCTATAAGAATATCAATGTTATAACTCTTTTAATGGCTGTACTATTTAAACATTTTAAAAATATGTCAAATTCATGAAAAGTGAAAAATCATGCCATTATGGTATAGTAGCTAAATTTACTAAGCACAAAGTATGTGCCATCCATTATACTAGGCCTCTGTGTGTGTTATCTCATTTATTTGCAACCACACTGTGAGAAAGTTCATGCCAATATTCTCATTTTAAATGTGAAAAAAAAAATATAAAGGGTGTTAAATAACAATAAAGGTCACAGATTTACAAATGGAGAAATCATTATTTAAATCTAAGCAGTCTGGGTTTAGAGTGTGTGTCCCTGGCTTAGAAACACTCTGTATTCCAGGACCGAAGTTTCCCAGAAGCTGTCATATAACACATCTATTTTACACCACTGATTACTTATTACTAGCTGCAAAGTGACTGGGAAATGACATCTTTTTCTCTGCAAAGCCATGTAGCCAGCTATATATCTAATGCTGTGGAAGAGGAAAAATTAGATTTAGGAGACAACTAGAAGTCTGTGCCCCTGGCTAATTAGAATAAGTATGTATTATAGCTCCTGTTTGTATCATCATCTCCATGTTGCTCTCCTAGTACAAGCATCAATATTGATAAACTTGTCTAGACTGTCCTATGCTAGATTCTCTATAGGTCCCTTGACTAATATTGAAATAATTTGTTTCCTAAAATTATTTAGAATAAAAAAATTAAATTTTGTTATCAAAAAGTACTCTACATCTATTCTTAAGAGAGGCTGCCTCAGTGGAAATACCTAAGTTGTAATTCCAAGATAAGCATAAACGTCATACCAACTTTAGGTAAAGTACAGTATTGGTGAAATTAACACCTAAAATATTGTATGTAAACTGTGCAATTATTCTCTTTGTCATATGAAACTTAAAATACTTTAAATACTAAAATACTTAAAATTTGACATTTTAAATATTAAAATACTTTTAATTTTCAAAGAATGCATGAGATCTGTCTTGTTGTGTCTGTAGGCTCAAACTCAGGACTGATTAATGTCAGAGATAAATCCCAGTCTTTACCAGGAAGATTCACGGTTTTCATTTCTGGTCATTGCTGTTATGTGAGAAAGTCTTTAAGTACCTTATAATAGGCTGCGCTCACAAACTTCCAAGTCTTTCCTAATAGTCTTTTAGAATCTGAATTTTTTCAGGTAGACAGCCAAGTTGTAATACTGAAGAATCTTTCCATATCTTTTCCAATAGATATGAAATTTAATCCCTTTTTCTTTTTTAATTGCTTTTTTAAAGGCGTTTAAATTAATTTAGAGAGATACTAACTAATATTCTTGCTTGTAATTTCAGTAAGACTGAGTCTAGTTTCACTATTAAATTTAAAATTGACCATGAATAATATATCTCTGAAATTATGTTTGAAATCTGAAGATTTGGAAACAGATCTGGAACTCTCTGGAGTTAGTATATTGGCATAAGATCAGGAAGCAACTGTTCAAGATCAAGAAGCAGAAAATATTGTCAGAGGCAGATGCAAGATTCACCAAGTCAAAGTGGAAGAGAAGAGGGACCACACAAACACATACATGTTTCTTGGCCAGCTAAGACATGATGAAAGTGAAAAGTGAAAGTGTTAATCATTCAGTGGTGTCTGACTGGTTGCGACCCCATGGACTGTACCCCACCAGGCTCCTCTGTCCATGGAATTATTCAGGCACGAATGCTGGAGTGGGTTGCCATACCCTTCTCCAGGGGATCTTCCCAACCTAGGGATCGGACCTGAGACAGGCAGGTTCTTTATCATCTGAGCCACCAGGGAAGAAGGGGAAAGTGTTAGTTGCTAGGTCATGTCCAAGTCTTTGCAACCCCATGGACTGTGGCCTGCCAGGCTCCTCTGTCCACGGAATTCTCCATGCAAGAGTACTGGAATGAGTAGCGATTCCTTCTCCAGGGGATCGTCCCAGCCCAGGGATCAAATTTAGATTTCCCTCATTGTGGGCAGTTTCTTCACTGTCTGAGCCACCAAGAAGATCCCCTGAAAGAGGAAATGGCACCCCATTCCAATATTCTTGTCTGAAAAATTCCATTGACAGAGAAGCCTGGTGGACAACAGTCCATGAGGCGACAAAGAGTTGGACAAGACATAATGGGTTACCCTTAAATCATGATCGATAATCAACATTAACTGAAACTACACAATGGTTAGAATAGATTATCATTTATTATTTTTTCTTAATGCAGTTATATTTAAATAATACATAATATAATTATTTGTCCTCCTATACTGTTATACTATAATCAAATTTAATAATAAACAAGTACATTTTTAAGAGAGAAGTCTTATATCAGTACACCAGTATGACATGGTAATTACCATTATGATGAATTTATTTAGAAAGCAAAATAGTAAGGCTCTACAGGATTATTTCCAGGAGAAGTCCTGTTATGATTACTGTAATAAATAGGCCTACACGCATACCAGGATATAGAGTTTATTTTCTTGTAACCCTTTCTGAAAATTGTACCACATCATCTTATTACTATGTTTCCTTGTGAAATATTTATAATGTCATGCTCATGGGAACATTGAATGTTGTGTTCTTTAAAACCGACATGATTTGCAAACAATGTCAGTATTGTTGATCCTTCGACCACAAACATAATTTCCATATTTAGAAATTCACTACAGGCAGTTTTGTATTTTCACTTTTACAGATAATCATGGATAGTTAGAGTGAATGTTTTTCGCTTCTCAATGACTATATTGTTAACATATTTGAAAGTCTATCTTCCAAAGTACTATTTTCCTCAATATACTTTCAGCAGATTTATCAACTGAAATTTCTGTTTCAGAGTACTAATTTAATTTTTATATATTTAAATCAAATATTGTACTTGGATTTCTGTGTAACACTGAGTAAATGTCTGTCTTAGGTAAGAGACAGAACTGTGTTGACATATTTTTTACAGCTTTTCCTATTAATGTGCTCACAACCTTGCAGGAAACCCATATCACTGTTCCACATGGATGCTATAAGAAAACTGATGCTTTTACTAGTTTTCTCATTTGTTGACCGTCTCTCCTGTGGAAACAGTCTCATGTTCCATGTTGTCTTTTCTTTTGCAATATCTTGCTCAAGTTTACTCAAGGCATTTGGTATTTAGCTTTCACTTTTATGTATTTTTGTGTCTAACTTTAATATTATTCTACTTTTATGACTGCACATACATATTCTTTCGAATTAATTATTTTTAAAGTGCAAGATAGAAACATCTTAATAAAGCATTTATTCAGGCAGAAGTAGGGGCAAGAAAAATTTGAGTATGCCCCAGGGCTTATTTTCTCATATCCACAATGGCTTTGAATAGCAGACAATTCCACTGTGGCTTTCATGTTCCTTTTTATTCTCTGTCACTACAATGGTTGTTTTAGAAAAACTGTATTTCCCTTTAGGTCTCTAATAGGATTTAACTTCATTAATTTACAAATAGAAAAAATGAAATTATCAAGGATTTTTAGTGCAAATTTCAAACGTATTTGTGGAAGTGAACAATGAAAATTGTGTGAAATGTCCTAGATAAGATAGATTCAGGAAGTTTATTTACTTTTCTGAGAGGTTATTCCATTAATGACTATTGCTAACTAATGGGAGGGAGTAAACGATGATCATATTGCAGCATAAAAGTGCCTGTCAAGTTTTATTCTTTCAATGTTCTTCTGATGCATTAAATGTATGTTCACTTGAATTCTGACTTAAGATCAATAAAAAGTGACCTTTATGTCCTGGGTTAATAAAAAAGTTAGATGTCCTTTACGCGAACTAACTCAGCAATTGCACTTGCCCCAACCTGATGCCAACTCCAAAAGTTTATTCAACTTGCTTTCTATTTTTCCCAACACTTAGACTAAGCTAATTGTATAGTAAGTTCTTGCTTCAAAGACAGTTAAGAAAATATACATGTGCCAAAGAAGCATATGAAAAGATTATCAACATTGCTTGTCATCAGGGAATTGCAAATTAAAATAGTGAAACACCACTAAATACTCATTAGATTGGTAAAATCCCCAACACTGATGACACCAAACGCTGGTGAGAATGTGAAACAGTGGAACTCTCAGCCATTGCTGATACAGATGGAAAATGGCACAGCCACTTTGGAAAATGGTATGGCAGCTTCTACAAAACTAAATATACTCTTACTATCAGTCAGTTCAGTTCAGTTCAGTTGCTCAGTCATGTCCGACTCTTTGCAACCCCATGAATCGAAGCACGCCAGGCCTCCCTGTCCATCACCAACCCCTGGAGTTCACTCAAACTCATGTCCATTGAGTCAGTGGTGCCACACAGCCATCTCATTCTCTGTCGTCCAATTCTCTTCCTGCCCCCAATCTCTCCCAGCATCAGAGTCTTTTCCAGTGAGTGAACTCTTCAGGCAAATTTGGCCTTGAAATATGGAATGAAGCAAGGCAAAGGCTAATAGAGTTTTGCCAAGAATATGCACTGGTCATAGCAAACACCCTCTTCCAACAACACAAGAGAAGACTCTACACATGGACATCACCAGATGTCAACACAGAAATCAGATTGATTATATTCTTTGCAGCCAAAGATGGAGAAGCTCTATACAGTCAGCAAAAACAAGACCAGGAGCTGACTGTGGCTCAGATCATGAACTCCTTATTGCCAAATTCAGACTTAAATTGAAGAAAGTAGGGAAAACAACCAGACCATTCGGAAATGACCTAAATGAAATCCCTTATGATTATACAGTGGAAGTGAGAAATAGATTTAAGGGCCTAGATCTGATAGATAGAGTGCCTGATGAACTATGAACTGAGGTTCGTGACATTGTACAGGAGACAGGGATCAAGACCATCCCCATGGAAAAGAAATGCAAAAAAGCAGAATGGCTGTCTGGGGAGGCCTTACAAATAGCTGTGAAAAGAAGAGAAGTGAAAAGCAAAGGAGAAAAGGAAAAATATAAGCATCTGAAAACAGAGTTTCAAAGAATAGCAAGGAGAGATAAGAAAGCCTCTTTCAGCAATCAATGCAAAGAAATAGAGGAAAACAACAGAATGGGAAAGACTAGAGATCTCTTCAAGAAAATTAGAGATACCAAGGGAACATTTCATGCAAAGACGGGCTCGATAAAGGACAGAAATGGTCTGGACCTAACAGAAGCAGAAGATATTAAGAAGAGGTGGCAAGAATACACAGAAGAACTGTACAAAAAAAATCTTCATGACCCAGATAACCACGACAGTGTGATCACTCACCTAGAGCCATACATCCTGGAATGTGAAGTCAAGTGGGCCTTAGAAAGCATCACTGTGAACAAAGCTAATGGACGTGATGGCCTAGCAATCATACTCCTTGGTATTCAACCAAAGCAGCTGAAAACATGCCCACACAAAAACATGCACATGGATGTTTATAGCAGTTTAATTCATAAATGCCCAAAACTGGAAGGAACCCAGTTGTCCTTTAATAGGTGAATGGATAAATAAACTAGTACAGCCATACAATGAAATATTCAGCAACAAAAAGAAAACTGTTAAACCATAAAAAAAAAAAAGACATGGAAAAAGATGCAAATTACTAAGTGAAAAAAAAGATAATATGAAAAGACTATACTGCAAACTACAGGATTTTAACTCTATGACATTCTTAAAGGAAAAAATGGAGACAGTAAAATAATTAGTATTTGCCAAGAGTTTGGAAGAGGCAGGAATGAATAGATGGAGTATAGGGGATTTTTAGGTCAGTGAAACTACTCTGTCTGAAACCATAATGGACATATATTATTTTACTTTTCTCAAAAGCTACATAATATACAGAATCAAGAGTGACTCCTAATATTAATAATAAGATTTTATTTAACTACATCAATATTGTCTCATCTGTGATTTAAAAAAGTGTGCCACATTACTTATAAGAAATTAATAATCAGAGAAACTCTGTGTGTTTATGTGTGTGTGTTGTCAGAAGCATTGATGATAGTGATGGGGTATATTAGAACTCTGTACATTATATTTAATTTATATGCAAGCCTGAAATTTCTTGGAAAAATAAAGTCTAATATTTTCATAAAAGTTATTGAATAAATAAATGTTTTGCAAAACCTGGTTATATCTTCAGTCTTCCCAAGGCATTTAAAAATTTTTTTAATTCAAAACTCATTTTGGTTAAATTTAACATTTAATGCTTTTACCTAGAATATCCACTTGAAAAATCTGATTGCTTGGCAGTGCCCAACTTTAGATTTAATTGAAGATCAAACTTTCTTCAAACTACTGAATGCAGGACATGAGATCATTTCATGTTAGCACACAATCTCCTTGAGGTTCATAGATAACACGGAAAATCATGCTATTTCTGTGATGTCAAGACATACAGTGAGCGGCATCCACTGCACTAGAGCTGATTCACAGTAGCTCATGGTAGGTGACTTGCCTTTCTTTGGAATTCAGTGATACCATGTGTTTTTTTGTTTTTTTTTGCTTGAATTTGGTTATGGTGGAGTATTTATGCCATAAACATCAGCAAATTCTGTGAATCAATTCACTTCTTTTTTTTGGTTTGTTTTAGAGAGCAGGTTTATCAGCACACCATTAATTAATGATGCCTCAAATATATCTATAGGAAATATTTTGCCCAAGTTTAAACAGATTATAAAAAAACTTTATTCCAAGAAAGATCAAAAAAATGACAATTTTGATATAAACAGTTTTCTATCTATTTTATAGTTGGTTTACAATATTTGTTAATTTCTGCTATACAGCAAAGTGATTCAGTTAAACACATATATATTCTTTTTCAAATTCTTTTTCATTATGGCTTACCACAGGATATTGAATATGGTTCACTGTATTATGCAGTAGGATCTTGTTTATCTATTCTATATACATTAGTTTGCATCTACTAGTCCCAAACTCCCAATCCATCCCTCTCCCAGATCCCTCTTCCCAGTTCCAAGTCTGTTCTGTAAGTCTGTGAATCTCTCCATTTTGTAGATAGATTCATTTGCATTATATTTTAGTTTCCACATATATGTGATATCACGTGATATTTCTCTTTCTTCCTGACTTGCTTCACCTAGTATGATAATCTCTATTTCTATCCATGTTGCTTCAAATGACATTTTTCTATGTATTTTTATCCTCTCGGTTTTCTAGAACCATGATAATAGTTTGATTTTCAATTTCTTGTAACAGACATGAATCTAAGGGCTCATTAAAGCCTACAGGTAATGCAGATTAGGGATTAGCAAAAATGTTCATAAATGATTAATTGGAATAATTAAAGGACCTGAAGGAGAGTTTATATGCAGATGCCCAAGGCATTCAAATGATTCTGCCTTTTATCAAAACCTAGTGATGCAAAGGCAATAGAGAGAATACTGAAGTGTGTATGTGAGTTTTCCTTTTTAGGGGGATGTGTGGTGTACTCCATGTTCTTTTATGCTAAGCCTATATAATATTAATGCATGTCAAAGGAATCACAGCTCCAGCTTGTGGAATTCCAAGTCGCAAGATGAAGGTTAATTTTGAATTAAGAGAAAGAGGAATATAGGGACTCAATACAAAACCAGTAGCAAATACATAACTTTGATTATCAAAAGCAATTAATACATTAATTTAAAACAAAAATAATCATGCCCACCACTATGCTAGGCATAATGAATACAAACGGGTTTCTGACAAAATTAACTCATAGCTAGTAAGGGTTCTTAAGTGATGCAATTTAGTAATAAAGAGACAACAGAGTTCTTTGGGAACAGTAGCAATGTCTGTCAGCGATAGTTTTTCTCTCTGCTTGCTTTTCAAAATCTGGAGTTATGGATTTTAAGGGACACTACAGAGAGGAGATTGCCTTCTTATTATACCCCATGATATCAACATGACTTGCTAGTGATGGTAACATTGATAACTTGTTTAAGGTGATGCTGCCAGACTTCTCCATGCAAAGTTAACTGTTTTCCTTTCTGTCCTCTGTTTTGTGGAAATTAGTAAATCCAGCCCACTAGGAGGAGAAATAAATTGTATCTTCCAGTGGAGGGAGTATCTGCATACACTATCTAGAAACGTTCAAGGAAGATTTGTCCTGTCTCTGCCATTTATTTACTCAATTGTCTGTATAGACTCACTGCTATTTATTAAATGTTTGAGTTATATTCTAATAGTATGTTTTCTAAATAGTTTAATTTCAATTCAGTCACTCAGTCGTGACCCCATGGACTGCAGCACACCAGGCATCCCTGTCCATCACCAACTCCCGGAGTCACCCAAACTCATGTCCATTGAGTCAGTGATGCCATCCAACCATCTTATCCTCTGTCATCCCCTTCTCCTCCTGCACTCAAGGTTTCTCAGCATCAGGGTCTTTACAAATGAGTCAGCCCTTTCAAATGAAATGGCTGGATGGCATCACTGACTCGATAGACATGAGTCTGAGTCAACTCCGGGAATTGGTGATGGACAGGGAGGCCAGGCGTGCTGCGATTCAGGGGGTCGCAAAGAGTCGGACGCAACTGAGCGACTGAACTGAACTGAACTGAGTGCAGCACTTTCACAGCATCATCTTTCAGGATTTGAAATAGCTCAATTGGAATTGCATCACCTTCACTAGCTTTGTTCATAGTGATGCTTTCTAAGGCCCACTTGACTTCACATTCCAGGATGTCTGGCTCTAGGTGAGTGATCACACCATCGTGATTATCTGGGTCGTGAAGCTCTTTTTTGTACGGTTCTTTTGTGTATCTTGCCACCTCTTCTTAATATCTTCTGCTTCTGTTAGGTCCATTCCATTTCTGTCCTTTATCGAGCCCATCTTGGCATTACTATATTCTAATAGTATATTTTCCAAATAGCTTAATTTATGATGCTTAATTGTTCCAGCTTTGACCACTGAAAGCTCTTTTACACGTTTATTTTCGTTTTTTTTTTTTTTTTGCATATGTATGTCACTTTTCTCTGTTTCAGTCATAACAACTTCTAATACTATAAAGTGTTCCAATTCATAGTGTATTTTCTTCCTGCTTCAGGCCTGGTATTATTACTTTTTTTTAAAATAATGTCTGATTCCTTTTCCTGGAGAATGGATATTTGCAAACTGAAATCTAAGTGCTTATTTCTACTAAGATGTCACTGCTTCTAGATTCTCTCTAACACACAACATATTTGTAACAGTCTGTATTCCATTCTGGGAGTCTCCAATATTCTAGTTCAATGAGACTGTTATTTTCCTTAAATTTCATGCTTGTGATATAAAGTTATACAGATGTTGACAGATGCAAAATACTATGGATCCACCAATCCAATATAGTTAATAATGAAAATAAAATAATGTTAAGTGTTGCCTTTGTGTATAATTAACATGATAACTCTGGGTTATATAACTTTAACTTAAATTTCAGTATGATGTAAATTCAAATAGATATAAATATGACATGATACTACTGGAACTTTGTCTTGTTGTTTTCATTATCTTGACATTAATTTCTGTAACCACTGAAGCAGTAGAAAGGGGATATGTGCCTCAGATACTGATGTTCAAAATTTTTGCCCAATCATGGCACACTAAATTGTGACTCAAAAATTCACTGGCCATAAATGTCAAATGGCTATACTAAATTCTATGGGAAAGGAAATAAACTCCTATTATTTCTCCTAAAGAGAAATAAAAACTGGATACATTTGAAAAACTGCACTGATGATCCTAGTTTTAATTAATATTTCTTAGTGATTCTTGTTTTGTAATGTGCATAATAAGTTGATATATTGATAATATTTTAGAGACTTTCCTATAGATTTTGATTGAGAATGGCACTATTGCCATTTAATTCTAAACATTACCATAATAATTTCTTCTCTAAAGCTGTTAAGAAACTTTTTATGTTTTATTAATATTTTGTCCTGTTTTAATATTCAAAAAGTAGAAATTTCTTGTCTTTCTGTAATTGATTTCTTATTTTGTCACATTTTGGCCATAGGATATATTTCATGAAATATTAAATTTGGGGGCCTCATCTACTAGACCACAAGGCAAATATCTACCCCCAAAAAATTTTAATATTACGTGATCTAATATATGTTGTACATACACCAGGAAAAAGAAAATCCATCAACTACTGCAGTACATAGTACTAAGTATGTGTATTAATTGTGTTGTTAGCATACATTTTCCTTACTAGCATTTGTTATCTATTTCCTTATAAAACTGAATTAAAATTGACCACATGATTTTGAATGCATCTATTTCTATCAATTTTATATTTCTATTCATTTATTGAAATATAGAGTAATGATTATTATGGTTTCTTAAATTTTTACTTCAGCAGTAAGCAATTTTTGTTTAATTTTGATTTTTGCTTTAAAATATACATCTCTGATGTTAATATTATTCTGCTTTTATTTCATGGTCATTTTCCTGTCATGTCATTTTCTACCTTTTTCAACTTTCCATGTTATTCAATGCAATTATTTTAATTACACTGAAGAAAAATATTGTAGAAAAACATAAATTATCAAAAGGTGTATCTTTTTCAAAGAACACCTGGAAACATATTTTTAATCCAACCAAAAACTATTTTCAGGGAAGTTTAGTCTGTTTAACATGTTTTGTGGATGTTTATAAACGTTGTTGCATATTTACTATTTTATCTGTCATTTTTTGTTGATCATGTATTTTCTTTGCAGCTTCCTTTAAATCATTTATTGCATTTATTGTTTTCTTCCCCCCCTTTTTTTAAAATACATTTGCTTCTTTGAGATTTATATTCTATTTCTATTATTTTAGAAATTATAGATGGATACCTGGCTTAACTATGTCTAAAGTAAATCAGCATATATAGACTGCTTTTATAATCTTTAAACTCAGAATGTACCAAATATTTATAACTTCGTTTTAAACATCACTGTGTAACCAGTTGTTTTGTTTACCTGAATGTTGACAGATTCCTATAGTCATTCTTATTTATCCTTATTTAGCTGTCTCACTCTTTCCTTCTTACTAAGGGTTTTTTTGTTGTTGTTGTTTTTGTTAGAGGGTAACTTTTACTGAGGATATTTGGGTAGAAAGTCATTTTTGCCTTTTTTTAACGTTTTGTTTCATAGTATTTATATTTTGCAACAAATTTAGAATGATAGCTTAGATGAACCCTGAGTTATTCCTTGGTAAACAGATACATCCCATAAGAGCTTCTGTAATATTAATCTGTTGTCTATAAGCATTCATTATTGTTGAGAAATGTTTGTTTTCAGACTATTTTTTATTCATTTTATATTTTTTTCCTCTCTATCTTTTGAGATTTTTCCTGACATTTTATAGTCTCTAGTTTCAGAATGATGTATCTTGGCCCAGATTTTTCTCTTGTACAGAAACTTTTCTATTGCCTTTATTTGAGGACTCAGGATTTGTTTTTTAAATCTAAAAAAATTTACAGTAATCTTTTTTTTCAAATAGAACTTTTCTTCTTTTTTCTCCATTCTATAAGGACAAAAGTACAATTATTTTCTATCCTTCTCATGTTCTTTCCATCCTTCCTTTTTTTTTTTTCTTTCTGAATGAGTCTTAATGGATGTTTAGTTGCATATCTTTACTCCTCCTGATTCCTTGGTTATTTGCTCAGATTTTCTAGTAACGTTATCAATTATTCCTTTGGATAATGCCCATTTTTAAAATATTTATTTAAATTTTAATTTTAATGGTCATGTATCTAAAATAACTTTTGATGTTTAGTTATTATTTATCTGTGTTTTATTATTTTCTTCTCATCGCATATTTTCCTTATCGATTGCACAGAATGAAGGGTGCACTTTTCTCCCTCCTGTTTCAGCAGGAAGAGAGCCCTCTCATAGCACTGTACTTTGTGCAGGGGTCTTTATTGTACCTCTCTCTCTGCCTTTGCATCGACATTTAAACTCTCACCATCAGTCTCTGCGGTCTGATTCCCTTGGATATCACTAAAGATTTAAATCGCTCTTCTCAGACTTTATCTTTGTCATTTATTAGATCTAAGGCTCTCTTCTTTTGTTCTTGTTGGTGGTAGTCTATTCATATATTTTAATATTCCAAATTTCATTGTCAATGGGAGGTGTATCTGCTCTCAGTATCCATTTAAATTTACCTTTAAACTTAAGTTTAATTTATTTAAGTTTAAATAAGTTAACCACCTAACATTTAAAGTTCATCACATACAATACAAATGCATATTTCCTTCCTCTGTTATTCTAATCTCTTGTTCCTAGAATTTCTATAATGTATTAGTAATATAAAATTCTGTCTACACATGTAGAAAACTGTGTAGAATGACGATACAAGACAGAAAGTTCAAAACAAAGCCTTTGTGCTTGCAAGGAATAAGGGCATCTAATTTGTAGATTAAATCCTTGCTTTTATAATTTGCCTGAAATATATATCTTATCCTTTATGCCTAAAATATTTAATAACCCTAGCTAAAATAGATTTTGGTGAACCAAAATTATGCCAGTAGTATCCACAATTTTATGACTCATTCTTGGTTTGTATAGAGAAATGGCAAATATTCCCTTATGGGAAATCACTATGGTGTTGTTAGTGTGATTTAGTTTAATCACTAAGCTCTTTTCCACTGAATCTGAATGCAGTCTTGAATGCTTTTCAATACAGTACTCCTGGAAGCCACAACCAATCAATCAGTATTAGCATCTGATCTGAAACATATTAGTCATTTTGATCTAATATATCTGACCTAAATTGGTAATAATTTTAGTTAAGTAATATAAGGTTTGAATTCAGACCATCAACCATTTTGCTAAATTGATGCTAGCAATTTTAGACAGAGGAATTATATTTTACAACATTCCTGCCATTTTCTATGTTCTTTTTATTCCTCTTATCTTGTCCTTACAACAAACCTGTGAAATTAAAATTATTTTCATTTTGGAAAAAAGATATATGCTAATTTCCTTAAAGACACAGAGCAAAAATTAGCAAAGCTAGAATTTAAATCTTGATTTTGGCCTCCAAAGCCTATGCTTTTGGGATATTCATGCTGAAGCCAAAATAAATTGCTCAGGGATATCTATAATCACATAACTGTTTCCTTTTAGCAGGAATGACACAGACACTTTTAATAATTGAGAATTGAGAAAGATCTAGTTCAGTTTCCTAAGACACACTGTTCTAGTTTACTGGAAAATATTTTTTTTGTTAATGGGCACAGGGGAATTCTTTTTTATTTTTTGGTCCATATATTCCAAGATGGAGGCTAAAGGTATTGAATCTGGTCTACTATTTTTTGTTCATTAAGGAACCCTTCTGACTAGTCTTTAATCTAAAGAATTACTGAGATAAGGGAAAAATCTAAGGAATTTTGTATGACTCAAGGGAGATTTAGGTTCTGCTTATCTTTTTAAAAACTAAGTGCAGGTTATTAAGGGGATAGTGCTAACACTTGCAGCATAAATTGGCTTCAAGACTTTTTTATACTATAGCTGATACTGTTTGTGATATTATTAATAATTCCTTTTTAATGGGTGATTTGTCTTATACAGTTCATCATCTCTCTAATAATGCTACCATTGAACACTCTTTAAAATCTTGAAATTGAAGGTTAAAATAAATGACTATTATTAATGCTTAAGAAGAAACAAAGCAATAGTTTCAGACTAAAATCTCTTGTTCACACATATTCAGAATTATCCAAATTCATATTTATCAAAAGCCCTCATATAAAATGTATTAAAAGTGCTCTAGCAACCACCATGAAAATTCTTATTACTTATTTCACACATCAAATAGTTGATCAATTCGTTGTTAAAAGGCTCTGTTCTAAGTGGTGAGTATAGAGAAGTTTACAAAGCAGATGAAATATTTTTTATCCTTACAAATTATGTTTTATTGGATTATATAAAAAGTAAAAAAAACATATACAGATAAGATATGTATTATTGAATTCATTGGTAATTTCTAGGGAGAAAAACAAAGTAAGGAAGTAGGACAGGACAGGATTTTGGGGGACATAGTACAGTATTAGAGATGGAAAGGCTCCTTGTGAAGTTGGCATCTGAGCAGAACTTTGAGTGAGGGAAACATATGGATACCTGGGAGAAAAGCATTTCAGCAAAGGAAAAGTAAGTGCAAAATTTGAGGAGCAGACCTGTTTGAGTAACAGTTAAGAAACTAATCTGGTTTGCAGTAGAATGAACAAAGGGGATAGATTAGAATTAGATGGTTAGAATTGTGCCTGTCATATTCAAAAGGAATGACATGATAATTGGAGGGTTTTTTTTTAAGACATTATTTTCTAATGTGATTTAAGGTTTACAGCAAAATTGAGAAGCTACAGTTCGTCCCCTCCTCGTATACATGCATGTCCTCTCCCATTATCAACATCACCCACCAGAGTGGGTGTTACAGTTTGTTACAGTTGATGAACCTACACGATCACATCATAATCACCCAAAGTCCATAGTTTACTTAATGGTTCAGTCTTGGTGTTGTGCATTTTATGCATTTGGACAAATATATAATGATATGTACCTATCCTTTTGGTATTATACAGAGTATTTTCACTGTCCTACAGGTCCTCTTTGTTAATTGGAAGTTGTATATGATCAACCTGGGATACTACAAACACAATGAGCTGTTCAGTCTTTCCACCCCAGAATTAACCAAAACTATACATTTACATTTGGTCATATTTCCCAACTGTGGTGTTGGAGAAGACTCTTGAGAGTCCCTTGGACGGCAAGGAGATCCAACCAGTCCATCGTAAAGGAAATCAGTCCTGAATATTCATCGGAAGGACTGATGCTGAAGCTGAAACTCCAATACTTTGGCCACCTGATACGAAGAGCTGATTCATTTGAAAAGACCCTGATGCTGGGAAAGATTGAAGGCAGGAGGAGATGGGGATGACAGAGGATGAGATGGTTGGATGGCATCACCGACTCATTGGACACGAGTTTGAGTGAGCTCCAGGAGTTGGTGATGGACAGGGAGGCTTGGTATGCTACAGTTCATGAGGTCGCAAAGAGTCGGACACAACTGAGCAACTGAGCTGAACTGAACTGATATTTTCCAATATGTGAAATAGACAGTCAGGATGTTAGCATGAATATTAGTATTTCTAAAAATGAAAACAATTTGGATACATGTTTTCACACTGCTCACTGTTTCTTTGGATATGCTGAGTATTAGCCAATGAGAGTTTGGAGAACATGGGTGTTGGGGGAGCAAACAGTATGAAAAAATACTGAAGACCCCAGGTAGTGTAATCTGTAGTTGGGTCTGCAAGTTTAGGATAAGGAACTGGCTAATAAATACCATTTGTTTTATTAGAATGCTGTCCATAATAACTATATTGCTCTTCTATAGCATTAGAAATAATTTCTGCATTTACTGTAATTTTTGTAGAGGCTACTGAGTAACAAAAAATAAAGAGCATCAGTTCAAGAAGCTGTCTGATGATTTCTTTTAATATGTATTAAAAATATATTGACTTACTTGCTAATGCTTTTTGAACATAAATTTTGCTGTTAAATAAATGAAATAAATAAATAAATCAAATGAAAAAGTCAAAACTATGCAACAGTTCCAACCAGGAATATGTTTTCTTGATTTTGTGTAATAATGTTATAAAATACTACAAAGGAAACACACTGGTTAAATAGTTCCTCTTTCTATTAATAGGGAAAATAATTTTTCATGTGTATTTCTTAGCCTCTAGAAAATATAGTATTATAAGAAAATACACAAATACTATTTGAAGGAAAGTTCATATTTTCTTCCTCTTGAATTTTGCTTAATATGGTATAAAAATAGATACTGAGGATGGAGAAAGATCATTTATTTTTAGCGAGTGAAATATTCTCCAAAGGACTTAAAAAGGTGGACCATATATCTTGTTATAATCCCTGGCAGTCATTTTACTTGGCAGATCAACTTGGAACCTGGCTTAAGATACGAGGGCTTCCCAGGTGGTACTGGGCTTCCCTTGTAGCTTAGTCGGTGAAGAATCTGCCTGCAATGCAGGAGACCCAGGTTCAGTTCCTGGGTTGGGAGGATTCCCTGCAGAAGGAAATGGCAATCTACTTCTGCATTCTTCCTTGGAGAATCCCATGGACAGAAGAGCCTGACAACTACAGTCCTTGGGGTCGCCAAGGGTTGGGCACGACTTAGCGACTAAACCACCACCACCAGGTGGTGCTAGTGGCAAAGAATCCGCCTGTGAATGCAGCAGACATGGGTAAGAGGCATGGGTTCAATCCCCGGGTTGGGAAGAAGCCTTGGAGGAGGGCACCGCGACCCACTCCAGTTTTCTTGCCTGGAGAATCCCACGGACAGAGGAGCCTGGCGGACTACCGTAATCCATGGGATCACAAAGAGTCAGATACAACTGAAGTGACTCACACGTGTAAGCAAGCTAAAATGTGAAGGCATTTGAAAATAATACTATAAAAGTATAGAATACTGGATGTATAATGGTAAATTAAATAAATGAAATGAGAATCATACCAAAGAACTGCACAAACTTTTTGGGCTGAATGTTTGATGCAGAATCAGAAAATCACAGGGATGAGGAAGTGACTTATACAGATACATTAAGAATGAGTATCAAAGAAAAAGCATGATGAAATTGTAAATTTCCCTATTCATTTACCATACTTGGCAAAGTGATTATTGCTCTCATAGCCTGTCTGTGTCTAGTCACTATTTATGAAAATCTTGAGTAGTGAATGCTTGTGAAAAAGCCATCCTTGCAGAAATTCAACTTCTGCAAGTTCAGTTCTCATTCCAAATCTGTAACTGCAGCTTTTGAGTATTGTTCTTTTCACACATAAAGCATTTGTACTTATGAAAATCACACCACCATTTGTTTGTATTCTTTAGGGATATCTATGCTGAACAGGTTATTTTTGAATTTATTTCTTCTGCTCCTTATTTTTACATTCTGCTAGTTCCTCATTCCCTTTGGATATTTCCCTCTTCATCCCACAATTTATCTGTCAGTTTGAAACATACCCCACTATATAAAAAGAAAGTTAATAATCCCTTTGAGTTGTTTATACCAAAACGCAAATATATAGTCTGAAATTAGCAAGTGCAGAATATCCTAACTTTAATAAAAATGAGTCTGATAGCTGTTCTGCAAGAAACATATTGCTTTTAGGGGTAAATAGGCTCTTTGGAATAAATGCCACCAATTGTAAAATCATCACAAATATGCTATAAATTTAGTCTGTCAATTTAGAGTAGGTACTTATTAATCGAACATACACTGGATCATAGAAAAAGCAAGGAAATTCCAAAAAGAAAAAATCACATCTACTTCTGCTTCATTGTGCTAAAGCCTTTGATAGTGTGAATCATAAAAAACTGAAAATTATTAAAGAGATTGAATACCAGATCACCTTATGTGTCTCCTGAGAAACCTGTATGCATGTTCAGAGCGACAGTTAGAACCAGACATGAAACAACTGATGTGTTCAAAATTAGGAAAGGAATACATCAAGACTGTATATTGTCACCCTTCTTATTTAACTTCTGTGCAGAGTACATCATGAAAAATGCTAGGCTGAATGAAGCACAAGCTGGAATCAAGATTGCTGGGAGAAATATCAACAACCTCAGGAATGCAGATGATACCACCCTAATGGCAGAAAGCAAGGAGGAACTTAAGAACCTTTTGATGAAAATGAAAGAGGAGAGTGAAAAAAACTGGCTTAAAACTCAACAATCAAAAAATGAAGATCATGGCATGTGGTTGGTCCCATCACTTCACGGCAAATAGATGGGAGAAAGTGGAGAGAGTGACAGATTTTATTTTCTTGGGCTCTAAAATCCCTGAGGACAGTCACTGCAACCATGAAATTAAAGGACGCTTGCTCCTTGGAAGAAAACCTATGACAAACCTAGACATCATATTAAAAAGCATGGAGATAATTTTGCCAACAGGGGTTTCTATAGTCAAAGCTATGTTTTTTCCAGGTGTCATATACAGATGTGATAACTGGACCATAAAGACTGATCACTGAAGAACTGATGCTTTCAAATCATTGTGCTGAAGAAGACTGTTGATATTCCCTTGGACAGCAAGGAGATCAAACCAGTCAATTCTAAAGGAAATCAACCAGGAATATTCATTGGAAGGACTGATGCTGAAGCTGAAGCTCCAATATTTTGGCCACCTGATATGAAGAGCTGACTCACTGGAAAAGACCCTGATGCTGGGAAAGATTAGGGCAAGAGGAGAAGACGACAGAGGATGAGATGGTTGGCATTACTGACTCAATGGACATGAGTGTGAGCAAACTCTGGGAGATAGTGAAGGACAGGGAAGCCTGACATGCTGCAGTTCGTGGGGTTGCAAAGAGTCAGACATGACAGGGACTAAACGACTTATTAAACCATTAGAACTGAGGCTAGAAGGCCAAAGATATGAGAAACAATACTTTCTTATACTAAAAGTACATAGGAATTAACAGATTACCTTAAGGATATTTACTTTCTAAACTACTAGTAAATGACTTTGTGCTTAGATTTAAGATCTCGATAATATTTAAGTAAACTCAAGCATGCATATCCTCTGCTAGAAATCTCAGAATTGGTTAAATCCATATCTTTATAAGATTCATTTTAGCCTAATTAAATGATCAAAGAATGTTCAGAACTCTTCCTTGAGAGCAATAATCTATATAACTTGATTCTTTCTTCCTCTCAACTGCGGAGAAAAATGGCAACTCCATCTGGATTTCAAAATCATCAAATAATGGCAGCTGTCATTTCTTCTTAATAACTGTTCATTTATTTTCTAAAACCCTTACTGAGTAGTATGCCAGGGGATGGCTATACAAGAAAAGTAAAAACACTCCTGTTGCCGTGCTGACACTCTTAGCTACTCCCTGTCTTATCTTGTGTTTTCTCTAATCTTACAAGGCTTTCATGTTTTATCACTTTGATGTAGGTGGGAAAAGAATCAAAAGACCAGTTTGTGCCTATATAATTAGCAGGTAATAGAGCTTGGATCCAAAGTATGTATTCATTTTCCTACATATACTGTTTTCTCTTGCCACACCCAGCATCATGACTTCTTAGCCTTCAGTTTCATTTTAGATAAATATGAGCAATATAGTGATCTAATTCTCTAATATTTCTATAATCTGAGATACTCAAATACTTTTACTTTGTTGTTTGTGCTCTGGATTCAACCAGGGAAGTTATAAACCTGATGTGTGTTCCTTATTCAAAAATATTTCTATGGTGTCATTTTTTGCCTCTGAGTCATTAAGATGTTCTTTTTCTTCTAAGTTCCTATTTTTATATTTCTCATTTTGGTACTTAGTCTATGTGAGTACATTTCTAAATGGTATTAGACTATTAAATGGTATTAGGCAGATACTCAGATTACTTTTTTCATCCTAGTAAGCCAATTTTTCAAAAAAACCTATGCAATAAACATTTTTTCCTTTATTATTGATTTGTTGGTAATTTTTATCAATTTAAGATTCATTTTTATGGGATTCTGTCTGTGTGTTGACTATTATTTTGAATTGGCCTTATCGTTTTCTTTTTCATGATTAATATATGGTACTTTTTTTCTTTTTAACCGTGACGATAGAAATCCAAGTTTTCTTTCCTTAGTCTTCATCTTAGATCTTAGTTCTGTGTGGACCTTCATTCTCCACACATTTTTTTTTCCTTTGGAATACATTTCTTGGATTATTCAAATATCAATGCACTTTAAAAGAAGATGGCTTAGAATTTATGGATAAAATGGAAGAAAATTGGCATATTCATGATATTCTGCCATCCCATGTGAAGGCATGGAATCTCTCTTACTTTATCCAGATTATCTAGTATGTTCCTTATTAGAATTTTAAAATTTTCCCTACAGTCTTCCATTTCTAGAATTGTCTCAGATATGTTTTTACTTTTATTTACTTTCATTTTATTGTTCCTTGTTTAGAGTGAGAGAAAATATTGAGTTAAATTTTTGTGTATAGTAAACATGGAAGCTGAAATGCAGCCACATTCAGGAGACATATTCTGAGTTAACACCAGCGTTGAGGCATGTGAGTTTGTGTGGGTTACCGTTTCACTCTATTTCATCTTGGGATGCTCTTCCTATTTGTTTAGTGATATAGTTGATAAAGTGGTGATATATTTTTATACTTTATATTTTACTATCCTGTGTTTTGGGTCTCACTGGTGGCTCATATGGAAAAGAATCCACCTGCAATGCAGGAGAGCTGGGTTTTGTCCCTGGGTTGGGGAGATCCCCTGGAGAAGGAAATGGCAACCCACGGGGTCACAGAGTGAGACACAACTGAGTGACTAGCATGCACACACACATCATGTATTTTAGCTGTTTTCAGTGACACTGTTCAGGAGGGTTAATTCACCAGATTGTGTGAAATCTCAAAGTTCTTCCTTATGCTTTGTTAAATTCTAATTTTGGTTATATTTTTATTCCATAAATTTCTCTTCCTATTAAGTTACTACTTGTTCTTTTTACTTTCTTTCATCCAAGACTTTCACATTAAATAATGATCACCTTTATTTTGACAGAAAACAGCAAAATTCTGTAAAGCAATTATCCAATAAAAAATAAATTAATTAAAAAATACTAATCACCATTGCCATGTTTTCTTGTTTTAATAATGTACTCTACTCTAGTATGGAAATTTTCCCTAAATATCAGTTTACTATAACTCTCAATTTTAATATATAGTATTTTATCTGTACTTAAAGTAATTCCAAATGATAATGTCACCCATAATTTTAAATTGTTTGCTTCCTGATGAAAGTGTGTTATGCCTAGAGATTATGTCCTTTATGATATTAATTCTTTAGAATTTTTAAATTTCTTTGTGCTAATGAGCAGTTAATTAATGAAAATGCTCATTTGTGATAGTTTCAGGAAAAAATGTCTGTTTTAATTGTGTTTTATTTCCAGATTACTGTTTCAGCACAGGAATTCAGTATTAAATACAATGTTGACTAAGCCCAGGGAGGGCAAATGATAATGAAGTAAACAAATAACTAAAATTAGAATAATATATGCACTGAAGAAAATGGAGTATAATCATGAAGATAGCTATAGAGTCTGTTTATATGTTCAAGGAAGAAATTTTTGTTAAATTAGAAAAATCTCTCATTTTTGAAAATTTGACAGGTTCTTCCTTAAGCTTTTAAAAGTTTTTTTTTTTTATAATGCTGCATTAATATATATTCATGGGTGTAACTGCTAGGTTCATATATACTTATATTGCATATTCTTGATGGATTAACCTATTAGATATTATGTGATTTCTCTAAATGATTTTTGCAACATTTATCTAATGTTTATTTGTTATTTGCCTACTATAACTTTTTTCCCAACGTTTATTTATTATTTGATTTTCTACCTTACTCCTTCATCTGTAACATATTTTTCTATTGTTTCATTCTTTTTTTTTTTTTTTAAGTGGCTGGGACTGTGTCCCTTGCTTGCTAGTTGTTTGGCCTAAGGTCTCCAGTAGTGGAGTTTGTAGGCAGTTGGGTAGGGCTGTGTCTTGGTGTTGAAATGTAGACCTCTAGGTTATCTCTCTCCAATTTATATTCCTTGGGGCCTGGCGTTCTCTGTAACTCCAACAGTTTGGACTCAGCACTCCTGCCTCTGGGGCTCATGCTTGATCTCTGGCCTGTAAACTGGGACTCCACATGCTCTGGGGTGTGGAAAAGAAAGCAAAAGAAAAGAGAGAGAAAAAAAATCAGAACAATAACAAAGATTAAAAACAACTCCTGAAGGGTAAAATCAGACTCCAATTACAAGAAAGAGGACAAAAAAAAAAAAGATATATATATATATATATATATATATATATAATAAGAAAATTTAAAATAAGAGAGAGCAGAATAATAACAAAGATTTTAAAAATAATAGGATAAATTTAGAAAACTAACAAAAATAGCAGAAAAAAGAAGACTATGTATGAAACAACCACTTAAGGGTAAAACTGAACTCCACTGGCAAGTAGAAAACAAAACGGTTGAAAAGAACCTTGGCTGCAAAGAGTGGGACTTAGGTGGGGAAGGGCTTAGGTAGCTGGCATGCTTAGGTGTTATTTGATTTTCTGATCTGCATTCTGTTCTTATTTTGACTTTTGAAATTTAACTGGATAAGCTTGGCCTTTAAGTTAAGTTTAATATTCAGTCGCTAAGTTGTGACCAACTCTTTGTGACCATATCAACTGCAGCACACCCAGTTTCCATATTGGGGCAAATAATTTTGAAATCTTATTTTGTAATTTAAAATGTTTATTTGAGTATATTTTTTCTCCCATTTTTCCTTTAGATTTATGGTTTTCATTTTCTTTCTCTCTTTGTTCATGAAATTGTGATTAAAATAATACATAGTTAGTTAGTTCAGTTGTTCAGTTGTGTCTGACTCTTTGCAGCTCCATGAACTGTAGCATGCCATGCTTCCCTGTACATCATCAACCCCCGGAGTTGATAAAATTCATGTCCATTGAGTCAGTGATGCCGTCCAACCATTTCATCCTCTGTCATCCCCTTATTCTCCTGCCTTCAATCTTTCTCAGCATCAGGGTCTTTTCCAGTGAGTCAGTTCTTCGCATCAAGTGGCCAAAGTATTGGAGTTTCAGCTTCAGCATCAGTCCTTCTAATGAACATTCATGACTGATTTCTTTTATGATGGATTGGTTGGATCTCCTTGCAGTGCAAGGGACTCTCAAGAGTCTTCAACACTAAAGTTCAAAAGCATCAGTTCTTCAGCACACAGCTTTCTTTATAGTCCAGCTCTCACATCGATATATGACTACTGGAAAAACCATAGTTTTGACTAGAGGGACCTTTGTCGGCAAAGTAAGGTCTCTGCTTTTTAACATGCTGTCTAGGTTGGTCATAGCTTTTCTTCCAAGGAGCAAGTGTCTTTTAATTTCATGGCTCAGTCACCCTCTGCAGTGATTTTGAAAAACAAGAAAAGAAAGTCTGTCACTATTTCCATTGTTTCCCCATCCATTTGCCATGAAGTCATGGGACCAGATGCCATGATCTTTGCTTTATGAATGTAGAGTTTTAAGTCAGCTTTTACACTCTCTTCTTCATCAGGAAGCTCTTTAGTTCCTCTTCACTTTCTGCCATAATCGTGGTGTCACCTGCATATCTGATATTGGTATTTCTCCCTGCAATCTTGATTCCAGCTTGTGCTTCTTCCAGCCGAGCATTTCGCATGATGTACTCTCCATATAAGTTAAAGAAGCAGGGTGCCAATATACAAACTTACATGCTCCTTTCCCAGTCTGGAATCAGTCCATTGTTCCATGTCCAGTTCTAACTGTTGCTTCTTGACCTGAATACAGATTTCTCAGGGGGCATGTAAGGTGGTCTGATATTCCCATCTCTTGAAGATTTTTCTACTGTTTGTTGTGATCTGTACAGTCAAAGGCTTTGGTGTAATCAATAAAGCAGGAGTAGATGTTTTTCTGGAAACCTCTTGCTTTTTCTGTGATCCGACAGATGATGTCAGTTTGATCTCTGGTTCCTCTGCCTTTTCTAAATCCAGCTTGAACATCTGGAATTTCATGGTTCATATACTGTTGAAGCCTGTTGGAGAATTTTAAGCATTATTTTGCTCAAAGGTACATATATGTTGTATTATACATGTATATATATTTAAAATGCATGTTATTTATGTATATAAATAACATATAATATTATATTAATATATAAGTAAGTAAGTAAAGTCGCTCAGTCATGTCTGACTCTTTGCAACCCCTTGGACTGTAGCCTACCAGGCTCCTCCCTCCATGGGATTCTCCAGGCAAGAGTACTGGAGTGGGTTGCCATTGCCTTCTCTATATTAATATATAATATAGTAATAATTATTGGTTATAATAGTATAATAATATAATATTATAATCTCAACAAGATTAATATTGAGATATTAAATATATTGAGATATTAAATATATTAAGATGAAGATATTCTGTAATTTTAATAATATTATATTATATAATATATTTATATATTATATATTTCACATATATTATAAGTAAAATATATTTGTATTGTATATATATTTCACAGGTATTATATATATTATAAGTAAAATACATTTTATATCTTTATATATATTACATATATTTTTATGTTATTGTAACAGTTTTCCTTACATTTTAATACATATTTCAATAAAATCAAAGCTTAATTAGTATCTTTATCCTTCTCATAAGTTACAATATTTTATAAATTGCCTGCATTTTCATCTTGGTATTTTTGTCTAGTATATTAGACTCAGCTTATTTTTAATACACCCTCAAATTTGAAATTGTGAAAATGGCAAATTGATTTGCCAAAATATGCTTGTTACTTTGCTGACTGTGGCCTTTTCTAGTACTTCTTTTGTACTCAGTTTTCCTCTTCCTGAAGTTTATCTTGCCATGTGTTTTTCAGTGAGTTTTATGATTACTAAACTTCCAGTTTAAATATCTTCCAGTATATTGCCCTCAATCTGGAGAACAGCTTACTTTGATCTGGAATTCTTCAGTAACAGTTATTTCCCATCAGAAATTTTGTCTCATATTTGTCTTGCAACTTTTTTGCTCTTTGGAAGTTTGTTATGGAAAATGGCAAATTCACAAGGGCTTTGGATTATTTACTCAGCCATAAAAAACTAAGATAATTATTTGAGGAAAAAGAAGGTTGTTGGTTCTGTGTATGCCTGTGTGGGTGTGTGTAGGGGTGGAAGTGAATGTTGCAGATAAAGTGAAAAACCGTAATGCATCGTAAAGGTGGGACAGGTTATGGCTGGTAGTCTACATTTTTATCAGCAAATAATTTATCAGTGAATAAAAATGAAAGAACTGGGAAAAAAAGAAGTTATTAGTCCCAGATTGCCATACAAGGATTTTTTTTTTTTTTTTTACCCTGAGGCATGATCCTCTGTTCCCTAAACTCACCTTGATAAATACAAGCTGCCCTTTCCTATCTGTGCTTGATGTTTTCCTTCTAGTATGCATTGAAAGCTGAGTTAGCAAATAGGTGTATGTTCATTTTTTATTAATTTGAAAAATACTTATTGAATTGCTTTTTATTAAAGTATAGCAAATTGTTAGTTTCATGTGTATAGCATAGAGATTCAGTATTTTTATAGATTGTCCTCTGTTAAGTTATTATATGATAATGGCTATAATTTCCTAAGATTTGTAACATATCCTTGTTGTTTATATATTTCACGAACAGTAATTTGTCTTTCTAAATCCCATACCCCTAACTTGCCCCTCCACCTCCTTCTTCCCTCTAGCAATCACTAGTTTGTTTCTGTATCAGTTTTGCTTTATACATGTATTTGTATTATTTTTCTAATTCCATGTATAAGTGATATCATGCACTATTTGTCTTTTTTCTGTTTGGTTTATTTCACTAAGCATAACATTCTCTAGGTCAATCTATGTTGCTGGAAATGGCAGCATTTCATTCTTTTTATGGAGTGATATTTCTTTGCTGTTTTTTTTTTTTTTTCTCTTCAAATTTCTTTGCCGATTTAGGGTCTTTTGTGGTTCCATGTAAATTTTAAGGTTATTTGTTCTACTTCTATGAAAAATGTCTTGGGTATGTATTGTCTAGGAATTATATGTATTGTCTAGGAATTTCATAAAATCTATAGATTGCTTTGGGTAGCATGAACATTTTAACAATGTCAATATTTCCAGTCTAAAAGCTTGATAAATCTGTTTCTTTTTATTATCTTCACTTTCCTTTATCAATATTTTATAGCTTTCAAAGTATAGGTATTTTTCCATGGCCAAGGTAAGAGAAACCCAAGATGGTAGGTGTTGCAAGAGGGCATCAGAGGGCAGACACACTGAAACCATAATCACAGAAAATTAGCCAATCTGATCCCATGGACCACAGCCTTGTAACTCAATAAAACCAAGCCATGCCATGTGGGGCCACCCAAGATGGACGGGTCATGGTGGAGAGGTCTGACAGAATGTGGTCCACTGGAGAAGGGAATGACAAGCCACTTCAGTATTCTTGCCTTGAGAACCCCATGAACAGTATGAAAAGGCAAAAAGATAGGACGCTGAAAGAGGAACTCCGCAGGTTGGTAAGTGCCCAATATGCTACTGGAGATCAGTGAAGACATAACTACAGAAAGAATGAAGGGATGGAGCCAAAGCAAAAACAACACCCAGCTGTGGATGTAACTGGTGATAGAAGCAGGGTCCGATGGTGTAAAGAGCAATATTGCATAGGAACCTGAAATGTCAGGTCCATGAATCAAGGCAAATTGGATGTGGTCAAACAGGAAATGGCAAGAGTGAATGTCAACATTCTAGGAATATGCAAACTAAAATGAACTGGAATGGGTGAATTTAACTCAGATGACCATTATAACTACTACTGCAGGCAGGAACCCCTTAGAAGAAATGGATTAGCCATCATGGTCAACAAAAGAGTCTGAAATGTAGTACTTGGATGCAATCTCAAAAATAACAGAATGATCTCTGTTCATTTCCAAGGCAAACCATTCAATATCACAGTAATCCAAGCCTATGCCCCAACCAGTAACGCTGAAGAAGCTGAAGTTGAACTGTTCTATGAAGACCTACAAGACCTTTTACAACAAACACCAAAAAAGATGTCCTTTTCATTATAGGGGACTGGAATGCAAAAATAGGAAGTCAAGAAACACTTAGAGTAACAGGCAAATTTAGCCTGGGAGTATGGAATGAAGCCGGGCAAAGGCTAATAGAGTTTTGCCAAGAGAATGCACTGGTCATAGCAAACACCCACTTCCAACAACACAAGAGAAGACTACACGTGGACATGACCAGATGGTCAACACCAAAATCAGATTGATTATATTCTTCGCAGCCAAAGATGGAGAAGCTCTATACAGTCAGCAAAAACAAGACCAGGAGCTGACTGTGGCTCAGATCATGAACTCCTTATTGCCAAATTCAGACTTAAATTGAAGAAATGAGGGAAAACCACTAGACCATTCAGGTATGACCTAAATCAAATCCCCTATGATTATACAGTGGAAGTGAGAAATAGATTTAAGGGACTAGATCTGATAGATAGAGTGCCTGATGAACTATGGACAGAGGTTCATGACATTGTACAGAGGACAGGGATCAAGACCATCCCCATGGAAAAGATATGCAAAAAAGCAAAATGGCTGTCTGAGAAGGCCTTTCAAATAGCTGTGAAAAGAAGAGATGCAAAAAGCAAAGGAGAAAAGGAAAGATATAAGCAACTGAATGCAGAGTTCCAAAGAATAGCAAGAAGAGACAAGAAAGCCTTCCTCAGCAATCAATGCAAAGAAATAGAGGGAAACAACAGAATAGGAAAGACTAGAGATCTCTTTAAGAAAATTAGGGATACCAAGGGAACATGTCATGCAAAGATGGGCTCGATAAAGGACAGAAATGGTCTGGACCTAACAGAAGCAGAAGATATTAAGAAGAGGTGGCAAGAATACACAGAAGAACTGTACAAAAAAGATCTTCATGACCCAGATAATCATGATGCTGTGATCACTCATGTAGAGCAAGACATTCTGGAATGTGAAGTCAAGTGGGCCTTAGAAAGCATCACTATGAATAAAGCTAGTGGAGGTGATGGAATTCCAATTGAGCTATTTCAAATCCTGAAAGATGATGCTGTGAAAGTGCTGCACTCAATATACCAGCAAATTTGGAAAACTCAGCAGTGGCCACAGGACAGGAAAAGGTCAGTTTTCATTCCAATCCCAAAGAAAGGCAAAGCCAAAGAATGCTCAAACTACCGCACAATTGCGCTCATCTCACACGCTAGGAAAGTAATGCTCAAAATTCTGCAAGCCAGGCTTCAGCATTACGTGAACAGTGAACTTTCAGATGTTCAAGCTGGTTTTGGAAAAGGCAGAGGAACCAGAGATCAAATTGCCAATGGCTGGATCATGGAAAAAGCAAGAGTTCCAGAAAAACATTTATTTCTGCTTTATTGACTATGCCAAAGCCTTTGACTGTGTGGATCACAATAAACTGTGGAAAATTCTGAAAGAGATGGGAATACCAGACTACCTGACCTGTCTCTTGAGAAACCTATATGCAGGTCAGGAAGCAACAGTTAGAACTGGACATGGAACAACAGACTGGTTCCAAATGGGAAAAGGAGTACATCAAGGCTGTATATTGTCACTCTGCTTATTTATCTTATATGCAGAGTACATCATGAGAAACGCTGGTCTGGAAGAAGCACAAGCTGGGATCAAGATTGCTGGGAGAAATATCAATAACCTCAGATATGCAGATGACACCACCCTTCTGGCAAAAAGTGAAGAGGAACTAAAAAGTCTTTGATGAAAGTGAAAGAGGAGAGTGAAAAAGTTGGCTTATAGCTCAACATTCAGAAAACGAAGATCATGGCATCTGGTCCCACCGCTTCATGGGAAATAGATGGGAAAACAGTGGATACAGTGTGAAACTATTTTGGGGGGCTCCAAAATCACTGCAGATGGTGACTGCAGCCATGAACTTAAAAGATGCTTACTCCTTCGAAGGAAAGTTATGACCAAACTAGATAGCATATTCAAAATCAGAGACATTACTTTGCCAACAAAGGTCCATCTGGTCAAGGATATGGTTTTTCTCGTGGTCATGTATAGATGTGAGAGTTGGACTGTGAAGAAGCTGAGCACCAATGAATTGATGCTTTTGAACTGTGGTGTTGGAGAAGACTCTTGAAAGTCCCTTGGACTGCAAGGAGACCCAACCAGTCCATCCTAAATGAGATCATTCCTGGGTGTTCATTGGAAGGACTGATGCTGAAGCTGAAAATCCAATACTTGGGCCCCCTGATGCGAAGTGTTGACTCACTGGAAAAGACTCCGATGCTGGGAGGGAATGTGGCAGGAGGAGAAGGGGACGACAGAGGATGAGATGGCTGGATGGCATCACCGACTCTATGCACATGAGTTTGGGTAAACTCCGAAGTTGGTGATGGACAGGGTAGCCTGGCGTACTGTGATTCATGGGATTGCAAAGGGTCAGACACGACTGTGTGACTGAACTGAACTGAACTGAAGTTTATTCCTAGGTGTTTTATTCTTTTAGATGTGATTTTAAATGGCTTTTTGTTGTTGTTTTTAGTTTTTTATAGAAAGGGTACATTTATAAGTGTATAAAAAAGCATCAGATTTCTATAAATTAATCTTGCATCGTATAAACTTTTCTGAATTCATTTATCAGTTCTAATAGTTTCTGTATATAGTATTTAGGGTTTTCATTATAGAGTATCATGTCATTGGCCTATAATGATAATTTTACCTTTTCCCTTCTGATTTGTATACTTTTTATTCCTTTTTCTTGTCTGATTTTTGTGGCTAGAACTTCTAATACTATGTTGAATAGAAGTGATGAAAATGAGCATCCTTGTCTTGCTCCAGTATTTAGCAGGAAAACTTTCAGCTGTTCACCATTTAGTATTATGTTGGCTGTGGATTTGTCCTAAATAGCTTTTATTATGTTGATATAGGTTCCCTCTATACCCTCTTTGGCAAGATATATTATCATGAATGGATGTTGAATTTTATCAAATGCTTTTTCATCATCTATTGAGATGACCACATGGTTTTATCTTTTGTTTTGCTTATGCTGTGTGTCATATTGGTTGATTTATGTATATTGAAACATCTTGTGACCCTGGGATTGATTTATGTATATTGGAAATTCCTTGTGACTCTGGGATAAATACAACTTGATCATGGTATATGATTCTCTCTATGTGTTGTTGGATTTAGGTTGCCAGTGTTTTGTTGAGGATTTTTGCATCTATATTCATCGAAGTTATTTTGTTTGCTAGTGCCTTTGGTATTAGTATCAGAGTAAATTTGGCCTCCTAGGATTAATTTGGATGTGTTCCTTCCTCTTCAATTCTTTGGGAATATTTTGAGAAGTGAAGGTATTCTTTATATGTTTGGTATTCTCTGTGAAGTCATCTAGTCCCGGGCTTTTGCTTGCTGGATTTATTATTATTATTATTACAAATTCAGTTTCTTTGCTAGTGATTGGTCAAATTGTCTGCTTCTTATTGATTCAGTCTTAGCAAGTTTTATATTTCTAGAAATTTGTCTATTTCTCTAGGTTGTCATATAACTTTAGTATTCTTTTATGACTATTTTTTAATTTCTGTGGTATCAGTTTCTATTTCTTCTCTTTATTTCCTATTTCACTTATTTGAGTTCTCTTCCTTTATTTCTTATAAGCCTGGCTAAAAGTTGATCAGTTTTATCTTTTCAAAAAATAGCTCCTGGTTTCGTTGATCTTGTCTGTTGTTTTTTAATCTCTATATTATTTATTGTGTTATTTAAGACTTTTGTTTCTTTTTTTATTTTCTATCTGGATGATTGTCCACTGATGTAAGTGAGGTATTAAAGCCACCTGCTATTATCATCAAATTTTCCCATTATGTCTGTTCACTTCAGTTCAGTCACTCAGTCGTGTCCGACTCTTTGCGACCCCATGAATCACAGCACACCAGGCCTCCCTGTCCATCACCAACTCCTGGAGTTCACTCAGACTCACATACATCGAGTCAGTGATGCCATCCAGCCATCTCATCCTCTGTTGTCCTCTTCTCCTCCTGCCTCCAATCCCTCCCAGCATCAGAGTCTTTTCCAATGAGTCAACTCTTCGCATGAGGTGGCCAAAGTACTGGAGTTTCAGCTTTAGCATCATTCCTTCCAAAGAAATCCCAGGGCTGATCTTCAGAATGGACTGGTTGGATCTCCTTGCAGTCCGAGGGACTCTCAAGAGTCTTCTCCAACACCACAGTTATTTATTTAGGTGCTCTTATATTGGATGTATATATATTAGTAAGTATAATAGCTTCTTCTTGACCTGTGGCATGCAGAGAGGTGGTCTCAAGGAAACCCAGCAGCCCCTAGAGCAGACCTCTCACTGCCCTGCCTCAGAGGCTAGTCAGCTCATGTGCCTCTCATGTGAGGGCTTCAGGCCTCCCACAGTGCTTCTGTTTTTCCTAGCCATCCTCTAACCAGTCAAGGAGGCTTGTCTCCTCTATGAAGAACCCCAGAACTAGGGCACCCAACTATGACTTGAAATGCTCACTCCCCAGGGCTAATGTCATCTTGCAATCTCTCTTTTCCTCTGAGTCCCCTCCCAGGGACACAGATTCTGACTCAACCACTTTTATTCCCTTCCCACCTGATTATGTGTTTATCTTTCTCACAGCATTGGCTGTACAAACATCCTTTTTCCAGTTTCCAGTTAGCTTTCCATGGGAATTTTTACATATGTAGATATGTTTTTGATATGTTTGTTGGAGGATATGTGCTCCATATCCTCGTACTCCACGATACTGATCCCACCTTCCCCTAATTTTGAATCACTATATTGTACACCTGAAACTAGTATAATTTTGTAAATGTGTTCTACCTGAAAAAAACATTAAAAATTTAAAAAGAAAAACAAGAATGCCGAAAAAAAACTTATTGAAAATCTAGTCAATTGGGCACCCTTAGTTACATGGAACACATTATTGAATAGAACATTAAAGGTCTGTGTCCTATACCAGTTTCTACATGAGAAAGGAGAAATAAAATAAGCAATAGATATAACAATACAGTAAATTATATAATATGCTAGAATATTATAAAAGAAAAAACTGAAACAGAATAGGAGTATAGCAAATATAAGGTATGGGATAAGAGGAAAGAAGAGTGAAGCAGATCTTAACAAGGTTAGACTATAATAAAATTGTGAAGTCTATTAAAATTTAGAATTGTTCATCAAGGTAAAATTTCACATAAGCTTAAGAGTAAAATAAAATTTTAGCATTGAACTTATTCGCTGAAGTATCTCTTAGGAGATGTATTTCAGCAAGAAGGGAAATTTTTATGAACTGAATTGTGCCCTCCTCCCCAAAATTCAAGTGTTGAAGCACTAAGTGGTTATATTTGGAAATTGGACCTTTGGGGGAATATTAAGGTTAAATGAGGTCCAGGAAATAGCAACCCACTCCAGTGTTCTTGCCTGGAGAATCCCAGGGATGGTGCAGTCTGGTGGCCTGCCATCTATGGGGTCACACAGTGTTGGACACAACTGAAGCAACTTAGCAGTAGCAGCAGCAAGGATTGAGCCCTAGCCCAAGAGAATTGGTGTCTTTATAACAAGAGGGACAGACACAGGACATTGTGTGCCCACACACAGAAAAGAAGTCATGTAACTTTAGAGAAAAGGAAGAGAAAGAGAAAAGGAAAAGAAAGATATGCCACACCAGAAATCAACCTTGATGTCACCTTCATCTTTAGAATTGCAGCTTCCAGAATTGTAAAAAAGTAAATTTCTGTTACTTAAGCCATTGTCTGTTGTATTTTATAATGGCAGCCCTAGCAGACAAACACAGAAATGGACCCAAGAGGAAGTACATATGGGCTATAATTGTGAGTTAATACCCTTGTTAAATTTACTATTATTCTAAATACACAGTGATCAAAGCATTAAAAATATATCAGTCAAGAATGGTTAAAATAAAACATATGGAAGCCACCAAAGGCTGGCCTGGATCTGGAGTTACTGAAATTCTTTTACACAGGCTGCAAGATTATTATTAGTACCACATTCAGTATCTACTTAAGCTGAATATATGAATTTGTCCAGGTCCAGCAGTTCGTAACTAGTTATATACCCAGATAAATAAATGTATAGTCACTGAAGACATGAATAAAAATGCCCATAGAGGATTTATTCATTAAGTTCAGTTCAGTCACTCAGTCATGTCCAATTCTTTGCGACCCCATGAACTGCAGCACGCCAGGCCTCCCTGTCCATCACCAACTCCCAGAGTTTACTCAAACTCATGTCCATTGAGTCAGTGATGCCATCCAACCATCTCATCCTGTGTCATCCCCTTCTCCTCCTGCCTTCAATCTTTCCCAGCATCAGGGTCTTTTCAAATGAGTCAGTTCTTTGCATTAGGTGGCCAAAGTATTGGAGGTTCAGCTTCAGCATCATTCCTTCCAATGAATATTCAGGACTGATTTCCTTTAGGATGGACTGATTGGATCTCCTTGCAGTCCAAGGAACTCTTGAAAGTCTTCTCCAATGCCATAGTTCAAAAGCATCAATTCGGCGCTCAGGTTTCTTTATAGAGCAGCGGCTGTGCAGTGCTGGAGCGACTCAAGATTTATTTATACTTGGCCCAAATTAGGGAAAAATGAAAGGAAATGTCCATTAATAGTAGAATTGGTAAACAACTATAGTATATTTGCATACTTCCCCTGTGGCTCCCCTTTTTTACCCCATTGCAGGTGATAAAAAGCCCGCCTGCAATGAAGGAAACACTAGGTTGGAAACATATACATACACTACCATACATGAAATAGATAGTCAATGGGAATTTGATGTATGAATCAAGGAACTCAAACCGGGACCCTGTAGCAACCTAGAGGGGTGAAAAATGGTGAGAGGTGGAAGGGAAGTTCAAGAGGGAAGGGAACATATGTGTACATACGACTGATTCATGTTGATGTATGGCAAAAATCAGTGTAATATTGGGAAAAAGTTATCCTTCAATTAAAAATAAGTAAATTTATAAAACAGGCAAAAATAACAAATTATTACAAATTAGGAAACAAATGGAGACAGTTGCTGTCACTGCATAGGAACCTAATATGTGGTTTTTAGAAGCAGGTAAAGCTCAATATCTTGATGAGAACTTACTTGTTGACAATGTATTGTGAAAATTCCTCAAGCACATATGACATATAAACCATACTGTATGTGTCTTATACTATAGTAAAATATTTTAAAATACCAATGTAATCTAAAATATATATATATGTATATATAGTCAGAGGGTAAACAGGTCAGCTGAGAACAAGTAAAAGTACCTCTCTTGTGAGAGAGGAATGCATGCATATTAATAAACAGAAGAGCCTGACAGTTAAAAAGAACCACAGATACATGTCTCATGTACTCAGTGTAGGAAATACATGAATAAAATAGACGGCTGGTCTTTAAAAACACCATAAGAAAACTCTATATATCTATCTAATAGGCACTGTAGTTAAAAGAAAAAATAATCCTTTACATATTAGCCTTGCATGTTCTCATCTTGTTAAATTCACATATTAAATCTTATAGTTCAAAAATATCTTTGAATGATTTGTTAGGAATTGTTAGGAGACAAATATGTTGACCTCAGATAAATACAGCTGAGCAGGCTTTTTTCTTTTAATATTTGTCATTTTTGTTTTCTTTTACTTCTTGAGCTGGGATCTGCAGAACATGCTGATTGACTTAGTAAAAGTGTAAATTTTTGCTTGTCCCCAATCTTAGGGAAGAATCATTCAGTCATTAGCTATATGGTTTTATTTATAGATGTCCATTATTAGCTGATAAAATTTCCTTTCATTCTTAATTTACTGAGGACTTTCTTTAATTACAAATTTGTATTACTTATCTTTTATTCCATTACTATGTTGCATTGCATTGATTATTTTCAAATACTAAACTAAACTTTCATTCATAGGATAAACCTTATTGGTGATAATGAATTAGTATTTTTATGTATTACTAGATTGCTGTTATTTTGTTGAAGATATTTTACTTTTATTATCAAGAATATTTGTTTATATTTTTCTTTCAATGTCTGTGAGATTTGTGGTATCAGGGTTATACTAGTCTAAAATTAAATGGCTAGCATGAACTTCATATTTAATTTCTTAAAGAATAAGTATCAGAATGGTATAATTTCTGCCAATGTTTGATTGAATTTACCAATGAAGCTATCTAGACTTCAAGTTTGCTTCATTAAATTCTTTTTGATCTCTTGAGTTACTTTGGTCAATTAATGTTTTTAAATGAAAGTTTTTCAACTTGCATTTGTGCTACTCCAAGGACTTTTTTGATCACATCAGACTTTTTATATCCGTGGCTCCTAGAATAGTTTCTTTTACATAGGAAAAACTGAAACTGAAAGTGTCAGTCACTCAGTTATGTCTGACTATTTGCGACCCTATGAACTGTAGTCTACCAGGCTCCTCTGTCCATGGAATTCCCCAGGCAAGAACACTGAAGTGAGTTGCCATGTCCTTCTCCAGGGGCTCTTCTTGACCTGGGGATCGAACCCAGGTCTCTTGCATAGCATGCAGATTCTTTACTATATGAGTCACCTTAGTACCTACCATAAAGTTCTTAGAAGTGAGAACATGTACAAATCCATGTACGCCTCAAAACAATTTGTTAGGCAAACAAGAGGAATGAATCCAATTTCTATTCAAATGTCTGATTACTCTGTTTTGCTTGTAGTCTGTTCAAATTCCTATCAACAATCCAGAAAAAGGCAGATAATCATCACATGTTCCTCTTTGCCTAAATGAAACACTAGATTGTGTTTGATATTTAGCTGTGTGTTTGTCTGCATGTTGTATACTAGTACTGCTAAATAGACACCATGATTTTTATTCAATTTTAGGTATAAAAACTATTGAATCATATATAACTCTGCCATCCAAATAGATGGCCAAGATACTCCTTATTCAAGCTTGTTCTCTGTGTTTTTTTGTTTAGTGTCCCAGAACATTATTTATCTTCCTATGAACAAGCGAGTAGCTACTATTTTTATGCTCACTTTTTATCAGCAAACTCCTTCCTTATTTTATCCCACCTCCTCCTTTTAAAAGAGATGGGACTGCTAACATTCTGGTTTTCCCAACTGTTTCTATGTAGCCCTATGATTTGTTTGAGGGAAAATCATATAGCAAAAGTGAGTTTCTTTCTATCAGAAGAAATGATATACTGTAATGTAGTTTAACACCTATGAATCAAAAACAACCTATTATTATTATAAATATACAGTAAATATTATACTCATATTGTATGAGGAGAAGGAAGCAACAGAGGATGAGATGATTGGATGGCATCATCAACTCAGTGGACATGAGTTTGAGCGCACTCGGGGAGATAGTGAAGGACAGGGAAACCTGGTGTCCTGCAGTCCATGGGGTTGCAAAGATTTGGACACAACTAAGTGACTGAGCAACATATAGTAGATACCATTCAGCAGTTTTCAGAATGTCACCTAATCCTTTGAATTTGAGCCAGAGGAAATGCCAAGCATGCGCTAATGAGAATTAAATATTTTTATATTTGTTGCCAAATAAAAAGTGAAAGTGAAGTGAAGTCGCTCAGTCACGTCCGACTCTTTGCAACCCCATGGACTGTACCCTACCAGGCTCCTCCATCCGTGGGTTACCATTTCCTTCTCCAGAGGATCTTCCCAACCCAGGGATCGAACCCAGGTTTCCCACAATGTAGGCAGATGCTTTACCATTTGAGCCACCAGGGAAGCCAAATAAAAAAGTGTACATTAAAAGTAGAAATTTCATTTTTCATTTTTAGTGAAAGGAATATATCAGAATCTACAAACACTTGAAAATGCATTGGCTGGTTTATATAATACTTACTCTTTAGATATAGCTAGGTTTTTTATTTAGTAGTCTCTATTTAATGTAGTACAAATATTAAGAATGTGCTTTCATTTATGAAAATTATCTGATGGTTGTGTTTTTAGTCAAAACTGATAGTGAACTTGATGTTTGATGATGATGAATAGCAGTTTATGATAAGCCACCAATAATGCCTTATAAATACAACTTTTAAAAGACTAAGCTAAAGCATACTTAGTAAAAGTTTGCAGTATAGGATGAAAATTAGTCTATTCAGGTATCAAAACTATGGTTGTCACCTTTTAGCAACCTGTTCTAAGCTACTAGTGGGAGTATTTGACTAAATATCTATTTAAAGGAAGATTGCTTAAGTGGCAAATAGAATAAACCTTCTATCTACAATCCTTGTTAATTAAATATTATATATTAATGTGGGAACTGTTGAAGCAGCCTGCTGATAAATAACTATGTAATTCTCAGGTGCACAATAAATAAATTCTAAGCATAAGAGATAGTAATTAAAGTGATCCATTAGAAAATTGCTGACATTTATGTATGGCTTTTATTTTTTAAATGTATATGCACAGTCTGGAATGATCATCAGTGAGTACACTGTTGTGAGTTATTGTTACTATGATTGAATGTACACTCAGTAGTCTTACCCTATCCTAAGTCCATAGATCATGCCATAAAATAGCCCTGTGAGGGAGTCTTCTAACTATCCCTTAGTTTTTCATTTTTCTATCACACTCAACTATTTCTAGCCTTAGGTGGTCTCCTTGTCAAGAAATATGGGATGGTTTTTATTAGTCTGTTCTGGTGCACACAAGTGTTATTTTATCTTTTATGCTCTGTGCATTTCCTTTAGGATATATGATGCAATTTGGTAGAGGATATACTGGAAAATAACTTAATTTATTTGTAAACTACTTTTGAAGGGTGAAGAAAATAAATGTGAATCTTCCTTTTTCCTTCTACAGCATTATTATACCCTTTGGACATTAGAAATATAGTAGAATATTTTTCACCTCTAGTCATGGCAACACAGTTGTTTAGAAAGTATTTTTGTATGTTTGAGAGCAGGACCTTGTCTGCAAATCATAGAATTAAGACATGAGTAGCAGTCTGTACCCCTGGTCTCTGCTTGTGGCCATGGACATGAAGCTATTCCAGGACACATAGGGATGCCCAGGGAGAGACTGATATGTTCCCAAATTTTCTAACTCTGTTTCTACTGCTTTCAAAGTAGCTCAATACTCTGTCACTTTTAGTCTTGCTAATCCCTATCATTCACAGAGAAAAAGCATTCTTGATCTCTGCTGTCACTAACTCAACACAAATCCATTATTTGTTAAAATGTCCCTAACATGAATTCAAGAATATAAGTTTATAATTTTCTCAGAATAAACTTAGTTAAATATTTGTTATACTAGAAGGCTAATACATCTTTAGTTCCAATCATGTGTTAGTTATGTACACTAGAGATAGAGATGATAAATACTACTTCAGTGCATACAAACACACACTCATACCCATCCACTCTTAAATGTACTCATTTGCTATTTTTGTCAAATTCCAAAGGTAGTCAGTTTATATAACATTTCTTGATAGTTAATTCCTTAATCCAAGAAGTTTCAGAAATAGCTAGAACACTGTATAAGAAGCTTACATTGAGATTATATTGAGATTAAGTTTATATTAAATTTTAATGAGAAATTTGATGATATATTTATGAAGAATAGGCTAAAAGTTTCCATGAAAATCTCAACCCCACCCTTGAATGCATATTCATTTGACCCATCTAAAAACCCTTCAGATATGAGATGTGTCTGGCTCTACAGTTCCATCATCAAAGTTCTCAACTATCCTAGAGCTTATCTAAATGCTGTACCCAAACTAGACACATTTCCATGAACACTGAGTCCTCACTTCTCCTCACAGATGGTGAACTGCTTTTGTGAGGGGCTAGAGAACACACTAAATTCCAAAACTCTTCTCTGCCATTAAAATCCAAGTTTCCCATTGGCATGTACATAACCCATTGACAGTGCTCCCTCCAGAGAATGCAGACCATCGAGGCACCGCCGCTATTTATCCAGCTCTCACTACATGGCCCCTAAACGACAAAACAATGCAGAGTTTGTGATTGTTTTCCTTCTTGGTCTGATTCTGAAAGTCAAAAAATCAGCTCTGTTCCCCTTTGGAGTCTTGTATCTGATAAGTATTAATATCAAGGTCAAGGTCTACTACTTTCTTGGGCTTCTCTGGTGCCTCAGAAGGTAAAGAATCTACTTGCAATGAAGGAGACCTGGGTTTGATACCAGGTATGGGAAGATCCCCTGGAGAAGGGAATGGTTACCCACTCCAGTAATCTTGCCTGGAGAATTCCATGGACAGAGAAGCCTGGTGAGCTATAGCACATAGGATTGTAAAGAGTCAGACATGACTGAGCGACTAACACTTTGACTACTGCTGTCTAGTTAGTCTTCTGATTTTGCAAGGCTCTGGTTTGACTTGACATTCATTCTTTCCCAGAGACATCAACTTTAATTATAGTGCTTAATGAGATTTTGGAGAATTAGCCAATTCATATTTGGAAATTTAGTCTCACATATATCACTGTGACTTTGTTCAGTTCAGTTCAGTTCAGTCGCTAAGTCGTGTCCAAATCTGCAACCCCATGAATTGCAGCACGCCAGGCCTCCCTGTTCATCACCAACTCCCAGAGTTCACTCAGAATCACGTCCATCGAGTCCATGATGCCATCCAGCCATCTCATCCTCTGTCATCCCCTTTTCCTCCTGTCCTCAATCACTCCCAGCATCAGAGTCTTTTCCAATGAGTCAACTCTTTGCATGAGATGGCCAAAGTACTGGAGTTTCAGCTTTAGCATCATTCCTTCCAAACAAATCCCAGGGCTGATCTCCTTCAGAATGGACTGGTTGGATCTCCTAGCAGTCCAAGGGACTCCCAAGAGTCTTCTCTAACACCACAGTTCAAAAGCATCAATTCTTTGGTGCTCAGCCTTTTTCACAGTCCAACTCTCACATCCATACATGACCACAGGAAAAACCATAGCCTTGACTAGACAGGCCTTTGTCGGCAAAGTAATGTCTCTGCTTTTGAATATGCTATCTAGGTTGGTCATAACTTTTCTTCCAAGGAGTAAGCGTCTTTTAATTTCATGGCTGCAATCACTATCTGCAGTGATTTGGAGCCCCCATAAATAAAGTCTGACACTGTTTCCACTGTTGCCCATCTATTTCCCATGAAGTGATGGGACCGGATGCCATGATCTTCGTTTTCTGAATGTTGAGCTTTAAGCCAACTTTTTCACTCTCCTCTTTCACTTTCATCAAGCGGCTTTTTAGTTCCTCTTCACTTTCTGCCATAAGGGTGGTGTCATCTGCATATCTGAGGTTATTGATATTTCTCCCGGCAATCTTGATTCCAGCTTGTGCTTCTTCCAGTCCAGCGTTTCTCATGATGTACTCTGCATATAAGTTAAATAAGCAGGGGGACAATCTACAGCCTTGACGTACTCCTTTTCCTATTTGGAACCAGTCTGTTGTTCCATGTCCAGTTCTAACTGTTGCTTCCTGACCTGCATACAGATTTCTCAAGAGTCAGGTCAGGTGGTCTGGTATTCCCATCTCTTGAAGAATTATCCACAGTTTATTGTGATCCATACCATCAAAGGCTTTGGCATAGTCAATAAAGCAGAAATAGATGTTTTTTCTGGAACTCTTGCTTTTTCCATGATCCAGCAGATGTTGGCAATTTGATCTCTGGTTCCTCTGCCTTTTCTAAAACCAGCTTGAATATCAGGGAGTTCACGGTTCACGTATTGCTGAAGCCTGGCTTGCAGAATTTTGAGCATTACTTTCCTAGTGTGTGAGATGAGTGCAATTGTGCGGTAGTTTGAGTATTCTTTGGCATTGCCTTTCTTTGGAATTGGAATGAAAACTGATCTTTTCCTGTCCTGTGGCCACTGCTGAGTTTTGCAAATTTGCTGGCATATTGAGTGCAGCACTTTCACAGCATCATCTTTCAGGATTTGAAATAGCTCAATTGGAATTCCATCACCTCCACTAGCTTTATTCATAGTGATGCTTTCTAAGGCCCACTTGGCTTCACATTCCAGGATGTCTTGCTCTACGTGAGTGATCACAGCATCATGATTATCTGGGTCATGAAGATCTTTTTTGTACAGTTCTTCTGTGTATTCTTGCCACCTCTTCTTAATATCTTCTGCTTCTGTTAGGTCCAGACCATTTCTGTCCTTTATCGATCCCATCTTTGCATGAAATATTCCCTTGGTATCTCTTATTTTCTTGAAGAGACCTCTAGTCTTTCCCATTCTGTTGTTTTCCTCTATTTCTTTGCATTGATCGCTGAGGAAGGCTTTCTTGTCTCTTCTTGCTATTCTTTGGAACACTGCATTCAGTTGCTTATATCTTTCCATTTCTCCTTTGCTTTTTGCATCTCTTCTTTTCACAGCTATTTGAAAGGCCTCCCCAGACAGCCATTTTGCTTTTTTGCATATCTTTTCCATGGGGATGATCTTGATCCCTGTCTTCTGTACAATGTCATGAACCTCCGTCCATAGTTCATCAGGAACTTTGTCGATCAGATCTAGTCCCTTAAATCTATTTCTCACTTCCACTGTATAATCATAAGAGATTTGATTTAGGTCATACCTGAATGGTCTAGTGGTTTTCCCTCCTTTCTTCAATTTAAGTCTGAATTTGGCAATAAGGAGTTCATCATCTGAGCCAGTCAGCTCCTGGTCTTGTTTTTGCTGACTGTATAGAGCTTCTCCATCTTTGGCTGCAAAGAATATAATCAATCTGCTTTCGGTGTTGACCATCTGGTGATGTCCACGTATAGAGTCTTCTCTTGTGCTGCTGGAAGTGGGTGTTAGCTACGACCAGTTAATTTTCTTGAAAAACTCTATTAGTCTTCGCCCTGCTTCATTCTGCATTCCAAGGCCAAATTTGCCTGTACTCCAGGTGTTTCTTAACTTCCTACTTTTGCAGTCCAGTCCCCTATAATGAAAAGGACATCTTTTTTGGCTGTTAATTCTAAAAGGTCTTGTAGGTCTTCATAAAACTGTTCAACTTCAGCTTCTTCAGCGTTACTGGTTGGGGCATAGATTTAGATAACTGTGATATTGAATGGTTTGCCTTGGAGACGAACAGAGATCATTCTGTCATTTTTGAGATTGAATCCAAGTACTGCAGTTCATGGCATCTGGTCCCATCACTTCATGGGAAATAGATGGGGAAACAGTGGAAACAGTGTCAGACTTCATTTTGGGGGTCTCCAAAATCACTGCAGATGGTGATTGCAGCCATGAAATTAAAAGACGCTTACTCCTTGGAAGAAAAGTTATGACCAACCTAGATAGTATATTCAAAAGCAGAGACATTACTTTGCCCACTAAGGTCCGTCTAGTCAAGGCTATGGTTTTTCCTGTGGTCATGCATGGATGTGAGAGTTGGACTGTGAAGAAGGCTGAGCACCGAAGAATTGATGCTTTTGAACTGGGGTGTTGGAGAAGACTCTTGAGAGTCTCTTGGACTGCAAGGAGATCCAACCAGTCCATTCTGAAGGAGACCAGCCCTGGGATTTCATTGGAAGGAATGATGCTAAAGCTGAAGCTCCAGTACTTTGGCCACCTCATGCGAAGAGTTGACTCATTGGAAAAGACTGTGATGCTAGGAGGGATTGGGGGCAGGAGGAGAAGGGGACGACTGAGGATGAGATGGCTGGATGGCATCTCTGATTCGATGGACGTGAGTCTGAATGAATTCCGGGAGTTGGTGATGGACAGGGAGGCCTGGCGTGCTGCGATTCATGGGGTCGCAAAGAATTGGACACGACTGAGCAGCTGAACTGAACTGTACTGATAGGATCAGATGCCATGATTTTAGTTTTCTGAATGCTGAGTTTAAGCCAACTTTTTCATTCTCCTCTTTCACTGTTCAAGAGACTCTTTAGTTCTTGTTCACTTCTGCCATAAGGGTGCTGTCATCTGCATATCTGAGGTTATTGATATTTCTCCCAACAATCTTGATTCCAGCTTGTGCTTCCTCCAGCCCAGCATTTCTCATGATGTACTCTGCATATAAGTCAAATAAGCAGGGTGACAATATACAGCCTTGATGCTCTCCTTTCCCAATTGAGAACCAGTCTGTTTTTCCATGTCCAGTTCTAACTGTTGCTTCCTGACCATCATATAGATTTCTCAGGAAGCCAATCAGATGGTTTGGTATTCCCTTCTCTAGAAGAATTTTCAGTAATTTGTTGTGATCCACAGAGTCCAAGGCTTTGGAGTAGTCAATAAAGCAGAAATAGATGTTTTTCTGGGACTCTCTTGCTTTTTCCATGATCCAGCGGATGTTGGCAATTTGATCTCTGGTTCCTCTGCCTTTTCTAAAACCAGCTTGAACATCTGGAAGTTCACAGTTCACATACTGTTAGAGCCTGCTTTGGAGAATTTTGAGCATCACTTTCCTAGCATGTGAGATAAGTGCAATTATGCAGTAGTTTGAGCATTCTTTTGCATTGCCTTTCTTTGGGATTGGAATGAAAACTGACCTTTTCCTGTCCTGTGGCCACTGCTGAGTTTTCCAAATTTGCTGGCATATTGAGTGCAACACTTTCACATGATTGTCTTTTAGGATTTGAAACAGCTCAACTGGAATTTTATCCCCTCCACTAGCCTCACATGGGTTTTTTAAATGTGGAAGAGGGAAGAAGGACATAGGAGCCAGAGAGAGATTTATAAATGCTATGCTGCTGATTTTGAAGATGGGGAAAGGGACCACAAGCTGAGGAAAGTAGGAGGCCTCTGGAGGATGGAAAAGACCAGGAAACAGATTTTCCCTTTCAGTCTTCAGAAAGCAACACAACCCTGCTGACTCCTGGGTTTTAGCCATTTCAGACTTCTAACCCCCACCACTGCAGGATAATGAATGTGTTATTTTAAGCTGCTAAGTCTGTGTGAATATGTTAGACAGAAATAGGAAATTAATACATGTACTTAGTGGAGGAGAGGGTAATAGTTCATTTTCAGACCCTTGAGGCTTACATACATAAGTTGCTATTGAGAATGGTAGCAGTGTCATTCTTTTATAGGTATAAAAAGCACAGCTATAGAATCTATAAGGTAATACACACTGTCCAGATACTGCCTTACTACCCTGGGTCAGAAGGGCATCAGGGGCTTTACAAGCATCAAAGTCCCTTTACAGTTAGCTATAGCTCTGCTACACATGAAGAAGTGAAGATGAATGTTCATAATTATGATACACAAAAACATACACATTTGGCTGTATTTTTTCCCTGATAATATAAGTACAATCAAAATATTGTCCCTATTTGGAGGAAGAGAAAACTTTTCTGTAATCAAGTCCAATCCAATATGTCCATTAAGTATTAGTCTGTCTACTTTTTTTTTTTTTTTTGCAAAACTGATTTATTGTATTGTGTGTGTGTGTGTGTGTGTGTGTGTGTGTGTGTGTTTGCCAGTCATGTGATCTGGTAATATATTCATATATTTCCTATTATTTTTCACTTTCACCAATCATAAGTTTATTTCCCCAAACTTCAGAACTATTGTTTTAATACTAAGATTATTTAACACTTTACTAACACTTTAACACTAAGAACACCAAGGAATCATTCATTGTACATTGTACACATTTACACAACTATTCCTTAGAATGGAGAAAGGAACATATTTCTTCTCTCAAGATGAATAAAAGCATCTTTATTGTATAACTTACAAGGTTTTCCATATGAATACTGTTATAATGCTTACTTGGACAGCTAGATTCTAAACTTCCAACAAGCTATTAAATTAACTATCTGACATGAATTAGATTCAGAGAAAGCCTATGAGCAAAAAGAGATGAAAATAACAAACATGAATAAAATAGAAAATAAAATGTGAATATATCTGTTTCACAGCAGGGTATTTTTGGAAATGGCCTTATAATTTCCCTTGGATTTGAAAATAAGTCTTTGAATTAACAGTATAATATATATGTATATAATAAAATTCTACAAGTCATGCAATTGTAAACATTTTCCATGACAAGTTAATGAATTTTGTAGGCTAGAACCTTAAGAATGAATGTCTTATTCTCATGATGGCTTTCCTATATGCATTTATTATAAATTATATAGAGCTTTTTAATTAGCTCATGAATGGATTTAAAGAGCAAAAGATGCAAATCAGCTTTTGTTTCATGTAATAATATTTTCCTTAGGAAAGGCTACGTAAATCCTCATGCTGTATAATTTGCTTCAATGCTAGTATTTTATAGGCATTTGTATAACCATATGAATTAGAATATATATTCTTTAAATTATAACGAACAGACTCAAAAGAATGAAAATGTTAAAGAATGCTGAAACAGTTAACTAAATGAAAATACTTCAGTATGATATTATGTCTAATTTTATACTACCTTGGGTAAAAAAAAATCCTCGAATACCACAAATTATTTTAGGCAAATCTATGATAATATGAATAATGAATCTATTGATAACATCTTGTAATTAAATACTTTCACCATAAATGCATCTTTTGTTCACATATAAATATTTGTTAATATTTCTAAAATGATATTTCAAAAATCCATTAATTTGAATGAGCTAAAAATAACCAGTTTTCTGTATTTTACTCTGCTACTTTTAGTTGAAGATATTAAATTATAGTCAGGATTTATAATATTGATTTCCAGCTTTCTTTTGCAATGTAGCAGGTGTTTTCTTAGCCAAATTTTCATGTCTTAAGAAACCATATTGTTATTTCAAAGGTTTTTTTCCCATTATAAAATACTTTTTCACATTAGATTGAAAATTACATATATTTCAAAATAATGTTTTGTATTAGAAATATTGTCAGTAGTCTTAGAATGAAAATACTTTCAAAATTTACCCTAATCATATATATGAGGAAATAAACCCACAAAAATTGAGTTGCTTGCTTGCTAGCAGAGTCAATAATAGAAGTCACCCAGCTACTCTTATAGTATCATTTCCACAAAATATGAATAGCCTACCTGAATGAATAAATAATAGCTTGAAAGAGTGATATTTGAAGTGTAGTTTCAGCATAAGCTAAGACTATGTAGATTTCAAGCAAGTACTAAGATTATTTGAACTCAATTTTTATATCCTGATAAAATGCTAATAAAAGACTTAGAGAGATATATTTTGCTGTTAAGGGCTCCTGTGAAATCTTCTGAATGGTAGAGTAAAAATGTATACATAACAAAGCAGAATCAAGAGTAACTCAAGTATGATAAACAATTAATTTGTAGAAATATTTTTAAATATATAAGAATTACTCTCAGAAAAAAAAACAAACAAACATGTTATCAGGCCTAGATTCTGACTTCTGAGAGCTACATAGTTATCAAAGCAAACAATATCTATACCTTATAAACTGTCAAGAACATTCAAAATGAAGGATCATTTTCTCAATCATTTATGAGGTTAGGATAACTTTCAAACCAAAATCAAGCAATGATCAAGTTTAAAATGAAAGTATAGACAAATGTTAGTTATAGATATATGGAAATTTCTAGTTCTTAAATATGAATGTGTAGTTAAGGAGTAACTCATTACCAACCTCAGCTTGTCCCAGAAAGCAAGGATGGTTTAACATTAGAAAAAATGTTGATTCAATAAGGCATGTTAGCTGGTTGAATAAATTGAGTAGAAATGGCAATCTTGCTTTTAAAAAATAGATAAAATTAAACTTCTCAAATTAATAAAAATCCTTATGAAAGGTGAAACAGAGAGAAATTATGTTTATTGATAAAGCAAATTTCCTGGAAATAATTGGTGAAATACTAGAAAAAATGGCATCTAAAATGACTGTGAAATAATTTCCATCAATTAAAAGGCAATGTAGTATTGGCAGTTCTACCTAATGTGATTGGCGGGGGGAGGGGAAGAGCTATAAATATCAGTAATGAGGGAAACAAAACTTACAGTCAGGTAATATTCACTTTGTTTAGAAGGTCAGGAAAATAAATCTTTTAATTATTAGAATCAAATGGTTTAGAAAGGTGAGTATATATTCTTTTGAAATTTAATAATTTTCTTAATAATCTTTAATAAGCAAAAGAAATAACATCATTCACTAAAACCATTACAGAATAAATTATCTGGGAAGATAGATATAGATAGGTACAGGGACAGAAAGATATATATATATATATATAAAAGTTCAATTGTAAAAACTTTTTAAAATTTTACTTCTTTTCCATTTATATTCTTGAATTCAAATTAAATTTTCTTCATTTCCTGAGAAATGTAATGTTCATCTTGAAGAGAAAATATTTAATAATACCAACAATTTTTACAAAAAATATTCAGTTTTCAAAATATACTATGAAACTATATGTATCGCCATCTTTATGATTAACAGAATACAGCATTTCAAAAGGCAAGATAGATAGCAGCCAAACAAAGATTTATTCAATCTGTAAATTTCAAAAGTCATTGAAGAGACTGAGGGCAGCTTTGCCCATAAAAAAATCACAATCTCTGGTCTGATCTCTGAATTCAAATCTGTCTTCAGATCTGCATGTCAATGGTTGAAGAGGAACCTTGAATAACACTGCAAGGTTAGACAGTAATTCATCCCCTCAAATATCTATGGAAGTTTGCTCAGCTCATAGTATGCTATGGAAAGGACAATATTCAGAAATTTTACTGCTGTAGGCCCCTGGATCTGAGTTAACACAGATAATTAATGCCTCTAAGCAACAGTATGCTCCCATCTCTTACTCTTGTTAAGGTAAAGGGAGAAGGGGCTACTACTGAATGGAGTACTGGCCTTAATCTTACTCACATTGGGTCATCTCAGTTCACAGACTACCCCCAAGTGGTCAGCTCACCTAGTCTTCAAAGTGGACTTACTTGATATATAGCAGAATCCTCACATCAGACCCCTCACCATTGTCACGGGGCAAGAGTTGTAGTCAGTCAGTTCAGTCACTCAGTCGTGTCTGACCCCATGGACTGTAGCATGCCAGGCTTCCCTGTCCAACACCAACTCCTGGAGCTTACTCAAACTCATGTCCATTGTGTCGGTGATGCCATCCAACCATCTCATCCTCTGTCGTCCCCTTTTCCTCCCACCTTCAATCTTTCCCAGCAACAGAGTCTTTTCTAAAAAGTCAGTTCTTCACATCAGGTAGCTAAACTATTGGAGTTTCAGCTTCAGCATCAGTCCTTCCAATGAATATTCAGGACTGATTTCTTTAGGATGGACTGGTTGGATCTCCTTGCCATCCAAGAGACTCTCAAGAGTCTTCTCAAAAACCACGGTTCAAAAGCATTAATTCTTCAGTGCTCAGCTTTCTTTATAGTCCACCTCTCACATCCAACATGACTACTGGAAAAACCATAACTTTGACTAGATGGACCTTTGTTGGCAAAGTAATATCTCTGCTTTTTAATATGGTGTCTAGGTTGGTCACAGCTTTTCTTCCAAGGAGCAAGAGTCTTTTAGTTTCATGGCTGCAGTCACCATCTGCAGTGATTTTGGAGCTCCATAAAAGAAAGTCTCTCACTATTTCCATTGTTTCCCCATTTATTTGCCATGAACTGATGGGACTGGATGCCATGATCTTAGTTTTCTGAATGCTGTTTTAAGCCAACTTTTTCACTCTCCTCTTTCACTTCCATCAAGAGGCCCTTTAGTTTTTCTTCACTCTCTGCCATAAGGGTGGTGTCATCTGTATATCTGAGGTTATTGGTATTTCTCCTGGCAATCTTGATTCCAGCTTGTGTTTCCTCCAGCCCAGCATTTCTCATGATGTACTCTGCATAGAAGTTAAATAAGCGGGATGACAATATACAGCCTTGACTTACTCCCTTTCCCTATTTGGAACCAGTCTGTTATTCCATGTCCAGTTCTAACTGTTGCATCCTGACATGCACATAGATTTCTCAGGAAGCAGGTCAGGTGTTCTGGTATTCCCATCTCTTGAAGAATTTTCAACAGTTTGTTGTGATCCAGAGAATCCAAGGCTTTGGAGTAGTCAATAAAGCAGAAGTGGATGTTTTTTCTGGAACTCGCTTGCTTTTTTGATGATCCAATGGATGCTGGCAATTTGAGTTCTGGTTCCTTTGCATTTTCTAAAACCATCTTGAACATTTGGAAGTTAATGAAGTGTTGAAGGCTGGAGAATTTTGAGCATTATTTTGCTAGTGTGTGAGATGAGTGCAATTGTGCATTAGTTTGAGAATTCTTTGGCATTGCCTTTCTTTAGGATCAGAATGAAAACTGACATTTTCCAGTCTTGTGGCTACTGCTGAGTTTTCCAAATTTGCTGGCATATAGAGTGCAGCACTTTCACAGCATTATCTCTTAGGATATGAAATATGTCAACTGGAATTCCATTACCTCCACTACCTTTGTTTGTAGTGATGCTTCCTAAGGCCCACTTGACTTTGCATTCCAGGATGTCTGGCTCTAGGTAAATGATCACACCATCGTGGTTGTCTGAGTCATGAAGATCTTTTTTGTATAGTTCTGTGTATCCTTGCCACCTCTTCGTAATATCTTCTGCTCCTGTTAGGTCCATACAATTTCTGTCCTTTTTTCTGCCCATCTTTGCATAAAATGTTCCCTTGGTATCTCCCATTTTCCTGAAGAGAACTCTAGTCTTTCCCATTCTATTATTTTCCTCTGTTTCTTTGCATTGATCACTGAGGAAGGCTTTCTTATCTCTCCACAAGGATAGCAAATGTCTTTGGAACTCTGCATTCAAGTGGGTGTATCTTTCCTTTTTTCCTTTGCCTTTAGCTTCTCTTCTTTTCTCAGCTATTTGTAAGGCCTTCTCAGTCAACCATTTTGCTTTTTTGCATTTGTTTTTCTTGGGAATGATCTTGATCACTGCCTCTTGTACAATGTCACAAACCTCTGTCCATAGTTCTTCAGGCACTCTGTCTATCAGATTTAATCCCTTGATTCTATTTGTCACTTCCACTGTGTAATCATAAAGGATTTTATTTATATCATACCTAATGGTCTAGTGGTTTTCTTTACTTTCTTCATTTTAAGTCTGAATTTGGCAATAAGGAGTTCATGATCTGAGCTACAGTCAGATACCACTCTTGTTTTTCTGACTGTATAGAACTTCTCCATTTTTGGCTGCAAATATAGTAAATCTATTTTTTATATTGACCATCTGGTGATGTCCGTGTGTAGAGTCTTCTCTTGTGTTGTTGGAAGAGGGTGTTTGCTATGACCAGTGTGTCTCTTGGCAAAACTCTGTCATACTTTGACCTGTTCCATTTTGTACTCCAAGGCCTAATTTGGCTGTTATTCCAGGTATCTCTTGACTTCCTACTTCTGCATTCCAGTCCCCTGTAATGAAAAGAGTTGTAGTTGAGAGAACAAAAAGGAGCCCTGTAATGTCCCCAGGAAAATTATTGTACCACGGTACCTCAAGGTAGTATAAAGATGAATGTCATCTTCATGTTACAAAGGATAGGGTGTGGTAGTCCTCATCATTTCCAATATGAATCACCAAAGTGTCTTCTTCAAAACTGGAATGGAATGTACTACCTCAGAGTTAACTACATAGTAACATCAGTTATAGTTGTTTTACCAGTTTTATCTTTGCCTAGCAGATAGTGTAGCTTGAGGTATATCAGTTCAGTTCAGTCACTCAGTTGTGTCCAGCTCTTTGTGACCCCTTGGACTGCAGCACACCAGGCCTCCCTGTCCGTCACCAACTCCCAGAGTTTACTCAAACTCATGTCCATCGAGACGGTGATGCCCTCCAACCATCTCATCCTCTGTCATCCCCTTCTCCTGTTGTTCCAAGTCCAATTCTAACTGTTGCTTCCTGACCTGCATACAGATTTCTCAAGAGGCAGGTTAGGTGGTCTGTTATTCCCATCTCTTGAAGAATTTTCAACAGTTTGTGGTGATCCACACAGTCAAAGGTTTTGACATAGTCAATAAAGCAGAAGTAGATGTTTTTCTGGAACTCTCTTGTTTTTTTCATAATCCAACGGATGTTGGCTATTTGATCTCTGGTTCCTCTGCCTTTCCCAAAACGAGCCTGAACATCTGGAAGTTCATGGTTCACATACACTGAAGCCTGGCTTGGAGAATTTTGAGGTATATAGACAATGGCCAATCATTTAATAAATACCTTCTTCATCTCTAACAGGAACAAGGATCACAGCAGATGCAGTGTGTATTCACATGAGATAAACAATTGACTCTCCTAGAGTTAACTCTTCTATCATATTCCTCAATTGAGTGTGTACCAGTTAAACATCACATTGGTCTACTATGTCAGTGGCATCCTGTTAATCAGCAGATAAACAAGACCTGAAAAATACATTAGAGTCCTTGGTGAGGTGCAAGTGTTCCTGGTGATAGGATATAACCCTATTATAGACTTACAACACTACTAAAGTTTTTAGGAGTCCAGTGGTCTGGGATATGTTAGAATATCACCTTGAACTAGAAAACAAATTATTCCACCTTGTACCTCTCGGTACTAAGAAGGAAAGCCCTTTTTTGACTTCTGCATGCAGCATATTCTACATTTGAGATTACTACTCCAATCTTTTCAGCAAATGTGATAGAAGATTGCTGATGCCTAGTGAGTTAGTGGAGTGAAGGACTCTTCAGGATATCTGGGCTATGATCCAACTTACCATGTAGCTTGAGCCATACAAATTAAGAACTAGAGGTACTATAATGAGGAAAGACATAGTGTGGGATTTATGACAAGCTCCAACAGAAGAATCTCCATTTAGACTCTTGACATCTTCAGTAAAGCCCATGTAATTTGCAGCAGAGAATTACATATCATTTGAGAAATGGCTGTGGTATGCTACTGTACCCTGAAAGATATGAGACATCACATAACCATGTAACCAGAACTTCCTATCATGGGCTGAATTTCCTCAGAAACATTACAAGTTAAAGAGGAGTCAGCAGCAGTCCATGGTTAGATGGACATAGTATCCATGTTATAATGATCAGGGCAGAAGTGTAAAAGCAAGATGTACAAACAGCCAGCTCAGATGACCGTGTTACCAACCATTATTACACTGACACCATTCCCTTAACTCATAGCCATGGGTGGGCAGTGTAGGGGTATATTCAGCTGACAATGAACAAAGAAGTCCCAATTTGGTCTGAGGTCATCTCAGTAGGTGGTTATAAATTGAAATGACTGTGGCCATGATGCAATCCCATTTGCTCGTTGCTCTGAATGACTAATTGGTGGCTGCAGTGTGGTAACTTCAGGCTTATTGTGCTAAGAGACTGGTAAGCAAGGCAAGACACAGTTATCCTGACAAGGTTAACTGACCCTATCAGAGGGAGATAGAGGTCACTCTTATACGAGAAAGTCATGAAAGAATATGTTTTATCTAGGATATATTGTTGCCATTTAGTCACTAAAGTCATGTCTTACTCTTTTGTGACCCCATGAACTGTAGCTCTCCAGCAACTGTGAGTTGCTCTTTTCTACTCCAGGGGATCTTTCCAATCCAGGGATTGAACCCACATCTCCTGCATTGACAGGCAGATTCTTTACCACTGAGCCACCCAGCAAACCCCTAGGGGATTTGCTGCTACTGCTACTGCTAAGTCGCTTCAGTCGTGTCTGACTCTGTGCAACCCCATAGACGGCAGCCCACCAGGCTCCCCTGTCCCTGGGATTCTCCAGGCAAGAACACTGGAGTGGGTTGCCATTTCCTTCTCCAATGTATGAAAGTGAAAAGTGAAAGTGAAGTCATTCAGTCGTGTCTGACTCTTCGCAATCCCATGGACTGCAGCCTACCAGGCTCCTCCGTCCATGGGATTTTCCAGGTGAGAGTACTGGAGTGGGGTGACCTTAAATCAAGGATAAAAAGAGTAGCATGCAATCATGACCTGAAAAGGGCACAATCACCAGGAAATCAGATTCTTTAGAGAGAAGGAGCTAGGTCACCCTACCAATCTAAGGAACCTAGATTAGCAGAAATGCTAACTTCTGTGTGTCTCAGCAATCTTCTTCTTGTAAGTTTTCTCAAGAGGCCAACGAGAATCCTAGAGAAGCTGACACTAGGTGGAGTGTATTTCTTATGTAAATAACTGGATCTGAGTGGCACAAAGGGTACATTGTAGTGTCTGATGTGTCACCCGGATGCTACCTTCCAGGACCAAAGCACTCAATCCCCAATAGTCAGGAGTGAAGTCAGGTGAGAGTTCATGACTAATTTCTTTCCCAGTAACCACCTTTAGCCAAGATGGCTGCTTCACCAAGGTTATGTCTCTAGCTTCTGAGGACACCTTGTTTCCAGTGACTAGTAGTCATGGAAATTACAAAAGCCTAGTTCTTTTGCATCAGTTGAAGATGTCTCATGAATGGCCAATACAGATTCTGAATTCCTTCCCTGCAGGATTTTTTAAGGTGTTTGTTACAAAAGCATATTTGTTTAAATTCTTCTTCTGCCCAATCTTGCTTCAATCACCCTCTTACAGGATTTGTTCCTGTGAATATTGCCCAGTAACTGATATGCAAACAACCTGTGTCAGGAATTTTTTTTCCTATGAAAACAAAGAAGATAATGTACAACAGACTACAAACTGGTAAAGTATATTTATATTTTGGCAATTTAATAGCACCAAAATATAAATACATTTTTCCATGATTTGGCAAATCAATTCTATGAATGTACCCTATACAAATACTCATATATGTTCATAAAGATATGAAAGTAAATATATTTAATAAAAATTTCATTTAATACTTTTTTCTTTTTTTTTTTTAAATTTTAAAATCTTTAATTCTTACATGCATTCCCAAACATGAACCCCCCTTCCACCTCCCTCCCCATAACATCTCTCTGGGTCATCCCCATGCACCAGCCCCAAGCATGCTGTACCCTGCGTCAGACATAGGCTTGCGATTCGATTCTTATGTGATAGTATACATGTTAGAATGCCATTCTCCCAAATCATCCCACCCTCTCCCTCTCCCTCTGAGTCCAAAAGTCCGTTATACACATTTGTGTCTTTTTTGCTGTCTTGCATACAGGGTCGTCTTTAAAATAGAAATCCTTAATGACTAGCAATAAAGGAAGATATAAATAATGGCATACATGTTACAAAATGCTAGCAAACATTACAAAATGAAGCTCACCTAAATTTACTGACATGTTTATAAAGCATATTTTTTAATTGAAAAATTTCAGAGCAATCCATATAATATAAATTAATTTCTAAGGGCTATAGTTAGATATAATCCATATTGATTGTTCTGAGCCTTTTTTTTTTTTCCCAATCAAATGTTATAATAGTAATTGGGGCATACTGTGATTTTCAGAAGATTTTCTATGTAGAGAAATAGTGGATAATATTAAGGAGAAGGTAGCTCAGCTGGTAAAGAATCTGCCTGCAATGCAGGAGTCACGTATCGATTCCTGGGTCAGGAAGATCCACTGGAGAAAAGAAAATCTACCCACTCCATTATTCTTGCCTGAAGAATTCCATGGACTGTAAAGTCCATGGGGTTGCAAAGACTCGGACACAATTGAGCTACTTTCACTTTTAAGGAGAAATCATTAAATAATAGAAAAGCTCATACTTTGATCTTTTTAAAAAATGTTTAATTATCAAATCTTTCACAAGTTTGACTCTTACTGGGATTGTTGTCCCACAGTTGGAGGGGCTGGACAAGTGTGTGTAAGAAATGATCATGCCACAAGTTCCTTGGCCAGGAAAAATTACTTATATGACTAGATCAGGCTGCTGCTGCTGCTAAGTCGCTTCAATCGTGTACGACTCTGTGCGACCCCATGGACGGCAGCCCACCAGGCTCCCTCATCCCTGGGATTCTCCAGGCAAGAACACTGGAGTGGGTTGCCATTTCCTTCTGCAATGCATGAAAGTGAAAAGTGGAAATGAAGTCGCTCAGTCGTGTCTGACTCTTAGCGACCCCATGGACTGCAGCCTACAAGGCTCCTCCATCCATGCGATTTTTCAGGCAAGAGTACTGGAGTGGGGTGCCATTGCCTTCTCTGATAGATCAGGCTCTCTGATTCTAAATATCTTTATTTATTACACATGTAATTTAAACATATTATGATACCAATGTATTGACAATTTCAAATATGTTATTTGAAAATACATTTTCAAAAATCATTTCAAAAAAAATTTATGGGCTTTAAGTTGCATTAATAATGTGATGATGAATACAGTAAAAATTATCTACTCTTGTACTTGAAATTTTATGATTAGGGTTTACTAAATAGTATTAATGAACAAATATTACTTTAAAAATGTCCAAAACCAGCTTCCAAGTGTGGCAGCTTATTAAATATTTTTTGCAATTGTTGATTGTTAAGCTAGATTAAAATGTCACTGTAGTTACTATTTCTTCTGATTTAAGTGACACTTGACAGGTCTTACATTCTCAAGTTATTTACAAGTAGATGGTTTCATTGATTAAAATTCTGTTCATACTAGCTAAAAGCTATATGATAGTATAATTGAAATATGAATATTTCTTTCTGTTATATGTAGTATTAAACATTATAACTTCACAATGATATTTAGATTATTTTTATCTTCAAGAAAAAAGATCATATTGTGTGTTTCTTAAAAATGTTATTTGCTTCTTTATTGTTTTCACATGCAAATGTTATAACAGGATTGGAATGATTTGATTGATAAATAGCGACCCCATGGACCGCAGCCCACCAGGCTCCTTCGTCCAGGGGATTTTCCAGGCAAGAGTACTGGAGTGGGGTGCCATTGCCTTCTCCAATTAAAGCATGTAGTTACATTTAATTCTTAACTAAAATTTTTATCATACATGTCCAAATGCATATTCTGCTTTAATTATGAAAATTTTACATTAATGAACACAGATAAACTATTTCTTAGCAATAATAATAACTTTATTTCCACAAATAATAACTTTATTTAAAGTAATTAATTTTTGCAACACCCAGGAGCAATTGCATTGTAGAAAGTTCAACACAAATAACTGCTAATTTTCCCATCTAATTTTTTAAAAACTGCAACCAGCCACTGGAAGGCAATGAAAGTGAGAAAAAAATGATATAGTCTAAGGTATCATCATTATAATAACCTTTTGCTCCTCAAAATGACCTTAACAGTTATGCTAGACTTCTGATCTAAATATCATTCACAATAAACAAATACCCAAATAAATAAGTTGGAAAAGTACTCTGGATGATTAAGAAATATTTTTCTTGATGGAATTGAATTTACATATAGGAACTACGGATGATCTAGACTTGGAAAGATGCAAATAATGCCATTTAATCACAGTTGGTTTAGGTCTACATGAGAAATATGATGTCTTTTGTGGGTAAGGAAAAGAAGGAAACTTTAAAGAAAAGATTGCCTTTGGAATTGAATCCAAGCTGTGTGTTTGGATAAATGAGTAACTTTTTTGAGCTTTCTTTTCTTCTTCTGTAAAGTAAGACTATGTCAGAGTATTGTTTTGCTGATTGAGTTGTGTAGGAGAATATTAAACTCTACCTTAGCGCTGTGCTCCTGAAACATACTAGCAGACTAAGAAAAAATTGTCTGCACTTACTTTTCCTCCCTCTCTACTCATTTTCATATCTATCCACTGTAGAATAACATGCTCCCTGTCACTGTCTTGAAATGCTCTCATCAGGAGACTAATGGCATCCTTATTAACTCTAATGGATTCTTTCTTTTCATTATCCCATCTGATCCTTCAGCAGCCTCTGGCTATGTTAACATCTTGAAACATTCACTGAAATCCTTTACCTGTACTCCATCAATTTTCATTCTGTTACTGTTTTTGTTTAGTGTTTTAACAAAGTTTCATTTCCTTTTCTCTATTAATATTGATATTTCTTACACTTTGCTCTTTTCTTTTTCATCTACTTTTATTTTCCCTGGATCTAAAGAATCACCAAGTCAGTTTTAAGGGGAAAGTTTTAGTGTCCCCAAAGGGTTCATACCTATTTGAGGGAAAAATAACCAAAAGACATTCTAAAAAGCACAAAGATGTAAAGGTGAAAAAATATATTACTTATGTGTATGCTCCTTAAAAGCAGAAGGCAATGGCGACCCACTCCAGTGTTCTTGCCTAGAAGATCCCATGGACGGAGGAGCCTGGTAGGCTGCAGTCCATGGGGTAGCGAAGAGTAGGACATGACTGAGCCACTTCACTTTCACTTTTCACTTTCATGCATTAGAGAAGGAAATGGCAACCCACTCCAGTGTTCTTGCCTGGAGAATCCCAGGGACTGAGGAGCCTGGTAGGCTGCCGTCTATGGGGTCTCACAGAGTTGGACACGACTGAAGCGACTTAGCAGCAGTAGCAGCAGCATGCTCCTTAAAAGTACAGGTGCTGATGTACTTTTTAGCAAACATGCACAAAAAAGAAGTTTTGCAGAAGAGTTTTATGCTAGACAAATATAATGGATTGCATTTATTCAAGATTACATTCCCTCTTCTGCCCATGCCATGTTTTCCTATAAAAGGAGTATATTTTTCCATTGGTTTTTGGTTTGGCCATGTGACTTCCTTCGGCCAGTGAAATTGACCTTATATATGTATCATTCAAACAAAAATTTTACATGGTCTTGCATGGCCTGACTCTGTCTTTTTTCTGTTATTCTTCACTATGTGAAAAATATGTACCTAAGGGTACCTACTCATTTAGCCTGGGTCCCACTTGAAAAGACATGTGTAAATAATCCTTAATAAGTTCAGGTGATCCATAACAACTCAGCATAGCCACAGCCAAACAGCCGTCAGCCATCACATGACATGAGCAAGAAACACATGTTCACTGTTGTCAGAAACTAAGTGTCTTAGTTTACACTGGTAGAACAAGTTACCATATATTGGTAAAAACTTATTTCTTACAGTTTCGGAATCTGAGAAGTTCAAGTTCAAGAAGCTAATAGATATGTTTTCTAGTGAGAGCCTTATATCCTTACATGGTTGGCAGGGAGAAGAAAGAGGATTGGAAGAGAGAGAAGGAAGGAGGGGAAAGGAACAGAAGGAGAGGCTGTCTCATGTCTTTTTATAAAGGCAGTAATCCCGCTCCAGAAGGTACCAAGCTCATGTCATGCTCTCAGTAGTGTCTGACTCTTTGCAATCCCATGGACTGCAACATGCTAATCTTCCCTGTCCTTCACTATTTCCCAGTTTTCTCAAACTCATGCCCATTGAGGCAATAATGCCATCTACCCATCTCATCCTCTGTCTTCCCCTTCTTCTCCTGCTCTCAATCTTGGCCAGCATCAGGATCTTTTCCAATAAGTCAGCTGTTCACATCAGATGGCCTAAGTATTGGAGCTTCAGCTTCAGCATCAGTCCTTCAAGTGAATATTCAGGGTTGATTTCCTTTAGGATTGGTTGGTTTGATCTCCTTGCTGTCCAAGGGATTCTAAAGAGTCCTCCCTAATACCACAGTTCAAAAGCATCAATTTTTTGGCATTTAGCCTTCTTTATGGTCCAACTCTCACACCCATATATGACTACTGGAAAAACCATAGCTTTGACTATACAGACCTTTGTAGGCAAAGTGATGTCTCTGCTTCTTAATATGCTGTTTAGGTTGGTCATAGCTTTTAATGTATATATCAGTTCAGTTCAGTTGCTCAGTCATGTCTGACTCTTTGTGACCCCATGGACCACAGCACGCCAGGTTTCCCTGTCCATCACCAACTTCCAGAGTCCACCCAAACTCAAGTCCATTGAGTCGGTGATGCCATCCAACCATCTCATCCTCTATCATCCCCTTCTCCTCCTGCATGTGTGTGTATATATAAATAACCATATACATATCATTCACTCATATGAATTAATTAAATTAATTAATTCACTCATATGAATTAATTTTACATATGTAAAATTGCTGTATATATATATGTGTGTGTGTGTGTGTGTGTGTGTATATATATGTATAAATCTTTTTTGTCCAGTGTAGGATTGTCTCACTTGGATCCAATAGTTACTCCATGGAGCAGTAATAGTGCATCCAGGGAATATAGTTACTTAGAAAGCAAGACAACCTCCCTTTGAAGATAGATAGGCAAATACTATACTAAATATCTATCACTAAATTTTAAAGAAAAAGAGTTATAGGCTACACACACACAAAATACCTATAAATTAAACATGTGTATACCCGTGGTAGATTCATGTTGATGTATGGCAAAACCAACACAATATTGTAAAGTAAAAAAATAATATAAAAATAGCAATAATAATGAAATAAATAAAATGAAATCTTTGTGTTAAATATATTGTCATTAAGTTAGAAAAAATAGAATATACTGATGTAAGCATTCAGTTTAAACAGATGGAAAAATAAAGCCAATATAAAAAAGAGATAAAAGCAAATACCAGTGAACTAAAACCAGGAAAGCTTAAGAACTGATAAAAAGTTTAAAGATAGTTCTTTGAGAAAAATAATAAGTAAATATAATTTTTCCTGGAAATTTTAATTAAAAAAGAACTAGAAATAGGAAATGTACATAATTGAATTTTTAAGTGCCAGATAGTTAAAAACTGTAAGCAATATAACTATAATCATACAACAAATCAGATTATCCACTTGAAGTAGATTATTATAAAATATATGAATGAACACAATTTACTCATTATATATAAAAATCCTGAAAGACTAACAACTGTGGTAAATATTTTTAAATTAGCAAGGAAATATATCCACATACTATCTGGAACGAAGTATTTCATAAGAGTGTTATTTGCAAATTTTATGAAATACGTAGTTGTCATTTCATATAAGCTATTTCCAAAGCTTGAGTCACTGAGATGTAATCAACTCAAGTCATTTTGTGAAGGTAGCATACCCTTTATCTTTATGTATTAGAACACAAAAAGGAAATTACCAAAAGACAAATCACATTTAAGAACATGAATGAAAAACTTAGGAAATCACAAACTTAAGCCATCTAATAATGAATTTCAACAAACTACCTTTTATCTCTACAATACAGGACAATTAATTGAATCTAATAAATTTGATACCCATTAGATACCATTTAAAAAGTGTATATTTTTATAGTGCACTAAAAGTGATAAATAGAACTAAGAAATATTGCTGTTATGAGTTCTTAGAAAAACTAAGAACTCAGAAAAAATATTTTTAAAGGTATTTTTAAAAGCCCTGATCAAAAATAGGAGCATCCTTATTCTTCTCAAGTGCATATGTAACATTCACTAATATAGATGAAATTCTTAAAAATGTATCTTTTAGGAAGTTTACTCAGAATGAAAATAGGCATATAAAATCTTAATTTTTATAAATAAAATTCAGTTATACATAAAACAATTTTATTGTGTGAGATATTTCCAGTCAGAAATGAGTGGTTCTTAATTGGACCACTCTACGGTTTTAACCCGGTTGAGACTAGGGTGTACTGTCAGACCAAAGAGAACTCTAGCTATTGAAGCAATGGAAATGCTTTAGGTTACAGGGACTTTTTCCCCCCAGAACCTAACTCGCTTGAGATACAGACTGAAAATTGCCAAAGATGAAAAACATGCAGCTGAGCCAATATTTAGTATACCATAAGCATAGTTTTTTAAGATCTGAATTTTGCAATAAGGAGTTCATGATCTGAACCACAGTCAGTTCCTGCTCTTGTTTTTGCTGACTATATAGCTTCTCCATCTTCAGCTACAAAGAATATAATCAATATGATTTTGATATTCACCATCTGGTGATGTCCATGCATAGAGGTGTCTCCTGTGTTGTTGGAAAAGGTGTTTGCTACGACCAGTGCGTTCTCTTGACAATACTCTGTTAGCCTTTGCCTTGTTTCTCATACTCCAAGGCCAAAGTTGCCTATTACTCCAGGTGTCTCTTGACTTACTACTTTTGCATTTCAATCCTCTATGATGAAAAGAACATCTTTTTTGAGTATTAGTTCTAGAAGTTCTTGTAAGTGTTCATAGAACATTTCAACTTCAGCTTCTTTGGATTAGTGGTTTGGGGGTAGATTTGGATAACTCTGATATTGAATGGTTTACCTTGGAAACGAACCAAGATTATTCTGTCATTTTTGAGATTGCATCCACGTACTACATTTTGGCTTCCCTGGTGGCTTAGATGGTAATGAATCCACCTGCAATACAGATCTGAGTTCAGTCCCTAGGTTGGGAAGATCCCCTGGAGGAGGGCATGGCAACCCACTCCACTATTTTTGACTGGAGAATCCCCATGGACAGAGAAGCCTGGTGGGCTATAGTCCATGGGTCCCAAAGAGTAGGACATGACTGAGCAAATAAGCACAACACAGCACTACATTTTGGATGCTTTTGTTGACTATGAGGGCCATTCCATTCCTTCTAAGGGATTCTTACCCACAGTAGTAGATATAATGATCACCTGAACTAAATTTGCCCATTCCCTTCCATTTCAGTTCACTGATTCCTAAAATGTTGATGTTCACTCTTGCCATCTCCGGTTTGACCAATTCTAATTTACTTGATTTATAGACCTAACATTCCAGGTTGCTATGCGATATTGTTCTTTACAGTATCAAACTTTATTTTCACCACCATACACATTCACAACTGGGATGTTTCTTCTTTGGCTCAGACTCTTCATTTCTTCTGGAACTATTTCTCCGCTCTTCTCCAGTAGCATGTGACAAACCTAGACAGCATATTAAAAAGCAGAGACATCACTTTGGGGACAAAGTTGCTGCTGCTAAGTCACTTCAGTCGTGTCCAACTCTGCAACCCCGTAGACGGCAGGCTCCCCCGTCCCTGGGATTCTCCAGGCAAGAACACTGGAGTGGGTTGCCATTTCCTTCTCCAATGCATGAAAGTGAAAGTGAAGTCGCTCAGTCATGTTTGCTGACAAAATTACATATAGTCAAAGCTATGGTTTTTCCAGTAGTCATGTACAGATTGGAGAGTTGGACCATAAAAAAGGTTGAGTGCCGAAGAATTGATGCTTTCAAACTGTGGTGTTGGAGAAGACTCTTGAGAGTCCCTTGGACTGCAAGGAGATCAAACCTGTCAATCCTGAAGGAAGTCAGTTCTGAATATTCATTAGAAGGACTCATGCTGAAACTCCAATACTTTCACCATCTGATGTGAAGAGCCAACTCATTGAAAAAGACCCTGATCCTGAGACAGATTTAAGGCAGGAAAAGAAATGGTTGGATGGCATCACTGACTCAATGGACATGAGTTTCAGTGAACTCTGGGAGATGGTGAAGGACAGGGAAGCCTGGTCTGCTGCAAAGAATTGGACACAACTGAGCACCTGAGCAACAACAACAAAGGCATGTTTTTTAGGGCTTACATGTTTCTACCGAAAGCTTTCATGAATAGAAGAGAACCTAGATAATACTTTGAATACTTTTTGGTGTTGATGTGGGAAGAAGTACCAAAAGGAAAGAGAAAGAGGCAGTGAGAGGGAATGAAGAGATTATTGCCTAAATGCCCTTATGGAAATCACTGATGGGAAAAGATAGGAAGCCACTTTGGCAAATAATTCATATCAATACCACTATCTCCATCTTAAATAAATCAATAGCCCCTCTACTCTCTAACAATTTCTTTTATCCATCTTCTCAATATTTTTCTGTTCTTGGCACTTTTAATAACAAATGACAAAAGAAAAAAATACAGAATCTTTCAATGACAATGAAACTAATATTTCCTTTTAATTAATTTATATAATTATTAATAGCTTATATAATAAAAATAATATCACCTTTTGAGTTCTTAAAATATGCCAAGCATTAAACTTGTTGGTTAAACTATGATAACATATGCCTACATATGTTATCATAGTGAATCTTCATAAACAATTATTCTAACTAGTATTAGCATTCACATTTCATCAAGGACGTTATTTTCAGAATCTCAGAAGTAGTAATTAGAGGGGGCAGAATCCTACTTCCTTTTCACTTTGTCTGAAATCAATATCTCCTGAATCATAATTTCCACTTTGGATGTCTGGGAGAGATGACTAAAGAATTTCATGTGCTGATCATCATTTTTGATCTGGGTTTTAAGAAATTTGAAATGACAACTCCCCTGTGTCAAGGTGGTAGACATCATGTTTTCTAGTCTCTGCATTGGGCATTGGAAATAATTAGGCTAAACAATTCTCTAGGCACTGCACACCACCTTATTTGCTCTTCAAACCCACTGGGAAAGGTGTAAAGAGACAAGCTACTTTAGCTTTGACTCAGACATTTTGTTCAGCTTTTTTCACGTTACCCCATATTTCTTTATACAAAAAGAATCTGAATCTGAAAATAATGGATTTCTGGATTTATTTACCAACTTTTGGTTTACTTTCCTTGTTATATTTTAAGGCATAACACATAGATAACAGGTTATATTTCCAACAGTAATGTGGAATTTGTTTTCTAGTAGGACTGTATCTCCTCCACCAGGGTTGTATATTCAACATGAAAGTAGTGTTAGTCACTCATTGTGTCTGTCTCTCTCTGACCCCATGGATGGTGGCCCATAAGGCTTCCTTGTCCTCAGAACCCTCCAGGCAATAATACTGGAGTGGGTAGCCATTCCCTTCTCCAGGGGATCTTCCTGACCCAGGTATCATACCTGGCTCTCCTGCACTACGGGCAGATTCTTTACCGTCTGAGCCACCAGGGAAGCCGTCATACTTAACATACTTAAACAAATACAACATACAGAACAGATGCCATAGCAGGACCCTGGATCTTCTGGTATGCCAGAAAGATTATGGATTATGATGAGGTCCTCAGAATCTCTAAAAAGGAGTTACAAAAAGCATATAACACAAGTAATGCTCAGGGACTGGAGGCAAGTGCTTATTATCACCAACCAGTAGAAAACCATTTCAGTAGTTAACCACTGACAAAGGAGGCGATTGGCCTTGCCTAAGAACTACAAATTCCCCTGACTTTCAGGTGGCTGATTCCTCTAAAGATCCTACATAAAGATTATATTTTTCGATCTTAAAGATAAAGAATGACAGAAAGATTTTTAAAATAATTGTGTTGGTAGCTTTAACAAGTTGGTACCAATAATCACTTTTAGGGATTGCATTTTGAAAATGTGTTTTATCTGCTTCATCAAGTCAGCATGGTGGCAAATACAGGTGTCTAAGGCAAACGGTTGACATTAGAGTAAGAGAAATACGTGTGACTAAAATTTCAGGTGTAGCATAGGAAGAATCTAGTTTGTATTACTCCAGAACATTGGAAGTAGTCTCTCAAGTTTAGAATACTCATCTGACAGTCACCTCACAGCATAGATGTGTCAAGGTAAATTTGATTTGTGTGTATGTGCATGTTTTATCTATCTCCCTGAAATTATTCAGATTTTCCAATACATGTTCAGTAAAGAGCTAAAGTATGTTTACTATTTAAAAAGCCACAACACAAATATTCTGCTTGAGAGCAACTCTAGGATAACTGCCTATAATTATATTTTTAAATGTTATGAAACAATTTAAGATAATTTTGGTTATTCTGTTCATCTTTCATGATTTCATTCTCTGCATTATGAATTGAAGAGTTGTATAGTATTCTCTTAAGCAGAATTAGCTATAATAGTCCTGTGATTCTTATGAAGTGTAAAATGTGGAGACAATAACGTTTCAAAAGAGACAATAAGAATACATAAAAAAGTAAAAAAAAAAAATCTTAATTACTTAAACAAAAACATCAAGTGCCTAAGGAAGGGATAAACTATATATGATCTTTAATTAAGCCTCAAAAGTGATATGTCCAGAAAAATTCTGGTTCTGCTCTGAAATAGCAAAGGATGGTTGTCAGAGGATATAAGATTACCATTTAAAACAAAATCTAATATTAATTTGTGTTCCTGAAAGTGTTAAAATTAATATGATTGGAGTGTTACAGTGAAATAGTTGTAATATTGTCTTTACAAGTTTTTCAATTATTTACTGCATCTTAATAATGCTAAAAAGCTATTTCCTATAATCATTTTTTACTGTATCCTTTGGAAACCATGAAGCTATTTATGAGTTAACTGCAATAGAATGAAATTATTTAATTAAGCATTTTTAACTGCTTGGAGTTGATCCTAGTAGTAGTAGGGTATAATTAATAATTAAATCAACTGTATTATTTTTTCTGTGTGTTGGTCCTCAAAATATGAATATTTTTGAATATATAATTAAAACTTTACACATCAACATTTTCTGGGGAAACCAAAAAAATATACATTAAGCACTTAGTTAGGGGGATTTCATTTAGTTGACTATTTTCTGATTCCTGTAATATGAACTCCTGGTTGTTTTATATCAGCAGTACTGATTATATCAGCAGATCATATTATCCTTGATATTATTAAATATCAATGTATTAACAAATTTATGACAGAAAATTATAAATGAGCCTTATATGTAAAAAATATAAAAGATAGTACATTCTATGATGTGTCCAGTTAATTACCAGTTAATAACATTTTTCAGAAAGATGTTTTACTAGTCATTATGTTTAAAATTTTGTTAATAATTAAAATTTTTAATATTGATAATAGAAAGATATTAGTGACTATATTTTTCTTATTGTCTAAATAGAAACTAAGATTTCTAATCATAATTATATTTGGTTTTAAAAGCATGTGTCATTTATGAAGTTTTCTAAGATGTAAATAAGCATAAAATATTCATTTCTATAAACAAAATTTAATTGTATGTAAATTTTTATTCATCTTATGAGATTTCTAAATTGTATAACTTTACTTCTCAGGATTTAAAACACTTCCTCATACATATAGGTGCCCCCAAATATTTCTTGAATAAGTTAATAAATAAAAAGAGAATAAAATATTACTTATTTTCCTCATCTGTGCAAATATACCCTAAATTTAGAAACATCTGAACAAATATTATGGATCATGAAATATCTGCATTTACCCTTCTTTGGTACATTGAATTTTATCAATCTTTATAAAACAAAAATCAAAGATTGTCTTTCAAATTATGTGAACTCAGAAGGAAAGTAAATATTTCATGAATATCCACATGAAAATGCACAATTTATTAGTACTTTGAGTTGGAATATCCAAACATTGTTTCAATTATAATATCTCTAGTATATTTCCTTCTTGTATGCAAAATAAACATTACTAAATACTATCTAAAAATTAGGACTTCCCAGTTGGCTAAAAATATTCCTGCAAATGCAGGAGACATGGGTTCAATCTCTTGTCCAAGAAGATCCCCTGGAGAAGGAAATGGAAACCCACTCTAGTATTCTTGCCAAGAAAACCCCATGGACAGAGGAGCCTAGTAGGCTACAGTCCATGGGGTTGCAAAGAGTTGGTCATGACTGAGTGGCAGAACAATAGCAATGTTAAAAATTAACTATACCTGTCTAAATGGGAAATTAAATGGAATAGAAAAACATTAAAGTTTAACTCATATTACCCTCAGGTCCCAGGACATTCAAAATTAGGAAATTAACACATATCCTTGGTTGATAAGACCAAAAGAAATACCTGGTAGGGCAAAAGGGAAGGGAAGCACAAGTAAGTTTCCAAAGTGGCAAATGTAAAATGACTTTATTGTTTGCCCATCTCTGAGTAGTTTCATCACTTAAATAAAGAATGTAGCTCCATTTTTGATATTCAACTTTTGACAGCTTTTAATAACTCCTTCTTCTTCCCTCTGCCCCATATCTGGACAAGAATGTAAAAAAGCCTGGTGCTTTCTCCTTTAGCACTGGCAAGAAGTTCAAGCCACAGGTCAGATCCGTCACTGCAGCCCCACCTCCTGATCACCATAAGAGACCCCAAGCCGATAATGTTTTCTCTCTCTCTAGCCATTTTCAGACCTGCTTAGGAGCCCCACCACTCTCCCCAGAAAGCCTCATTATGTAAGTAATAAACCTTTTCATAACCTTTTGGTGTGTGTGTGAACACTGTTCTCAATATCAAAACCAAATTTGGAGTGGTGGTCCACACTAATATTACAGTGAAAGAAAAGAAAAAAAAGCAAAATTGTGTTTTTCATTGACCCAACGTTTCTCTTGGGGGAACAAATGACTAATTCAAAAGTTACTCTAGTGTTATTATTAATATCAGTTCCCTAGTCTATAGTTTGTTTCATCCATCTATGTGCCTTTGAGAAAACTGAATATTTTGTGTTTTCTAGACTTTCAGGACCTTCCTCTTCTATGTGATAATTTAAAGATGCCCAAAATTCATTCAGTCAATGCATCTGCAGATTTTCCTAGTGTGCTCATGGGAAACAAGTTTGAGACTTGTGGCTTATACTCATTGAGATTAGCTATTAATAGAAACTCTTCTATGAATTCTTACCTAGCAGGAGATTTTATCCCATCATAGATGGGCACGGGCTCTATAACTCTGAAAGCTATATAGGAAGCCATTTAGAGCAACAGCTTTGAAGTACATCTGGCTTTTTAAAATACTATATCACAAGTTGTATAAACTTAAACCTTTTCCTTATCCCTTTTATCTTGAGTTTCCTCATTTATAAAATTGATATTTAGTTCATGTCTTATAAAAATAATATAAATAGTATTTTTTAATGTTTCTAAGTAATACTAAAGTTAATATAGCAAGAACAGAATTCAAACCCAACTTACTTCCTAATAATTTCAAATCAATCCCCTACATTAACAGCCTAAGAAGAGATATGCCCAGTATTAGGTATAAATTCTATTTAGCTTTATCTCCCCTGTCCTATACAAGATGTTTGGCATTCAGTAAAAAGTTATGAGACATACAGAGAAGTCAGCAAAAACAAAATAATTAGCAGAACCAAAATCAGAGAAGACTCAGAAGTAGGAGCCATCAAAGAGATATTTACTAATGTCAAAGATTGACGTGTTAAGGAATCCAGTAGAAAAGGTAGATAATATGTCTGAATAGATGGGGAATTTCAGAAGATAGAAACTACAGAAAGAATCAAAAGGAATTGCTAAAAAATGCAGTATCAAAGGCATGAATGGCTTTTTTGACATATATATCAATGAACTTCCTACAGGAAAGAAAATAATAAACTTAAGCACGGATTAGTAGATACTACCCCAAGTGAAGCACAAAGGAACAAAAAGAGTGGAAAACAGAATATCATAAGAACCATAATATCACATGATAAATATATTGGAATTTCACAAGGAACAGAGGAAAAGAACAGAGCAGAAGAAATGTTTGACTATATAATAGCTTGGAGTTTCATGGAAATAATGAAATAATAAAAGATTACAAGTCCAAAAAACACAGAGAAAGCTAAGCAGGATAAATAAAGACACACACACACACACACACACACACACACACACACACAGATACACACCTCTAGATCCATTATATTCAAACTGCTGAAAAAAGAAATATAAAGATAAAATTACTGCAGCAGCCAGAGAAGACACATTTGAGACAAAGGAGCAAAGACAAGACACAAAGTAGATTTCAGAAACAAAAAAGTCGGAAATAATGAAATAAGTCAGGGCTTCCCTGATAGCTCAGTTGATAGTTCAATTCCTGGGTCTGGAAGATTCCCTGGAGAAGGGAAAGCCTGCCCTCTCCAATATTCTTGGGCTTCCCTTGTGGTTCAGCTGGTAAAGAATCCACCTGTAATGCAGAGACCAGGATTCTATCCCTGGGTTGGGAAGATCCCCTGGAGAAGGGAAAGCCTACCCACTCCAGTATCCTGGACTATTCTGGCCAGGAGAATTTCGTGGACTGTATAGTCCTTGTGGTCGCAAAGAATCGTACATGATGAGCGACTTTCACTTTCACTTTCAATGAAAAAGTATCTGCAATGTACTGAAGATACCCATGCTTGAGTTTAGACTGAATTGAAGATTTAACTTTGGGATAAAATTCTATGCCCAATTTTCAGCTGATCCTACCAGTTAGTGCCTCAGAAGGGATCTTATCTCTTCTAGAGTCAGAGTAATGTTGCTAACTATTCAGTGTTTCCTAAGTATGCTGTAGGGCAAGTGGAGTTCTCTGTCTTCCTAGTCTGCCCTCAGCTTTATGTGGGACAAATAAATGTGCCTTAGTCTCAGTGTTAGGGGGTTGCTGCTCCTTTTGGTAGCCAAATTTCAGCTTTCATCTGTGGGCATTCTTCTGTGGGAGCTTTTCCTTCCCTGTCCATGGAAGAAGAAGATCTCTGATTGTATTAGATTTGAAATATGGACTCATGAGAGTTTCCAGCCCTACTTGCAGAAATCTTTTTTATGTTCTCTATTTCCCCATAGCAAAAATGAGTTTTACTTGTGTCTTGGCTGTGAGAGTACTTACTGATCTCAGCAGAGACTTAAGACTTGTGAGAAAGAAGCCCAAGAAGTGGGGCTTCGTGCCTTTCTTACAGCTGCAGGCATCTCCTCCTATAGCGCTAACAGAGGGGGTTCTCTTCAGAATACTTCCTATAATATTTTTTTCTCATGAGTATCCAGTGGAGGGCCAAGGAAATAAGCCTATGAATGTTTGCAGAATCCCCTTGTATCTGCATCTCCTTCAGATTCGATATCATCATAAAAGTCCATTGTTGCCTTTTAGCAATTCTTTAACATTTTAGTAGATTTCTTCTTGCCCATTTTTATGGTAGTCATGCAGTAGTAAATGATCTCTGCCAGAGAGATGCCATTAACAGCCCCGATTCCAGTTGTTGATCAAAAATGCCTCATGACACTGCAAAATGTCCCCTTAAGGAGAAATCCCTCTGGTTGAAGACTACTACTCTAGACAAGTATGAACAAGATGATATTTCTCCTCTTCCCTTGTTTGCGGCATATTGACAACAAGAACCAATCAGTTCAGTTTAATTCAGTCGCTCAGTCATGTCTGACTCTTTGTGACCCCATGAATCGCAGCACGCCAGGCCTCCCTGTCCATCACCAACTCCCAGAGTTCACTCAGACTCACATCCATCGAGTCGGTGATGCCATCCAGCCATCTCATCCTCGGTCATCCCCTTCTCCTCCTGCCCCCAATCCCTCCCAGCATCAGAGTCTCTCCCAGTGAGTCAACTCTTCACATGAGGTGGCCAAAGTACTAGAGTTTCAGCTTTAGCATCATTCCTTCCAAAGAAATCCCAGGGCTGATCTCCTTCAGAATGGACTGGTTGGATCTCCTTGCAGTCCAAGGGACTCTCAAGAGTCTTCTCCAACACCACAGTTCAAAAGCATCAATTCTTCGGCGCTCAGCCTTCTTCACAGTCCAACTCTCACATCCATACACGACCATAGGAAAAACCATAGCCTTGACTAGACAGACCTTTGTTGGCAAAGTAATGTCTCTGCTTTTGAATAGGCTCTCTAGGTTGGTCATAACTTTTCTTCCAAGGAGTAAGCGTCTTTTAATTTCATGGCTGCAGTCACCATCTGCAGTGATTTTGGAGCCCAAAAAAATAAAGTCTGCCACTGTTTCCACTGTTTCCCCATCTATTTCCCATGAAGTGATGGGACCAGATGCCATGATCTTTGTTTTCTGAATGTTGAGCTTTAAGCCAAATTTTTCACTCTCCTCTTTCACTTTAATCAAGAGGCTTTTTAGCTCCTCTTCACTTTCTGCCATAAGGGTGGTGTCATATGCATATCTGAGGTTATTGATATTTCTCCCGGCAATCTTGATTCCAGCTTGTGCTACTTCCAGTCCAGCGTTTCTCATGATGTGCTCTGCATATTTAAGTTAAATAAGCAGGGTGACAATGTACAGCCTTGACGTACTCCTTTTCCGATTTGGAACCAGTCTGTTGTTCCATGTCCAGTTCTAACTGTTGCTTCCTGACCTGCATACAGATTTCTCAAGAGGCAGGTTAGGTGGTCTGGTATTCCCATCTCTCTCAGAATTTTCCACAGTTTATTGTGATCCACACAGTCAAAAGCTTTGGCATAGTCAATAAAGCAGAAATAGTGTTTTACTGGAGCTCTCTTGCTTTTTCCATGATCCAGCGGATGCTGGCAATTTGATCTCTGGTTCCTCTGTCTTTTCTAAAACCAGCTTGAACATCAGGGAGTTCACGGTTCACGTATTGCTGAAGCCTGGCTTGGAGAATTTTGAGCATTACTTTACTAGCGTGTGAGATGAGTACAATTGTGCGGTAGTTTGAGCATTCTTTGCCATTGCCTTTCTTTGGAATTGGAATGAAAACTGACCTTTTCCAGTCCTGTGGGCACTGCTGAGTTTTCCAAATTTGCTGGCATATCGAGTGCAGCACATTCACAGCATCATCTCTCAGGATTTGAAACAGCTCAACTGGAATTCCATCACCTCCACTAGCTTTGTTCGTAGTGATGCTTCCTAAGGCCCACTTGACTTCACTTTCCAAGATGTCTGGCTCTAGATTAGTGATCACATCATCATGATTATCTGGGTCATGGAGATCTTTTTTGTACAGTTCTTCCATGTATTCTTGCCACCTCTTCTTAATATCTTCTGCTTCTGTTAGGTCCATACCATTTCTGTCCTTTATCGAGCCCATCTTTGCATGACATTTTCCCTTGGTATCTCTAATTTTCTTAAAGAGATCTCTAGTCTTTCCTGTTCTGTTGTTTTCCTCTATTTCTTTGCATTGATCGCTGAAGAAGGCTTTCTTTTCTCTTCTTGCTATTCTTTGGAACTCTGCATTCAGATGCTTATATCATTCCTTTTCTCCTTTGCTTTTCACCTCTCTTCTTTTCATAGCTATTTGTAAGCCCTCCCCAGCCAGCCATTTTGCTTTTTTGCATTTCTTTTCCATGGGGATGCTCTTGATCCCTGTCTCCTGTACAATGTCACGAACCTCAGTCCATAGTTCATCAGGCACTCTGTCTATCAGATCTAGGCCCTTAAAGCTATTTCTCACTTCCACTGTATAATCATAAGGGATTTGATTCAGGTCATACCTGAATGGTCTAGCGGTTTTCCCTATTTTCTTCCATTTGAGTCTGAATTTGGTAATAAGGAGTTCATGATCTGAGCCACAGTCAGCTCCTGGTCTTGTTTTTGTGGACTGTATAGAGCTTCTCCATCTTTGGCTGCAAAGAATATAATCAATCTGATTTCGGTGATGACCATCTGGTCATGTTCATGTGTAGAGTCTTCTCTTGTGTTGTTGGAAGAGGGTGTTTGCTATGACCAGTGCATTTTTTTGGTAAAACTCTATTAGTCTTTGCCCTGCTTCTTTCTGCATTCCAAGGCCAAATGTGCCTGTTACTCCAGGTGTTTCTTGACTTCCTACTTTTGCATTCCAGTCCCCTAGAATGAAAAGGACATCTTTTCTTGGTGTTAGTACTAAAAGGTCTTGTAGGTCTTCATAGAACTGTTGAACTTCAGTTTCTTCAGCGTTACTGGTTGGGGCATAGACTTGGATAACTGTGATATTGAATGGTTTACCTTGGAGATGAACAGAGATCATTTTGTCATATTTGAGATTGCATCCAAGTACTGCGTTTAGGACTCTTTTGTTGACCATGATGGCTACTCCATTTCTTCTGAGGGATTCCTGCCCGCAGTAGTAGATATAATGGTCATCTGAGTTAAATTCACCCATTCCAGTCCACTTTAGTTCGCTGATTCCTAGAATGTCGATGTTCACCCTTGCCATCTCTTGTTTGACCACTTCCAATTTGCCTTGATTCATGGACCTGACATTCCAGGTTCCTATGCAATATTGCTCTTTACAGCATTGGATCTTGCTTCTATCACCAGTCACATCCACAACTGGGTATTGTTTTTGCTTTGGCTCCATCCCTTCATTCTTTCTGTAGTTATTTCTCCACTGATCTCCAGTAGCATATTGGGCACCTAATGACCTGGGGAGTTCCTCTTTTGGTATCCTATCATTTTGCCTTTTCATACTGTTCATGGGGTTCTCAAGGCAAGAATACTGAATGGCTTGCCATTCCCTTCTCCAGTGGACCACTTGAACTATTTTGAGAGGAGTCAAGACTTCCTTAATCCAAATCTATGTCTAAAATGTCACTTTTGATCAATTATTTTTTTCTTCAGGACCTCATAGCTTCTCTGTCTTCAGGAGATTCCTGATTATATACCAAGATCCCTGACAATCACTATTAGGCATGTCATATGCTAGTTATACCACTACAGTATATGGGAGCCAGGATAGAAAATCATTCATGCAGAAAATATTTTTCTTCACTATTTTGACAAATACTGTTAAGTGCATATAATTTACCAGCCATGGTATTGGGTACTAGAAATACAGTTTTGAAAGTGGAGGCATGGCAATTGCCCTCATTGAGTTTATCATCTTATAAGGGAGAGAAGTATGGCAAATATAGTAGAAAGTAATTTCACAATGTTTATAAATAGAGTTGAATCATATATACTCTCTTGAATGCAGGGAGTACAAAATCTAGATTGAAGCTGAGCTGGGATGTGTGAAACTGATCTTGCCTATCGTAGCATAGCATTTTGTCATGTAGATTGTAATTCTTTTGCCTAAAACTACATATTTCCTTTTGCATGGCACCTACATACAAGATAATTACCTTATTTAAGGCATGTTAGAGGAAACATGTTTCAAACTTCAAAGAATCTTGTCTCATTGGACTTGAGCATGAAATATTTACCTCCAATATCATATTTTTTGAAGGAATTTCAAAGCATAAGTTTCCTCTTAAAAGCTGACTTTGTAAACCCCACAGAATATGTATAATTATTTTTCAGTACTGTAATACAAAGAAAAGCATAAAGTTTCACAAGATAATATGAGAGAACATAATCCAGTCAAGGAGCTTCTAAGTGTTAGGAAAGATTATACCTTCCTGAAGAAATTCTCCATATGTGGAAAACTTGCTCCATAAGTAGGAGTACTTCAGGCAGAATAAGATGAGGCTAGATGTTTAGGAAGCAGGGAATTGGGAGGGCAGAACAGCACAAATGAAGTTTGTGGGAGTGGAAAGGAAGAAACATGTTTGTTGGAGAAGCAGAGAAAAATGCAGTTCTGTGTGGCAGAAATACAGTAGGAAGATGAGAGTAACTAGAGATAGATATTAGTGTTGATTAGGGCTTTGAGTATCTTATAAATAAGTTGAAATTTCATTTTAGCAGCAATTGGAAGCATTAAGAAATTTTATCAAGGCATTACTGGGTTCAGATTTATACTTGGTTGGCCAAAAATTTCATTTGGATTTTCCCATATGCTGTTATGGAAAAACTTAAAGGAACTTTTTGGCCAATCCAATATTTGCATTTAGTGAAAGATGATGGTGACTTAGAGGAGAATAGCATAAGCAGAAGTCAAGAAAAGCTTTAAATTGACAGAATGTGAGTTTATGTTATAGGTTGCATGATTGTGTCTCACCCCCAAATTAATACATTGGGATCACAGCTGCCAATTGGATGGTATTTAAAATTGGGGCCTTTGGGAGGTCATTTTGTCAGGCGGATAGAACCTAATGATAGGATTAGCACCCTTTTAAGAAGAGACATGAGAGAGAGCTTGCTTCTCTTCTCCTTTTCGCTCTGTAAGGATAGAAGGAGAAAATGGCCATCTGTAAACCAGGAAGAAAACTCTCACCAGACAAAAATGCACTGGTGACTTGATCTTAGCCTTCCAATCTCCATAACTGTGAGAAGGAATAAAGAAGAAAAAGTTCATTTTATAAGCCATGTCAAATGTTATTATGGGTAACACTGAAAAAACAAATTCAGTTCAGTGTTGGGACATTAAAAAATTAGAATGCCAATGTGACATTCAAGTGAAAATGTCAAAGAGAAAGTATATATATAAATCAGGAGTTTAGAAGAGATGGCTGGCCTGGTGATAATAATTAGGGAATTGCCAAGTTACAGATATGTTTTAAAGCTATGAAAGATGGATTTAATCATCTATAAAAAGATATAACAAGAGAATAGAAGATGACCTGTGACTGAGACCTGAGGAACCCCACTGCCCATAGAGAAGGGATCCACTCAAGTTGTTACCAGTGTACACAAGTGTGAGTTCCATGTGTGTATGCCACATCCCAATTCCAATCAAATAAATACCTAGAATTTGCATCTCATAAATGCCAGGCAATGTGCTGCAGCAATCCATGAGTCATAATAAAACAGCCCAAGTTAGATTTTCTAGTAGAGAAAGTAGAACCGTGCACTTTTAGGGAAGAAGAGTCATTGCAGGACTAGGAGGCAATACTAATGCCAAGTTTAAGACTTTACAATATAGAATGAAGACTATCAAAAATGAAAATACAATACAATGTGTATGCAACTTGCAAGTGTCACCTTCTCATTTTTAAATTTAATTTCCTAAACAGGAAAAATTAAGGCAGCTTAATTCTTCCATATTACCATGTGCCTAAATTCTTAAATTCAAACTGTAGCTTTCCTATAGTCATCAATATCTCTATAGGCATAGTTGTATTTCCACTAATCTTCCTCATTCTCTAGGAATCTCTAGGAAATGCATAAATTATTTTAAAATTCTATGAATTCAGAACAGCTTCAAAGTCACTAGGAAAATGACAAATATAGTAAGGATATTTCTGCCAAGTGATTTGGCCTTGCTTTCTATGAAAGCATATGCAAATATGCAGACTACAGACAGAGAAGAATATTTTAGGCCAAACCATTTCTGAACTAGAATCAATTCCATTATTCTAAAGCTTATTGTGCAATTTATGGATTATCTAGCCCTGTTTCATTTCTTTTTTGTTTATGATCCTTAGATTTTGCCAATTTTTATGCTGCTTATAATTCTTCCAGAGGGTGATCCAGGAAAAAGAAAAAAATAAAAGAGAAAGAAATCTGAATGAAAACATGGCTATTTGTGGAGATCTCACTTAGGAAAAAAATCTTTAGAAGGGTAGAAGGGTGAAATATTTGGCAAAATTAAATGGAGATATTATATGTGTATTTAAAGTATGTATGTCCCTAATTATTTTAGAAAAGTAGGTTTAATTGATTTTTAGCTGTTTGCTGAGCTCCTTCTACATTTTAATCTTTCTTTAACATTGTTTCCCTAAATGCAAACTTATAAAAAGCTTAAAAATCAAAATAAATGTAATCATAGTTCCTATATTAAAGCAAGAGATGGATCCTGAATCTACACTCCTTTGAATAGCTCCCTACATAAACATACACAAACATACACAAATGTAGACACATTCACAGCTGTATTCATTCACATACATGCATACATAGACTCATTCATGCATGCATATAAAATCAAGTTACTTCCCCAAACTAGGTTTGCGTTTTGGTGGGAGTCGAGCCAAAAGACACAACCAAGCCAAAGACCATAGAAGAAAGGAATGATTACTTGTCACAGTGAAGAGAACACCAGGGATCTTTCCCAAAGCAGGATCTCCCTGAACTACAAAATTGGGCAAGTTTTAAGTGAAGTATAGGTGCATATTCATGAAGGGGCTTAGGTGATTTAGTTGATTGAAGTCAAGAGGTTCAAGAAAGGTCAACAACATCACCCCTTAGGTGCCAGTTGAGAGCTTCAGGCTAATCTTTACCACTGAAAGAGAAATTGTGGTCTTTCAGTTCAGTTCACTTCAGTTGCTCAGTCGTGTCTGACTCTTTGCTACCCTATGGACTGCAGCATGCCAGGCCTCCCTGTCCATCACCAACTCCTGGAGTTTACTCAAACTCATGTTCATCGAGTTGGTGATGCCATCCAACCATCTCATCCTCTGTCATCCCCTTCTCCTCCCATATTCAATCTTTCCAGGCATCAGGGCCTTGTCCAGTGAGTCAGTTCTTCGCATCAAGTGGCCAAAGGATTGGGGTTTCAGCTTCAGCATCAGTCCTTCCAATGAATATTCAGGACTGATTTCCATTAGGATGGGTTGGTTGGATCTCCTTGCTATCCAAGGGACTCTCAAGAGTCTTCTCTAACACCACAGTTCAAAAGTATCAACTCTTTGGCACTCAACTTCCTTTATAGTCCAACTCTTATATCCATATATGACTACTGGAGAAACCATAGCATTGACAAGATGGACCTTGGTTGGCAAAGTAATGTCTCTGCTTTTTAATATGCTATCTAAGTTGGTCATAGCTTTTCTTCCAATGAGCAAGCATCTTCTAATTTCATGGCTGCAGTCACCATCTGCAGTGTTTTTTGAGCCCCCCATAAAAATTCTCTCACTGTTTCCATTGTTTCCCTCTCTATTTTCCACGAAGGAATGGGACCCAATGCCATGATCTTCATTTTTTGAATCTTGAGTTTTAAGCCAACTTTTTCACTCTCCTTTTTCACTTTAATCAAGAGGCTCTTTAGTTCTTCATTTTCTGCGATAAGGGTGCTGTCATCTGCATATCTAAGATTTTTGATATTTCTCACAACAATCTAGATTTAAGCTTGTGCTTCACCAGCCCAGCATTTTTCATGGTGTACTCTGCATATAAGTCAAATAAGCAGAGTAACAATATACAGCCTTGACATACTCCTTTCCCGATTTGGAACCAGTCTGCTGTACCATGTTCAGTTCTAACTGTTGCTTCTTGACCTGCATGCAGATTTCTCAGGAGGTAGGTCAGGTGGTCTGGTATTCCCATCTATTGAAGAATCTTCCAGAGTTTGTTGTGATCCACACAGTCAAAGGCTTTGGCATAGTCAACAAAGCAGAAGTAGATATTTTTCTGGAACTCTCTTGCTTTGTTGATGATCCAATGGATGTTGGCAATTTGAACTCTGGTTCCTCTGCCTTTTCTCAATCCATCTTGAACATCTGAAAGTTCAAGGTTCACATACTGTTGGAGCCTGGTTTGGAGAATTTTGTGCATTACTTTGCTAGTATGTGAGATGAGTGCAATTGTGCGGTAGTTTGAGCATTCTTTGGCATTGCATTTCTTAGGGATTGGAATACCTTTTCCTGTGGCCACTGCTGAGTTTTCCAAATTTGCTGGCATATTGAGTCCAACACTTTTCACAGCATCATCTTTTAGGATCTGAAATAGCTCAACTGGGGTTCCATCATCTCCACTAGCTTTGTTCATAGTGATGCTTCCTAAGATGCATTTGACTTCACAATCCAGGATGTCTGGCTCTAGGTGAATGATTGTACCATCAAATTATGTGAGTCATGAAGATCTATTTTGTACAGTTCTTCTGTGTATTCTTGCCACCTCTTCTTAATAACTTCTGCTTCTGTTAGGTCCATACCATTCCTGTCCTTTATCCTGCCCATCTTTGCATGAAAAGTTCCCTTGATATCTCTAATTTTCTTGAAGAGATCTTTAGTCTTACCCATTCTATTATTTTCCTGTATGTCTTTGCATTGATCACTGAGGAAGGCTTTCTTATCTCTACTTGATATTCTTTGGAAATTTGCATTCAAATGGGTATATCTTTCCTTTTCTCCTTTGCTTTTCACTTTTCATCTTTTCTCAGCAATTTTAAGGCCTCCTCAGACAACCATTGTGCCTTTTTGCATTTCTTTTTCTTGGGGGTGGTCGTGATCACTGCCTCCTATATAGTGTCATGAACCTCCATCCATAGTTCTTCAGAGTCTCTATCAGATTGTTAGGTAGGTAGAACAGGGAAATGGAGTCCAAAATGGCGGTGGCTAAACGTGAGTCTGAGTGAACTCTGGGAGATGGTGATGGACAGGGAGGCCTGGTGTGCTGCGATTCATGGGGTTGCAAAGAGTCGGACACGACTGAGAGACTGATCTGAACTGAAAAAACAAGGACGGTCAAAGGAAGGTCCAAGGGCCAGAGTGAAGATTTCAGATAGAACAAACAGCACTCCTGGCTAAGCCCAATTTGCATAGGGCAGGCCCAGGTGGAGGCAAAAACATGTAAAAGGAAGAGCCGAAGTGCTCTCTCTGTTTCTTTCTCTCTTGCGTGTGTGCGCTCTTTTTCTCTCTCTCCCTCTCTCTCTCCTCCACTCTCTTCTCTTCAAGGCTTTGGGTTGGCATGCCCTCACACTTTGAGGATGGATTCTCCTGCTATCTTCTAAATAAAATTGTGGAGGAGCTGGAAGACTTTGAGCAAATACTGAGAATGTATTTGCTCCACTCATGATGAAGGTTGGAACTGGGACGAGCATAACAAAGGGTTATGAGTGTTCACCGAGTGCCCGAGGCTGGGAACGGATAACGAAGGGTTATACGCCCGGCCTTGAGGCATTCAAAGGCTTCCTTCTGACCACCTGTTTCTGAGAGCAAGTACTGTTGTTTCATGATAAGACTCCCTTTAGAGTTTCACCAAAGCTATGTTATGGCTTGGGCGGTGGGAACTGTATTTTATGCTTGAATGTTTTAATGTTTACCTGGAATGGCTACATGCAAGTCAGCCTTATGCTCTATTCCCTGAAAATTATAAAACTACACAACTGGATAATAAACTTTGTCAGTCCACTAGAGGCTGTCCCTGAGTGTCCTTTTCAGAGCGCGGTTCTCCGAGTCTTACAAAAATAGAGCTGTAACACTGATTTGCCTAAGAGCTGTCACACGGTTTGTCCAAGACCCAAGAGCTGTGATGCGCTGAGGGCTTTAATGTCCGTCTCTACAAATCTTTGTTGTGACGAGACAAAGAACCGAGGAGCATACACTCATGTGACATCTATGGTGCCGTGACTCGGATATAAGCTGGCTGAAACAACCTCCACGCGGAAGAAGCCAGACACAGCAGGAGCCCAACTCAGTGAAGCTCCCGTGGTAGAGGCGGAACGTGAAGAAAATCCAGCACAGGGGAAGACCCATCATGCTGGAAACCGGGACAGCGGAAAACAAACTCAGCAGAAAGCTCACGTGGCCCAGTCTCAGATCCCAGAAGGCCTCTGGTTAAGGTAAGAGGTCCTTGCTGGAGGGACATGCCTAAGGAAATCTTAATTCCTTTACAATATCTTGTTTCCTCGAACCTCCCGCGAACAGGTGGGCAGCAGGGGGCACAATTGAGGGACTCTGGAGAGGCTGCTCCACAGCATGTCCCAGAGGCACTGTCTGCTGAGCCCCAGTAGCTATTACACAAGCCGGTAGGGGTTCTTCTGTCCTTTCTCTTCTCTGTGCCAAGGATCAGACCAATGAAATTGTGAGCACCAGTCAGATATTTAGCAAATTTTTTGGCGGGCTATGAAGGGGATTCTTTGGCACGTTTTTCCCACTGCTTTTTCCTCCTGTCTTTCAGCTCTCTCCTGGGACTCAAGCATGGCCAAAACTAATGAAACTCAGGCCCTGATAGAGATAAGAGGTGGATTGTTAGGATCCAGAGAGAAGCCACTCTTCAGGGTGTGAACCATTGCCAGGGGCAAGGGCTGGGGCCACAGAATTAGGCCTGGCTAGGTTTTGTGAAGGGGTGGAATTCATATGCTAATGAGTGGGAGGGTCATCCCTACCATTGGGGAACCACCCACTCCTCCCTCTTTTGCCTTGGAGCTGTCCTGCCACCTCTGGGTGTGTCTGTTGGGTTATACACTGGGGATTAAGTACCTGAATTTGACTTGTCATCTTGGACCTAATTAATTTTAATTGGTTTACATTATACCCTTGTGCTATGTCACTCTTTCAAAGGTTGTGCTCTGCCCCCTTCCCTCCTGCTTCATGCTCTTTGCCTGAGCCCCATCCAGACCCACAAGATTGCCTCTATAATCTTCTGGAGAGACAACCAGAAAATAGCTGGCCTTGGGAGGGAAATACTCTATAATATCCAACCCCCTAATCCTACCCAGTACTGGTTACACTGGAGACCTTGGGGATGCCCAAACTCCAGTCCGGGGGTTCCAGGAGGTCATCTTGCCTTGACCTGCCTAGGGATCTGGTCCTTGAAATGTTGTCATGCCTCAACCTGCTCAGGGATCCGCTATTCCCAGGGATCCTAGGAGGTCATCACGCCTCGACCTGCCCAGGGACCCAATTCTCGGGAGGCCAGCATGCCTCAGCCTGCCCGGGGATTTGATCTCTAGGAGGCGGTCATGCCTCAGCCTGCCTAAGGATCTGCACCCTGACCCGGGGACGCCTGGCTCTCAGGTTGCAACAGTACTAGGTAGGATGGGCTTACATCATATCTATTCCCATCCATTGTGGGCAAACAAGAAATGAGTTCAGTTCAGTTCAGTTCAGTTCAGTTCAGTCGCTCAGTCATGTCTGACTCTTTGTGACCCCATGAATCGCAGCATGCCAGGCCTCCCTGTCCATCACCATCTCCCAGAGTTCACCCAGACTCACGTCCATCGGGTCAGTGATGCCATCCAGCCATCTCATTCTCTCTCGTCCCCTTCTCCTCCTGCCCCCAATCACTCCCAGCATCAGAACCTTTTCCAATGAGTCAACTCTTCACATGAGGTGGCCAAAGTACTGGAGTTTCAGCTTTATCATCATTCCTTCCAAAGAAATCCCAGGGCTGATCTCCTTCAGAATGGACTGGTTGGATTTCCTTGCAGTCCAAGGCTCTCAAGAGTCTTCTCCAACACCACAGTTCAAAAGCATCAATTCTTCAGCACTCAGCCTTCTTCACAGTCCACCTCTTACATCCATACATGACCACAGGAAAAACCATAGCCTTGACTAGACGGACCTTAGTCGGCAAAGTAATGTCTCCGCTTTTGAATATACTATCTAGGTTGGTCATAACTTTTCTTCCAAGGAGTAAGCATCTTTTAACTTCATGGCTGCAGTCACCATCTGCAGTGATTTTGGAGCCCGAAAAATAAAGTCTGCCACTGTTTCCACTGTTTCCCCATCTATTTCCCATGAAGTGATGGGACCAGATGCCATGATCTTCGTTTTCTGAATGTTGAGCTTTAAGCCAAATTTTTCACTCTCCTCTTTCACTTTCATCAAGAGGCTTTTTAGTTCCTCTTCACTTTCTGCCATAAGGGTGGTGTCATCTGCATATCTGAGGTTATTGATGTTTCTCCCGGCAATCTTGATTCCAGCTTGTGTTTCTTCCAGACCAGCATTTCTCATGATGTACTCTGCATAGAAGTTAAATAAGCAGGGTGACAATATACAGCCTTGACATACTTCTTTTCCTATTTGGAACCAGTCTGTTGTTCCATGTCCAGTTCTAACTGTTGCTTCCTGACCTGCATACAGATTTCTCAAGAGGCAGGCTAGGTGGTCTGGTATTCCCATCTCTTTCAGAATTTTCCACAGTTTATTTTGATCCACACAGTCAAAGGCTTTGGCATAGTCACTAAAGTAGAAATAGTGTTTTTCTGGAACTCTCTTGCTTTTTCCATGATCCAGCAGATGTTGGCAATTTGATCTCTGGTTCCTCTGCCTTTTCTAAAACCAGCTTGAACATTAGGGAGTTCACGGTTCACGTATTGCTGAAGCCTGGCTTGGAGAATTTTGAGCATTACTTTCCTAGCTTGTGAGATGAGTGCAATTGTGCGGTAGTTTGAGCATTCTTTGACATTGCCTTTCTTTGGAATTGGAATGAAAACTGACCTTTTCCAGTCCTGTGGCCACTGCTGAGTTTTCCAAATTTGCTGGCATATTGAATGCAGCACTTTCACAGCATCATCTTTCAGGATTTGAAACAGCTCAACTGGAATTCTATCACCTCCACTAGCTTTGTTCGTAGTGATGCTTTCTAAGGCCCTCTTGACTTCACATTCCAAGATGTCTGGCTCTAGATTAGTGATCACATCATCATGATTATCTGGGTCATGGAGATCTTTTTTGTACAGTTCTTCCATGTATTCTTGCCACCTCTTCTTAATATCTTCTGCTTCTGTTAGGTCCATACCATTTCTGTCCTTTATCGAGCCCATCTTTGCATGACGTGTTCCCTTGGTATCTCTAATTTTCTTAAAGAGATCTCTAGTCTTTCCTGTTCTGTTGTTTTCCTCTATTTCTTTGCATTGATCGCTGAAGAAGGCTTTCTTTTCTCTTCTTGCTATTCTTTGGAACTTTGCATTCAGATGCTTATATCTTTCCTTTTTTCCTTTGCTTTTCGCCTCTCTTCTTTTCACAGCTATTTGTAAGGCCTCCCCAGACAGCCATTTTGCTTTTTTGCATTTCTTTTCCATGGGGATGCTCTTGATCCCTGTCTCCTGTACAATGTCACGAACCTCAGTCCATAGTTCATCAGGCACTGTGCCTATCAGATCTAGGCCCTTAAATCTATTTCTCACTTCCACTGTATAATCATAAGGGATTTGATTTAGGTCATACCTGAATGGTCTAGCGGTTTTCCCTATTTTCTTCCATTTGAGTCTGAATTTGGTAATAAGGAGTTCATGATCTGAGCCACAGTCAGCTCCTGGTCTTGTTTTTGTGGACTGTATAGAGCTTCTCCATCTTTGGCTGCAAAGAATATAATCAATCTGATTTCGGTGATGACCATCTGGTCATGTCCATGTGTAGAGTCTTCTCTTGTGTTGTTGGAAGAGGGTGTTTGCTATGACCAGTGCATTTTTTTGGTAAAACTCTATTAGTCTTTGCCCTGCTTCTTTCTGCATTCCAAGGCCAAATGTGCCTGTTACTCCAGGTGTTTCTTGACTTCCTACTTTTGCATTCCAGTCCCCTAGAATGAAAAGGACATCTTTTTTTGGTGTTAGTTCTAAAAGGTCTTTTAGGTCTTCATAGAACAGTTGAACTTCAGTTTCTTCAATGTTACTGGTTGGGGCATAGACTTGGATGACTGTGATATTGAATGGTTTGCCTTGGAGATGAACAGAGATCATTCTGTCGTATTTGAGATTGCATCCAAGTTCTGCATTTAGGACTCTTTTGTTGACCATGATGGCTACTCCATTTCTTCTGAGGGATTCCTGCCCTCAGTAGTAGATATAATGGTCATCTGAGTTAAATTCACCCATCCCAGTCCACGTTAGTTCGCTGATTCCTAGAATGTCGATGTTCACACTTGCCATCTCTTGTTTGACCACTTCCAATTTGCCTTGATTCATGGACCTGACATTCCAGGTTCCTATGCAATATTGCTCTTTACAGCACCGGATCTTGCTTCTATCACCAGTCACATCCACAACTGGGTATTGTTTTTGCTTTGGCTCCATCCCTTCATTCTTTCTGGAGTTATTTCTCCACTGATCTCCAGTAGCATATTGGGCACCTAATGACCTGGGGAGTTCCTCTTTTGGTATCCTATCATTTTGCCTTTTCATACTGTTCATGGGGTTCTCAAGGCAAGAATACTGAAGTGGCTTGCCGTTCCCTTCTCCAGTGGACCACATTATTCTACCCAACACTGGTCACACTGGAGATCTTGGGGACTCCCAACTCCAGTCCGGGGGTTCCAGGAGGTCATCACACCTTGACCTGCCTAGGGAAATGGTCCTCGAAAGGTTGTCATGCCTCAGTCTGCTTGGGGATCCGCTAGTCCCAGGAGTCCCAGGAGGTCATCACGCCTCGACCTGCCCAGGGACCCAATTCTTGGGAGGCCAGCATGCCTTGGCCTGCCTGGGGATTCGATCTCTAGGAGGCTGTCATGCCTCAGCCTGCCTGGGGATCTGCACCCTGACCCGGGGACGCCTGGCTCTCAGGTTGCAACAGTACTAGGTAGGATGAGCTTACATCATATCTATTCCCGTCCACAGTGGGCAAACTAGCAATGAGCTACAAACCCCTTAATTCTACCCAGCACTGGTCACGCTGGAGACCCTGGGGATGTCCAAACTCCAGTCTGGGTGTCCCAGGAGGTCATCACGCCTTGACCTGCCTAGGGATCTGGTCCTCAAAAGGTTGTCATGCCTCAACCTGCTCAGGGATCCGCTAGTCCCAGGGGTCCCAGAAGGTCGTCACGCCTCGACCTGCCCAGGGACCCAATTCCCAGGAGGCCATCATGCCTTGGCCTGCCCGTGGATTCAATCTCCTGGAGGCTGTCATGCCTCAACCTGCCTGGGGATCTGTACCCTAACCCGGGGACGCCTGGCTCTCAGGTTGCAACAGTTCTGGGTAGGATAAGCTTCAGAAAGACTCATCCCTAAGGAAGTTCACCCATGGAAACAGAAGGAAGCCTATTTTTGTGGGACTGTGCCCAGTCTCAGCAATAACTTAGGAGCCCAATGAGAACCCCATTGCCTTTCTGTAAAGGTTAAAGGAGGCACTCCAAAAGTTTACCTATCTGGACTTAGACTCTTACGAGGGACAGGTGATTTTAAAGGACAAATTCCTGTCCCAATGTGCATCAGATATCAGAATTAAGTTACAACAGCTACAACAGCAGGACCTCGCTGCCTCTTTAGATGAGATGGTCCAGACAGCCACCAATACCTTTTATAACAGAGAACAGGAGAAGGAGGCCAAGGCCCAGGAGAAGGAGAGAAAGAAAGAGATGAGGCATGCCCCGATGCTGGCCGCCCTCCAGAGAAGCCCTATGGCAAACCCCAAGTCCTTGAAGGACAAGGCACAAGACAAATGCCTGATCTGTAGACAGGCGGGGCATTGGGCCAAAGAGTGTCCAAACCGCGACAAGTCTCCTAGAATGGTTTGCCACAAATGCCATCAACTGGGACATTGGGCGGCACTCTGCCCTTGGGACCCAAGAGCCTCAAGGTCAAGTGCCAAGCCTACCCTCACGATGGTTCAAGAGGACTGAAGCAGCCCGCTCCAGCCAGCCCACCTGTCACAGATAACCATCACGGGGCTGGAGCCAAGGGTGCAACTGGGTGTGACAGGTAGGTCTGAGAATTTCTTGGTTGACACAGGGGCCACCTACTCTGTCTTGATCTCCTACTCCGGAGCCTTCTCCTCCCAAACCTGTACCATTTGGGGTGCTACAGGAAAAGCGACTAATAAAAGATTCACCCGAGCACTTCTTTGTTGCCGGGGTGGACAAATATTTTCCCACCAGTTTCTGGTGGTCCCTGAGTGTCCTACTCCCTTATTGGGAAGAGATATACTCACTAAATGGGGGACCACCCTTGTGATGGAAAGTTTTTCAGCCCCTAGAGCTCTACAGCTCCTGGTTACTACTGAGGAACCCATTACACCTTCAATAGAGAGGGATCAAAAACCATGGGAAGACAAAATTAACCCCCAGGTGTGGGACCAGGGGATTCCTGGACGAGACTACCAAGCTGAACCAGTCATCATTGTCCTCCGAGATCCCACTTGGTTTCCTAACCGGAAACAATACCTCTCAAAAGAGAGGCTCGGGAGGGACTATAGCCTTTAATAAATAAATTCCTTGCTTGTGGGCTATTGGTCCCCACCAGTTTGTCATGTAACACCCCAATGCTCTCAGTAAAAAAAAAAAGACGGAACCTGGCAAATGGTTCAAGATCTCCGGATCATAAATGAAGCTGGAGTCCCTCTCCATCCCACAGTGCCCAATCCCTATGTAATCTTGGGAGAAATCCCACCCAGTGCCAAGTGGTTTACAGTCTTGGATCTCAAAGATGCATTTTTTTGCATACCACTGGCTAAAGAATCCCAATATCTTTTTGCCTTTGAGTGGGAGGCCCCAGGAGAAAAACGCCAACAGATGACTTGAACAGTATTACCTCAGGGGTTCAGAGATAGCCCCCACCTGTTTGGACAGGTTCTTAGCCGGGATCTCCTAGATCTGGACCTGGGACCTAACGGAAAAATATTACAATAAGTAGATGACCTACTAATCTGCTCTCCAGATGAGAAAAGTGCCCAATAACATGCAATTCAGGTTCTAAACTTCTTGGCAGAAAGGAGATATAAAGTCTCCCATGCTAAGGCACAGATGGTCGAGACAAACATCACTTACCTGGGAGTGCAGATTACACACGGGTCCAGGAGGCTGTCCTCTGATCGGGTACTAGGAATCCTCCAGTTCCCTCCCCCACGACTCAAAAACAATTGTGAGCTTTCCTGGGGCTAACTGGATATTGTAGAATCTGGATACCCAACTATGGTCTAATTGCCCAGCCCTTATATGAAAGCTTAAAGGGATGAGATGATTCAATCCCACTGATGTGGGGAACTCCTCAAAAGAAGTCAGAGGCTCCACTAAAACAGGCCTTAACTCAGGCACCTGCCTTGAGGTTTCCAGACCCAGAAAAAGCATTCCAACTGTATGTCCATGAAAGAGAGGGAATAGCTTTGGGAGTGTTAACTCAAAAGTTTGGAATCTGAGCCCCAGCCTGTAGCTTACTTATCCAAAAAGCTCGATCCAACTACCTGAGGCTGGCCCCCCTGCCTTCAAAATCTTGCAGCTATTGCAATCATGATAGAAGATGCTTTAAAACTCTCCTTTGGGGGCAAACTAACTATTTTTACCAGCCACCAAGTAAAACAACTCCTAAATGGGAGAGGCCATTTATAGATGCCTGATCAAAGAATCCTCAGATATCAAGTAATGTTGATGGAAAATCCAAGCCTCCCTATATTCCCTTGTGAGGTTCTTAACCCAGTCACCCTCCTGCCTACCCCCAAGGGCTCTCTCCCCTTTCACTCTTTGTCTAGAAACCTTGGACCACTGGACAAAACCCTGAGAGGGATTGTCAGAAGATCCTCTGACCAATCCTGAGGCAATCTGGTACACTGATGGAAGCAGCTTTGCCTTGGATGGAAAAAGAAGAGTTGGGTATGCAGTAGTCTCCAATTTTGAGACCATAGAGGCTAAGCCTCTGTCACCAGCAGTGAAGGTACCAGGACAAGACACCTGGATTCACTACTCACGAGTCAAGCCATGGAAGAAAACAGAAGAGGACACTCAATACACCTGTCAACCAGCTACAACATGCAGTGCCAGTTTAACAAAGATATAAAACTACACCCGACCACAAAAAAATATCACACACCCTTAGATGGACACCACCATAAGGACTCTGCTGCTTGAGACTAGCAAGAGGGGGAGGCCCAATACCCCTTGCCACCCTAGTTCAGCAGGAAGTAGCCAGAAAGACCTCGACGCCCCTATTCCCAAACAATTGGGCTTCCCATCTCTTGAGGGGGGAATGTTAGGTAGGTAGAATAGGGAAACAGAGTCCAAAATGGCGGTGGCTAAAAAACAAGGAAGGTCAAAGGAAGGTCCAAGGACCAGAGTGAAGACTTCAGGTAGAACAAACAGCACTCCTGGCTAAGCCCAATTTGTATAGGGCAGGCCCAGGTGGAGGCAAAAACATATAAAAGAAGAGCCAAAGCTCTCTCTCTCTCTCTCTCCCGTGTGCATGCGCTCTTTTTCTCTCTCTCTCTCTCTCCTCCACTCTCTTCTCTTCAAGGCTTTGGGTTGGCATGCCCTCACACTTTGAGGATGGATTCGCCTGCTATCTTCTAAATAAAGTAGAGCTGTAACACTGATTTGCCTAAGAGCTATAACAGTTTGTCCAAGACCCGAGAGCTGTGACGCGCCGAGGGCTTTAATGTCCGTCACTCCAAATCTTTGTTGTGACCAGACAAAGAACCGAGGAACAGATACTCGCATGACAAGATCAAATTCCTTGAATCTATTTGTCACTTCCACTGTATAGTCATAAGGGATTTGATTTGGGTCATACCTGAATGGTCTGGTGGTTTTCCCTACTTTCTTCAATTTCAGTCTGAATTTGGCAGTAAGAAGTTCATGATCTGAGCCACAGTCAGCTCCTGGTCTTTTTTTGTTGACTGTATAGAGCTTCTCCATCTTTGGCTGCAAAGAATATAATCAATCTGATTTCGGTGTTGACCATCTGGTGATGTTCATGTGTAGCGTCTTCTCTTGTGTTGTTGGAAGAGGGTGTTTGCTTGACCAGTGTGTTCTCTTGGCAAAACTCTATTAGCCTTTGCCCTGCTTCATTCTGCACTCCAGGGCCAAAATTGCCTGTTACTCCAGATATTTCTTGACTTCCCACTTTTGTATTCCCATACCCTATAATGAAAAGGACATCTTTTTTGGTTGTTAGTTCTAGAAGGTCTAGTATTTCTTCACAGAACCGTTCAACTTCAGCTTCTCCAGCATTACTGGTTGGGGCATAGACTTGGATTACAGATATTGCAGAGAAGGCAATGGCACCCCACTTCTGGTTTGCCTTGGAAAGGAACAGAGATCATTCTGTGGTCTTTACAACCCATATATTATCTCTCCTATTGTGACTTCTTTTGCCTGATAACAGTCCTTTGTTCCTACATTCTTTTGTTCCCCTAAGATCATTAATCACAGAGAACTGTTCAAGGGCAAGCACTGTGGTGGCCAAGCTTAAATCACAAAATGGCTTAGGCCAAAAATGGTTTCTTTGATATCAAAAAGAGCCATGACCAGGTCTCTTTTCCTGAGGCCTCCTATCTTATCTGCTTACAGTCAAGTGCCTGTTTGTATGGTCAGTCACTCAGTCCTGTCTCTTTGCAGCCCAATGGATTGTAGCTGGCCATGCTTCTCTGTCCATGGAATTTTCCAGGCAAGATAATGGAGTGGGTTGCCATTCCCTATTCCAGGGAATCATCCCAACCCAGGGATTAAACCCATATCTCTTGCATCTCCTGCATTGGCAGGCAGATTCTTTACCACTGCACCACCTAGGAAGCTTATAAACATAAACAGATAAAATATAAACATAGATATGTATACACACACACACACCAGCCCCTAAGAAAGTCCTCTGGATATCTCTGCAGAACTCTAGGTCTGGATGCAGTTTGAAAGTTACTACTATAAATCACAAAGATTATGAAATGAACAAAAGTTCTTTAACTTTTTAAGCATTTTAGCAAATCACATAATATGAATATACACAAAAAGAATGAGTGTCATTATCACCTAAAGTAGAGGATGAGTAGTATGTATGCTTAGAGAAATACTGATTTATAATTGTCACACAAATAAATGAACCGAAAGATTACTGTTTACACAAATGACTAGTATTAGCATTTCATTATATTACTTGATTGCATACATTAGGATAGATATCTATGAGAAAATGAGAAATGGCCAAAGGCAGAAATGTTCCACTTCTGAAGAATGAAGATCATTAACATATCCGGACCTGGACATTCCTAATTATCAGTAGCAGATAGGCTTAAGTTCAAGGTCTTGAAGTAACACTCTTACTCTTCCCTGCTAGATCTAAGAATACACTTTGGTAGAATATCACTGTGGCATGAATTAAGTCTTGGTGTGCTTATCAACTGTCTCACTCCCTGTGGGGCCAAAGTACTTTATTTAACTATGTTGAGGTAAGTTTTCAAGCACTAACTTGAGCTTGTAAATGGCTGATAAAATTTCTATATTATTCAAGATGACTTGACTGAAAGTAAGAAAATACCCAAATCAAAGTAACTGTTAAAAAATAAAGATATAATGAAAAACCTAGAATATGAGAGTTTTAATATTTATCATGATGAGAAGTGTGTAGCTCCACTTATCTTGTAGCTCCAAGTCTTTTCATTCACCCCCTACCTTCAGCCAGGATTGTTGCTCAAATCGGAAGCAATATGGTTTCATATCTCTAGAAAGTTATCAATCCTCATGAAGGAAAGAATAAGAAGTCTAAGACCCTTGTGTGCATGCTAAGTTGCTTCAGCATGTCCTACTCTGTGTGACCCTATGGATTGTAGCCCACCTCTGTAGGCTTCTCTGTCCATGGGGTTCTCCCCTGGAGTGGGTTGCCATGTCCTTTTCCAGGGGATCTTCTTAACCCAGTGATCAAACCTGTGTCTGTTACATCTCCTGCATTGGCAGGCAGGATTTTTTAACCACTAACGCCACCTGGGAAGCCTACAGTAGGAGTCTAGCACTGTTTAAACTATCCTTCTCTTATGACCTCCATACTCTGCCTTCAGAAGTAGGCATTAGAACCTTTCTGGATATAAATTTCCAGAATAAGACTGGTTTTTGTTACATCCTCATCCTCACCTTAATTCTCCTGAGCTCTTTTCTCTTTCTGTGGCTTACTAAGTTGTTATAAGTTTTCCATCCCCTCTGTAATTTCCAGAATGCTATTATTTCTCCTTTCACTGACCTCTTTCTTATTGATCTAAGCCCTTTATTTATTTTGTGTTACTGTTTCCTATTTTGTATGGAGTTCTGAAAAGGAGGAGAGAAAAACATGTGTGGGGTCACTATGCTAAATTTACCTGCAGGTAAAAGTTATTTTGTATTATATAAGTCAAAACAGCACAGAAATTTATAGGTATAATACCTGTAACAAAAAACAGCAAATAAATGCTATTATTATTCTAACTTGCTTAGACTTCACTGCTATCAACTTTGACAGTAGTGCTTCTGATGTTTGTTGAGAACAAGCAGTGATTTATGTTAGGCTACTAGGGTAAAATAAGTTATTGTTCATTAACTTGCAAAACTAAAGGATAAGACAGGCTGACAAAACAATTTCGTCCTGATAAATTGTTGTGTACTTATTTGCAAGGCTGGCATAAATAATCCTACTTCTTCAAGGTGCAAACAACAGATAGCAGGAGACCATTAGATGTCAAGCCAGCAAAGGACCGATGGAGCAGTACAGCATCCTCAGGTTTATTGCTTGAGGATCATTAATTTATGTTTTCTAGTGTGTGGATTGATTTCTAAGAAAAGTCAAAAGCCTATTTATAATTATTTCCAATGATAAAATAGTCACTGATGATAATAACAGGTCTAGTTATCTTTGTGCTATAATTGGGGGGGGAGCCCTAATTTCATAAAATTAACATGTTTTTCTCTGAATTATAACGTAAAAGGCTGTGATCATTCTAAGAAGATATTTGTTCTGTCATCACTATTTTTTTTTGGTTGACCCTAATTTTTTAAATGGATTATATTAGATGGCAAACATATCATTCATTACTGAGCCCAACTTTTTAGAATTTTTAGTTAAGTAATTATTTCTGCCATATTCAGAAAGGAGTACTTGTATGCAGTAAGACATTAAAATATTCAAATGTAAGAATACTGTAATTGTGGTTGAGTGTGCTAATGGAAACTAAGAATTAGTGATTTCCCCATATGTTAATAAGCTGTCTGTGACAGAGTAATATGGGGACATGAATGTAATCATTAATTAGAAAATAAATATAGAATCTATTGCAGATTCAATTCAAAGAAACCTTGATTCAAAACTGAATAAAAAAATTTTCTTAGTTTAATTTTGTTGTAAAATAATTCAATCACACTGAACAGGTTATTGATGAACACATTTTAGAGAAAAATACAATTTCCATTTTATTTCTCAATCATTTGCTACAAAAAAGAAATATCTGGGTAAATATCAAATACAGAGCATTGGATGTTTTACCCACTGAGTTTCGTATTGAGATTTATGGGCTGTGTCTGGGTTCTGTTGGAGGGCTGAACTCTATGCGAGTAGTCTGCTCTATGATTAACTCTTCATACTGTGCTCTACATAGCCTAATTTTTCCCCACAATTTCCAAGTGTCCCCTGATGGGTTCTACTCAAGTCATGTAACCATTCTTTGTTCTTTCAGCAGTTGGTGTCTTCTTCTCTGCTAAACACAGTAAATTCAGGTTGTTTCAAAGTTCAACCAATAATAGGCCCTAAAAAAATGATTGAAGATGTCCAACAATGACTACCTAATTTAGACACTTTCCATATAAGTGAAATTGCTTTCTTCATAAGGCACTATTACTTAGTGCTTTAATGTTTTCAAAATCCTAACTGCAGATTAATACTGAAAGAAAAAGTACAATATCAGAAGCAAGTTATGATTATGTAATTTTTGTTGTTGTTTAGTTGCTCAGTCATATCCAACTTTTTGTAACCCCATGGACTGCAGCATACCAGGCTTCCCTGTCCTTCATCATCTCATGGAGCTTGCTAAAACTCATGTCCATTGAGTTAATGATACCATCCAACCATTTTTTCTCCTTCTTCTCCTGCCTACAATCTTTCTCAGCATCGGGGTCTTTAATGTGTCAGCTTTTCTCATCAGGTGGCCAAAGTATTGGAGCTTCAGCTTCAGCATCAGTCCTTCCAATGAATATTCAGGATTGATTTCCTTTAGGATTGACTGGTTTGACCTCCTTGCAGTCCAAGAGACTCTCAAGAGTCTTCTCCAACACCACAGTTCAAAAGCATCAATCCTTTGGCACTCAGTCTTTAGATAATTTTAATGGACTAAAACTACTTTTTGTTCAACTAACAATCCATTTTGTGACTTTTAGGAAATTATTTCCTGAATCCAGATCTTGAATTACCCCTATAAAATCACCTGAAAAAAATTTTTTTAAGAAATTGTATGGGATTTTATCAGTTTTTGTCTGATAAATTCACAAAGAAAAGTTGGGTTTTATTAGGTTTATTGGATATCTAATCAGATTTCATTTACTTTGCCAGTTCTAGGTAAATGTTAAATTCTGTATTTACATTAATCCAAAGGAACACGTGTGATTCGTTATTAAAAAAAACATGAATACACAAGAAAAATAAGGACATTTCTAGAGACACATAACAAAAGAATGTACTCTCACAATCTAACAAATCATTAGCTAAAACAATTCAGACTCCTCATATTCATAAAATGTGAATTATTTGTTCTCTTATTCATTTCAAAGCTTTTTTCTTTGAAGAGAGAGTTAATTTTATTTTTCAATGTACATTCATCATTAAGTCCTTCTTTCAGTTTAAATATATTTATATATGAATATAACAAGGAGGTTTAGTGCTGAAAAATCATTTGAGGGAAAAGCAAGATGAAATCTGTTCATTACTAACCATTTGTCAAAACTGTTTATGTTTAATTTCCTAAGAATAGATCAACTTTTTAACATGACATAAATCTGCAGTAAAAATTACAGTACTTTACATTGCTTACTGATTTTTAAAGGGAAAATAATGCTTATAAATCATATGCTTAGGTTATAAAAATTTTGGTAGAACAAAGTGTGCTTTTAAATTCTGATTTCCTACCCAAATTTAAAACACAGATCCCTCTCAAACTCTGATTATTATATTTCATTTGCTCCTTTTCCAAAATATAATCCCCAATCTTATTGGTAGTATGATTGAAGAGACTCACATAGACTCTACTAACATAATGAATATCTATTGACCTGCTATTGTATTCAGAGTATTGGAATTGACTAAAGAATGGAGGTAGTGAGGAAACCAAATTTAACACAACATTATCATTGGCCTCTATTTTCATATGGTGAAAGAAATAGGATTTTTGAAATTTAAAATTTTATTAAATTTGGTGTAAAAACAAACATCTTTAAGTGCTCCTTTTATGGATAAAAACATTCCTTTTATAGTAGTAAAGAAAAAACCTCTTAATTATGTACTTTTGAATTTATACATATACAGATATTATTTCTTGGAAAATGAAGCCTAAACTGTTTACATTGTTTGCTAGTAGGCTGAGAAATACCTGCTTTTTATTAGCTTTCACCTTTGTTCTATTTGACTATATTTTTTTTTTGACATGTACTGCTTCCTAAATATGCTTTACTTAGAAATAATTTACTTATAGTGAAACACAATCAAGTAAAATGTGTGGCTGGAGCTGAATTTTGACAAATAGCGTACAACTTTGTAAACACTACCTCATTCCTCATTCAAGGGATTACTAATTTAATTTCCAACACTATAGATTTTTTTGCCTCTTTTAGAACTTCATATGAGTAGAATGGGCTTCCCTGGTAGTTCAGCTGGTAAGAATCCACCTGCAATGCAGGAGACCCCAGTTTGATTCCTGGGTTGGGAAGATCTCCTCGAAAGGGATAGGCTAATCATGCCAGTATTCTTGGGCTACTCTGGTGGCTCAGATGGTAAAGAATCCACCTGCAATGCAGGAGATCTGAGTTCAACCCCTGGGTTGGGAATATCTCCTGGATAAGGGTAGGACAACCCATTCCAGTATTCTTGCCTGGAGAATCCACATGGACAGAGGAGCCTGGCAGGCTACAGGCCATGGACTCACAATGAGTTGGACACGACTAAGCAATTAAGGAGACCAGTCCTGGATGTTCATTGGAAGGACTGATGCTGAGGCTGAAACTCCAATACTTTGGCCACCTCATGCGAAGAGCTGACTCATTGGAAAAGACCGTGATGCTGGGAGGGATTGTGGGCAGAGGGAGAAGGGGAAAACAGAGGATGAGATGGCTGGATGGCATCACCGACTTGATGCACATGAGTTTGGGTGAACTCCAGGAGTTGGTGATGGACAGGGAGGCCTGGCGAGCTGCGATTCATGGGGTCTCAGAGTAGGATATGACTGAGCCACTGAACTGAACTGAACTGAAGCAATTGGGCACACACATGCATAAATAGAATATGATATGTACTTTATTGTTTTTATCTTCATTCACTCTGAATAATGGTTTTGGAGATTCATCAATTTTGTTGCATGTAACAGTAGTGTATCTTTTTAATGCTAAATTGGATTCCATTGAATAAATATATCACAATTGGTTCATTCATTTACTTGTTGATAAGTAGTATGATACTTATGAACAAATTTATATAAGCATGTATAGGTTTTTGTGCAGTCATGTTTTCATTTCTCAGTGAAATACATAAAAGGATGATTGTATGATAAGTGTATTTTAATATCCTATGACATTGGAAAACTACTTTTCAGAGCAACCATATCACTTTTCATTTCCATCAGAAATGCATAAAATTCCCATTTGCTCCATATCTTCACTAATCCTTGGTATAGTCACTATTTTTTTTTAATTTCTTAAAAGTTATTTTTAATTTGAGTATAATTGCTTTAAAATATTATGTTGGTTTCTGCCATACTACATGAATCAGCCATAGTATACATACGTCCCCTCCCTCTTGATCATCCCCTCCCTCTTGATCGCCCCTCCCCTCCACCCCCCATTCCACCCCTCTAGGCTGTGACAGAGCACCAGACTGAGCTCTCTGTGTTATACAGCAGTGTCCCACTAGCTATCTATTGTATCCATGTTCACTCTTTTTAATGTTAGCTTACAATTGGGTGTGTAGTAATATTTATTATGCTGTTTTATTTTTCATATTCCTGATGACTAAATATCTTGAGCATTGTTTTTTGCCCATTTTAGACATCTAATTATTGTGTTACAAGAGGTTTTTTATATATTTTAATAATAAGCCCTTTACATTATCAGGTAGTGTAAGTATATTCTGCCATTATTTGCCTTGCTTTTGGATTTTTCAGTGTTGCTTTTGAAGAGGATTTTTTAATGAAGTCCAATTTATAGCTTTCTGTTTGGTTTTTTTTTTTTTTTTTTGGTCCTAAGAAATCTTGGCTTACACCTAGTTCACAGTGACCATGATTTCTTTGTAAAACTAGTTTTCCTCTAGAATATCATAGTTTGGGGTTTTTGTTTAAGCCTATGATACATTCTAAGTTTATTTTTCATATTTTATTTGGTAGGGAGTTGAAGTTTATTTATTTTTCTATAAACATACCCCAGTTGTTCTCACAAAATGCTTAGAAAACTCAGCCTTGCCAAATTACCTTGGCACCTTTATTAAATTAATTGATCATTTATATGGGGTTTTTTTTTGCTTTATTCAGATTCTGTTGTTATACTGATTTTTATGTCTAGACTTATGCTGATTAGAGATGCTATTTAATTTTGTATCATTACAGTATGTCTTCAAGTAAAATAGAATAAGCTCTCCAATTGAAGTCCTACTATAAAGCATACACAAAAGTTGCCTCAAAATGGATGATAGATTTTAATTTGTCAGCTAAAACTATATAAAACTCTTAGAATAAAGCAGAAATAACTCTTTATAAGCTTAAGTAAGGCAAATGATTTTTTTAGATATGATACCAGAAACAAAAGAAATTTTTTTAAAGATTTGAAAAAACTAAATTGGACTTCATCAAAATTGCATACTTTTGTGCTTCAAAAGACACTATAACAATGAAAAGAAATTAAACCTACAGATTAGAAGAAAATATTTGCAAATATTATTTACTAAAGAACTCATATTTAGAATATAAAAACAACTATTATAATCCAACAACAAAAAATAAATAAATAAGAAATAGAGCCACCCAAGTATATTTGACAAAAGAGCAAAGGCAAAGGCAATCCAATGGAAAAAAATGATCCTAAAATCCTGGACATGCATATAACCAAAAAAAAAAAAGGAGTCTTGAGCTGACATTATACCATTCATCCAAATGAATTAATTGAATCATAAAAGAAAATGCAGACTATAAAATTTCTGGAAGTTAATATAGAAGAAAATATAGGTTATTTTGGCGTCGCCATTGAGTTTTATATACAACATCAAAAGTATAATAATCCATGAAAGAAAAATTTGATAAGTTGAACCTCATTAAAATTAAAAATTTCTGCTCTTCTAAAGAACCTCTTACAATAATGTAAAGATAGGCAATAGACTGAAAAAGAAATTTTACAAAATACTAATCTGATAATGGACTTGTAACCAAATTATGCAAAGAGCTGTTAGAACTCAACCCAATTAAAAATAGGACAGAAGATTTGAACAGATACCTCACCAAAGATGTGCAATATTATATGTTATCAGGGACATGCAAATTAAAACAGCAGTGAAATATTGTTACATACCTATTAGAATGGATAAGGTCTAAAATATTTATAATGCCAAATGCTACCATGTATATGAAGCAATAGGAACTCTCATTTATGCTGGTGAGAATGTAAAATAGTACAGCCTCTTTGGAAGACACTTGGTACTTTATTACAAAAATAAAAATAGTCTTACATACAACCCAGCAATCATGTGTCTAAAGATTTCACCACCAAATTTAAAAATTAGGCCTACACAAAAATCTGTATATGAGTGCTTACACTACCTATAGTCATAATTGCCAAAATTTGGAGCAACAAAAATGTCCTTAAGCAGGTGAGTGAAGTGAATATCATTCAGTCCTGTCCAACTCTTTTTGACCCCATGGACTGGAGCCTGCCAGGCTCCTCTGTCCATGGACTTCTCCAGGCCAGAATACTGGAATGGGTAGCTGGGGATCTTCCCAACCCAGGGATCAAACCCAGGTCTCCCACATTGCAGACAGATTCTTTGCCGTCTGAGCCACTGCTGCTGCCGCTGCTAAGTCACTTCAGTCGTGTCCTATTCTGTGCGACCCCATAGACGGCAGCCCACCAGACTTCCCCGTCCCTGGGATTCTCCAAGCAAGAAGACTGGAGTGGGTTGCCATTTCCTTCTCCAATGCATGAAAGTGAAAAGTGAAAGTGAAATCGCTCAGTGGTCTCCGGACTCTTAGCGACCCCATGGACCGCAGCCTCCCAGGCTCTTCCATCCATGGGATTTTCCAGGCAAGAGTACTGGAGTGGGGTGCCATTGCCTTCTCCCTGAGCCACCGCAGAAGCCTTTAAATAGGTGAATGTATTCCCTGGTGGCTCAGATGGTAAAGCGTCTTCCTACAACATGGGAGACCCGGGTTCGATCCCTGAGTTGGAAAGATGCCCTAGAGAAGGAAATGGCAACCCACTCCAGTGTTCTTGCCTGGAGAATCCCATGGATGGAGGAGCCTGGTGGGCTACAGTCCATGGGGTCCCAGAGTCGGACACGACTGAGCGATTTCACTTTCACTTTCACTATAAACAAATGCGGTATCTATTCCATAGAATATTATACATCAATAAAAAGAGATGAGTTGTCAAGCCACAAAAAGACATGGAGAAAATTTAAATGCATATTGAAAAGTGAAAGAAGCAAGTCTAGAAAGGCTACATACCATATAATTCCAACTACGTAACATTCTGGAAAAGGCAAAACTATAGAGACAATAATAAGGTAAATGGTTGCCAAGGGTTTGGGAGGTGGGGGCAGGATGCATACATTGGAGCACAAGGGATTTTTAAGGCAGTGAAACTATTCTGTATGATGCTGTATCAGTATATGCATGACATTATGCATTTTATAACTCCAAGTACTTTTATAACACAGAGTGAATGCAAACTATGGGCTTTTATTAATAACAATGTATCAATTGTAACAAATGTACCATACCAATGTGAGATGCGAATAATAGAGAAAACTATGAGTAGGTGGGAAAATGAATATTTGAGAACTTCTTGTACTTTCTGTTCAGTTTTTCTGTAAACCTAAATATGTTTTTACAGTAAAATCTATTAATTTAAGAAAAATGATAAAACTTTTATTAAAGAGGCAAAGGTTTTGAAAAGAAATTTCTCCAAAGGAGATTTACAAATGGCTAACAGGCACATGAAAATATGATTGAAAGAATTACTAGGGAAATACTAATTAGACCACAGCACAGTGTGATGCTGCCTGACAACAAATGAGGATGACTGTAATAAAGATGGACAATAACAACTATTGGCAAGGATGTGTAGAAATTAGACCCCTCATTGCTGGTGGGAAAATAAAATGATATGGGCACTTTGGAAAACAGTTTAGCAGTTCCTCAAAATGTTAGAGTCCTTATCATGTCTAGTTTCTAAACATATAGCCAAGAAAAATCAAAACATATGTCCACATAAGAACATGTACATGGATATTCATAGTTCCTTTATTCTTAATAGACAAAAACTAGAAACAATGCAAATTGCCCATCAACTGATAAACAGAGCTCAGCACAGAGGTAATAGGCAAAACCTTCTCTCTCCCAGGCTTTCCCTGAAAGGCTTTCATCTGAATACTTTTAAAGCTGCTGCCTGAGGATTTTAATTTAGCACAGATATAGGAGCTGACTACAGTCCTTCCCAGAGACCAGGAAAGCTGGCAAGCACATTCTCCATGTGCTCTGTCCGTCCAGCTCCAAGTGATCAGTATTTACCTAGAAGGAGCTTGTACCCATGTCTGATACCTCAGCTTTTGCCCCTATTAGTGGAGGGATAGGGCCCCCAGATCACTTGCCTGTGGTCAATGAGCTTTGATTCACAAGTCTCATTAGACTGCAGCAAAAAAAAGAGGCAGTTACTACAAGGCACAGGCCATATCCCCTTTGTAGCTATATACCTGAGCCCAACAGAAAGGAGGTAGGGAAAACACTCATCTCCCAGTTTCTCCCTGATAAGGGCTTAACTGCATACTCTCCCTGCTTGAATCCAGCTTCTAATCAGCCTGCATCTGTATGCTGACTGTGATCCTCTCAATTGGGACACACTGGTCTTGCAAGCCATCAACTATTGGGAGCTATTAAAGACAAATAAAACAGCTTGGAAAATCACAACAGTTTGAGACAACCAGGAGCTCAGGCCAGGTTGATTCATGAGGTTCGTCTAGGAAAGACCTTCTGTCATTATGGAGAGATGGCTATTTTGTCTAGTGAGCAGACACAAACACAGTCAAGAGAAATGAAGAAACAGAAGAATATATTTCAAAAAAGATATAAATACCCACAAACAGATCTTAAAGAAGTAGAGATAAGAGACTTACTTAATAGAGAATTAAAAATAACAGTAAAAGAGGATGCACATTGAGATAAGTATGTACAAAGTAAAAATTTCAACAAAGAGATGGGAAGTAGAAAAATTACAAAACAAAAATAACAGAGTTGGAGACTATAGTAAAGCTTTATTAAGCAGTTCAATAGAGGGTTTCAACAGCAGTCTAAATTACACAGGGGACAGGATCTTGCAAACAGGGTAGAGAAATTCATCCAATTAGAGAAGAAAATAAAAAGAATGAAAAAGAGTAGACATCTTAAGGGACTTATGAGATAACATGAAATGGACCAATATACACATTATAGGGGTCCCAGGGAAAAAGAGATAAAGAAAGGGCCAGAAAGTTATTCAAAGAAATAAGGACTGAAAACTTTGGTGTATCAAGAGTACAGAAGTTAAACTGGAAAGAGAGGAGAGCACAATGAACAGGATCCAACCTCAGATGGAGAAAGCACAGGTAGAAATGTGAGATCTCTTCTCTGAGGGCTATATATGGGTGAAGGAGGTCCAACCAGTCCATCCTAAAGGATATCAGTCCTGAATATTCATTGGAAAGACTGTTGCTGAAGGTGAAACTCCAAAACTTTGGCCACCTGATGCGAAGAACTGACATTTGAAAAGACCCTGATGCTGGGAAAGATTGAAGGTGGGAGGAGAAGGGGACGACAGAGGATGAGATGGTTGGATGGCTTCACTGACGGGGTGGACATGAGTTTGAGTAGGCTCTGGGAGTTGGTGATGGACAAGGAGGCCTGGCGTATTGCAGTCCATGGCGCTGCAAAGAGTTGGACACAACTGAGTGACTGAACTGAACTGAAAGGACTCTGTCAGATAATCTTCAAAGGGAAGTATCCAATACTAACCATGGTCTCACTGGAAACATACATTAGAGATACAGGTGGATTCCTGTAAACATAACCCTTAAACTAGAACCTCCTTTACAGAAATGGTAAGTTTTCAGGGGTAAGTTTATGAAGGCACGTGTGTTTTAAGTTGTCCATCTCTCTCCCCACTGGAATACCTAGTGTGTGTGTGTGTGTGTGTGTGTGTGTGTGTTCGTTGCTTAGTCGTGTCCAATTCTTTGTGAGCCCATGGACTGTAGCCCACCAGGATCCTTTGTCCATGAAGTGGGTTGCCATGCCCTTCTCCCAGGGATCTTCCCAACCCAGAGATTGAACCCAGGTTTCTGCACTGCAGCCACATTCTTTACTGTTTGAGCCCCCAGGGAGGCCCTCTAAACTCACTTAACATCACTCTCTTGACCATTGCTTACAAAGACCTTTGAAATGAAAAGTCAAAATTGGAAAATGCCTTACAATGGATATAAAATGGCAAATAAAAATTTTACCCTAAAGATTAGAGAGTTTACCTAAAATTTGCAGCCTGTATTTCTAAACCTAATCCTTAACAAAATAATTATCATGTCTATAATAATAATATTGTAATTGGCAAATTTCGTCCCATTCAGAAGTAGATCTGAAAATATGTTTTCTATACCTGTTTCTCATTTGTATAGATTTAAAATAACATACAAATACAAAGCTCTCATATATAAAATTTCTAATTTTAACTGAATCATATCCTTTTCTTCTAAAATCTTTAAACTCAACCCTAAAGCTAGATACAAGCAAAATATCTTACCAATGTAAAACTTAAGTGCTTAAAACTCCAAGTTCAACCCTCCAGGCCTCTAGTGTTATAAAGTCTGTAATTTATGCTGAATGTCAGAATCATTGTAATAAGAAACAGTTAGACATAGTGCCACTGTTACATGTCATATCTGTGAGTATCAAAAATATCTTCAATATTAAAGTTATAATTATAGGGGCAATTGATGACATGTTATAGTCAATACTTTAACCTGAAGAGTTCACCATCATTAGTCTTTACTCACTGGCTAAGAAAATGACTCCATCTCATAGCTTAAAGTCAAAATGGATTTGCAATCTTTGTTCAAGCTCTAAGCCTTTCTGTGCAAAGTCATCGACTGAGCCTTATTTTCATGATGAGTTTAGCATGAAAGAAGAAGCATACTCTCACTGACTTTAAAAAAAAAATTTAACAGGAATTATTGATTTTTAAAGCACCCCTTTTATATTACAATTTATTCAGCTCAAACATTAATATTTAATGAAGCCATTTTCTAATATAAAATCAGGTCTAATAATTTAATTAAGCAAACATAGCATGTATTGGGCATACTGTATTTTCTCCAAAGAAAATGCTGATTTTCAATCTCGTCCTTGAGGAAAAAGATAGTTCTGCTTTTAGGTCTTTTGCCACATTGTATCTTTACCATATAATTAAAATGTTTGCATTTGTTAGTAGGTAAACTACCTACTTGATTGTAGTTTACCACCTTCCTGTGATGAGATGAAAACTGAAATAATGCATTCAAGAACTAGTGAAAATTTGAAATGGTCCATACAGAACTTTGAAATGGGAGTCAATTAGGAATAAAACAAAGGATTTAAAATTAGAGAATGAATTACAAAAGCTAGAACTTCTGCATTTGTAGCAGAGTCAATTAATAAGTCAATGGGATTCTTTTTTCCCCTAAAAATGATGCTTAATGGCACAATAGCATGATAAAAACAAAAGTATAGGTACAAAGGATATTTATGAAGATGGATAAATAGTACTTGATGATCCACTGGAGTAGGCATCAAGGCTAAGATGACTCTAGACTTTCTGGTTTGGAAAACTAGTGAATAGTAAACTCTTCCTTAACATAGAAAGTTCAAGACAGGATGAAAATGTGCTAAGATGGAGAATGAATTCACCTTTAGTCCCTTAAGGTCAAATTACTTGAGACATATCAGGTGGAAAGTCTATGAAATGCAGGCATTCAACATCAAAATAAAATTTATTCACATTTGGCTTCTAATTCAAATAAGTAAATTGGACCTTGGCAAAGAACCTTGATTTCCTCAGGAATCAAATGCTTCACCTAGACAAGGAAGAATAAAATAAAATTGTTCTATAATACTGTTATGACACATTCTCAAGAGAATGCTGTTGACAGTTGTGTATCATACAGTCTGAAGCAGTTCCCATAATACCATTAAATATACAGAGTCTGACAGAGAATCACAACCCTGTTTCCTATCTAATGCCCAAATGTGATTTATGGAACTATCTCCTTCAACTGTATTCAACAATGGAGATTATTAACACTTACTATATTTTTATTTTTCCAGTGGAAATGATGAACACATATGAAGAAGACATATGTTTTCCTATTGACCAACATAGTTATTCTTCACTGTTTTGTAACATATGTCTTCTATATGAATAGGTTGCAATATAATTATGTAGTAAAAAAATTTATAGCATTGGCACAAATTATACTAATTATTATAATACTGATATACCAAATTAAATCCAAATTTTAGGCTTTGGGTCTCATAATTTTACTTGAAAGTGTTAGAAAATAGCAAAACTATCTTTAATGCCACTCTTTTGCAGAAAGATATAAAGTAAAAACTGAAAATCTAGCTCTCCAAAAGTGACCACAGCTAACAATTCTTGTGATTATTTCAGTTCTCACAAACAAGTTCAGTAGGGTGAAGGAAATTGATCCTGGGTAGAATAATGAATATATGAGAAGTAAAAAGTAAATGCAAGAACAGCTACCAATTGGTCAAAGCAACAAAGTTAACAAATCACTGTGGTGTTTGGTAAAATATGTAAAAATATAAAAATAGAGGAGAAGGAAACAGAGGATTTAAAAAGTATTAAATATTGCATCAAATTATTGACATTGTACTGGACCTGGTCTAATAAAAAGTACATAATAATAAGTTATGAATAGCTTTTTAAAAATTAACTCTTTTATTGAAGTATAGTTGATTTAAAACATTAGTTTTATGTGTACAATATGAAAGTAAAAGTGAAAGTTGCTCAGTCATGTTCTACTCTCTATGACACCTTGAGATTCTCAAGGCCAGAATACTGAAGTGGGTAGCTGTTCCCTTTTCCAAGGGATCTTCTCAGCTCAGGGATAGAACCCAGGTCTCCTGCATTGCAAGTGCATTCTTTACCAACTGAGCCACTACAGGAGCCCATGTACAATTTAATGATTCAATGTTTTTATAAATTATGCTCCATTTAACATTATTACAAAACAATGATTATATTTCCCTGGGCTATACACTATATCCTTGTTGCTTATCTATTTTTTACATAGTAGTTTGCATTTCTTAATTCTCTACCCTTTTATTGCCCCTCCCCACTTTCCTCTCACCATTAGTAACCACTAATTTGTTCTCAAAATCTATGAGTCTGGTTTTGTTTCAGACTGGTGGTGCAGAGGTTAAAGAGTCTGCCTGCAATGTGGGAGACCTGGCTTCGCTCCCTGGGTCGGGAAGATCCCCTGGAGAAGAAAATGGCAACCCACTCCAGTATTTTTGCCTGGAGAATCCTGTGGACCAAGCAGCTTGGTGGGCTACAGTCCATGGGTCACAAAGAGTCAGACACGACTGAGCAACTTCACTTTCATGTATGATTTATTTGTTTAGATTCTACATATATAAGTTATAACATAGTATTTGTGTTTCTCTGTCTGACTTATTTCACTAAGCATAATACTCTCTGCTGCTGCTGCTGCTGCTAAGCCGCTTCAGTCGCGTCCGACTCCCTGCAGCCCCATAGACGACAGCCCACCAGGCTCCCCCGTCCCTGGGATTCTCCAGGCAAGAACACTGGAGTGGGTTGCCATTTCCTCCTCCAGTGCATGAAAGTGAAAAGTAAAAGTGAAGTCGCTCTGTCATGTCTGACTCTTCGCGACCCCCTGGACCGCAGCCTACCAGGCTCCTTCGTCCATGGGATTTTCAAGGCAAGAGTACTGGAGTGGGGTGCCATTGCCTTCTACATCCAATTTGTTATGAACGGTGGAATCGCATATTTAATGGCTGAGTAGTATTCCATTGTGTGTGTGTGTGTGTGTGCACGCGCATGCACGTGCATGTGTATTTATATATCACACATTCTCTTAAACCATTAATCTGTTGATGGACACAGGTTGTTTCCACAGCTTGGCTATTGTACATAATGCTGCTGTGAATATTAAGATGTATTTATCATTCCAAATTAGAGTTTTCATCTTTTCTAGATGTGTGCCCATGAATAGGATTGCTGGATCATATGGTAGCTTTTTAAAGGAACCTCCATAGTGTTTTCCATGGTGGCTGTACCAATTTATATCCCTATGAACAGTGTAGAAAGGTTTCTATCCACACTATTTCCAGCATTTATTATTTGTAGAGTTTTTGACTATGGCCATTCTGATAGATGTGAGGTGATACCTAATTGTGGTTTTGATTTGCATTTCTTGGCAATGGCATCCCACTCCAGTACTTTGGCCTAGAAAATCCCATGGGTGGAGGAGCCTGGTAGGCTGCAGTCCATGGGGTCATGAAGAGTCGGACACCACTGAGCGACTTCACTTTCACTTTTCACTTTCATGCATTGGAGAAGGAAATGGCAACCCACTCCAGTGTTCTTGCCTGGAGAATCCCAGGGACGGGGGAGCCTGGTGGGCTGCCATCTCTGGGGTCACACAGAGTCGAACACAACTGAAGTGACTTGGTAGCAACAGCAATGGCCTATTGGCGATCTATGTGTCTTTGGGGAAATGTCTGTTTAGATCTTCTGCTCATTTTTGATTGGGTTTTTTTTTTTTTAAGTATTAAGTTGTGTGAGCTGTTTATATATTTTGGATATTAACTTATAGGTTTTATCATTTGCAAATATTTTCTCTCGGTAGGTGTCTTTTCATTTTATTAATGTTTCTTCTGCTGTGGAAAAGTTTTTAAATTTAATTGTGTGTTCAGTCACTCAGTCATATCTTCCTCTTTATGGCCCTTTGGACTGTACCCCACCAGGCTCTTCTGTTCATGGGATTTTTCAGGAAAGAACACTGGAGCTGACTGCCATTTCCTACACCAGGAGATCTTCCTAACCTAGGGATCAAAGCCATATCTCTTGCGAGCCTTCTGCATTTATCACTAGCATGACCTGGGAAGCCCTAAGTTTAATTGGAACTCATTTATTTATTTTTACTTTTATTTCTTTTGACTTAGGAGACAGATCTGAAAAAATATTGCTGTGATTTATGTCAAAGGGTGTTGTGACTATGTTTTCCTCTAGGATTGCTTTGTGTAGTGTGGACATCTTAATATTTATTATTCTGGTTACAGAACATGGTGTATCTTTCCATTTCTTTGTATCATTTTTAAATTCTTTTATCAATATTGTAAAGTTTTCAAAGTATAGGTTTTTCACTTACCTCCTTGATTAAGTTTATTTCTAGGTATTTTTGGTATCCCTTGTAATATCATAAATAACCAGTAAAAGAATGATAATCAAATTTATATCAATTCAGATAAAAAAAGATATGCTGAAATAATAAAAAAATGCAATTAATTTTAAAAAAACTATGAGAGGAGAAATAAAAGGGCAAATAAAAAATGCCAATCCCAAAAAGAGAATGAAAAGAGCAAGATTTTATTCTCCAAACAGGTAGACATACATGCTATGTAAACATGTTATGCGATCGAAAACAAAGTTGCTATTGCTGTATCCATATTATGTATTATATTTAATTTATATTAATGTATAATAGTAACATAGCAGAAAAGAACTTAAAGTTAAGAGTAACAGGAGAGATAAAGTGAGACATTTCAGATAGGTAAGTAACAGGAATAAATAAATAACAACAAATTTATATAAGTTTAATAACATAGCTTTAAAATAATATAAACCAAAACATAACAGAAATATAATGAGAGAATGAAAAATCTACAATGTGAGTTGGAGATTTTAAAACACTTCTTTCAGTAATTTATGGAGAAAAAAGAGTCACTGCACATTGAAACAACATGATTAACCAATTTGACCTGATAGAGATTACCTAACACTACATCCAATAAATGTAGAAAAATATTTTTTTTTCAGGTGAACATGGAATATCTATCAAGTGTTCTGGACTATGAATCATGTCTCAGCACATTTCAAAGATTTAAAATAGAGCAGCATGTGGTCTCTGCATTCTGTAAAATTAAATTGGATCTCAGTAAGGAAAAGGTAGGTAGAAAATGTCCAAATTTGTGAAAATGAATCAGAATTCTCTGGATAAAAATAAAATTTTAACTCATTCACAAGGGAAACTAAAAAATATTTTTAATTCACCTGTAATGAAAATGTAGCAGATCAATATGTTGATGCAGCCAAAGCAATACAAATTTGGAAACTCCCATTCGTTAGTACTGGAATCCATAGATGCACTTCAAGAAAAGAATGTGACAGTGACATGCTTTCAGGCAGCATTGTAAGAGAAGCTTGGAGGCCAAGCATCTTGAGGAAAATAAAACAAAACCTCAAGTTCTCTAGGAAGGCAGATTTCTATCACTTCCTGTTTGTTCCATGGTAAAGGCTATTTTCTGGTACTTGACTGAGCTTTCTAGGACCTCACATTCCCAACAGAATATTTACTTTGTCATCTGTTGAGTTCCATTGCTCAGTCACATCAACTCTTTGCAATTTCATGGGCTGCGGCATGCCAGGCTTCCTTCTCCATCATCAACTCCCCTTGCTTGCTCAAACTCATGTCCATTGAGTCGGCAATGTCATCCAGCCGTTTCATCTTCTGTCATCCCCTTCTCTTTCCACCTTCAATCTTTCCCAGCATCAGGGTCTTGTCCAATGAGACCCTTGTCAGTTGTTCACATCAGGTGGTCAAAGTACTGCAGATTCAGCTTCAGCATCAATACTTCCAATGAATATTCAGCACTGATTTCCTTTAGGATTGACTGATTTGCTCTCCTTGCAGTCCAAGGGACTCTCAAGAGTATTCTCCAAAAGGATCAATTCTTCGGCACTCAGCTTTCATTATGGTCCACTTCTTACATCCATACATGACTACTGGAAAAACTATAGCTTTGACTATATGGGCCTTTGTTAGCAATGTAATGTCTGTGCTTTTTAATATGCTGTCTAGGTTGGTCACAACTTTTCTTCTAAGAAGTGAGCGTCTTAATTTCACAGCAACAGTCACCATCTGTAGTGATTTTGGAACCCAAGAAAATAGTCTCTCACTGTTTCCATTGTTTCCCCATCTATTTGCCATGAATTGATGGGACCAGATGCCATGATCTTAGTTTCTTGAATGTGGAGTTTGTGTGTGTGTGTGTGTGTGTGTGTGTGTGTGTGTGTATTGATTTATTAAGCCAGCTTTATCAGTCTCTTCTTTCACTTTCAACAAGAAGCTCTTTAGTTCCTCGTCACTCTCTGAAATATGGTTGGTGTCATCTGCATATCTGAGGTTACTGGTAATTTTTCCTGCAACCTTGATTCCAGCTTGTGCTTCATCCAGCCTGGCATTTCACATGATGCATTCTGCATATAAATTAAATAAGCTGGGTGATGATATACAGTCTTGACATACTCCTTTCCCGATTTGGAACCAGTCTGCTGTTCCACATCTGGTTCTAGCATTGCTTCTTGACTTGCATACAAATTTCTCAGGAGGCAGATCAGGTGGTCTGGTATTCCCATCTCTTTCAGAATTTTCGACATTTTATTGTGATCCACATGTCAAAGGCTTTGGCATAGTCAATAGAGGAAAAGTAGATATTTTTCTGGAACTCTCTTGCTTTTTCAATGATCCAATGAATGTTGGCTATCTGATCTCTGGTTCTTCTGCCTTTTCTAAATCTAGCTTGAACATCTGAAAGTTCACGGTTCATGTACTGGAGAATTTTGAGCATTACTTTACTAGAATGTATGATGAGTGCAATTGTGTAGTAGTTTGAATATTCTTTGCTGTTGCCTTTCTTTGGGACTGGAAAACTGACCTTTTCCAGTTCTGTGGCCACTGCTGAGTTTTCCAAATTTTCTGGCATATTGAGTGCAGTACTTTAACAGCATCATCTCTAGCAGGTGTGACATTTGATTCTAAATTTGTTTTTGCCCCTTCTACCATCTTGTTGGGGCTTCTTCTTTGCCCTTGGACATGGGATATCTTTTTTTAAGTGGGATCCAACATTCTCCTGTCTATGGTTGCTCAGCATTTTTGGAGTTCTCATAGGAGAAGATGACTGCATGTCCTTCTACTCTGCCATCTTGATGTCAAAACCCCTACTTTGTCATAGGAAATAGATAATAAAATTTAGAACTTTGCCTATTAAGTATTTCACAACATCAAATTAGATCATGCATAGCAACAAAATAGAAATCAATCCTTTATTTCAGTTGTCTGTAGTTAAAAGACTGAAATTCATATGATTTCAACCTGAGACAATGATATGTAAAGCTGACCTGCAAGTATAGTGCTTAGATGGTTCTATGAAGATTTCCAGACCCAACTCTGGACAGATGTAGGATACCCTAGGGAATTAATCAGAAAATAACCTGATGTATCAGTCTTTTTTTTTGCCAGGCTGTCTCATAGATTCTGCTGCCATTTGAAGAAAAGAGGTAGCTGGCATGATTAACAACATCATCTGGCTCCTTTTTTTATATATATTTAGCCAGAAAGACTCACTGGAAGTTTAAGATACTTTAAGACATACAGAAGTCAAGTAAAGAACATGAAAAAAGATTCCCTATGTTCAACCAGGCATAATAAACATCATTATTAGTAGCAGCATGATAAAATATCCTTAATCATTAAAATTAACTTATGTATTCCTTCCATTTTGTATCTTTCAAACTGCTTCAGCTTTAATTAGCACCAGTCATTTTTTCTCTTAATCACATTTGTATGAACATTACTGAAAGTTATCTCTAAGTGGGTCTTTTACATTGGTGTTTCTTATATTCCCAGTAATATTTTGTTTATTAGTCAGATATAAACTTGGTTGGTGAACATCAGAAAATCCTTACTTTCCTCTTTATTTTAGAGGGTTTTAGTGGCCTTCCTGATACTGGTGTTGTTTTTCTTCTTTGAATTTATAGTTCAATAAATAAACTGAAGTGTTTATTTCTATGTCCACTGATGGAATGGATGCCCCCACATACTTATGCTAGATAAACTGCATGATTTTTTGGCATGACAACATTTTCTGAACAGGAAATTCTAGGTCACCTCCTGATATAAAAAGTAAAAGTGCTTAAGCTAATGTTTTTCAAAATGTGCTTCTCCATCCACTTGCCTCAGAGTACTTGTTACAAACTCTGCCACTTTAGGTCCTACTCCAGGCCCAGTAATCAAAAAGGAGAGGAAGAGCAAACACTTATTTTATTAATAAACTCATATAAATTCATATGTATGAATGAATTTACACTGAATTCTTATTCAATACAAATATATTTATTGTATTGTTTGATATTGTATTGAATTCATATGTACTGAATTCTTCAATGCACAAGAATGCTGGAGACATATTTATGATACACCATTTCAATCTTATATAAACTATTTCCTACTTTAAAACTATAAAGAAATGCCAAATTTAGTGTGTAGAATGGGAATTTTTCTAAAAAATAGAATCTATTTAGAAAAAGTTTGTAAGAACATGCAACTTCTCTCAGAGAACTAGAATGGGTTAAATTCAGTTCAGTTCAGTTCAGTCAGTCAGTTGTGTCTGACTCTTTGTGACCTCATGAATTGTAATACACCAGGCCTCCCTGTCCCTCACCAACTCCTGGAGTTCACTCAAACTCACGTCCATTGAGTCGGTGATGCCATCCAGCCATCTCATCCTCTGTCGTCCCCTTCTCCTCCTGCCCCTAATCCCTCCCAGCATCAGAGTCTTTTCCAGTAAGTCAACTCTTCGCATGAGGTGGCCAAAGTACTGGAGTTCCAGCTTTAGCATCATTCCTTCCAAAGAACACCCAGGGCTGATTTCCTTTAGAATGGACTGGTTGGATCTCCTTGCAGTCCAAGGGATTCTCAAGAGTCTTCTTCAACACCACGGTTCAAAAGCATCAATTCTTCAGCGCTCAGCTTTCTTCACAGTCCAACTTTCACATCCATACATGACTACTGGAAAAACCATAGCCTTGAATAGATAGACCTTTGTTGGCAAAGTAGTGTCTCTGCTTTTGAATATGCTATCTAGGTTGCTCATAACTTTCCTTCCAAGGAGTAAGCGTCTTTTAATTTCATGGCTGCAATCACCATCTGCAGTGATTTTCGATCCCAAAAAAATAAAGTCTGACATTGTTTCCACTGTTTCCCCATCTGTTTCCCATGAATTAATGGGACCAAATGCTGTGATCTTAGTTTTCTGAATGTTGAGTGTTAAGCCAACTTTTTCACTCTCCTCTTTCACTTTCATCAAGAGGCTTTTTAGTTCTTCTTCACTTTCTGCCATAAGGGTGGTGTCATCTGCATATCTGAGGTTATTGATATTTCTCTTGGCAATCTTGATTCCAGCTTGTGTTTCTTCCAGTCCAGCTTTTCTCATGATGTACTCTGCATATAAGTTAAATAAGCAGGGTGACAATATACAGCGTTGATGTACTCCTTTTCCTATTTGGAACCAGTCTGTTGTTCCATGTCCAGTTCTAACTGTTGCTTCCTGACCTGCATACAGATTTCTCAAGAGGCAGGTCAGGTGGTCTGGTATTCCCATCTCTTTCAGAATTTTGCACAGTTTATTGTGATCCACACAGTCAAAGGCTTTGGCACAGTCAATAAAGCAGAAATAGATGTTTTTCTGGAACTCTCTTGCTTTTTCCATGATCCAGCAGTTGGCAATTTGATCTCTGGTTCCTCTGCCTTTTCTAAAACCAGCTTGAACATCTGGAAGTTCGCGGTTCACGTATTGCTGAAACCTGACTTGGAGAATTTTGAGCATGACTTTACTAGCATATGAGATGAGTGCAATTGTGTGGTAGTTTGAGCATTCTTTGGCATTGCCTTTCTTTGGGATTGGGATGAAAACTGACCTTTCCCAGTCCTGTGGCCACTGTTGAGTTTTCCAAATTTGCTGGCATATTGAGTACAGCACTTGCACAGCATCATCTTTCAGGATTTGAAATAGCCCCACTGGAATTCCATCACCTCCACTAGCTTTGTTCATAGTGATGCTCTCTAAGGCCCACTTGACTTCACATTCTAGGATGTCTGGCTCTAGGTGAGTGATCACACCATTGTGATTATCTTGGTCATGAAGATCTTTTGGGGGTTAAATTAGTAATTTCATTACAAACTGTGTAGGCCAGTCAGAATTTGGAGAAAGAAATTTATGAGAAAAAATGGATGGGGCTCCTCCAGTCCATGGAATTTTCCTCTTCCTGGAATTTTCCAGGCAAGAATACTGGAGTGGGTTGCCATTTTCTCCTTTAGAGGATCTTTCCAACTCAGGGGTGGAACCCACCTCTCTTACATCTTCTGCGTTGGCAGGCAGGTTCTTTACTATTGGGAAGTCCCAAATGGATCAGACTGAAGAATGGTTAGTATTCTTACCACTTCAAAAAAATAGCTAGAGCATTATGAGAATTAAAGATTAAATCTGTTTTGCATATACACAGGTCCTGGTCACCCTGGAAATAAGACCTTCATCTTATCAAAACGACATCTGAATAAAAAGCACATCTAAATAAAGTAAGTGATAATGAGAGGAGACTCACTTATTCTGAATAGATTGAGAAACATTTCTGAGGCCTAGCCAAAGTGCGAGCTTGAGGAAACTGCCAGGTAATTTGGCATCCAGCCCACCCACCAGTGGGACAACACCATGCCTAGGACTCCTTGCCACACAGCCAGCCATACTGGGCCATTGCTCTGCCCACCAATGACTCTCAATCTCCATGCAAGACAGGGCCCGGCAGTCAACCTGACCAAGCCCCAGCCATGTATACCAGCATGCCCACAATAGTAAGCCCTGCCACAACAGAAGGGTCCACCACACTTATATAGGGCATATAGGTCTGGTAACCAGAGGGAAGTGTGCTGCTGAACCCTATAGGGTGTCTCCTACATAAGGTCACTTCAAGATTGGAAAGATAATAAATCTACTTAATCCATAGAAATAAAAACAGATAATTCAGTAAAATGAAGTGACCAAGGAATATGTTCTAAAGAAAGGAACAAGATAAAACCCTAGAAGAAAAACTGAAAAAGTAGAGATAATCAGTCTACTTGAACCCCTAATAAAAGGTTCAAGGTAATGATCAAAACTTGGAAGAAGAATATATTTTCTAACAAAAAGTAGGAAAATATAAAGAAGAACCAAGTAGAGCTGAACATAATAACTGAAATTTTAAAATACACTGGGCTTCCCTGGTGTCTCAGATGGTTAAGAATCTGCCTGAAATGCAGTATACCTGGGTTTGATCCCTGAGTCAGGAAGATCCCCTGGAGTAGGGGATGACTATCCCCTCCAATATTCTTGCCTGGAGAATTCCATGGACAGAGGAACCTGATGGCCTATAGTCTATGGAGTCACAAAGAGTTAGACATGACTAAACGGCTAACACTTTTACTTTCACTTTACAGAAGGAATTAATAGAAGGACAGATGAGCACAGAGCAATAGAACAGAAAAACTGAACAGAAAAAAGAATTTTAAAAAATGAGAATAAGCTGAGAGACCTATGGAACAACATCAGTCATACCACCATTTGCAGTGCAGGGGTCCCAGAAGGAGAAGAGAGGAAAGGGAAGAGAACTTATTTAAAAAGATAATAGCTGAAAACTTTCTTAACCTCAGAAAACAAACAGAGATCTGGTAAGCACAGAGTCCCAGACAATAAAATTAGTAAACTTGAAGAATACAAAACTCAATAGTCATAAATTTGTTGCATTTTTATTCACTAACAATGAACTATGACAAAGAGAAATTAAGAAAACAGTCCCATTTACAATTATATCAGAAAGAATAACATACCTAGGAATAAATCTAACAAATTAGATGAAAGATCTGTACTCAGAAGACTTTAGGACTCTGATGAAAGGAATGAAAGATGATCCAAACATACAAATTTGAATAATATAGTTTGAAATCAGGGAGAATTATACCATCTGTTTTATTCTTTCTCAAGATTGTTTTGGCTGTTTGTGGTCTTCTGTGTCTTCAGACAAATTTTAAAATTATTTGATCTAGTTCTGTAAAAATATACCATTGGTATTTTGATAGAAATTGTATTGACTCTGTAGATTGCCTTGACAGTATGATGATTTTAACAATATTAATTCTTCCAATCCATGAGCATGGTATATTTTATATGTATATAATACATATATATATGTACACACACACACACACACACACACACCGAGGAGCCTTGCAGGCTATAGTCCATGGAGTCATAAAGAGTCACACACGAAACTGAGCAACTGAGCACACATACACACATGTATGTTCAAATAGGTGTGTGTGTGTGTGTGTGTGTGTGTGTGTGTGTGTGTATGTGTATTCAAATAGTAATGGTAACAGTGGAAAACTGGCACAAAAACAGACACATAGATCAGTGGAACAGACAAGAGAGCCCAGAAATGAACATACACTTAAATGGGCAGTTAATTTATGACAAAGGAGGGGAAAATGTACAATGGGGAAAACACAGCCTCTTCAGTAAATGGTGTTGGGAAAACTGGACAGATACATGAAAATAAAAAATCTGTACTATTTTCTCATACAAATAGAAAAGTAAACTCAAAATGGATTAAAGACTTGTAAGAACTAAAATCATAAAACTTCTAGAAGAAAACATATACAGAATGCTATTTGACAGTAGCCTTAGCAATATTTTTTATGTGTCCTTTCAGACAAGGGGAATAAAAACAAAAGCAAGTGGTACTGCATCAATTTTAAAAAGCTTTTTTTACAGTGAAGGATTATCAACAAAATGAAAAAGCCACTTACTGAATAGAAGATATTTGCAAATGATATATTCATTAAGCAGTTAATATCCAAAATATGCAAAGAACTCAGAAAATTCACCATCAGAAAAACAAACAACCCATAAAAACATGGGCAGATGACCTGAGTAGACATTTTTCCAAGGAATACATATTGATTGCCAAAAGATAGACAAAAAGATGCTCAACATCATTAATTACTAGGGGAATACAAATCAAAGCCACTATGAAATATCACTTCACAACTATTAGAATGGATACTACCAAAAAAATAACAAATAACAAGTGTCGGCAAGGAAGTGAAATAAAGCAAACCTTTGTGTGCTGTTGGTGGGAATGTAAATTTGTACAGCCACTGTGTAAAACAGTATGGAGGAGGATACTTAGAAAATTTAAAACAGACCTACAATATGATCCAACAATTCTAATTCTGGGTATTTTTCTGAAGAAAATGAAAACATTGCTTCAAAAAGATATATGTACCTCTATGTTAATTGTAACTTTATTTACAATAGCCAAGGTATTGAGGCAACATAGATGTCTGTACGTAGATGAATGGATAAAGAATATATGCAGTGAGAAAGAATGAAATATCACTGTGGCAACATGGATGGACTTAGAGGAAATTACACTGATTGAAATATTTCATACAAAGAAAGATTATTACTGTGTGATTTTACTTATGTCTGTAACCTAAAAAAATAAATAAATAAATAAAGAACAAACATAGCAGAGTAACAGATATATAGAAAAAAACAGGTGCTTTCCAGGGGAGGTGAGTAAGGTAAATAGGTAAGGGAGATTCAAGTACAAACTTCCAGTTACAAAATAAATGAGTCACATGGATAAAATGTATAGCATGGAAAATATAATCAATAATAATATAACTTTGTATGATAACAGATGGTAACTAGACTTACATTGTGTAATGTAGAGAAATACCTAATCACTATGTTGTATACCTGAACTAACAAATCACTGTAGGCCAATTATACCTCAAACAACAACAAATAAATGAACAAAATGAGGGAATGGATATTAGAGATTTATAAAAGGGTAAACTTGAGGCTGCATACCCAAGAAAGCAAGACCTTCTTTCCAAATATTGCTGAGTTATTATTTACTGACTATTCCAGTAAGTTTGGGCACTAAATAACCTACTGCTGCTGCTGCTAAGTCACCTCAGTCGTGTCCGACGGGCCCTGCATATTCATGCTACCTTACCTGGGCAAGGTAAGGCAATGTATTGGCCTATCTACTTGGAAAAAACATAAGAAATCAGAGAAGTCAGACTTGTAAAAGATAAGTTCAGCAATCCAGGTATCTTGCTGCTTAAATCGCCCTCCTCCTTGGTAGAGGGCACGGCAACCCACTCTAGTATTCTTGCCTAGAGAATCCCATAGACAGAAGAGCCTGGTGGGCTGCAGTCCATAGGGTCACAAAGAGTCAGTCACGACTGAGTGACTTAGTATGCACATATGCTGCCCTTACAATCTAGGAGTAAGGAAGTACCCAAGGTATTAAAAATGCTGGTCCTTTCATCAAGGTAGGTAGCCTTTATTACCATATTTGATTATCTGTATTTATTTTTTAGATCAAAGTAATACCTTTTAAAAGTCCAAGTGTAAAGAAAAATAACTGACCCCTTCCTTACTTCTCCCTATCCCAAAATCTCTATCCCCTAAATTTTGTTACTATTTTTTCTGGCACCTGCCAAATTGGTTATTGATTTAATACACAGACAATGCCCTTATATTATTGTGTAAGAAGAGGCTTTAGACTTTCCCTTATTAGCTCTTTTTTAATTCCAGCCTTTGTCCCTCTTGTCCTGTGCCTTGGAAGTCCTTGGGTATAGAGCTTCTAGTTCAATTTTTCTACGAAGTTAAGTCTCTGTTCTTTTGCAGGGAGTGAGAGTGGCAGGTGCTTGGCTGCACTGGATTGGAAAGGGGTCCTGTGATTAAAGAGTGTTGCAAATACTTTCAATTCTTTCTTATTTTAGTCCATGTTTCATCTCACCTCTATCACACCTGGTCTTTAGTGTGAGAGCCCTTCCACTGAGACTAGGTTGTTTGCCTTACATGTTCCCTTTCCACCTTGTATCCACTTCCAGAATCTGTAAACTATGCTGTCAATCCCTATCTGACATTTTTTTAATTTATACTATATTTCTTTACTCTGAATTTACCCAGATTTCAGAAAGAAGAATAGATAAATATGTATATACAATATGTTTAACCTCAAATCTCATGCACAGATAGTATAATCCATTTATTGCTTCACTGGATCACTTCTGCATAGACTGAGAGTCACCATATTTTGTTTTTATAGACAATATTCTTATTGCTTTGATTTTGATAGCATAAAGAGAGAAGAGTAAAAAAAAGCACTTTCATACATTGATTGTGACCCTGTAAATTGGTACAACCCTTTCAGAAAACAATTTAGCAGTGTGTTCTTAAAAGCAATTAAATTTTTAATACTCTTGGGCTTAGTAAAATTCTCCTTCTAAATGTCTGTTTCTAGGAAGCAACTTAAATACAAGAATGAGAAAATTATGCACAAATATACTTTTATGCACTTATTATGAAAATATAAAATAGGCAATAATCTCATACTATCAGTAAGAAAATGGCTAAAAGGCACAAACACCAGATAGTTGTTTGACAGATATTTATGTGTTGTTTAAAAAGACTATGTGAAAACAGTTGGAAGTTGGAACCTGGGCCGAAGGCTCACTCAAAATAGTTGGAGTTTCAATGAGAACAGTTTTTTTTTTTTTTTTCAGAGAGAATAAAACCCAAGAAATATGTTTATTGAGGATGTATTTATACAGTATTAATACATTAGAGTAGAAAAGCAGCAGTTATTTGGTCTTGGACAAAACTTAAGTATTTAAATACTTAAGTATTTAAAATATATTCTAAGAATTAATTCTTAGAAAACCGTAAGCTATGTTTTACAAAACAGAATTCAAGTACTTGAAAAACACAAGGCAATTTGGTTCAAAAGTACTTGGGATGTATTGGAATCAACATGGCTTATTTTTATAGCAGTGCTAAATAGTTTCTGAATATCTAGTTTGATAATGATGCATGCATGTTCTTACTCCAGGGGATAGTGAAGCTAATTACTTTGGAACATTGATGTTTTGAATTTTTGCCAAGATTTCTTGAGAATAGTACAAACCACTTCATATATATTAACCCATTTATTCACATCATTTCTTGCTGATACAGGTATGAAGGAAATAGTTTCCCAAGTTTATAAGTTGTAAACCACAAAGAATATTTGGCAGCTTGTCATAATCTGTGTTTCATAGAATCTAACTCTCTTGTACCCTAAGTCAATAGTTCTTTGCACTGGCCTTCACTGTCATTTCATTGGATTGAAAAGAGATTCTTCTAGGGAGAGGAGATTAACCTCTCAATTCCTGGTAATGATGTTAGAGTATTAAAAAAAAAAAATATATATATATATATATATATATGTATATTATATACTGAGCCTGAAGCAGATAAGAATATTTATTATCAATTTTGTTGTTTGAACAAAGTTTATGATTGAGATTCAGTGACTGAGGCTTTGTGACAATATCACTTTAAGTGAATCAGAATGACTTAATGGCCTAACATGCAAAATGAAGCATCACTATATCTTTTATATTATCACATAAACACAGAGAAAATAGCTAACGAGATATTTTGCTGATTTTCTAGGGAAGAGTGTCTATTTAAAATATTTTTTAAAAAGGAATTCATTCTTCTTGATAACCACTGACTACCTTAGTCACACTAATTATAAGTATCTCATTGTTTAAGATGAAAATTTGACCCCTAATTAGTATTGTACTTTGAGTAATTCTCCTGTGTAGACAGAATTCCATTTTATTGACAACTGTCATAGCATTTCATACTATGCAATATCTGTCTCCATTTTCCCAAAAGGGCTTTACTAACACTACATTAGTGCTATAAATATAATAAAATTTATTAAAGGAAAATCCTATAAAATATCTCTATGTTTATAAATCCCTGTCTATAATTCTGTTTGAAATAGTGCCCTTTAATTCAGCGTTATGTGCAATGATTTTGTGTGAATGTATATTTAAGGTTAAATGATTAAAGAACATTATGATACTTTTCATTTCAAGAGGTGCTGTTATCACCAGGAATTATAATAGGAACTGGAGGCATGAATAAATGTCCTTCCTTCCTATAGTGGTGTATACTAGTAGCAATAATACAGTCATCTTCTTTAGCCCTAGTCATGTGATGACTGCAGACAAAAAGCCAAGAAATGTGTAACCTTGGGTAAGCTGAAGGATTACCAAAAGTGGGGCATGGTCCTTAATGAAACATCAGGTCCTTGTGATAAGGCAGGAAAGGAAATAAAATTACATTAAGAATAAGATTTAAGTCAGTAATTCCACTGTGCTACCAGCTGTCAAACTTCCATAGGAAGAGCTTTTCTAACAGGAAAAATAACAGTGTCTGTACTCACAAATCATCAATACAGCATTTTGAAAAATATGCCAAGTTTTGTTGGAAATGTATTCAAATACATTGGCTGTCTTCCTTCAAGACTCTCATCAAATAATCAAATCTTTCTAAGACTTTTTTTTGATGTATTACTTCTCCCCAATAGATTATTGCTCAAATTTCAAGATATTTTTTGCTATTTTGCACTCTTAATTTTTAACAAATATCTCTGTTATTCCATAACATGTTCATATTTATGTCTTCCACTAAGCCAGAATCTCTTTAATGTCTGGGGCTGTTTTACTTATCTTAATATTCTAGGTGAAAATCACAGTGCCGTATAGACAATCAATTCTAAGTAAATGCTTTAAAATAATTAATTTTTTATTGGCAAGCATTAATATTTACCAAGTCCCTACTATGTGCCAAGTACCATAGTAAGCACTGGGGATTCTGCAGTAAATAAAGCCCTTTATAGAAATTTAATAATAAAGTTAGATGATATATAATATAAAATATATATTACATATAATGTGTTTCTATTACATATAGATATGTATTTATATCAGCAGAATTTACTGTTTGTTCCAAACAGGACAAATAGACTCCTGAATTCCTTCTTTGACTAGTTACTTTAGAAAACTTGCAATTACAAATGCTTATTCTGCCTCCTAGAGATATAAATCTCTTACCACTCAGAACTGTCTTCTCAAGAACCTGAGAACCATTCTGTTTGACATGCAAACGTTCAAGGAGATAACTCTCACTCTAGTTCCCAGTCCATGTGGAAGGGAAAGGCCCAACTTTGGCAGGCACTTGTTTCAACTTGCAACACTGCCCCCTGTCTTAAAGATACCATCTTTTTGTTTCTCCTCTGGATAAATTCCAGTTGACACAGGTGTATGGCCTTGGCACATGGACCAGCTCCTCTCAGAACCTTAGTGCCCCTACTTTAGCACAACTCATCCTTTACAAAGTCACCTGCTTTCATTTCAGTGAAGTTGAGTTCATTTCACCCTGAGTCCTTTTCCTCATGACGTTAGTCATTACTGAATAACATCTAACACTTAGTACATGTGGGGAATGATCTCTTAGGCAGAGGGAAAGGCTCTTAGCTGGAGTTTGCTCAGTATTTTTGAGGAACATCAGGGGGCAAGGAGGCTGAGGAAGAGTGAAAGAGTGGCAGAGTGGTGGGAATGAGCTCAGAGAGTACTGGGCTGTATGCCCTGGTTAGAACTTTGAATTTTAGGTAAGATAGCCAGCCATTCGAGGAGCTTGAGCAAGAAATATCAGGATCTGATTTACTTTCCAAGAGTCATTATGCCTGCGGAATGAGGAATAGGCTGGTAGCAAGTTGGCAACAAAAAAGGAAGAGGGAAGGCCAGTTAGTAGGTAATGGAGATGTCCAGAAGAAAAAGCAGAGATTGGACCATGGTGGTGGTGATGATATTGTGAAATGGTTGGACTCTGAATAGAATTTTGAGAAAAAGCTGACAGAATTTGCTGTTGGATTAGATTTGAGGTGTGAGAGGAAAAAAGGAGTTACTGTTGCATGAATATCAAGCAATAGATTCAGCAGGAGAAATAAATACATCCATTCCACATTTAACTACTAGAGGCCACTCTTTTAGAAATAGCACAGGCTTAGCTTTCACATAATGTCAAATTGTAATCCTTGGAAAATAAAATATCCACTGAAACCTGACAGAAAAAAATTGAAGTTCAGTGTATATTCTCTGAATTTTTATCAGAGTTAGATTCAAAACAAAGCTGTAGCAAAGTTTCTGATAGATTGTGATAATCGTGTCTAACTGGTCAGAGGTGGATAGAATTACATGCCATCTACAATTTTCCATACCTTTCTGATAAAAGAAAAGCATCTCAACTTCTGGCCATAACTGTGGTCCTCTTGGCACCAGCTGGACTAATTGCCAATATCTTACTAATAACTCAATGCATGAGTACCTTTTGTGCAAGTCAGGCATTTTAGTTCTGCATTAGAGATGACTTGATGTGCATGCTTTGACACATGTGCAGAAAATAGTCCAAAGTAAATAAGCTAGTCTATAGAATTTGAAAAAATTATAACTACTCAGAACAATAGGGAACATTGCTCTGACAGCAAATAAGCAAGATGAACCTAAAGTAATGATTTGCTCACCTTCACTTGTTTTTACAGACAATATCTTGAATAATAAATGCTTATACAGCTCTAAAGGAATAATGGAAAATATATCCAGGAGAGACCACTTAAAAGTGTTTCTATAGCCAAGAATTTTCTAAAGCCTTTGTGTTGATTCTGGGAAACATAGAGTTTAGAAAAAGGATTAAAAAGAGATCTCAGGGTTCAACTAAAATCCCCATGTCTAAAATATAATTCCAAATTAAACTATTTAAAAAGCAATCACCTGAGAGCCTATTTTAGCTGCATTTGGGAATCTAGGATAGCACCATTCAGTGGTCCTCAACATTTTTGGCACAAGGGACTGGTCTTGTGGCAGATAATTTTTCCACTGACCAAGGTGGGAATGGTGTGAGGATGATTCAAGTGATTAATTTATTGTGTTCTTTATTTCTATTATTTTTACATTGTGATATGTAATGCACTAATTATACAACTCACCATAATGCAGAATCAGAGGGAGCCCTGAGCTTTTTTCCTGCAATTAGATGGTTCCATCTGGGGGTTATGGAGGCAGTGACACCTGGAGCATGTTGTTTGTGTCTAGTCTACTTCATAATCTCATTTTGGTTGCTGTCACTGTACAAAACCCTGTTTCACAAAGATAGGATATTGGAAATGGAAGCAGACAATTTGGTGCTTTTTGTGGCAATCTAAAGATATGCTACCTTGACTGAAATACAGAATGTATAGAGATTTGAAGTTGTTTCAATCGTACTTATAGGCCACCATCATTTGTAATCTCAAGCAGTTGATCTTTTTATAGCACGGACAAAGTCAGTTCACCTGGTTTATTCACAGATGGGTCGTGGATCCATTCTTTCCCAGTTTGAGGGTCTTGTGTGGCTGGGAAGTAATGCTCAAACTCTTGTGAAAGCTGAGATGGATGCAGGTTTCTCTCCATGCACTAGCAGGGAGAAAGAAGACCCTAGTCTTTCACTTTCAAAACCTCTGTTAATGTTTGAAATGTGTCAGATCCCAGTGTTCGCTCATTACCCCCATATTTCCAGTTTGCCTTTGAATGCAGCCACTTTATCTGCTGACTTTTACACAGTTGCTGTCCTCTCCTGAAATGACAGATTGAGTTCACTGTACAGGTTGTGTATGTCACACAAACAAGCAAGCTTTGGACCCATCTATGTCACTGAAATGTGCTGCCAGTGGTGACGGTTTTTTAAACGAAATCTCTGGAGCAGTTATCACAATTCAAAACTCTAGCCAATGGTTTACCTTGAGAAAGCCATCTCACTTCTGCGTATAAGAGAGGATGTGTGTGCTCTGCATCCGTCTCCTGACAGATCTGCATGCACTGACATGAGTTAAGGGCATGTACTTTAATATGGTTGATCATTTTAATCACATCCTGCAGAACACTAAGTTCAGGTGACATTTTTCAGCTAACCATCATTTCTCTGTAGATGACACCGTGCATAGACTCACAATCAAAAGTGACCTCTTTGACCCAAGGAGAGATGCCAGAAAGTCATCCCGTCATGGCAGCTGTTCCATCTATGCATATACCAACACAAAATGACCAGTTCAAATTCCCTGATGCATAATCATTCCAAGACTTGAATAGTTCTGCAGCTGTGATATTGGTTGGCAACAAAAGGGCACATGACATACACTCTTGCACATCCTGAGAAATATACTGCATTGAAACAAGCATCGTTGCCTTGTCAACGTTAGTAGACTCATCCACCTGGATTGTGTACTGCAATGACTCATTAAGCCTCTCTAACAATTGCGCCTCAGTATACTCTGCTGTTTCATCAATTCATCTAATTATGGTGCTAGCCCAAAGAGGAACAGATGTAATCTTTTGAATTGCAGACTCTCCTAAAAGTTCAAGACAAATATCCTTGGCAGCAGGCAGGATAGACTCTTCACCTACAGTAAAGGGCTTTTTAGCTCTAGCAATGTGGTTAGACACTAAGAATGATGCTCTCAATGCAGAAACATTTGATAAAATGGCAGCTTTCAATAATTGCTTCTTCTCTTCATGTTCACATTAAAAAAAAAAAAAAAACCTCCAGAGGCTTGTCTTTTAATGCATAGTACTTGGTCTCCATGTGGCACAGCAGTTTTGAAGATTTCATGGCTTCATTTGGATAGCTAGTTGCCTCATATTGTACAAAGCATGCTTGGAGAATGTGAATCACTTGTTGAAATGAATCTGTAATTTAAGAAGGACTCTTGGTATTTTCGTTTAAATGCAGCTTTCCTTTTGTTGTCAGTCTTCTGCTGTCTCATCATTGGGTCTTTCCTGCTATACAAAGAGGGTCTCCAGTGATGTTTGTTTTTCACTTATTTTTGCTAAGATTAGCTCGTGGGCTTACAAAAACTGTGATTGAGACAAGTGTGCAGGCACTGATGGAAGTGGTAAACAAAATAATGGGCAGGCCATTCAAGGACTAAAAATATTGGATTCTGAAAAGTCTGCCACCAGATGCAGGTTTACAGCTGAAGTACATTAACTCACTTGCCACTATAAAACCTGCCACCACATGCCACTTAACTGTCACTTGCCACTCACTGATAGGGTTGATATGAGCCTGTAAGCAATTGATTAATTATGATCTCTGTGCAGTCAAACACAACGCCCTGACTGTTAGCATCACTTCCTCAGCATTAGATTCTCATACAGAATGCACAGCCTAGATCCCTTGCATGCGCAGTTCACAGTAGGGTTCACTGGAAGAATCTAATGCCACCATTGCTCTGACAGAAGGCAGAGCTCAGGCAGTAATGCTAGCGGTGGGGAGCAGCTGTAATAGAGATGAAGCTTTGCTCCCTCACCTACCACTCACTTCCTGCTGTGCAGTCCAGTTCCTAACAGGCCACAGACCAGTACTGGTCCATGGCCCATGAGGTGGGGACCTCTGGCACCATTTATTCATTCATGCCTTGAACTTGGACTGAGATTCTTCTACATACCATCCGTAGTGACCCACACTGGATAAATCAGCACGTTTGCTGAAGTGCTCATAACTACTGCCCTAAATCCCAGTAGAAATCCCATTCTCTCAGCAATCTTACAAAACCTGATGTTACCTTCACTACTTTCTTTATGGTGCTTATCTTTAGTGTCTGAAGTGAGTGTATATCACATTTACATTGAATCCAAACCCTGACCTTGGGTTGGTTTTATGAAGTAATACATTCTTGATTTAGTCCTTTGTAAGGTAGATTGTCGGAGAAGGCAATGGAATCCCACTCCAGTACTCTTGCCTGGAAAATCCCATGGATGGAGGGGCCTGGTAGGCTGCAGTCCATGGGGTCGCTGAGGGTCGGACACGACTGAGCAACTTCACTTTCACTTTTTACTTTCATGTGTTGGAGAAGGAAATGGCAACCCACTCCAGTGATCTTGCCTGGAGAATCCCAGGGGCGGCGGAGCCTGGTGGGCTGCCGTCTTTGCGGTCACAGAGTCGGACACGACTGAAGTGACTTAGCAGCAGCAGCAGCAGCAATGTAGATTGTAGAAGAGATAGTCCCTAAGGCCTATTTATGTATTCCTCTCTTTATAGTGTACTAACATTTTAGTTTATAAAGAATAATCTTTAAAAACCATATGCATTTCTCCCTAACTGATTAATAATTTTAAAGACAGTCTCAGTTTTCTACAAGTGACTGAGGGCCTACATAAGAATCATAGAAAGGCTTTCAGGAATTTTTTTTTTTTTTTTTGCATTATAAGAACCATATAACCACAACAAATTACTAAAATAAACGTGTCATATTTTTCTTTAAAGCTTGAACAGTTTTCTGAAGTTAAAACTTCCATCAGTGGGGTACAGGATAGACTACTATGATCTCTCCTGATTTTGAACACTTTCCTATGACATCAGGTTTTCAACCTTCTGATTCAGACCTTTTGTGGAAAATGTCTTACTTTTGTTTGTACTCCTTTTGGAAGCCATCTATGAAGATTAAGATATAGAATACTAATTATCCTTATTTTTATGATCAATCTATAGTTATTTCAGTGTTAAAATTTGGTCTGTAATTGTTTCCAAAGATGGAAAAGAGAGGATCTAAATTGTAGTGTTATTTATTACTACCATCCTTTCTTTTCTTTGACACAAGAAATGCCTCCTTCTCACTTTTTTTTTTTTTTAACAATTCTAGGCTCACATCAGTATTGCTTTATAAAGCTATGTATAAAAACCTAAAATGAGAGGGAATAACACATTTGAGGTAAAATACACCTTTTATTCATATTTCTACCTTGGAGCCATTTATCAGTGTTATCTGAGATGCCGCAGCCCAGACTTGAGGTCCTCAGAATATCCACCAAATAAAACATAACTGTCAGCTTTTAAGTTGTGCAGTTTTTTTCAACTGACATAAAAATAATCTCCAGTTTCTTTTTTCTTTCTATAGTAGGAGAAATGGTACAATTAAGTGCAAAGAGTTTCAAATTGCCTCAATTCTTGATTGCATTTGTATGAACTATTTATGCCTTAACAGTCTGAAAAAGGCAAAAGGAAATCTTGCCTTGAAGACAACAATAGATACTCAGATTATCTCTACATTTTTATACATGACAATCAACCTTATAAAATGCAGACAGGAAGACATAAATTGAAGAAAACAGGAGGAAAAGGGAGGAAATAGGCAACAGAAACAAAACAAGAATCAAATAATAAAGGTAACAAATATAAAAGCAATGGTAATTAATTTTGTCATGAAATTATAGGATAAAATGGACAGTTTTCAGACATAAAAACTACATTGAAAATAAAATAGATATTCTCATACTGAAAAACAATAACTGAAACTAAATATTGAACTGCTGCTGCTAAGTCGCTTCAGTGGTGTCCGACTCTGTGCGACCCCAGAGACGGCAGTTCACCAGGCTCCACCGTCCCTGGGATTCTCCAGGCAAGAACACTGGAGTGGGTTGCCATTTCCTTCTCCAATGCATGAAAGTAAAAAGTGAAAGTGAAGTTGCTCAGTCGTGTCTGACTCCTAGCGACACCACATGGACCTCAGCCCACCAGGCCCCTCCGTCCATGGGATTTTCCAGGCAAGATTACTGGAGTGGGTTGAGACTTAACAATCACATTATGTACACTGAAGAAAATCATAGAATTGGAAGACATATCAAAAGAAAATATCCATACTCAGTAATAGAGAGACAAAAGATGGAAAATAAAAGTTTCTGAGAGATACTGTGAGAAACCCTGTAGAAAGGTTTAACACACATTTAATTAGAGTCCAAAAGGAAAAAGAAGAAAGAAGTAACATTTGAAAAGATCGTTGCTGAATTTTCAAAACTAATGAAAGACATCAAGTCAGAACCTCTAGAAATGCTACAAATTTCAAGCAAGATAAATACAAATAAAATGATACATAGAAAGATGATAATAAATCTGATGAAAATCAAAGGTAAAATATTAAAAATGAGAGAAAAGGCATATTACTTTCAAAGGAGTCTGATAGGTAACATATCAATAAAACTAATGGGACTCAGAAAATGATAAAGTTATATTTTCAAATGGCAAAATGAAAATGACTATCAAACTAGAATTCTATGTTAAGCAAAATTTTTGTTCAAAAATGAAGATGAAATTAAGACATCTTTAGGTAAGCAAAAAATCAGATAATTCAGCATCAGCTGACTAACACCAAAATAAGTATTGAAGTATTGTAGACTGTTTTTAAAAGAAAGGAGGTAATACCAAGCTGTAGTAAGGAGTACAAGAAATAATAAAAGCAAATAGAATTAGAAAAGGCGTGTCTGTGAGAAAATATAAATTCAAATTGATTATATTTTTTAAAGACTGGTAGGAGTTAAAATGTGTGTGTATATAAATATGCATATATATATATAACATAAAAATACAACATTACGCAAAAATTAGGAAAGGAATAAGACTTATAATGTTGAAAAGATTTTGCTTTGTCTGGGATATGGGACTGTTAGTGTCTCCTGGAACAGTGATAAAGAATCAACAATTTGATGAGAAAATTGGAATAGTTCTTCATTTATTGAAATTGGACTGATTCTGTTGACCTAAAAAATGCACAGTGTGAAAGCTCTGAATCATTTTATTCGATGAAAAATGAGGACTATAATCCAGGAGACATTTCAGATAGCTCTGAGAGACTGCTCCAAAGAGGTAGGGAGGTTTCTGCTAGTCTTATGAAGGTTACTGCTAGTCACAAGTATCAGTCATCACCATGGAGGATTTTAGTGCTTTTCTAGATATGAGGAGATACAAGAATTTGGCTCATAAAATCAGCTCCTGAAGGTGTCAAACTATCTAAAAACGTGTTCTGACAGTTTTTGCAGAGAACAAAGTGCCTCATTTCTGCTCTCCACCTTGAGCTCCTATCAAGGGGGTGCTGAAAGTTAGCAGCGGCAACAGCACATGATGTTATCTTTCTAGAAGTAAATGGCAAGTGCCAATTTGCAGTTGACAATTCCAACTGGATTGAGTCAATTGAAGGAAAGAAAGTAAAAGGATAACAGAAGTGGGACAAATAAACCTCAAACTTAAAATAGTATTTATCAGTAACTATATGAAATGGAAATCTAAATTAAAGAAAGGCAAGATTGTTAAACAGGAAGCAGATAAAATTGATTTCAGCTATATGTTGCTTACAAGAACCAAAGCTTAAATATAAATATGTGAAAAGTTAAAAGAAGAAAATAGAAAAGCTATATTATTCAAATATTAACTTTAAAAAGCTGAAAAAATATATTGCATTAGAAGAAAAATCATAATTTAAAGAAAGAAGTATTCACAGGTATAGAGAGCTACTTCATAATTATTGAACAATCTATCAAGATGATATGGGAATTATAATTTGTCATATCAAGTATATATCAAGTCAATATGTACCAAATAATACAGACTCATATAAAGAAAAAAAAAAGGTAGAAAATCAAGAACAAATAAAAATTCACAATTGTAATAAAAGATTTTTAATATACCTAAGTAACTAAAAAAAAGCAGTCAAGTTATAATTAAGGATATAAAAAGTTTGAACAGTGTTAAAAATTGAACTAATTACATACATAGGACAGTATAATCAACATTTCCAAATTACACAATTTTACTAGATTTTGATGTTCAGAGCAGATTTAGGTTCACAACAAAACTGATCAGAAAGTACAGATTTCCCATAAACCCCCTACCCATATATGCGTAGCCTCTCCCATTATCAACATCGCCCACCAAATTGACGCATTTGTTACAATTAAATCTACATTAACTAATTTTTATCACCAGAAATCCATTTACATTGTGGTTCAATTTATTGTTGTGCATTCTGTGGGGTTTGAGACATGTATGGTGATATGTATCTACCAGTATGAAAGTGAAAGTGAAGTCTCTCCGTCGTGTCCGACCCTCCGCGACCCCATGGACTGTAGCCTATCAGGCTCCTCCATCCATGGGATTTTTCAGGCAAGAGTGCTGGAGTGCATTGCCATTTCCTTTTTCAGGGGATATTCCCGACCCAAGAATCGAACCCAGGTCTCCCTCATTGCAGGTAGATTCTTTACCGTGGGAGCCGTCAGGGAAGCATATCATATAAATTAATTTCACTGCTCTAAAAGCCCACTGTGCTCCATTTATCCCTTTGTCCTCCAGTCCCTGGCAGCCTGATCTTTTTAATGTCTCCATAGTGTTGACTTGTTTCAGAGAGTAATATAATTAAAATCCGAAAGTATATAGCCTTTTAAGATTGGCTTCTTTCACTTAATAATACAGATTTGTTTTCCTGCATGTCTCTTCCTGGCTTGAGCACTCAGCTATTTTCCATCTGTTTTGTGTTGAAGAACATTCCATTGTCTTGATGTACCATAATTTATAGTTCTGTGTATTCTTGCCACCTCTTCTTAATATTTTTTGCTTCTGTTAGGTCCATACCATTTCTGTCCTTTATTGTGCCCATCTATGCATGAAAAGTTCCCTTGGTATCTCATTTTCTTGACAAGATCTGTAGTCTTTCCCATTCTATTGTTTTCTTATATTTCTTAGCATTGATCACTGAGGAAGGCTTTCTTTTCTCTCCTTGCTATTCTTTGGAACTCTGCGTTCAAATGGGTATATCTTTCCTTTTCTCCTTTGCTTTTCGCTTCTCTTCTTTTCTCAGTTATTTTTAAGGCCTCCTGAGAGGGCTTGCATTTTTGCATTTTTCTTGGGGATGGTTTTGATCACTGCCTCCTTTGTACAATGTCACAAACCTCTGCCCATAGCTCTTCAGGCACTCTATCAGATCAAATACCTTGAATCTATTTGTCACTTCCAATGTATAGTCATAAGGGATTTGATTTAGGTCATACCTGAATGGTCTAGTGGTTTTCCTTACTTTCTTCAATTTAAGTCTGAATTTGGCAATAAGGAGTTCATGATCTGAGCCACAGTCAGGTTCTGGTCTTGTTTTTGCTGAGTGTATACAGCTTCTCCACCTTTGGCTGCTAAGAATATAATCAATCTGATTTTGGTACTGACCATCTGGTAATGTCCATGTGTAGAGTCTTCTCTTGTGTTGTTGGAAGAGGGTGTTTGCTATGACCAGTGCATTTTCTTGGCAAAAACTCTATTAGCCTTTGCCCTACTTCATTCTGTACTCCAAGGCCAAATTTTCCCATTACTCCAGGTATTTCTTGACTTCCTATATTTGCATTCCAGTCACCTATAATCAAAAGGATATCTTTTTTAATTCTAGGAGGTCTTATAGGTCATCATAGAAGCGTTGAACTTCAGCTTCTTCAGCATTTTTGCTCAGGGTTTGGATACTGTGATATTGAATGGTTTGCCTTGGAAATGAACAGAGATCATTCTGTCATTTTTGAGATTACATCCAAGTACTGCATTTTGGACTCTTGTTGACTATGATGGCTACTCCATTTCTCCTAAGGGATTCTTGCCCACAGTTGCAGATATAATGGTCATCTGAGTTAAATTCACCCATTCCAGTCCATTTTAGTTCACTGATTCCTAATATATCGATGTTCACTCTTGCCATCTCCTGTTTGACCACTTCCAACTTGCCTTGATTCATAAACCTAACATTCCAGGTTTCTATGCAATATTGCTCTTCACAGCATCAGACTTTACTTCTGTCACCAGTCACAATGCACTGTTTGTTTTCCTGTTTTGAGTTCTAAGAGTTCTGTGTAGTTTTTGTGTAACCGTCCTTTTTCAACTATGTCTTTTGCAAATGTTTTTCACAGTTTGTGGCTTATCTTTTTCAGTCTCTTGACAGTATCTTTAACCAAGCAGAAAATGTAAACAAAATTTTGACAGTAGAGCAAAAATAGTCTTTTCAACAGATGGTGCTGAAACAACTGGACATCTACGTGCAACACATGAATCTGCACACAGGTCTTACACCCTTACAAAAATGAACTTGGCTCATAGGCCCAAATGTAAAACCTAAAACTATAAGGCTTTTAGATGGTAACAGGAAAAAAAAATCTAGATGACTTGGTTTGATGGTGACTTTTTAAACACAGTACCAAAAGCATGATCCTTGAAAGAAAGAATTGATAAGCTGAAAATTAAAATCTTCATCTGTTTTCACTTTATAGGTTTTCTTTAAACAAGATTATCCACACTTGTGATTTCATATCTCAGTTTTATGTTTGAACTAAAAAAAACATATCTTCAATAGAGACTTTACTCTTGAGTTACTGAGCCTTATTTATTAATGCCCCTGGGCATTTCCATTTAGATGTGCCATAGTCATCCTAAGCACAACTTGTGTAAAGTCAAAATCCCTATCTTCCTTTTCTAAACACAGTCTTCATCTTTTATTCCCTATATTGATTATTTTGATCACCAATCACTTCTTGCTAAACTTCAAAATCAAATGTCATTCTAGACCTCTTTATCACTGATTAGATATCACTTATATCACTTGTTATCACTGTATCTCTGCTTCTATTCCTTGTATACTTTCTAAATATTTATTAAGTCAATCTCCTTTTCATCTCCATGGTCTTGGTGTTAGTTAGACACTTAATTTTGTCAGGAAGACAATTGTGATAGCCAGCTTTTGTCTCTGAAGTTCATTTTCTATAGTGTCTCAGCAATATAAAATACATAGTGAATCTGACCATGTTACTCATCCTCTTGCTTTTAATGTAGTAATAGTGAAGTATATTTAAGATAAAAGGTTACTTTTTAAGCATTATATACAGCTCCCTATATTTTCAGCCACCTCCTGGTCTTTGCAGAATTATCTCCCTTATCCATTTCCATTCACCCTGAACTGTATTCACACTGAGTCACTTCATTTTCTACAACTCTCCCAACTCTGTCTCAGATCCGTATTTCACTGTATATTACTGTTTATGCTAGAAATGGATTCCCTTGTCTTTAACATCTAGCTAACTTCTCCTCATCCTTTCTAATTTCAGCATAACCTTTACTTGGAATCTCTGTTCTTCCCAGGCAATGTTTGGGTCCACTCTCCCTGGGCTTCCATATCACCCTGGGCAAACATTTGAGCACTCAGCACTTGCACATTGATTGATTTTTTATGTGTGTGTCTGTGTAGCTTTATGTAGGATATACGACTTCTAAATTATGCTAGATAGTTGGAGACCTTTTCTTCAAGTAAATAATTTTAAATGAGTTTATGAAATCTGTTATCAGTTTAACATTGAATAAGTTACATTATTTAGATTTGAAAACCTGGGTTCAAGTTAGGCTCTGCCACTGTACTTCCTGGCTACTGAATCAAAGTTAGTGCTAAAGGCTAAATTATCAGCTTCTCAAAGCCAAGATTGTTGCCATTATTGTTTAAATAGTCATTATTTGGTGATAATCTCTTTATCTGTGCTTAGGAACAGATAATTACCTAAAGGATCTTTAGAAGAACTCATTGATAGTAACGGATGGTTTAGTCGCACTGCCCCAAGGTGATGTTGAGGGGAAGCAGCTCCAGACTGAGCAGGGGACATCTTGACTCGCACTCTGGTCTAGAAGTCTAGAAGGCTGTGTCTGCATACCCACCATTCTTAAAGTGGCAGCTGCAGCAAAGTTTGCCAGAGGGGGTTTTTAGCCAGACTTTTGTTTTTATTGTTACCCTGACACCTTCCTCAGGTTAAAGGAAATCTGATGTATTTATTTTGTTAGAGAATTTTCTTAAATATTTATTCAACTTGTACAATTCTACAATGAATGAGACTTCCATTATTGAAAACACTTAATTACTCTGCCTCCTTGGGTATTTTTCCATTTATGTTTCTTCTAAATATCTACATATGTCCTATTTTTCAGGTATGTTTTTCTATAAACTTGACAAATAGCTGTGGGTGTTCTCTGAAGTCTCTCTTCTCTAGAACCTGAACTTAAAAGTTAATCACAAATCAGAGTTCCATGATTTTTCATGGTTATAGAACAAAGCAACATCATACATACATTAAAAAAAAAAAAAAAACAACTCTTAACTCTGACTTAGAAATGAATTGTCTAAAATTCAGTTTCTTCTGAGAGGATGAAGGTAATGATATTTGCATTTTCTAGGCTGAGGTATGATAAAATGCCCTGGGATTATATGAATATTCCCAAGACCAAAACTTTTGCTTCCAGCTCAGAAAAAAACTCAGAGATTTTAAGCTTTCATATCAAGACAAGTATATTAAAAATGCAAAGTGTTTCAGAAGTCTTAACTTTGGAGCTTGTAGTAAATTTGAAAATAAAAATTACTTCCTTTGAAGGCAATGGCAACCCACTCCAGTACTCTTGCCTGGAGAATCCCAGGGACGGGAGAGCCTGGTGGGCTGCTGTCTATGGGATCGCACAGAGTCGGAAACAACTGAAGTGACTTAGCAGTATAGACTTTATAGCCCCTAAATCAAATTAGATGTTCAAAACACTATTTTCCAAATAAATATTTCTAGATGAGATTATAAAACCTACTCAAATAGCAGTTTAACATTAGATGAATTACACCAATTAAATTCAGAAAAAACCTGAGTTCAATTTAGTTTCTGTCGCTGATCTTCCTGGCTGCTGAATTTCCAGCAGAACTGCAATCTCGGAAACTTCATCACCTAATCTCTGAACTGGTGAATACAAATAATACATATGTCGCATGGCACAGGACTATTATGAACATAGGAAAAGCTTTGCATTGGAGATCTGTGTATACTGTAAAATATTCTGGATATGTTACTAGTATTATACTATTTTATTATTGGGCTTCCCAGGTGGCACAGTGGTAAAGAATCTGCCTGCCAATGCAGGAGAAACAAGAGACTGAAGTTCAATCCCTGGGTCAAGAAGACCTCCTGGAGGAGGGCATGACAACCCTCCAGTATTCTTGCCTGGAGAATTCCAAGGACAGAGGAGTTTGTTGGGTCACTGTCCATGGGGTTGCAAAGAGTCAGACATGACCGAACACACGCTCATGCACACATTTTACTATTATCTTTTCCTCCTCAAAGTCCCCAGTTATATATTATGTGATCTAGGTATTGTATCTGCTTTTAACAGAGGTATTTAAATATTTTTCACTAATTGATTTTGGTGATAAATCCTTGTTTTAGTTTGGAGAATCTTAGATGGAAGAATTAAGTTATTGAAGTCATCATTTGAAATTACACATGGTCACTTAAAAAATAAATCGTAGAACCACTGATATTCATTAATTACTTTTCGGCCTAACATCGGAATTACTGCTATTCATTTATCCATTCTCTTTATTACTCACACGATGAGTTTTTATTAAAGTTCAGGTCATTTTCCTGGCATTGGATTAAATGAATAAGACAAAATCACTAAACTCAAAGGGGTCATAATTTATTGGACAGAAAGGCAAGTGAATAGCTCCTAAAAGGCAGGATGACATGAATTATGATATATGGATGCAGAACATACATACTGTGAGAAGGCGGCTTCCTGGGGAGGTGACTCCAGAGTTGAGTTCTTGCAAGTGAGTATCAGAGTCACTTGCTTAAGTGAAACAGTAGGATAAGCAGAAGGGAGTAGTGAAGAGCGTTCTCAAGGCAGGGAAGAACATATTTTTGCTAGAGGAGTGTATTACCATATTAATGTTAAGTGAAACTCGCTCAGTTATGTCCATCTCTTTGCAACCCCATGGACTGTAGCCTGCCAGGCTCCACTGTCCATGGAATTCTCCAGGCAAGAATACTGGAGTGAGTTGCCATTTCCTTCCCAGGGTATCCTAATTCAGGGATTGAACCTGGCTTTCCTGCATTACAGGTGAACTCTTTACTGTCTGAGCCACCAGAGAAGTCCATATTAATGTTAATCAGTGTGTATAGCCATATCAGGAGCAAGAAAAAATAGTCAGTTTCAGCAAAATATCTGTAATACTCTCATGCAAGAGTCTTTTCCTTCTCATGGGGAGAGAGGAGCACATTCAGGAACTCAAGAGATTCCATGTGGGTTGCTGTTTCCTGCTCCAGGGGATCTTCTCAACCCAGGGATCGAACCCATATCTCCTTTGTCTCCTGCTTTGGCAGGTGGATTCTGCACAAGGGCTTCCCAGTGGTAAGGGAAAAGTTATCAAACATGATGACTTCATAAGAAGAATAATTTGGATAGTGAAGAAAGATAAACATTTCAGATTTAGACACATTTGTGGACCCAATGAAGCCTTAGAGAAGGCAGTTGGATACTGGGACTGGTTTCCAAGTAGAGGTTTGAATTCAGCACAGAATCAATAGATAGTAGTAGTTGTAATCATGGAAATATATGCATTCACCTGGAAGGGGCTTAATGAACAAAGACAGGAACTTGGTAAGGAACTGCAGGGAACACCATTCTTCGAGATGCAGATGGAGGAAGACTGAAAGAGAAGCAGACTGCTAGAACTTTGGGAATATTTTTAGCTGTTTATGTAAATGTCAGGGACTGAGGAGTTCTTTATAAGTCATCACTACTTTTTTTGTGATGCCACCCTATCCTCAATCAGGCACCTTCTGGCTTTTGTCCACCTTGGTCCCTGGGCACACCTGGTCCCCTTTTCCTATTTGTACCCTAAGTTTCATTAGGCAAAATTATTTTTCTTCAATCATTAACATTATGAAGATTTTAGTTATGTGGTTCAAAGATCTCACATTTAACTCTAAAGTTTTCTTCACTTTAAATTCAGTAGAGAGATCTCTAGACCACATTATTAAAAATGCCTGAGATTAAAGTTGCCTATATTCAGGGCCAAAGTTCCTCAAATGGATATTAATTTGGGATCTTGTTCTTGAAATTTTTGGCCTATCATTGAGAGAACATGGGCCTGTACACATAGTATATATCAGAAAGAACCTGACAGGGTTTTGTTTTGTATTGTTTTTTAGTATAATTGCTTTTCAATGTTGTATTAGTTTCTGCTGTACAACAAAGCGAATCAGCTATACATGTGTATATATATCCCCTCCCTCTTGAACCTCCTTCCCACCCACCATGACAGTTTGTTTTTGATGGACCTCTTTGATGGCCTGATACCTCAGCTAGAGGGATAGAAAATAAAATGGAGAGATTGAGAAAACATGGAAAACTGGATTGACAGTTCTTAGAAAAAAGTAAACATTTTTTCTTAGAAACCTTCCTGATGGTATGAAAACAAAATTTTAGTTTTAAAATAAACTTGAAACAGATTGCAAGAGAGGAAGGGAGGTCTAGTCTCTGATGAATTATCTGCTTGTATTGAATAAAGCCATTCTTAGAAATATGTGAACAAAGATTGGAATTGGGGTTGATCCTTGTGGAATAGAAGATTATTGTTAGTGAACATCAAAGCCAGTGCTCCTCCTGTTTCAAACATATGATGTATTCTGCCTCACCTCATCACTGGGATTGTTACATAATAACTGTCTGTTTTATGAATGAGTTTTGAGCATCATACAAGAGATGTTGTCTAGCAATTGCCTGAAACACCCTGTAAAAACTCAGCTGCTGTTTCCAACTGAAATTTATCATCATTCCTAGAATTCCATTTGGAACTGCCTAATTCAATAACTGAAGGGATTATGTGAAGTAGATAGAAAGAACTGGCAGAAGAAAACTAAGTAATTAAATAACTTTACATGATCAAGATTTACCCTTAGACCTTCTTGAATATTTGTGCAAAGCTGCTTAATGCTAACAAAGCAAGTCACAGGAAATGAGTGTGACATCAATAGAGAAAGATCAAAATCAGAGGAAAATGGATTGTGTCTAGAGAAATTGTGCATACAGCTTTTTAGAAGAGGACAAGATCAAATAAAATGCCTTGCATTTATCATTATATGAAACCTGGAGACAATTTTTGGTTCAATGGGCAGGAAATTAGACATGCGATCCAGGCATTGTTAATGTGACTTTCATGCTTGAATCCTGGCTCACTCTAATGAAAGTCACCTCTCTGCCTTTCCTAGATCTCTAGCTTTCATGACATTTTTGCCAAGTTACCCCTCTATCATTTAGTCATTCATCCTAATAGTCTACAACAGCACAGAAGTAATATCACAAAGGTACAGTCTTTATGCTTCTGTAAATGAGTTCAACCACTTCAAAAACTGCTCCCTTTGTTCCTTGATTTCTTTTTGAGCTCCTAGCAACTGCCATTGTGTCAGAATCTAAATTTAGATGCATCTGTCTGAATCTGCAAATTATACTCCATTAGTGCACAACCGAGATTAAACCTTGGGCTCTTCAGTCTGACTAGAGCTAACTACTGTACACTTATTTCTTTATGCATGGGATCCTTACTAAAGTAGGTGCACAGGAACAAAGAGGCAATGACTGAGATCTGTTACAAATGGTAGAACTACTAAGTCAGCTGATTAGTTTTTGAACAACCCTCTTTTTCCTCCTCTTGTCATTATGAAACACTCACCACAAGTTCCACACTTAATTTCTCAACAGCTCTCATGCAAATAATAATCTCTAGTTAGATTAGCTCCTGCAACCTACTGATTTAAGGGAGGGTAACAACTCTTTTTAGGAAAAGTTAAGAAGGAGGTAGAGAATCTACACAATTGTTGAAGAACCACTTCTCAGCATTTAAATCCATAAAAGGAGAATACCAGTCTGGTATAGACTTCTGACAAAGTCTATACCAGATGTTTGTTGCTATCTTAACTTCCTTTTCAAGAGTTACATACCAGAAAGGAACCTGCACACTTTCCCCTTCATCTTTTTTTTTACATCTGGATCAACTATGATAATGTAAAATCTCTGACAGGAATTTCTTCTGATTTAAAGATGCACAGTGAATAAACTTTTAGGCTTTTAAAGGGAATTAGTTCCAGCGTTTCTACATTCAGTGGGATGGAAAATTCACAGGTTATTTCTTTGATCATCTTATTGGAGTAACCATAAAGCAAAGTTTAGAAATAAACTTTCTGCAAACTTGACAGAAATTAGCCTTTAGAAATTAGCATCTCCTTCAACAAAACTCTTCCTTTACACACTTACAGGTATGCATCTTGGCCTTGTTAGTTGCTCTTCAAATTCATAATGTGTGACACAGAATAAATAGTAAACATGGACTCACAGAAAAAAATGAAATAAATGCCTTGAATAAAATGCCTTGGTGGTTCCTGCTTCATTTCCTACCTTTTAACTTACCCAGGTGATTCTCTCTTCCTTCCACATTGGCATGCGGTCTAGTCAGTGCTTGGATATTCAGTGTTACATCTTAAGATGTATGTTCTCAATGCAATGGCCAAAAGGATCATTGTTTTCATCTTTTGATATTCAACAAATATTTATTGAGTGTATGTTATGTGTCTGCATTCTACTAAGGTCTGGGAATAGGGAAAATTATCCCCAGAGTACTGCATAATCAAAATGGAAGATGTATATTAAAGATATACAGTAATTGTAATTTAATTAATAGCACTGGACTCTTGGCATTCTTGGGTTTATCATTCAAAGTTTTGACTATTTGAAAGTATTGTTCTTGAGACATTAATTGTGAGCCTTGTGGGGCTGGCATGCAGAAGTTAGGGATTAAAGATAGCTGGCTGCATATGAGGCCTTCATTAACAGAGCTTTGCTTATTATGGTGTAAGCATGAGTCTTTATGTATGTGAGAACTATCTAGAAATGTGAGCTTTAAAAGATTTTCAAGAGATTTCACATTTTCAAGAGACTGTATTAGGTATCTCAGATGATTAGGGATCTCTTTCAAACAAAGGGGAAAAATCAAATCTGTCAGAGAAAACTGGGCAAACTTTATAGTGGGGAAGATAGTCAATCTATGTGTCCAAAGTCAGTAAATCCTTTCTAGTACTGTAGGGGGAGGGGATACTTCAGTTTCTGTAAATCTAGCATATGCAGACATGGAAGCATGAAATTCCCCCATAGATGACATATAAATAGCTCACTATGCCTGAAGCATAGGCCATATGTAGGAAATGTTCCTGGAGGGTGCATATCATTTGGTAGGTTTTAAGGAGCTTTTTGCTCAACTTCAGGTTCAGAAATAACAAAATTAGATGTGCTTTTTGTTTGTTTTCTGTTTTGTTTTACCCACTAGTTTTTTGGTTTTTTGTTTTTTTTAATGTGCTTTAAAATATTTATTTTTTCAAATCTTGGAATTGAAGATTTAACTTAAAGTTTATGGCAAAATCCATACTTATCAAACCCATCAACTGACTTTATTTTCACTTTAAAAAAAATGTTACCATGCATTCCATGAAAACTGCTGGAAAGTTAATCCATCATGAGCTCTGAAAATCCTTGCACATCTTTTCTGGATGTGCTGTTAATGTGAGGTCTTGGTCACTTTTTTTTTTTTTTTTTTTTAACCTGGGCTAATTGTATGCCCTGTTCAGCCCAACTTCTAGGAATCATTTTTATTTTTATTTTTATTTACTTTATTTTACTTTACAATACTGTATTGGTTTTGCCATACATTGACATGAATCCACCACGGGTGTATATGCGTTCCCAAACATGAACCCCCCTCCCACTTCCCTCCCCGTAACATATCTCTGGGTCATCCCCATGCACTCTATACAGCACCAAGCATGCTGTATACAGAGTGAAGTAAGCCAGAAAGAAAAACACCAATACAGTATATTAACACATATATATGGAATTTAGAAAGATGGCAATGATGACCCTGTATGCAAGACAGCAAAAAAGACACAGATGTGTATAGCGAACTTTTGGCCTCAGAGGGAGAGGGAGAGGGTGGGATGATTTGGGAGAATGGCATTGAAACATGTATACTATCATGTAAGAATTGAATCGCCAGTCGATGTCCGATGCAGGATACCCACTAGTTCTTAAAATTAATTAATTTATTTTGGTTTTTATTTCTTTTTTATTGAAGTGCAGTTGATTTACAATATTGTACCAGTTTTAGATGTACATTAAAATGATTCAGTTTTAATGACTATTTTCCATATATGTGTATTAGTTGCTCAACTGTTGTCTGACTCTGCAACCACATGGACTGTAGCCCACCAGGTTTCTCTGTCAGTGGAACCCTTCAGGCAAGAATACTGGGGTGGGGTGCCATTCCCTTCTTCAGGGGATCTTTCCAACCAAAGGATTGTACCTGGGTCTCCTGCATTGCAGGCAGATTCTTTAGCATCTGAGGCACCAGGGAAGCCCATTTTCCACTAGAGGTTATTATAAGATATTGAATATAGTTCCTTGTGCTATACAGTTAATACTTGTTTCTTCTCTGTTTTATACATAGCATTTTATATCGCTTAATCACATATTCTTCATTTATCCCTCCCTTCCTCTTCTCCCTTTGGTAATCATAAGTGTGTTTTCTTATGAAAGAGAGAATGAGTCTGTTTCTGTTTTGTATATAAATTCTGTCGCATTATTTTTTACATTCCACATATAAATGATATCACATAATAATGTCATCCTCTGTCTGACTTACTTCACTTGGTATAATATTCTGTAGGCCTGTCCATTTTGCTGCAAATGGCAATATTTTATTATTTTTTATGGCTGAATAATATTCCAGTGAAATTAAAAGATGCTTACTTCTTGGAAGAAAAGTTATGACCAACCTAGATAGCATATTGAAAAGCAGAGACATTACTTTGCCAACAAAGGTCCATCTATTCAAGGCTATGGTTTTTCCGGTGGTCATGTATGGATTTTCTGAAAGTTGGACTGTGAAGAAAGTTGAGCACTGAAGAATTGATGCTTTTGAACTGTGGTGTTGGAGAAGACTCTTGAGAGTCTCTTGGACTGCAAGGAGATCCAACCAGTCCATTCTGAAGGAGATCAGCCCTGGGATTTCTTTGGAAGGAATGATGCTAAAGCTGAAACTCCAGTCCTTTGGCCACCTCATGCAAACACTTGACTCATTGGAAAAGACCCTGATGCTGGGAGGGATTGGGGGCAGGAGGAGAAGGGGACGACAGAGGATGAGATGGCTGGATGGCATCACTGACTCGATGGACGTGAGTTTGAGTGAACTCCGGGAGATGGTGATGGACAGGGAGGACTGGTGTGCTGTGATTTATGGAGTCGCAAAGAGTCGGACACAACTGAGCGACTGAACTGAACTGAACTGAATATTCCAGTGTGTGTGTGTTTCTGTGTCTCTCTCTGTGTGTGAAACATCTTCTTAAGGCAATTATCTATCCAGAAAGCCTCCTGGGTATATATTCAGCAAAGATGAAAATCTAATAGGAAAAGATACATGTATCTCAATGTTCCTAGAAGCACTGTATACAGTAAATAGCTGAGACATGGAAACAACCCAACAGCCCATCAACAAGTGATTGATTTAAGTACATGTGCTTTTAAAGACAGTCATGTGATCAAAAGCTATGACTAGGAATGCTTTTTATAGTCTATTTTTAACTAATGTTTTTTTCGTTTTGGGTTTCCCTGAAAGTTGACCCTAAACCAAAGATTTGAGTAAAATAAATTCTTTCTTATATAAAAACAAATATTTATATGTTTACCTTTTTAGGTGATCCTGGGATACTATCTATAGATATTTTGACAGTAAGTCGGGTAAGGTTAGGCAGCCAAGAGTTTATCATTCTACTTACCCCTTTGAGAGCCTACAGACTAATCTCACTGGAGAATGCTGAGAGCCAGTGTAAAACACAATTGGCCCTCCATATTCATGGGTTCTCTACATTCATGGATTCAACCTACTGTGGGCTGAAAACATTTTTTAAAATTCTCAGCATGTTCCAAAAAGCAAAATTTGGATTTTCCTTGTATTAATTGTTCAGTGATGTCTAACTCTTTGTGATCCCATGAACTGTAGCCCCGCAGGCTCCTCTGTCCATGTGATTCTCCAGGCAAGAATACTGGAGTGGGTAATCAATCCCTCTTCCAGGGGATCATCCTGACCCAGGGATCAAACCCAGGCCTTCTGCATTATAGGCTGATTCTTTGCCATCTGAGCCACCAGGGAAGCCCAGCAATAGTCACATAGCATTGACTTTGTATTTACAATTATTTACATGGCATTTATATTGTTTTAGGTGTTATGAGTAAACTAAAGATGATATAACGTGTTTGGGAGGATGTGCATAGGTTTTATGTAAGTATCATGTCATTTTATGTAATGAACTTCAGTATCACAGATTTTGGTATCTGCAGGGGATCCTGGAACCAATTCAATTCCCCTGTATACCAAAGGATGACTGCATACATTTAAGAATTCTTCCAACCAGAGGATGCAAAACTATGGCTTCCTGAGCAGATAACAAGGAGGGCTCTTCTGGCCAGAAAAACAACAACAACAAAACCCAGAGCAATTACATGTGAGCACTGGAAGCTAGATGGATATCACTGAGGTGATAAGGAGCAAAAGGGTAAGGGCAGGGCTTACCTGCCTGCCCTTACCCACTAAAGGTCATCCATTAAAGGGAGTATTCTGAGGATTCATTGACATGGAAAGAAATACTGCTTATATTTTTACAAATCCATCACCACAACTAGAAAACAATTTTTAACTATTATATAGGAGAGGGTTATTAGCTTTGAATTTCATGCCACTCTACGTACTCCACTACACTGTTGAGCTCATACTATATTCAAGGATTTTTCACTAGTTTTAATTTTACTTGATTCCCCTATGACCTCTGGACTTGTATAAAGCTGATAGAATCAGTCTTGTATTACAAATAAAGAAACCAAGTTCAGAGGAATTAAAACTTTGTCATATGGCTGTAGGAAAAACCAGTGCTTTATATTGTTGTTTTTTTTTTTTTTTTCATTTGACTGCAGTAAAAAGAACATTTAGTTTGTCCATATCTTTCTCAATGGTGATTCATTTAAAAATTAATTTTTCCATTTTTAATTCAGAAACAATTCAAATATTTTTCATTTCCCAATTATTTTTCTATTAAGATGATACCACACAGGGAATTTGTATCCTTTCCTGATTGGATAAAAGCTGGTTTCAGAAAAGGCAGAGGAACCAGAGATCAAATTGCCAGCATCTGCTAGATCATCAAAAAAGCAAGAGAGTTCCAGAAAAAACATCTATTTCTGCTTTATTGACTACACCAAAGCCTTTGACTGTGTGGATCACAATAAACTGTGCAAGATTCTGAAAAAGATGGGAATACCAGACCACCTGACTTGCCTCTTGAGAAACCTATATGCAGCTCAGGAAGCAACAGTTAGAACTGGACATGGAACAGACTGGTTCCAAATAGGAAAAGGAGTATGTCAAGGCTGTATATTGTCACCCTGCTTGTTTAACTTATATGAAAAGTACATCATGAGAAATGCTGGACTGGAGGAAGCACAAGCTGGAATCAAGATTGCCAGGAGAAATATCAGTAACCTCAGATATGCAGATGATACCACCCTTATGGCAGAAAGTGAAGAACAAAAGAGCCTCTTGATGAAAGTGAAAGAGGAGAGCAAAAAAGTTGGCTTAAAGCTCAACATTCAGAAAACAAAGATCATGGCATCTGGTCGCATCACTTCATGGGAAAAAGATGGGGAAACAGTGGAAATAGCGGCTGATTTTATTTTTCTGGGCTCGAAAATCACTGCAGATGGTGACTGTAGCCATGAAATTAAAATATGCTTACACCTTGGAAGGAAAGTTATCACCAACCTTGACAGCAAGCAGAAACATTACTTTGTCAACAAAGGTCAGTCTTAGTCAAGGCTATGGTTTTTCCAGTGATCATGAATGGATGTGAGAGTTGGACTATAAAGAAAGCTGAACGCCGAAGAATTGATGCTTTTGAACTGTGGTGTTGGAGAAGACTCTAGAGAATCCCTTGGTCTTCAAGGAGATCCAGCCAGTCCATCCTAAAGGAGATCAGTCCTGGGTGTTCATTAGAAGGACTGATGTTGAAGCTGAAACTCCAATACTTTGGCCACCTGATGCAGAGAGCTGACTCATTTGAAAAGACCCTGATGCTGGGAAAGATTGTGGGCAGGAGGAAAAGGGGATGACAGAGGATGAGATGGCTGGATGGCATCACCAACTTGATGGACATGAGTTTGGGTGAACTCCAGGAGTTGGTGATGGACAGGGAGGCCTGGCATACTGTAGTTCATGGGGTTGCAAAGAGTCGGACATGACTGAGAGACTGAACTGACTGACTGAAAAATATGTGGGCCATAGATATTGGACAGAGAACACATTTTTACATTAGAGTTGGAAAATTTGGATATTGAGCAGGTCACTAACTTAAGAGAGGAGACATGTTATAGGAGAGAAAGGTGATACAATGGAGACCAGATTTGGATATCACTTGGTACTCTGTGTGCTAAAGTGTTATTGAGTAGATCAGGGTAGAATGTAGCCAAACAGTCAAAAACATTGAAGAGATGAGTTAAATAATTAGTGGGTCAGAAACTAAGTAGGCAAATGAGCAAAAGAGACAAATTGCAAAGATAAGATAGGTAATCCAAGGTTTTGTAACATGAGAAGTAAACAAAATATATCAAAATGTCTGACAAACTAGCAAGTCAGTCATTTAGATATTTGGTCTGAAGTGTTAGTTGCTCGGTCATGTCCAACTCTTTGCAGCTCCATGGACTGTACTCCAGGTAAGAATACTGGAATGAATGAAATTCTCCAGGCAAGAACACTGGAGTGAGCAGCCATTCCCTTTCCCAGGGGATCTTCCCACAAGCCAGGGATTGAACCCATGTCTCCCACGAAAGGAGCCTACAGGCAGATCCATTACCATCTGAGCCACCAGGGAAACACACAGATACATGGTCTGGGCATGAGTAAATAGGATTTCATTGTAGGGAAGGACAGAACTTGGACAGATTTAAGTTCCTGATAACCTTTGGGAAACTTCTTAACAATCTTCCTGTTCTAGAGGATCTTGGGAAAAAACTTCTTTTAATGGTCTAAATTATATATATTTTTCATTAAAGATTAGGTCACATATAAAGGGTCATATGAAAATAAATAGGTTTAAAATAATTGCTGTTAAGTGCAAACATGCACTGCACTTTTAATAAGGAGAGGATATTGGCTATGTTTTTCAAAGCCATTCTGAGCAAAGACACTCAGGGCAGACCTGAGCTCTAATAAGTGTCCTTTATCTGTGATTCTCACAGACAGCTGAAGGTCTCGCTAGGTAAGCATTCTAAGCCAGGTGTTACTAACTTGGTCCGTCCATTCTGAACACCCCTTGGAATCACTTCAGCTCAACTTTTTTTTTTTAGTACTGGAAGGAATGAATCTTGAATTTAGCACTTGAAAATGGCAACAAAAGGATTACTTAAAAGTTATTTCACCCAACTTTAAAATGAATTACTCATAGTTCATGTAACAGCTTAAACATGAATAAGCGGTGAATTATAAAGAATGTGAAATTTGATTGTGATGCCAGTCTGAAACCTGTCTCCATCAAAGAACCAGTGTAAGCCTTAGGAAATTTGTAGCAAATGTTGTCTCTTTCTTGGTCTAGTTTGATTGTCAACACTTGCTTTCTTAGGCCTGATTGGCTCCACACCAATTCTTTGTGCTCCGTATATTCTGTCATCCAAGTTAGAATACTCGAGTCATTTTGAAATTGAGTTTTCAAATAAACTGCTGAAAACTCTTTGACCCTGTCTGCATAGTGTTCAAAGATCAGTATCAGACATCTTTTCTATCTCTATGTTTGACTTTCCTTTTCTCTCTTTGCTTCTTTCACTGCTCCCATCCCTTCTTCTTCTTCCCTTATACCCACCTCTGCTTCTGATACTGGTGGAGGTGAGAGACCTAAGAGGTTCACAGAAGAAAAGTTTCACCTATTGTATTTTTAAGCCACTAGTATCTTTCTTCTGATTGTATAACCTTTAGGATTATTTATCTCTCATAATATTCCCTACTTTTATTTTATTATTATTTTTTTAATTTTTAGTTTTACTTTATTTTACTTTACAATACTATATTGGTTTTGCCATACATTGACATGAGTCCACCATGGGTTCACACGAGTTTCCAATCCTTTTTTCTATGTAAATATAAGACACATTCTTCAATGTACATTGCAGAAATCTCTCTGACTTGCATAGCAGTGTTGGAAAAGGAAGTTAGTGCTTCATTTTTGGTTCACAAATAACATTCTCTAATTAAATATGACTTTACAATTTCCCTCCATCGCTCATAAAGCATGGCAATTTCTAAGGAATCATATAAAAAAGATCTTTCAGTTAACTCATGATTCTATTCTTTGTCCTAATTTGTATATCTCTAAAGTTTTCATGGTTTGAATGTAAGTTGGTACACAATGTAGAGTATGACTCCATCCTCATTTGATTTTCAAATTCTTCTAGTTACAGGAGATGCCTCACGTTAAAAAAAAAAAAAAGTACCATTTTGGGGAAAAATTGAAACTGACTTTATTTGAAACCAAAAAAACAGTTCATCTTCACTTCAGCCATTACTTGAAAAGACAAACCTAAATTTATAGCTAAGCAAAGGATTTTGTCTTCATGTGGCAGCTTTTAGGTTGAGCCTTGATGGTATAGATTACTGAAACTGACACAAGGGTCGCTGAATAGGATCAATGTTTTCAGAAGATATATGCTTTGATTAAGAGGTTATAGTGTAGCGGTTCTCTCACGCTATTGCTGAGAAAATTGTATGCTGGTTTTCAGTCACAGCACTTATGTGTTAGCTATGAAATGAACAGATTTTTATACTGACTTTGAATCCTATTTGAAGTCATTGTACTGAAGAGTAGGTGTTTCTGGATTTTAAGTTACCTATTTTTCTCTTCACAGACCTGGAATCATGCCTAATGAAGTTGGAAGTAAGTTGTATTCCTAGTGATTTCCTTCTAAGATTATCTCTGGCTTCCAGATTTATCATAGATGCATATCTCATCTTTCCTACTCGCAGGCCAAACTTGATATAAACCCTTCTGTGAGGTTTCCCTGTGATGGACACAACACAAAAATAAATGACCTGTTCCCTTTGATTTCCTTTCTCGGCTTTGTTCATCTTAACTCCATTATCTCACTCTTTTATGCATTAGTGGTGGCAGAGTTAGATGTGAAAGACAGGGCTTTGGCTATTGAAAGGCTCTCTTTCATGTGTCCAGAAATGCATCTGAGGTTGACAATTCAAGTTTTGTGATGTTTTGACATTGAATAACACATTAGGAAAAAGTTATAAGACAAAAAAACTTCTAGTGCAAATATGCATGTATTTTGGAGGTATAAAACCCTGAGCGCATGCACATGTCAAGGTTGAAGGTGAAGCTGCTGATATGAATGAGAACTGAATTTTTCTTTTGAATACAGCTAAAGGAACAACTGACAGTAAAGACTAAATAAAACCTATAATGTAGAGATACACTTGAACTAATTGATCAAAAAGCCATCAAGCCGCTCGGATGCCTTCCAGATATCTCAAAAAAAAAGTCTATAATAGGAAAATTTTCAAACCTACTATCTTTATAAAAATGTCTTTTTAATATTTTAATACTTTAAATAAATTTCTATTCAAATATATTATTTTATTCAAATTTTATATTTAAATATATTTAATATTTTATTTATATCAAGATATTTTGATACTTAAAAATAACATAAAAATAATACTGAGGTAAAAGATAAAAGAACACCATTAAGTTATATTTTATTAAATAGTGTCTGAACATTTAATGTGCTGTTGAATTTAATATGCTAACATTTGTGGAGAATTTTTGCATCCATATTCATCAGGGATATTGACCTGTAGTTTTTCTTTGTGTTTTCTCGTTTTATCTTTTATCTGGCTTTGGTATTAGAGCAATGCCTGTGCTGAGTTGGTGGCTTGCCATTGGCTGGACTCTGTAGTAGTTCATGTGGGCCTGCCGGTAGGCTCTATGTTAGACAGGACCACTAGATGGACTCTGATGTCCCCTCTCATTGAGTGGGGTTGTAGGCTATGTCACCACTGTTTAGAGTCTGGTTGGGCAGGGCTGCTCCCTGATTGGATGATGCTCCTGATTCAGTTCTTTGCTCAGGTGGGGCTACAGGCAGGGCTTGGCAGTCCCATAGAGCCTTAGGGTGTGTGCTCTGTGATCAGGTGGAACCACAGGCCGTGTCCAAAAATAATTAGGGTGATCAAGTTGTCTTGTGACTGTACTCATTTTTGGTTGAGGTTGCTGGCCATGCTCTCTCACTGGGCAGGGTCTCCACCTGGATATCACAGATCAGTGAACCTGGAGACCATGCTTTGCAGCTGGGCAGAACTACTGCCTAGGCTTTCTCGTCAAGTGGTGGCCACAAGTTGTGCTGGATCGGGTCACACTGGCTGTCTTTAGCAGTCAGGTAGGGCTGTTGACTGGACTCTATAGCTGAGTAGTACCATAAGCAGGACTCTGAGGCTTCCCAGGATCACTGTTCAAGCTCTCTGGTTATGCAGGGCCATTGGCTATGCTCACAGATGGAGTAGGCTGGTTTGTCTCCCTGTCAGAGGAAGACTGTAGGAAGGCCTTGGTGATACCTGGGATCTCTGGCCAGCTCTTGGTCAGGTCGGACTGGAGGCTAAACTCAGCTGTTGGGTATGGTTGTGAATTTTCTTCTCTGCCTGACACACTAGGATATGCTACAAGGCTGCTGAGCATGGTTACATGTTTCTCAGAGGGGGCAGGATTGTAGATTATGCTCAGCCATTGGGCAGGGCTTTGAACTAGCTTCCCTGCCTCTGCAGGGCCATAGAACATACCCCATGGCAAATAGGGCCTGTTGGTTGGGGACCCATATCAGGCCAAACTGCCAAAACCAAGGTCCTTGAACAGAATGGGATACCAGCTTGCTTTCAGATGGTGCAGAGCAGCTGGCAGGGGTCTCTGCTAGAACACTGCACCTTGCTACAGGCAGCCACCTGGGCTTCCATAATCTGAGCACTGGTGACTATAAGCTGCACCCCCTTCTCCATCTCTATGTGATTCCCAGTGGTTCAGTCCTGAAGCTTCTCCCAGTGACCCCTGACCTCAGTGTGCCTCAGTGCGAGATGAAACCTGAGTGTGCCTCCCAAGCTGTGTCCCATAATAGAGGGGGATCTGGATGTCCATCTTGGATTCTCTTTTCCCACTGGAGAAACTGAGACACCAGGAGATCCTCTTGGCACAAAACTGTGCCCACTTTATCAAGAGGCTAATGCGGTGAAGGTGAGTTGCTCCTCTTACCCTTAAAATAATGTTCTTAATTTCTCTGATTTCAAGGGTGCTTCAGCCTTCCTTTCAGGTTCTGGGACTTTTCACAGTGGTTTCTTATCTACGAATTGGTGCTAATTCTTGTGAGGAGGACTGAAGTCAAGAACTACCTATGTTGCCATTTGATGATATCATCATAGTAAATATATTCTATAAGGCTGATTACTAGGTTGTGCTAATTAGTTTACATATACCATTCTCATAATTAATTTAAGCAGATTAAATGTGATTTTAATTGCTATTTTTATGTCTAACACTTTAATTATTATCTCATTCTTATACAGTCAAGTCCAACCACATGAAGTTTTATACTGCTTACACCTAAAAGATATGTTCAAAATGCAGCCAGTAAAAGCCCAACCATAAATCATTCCCAGTGAGTACATGCATCCAAATGTTTAAAGGCAATTAAACAAGAGCAGGTAAATAAGTACACTTTTGTAGAAGGGTGGTATAGTGGAAAAGGTCAGATTCTAACTACCTCCATACTAATTGCTCATAAAATTTAAATGTTGAAGATATGTTTGTTAGTAGAATCTTGAAAGCAGCAATGAATATTCATAGGAATCAATAAATTAATAAACCAGTGGAGGGAAATGCCCAGGTGTCTTCTGTTGTCCCTCTCCATCCTCTTTCTGCCATTTTCTACTCTGCTATCCATAGAGGCTAACTGTTTAACCTCATTAATTGTCCTGTATGGCTGCTGTCTTGTGGCCAGATTCTTAACTGTGGAACATTAGGAGGAGCTCAGTGGGAAGAAGGAGAGGGAATCAGGGTTCTTAGCCCATAGCCCCCTTTCAGCAGAGTTGACACTGGCTGGCTGTTTTTCATAACAGAAGGTCTCAATTCCTGCCAGCCTGTCTATATGGACATAGTGGGGAAAGGACAGTTTCTTCAATAAGTGGTAGCGGGAAAACTGGCCATCAACATATAAAAACATCAAATTATAACCTTACCTTATACCATACACAAAAATAAAATCAAAGAGGACTAAAGACTTAAGTGTGAGATCTAAAACTATACAACTCCTTGGAGAAAACATAGAGGAGATATTTATGACATAGGTCTTGGCAATGATTTCTTCAATGTGATACCAAAAGCACAGGCCACAAAAGGAAAAATAGACAAGCAAGACTATATCAAACTCCAAAGCTTTTGCACAGCAAAGGAAACAGAATTAAAAGGCATCTTATGGAGTTAGAGAAAATCTTTGCAAACTCTATATCTGATTTATAAGGAACTACTATATTTCAGTAGCAAAAAATAATAATTCAATTTAAAATGGCAAAGGACTTGAGCAGACATTTCTTTAAAATAGATACACAAATGGTTAACAGGATATGAAGAGATGCTCAACATCCTTAATTATCAGGGAAATCTAACCCTAAACCACAACATACTCTCTCCTCACATCCATTAGGATGACAATTATTAAAAAAAAAAAGGTAGCAAAGGTTGTACAGAAGTTGGGCCTTTGGACATTGTTGTGGGAACATAGAATATAAAATGGTGCAATTGCTTTGGGAAATATTAGTATTTTAGTAGTATTTACAAATATTAGAAAGTAATAGTGTGAAGATTCCTCAAAACACTGATAACATAGATTTCATATGATCCAGCAACCTCACTTCTGTATATATATTCAAAATAATTTAAATCAGGATATTTAAGATATATCTGCACTCCCATTTCATTGCACAGACAATTTACAATAGTCTTATCTATGGAAACAACCTAAGTGCCCATCCACAGATAATGGATTAAGAAAATATGAGATTTGTATCTATAAAATTATTTATGTGTGTACATGTAATTCAGCCTTAAAAAAGGAAGAAATTCTGCCATTTGTGACAACATGGGTGAACCTGGAAAACATTATTCTAAGTTAAATAAAATAATCCTTTAATTAAAAAATTATAAAATAAATAAATAAAAATAATTCTTTAATTAAACTCTCCTTAAACCACACAGTTTGAATGTGCCATTTCTTTCCTACCAAAATTATGAAGGATACAGAAAATAATGGGCAAAATGAGTAGGAACAACTATGATTCAGCTTCTTTAAATCTCACTTTTCTTATGTGTTAATGAGGATGTGTGTGCATGCTAAGTCATTTCAGTCATGTCCAACTCTGTGGCTCTGTGGACTATAGCCCGCCATGCTCCTCTGTCCACAGGATTCTCCAGGCAAGAACACTGGAGTGTTTTCCAGGGGAGATTCCCTCCTCTCGGGGATCTTCTCAACTAAGGGATTGATTCCACATCTCATGTCTCCTGCATTGGCAGGTGGGCTCTTTACCAGTAGCATCATCTGGGAAGCCTATTAATGAGGATAATCATCCCTATTTTTGGTAGGCAAAATAACTGACCCTGACATTTATCCACTTTCTAATCCCTACAAACGATGAACTCATGGGCAGGGTGAATTAAGGTTTCAGTTGGGAGTAAAGCTGCTGATCAGGTGTAATTAAGTAAGGAGATTAGCTTGACTCATCCAGGTGGACCCAATGTAATTACAAGGATACTTAAATGTAGAAGGAGGCAGAAGGATTAGTATCAAAGGGAGGTGCTTCCTGAGAGGTTTGAGTTGTCATTTCTGGCTTTCAGGTTGGGGGAAAAAGTCGCAAGACAAAAACAATGGGCAGCAAGGAAGCAGATTCTCCTCAGAACCTCCAAAAGAAGTGCCTTAATACTTCTGACTTCAGAAAGGTAAGATAATGGATTTTTCTTGTTTTGAACTGTAATGTCTTAAGCTGTTGTAATTTGTGCTCATTCGTTAGAGCATCAGTAGAAAACTCCTACTATATGGGTTTGAGAATTGGATGAAACAATGTAAAACCTAGTGTTTTTATGCATGAGTGCTGGAGTTAGTTAAAACTGTGTTTTGAGTCTCTCTTTCAACTAGTAACTATCACCTTGATTGGATTACTTAACAACTCTGTTTTTTCATCTATATTTAAGAAGATAATTAGAAATATAAAACTTTTGTCAGTTCATTCTTTATACTTTCTTATACTTGATAAATTTCTTAGTTGGACAGAATTAGATACACTGTCTTGAGCATTAGTAAGGAAATTTGTAAAAGAGAGAAAAAACACTTTATAATTGATTAGGAAGGATTAATGGAAGCAAGGAAGAGAATTCACGCTAAAAGAATAACGTTGAACAGTGAATAAGAGTTACAGCTAAACAACATTGCCTCCAGTCCTAAAGAGTTTAGAAGAGGACCACTAGGAGGAGATGGCAGAGGGACAGGGGAATGGGAAAGCATAAACGCCACAGGGAGTTGTGGGGAAGCTCTATCATCTCTAGCAGCTGTTTCTTCACCATTCTGTGTAGGACTGTGGCTCAACGGAGCAGAAAAAAATAAGTCGACTGTTGTTTTTTCTTCTGTGAGATAAAAGTCTCCCATTGAAAACTAACTGTTCATGGTTGCCTAGCTGAATAACCCTTTCAGTGACCATCGTCTTCACAGAATCTTATGTAGACTGTGTGGACAGTTGTTCCTCACCTCTGATTTCATTGGCTCAAAATAAGCGTCTTGTTATCCCCAAATAGAGTGAAGTATTGATGACAGCTGAAGAAATGGAAGCTAATAGGAAAACACTGGTTCCTATCTTATTGTTGAACAGCAATGGTCGAGCACAACCTATGCTTGATAACCCCCTCACCATGTAAATAGAGGGTTAATAATCCAAATTTCTTAGGATTGAATGAGGTAATGCATACCAGTTCTTATCTAAGACCCTGGTGATAACAAACATCGAAACTAAATTTCCTGTAGTTCCATAGCATTCACAAGTCAAATTTATTGTTTCTGTTTGCTTTTATAGTGAAAACAAAGTATAAAATTCAACAAGTTCCAAAGAATGGAGCATAAAGAAGTCTCCCTCCTCCTTCTGCTACCAGTTAGGTAGTTTCACTTTCAAGGGGCAACTATTTTATAGATTCTTGTACCATATCAAAAATATTTTACAAATTTATAACTACTTCCTATCATTTCCTTGCCAATGACAGTACATCAGTTTTTGCCCTAACCTTTACCACATCAGTAAATAGAGTCCTACTTAACTACAGTTATGTAAGTGATTTGGCAACTGTGAAGTGTTTATAGTAGGAATTTTTATGAAGTCAATACTGTTTTGGGGGGAAGTAAACTGGACTCTAAAAATGATTTTTATTTCCAGTAGAGTTGTCTAATATCCCAGAATAATATTAAGATTTATTTTAGCTTTGGGCTGATGAAAGTATGCTCCAAAGGATAGTTTGTATATTTTGATAAGAAATACCTTGTGCAGTTTTGACCAGTTCTCTGTGCTGTTTTTAGACTCAGAAATATCCCCTTCACTGTAGAGTTGGCAACAAGTAAAAGCAGACAAAGCCTGTTGAATGTGCACACTTGTGATAATTGCCACACTTCAAATTATTTACCTAAGACCATGTTCATTCAAATGGACTCTAATTGCCAAGCAATGAATGTAGGCTAGAGGACCCATTTTAACCAATGGCCTTAGATAGATGTTCACTCCAGGACTGGGTTGATAAGTGCACATTTCTTCCACAGTAAGCAGATGAGCAGACATGTAGGAGGTCTAAACAGCTGTCATAAATGGGGTCCCTCAGGGCCTGATTACAGAAGCTGGATGGACTTGCCTACTGCATGCAGGTCCAACTCCTGCTTGGCTTCCCTCATTGAAATCACTATCTTTTAGGCTGGCATCCACATTTGACACCATTTATCTACATGAACAGATGCTCCCATAAAATGAACTGCAGAAAAAGCAAATGCTATGGCAGGGCTCAGTGATTTCCGACTTGATGTTTCTGTAGAGGGTATGTTAGAAGACAGGCAAGGTTTCTCTACAGTCTCAAGAAGCTGAGCAGAGAAAACACAGAACAACTTTTTTCACTGCAGAATAGCTTTTTTAAAATCTGGACCGTTTTATTTTATATCACTTATTTAAAAACATACCAACTCCCCCAAATTCCTTTAATATCCTATAGTTCATGGTGTCTGAATTTGTGTCGGCATGATATTTGGTATAGCATTAAAACAAAACAATTGGTGGACTGTATTTCAACAAGATTATGGTGTGCCAAAGAGGATAAAGGCGAGACTGGAGCAGGGATAAAATGAGATATTTCCAAATGAAAAGCAACATATTTAATTCAGATCAAACGTTTTTGGAGCTCACACTATTGCCACAGTACTGAAGTGACTACTGAAGACAAAAATCTCTACGAAAGTCCAGGAAATTGGGACATAAGTTTAAAAAAGAATTGTAGAATTTACCTAATAATACAGAATGGTAATAATTTATATGTCTGACCATCAGGACTTCAGACTGGTACAACTCCCACTTGGTTTTCAATACAGGAAGACTTCTATATTTTAATTTTTACACAGGTGAAATCACTTTAAAATTTTTGTTCAAAACTTCATGAATTTGAGGACTGAACAACCTGTGTAGAGGTAAAGACTTGTCCAGTTCAAGGCAAATCCTGTTCATCTCATCAACTTAAAAGGCCATATCGCATCAAACTCTTAAGAAAATAAGACAATGCCATACTTTAGGGGTAAGGGACACTTAGGAAGTCAATATGATTTTGTATCACCACATTCTCACTGTCAGCTATCACAAAATTAAAATATCATCTCTTAGCAGGGGGAAAATAAAAAAGAATTAACAGATTCTTTACAAATAAACCCCACATTTAAAATGTATAGTTTTTAGATTAAAGAAAATAAAAATTATAAAATGAAACTTTTAAAAATTGGAAAAAATTATATATCTCCATTCTTCAGATAAATAGTCATCATGTAAGTAAGTCCTGTACCATAAAAGTTGGTTTATTTTAAATTTTATATTTGAGGTTGGATGCTTTAATGAATGTATATTCTTAGCTACTTGAGGCACCAAGTGGTTGGATTCTACTTTATTTTTACTAAATAAACTAATTTTTTAAAAAAATACTTTGTATAAATCAAATATCTAGATATAACCACCCCCTCCCAACATTTTTCAAAGGCAATTGGCATAAGTTACATAATACAAATCTCTTTTTGTTTCAGAATTTTTATCTTGCGGTATGGTTATACATTCCTTGGATTCATCCTTTCTTCTAAAGAAGTATTAGCTAAATCTCTTTACAATACCTGTCCCTACTTAAAATAAACAGAGATTAAAGTTGTTGTATACGACACAGTTATGTTATTTTACAATAAAAGAATTTTTGATGAAAAGCAAAATAATTTCATAGCCTTAATATCTGATCTTAGTATGTAAATACCCTTAGAATGAGAGTAAGTAAATGGACACCCAGAAGCATGGAGTCACAGGAATGGAACTACTTCTTCAGTTATCTACTAATGATAGTATTTTGGTCTTAAAAATCACACTGTTCTGTTGAATCAGCCTCAGCTGGGACAGTATATTTTATGCTCATGCATTTATGGGGGGAGAGAGATGATGAAAAAGGTGAGATACAGTTTAATGTCTGCTTTCTGGAAGGTGAAAATAGAATCTGCTTTAAAGATTTATCCCAGAGTGCAGCCTGTTCCCATTTTCTCTGTGAATTCTTCCTGATAATATATATCCTCTTTTGATCCGGAGAACTGACAAGCTTGTATTTATTTTCATGTCTCTGAGCAAACTCAGTTAGTGGCCTCTTATGGGTACAAACTAAAAGCAATTCAGTATGTTTAGGGGACTTGTTATATAGTTGATCAGGAGAAGTCATCACTAGGAAAGGAAAAGCTGTATATTCAGTGAACATCTTTTCATCATAGTCACTCTTTTTATGGACTAAAATAACAATGAGATTGCTTTACGCTGGAGATCTGTCTCTGGTATATTATGATCTTAATGTCATCACAGACCTGAAACTTTATATATCTAACTGTATTTTCTTTTTCCCACTCTGTAGTATTTTCATGGGAACAAAAAATGATTAAAATTCTGATGATCAATATGAACAAAACAAAAAAGCACATCTTCAAAATTAAAATTCAGAGAGAAATTGAATCCCATAACAGAGGATTCATTTATATTCAAAGAATGCTAATAATCTTCAATCTTTGTGCATGAGATCTAAAATTCAATCAGTATATCACCTTAACAGCAGAATCCAAAACTGAAGAGGCAAAGTAGATTTTTTTTTTCCCAAGATAACCACTTGCTGCTATTGATCAAAGCTTGATCTAGGTTGATCTACTATTGACAAGCTGCAGATGGGATTTTATAGATTTATCAATGTAAATGTAATTTACCAAATGTTTTGGTAATGTTTTCTGTTAGCTATCACTCTTGCTTATAACATGAGCAAACACAGCAACTGTTCTTTCTTCTGCTGTGATAATCACACTCCAAAGAATGAGCAGCTTTAGGCAAGGAGGTGATTCACTTCTTTATTTGCCAGACAAATGCAACTCATTTGCTAGTATGAAGTATATAGGCACTTCCTACCCTGCTGCTTACCTAAATCCAGCTTCATGGCCATCCATGTTTAATATTATTAGTTTCAGGTTTGGAATTTTAAGCCATTTCAGATGTAGAAGTATCAAAACTATAGTGATGCCAGAAAATATTATTTTTATTTGTGCTGTGGACATAAAAAAACTGTATGAACAACTTGATTTATAGTTCTTGACTTCTGAATTTAGGACCTCTGTGTTGAGGAAGTCAGTGACCTTAGGGGCCAAATCAGAATCACAGAAATGCAAGGGGTGTTTGAGGCCAGGGTGAGAAAACCTTCTACATGGTATAAGATGTCCTGCAAAACAAAGAGAGGCAGGGGCAATGTTTTCTTACTGCGTAATTAAACCTTGCCATTGTTCCTCTGGAGTAAGCTGGAGAAATCTTTTCAGGGAGGTACACAGCACATTAAAAACCACATCCCATCATTTGTGAGCCTGTCCTCCTATCTGATGTCCAGCCACATTGCTGTTTTCCTGCTGTCCATGGCTCTTGTGGTGTGTCTTTGCAGGAAAGCCTTCACACAGACCTCTTCCTTAGACCTCTCTGCTGATTGCCCTGGGAGACAACTGCTGATCTCTTTAGTTCTAAAGTCTCCCCAAAGTGTATCTTAAATACATACATCACCCACATTTTAAGACTTATCATCCCAGACATAAAAGTCCCACATTTGTTTAAAATCCATCCATGGTTTTCACATGATAGATGATACAATAGATTCATATACATGATTACATTTATCATGTAAAAAATTGAACTTCTTTTTTAAAAAGAGCTCAGTATGCATGTGTGTATGTTCAGTCATGTCCAACTCTTTGCAACCCCATGGACTGTAGCCTGCCAGGCTTCTCTGTCCACAGGATTCTTCAGGCAAGAATACTGGAGTGGTTTGCCGTTTCCTCCTCCAGGAGATCTTCCCCACCTAGGGACTGAACCTATATTTCCTGCATTAGCAGGTGGATTCTTTACCACTGCCACCAGGGAAGTCCAGAAAGAGCTCAATATATGTATGTGTATGTGTGTATATATATGTATATATATATATATGTGTGTATATATATACACACACATACACACACACACACAATACATGAACCTACTTACATTCTTTGGTGTGTTGCAGAGGCCATGAGTTCAGGGGATGAGAAGTTTAAATGAAGTAAATGAGATTAAGGCTTGGTTTGTGTTTGGAAGAGACGGTAAATGAAGTCTAGGGCTGTCAAGAGGCACATGGATGGATTTAGTCATACTGATGGAATTCTTGTTCTTTCTTCCCATATAACCAGAAGTCCCTATTGGTGTTGGAGGTTTAGATTTATCTCTTATATCTAGTATCAAATGTTATGATTTATATTTGAACAATGGCCCCATAAATACTTGCTAGAAGAGTGATGATGTCCTTAACTCATCATACTTATTTTCATTTTAAATTTATCCCTGAAAATCATATGGTAAAAGAATGTTAGTGTTCGATTTCTCACATTTCATACCTACTAGTGGGGCTTTCCTGGTGATTCAAATGGCAGAAAATCCACCTGCAAGGCAGAAGACCTGGGTTTGATCTCTGGATTGGGAAAATCCCCTGGAGAAGCTAATGAAAATGTACTCCACTATCCTTGCCTGGAGACATGGACAGAGGAGCTTGGTGGGCTACAGTCCATCAGGTCCCAAAGAGTCAGACACAACTGGGTGACTAACATTTTCATCCCTATAAAGTAGCAGATGAAAGAAAAAATTTGGCTTAAGTACCATAGCACTAAATTTACCTTTTTGCCTCTTATATAGGAAATCGTGAGTAAGATACAGTCTGCCTAAGCAATCTTAAGCTTTACTTAGGTCTCAGTTCAGAATTATATCAATTTGGACCGAAAACCTAAGCAAAACTTTTCAAACAAAGAGAACCTACTTTAATATTTATGGTCACTTTTTAAAATATAAACTTATTTAATTGGAGGTTAATTACTTTACAATATTGTATTGGTTTTGCTATACATCAACATGAATCCTCCACAGGTATACACGTGTTCCCCATCCTGAACCCCCCTCCCTCCCCGTACCATTCCTCTGGGTCACTTTTAAAGTTTGAGGTATAGTCAAGTAATAGTGAATTTGTGAATGAGGATATAGAATGTCTCAGTATTGTTGTTTAGCTGCTAAGTCATGTCCAACTCTTTGAGACCCCATGGACTACAACATGCCAGGCTTCCCTGTCCATCACTAACTCCCAGAGCTTGCTCAAACTCATGTTCATTGAGTCAGTGAGGTAAACCAACCATCTCATCTTCTGTTATCCCCTTCTCCTTCTGCCTTCAATCTCACCCAGGATTAGGATCTTTTTCCAGTGAGTCAGATCTTTGCATCAGGTGGCCAAAGTAATGGAACTTCAGCTTTAGCATCAGTCCTTCAAATGAATATTCAGGGTTAATTTCCCTTGGGATTGACTGGTTTGATCTCTCTTGCAGTCCTAGGGACTCTCAAGAGTCTTCTCTGTTCTCTAGCACCACAATTTGAAAGTGTCAGTTCTTGGGTGCTCAGCCTTCTTTATGATCAAACTCTCACATTCATAAATGACTACTGGAAAATCATAGCTTTGACTATACAGACCTGAATTTAATGAAATATATATATCTTTATTATCAAAAGTAGCTATATTAGAAGCAGTCTAGGAAGGACATAATTTTTGATATGTAGGTTTTACAGTTAATAATTGTTCTCTAATCATTACAGATAAATGCTAGCAAAAACCATCCCCACCCCCAAGGAAACATTAGATGGTTTTAATTAATATAGAAAATATTAAAAGTAAGATGTTATGTGCTATAACTCATGGCCTGTAAATGTAGATTCATAGTGATGAATGATATCTGCCTTTGAAACAAATTACTGAAAACATGGATCTGAGCTTGGAAAATATGAAACTTGATTGATTAGTAATCAAATCATTTAAAATTATTTAATATTAATGAGAAAATTTTCCTTTTTCCAATTTAGCAGGAAATTTTAATATAGGGCACAATTATGATGGGTAATATAACATTCCCTTTTATCAGGAATGGAATCAGTTGGAAAAAGTTTATGATTCTTATCAACCTAATTTACAAAATTAGCTTATTTCATATGGCACAATTTTGAAATGATTCTTAAAAGATTAAGTGCTTTTATATGTGATTTTTAATTATTAAGATTGCTACAACCATATGAAGTAGACTGTAGTTGAGGGAGATTCTTTTTCTGCCACTACACAAGAAAAGAAGAGCATTTTATGAGAAAAATTGTATCAGGTTTCCAGCCCATTGATTAATCCTCAGTTTCAAGATTAGACATCGTTGCATTGCTGTTGTGTATTGCTCTAGTATTCCATAGAAGGGTTTGGGGTTTACGACAAAAGTTTCGGGGCAGGATCAGTCAAGATCTACCTTTCGGGTAGTAACTTTTAAGTAAACTAAGACTATATATATTCCCATCCTATCGAGAATCTCAAAGTCTGGCATTACTACAGTGTTTTCAGAAATTTTGTGAAACACCACGAGCAGATTTCATACTGAGAAAGCATGGCAGCTGTGGGTAATTGATCAAATCTCATGGTGTGATAGTTTCCTTATAAAATTCTCTAACTAAATGAGTTATAAAGGTAGATTTTATTTTCTGCTTTTAAGTGATTTAATTATTTAAAACATTTAAAGAAGGTGCCATATTGATAAGTCAGTTTCAAACAAAAAAACCCAGAAACTAAAAAACTAAATACATTCTCTTTGAGTACTGGTCATTTTCAGTGTTGAATATCAGTTCAACCTCGGGTATTCTAAATTCTGAGAACTTACATAGGGAATGAGAACAAAAATCTCTCATTTCTCTCATCAAGTATGTGTAACTTGATTTTCCAGTCTTTCAGTATTAATTTTTTAAGGGCATTTAAAAATAGACCTGGAAATAATAAATAAAGTCATATGTTTGACAGTACAACTCATTACAAAGAGACTGAGAAAGTAGTTAAATATGCCTTTAGCATCTTCATCATGAGCATAAGCAACATATCTTGGTAATTTCATTTGAATATAGTTTATAAAAGCAAGCCAGTATTCAAAAGGTTGGAAAATAAAGTTGGAATTTTGAATAGTTCTTGCTGAGTTGCCTGTAAAGTTCAATATTTAACATGTATTTTTTCTTGATCTTGTATTGTCATCTAGGAAACACATTTTCCCAAAGGGTAGAGGATAGAAGACCCTCCCCTGCATCCCCATTGTTGCAGCACCCCTTGCTGGAGTGTGCACATGTTGACTTCTAGAACACAGTTGTATGGTTTCTATATGAATGTTGTTTTTCACTTTTCTGCAGGCAGCATACAGAAGTATCATATGCCCAGGCACTTGGTAACTACCATCTAGATGCACAGGTTGTATCTTTCTCTAGTAAATAACAGAAACAGAAGCCATGAAGTGGCTTCCCTTGCTTTGGCACCTGGAATAAATATTATTTATAATTTTGAGAGAAGAAATGCATCTTAGTGTAGAAATACAAATAGCAGTGGAGAAGGCAATGGCACTGGTAGGCTGCAGTCCATGGGGTTGCTAAGAGTCGGATACGACTGAGCGACCTCACTTTGACTTTTCACTTTCATGCGTTGGAGAAGGATATGGCACCCCACTCCAGTACTCTTGCCTAGAGAATCCCAGGGATGGGGGAGCCTGGTGGGCTGCCGTCTATGGGGTTACACAGAGTCAAACATGACTGAAGTAGCTTAGCAGCAGCAGCACAAATAGCAGAGGGCCACACATACTCTTTGGACAGTGATCCAAGCATTTAGGGCGTGAACTAAAAAGTCATGTTTAATCTGGGTCTGACCCATCATCCTGCATTTGCACAATCCTACTAAGGGCCTCTTAGTAGGGAAAATGTGGAGTCATTTCATCTCATTTCTTCAAGGATAGAACAGTTAGAAGCAAAATGGATTTTTCTGATTGCTCTAAGAATGTGGGTGGGTTTCATCTAGTCAAGGGGCTTACTCAACTTGAGTCTGAACACACATATGATCCACGAACTAAATGTTCATGTTTACAATGCAAAGTTAAATACACCCAGTCCAAAATTTGAGCAGTTAGGTATTTAGGAACAGTAATCCCAAGTAAGTAAACTTCAAATAGGATTGGATAACACATCTGAGGTCATCCCAGACTGCAGATTGTAATATGGGTCAGTGAACCAGAACATTTTTGAGGCTAAAAGTGTCCAATTGCATCCTGTTTAAGCTCACTTCATGAAGCCATGAAAGGGGCTGCCTATCCATGAAGGACTGGATATGCTGATAGGCAACCATAGTTGCGAGCTTTCTGTTCAGTTCAGTTCAGTTCAGTTGCTCAGTCGTGTCCAACTCTTTGCGACCCCATGAATCGCAGCACGCCAGGCCTCCCTGTCCATCACCAACTCCCGGAGTTCACTCAGACTCGCATCCATCGAGTCCGTGATGCCATCCAGCCATCTCATACTCTGTCGTCCCTTTCTCCTCCTGCCCCCAATCCCTCCCAGCATCAGAGTCTTTTCCAAGGAGTCAACTCTTTGCATGAGGTGGCCAAAGTATTGGAGTTTCAGCTTTAGCATCATTCCTTCCAAAGAAATCCCAGGGCTGATATCCTTCAGAATGGAATAGTTGGATCTCCTTGCAGTCCAAGGGACTCTCAAGAGTCTTCTCCAACACCACAGTTCAAAAGCATCAATTCTTCAGCGCTCAGCCTTCTTCACAGTCCAACTCTGCCTAATTCCTTATCTTGGCAAATGTTTTTCACTGATAGATAGAAATACTTTGCTCCCATTAGCAGGTTCAGACCAGTTTTGTCTCTGGAAATAATACTGAATTTTGACAGTAAACAGGAAAGCCACCTAAGACTTGAAATAAGTTATCCATACCCCAAGTCAGTCTTCTTCTATATTTAAAACTATATTGGACTTGTGATTTATGCAGCAGATTTCCTTTTCATGTTGTCTCCAGCTTTCAGATAGCTGTGTTTTTCCTAGTGACAAACTTTGTCTTGACTTTTGACCAATATTTCATCCTTTATAGGACCAAGCCCGTGTCTAAATTAGAAATCAAAACATATGTTTAAACTTCAGTGCAGTGGTGAGAAAAGATTTAAAAGATTTTAACAGAGCTTAAAGATGCAGGTATTGTGTTAAATATCATCAGTTGGCATCAAACTTTCCATATGAGGGATGTCAGTCAGTGCATTACCTTGGTGTATGTTTGGATATTGTATATGGTCTATCAGTGTGGAGCTTCTCTTGGTTTCTGAACCACCCTCAGCAACAATGTTCCATTTCATGGCTTGTCCCATTGGCTACAGACCATTGTGATGAACCAGGCATTTAATTATAATATTATACGCTATTATTTCCTTTTTATATAAAGCTGAGGATGGTCCTCTCTGAAATAAAAAGAGACCAATATTTGTGTGGCCTAATGAAAAATGGAATTTATTACACTCCTATTCATAAAATCTTCTCTTTAGTCAACAAATGCATATTGGAAACCAACTGTATTATAGATGAAAGGGATGGAAAAGTGAGTTTGGACACATTATCTATTTGTAAGCAATTTATGTTATTATGGAAGAAGCTTAGAAATAATTATGTTATAATGTGACAAGTGTTTATAAAATTGGTAAACACATGCTATGTAGTGGCAAAGGAGGTTACCAGTTTATGCTGGAGGGGCTGGTGCTAACAAATGTTAATTATTTTGCCACTTCTGCTCAGTGTGGCTTGCTATTCAAGATAACAAATGAATTAAAGAACTCCTCCATGACAGAATACATTTATTTCTATATCTAAAACCTATTTTCTTGCCACATTCTAAAAGGCATTTCAAATTTTCTAAAATTTCATGCGAGGTTCTTGCTATGCTTGTGATATTCTAATAATCTTCTCAATTTTAAATATGCCTTTATCAAATGCAATTTCCATGCTGTCTGATATTTTTGAGACTATAGTCAACTCTAATAAGATATTTATAGAAAACAACCTGATGAACTTTTGCATATTTTAGTCACTCTGTTCAACTTTAAACAATATTTCCATGACACCCTGAAGACATTTATCAGCATAGTACATTCTGAATCAAGTTGATACAGCAGTTTTCTCCTAACCTTTTCAAAATTGCCTTATTTCTTTAAAAAAGTTTTCTTGCACTTCAAGAGATAGCCAACTGTGTGAAGTCATCTTGGAAGCAGACCGAAAGCCCCATTCTAAGCAGGGAGCCTGGTAACCTTAGTTAATTGGATGCCCATTCTGAGAACTCTGTATAGTGAGATGTGTTAATTGCCTTGCCTTATCACAATATAATGATGCAATTAACTTGTATCACCACTATGGGCTGTTTGTTAGCAAATATTTTATTTCAAAGATATCAATACCCACAAAGACCAGCACACATTCTGTCTAGAAGGTATTGACATATAATTGTGCTGAAATATGGTTTTTAGTGGATATTCAACCTCTACTGACCATGATCTTTTAAAAATAAAATGTTCTCAGCATGAAGAGAAAGTAAGGAAAATGACTCTCTGGAAAAATTTAACTCATTTACATATTTTTTCCTTGCTCAGCAAATTTACATTTATGATCCTAGTTCAGCAAGCACTTTTCCCCCCTCTTTTGGCATACAGGTCTCCAGGTAATTAGTTAGGGAGCTTATAATTTTTTTTAGTAGAAACTGTAGAGAAAATTAGCAGTATCTTGGATTTATGTGGGTAGTAAATTTGTTATAATCCCAGTGTCCTGAAAATCACATCTCTGAAAAAAAAACAGAGAAAATAAGTCTACCCTGTACTAGTTCCTTCATATGGGAAGAAAATGTCTGCATATTCACTACAGCCAATAAAATCTGCCATGATTGTCATGGAAGCAGGAAGCAAGAAGGATAAGGGCCAAAAGGATTGTTACCATAATGATCTTTTTGTTTGGAAAAATGTGGGGTTGATAGCAGTGCTAAGGATAGTAACCGCATATTTGAAGTTAGCGTTTTCTTGATGCTCCAGATGTGAAGGGAGAGTCTGCATGCATACATGCACACTCTTGTATCCTCATGGTTCTGCAAAAAGCAATTAGATTTAAGCAAGTGCATTATGCATTTCCCTTCTCCTGGCAAAATCGCTATGATTTAATATAATTATGTTGCTATCCACAAGTGAGCACCTCCATCTGTTTTCCACAATGGATTCAGCAAATAGTCTTGGATGGGTAAAGGATCTTAAGAACTGCTCCACAGATAAGCCTTTCCTGATGTCTGCAAATATCCAGGTGTAAGGCACTTGCTATCTCCTTTCATCAGTAATAAATTCACAAATCCTTACCTTTCAGGCAACTTAAATTCAACTTTTAGGGACCCATAATTTTTGGAAGTTACTTGGTCAACTTTTCTTGGTTTACAAAGAAATGTTAAATTGTGCTTTTTCTGTGATTTCCTGGCTGCTTTTCCCAGTGTAAAGTTTTGTCTTCTGTGTTGTACTGGGAAGGCATGTGTTAGATTAATTCTTTCATTTCATCCTTATCTGTACTACATTCCATAACATGAAGCCCTAAAGTGCATTGCTTTATGGATGATGGTAGAATAAAAGAAGACCTCCTTCATTAAATATGAATTCTGAAAGCCAGCATGTAATTTTATCCTGATATAAATAAATGTAAGGAAGAGAAATAATTTTCCTCACTATCATACTTAGTCACAAAGAGTATATAATGTCATGCTGAGTTGTATTTGTATCTGCCCATAAGTACTTGAGCCAATAAAATACTGTTTTTCAGTAACAACCTCACTACCAATCAGAACTGTAATGGTGTGTGTAATTAATGAACTTGAATTGAGATGATATTAGGTGGTTTTGGAACAAAATGAAATAATTATGGTGAGTAATTCATTTTTCCCAATACAACAGTGGTATCTTTTGTGCAAGAAATTCACAAAAGATATGCATATTTTTATCTTAAAGGATTTCTGTAAGGAAATAAAATTTTCCTCTCAAGAGTAAGTGGCTTCTACCAACTCTTTCCTTGGCTTTTCCAGGAGGCAGAGAAACAAGCCAATGAGAGGTGAAGAAAATTACTGAGCTTTTGATCTGTAAAATTTGGACACTGTCCATATTTATTAATGCCACACATTACATCTGCTTTTGTCTTTTTCGATAATGGTTGACAATTAGAGGATTTTTATTTCTTGGAATCTCCAACGGAGCTTAAAGATGCTCTGAGAAATGTTAAATGACTGAATAGCATCTTGATCTATCAAACATGTTGGACTGAATATATAGTACACAATATATGTGTATGGTCTCAGAAGTGGGCTGAATGGCCGAATATTTATGTCCCTTTCACTGATACTCAAGCTTCTGCAGTCAATTTCCTACCTATAGCACAAACTGCATCAAGTATGCTTAAGAAGCAGCTTCCTCAGATACATGCTCAATTATGATAAAATATTCTGTGGGAGAAAAGAGATGTTACATAGAAAATTTGTGTATATTAATGTCCTACCTTAGTCAATACAAGTTAATAGATATCAGCCTACTAAGTAAACCCCTGGAGGAAGGGATGGCAACCCACTCCAGTATTCTTGCCTGGAGAATCCTATGGACAGAGGAACCTGGCAGGCTACAGCCCATGGGGTTATACATGCTTAATATATGGGCAGTTTATTTTTGATAATTTTTAACATTGTCTCCTACTTTAATTTTTCTTTTCAATTCACATTATTTTGCTTTGCAATTGAACATCTCTTTGTTAGATTCACAACCCCTCCCATTTTTTTCACTTTACCCTAGTTAAAAATATTAACCTTTCCAATATAATTAATAATGTACTTCAATACCAGAATCATATGTATTAAATTCACAGAGATTCTTTAAAAGTATACTGTTTGTCATTAAACAAAAAGACAAGAAATAAACAGAAATAGCATAAAGGATAATCAGAATTTTAGCATTTAATACTCATTTGGCTCATGAGATAACTGTTTATACATGCTTTTGGTACATAGACCTGTGTTTACTTTAGAATGTGTAGCTGCATAGTTTTGTTATCCAAATTAATATCTTTTCAACATATTCAATGTGTAACTAAATAAAAAACCAACACCCGAGTTACCATCTTTTAACATTTTCTTGGCCTAAGATGGAGTTCTTCTTTGCTATAGTATTTGATTCCTTTAAATTTCTTTTTAATGCATTCAACTCCTTATCTTTTTTATTATAAAATATTTCTTTTAAAACTTTTTTGCCTCCTTGTAAAGAGAATATCCTCTTTAGTATATAATTTTTCTTAACTTGTTTGAAAAATATTGGTAAAGGAATTCTCTATATATTTTTCTTCTCCCTGGAAACTCTGAGCATCTACTTCTCTTCCTTAAGGCAAAGTCTGTTTTTCATCTTCACTGTGGTCCTTAAAGAAGGTGAAGCGTTTGCTGAAGGTTGATGGCTACATGTTCTGTTGATTCCACTCTGTAGTATCTCTCATCTGTCTCCTACTTTCCATTTCCAAAGCTTGTTCTCTAAACTATCACACAAATTAAGATGTCAACTTTCCAGACTCTTATCTCCACTTCCATATTGTTACATTCTGACATACAAAATAATCTTTTGAAAATACATGTAACTTTTCATCAATTTTTTAAAATCACATTTTCAAATAAAATCAAAACTCTTAAATGTCACATGTAGTAATCTTTACTATTTTGCAAATAATAAAATATTTGGTTTATTTTTTCAAAATTAATTAGAATTATTAATTTCTTTTAACTCTGTACTCATCCTTGTGGATTCTTCGCACTTTCCTGCAGTGATTTCAGCAGCCATCTTTTGTGTGGTATGGTCTCATTCTGACATCCTCTTGCCCTTCATGTGCACCCCTAGCACATGGGAAGCTTTTAACCATGAGTCTCTTAACTGCATATGGCTTTCCCAGGTGTATTATAATTATATATACTTGAATTATTCTTCCTCTTAAGCAGCAAGCCTTATAGAGACAGAATCTGCACATGAATCATCTTTTGTATATTGCTGGTGTGGTGCTTTGCACTTAATGAGCCCTTAATAATGACTCAATGAATAAAAATGAAATGGTTAATTAGGTGATACATAATGTTCTGGAGTGATCTATACCTGGAGTGGCCAATAGGTCAGAAACAAAATACTTAAATTGGGCTTCCTGTGGTAACTTTTTCAGCCAAGTTTCCCACAGGAAGGATTGCTAATAAGTTTCCTCAAGGAGATTAGTCTCATTGAGAAGACTAGGTACAGTGTGATTTAGGAACAAATAATAAAATGCAATATAGTAGGGTTCAGTAAAGATGTAGAACATAAATGCCACACACATATGGAGGAAGAAGGAATATTCTGAGAAAGAGATAAGGCCACACACAGTTGAATGTTGAATCATGTAGAACTGATAGAATTTGAATAGGCAGAGGAGAAGTGAGAATGACCTTTTGAATTGAGTTCTGTTTAGTAATGTCTTCAGTGAAGGTAAAATAAGAGCCCAAAACCAAAAATGCATAATGTGTAGTAGGTTGAATGCTCTCTTCCTTAGATTTCTAGATTTTATCCCAGAAGTAGAAATTATTCAGGGGTGTTACTGGATTTGAATAAATATCAAAGCAACTCTATACTTCCCCCTGCTAAAGCTGCTTTCAAGACTCTAAAGTTCCACATAGGAGAGATGGTCACTCTTTTTGATAGTAAAATCAAAATTCTAGAATTAGCATTTTTATGTCACTTCACTTTACAAACAACAATTCAAACTAGGCGTTGACTAATCTTTGTAGAAAAGTCAATAGAAACAACCACTTTTAGCAACAATAGACTATTCTTTTACCCAACAAGCTTAGGAATTATGCTAGCAATTTGTTACCTTTGTGACTGGCCCATACTTTTAAAACATTCAAGTCAGTTCAGTTCAGTCGCTCAGTCGTGTCCAACTCTTGGCGACCCCATGAATTGCAGCACGCCAGGCCTCCCTGTCCATCACCAACTCCCAGAGTTCACTCAAACTCACGTCCATCGAGTCGGTGATGCCATCCAGCCATCTCATCCTTTGTCATCCCCTTTTCCTCCTGCCCCCAGTCTCTCCCAGCATCAGGGTCTTTTCCAATGCGTCAACTCTTCGTATGAGGTGGCCAAAGTGCTGGAGTTTCAGCCTAGCATCATTCCTTCCAAAGAAATCCCAGGGCTGATCTCCTTTAGAATGGACTGGTTGGAGCTCCTTGCAGTCCAAGGGACTCTCAAGAGTCTTCTCCAACACCACAGTTCAAAAGCATCAATTCTTCGGCACTCAGCTTTCTTCACCGTCCAACTCTCATCCATACATTACCACTGAAAAACCATAGCCTTGACTAGATGGACCTTTGTTGGCAAAGTAATGTCTCTGCTTTTCAATATGCTATCTAGGTTGGTCATAATTTCCTTCCAAGGAGTAAGCGTCTTTTAATTTCATGGCTACAATCACCATCTGCAGTGATTTTGGAGCCCAAAAAAATAAAGTCTGACACTGTTTCCACTGTTTCCCCATCTATTTGCCATGAAGTGATGGGACCAGATGCCATGATCTTCATTTTCTGAATGTTTAATTTTAAGCCAACTTTTTCACTCTCCTCTTTCACTTTCACCAAGAGGCTTTTTAGTTCTTCTTCACTTTCTGCCATAAGGATGGTGTCATCTGCATATCTGAGGTTATTGATATTTCTCCCAGCAATCTTGATTCCAGCTTATGCTTCTTCCAGCCCAGTGTTTCTCATGATGTACTCTGCATATAAGTTAAATAAGCAGGGTGACAATATACAGCCTTGTCGTACTCCTTTTCCGATTTGGAACCAGTCTGTTGTTCCATGTCCAGTTCTAACTGTTGCTTCCTGACCAGCATATAGGTTTCTCAAGAGGCAGGTCAGGTGGTCTGGTATTCCCATCTCTCTCAGAATTTTCCACAGTTTATTGTGATCCACACAGTCAAAGGCTTTGGCATAGTCAATAAAGCAGAAATAGATGTTTTTCTGGAACTCTTTTTCCATGATCCAACAGATGTTGGCAATTTTGATCTCTGGTTCCTCTGCCTTTTCTAAAACCAGCTTGAATTCTAAATGGTATTAATAACACAGCACATGAATAATTGATTACATTTACTATACTTAATATTTTAAGCAAACATTCATGATCCTCAAGGAGACTATGTACTTAAAGAGCTAAGGAAAGTAGTGACGTTTTTGCGATTTAATTAACTGACACCTCTAAGGACCTGACCTGTTCACCTGCTGAAATGCTAACTATGCAAAGGTGAAAGCATATAAGAGAATAATTATAATTACTTGGGATTAGTCCAAGAAAAAATTCACTATATAATTTAAAGGTGCATTCAACAGTTTGCCAAAGGATCCAAGTTAAAGATTTTCTTTTAATTCCCTGATGGCTCAGAAGGTAAAGAATCCACCTGCAATGTAGGAGACCTGGGTTCTATCCCTGAGTCAGGAAGATCCTCTGGAGAAGAGAATGGCTACCCCCTTCAGTACTCTTGCCTGAAGAACTCCATGGACAGAGGAGCCTGGCGGACTACAGTCCATGGGGTCACAAAGAGTCTGATGCAACTGAGTAACAAACACTTTAATTATTAATTTTAATATATTCCAGTTAATAATTGTAGTTCCTCTAATGACATAACAGCAAAATTATTACATTGGGAAGTCATTGAAAGAGACTAGAGAAATCTTGTCTGTTTACAAATTTTCATAGGGTGCAGAATTCCACAGCTTTATTTACTCTTAAATTTTGCCTTTTATATTGTTCTTTTATTATTGCTTTTTTTTTTTAATTTAAGGAGTGTTCCTCTTGCTCTGCTATTGTATTTCCAGATCTAGAAGCCTTCTGGGTCCCAGCAGAAGTTTCACTCAACCCTAAATACTTTAGTATTCTTCTTGGTTGGAAGTCATCTCTGTCCTTCCAACGTCTTCATACTTGACATTTCCTCTTAGGTTCTGTATACTTATCATTTGCCATCATTCTTGACTATATTAATTGCATTTTTTAATTATAAAAAATTATATCTAATGTGAAACTTTACTCTTTGCTTTTGATGAATGTCCTATGATTATGTAACAAATCAGTATAAGAGAAAGCTGGGCGAAGAGTACATAGGAACTTTTCTATTTTTGCAACTCTTTGAGTTCAGCTTTTAAAAATCTTTTTAATAGAACACATGGTTAGTTATACTTGAGCAGAATGTTTGAGGTCAACCAAATGATGGTGTTATGTAATTATAGGTCTATGAAAATGCACAAACAAGAGGATAAATAATAGATCTCAGACCAGAGCCTTTGTCAGCTTTCCCTGAACCTGTAAAATAAAGGGGGAGCTGATAAAAACTTCTAAAACTCTACAAAAGATAGAGACCCCTCATGTCAATATTTTTGTCAAAACACAACCTTCTTGAGGTCATTTGCTGACCAACAGTCCTTTCCCATGTATATATATATTTTTTCTTTCAGACCAAATTTAGGCTACTGAAATCTTTGCGAGAAGATGAATATATATGAATAAATTGTTATGGAGAGCAAAAACTTTTGTTTTAATGAAACTCCATATCTTTGCCTTAACTTTTCTCTGTAATAAATGCCTATATAAAGGGAAAGGATAATTTTTTTAAATGATTGATTAACTAATTCAGAGTCTAAAAAATAAAGAAATTTACTACTTCCAGATACAGTGACCAAAAAAAAATCTGACATCTGTGGTTGATCCATTCATTAAAAGAAGACAATCTGTGCAGCCCATTTCTGTAACTCTTTTGCAGACTGGCTAAACTTTTCATTCGCATAAAATTGGAGATGGGCTGTTTGGTTTATTGGTAATTGCTCCACAAGCAGAATGGTCCTATGTTTGCCAGTCCACAAACTCCATAGATGTTTATCCACTCACTGCAGTGCCAGCCTGCTGCATTATTTCAGCAAGCAACATTTCCTTGATGAAAAAAGAACAGCTGCTCACTCAAAATAAACTTGTCTCTGTTTATGCTGTCAGCAGAAAGCTGTTTTAAAAAATCATTAGATGTGTCATGCTGTTGCAGTATGTTAAATTGTGAAACTAAAGAAACATTCCTGAAAGATAAGCACCGTGTTACCTCCATGCCTTCATCAGAGTGTTTCTATCTTCCTTCTGAATTATTCAAATACAGAGAAGACGGGTGATATCAGGCATTAAGACACAATGTTAATGATGCCAAGATGATGGCTTGTAGCTTCTTCGAGGTTAGTGAGCTATAGACAAAGGGAAATATGTAGAGAATACTACAATAAGATCAGGTGACCTTACTGATGCTGGCTCTACCAACGATAATCTCTATGACCTGGGATATGTCTCTGGATTCATCTGAGCTGCATTTTTAATGTATTCTAAATGGTCTCTTAAGGACATCACATGTTATCATGGGATGTTGCTTGTTAACATTTTTATCAGTTTTGAAAATATGCATGACTGATATAAATTTATTCTGACCTTTTTTTAAATTACCAAAAGCTCTGTTTTACTAAAACAGCCAATAAAGATATCTTGAAGAGTGACGCATTTAGTTTGTCAAGCTAAAACATCTAGAAGTGGACTTTGAATTTTTTCCACCAGTTATCATTGGTAAAATATGGTGATGTTTGTTGTTGTTTAGTTGCCAAGTCATGGCCCACTCTTTGAGACCCTAGGTACTGTATCCCACCAGGCTCATCTGTCCATGGGATTTCTCAGGCAAGAATACTGGAGTAGCTTGCCATTTCCTTCTCCAGAGGATCTTCGCAACCCGGTGATTGAACCCATGTCTTCTGCTTGACAGGTGGATTTTTCACCACTAAGCCATCAGCAAACTGGTCTTCCCAGTTGGCAGTAGTGGTAAACAATCCACCTGAAATGCAAGAGATGAAGGAGAGGCAAGAGATGCAGTTTCAATCCCTGGATTGGGAAGATCCCCTGGAGGAGGGCATGGCAACCTACTCCAGTATTCTTGCCAGGAAATCCCATGAGCAAAGGAGCCTAGCAAGCTACAGTCCATAGAGTTGCAAAGAGTTGGGCACAACTGGAGCAACTAGCAACTGCTAGTGTGGTATGCATTAGAATACTGGATTTTTATCATTAGGATGCTATATGACCTATTAGCATCAAAAATACTCATCTAAAAGAAAACAAGTAGAAAAGTAGCTTATGTGTTTCTTTCCCAACTTTTGTGAAATAAAAATGTGTTTATTATATATATATAAACATATATACATACATGCACAAAAATATACAGTAAGATATTACCAAACTATCTAAAAGCTGTTTTACTTTGGAAGAGATAATTATATGGGAGATCTCCATTTTATGTTATATACTTTCATAATATTTGAAGATTTACAGTTCTTTTTCATACCTTTTGCTTTATTAAGTCCTCTTAATAGCCCCAATAACTTAAAATACTACACCAAGGATGAAAAGATCTTAAGGTTCAGCCAGTGTAGGCTCGTAAACCAAATACAGTATTGGGTTAGGATTCTGGAGATTAGGTACTAAATATGCTATTAAGAAGAGATGGTAAGAATACACAGAAGAACTGTACAAAAAAAAATCTTCACGACCCGGATAATCACGATGGTGTGATCACTCACCTAGAGCCAGACATCCTGGAATGTGAAGTCAAGTGGGCCTTAGAAAGCATCACTACAAACAAAGCTAGAGGAGGTGATGGAATTCCAGTAGAGCTATTTCAAATTCTGAAAGATGATGCTGTGAAAGTGCTGCACTCAATATGCCAGCAAATTTGGAAAACTCAGCAGTGGCCACAGGACTGGAAAAGGTCAGTTTTCATTCCAATCCCAAAGAAAGGCAATGCCAAAGAATGCTCAAACTACCGCACAATTGCACTTATCTCACATGCTAGTAAAGTCATGCTCAAAATTCTCCAAGCCAGGCTTCAGCAATACGTGAACCGTGAACTTCCTGATGTTCAAGCTGATTTTAGAAAAGGCAGAGGAACCAGAGATCAAATTGCCAACATCCGCTGGATCATGGAAAAAGCAAGAGAGTTCCAGAAAAACATCTATTTCTGCTTTATTGACTATGCCAAAGCCTTTGACTGTGTGGATCACAATAAACTGAAAAATTCTGAGAGAGATGGGAATACCAGACAACCTGACCTGCCTCTTGAGAAATCTGTATGCAGGCCAGGAAGCAACAGTTAGAATTGGACATGGAACAACAGACTGGTTGCAAATAGGGAAAGGAGTACGTCAAAGCTGTATATTGTCACCCTGCTTATTTAACTTATATGCAGAGTACATCATGAGAAATGGTGGACTGGAAGAAACACAAGCTGGAATCAAGATTGCCAGGAAAAATATCAATAACCTCATATACGCAGATGACACCACCCTTATGGCAGAAAGTGAAGAAGAATTAAAAAGCCTCTTGATGAAAGTGAAAGAGTTGAGCGAAAAAGTTGGCTTAAAGCTCAACATTCAGAAAACGAAGATCATGGCATCTGGTCCCATCACTTCATGGGAAATAGGTGGGGAAACAGAGGCAGACTTTATTTTGGGGGGTTCCAAAATCACTGCAGATGGTGATTGTAGCCATGAAATTAAAAGACACTTACTCCTTGGAAGAAAAGTTATGACCAACATAGATAGCATATTCAAAAACAGAGACATTACTTTGCCAACTAAGGTTCGTCTAGTCAAGGCTATGGTTTTTCTAGTGGTCATGTATGGATGTGAGAGTTGGACTGTGAAGAAGGCTGAGTGCCGAAGAATTGATGCTTTTGAACTGCGGTGTTGGAGAAGACTCTTGAGAGTCCCTTGGACTGCAAGGAGCTCCAACCAGTCCATTCTAAAGGAGATCAGCCTGGGATTTCTTTGGAAGGAATGATGCTAAAGCTGAAACTCCAGTACTTTGGCCACCTCATGCAAAGAGTTGACTCATTGGAAAAAACTCTGATGCTGGGAGGGATTGGGGGCAGGAAGAGAAGGGGACGACAGAGGATGAGATGGCTGGATGGCATCACTGACTTGATGGACGTGAGTTTGAGTGAACTCCAGGAGTTGGTGATGGACAGGGAGGCCTGGCGTGCTGCGATTCATGGGGTCGCAAAGAGTCGGACATGACTGAGCAACTGAACTGAACTGATGCTGCCTATACAAACCGTGAACAAGCATTCTGGAGATAATTCCTCATTTGTCCCCATGAACAGTAACACCTGAGCAACACATGGATCAGGACCTCCTGGTGGTTGTACTTCCAGACATTCCATGGTAAAGCTCCTACATCTCATCATTGGATCACCACCACCATCTATGTTTTCAGAGTCATTGACATTCTGCTTAAACTTGACTCTCAAAAAGGACTCCTTCTCCTCTAATTTCTCCAACTCTGCTCTCACTGTAGAGTATAAGTCTTTTTCTAACCCATGTTTCCATAGTTGGCACACCAATTTTTTTCAAGGATGCCTACATTGTGTTGATTCCATCCAGCCCCAGGTCATTCCCTAAAAGGTTCAGATTAACCAGGCTTTAACTGCTTCTGAGAACTGATATGATATGCTGGCAGCAATCAGACATCAAATTGCATTTCTCTAACCTAAGTGTCTCCACACAATTTGGGCATTTTTGACCCCTGCACTGCTCTTCCATCATCCTGAACACCATTTTCCCCATCATCCAGAATTTTCGCATGATTGTACTTGAGGGCACGAGCAAACTCCTGACAGCACTTTATTGTGAAAGAACAATCTGGCAAGTCCGGGTTCTGCAGGTTGTGATCTGGAGGGCTCAGTGTCTCTCACAGAAACTTAACTCCCTCATATCCCAGGTTATTCTTCCACAGATTCAGTTTTATAAAGCTCTTGTTCTGAAGAAGAACATTTGACAAAAAACCTATACCTGGGATGCACCAAGCTGGCAGAACCAGTGTACCAGTCTCTCTAAGACACACTTGGGGTGAGTCAGGAAAGCACACAGCAGCTTTACACCATCATCTTGGAGCTGAGGAAATTTCAATTATACTTGAGTCATTCCCTGGGTGCTGGTGAGAAGCACGGCCAGTCCTGACGGCTGGCTGCCAACAAGTTGCATTTCTCTAGCGGCAGCTGTTTTGGGGGACACTTGGACATCTTAGTGGGCCCCCAAAGTCTTTTAAGCTCAACATTAGAGAGATCATTGTCCCCCAGCCTGAGGAAACTCAGATTTGAGTTCTTGCTGAGTTCTATAAAGAGCTGATGACAAACCCAAGAGGTGAGGCCACACAGTTCCAACCACTGACACTTGAAGTTGCAGGTTGAGTGCCTCAGAGTTCTAAGAAATCATCATAGACACAGTAATCCCTAAGTTGTTAGGGCTCAGGTCCAGCTGGGTCAGCTTGTGGTTACCATGAAGCATGGGACAGGCTCTTTCAGAATCCTCACAGAAGACATGCGTTTGCACACCAGTGTTTGAGAAATGTGTGCCATCATCTCCCTAAAGAAAGTGTGTTAGAATCTTTGTAATCTATCTTCCCACCCTGAAAAACTTGGCCCCAGAAAAACAATGATCATATTTTTCAATTTATTTATTTTTAGCTGTAAATGGAATCATATAGTATCCTCTTCATCTTTCTCTTCTTTCAATCAATATATAGATTTTTAGATTCAACCATGCTATAGTGTATTCACATAGTAGTTAGCTCCTTAGCATTGCTGATTGCATTATACAAATATGGCACAGTTTGACTTTCATTTCTCGCTAGATGAATATCTGCATTATTTTCAGGTTTTTCCCATTATGAATAATTTGATAAACATTCACATACAAGTATTTTATAGGCAAATGCTGTATTTTTCTTGGGTACATTCCCAACACTAACACTGTTGGATCACAGGATAGAAATATGTTTAACCTTACAAGAAACTGCTGAAGAGTTTTCCGGTGTGGTTGTACAGAAAGAGCTGTAGTTTCTTACAGGAATGTATGAGAGTTTCAGTGGCTCCTTATACTTGTCAACACTTGATGTCATTAGCTGTTTAAATGTTAGCTATTCTTATGGGTACCCACTGGTATCTCTTTATAGTTTACATTTTATTTCCCTGGTAATAAAAAAAAAAATGCTGGCCATCTTTTCCCGTGCTGATTTATATATCTTCTTTTGTGAACTGTCTGTTCAAAGATTTTGCCCATTTAAAAAATGTTGCACTGTTTGTCCTTTTATTATTAAGTTCTAAGAGCTCTTGCAAACACATTGTCAGCTGCACGTGTTACAAACATTTTCTCCTAAGATGTAGCTCATCTTTTTATTTTCTTAAGAGTAAGTTGAAAAATTGAAAATGTTTGGTCTTTGATAAACTCCAGCTGATCATTTTTTAAGACATTTTGTGTTCTGGAAATCTTTGCCAACCTAAAAGTTGCCAAGATTATCTCCTATATTTTTTTCCAGAAGTTTTATCATTTTACCCTTTGTGTTAGGTCTTTTTTTTTTTTTTTTTACTTATAATCAGAAAATATATGACAATATTTTTAGTGAAAATATGGTACTTTTAACATAAATAAATGTAGGTTTTTAGAAACCAATTTCAAATTGTTTTCTCAATAGTATTTATATTAATAAAAGTTCTGATTTATAAAAATATCTTTCATCTTAGGGAAGAAAGCTACATTGTAAATCATATCCTCAGTCTACCTGTGGAGGAGAGAATTTTTCTTCTCACTCCATCTTATTTTTTAATGCAAAAACATCCTTCAGTGTAAGAAGTTTCCTATAGTGCTTGACACAATCCATCTAGTTAACATTAATATAAATGTTTTCTGAATTGTCACCATTTGTCCCACAATTTGCTAGCTGTTAAAAAATAATACATTACTTCTGTATGATTTAGTCCGTGTCATGAAAAAGTGGGGTCAAACATAAATAAAGGTGTAATTATAATAAATGCTATAAAAAGAAAGGTCAGAAAAATAAAAAGAGGGTGTTATTGGCATTCATAGGGCTTGTAACCAGAGTAAGGCTGTGGATGGGAGCTTCCCAGGACAGGCTTTAGCATCCAAGCAGTAACTTGTATTGGATATACCACATACTCCTGGACAGACCATATTATTTGGGGAAAAAAAATAGTATGTGAAAATGATTTTTCTTAGGATGGTCTCAATTTTTTTTTCCTCCAGCTTTGATTGAAAGAGAGATCACTATGGGTACACTAAATCAATCCATCTCTACCCCAGTACTTCTGATACTATTTTCTTTCTGAGTCTTGAACAGACAGACAGATCTGTTATAGACTGTTAGCAAAAAGGCAAGGCTTCTCTTTGAATGGTTCTTTTCCCCTTGGGGTTGTATTTATCCACCTCCTCTCCACTTTTATTTTATCTTAAGTCTTGGGATCCAGGTAAGGAATGCTGTTCATAGCCAGTGACTTGGTGTCTGGCTGCTGCCATTTCTTTATGTGGCTGGTCTTCTTAACAGAATCAGGATATGGTTGGGAATTTTGTTCTTCTCATACGTGCAGCCTAGAAGTAAATACAACACCTGCAGGAATAAAATTTCAGAAATCTTTTTATTGACTTATGACTTTCATTGTAACTTATTTTTACATGTGTTTATTTAGCACATACTGTATGCCAAGAACTAGGCTCAGTGCTGGGATATAAATGAAATAAGACAGACACACCTGCTTTCTTCCAAAGCTGAAATGAAATGGGAATGAGTAACACTGAACAGAGGTATGATGAGGAGTGTAAGGATAAGTGTTGTGCTATAGCACATGTAACAAAGGACTGAGGAAGTGACGTCTCAACTGAGGCTTGAGTAGGCAATAGAGCAGGAACAGGAAAATTCCAGAAAAAAAGACCAGACATGAAATAACTTTGAGGTGGAGAGGAGCATGGCACATTTCAATGTATTGGCTGAAACAGGGCCAATATATGTGTCACACAGAGACACCAGGAGCCACGGGGGCTAAAGAGTATTTAGGGCCAGATCTCCATGGGTCTTTGAGCATACCTAGCATTTTATCATTCGGTCAGAATGCTATGGATTTGGGGGCAGACATCAGAAAATCTTAACACTGACTGACTTCAAAACTGGGGATTTTTTTTTTTTTTTTGGCCTATATTAAAATAAGTCGTAAGCTAAGAAAACTTTGGTTAATTCAGTAAGTTATATTATCTATTTATTTCTGTTTTGTTTTGTTTTTTTTTTTTTTTTTTGAATGACAATCTCAGGATGTTAGTAGTTCCTTCTCATGTTTGCAAGATGCCTGCATCAGTTTCATGTATTACATTCTCACATGCCAATATCCAGAGCTATAAACATATTTACCTTACATTCCTTTTTCAAAATGAATGATTCCCATAAGCACCCTGAAAACTTCTCTTTTATCTCATTGGACAGAATGGGTCACAGGACCGTTAGCTTTCTACACCAGTCACTGGTAATGTGGAATGTGACGACCATAACTGGAGTCACTCACAGAATGCATGGGGGATGAGAAAATGGAGGCACTGAATAATACAACTCTTCACACTAATAGTCTGTGTGGGGAGAAGGTTGGGAGATAAAATGGCAGATGGAGTGAAATTTAATCTCTACTAGCCATAATGTCTCTAACTCTTTGGCAACTTTTCAAACTGAAGTGTTTCCATCTTGGTCAGAGGGCGAAAATGGCTGTTGGTTGGGCCACGAGTTGTGGTGTTTTCTTAAGAAAAGATTTGAACTGTATCAAAACTGAGATGAGAGCAATTGAAAGGATTTAAACATGGAAAAAATGTAATACTATTTTTGTTAAAAGTAAGATTTTCCCCAATATGAAAAAAAATAGGACTTTTAGTTAGTAGTATAATTATTCAACATGGAAAAAAAGAAGTAAGAGATAACGCAGGAAAAACATCTAGGTTATAACAGTAATGCACAGGAGATGTGACAGCAGCCTGTCTAATTAGGATAGAGAAAAACAACTATTTTATAACATAAATATACTTAGTAACTAACATCAATAAGAACTGGCAGTGTAGTGGCAGACAAAGGAAGGAGAAAGGTTAGTCTTGACACTCAGGATTCTGGTTGGGACAGCTGGTTGGTGAGAGGTCCCATTCACTGTGATGGAAACACTGAAGAGATAGCAGAGGAGTGGGTTTTGGGGTATGTTGAATTTGAGTTGTTAATAAGATGTTCAAGTGGAGATATCTGGTGGTCAGTATAGCTCAGGGGAAAGGCCTAACTCTTCAATATAATTTTTCTGGTATTCAGGATAAAATTGAAATCAGACATGAGTAGACGAGAGGAGCTAAAAAATACAGATCAAGAACAGAGTGCTTAAAATGGTACTGAAAGATGCCAAGCTTTAGGAAATGGGAGAGGAAGAGTCTCTGACAGTGAAGTGAAAGTTGCTCTGTTTTGACTGATTCTTTGCAACCCCATGGACTATACAGTCCCTGGAATCCTCCAGGCCAGCAGCTGTTCCCAATCCAGGAATTAAACCGGGGTATCCTGTATTGCAGACAGATTTTTTTTTTTTACCAACTGAGCTATCAGGGAAGCCTTGAAATTGGCTCTAAGTAGTTAGAGGAAAACTAGTGGAATATTATGTCATGATAATAGGTTTTCCATGAAGAGGAAATAAACACCTCTATCAAATATTTCTGATAATTCCAGTAACATGAACAAAGAATTATAAACATTGGATTTGGTGATTAAAAAGTGGTACTCTTAACAAGAGTAACTTGGGTAGAATGGTGTCACAGTTCTGGCTGGAGTGAATTGAATAGTCAATGGATAAGTAGGAAGAGGGATTTCCAGTAAGAAAAAGTACTGGGCATGAATATAGGTTACTTTGTTTATAGTAAGGAAAAGTTTTCTTTATCATTAAATGTTCATACTTGGCACAGCACATATTTTATACAAGGAAAAACTTTTCTTTGTTCTTAAATTTTCATGCTTGAAATGGCAAGGTGTTAATCAATCCCCAAAAGAGTAGAACATGCAAAAATTGAGATGAAAATATGATATCTATTGTGGATAACACTCAATAACTTATGGCTTTTCTTCCATACATTATTTATTTATGCCATGAAATCATAATCTAAAAAGTTGTTTAATAAAACCTAACTATGAGAATAATCTGCCACAGAGTTTGGGAACAAGTGATACCACATAGCAAAGATAGCTAGAACATTTTACCATTACTGTACTGCTTTAGAAACTTTAGCCTTCTTGGATTTCTAAATTGATATTTTAACAGAAGATGATTATGGAGACTCCTTCAACCATCAGAAAGTACATCTGATATCACCACACAATAGATTCTGACATCGGACCAGATTACTGAAGTGTGGGCTATAAATGGAAGAGATCAGAGGTGAAAGTATCATCATTAATCAAGGTGCTTCGTAGATGACTAGTTATTGGACACACAATCCATATGCTCCTTCATTCAGTTTCATGAGAAAATATCTGTCACTTGATAAGGTAGATTAGCTTACTAGACATGAGAATAATTGTTCCCTATATTGAGAACTAAATCCAATAAAGCTATTTATGAATTTATGGATGATTGAAAATATCATTTTAAAAATAATGTATGTTAGCTTCCCTGGTGGCTCGGCTCAGCTGGTAAATAATCCGCCTGCAATGTGGGAGACCTGAGTTCGATCCCTGGGTTGGGAAGATCTCCTGGAGAAGGGAAAGGCTACCCCCTCCAGTATTCTGGCCTGGAGAATTCCATGGACTCGCAAAGAGTCAGACACGATTGAGCGACATTCACTTTCATGTTAGCTTAGGAAAGCATTATGTTTTTCTATTCTTTACTAAAATAATTTTACTAAATTGAAAATATGTTGGATTAGGCCTTAATGAAGGCTTCTAAATGCAATATATATAATCATCTATATTAGGTGTATTGACCTTGATTAAGAAACTGAGTCAATTCTAAATATTCCAATGACTTCAACTGAACAATAGTATATTATTTTTTAATACTGCACTCTGCTTATTTCCTAACTTACCAGATTGATGAACGGCATATCTTGCATCTGCAAATTAGCCCTACTGAGTCAGGCCTATAAAAATTTAAGATTCTCACATTTTAAAATATCATCTGGAAAAAGATTACCCTAATGGTTTGTCTTGGATGAGTTTCATCCTTGTTCTTTCTTTGGAGAGTACTAATTGAATTTTTCACTTATTATCTGTGGTAATTTCTATGCTTTGAACATCTGCATATATGCCCAGGAATGTATTCTGTGTTGTCCCAAGTGAGAACAGTAATGCATTTATGAAACACTCCAGTCAGAATCTATCCCAATAATAAATGCAAAATCTAGTCAGCAGTTCTATCTTTGATGGATTGTGTTGTCAAGGCTTTCAATGAATTGGTAATTTCTACTTTTAAGCAGTTTTCTAAGAAAGATGAAAGTATTGAATATGAATAAGGACTTGAAGTGAAGTGAAAGTTGCTCAGTCATGTCCGACTCTTTGTGACCCCAAGGACTATGCAGTCCATGGAATTCTCCAGGCCAGAATACTGGAGAGGATAGCCTTTCCCTTTTCCAGGGTATCTTTCCAACCCAGAGATCCAACCCAAGTCTCCCACATTGCAGGCATATTCTTTACCAGCTGAGCCTTAAATAAGTACATAATCATCAAATTATGTTGTATTCACTATCTTGATTTAATCAGAATAAAGCCACATAATTTAAACTACAAGTGTCAGGTTATAATCTATTTCAACATAATTGAAAAAACGTCACTTAGGTGATTTCATGTTTGTATTTATCATTTCCATAAATGTTCCTGAATGCTCCTAAAGAGTAGTTGTAATGATCCTCAGCCTTTTTTCAAGGAATAAATACAGAAACCCTGATTTCATGATTATATTTTTCTGTTTAGATAGTCATTGAATTTTAAGTAGCTGTTTCATGCTTGACATTGTGCTGTGTCCTATTATATTTCATAATACAAAACTCCGTGGTTCTCAACCTACCCCCCCCCCTTTTTTTTTAGTCCTATTTCACTTTGCCTTTCAGGCATCCCTTCTTCTCTCTGTCTTCCTTACATGTTGATTTTCCTTACATAATGTCTAGGTTTCTCTCTTTCAACTCGCCCAACTCTCCAGAGGTGATTGTAACTCTCACTTTCTTTTTGGGGAGGAGGCAACATAACACAGTAGATAAGCCTTAAGATTTGGCATGACTTGCACCTAGAAAAATAGTCTATAACTAGGAATTCAAACTTAAGAGCCACAAAAACATCTTTACCACTGAAATAAGTTGAGGAAAATGTTACAGTCAGTGTAGAGGTGATGGCAAGAGAATGCTTATGCCTAACCACAATGTCCAGTCTTAGACAGATGCCTATTCTACTTCAAGAGTGAGATCCAGTCTTCAGGAGAATTAAGGGAAGACCGATAAGTGATCTCAACTTTTAACGTAGCTGAATTAGAAAAGAGCTTTATCCAACCTCACATTAAAATCAGTTTCATTGATGGAAGCTCTGGGGTTCATAAGCTCCAACCTTAATTACCTAGGAAAGGATTTATCTTGTTCAGAAAGCATAATATGTAGCAGGCTGGAAAGTAAGAATCAGGGGGAGGTTGAATAAACTCAGTGATGCATAATGATTGTACTTGTAGCTATCTTGTGAATGAATTACACTTTGCCCTCCTCCCCCCTTCCTCTTCTGAGGGCAGTTTTTCATCAATGTATAAAAACTCATAAAATTTTCAAAATAATTTCATTGCTTCATTTCAATAGCGCTAGATATTTATTGGGCAGCTCTTGCTTTTGTTTGCTTTCCTTATCCTTTTTTGTAGCAGTACCTTGATTTTCCTTGGAGAACTCTCTACTCTTATTTAAAATGGTCCTCGTGAAATTATCAAGGTGCCAAGCCTCTTATGGGCATGGGACCTAAGTTCAGACAATCAGGCTCTTCTTATAATTTAAATAATTGGTTACAAGGAGAACAAATTATCCAATCATGGGGCCCTGAAAAGACCCTTGTGTTCCTAGTCCTTTACTGACGCAACTGCTTTGATACCTAAACTTCCCAAGGTTTGTTCTTTCAGGTCTTTCAGTTTTGTGAGTTATTTCATCTGCATACTTTTCTAAAGTTATCTATATTATAACCAAGAATGGTTTTTCTTTGATAGCAAACAAATACCACTAATTGATTTTTGCTAGAGATTGTTCAAAACTCTAAACAAAACAAAGCAATACATCTCAAATCTTGCTTTTAACAAAGCATCAAACAATTTTGTTTTCAAAAGAATACTTCTTTTTTAATAAGTACATATGATATTCATATGAATAAATAGATTGTTAAGTGACAAAGACTCAAGGAGGTTTGGAGCTTTCAGCAGTAAGTATAGTGGTTACAACTGTTGCAGGTAAAATCCTAGCTCCACCATTAGCAGCAATATAATCTTGGGTAATTTTCTTAGCTTCTAAATTCCTCCATTTCTTCAACTATAAAATGGGGAGAATATAACCCATAGACATGCTTAGAAAAGCACCAAGCACATAGTAAGAATTCAATAAACATTAGGTCCATGCTCAAGCAATCCTGCTATTAAATGTTGAGCTCCTTGTAAGCAGAGGCCTTGTTTAAGCCATCTTTGTATTCCTATTTCTGAGCCTAGATTGTGCTTTTTTTTTCACAGTGGCTATGCTATGGTGATACATCTGTGTTTTGTTTTTATGTAGGTTGTAGTATTATTCATTGGAGAAGGCAATGGCACCCCACTCCAGTACTCTTGCCTGGAAAATCCCTTGGACGGAGGAGCCTGGTAGGATGCAGTCCATGGGGTCGCTAAGAGTCAGACATGACTGAGCGACTTCACTTTGGCTTTTCATTTTCATGCATTGGAGAAGGAAATGGCAACCCACTCAAGTATTCTTGTCTGGAGAATCCCATGGATGGGGGAGCCTGGTGGGCTGCCGTCAATTGGATCTCACAGAGTCGGACATGACTGAAATGACTTAGCAGCAGCAGCAGCAATATTATTCATAATCACACAGAAACATGATATCAACTATAACTTTATTGAGAATTTAAATAAAGCACACAGCCTACTATCCTTCTCCCACAAGGTACCCTGGCTTTAAATGGTTATATACGTGTGTAATAATTTTCATTATTTCCTTCCTAGTTAATTGTATTAGAATACTTCTGTTCAACAACTAAGACTCCACCAACGGTTCAACGTTGGCTACATATTAGAAGCACCTGGAGAGTTTTTGAAAATACTAATTCCAGGCTAGTACCCCCAGATTAATAAAATCACTCTCTGGGGTGGTAGCCTGGATATAAGCATTTTTCTCAAGTCTCTAGGAGATCCTCATGTGCATCCAGAACAAAACCACTGCTTCTTGAACTCTGAGAGACCATCCTAGTAAGACACCAGTGGGCCTGAAAACTACAGAAAGCTGCTTTTTCCTATTAATTGTATACAATTTTAGAACTCGGGAATTTTGAATTTTGCTTAAGTTTCCTGAATGTGGTTAGCTTGCAACACTAAAGAACAGGGTAATAAAGTTCAAGAAAAGGCTGTTTATTTGTTTTTTCTATTTCTCCCTCCTAGCCTTTCATCATCAGATTATAAGAATTTACATTATTTCATTGAGGGAAGATGATACTTGAATATATGCATTTTTGGAGGTCACATGTCTATGTGAACAACTCTGTCTCTTAAGAGGCCAGATCTGTACATCATCTGACAGATAATGTACTGTTTTTACTATTTATTCTGTAAAAGTACAGATTAAATCCCGCCATCCAAATAACTTTTGTCCAAATTTATATTGCCTCAAGACCCTTGGGGGCATCACTTTTGGTTGGAATCAGAGATATGATTAGTGTGTGTCTGTGTTTAGACTTATATATAGATATATATTTTTTTTAATATATATAGTGTGTGTATATATATATATGGGCTTCCCAGGTGGCTGAGCAGCAATAAAGAATTGTAAAGAATCCACTGCAATGCAGGAGATGTTTGTTCAATCCCTGGGTTGGGAAGATCCCCTGGAGGGGGAAATGGGAACTCACTCCAGTATTCTTGCCTGTAAAATTCCATGGTGAGAGGAGCCTGGAGGGCTACAGTTCAAAGGGTCACAGAGAGTCGTCAGACATGACTAAGCACGTGGCATAGCATAGTATTTATATAAAACATGTGCCTGTTGGCATTATTTTTCTTCTCTCATACATATACAGTAGTCTTCTTATCCATAGGGGTATGCTCCAAGATGTCCAGTGGATGCCTAAAACTGCAGATGGTTCTGATGTCTACATATGTTATTTTTATACATACACACCTATGGGGTCACAAAGAGTCAGACACAACTGAAGTGACTGAGCATGCACATCCATGATAAAGTTTAATCTATCAGCTGGACACAGTAATAGATTAACAGAAACTAAGGATAAAGCAGAACCATTATAACAATACACTGTAAGGAAGAAAACTTTATGTGGCCCCTCTTTCTCTAATCTTATTGTGCAAATTTAATGTCTTTTCCATTTTGTATGTTAGTTGCTCAGTCATGTCCAACTGTTTGCAACCCTACGGACTGTAGCTCACCAGATTTCTCTGTCCATGGGATTGTTCAGGCAAGAATACTGGGGAGGGTAGCCATTCCCCTCTCCAGGGAATGTTCCCAACCTAGGAACTGAACCCGGGTCTCCTGCATTGCAGGCAGATTCTTTACCATCTGAGCCACCAGGGAAGCCCCTTTTCCATTTTAACTATGCGTTTATCTCTCACTGTGGCTATATCTTTTGCAGTTTGAGTGCAACAGTAAAGCTAGCATGATTATATTTCTCCTTCACAGTTTCAGGGATAGACTATTTGTTCTTCGCTGTAGATCTTGGCAACCTCAGTGTGAGATTTTTTTTTTTCTTATTAAATCAAGAACTTTTCACCTTTTCAGTTAAAGGAAGCACTTTATGACTTCTTTCTTTGGCATATTAGAATTACTAGTATCAGTACTCTTGCACTTCAGGGCCATTATTAAGTAAAATAATGACTACTGAACATAAGCACTGTGATACCACAGTACTCATCTAGTGATGGAAACAGTTACCCAGTGACTTAAGGTGGGATTTGCTGGACAAAAAGATGATCCACATTCCTGGGCAGTATAGACTGGGACTGTGCAAGATTTTATTAAGCTACTTAGAACAGAGTGAAAATCAAGTGGTATTAACTGTTTGTTTCTGGAATTTTCCATTTAATATTTTCTGAAACTGCAGAAATCAAAACTGCAGATAACAGAGTGGCCCCTGGTCAAGTTTAAAGTCTTAATCATTTAACAGTTTCTGGCCATTGTGGCTCAGCTGGTAAAGAATCCACCTGCAATGTGGAAGACCTGGGTTCAACCCTGGGTAGGGAAGATCCCCTGGAGAGGGCAAAGACTACCCACTCTAGTATTCTGGCCTAGAGAATTCCATGGACTGTATAGTCCACGGGGTCACAAAGAGTCAGATAGGACCGAGTGACTTTCACTTTCAGCCATTTAAGGACAACTAACACCTCACCTTCAAAGTTTTGTCTAGTATAACCATGGGTAGTTTCATACACGCCGTGTTTTCATGAACATTCAGTATGCCCACTGTCTATCCTGTTTAATCATAGTAGTTGACACTAACCAAACATCTGCTAGGTGTCAGGTACTAAGTGCTTATTATATATTAAATCATTTAGTTCTCACAGCAACCCTATGGGAGATTAGCTAAATTTTTCTTTTTAGCAGTTGAGGAAACAGATATGTAAATCATGTTTAGAAATCTTCCCTAAGTTACAATTACAATTCTGGCAATTCTGTGTCTACAGTATCAGTCACTACATTATAATTATTTATATCCTATGAGGTAATATATAATTGATTAATGATACAACAAAGCTACTAATTCATTGGAAAGTATAGGTGAGGAAAGGGAAAATTTTCTTAAATTAGTTAAAAAAAAACTTTTCAGTTTTGGGTCTACTTCATAAAGCAAGAATTTGTAGAGATCTTTTTTCTCCTGAACAATTCATGGAACTCTTTGCTACTGTTATGCATTAATTATAATGCCTGTAGCTATTAAATAAATAAAAAGTCTACAAACTATACTTGGTTTGTGGTATGATGTCATATTCACATAAATTTTAATCCTCTAGAAAATGGTTAACAACCTACGGAGCACAAATTCCATTTTTATCTGGCCTGTGTATGCACCATTTTTGAAAGGTAATGCTTTAAGAAGTGACATCTAATATAAGAGTCCCCAGTGTTCATCATACCTGCAGGTTAATCTTTTCTTTAATGCTTTCAGTTCCCACAGGCAATGAGGCAGGATAAATATATCAATCATAACACATTTGAAGGAACAGGCAGAGGAAGTCTGTGCTCAGTGGTGTGATGTGTCAGGAAAGAAGCTAAGCCTACCAGAATGTGCACCACTGAATTTGGGCAGCTAGCCAATGTTTAACAGCACCAGAGAAGTGCAGTTTTATTTTAATCATCTATTCTTATGTCAAGGCCAAGAGCAGCATTTCCACCAGCTTCTACTTCCCCACTAGTTATAATAAGATGTATTCCAGGACTCTCAATGCAGGAAGTGTGAATTTGCATATTAGTAGAGCAGCCAAATATATGCATTCCTTTCATCTCTGGAAGGTGGGACAGAGAGATAATCATGGAAGCAAGGACTAGCTGCTTCCAAGCTTTTCAGTTCCAAAATATATATATACAAATATATATAACATTTGAATCATGACGTCAAAATACACAAAACAATGAAGTATTTTGGAATTAGTAGCATAGAGGACTAGAAAAGTTATCCAGCTGCTTTTTATTGCATGATGTTAATACTTGGGTCCATCCTACACTATGAAGACTGGAACATATAGATTTACCACAAACCCAAATGAAATAATTAACAATAGAAGCATCTTAAGTAAAAACAGAACCTGAAACTACCTAATCTACTGCTTTGATGGAAGTAATCTATCTTGTCTGTTCACAACCTTTTGAAGTCTTTTTTTTCTTTCAGTGAATTGTCTAGATTAAATGTTACTTGTACTTTGCATAGCAGTTCAGTCACTCACTCACGTCTGACTCATTGCAACCCTATGGACTGCAACATGCCAGGCTTCCCTGTACATCACCAACTCCCGCAGCTTGCTCAAACTCATGTCCATCGAGTCAATGATGCCATCCATCTCATCCTCTGTTGTCCCCTTCTCCTCCTGCCTTCAGTCTTTTCCAGGATCAGGGTCTTTTCCAGTGAGTCAGGTCTTTGCATCAGGTGGCCAAAGTAATGGAGCTTCAACTTTGGCATCGGTCCTTCCAATGAATATTCAGGACTGATTTCCTTTAGGATGGACTGGTTTGATCTCATTGCAGTCCAAGGGACTCTCAAGAGTCTTCAACACCACAGTTCAAAAGAATCAATTCTTCTGCGCTCAACTTTCTTTATGGTCCAACTTTCACATTAATACATAACTACTGGAAAAACCATGGCTTTAACTACATGGACTTTTGTCAGCATATGCAGTCATAATTAGGGGTGACAAAGAATAACTTCATCTACAACTTATAAAATCATGAGAGGAATGAGAGCAAATAAAAACAGACATTTTCTTTTGATTCCATCACATTTTTTTTGCATGATTCTCTCTTCTTCCCACTGATATTCTACAATATATCCCATGCATAGTTCATATCTTCATCTGAAGTCAGCTTGACCTCTCTGCTCCACATTCTCCAGGTCTGACAGAACTTCACAGATCTTAGCCAGCAATGCTGTCTCTCCTTTAATCTCTTCTGAAATTCAGAAACTTTACTGTAATTTTGGGATGTATATCTTTTTAATGGGCTTCCCAGGTGACTCAGTGGTAAAGAATCCATCTGTTAAGCAAGAGACATGTGTTCAATCGCTGGGTCAGGAATATCCCCTGGAGAAGGGAATGGTAACCCACTTCAGTATTCTTGCCTGGGAAATCCCATGGACAGAGCAGCCAGGTAGGCTATACTTGTCCTCACTAATGTATATGACACATATATATTTACATTTTCATTTTAAAGTTTCTTGACTGGTGGCACCTAAAAATTAGGGACTATTAGACCTGATATTAGCCATGATGTCAGCAGCCTTGTCTTCTCTCTGTTTAAATCTTCTCTGTAGTATTCCAGGGAAGTGGTTACCAAGGTTTTCCTGGACGCCTTCAAGTGGGGAGGCTACCACCTAACAATTGTAACCTATTATAATAACATTATTCACTATATTGTGGTTATATATATGCCTTCATCAGCTGGTCCTACTTTCTTCTATGATACATAACATTTATAACTTCACCTATCTTCCAACTTTTCAGATATTTAAAAACACTCTTATGTTTTTCCTCTCCAGGATAGACATGAAGAATTCAATATATAACAGCTTCATGAATATTTGACATAATCACTATCCTAGTTACTCACTTCTGAATGTGCTCCAGTTTTTTCACACGTGTCATAGACATGAATATCTTCTACTCAGATCCTTCTTCAACCTTTTTCCCTAGGAAGGAGAATGAGGTCAGAAAACAGCCATTCATTCCTTCAGGATCAGAGTCAGGTGCAGAGAAGAGCCTTAACCAAAGCCATGAACTTCCCAGAGCAGCTCTCATCCTTTGAATAAGGGAGGCAAAGGCATAAAGACCCAAAAGTTCTGTCCAAAAAAGGATGCCCGGGCAATGCTTCTTTCACAACTCCCCAGTGCGCTGGCCAAGGCTTTATCTCACTTTTTCCTCTGCCCATTACTTCTTCGTCCCTCCCAACCCTGCCTTTTCTCATAAATTGACCCTTGATAAGCATCCTGTATATCAAACTTAGTCTAATTTTCTGCTTCTAGAGAACCTAATCTGAGACTGTTTCTTTCTGCCTGTACTGCTTTTTGTCCAGACTAGAATAAAATATATTTTGAACCAAGTACAGACCCTCTGTCTATATTAAATATAATTTTAGAAATATTGAACCGTGCAGTATTAAATCTGTCAGGATTATTTCAGGCATAATTTTAGCCTCCTACGTGTTTACTTTGCCCAAGTTTGTCATGTTAACAATGACTACCACCATTTCTTAAATTTGTTGATAAAATGTTAACCAAGTCATTTTTGTAGATTCACAAGCCTAGATTAACACACATCAGTTAGTTAGTGTGTATTGGTTATGAAATCTGCTTTATTCTATTTTTGTATAGCTAGAAAAACATCAAAGAACTTCTAATTTTTAATTACTGTATATAACACATATTGAAAAGTACACAGAACTTAAGTCTAAAATTAATGTATAGGCAAACTGATGCCAACCATGATATATAATATTGCCAACAACTCAAAACCCTTCCAGTCACTAGCTCTACCCTCTTTTCTAAGGGTAACTGCTTTCCTAACTTTAATGTCAGAGGTTAATTTTTATTTCATTCGAGTACTTTTATATAAAGTGAGTGTTATACTTCATATTCATTTTTGTGTCTGGCATTACTCATGGCATGTTATGTTTGTGAGATTAATGTTATTGTATATAGTGGAACTATAGAGAATTTTATTGCTATGTATAATCCCATTTTATGAACATAGCTGAATTTGTTAATCCATTCTATTGTAGATGAACAATTTTCCAATTTTTGATTATTTGAAAAATGTTGGCTATTTTCATATTTTTGCTGTCCACACTATCGGTTTCTGCAGGTTGTATACATAAGCATACAACTGGTAGGTAGTAGGATATATCCATGTTTGTCCTTTGACAGATATCAGCAGTTTTCCAAAGAAGTTGTAACATTTGTACTTCTACCTACAGTGTATGAGACTTTCAGTTGTTCCATGTTCTAACACTTGTTACTGTCAGTTTTTTCAATTTAGCCATTCTAGCAATGGGAATATTGTTGCATGTCATAATTTATTTCATCTACCTTTCATTGCCAACTAGTAGAAAAGAGCACTTAGGTGTTGACTATTTGGATTTCTTCTTCTGTGGTGTTCTTATAAATATCTTTTATGATCATTTTAAACTAAATTTTCTACTTTTCCCTATTGATTTTACATGGCTTGGATACAAGTAATTTGGTTATATGTATTAAAAATATATTCTTCTACTATGTGGCTTGCTTTGTAACTTTTCTTAAAGTTGTCTAAAGACAGGGACTTTAAAAAATACTTAAGTAGTCCAAAAACCATCATTTTCCTTTACAGTTAGTGTTGCTTATATCCTGATAAGAAATCTTAGCCTACCCCCAAGGTCTTAAAAATGTCTTTATTATTTTCTAGAAACTTTATTATTTTACCTGTCACATTTAGATAAATAATCCTCCTGAAACTGATTTGGTATACGCTTTAAGGTAAGGGATTGATGTTCTTTTTATTGTAGAGATACACAATCTTCTGAAAAGAGTTTGTTTGCCACCTATTTGAAGTGCCAACTTCTATTTTTCTGAGGATTTTATTTTCCTAATGATAGTTGTCTAATTTTATCAAATACATTCTCTGTTTTAATGAAATAATTATACAGCTTTTCTCCTTTATTTTGTAGAAGTGGTGAATTCCATTGATTTATTTTAATCCCAAGCCCCCTTTGGATTACTGGTATTAACTCCATTTATTTAATATTATCCTTTTATAGATTACTAGATTTGATTGTTACCTTTTTCTTTCCACTTTGTGTCCAGATTTATGAGAAACTTTTCTATAATGTGTATGGAAATGCAAGCCATACACTGATGCTTTGTGTCTCTGTTTAATCTCTTATTGCAGTATATTTACTGTAGAAGGAAATGGCAACCCACTCCAGTATTCTTTCCTGCAGAATCCCATGGAGAGAGGAGCGTAGCAGGCTAGAGTCTATGGGGTCACAAGAGTCAGACACGACTTAGCATATAAACCACAGTATATTTACATCAAGTAATCATTCCCCTGGATTCTGAGGAAAGACTTCACCTTACGTATTTGGATATTTCCAATGAATATAAACACAATAAAGCCTGGTGTTTATAAAAAAAAAAAAAATTGAGTTTTTAAGAAACATTTTGAATAACCTTAATTTTTGCCTGGAAACTTATAAATATCCCACAGAACACTAATACTCTAAGGAACACATTTGGAGAAGCTTGACATAGGGTACTATCTACTTCCTAGTCTACTGTCATTTCTTTTATCTTTCATGCACTTTTCCTGTCATTTCTCAATATTTGGTTTTAACACTCTGGAAGCATCATGTTTAAAGTGCATAAAAATGTCTGAATCCCTTTGGCTTACTGAAAATTCCCATAGTGGTTTGTATTATATTTAGATACAAACTCTGTTGTCATGATGAAGGAAGGAGAAGTTTAGACAACTGTGTTAGTTCCTCTTGGCTACTGAAATAAATTACCACACACAAAGTGGCTTAAACAACGCAAATTCATATCTTACAGTTGTGATTATTGGAAGTCTGACTATTCTAAAGACTGAGATAAAATCATGGTGTCTAAATGGCTGCATTTCTCTCTGGAGGCTCTGGAAGAGTGTGATAGGTAGAATAATGGACCCTCAAATATATCAACATTCTAATCTCTGGAATTTGTATGTTTTATTATGTGGCAAAGGGAACTGAAATTGAAGATAGAATTCAAGTAGCTAATTGGCTGACCTTGAAATATAGAGTTTATTCTGGCTAATTTTGGTGGTCCCAATGCTCCATAAAGTGGAAGCAGGAGGTAGAAAAGTCAGTGTCTAGTAAATGCAGTGTGAGAAAGACAACCAGCCATTGGTTGGCTCTGGGGATGGAAGAGGGCCACAAACCAAAAAATGTGGGCAGGCTGGAAAAGGCAAGAATGCAGATTCTCCTCGAGAGCCTTCAGAAGAAATGCACCACTTCGACACCTTGTGAGACCAAGCTCAGATTTCAGACGTCCGAAACATACAATCATTGTGATGGTAAATTTTATGCCTCAGCTTGTCTAGGCCATGGGGTTTAGATATTTGGTCACATGCCAATCTAGATGTTACTGTGAAGGTGTTTTCTAGGTGAGATTACTTAAAGCAGTAAAATTTTAGTAAAGGCAATGATCTACCTCAAGGTGGGTGAGCCTCATCCAACCAGTTGAAGACCTTAAGATAAAGACTGACATCACCAAGGGAAATGGAACTCTGCCAGTGGACTGTCTTCCACTCTAGCTGCAACTCTTTCCTATATCTCCTGCCCCCTGGCTGCCTTGCAGGTTTCAGACTTGCCAGTCCCCTCAATAGTATGAGCAAATCCTAAAAACAGTCTCTCTATGTATACACACATACACATGTATGCACACAAGTGCTGTTGTTTCTCTGGAGAACACTGATTAATACAGTAATAAGTTTGTGTTGTTTTAAGGCAAGTTTACAGTAGTTTATCACAGCAACAATAAGAAACTAACACAAGAACAATCCATTTCTTTGCCTTCATAAATAATCCAAGATAATCTTTAAAGTCAACTGATTAGTAACTTTACTTCTATTAATATCTATAATCTTAATTCCTCTTTGGGGCTTCCCTGGTGGCTCAGACAGCAAAGAATCTGCCTGTAATGAGGGAGACCTGAGTACTGCCCCTGGTCAGGAAGATCCCCTGAAGAAAAGTGTTGCAAACTACTTCAGTGTTCTTGCCAGAAGAACCCCATGGACAGAGGAGCCTGGTGGGCTACAGTCCATGGGGTTGCAAAGTGTAGGACACAACTGAGTGACTAACACTTTCACAACTCCTCTTGCAGTTCAGTTCAGTCACTCAGTCATGTCCGACTCTTTGCGACCCCATGAATCGCAGCACGCCAGGCCTCCCTGTCCATCACTATCTCCCAGAGTTCACTCAGACTCACGTCCATCGAGTTGGTGATGCCATCCAGCCATCTCATCCTCTGTCGTCCCCTTCTCCTACTGCCCCCAAACCCTCCCAGCATCAGAGTCTTTTCCAATGAGTCAACTCTTTGCATGAGGTGGCCAAAGTACTGGAATTTCAGCTTTAGCATCATTCCTTCCAATGAACACCCAGGGCTGATCTCCTTTAGAGTGGACTGGTTGGATCTCCTTGCCATCCAAGGGACTCTCAAGTGTCTTCTCCAACACCACAGTTCAAAAGCATCAATTCTTCAGCACTCAGCTTTCTTCACAGTCCAACTCTCACATCCATACATGACCGCTGGAAAAACCATAGCCTTGACTAGACATTTGTTGGCAAAGTAACGTCTCTGCTTTTGAATATGCTATCTAGGTTGGTCATAATGTTTCTTCCAAGGAGTAACCATCTTTTAATTTCATGGCTACAGTCACCATCTGCAGTGATTTTGAAGCTTGTATAATAATATATTCATTATGATACATGGACATCTATGCGGGTAGGAGAGGACATTGTTCCGCCTACTGTCACAACCAGTATATCTATATATGAAATTAGTAACTTTGGTATTTGAAAGAAAATGGATTACATGTTGATTTTGATTCTTGTTCTTAAATCATTCTTGATTTTCAAGCACTGAATATTTCCTCAGTGATTCCTATCTCTAGTATTTTGAAATTCTGATTCAAAATGAATGAGAGAAGGGCTATATTGCTTCATATTTTCCAAGGCTAAATATACTGAAGTCATTTTAAACAGAAAACACTGGATCCAAGGCTCTGATCACAATCAGCTAAATTAATTAAGCTCATTTTTTTTATCCATTCACATTGCCTTTATATAAAATTTTATGCAACTATTTATTCTTTGTAGTGAATCTTAGAATCCATTGTGTTTTTAAGTATAAATATGTTAATTCACACATTATATAAGAATAGCATTTTAATAGTAAACCTGTTATAAGGACATTTGTTGTTAAGAGAGGAAATAACAAATATAATGTTTTGTTTTTAAATAACCATGTCCTTAGCATCATCTTAGTTTGTTCTTTGTCACCAATCCAAGAAATATAACATTTTAATATTCAAGACATTTAGTATGCACTTTGGTTTTGGAATGCACAAAAAATGTTTTAATTCAGCTTACTGTTTAATTTGCATAGTTTTTAAAAACTAATTTACAAGGACAATACAGCATATTTTTCTTTTCCAAGGCCAAAATAGTGAAGTGTTGACTGTCTCTCTGTAGCTTCAGGCTTTAACAGAGAGAGATTTGGCTGCATCAAACCCAAAGTGGGTTTGAGCTCAAGAGCAGAAGAGTGATGAAGTCATGGAGATTGCTGGAAGATATGTTTCTGAATAAACATTACTCAGTCCTCAGCCTTCTAGGAACAACTAGGCAAATGGATTTCACTTGCCACCAGTTTTCTCAACCAAAAAATCCCAAGAAAACAAGTAGTATATTGATATATGATTTACTCTGAAATATTGAACCAAAATCTATACAAGTATTGAACCAATGTAGGCTTTATGCTTATAAAAGATAACAGTTAGCAGGAAATACTTGAATTGCCATTCTAATATATAAGAATAAAAATAATTTTGATTAATTAATTTTAATTTTGATTAAAAAGTAGAAGCAGTAACAGATTTCATTTTCTTGGGCTCCAATGTCACTGTGGATGGTGACTGCAGCCATGAAATTAAAAGATGCTTGTTCCTTGGAAGGAAAGCTATGACAAAGCTACACAGCATATTAAAAAACAGAGATATCATTTTGCCAACAAATGTCCATAGAGTCAAAACTATGGTTTTTCCTGTTGTCATGTATGGATGTGAGAGCTGGACCATAAAAAAGGCTGAGCATCAAAGAATTTGTTTCTGAATTGTGCTGAAGAAGACCCTTGAGAGGATTCCCTTGGATTACAAGGAGATCAAACCAGTCAATCCTAAGGAAATCAACCCTGAATACTCATCAGAAGGACTGTTGCTGAAACTCAATACTTTGGTCACCTGATAGGAAGCACAGACTCAGTGGGGAAGACCCTGATGCTGAGAAAGATTAAAAGCAAAAGGAAAAGAAGGCAGCAGAGGATGAGATGGTTAGGTAGCATCACCAACTCAATGCACAAGAATTTGAGCAAACTTTGGGAGATAGAGAAGGACAGAGGAGACTGGCATGCTGCAATCCATGGGGTTGCAAAGAGTCAGACATGACTTAGCTACTGCACAACAAGAATAACAGTGCTATATTAGAAACAGCCATCATGTAGGAGTCAATACAAATATTTAGACCTAGTATGGCACTGAATTGGAGAAGGCGATGGCACCCCACTCCAGTACTTTTGCCTGGAAAATCCCATGGACAGAGGAGCCTTGTAGGCTGCGGTCCATGGGGTCGCAAAGAGTTGGACATGACTGAGCGACTTTCCTTTCACTTTTCACTTTCATGCACTGAAGAAGGAAATGGCAAACCACTCCAGTGTTCTTGCCTGGAGAATCCCAGGGATAGGGGAGCCTGGTGGGCTGCCGTCTATGAGGTCATACAGAGTTGGACACGACTGAAGTGACTTAGCAGCAGCATGGCACTCAACTGAGTCATTTAGCAAATCATTTAACATTCTTTTCTGCATTGGCAAAATGATGGACCTTGAATAGATAATTCCTATGGTCTCTGCAGCTCTTTCATCCTATAACTCTAAAAACTTTCTCTAATTCCTAAAAATTAAACCTACCTCTCTGTCTTAACTTGATGGAAAATGGACTGCTTTTTATTTTAATTTAATCTTTCCTAAATATTAGTCCCATGTCACTGGCTAGCATATAAACTTTCTAGTACAGGATCTATGTCTCACATATGCTTGTATTCACTATAACAATTTAAAAAGTACTTGGAAAAATAGTTATGTAATACTCATTAAATTGAAATAAACTAATTTCCTAATCTCTCTCTTACATGACTATTTTTATATTTGAGTTGCTTTAAGATATGTTTTGATATTTTAGATTATAACTTTTAATTGTCTATGTGGCATGCTTTAGAGACCTAGAAATATTCATCATTTTGATTGCCTATAATTAGCTAATAGGTTCAAACAAAAACTTAAAGCCATGGCAATCTATAATGCTCCTGGCAACTAATAGGAACCATAAGCTCTACAACAATTTCTCAATGTTTACCTTTTACTGTAAATGCTATTGGATCTGGGGACCATTTGAGATGTGAGGACAATCTCAAGGGTGGGCAAGTAGTCATTAGACTACTGGTTAACTACTGGTTAACACCAGTGATGCGTACTCAGCCTGAAAGATCAGTGATCACTATAGCCCAAAGGAGGGGAGACCAAAGGATAAAGGAAAGAGTGGGCATGCTGTGGCAGAAGAGTTGCAAGTGACCAAACCGTATTGATGGGTCAGGATGGACATACAGATTGTTTGCCAGCTTTTTGTAAAATGAACTGATCATGGAAAATTATTTTGCAGTTGATATCTTGTGGTGCCACTTCTACCTGAAAGCAGCCTTGCTTCTATGTTCCTGGCTAATTTAATTAATAGGAAAAATGTATGGAAAAAAAGAGTATGGTCAGCTTACAGACCATAAATTTCTTGAAGAAACAGAAATCTAAAACTGAATAAAACTTAGTAGCAAAAGAGAAAAGAAATTGATCTGTGCTAATTTTTTCCTCAGTAGGGGAAGACTGTTATATATATATCCATATAGATCCATATTACTCTTCCAATAAACATGAAAACAGAATCTAGATCAAAAGGATAGTTAGGATGAAATGTTCTACTTAAGTAATATTAAGAGAAAATAGAAAAGTGCCAAATGCAGACATACATTTTCCATCAGGAGGTGACATGGAACATTTTAAAAAGGATTAAAATGCTACACTGCAGCTAAAATCAAGGAAGCCTTCCCCATATTCTATTTTTGGTTGTTGAGAGGCTATTAATAGGAGAAAATCTTCTGATGAAATGAGAATGGCTCTTGAAATATTCCAAAGGGAAACAAAGCACCAGAAAAATATCTACATGCATCATGCAAATTTGTGAAAGGTCAAGGATTTTTAAGAAGGAAAATTAGCGAGGAAAATGTCTTGTGTTTAAAAAAAAAATCATTCCCCTCACCTCATTGCTAACAAATCCACAGAATGCTGCATATATTTTCACCATATTTTCTGAACTTAGATAAAGGGACAAAGGAAAGTGAAAATTTTAATTCCCTGTTAGCAGTGAAAAACAAGACTTCAAGTACGTAGGGTCTTTTATACTTACTAAACAATCTGTCATTTTATTGTCTAGTTGCATTTTAAACGTAATATGCCTGAGCTGTCTGCTATCAAAAAAGACACATACTTATCAAGCAACAATAGACTGAATAGGCCATATTAAGATAAAATAAACATAAAAGAAGATTAAAGGCTAGATCAAAGCTAGCAGTTAATACTGTATTTTCCTTGTGCCTTTTTCAATTCATTGTTTTAGATAAATAATTTTAATATGTTGTCACTGACATTAAAAAGTGCTAATACTTACTTGAAAAGTTTTTTACAGTGCATTTTTAATAATACAGAGTCACTAATTTTGTTTTACATTTATGCTGATAACTGCTGTGTGATCATTTTCTGTTGTATTTTTATTTTATGAAAGTAAATGAGTTTATACCTTCTTTCAGCATTTAAACAGACAACATAAATATATGCATTCAAGTAAATATTCTCATAATTTGAACAGTTTAAATATCTGATAAATTAGAATTTAAAGTTTTTTAAATTTTTTTTTCTATGGTTCTGGAGATAAAAAGAATTCTAAATCTATCATTGTTGATACAGAAAGTAAAATATTAAGTGTAGACCTAAAATAGCATTTTCTTGGGAATTATTTTCAAAGATTATACCATGACATATATAAATTAGAGTCGGACTCTTTTCTCTCAATATATGCTTAAATTGGATGAAGTAATACATTAGTGAACAGATAGGTCTATTTTCAAAAGAACCCACAGGTACATACATGGACAATCATTCACTGACTGCCTAAAACAGGATACTTAATTATTGCTTGTTGTTGTTTAGTGTTTTTGTGTCTGCATTCTTTCGCGACTCCATGGACTATAGCCCATCAGGCTCCTCTGTCCATGGGAATTTTTAGTTATTGCTTGTGAAGTGAAAGTCGCTCTGTCATGTCCAACTCTTTGCAACCCCATGGACTATACAGTCCATGGAACTCTCCAAGCCAGAATACTGGAGTGGGTAGTCTTTCCCTTCTCCAGGGGATCTTCCCAATTCAGGAATCGAACCCAGGTCTCCTGCATTGTGGACAGATTCTTTACCAACTGAGCTATTAGGGAAGTCTTAGTTATTGTTTAGTGGAGTTAACAAAGTCTTATCAATGAAGACAATTTTTTATAACCACTTATACAGAAGTTTGCAATTTTTTTGTTTTGTTTTGTTTTGTTTAGTTCTTGTCATCCTTAAATTCCTAAATATGGATGACAAATTAGAAAATATGATTTTGGTAGAAAAATATCATCATACTAATGGTGAACTAATCATTAGTTCAATATTAATCAGATTATATTGAAGTAGTAAAATCCTATGTTTATAAATCTGTCCTACTGAAGGACATTTCACAAAAACAATCAGTTTAGAGTAACCTGATTTTTTTTTCCCTCCTCTTCTTAATTATCTTTTTCATCTTTTTACTGTTCTTGCTTTCATACTATTTCATTTTCAAGAATAAAAGCTGCCACCTATCCAGAAAGGGTAGATGCTAAACACATTGTTGCAGGCTAACATTTGGGGTTAATTGACATGTGAACTCTATGGAATTATTGGCCCTATGAGAAATATTAATAAATTGACTGTGAACTCTGCACTAATCCATTTGTCTCATCACAGTTCTATAAGGGTGGACTAGATTCTCCATTAGACTGTCAGTTAAAATTATGAGGAACATTTTGTATGATATCTGTGTCATATTCAATTCTTTTTAGGCTCAACTAACTTTAAAGTAGGACAAAATTGAGAGAGTGCAAGAGCAAGATCACTATGAGAATCCAAGTACAAAGAAAAATGAAGTCTGAGGCAGATAAAGATGAGGTTTGCAATTAGTACTTACAATGGATTTTATTTGGTTAAAAAATCATTCTGCTAGTCATTTCAGCACTCTTAAGTGGGGTGGTTACATTTTCAGCTATTTACAGCAAAATCAGTTTGTCGAGAAACATGGAGTTCTACAACTAGAAGTATTTTTAAATTATCTTCTTTATACAGTATCTCTGCACTTTAATGGATATTTTTAAATTCATTTTTTTATTTTAAATATATTTATTTTTAAATTGGGGCTTCCCTTTTGGCTCAGTTGGTAAAGAATCCACCTGCAATGCTGGAGACCTGAGTTCGATCCCTGGGTTGGGAAGATCCACTGGAGAAGGGGATATTCCAGTATCCAAAAAGAAAATATTCCAGTGTTCTGGCCTGGAGAATTGCATAGACTATATAGTCCATAGGTACAAAGAGTTGGACACGACTGTGCAACTTTCACTCATTTTTTAATTGAAGGATAATTGCTTTAGAGAATTGTGTTAGTTTCTGCCAAACATCACCATGAATCAGCCATAGGTATACATACGTCCCCTCCCTCTTAAACCTGCCTTCCATCTCCTTTTCCATCCCACCCCTAGGTTGTTACAGAGCCCAATTTTGAGTTCCCTGAGTCATACAGCAAATTCCCACTGGCTATCTATTTTACTGGAAATGTAAGTTTCCAGGTTATTCTCTCCATACATCTCACCCTTTCCTTCCTCTCCCTCCATGTCCATAAGTCTGTTTTCCATCTTTCTAGATTCCATATATATGCATTAGTATACGATATTTGTTTTTCTCTTTCTGATTTACTTCACTCTGTATAATAGGCTCTAGGTTCATCCACCTCATTAGAACTGACTCAAATGCATTCCTAAATTCATTATTTTTAAATGGACTCATATTTACCATTAGCTTATATTAGAATTTAATGGACATTTTCATTTATCATCTATTATTCAGTCAACAAGACTAATTAAATTATCTTAAATCTCTGACTCTGAAAGTGATATTTCTCCAGACCTTCTGACAAGTACTCAGTGATTTTTCAAATGAATACATTATTACACAGCTTTCCACATAAATGAATATTTTTGTAAAAAATTAAGTGAATGTTAACTTCCTAAATTTATCTTGTTATTCTGGAATTATGCATATCATCTTCTCCTCTGGCAAAATTATGCATTTGTAACTAAGCACAAGAGATTAATGAAAGTTATTCCTTATGACTAGTTAAATATTTCCTGAAAATATAAAGTCTTTAGTGTGATAAATACAAAAGTTTGGCAACTGTTATGAAATTATAAAACAATTTATTGGAGCATATAAAAGCCATCCTAGCAATACAAATGTACTCTTGATACTAAAGAGTATGATTAACTATAATTTTACCTTCTGGTATTATTTTCTGAGCATAAGCTATATAAATTCAGTGTTCTACCAATACTTAAGTCTTCCCTGGTGGCTCAGAGGGTAAAGCGTCTGCCTACAATGCAGGAGACCGGGATTCGATCCCTGGGTCAGGAAGATCCCCTGGAGAAGGAAATGGCATCCCACTCTAGTACTCTTGCCTGGAAAATCCTATACACTGAGAAGCCTGGTAGGCTACAGTCCATGTGGTCCCAAAGAGTCAGACACGACTGAGCGACTTTTCTTCACCAATACTTAAACTAGTACAATATAGAAATGCACTCTGGAGTCTGTACACTATTAACTGTGTAGTGTGGTTAAAAACCTTCATTCAGTAGGTTAATTAAAAATTTTAATTTTTAAGATACCAAGATTATTGGAAATCATCAAATTAGACATTGAACATGAAAGTGTTGGACACGACTCTGAATAACAATAAGTTATTCATTTATCAAGAAACTATACTCATTTCCTGTTGCTTCTGTAAGAAGTCTGTGATTACAAACTTAGTGGCTTAAAGCAACGCTTGTTATTTTACAGATTTGGAAGTCAAAAGTCCAAAGTAGGTCTAATGTGCTTAAATTAAGTTACTGACAGAACTGTGTTCCTCCTGGATGCCCTAGGGAGAAATCTGTTCCCTGTTTTTTTTCCAGCTTCTAGAGGAAACTGCATTCCTGCTTTCTTGACCATTTCCTACATTTTCAAAAACATCACTTAAACCTTTGTTTCTGTTATCATATCTCTAACTCTGACCCTCCTACCTTCTGCTTATATTACTGAATATCTGTGAATGCCAGACTCTATACTAACTGTTGAGTATATAATGTTGATGAAGAAGACTTAGTTCATACCAATGGTGCCTAGGATTTGGTTAGAAAACTAGAATAAAAAGTGTGGGGATGAACACGTTTATACCACTGCACATGGATATTATTGTTTCTGATTTATCTAAACTTCATGAATTCATCTTCATGAGCTGTGGTGAAGGTAAAGTGGCAAATTTATCTCTGCAATTTTTCAGTAGTTTATTTCCAAATTAATTCCTCCTCTCTCTCTTCTTAAGAAGATACCTGGAGTAGAGGATGGGAATTCTTGATCTCCCAGAAGTAGACAAGGGAGCCTTGGATCAGAAATCCACTGCCTCATCACTAGTCCTGTTGTGATGACCTGATGTGGTATAATTCCTAAACCCATTGAATTGATTTCTGAGTAGTGAACTTGGGTTCTCTGTTGTTATTCAGTCACCCAGTTGTGTTCCACTATTTTGTGACCCACGGGCTGCATCATGTCAGGCTCCTCTATCCTTCACCATCTCCTGGAGTTTGCCCAAACTTATGTCCATTGAGTTAGTGATGCCATCCAACCATCTCGTTCTCTGTCATCTCCTTCTGCCTTCAATCCTTCCCAGCATCAGGGTCTTTTCCAATGAGTCGGTTCTTTGCATCAGTTGGCCAAAGTATTGGAGCTTCAGCTTCAACATCAGTCCTTCCAATGAATGTTCAAGGTTGATTTTCTTTAGGGTTGATTGGTTCGACCTCCTTGCTGTCCAAGGGCCTCTCAAGAGTCTTCGCTAGCACCACAGTTTGAAGGAACATCTACTCTTCAGCACTCAGCGTTTTTTATTGTGCATCTCTCACATACATACAAGACTACTGGAAAAACCATAGCTTTGACTATACTGACCTATGTAGGCAAAGCAATGTCTCTGCTTTTCAATACACTGTATAGGGGTTCTCTGAGAGAATTTCAAAGCTTAATGGTTCTCTTTGGCTGATTCAATTAACAATATTTTGGTTCTTAAGATGCTATTAGTATATACTCTTCAGCCTCATATTGTACCCCAGACATCCTTACCTCTTTCGCAATGTGAATTAGATGGAATCCTTTTGACTTCTAATATTATCATGCTACCATATCCACAAGGGCTGGCTCTTGATATGTTTCAGGAGTGAAACAGTAAGCATCTTTTCGTTTGGTTACTTTAATGACTATTTTTTTCTTATGAATTTAAAAAGAAGTTATCTTTGAAGTTTAAAGTTGAGATATGAATGCTGTGTTCTCAGTAGCATCAGCTCTTCCCTTAATTCCCATCCATTGACTTGAAAATGTCAAACTGTAGAGAGAAAAGATTTTCAAGACTTGCAAATACCTTGGAATCATCACAGATTGTCCCTAATTGTTATGTTATGTATAATATTTTCAGGTTGTTATGAGTTAATGAGGGAATGATATAAGGAATCATAAAAGATTATTTATATCGAGCAGCCAAAGGATACTTTTCCAAAATGTAACAGTGAGCTGAGACTAAAAAGAAGGAAATAAGCTGTCATTTGATCATGAAGGAAAGTGTATTTTTTGTTGGTGTTTTAAATAATCTTATTTATTTTTGGCTGAGCTAAGTTTTCATTGCTGTGTGTGCTTTTCTTCAGTTGTGGGGAGAGCGAGCTACTCTCTAGTTGTGGTCCATGGCTTTTTTTTAAATATAAATTTATTTATTTTAGTTGGAGGCTAATTACTTTACAATATTGTATTGGTTTTGCCATATATTGACATGAATCTGCCACAGGTGAACATATGTTCCCCATCCTGAACCCCCCCTTCCCATCTCCCTCCCCAGCCCATCCCTCTGAGTCATCCCAGTATACTAGTCCAAAGCATCCAGTTTCATGCATCAAACCTGGACTGGAAATTTGCTTCACATATGGTAATATATGTTTCAATGCCATTCTCCCAAATCATCCCACCCTCGCCTCTCCCACAGAGTTCAAAAGACTGTTCTATACATCTGTGTCTCTTTTGCTGTCTCATATACAGGGTTTTCATTACCATCTTTTTAAATTCCATATATATGCATTATTATACTGTATTGGTGTTTTTCTTTCTGGCTTATATAATAGGTTCCAGTTTCATCCACCTCATTAGAACTGATTCAAATGTATTCTTTTTAATGGCTGAGTAATACTCCATTGTGTATATGTACCACCGCTTTCTTATCCATTCATCTGCTGATTTACATCTAGGTTGCTTCCATGTCCTGGCTATTATAAACAGTGCTGTGATGAACATTGGGGTACATGTGTCTCTTTCAATTCTGGTGTCCTTGGTGTGTATGCCCAGCAGTGGAATTGCTGGGTCATAAGGCAGTTCTATTTCCAGTTTTTTAAGGAATCTCCACACTGTTCTCCATAGTGGCTATACTAGTTTGCATTCCCACCAGCAATGTAAGAGAGTTCCCTTTTCTCCACAGCCTCTCCAGCATTTACTGCTTGTAGACTTTTGGATCGCAGCCATTCTGACTGGTGTGACATGGTACCTCATGGTGGTTTTGATTTGCATTTCTCTGATAATGAGTGATGTTGAGCATCTTTTCATGGGTTTGTTAGCCATCTGTATGTGTTCTTTGGAGAAATGTCTGTTAAGTTCTTTGGCCCACTTTTTGATTGGGTCATTTATTTTTCTGGAATTGAGCTGCAGGAGTTGCTTGTATATTTTTGAGATTAATTCTTTGTCTGTTGCTTCATTTGCTATTATTTTCTCCCATTCTGAAGGCTGTCTTTTTCACCTTGCTTATAGTTTCCTTTGTTGTGAAGAAGATTTTAGTTTTAATTAGGTCCCATTTGTTTATTTTTGCTTTTATTTTCAATATTCTGGGAGGCGGGTCATAGAGGATCCTGCTGTGATTTATGTCGGAGAGTGTTTGCCTATGTTCTCCTCTAGGAGTTTTATAGTTTCTGGTCTTAAATTTAAATCTTTAATCCATTTTGAATTTATTTTTGTGTATGGTGTTAGAAAGTGTTCTAGTTTCATTCTTTTACAAGTGGTTGACCAGTTTTCCCAGCACCACTTGTTAAAGAGATTGTCTTTTCTCCATTGTATATTCTTGCCTCCTTTGTCAAAGATAAGGTGTCCATAGGTGTGTGGATTTATCTCGGGGCTTTCTATTTTGTTCCATTGATCTATATTTCTGTCTTTGTGCCAGTACTGCACTTTCTTGATGACTGTGACTTTGTAGTAGAGCCTGAAATCAGGCAGGTTGATTCCTCCAGTTCCATTCTTCTTTCTCAAGATTGCTTTGGCTATTCGAAGTTTTTTGTATTTCCATACAAATTGTGAAATTATTTGTTCTAGCTCTGTAAAAAATACCGTTGGTAGCTTGATAGGGATTGCATTGAATCTATAGATTGCTTTGGGTAATATACTCATTTTCACTATATTAGTTCTTCCGATCCATCACCACGGTATACTTCTCCATCTATTAGTGTCCTCTGATTTCTTTCACCAGTGTTTTATAGTTTTCTATATATAGGTCTTTAGCTTCTTTAGGTAGATATATTCCTAAGTATTTGATTCTTTTCGTTGCAATGGGGAATGGGATTGTTTCCTTAATTTCTCTATTTTCTCATTATTGGTGTATGCAAGGGATTTCTGTGTGTTGATTTTACATCCTGCAACTTTACTATATTCATTGATTAGCTCTAGTAATTTTCTGGTGGAGCCTTTATGGTTTTCTATGTAGAGGATCATGTCATCTGCAAACAGTGAGAGTTTTCCTTCTTTTCCAATTTGGATTCATTTTATTTCTTTTTCTGCTCTGATTGCTGTGGCTAAAACTTCCAAAACTATATTGAATAGTAGTGGTAAGAGTGGGCACCCTTGTCTTGTTTCTGACTTTTGGGGAAATGCTTTCAATTTTTCACCATTGAGGATAATGTTTGCTGTGTGTTTGTCATATATAGCTTTATTATGTTCAGGTATTTTCCTTCTATTCCTGCTTCCTGGAGAGTTTTTATCATAAATGGATGTTGAATTTTGTCAAAGGCTTTCTCTGCATTCTATTGAGATAATCATATGGCTTTTATTTTTCAATTTGTCAATGTGGTGTATTACATTGATTTGTGGATACTGAAGAATCCTTGCATTCCTGGGATAAAGGCCACTTGGTAATGATGTATGATCTTTTTAATGTATCGTTGGATTCTGTTTGCTAGAATTTTGTTAAGGATTTTTCCATCTATGTTTCTCAGTGATATTGGCCTGTAGGTTTTTGTGTGTGTGTGTGTGTGTGTGGCATCTTTGTCAGGTTTTGGTATTATGGTGATGATGGCCTCATAGAATGAGTTTGGAAGTTTACCTTCCTCTGCAATTTTCTGGAAGAGTTTGAATAGGATAGGTGTTGCTGCTGCTGCTGCTGCTGCTCAGTCGCTTCAGTTGTGTCCAACTCTGTGCGACCCAATAGATGGCAGCCCACCAGGCTCCCCCATCGCTGGGATTCTCCAGGCAAGAGTACTGGAGTGGGGTGCCACTGCCTTCTCTGAGGATAGGTGTTAGCTCTTCTCTAAATTTTTGGTAGAATTCAGCTGTGAAGCTGTCTGGACCTGGGCTTTTGTTTGCTGGAAGATTTCTGACTACAGTTTCAACCTCCGTGCTTGTGATGGGTCTGTTAAGATTTTCTATTTCTTCCTGGTTCAGTTTTGGAAAGTTGTGCTTTTCTAAGAATTTGTCCATTTCTTCCACGTTGTCCATTTTATTGGCATATAATTGCTGGTAGTAGTCTCTTATGATCCTTTGTATTCCTGTGTTGTCTGTTGTGATCTCTCCATTTTCATTTCTAATTTTACTGATTTGATTTTTCTCCCTTTGTTTCTTGATGAGTCTGGCTAATGGTTTGTCAATTTTATTTATCCTCTCAAAGAACCAGCTTTTGGCGTTGTTGATTTTTGCTATGGTCTCTTTTGTTTCTTTTGCATTCATTTCTGCCCTAATTTTTAAGATTTCTTTCCTTCTACTAACCCTGGGGTTCTTCATTTCTTCCTTTTCTAGTTGCTTTAGTTGTAGAGTTAGGTTATTTATTTGACATTTTTCTTATTTCTTGAGGTATCCCTGTATTGCTATGAACCTTCCCCTTAGTACTGCTTTTACAGTGTCCCACAGGTTTTGGGTTGTTGTGTTTTCTTTTTCATTCATTTCTATGCATATTTTGATTTCTTTTTTGATTTCTCCTGTGATTTGTTGGTTATTCATCAGTGTGTTGTTCAGCCTCCATATGTAGGAATTTTGAATAGTTTTCCTCCTGTAATTAAGATCTAATCTTACTGCATTGTGGTCAGAAAAGATGCTTGGAATGATTTCAATTTTTCAGAATTTACCAAAGATATATTTATGGCCCAGGATGTGATCTCTCCTGGAGAAGGTTCCATGTGTGCTTGAGAAAAAGGTAAAATTCATTGTTTTGGGGTGAAATGTCCTATAGATATCAATTAGGTCTAACTGGTCTATTGTATCATTTAAAGCTTGTGTTTTCTTGTTAATTTTCTGTTTAGTGGATCTATCCATAGGTGTGAGTGGGGTATTAAAGTCTCCCACTATTATTGTGTTATTGTTAATTTCCCCTTTCATACTTGTTAGCATTTATCTTACATATTGCAGTGCTCCTATGTTGAGGGCATATATATTTATAATTGTTATATCTTCTTCTTGGATTGATCCTTTGATCATTTTGTAGTGGCCTTCTTTGTCTCTTTTCATAGCCTTTGTTTTAAAGTCTATTTTATCTTATATGAATATTGCTACTCCTGCTTTCTTTTGGTCTCTCTTTGCATGGAATATCTTTTTCCAGCCCTTCACTTTCAGTCTGTATGTGTCCCTTTTTTCGAGGTGGGTCTTTTGTAGACAGCATATATAGGGGTCTTGGTTTTTTATCCATTCAGCCAGTCTTTGTCTTTTGGTTGGGGCATTCAACCCATTTACATTTAAGGTAATTATTAATAAGTATGATCCCATTGCCATTTACTTTATTGTTTTGGGTTTGAGTTTATATACCCTTTCTGTGTTTCTTGTCTTGAGAAGATCCTTTAGCATTTGTTGCTGACCTGGTTTGGTGGTGATGAATTCTCTCAGCTTTTGCTTGTCTGTAAAGCTTTTGATTTCTCCTTCATATTTGAATGAGATCCTTGCTGGGTACAGTAATCTGGGCTGTAGGTTATTTTCATGCATCACTTTAAGTATGTCTTGCCATTCCCTCCTGGCCTGAAGAGTTTCTATTGAAAGATTAGCTGTTATCCTTATGGGAATCCCCTTGTGTGTTATTTGTTGTTTTTCCCTTGTTGCTTTTAATATTTGTTCTTTGTGTTTGATCTTTATTAATTTGATTAATATGTGTCTTGGGGTGTTTTGCCTCAAGTTTATCCTATTTGGGACTGTCTGGGTTTCTTGGACTTGGGTGATTATTTCCTTCCCCATTTTAGGGAACTTTTCAACTATTATCTCCTCAAGTATTCTCATGGTCTTTCTTTTTGTCGTCATCTTGTGGGACTCCTATGATTCGAATGTTGGGGCATTCCCAACATTGTCCCAGAGGTCTCTGAGATTATCTTCATTTCTTTTAATTTGTTTTTCTTTTTTCCTCTCTTTCATTTATTTCTACCATTCTGCCTTCTACCTCACTTATCCTATCTTCTGCCTCCTCCATTATTCCACTGTTGGTTCCCTCCAGAGTGTTTTTTATTTCATTTATTGCATTATTCATTATATATATACTCTTTATTTTTTCTAGGTCCTTGTTAGACAAGGCTGTGGTCCTAGTGTGATTAGATTGACTAGTTTTCTGTGAGTATGGTTTCAGTGTGTCTGCCTTCTGATGCCCTCTTGCAACACCTACCATCTTACTTGGGTTTCTCTTACCTTGGGCGTGGGTATCTCTTCACAGCTGCTCCAGCAAAACACAGCTGCTGCTCCTTACCTTGGATGAGGGGTATCTCCTTACCGCCGCCGTTCCTGACCTTCAATGTGGGATAGATCCTCTAGGCCCTCCTGTGCCTGCGCAGCCACCGCTCCTCGGGTTGCTCCTCCCGGCCACCAGCCCTGGCCTCGGGAGTGGGTGTCTTCTCCCAGCTGAGGCCCCTGGCTTCAGGCTCAGGGTGGCTCCTCAGGGTCACCGCCCCTGGCCTTGGGCACGAGGTGGCTTCTTCTGGCCGCCCTTGACCTCAGACGCGAGGTGTCTCCTCCTGGCCACCACTGGCCTCGGACGTGAGGTAGCTCCAAATGGTGACTGCAGCCATGAAATTAAAAGATGCTTACTCCTTGGAAGAAAAGTTATGAGCAACCTAGATAGTATATTCAAAAGCAGAGACATTACTTTGCCGACTAAGGTCCGTCTAGTCAAGGCTATGGTTTTTCCTGTGGTCATGTATGGATGTGAGAGTTGGACTGTGAAGAAGGCTGAGTGCCGAAGAATTGATGCTTTTGAACTGTGGTGTTGGAGAAGACTCTTGAGAGTCCCTTGGACTGCAAGGAGATCCAACCAGTCCATTCTGAAGGAGATCAACCCTGGGATTTCTTTGGAAGGAATGATGCTAAAGCTGAAACTCCAGTACTTTGGCCACCTCATGCAAAGAGTTGACTCATTGGAAAAGACTGTGATGCTGGGAGGGATTGGGGGAGGAGAAGGGGATGACAGAGGATGAGATGGCTGGATGGCATCACGGACTCGATGGACGTGAGTCTGAGTGAACTCTGGGAGATGGTGATGGACAGGGAGGCCTGGCGTGCTGCAATTCATGGGGTCGCAAAGAGTCGGACACAACTGAGTGACTGAACTGAACTGAGGTCCTTGTTAAACCTTTCTTGCATCTTCTCAATCCTTGTCTCCAGGCTATTTATCTGTAACTCCATTTTGATTTCAAGATTTTGGATCATTTTCACTATCATTATTTGGAATTTTTTATCAGGTAAATTCCCTATCTCTTCCTCTTTTGTTTAGTTTGGTTGGCATTTAAACTGTTCCCTTACCTGCTGGGTATTTCTCTGCCTCTTCATTGTGTTTATATTGCTGTGTTTAGGGTGGCCTTTCCGTATTCTGGCAGTTTGTGGAGTTCTCTTTATTGTGGAGTTTCCTTGCTGTGAGTGGGGTTGGATGGGTGGCTTATCAAGGTTTCCCGGTTAGGGAAGTTTGTGTCAGTGTTCTGGTGGGTGAAGCTGGATTTCTTCTCTGGAGTGCAATGAAGTGTCCAGTAATGAGTTATGAGATATCAATGGGGATGGTGTGACTTTGGGCAGTATGTATATTGAAGCTCAGGGTTTTGTTCCTGTGTTGCTTGAGAATTGGCATGGTATGTCTTGCTCTGGAACTTGTTGGCCCTTGGGTGGTACTTCGCTTCAGGGTAGGCATGGAGGCATTTGATGAGCTCCTATTTATTAATGTTCCCTGGAGTCAGGAGTTCTCTGGTGGTTTTCAGTCTTATTCTTGCAGTAGCCTCAAGACTTCTCCATCTATACAGCACTGATGATAAAACATCTAGGTTAAAGATGAAAAGTTTCTCCACAGTGAGAGACACCCAGAGAGGTTCACAGAGTTACATGGAGGAAAAAAAGAGGGAGGAGGGAGATAGAGGTGACCAGGAGGATAAGAGGGGGAATCAAAAGAGAAGAGCAAGCTAGCCAGTAATCACTTCCTTATGTGTGCTCCCCAGTCTGGACCACTCAGAGATGTTCACAGAGTTATACAGAGAAGAGACGAGGGAGAAAGGAGACAGAGGTGGCCAGGAGGATAAAGGGGAGAATCAAAATGAGAGAGACAGATCCAGCCAGTAATCAGTTCCTGAAGTGTTCTCCACAGTCTGGAACACACAAAGAGATTCAGAGTTAGGTAGAGAAGAGAAGGGGTAGGGAGGAGATAGAGGCAACCTGGTGGAGAAAAAGGAGAGTCTAAAGTAGAAGAGAGCAGTCAAGCCAGTAATCTTGCTCCCAAGTAAAAATGGGTACTGAAGTTTGGGTTCTTAAAGGTACAAAATTGATAACAAATACCAAAATCAAAGATTAAAAATCTAGAGTAGAGGTTGGATTCTCAAAAATACAATATTAAAGAAAAAAAAAGTCACAAAGATTACAAAATATATATATATATATGAAGTTTGCTTTAAAAAATACGGTCTTTTTTTCTTTTGCAAAGTAATAGTAGGTTATAAAAATGAAAATTAAAGGAGTAATACAGGACTTAAAAATAAAAACAAATATATATTTTTAAAATTTAAAGAATGATAATAGTAAAAATATATCTAGGACTTTCTCTGGTGGTGGTCTGGACATTGTGGGGTCAGTTCATTTTCAGATAGTTCCTTGATCTGGCTTATACTTCTCAAGATCTATAGGCCCCTTCTTATGTAGTTGGTGCTAACTACAGGGTTTTAATCTATTGCACCTCTCACTTCCAACGTGATTTCCTTTGTTTGTTTTAGCTTCTTCTGTTTGTTGGTCTCTTCAGTGTCTAATATCCTCCCTAACACAAGGGGACAGTGGTGGACACTTTTTTAGGCTCACTTGTGCACTTGTGCTGTGGGGAGGGAGGAACACTGCAAACAAATAACACTGGCATGTGCTCGCAGTGTCTCGGACACACTGGGTTTGCCCCCTCTCACGGCGTGTGTGCTTTCCCTGTCTACACTGCTTAGGCTCTAGGTTGCTCTGCTGGGAACTGTCTGAGGCTGGCCCTGGGTTGTATGCACTTCCCAGGTCTAAGCTGCTCAGGTTCAGGTACTCGGGTACTCCACAAAAGTGCAGACTAGGTTGGGCCTGTGTTTTGTGCCCTTCCCAGGTCAGAGCAGCTCAGGTGACCAGGTGCTTGGCGAGCAAGGTTGCTGAGACTTATCGTCTCCCCCATCCCTGCCACTTGGTTTTCTGGGTGTACAACCAGGGCACCTTCTCAGGTGTGCCGTATGTCTCTTCTGGGGAGCTAATCTCTGGCTGCAACCCTCCCGGCGGATGTCAACCATCCAGAATCCCAAGAAGTCTTAGTTAGCAATGAAGCCTGCTTGCAGTTTGGTAGATGATGCCTTTCTGGGGCTGCCATTGCCCCTTCCGGCTCTGGCTGCCCTCCCTTGCCTGTCTCAGGCGGGGGATGGGCCAGTTCACAGCCAGCTAGCTCTGCTCAGTCCTTTGTTCTGTGAGCGAGCGGGCCAGGTGGTGTCTTAGGTTAGGGCTTTTCACAGGATAGCTAGCCCACAGTCTGGTTTGCTATCTCAAGTTAGTTCCCTTGGATTGCCCTCGGGGCATTCAGGCCTGGTCCTTACTCTAAGCAATGGAGCCCGCGCCTCCATGCCCAGCCCCCGCTTGCTACTGGCGGATGTAAGCATCTGCGCTGCTTCTCTGGGAGTTACCATTGGGCACGTAATCTGTGGGTTTTAATTATTTATTTGTTTTTCCTCCCAGTTATGTTGCCCTCTGAGGTTCCAAGGCTTGCCACGGATTCGCCAGTGAGAGTGTTTCCTGGTATTTGGAAACTTCTCTCTTTTTTAAGACTCCCTTCCTGGGACGGATCTCCATCCCTAACCTCTTTTGTCTCTTTTTATCTTTTTTATTTTTTCCTGCCTCCTTTTGAAGACAATGGGTTGCTTTTCTGGGTGCCCAATGTCCTCTGCCAGTATTCAGAAGTTGTTTTGTGGAATTTACTCAGCGTTCAAATGTTCTTTTGATGAATTTGTCGGGGAGAAAGTGGTCTCCCCGTCCTATTCCGCCTCTGTCTTCTCCATGGGCTTTTAATTGCAGTGGCTTCTCCTGTTGCAGAGCGGGGTACTAGGGCCTATGAACTTCAGTAGTTGTAGTTCCTGGCCTCTGGAGAACAGGCTCAATTGTTGTGGCACATGGGCTTAGTTGCTCTATGGCATGGCACATGAGATCTTCCTGCATCGGGGACAGAACCTGTGTCTCTGCATTGGCAGGTGGATTCATTATTACTTACCCACCAGGGAAGCCCAGGAAATGTGGTTTAATAAGAAAGAAAAGCATATGCCAAGTCCTGAGATAACAAAGGATGTTGTGTGTTCAAAAAACAGAATGAAGACTAACATCACAAAAGTTACAAGTGGGAAGATACTTGGGTCAAGGTAGAATTAGACAGATTGGAGAAGGAAATGGCAACCCACTCCAGTATTCTTGCCTGGAGAATCCCAGGGATGAGGGAGCCTGGTGGGCTGCCATCTATGGGGTCGCACAGAGTCGGACATGATTGAAGCGACTTAGCAGCACCAGCAGCAGAATTAGACAAATAGGTAGAGATAAAGTAATGAAATATATTCTAAGTCATGATCAGAAGTTTGGATTAGGTTTCAAGTATAAAAGTCATCTGAGAGTTTTAGTTTCCTTTGTGACATGCTCTTATGTTTCAACAAGGTTGTTTTTGTTACTGTATTAAGCACTGGTATTCAATAAAATATATCATGAGCCAAAACAATCATATATGTTACTTTAAATTTTAAAGTAGCTGCATTTTTAAAAAAGTAAAAATTACCTGGTGAAATTAATTTTTATAAACCTTAATATAGCTAATGTTATTTCAATATATAATCAATATAAAGTTATTGATTATTTTATATATTTTATACCAAATATTCAAAATCACATGTGATTTTATGCACCTGTGGCTATTGTCTATTACTGTGGGAAGAAGAAAGGTAGAAAGTAGTTTGAGCAAAAGTGAGAGCTGGAGCAAGGCAACTTGTTATGGTGTGGTTAGTACGATCAGGGTAAGACATGTCTGTGGATGGGGCAAGATGCTGGCAGCAGAAATTGAGGTGATATGGGAAGACCTGAGAGAAATTGAATAAGAAAAGAAGAAAATCATAGACACTTAAATTAGCTTGGATATACACACTGGTGTCCTTGAAGGAAAGAAAGATACTTAAAGAAGTGATAAACAATTGAAGTAATAAACAATTTTGAAGAAGTTTATACATTGAAGAAGTAATAAACAATTCTGTATTTTGAAAGGCCACAATATGTTCCATGTGTTTAACATCATGTTTAACAGTATGACATATCTTATTAAAATTTGCAAATTTCAAAATTAATGCACAAATCTTCATTAGGCAAGCAAAGATTGCTACAATTGAGTATAAAAAAACATCAATTTTTTCTCATAGCCCTCTATCACAATGTTTAGTATTAGAAGTTTTTGAACAATGCTTAGGGAGTCTTGAGGAAAAATTGTATCTTCAACTGGAAAGTTGTTCAAAGGCAAAGACATAAAATAAAAATGTTTTGAACATGCAAGAACACATGAATATTTGAAAAAAAAAACTATAGTACAAATATTATACCAGAAGCATTAAAGAGATCCTATATCCAAAGAAATAACAATGAACATAATTTTTATTTAACTGAAGGACTGGAATATAATTACATGTAGAGATTAAAATTCCAAAGACACATATACATCTTTCAAATCTTCATAATGAATGATTTAAGTAGCAAAAGTTGCAAGAAAATCTTCTAAATAAGGTGAGACGTGATGAAGTATGCTTATTTCCTCATCTTTTAATGCTGTTAAAAAATTATTCAAATCTAATAAAGAGAATAATGGAGGTACAAAAGTAGTAAAAGATAAAGTACTAAGAAAAATGACATAATCAACAAAAACTGGATTGTAGATGGGGCAAGGAAAAGGAAGAAGAAATATAAACACGCTAACTTAGATGAAAATTATAGACCAATCTCACTTACAAACAGATTGCCAGTATGTTAAATATAACGCTAACTAAGGAGATCCAACCAGTCCATTCTGAAGGAGATCAACCCTGGGATTTCTTTGGAAGGAATGATGCTAAAGCTGAAACTCCAGTACTTTGGCCACCTCATGCGAAGAGCTGACTCATTGGAAAAGACTCTGATGCTGGGAGGGATTGGGGACAGGAGAAGAAGGGAATGACAGAGGATGAGATGGCTGGATGGCATCACGGACTCGATGGACGTGAGTCTGAGTGAAGTCCGGGAGTTGGTGATGGACAGGGAGGCCTGGCATGCTGCGATTCATGAGGTCGCAAAGAGTTGGACACGACTGAGCAACTGAACTGAACTGAACCAAATCAAGCAACATATTAAAATTACCTAAATGGGGCATATTCACTTAATGTTAAAATGGTTCAATATCTATGAAGATAATACATATTCATCATCTTAAGAAACCAAAAAAGTAAAATCACATGTGCAACTCCAAAGTGATCCAAAGGTATTCAATAAAATTAAATATCCATTCTTAATAAAAATGTATTAATGTGTGCATTAGATTAAAAAGTTCTCATAACCTTAAATTCTTTAGGGCTTCCCTGCTGGTCCAGACAGTAATCCACAATGGATAAAATGCTAGGAAAAAATATATTCAAATCATTAAAAAATAGAGATGTCCATTATCACTGTTATTATTTAGCACAAATATGGAAGTGCCAGCCAATACAATTACAGAGAAGGAAAAAACAAGATGGGCATGTATCTGCCTTTATGTTATTATAGCATATAATTATTTGTTTTTTACTGTGCATTCACACACACATATGCTAAGCAAAATATTACAAAAAATCTGACAAGAATTCACAATTTCAGTAAGATTTCTAGACACTTCTAAGGTGTTTCATAAGAACATATCAATACAATATGTTGTTTGCAAAACAGTTTATTTAATCACGGGGAGGACAAAAGATTATAGCCAAAATGTAGGAAGATAATAGGTAAAATTGTCATGTAGTTTTAAAATATAACAATGTGTTACATAAAATTTGGTTTCATATAATGAAAATTACTTGTATGTTTAAAATTCTTAGTTTAAATGGAGTAAACATTTTTATAGTTGGTATCCTCCTATCTTAATACAGGAAATAAAAATGCATTTCTTAATGTAGATTGGAATATGACTAACTATACCTCAACTCACTGTGAGTTTTGAATAAATGTGCCTTGTATAAACATTTATATAAAATATTTAGAGAACATATTTGGCTCAAATACTAAGAAAATATTCATATTATTCTTGTATGCATCTTTGACCTCAAACTCCAAGAAATGTTCCTAGTTTTTAAGTGTGAAGAAAGTAATTCCTTTATTGGAAAGTTTACTGAATATGGATTCTCACTTTTCTTGTGACAATGCTAATGCCTATTCATGATATTTAGATTATAATTGTCAGGAATTGACTAATATTCATTATTAACCTTAGAGGTTGTCATGCACATCAAAACATCAGGAAATATTCACCTCTGGTATCTACAGTTTGAAAGATAAGATTTACTAGGAAAAAAGGCACATTTGTGATGCTGAAATTGCACCTTTCATTCTAATAACCTTGAAAACTAAACTTTTCACACCTCAGGTAGGAACTTTCTAGTGATTGAATATTCATGTACTATTCAATAGACCATCAAACAAATGTAGCAGTTTTCTGATTTCAACAGTTTGAATAGTAATGGTAAAATGTGGAATAATGATATAAAATGTAATCATATCCTTTCCTTATTCTTAGAACACGAATTTTATAATTTTCTCATTATACCAGTAACTGTAAATACCAACAAATATATTGTCAAAATCAAGTTATAAAATGGCTACATTCAAGATTTTTAAATACTTCCAACTTCCCCTCCCTTACTTTAACTTATCTCTGATAATCCACATGCCTGAATCTTTTTAAAAAAATTATAAAACGCTCAAATGCTAGTTCATCAGTTTATAACTTCCAATCTCAACTAGTGCTTTAGTATAATGATTTGACTTTTTTAAAACCTACTCAACTCTCTCTCTTAGCCAGTTATTTCAGGAAATTTATCACTACCCCATTCCCACTCCATTTATTTTCAGCAGACAAAAGATCTTTAATTGAGGGGGGAGAATCTATCAATACTCATTCTCTCCACGGCAGTCTGTAATGTGTGGTCAGTGGACACAGTGGTCACTGAGGTCAAAGTTATTTCCATAATAGTAAGAGATCCTTTATCTTTTCACTGTGTTCATATTTGCAGTCATGATGGAAAAGCTGTGGCAGGTGAAACTTGTGTACATTAGTAGAAGTCATGGCATTGGTGTAGGACTATTAACACTAGTCTTTCTACTTTTCATTGCCCTGCACTTGGAGAAAACAAAATGCTAATGTAATGTAGGAATGTCTTTGGTAAAGCAGTAAAACATTTTGAGTATATTAAATCTCAACTCTTGACTATATGTTTTTTTTTAAATATCTTGAATGATGACAATGGCAAACATACATAGAACACTTCTGCTCCATACAAAAATACGGTATTTCTCCCTGAGGAAAAGAACTTATCTGAGTGTGTGGTTTATGAATTGAACTAGTCACTTTTTTCATGAAATACCATTTTTGCAATACTTGAAAGAAAAACTCATAAAGTTATTTTGATTGGGTATTTGGCAGATATTTTCACAAAATTAAATATAGTAGGCTTTTTATTTCAGCTGACATTTGTTATCAATGAAAAAATTGTGAACTTTTAAGTGAAAATTCAGTTCAGTTCAGTTCACTTCAGTTGCTCAGTCGTGTCCGACTCTTTGCAGTGTAGGCAACTTATCCACTTTGGGCTGACAACTTCCCAATACTTAAATATTTTTTGGTAAATTGATAATGATATTCAGTTCAGTTCAGTCACTCAGTTGTGTCCGACTCTTTGCGACCCCATGAATTGCAGCACACCTGGCCTCCCTGTCCATCACCAACTCCTGGAGTTTACCCAAACTCATGTCCATCGAGTTGGTGATGCCATCCAGCCATCTCATCCTCTGTCGTCCCCTTCTCCTCCTGCCCCCAATCCCTCCCAGCATCAGGGTCTTTTCCAATGAGTCAACCCTTCACACGAGGTGGCCAAAGTATTGGAGTTTCAGCTTCAGCATCAGTCCTTCCAATGAACACCCAGGACTGATCTCTCTTAGGATGGACTGGTTGGATCTCCTTGCAGTCCAAGGGACTCGCAAGAGTCACAGTTGCACTCATCTCACACACTAGTAAAGTAATGCTCAAAATTCTCCAAGCCAGGCTTCAGCAATGCATTAAGGTGATAATGATATTAGAGAATACATATATTTTACATTGCATAATTAACCAATATTCCTCAAATGATCAAACATAACATGCCACAGTCCATGAAGTTGCAGAGGCGGATATGACTTAGCAGCTGAAAAACAACAACCATGTTACACAATCATACATGGATAAAATGTTCCATTCAAAGTACAGATACACTGAATGAATTTATTATTTAAAAAGTATTAAAGGTTCATCGATATAGTTTCAGATTTCACACTGTGGTGAACCTCTTTAAAAAACTACCACTTGATGAGTTTTAATGTAATATTAAGGAAGACCACTCACAAATATCTGAAAAAGTCTATTAAAATACTCTTCTGTGTGAGACGTGTGTGCCTTATATACTTAAAATACAGCAGCATATCACACCAGGGAGACTATGATCTCCTAGATATTTGCTTACATCATGGAATACAACACTGAACCAGACTGATAAGATACTTGCTCTCATTACGCACATATAATTGCTCCTTGCTACATCTCTGGAGCCTGGGACAAATAGGTATATAACGATTACTGATTAAATTTTGTAACTAGTCCTGTCCTTTGACCTCATCTACTCAGCTACTTTTGTTGGTGTCTCTGTTTTATACACTTTCCTTTCAAAAGTACGTATTCTTCAGGATACTGCTTTTATTGTCTGTATACTTTCTTTTTTAGATACTTGTTCATTAAATATATTTACCTGGCACCTATATCTATTGACTCTTAAATATATATTAGTTAATTGGCCACTATTGTAAATTTCAAAAAACTTCAAACTTGAATTTCCAGTTACCTGCTTTTCTCATTTACATAAAAATATCAAAAACCATTCAAACCAACACTTCTCAAAACAAAATCACCTCTCTATTTCCACTCCTTCATGACAAAGACTTCTCTTCTACTAGAAAGAACGTCTGAGTAGATTAGCCAATTGTTTCACAGCAGCATATCATGACCATATTTTTTCATGTTAAACCTGAGTAACACAATCTAATTTGTGTGTCTGTGTGTTATTTATTTCATTAATGTCCTACTTTTATGCAGTGTTTCATTTATTCTGCTTTAATTTCTAACATGCTTTTATTTTTAAATACTTTTTATTGAGATGAAATTCATAATAAAAGGAAACACACTTACAGTGAAAAATTCTATGGAATGTACTACATTAACAATATTGTGCAATTATGACCTCTAATTCAAAATATTTCCATCACCTCAAAATAAGACCTTGTACCTATCAAACAGTTATTCCTCATTCCTTCCTTTCCTAGCCCCTGGCAACTACTCTACCACTACTCTGCTTCCTATCTATATAGATTTATTCTGGAGATTTCATATGAATATGAAACAGCTTCTTTCACTTAGCATAGTGTTTCTGAGGCTTATGCATATATTAATAGTATATATACCACTATTTTATATTTTATTTCTATTTATCAGAATGAACTTTTCTGATAAAAGCCAAGAAGCATGATAGAACTTCAGAAACTTCAATCAGTATGTAGAATCATAAAGCTAGCATTAGGATTTGGAGATAAGGTTATATATACACTTAGAATAATAGTAGTAAAAAGCAACCACATTGTTGTTCGGCTGCTAAGTCATGCTCAACTCTTTGTGACCCCATGCACTGTAGCATGCCAGGCTTCCCTGTCCTTCACCATCTCCCAGAGTTTGCTCAAATTCATGTGTGTTGAGTCAGTGATGCCATCCAACTATTTCATCCTCTGTCATCCCCTTCTCCTCCTGCCTTCAATCTTTTCCAGCATCAGGGTCTTTTCCAATGAGTCAACTCTTACGTGGCCAACATATTGGAACTTCAGCATCAGTCCTTCCAAAGAATGTTCAGGATTGATTTCCTTTGGGATTGACTAGTTTGAGCTCCTTGCAGTCCAAGTGACTCTCAGGAGTGTCTTCCAGCACCACAATTAGAAAACATCAACTTTTCAGCACTCAGTTTTCTTTATGGTCCAACTCTCACATTCAAACATGACTACTAGAAAAACCATAGCTTTGACTATACGGACCTTTGTTACCAAAATGATGTTTCTGCTTTTTAGTACACTGTCTAGGTTTGTCATAGTTTTCCTACCAGGGAGCAAGTGTCTTTTAATTTCTCGGCTGCAGTTTCCATCTGCAGTTGTTTTGGAGTCCAAGAAAATAAAATCACTCACTGCTTGAACTTTTCCCTCTTCTATTTGCCTTGAAGTGATGGGACCGAATGTCATAATCTTAGTTTTTTTTTAATGTTGAGTTTCAAGTCAGCTTTTTCACTTTCCTCTTTCACCTCATCAAGCCCTTATAAAATGGACAATTTAGGGTTATCAGGAATACATTTAGAGAAGATGTCTTGATAAGTGCTGACATTGGAGACTTGAGTGATATCACGTCTGATCTGAAGGATCTGAATGTATCTCCAGACTAGGGAAAGATGGAACTCATGTAGTTCTGCTATAATCTTGCTTTCAGAAATAATGATGTGGTCAACGTTCTTAGATAATAGAAAAGTAGATTTAAAAATTGTAAGCATTTAGCAAACACATTCTAAGGGAAAGGGAAAATGTATCTGACAGACACAGTTATTTAATTCACAAGGGAAATCTGTTGTGAGGCAGAAATATTTCATCAGGCTTCATGGTAGACAGGATGAAATATTCAAGACAGTCAAATTCTTTGCTGTGATTCTATGCACATCAAGAGACACTGAGGTTATTTGTTTAGAAATTTTATACTTATGAGAACAGCCAAGGATAATAGACATGAATTTTCCCTTTTGTAAGTAAATACACTGGACTTCTGGTATACAAGGAATCTGTTTTGCATTATTATCAGTCTACCTAGCACAGTACTTGACACAAGCCACACTCAGTAAACATGAGCTGGATGAACTAGTAAGTGACCATAGCATCTATAATACTTCGTTGTGCTTAACCTTGATGTAGATATAATAAGGTGAAGAAGAATATACTTGGTTAGTCATTTTGCCATTTTCTCTGTAGCATAAATAATTTGGAAAGTTGAGCTATTGAATGTTTAATCGTGCTTTACCTTACTTAGTAAAAAAGAAAAAAAAATCATTAACAATCAGCCCGGGATAATTAAGGAAATAATTTTATTGTAAAAATTAAGATAATTAATATAGATATTAAAATGGTAAACATCTAGTAGAAACCAGGATGATATTTTATCAAATATTATTATTCAGAGATAGGATACGCAGGGCTATTGCTCAGCAGATAAACTGGTTTCTTAAGAATTGTTCAGCTTCTCAGGATATACAAGAGCTCTCAAGATTCCACAGTTGGAGAAATTGCTGATACTATTAACTCTGGAAAACATAAGATCCCCATGGATTTCGTTTATGGTAAGAAATTCCAGGGATAATTACTGAGCCATTTTGAATAGGACAGAGTTAGATTGAGGATTAGTTTGTTTTTTTCAAGTTACGATTTTGTAATTTTTTTATCTTAACACATTTCCACTGTATTTCATCAATGTTATAACTTGCCCAAAATTCAACAGGTTTTGTTCTCCAAAGATCCTAGCTGTCTTAGTATATCATTCCTATTATTAAATCTGCCATTTGTGGTAAATCTATTCTAAATGATTATACATTTATTGAAAGTCTTTTTTTTTTTCCTTTTTACCTTGTAATGATTTTTCAATAAAGACTATGATTTTTAAGTCAAGAGTTTATAAAAATATTTTTCTGACCATATTGCCTAGTGAGGGTTATGGCAGCTTGCAGAAGCATTTTATGTGAATGTCTTAGTCAATCACAGTGAATGCTGCTTGCAGTGAACCCAAGAGGGTTGGGGAGGAAAAAATGGGTAAGCATGGCATTGCCTACTTGCACAAAGTACCTGATTGCAAATTTTCTCCAAACTCCAATAAGTATTCCAAAGTTTTCTAACTTTATGATCTTCTATTTTGTGGTTATCTACAACTTTAAGCAGAGCTTTCCCCAAAGTAAGGGGGAAAAAAAAATCTGATTATCTTAAAATGTTAGGTTAGAGCTAGCCGAAAACTAAGAAATCATTATTACCTATTTTTATGTGTTTTTTTTTTAAGTATGAAAATTTTAGGGCTATTGTGTATTTTCTTAAAAGAGAAAGATAATTGACTTCAAAATTATATATGCAATCTCTTACTGAATTTAGGTGGTTACTTATTCCACATATAACTAGATAAATAGCTCCTGTGTTCACATAGTAGAGTGAAGTGGGAAGATTCCCTCTTGTTCTCAGTCAGAGAAAGTGGCATCAATTGATGTATTACAGAGGGCTAGGTTACTTTCTAAAATGTAGACATGTTAAGTCTTAACACTAAAATCTTAATACCTTTGGAGTGATTGGATGAATTGAGATATTCTTGAAGACTTGAGGACTGTTGTGGACATTTAATACATTTTTTGGATGTTCTCTATTTATTTATTGGACACTTTTACAAATTTGGTGTATATATTTATATGTTGGAACACATAATTTGGTCTTACTATTTTTCAAATTCAGCAAAGTATCTTTGCTCTCCATGGCTAGATAACTTCATAAAGTTTTCCTTATGCTTCTATTAGAGTTACTGATACCTGTAACCAAAATATGCCTGTAGCAAATGAAACTGTTTATTAAGGACAATTCCATTTGTGGAGTCAACAAATTTATATAAATCATCTACCACTAGCTAGAACATGGAAATACACAAATACCATCTTTCCTGCTCTTAGTCTTACAAGGAAAGATACATAAGAAGTTGATGTCATAGAGGGATAGATCTGGGAGGGTCTGGGAAATTCCAAGAGAGGAGGAAATGCTTGAGGAGGTTATTTGAGAGAAAATAGGGCTTCCCTGGTGGCTCAGACGGTAAAGCATCTGCCCGCAATGCGGGAGACCCAGGTTCGATTCCTGGGTCAGGAAGATCCCCTGGAGAAGGAAATGGCAATCCACTCCAGCACTCTTGCCTGGAAAATCCCATGGACAGAGAAGCCTGATAGGCTACAGTCCATGGGACCCGCAAAGAGTTGGACACGACTGAGCGAATTTACTTTACTTTAGATACCAGAAAGAGCAGGGAATGTGAATTATTTTGGGTGGGCGTGTGTGCATGTGTGTTAGGGGGAGGCAGAAGAGTCTAAGGAAGCTTGAAAAAAACATAGATGGAAACTCTGGAAGGTGAAGAAGAGAATAACTCACATTTTAGAGTGAGAGCGAAACAAGTGAAACAGGGAGAAAGGGTATATATTTGAGGGCTTTATAGGCTGCGTAAAGGGCTTGCGACTTTATCTTTCAGAAGACAAGCAAGCATCACAAGGTTTTAAGTAGGCAAGTTATGTGTTTAAGAAATGTCATTCCCTAGGCATATAAAGGATGGGTTAGTATAGAAATCCAGGAAGCAGAGAGATTAGTTTGGAAACGTATGATATTGTCCAGACAAGAGATGATGAATCAAGAATGAAAGTGGCATGGATAGAAGGGCAAGATGCACTCAGGTTGATGTGTCTAGCTCACAGCTAAGTATATAATGAATACAAAATGCTTTCTGACCTAAGGAGATTATAAGTTACTTACATATTCAATTGTTGAGAGACAGGTGTGAAAACTGATAGACATTCCAAAATGAGTGATTGTGGTGTAAACATGGTTTGATGAAAAATGTACCTATTAGTTTTTACTTTAGTGTTAGTCACTCAGTCATGTCCTCTGTGACCCTATGGACTGTAGCCCACCAGGTCCTCTATCCATGGAATTCTTCAAGCAAGAATACTGAAATGGGTAGCCATTCCCTTCTCCAGGGGATCTCCCCAACCCAGGGATCAAACCTGGGTCTCCAGCATTACAGGTAGATTCTTTACCATCTGAGCCACCGGGGAAGCCTGATGGTTTGATGAAAGATGTATCTATACTGCTTGGTAATTTTAATACCTCAGTAATTAATAAATCTATATGGTGAAGATATGGCTAAGTGCCTACAAAATTTGTTTCTAGATTTCTCCAGCCTTCCCTTTGGTCTGAATTTTCTCCAACGTCTTCCTACCATAGAAATAAAAATCATTATTTTCCTGATAAAGTAATCACTTAGGATAAGGAAATGAATATTAAAGGATGGAAGTGGCTTAAAGGGAAAGTTAAAGAGGTTTTAACTAGGAGGCAAACATGTATAGTGGTAGGAACTGATATGGTATGTGGAAGAGGCCAGGAAGAATAATGATTTAATTGAAGCAGAGAATTTGTGTGTGGCACTAAGGTTGACCAAGCATGAAGGACCCATTCCAAGTTATGAAAGATAGTGAAAACCCAGCTCAGGAATTCACCTATTAGCCAACAGACTCATATTTACATCATTATGCTGTGGCCGTTCATTCATTTCACTGAAGTTGTTTATTGACTTCCTACATTCCATATGTTGTTATTCAGTCACCCCAACTCTTTGCAACTCCATGGACTGCAGCATGCCAGGCCTCCCTATCCCTCACCATCTCCTGAAGTTTGCCCAAGTTCATGTCCATTGCCTTGGTGATGCCATCCAGCCATCGCATCCTCTGATGCCCACTTCTCCTTCTGCCCTCAATCTTTCCCAGCATCAGGGACTTTTCCAATGAGTTGACTGTTTGCATCATATGACTAAAATACTGGAGCTTCAGCATCAGTCCTTCCAACAAGTATTCAGGGTTTATTTCCCTTCAGATTGATTAGTTTGATCTCCTTGTTGTCCAAGGGATTCTCAGGAGTCTTCTTCAGCATCACAGTTCAAAGGCATTAATTCTTTGGGGTTCTGCCTTCTTTACAGTCCAACTCTCACATGGTATCTGGCCCCATTACTTCATGGCAAACAGAAGGGAAAAGGTGGAAGTAGTGACAGATTTCCTCTTTTGGGGCTCTAAAATCACTGTGGATGGTGACTGCAGCCATGAAATCAGAAGACAATTATTTCTTGGCAGGAAAGCTATGACAAAACTAGACAGTGTGTTAAAAAGCAGAGATATTACTCTGCCGATAATGATCTGTATGGTCAAGGTCTTCCCAGTGGTCATGTGCAGCTGTGAGACCTGGACATTCAGTATGCTTGAAGACAGTTATATATATAATGGTTATATAATTATATAATATAGTAGTTATTTTTGAGCCGGGCTAAATAATACATTGTGATTTCTCTCTCATCTTCCTTTCCTTTCTTTATCCACTTAATTGCCCTGGCATCTTTGTAAAAAATTGATTGACCATATACGTGTGGGACTTTTCTTGACTTTGTGTCTTGCTTGTTTATCTATTTGTCTATTTCTACATCAATATCAAGCTTCCCTGGTGACTCAGTGCTAAAGAATTTGCCTGCCAATGCAGGAGGTGCAGATTTGATTCCTAGCAGGTAGATCACCTGGAGAAGGAATTGGCAACCGACTCCAGTATTTTTGCCTGGGAAATCCCATGGTCAGAGGAAGATGGTCATGGGGTCTCAAAAAGTTCTTAAAAAGTCAGACATGACTTAGTGATTAAACAACAACATCAATATCAAATGGTCTTGATTACTATAAATTTATAATATGTATTTAAGTCAGGTAACAAGTACTCTGAATTTACTTCTATTTCAAATTGCTTTACCTATTCTAGGTTCTTTGCATTTATATTTAAATTTATAATCAGCTTATTCTAATTGTTCAGTCCCTCAGTTGTGTCTGACGCTCTTCAAACCAATGGACTGCAGCACACCAGGCTTGCCTGTCCTTCACTATCTCCTGGAGTTTGCTCAAACACATGTTCATTGAGCTGATGATGCCATTCAACCATCTCATCCTCTGTTGCCCCTTTCTCCTCTTGCCTTCAATCTTTACCAGCTTCAGGATCTTTTCCAATAAGTTGGCTCTTGGCATCAGGTGGCCAAAGGACTGGAGCTTCAGCTTCCGCATCAGTTCTTCCAAAGAATATTCAGACTTGATTTCCTTTAGAATTGACTAGTTTGATCTCCTTGCTGTTCAAGCAACTCTCAAGAGCCTTCTCCACCACCACAATTTGAAGGAATCAATATTAGGCACTCTGCCTTCCAGGTGGTGCTACTGGTGAAGAACCCATCTGCCACTGCAGGGGACTTAAGAGATTCAGGTCCAATCCCTGGGTCAGGAAGATCCCCTGGAGAAGGAAATGGCAACCCACTCCAGCATTATTGCCTGGAGAATCCCATGGACAGAAGAGACTGGTCGGCTACAGTCCATAGGGTCCCAAAGAGTTGGACAGGATTTAGAATAGGCAGAGGAACCAGAGATCAAATTGCAAACATCCACTGGATCATCAGAAAAGCAAGAGACAGAGTGAGGTAAGCCAGAAAGAAAAACACCAATACAGTATACTAATGCATATATATGGAATTTAGAAAGATGGTAACGATAACCCTGTATGTGAGACAGCAGAAGAGACACAGATGTATAGAACAGTCTTTTGGACTCTGTGGGAGAGGGCGAGGGTGGGATGACTTGGGAGAATGACATTGAAACATGTATAATATCATATGTGAAATGAATCACCAGTCCAGGTTTGATGCATGATACAGGATGCTCGGGGCTGGTGCACTGGGATGACCCAGAGGGATGGTACAGAGAGGGAGGTAGGAGGGGGGGTTCAGGATGGGAAACATAGGTAACCTGTGGTGGATTCATGTTGAAGTATGGCAAAACCAATACAATATTGTAAAGTAATTAACCTCCAATTAAATAAATTTTAAATCTTTTTAAAAAAGCAAGAGAGTTCCAGAAAAACATCTACTTCTGCTTTATTGACTATGCCAAAGCCATTGACTGTGTGGATCACCACAAACTGCTGAAAATTCTTAAAGAGATGGGAATACAAGGCCACCTGACCTGCCTCATGAGAAATCTGTATGCAGGTCAGGAAGCAACAGTTCGAACTGGACATGGAACAACAGACTGGTTCCAAATCAGGAAAGGAGTATGTCATGGCTGTATATTGTCACCCTGCTATTTAACTTATATGCAGAGTACATCATGAGAAATGCCAGGCTGGATGAAGCAAAAGCTGAAAACAAGATTGCTAGGAGAAATATCAATAACCTCAGATACACAGATGACACCACCCTTATGGCAGAGAGAGAAGAACTAAACAGCCTCTTGAAGAAAGTGAAAGAGGAGAGTGAAAAAGTTGGCTTAAAGCTCAACATTCAAAAAACTAAGATCATAGCATCTGGTCCCATCACTTCATGGCAAATAGATGTGGAAACTGTGGAAACTTGACTTCACATTCCAGGATGTTTGGCTCTAGGTGAGTGATCGCACCATCATGATTATCTGGGACATGAAGATATTTTTTGTATAGTTCTTCTGTGTATTCTTGTCACATCTCCTTAATATCTTCTGCTTCTGTTAGGTCCATACAATTTCTGTCGTTTGTTGTACCCATCTTTGCATGAAATACTTCTTTGGTATCTCTAATTTTCTTGAAGAGATCTCTAGTCTTTCCCATTCTGTTGCTTTCCTCAATTTCTTTACATTGCTCTAATTAAGCTTGCTAGGATCTTGATTGATAGTTGGTTAAATTTATTATCAAGTTATTAAGAATTGGCATTTTGATAAACATTTCATCTTCCAATCCATAAACATTGTGTATATCTCTCTACTTATTTAGATCTTGTTTAATTATTGTATTTATCATTTTCATTATGTGGGTTTTGCATATATTTTGTCAGATTTATCCTTAAGCAGTTTATATATTTTTTGCTAATATAAATAAGATTATTTTCAAGTTCAGTTTTTGATTGCTCATTGTTAGTAATAGAAATATATTTGTTTTTGTAGATTGATCTTGTATTCTGCAACCTATATTAATTGGTTAATACATTTATTCTAGTAATTTTTTCAGTAGATTTCATCAGATTTTCTCTATAGGTAATTATGGCATCCATGGCTAAAGAGAATTTTACTTCTTCCTTTCTAATATGAATATCTTTAACTTTTATCTTGCTTTACTGCTTAGACTACTAATAGTACCACTTGTACAATGTTAATAGCACTGGTAAGAGTAGATATTCTTACTGCATTATTATTATTGAAACATAGTCTTTAACTGTGATGTTACTTGTAAATTTTCCGTAGCTGAAATTTATCAAACTGAAAAAGTATCATTTTATTTTAGCTCAGTGAAATACTTATGTATTAATACCTTGGTACTTTCTCTTTGTCCTAAGCCTGGAAATTGTCTCCAAACTGGAAGGCAAAATAATTATATTGCTCATTTTCTTTGTTTCTATCTCTCAGGAATAAATGATGTCCAAAATTTTGAAAACCATTATTTTATATATTTTTCCAATTTTTAAAAATTGTTTCTAGGAAGAAGAAAAAATATGGCCCCTGTTTTTACATCTTGGCTGAAAGCAGAACAAAGTGTAAAGTTTTACACTGCATTTTATAAATGCATAGCAGATTAATTTAAACATATATCAAGTGAGGGATATATTTTAGGATCACAGATCAAGGATGAGTGTCTAAGTTTGCTTCAGATCCTTTTGCTTTCATTTTATATTCCATCTTCCTTCTTTCCTTCCTTTCACTAGTATGTGACAAATGGATGAGAAACATTGTATGCATGGCAAAGAGACAGAGATTCTAAGAAGGATCCAATGTATCAAGTCAGTATTAGAAAAAGCTTACTTTGTTTAATCAAGAATTTTATTTAATTATTTTCATCTAGCTGTATTTCTCAGGAAACTGATGATGACTAAATTACAATCGAGCCAAACTGGAAAACCCCTGTAAACCTGTACATTTTTGAATAATGGCTTGATCATTCACTCCCAGCCAGGATTCTTAAGACATTAATTTTAGCAGGAACAGCTGGTTTTAGAATATATGTGCAGGCTGTTCCTGCCACATAATTTACCTGTGAAATATTAATTAAAGAATGAAGGTTTAACTCTTTTTAATATTGTCAAAAATGGAATGTTTTCTTGAAATAGAATAAGTCATCATTTTGTTTGTGTTTAATATTTTTTACCTCAGAATCCTCATACTATCAACACACCATTATTTGGTTTGGTGACTGGAAAAATAGAGACACGTAAATTGACTTTAGTGGAAAAAATCATATTTTCAAATAAAGGAGACAAAGTAGTAATTATTTAGGTCTAGGAGTAAAAATTTCCATCTGAGTAAAGTGCAAATAATGTTTCAATAGTTCTTAATAGAAAAGTGAATGTGTCTGTCATTCAGGGGTGTCCAACTCTTTGCAGCCCCGTGGACTATATAGCCCACTAGTCTCCTCTATGCATTGAATTCTCCAGATAAGAATACTGGGTAGCCATTCCCTTCTCCAGGGGATCTTCCGACCCAGGGGTTGAACCTGGGTCTTCTGCGTTGTAGGCAGATTCTTTACCATCTGAGTCACCAGGGAAGCCCATCACTTTATATTTTCAAATCAAGAACTTGCTTTTTTCCCTTTGTAATTCAAAAGTCATTAATGATGTGTATCTTTATTTTTTATCATTTGCTTAGAAAATTTACTCAATATCACAATATGTGAGTCAAACTGGAGAAATTAAATATTAATAAATATTTCCAGTCTTAAAATTATTAATAAGACATCAAATATAGAATTGAAAAGTAAGAAAAATGCAAATTTGAAAATGAAAACTGGACAGGAGTTTTGCATTCATTATATTTATGAAGAAATTATGCTGACAATCAGAAATGTTTGGCAGAAATTTTTTTAAATATAAATTGATTTATTTTAATTGGAGGCTAATTACTTTACAATAGTGTATTGGTTTGGCCATACTTCAACATGAATCCACCACAGGTTACCTATGTTTCCCATCCTGAACCCCCCTCCCACCTCCCTCACCGATACCATCCCTCTGGTTCATCCCAATGCACCAGCCCCAAGCATCCTGTATCCTGTGTCGAACCTAGACTGGCGATTCATTTCTTACATGATATTATACATGTTTCAATGCCATTCTCCCAAATTATCCCACCCTCTCCCTCTCCCACAGGGCAGAAAATTTAAGGTAGAGGAAACTTTACACTTCAGGCAGCAGGGGATATTGGAAAGCACAAAGCCATTGGAGTTCAGTAGACTTGAGTTCAATTCCCAGATCTACTATTTACCACATAGTAGGATAGTAATTATTTAGCACTGAAAATCCCTATAATTTTTATCTTGAGTTGATACTGAGTCTGATTTATAGGGTTGTTTTGATGAAAAATGAGAAAATATGTGTACAGTGCTTCTTAAATAGCTTTTATCTAAAAAATATTACCTTCTTTCACTACAGAGTATATAAATGAAAATGCCTTGTTTCCCATTATCATATAGACAAGCATTCTTTACAATGGATTTTTTCTTTTCTTTTTTTTTAAAATTGATGTAGTTCATGCATTGGAGAAGGAAATAGCAACCCACTCCAGTGTTCTTGCCTGGAGAATCCCAGGGATGGGGGAGCCTGGTGGGCTGCCATCTATGGGGTTGCACAGAGTCGGACACGACTGCAGCGACTTAGCAGCAGCAGCAGAGTTGATTTACAATTCTGCATTAGTTTCAATCTTACACCAAAGTGATCTAGTTATATCTATGCATTATATGCTCTTTTTCAGATTCTTTTCCGTTATAGGTTATCATTGTTGGGACCTAACAAATGCCATGATAGGCTTCAGGGACTAAGGTAGGACTCACAGGAAAAGCTGAGTCATTGCCCAGTGAGGTCATCCCCGCGGATGCCAGGACTTGTCCTATCAGCATACTCCCCATAACCTGGTTTGAGTTTATCAGGACGTAAAAGACATCCCCCTGCAGCCAATAGCCAATTAGTAAATACAGGAAACCCCTGCAGCCAATAAAGATTAGCAAATTAGTAAATACTAGGAAACTCCTGCAGCCAATCAGCCCTTGCCAACTCTCTGTTCTAAAACCTATAAATACTTCTGTAAATCTTGGCTCGGGGCTCCTTGCTCCTCTCCACTGCGTTGGATGTGGCGGGAGCCCTAGCTCGAGCTAGAAATAAAACCCCTTCATGATTTTGCATTGCTGTGGACGTCTTATTCTCTCAGTTTTGGGGACTCGGACTCTGGGCATAACAATCATAGAAAACTGGAAGTCCTCAGTCGTGTCCGACTATTTGTGACCCCATGGACTATACAGTCCATGGAATTCTCCAGGCCAGAATACTGGAGTGGGCAGCCTTTCCCTTCTCCAGGTGATCTTCCCAACCCAGGGATCAAACCCAGGTCTCCCAGATTCTTTACCAGCTGAGCCACATGGGAAGCCCAGGGTATTATAAGATATTGAGAATATTTCCTTGGGCTTTACTATAGGTCTGTTTTTTGTTGTTGTTTATCTATTTTATATACAATTGTGTGTACATGTTCATCCTAAACTCCCAACTTAACCCTCCATCTCTTCCCCTTTTAATAACTATAAGTGTTTTCTATGTCCATGAACCTGTCTTGTGAATAAGTTCATTTGTATTATTTTTTCAGATTTGTCTTTTATTATGTGAGTTATTTCACTTAATATGATAATCTCTAGGTCCATCCATATTGCCTCAAATGTCATTATTTCATTCTTTGTTATGGCTGGGTAATATTCCATTAGATTTATGTATATATACATGCATATATACATACATATATATATATGTATATGTATAGTTCAGCTGGTAAAGAATCCACCTGTATTGTGGGAGCCCTGGATGCAGTCCCTGGGTTGGGAAGATCCCCTGGAAAAGGGAAATCTACCCATTCCAGTATTCTGGTCTAGAGAATTCCATGGACTGTATAGTCCATGGGGTGGCCAAGAGTTGGACATGACTGAGCTACTTCCACTCTCACTTCACTTTCTTCTTTCTTGTAAATAGTGCTGCTATGAACATTGGGATGCAGTTATCTTGTCAAGGTAGTGTTTCTTCCAGACATATGCCCAGGAGTGGAATTGTAGAATCATAGAGTAATTCTATATTTGGTTTTTTAAGGAAACTCCATACTGTTCTCCATAGTGGTTGTACCAGTTTAAGTTCCCACCAACAGGGTAGGAAGCTTCCTTTTTCTTTACACCTTCTCCAGCATTTATTATTGTTGCTCAGTTGCTGAGTCATGTCTGACACTTTGCGACCCCATGGACTGTAGCACGCTAGGTTCGTCTGTTCTTCACTATCTCCCAGAGTGTGCTCAGATTTATGTCCATTGCGTCGGTGATGCTATCTAACTGTCCCATCCTCTGCTGCCCTCTTTTCCTTTCACCTTCAATCTTTCCCTGCATCAGGGACTTTTCCAATGAGTCATCTCTTCCCATTAGGTGGCCAAAGTATTCTTCAGCTTCAGCTGAAGGAACTTCAACACCAGTCCTTTCAATAAATAGTCAGAGTTGATTTCTTTAAGACTGACTGTGTTGATCTCCTTGCTGTCCAAGGGACTCTCAAGAGTCCTCTCTAGCACCACAATTTGAAAGCATCAATTTGTCAGTGCTCAGCCTTATGGTTCAGCTGTCACATCTGTACATGATTACTGGAAAAACCATAGCATTGACTATACTGTACTCAATGGACATGAGTTTGAGCAGACTCCAGGAGATATAGTGAAGGACAGGGAAGCCTGCAGCCCATGGGGTCACAAAGAGTCAGACATGACTGAGTGACTGAACAACAATAATTAACATTAATTTACAGTTTGGGGGAAATGTTAAATGTTGTATATATCTCTTCTATAAGTCTTTAGTTACAGCACATTCAGTAGTATCTGTCTGTGTGTATGTATAAGCACATTAGGTAGTGTCTGTCTGTGTGTATGTATATACTACCTCATCAACAGTGTTTTGCCTTATGAAGTTTACTAGTTATCACATGGGCTAGAGAAGTTGTTTCCATAACTTCTAGCAAAAATGTCCAATTCATAAAAATTTATTCTAAGCATGAACAACTGTTCCTTTGCCTTGAAAAAAATAATTGTTAATATGTAAATAATATGACTCTAGAAAGATAAGAGTTGAAATGGCAATAGAAGTTAGAACAGGTATAACTCTTAAGTTTTTTCCTTCCCCCTCTCTCCTTACTTGCAGATAGAGCTTTGCTGTTACTTTAAACCTTTTTCTTCATAGAAAGAGCTAAACTTAATTGGTATATTAGATCTAGAATGAGAGGAGGAGAGCTTTCCAGCAGACTTCTGCTGGCAAGTAGCACTTAGGCTAATTTATCTTTCGATGGCAATTACTCTGAAATCCCCGACTCTTCACGCCTTGCCATGCTGAAGATACCTGCCGGCCTACACCTGTAGACACCTGCTGGCTGAAGCAGGAATAATTTGAAGTCAGCCTGTGGAACTGAGCCTATCAATTCTGTCTGTTACTGGTTTAACTTGTTTTTATTTCATTCCAGTTTCTATGTCTTGACCTATTTTTTACGCTGCATTTTCTATCTACTGAGAAAATGTAAACAAAGCAAACATTAAGGGATCAGTAAGAAGCACCCTGTAGCATCTCATCCCAAGTTAGAGGATTTTTTTAGTAGTGCTGGAAGTTGGCAGTGTTAACAGGATCACTTGCCTTCCTGGAAGATGTGTAGCTGAGCAAAAAATAAAGCTTTACTTGTAGGTTACGTGATTAAGTGGAAATGGTAAACATGCTGATGAGAAGCCGTAGGTATGGGCCACTAACTAATGATGGAAAACACTGCTAGTCTTTGGAAATGGAAGTGGTTCATACCAATGTTTTATAAGTACAATTTCAAGCGTAACTTGAGTTCAGTGACTTATAAACTTTGTCCACTTGAAATTCACTGTTTAATCTATTTCATAGATCAAGAGAGAAAAATCAGAATTTAAGGGTTTCTAAGTGGAATGGTGCTATGATTTAACTTCATTGGAACCTAAACACTATTTTAAATCTGATAAGAGTATGGTTAATTCCAGCAATCAATAAAAGGACGTAATGCAAAAACATTTGCTTCTATTTAACTTTTCTCTCTTTGCCTCAACTTTAATCACTTGCTCCACCAGATTATGAGTGAATATATTACCTTAATGAGAACAGGAGCATTACAATGGAAAATTTTCTACCTCTCCAAAAACAATGGAATGGTTCTTTAAATATAATAATAGGGTTTTATTTCTTGAAACCACATTATCAAAACAAAACAAAAAGAAACTTTCCATTTGATTTGTCTCTAAAAAAATCCCCAGCAAATCGCATTTTGCTTTTTGAGGAGTTAATATTCTGTATAACTTCATAAGAGGAATGTGGCACATGTAATTCAATGCCATAGAACTAACAAGAACTAGTCAAGTCTAACATCTTAGGCATGAAACATGATGTGAGAGACTGAGAAAACTGCTTCCTTTCTATTTTTCTGCTGAAATTGTGTAATGCTGAAATTCAAGACTTTGACTTAGCCTATTTGAATTGAAATTCCATCTCAGCCACATGTTAGTACTATCATCTTGAACAAGTTACTGAAACTGTGCCTCAGTATTTTCATAGGTAAAATGGGGAAGTTGAAAGAGTTAAATCAGTTAATAAGCAAAAAAGTCTTAGAACAGGGCTTGTCACATGCTACCCATTAGTATAACTCCTACCACTGCTATTTTCATGAAGCAATGAATTCCAAGGTATAGTCAGAGGCCAGTGAGCAAGGTGACCCTGGGGGCTGCTTCAGAGGCCATATATATTCATGAAAAAACAAAACTCAAAATTAAGACTCATGATGAAAATACTTTTGTTCCTTTTGAAAATTAAGGCATGTGGGAAAAAAGAATAAGTTGAAGCTATAAAAATATCTTTGCTTGAATTTACACTGGGCTTGGGGTGAGGAAGTGAGGAAGAGCATCTGAGACTGGCATGAATTCAGTTTAAAATCTGATCCATGGATTATGAGTCCTGCTTAACAGGGCTCTCTATGACACACCCAGGCTAGCTCAGAAATGGGGAATGTCCCTAAGGTAGAAATGCCTTTACTTGTAATAGTTTGTATTGCTGCATTTAGCTGGGATATGGCAGCCAAGGTCTATTCTATAAAACTTTCATCTATTTTGATATTCTCTGCTACTCTTCTTGGAGAAGGAAATGGCAACCCACTCCAGTACTCTTGCCTGGAAAATCCCATGGATGGAGGAGCCTGGTAGGCTGCAGTCTATGGGGTCACTAAGAGTTGGACATGACTAAGCAACTTCACTTTCACTTTTCACTTTCATGCATTGGAGAAGGAAATGGCAACTCACTCCAGTTTTCTTGCCTGGAGAGTCCCAAGGATGGAGGAGCCTGGTGGGCTGCCGTCTATGGGGTTGCCCAGAGTTGGACACGACTGAAGCGACTTAGCAGCAGCAGCAGCAGCTACTCTTCTAGGATGCATCACTATCCTTCTTCTTACTGACGCATTTCTACAAATTTCTATCAATTGATTTCTAAACTATATTTTTACTTATTCTGCAGAACATAGGTAGTATCCTTTGGGAGATAAATCCTTAGTCTTTGCTGGAAATCATGGAGTTCAATATAGTGTGGTTAGGTAGCTATCAAGATCTTGAGTTTCTAGTTTATTTTTTGAGTAACAAACTGTGTAGGTGAAACATTGTCTTTTACCCCTCTTTTTTCAATGTTGAATAAATAAAATTTTACTAAGTAAATATACAATGAAGACCGAGTGTGGTACTGTTAGTAACCAGGTCAGAATGATATTTCTTTTCATTGTTAGTGTTCGGAGAGACTGATAAAAGCTTTTTCATCAACTCAAAAGAAAAATCTCATTTAGCATAATGAACTTGATATTCTGTTAAAAAATTTTAAAAGGCCCCATGTGTATACAGATTCCTAAAGGAGAAGAGAGTGATTTAATCCTATCGGTTGCCATTATGTATATTCCTTCATATTATTTAAACATTCATATTTTACATTTGATATGTCCTAAAAGTGTACAGAAAGCACTTATTTGATAGAAGTCAAAATTCTACACATGCCCTAAGTTTAAGTAGTGAGAAACAACCAACTTGAGGAGAAATGAAAGGTACATAAAATTACAATTAACATTTTAAAAAATGATGCATTTTGCCTTATGGATAGTATTATCTTTTTGGTTTAAAGGAGTGTAGTCATCTGATGTTAAATTAGGTTTCATTTAAATTTTTAAATTATTTATGCTACAAACAATATATCTTTTTTAATAGAATGGAATACCAAAAAGGAAAGGCATGTGATACTTTAAAATAGTCCAAGTTGGTTGGATTGTGGGTAAAGCATCACAGGTGAAAATAATTCATAAAGATAAAAGAGATTCTTGGGTTTGTTGTCACTGCTAAATATGGTGGATTTCAGCTCAGCTCACAGTGAGAATATCTTGCTGCATGATATTCATTCTCCTTTGCTTCCTTATGAGATTGGTCTTAACGTTCTTAAGGCCCTGTAATTATCTTACCACAGGTATGCTTTGCAAGGTGATGTGATAGTCTATCCCTTGCTTTCTTTATTACCATATTACTTATAACTAGACATACCATCCTGGGAAGACATGGACCAAGCATCACCTAGAGAAGAAAAGATTGCAAGGCTTGTTATTGCAAATACTTGGGAATATATGTAGGAATGGATCCTTAGTGTGATACAACACAGTGTAAGGAACATATTTTTAAGTTGAGTGAAATTCATTGCCAAGGCTAGACCAAAGGAAGGCTTGGACTTCATTTTCAGTTCAAGAAAATGAGAATAGCCCCAATTGTTTGCTTGGCTAGTTGCTTGAAGTATGAACTCAGAACTAGGATGCTAAATGAAGTTGAAGTGTCAGACATTTCCAGGTAAACCTGCAAAGGAAGGAATCAAAATACTTAGGAGGTAAGACAATTGTAAGTTTTTCATATAAGTTTCTTATATTATCTTATCTTAACTTATATTATCTTTCCCAAGATAATATGTAGGAAGTGGGCAATAAGAACGGCCAGGAATATACTTTCTTTAATAAAATATTTTAAAATGCAGTATTATCTGAATCATGCATTCACTTAAAAATTAGGATATAACAATTTGTTCTTGGAACCTGTATTATTCTAAAAAACTGAAAAATGAGATTCATTAAAAAGGGAGCTAAGTTAGTTTGTATGTTTGACCTGTGGACATTCCTTTACTTAAAAAATAAGATTTCAAAAAAGTTAGTTCATTCTCCTGTTAGTGGAAGATAAGGGATCCTTTTAAAAGATGAATATGAACCACTATTGAACATGATTAAAATTTTGCACTTTTGTTTTCACCATTATTGAAACTGTTTCACTGTATCTGCAGGGCATTTGGGGGCTGATGGATGTTTTGTCATTATAGTAAGACAAAAGCTTGAGTTGGCACATTATTTGGCACAAATAAACTGCAGCACAGAAAAGATAGTTTTAGAATCAACTAATAAATAAAAACCTTAACTCTGCTTCTGTAAAGCACTTCTTTTAATGGGTTCAACTAAGCATAGTCCAAAGTTACTAAGTATTAAACCTGTAGAAGACTATAATACAGAGAAAGCAAACTCTAGGTTGGCTGACTTTTTATTGAGGTTTAATTTATGCACAATACAACTGACTGATTTTGAGTGTACAATTTGATGTAATTGGACAAATTTGCAGACAAATAAATACCACCAAATGACATAAAAACGCTCACCCTAAAAAGCTGCCTCGTGTCACTTTTGTGTTTGATCTACTTCCCCTTTCTCTGAACCCTGGCAACTATTGAGCTGCTTTCTACTACCATAATTTTTCCAGAATTTTACATCAAAGTATTAAAATTATTTAATGTTTGCATCTGGATTCTTACACTTTATATATTCATACACTTTATTTTTACATAAAGTTATGTAAATAACTTTATAATTCATAATAACACCTGTTCTAGTTTTTGCTCAAACAAGTATATGTGCCTACTTTTCTGAGGATGTGTTGTGAATGTCAGTAGGTTGGGTTTGTTTGTTTGTTTACTATTTTTAAAAATTACTGGTATCTCTATAGATATTCTTTAATTCCTTTTAGTAATAGATTATAGTTTCAGTGTAAATATCTTGTATGTATTTTTAAAATTTATCCCTAAAGTTTCCATATTTCTTGATGCTAATGTAAATTTTATGTTTTAAATTTAATTGTTCATTATCTGTTGGTAATACATGGACATGGAATTGGATTTTGCATATTGTCCTTGTATTTTGTGATTCTACTAAATTAATTTACTAGTTATTATTGCTTGTGCATGCATGCTCAGCCGTGTCTGACTCTTTGTGACCCCTTGAACTGATGTCTGCCAGGCTCCTCTGTCCATGGGATTTTTCAGGCAAGAATAATGCAGTGGGTTGCCATTTCCTTCTCCAGGGGACCTTCTCAACCCAGGGGTGGAACCTGCATCTCCTGTGTATTCTATATTGCAGACAGATTCTTTACCCACTGAGCCACTGGGGAAGCCCCAGTTTGGGGTATATTTGTTAGTTTTATCTATATAGGAAATCATATCAGCTGATGATAACAGATACAGTTTTGTTTCTTTCTTTCAAATCGTTGTTTCTTTTCCTATCCTCTTGCTTTCTTCCTTTTCTTTGCATTTTATATTTATGTCTTTGACACTAACCAACAACCTCTAATAATATGTGATGAAGCAGGCACTCTTGTCCTGTTCTCTACTACAGTGGAAAAATATTCAATTTTCATTTTAGCCATAGGGATTTTTAAGATGTTATTTGTCAAGATTTTATTTATTTTCCTAGTTGCTGAGAGTCTTGTTTTCACATGTGACTCAATTTATCAAATATTTTTCTGAATTTATCGGATGATCACTGGCTTTTCTTTTTAGTTGGCTGGTATGGCAATTTATATTTGGCTTTTGAATATGAATCCAATCTTTTGCTTGTACCCCTGATATAAATCACATATGATCCTGAAATATTCATCTTTTTGTGTATGGCTTAATTAATTTTGCTAATTTTTGTTAAAGGCTCTTGTATCTATATTCATGAGAAACATTCGATTTTATTTTAGTGTCTCTGATTTTGGAATCAGGGTAATGCTGGCCTCTCCTTGTATGGAGACGTGGACTCTCCTTTTCTATTGTCTGAAAGAGTTAGTGGCAGGTGGTCCAGTGAAGCCATCTGGATTCAGATGTTCTCAGTAGCTATGTTTTTTAACTACAAATTATATTTGTTTAACCCATGCAGGTTATTTATGATATTTATTTCTTCTTAAGCAGGATTTAGTGGCACATACCATTCAAGGAGTCTGTTCATTTCATCTAAGATGTGTCTATTGGTATAAAATTGCTCACAATATTTGCCAAGTATATGAAAATATGTCTGGGAGATAGTGATGGACAGAGAAACCGAGCATGCTGAAGTTCATGGGGTCACAAAATTTGGACATGACTTAATGACTGAACAACAGCAACATGCATCCATAGGATCTGTAGTAACGGCCCTCTCTTCTCATTTCTTATATTTATCATTTTTGTCTTCAGCACTATTTTTTCCCCAGTCAGTCTGAATAGAGGTTTATTGTTAATAATTTCATTGTCTTTATAAAAAACAAATTGTGTTTTTTAATTTTTCTATTGTTCTATTCTCTATTTTATTACTTTCTTTTTTACTTTATTTTATCCTTTCTTTAGCTTATCTGGAATTAATTTGATCTCCTTTTTCCAGTTTATTTTCTTAAACTTTAGGAGCTTAATTATTGAATTGAAACTTTTCTTCTTTCTCAAAGTGTGTGTTTAGTTCTACCAAATTTCCTCTTTTGCTCTGGATATATCCCATAATCTTTGAAATGTTTGGTTTTCACTTTAATTGGTCAAAAATATCATTTTTTAATTTTTTCTATTACCCATAGATTATTTAGAAGCTTTTCATTTAATTTCCATATGTTTAAAACTTTTTGAATTGCATACTTAAACATTTTTTTTAATATTGTTAGTGATTCCTGGTTTAATTTAGTTGTCATTAGAGAACATGTTTTTTATTTCAATGCTTTTCAATTTATTTTTCTATTGTGCAATTTATCTTCATCAGTGTGCACTTGAAAAAAATGTGTATTTTTGTATTTTTAGGTGGAGTGTTCTATAAAAATTTGGTCAATTTGGTTGATAGTGTTTTTCTTCTGGGGCTTCCCAGGTGGCACTAGTGGTACAGAACAGATGAGACTTTGATCCCTGGATGGGGAAGACCCCCTGGAGGAGGTCATGGCCATCCACTCCAGTATTCTTGCCTAGAGAATCCCATGGACAGAGGAGCATATGGGGCCACAGTCCATAGGGTCGCAAAGAGTTGGAAACGACTAAAGTGACAGCATGCATGCCTGCATGCACAGGTTTCTTTACTAGGCTCTTATTGATTTTTGTTCACATAGCCTGTCAATGTTTGAAACAGAGAGAGATATCAATATAATCACTAAAACTGACTACAGCTGTGGGCATTTTGCCTTCATCAATTCAAAGAAAATATTAATATAATTAGTAATTTATGGATAATAACAATAGAAATTCACTTTACTATCAAACGTATTAACTTTAAATTATAATACTGATAATTCAGATTTTCCAGTAGTACTTTATGATTCCCCCAAATCAAAAAGTGATTTATAGTTATTTAAATTCTGAGAAACTCAAATAGAATATTGTAAATAAATATTGTAAAAAATCTTGAAATTTGCTATTGGTCCATTAGAGTTTCCATATATTCCTGCATTTTAGAATAGTATAACATCAAATAATCTTTATAGAATATTTACAGACTCATATGCATGAAGAATTTAAACTATCCTTTCATTATCTTAGGTGTAACTCTGCCAAATAAAAACATGAAAAGGTACCAGATTATGTAAGGCCATGGGCTTCCCTGGTGGCTCAGACAGTAAAGAATCTGCCTGCAATGCGGGAGACCTGGGTTAAATCCCTGGATTGGGAAGATCCCCTGGAGGAGGGCATGGTAACCCACTCAAGTATACGTGTCTGGAGAATCCCCATGGACAGAGGAGCCTGGTGGGCTATAGTCAATGTGGCTGCAAAGAGTTGGACACAACTGATGGCACCCCACTCCAGTACTCTTGCCTGGAAGATCCCATGGATGGAGGAGCCTGGAAGGCTGCAGTCCATGGGGTTGCTGAGGGTCGGACATGACTGAGCGACTTCAATTTTACTTTTCACTTTCACTCTTCACTTTCATGCATTGGAGAAGGAAATGGCAACCCACTCCAGTGTTATTGCCTGGAGAATCCCGGGGATGGGGGAGCCTGCTGGGCTGCCGTCTATGGGGTCACACAGAGTCAGACACGACTAGAGTGACTTAGCAGCAGCAGCAGCAGTGACTAAGTACACATATAGGCTGTAGTAAAGATCTGGAGTTTTAGTCTAAATATGACAGGAAACCATATTGTGTTGGGAATAGGGAAGTAATGTTATTTACATTTTAGAAGAAACACTCAAGCTGCTGTGTGAAGAAAAGGCTAAAGGTGAAAATGTTTCCTTGTCATAGTAGTATAGACACAGCATAGGGAGTGTGAAGTGGTTGTATGAACCATATGATTTCAACGGCATTTTTAAGAAATTCTGCTGCTGTACTGAAGAGAATTCAAGAGAAAGAAGTGAACAATGTCTTCTTAGTAAACATTAAAGATGTCAAAATGGACAATGTATTTGTGAGATTTTTGTTTAGGCTAGACATATATTTTGTAATAACCTACACATAAATAATTTTTGGAGACATGGTAGGGCAATAAGATTTCCTAGAGATTAAGAGTAGATAGGTTTGAGATGATGTTGTTGTTGTTGTTCAGTTGCTCAGTCATGTCTAGCTCTGTGACCTCATGGACTGCAACATGCCAGGTTTCCCTATCCATCACCAACTCCCGGAGCTTGCTCAAAATCACGTCCATGTCAGTGATTCCATCCAACCATCTCATCCTCTGTCATCCCCTTCTCCTCCCACCTTCAATCTTTCCCAGTATCAGGCTCTTTTCTAATGAGTCAGCTCTTTGCATCAAGTGGCCAAAGAATTGGAGCTTCAGCTTCATCTTCAGTCCTTCCAATGAATATTCAGGACTGATTTCCTTTAGAATTGACTGGTTTTATCTCCTTGCAGTCCTTGGGACTGTCAAGAGTCTTCTCCAAAACAACAGTACAAAAGCATCAATTCTTCAGCCTTCTTTATGGTCCAACTCTCACATCCATACATGACTACTGGAAAAACCATAACTTTGACTAGACAGACTGTTGTTGGCAAAGTAATATCTCTGATTTTTAATATGCTATCTAGGTTTGTCACAGCTTTACTTCCAAGGAGCAAGCGTCTGTTAATTTCATGGCTGCAGTCACAATCGGCAGTGATTTTGGAGCCCCCCAAAATAAAGTGTGTCACTGTTTTCATTCTTCCCCATATTTGCCTTCAGGTGATGGGACCAAATATTATGATCTTCATTTTTTGAATGTTAAGTTCAGACAGTTTTTTCACTCTTTCACCTTCATCAAAAGGCTCTTTGGTTCCTCTTTCTGCCATAAGGGTGGTGTCATCTGCATCAGTGAATCAGTGAAAGTCACTCAGTGTGCCCAACTCTTTACAACCCCATGGACTATACAGTCCATGGAATTCTCCAGGCCAGAATACTGGAGTGAGTAGCCTTTTCCTCCTCCAGGGGATCTTCCCAATCCAGGGATCAAACCCAGGTCTCCCACATTGCAGGAGGATTCTTTACCAGCTGAGCAACAAGGTAAGTCATCTGCATATCTGAAGTTATTGATATTTCTCATGGCAATCTAGATTCTAGTTTGAGCTTCATCCAGCCCAGCATTTCACATGATGCATTCTGTATGTAAGTTAAGTAAGCAGGGTGACAACATACAGTCTTGACATACTCCTTTTCCAATTTGGAATCAGTCTGTTGTTCTATGTCTGGTTCTAACAGTTTCTTCTTGACCTACATACAGGTTTCTCAGGAGGCAGGTAAGGTGGTGTGGTATTCCCATCTCTTTAAGACTTTTCCGTAGTTTTTTTGTGATCCACACAGTCAAAGGCTTTACCATAGTCAATTAAGCAGAAGTAGATGTTTTTTTGGAATTCCCTTGCTTTTTCTAGATCCAACAAATGATGGAGGCCTCTAAAATTAGACTTTGGTGAAGAGGAAGATGTACCCACCAGGCTCCTCCATCCATGGGATTCTCCAGGCAAGAATACTGGAGTGGGTTGCCATTTCCTTCTCCAGGGGATCTTCCGACCCAGGGATCGAACCCAGGTCTCCTGCATTGCAGGCAGATGCTTTAACCTCTGAGCCACCAGGGAAGCCAAGAAGAAAAAGTCAATGAAACATGATGAAAAGGAAGATAATGTCCCATAAGCAAGTGAAAAATATTTTTTTAAGAAAAGAGATATCTTTTGTTTTAAATGATGCTACGGTGTTTTTGAGAGTCCCTTGGACTGCAAGGAGATCCAACCAGTCCATTCTGAAGGAGATCAGCCCTGGGATTTCTTTGGAAGGAATGATGCTAAAGCTGAAACTCCAGTACTTTGGCCACCTCATGTGAAGAGTTGACTCACTGGAAAAGTCTCTGATGCTGGGAGGGATTGGGGGCAGGAGGAGAAGGGGATGACTGAGGATGAGATGGCTGGATGGCATCACTGACCCGATGGACGTGAGTCTGAGTGAACTCCGGGAGTTAGTGATGGACAGGGAGGACTGGTGTGCTGCGATTCATGGGGGGTTGCAAAGAGTTGGACATGACTGAGCGACTGAGCAACTGAACTGAAGGGTGTTTTATCAAAGAAGGCAATGGCAACCCACTCCAGTACTCTTGCCTGGAAAATCTCATGGACGGAGGAACCTGGTAGGCTACAGTCCATGAGGTCACTAAAAGTCAGACATGACTGATCAACTTCACTTTCACTTTTCACTTTTATGTGTTAGAGAAGGAAACGACAACCCACTCCAGTGTTCTTGCCTGGAGAATCCCAGGGATGGGGGAGCCTGGTGGGCTGCCATCCATGGGGTCGCACAGAGTTGGACACAACTGAAGCAACTTAGTAGCAGCAGCAGCAGCAGCAGCAGGGTGTTTTATATGATGAGTGCTGAGAATTAACCCATGTTTTCATGGACAAGTCTTTGGTAACCTTTGCAAAGGCGGGATCAAAAGAAAGTATATTCAAAGTGAGATTAAGGTGGAAAATGTAGAGAAGGATTATAAACAGCTCTTTTAAAATTCTCTAATGTGTGGCACTTATGAAATATAACTGTAGCTGAAGAAAACTGTCTAAATATCTTTTTTGGATTGCACATCTGGGTTGATAACCCTTATCTTTGTAAAGACTGTTAGTAGAGAGCAACAAAGCTATGTTGAGATAAAGGTTTTGTAAAGCCCATTAGTCCCACCTGTTTGGTAATTCCCATGTCACTTCATAGCAGCTTTTTGTGCACAAGATTCAACCATTTGCCACAGCAAAAGTATAAGTTTTTATATGCCATGGACATTTGCATTTGTTTATGAGTGGCTAGAAACTTCACTTTTAAAATCAAGAGACTACTCTCTTAATTAGTAGCACCAGTGCAATTCTGGGAGTTGAAAACATCATGACTAACATGATGTCTATCTTCAGTCCCTCAGGGACTGTTTAATTTTGCTTTGAGTCACCATGAGAAAAAGGCACACACAAATCACCTAAAGTTTAGTTTTGAGATATGCTTGAATCAAATATTGAGCAGAGGTAGACCTTGGTGTTTTATGTAGTAAATGTATTCTGCTCTCTATTTTTTTAATAAATACATTCAACTTAAAAATATTTATCAGAGTGGAGTATAGAATAAACTATAAGGTAACGAACAATAGATGACCAGGGCATCTTTTTTCATCCTAAACTTTCATTTAAAGGAAATTAATAAGGGTATACTCTATTTCCTCTAGACATTTAAGAAATTTAATAACAATTGACACTTTAAAAACTTTCTAGACACTCTGCATTTAGAGTGTCTGCATGCATGTGTATGTGCACGTGCCAGCATGAGGGGTATATTTTGTTCTAAAGACAAGACTCTCCAAGAGGACTAGGAAGCATGAGCGTACATCAAGCAACAGTATGCGCATAAAGAGATAAGCCAGGGAAGCATGATAGCACAGCAGTGAAAACAAAAGGAACAAGAAACAAAAGTGATACTGTTGAGGATAATTATAAATATATGCCACTCAGGGGGATACGAAATCTAATAGGGTCTGTGTTACAGATTCGACTCACTGATTGCATTGCTTTCAGAGTATTGTTCTACTACGTTAGAGCTTAATTGGTGGAAATAATGCTAAGGGTAAAAAGTAAATTGGTGTAAATTCCACTCAAGGAGCATACATTCTCAGGGAAAAAAATAAGACCAATACTTTGTTTTGTTATGTGTGTGTATATGCATGTGTGTGTCTGTATATGTGTGTGTGATATATCAATCTGGCACAGCAGCAAACGAAAGTGGTGACAAGACCTCTCTAGACAGCTGTTAGCAGTGTTATTTTGCTAAAAGCAGAAAATTCACTAAATGCATTCTCAGTGTCTCTCCCTGAGAATTTTCTTCTGATTGAAATATGGAAGGGGTGACAGGAGAGGGCTTCCCTGCTCCTTATGCTGAGCAGCAAATGTGTGCTTAGTTGCTCAGTCATGTCCAATTCTTTGCAACCCCAGGGACTGTAGCCCACCAAGCTCCTCTGTCCTTGGGAATTCTCCAGGCAAGAGCATTACTAAAAATGCACCATATTTATCAAACACTGTATTCTAGGCACTAGTTTCAGTCATGTCCACACAGAACTGTGCTTGAGAAGTGCATGGCAGGAGGATGAACAGGTGAGGCACCCTTGGAGTGGCACATAGCATTTGAGGAAGGCTTTCTGGATGTAAAGATGCTCAGAGTCTTAGAAGATCATTAAATTAGTCACATGAGTAGAGAATGGAGGTGTGAAAGCACAAGCAGCTTGATATTACCAGATGTGAAATTCAAGGCTAAGGCAGAGCAAGAGGAAATCTTTAAATGGTGCTAACAAATTGATTTTAACCTTTAGGAAATGAAAATCTATTAAGGATGTTTAAGTAAGGTAGTCATATGATCAGTACAGTATCTTAGCTAGGTCCTATTGGCTACCTTATAGATGATAGACACGAGGGGGCAAGACTAAATTAAAAAAAAAAAAAACCAATGTAAGGAGAAGGGGCTTTTTCCTAGTTATGTAACACAATTAAGAGAGTAAGCACCTGCAACAGAAGCCTGCCAATAGCCTTCCTTCACATCTCATTAAACAGGACGTAATTGTATGCTTGTAATCAGACCTATCATTGTGAAAAGAAATCGGGTGCCAATGATTGATATAGACAGTTTGGAACTCAACCTCAAACCTGGAAAAAGAGCCACTTCTCCTCCTTGAGTCCCTGAGGGAAATGGTTGAGCCTTGAGCAAAGCTGTGGAGAAGGAATGGCAACCCACTCCAGTACTCTTGCCCAGAGAATCCCATGGACAGAGGAGCCTGGTAGGCTGCTGTCGATAAGGTCGCACAGAGCTGGACATGACTGAAACGACTTAGCACGCATGAGCAAAGCTGGGTTTCTACCAGTAAGAAAGTATGGTGAAATGTCCAGTTGTATGGTCCATCTTCATCCATCCATCCATATATCTTTCTGTCTTAAATAGTCTTGTATCTCTTCTGTGTAGTGATGTAATTATGCCCATTTAATAGAGAGCAATGGAAAGTCAGATATTTTGGGGTGGCTCACAGAAATCAATAATGAGCAAAGCTGCAGTCCATAATTTTTACTCTTTCTAGCATATGGAAACCTGGGTTTGATCCCTGGGTCAGGAAGATCACATGGAGAAGGGAATGGCAACCCACTCCAGTATTCTTGCCTGGAGAGTTTCATGGACAATGGAGCCTGGTGGGCTACAGTCCATGGCATCGTAAAGAGTCAGACGTGACTGAGTGACAGTTTATTATTAATTACTTACAACAAAGTTCTACTTATGAGCATATGGCAAGTAGCAACAAAAAATCAGACAAAACCTTTAGGAAATTTGACATTAGCAAAAATTGTTACATGGAAAGAGATTTTAGAAGAAAGTGCAAAAGAGACTGAAGACTTTCAAAGATTCTGACAGTAAAACTGCAAATGGCAAAGAGAAAGATGGAAGGTACCCAAACGAAGATGGTAGATACAAAGAACATTACTGAACGGGCTCTGGATTAAAAGTATCTGAATAAAGTGTAAAAAATGATGAATTACAGGAGTATAGAGGCAGGAGAATTCTGGGAACTAAGGAACTTGCAGGCAGATTCTTACTATTCCTCTTTTATTAACAATCTCTTTGCTGAGGCCTAAGAGGAATAAGGGGCTTCCCAAGAGGCAGTGGTAAAGAATTTGCCTGCCAACGCAGAAGAAACAAGAGAAGTGGGTTTGATCCCTGGATCAGGAAGATCCCCTGGAGCAGGAGATGGCAACCCACTCCAATGTTCTTGCCTGGAAAATCCAACAGACAGAGGGGCCTTGTGGGCTACAATCCATGACGTTGCAAAGAGTTGGACACGACTGAGCATGCTGCGCGCATGCATACACACACACACACACACACACACACACACACACACACACACACACACACACACACGAGGAATGAAGGATAATTGAGGGTCAGGGTCTGTAGGAGTCCTGCTGAAAGCTGGTATGGGGACCTGCCTTTCATAGGTTGAATGAATTCATCTTTTTTTCCTTTATTATGTATTGGAACTATTATGAGCTGAAGTCTCTCATCACCTACTCCTGCTCACGTTCTTATTTCCCTCATAGGCGTTTTACCCCAATAAATCTCTTGCAGTTCTGAATTATCTTGGGGACTGCTTCTTAGAGAATCAGAAATGAAACAACCTCCCTTTATATCAGATGTAAAAACATGCTGAAGTGAATTAAAGACATGAGGTAAAAATAAGAATTTTTGGCAAGAAAATTTGAATTCTATGTGTACAACTTGGGGCAGGAAGCAGCCCATTAATCAAGACTGAAAATACTGAAGAAACAGAAATGAGAAAAGAGGGATTTAACTGTCTACATTATTAACTACTGTAATAAAATATACACATCAAAACAAATTTTATAGACTTTGAGACATTATAAAGCACATGAAAATCAAAAGGCTTTACTTTTCTTTCATTGGAATTGCTTTGTATTAGAAGCAACTTATTATAAAAATAGAAATGTTATATACAAATACACACATACATATACAGAAAGAGGAGAGACAGAATAAATATATTCACAGAAACATCTAGACTGGTGTTTGAATATACAACTGGACATCATAGCTTAGCCAAATTTAAATAAAATGAATTATCATATGCCCTTATGAATTAAGCAGACAACAATACATAGCAGTTTATAAAAGATATAAATTTGCAGATCCAAGTGCCAAATAATTGTTTGTCCATATATTATATACATATATATATTTCAGGAGAAGGCAATGGCAACCCACTACAGTACTCTTACCTGGAAAATCCCATGGACAGAGGAGCCTGGTAGGCTGCAGTCCACGGGGTCACACAGAGTCGGACACAACTGAAGCGACTTAGCAGCAGCATATATATATTTCACATATGCACACTATATAGATATAGTTCATCTATCCATCTGTCTGTTCACTTGCCTGTTTATCTGCCTATCTGCATATCTGACTATATACTTTTTCATCCATCTTGCCAAATATAAAATTAGGAATACTTACTGACAGCTACAATGCATGAGGAGACTACAGTCAATTATTTTGTTTCCCAGTTTTATTGAGATGTAATTGATACAATTGAAATACATTTTAAGATGTACACATGATGATTTGATATATTGATACATTGTGAAATGATTACCAGAATCAAATTAGTAAACACATCCATCACTGATGGCTCAGCAGGTAAAGAATCCAGCTGCAATGCAGGAGCCACAGGGGACATAGGTTCGATCCCTGGGTAGGGAAGATTGCCTGGAGGAGGAAATGACAAGCCACTCCAGTATTCTTGCCTGGAGAATACCATGGACAGAAAAGCCTGGTGGGCTACAGTCCATGGGCTCACAAAGAATCAGATACAACTGAGCAACTAACATTTTTCATCACCTCACAACTATCTTTTCTTTTTTCATTTAGTTATCTATTTGTGATGAGAAAGTTTAAGATCTACTCAGCAAACTTCAAGTATACAATGCTTCCTTGTACTTGTGCTCAGTCGTGTCCGACTCTGCAATCCCGTGGACTATATATAGCCTGCCAGGCTCCTCTGTCCATGGAATTCACCAGGCTAGAATACTAGCTGCTGCTACTGCTAAGTCGCTTCAGTCATGTCTGACTCTGTGTGGGTTGCAATTTCCTACTCAAGGGGATCTTCTTGACCCGGGGATCAAACCCATGTTTCTTATGTCTGCTGCATTGGCAGCGCATTTTTTTTTTTTTAACCACTGTGCCACCTGGGAAGCCCCAACTATACAATACATTGTTAAGTCATGTCCAACTCTTTGCAACCCCATGAACTGCAGTGTATCAGGCTTTCCTGACCTTCACTATCTCCCAGACTATTAACTCTATCATCATGCTGTATATTAGATCCTTGGACCTATTTATCTTATAACTGAGATCTTGTACTCTTTGACCAGCATCACCCCATCCCCCAGGTTCTGGCAACTACCGTTCTATTTATTCTTTCTGAGTCTGAATTTTCTTTAAGAGTCCACATTTAGGTGACACAAATAGTATTTTTCTGTCTGGCTTATTCTAGTTATAATGTTCTCTAGTGACATCCATGTTATAACAGATGCCAAAATTTCCTTCTTTATTATGGTCAAATAATATTCCTCCAAGTGTGTGTGTTGTAATTTTTTAATCCATTTATCCTTCGATAAACACATAGTTCAGTTCAGTTCAGTCGCTCAGTCATGTCCAACTCTTTGCCGTTGTTTCCATATCATAGCTATTGTGAATAGCACTGCAATAAAATCAGAAGTACAGATATCTCTAAGACCGTGATTTCATTTCTCACTCCAGTGATCCAGGAGTGTGATTACTGGATCATACGGTAGTTCTGTATTTAATTTTTTAAGGAACACTCATACTGTTCCATGTGACTATAACAATTTACATTCTGACCAAGAGTGTATGAGGATTTCATTTTCTCCACATCTTCATTACTACTTGATGTTATCTTTTTGATAATAGAAATGCTAAGAAATTAGAAGTGATATCTCATTGTAATCTTTATTTGCTTTTCTCTGATGGTTTGTGATGTTCAGTTTCTTTTCATCTATCTGTTGGTCATTTGTCAGCCTTCTTTGGAATTTCTGTTTAGGTCCTTTATCCCCTTTGTTGCATTAATTTGGTTATTTTGCTATCGAGTTGTAAGAATTCCTTACATGCCTTTGATACTAACCTATCATCAGATATATGGTTAGCAAGAATTTTCTCCCATTTCATAGGTTACCTTCTCATTTTGTTGATTGATTTTTCCTATGAAAAAAGTTTTCAATTTGATGCAGTCCCACTTGCTTATTTTTGCTTTTATTGTGTGTACATTTGTCAATAAACCCAAAAAATCATCACCAAGACCAGAGTCAAGGAAACTTACCCCATTTTCTTATATGAGTTTTATGATTTTAGTTCTTGAATTTAAGACATCAATCCATTTGGGGAAGTTTTTGTATATAACATAGGATAAAAGGCCCATTTCATTCTTTTGTATGTGGATATTCAGTGTTCCCATCACCATTTATTGACAAGACTATCCATTCCTTGTTGCGTATTCTCAGCACTCTCATGGAAAGTTAGTTGACCATAAATGCATGGGTTGATTTCTGGGCTCTCTTTTCTGTTCATTGATCTTTCTGTCTGTTTTTATGGCAATTTTGTTTTGATTACCTTTGAAATGTGATCCCTCCAGTTTGGTCTTTTTGCTCAAGATTACTTTAAGGTATAAAGGGTCTTTTGAGGTTCCATAGGAATTTTAGGATTGCTTTTTCTATCTTTGTGAAAAATGCCATCAGAATTTTGATACATATTGCACTGAATCTGTAGATAGATTTGGATAATATGGACATTTTAACAATATTAATTTAATTTTAATACTAGTTTTAACAATATTAATTTTTCTGATTAATGAACACAGGATATCTTTCCATTATGTTATATCTTCCTCAGTTATTTTCATTAATGTTTATAGCTTTCAATGTACTGATCTTTTACCTCATAGGTTAAATTTATCCCCAATTATTTTATTCTTTTGATGCTATTGTAAATGGGATCTATTTTTTATAATTTCTTTTTTGGATGTTCCTTTTTACTATATAGGAATGCAACTGATTTTTGCATGTTGATATTATATCCTCCTGATTTACCAATTTTGTTTATGAACTCTCTAGCAGTTCTTGGGGAGAGTCTTTAGGATTTGCTATGTATAATATTGAGTCATATCCAAACAGAGGCAACTTCAGTTTTTCCTTTCTGATTTGAATGCTTCTTCATTCTTTTCCTTGCCTAATTAATTAGAACCTTCAGTACTGTGTTGAATTGAAAAGGCAAGAATGTGCATTCATGACTTGTACATGAGCTTAGAGGAAATGCTTTAAGTTTAACACTGATGAGTATGATTTTTGGCTGTGGGCCTGTCATACATGGCCTTTATTCTGCTGAGATACATTCATTTTGTACCTAATTTTTGAGATTTCTATTATGCAATTATGTTGAACTTTGTCAAATACTTTTTCTACAAATATTGATGATTTTCATCCTTCTTTATTTTAATGTGACATATCACAGTTATTAAATCATGTATGTCGAACCATTTTTTTATCCCAAGGATAAATCCCACATTTTCATGATGTGTGTTCTTTTAATGTGTTGGTGAATTTACTTTACTAGCATTTTGTTGAGGGTTTTTGCATCCATGTTTATCAAGGATATTGGCCTGTATTTTTATTTTATGATGTCTTTGTCTGGCTTCGGTATCAAGTTAACAATGGCCTAATAAATAATTTGAAAGTGTTTCTCCTCTTCAATATTTCAGAGTAGTTTGAGGAGAATTAGTTTTAATTCTTTCTTAAATATTTGGTAAAATTCACCAGTGAAGCCATTCTGGTTCTGGACTTTTTTTTTTATTGGGCAATTTTGGGTTATTGATTCAATGTCCTTATTTATTAAATCAGCCTATTCAGATTTTCACTAGGTTGGCCAAGAAGTTCATTCAATTTTCCCACATCAGCTATGGAAAAATCCAAATGAAGTTTTTGGCCAACCCAATTCTAAGAATCTTTGGGTAAAAGAATTTTTGATGAACCTCACAATATTTCAGGGCTAGTTTGCTGAAAAGTATACTGCTTAAATTATCTGTGAAACTGGTTAAACCCAAGAACATATAAACAAATTTTTAATTAAAAAACCAACAATTTGTAGATAAAATATATTTTTCAAATTCCATATTCAATTTTAATTTTTCTTCTTTAATCTTTCTTAGTTTTCAGAAGGTTTAAATTTTATTTTATTTTAAATTAAAGGAAATTCAGAATTCCTAAACTGTATGCTTTCTCTACCCACTTCAGTGTTCTTGCCTGGAGAATCCCAGGGACAGAGGAGCCTGGTGGGCTGCCGTCTATAGGGTCACACAGAGTAGGACTTGGCTCTCCATTCTATCAGACTTATTCATTTTTAAAATAAATATAGTCACATAGTCTAAGTGTGTGCCTCAAACACACACACACGTGTGTGTATAAATATATATGGTATCATTAATATAATTCTTATATATCAGAATAGTTCAGTTCCGTCTCAGTCGGATCCAACTCTTTGTGACCCCATAGACTGCAGCATGCCAGGCCTCACTGTCCATCACCAACTCCCAGTTTACTCAAACTCATGTCCATCGAGTTGGTGATGCCATCCAACCATCTCATCCTCTGTCATCCCCTTCTCCTGCCTTCAATCTTTCTGAGCATCAGGGTCTTTTCCACTGAGTCGGTTTTTCACATGAGGTGGCCAAAGTATTGGAGTTTCAGCTTCAAAATCAGTCCTTCCAATGAAAATTCAGGACTGATTTCCTTTAGGATGGACTGGTTGGATCTCCTTGCAGTCCAAGGTACTCTCAAGAGTCTTCTTCAATGGTACAGTTCAAAAGCATCAATTCTTTGGCACTCAGCTTTCTTTATAGTCCAACTCTCACATCCATACATGGCTATTGGAAAAACCAAAGCTTTGACTAGTTGGACCTTTGTTGACAAAGTAATGTCTCTGCATTTTAATATGCTGTCTAGATTGGTCATAACTTTTCTTCCAAGGAGCAAGCATGTTTTAATTTCATACCTGAATACCAATATCAACTGTATTGTTACAGTCCTTTTTATTAAGTAGTATACTATTTAACTGTTCTGTTGAATTTAAAAATCTAATGACTTTCTTGTAAATCAAGTTTTTCACTTAATATATAGTCATTTAATCTATGATTTTTACTTGATAAAATTTTAATTTTCTACTCAACTACTTTATAAAATAATATGTTTAAGCTTCAATTTCTGAAATTATATATGATTTAGTTGTGGATCAAATACTACAGTGAATTTTTTTTCTAATAGGGGATAAAAGAGTGTTACACATGGATATAAGTTGGTATATATATAAGCTATTTATAAGCTGCAAATAGTGTAGGAAATTGATATGTGCAGCTCTATAATCTTTTAAAATTACATCTATAAGAAATAGAAATGAAAAATCAGAGGAAACAAATTCTAGCATTTCCTTCAAAGTCATTCCTTTAAAAGAATATCCATCAACACACTATTATTCCTCATTGTACAAAATGTGTATATTCAAACACAAGAAAAAAGAAAAAGAAGTATACATACTAGAATGGAAGGAACAATATTATGATTTTCTCTGGGCAATAAAAATCTCTTTCTATAAAACAAGTCCAAAAATATAAGCCAGAAAAATAGTAAAATATTAGAATGAAAAGGTGAATAAGTTCCATTAAGTTGCTGAATACTATTGAACATTTTTAAGATGGCCAATTAAGAAAATGAGTCCACCTAAAAGTAACAATCAGGACTTTTACTCATGAAATGCAACAGTGCACACAAGAGACAAAGAGAGGCAGGCTCCTCCGTGTTCCATTTTCCTTCACAGAACGGCACTGGGTGAGAGTCAGGAAGATACAGCTCAGCTAGGGAGAACTGTCCCCCTGCCAAGGAGCCTGAATGAAAGACTGCTACCTATTATGGACTCATGAACCAAGGCAGAAGGGAGAGAAGAAAGGGCTAAAAGTGGAAAGGGACTGACTCAAGGTAGAGAAAAATGCCTCAAAAATTACATTCTCCATGCCAAGCTACTACCTAACAAAACACATATTGCTTCAGCATTTAATTAATTCATATTTTCATTATGAAATATTTAAAATACAATGAAAAGAAGGTGAATGCTAAAATGAATTCATGAACTTAATGTTAGGAATTATAACATGCTTTATTTCTTGATTCACATTTTAAAGTAATATAACCTTTATTACATAAAGATGTGGACATAGATACTGTAGAAAGAAAATATGTAGAAATGAAAATGACAGAATGAAATCAACATGGTTATATTATTCTAAGATAATTTGATGTTGTTCAGTTGTATCTGACTCTTTGCGACCCAATGGACTGCAGCACGGCCAGGCTTCGCTATCCTTCACCATCTCCTGGAGTTTGCTTAAACTCATGTCCATTGAGTCAGTGATGCATCCAGCCATCTCATCCTCTGTCATCCCCTTCTCCTCCTGCCTTCAATCTTTCCCAGAATCAGGGTCTTTTCTAATGAGTCAGCTCTTATCAGGTGGCCAAAGTATTGGAGCTTCAGCTTCAGAATCAGTCCTTCAAATGAATATTCATGACTGATTTTCATGAGAATTGACTGGTTTGATCTCCTTGCAGTCTACAGGACTCTCCAGAGTCTGCTCCAACAACACAGCTCAAAAGCATCAGTTCTTCGGTGCTCAGCCTTCTTTATGGTCCAATTCTCACATCCATACATGACTCATGGGAAAATCCATAGCATTGACTAGACAGAGCTTTGTTGGCAAAGTAATGTCTCTGCTTCTTAATACACTGTCTAGGTTTGTCATAGCTTTTCTTCCAAGGAGCAAACGTCTTTTAACTTCATGGCTGCAGTCACCATCTGCGGTATTTTTGGAGCCTCAAAAAATAGTCTCTCACTGTTTCCATTGTTTGCCCATCAATTTGCCGTGAAGTGATGGGAACAGATGCCTTGATCTTCATTTTTTGAATATTGAGTTTTAAGCCAGTATTTTCACTCTTCTCTTCCACTTTCATCAAGAAGCTCTTTAGTTCCTCTTCACTTTCTGCCATAAGGGTGGTTTCATCTGAATATCTGAAGTTATTGATATTTCTCCTGGCAATCTTGATTCCAGCTTGTGCTTCATTCAGCCCAGCATTTTGCATGATGTTCTCTGCATGTTAAATAAGCAGGGTGAAAATATACAACTTTGATGTACTCCTTTCCTAATTTTGAATGAGTTTGTTGTTTTATGTCTGGTTCTAACTGTTGCTCTTGGCCTGCATACAGGATTCTCAGGAGTCAGGTAAGATGGTCTGGTATTCCCATCTCTTAAAGAATTTTCAGTTTGTTTGATCCACACAATCAAAGGCTTTAGTGTAGTCAATGAAGTAGATGTTTTTTTGGAACTCTCTTGCTTTTTCTATGATCCAACAAATGTTGGCAATTTGCCATTCTGATAACCTTATTGTAGACATTTACTTTTCCTTTAGTCTGTGTGTGTATGTATATTTTTTTATTTTTACTAAAATGTGATCATATAGTATATGCTCTTTTGCACCCTATTTTTCCTAGTAATGATTTTCATTTGTTCTTGAAATTAAGTTTGTCTTAATAATTTAATAGTTTGCTTAAACCAGTAGGCAATGACAACCATGTATTGCACTTTACTTTCATGCCATTGAAATCTCCTCTAATCTAGCACAGATCCTTTTTTATTACTTATACAAAAGTGATCAATGCAAAGAAATAGAGGAAAATAATAGAATGGGAAATACTAGAGATCTCTTCAAGAATATTAGAGGTACCAAGGGAATATTTCATGCAAATATGGGCTCGATAAAGGACAGAAATGGTATGGACCTAACAGAAGCAGAAGATATTAAGAAGAAGTGGGAAGAATACACAGAAGAACTGTACCAAAAAGATCTTCACAACCCAGATCACTGAACTAGAGCCAGACAACCTGGAATGTGAAGTCAAGTGGGCCTTAGGAAGCATCAGTACGAACGAAGTTAGTGGAAGTGATGGAAATCCAGTTGAGCTATTTCAAATCCTAAAAGATGATGCTGTAAAAGTGCTTCACTCAATATGTCAGCAAATTTGGAAAACTCAGCAGTGGCCACAGGACTGAAAAAGGTCAGTTTTCATTCCATTTCCAAAGAAAGGCAATGCCAAAGAATGCTCAAACTACTGCACAATTGCACTCATCTCACATGCTAGTAAAGTAATGCTCCAAATTCTCCAAGCCAGGCTTCAGCAATACATGAACTATGAATTTCCAGATGTTCAAGCTGGTTTTAGAAAAGGCAGAGGAACCAGAGATCAAATTGACAACATCCGTTGGATCATAGAAAAAGCAAGAGAGTTCCAGAAAAGCATCTATTTCTGCTTTATTGACTACGCCAAAGCCTTTGACTGTGTGGATCACAATAAACTGTGGAAAATTCTGAAAGAGACGGGCATACCAGACCATCTGGCCTTCCTCTTGAGAAACTTATATGCAGGTCAGGAAGCAACAGTTTAGTTGCTTCCATTTAGTCAAGGCTATGGTTTTCCAGTGGTCATGTATGGATGTGAGAATTGGACTGAGAAGAAAGCTGAGCACCGAAGAATTGATGCTTTTGAACTGTGGTGTTGGAGAAGACTCTTGAGAGTCCCTTGGACTTCAAGGAGATCCAACCTGTCCATCCTAAAGGAAATCAGTCCTGGGTGTTCATTGGAAGGACTGATGTTGAAGCTGAAACTCCAATACTTTGGCCACCTGATGGGAAGAGCTGACTCATTGGAAAATACCCTGATGCTGGGAAAAATTGAGGGGAGGAAGAGAAGGGCATGACAGAGGATCAGATGGTTGGATGGCATCACCAACTCAATGGACATGATCTGGGTAAACTCCGGGAGTTGGTGACGGACAGGGAGGCCTGGTGTGCTGTGGTTCGTGGGGTCACAAAGGTCAGACTTGACTGATTGACTGAGCTGAATTAATGGGTAAGGTAATTAAATAAGTATAAAATTAATGTACCAATCAAAGGAATAAGCACAGTGAAGAAAAACAATGCACAATCCGGAGAGTGTGGTGTGGTGCGCTGCTAGTTAAGGTATGATCATTGCCCTCCTTTCTAAAGAGACAGCACTTCAGCAGACATTTCAGTTATGTGAATGCCGTGTATATTGAACTTAAATATTTGAGATTTCACAGTTATAGGTTATTCATATTCTGTTATCTTCCAACCTTGTGTTTCAGAGGATTTAAATATGGGGTATTTAATTTCTTAATGATAATAATTAAGGTTATAAGATGGACTTCCCTGGTGCCTCAGTGGTAAAGAATCTGCCTGCCAGTGTGGGATTCAAGGGTTCAATTCCTGGGTCAAGAATATCCCCTGGAGAAGGAAATGGCAACTCACTCTAATATTCCTGCCTGGGAAATCCCACAGACAGAAGAACCTGGCAGTCTACAATCCATAGCTTTGCAAAGAGTCAGACATGACTTGGTGATTAAATAAAAAATGTCATGAGACACAATTTCTGAAAATAGATATTAACAGTTACAAGAGAAAGGATAAATATTAGCCTCTGAGGACTTACCTATAGGAACAGAGATTAGATTTTTTCCTTGATTTTTCTTTTATAAGAGCTCACTTCATTATTTTAAACATGTTATTTGTATAATTTTGTGATTAAAGAATGAAAAGATACTACATGAGAATTTTTTTAAAAACACCAAAATGTGAATTTCAAAGAGTATTTTAAACATAAAGAAAGTTAAAGGCTTTAAATTGTAATGCCTCAATGTTTTAGGTGCCAAAAAAAAATGATCTTTTGCTTTATATAACAGCTCATTCATAGAACTAGCCCAATTCCTTGGAGTTAAAATGAACTGGTAGTTGCATTCTCAATATCTGATTGCCTTTAACATCTTGTCCTGAAGAAACTAGAGCAACTGAAATAAGATAAATTTTTTTTTTAAGAAATATTGCAAGACTTTTCCTTGGTCCTAACCATTTTGACATCTATTTTCATCAGGAAAAGAGATGGAAGTGAGCTATCAGCCACTAGCATTTGAGACTGGGTTAATATATCCTGCAGGCTATAGAGCCCTGTTTCCATAGAAGTAATGTTTGGATTGTTGAAAATAGAAGATAGATTTTAAAACCAGTGTGTGCTTCTACTAGTGAAAAATCATGCAGATGTGTTTTCAGATTTGTAAGACAGGGGTGGTAGAATAATTCTCTGAGCTTTCCAATGTGATCTGAAAGTCTGTGGGGGAGAAATGAATCTTCCATAAATTTTGAGTTGAGAAGTACGGGCATATTAGTTTATTAACAATGACATAAGAGCACCATAATGCTTCCTAAGAGATCAGAAACATCAAAGCTTTCTGTTTATTGTAGTTTGAAAGCTTTAATGTACTTAGTCTGCATTTGTGATTTAGTCACTTGTGAGAACACAGAAAGCTGGCATTTTAAAGCTTGAATTTAATAATTGGAAATAAGAGTAGAAATACTTTTATCCCTTCTAAGAAGAAGCCAAACACTGAATGTGTGTCATCATTATTTGATTGCTGATGTGGACATACTGAAATCAAAGAATACAACTGCAAATAATTGCTATCAAGGTGGTTTGGGATATTTAACATCGTCTTCTCTTTTATATGTACCTGTACTTTTGAAATGGAATCTTATCAAAGTTTGTTATTAGAGGATCAGTGTTGGCATTTTTAATAGCCTAGGAATATTGGATAATGGGAGAAGTAAATTATAAGTATCAAATTTTCAGGTGACTACTCATTGGACAGGACCCTGATGCTGGGAAAGATTGAAGGCAGGAAGAGAAGGGGACGATAGGAGAAATGTTTGGATGGCATCACTGCAATGGACATGAGTTTGAGCAAACTCTGGGAGTTGGTGATAGACAGGGAAGCCTGGCATGCTGCAATTCATGGGGTTGCAAAGACACGACTGAGCAACTGAACTGAACTGAGCCTGATAAATTGAGAGCAATAGAGATAAATTGTTAACACTTGGATTTTTAATATATATACCCTGCTTTAAATTATTTCTTTATATCTAGAATTATAGATTTACCCATAGTTCTCCTTTGCCTCATTTCACAAGACTAGGGGAATTACTGGTTTGATGCTTCCCAGAAGTTTTAACAAAGAAAAAACATTTCCATGGTAACCCTGGATTTGTCTTGCACTAATTTCTCTTAAAAAATAGTAGCCCGACTACTGTACTGTAATACAGTACAAGCCTATATTTGTTATTATTACAAGCCTATATTTGTTATTCTCTGAAAACATAGAAATCAATCAGTCAGGAATATGTGACATTTTCTTTAACAGGAGACCAAGAAAAGCAGATCAAAGTAGAGTCAGATTAATGCAAAATTATAACATAAGCATCAGCCAGTTAAATTGTCTATCCACATTTAGAACCATTCTGAACTTGATTTAAAGTAATTGTGACTCCTATTACATGTTGGCTTAAAACAAGCAAACACTAGCTGATTATTGACGTTCAACTCTTGGACCTCAAAAATTCTTAATAATTCTAATTTCCCAAGAGGATATCATGAACAGTAGATTCAGCTGATATTAATAGAAAATCTGTAGCCATAAAGTTTCAGGAACCTCAATGTTTAGGATTCTTTGACCATTCTACTCATGGGGATTTGATGATGATATGACCTCCCATTATATTTCACACTGCTAACCCAACCCCAAATTATTAGGCTTTCAGGAAGGTTGAGGAACATACTGTAAGCCTATAGTTCTAGGATTTAGAGGTTGCAGAGAAGCATGGTAGAGTGGTTTATGGTTGAAATCTGTGTAACACTTCTGCGTCCTTCAACTAGAGCTTTTACAAAGAAATACCTCTTGTATTCATCAGGGAAAATACTAAAAGGAAGGTTCCACCCACTTTTCTGCACTGAAATGCTTCTGGATCTTTTCCAAATAGTTAGGGCTTATCAACTTCATACAATCTGCTAAAAGTTAGATGATTAACAATGCCAAATGAAAGAGATAGTCAAGATCAAGGAAGATAAATGGAAATAGATCTAGAAGTAATATTCTCCTCATTACACTTTATTGGATGAGTCTTAGTATTTGATTCAAAGCCCTAAATGAACTAATTTCTGCGTAGCTCATGGAAATTGACTCCTGTTAATATTCCTTAGACATGTTAAATTTTCCCATTTAGTCACTTATTCTCAGTGTATACAAAAACATGCAGTGTTCAGTATTGAACAAAGCAAAGTCCTTGTCCTAGGCATTTATTTTCTAGTCTGGGGAGTGGGATGGTTCAAGATAAAAGATAAAATATAAATGATTGAATAAGATAATTTTAGATAGTGATGAATGCTAATCAGAAAATAAGTAAAGGATAATTAATGAGTTACTGAATTGAAGAATGGTCCCCAGGATTTGGGTCTTTCAAGGAGATGGCCTATGAATAAAACCTGAATAATGAAAAAGAGGCAATCTCAGGGTATTTGAGGAGACTCTGTGGAAAGAGAATGAAAGAAAAAAGTCCTGAGATTGAAATGATGTTGCTATATTCAAGACAGGAAAAAAAAAAAAAAAGCTCACATCGCCAAAGTATAGTTGGGTCTGGAGAGTTTGGAAAGACACATGTCATGTAGATACTGTATTTAGTCAATGGATATTGTCAGCAGCATTGTCTGAGAGCTTACTCTTGGTCGCCATTCCAGACCTACCAAATTAGAATCTGTAGGGCTAGTTCTAGGTAATTTGTACACATCATGAAATTTAAATTAGCAATAGTATATGTACAATTCTCAGAGTGATTATTTAGGTAGTGGTATTAGTCTTGATGAAGGTAAAGAGGAGAGTGAAAAACTCAACATTCAGTAAACTAATATCATGGCACCTCATCCCATCACTTCATAGCAAATAGATGGGGAAACGATGGAGGCAGTGACAGACTTTATTTTCTTGGGCTCCAAAATCACTGCAGATGGTGACTGCTCCTTGGAAGAAAAGTTATGACAACCTAACAGCACATTAAAAAGCAGAGACATTACTTTGCCAACAAGGGTCCATACAGTCAAAGCTATGATTTTTATAGTAGTCATGTATGGATGTGAGAGTTGGGCCATAGAGAAAGCTGAGCACTGAAGAAATGATGCTTTTGAACTGTGGTGTTGGAGAAGACTCTTGAGAGTCCGTTGGACAGCAAGGAGATCCAACCAGTCAATCCTAAAAGAAATCAGCCCTGAATATTCATTCAAAGGACTGATTCTGAACCTGAAGCTCCAATACTTTTGGCTACCTGATGTGAAGAGCCTACTCATTAGAAAAAGCCCTGATGCTCAGAAAGATTGAAGACAGGAAGAGAAGGGGATGACAGAGGATGAGATGGTTGGATAGCATCACCGACTCAATGGACATGAGTTTGAGCAAGCTCCGGGAGATGGTGAAGGACAGGGAAGTGTGGCATTGTTGCAGTCCATGGGGTTGCAAAGAGATAGACATGACTGAGTGTCTGAATAACAACAAATTAATGTTGAAATTTAGGTGAATTTAAATTTGAAATCTTTAAATAGGAATTGCTACAAAAACATTGTGTGACTTAAAAAAAATAAAAACCAAACACTCGTTTCTGTAGAGACAGAAAACTGGAAGAAGAGAGACTACTTCAGAGGAAATTCACTATGGCAATTGAGAAATGGACAGGAAATTGAGAGATGGACAGGGAAGCCTGGCATGCTACAGTCCATGGGGTCACAAAGAGTCAGACATGACTGTAAACTGAACTGAACTGAATTGAGAAATAATTTTGACTTGGACTAGGTTGAATTCAGTGATCATACCAAAAACACTTTTCCCCAAAAGGACAAATTGGATGTTGGGTGAAAAAAAAAAAAAAATAGTAACAAGAAATGTTTAGGCAGTTGTGGCTATTGGATTCTTTTCTGAAATGGAAATAATGAAAGTCAAAAAGGTTTGGTGGGAAAAATGCATATAATGAAGAGTTCAATTATGAAAAAGTTGGGTTTGAGAAGACAAATATAGTATGTGAAAAATGCTTACCATTCAATAACAACAAGAACCCAGGAACCAAACTGATATATAAAAGAGCAAAAGATTTGAATAGATATCTTACCAAAAAACATATATGCATGGCATAAATGCATAGGAAAATATGTTTTAAATCATTAGTCATTACATAAATGTAAGTATAAGGCAAAATTATATGTCACTCAGTTCAGTTCAGTTGCTCAGTCGTGTCTGACTCTTTATAACCCCATGAATTGCAGCACGCCAGGCCTTCCTGTCCATCACCAACTCCCGGAGTTCACTCAAACTCACATCCATCGAGTCGGTGATGCCATCCAGCCATCTCATCCTTGGTCATCCCCTTCTCCTCCTGCCCCTAATCCCTCCCAGCATCAGAGTTTTTTCCAGTGAGTCAACTCTTCGCATGAGGTGGCCAAAGTACTGGAGTTTCAGCTTTAGCATCATTCCTTCCAAAGAAATCCCAGGACTGATCTCCTTCCGAATGGACTGGTTGGATCTCCTTGCAGTCCAAGGGACTCTCAAGAGTCTTCTCCAACACCACAGTTCAAAAGTATCCATTCTTCAATGCTCAGCTTTCTTCACAGTCCAACTCTCACATCCATACGTGACTACTGGAAAAACCATAGCCTTGACTAAATGAACCTTTGTTGGCAAAGTAATGTCTCTGCTTTTGAATATACTTTCTAGGTTGGTCATAACTTTCCTTCCAAGGAGTAAGTGTCTTTTAACTTCATGGCTGCAGTCACCATCTGCAGTGATTATGGAGCCCAGAAAAATAAAGTCTGACACTGTTTCCACTGTTTCCCCATCTATTTCACATGAAGTGATGGGACCAGATGCCACGATCTTAGTTTTCTGAATGTTGAGCTTTAAGCCAACTTTTTCGCTCTCCTCTTTCACTTTCATCAAGAGGCTTTTTAGTTCCTCTTCACTTTCTGCCATAAGGGTGGTGTCATCTGCATATCTCAAAAATGACAGAATGATCTCTGTTCGTCTCCAAGGAAAACCATTCAATATCACAGTTATCCAAGTCTATGCCCCAACCAGTAACGCTGAAGAAGCTGAAGTTGAACGGTTTTATGAAGATCTACAAGACCTTTTAGAACTAACACCCCAAAAAGATGTCCTTTGCATACTAGGGGACTGGAATGCAAAAGTAGGAAGTCAAAAAACACCTGGAGTAACAGGCAAATTTGGCCTTGGAATGCGGAATGAAGCAGGGCAAAGACTAATAGAGTTTTGCCAAGAAAATGCACTGGTCATAGCAAACACCCTCTTCCAACAACACAAGAGAAGACTCTACACATGGACATTATCAGATGGTCAACACCAAAATCAGATTGATTATATTCTCTGCAGCAAAAGATGGAGAAGCTCTATACAGTCAACAAAAACAAGACCAGGAGCTGACTGTAGCTCAGATCATGAACTCCTTATTACCAAATTCAGACTGAAATTGAAGAAAGTAGGGAAAACCAATGGAGCATTCAGGTATGACTTAAATCAAATCCCTTATGATTATACAATGGAAGTGAAAAATAGATTTAAGGGCCTAGATCTGATAGATAGAGTGCCTGAAGAACTATGGAATGAGGTTCGTGACATTGTACAGGAGACAGGGATCAAGAACATCCCCATGGAAAAGAAATGCAAAAAAGCAAAATGGCTATCTGGGGAGGCCTTACAAATAGCTTGAAAAGAAGAGAGGCAAAAAGCAAAGGAGAAAAGGAAAGATATAAGCATCTGAATGCAGAGTTCCAAAGAATAGCAAGAAGAGAAAAGAAAGTCTTCTTCAGCGATCAATGCAAAGAAATAGAGGGAAACAACAGAATGGGAAAGACTAGAGATCTCTTCAAGAAAATGAGAGATACCAAGGGAACATTTCATGCAAAGATGGGCTCGATAAAGGACAGAAATGGTCTGGACCTAACAGAAGCAGAAGACATTAAGAAGAGGTGGCAAGAATACAAAGAAGAACCGTACAAAAAAGATCTTCATGACCGAGATAATCATGATGATGTGATCACTAATCTAGAGCCAGACATCTTGGAAAGTGAAGTCAAGTGGGCCTTAGGAAGCATCACTATGAACAAAGCTAGTGGAGGTGATGGAATCCCATTTGAGTTATTTCAAATCCTGAAAGATGATGCTGTGAAAGTGCTGTACTCTATATGCCAGAAAATTTGGAAAACTCAGCAGTGGCCACAGGACTGGAAAAGGTCAGTTTTCATTCCAGTTCCAAAGGAAGGCAATGCCAAACAATGCTCAAACTACCGCACAATTGCACTCATCTCAAATGCTGGTAAAGTAATGCTCAAAATTCTCCAAGCCAGGCTTCAGCAATACGTGAACCGTGAACTCCCTGATGTTCAAGCTGGTTTTAGAAAAGGCAGAGGAACCAGAGATCAAATTGCCAACATCCGCTGGATCATGGCGAAAGCAAGAGAGTTCCAGAAAAACATCTATTTCTGCCTTATTTACTATGCTAAAGCCTTTGACTATGTGGATCACAATAAACTGTGGAAAATTCTGAAAAAGATGGGAATACCAGACCACCCAGGCTGCCTCTTGAGAAATCTGTATGCAGGCCAGGAAGTGACAGTTAGAACTGGACATGGAACAACAGACTGGTTCCAAATAGGAAAAGGAGTACATCAAGGCTGTATATTGTCACCTTGCTTATTTAACTTATATGCAGAGTACATCATGAGAAATGCTGGACTGGAAGAAGCACAAGCTGGAATCAAGATTGCCAGGAGAAATATCAATAACCTCAGATATGCAGATGACACCACCCTTATGGCAGAAAGTGAAGAGGAGCTAAAAAGCCTCTTGGTGAAAGTGAAAGAGGAGAGCAAAAAAGTTGGCTTAAAGCTCAACATTCAGAAAACGAAGATCATGGCATCTGGTCCCATCACTTCATAGGAAATAGATGGGGAAACAGTGGAAACAGTGTCAGACTTTATTTTTTGGGGCTCCAAAATCACTGCAGATGGTGATTGCAGCCATGAAATTAAAAGACGCCTACTCCTTGGAGGAAAAGTTATGACCAACCTAGATAGCATATTCAAAACCAGAGATATCACTTTGCCGACTAAGGTCCGTCTAGTCAAGGCTATGGTTTTTCCAGTAGTCATGTATGGATATGAGAGTTGGACTGTAAAGAAGGCTGAGCGCCGAAGAATTGATGCTTTTGAACTGTGGTGTTGGAGAAGACTCTTGAGAGTCCCTTGGACTGCAAGGAGATCCAACCAGTCCATTCTGAAGGAGATCAACCCTGGGATTTCTTTGGAAGGAATGATGCTAAAGCTGAAACTCCAGTACTTTGGCCACCTCATGGGAAGAGTTGACTCACTGGAAAAGACTCTGATCCTGGGAGGGATTAGGGGCAGGAGGAGAAGGGGATGAGAGAGGATGAAATGGCTGGATGGCATCACCGACTCGATGGACGTGAGTCTCAGTATACCCGGGAGATGGTGATCAACAGGAAGGCCTGGCGTGCTGCAATTCATGGGTTTGCAAAGAGTCGGACACGACTAAGCGACTGAAATGAACTGAACTGATCTGATCTGCATATCTGAGGTTATTGATATTTCTCCCGGCAATCTTGATTCCAGCTTGTGCTTCTACCTACTCACTAAAAAAGAATAAGAATTCTTAGAGCGGCAGTGCTAATTTTGGTGAAAATATGAAGCAATAGGAACCGATATATTTTTGATATGAATAAGAAACTTCTGATAAGAAGCATGCAATTACCTTCAGGGAGGAAAAAAGAATGTTATTAGACTGCTGACAAAAAGCATACTAGAATAATTTGAAAAAAACCCTTCAAAATGAGTGAAAATTATTTAAACATAAAACTTTATTATATTTAATGAAATGGCCAATTAAAATTTATAACCATCACTAAAAAATACATTTTAAATATAGAGGGATTCAGAAAACCTAGTGTGCACAATCCTCTGAAAAAGAAAATTATTATTCATAGTTGAGCAAAACAACAAGAAAAGGGATTGCAAAAAAGAGGGTAGAACATCTAAGAATGACTCTGATCAGCAGTAAGATCAAATCCTATGGTGACAGACTTGCTGTAAGTTAGAACAAAATTAGTCCAAATTATGTAAAGAAGTCAGAAGGGCTCCATAAAAATGTCCTTAAGAAGACGATCAGTATCCTCAGAAGCCTGCATTGTATTAGCACGGAGGTTCTAGACAGAGAGAGGTGAGGTAAAACAAGTACTTTCCATTGTAATTAAGAGAAAATGAACAAGTTGGGGACTTAACAACCAGAAAAAAGCAGATTTGTGGCATTATCAGTGGCATGGAAATTTTTCCCTTGATAGTCATTGGTAAATTAAGATAATAACTTACAAAATAATTATGTTGTCCTTCCTAACATTTTCTCCTTACATTTTCTAGTCATGGTCTCTTTCAGCAACATATATTTAATGCCATAAAATAAACATCTTCCGTTTTAGGTGTCAAATCCCAGTAATAAATTCACAAGCGATCATATGTAATAGCAACGTTTTTAATTTTTGAGTGAATTTATACAGAACACTAGGAAGTCAGTTCTTATAGAATAAAATGCTATAGTAACATGAAGATACACATGATATTAGGACTCAGCCAGAGAAGCAGTAGGAGACATACACACACATGAATGTGGGTATATGAATATGTTATGTATGTATTTTGTAAAATATTTTAAGGAACTGGCTAAGCAAATCAGAAGTTCATGGGGGTAAGGCAGGCAGAAAGGGAAGACTGTATACGCATGTTCTGAAGTTTGGAGTCTTTTTCTGCATGTTGATAACAGCCTTATATATACCTATCTTAAGGTAACCATTACAGTATCATTGCATCATTTTGTCAATGTATTGATTAGAAAAGAATGATTGTGAGACAGTTTTTGAAAGTGAAACAGTCAATTGAATATAAACTCATTTTAAAATATTCTTTTTACTTCATAAAGAGATTTGTTTATTTTGGAAACCCTGAACTGTATCTCTTTGGTTTAAAAAAAAGAAAAAGGTAGTTAAATGATGGAAACTACCAGGACAATTACTGATACTGAAAAATAAGCACCATAAAAATGTAGAAATTTAATTTGGCTATCGGAACAGCTCCTTAGCAGCTATTCACTCCTAATCAGCCCCGAGTTGTAATGAATAGAATAATAAGCACCATTAGAATAATTCACTATTCATCAAGAATAATAAACCACTTAGAATAACAAGGCTAAAATAATAAGCCAGTGCTTAAATCATGAGGAAAGATTAGGAGGAAGAAAAGGAGATTCTCAGAGGAGTTGAGATTATTGTTGTTGTAAATTACTGAGCTCCCCTAATGTACTGGATTCAGTATTCACCTTCTCCATCCCCTACTTCTGCATCCTACTCAGTATCACTCAGTGTGCTCCATAGACCACCTACATCAGACTCACCTAGAGACAGAAAGAGATGGGGGAGCAGGGCTTAGGAGGAGATTGATTTCTAAGACTCCACTCTAACTGAGATCATTCTTATTTATAAACCTATCTGCTATTTTCCCTCAGTGCATTTGCTTCTGCTGTCCCTTCTACCTAGAATGAGCTTGATTTCTAAATTTAGCTGTTAAAAAGCTACTCATCATTTAAGGTCAGATAATAGCGATTTCCTTCTTTATCCTTCTTGAATTCAATACCCCACCCACTTACCCAGCCTATACAAAGTGGGAGTAGAATTCAGATAACCTCAGCAATAAGAAAAACTAAAAATTACTGAAATTCCTTGCATATGAGAAATGTAGAAGAGAAAATCTTAAGATGTTCACTTGAAAACAATTTCCTTTCTTAGTAATACTAAGTTGCTCTTAACAAAAAAAACTAAATAGACCTATGTAAAATAGTGACTAAATTACTGTTGCAAAGATAGAATAAAGTAGATTTTTTGAAGTTGATAGAATATCAGTTCAGTTCAGTCACTCAGTCATGTCCAAATCTCTGCGACCCCATGAATAGCGGCACGCCAGGCCTCCCTGTCCATTACCAACTCCTGGAGTTCACTCAAACTCATGTCCATCGAGTTGGCGATAAAGGCAAATACTGATCTCTTTTTATATACAGAATGTAAAACAAACAAGTTCATACATACAAAGATACAGAAAACAGGTTTGTGGTTGCCAGAGGAGGATGAGGGGTGGGAGAATGGGTTGCTTTTTTTTTTTTTAATAAATTGAATTTTTAAAAATAGATGTGACTTTCAGTAAGAGACATACTGATATAAAATATAATTATATTTGGTTTTGTTACCTTTACTGCCATGTTTTAAGAAAAATGAACACTTGAAAGTGCTAGAAATAGAGGAGGGAATTTTAGGTCTTTTCCAACCCTGGTACTCTCTAGATCAATATTTTTCAGTTTTAGGACTGTCTTCCTTTTCAGCAACTATGTCAGACAATTGACTGCTCTGTGACTCTCTAAGTTTAACATTATATATATATATTTTACATATATGTTTGTGATGCCTGAATGAGAAATTACGTAAATTAATGAGATGATTTCAGCAAAGCGTTTTGAATAATGCAGTCTAAAGGAATGCGTGCACATATGAACTAGTAGTAAAATTAGCCCTAATTCTCTTTCTCCAACATTTGACTTTCTACAAGCATAACACCTGTAGTGAAAACACCAATATTGATTTGGTCAAGAATTTTTAGCTCTTTTTAATTATACTGTGTTTATATTCCTGAAGAGATAAATGATTTAGAATTCATTTAAATATTTGTATGATATTTGATAACTCTGTATTTTATGATCCATGATAACTGATGATATCTTCCTTTAAAGGGAACATGTAGATAATTGTATTCAATGAAAAGCCTGACACTCCGAGAAGCAGGAAGCTCTTTCAGTACTTTTCATATGGCTCATTATGTAGTGAAGAAGTGCATTTTCCAAACTGTCTGTCTTTTGGCTGCAGCTTTGGTAGGAAACGCAAACAAGTTCTTTGATATGCGTGTTTAATTTTGCACGTGCTCAGTTGCTCAGTTGTCTGACTCTGAAACCCCATGGGCTCTAGCCCCGCCAGGCTCCTCTCCCCATGGATTTCTCCAGGCAAAAATACTGGAGTGGGGTGCCATTTCCTACTCCAGAGGATCTTCCCAAACCAGGGACTGAACCTATATCTCCTGCATTGGCAGGCAGATTCTTTATCACTAGTGCCAGCAGGGTAGCTGGACTTAATGAATTAAGCTGGACTTAATAAATCCATACAACCAGTGTAGAAATCAGAAATCAGTACTAAAGTCTGCACAGTTTAACACAACATGGACTACATAAAAATGCTGGCAAAGGATGAACTCCTTTTTTAGTGGTTTAAATTAGGAAAATATTTCCTATGCTTGAAACTGTTTTAACTGCCATTCTTATTGCAAATTCTTATCTGTTCCTTTTCTCTGTTCTTAGCAAACTCATACAGGAGAGAATTAGAAGGAAAACATATGTTTCCAATAATGTAGTGAATGTATGTTTCCAATAATTGTAGTGAATGCATGGGTTCCACAAAGCTGTGAAAAGCCCTTGGTAATGAAATGAAAACTTTTTTGCAAATGATGCCATTAGATAGCAACTAACAAATAATGATATCATCAGAGGTTAATATCTGATATGACCTAAAAAAGAGAAGCAAATATACTTTTATAGAAAATACACTGAGCTTTAATTTTATTCTCAACAAATGTTTGTTTTATTTTTTAAGTTCATTGGCTAAAGCCCTAAGAAATATTCCTGTGAAGTTCTGCTCATAGCCAATGTAAGAAATTATGTCTACCCCCCAGCTTCTTATTGTTTGAATCCATTTTTAGCTAACCAAGTCATTGTCAGGATGAAAAACTGCACACTGGGTGGTTTATCAAAGTGCTCAGTTGCTCAGTTCAGTTCAGTCACTCAGTCGTGTCTGACTCTTTGCGACCCCATGAATCGCAGCATGCCAGGCCTCCCTGTCCATCACCAACTCCCGGAGTTCACCCAGACTCACATCCATCGAGTCAGTGATGCCATCCAGTCATCTCATCCTCGGTCATCCCCTTCTCCTCCTGCCCCCAATCCCTCCCAGCATCAGAGTCTTTTCCAAGGAGTCAACTCTTCACATGAGGTGGCCAAAGTACTGGCGTTTCAGTTTCAGCATCATTCCTTCCAAAGAAATCCCAGGGCTGATCAGTCACGTCCAAATCTTTGTGCCCCGTGGACTGTAGCCCACCAGGCTCCTCTGCTTATGGAATTTTCCAGGCAAGAACTCTGTAGTGGGGTGCCATTTCCTACTCCAGGGAAGCTTCCCAACCCAGGGATTGAACTCATGTCTCTTGGGTCTCCTACACTGGCAGATAGATTCTTTACCACTAGCGCTATAGCAAACTCCTACAAAGTGCCTTTCATCACTATTGGCTTGTATGGAAAATTTATATGATGATGATGATTCTGGAAACTAAAACACCCTAAGTATTTGGCCATATCTACAAATAGAGACAAACAAAAATAGGTGCTCATCCTTTTTTCCTTCCTTCCCTCCCTTCCTGTCCCCCCCCACCCCACCTCTCTCTCTCACTTTTAGAAAATTAGATGCTATTGGAGGAAAACATTTTCTCTACACGTCTAGGTTCTTCTGGCTGGTCTAATAATTAAATTGATATGAGAGAGACTAACAGAAGAAAATCAAACAAAAGTTTAATAACATGCATACATGGGAGAGACTGAGGAAAACTGAGGAATTCACCAAAATGGTTGAAACCTTCACGTTAAATACTGTCTTCAGCTTAAAACAAAAGAGAATGTTAGGATAGTGGCTTGGGTCTTGAAAGGAGAGGAAGGCAATTGACCTGGAGATGGGAAAGAAAATGTTTGGTAAAGAAATGCTTGCTGGGCTGTGCAAAGACAGTGAGACACACAGAGGAATTTTAACACTTTTGGCTAGTTATCCCCATCTGCATACCTAGTTCATACTGGAGTCCTCTATGGTGATAGCTCCCTCCCTGGAACAGGTCCTCTAACTGCATTCTTTAGACATTTAGGAGGAGGTCATAGCTTCTTCCTGAGTCTTTTGAACCTTTATTGCCAGCAGCTTGAGGTGTTCTGCATGCCAAAGAGATAGTCAAGGATGTAAATTTTGCTCCCTTGACAGTCTACTCTAAATACAGTCAGAAGGGAAGGGTAGAACTCAAAGGAATAGGGGCAGAGCATCTAGCTAGCCAGTACCTTGGGAATGAAAAATAGTTTGAAGGCCACTGACTATGAAACAGTGCCTCCTAGATTGTCTGCTAATCTAATAGGCTCAACTTCTTTGAGAACTGTTTTGCCCATTCAAAGACAAAACAAGGTGGATAAATAAGCTAACTGCAAATGAGTTCCCGGGGAAAGGGATTTGAGCTAGATCCAGGGATCAGTAGGAATTTGATAAAAAGGAAAATGTAGGCAATCTTATACAAAAGAAACATATTTGCAAATACAAGGAAAAATAGAGATGTTCTATGTAAATTCCAGTGTGGTTAAACTCTTGAATGTGTGGTGCCGACAGTGGAAAGTGGGATGGCATTCAATCAGGAAAGGTGTATTTGGGATTAGCAAACAATTGCAATTCAGGTTTAGCGACAATGGCAAGCTATATGCAAGTCCTTGCACAGGAAGGGAAGGAGAACTCTTATAGAGAGGAAAAGGAAGTTGGGAGGGTTATACTACATTGAGCTTATGGCTTTTATTGGCTGAGTTGTTCCTCTTCCAGGAAAAAGTCTTTATTCTTTTGGTGGGGCTCTTTTGGGCTTCCCAGGTGGCACAGCAGAAAAGAATCTGCCTACCTATGCAAAAGATGCAGGTTCAATCCCTGGGTCAGAAGGAATCCCTGGAGGAAGAAACAACAGCCCACTCCAGTATTCTTGCCTGGAAAATTCCATGGACCGAGGAGCCTGGCGCCTCAGTCCATGGGTCACAAAAGAGGCAGACATAAAGCAAGGAAACAACAGACACTATTTTTGCAGGGCATGAGAGCTCCCCCTACTGGTGCCTTGACTTTAACTGGAGCTGCTGCTGCTGCTGCTGCTACTAAGTCGCTTCAGTTGAGTCCAACTCTGTGCGACCCTGGTTGCTGTTTATTAATCCCGCCCCCCCCCCCCCGCCCCTGCTTTGATAAATATCTTTCTCTGAAAGCATTGCTGATCAAGACTCAGATTTTCTGATTTCACTGGCTTTTGTCCCTTGATGCCTGGAAGGAATTTCCCTGGGTGTAGGGTTTCAAGTTGTAGGGAAAGTGTACAGACTGAAGACTTATTGAGGTCACATTTGACTAACAACAGGTAGGAAGGAGAACTCTGAAGCACTTTGAATCTCAAATCTGTATGTTATTAAGATCATAGACACTGGAGATCATCTGACAGTTTACGTTACCATCAAAGTTTTGGCAACAGACTTCCAAGAGCCCTGGTCTGGATGTCTTGGGAAAGCTGCCCCATTAGATGTTGTCTACTTCAATTCTGGAAAATGTTTACTTTTAGGTTACCAAATGATGCGCAGTTTCAGTTGGCGTCCAGTGCTATCTGTAGGTGTGTTTTATGAATTCAAAAAACTGTTCCCCGTAGTCTGGCAACACAAGGATTTATTAGCAGGGGGCCTCTCCAATTAGGATGGAGAGAGACCTTCTGGGAGTGGCTTTTCTAATAGATGAAATCTCTAGGTTGCAAGGTGTGATGCTTAAAGTCTTTGTTTCCTGAGAGCACACTGTGAAAAGATTGCTCTACCAAGCATCTTTTAGCAACTAGGCCTTTGCAGGGGTATCTCTCCTTTTATTAGTTGTGACTCAAAAGAGGAAGGAGCCAGTTGCATTGAGTGTCTAATGGCTGTCTCCAAGAGTGTGAGTTGAGTTCCAAAGAAGGTAGATCTGAGATTTAGACGGACCAACAGCAAAGCTTTTGGCCAAGATATTTGGGAGGTCTCCAAATTTTGCCTATTGAGTCTTAATAATGCTATTAAATACAGTTATCTAAACCAGAGAATTGAAGGTGGTAACTGGAGTGAAACTTGTAAATCCAGCCAAACAGCACACACTTGTCAAAGAACCTAACCAGTAAAATGGGTTCCTGAATTACCGAAGCTCAAGGGAGTTTCCCAAGTAGGGATAGTCTTTTCCAAAAGGACTTTAGTCACACAAGATGTAGTGACCTGACTGCAAGGCAGGCTTCAGTCCAGTGTGAATGTACAGACAATGAATAAAACATATTTATACCCATGAAACATAGGAAGTTGCATGAAATCCATTTGCCAGACCATGAATGGTCCATTAGGCAGCTGAAAATGTCTGGAAACAGTATGAACAGGCTTCCCTGGGTTGTATTTCAGATAAATGTGACAGGTGAAGTAGGCACTTTTTGTGCCCTCCTTCATGTTTCCCCACCAATATTGATTCATGAAGACTATCATTTTGTGAGTAGACCAATAGTTTATTGCATGTACAGTAATAAACGGTGGAAATCTTAGAGTCTCTAGGAGGACTGTGTTGTTATTGTTCAGAACCAGAGCTCTCTCTTTTTATCCAACCAATAATTGTTGAATTTCCAATTTTGTTTTCCTTTTCTAAGGCTAATTATTGGGCTGCTTTAGCTAGTTTTCCTAAGATTTGACTGATTTTGATTCCTTTAAGAGCAGCATTCCTTATGGAAAAGTCAGCAAGGTGACACCTCTTAGTTTTCAGAGTCAAGTTTAGAATGCCCCAGAATCTTAATAATACCTGAAGCAGCAGGTAGTAAAAGCATGGGATCTAATATTTCCTAAGCAGAAGGGCCAATTCTACTGTATTTCCACTGGAAGTAAGAGGCCACATTGACTCCACAGCACTCCAAAGTCATGAGTTACTCTGAAAGTGTAACTATTCTCAGTATAAATGTTGATAACTTTGTCCTTGGCTAAAATACAAACCTGGGTTAGAGCTCAGACACAAACCTGTTGCACTGGAGTAACCATAGGTAAAGGTGCTGCCTCAATAACATCAGAGGAATTGTAACATATTCAGCATAACGTTGGACATCACCACATTTTAAATAAGAACCATCAGTAAACCATGAGAAGTCAGTGTTACTCAGAGAATTTCCTGTAGAGCATCGTGAGTCAGGATCTTATCTGTCAGTGCTAAGCAGCTGTGAGGGACTTTGTCAGTGATAGGAGGGGAATATCAGGCTTAGGGTTATTACAGTGGGAAAGAGTTAACGTGAGGAGCGGTTAATAAAAGGTCTTCATAGGAGTTAAGAGAGCTGACTAAGAAATGTTGGACGTGACAAGAATTCAGGAAAGCTTCTGTGCATGAGGTACCAAAACGGTTAAAGGAGATTCCACGCAATTTTTTCCAGTGGCTTTAACCAAAAAGCCAGCGGTTGAAATGATTCTAAGGCAAAAAGAGTATAATACTGTATGTGTCAATAATAGTTCCCATGTTTTGGGATGAGTATCCCAAGGGTATTCCCTTCCTTTTCATATACAAAATGGGAAAAGGATATCTGATCTTTGGGAGGCCCAAAGGCAAGTGGATTCATCAAACTCTCATTTAAGCCTTCAAGTATATGTCATTTGGTTCTTTCCCATAAAACTGGTTTGGAGTTGTTCGGTTCGGTTCAGTTCAGTCGCTCAGTCGTGTCCGACTCTTTGCGATCCCATGAATCGCAGCACACCAGGCCTCCCTGTCCATCACCAACATACAGAGGTTTGCCATAAGAGAGATACTTGGAATCCAGTTTTAGTAATAATTGGGCTTCCCTGGTGGCTCAGACGGTAAAGGATCTGCCTGCAATGTAGGAGACTTGGGTTTGATCCCTTGGTCAGGAAGATCCCCTGGAGAAGGAAATGACAATCCACTTTAGTATTCTTGCCTGGCAAATCCCATGGACAGAGGAGCCTGGTAAGCTATACAGCCTATGGGATTGCAAAGAGTCAGACACAACTGAGCAACTAACACTTAGTAATAACTGACTAAGCCAAGATAATCTCTCAGCTGGCTCTGGGTTTGGGGCTTTGGGGGAATTTAGGGCACCATAAAACCTTGTTCTGATGCCTGAAATATTGAAACTGGGTTTGGGCAAACTACAGCTTTTCTTTGGTGACCTAATGTTTCTTTAAGGCTAAAAGCTTTAATACTGAGTACTGTCTTCCTGTGAGGAAACCTGAAAAAGAGAACAAAGAAGGAATTCATCCACATACTGCAACAAAATAGAAGCCAGAGGAAACTTCCTGTCATCTGGATCAGCCTTCAGTATTTGTGAGAAATAGGAAGGACTCTCAGTAAAACCCTGAGGCATTGGTGTCCAGGTGAAATTTTTTTCTCCTCAAATGATAGCAAACTGAAATACTAAGAATTCACAATGTAAATCGATGATAGTAAAGAATTTGCTTCCAGTGGGAATGCAGGTTAGTAATATATAAGGGTCTGAAGTATCAATGTCAGAGAATAGTGATGATAATAAATGAATAATAATAACAGTGCATCAGAAATACTGAATAAACCTCCACCCTCAGCCCTCAGGATTTCTGACCAGAAAAATGGGAGATTTACAGAGACTAGTACAAGAGATAGTGAGGCCTTGAGCTCAATAATCTTCTATTACCAGTTTGATGCCCTGAAAGGCTTTTTAACTAATAGGATATTGATTGATTCTGGAAAGGGGTTTTAAGAGATCTGTTTGAATCCTGATATGAAGTGCTCTGTGAATTCTGCCAATATCAGTTGGAGAATTTGCCCATAAATAGTGTGGTAGCTGACTCAAAAAGAACTATGTTTCTAGAATCAGCTCTAGCACAGCCAGAGATGGAGCCAATAAAAGATGTTAAAGGGTCATTTAATTAATCTGGTTGGTTACTTGGATTACTATCAAATTCTAGAATTATTTCTCCCTTTTGGGAAAAAGAAATCCCAGCATGATACTTCTCTAAGAAATCTTGGACTCATAAATGGATAGAGGCAGTGAAACTAAGGAGAAAAGGGTGTGTATTTCTCAAAGGGCTTTCAGAGACAGGAACATTTTGAGGTTCATTAGAGAGCCCCACTATTTGAACTGCTTTAGTACTCCAAAGTGGGAACTGCTTTATATAATAGTAGTGGAATTGAGCACCCAGAGTAGAGTGCCAGCGTCAATTAGGACTGGAAGCGATTCATCCCCAACCTGCAGAAATGTTTCTCTAAGGCAGTTAAGAGGGAGAATTGGGAAGAGCCCCTGTTGTTTCTCAGAGCCCCACCACTGATAATTGGGAAGGTGTCAGAAAGGCTGCTTAGAGAGCTAAAAGTTCCCAAAGCACTTAAATTTATAACAATCTATTTTCCAATGTCCTGGCTCTTTGCAATAATAGCAGAAACGAGGAGGGCTTTGGTTTCATTGCTAGAGTTGAAGATCAAGAATTTTAGTGGTTTTCCTTAAGGTGACTCATCTAGACTGCAAGAAAGATAGTTTACCAGATGGACTAAATCTGAAGTGGGCATAGTTTCTCATTCCACCCTGATTCTTTTTGCTAGAAGGGAAAATCCTGGTTCAGCCCATTAATTAACATAGACTTAAAATTTCAATGAAGTACACTGAAAGTCACTCAGTCATGTCTGACTATTTGCGACCCCATGTATAGCCTGCCAGGCTCCTCTGTCCATGGAATTCTCCAGGCAAGAATACTGGAGTGGGTAGCCATTCCCTTCTCCAGGAGATCTTCCCAACCCAGGGTTCAAACCTGTTCTCCTGCATTGTAGGCAGATTCTTTACCATCTGAGCCACTGTATACCCAAGTGGAATTGACATCTGAAGGAAGACCTGAATTTTCTTTGAAAGCAATCTGCAGTCAATTCTAATAGTTATGAATAGAGTTATCAGATTTTTCTGTTCAAGCCTAAACACAAACTAGACAAGCCCTAGAAACTACCCATTGAAATCACTTAATAATTGCTCAAGTCTGATCATATAGTAAGTTAGCAGGCTACTCTTCCAGATGTAATTCTGGAGGTCTTAGGATTTTCCCAATTATTGGTTTTTATCTATTTCTGGGCCTGGCCTTCCCCCAACAAGCATATAAGCTGATATAAGAGAAATCAGGCTGATCTATGAGGATCTTTGGCTACTTTAGGAAAAACTGACTATGGCTCACAGTTCAGCTTTAGTCCAGGGAATATAAGAAATTAAGAATTTAGCCTCTGGATCCTGGAAGACTTAATTTTAAAGGAATAGGTTCTGATGAGTTCAGCAGAAAGGGAAGTTCACCAGAGAACTGATATGAGGGAACTGAGAGTGTACAGAAGGAGTGTAGAAGGGAAGAAGGAAGATGGTGCCAGAGGCAAGGTGAGAGCAGGAGGGACCAAGGGAAACAGCCAAGATGGCATGAGAAGTATGACCTGAGAAAAAGTAGCCAAGGAAGAGAAGCAGGATGACTTAGAAGCCATTGTGTCTTTTAAAATTGTTTACCTTTGTTAACTTTAAAAATAGGTAGTTTTAGGAGCTTCCCTGGTGGCTCGGTGGTAAAGAATCCTGCCAATGCAGGAGACACAGGTTCTATTCCTGATCCAAGAGGATCCCACATGCCGGTGGGCAACTAAGTCCGTGTCCCACAACTACTGAAGCCTGCATGCCCTAGAGCCCATGCTCCACAACAGGGGAAGCGACCACAGTGGGAAGCCCATGCATTGCAACTAGAGAGCAGACCCTGCTCGCCACCACTAAAGAAAAGCCCACACATCAACAAAGACCCGGTACAGCCAAAAACACAGACATAATGTTCTTTTTTAGAAAGGGGCCATTTTAGACTCCTAATAACATTTGGGATCCTTTAAATACTTTAATATTTAAATATTAATTTTAATTTAAATCCTTAATTTAACATTTAAATCATTCAAAATAGATATTCCACTTAGTTCCTGAAATTTTAGAGCTGTGATAGTCCAATTCATTTTTTTTAATTTTATTTTTAATTGAAATATAATTGCTTTACAGTATTGTGTTGGCTTCTACCAAACATCAACATGAATCAGCCATAGGGCTACCCATGTCCGCTCCCACTTGAACATCCCTCCCACCTCCCCACTCCATGCTACCCCTCTAGGCTGTCATCTAGCCCCAGCTTGAATTCCCTGGGTCATACAGCAAACTCCCATTGGCTTGTGATAGTCATTTTAAGAAACTTAAGTCTGGGAATTTCAAAACTTCTGTAACAGTCATCGATATTCTAAATTGCCTTTGGTCAGGTCAGTCCATTTAGTTAGAAATGCACATAAGGAAGGACCATGGGTTTTTAAACATAAAATCAACCAGAGTGCCGGTGGAGGTAGGGAGAGCACCATCAAAATATTGACAACTGGGATCCTATTTCTCAAAAGTTATTCTCTAAAGTAAAAGAATAATTTTCAATAGTCTAAACAGCTTAAGGCCACAACAGTTTAAACACTTCAGCTAGCTCAAGGAACTTGCAATTCACACACATCAAGTAGCTCAAACAACCTATAGGCTTAATACTAACCAGTTCTAAGGGAGCAGCTTGGTCCCAGAGGAACTAAGATGAAGACTTCTCAGCTCCATCCCCATAGAACAGCCTCTATTCTACAGTGATGGGCCAAAGGCTGAGCTGGCTAAGTACCAATAAAACAGGCCCTGTTCCCAAAGGAATAGACCAAAGGCACGGACAGTCTAGTTGGAACAGGCTTATTCCAAGTCAGCCTAAATTGCCAAATATGTACTTGCATACAGAACAAGGCCTTAAGTAGGAAAGATAAAACCATAGAATAGATTCTGTATAAAGCCTAGAGTTTCAAAATACAAAAAAAAAAAAAGAAAAAGATTAAGCTTGGACCCAGGATAAAGCTATACCTTCAAACTCCAGAGTTAGCAAGAGAAGCAGTGACAATGGACTCGGTGTGGGTAACACACCTGCTTACTCACCGGCCCCTGATTTGTAGGGGTCTTCTCTGGATCTGTGTACAGGTCACTATAATGTTAACCTAAAATAGACTGCCAGTAATATCTCCAGCAAAAAATTGCTTTAAGAATTGACACACAACTGCAGTTCAGGGTCAGCAACCACAGTGAGTCACAAACTATGATAAGTCATGTGCAATCCCCGCCACAGCACAGGAAGGAGAACTTCTTTACAGAGGGGGAAAAGGAAATTGGGGTGAGGGGCTACAGTGAAAAAAAGAGTCCATAGATTTTCATTGACCAAATTGTTGCCAGGAAGAAGAGAAATTCTTCTTCCCCTTGGGCTCTGCTATCATTGTAGGGCGTGAGAGCTCCCTCTTTGGTCCCTGTATTCTATTTAACTGAAGTTCCTATTTATTTATTATTTTTACAAAAGAAATACCCAGGATTTTCTCTCTTACAACCCTCACATCTCTTGTGGAAGTCGCTCTCTTTGCTGAGTCCATCGGAACCCAGCCCACCAGAGAGCCCAGAGGGCACAATTTGCATTGTCACTCTCAAAACAGTCTGGATGGTGCTTTCCCTGGTGGCTCAGACAGTAAAGTGTCTGCCTGCAATGTGGGAGACCCAGGTTCGATCCCTGGGTCAGGAAGATCCCCTGGAGATGGAAATGGCAACCCACTCCAGTACTCTTGCCTGGAAAATCCCATGGATGGAGGAGCCTGGTAGGCTACAATTCATGGGGTCACAAAGAGTCGGACACAACCGAGTGACTTCACTTTCACTTTCTTTCTGTTTTCCAAGAAGTTGCTATGTATGCTTCAACTTCTGGGCCATTTCTACAAATGATTTAGTACAGATCTCAAATAAGTCTTCTCCTTTGAACTACACACCTGTACACAGTAGGACTTACCTGGTGGCTCAGATGGTAAAGAATCCACCTGCAACACAGGAAACCTGGTTTCAATCCCTGGGTTGCGAAGACCCCCTGGAGTAAGGCATGGCAACCCACTCCAGCATTCTTGCCTGGAGAATCCCAATGGGCAGAAGAGCCTGGCAGTCTATACAGTCCATGGGGTCACAGAGTCTGATACAACTGAGCGACTAAGCTCAGCTAGTACTTAGCAATGGAGAAAGGACAAATATTCAGGCTGTAAGTATAGAACTCCTGAAAGAATTGAGTATCAGCTACAGTTAGCTAATAAGGTGTCTTTGCAGGGCATTATGCCTAAGAAGTATAGAATGAGTTCAGTTATGGGAAGAGTAGAATAGGACACAGAATGAAAGAAGAAGTGAGATAAAGATATATCCAAATATGCTTTTATGATTGATAATAAAGGTACTAGAACACTAATTTATCTTGCAAATTAATTTGCTTTAACTTGTACAATGAGATGGTTCACCAGATTACATCTAGAGCTTTCTTTTCTCTCTAAACTTGTTTTTTTTCTTTCTTTCTTTTCATGCAATCATTTTTTTTTTAAGTATATGGTGGTATATCTGAAAAACCAGAAATATATCAAAAATTCTGAAATGAAAATTAAGAAATTAAATAATTGCTTTAAAATATTTTTGTATACTATTTTGATTTTTAGTCTTTGTAGCTCTCATATAATTGAATCACTACATGCAATGACAATAGCATTCTTCAACTACAGAGAAATAAATCTGAGATTGGATTAATATACTACACCAGAGTTTATTTATTTGGCAGTAATGAAAACAGTAGGCATGAGGTTGTTGAGTTATACCACATAGTGATTAAAGAGACACTGGTACCCATAAAAAAAGAAAACAAGCATATTTTCTACTTCCTATAGGTAAAACCCAATAGCAGATGATTTACTGCTAACGGACCTCTTTCCCTAAGCCTTGTTAGATACTCAGTAATTCACAACTGTATATTTTGAGTAACAGGCAACAAGACTAACACAGCAAGTGTTTCATTTGTTTCCTAGCCTGAGTCAAAACTAAGCAGCTCCATGCTGGCACAGCTTTGTGAAGAAACCTATAATTTATGTTGCATTCCAAAGAGTTTGAAACTCCCTTCAGATTACTGAGGTTTTGCCATATAAAGAGAAAGACCTCATCATCTAAGCTGGAGACTCAGGCCTCCATTTTATAAATCAAATAAACATTTGAGAGTTTTCTTGGAATATACATAAAATGCTTGACATTTTCAAAACATACTATGATTTTATTTCAATAACTCTATGATGTTTTCTGTAATATTCCACATTATTCTTTGCAGGCAGTTTTACAGGATATATGTGTGTATAGGTGTGCAATAGTTATAAGAAAGTAAAGTGAAAGTGAAGTCGCTCAGTCATGTCTGACTCTGCGACCCCATGGACTGTAGCCTACAACGCTCCTCCATCCATGGGATTTTCCAGGCAAGAGTACTGGAGTGGGTTGTCATTTCCTTCTCCAGAGGATCTTCCCAACCCAGGGATCGAACCTGGGTCTCCCACAATGTAGGCAGATGCTTTACCATCTGAGCCGCCATAAATATTAAATATGTGTGGGTGGGTGGGTGAATGGATAGATGGATGATAGGAAAGCTCATAGGCTTTGGGGTTTGAGTCCATGTAGTGATGGTGGGTGTTAACAGTCCATGTGGGGTCTTGTGATATCTGTGCCCATGTTGTTGGATCTCAGATTCCCCCTGCCATTTGAGCTGCCCAGGGGCACAGGTCTATATTGGAGCAGGCAATTCAGGAGATGAGGCTCCATGGACTCATGAAAAAATATCTCAAACGTGGTAGATACAGATTTCCTGATTAAAATTTGAGCTTCATCATTTCTATCTGTGTGATCTTGGGCAAGTTACATAGCCTTCTTCACTTCTGTTTCTTCAGCCTCCAGGTTAAATGCATATGCCCCTGGGAGAGAGACAATAATGTGACTACACAAAAGATTTTGGTGGTGGCTGACAGCAAACATTTCCTGTGGGATACTCATTCCAAAGTTTTCAGAGAGACCAGAGTCTCAAAACTGCCAGACACTACACTTTTCTATGTATAGTTGAAATTATAAAACCAAATAGAGAGTAATTAAATTTTTCATTCTAGAAAATCCTGAGATAGCATTTTCTGAACACCTCCCATCATGCTGCCCAAGATTCTTGCAGCCAGGTCTAAAGTGACCGCGGGATGAAGCAATTAACACATTTCCCATGAGGCTAAGGGCTGACATCTTATTTCCTCTCTGAGAATGTACTTTTTAGTATCAAGTCTGTTTGTTACTGTCCTTTCCTCCAAGTAAGACTCAGAATTAGCCTCTGTTCAAGTATATGAAGTCTCAATAATGCAATAAAAGTTACCTTATTGCCTCATTCTCCAATTCTTTTATCAGATTCTTTTCTCTCTTGACCTTTGTCAACTTCCTTGTGACCACCTCACTGATAGCCAGGTTGCCATGCAGAGTTGTAACAGTTTGTGCTCTGCTCAAAGAGACCTGATCAATAAAGTAGCTGAATACTGAAATCCAACCTGCCTTCTGCTTACCAAGCAGTGTTCCCAGAAGGATGGACATGCTTTTCTAAATTACACAATTGAATAGAAATGGGTCAATCTAATTATCTTTTTATTAATATATCACGGTGGGAGAGGATGACCAACAAATAAAATTTCAAAATGAAAATTTAAAAGAAATCCTAAAGTTCAAAAGGATAAAAAGTTCTAATTTGTGTATGTTTGTGTGTGCAAGAGTATGTATATCATATTATTCCATTCTCTTTCTCATAAAGAATGAAGTGAAGTCCAGGGAAATACCAAAACTCACAGGCTCATTTTAGCTAAAACCCACTCTCTTGGGGCCTCTACAAAATGTTACATCTTATGCATGTCTGGAGTTTGCACACCAGCAATGCTTTTGCAAAGCTTCCTGGCAGACCTATGTATATGCTATAATCAAAGTAAAATATTTAAACCTTTAGCTGTATGGTGAACTCTCTTCTTGAATTAAGTGGTAGGAATCCATAAAGATATTTCACATGTCCATAAAAAGATGAAAATTAGATTTGAGCTATTAGATATTCTGAAATGTGCTGTTTTGCTTGCAGATAAGATCCTCTCAATTCAAGCCATGAAAACTCTTGCATAGAATCAAAGACTAATACCTGAAATTTCTTATCTTTGGCTGCATTTTCAGATTTCTGGAGCAGTTGGAAAAGCATTTCAACACTAATAGCTCTAGCAAACAGGATTCATCACTTCTCCATCACTTCTTGGTTTACAAGGCACTTTCTTCTAGCTGCAAGTAGAAAAGCAAAATTAAACCATAAAACACTGAAGGTCAGACTCAAATGCTGAGATTCTTAACAATTCAATAAAGACTTTTCATGCATTGTTGCCACCTTCATGGTTTTGACACAGTTTCAGAAAGAATGGATTACACAGATGGAGGAAATACACTGGCCAAGTTCCAGGGATCCCTTTCCTCTTTATTTCATAATCACTGATTAATTTGTAATGTATTCAAAGCAGAAACTGGGCTTTTGGCTCCAAAGCTTTTCTTGTGTGTGCTTTGTGATATAGGTACGACAGAAATGGGTTTTGACATTGTTATCTGCCATTTAATATGGCATTGTAAGACCTAAAAATATCAGAGACTTCAACACTGATTACAGCATAATGCTAGACTTTTCATATCTGAATGATGTACACTTATCCACATACCGTCAGAAACTGAGACAACTAAATAGGTAATGCAACAAAATAACCTTTTGAATAAAAGTTGTCTTGTCTTTGAAAGATGGGAAGAAACAATTCATTAATCATCTACATCAAACTATGTATTGTTATTGTACAAAACCTTATATCCATTTACATTTGAACTATTAATCACAAATTTTCCTTCTAGTTGAGCATCCATATGTAGACCATGGATGCAAACAGGAATGCTTTCACTTTTTCCTGATATATTCCTAAAATATGAAAATTTGAAATGTCTAGAATGGCTTTGATTTTTTTTTTTCATTTATGTTCCAAAGGAAGATAATGGATGCTTTTGAAGAAGCATTCACATGTGTACTATTTCATAAAGTGCACATATTAAGTTTGTTTTTTTTGAAGAATGATCCTGCTTTCTTTCAGTTGGAATTTTACATTTCTTCAGTTCAGTTCAGTTCAGTCACTCAGTCGTGTCCGACACTGCGACCCCATGAATCGCAGCACGCCAGGCCTCCTTGTCCATCACCAACTCCCAGAGTTCACCCAGACTCACGTCCATCGAGTCGGTGATGCCATCCAGCCATCTCATCCTCTGTCGTCCCCTTCTCCTCCTACCCCCAAACCCTCCCAGCATCAGCGTCTTTTCCAATGAGTCAACTCTTCGCATGAGGTGGCCAAAGTACTGGAGTTTCAGCTTTAGCATCATTCCTTCCAAAGAAATCCCAGGGTTGATCTCCTTCAGAATGGACTGGTTGGATCTCCTTGCAGTCCAAGGGACTCTCAAGAGTCTTCTCCAACACCACAGTTCAAAAGCATCAAGTCTTCGGCGCTCAGCCTTCTTCACAGTCCAACTCTTGCATCCATACATGACCACAGGGAAAACCATACCCTTGACTAGACGGACCTTAGTCGGCAAAGTGATGTCTCTGCTTTTGAATATACTATCTAGGTTGGCCATAACTTTTCTTCCAAGGAGTAAGCATCTTTTAATTTCATGGCTGCAATCACCATCTGCAGTGATTTTGGAGCCCAAAAAAATAAAGTCTGACACTGTTTCCATTGTTTCCACTGTTTCCCCATCTATTTCCCATGAAGTGATGGGACCGGATGCCATGATCTTCATTTTCTGAACGTTGAGCTTTAAGCCAACTTTTTCACTCTCCTCTTTCACTTTCACCAAGAGGCTTTTTAGCTCCTCTTCACTTTCTGCCATAAGGGTGGTGTCATCTGCATATCTGAGGTTATTGATATTTCTCCTGGCAATCTTGATTCCAGCTTGTGCTTCTTCCAGTCCAGCATTTCTCATGATGTACTCTGCATATAAGTTAAATAAGCAGGGTGACAATATACAGCCTTGACGTACTCCTTTTCCTATTTGGAACCAGTCTGTTGTTCCATGTCCAGTTCTAACTGTTGCTTCCTGACCTGCATACAGATTTCTCAAGAGGCAGGTCAGGTGGTCTGGTATTCCCATCTCTTTCAGAATTTCCCACAGTTTATTGTGATCCACACAGTCAAAGGCTTTGGCATAGTCAATAAAGCAGAAGTAGATGTTTTTATGGAACTCTCTTGCTTTTTCCAAGGAAACTCAAAAGGCAATTGAACTTGTCAAATAATCGAGGTTGGGTTTGACCCAAAATTATTTCATGAGAGAAATAAATGCATAAATGCTTTATATTTTTAAAAACCATCAATATTAATATTTATATTGATTTAAAACCATTGCAGCATTAATAGAAACTATGGGCAAAATGACCATGTTTAGCTATAAACAGAAATAAATAGTAGCTCTTTTAGTAGTGTCTGTTGAGCAGTTCATTTATCCCCAGAAATCTGCTCTGATCCAAAATAAAAAATACCTTGAATTGTGAGCAAGTTTGGAAGAGTTGATAAAGATACATGGTACAGAAAATAAAAGGAAATAAAGCTATCAGAGTAGCCAAGGTCCATAGCACTATATAAAATATATTGAACTTAATTTATTGCTATCAATTATGTACATAGCTCTCTTATTAAAAGATGCTCTGTAAAACTTCCTCTTTTCTCTATAAATTGTAAAAAATCAATGAGTCTGTACTAAATTTTCAAAATGTTATGGAAGATACCTTTTTACAGTTATTAGATGAGTAAATTTCAAACACAGCTTCTGAGAAGTAAGCAATTCAACTGTACAAAGAACAGTGCCTAATAAACGCTATCCTGGTCTGAAATCAAAACATGGAATGTGTGACCTATGAACTTCTTTCTAAACAAAATTGGAACCATCACATAATTTCAACTGAAGTATATAGCATTCTTTGCTTCTGGGGCTTTCCTAGTGGCTCAAATGGTAAAGAATCTTCCTGCAATGCAGGAGACCCAGGTTCAATCCCTGAGTTGTAAAGATTCCCCTGAAGAAGTGAATGGCAACCCACTCCAGTATCCTTACCTGGAGAATTCCATGGACAGAGGGGCCTGGAAGACTGTGGCCCAAGGAGTTGCAAAAAGTTGGACATGACTGATCAACTAACACTTCATTCTTCATAACACTCTTTACATGGAAATGTTACATCTTCCCTATCTTTTTTATTGGGGTATAGTTGCTTTACAATGTTGTGTTAGTTTCTGCTGTACAGCAAAGTGAATCAGTTATACATGTACATATATCCCCTCTTTTTTGGATTTCTTTGTCGTTTAGGTTACCACAGAGCACTGAGTCAAGTTCCCTGTGCTATAAACTAGTTACCTATTTTATACATAGTAATGTATATACGTCAGTCCCCGTCTTCCAGTTCATCCCACCTCCCCTCTCCCTTGGTATCCATGTTTATTCTCTATTTCTGCTGTGCAAGCAGATTCATCTGTATCATTTTCTAGATTCCAGTTATATACATTCAGTTCAGTTCAGTTCAGTCGCTCAGATGTGTCCGACTCTTTGTGACCCCATGAATCGCAGCACGCCAGGCCTCCCTGTCCATCACCATCTCCCGGAGTTCACTCAAACTCATGTCCATCGAGTCCATGATGCCATCCAGCCATCTCATCCTCTGTCATCCCCTTCTCCTCCTGCCCCCAATCCCTCCCAGCATCAGAGTCTTCTCCAATGAGTCAACTCTTCACATAAGGTGGCCAAAGTACTGGAGTTTCAGCTTTAGTATCATTCCTTCCAAAGAAATCCCAGGGTTGATCTCCTTCAGAATGGACTGGTTGGATCTCCTTGCAGTCCAAGGGACTCTCAAGAGTCTTCTCCAACACCAAATATATGATATGTTTTTTTTTTCTTTCCGACTTATTTCACTTGGCTTGACAGTCTCTAGGTACATCCATGTTTCTGCATATGACATAATTTCATTTGTCTTTATTGCTGAGTAATATTCCATTGTGTATATGTACCATTTATCCATTCTTTATCCATTCTTCTGTTGATGGACATTTAGGTTGCTTCCATGTCCTGGCTATTGTAAACAGTACTGCAATAAACATTTGGGTGTATGTAACTTTTTGAATTATGGTTTTCTCAGGGTATATGCCCAGGAGTGATATTGGTCATATGGTAGTTCTATTTTTAAATTTTTAAGGAACTTCCATAATGTTGTGTATAGTGGCTATATACATTCCCCCCAACAGTATAAGAGGATTCCCTTTTCTCCACAGAAACTCTCCAGCATTTATTATTTGTAAATTTTGTGATGATAGCCATTCTGTCTGGTGTCAGATTATAACTCATTATAGTTTTGATTTGCATTTCTCTAATAATTAGTGACATTGAACAACTTTTCATGTGCCTCTTGGCCATCTGTATGTCTTTGGAGAAATATCTTTTAGGTCTTCAGCCCATTTTTGCCTTGGGTGGTCTGGTTTTTGTTTTTTGGTTGTTGTTTGTTTTTTTTTTTTTTAATATTGAGCTGCATGAGATTTTTAATATATTTTGAAGATTAATTCTTAGTCTGTTGCTTCATTGCAAATATTGTCTCCCATTTTGATGGTTGTATTTTTGTCTTGGTTATGATTTCCTTTACTGTACAAAAGCTTTAAAGTTTAGTTAGGTCTCATTTGTTTATTTTTCTTTTCATTTTTATTCCCCTAGGAGATGGGTCAAAAAAGATCTTGCTGTGATCTATGTCAAAGAGCAGTTTGCCTGTGTTTTCCTCTGAGTTTTATACTGTCTGGCCTTATATTTGGGTCTTTAACCAATTTTGAGTTTATGTCTGTGCATGGTATTAGGAAGACAATCAACAGATGAGGAAATCTTTGTGTTCATGTCTTGAAAACTGGCAAGTACCATACTCTTATTCAGTATAATTAATTTGTTGTGATTATTCCTTTCTAGCATAGGTTGTATTTATGATGTATAAAATACACTTCAAGTTGATATTTAAAACAATGAATACTCATTATATTATAGTCATTTGCTACACTTAACAGTCCTTTAGGATGACTGTCTTCCTTTATTAGTTTCCTTGGAAACTAATTTATCACTTACATTCAGTAATCACTGGTAACTAGCAAATAAAAATCACTTGCATTGAGATATGAAAATAGAGTTGCTACAGTTTGATTCAGAATTTGATGGATATATACTACCTAGAGCATAGGGCTGCTGCCTATGTAAGAAACAAATGCATACCTAAGGTTCACTTCAGTTGCTCAGTTGTGTCCGACTCTGCAACCCCATGGACTGCAGCATGCCAAGCCTCCCTGTCCATCACCAACTCCCAGAGCCTACTCAAACCCATGTCCATCGTGTTGGGGACACCATCCAACCATCTCATCCTCTGTCAACCCCCTCTCCTCCTGCCTTCAATCTTTCCCAGCATCAGGGTCTTTTCCAATGAGTCAGTTCTTTGCATCAAATGACCAAAGTATTGGAGTTTCAGCTTCAGCATCGGTCCTTCCAATGAATATTCAGGACTGATTTCCTTTAAGATGGACTGGCTGGATCTCCTTACAGTCCAAGTGACTCTCAAGAGTCTTCTCCAACACCACAGTTCAAAAGCATCAATTCTTCAGCACTCAGCTTTCTTTATAGTCCAACTCTCACATCCATATATGACTACTGGAAAAACCAGAGTTTTGACTAGACGGAACTTTGTTGACAAAGTAATGTCTCTGCTTTTTAATATACTGTCTAGGTTGGTAATAGCTTTTCTTCCAAAGAGCAAGCGCCTTTTAATTTCTTGGCTGCAGCCACCATCTTCAGTGATTTTGTAGACCCCCCCAAAATAAAGTCTCTCACTGTTTTCAGCGTGAAAATAACCTAGGAACTCAAGTGCTACAAATGATATGCATACTGCAAAGGCTTGTTAATAACTATGTGGTGATATAAATAAATGGGAACTCTTCCTGCTTAAACAGAACTTTTGCTGGTTCAGGAATACTTGAGTCTGCTGTCTCTGAAATAGCAAAGTTCTATGAGAGAGTACTTATATAGACTGAGGTTTGCTTCATGGCTTTGCTGTAGATTCAAAGGGTCAGATCTGGGTTTGAACCTGTATTCATCAAATCGAAACAAAGAATAGTTATGTAAACATTGACAACTAAGTCATTAAACATGGGGACTATTTCCAGATGTGATGGACCACAGCAAGTATTATTTTAAGAAATATTTTAAAAATTGAAACTTTTAAAAGCAAATCCATTATTACCAGAGAAATTTATAGGAAGCACAAGATGCAGTCAGTCCTCCTTGCAGAAAGAAAGTGTACTTTAACTCATCCTCCTGATTGTAAGAGGAGCTAATTTTTTAGGAATTTCATGAGCCAGCAGTAAAATAGGTTGTAGCCTGAAATTTGCCATGAAGGCTATAATTACACCACAGAATCTGGAAAACTACCAATCAGAGCTTCTCTCTCTCTCTCTCTCTCTCTCTCTCTTTCTTTCTCTCTCTCTCTCTCTTTCTTCCTGTCTCTCTCTTTCTTCCTGTCTCTCTCAGCTATCTCTATCTCTTTCTGTTGTGGGGGGAAAAGAGTTGTTTCTTCTTGCTTTCTTTGTGTCTAGAAATTTGCTCTTTAAACATTTACCAGTATACTACTGGGCTTCAGTCACCTCTTCAGCAATACTTTCTTGAAGAGTACAATCAATTTCTACCCAAAACAAACATTCATTTGTTGTCTTCTAAATGTTTGACATGACCAATTGCCCTTGATCTCACTCTACTGCTGTATCTGTATTCATGTAAATAAAAATAAACGTGACTTGTTTTATAAAAATAGTGAAAGAAAAAGATCAGCTTTCAGGGGCTGGGCAAGGTAGGACAGACATTTATAGGTAATAGCTGCTTTAAGAGTCATATGTCTGTGCTGCTCAATGAGAATAGCATTTGCTTACTGCAAATCATATGGTTATATCCCTCAATTTTCTCTTTTCAAGGACACTTTGTTATCCTTACTTTTTATTGTTCCTGACTTTTTCAGTATAATTTATTGTGCTTCTAAGCACTATATTTTATTAAACTATGACATAATCGCTGCCCCAAATAAACTCATAATCGAGTGGAGACAACAAGTGCAATCACAATTATTTACATGTCAGTGTGTATGTTTTATGCAAATATATATATATTCATGACTTTACTTCACTATGTACTAAAGACTGAGTTGGTTGTTTAAGGAGACTGTACAAACAGGTGAGAGGTATTCAGAGGTACAAACTTGCAGTTGCAAAATGAATGTGTCACAGGAATGAAATGTACAATGTGGAGAATACAGTCAATAACTATGTAATACCTTTGTATGGTGACATATCAACACTAGACTCTTTGTGGTGATCATTTTGAAATGTATAGAAATACCAAATCACTATGTTATATGACAGAAACTAATATAGTGTTGTAGGTCAATTATACTTTGAAAATAAGCAAATTTATAGAAAAAGAGATCAAATTTGTGATTACCAGAGGCTGAGGGATCAGGGAAGGGACAATTGAATAAAAGGCAGCCAAAAGGTATAAACTTCCAGTTTTGTAAGATACTTAAGTAATAGGGATGTAAGGTGTGTGTGTGTATGAATGCGTGCATGCTAAGTCCTTTGGTCATGTCTGACTCTGTGTGACGCTAAGAGCTGTAGCCTACCAGGCTCCTCTGTCCATGGGATTCTCCAGGCAAGAATGACATAATAAATAAATACTGCCATACGTTATATGAAAGTTGGTTAGAGAGTAAATCCTGAGTCTTCATCCTAAGAAAAATTTTTTTCTATTTAATTTTTATCTATATAAAATGATAAATGTTCATTAAATTCATTTTTATAATTTCATGATGTATGTAAGTCAAATCATCATGCTGTGCACCTTAAACTTAGATAATGGTGTATGTGAATTATATTGGGTTGGCCAGGAAGGTCATTCAGGTTTTTCTGTAACATCTTTTGGAAAAATCCTAAGGAAATTTTGGGCCAACCCAATATCTTAAAAAAAAAAAAAAACTGGAAGAAAAAGAGGGTTGACTATACATATTCACCATTATAATACAAAGATACTACTATAAGGCATTTAACTTTGTTCTTGGTGGTGGTAAGATGATAAGAGTCATTCTAATAATTTTTTAAAAGGTCATAAACAACTGGTTCTGGTCTAGGTCCCTATAATAGCTAAAGGTCCACTTTCCTCAGATGTTTTCATTTTTAAAGGCTTAAGATGGTTGGTTGCTAAAATTCCACACTTTCATGTCTTCATTCTGCTCAGTATGAAGGAGGGTGGGGGAGAAAGTATGTGTCTTCTCCATTTTAGGGAGACTTCTCACACATTCTTCTGCATATATCTAATTGATAAGAACTGAATCACACGGTCATTCTTAGAAGGAAGTCAGAGAGGTATAGTATTCTAACTGGTGGCAATGTATACAGAGATTTAAAAGCAGCTTTTTGTTATGAAAGGAGGAGAGAATAACTATAGAGTGGTTTTAGGGGGTCAGCTTTATGTGGGGATCCTGCACATGGCCATGTAGGCATGGAGCATCCTACACTAAAAGGAATACTGGAGAAAGGAATGTTTTCTGCCAGGTCCTGAGGAAACACAGTTCTCTGAAACAGTTCACCAGAGCCTGAACTGGTGGTTGTACAAACAATGGTTTTGGGAATAGCTAGAGGAAGTGGCATAATAAAGGCTGCATTTCAGCAGATTCTTGGGCTTCAGCCAGAGCAACACAGAGCCTCCTGGAGGTGGTAAGTGAGTCACAGGATCGAGAAAAGCAGTCTAATTAATTGTAAATACAACTGGAGAAGGCAGTGAACAGTGATCCTCTTCCAGAATGGTCCATCCTGAAAAGAGCACTCAAGAACACCTGGCTGAGAGGAACAGATTCAGACCTGGTTCACTTGCAGACGGGCAGTACAGGCAGGTCAGAATCCGAGGCAGGTTCCGGAGGCTGCACACACAGGGAGGCCTGTTGGGCTGAGTGATCTTTTCTTTATTTGGCAGATAAGAGCTCAGAGTAAGATAACTTGCTTTATCAAAGTTAAGTGTGGCTTTACTTGTACCTGAATAGTGGAAAGTTGACATATTAATTGTAGTAGACCAGAAACTCCAAACCCTTGACTTACTGAAGAGCATCAAAGTAAAATGGTCTGTTTTTTCCCTCCTACCCTTTCTTATAAATGGAAAGCATTGTCAGTTGAAATTGAGAGATGAATCAGGTCCCTGTTTAAACATCAATAGAAATATAAGGATTCCAGATTATATTATTTATCTTCTCATTTAATAAGATGTTAATCAAATACTATGAACTTCAGAACAAGATTTGATTAAAAGTTCCCTATTTTTTTTCCCCCCAAATGGAAAATTCTGTGCAATAATCATTTGCTTGGTCTGAGTGTAAAATCAGTCTTCCATATACTACTGCTCTAATATTCGAAACACAGTAAAAATACACCGTGATATTTTATATAGATATACAGGTATAACCTAGTGGTTAGCTTTGAGGGAAGGCAGCCCTAATTTTGAATTCTAACCTTCACATTCACTGGCAGTGTGATTAGAGACAAGTTAGCGTGTGTTCTGTTTCTCTGCTTATAAAATCACAGTTATATTAGTCATACTCTGGTAATTTTTCACATGGATTCATTCATTTGCTTATTTAGAAATACTTATTGAGACCTTGCTATATTCAAGACACTGTTCTAGATGTTAGAGACGCAAACAGGAGAGCACCAAAAACCTGCCCTTGTGGAGCCTACTGTCTAGGTGGAGATTAGCTGAGTACTTTGCAAATACGTGGTATAGTTCCTGGAATAGGCTTAACATTCTCTCAGAACAGAAACTGCCGTCATTTCTGCCACTTGTGAAATAACTGGATGATTAAGAGAGTTACTTCACCAGAGTCTTAAAGTAATCATAACTCTTCATTTGCTTTGGAGCAACTGTTACTCTCCAGCTAGCTCCAGCCATAAGTTAATTCACTCAAAGTTCATTACTTTTTATTCCCTTTTTTTTTTTAACTTTATTTTACTTTACAATACTGTATTGGTTAATAAATGCAAATATGAGGTAGGGTGGGATGTTTTAACTTTTCAGCCAAAGGTACTATTGAAAGACTGAGTAGCGTGTATATTTCCCCCATCAGAACAACTTTGTTCGAAACACTTAAAGCTCAAATACCACACTTCTAATGATTTTGACTGGGGAGAGATCATGTTTCTAGTAGCAGAAGTTATTACTTCTACACAACTCTTAGACTGCACTTTGTCAAAACAAGCAATTTTATATTAACTTAATGATCTAAATAGAGTATATTATAAAATTGTAAATACTGTATCACCCAATCTATCCTGATTTCCCTGTTTAATGATTAAATACTGCCAATGTTTACCTTTTGATATTTAGGAAGTAATATTTATTTTCCATGGATGTGATTCCTAATTTTATTTTACACATTAAAAATGATAAATCTAGTTTATAACATAAATCTAGTTTGTAACAAATCCTGGTAAAATTCTTGGCAGAAAACAAAAATAGACATATTTGCACATGCTTTATTACCTGTTGTTTAGAATAATGTTTCATCAGAAAACAATTGACAATACCTTTGTAAAATAGTAATCACACAAAGTTATGGTGTATAGCTCTCATCTTGAGTGTGGAAAAATATAGATGAAATAATTATCATTTGTGGAATTCTTTATAATTATGATAGCTCTACTTTAAACAGAAGATAGGGATAACAATTATATTTTATACTAAAATTTCTGAAATATCTGATTGGAAAAAGTGAATTGAGACTCTCTTTTTCCTCTTTATGTAGCAGTATGAGTAGTCTGTAGCTAAGTCTCCAGTGTCTAGCATAGAGCCATTAATGCTAGGAAGAGCCACCACATTCAGGAGCATTGTAGGTTGGCACTTTTCATTCTGGATTTTAAAGCACAGAATTATTTTAAAATATCTGAGTACAATATGAATAAAATTTAATCACATATCACATAAAATACTGTTTGTTTCATTTTCCCACCATTAATCTTAACTACAGAAATGTTCATGGCTTGTGAGCTGTTGAAAGTGAAAGTCACTCAGTCGTGTCTGACTCTTTGTGACCCTATGAACTATACAGTCCATGGAATTCTCCTGGCCAGAATACTGGAGTTGGTAGCATTTCCTTTCTCCAGGGGATCTTCCCAACCCATGGATCAAACCCAGGTTTCCCGCATTGCATGCAGATTCCTTACCAGCTGAGACATCAGGGAAACCCAAGAATACTGGAGTGGGTAGCTGTTAAAAACATAACTTAATATGAAATGTGTCACATTTTGGTAGTTCTCACAATATGTCAAACATTTTAATTATTATATTTATTTTGGAGATCTGTGATCTTTGATGTCACTATTGTAATTGTTTTGCTATACCATGAACCACATCCATCCAAGATGACAAACTTAGATAAATGTTGTGCATGTTCTGACTGTTCCACCAACAAGCCATTACCTCCATCTCACTCCCTCTTTTTAGGCCTTCCCCATTCCCTGATACAAAACTCTACTGAAGTAGACCAATTAACGATCCTAAGCCTTTAAGTGTTTAACTGAAAGGAAGAGTTGCAATTCTCTCACTTTAAATGAAAAGCTAGAAATGATTAAGCTTAGTGAGAAAGAATTGTTGAAAGCTGAGATAGACCAAAAACTAGACCTTTTACCAAACAGCCAAGTTTTGAATGCAAGTGAAAACTTCTTGTAGGAAATTAAAAGTGCTACTTTAGTGAACATAGGAATGATGTGAAAGTAAAACAGTCTTATTGCTGATAAGGAGAAAGTCTGAGTGGTCTGGATAAAAGATCAGACCAGCCACAGAATAACCTTAAACCCTCGCCTTATCGAGAGCTAGACCCTAACTTTCTTCAAGTCTGTGAGGGCTGAAAGAAATGAAAAAGCTCCAGAAGAAAAGTAGGAAGTTAACAGAGGTTCTCTCATGAGCTATAAGGAAAGAAGCTGTCTCTTTAACACAAAAGTGCAAGGTGAAGCAGGAAGTCCTGCTTGTATTAATAGAAACTGCAATAAGTTATACAGAAATCCTCACTAAGATCATTAATGAAGGTGGCTATACTAAACAATCGATTTTCAGTGGAGACAGAAAAGCCTTATATGGGAAAAGATGCCATCTGTGATTTTAATAGCTAGACAGGAAAAGTCAGTGACTGGCTGCAAATCTTCAAAAGATCTACTGGCTCTCTTGTTAAGGACTAATGCAGTTGGTGACTTTTAAGTTGAAGCCAATGATTATTTACCACTCAAAAAATCTAGGGCCTTTAAGAACTATGCTAAACCTACTCTGTTTGTGTTCTGTAAATGGAACACAAAGCCTGGATGATGGCACTCCTGTCTGTAACATGGTTTACTGAATATATTAAGTCAACTATTGTGACCTACTGTTAAAGGAAAAAAAAAAAAAAACCTTGCAAATTGACAGGTCACCTAATCTGTTAATTGCCATAACCAAAAGCTCTGATGGAGATAGATGTACAATGAGATTCATGTTGTTTTCATGACTGCAACACAGTATCCTCCTTTAGCCCATGGATCAGGGGGTGATTTCAAGTCCTATTATTTAAAAAATACATTTTTAGAAAGATAGCAATGACAATCCTAAAAAAAAAAATACATTTTCGAGGCTATAGCTGCCACAGACAGTCATTCTCCTGATGGATCTGGGCAAAATAAATTGAAAACCCCTGGAAAAGATTCACCATTCTATATGCCATTAAGAATATTTATGATTCATGGCTATAGGTCAGAAGATCAACAGGATTTGGAAGAAGTTGATTCTAACCCTCATGGGTGACTTGGAGGGGTTCAAGACTTCAGTGGGGGAAGTAACTAGAGATATGGTGGAAAAGGCATGAAAACTAGAATTTTAAGTGAAGTCTGAAGATGTGACTGAATTGCTTCAATTTCATGATAAAATTTTAACAGATGATGAGGTGCTTCTTACGAATGGGTAAAGTGGTTTCTTGAGATGGAATCTAGTCCTGCTAAAGATGCTGTGAGGAATGCTGAAATGACAACAAAAGATTTAGAATAATACAAAAACTCAGTAGATAAAGGAGTGGCAGAGTTTGAGAAAATTGACTCCAATTTTCAAAGAAATTCTACTGTGGGCAAACGATTGTGAAACATCACTGCATGCTAAGAGGAATCATTTGTGAAAGGAAGAGTCAACTGATGTGGTAAACTTCGTTTTTGTCACATTTTAAGAAATTGCCACAGCCACCTGAATCTTCAGCAACCACAACCATGATCAGTCAGCAGCCATCAATATCCATGCAACACCCTCTACCAGCAAAAAGATTATGACTTGTCGAAGGTTCAGATGGTTAGCATTTTTTAGCAATAAAGTAATTTTTTTTAAATAAGGTACACACATTTTTTTTAGGCGTAACACTATTGCACATTTAATAGACTACACTGGAATGTAAACATAAACTTTATAGGCACTGAGACTAAAAATGTGTGCGACTCATTTGATTGTGATATTTGGTTTATTCTTGTGGTCTGAAATTGAACATGCAGTATCTCCATGGTATGCCTGTAATGTTTTGGAGAATCTTTTATTGACACCCAAGCAGCAGTTGCTATTTTCACTTTAGGTGATTTCAAAGTAACACCTGAATGGAATTCTTTTATTACAAAAGTAGAAACGAACAGAATAAAAAAAATAGGTATAATATTTACAGTACTTACTGATGTGTTGAACTATTTGGTAGATGTAAAACTGATTATAATGTTTGCAATTATATGAAGCCTTTGTTTAATCACCAATATTCCCTTATTAAAGGACCAGAAAACTCATCAGACCCATGAGCAAATGAAAAGATTAATCAGAAACCTAACCTTGGTCCCAAATAGCTCTTCTTTCTTATAGTCTTCTGAGTTTCACCTTTGTCCTTTGCTATGCAGTTATCTTCTTTCTAGGGAATTAAATTTCCATACTAGATACGAAAATTCTCTCAGAGACTAGCTGCATTTACTTAAGTAATTTGATAGTACAAATGATTTTCTGAATATACTGCTCTAAAATTGTATTTCTATTACTCTCATCGTTTAATGTCTTTGGAAGCAAACTTTTCTTTGCCTGTGACATTTATTCTAACTACTTTTAGACATGATAACATCAGTGACCCACAGATAATCCAAAGTTCAAAGGTTACATTTAAACGGGTTTTAAAAAAATAATATTTTAAATCTACTTGGCTTTTTAAAATATAGCATTAATACCAAGAAAATCAACTGTAACATATTGGAGCCAAAGCACATTTTATTGTGCAAATGAGAATAAAAGTCCAAGATTTAAGAAGAACTTTAATGACAGTTGAAGATACATTTTTTTTTGTCATAAATAGAGGTCAAGAGTCCCTAGGCTTGTTATAGGAAATATTTAGTTTACATCTAATAATTAAACACTAGAACCATAGACATAGCTATGCCTAACTTACTTGAAAATATCCAGTGGTGTACAGTAGAAGATTCCTATGGATTTGCAAGAACCTATTCATGTTTTTTTCAATTCCACATTCAGTGACCTTACGTTAGATGCTTGAAATCAACCATGGTGGGAATATTTGCACCTCAGAAATCAGCAGATACCTCAAATAAGAGCTTTCTCTCCCCTGGAGAGCTTGTTATTAAATTTACTAGCACACACTGGTAACATCTTAAGAAGTGAAGATTGAAATGTCTGACTTTTAAACGCACAATTTAAAGTAAATGCATTATGCTTGGTGAGAGTCCAAAGTCTACTTTTTTTCTGTGTTTAAAAATTGTGGATGATGACATTGCTGAGTCCTACTTCCAATCTGCCATCACTTTAACATTTCCATTTCTCCTCACTTGATGCCAAGGCACTCTGGAAACCAGGATACCTAAGTTTGAGGAGCTAGTATCCACTCAGGCCTATAAGAATCATAACTCTTAGTAGTAGAAGTCCATTTCTGCCTGAAATTGCCTCAAATTCTTTTTAGATGGTTGGGTGAGAATCTTAAGAAAATGAAAGATCTGCTCAACCATCAAAACCAAGAGTACCTTGATCCTTGTGAATGCTATCTCTTAATACCAACAATACAGTTAGGAGGTATGAAAAAAGAGTTAACTCAGCAGGGTTTGTGTGCTCATGGTGTAGTGAAGGATTAACTCAGTGGAATTAGGTAGCTCAAACTTTGAATATTCTAAAGAAAGGATTAACCAGGTCCTGAGAGATTATCTCAAAATCCTTGGAATATTCTGCATGATGAGAATATATTTGTATAGCAGAGCCATGATCCATGCCTGAGAGTTTATTTTAACATCAAGCTTTATGATGGGGGCCTTGGGCTACATTAGTTTGATCTTGGAGGGGTTGTAGATTGAGTAACTCAGATGAGTCATGCTGGTGCTCCATGCTGGTAGTCCTTCATGACTAACCCTTCCAATCCCTGTGAAAAATCTCTGTCACAGCTCAGCTGAGCTTTCCTTCTTGGCAGGACTTCCCATATGCTGTCATAGGTCATTGTTGGGAGAATTAAACATTGTCCATGTTACTCCACTGGGAGAGGACAACTGTAAGCTTATGGCTGGTTTCTCCTGGCCTGTGTCCTGTTTACCTTTTGCCCTTGCTGACTTTAATCTCTATCCTTTCACTGTAATAAATGTGAACTGTGAATTTCTGAGTTTTACAGGTCCTTCTAGTGAAGAATCAAATCTGAGTGGGAGTCTTGGAAAATCTTGACACAAGTGATCTTTAAGGGAAAGCCCAGAAGCCAGGAGTCCTTAAGTCTGTTTCAGCCCTGGTAAAAATAACTCTATGATTGGAGGCCATCTGCTCCCTTTGCTAGATTCTAGTTTATCTACATATTTTTAACCTTTGTGACTTCTAAGTTCAGTTCTATATCTGATATTCTGTGATTCTAAATATGCAATTTACCTATTATTTCTGTCTAGGACTTGAAAGTCAGTAACACATTCACGTCCTGGATCTTTAAAAGTAAAAAGCATGTGAGAATACTTTATTGCCAATAGTAAATCTAGTCTATCTTTGATTTCTTTTTTTGAGGGGAGGTCTACCTCTGACAATCTACTATAAAGGTGGCACCACTTAAGAAATCAACAAAATCACAAAAAATAAACTCATATACATATCCCTGGACTTCCCCAGCAGCTCAGTGGTAAAGAATCTGTGCTGCCAATGCAGGCGATGCAAGTTTGATTCTTTGGTTAGGAAGATCCCCTGGAGAAGGAAATGGCAGCCCACTCTGGTATTCTTGCCTGGGAAATCCCATGGACAGAGGAGCCTGGCAGGCTATAGTCCATGGGGTTAAGAAAGAGTCAGACATACCTTAGTGACTAAAAATGACAGCAATATATGTTTTGGGCACTCTGGACAATAGATCCTTTTACATGAAATTATATTCTTCATTGTAATTACTGGGAACCATAAATTTTAAAATATTACATTATTTGTCTAAACAGAAAGTATATAAAGTTGTCAATGGATTGAAAAATGGCTTCCAGCAAAACTTCAAAAATCTCAAAACACATTTATTAACATCAGAAGCTAAACCATGTGAAATTAATTCTACTCATTGCTCTTATGATAAGATCATACATTTCAAGTTAGGATTTCTTGGAGCTTCACTGATTTAACTATATTTTTGAGTAATTTTTAAAAGATAGCAGTCTAGTTTGGACTTTTTTTTTGTATTTTCCTCCTAAATTAATAATTCTGGGGACAGTCCTAATCATAATTAACAATTTAAATTTTAAGTCAAGAAGGAGTATGGAATAAAGTGAAGCCTAGTATAGACTATATTATTCAGCCTTTAACTGTATCTCACCCATCTTGTGAGGGACTTCTGATAGGGATCAAGAAAGATATCTAGGTGCCCTTCCCTTTTTTTAAGATAAAGAAATAGGGAAATGCATCTTTGCTTTACAGATACCAGAAGAAACAGGGAGTTTCCCATATTATTTTATTTGGAAAGAATATAACATGAAACCTATCCTCTTAAAATATTTTAAGAGTGTGTGCATGCATGCTCAGTCACTTCAGTTGTGTCTGACTCTGTACAATGCTATGGATTATAGCCTGCCAGGCTCCTCTGTCCATGGGATTCTCTAAGGCAAGAATACTGGAGTGGGTTGCCATGCCCTCCTCCAGGGGATCTTCCGGACCCAGGGATTGAACCCATGGTATCTCCTGCATCTTCTGCATCACAGACAGATTCTTTACCACAGCACCACTTGTGAAGCCTGTATTTAAGTACACAATATGTTATTGCAGACTTATAGGTACAATGTTTCACAACAGATCCCTAGAGCTTGTTCATCTTGCTTGACTAAACTTCATACACCTTGGTTAGAAACTACCTGTTTCTCCTCAACCTCCAGCCACTGGCAACTACTATCCCCCTCTATGATTCTATAAATATGACTCTTTTAGATATCTCATAAAAGTGGGATCATGCAGTATTAATATTTCTACAATTGGCTTATTTCTCTCAGCATAATGCCTTCAGTTTTCATGCATGCTGTTGAATTTTGTAGAATTCCCTTTTTTTAAAGACCAAATACTATTTCATTGTTTGTACAGTTGAACCTTGAGCAACTTAGGGATTAGGGGCACTGACCACCTGTGCAATTGAAAATCTGAATATAACTTTACAGTTAGCCCCCCTCATCTGCAATGTGGTTCTATAGCTAAGGATTCAACCAATCACCAACCATTTAATACTGCAGTAAGTATCTACTGAAAAAAAAAATTCTTATATAAGTGGACCTTATATGTAGTTTAAACAACTGTATATACAGCAGTTTCTTTATCCATCATCCTTCAATGGACATTTAAGTTGTTTTCATATGTTGGCAATGAACACGGGAGTATAGCTATCTTTTTGAGATCCTGATTTCAATTCTTTTGGGTAAATATCCCAAAGTGGGATTGCTGGATCATGTGGTAGTTCTTGAGATGCTCTTGAGATCATATGGTAGTTCTCGTAATTTCTTGAGAAGCTTCCATATTGTTTTCCATAGAGGCTATACCATTCACATTCCCACCAACAGTGTAAAAGGGTTTCAATTTCTTCTTACTCAAATATTTGTGGTGTTTGGGGATTTTTTGACTTTTAGTGATATACACTTTACATATATCCCTGTAAGTTTAAGGTGTATACTATAATGATTTGACTTACAAACATTGTGAAATAACTGTAGACAACATCCATCATCTCATAAATACAACAAAAAGGAAAACAATTTCCTTGTGATAAGAACTCTTAGGATTTACCCTTAACTTGCATGTATATTATACAGCAGTGTTAACTATAGTCATCATGTTGTACACTACATACCTAGTATTTATATACCTTAAACCTAGAAGGCTGTACCTTTTTTTATATTGAAGTATAATTGCTTTGTGATGTTGTGTTAGTTTCTGGTATACAACAGTGAATCAGTTAATATGTATACATGTACCCTCTCCCTCTTGAGCCCCCCTCACACCCCCCACCCCCTATCCCACTGCTCATCACAGAGTACCAAACTGAGCTTCCTGTGCTATACAGCAGCTTCACACTAGCTATCTGCTTTACACATGGTAGTGTATGTATGTCAGTCTTGCTCCGCCAGTTCATCCCACCCTCCACTTCCCCTTCACCTCACCATGTCCACGGGTCCATTCTTTACATCTGCGTCTCTATTCCTACCCTGCAAATAGGTTCATATGTACCATTTTTCTAGATTCCATATATATGCATTACTATATGATACTTGTTTTTCTCTTCCTGACCTACTTCACTCTGTATAACAGACTCTAGTGCATCCACATCACTCCAAATGGCCAATTTCATTCCATTTTAGGCTGAGTAATAGTCCATTGAATATACGTATCACATCTTTATCCATCCATCTGTTGACGGGCATTTGGGTTGCTTCCATGTCCTGGCTATTGTAAATAATCTGCAATGAACATGTGTCTTTTTGAATTATGGTTTTCTCAGGGTATATATCCAGTAGTGGGATTGCTGGGTCATATAGCAGTTCTATCTTTACTTTTTTAAGGAACCGCCATACTGTTCTCCATCGTGGCTGTATCAATTTACGTTCCCACCAACAGTGCAAGAGGTTTCTGTTTTCTCCACACCCTCTCCAGCATTTATTGTTTGAAGATTTTGTGATGATAGCCATTCTCACAGATGTGAGGTGGAGGTGGTACCTCATTGTATTGAAGGTTGTTGTGGCTAAGTGGTATAGAATCCACCTGCTAATGCAGGAGAAGCAGATTTGATCCCTGGGTCAGGAAGAGCCCCTGGAGAAGCAAATGGCAACCCACTCAAGTATTCTTGCCTGGAGGATCACATGAACAGAGGAGCCTGGCAGGCTAGAGTCCATGGGGTTGCAAAGAGCCAGACATGACTGAATGAGCATGCACACTCATGGGAGACTGTACCTTTTGATTACCTTCTTCCATTCCCATCCCCATCCTCTGGTAAGCCCAAGTCTGATCTTTTTTTTTTTTTTTCTTCTCCTTAAAGACTCCACATATAACTGAGATCATACTGTGCTTGTCTTTCCCCATATGACTTGTTTCACTTAGTATAATGCCTTTTAGGTTGATATATATTGTCACAAATGGTAGGATTTCCTCATTTTTAAGGTTAAATAATATTCTTATGTCTGTGTGTGCATGTGTGTGTATCTTCTTAATCCATTCATCTGTTGCTGGGCACAGGTTGCTTCCATATCTTGGCTATGGAAATTATACTGCAATAAACATAGGAGTGTCTATATCTCCTTGAATTTGTGTTTTCATTTCTTCTGATATATATCCAGGAATATATGATCCATATGCTGGATCATATGGTGGTTCTATTTTTAATTTTTTGATATTTTTTCCATAGTGACTGTACCAGTGAATAATCTCACCAACAATGCAAAATGTGTCCTTTTATCTAAATCCATACCAGCATTTGTTATCTTGTCTTTTTGATCACAGCCACTGTAACAGGTATAAAATGATATCTCATTTTGGCTTTGATTTGCATTTCTATAATGACTACTGCAAAATTCAGACTTAAATTGAAGAAAGGAGGGAAAACCACTAGATCATTCAGGTATGGCCTAAGTCAAATCCCTTATGATTATACAGTGGAAGTGACAAATAGATTCAATGGATTGTCTTATACAGGCTGCCTGAAGAACTATGGACAGAGGTTCATGACACTGTACAGGAGGCAGTGACCAAGACCATCCCCAAGAAAAAGCAACGCAAAAAGGCATAATGCTCGTCTGAAAAGGCCTTATAAATAGCTGAGAAAAGAGATGCGAAAAGCAAAGGAGAAAAGGAAAGATATATCCATTTGTATGCAGTTTCAAAGAATAGCAATGAGACATAAAACCTTCCTCAATGACCAATATAAAGAAATAGAGGAAAACAATAGAACAGGAAAGACTAGAGATCACTTCAAGAAAACTAGAGATACCAAAGGAACATTTCATGCAAAGATGGGCACAATAAAGGACAGAAATGGTATGGACCTAACAGAAGTAGAAGATAATAAGAGGTGATAATAATACACAGAAGAACTATACAAAAAAGATCTTCATGACCCAGATAATAACAATGATGTGATCACTCACCTAGAGCCAGACATCCTGGAATGTGAAGTCAAGTGGGCCTTAGGAAGCATCACTATGAACAAAGCCAGTGGAGGTGATGGAATTCCAGTTGAACTATTCAGATCCTAAAATAAGATGCTGTGAAAGTGCTGCACTCAATATGCCAGCAAATTTGGAAAACTCAGCAGTGGCCACAGGACTGGGAAAGGTCAGTTTTCATTCCAATCCCAAAGAAAGACAATGCCAAAGAATGCTCAAACTACCGCACAATTGCACTCATCTCACACGCTAGCATAATAATTCTCAAAATTCTCAAAGCCAGGCTTCAACAGTATGTGAACCAGGAACTTCCAGATGTTCAAGCTAGATTTAGAAAAGGCAGAGGAACCAGAGATCAAATTGCCAACATCCGCTGGATCATCAAAAAAGCAAAAGAGTTCCAGAAAAACATCTACTTCTGCTTTATTGACTACACCAAAGCCTTTGACTGTGTGGAACATTTTCCACAACATTCTGTGGAAAATTCTGAAAGACACGGGAATACCATACTACCTGACCTGCCTCCTGAGAAATGTGCATGCAGGTCAAAAAGCAGCAGTTAGACATGGACGTGGAACAAAAGGCTGGTTCCAAATCAGGAAAGGAGTATGTCAAGGCTGTATATTGTCACCCTGCTTATTTAACTTATATGCAGAGTGAAGGAAAGCTACAGGGCTCAAATTAGCCTAGAGTTAAACTCCCCTCAGGGTCCTCCCCACCATTCTATACAGAATAAATAACCTTTTCCCCCCAAAGAAAGGAATGAACATTAAGATTGATTACGTTCAGCTCCCAGCTGGTCCCAGTCTCTGGCTTGCCTCAGGAATTCCTTGCCCCGGTTGTTAGAAGCTAACTAATCAAAATAATCTTGAGGAAAAACAGACCCGCTCAAAACAATGCATCTCCACACATATGTGTTTTCTATATATACCTACTTTTTTCTTGACTTAGGGCAGCAGCTCACTGGTCTGACTGCTACCCCTTCTCGCCTCAAAAACGGTGATCTGTTCATGTAGAGTATCGGTCTCTTTATTTCTCTGAACCAAACCTTCTCTAGTTCCTTTACCTTACACAGAGTACACCATGCGAAATGCCAGGCTGGATGAAGCAGATGCTGGAAATAAGATTGCTGGGAGAAATATCAATAACCTCAGATACAGAGATGACACCACCCTTATGGCAGAAAGTGAAGAAGAACTAAAGAGCCTCTTGATGAAAGTGAAAGAGGAGAGTGAAAAAGTTGGCTTCACATGGCATCTGGTCCCATCACTTCACGGCAAATAGATGGGGAAACAATGCAAAGAGTGATAGACTTTTATTTTTGGGGCTCCAAAATCACTGCATATGGTGACTGCAGCCATGAAATTAAAAGACGCTTGCTCCTTGGAAGAAAAGCTATAACAAACCTAAACAGTGTATTAAAAAACAGAGACTGCCAACTAAGGTCCGTCTAGTCAAGGCTATGGTTTTTCCATTAGTCATGTATGGATGTGAGAGTTGGACCATAAGGAAAGCTGAGCACCGAAGAATTGGTGCTTTTGAACTGTGGTGATGGAGAAGACTCTTGAGAGTCCTTTGGACAGCAAGGAGATCCAACCAGTCCATCCTAAAGGAGATCAGTCCTGGGTGTTCACTGGAAGGACTGATGCTGAAGCTGAAACTCCAATACTCTGGCCACCTGATGTGAAGAACTGATTCATTGGAAAAGACCCTGAAGCAAGGAAAGACTGAAGGCAGGAGGAGAAGGGGACAACAGAGGAAGAGATGGTTGGATGGCATCACTGACTTGATGGACAGGAGGTTGAGCAAGCTCTGGGAGTTAGTAATGGACAAGGAGGCCTGGCATGCTACAGTCCATGGGGTTGCAAAGAGTTGGATATGAGTGAGGGACTGAATTGAACAGAATGACTAGTGAGGCTGACCCTCTTTCAAGTACCTATTGATCGTTTATTTCCTTTTTTCGGAAAACTGTTTGGATACTCTGAGTAGAAAAATGTTATTCAGGTCCATTGTTCATTTTCACCAAATATCTAGGTAAAATTGCATGAGTTCTTGCTAGTTTATATATTTGAGGAGGATTGGCATTAATTCCCCCTTAAACGTTTCATAAAATTCACCAATGAACCCTTTTGGTTCTAGATAATCTTTGCTGGGAAATATTTTATTACCAAATCAATCTCTTCTAGTAACTGGTCTATTCAGATTTTCTATTATTCCTTATTTATTTTTGGTAATTCATATGTTTCTAGGAGATTTTCCATTTTCTAGCTTGCCCAGAGAACAAACTTCGTTTATTTAAACTTTTCTATTGTTTTCCTGATTTCTATTTCATTTATTCTGCTCTAATTTTCATTATTTCCTTCCTTCTGCTGACTTTGGTTTCAGCTTGTTCTTTGGTCTTTTACTTTTTGATAATAACTATATTGTGATCTGTTCTAGAGAAAGATATGTGTGCTTAAGTAAAGTTGAGAACTCTCATGCTATTGAATGGAATATTCTATAAGTATCTTATAAGTACGTTTGGTCTATAATGTTATTCAAGTCCTTTGTTTCTTTACTGATAATCTGTCTGGATCTTCTCTTTATTATTGAAAGGAGTACTGAAGTCTACTGTTATGTTACTGCTATAATATCTCTTCCTTCGTATCTATTTTTGCCTGACATATATTTACGTGCTAATTATATTGGTTGCATATATAGTTATAATTGCTTTATATTCCTGGAGAATGGACTCTTAGTTCTATATAATGTCCTACTTTTTCTCTTGTTTCAGTTTTGAACTCTAAACTCGATTTTGTATGATATACATACAGCCATCACTTCCTTCTTTAGGGTACCATTTGCATGGGAAATCTTTTTCATTTCTTCACTTTCAGTTATGTGTGTTCTTTAAGGTAAGTTTCTTGCAGAAAGCATAGTTGGGTCTCATTTTTGCTTGTTTGTTTGATTTCTTTAATCCATTAATCCACTCTCTGTCTTCATGGACCAACCTTATATAGAGAATGTTCCTTACCAGTCATTCCAGCCTGAGATTGTGAGGGCCTCTGCTTACTCTTTCACACACTATGGAGAAGTAGGCAACTGTTGTATGGTCCAATTATTGTGTGCTGAGCCAGGGGACAGGATCAATGGCATCTGCTAGCCTAAGATGCTACCTTTCCCCTGGGCAGCTAGAATGTGCTGGATATGTCAGAACTCCAGATTGGCAATTCAGATGCCAGACCTCTGAAGAGCCCCCTCATATATGTTTTGGGGCACTGAACATGTGAGCTTTAGGTGATGCTGGGAGCTAGGAGGGGTCGCTCTTGATCATATGGCACTGTGCCAGAGCAAGTGCCACCAACAGTTCAGTTCAGTTGCTCAGTCGTGTCCGACTCTTTGTGACCCCATGAATCACAGTACGCCAGGCCTCCCTATCCATCACCAACTCCCAGAGTTCACTCAGACTCACGCCTATCGAGTCAGTGATGCCATCCAGACATCTCATCAACTGTCGTCCACTTCTCCTCCTGCCCCCAATCCCTCCCAGCATCAGAGTCTTTTCCAATGAGTCAACTCTTCTCATGAGGTGGCCAAAGTACTGGAGCTTCAGCTTTAGCATCATTCCTTCCAAAGAAATCCCAGGGCTGATCTCCATCAGAATGGACTGGTTGGATCTCCTTGCAGTCCAAGGAACTCTCAAGAGTCTTCTCCAACACCACAGTTCAAAAGCATCAATTATTCAGCACTCAGCCTTCTTCACAGTCCAACTCTCACATCCATACATGACTACTGGGAAAACCATAGCCTTGACTAGATGGACCTTAGTCGGCAAAGTAATGTCTCTGGTTTTGAATATGCTATCCAGGTTGGTCATAACTTTTCTTCCAAGGAGTAAGCGTCTTTTAATTTCATGGCTGCAATCACCATCTGCAGTGATTCTGGAGCCCCAAAAAATAAAGTCTGACACAGTTTCCACTGTTTCCCCATCTATTTCCCATTAAGTGATGGGACCAGATGCCATGATCTTCGTTTTCTGAATGTTGAGCTTTAAGCCAACTTTTTCACTCTCGTCTTTCACTTTCATCAAGAGGCTTTTTAGTTCCTCTTCACTTTCTGCCATAAGGGTGGTGTCATCTGCATATCTGAGGTTATTGATATTTTTCCCGGCGATCTTTATTCCAGCTTGTGTTTCTTCCAGCCCAGCATTTCTCATGATGTTCTCTGCATATAAGTTAAATAAGCAGGGTGAAAATATACAGCCTTGATGTACTCCTTTTCCTATTTGGAACCAGTCTGTTGTTCCATGTCTAGTTCTAACTGTTGCTTCCTGACCTGCATACAGATTTCTCAAGAGGCAGGTCAGGTGGTCTGATATTCTCATCTCTTTCAGAATTTTCCAGTTTATTGTGATCCACACAGTCAAAGGCTTTGGCATAGTCAATAAAGCAGAAGTAGATGTTTTTCTGGAACTCTCTTGCTTTTTCCATGATCCAGCAGATGTTGGCAATTTGATCGCTGGTTCCTCTGCCTTTTCTAAAGCCAGCTTGAACATCAGGAAGTTCATGGTTCACGTATTGCTGAAGCCTAGCTTAGAGATTTTTGAGCATTACTTTACTAGCATGTGAGATGAGTGCAATTGTGCGGTAGTTTGAGCATTATTTAGCATTGCCTTTCTTTGGGATTGGAATGAAAACTGACCTTTTCCAGTCCTGTGGTCACTGCTGAGTTTTCCAAATTTGCTGGCATATTGAGTGCAGCACTTTCACAGCATCATCTTTCAGGATTTGAAATAACTCAACTGAAATTGCATCACCTCCACTAGCTTTGTTCATAGTGATGCTTTCTAAGGCTCACTTGACTTCACATTCCAGGATGCCTGGCTCTAGATTAGTGATCACACTATCGTGATTATCCGGGTCATGAAGATCTTTTTGTACAGTTCTTCTGTGTATTCTTGCCATCTGTTCTTAATATCTTCTGCTTCTGTTAGGTCCATACCATTTCTGTCGTTTATCGAGCCCATCTTTGCATGAAATGTTCCCTTGGGATCTCTAATTTTCTTGAAGAGATCTCTAGTCTTTCCCATTCTGTTGTTTTCCTCTATTTCTTCGCATTGATCGGTGAAGAAGGCTTTCTCATCTCTTCTTGCTCTTCTTTGGAACTCTGCATTCAGATGCTTATGTCTTTCCTTTTCTCTTTTGCTTTTTGCTTCTCTTCTTTTCACAGCTATTTCTAAGGCCTCCCCAGACAGCCACTTTGCTTTTTTGCATTTCTTTTCCATGGGGATGGTCTTGATCCCTGTCTCTTGTACAATGTCACGAACCTCATTCCATAGTTCATCAGGCACTCTATCTATCAGATCTAGGCCCTTAAATCTATTTCTCATTTCCACTGTATAATCATAAGGGATTTGATTTAGGTCATACCTGAATGGTCTAGCAGTTTTCCCTGCTTTCTTCAATTTAAGTCTGAATTTGGTAATAAGGAGTTCATGATCTGAGCCACAGTAAGCTCCTGGTATGTTTTTTGTGGACTGTATAGAGCTTCTCCATCTTTGGCTGCAAAGAATATAATCAATCTGATTTCAGTGTTGACCATCTGGTGATGTCCATGTGTAGAGTCTTCTCTTGTATTGTTGGAAGAGGGTGTTTGCTATGAGCAGTGCATTTTCTTGGCAAAACTCTATTAGCCTTTTCCCTTCTTCATTCTGTACTCCAAGGCCAAATTTGTCTGTTACTCCAGGTGTTTCTTGACTTCCTACTTTTGCATTCCAGTCCCCTATAATGAAAAGGACATCTTTTGGGGGTGTTAGTTCTAAAAGGTCTTGTAGGTCTTCATGGAACTGTTCAACTTCAGCTTCTTCAGCGTTACTGGTTGGGGCATAGACTTGGATTACCATGACATTGAATGGTTTGCCTTGGAAATGAACAGAGATCATTCTGTCGTTTTTGAGATTGCATCCAAGTACTACATTTCGGACTCTTTGGTTGACCATGATGGCTACTCCATTTCTTCTGAGGGATTCCTGCCCGCAGTAGTAGATATAATGGTCATCTGAGTTAAATTCACCCATTCCAGTCCATTTTAGTTCACCGATTCCTAGAATGTCAATGACGTTCACTCTCGCCATCTCCTGTTTGACCACTTCTAATTTGCCTTGATTCATGGACCTGACATTCCAGGTTCCTATGCAATATTGCTCTTTACAGCATCAGACTTTGCTTCTATCACCAGCCACATCCACAGCTGGGTATCGTTTTTGCATTGGCTCCATCCTTTCATTCTTTCTAGTTATTTCTCCACTGATCTTCAGTAGCATATTGGGCACCTACTGACCTGGGAGTTCCTCTTTCAGTATCCTATCATTTTGCTTTTTCATACTGTTCATGGGGTTCTCAAGGCAAGAATACTGAAGTGGTTTGCCATTCCCTTCTCCAGTGGACCACATTCTGTCAGACCTCTCCACCATGACTCGCCGGTCTTGGGTTGCCCCGCGGGCATGGCTTAGTTTCATTGAGTTAGACAAGGCTGTGGTCCTAGTGTGATTAGATTGACTAGTTTTCTGTGAGTATGGTTTCAGTGTGTCTGCCCTCTGATGCCCTCTTGCAACACCTACCATCTTACTTGGGTTTCTCTTACCTTTGGCATGGGGTATCTCTTCAAGGCTGCTCCAGCAAAGCAGAGCCACTGCTCCTTACCTTGGATGAAGGGTGTCTCCCCACTGCTGCCCTTCCTGACCTTCGATGTGGGATGGCTCCTCTAGGCCCTCCTGCGCCCAGGCAGCCACCGCTCCTTGGAAGTAGGGTTGATCCTCCCGGCCGCTGCCCCTAGCCTGGGGCATGGGGTGGTTCCTCCCTGCCGCCACTCCTGACCTTGGACGTGGGGTAGCTCCTCTCAGGCCGTTCCTGCGCCATCACAGCCTGGCACTCTCAGCTTCTGCCCCTGACCTCGGACGTGCAGTAGCTCTTCTCAGCCATGCCTAGTGCGCCGGCTGGTCGCAGCCGCCTGCGCTTAGTGCGTGTCACCAACAAGGTGTCTCAAATCTCCCTACAAGATTCAGCAAGTCTAGTTTTGCAGTCTCCCAGGATTTGGAGCCTTTCGATTATTTTTCTTATATATCAGAACAGGAATTTGTTCATGAATTGTTGCTAAATAAGTATGATTATGGAGGGAAGAGATGGTGCTTCCTATTCTATCATCTTGCTGACATTGCTCTCAGTGATATTTCAAAATATGGTAAACTGTTGATAACATTCCACTGCAGGACAGAACTCCTGAAAATTTACATTTAAAAGTGGCTATTAACAAAGCATATTTATAATTATTTAGTAGAGTCAACTACTTTAAAAAAATGAAATAGGAGACTAGAATTTGTTATGGTAGGGATTTAGCTGATTTTAAGTAAGCAACTTTACAAGGATATTTAAAGTTAAGCCATAATCTAAAAGATGAAAAACAATAAAGAAAGCAAAAAATATATGATGGGATATTATTGTCGGCCAGGTTTAAGCATTGACTCTTGGGGTTTCCTATATAAGTAGAACCACTTGTATGAAGGGTGATGTCACCTTCATTCTTGCTCTCTCTCCAAGGAAAACAAAAACACCTCTGTGTTGTTTCTGTAGAAAAATGCCTCAAATGGACTTTATGTTGTGACCTGATGTGACCTACCCTATTTCTCACGTCTTGTGTCCTTTAGACAGAAACTACAAAAAATACTTGGCAGATCAAGACAGTAATTTATTTCTGACAGAAGGAAATTAAATATTTCTACAAATTGTTATTGAGAATCTAATGAGTCCTCACTCATGATGTATAAGAAGTAAGGTGGGTGATGTACTCACCCAAAATGTCTGGGGCTTTGTGAAGTTCATTGGAACAGGTCAGTAATCTGTGCTTATGTTTCCACATCTAGAACTGAGAGGCCATCAGGGAATTTAGAACAAGGAAAAAATGTGGAAACTACACTGCTTCACTATTCACTTCTCAGTAAGATTGTAAGAGGTTTTCTTTTCTTTATCACTCTGATAGGTATGATTTCCAATCTAGTCAGGCTTATGTGCAAAGTTGTGGTTGCCAGCCTAGAGAGCAGATGGCTTGCTTACCACTTTCTCATGACTTCTCCTAGGTCCTAACATAGAGTTGGCTCATAGAAGCCACTCAAAAAAGAATTTCAGCACCTCTCTGCTTCAAATAATATTTCTACTATTTGAATTAAATCATTTGAAAATAGCTTACCACTGATAACTAAGTCACCATCCCAAGGATTCATTTTATGTTACAGTAATGGAAACACACACTTAAATTACTTCATCAGCTGTGATCTTGCTTTTTTAACAATTAGCGTTTTCAATCCCCCCCAATTTTTAAAACATTCAATCTCTATATATACTTACAAATCCATTTATGCCACAGAACAAATGAATAAAATCATTAACCTCACCTCCCATTGTACTGGGGTATGAGAGTAGTAGAGAGAATTAATCTCTCAATGAGTAAGTATTAGAGCAAGCCCAGGAAAAATATACTTTTAACACCTTGATAATATAGGAAAAGGTCACCTAGTTACATGTGCATTTTGCAAAGATGGGAAATTAGGAAAGAATGCAAGGAATGAAATGAAAATTCTGATTATAAACAATAGGTATGCTTGGAGTAGTATCTGAGATTCTACATTTCTAATGAGCTCTCAAATCAGTCTGATGCTGCTAATCCTCAAAATTAAACACACACACACACACACACACACACACACACACCAATGCCTGTTTCCTACTTCCAGAGTTTCCGATGTAATTGGCATAAAGTGGGGTCTCAATATTTAGACTTTTAATCCCCCAGGACAAAGTTTAAGGAGTACTGCTTTAGAGGAAGACATTTAAAAACTTTCTGATCAAAAGACTTGTTAAAATGCCAATTCTCAGGGCCCATCCCATACTACTTAGATCCAAAACTCCAGGAGAAAAGCCTGGAAAGCAGTATCTTAACAGGTGACTTCTTAGAATCAGCAAAGTTTGGTAAACACTGTTCTAGAGCAATCACAGAGGCCACGATATGATGTATGTTACTGGTCCAGTGGGTCATTAATCCACTTCAAGACCAATCACTGTACTTGAGAAAAAGAATCATGCAACAAATTCCTTTATATCTCCTTGAGGAAGGTCAATGGAAAGGAAAATTGGTTCTTCGAAAGGATGGAGGAGTGTGAATCATCAACATGGGAATTATCAGGAGTGAGAGAGTCTGTCTCCTTATTTGTAGCTATTAGAGTTACCTCCCAAAGCAGGACTTTTAATGTTGCACATCATAATCTTAGTTGTGTAAGCATATGCTATCTGCGGTATCTATTTTTGTTTTCTCTGTCTTCTTTTGCCCATACATTGTCTATAGCAGGGTTTCTAATCACGTTACTTTTCAAGACACTAGTGACGGCTATATGTAACATACAAATGTTATTTCTTAACAAATTTGTTGTTGTTGTTGTTGTTCAGTCACTCAAACATGTCTGACACTTTGTGACACCATGGACTGCAGCACACCAGGCTTCCCTGGCCCTCGCCATCTCCCAGAACTTACTCAATCTCATGTCCATTGAGTTGGTGATGCCATCCAATCATCTCGTCCTCTGCTGTCACCTTCTCCTCTGCCTTCAATCTTTCCCAGCATCAGGGTCTTTTCTAATGAGTTGGTTTTTCGCATCAGGTGGTCAAGTATTGGAACTCTGGCTTCAGCATCAGTCCTTCCAATAAATATCCAGGACTGATCTCTTTTAGGATGGACTGGTTGATCTCCTTGCAGTCCTAGGGACTCTCAAGAGTCTTCTCCAACACCATAGTTCAAAAGCATCAATCCTTCAGCATTCAATCTTCTTTAATGTCCAGCTCTCACATCCATACATGACTACTGGAAAACTCTAGATTTGACTATATGGACCTTTGTTGGCAAAATAATGTCTCTGCTTTTTAATATATTATCTAGGTTTGTCATAGCTTTTCTTCCAAGGATTGTCTTTTAATTTCATGGGTTGCAGTCACCATCTGCAGTGATTGCAGAGCCCAAGGAAATAAAGTCTGTCACTGTTTCATTTGTTTCCCCACCTATTTGCCATGAAGTGTTGGGACAAAATGCCATGATCTTCATTTTTGAATGTTGAGTTTTTCGCCGGTTTTTTCACTCTCCTCTTTCACTTTCATCAAGAGGCTCTTTAGTTCTTCACTTTCTGCCATAAGGGTGGTGTCATCTGCATATCTGAGGTTATTGATAGTTTTCCTGGCAATCTTGATTCCAGTTTTTGCTTCATCCAGCCCAATATTTCACATGATGTACTCTGCATATAATTTAAATAAGCAGGGTGACAGTATATAGCCTAGACATATGCCTTTCCCAATTTGGAACCAGTCCATTGTTCCATGTCTGGTTCTAACTGTTGCTTCTTGACCTGCATATAGGTTTCTCAGGGGGCAGGTAAGGTGGTCTGGTATTCCTATCTCTTAAAGAAATTTCCAGTTTGTTGTAATACACACACTTAAAGGCTTTAGCATAGTATGAAGCAGATGTTTCTCTGGAATTGTTTTGCTTTTTCAATGATCCAACAGATGTTGGCAATTTGATCTCTGGTTCCTCTGCTTTGGTAAATCCAGCTTGAAAATCGGGAAGTTCTCAGTTCATGTACTATTGAAGCCTGTCTCAGAGAATTTTCAGCATTACTTTGCTGGAGTGTGAGATGATTGCAATTGTGCAGTAGTTTAAACATTTTTTGGTATTGCCTTTCTTTGGGATTGGAAGGAAGACTGACTTTTGCCAGTTCTGTGGTCACTGCTAATTTTTCCAAATTTGCTGGCATATGGAGTGCAGCACTTTCATAGCATCATCTTTAGGATTTGAAATAGCTGAACTGGAGTTACATCACCTCCACTAGCTTTGTTCATAGTAATGCTTCCTAAGGCCCACTTGACTTCACATTTCAGGATGTCTGGCTCTCAGTGAGGGATCACACCATCATGGTTTTATGGGTCATGAAGATCTTTTTTGTATAGTTCTGTGTATTCTTTCCACCTCTTCTTAATATCTTCTGCTTCTGTTAAGTCCATACCATTTCTGTCCTTTATTGTTCCCATCTTTGCATGAAATGTTCCCTTGGTATCTAATTTTCTTGAAGTGATCTCTAGTCTTTCCTGTTCTATTGTTTTCCTCTATTTCTTTATATTGTTCACTTAGAAAGGCTTTCTTATCTCTCCTTGCTGTTCTTTGGAACTCTGCATTCAAATGGGTGTATCTTTCCTTTTCTCCTTTGTCTTTCTTAACAAATATCCTGGGACATTTTCAGTTAGAATAATAAAATATGCTGGACTGCTGAAACTAGAATTACTGTTTTTATATATATGTTTTAACATGAATAGACATGTTTTAACTCATACAAAATGCCAGGCAATGTTCTAAGGCTCAAAATGTTTCTAAACCACCAAAATAAGTGAACTTGTCCCAAAGGTACTCGATACATTGTGTAGACTGTATAGCACCCATAATTTTCCCTTACAAGTGACATAAATTCTTTTTTAAAATTTTAAAATTTTTATTAGAATATTGTTAATTTACAGTGTTGTTTTAGATTCTGCTGTATAGCAAAGTGAATCAGTTATATATATATATGTGTGTGTGTATATATATATATATTTAACATATCTTTTTTTCCTTATTGTCATTGTTGTTCAGTCACTTAGTCATGTCCAACTCTTTGTGACACCATAAACTGCAGCATGCCAGGCTTCCCTGTCCTTCACCATCTCCCAGAGCTTGCTCAAAATCATGTCCATCACATTGTTGATGCCATCCAAACATCTCGTCCTCTGTCATCCCTTTTTATTCCTGCTCTCAATCTTTTCAGCATCAGGGTCTTTTCAACAAGTCAGCTCTTCTCATCAAGTGGCCAAAGTATTGGAGCTTCAGCTTCAGCACCTGTCCTTCCAATGAGTATTCAGGATTGATTTCCTTTAGGATCAACTGGTTTGGTCTCCTTGCTGTCCAAAGGACTCTCAAGAGTCTTCTCCAGCACCACAGCTTAAAAACATCAAATCTTTGGTGCTCAGCTTTCTTTATGGTCTAGCTCTCACATCCATACATGATTACTGGAAATACCATAGCTTTGACTAGATGGACCTTTGTCAGCAAAGTGATGTCTCTGCTTTTTAATACACTGTCTAGGTTTGTCATCGGAGAAGGAAATGGCACCCCACTCCAGTACTCTTGCCTGGAAAATCCCATGGATGGAGGAGCCTGGTAGGCTGCAGTCCATGGGGTCGCTAATAGTCAGACACGACTGAGTGAATGCCCTTTCACGTTTCACTTTCATGCATTGGAGAAGGAAATGGCAACCCACTCCAGTGTTCTTGCCTGGAGAATCCCAGGGACGGGGGAGCCTGGTGGGCTGCCGTCTATGGGGTCGCACAGAGTCGGACACGACTGAAGCGCCTTAGCAGCAGCAGCAGCAGCAGGTTGGTCATAGCTTTTTTTCTAAGGAGCAAGTGTCTTTTAACTTCATGGTTGTAGTCACTGTCCACAGTGATTTTGGAGCCAAGAAAATAAAGTCTGTTACTGTTTCATTTGTTTATCCATATATTTGCCATGAAGTGGTGAGACTCGATGCCATGATCTTAGTTTTTTGAATATTGAGTTTTAAGCCAGCTTTTTCACTCTGCTCTTTCACTTTCATCAAGAGACTCTTTAGTTCCTCTTCATTTTCTGCCATTAAAGTGGGGGCATCTCCATATCTGAGGTTATTTATATTCCTCCAAACAATCTTGATTCCAGCTTGTGCTTCATCCAGTCTGGCATTTCCCATGATATATTCTGCATATAAGTTTAAAAAGCATGGAGACAATATACAGCCTTTACGTACTCCTTTCCCCAGGTTGAACCTTAAAGGTCATTACAAAGTATTGAATAGAGTTCCCTGTGCTATATAGTAGGTCCTTATTAGTTATCTATATATAGTATGTGTATGTTAATCCTATTCTCCCAATTTATCCCTCCCCCATAATGCTAAATATGTATTTTACATATGTGACTCAATTTCTGTTTTATAAATAAGTTCTTTTGTACCATTGTTTTAGATTCTACATATCAGCAATATCATATGATATTTGTCTTTCTCTATCTGACTTATTTAACTTGGTGTAATGCCCTCAAGGTCCATACATGTTGTCACAATAGGCAAGAGTTTCTCCTTTAGTGGCTAAATAATATTCCATTTACACACACACACACACACACACACACACACAGACTGTGCCACAGCTTCCCAGTTGGCACTAGTGGTAAAGAACCCACCTGTCAATGCAGGAGACATAAGATACGTGGGTTTGAATTCTGGGTTGGGAGGATCTCCTTGAGGAGGACATGGCAACCCACTCCAGTATTGTTGCTTGGAGAATCCCATTGACAGTAGAGCCAGACAGGGTACATTCCATAGGATTGCAAAGAGTGGGACACAACTGAAGCACTTAGCAGCAGTATCAATACCATGTCACTTTTTTTTTTTTAATCTATTCATCTCCTTAGGTTGTTTCTGTGTCTGGCTATTGTAAATAATGCTGCAATGAATATGGGTATACAGCTATTTTTTCAAGTTAGTATTTTCATTTTCTCTGGATATGACAGCAGGGACACTCATCTTCCTGAGAAAGACTAGTGACCATGGTGTGGAAGTGTTGACCTCCTCTCCCACCTCTGTGAAATTGGACTTAGGCCTGGCCATCATGGTGTCCCCGACTCTGTTACCATTGTCCTGGTCTCCCCAGAAGGTATTGGGTTACTGCTGCACTGTGTGCCCTCTATCTGTTACCAATGTAAGAAAAAATGAAAAGAAAAAAAAAAAAAACAGGTGGAATTACTAGATCATATGGTACTTAGATGTTTAATTTTTGAGGACTCTCTATACTGTTTTCAATAGTGGCTGTACCAATTTGCATTCCCAGTCAAAGTACAAAAAGGTTTCCTTTTCTCTACATCTTGTTTTTCTCCAACACTTGTTATTCCTTGTTTTTTCTTATAACAGCTATTCTAACAGGTGTGAGGTGGTATCTTATTCTAGTTTTGATTTGCATTTCCCTGATGATAAGGGATTCCCAACAACAGTGTAGGAGGGCTCTCTTTTCTCCACACACTCTCAAGCATTTATTATTGTGATCACAATATTTTTTAACACAAGCACATTGTTAATGAGTTATAACTTTTTTTTTGAAACTTGAATCTATGAGGCAACAAGCTCAGATCGGGGAATATACAGTCAGTGTTTTACTTAGCTGATGTTTTAAAAGAACGTATAAAACAAGTAACTCTTATTTTGATGGATGCATTAGGGTTCCCTAGGGAAACAGAATGGTTTATGTATTATAGGGCTTCCATGGTGATTCAGAGAGTAAAGAATCTGCCTGCAATGTATCAGTTCAGTTCAGTTGCTCAGTCATGTCCGACTCTTTATGACCCATGAATCGCAGCACGCCAGGCCTCCCTGTCCATCACCAACTCCTGGAGTTCACTCAGACTCACGTCCATTGAGTTGGTGATGCCATCCAGCCATCTCATCCTCGGTCGTCCCCTTCTCCTCCTGCCCCCAATCCCTGCCAGCATCAGAGTCTTTTCCAATGAGTCAACTCTTCGCATGAGGTGGCCAAAGTACTGGAGTTTCAGCTTCAGCATCATTCCTTCCAAAGAAGACCCAGGACCGATCTCCTTTAGAACGGACTGGTTGGATCCCCACCCCCACCCCCACCCCCGCCCCCCCCCCCACACCCCCACCCCCGCCCCCCCCACACACACCCACCCCCGCCCCCCCACACACACACCCACCCCCGCCCCCCCCACACACACACTGCGAGAGCGGGGCGGGGAGGGAGGGAGAGAGAGACTGATTTTATAGAATTAGTTCATACAATTATGGAGTTAGACAAGTCCAAACTCTGCAGGATGGGCCGGCAGGCTGGAGACTAAGGGAAAAGCCAATGTTCTTGGACTCTAGCATCAAACTCTTGGGCTTAAAGAGTTCAAGTCCAAAGATCATCAGGCTGAAGACCCAGGGAAGGACTTATGTTGCATTTCCATTCTCAAGGTTTTCTGCTGGCAAAGTTCCCTCTCAGAGGGAGGTCGGTCTGTTTTACTATTCAACCCTTCAATTTACTTGATCAGGCCTACTCACATTATGAAAGATAACATGCTTTGCTCAGAGTCTACTGATTTAAATGTTAATCTGAGCTTGGTGGGCTGCCGTCTATGGGGTCGCCCAGAGTCGGACACAACTGAAGTGACTTAGCAGCAGCAGCAGCATACAAATATACTTCACAGAAACATCCAGACTGATGTTTGAGCACACATTTGGGCATTTGGTGACCTAGTCAAGTTGCCTTAACCATCACAATGTGTCACAGATTTTATGATTCACTCATGTACATCCTGTTGAAATGGAAATTTCAATTAGAATGTTAGGGTTAATTTTAATATATCTATATCCATCTCCTATTTACAAATTTCAATTTATCAAGTTTGGAGTGTGAAAAAGGCAATCATCATAGTTAAAATACTATATTTAGAAGGAAGGTTGACTTTATCTTGTCTCAAGTACTTATATAATTAGAAGTGGAAAAATAAGAATACATCATTAGAATTTGCATTAGAACATAGATACAAAACATTATTGGCTAAATTTCTCTACATTAGCTCACACTCTTTCTAACATACTCCTATAATGAAAGAAAACATTTTAAATCTATACAGATGTATCATAGGGAAGATAAATTTCTAGATAATACCCAAAAAGTAACAGATATTAATTACAAATATTCCTTGTATCTATATCCTCAGTATCTGAGTCTGTTCAGTCAAATCAATACAAATGTACATTGTAATCTAAATTAGCTGATTTACATATATATAGCTGACCCTTGAAAAAGTATTAATTAGAACATATTTTAAAGTGTTTTCTTAAAATAGTTGGGTATTACTCTAATTCAGAAATATGGATTTTTAATGATCTACAAAGCAAGACATTTGTCAGGTTTGAGAACAGTAAAAGATTGGTCCTTACGGACTCCACTAACATCAGAGTTTACTGGAAATTTGAGATTTCTCAGTTATAAAATACTCTTTTAATATCTTGATATAGAATGAGAGAAACATGTTTGTTTTTAAATACATTTTTTAAATGTGAAAAAATCATTGCAATGGACCTAATTCTTTAATAGTTATTGTTTCTGTTACACTAACCATGTATTACAATCATTCCAGAAGCCCATTATATTTTCCCAAAATATCACATGTACAAAAAAAATAATGAAAGAAAACTTTGTGGAATTCTAAAGGATCAAGAGGAAAAATGTATATTTAGAATTTAAAAATTAATAAAGCACATTTCTATCTCTTAGAATTGATCATATGGAATGCCACTTTAAAAATCTTTTTTATATATTTGACTTTTCATATAGAGAGCTAGACACTGATTGTCTCAGGTTTTCTTTCCTTTACTCTTTTTTTAATGTAGGAATTTTATGTGGACAAAATATACCTTCTCACAAGTATTAGCCAATGGAAGATTAGAACCCTAGTCACTTAATGGGGCATAAAAGAGCAAGAAATTACATACTTGATTTTTGCCTTTCAATAAAATCTCTGTCAAATATGAAAAGCATAGAAGAGTCAATTTACAGCTATGATTATCTATATACATATGCAATTGACAGGCCTCATATAGAATAAATTTTAGAGTGCAATTAGATTCAAATACTCCTTCACCATGCTTGTATTCTAAGCATATAATTATGTGATTGAGGTAAATTGACATATGGATAACAGTCCCTCATTGAAGTGAGAAATTGCAAATGCCAGAAATTCAGTATGTTAATGTTAATTTCAATGAGTATGTCTAGTATTCATACTATATTTAGTATAAATATACTATATATAGTATTTATACTTTATTAAGTACTTATAATACATTTAGCCATCTTCCTTTCTTTACTACCCACTCTCATTTTTAAAATAAACTGTAAAGAAATGAAACATTTTCTTCCAAATAATGGGACTCAAATTATAGCTTTAATGGTTTGCTACACAAGTCAGGTGAGTTAATAACAAAGGTATGCATTTTTTAGTGACATGGAACAGATAAATATGGTTAGAACCAAGGTGTTTTTCAGACTGTGAATACCCAATCTGCCGAGTAATATTTCCAATGACATATTAGATAACTCTTGAAAGAAAAAAATCAGAACAGTAACAAGACAACAGTAATTTTACACTTTGCAAAAATTGTATGTGACTTACTAAGCATAAAGTATAGGATAACCATAGCTTTAAGTTTTCTATGAATGATGGTCTACATTTTTCTGCAACAAAGTAACTTGGATCTTAGGGGAGAAAATAATTAAAACAGAAAAAAAAGTAGTACGTTAGAGGTAAGTTTGCTTAGTTAAACTTCACACATTAAATAGAAGAACCTGACATTAGAGATCAGTAGCTGGAATATGTTACTTTTTGTTATTGTTATTTTGAATATTGATGTTGTCTATTTGTTTTGCATCCCTGTAGCTACTTTTACTCTCCTACATGAATGATACAATCAAAAATACTCCTCTGTATGTTTCTTAAATAGATTATGCCAGTTGCATTTTGAACTCTAGTTATGAAATTTAATTACTCATTTAAGAATTATTATATGAAATACTATTTAAAAATTTATCTTAAGTAAAGCTACTTGAGTGTTAACATGATTAAAAAAAAACCTGATATAGGTAATTGTCTTAGTTCGGTTGCTATCAGTTCAGTTCACTTCAGTTGCTCAGTCGTATCTGACTCTGCGACTCCATGGACTGCAGCATGTCAGGCCTCCCTATCCATCACCAACTCCCTGGGAGTTAACCCAAATTCATGTCCATTGAGTCAGTGATGACATCCAACCCTCTCATCCTCTGTTTTCCCCTTTTTCTCCTGCCTTCGATCTTTCCCAGCATCAGGGTATTTTCAAATGAGTCAGTTCTTTGTATCAGGTGGCCAAAGTTTGGAGTTTCAGCTTCAGCATCAGTCCTTCCAATTAATATTCAGGACTGATTTCCTTTAGAAAGGACTGTGGATCTCCTTGCAGTCCTAGGGACTCTCAAGAGTCTTCTCCAACACCACAGTTCAAAAGCATCAATTCTTTGGCACTCAGCTTTCTTTATAGTCCAACTCTCACATCCATACATGACTACTGGAAAAAACCATAGCTTTAAATGATTGGATCTTTGTTGACAAAGTAATGTCTCTGCTGTTTAATATGCTGTCTAGGTTTGTCATAGCTTTTCTTCCAAGGAGCAAGTGCCTTTTAATTTCATGGCTGCAGTCACCATCTGCAGTGATTTTGGAGTCCAAGAAAATAAAGTCTCACTGTTTCCATTGTTTCCCCATCTGTTGCCATGAAGTGATGGGACTAGATGCCATGATCTTAGTTTTCTTAATGTTAACTTTTCAGTCAACTTTTTCACTCTCCTCTTTTACTTTCATCAGGAGGCTTTTTAGTTGTTCTTCACTTTCTGCCATAAGGGGGGGCGGGTGTCATCTGCGTATATGAGGTTATTGATATTTCTCCTGGCAATCTTGATTCCAGCTTGTGCTTCATCCAGTCCAGCATTTCTCATGCTATAACAATTACTATAAGTTGGATGACTTAATAGAAATTTGTTTCTCACCATTCTGTAGGCTGGGAAGTTGAAGATTAAGGCTCTGAAAGATCTGATATCTAGTCAGTACACTCTTCCGGGTCAACAGACAGCCATCTTCTCCATGTACCTTCGCGTGAGAGTGGGAAAGGTTGGGGGGAACACGGAGAGAGAGAGAGACATAGGGAACTAGCTAGTGCTCTATCCCATTCATGAGAGCTCCACTCTAATAAACTAATTATCTCCCAAAGGCTCCACCTGCTAAAACAATCACACTGAAAATTAGGATTTGAACATATGAAAGTTGGGGGACATAAACATTTATTCCATAGAAGAAAATTTTACAAATGACTGGCTGAGACTAGTTATCAATATGTGGCATTCTCGGTTGCTCAGTCATGTCCGTCTCTCTGCGACCTCATGGACTGTCCCCTCTGTCCATGGGGTTTTCTGGGTAAGAATATACTGGAGTAGGTTGCCATTTCCTACTCCAGAGAATCTTCCCAAGCCAAGGATCGGACTCCTGTCTCTGGCAGGCTGATTCTTTACCACCTGGGAAACTTAATTATCAATATAACTGTCTGAAAATACTGGTTAATCTCTACAAGGATTCTGCCCACAGTTTGCATAGTAAATATATTTTCTATATTTGTAAAAGAAAATAAAATATAATTAATGCAAACCACATTTTATATATTACTTGTATAAGATATATATGATACATTAATATACATTAGGTTTTATGTTAAAATGTTTAGATTATGTAGCTATACATTTTTTATGATTCTCTACTTTACCTGGGTTTTAAATGGATTGACCAACAGAATTTCTGTTCTCTATATATTTTCATTTCATGACTTAAAATGCCCTTGTGTGTGGAGAAGATACTTATTGAAGATAGCTAGAAATGCATGTTTAAGATGATATATTCTTGTCATTTTTACTTTCTAAACTAAAAAACTATCATAATGTTGCAGAAATCCTGGCCTCTGTTCTCTGGTGCCAAATACAAAAACAGAGATGGTGTTTGGGTGAAGTAGAAAAGAGTAGCTTTAATTGCTTTGCCAGGCAAAGGGGGCCACAGTGGGCTCATGTCCTGAAGACTATGTGACCCACCCTGGAAGTGGGGTAGTAAGGAGTTTTTTTGTGTCCAAGGAGAAAGGTGTGATCAGCTCATGGACAGCTCTTGGATTGACTGGTGTCAAGGTGAAGTTTCATCAACCTTCTGGTTTCAACTAGTTTAGCGTCTGTGTTCCTGTGGTCAGCAGTTTTCATCTGCAGGGGGGGTTTGCTTCCTGTAAAAACAACATAGGAAAATGTGTCAGGCCTTTATATCTTTCAGGAAGCTGGGAGTTTGATTTTGTTACATTGCAGAATTATAGTCTAAATTGTTAGCAGTTCTTTAGCCCAATGGCTATTCTCTGTTTCTACATCTTCACATTTCCCAATCATTAACTTTTGAGTCAGCATTTTACTTCAAAAGACAAGGACACAGGGGCTGGTACATGGTTTCAATAAGTGTAATTAATTTTTAGTCCCTCATGAAATGTGTGTTAGAATGACAAATCATTTCTTGACCACACAAGTATATTCTGGCCTTATTAACTAACTAAAAATCATTTCTCATTTTTCAGTGTCATTTCAAAGGCTGATAATAATAATAATAATAAACCAATTTTAGTTGGTCCATTTATCTAGAAATGTATTTGCAAGTTTCCCAAATAGTATTTGCAGGAGACCATCTTAAATATAAGAAGTTAAGTTTAGTTGTAGGTACAGGATCTTTGGCATGAAAGCTCTGTCTACGTTATACCTGAAGGCAACAGAAGAACTACTTCACCATGACGAGGAGCCAGCCTCTAAGGCTGGTGTCCTGATGAAGGTACTAGATTAACAGGACGAGTGTTGCACAACCATACTCCTGGTTCAGTATTCTTGCCTTGAGGACCCCATGAACAGTATGAAAAGGCAAAAAGATAGGACATTGAAAGGTGAGCTTCCCAGGTCAGTAGGTGCCTAATATGCTACTGGAGAAGAGTAGAGAAACAACTCCAGAAAGAATGGAGACAGAAGCAAAAACAACACTCAGTTGTGGATGTGATGGCTGATGGGAAGTACAGTCCGATGCTGTAAAGAACAATATTGCATAGGAACCTGGAATGTTAGGTCCATGAATCAAGGCAAACTTGAAGTGGTCAAACAGGAGATGGCAAGACAGAACATCAACATTCTAGGAATCAGTGAGCTAAAATGGACTGGAATGAGTGAATTTAACTCAGATGACCATTATATCTACTACTATGGGCAAGAATCCCTTTGAAGAAATGGAGTAGACATCATAGTCAATGAAAGAGTCCAAAATGCAGTCTCATAATTTTTGATCATTCTCAAATTTTTTTGGATGCAGTCTCAAAAATGACAAAATGATCTTTTCATTTCCAAGGCAAACCATTCAATATCACAGTAATCCAAGTTTATGCCCTGACTAGTAATGCTGAAGAAGCTGAAGCTGAATAGTTCTATGAAGATCTAAAAGACCTTCATAGAACTAATACCCAAAAAAGATGTCCTTTTCATTATAGGTGACTGGAATGCAAAACTAGGAAGTCAAGAGAGACCTGGAGTAACAGGCAAATTTGGCCTTGGAGTACAAATGAAGAGGTCAATGGCTATACCAAGAGAAAGCACTGGTCGTGGAAAACACCCACTTCCAACAACACAAGAAAAGACTCTACACATGGACATCACCAGATGGTCAACACCAAAATCAGACTGATTATATTCTGTGCAGCCAAAGATGAAGAAGCTCTGTACAGTCAGCAAAAACAAGACTGGGAGCAGACTGTGGCTCAGATCATGAACTCCTTATTGCCAAATTCAGACTTAAATTTAAAAAAGTAGGGAAAACGACTAGATCATTAGGTATGACCTAAATAAAATCCCTTACAATTATACAATGGAAGTGACAAATAGATTCAGGGATTAGATCTGATAGAGTGCCGGAAGAACTATGGATGGAGGTTTGTGACACTGTACAGCAGACAGGGATCAAGACCATCCCTTAGAAAAAGAAATGCAAAAATGCAATATGGTTGTCTGATGAGGCCTTACAAATAGCTGAGAAAAGACAAGAAATTAAAGGCAAAGGAGAAAAGGAAAGATATACCCATTTGAATGCAGAGTTCCAAATAATAGCGGGGACAGAAAAGAAAGCCTTCCTCAGTGATCAGTGCAAAGAAATAGAGGAAAACAATAGGACAGGAAAGACTAGAGATCACTTCAAGACAATTAAAGACACCATGTGAACATTTCGTGCAAAGATGGGCACAATAAAGGACAGAAATGGTACGGACCTAACAGAAGCAGAAGATATTAACAGGTGGCAAGAAGACACAAAACTATACAAAAAAGATTTTCATGATCCAGGTAAACACAGTGGTGTCACCTAGAGCCAGATATCTTGGAATGTACTGTCAAGTGGGCCTCAAGAAGCATCACTATGAACAAAGCTAGTGAAGGTGATGGAATTCCAGCTGAGCTATTTCAAATCCTAAAAGATGATACTGTGAAAGTGCTGCACTCAATATGCCAACAAATCTGGAAAATGCAGCACTGGCCACAGGACTGGAAAAGGTCAGTTTTCATTCCAATCCCAAAGAAAGGCAATGCCAAAGAATGCTCAAACTACTGCACAATTGCACTCATCTCACACGCTAGCAAAAAATGTTCAAAATTCTCAAAGCCAGGCTTCAACAGTATGTGAACCATGAACTTCCAGATGTTCAAGCTGGATTTATAAAAGGCAAAGGAACCAGAGATCAAATTGCCAACATCCACTGGATCATAGAAAAAGCAGAGAGTTCCAGAAAAACATCTACTTTTGCTTTATTGACTACACCACAGCTGTTGACTGTGTGAGTCACAACAAACTGTGGAAAATTGTTAAAGGGATGGGAATACCAGACCACCTGACCTGCTTCCTAATAAATCTATATGCAGGTCAAGGAGCAACAGTTAGAACCATACATGGAACAAGAGACTGGTTCCAAACAGGGAAAGGAGTATGTCAAGGCTGTATATTGTCACCTTGCTTATTTAACTTATATGCAGAGTACATCATGTGAAATGCTGGGCTGGATGAAGCACAAGCTGGAATCAAGATTGCTGGGAGAAATATCAATAACCTTAGATATGCAGATGACACCACTCTTACAGCAGAAAGTGAAGATCTAAAGAGCCTCTTGAAGAAAGTGAAAGAGGAGAGTGAAAAAGTTGACTTAAAACTTAACATTAAGAAAACTAAGATCATGGCGTCTAGTCCCATCACTTCATGGCAAATAGATAGGGAAATAGTGGAAAGAGTGAGAAAGTTTATTTGGGGTGGGGGAAGGGGCTCCTGAATCACTGCAGATGGTGACTGCAGCCATGAAATTAAAAGGTGCTTGCTCCTTGGAAGAAAAGCTATGACAAACCTAGACAGCATATTAAACAGCAAAGACATTACTTTGTCAACAAAGATCCAAGCAGTCAAAGCTATGGTTTTTTCCAGTAGTCATGTATGGATGTGAGAGTTGGACTATAAAGAAAGCTGAATGCCAAAGAATTGATGCTTTTGAACTGTGGTGTTGGAGAAGACTCTTGAGAGTTCCTTGGACTGCAAGGAGATCCAACCAGTCCTTTCTAAAGGAAATCAGTCCTGAATATTCATTGGAAGGACTGATGCTGAAGCTGAAACTCCAATACTTTGGCCACCTGATACCAAGAACCAAGTCATTTGAAAGACCCTGATGCTGGGAAAGATTGAAGGCAGGAGAAGGGGACAAGGGGATGAGTTGGTTGGATGGCATCACCAACACAATGGACATGAGTTTGAGTAGGCTCTGGGAGTTGTTGATGGACAGGGAAGCCTGGCTTGCTGCAGTCCATCAAGTCGCAAAGAGTTGGACATGACTGAGTGACTGAACTGACTCATTGACTCCTGTTCCTGTGCTTAATCTACCCAAAGGAAGGAAGTTCTTTTTCCCCATAACTCTCACAGAGGAGATTGATGAGTTAGCATTGTCCCTGTAGGAAGCAACAGTCCCAATATTTCTTGGAAACTGGAATCTTGTGTGGGCTAATTACAATAATCTTAGCAATATAATCATTTGACAGTGAAACGAGTGTGTTTTGTTCTTCTTCATCCATGTGCCTACAACTACTACTATTGCTCATGTGCCCTGGTAATAACAATATCATTTAAAAGTTGTATGCATTACTGAAAAATCCTAGGAGAGTAGGTGCAGAAGTTTATTTTTCATTGTATTTAATCTCTATGCTTTTATACCAAAATACTCTTAGAACTGGCTTACTGGTTTGAAAATAGAACTGCATCTCAGCATCTGCCCTCATAATAATTACTTTGTACAGAGAAATACTTTTTAAGTACACCTGTATTTAACTCTCAGATATTTGCAATATCTAATCCTCAATTTTTCCTGAACTGGGAATAGATCAGATGAGCAGATTATTTCAGCAATCTTAGCTTTTCAAAACTTATATTATTTGGCTCTTATTTATAGTTTTACTGTGTATAAGTTTGATCATTACTTGAAAGTCTTAGCTCCCGACTGCCTACTTTTTAATGTACTCAAACAGAAAAATAACAGTCATGCTAGAGTGGCAAAATTTCTGCAAGGGTCATAAAACAGAATATATTTTTTTAACATATCAATATTCAAGTAGGAATATATGTGCTGATGATCTTTGTTCTGATGATTTGTTCTGCCAAGTGAAAGTGAAGTCGCTCAGTTGTGTCCAACTCTGTGCGACCCCATGGACTGTAGCCTACCAGGCCCCTCCATCCATGGGATTTCCCAGGCAGGAGTACTAGAGTGGGGTGCCATTTCCTTCTCCAGGAGATCTTCCCGACCCAGGGATTGAACGTGGGTCTCCCGCATTGTAGGCAGAGGCTTTACCGTCTGAGCCACTAGGGAAGTCCTTCTTCTGCCAGGACCTGGCTTAATTCCTATGTCCCTCAGAAGGCCAGTTTTTTTCCTTAATCTTTTAGCTTTCTGCTTTTCATTTTTTAGTGTTGTCCTTTAAAGTTTCTAAAATGTGTGCTTGACAGCTCTTAATCTCCTGATATTCCAACCTGACCAATCAGTGAAGAAAGGTTAAAAACCACACACACACACACTGAAATGCAAACAGATCCATTGAGAAGGTTTTCGTTGTATATAGTCCATCTTCACTTCCAGAAGGCTCTTTCTCAGAGCCCAGCTGCTTCATGCCACACCTGAAACCTCGGCATCTCAATATTCTTCCCAAATCAGTACAAATCTAAGCTTAGAACCTAACTGAGCAAGTCTGTCAAGTTATTATTACCTGTGCCAAAATCTTTGAAATTATCTCTGTCATGGGGACTATTGAGGCCTATCACAAATCCAGTTAGGGGTAATAATAGCTTCTTTATTTTGACTCTTTACACATTTTCATTACCACTGAGTTTTTAACTTACTGTATATTGAGGAGGGCTGTCCATTCTAAATCACTCTTCTACTGAGGATTTTTTTGAGGACACTGATAGTTTTCTGAATGGTTTCTTGAAAGATTTTTGTGCACCTGCCTTTCTGTCTGTAAAGCCTGAAAACAATTCGGAGTTCTGGTTCTAGAGAAATGTCGATTAGAAAACAATGAACAGAGAGATATCTCATTTTCAGGAATTTTATGTCAATAGTAATTCTACTGAAGATGGTGTGTTTTTTTTAATCCCTTCAGAGTTATATAGACACCAACTGGAGATTCAGTATTTTTCAGGAGAGACATCTCATTCTATGAAATAATTAAATTCATTTATCCATTAAATGTTTACTGAGCATCTACTTTGTATTATTTTCTATGGAAACACTGGAAAGATAATGGGGAGAAAACTTTGAGTTGCTGCCTTTTCTGAGATGACCACAGTTCATTGCAACATCTGATCAATGTTTCAAAGAACTCAACGATTTCCGTTGAGGAGGGTATGCTGACAGTCTGTGGTCAGGAAAGATTTCCTAAGGAATTAGGGGGAGAAGGCATTTACAGTTAGTGGGGTGAGATAACCATTCTAGGACCAGCGAAGAGCATATGCAAAGGTTCTGAAAGGAAGAAAGTGGCTCCTTATGACACACACACACAAAAGAAAAACAATGGTAAAATTCAAAAGTAGCCCAAACTGGTTTTTTCTGACTTAAATACCATTTTTAATAGAAAAAAATCTTGAAAGGAAGAAACCTGTTAATTTTCATAAACTTTCAGTTATACAATCAGATATTCATTCCTGAAAGCCTTGTAAATTCTGATCTAGTTCAAATGCTGAATCAACTAGATTTAGTAAACTTTTTTATTTCAACATACTTTGTTGCTTTGACTTACCTTGTTGTTAAAAGTGTATTTCAACTTCCACACTCAGCAGTCTGAAGTTGTTACTCTTAACAGCTTGTCATATAGTTCAATCTATGACAAACTAAAAGCTAAATCAATTTTATCTCTTTGTCCAAGAATCTGCCATCAAAATAAGGTGAGAAAATTCCAACTCCATATCCTCTCCTGTTCTATTTCCTTCTCTTTCATTATTTCCCACTAATAGTCTTGTCTGCCAGCTTAGCTTTTAGTTTTCATGCGATGTTTCTGCTACTAACTCTTTATGTGCCTAATTTGCTACTTATGACTATGCTCTATTTATTAGCTTCTCACAATATTCTGGAGGGAAGGAATGTCTCCAATTCCTTTTTTTCCCCCTGCTACTTAGCACAGTGCCTAGAACATGTTGGATATTTACTAGATACACTCGTACTTGTTTTTCAGAAATGTCAATGAGAACTCTTCCTTTTTCCCAATTTCTTTTGGGAGGGTTATTTAAAGGAGGCTCTGTGAAGGCAGGGATTTTTGTTTTAGTCTCTGCTTTATACCTACTCCTCAGAATAGTATCTGGCATATAAAATAGGCATTAAATAAATATTCAGTGGATTAACATAATGTTCATATTTTCTAGAACATTGTATATGAATTCAGAAAACTTGGATATTGACTGTAGGGCAGTAAAATTTAGTCAACGATTTAAGGGCAAAGCTAGAATGACATGCAGTTTACTTTCAGATACTACTTTCCTGTTGTTTAGTTAACTCCATGTACAGTATAACTTTTCAGACTTACTATACATACCTTATATAGTCAAGATTACTTTTGAAAAATGAAAATATACCTTAATAAATAATATTTTAATTCAAGATCAGGATGGTATGTGATCCTTAAGTAAATACTACATTTACTGATGATGTTGGCTGTGGTCCAAATGCAAAATATCATGGTTATTAAATATACTTGTTAGCATTTAATTGGCTAATTATTGTTTAAAGAAAAAGTCCTTGACATTTCAAGAGTTATTTCCAATCATTGCTGTTACAGTGTGTTATACTTCTTTTCACTGCAGAAAAAAATCAAATAATGCTATGGTAGCAGAAATTAAATAAATATTAACATCTAAATAGAATAACTTCCTATTGAATAACAATCATGCTGATAAAAAGGCAGCCCAAGAATCACTATGACCTGAGAATCACACACTTTTTTTACACTGGGGAGGGAGCTATGAATGCTTAGAGTAACACGGATGACCATTACAGCGCATGACAGAGTGATTGATTAGCAAGAAGTCCTAGGCTGCTTAGTTCAAGCTCTCATCCTCGCGTCAGTGAAGCAGGAATAATTTCTTACAGAAGTCACATTCTGATATCTCAATTTTCTTCCTAGTTTTATAGTTGATATCAAATATGTTCTCCAGGCTAAGCTTAGACAAAAAATTTTTACAATTAAAAGGAATAAATTTCTAGTTTTAGAGCCTTAACATGAGTCAATAAAAAATACTGCTGAGGGAGCTATTAATTGCAAATATAAAGAACTTTTTAATATTTTGATTCAAGCAAAATATACTATCTAAAATAAGACAACTGGACAATACAGACACTCCGTAAATCATGATTTTAAGAAATTGTTGTTTCTATTATACAAGTGTTATAAAAGCACTGTTGCTATGTTTCGAAACAGTCCATTTGTTTAGGGATTCACACTGACATATTTACAGAAAAAATGATGTGGTATTTGGAGTTGACTACACAATGGTACTGGAGCTTCAGCTTTAGCATCATTCCTTCCAAAGAAATCCCAGGGCTGATCTCCTTCAGAATGGACTGGTTGGATCTCCTTGCAGTCCAAGGGACTCTCAAGAGTCTTCTCCAACACCACAATTCAAAAGCATCAAGTCTTTGGTGCTCAGCCTTCTTCACAGTCCAACTCTCACATCCATACATGACCACAGGAAAAACCATAGCCTTGACTAGACAGACCTTAGTCGGCAAAGTAATGTCTCTGCTTTTGAATATCCTATCTAGGTTGGTCATAACTTTTCTTCCAAGGAGTAAGCATCTTTTAATTTCATGGCTGCAGTCACCATCTGCAGTGATTATGGAGCCCAGAAAAATAAAGTCTGACACTGATTCCACTGTTTCCCCATCTATTTCCCATGAAGTGATAGGACTGGATGCCATGATCTTTGTTTTCTGAATGTTGAGCTTTAAGCCAACTTTTTTACTCTCCTCTTTCACTTTCATCAAGAGGATTTTTAGTTCCTCTTCACTTTCTGCCATAAGGGTTGGTGTCATCAGCGTATCTGAGGTTATTGATATTTCTCCCAGCAATCTTGATTCCAGCTTGTGTTTCTTCCAGTCCAGCGTTTCTCATGATTTACTCTGCATATATTCTTTGGAAGGAATGATGCTAAAGCTGAAGCTCCAGTACTTTGGCCACTTCATGCGAAGAGTTGACTCATTGGAAAAGACTCTGATGCTGGGAGGGATTGGGGGCAGGAGAAGAAGGGGACGACCGAGGATGAGATGGCTGGATGGCATCACGGACTTAATGGACGTGAGTCTGAGTGAACTCTGGGAGATGGTGATGGACAGCGAGGCCTGGCATGCTGTGATTCATGGGGTCGCAAAGAGTCGGACACGACTGAGTGACTGAACTGAACTGAACTGACACAATGGTAAAGGAAGGAGATGGGAGGAGTTAAATGCAGATATGAAAGAAACAAGACTGGTGTTAAGGCAATAATTGTTGGAACTAAGTGATGGGTTCCTTGTGGTTCACTGTAGTATTCTTTATTTTTTGTAAATGTTTTTAATTCTCTGTAATAATAACTTAATACAAAAATGGAAGGAAAATTATCTTTTGTATGAAAGAGAAGGCTGAGTAAGGAGAAGAGTACATCCTTCCCTGCAAAAGTAAAGAGAAGTTAAATCCACCTACACCAAGCTTTCTCTTCTCAACCTATGTTGCATATAACAACAGAACTACCATTCTGAAGTATATATTCTTGCGCTTCTTCTGTAATTTTTTTCTGCCCAACTAGATATTTAGTTTATTGAAGAAAGCTACTTTTTCTTAAAATGCTTTTGTGTCTTCTACAGTATATATAAGCAACAACCATATACTTAGTATTGAAAATGTGCTGTTTAATATTTTTAACTAGGAAAAATAAAATGAAAATTTCTCTGTGCAGTAACCACAATATTCATATTAAAATGCAAGACAGTATCAGTAGGTGAATACATGAAGCAGATGAAAACTCAGGAAGGACTGTAGCAAATTACCCCAAGCCAGAAAGTGGTAAACAAAATAGAACAGATGTAAGCAGAGAAAGAGAATATTAAGTGCAGGGTACCTAGAGATGATGACAAAATACAACTGGAGAAATGGAAAAATGAAAACTAATTTCCCCCACGTGCCAGGGCTATTATCAAAAGTAGGTCTTAAGCAGCAAGGAAAACAATTCCTGTTTCCATAGAACCTTTTTTCCAGCTTTATGAAGGTATAATTGACAAAGCTGTAATGTATTTAAAGAATAAAAAGTGACAATTTGATATATGTACACACTGTGAAAGGATTCTCCCCATCACGTTAACACACCCATCACCTCACATATATATCTCATCCCACCCGGTGAGAGCACTTACATTTTACTTTCTGAGCAAATTTCAATGCTACAACATAGTGTTATCACCTATAGTCACCACATTATACATTAGATCCTCATACCTTACTCAACCTATAACATAGCTTGTACCCATTTGATAACTTCCTATTTTCCCTACCTCTCCCCAGTCCCTGGGAATCACTTTTCTACTTTCAACTTCTATAAATTTGACTTTTAAAAAATATTCCACACTTAAGTGATGCCATATTTATCATTCTTTAGTTTATTACACTTATCATAATGCCTTTCAGGTTTACCATGTTACCACAAATGACAGGATTTTCTTCTATTTTAAGACTGAATAACATTCCGTGTGTGTGTGTGTGTGTGCATGGAATATCACAGTTTCTTGATCCTTTTATCCTAAGTGAAAACATTTAGTTCAGTTCAGTCACTCAGTCGTGTCCGACTCTTTGTGACCCCATGAATCACAGCACCCCAGGCCTCCCTGTCCATCACCATCTTCCGGAGTTCACTCAGACTCACATCCATCGAGTCCGTGATGCCATCCAGCCATCTCATCCTTGGTTGTCCCCTTCTCCTCCTGCCCTCAATCCCTCCCAAAATCAGAATTTTTTCCAATGAGTCAACTCTTCTCATGAGGTGGCCAAAGTACTGGAGCTTCAGCTTTAGCATCATTCCTTCCAAAGAAATCCCAGGGCTGATCTCCTTTAGAATGGACTGGTTGGATCTCCTTGCAGTCCAAGGGACTCTCAAGAGTCTTCTCCAACACCACAGTTCAAAAGCATCAAGTCTTCGGTGCTCAGCCTTCTTCACAGTCCAACTCTCATATCCATACATGACCACTGGAAAAACCATAGCCTTGACTAGACGGACCTCAGTCAGCAAAGTACTGTCTCTGCTTTTGAATATACTATCTAGGTTGGTCATAACTTTTCGTCCAAGGAGTAAGCGTCTTTTAATTTCATGGCTGCAGTCACCATCTGCACTTAGGTAGTTTCAAATGTTGGCTATTGTGAATAATGCTTCAAGGAACGTTGGAGTGCAAATACCTCTTTGAGATAATTGCCTTGTTTACTTTGATATATACCCAGAATGGGACTGCTGGATAATAGTTCTGTTTTTGATTTCTTGAGGAACCTATATACTGTTTTTCATAGTGGCTGCACCAAATTACATTCCTTTCTTCATATCCTCAGCAGCACTTATCTCTTATCTTTTTGATAAACACTACCCTAATTAGGTATAAGGTACTATCTGATTGTGATTTTTGACTTGCATTGTGCTGGTGATTAGTGATGATAAGCAATTTTCATGTACCTATTGACCATTTGTATGTCTTCTTTGGAAACATGTCTACTCAGATCCTAGCTCATTTTTCAATTAAGTTGTTTTGTTTTTTTTTTTTACTGTTGTATGCGTTCTTCATATATTTCAGACAGTAACATCTTATCAGATATGTGGTTTGACAATATTTCTTCTCTTTCCATAGTTTGCCTCCTCATTTTTAATTTCCCTGGCTGAGCATAAGATTTCCAGTTTGATGGTGTCCTATTTCTTTATTTTTGCTTTTGCTACCAAATTTAAAAACTCCTTGCAAAAATTGATGTTAAGGAACTTATTGCCTATGTTTCCTTCTAGGAGTTTTACAATTTCAGGTCATACATTCAAGTCTTTAATCCACTGTGAGTAGATTTTTGTCTCTTGTGTAAGATAGGGGTCTGATTTCTTTCTTTTGTATGTGGCAGTCCAGCTTTCCCAACACCATTTATTGAAGAGACTATCCTTTACCCACTCTATATTCTTAGATCCTTTACAGAAACCACTGACCATTTAGGCATGGGTTATTTCTGGACAGTCAATTTGGTTCTATTGATTGATGTGTTTTCATACCAAGGCCACATTGTGTTGATCACTGTAGCTTTGTGATTTAGTTTGCAAACAGGAAATATTTTACCTCTACCTTTGTTCTTGTTCAAAATTGATTACTGTCAAGTGTCACATAACTAATGAGTACCGGAGTAAGAATCAGTATGGTATTCATGATACCAATGACTTTCTCATTTCTGCTTTAAGTTATTTCTCTTTGAGGGTGGCTTATTTGCCCATCTGCTTTCTTCTATATGAGCCTTGGGTGAGAGGGGCAAGAGGAGCAAGGCTGAAACAGTAGATCCAACCATAGAGAGGTCACACAAGCAAAAACCTTTTTTTCTATAGTGGTGGTGCTGTATTACTAGTGGAAGTATCTTTATTCATTTATGATGCCACCCATTCACTTCACTTTTCTGTTAGTTATCTGTGAGATTAGTTAGCTTTCAGTTTCTGATTCTTTGAATCCGTATTATTTTCCACAATCCCCTATGTCAGCCCTTCTCAAGTAATTCCAATTCTGTGCTTTGTCTGTCTCTTACCTCTCAGATTTTGCAAAGCACAGATCAGCCTTCTGTTTATAAAGTGGTGATAATGATCAATCCAGCAAATTCCTGGATAACGTACATTACAATAATGAAATTTCCTTCAGCAGAAAGACCTCCTGATGGGGACCAGGTAGTATATGAAATGTAGGTAGTTTTTTTGTGGTAACAGTTTATACTTTTTCCTGGCTTGGCTGATTTAGAGAGAGCATCATGCAAAGTCAATGAGATGCATCAGGTAACCTCTCTCCCTCTCTTTTAAGTACAGCCCAATAAGTCTTTGTGCTACCTAAGGCAGCTGGTCAGTTTATTGGAGAGGGAAATGATGATAAAGAAAGAGGAGAAGGAGGACGAGGAGGGGAAAGAATAAGGACCAATTTTTGAAACTGTAAAACATGACTGTGCCTTAGAGCCATCTGAGGAGCTTTAAAATCTTGATGCCCTGGAATTACCCCAGATCAATTATATTATAATTTCTTAGGGTGGAACTCAGGCAGCTTGTACAGTCAAGAACAAATGACATAGTAAATAACCCATTCATTACCTGGAGTTTCACTTTTCAGTTAAGTTCTGAGTAGTGTATCAGGATCAACTGAAATAACAGGCTTGTCATTTGTTCTCTTATCACCACTTCGTGTCTGTATGAACTCAGTCAATTCAGTCCCCATTTTGCATACCAAGTTCCCAGCATGGGAACTTGAGATGATGCCACGTTTCCCTCAGGCAGCTCAGAGCATTAAATGAACCAACGTACACTGCATGGTGCACTATCCTGAACATACCAATCACTAATGAGGAGAAGCTAATGAATTAATTTCTCTTGGGAAAATTGAGGAAGTGGCCACTCAATTTTTTCCTTATATTTTGTGGTTGACAATGAACCCAGGTTCAGAAATACTGTTGTTACAGATGATTTTTACAAGCTTTTGAAATCAGTCCTAAATTTATTTTGATTCACTCATTTACTAGCTTTGTGTCCTTAGAAAAGTTATTTAAACTTTCTGAGCTTCAGTTAGTTCATTTATAAACTGGAGATAATAAGACTCTTATAAACTGTAAGAAATAAATGTCTAAGTGTCTAATATAGTGCATGATATATATTAAGTTCTTATGACATGTTAGCTATTACTATTTTTAACTATCATTATTTGTACACTTCTAGAATTTTGGGGGCCAATGAAATTAATGAAGCTAGTATTGCAGTACTGAAAACAATTTGACAAATGGATCACAAGAAATGAAAGATAGTACAAATTTTAGCTTTTGTCTTTCTTTGACACCCAATATTTTGCTTTTCCTATAATTTTAGTAAGTACAGACAGTGTGAATTACATGACAAACTAGACAAAAAGAAATATCCAGCATTATAGGGGTGAGGAATACACAACATATAAGACATTCAGTTCAGTTCAGTTCAGTCACTCAGTCGTGTCTGACTCTTTGAAACCCCATGGACTGCAGCATGCCAGGCCTCCCTGTCCATCACCCACTCCTGGAGTTTATTCAAACTCATGCCCTTTGAGTCAAAGATGCCATCCAACCATCTCATCCTCTGTCATACCCTTCTCCTCCTGCCTTCAATCTTTCCCAGCATCAGGGTCTTTTCAAATGAGTCAACTCTTCGCATCAGGTAGCGAAAGTCTTGGAGTTTCAGCTTCAGCATCAGTCCTTCCAATGAATATTCAGGACTTATTTCCTTTAGGATGGACTGGTTGGATCTCCTTGCAGTCCAAGGGACTCTAAAGAGTCTTCTCCAACACCACAGTTCAAAAGCATCAATTATTTGGCACTCAGCTTTCTTTATAGTCCAACTCTCACATCCATACATAACTACAGGAAAAACCATAGCCTTGACTAGACAGACCTTTGTTGGCAAAGAAATGTCTCTGCTTTTTAATAAGCTGTCTAGGTTGGTCATAACTTTTCTTCCAAGGAGTAAGTGTCTTTTAATTTCATGGCTACAGTCACCATCTGCAGTGATTTTGGAGCTCAAGAAAATAAAGTCTCTCACTGTTTCCATTGTTTCCACATCTATTTGCCATGAAATGATGGGACCAGATGCTATGATCTTAGTTTTCTGAATGTTGAGCTTTATGTCAACTTTTTTCACTCTCCTCTTTCACTTTCTTCAATAGGCTCTTTAGTTTTTCTTCACTTTCTGCCATAAGCGTGGTGTCATCTGCGTATTTGAGGTTATTGATATTTCTCCCAGCAATCTTGATTCCAGCTTGTGCTTCATCCAGACCAGCATTTCTCATGATGTACTCTGCATATAAGTTAAATAAGCAGGGTGACAATGTACAGCCTTGACGTACTCCTTTCCCTATTTGGAACCAGTCTGTTGTTCCATGTCCAGTTCTAACTGTTGCTTCCTGACTTGCATACAAATTTCTCAAGGGGCAGGTCAGGTGGTCTGGTATTTCCATCTCTTTAAGAATTTTCCACAGTTTGTGGTGATCCACACAGTCAAAGGCTTTGGTATAGTCAATAAAGCAGAAATAGATGCTTTTCCGGAACTCTCTAGCTTTTTCGATAATCCAATGGATATTGGCTATTTGATCTCTGGTTCCTCTGCCTTTTCTAAAACCAGCTTATCCATCTCATAATACTTGTGGGCACATAAACTTGGAATAGAGAATTTATAGAATTGACATAGAGATAGATATGGAAAATGTTTCTAGTAGATACAGATATGAGCAGTTGCTTTTTTAATTTTTTATGATATACTGAGGCATTTTCTTTTTTGATAGTTCAATACTACAGCTTCTATTGAAGCTCAACAGTCTTTTTTTCTTGATAGCAAAAGGCTAATTACAAGCTATCAGGAGCTTCTCTAATTTTATGGCACAGTTGATTTCTCCTTGTATATATTATAATTTTGTTTATTAAGAGTGAATTACAAATATGTTTTGCCTTCAGAAATAACAGATTTGCTGACTTTGCTAAATATTCACTGCATAATACATTTCCAAATTTGCAAATCAAGTATGATAACTTCTCAGTCATATTTGGAAATTAATTGCATGTTGAACAGTCACAAACTTGAGAAAATATTTCCTATTATAGTGCTAGTAACTCAGAGTTACATAGTTCTGAAAAACTCCTAAGTGATAAACTGATGAGGTGGGTAAATTTGTTGTAAGTCAGGCTTGAGATCTCATTAGTGGTGACTAGTGGAACAAAACTCTGAAAGAGGTACCAAAAGCTCTGGATTTCCTGAATAAAACTAACCCAAAATTGGTGAGTTTAATGCTCAGCATTTTTTTTCCTGTATCCTCACACTATTTACTCTGTTTTAGTCTTTCCTTTTACCTTTTTATTTTCACATAATTTCAGACTAATTGAAGAGGTGAAAGAACAGTACAAAGAATTCCCTGTAATCTGTATCCAAATTCCCCAAATGTTAACACTGTCACATTGACTTTTCTTTCCCTCTCCCTCTGTCTTAGGAGGTTGCCTAGACAGAAAGAAAAAAAAAAAAAAACACCCTTTTATATATCCTAGCAGATACAATCCATTTGCCACCTGGAATGAGGGACTAACCGAAATCAGGTTCCTAGCCTTCTACAGAGAACTAGAGACCTGGCACGGTCTTCCTATAAGATCATAGTGTAAAGAACTGGGTCCTAGGTCTTAAAGCTAACAAGTGGCTTATTTAGCATCTGAAAGGTCTGTCCCTGCCTTCCACATAGAGGAGACTGTTTCCAACTTCACCCTGGAAGCTCCTGGGGTTGTGAACCAAGAAACCCAGAACTGAACAAAAGGTATTAGAGAAGTGTCTTCACACTTGTAACATTGTTCATAGTCCATATGTAACCAATCTCACTAGTCTATAGTTTCTTTGTTAATGTTTCTTTTTAGAAAAATGAGCAGATAATCTGTTTATTTCCTATCTCCTTTTATTTCTTACAAAAAGAGAGCATACTAAAAATACACTTTATTCCTTTGCTTTTTCACCTAATACTTATATCCTAAACATCAGTTTATACTGGTTTATAGAATCTTTCTCATTCTGTTTTTTTTAAGGCAGATATGTAATACTCTATTGTGTGTCTGTACCAGTGTTTTCAAGCTCTCTCCTATATAAGATAATATAGGAGATTGCAAACAATTACATATAGTGCTGTAATAAATGTACATATATATTTTTTATATTGTTGGGCATATTCTTAAGGTAAATTCCTAGAAATGAGGTTGCTGTATAAAGGGTAAACACATATTTATTAATAGTTCGTTGAAGGTGAAGTTGTTAGTCACTCAGTCGTGTCTGACTTTTTGTGATCCCATAGACTGTATCCTGTCAGGCTCTTCAGCCCATGGAATTCTCCAGGCAAGAATACTGGAGAGGGTTGTCATTCCCTACTCCAGGGGATCTTCCAGACCCAGGATCGAACCCAGGTCTCCACTGCAAGGAGATTCTTTACTGGCTGAGTCAGTACGGAAGCCCAACAGTTAGATATTGCCAAATTTCCCTTCATAGAGATTGCACAAATCTGAATCTTTTCCAGCAATATAAGAAAGTGCGTGCTTCCTTGTTTTGCTCAGTCACTCAGTTGTGTCTGACTCTTTGAGACCCCATGGGCTGCAGCACGCCAGGCATCCCTGTCCTTCACCACCTCCTGGAGGTTGCTCAAATTCACGTCCATTGAATCAGTGATGCCATCCAACCATCTCGTCCTCTGTCGTCCCCTTCTTCCCCTGCCTTCAATCTTTCCCACCATCAGGGTATTTTCTAATGAGTCAGCTCTTCGCTTCAGGTGGCCAAAGCCAGGCGTCAACAGTACGTGTTTCCGTATATTCTCTCCAAAATGTGTACTTTCAAAGGTTGAGCTGATTTAAAATTTTGCCAATCTAATTAGTGAAAATAAAGGGAAAATTTTTATTAGGGTAGTTTCAGTTTTTATTTCTGTGGTATGGGGTTATAGGAATTCAAAGTACTTTCAAGCATTAGGTGTCTAAAGTATAATTTGATGAATGAAATAGTTAAAAGTAACTATCAGCAATTACATATTATTTTCTATACTAAACATGTGCTATTGTTTTGTCCTACAAACCTTTATCTGGATAGTATCTCATTCCCTGTATACTGTGTCTTCTTTGAGTTTGCTAATGATTTTTTTCTTCCTTTGTGAACATTATGTTAGGGAATTTCCCAGGCTGCTCAGTGGTAAAGAATTCACTTGCCAACACAGGGGACACAAGAGATGTGCATCCGATCCCTGGGTGGGAAAGATCCCCTGGAGTAGGAACTAGCAACCCACTCCAGTACTTTTGCCTGGAAAATTCCATGGACAGAGGAACCTGGCAGGGGCTACAGTTCATGGGGGTCACAAAGAGTTGGACACGACTGAGCATGCACCAGCTGTTATTTTTCTCTTCCTTTGTGAACACTGTACTCTGTTAAAAGTTTTCCTGGCAATCTATTATTTGTTCCATAGAACACTATTAGGATAACATTGAGAAAAGCCACCACTTGTGTTTTTGATGTGTTATTTGAATCATAACTATCATATTATCCTAGCCCTTTTCCAGGTTGTAGAGTTAATGGGAGAACCAGAATTTTTCCTGTTTGTTACCTGTTCTTTTGTCTAAAATTTTTAAATTACATTTAGAAAAAATAATTTCAATAGTTAACTTTTAATACTTCACTGCTAGGCATCTTGTTAAATACTTCATATTTATGATCTTATATAAATCCTCACCATACACTCTCTAGTTTACTTTTAACATAGTATATTTATTTATGAGGGATCAGGAAAGTTAAAATACCCATACACAGCCTTTGAGAATCAAAGCTGAGATACAAGCAGAATGTTTTCCAACCTGGGAGTGAAAGATTAAACACTGACTATAACATTAAGCAGTATAAACCTATAGTATTTGATTGAGAGGAGTTTATCTACTTAAAACAGCAATAAACTCTAAGTTAGCTGGAAGTAAACCTTTGTGTAAAAATCACATCAATGACAGTAAGCTCTTGGGATGAAAAGTCAGTAAACTCTATCTTGCATGCTTGAGTGTCAGAGGTAAACTTATAGGAAGTAAAAACCAAACTAAGAAAAGCTCAAAAGAATTCTCTAATATGAATCTTCTCATCAAAGCACATGGGGAACCCAATGCACAGAATTCTTCACCTAGATTAGACTTCATATTTACAGACATCATAAAAAAGCATAATGCCAATATTACAAGAGTTAACTTACAAACTTTAGGAATAATTTTATTAGCAAATAAATGGCACGTGTGTGGTGATAATACTGCAGTAAAGTAAATGGATCTCTGAATGCATCTCCACGACGGCTTCTGCTACTTTTCAGTGGATCAGAAACCGGAGCAGGCTATTTTAATCTTTCATATGGTTGCCTTCCAAGGCATGCCAAGTACTCACAAATTTTAGATTCATCAGTCCAAATCTCTTTTGCAGTAGTTGTCCATTTTAGGCCTTATAAGCTAACAGAGATATACCTGCCACAAGTGTGAACAGCTGCACCTTTTTCTCTCTATCTCTCATTGCAGCTATAATTTCTAGAGCCTTGGTATATTCAGATTTGATACTGCCTCCTACTTAAGCTGGTTTCATGTCTGAAAAAGCAAAAGTCTTTAAAATATTGTAAATGGGTTGAACTTACTGTAAGTGCTAAGTGTTTTCATTATAGATAAGGTATATATACCTGTCTTGAATCTCAAAAAAGAAAGATTCCCAATCGTCTCTTTTTGTCTTTAAACAATGTGAATTGTTCATGAAACACGAAAGATAGGAGAAAAATGCAATCTCACTTCACAAAATGAAATTAAATAGATAATATTTTTATAGTGGATTTTACACCCACGCAGATCACCAAAAGCCATCTCTTTGGGGTGTTTAATTTAAAATTTCATTGTCATTGTTTTTAAGCCTCTTTATGTAGAAACTGTAACCTTGCAAACCCTGTAATAAGAGAAAGATTACTAACATTGACGTAAGAAAATTCAGCAACTATTACTCTCAAGTACAGCCAGAATTCTGTGTTATCTAAACATTTAATACCACAAAATTTATGTAACTGTGAATCAAGTAACTGAATTTGCATAATATCAACAAAGATTTATTGCATATATAACCTAGTATAAGAAACTGTAGCATAATGATTTGTATATTTACACACTTGTTTTATACAAACCTTATTTTAGAAACGAAGTCTTCTTAAAGAGATACTTCATCTTGTCCTAGATAAGCAGAAGATACAGATTTCTGATTTTCCCCCATGGTTGAAAAGTCAGTGGGAAGATTTCCCTGAATGTATGGCTTGGTTTGTGAGTAAAACGTTGATATGGGAAGACACTATGGATAGGGCATCTCCTAGATTGAAGCACGCCAGAGGTCACATGCTCTCACCCCCGCCCCCATACTAATCTGGGTATTTCTGAAGTGTCCCTACCAACTTAAGGTTCAGATCCCAGAGAGATGGGTGCCTTACCTGTTTGATCTCCTTCCTCTTTTCTATCCTGTTTACTTTTTCCTACAAACCCCTAGAGACGGAAGGGTCCAGCTTTAGGCTTTTTCATCCTCAGCATTATTCCTTTCTTTTATCTAATACAACAAATTTAGTTTTAACAAACAAAAAGATATCCTCTCAACATTCTGAAGAATTCAAATTACAGTTTCCTTTATTTATTTATTTATTTTAATTGGAGGCTAATTACAATATTGTAGTGGTTTTAGCCATACATTGACGTGAATCAGCCATGGGTGTACATGTGTTCCCCATCCTGAACACCCCCCTCCCACCTCCTTCCCCATCCCATCCCTCAGGGTCATCCCAGTGCACCAGCCCCGAGCACCCTCATGCATCAAACCTGGACTGGCGATCTGTTTCACATATGATAATATACATGTTTCAATGCTATTCTCTCAAATCATCCCACCCTCACCTTAAGATTTGTGAGATAGTAAAAGAAATCTAAGAGAATTCAGGAAAGCCTATTTTGTTTTTTCATTTTTGGCTTCAAGATGTGCTTCTTACTGCAAAATTCTGCTTTAAATAACAAAACTGGATATCTTTCTCTTTATTTTTGCATTGTCCCATAATGACTGTATTCTCAACCTTTAACATCCAGCCAATCCCAAGGCAGATAAAAATTCTAGGTGAAATAAAAGGATTATCATATAAAATGCCAAAAGAGAAAAGCCCTTGGGTGTAGTTTAGAACATTATCACTATTACAAATGGATGAGATCATATTCACTTTTAATAATTATGTATCATAGCTTCTTAGAGAAGCCTCTAGTCAAATTCAGAAATGGGATTTCATAAAACTATTATGGAGCAGTTAGTCAATAACAGAATAAATATGCAAAGTCTTCATCCTAGGGAAAGATACCAGCAGCTTTAAACTACCGGCCTTTGGGATTCAGCAGTGCAATGAAAATCTAAAGCAGGAGTTTCATGTCATTCTCTCTGGTCATGAACGTCAAACAGTTCCGGTGAAGACAGAGTGTAGTACCATACCCTAGATATAGTAATTACTCAAAAACATCTGTTAAATGAGAGAACTGTAAAATGTCTTTAACCCTAAGAGAACTATTGTTGGAAACCCTCGAACATTTAGTGGAACAAAATGTTCATGCTACATCATCCTGGTGAGCTCCATTCATTGTTCTGGTTTTAACAGCAAGTGCTGCTCAGAGTGACACTGAGACATTGATTTTGATGAATGAATTATTTCTTTATGGATGAAAGTTCCTCACAAAACTTGAATTTGATCAAATTCATCACCACTGGTAATTAGCACTGGTCATTCTCAAATCATCTCATCTAGAGTGATCAAAAATAGTTTTAATTGAAAATTGTTGCTGTTCATTTTTTTTCCTGTATGGAGACCCATTATGAGAATTCCAGGGGTGATACATTACTGAATTATCTGTGCATAAATGGTGCTTTTCACTGAAAATAGATTTCTATTCCTGGAGACAGAGCTTGGAGTACACATAGGAAATTAACTGTTCCTGGAAGATATTAGCTAAAACTATCTATGACTGATTGTTATACATAAAATGTAACAAAAACTGTACTTAGGAATGATTAATGTCTTTACCATAGCCTATTAAAGTCGTCAACCTTTTAATGAGTAAGTAACCTTATTAAAAGTATTAAAATTGCAAAACTGTTCTTAATACATTGGTAGGCTTTTCAAAATATTTTAAGGTGCTTCTACTTCAACTTCATTCAATCTTAAACTATTCTATACCAGTTATGGTTCCATAAGAAAGCTTCAGATGAATGTGTCTAACTCAAAGTGCAGAATTTTCACCATACTTAAGCAAATATTTATATTGAAAGGTTTGTGCAGATTATTAAGTATATCTTGAAATCAAATATCAGGGAATGATCAATAAGGCTTTTGCATCTGCTTACTGTTCAACCTGCCACATTTTATATAATAGTAATGTTGAATTTTTTAGAAGAATGTGTCTATTCAAACTTAACTGAAGACTTAAATAAGAATTCATTATAGATTGTTATATTTTACATCTTCATATTATTTTTCTCCTAAAATGTAAACTACTTCTTGGGTTCTGTGCAACAAGATAGATTATAAAAGTACAAAAAGGTTCAGAGGTAAAAATAACCTGGCATGGTGTTGCTAAATTTATTTATGAAGAGAAATATTTCTTTGAAACATCTAGTATCAAATTAACAGAATAAATTTTTATTTATACCTTTTTGAGGACTAGAAGAATCATAATAGCATTGTTGTTAAAGATATAGCTGATATGTTTCACTGATTACCAAAAAAAAAAAAAAGGACTGTGAGGCTGGTTTTATCTCCAGATATCTGTAGGATCACATAGATGAAGAGTGGCTGACCTAGAAACTGAATCTAGGATTTCTAGCTCCAAATTTGGCAAACCATCACACTCTTCTACCTATCCTTCCAAGTTCCATTGTTTCCATTCCCTTGAAGGAAATAAATACAACTTGTATACACTTTTGTCAGGATATTCCTAATATATGCTGGTATATTATCATATTCCATCTATCTTAATTGCTACTTGTGCATAAAAATGATCTCTCCTAGAAAACAATAATACTTTATGCAAAGCCTGTCTTTGTTCCCTCTGTATCATTCCTAATATCTGCTGTATGCCTTATATGTATATAAAATACACAAAAATTTGATGAATAGATCATTTACTGAATATCTTGACATAATTCTGTTATAACACAACCATGGTTACTTTTTCACACATGCCACTACTATACACACCAATTTATTTGGTATAATTTTGGACAGTGGTCACATATTAAGCCTATGCACTGGTGAGGCTTATTTACTTTCATGAAAAGACACCAGCTTTCTTCTCTGTTCAGTTACACATTCAGTACCTTACTTGGCAATGTAGCATGACTGCACTGCATTTTCTTGATATAAAATATAACTCTGATCTCTCAGATGACCACTTCTTCAAAAATCTTGACTGCAATAAATGATATATATGACAGACACAGCTGGTTGCCAACAAATATCCATTCTTTCCATCTCCCTTATGAAGAGTTCCACTTTTTCTTTCGAACAGCAACATTTCTTTAAAATGTGCAGCTTCTCAGTCTCTTTTTGCTTCTAGCAGTAGTCCGTGAATGACTAGTTCACTTAGTTCAAATGAATGAGATGGAAAAGGAATTATGACAATATAACGAGGTAAAGACTTCTTGGAAAAATTTTTTTTCAAAAGGACAGAAAAAGGCTGCATCTTCCCTTTCTCCTTTGCATTTCTCATTTTTTTTTCTGCTTGAATCTGACTCATTGAAGGTAACAGGGAAATTTTTGTGATCAAGAGGGTGAAAGCTACATGCTAAAGCTTGCAGAGCAAGAAGACAGGATGGCTTAGGCCCTTGATGACACGGAGGAACAGTGTCTTCCCTCTTATCATGCTTGTTACTAGAGTGACACTCCTTGCTTAAATCTGTGATATTAGGTTTTTCACACTTTCAGCTGAATATACTTCTAACTAATAGAATACATATGAAAGTTTGCTTAAAGTCATGTTTGAGGTGATCTGTGGTTCACAGAACATCTTTAATGTCCTGGGATCTGCAAGTTAACAAGCACTTATGTGACTGAATGACAGATAACCCTGAGCTAAGGGATAGACTTTATTATTATTATTTTATCCTTTAGTTCAGTTCAGTCATTCAGTCATGTCTGACTCTTTGCGACCCCATGAATTGCAGCATGCCAGGCCTCCCTGTCCATCACCAACTCCCAGAGTTCACTCAATCTCATGTCCATCGAGTCAGTGATGCCATCCAGCCATCTGATCTTCTGTCATCCCCTTCTCCTCTTGCTCCCAATCCCTCCCAGCATCAGGGTCTTTTCCAATGAGTCAACTCTTTGCATGAGGTGGCAAAAGTATTGGAGTTTCAGCTTTAGCATCAGTCGTTCCAATGAACACCCAGGACTGATCTCCTTCCGAATGGACTGGTTGGATCTCCTTGCAGCAAGGGACTCTCAAGAGTCTTCTCCAACACCACAGTTCAAAAGTGTCAATTCTTCAGTGCTCAGCTTTCTTCACAGTCCAACTCTCACATCCATACATGACCACTGGAAAAACCATAGCCTTGACTAGACGGACCTTTGTTGGCAAAGTAATGTCTCTGCTTTTGAATATGCTATCAAGTTTGGTCATAACTTTAGATGGGGTAACAGTGGAAACGGTGTCAGACTTTATTTTTGGGGGTTCCAAAATCACTGCAGATGGTGATTGCAGCCATGAAATTTTATCCTTAGATCAGCCCAGATAATCAGAAAGTTGCTGAGATAGGTAACATTGTTTTCTTGCCTTTTAAAATTGTATTTACTGACTTACCTGGCATTTGGCTTGCATTTCAGGTCAATGTAAGAATCACTCAGTTGAAACTTGGTACCATCTTTATTACAGAGCTATTAGTGACATCCTTCATTGGCTGGTTACTCTCAGTTTTCAATTTCAATAGCAGTGATGCTTATTCTGATGAACTTGGTGGTTTTTACTCCCTGGACACTGTAATTCGCTTTCCTTTTTTTGCCACTAAGAAGTACAGCACCAATCTATTACTCACTTCTAGCAGCTATGAGCTCTAGGGCTTGATAAGGTATATTTGTATACTAATCTTACCCCTGGCTTTATAGTATTATCTTAAGTTTATTTTTGGTCATATTTTCTCAGCTTTTATATAGGTATATTGTTACATAGTTTTATATATGGGTTCATTTTTAAAGCTGGTTATTCAAAACAAAGTCCCCTCCCTACCATAGGCCATCATGAATATGTGAGCAGAGGGCTGGTCCCTGGATGGTAAAACTAGTCTCTAGCGATATTCACACAAATTCCACGTATCTTCCATGTTCCCTCCCTGGTCTCTTTATTTTCTCCACAAATATTTTTTCTATTGATAAAAAGCAAGGGTTTATTCTTTTCCCATTTACCATCCTCCTTAAAATTGGCTTTAAATTCCTTCAATTGTACAAAGTGACCTTTATTATAATTTGGGATATTAAAGTTATTTTCAGACAAGCTGCTGTTGATCAAAGAGACTCTTGCCATGTACCTCTGTCTAAATCATTTTTCTAACTACTCAGTAAACCTGTAGGAGAAACCAAGCAATAACAAACACACACTGAAGTACATATTGTCCAATGATTAGCTAAAGAAACAGTGTTTGGTTTTGAGCACTCCCTCACCCATATTAAAGACCATACACTATCTCAGAAAAGTATTCATTTCGCTCCACATTCAGTGTCCTAATCATTGTCTAGGTATCTTAAGGAGCCCTGATTAACATTTCCTTTCACTCTTAAGCCACCTTTCTGAACTGCCTAGACAACAGTCTCCAGCAGTGTCAGGCATAATTCCATGGATGAACTGAAAATAACCAAACCAAGGGCTCCCCTGTTGGCTCAGTGGTAAAGAATCTGCTTGCCAGTGCAGGCGATGTGAGTTCAGTCACTGATCTGGTAAGACTCCACATTGTTGCTTAGTCACTAAGTCGTGTCCGACCCTTTCACAACCCCATGGACTGCCATCTGCCAGGCTCCTCTGTCCATGGGATTTCCCAGGTAAGAATCCTGGAGTGGGTTATTTCCTTCTCCGGAGATCTTCCCGACCCAGGGATTAAACTTGTTGAGCCACCAGCGAGGCACATGCCGTGGAGCAGCTAATCCCGTGCACCACAGCTGCTGAGCCAGCGCTCCTTGGCAAGAGAAGCCGCCACGGTGAGAAGCCTGTGCACTGCAACTCCAGAGCAGCCCCTGCTCACAGCAACGAGTGGAAAGCCTTGAAGCAATGAAGACCCAGCACAGCCAAATAAATAAATAAATAAAATCTCATATATATAAAATAACCATGCCATCAGGATATATTACTGAAAAGGATAGGCCACACATGATCCATGAGCTACTTGAAATAGTATAGCAATAGTATTCTTAACACCCTTGAATTACCTCAAACTTTTCCAGAATATACTGGTTTATAGTCTAAACATGAAATAAACTGTGAAAAAAATGCTCATCTACTTTTTTCTTCAAAATGCAAATATTATAATAAAAGATATTTCATGATTAAAATGTTCCATTAGAGTCATAACAATAAATTTGCATTTTAAAGTACCCAAATATATAAATTTATTTTTTCAAGAAATATTCAGAAACAAGTATATTTTTAACATTTGTAAAAGTAATATTTCAAAATAAAATCAATTAAAGTATCTGAATAATTATGAACATGTAGGTAGTTACTTTTCTTCTAAGTAAATGTTATAAAAATTATCATAAGCTTATAGTTCATTATCAGTTTCTAAACTACTTCTCTTTTGGAAAATGACATAAAATACCAGCTAAATGTAAATATCTAGAGGGAATATCCAATGAAAATGTGGCAAATCTTAATAGTTGTGAGATTTCAAAGGTTTATCATTTATTTCACCTCATGATAGACTAGTTAGGCCTTCTAACAAGTTATTTTTTGTTCTCCAGTTATTAATTTTAGTGCCACTTTTATAAGTTAATAAAAATACATATATAGCCCCAGCTTGTCTAGTCTCAGCATAGGAATGGTGTTAGCTTTCAAAACAGTGTTTATTTTCCTACAATCTTTTCAGGACATCTGAACTCAGCAGCTGAGGGGGAACCCACAGAGTAATTAATTAATAAAGGAGTCACTCCCAGCCACAGAAGTGGTTCTCTTGGAGCAGTTAATTGAGTCCACCATGGTAAGCATGGTGCTGTGAGGCTGCTCTTGCCCAGTTCTACATGGTGGCAGCCACATGTCACTTGCCTTGCCTCTCATGACCTTAGTATTCTGAACTCACCTAGGTCATTCTGGGGAATCTAATTCAAATCCAATTTCTGGGAGACGGGAGAAGATGGCGGAGGAGAAAGACAGGGAGATCGCCAGCCTCCCCACAAATACATCAAAAACTCATCCAGTCTTTTGGACCCTGTGGGAGAGGGAGAGGGTGGGATGATTTGGGAGAATGGCATGGAAACATGTATAATATAAAAAACAAATCACCAGTCCAGGTTCGATACAGGATCCTTGAGACTGGTGCACTGGGATGACCCGGAGGGATGGTATGGGGAGGGAGGTGGGAGGGAGGTTCAGGATGGGGAACACGTGTACGCCCGTGGCGGATTCATGATGATGTGTGGCAGAACCAATACAATATTGTAAAGTAATTAATTAGCCTCCAATTAAAATACATGAATTTAAATTAAAAAATAATAATATAAAATAAAACTAAAAAAAAAAACAAAACTTCATCCACTTTCTGATCATTTAAGGCAAGGGATCTTTTAGAGAAGGGTTTTACTGGCACAAAGTTTTCCATCAAGTGTCAGAAAACTTGAGAGAGGTTCATTTATATTACAGAGCAAAAATGTCACCTGCTGCCTTTAACGTTTGAAGTCCTTTGTTGTGTGAGTGCTCAGTCATGTCCAACTCTTTGTGACCCCATACCCAGTAGCCTGCCAGGCTCCTCTGTCCATGGGATTTCCTGGGCAAGAATACTGGAGTGAGTTGCCATTTTCCTCTCCAGGGGATCTTCCTGAGCTGCATCTCTTTCGTCTCCTTCCTGCATTGGCAAGTAGGTTCTTTACCACTGGGCCACCTGGGAAGCCCCTTGAAGCCCTTTAGTTTAATATAATAGAAAAATTAATTAGGTTTATTTCTCATATTTTTCCATTATACAAAGTGAAGAAAACAGTGTTTCATAAAATTCAAAGACAAGTCATTTTTTTTCCACAGCATGATGGCACCCTGCATCATTTGCCTTTCTCGCTCTCTTTCGATTTGTAACTAACTGGACATCCATAACAAAACCTAAGTCCTCTGCATGTTTCAACAGAACAGCCGGGGTGTTCAACCCACCTGTGCTTCCGAAGCTGGGCAGATAAGACCTCAGTGGGGTGATAGATCCTGGGAATCAGTGAGCCTGCCCTATCTCCACTCTAGTCCATCAAGAAAAAAGAGAACAGGGAGAGAGCAAAACTGCGTGGGTAGCCACAGATGAGAGAAAATTGGTCTCAGGCCCAGCCTGCCAGATAGGGGGATGTGGCCTGCCATTAGAGAGGAATAAGGACAAGTTTTCAAGCAGAGGACAGAGGAACTCAGCAAGTCAGCACCTCTACATCAGAGGCCACCTCCTTGGCAGAGTCGGTGGAAAGTTAAACTGTTGAGTAACCACCTAGCTCTCCCAGTTGTTCCGGATACAGATGGAGGGATCATTTTCTCTCCACCAGGGGGCGCTCAGTGACTGCGGGGAGGGAGAAGAAAAGGAAGGAATCCGAGAAGAGCTTTAAAAGGCACTGAAGGAATACACTCTCTCCCTTGAGATTTCAGCAGGGGGTCTGCCCATGGACCTCTAGGCAGGTCCTGCTGGAAGCTCTCTCTACTAGTGAAAGTCACTCAGTCGTGCCTGACTCTTTGCCACGCCGTGAACCTGCCAGGCTCCTCTGTCCATAAAATTCTCCAGGCAAGAACACTGGAGTAGATAGCTGTTCCCTTCTCCAGATCTTCCCTGCCGGGGATGGAACCTAGGTCTCCACTGCAGGGCCCTCTACTAAATTCGTGGGCAGTCCTCAAAGCCTCAGCCCATACCTCCCTTCACTCTGCTGCTAGTTCTATGTGCCCAGGAGTACAACCAGAGAACCAGCTCTGGCTCTGGTAGGAGAAAGCACAAACGGGAGCTGTAGCGCCAGCTTCTGGACTACAACTACCAGCCTGTTGAATTGGAAGAAACAAAGGAAACAGAAGATCTTAACAAAGCAAGTAGTCGGCTGCTGTACATGCGAAAACAGAAGCACATACCGTCAAATACTCATAAAAATCAGGAAAATATGATATCACAAAGATAAAATAATTCTTCAGCAACGAAACTCAAACACAGAATCAGTCCAGTTCAGTTCCGTCGCTCAGTCATGTCTGACTCTTTGCGACCCCATGAATCGCAGCACGCCAGGCCTCCCTGTCCATCACCAACTCCCGGAGTTCACTCAGACTCACGTCCATCGAGTCAGTGATGCCATCCAGCCATCTCATCCTCGGTCGTCCCCTTCTCCTCCTGCCCCCAAACCCTCCCAGCATCAGAGTCGTTTCCAATGAGTCAACTCTTCGCATCAGGTGGCCAAAGTATTGGAGTTTCAGCTTCAACATCATTCCTTCCAAAGAACACCCAGGACTGATCTCCTTCCGAATGGACTGGTTGGATCTCCTTGCAGTCCAAGGGACTCTCAAGAGTCTTCTCCAACACTACAGTTCAAAAGTATCAATTCTTCAGTGCTCAGCTTTCTTCACAGTCCAACTTTCACATCCATACATGACTACTGGAAAAACCATAGCCTTGACTAGACAGACCTTTGTGTGGATCTCAAACACAGAATACTGTAATCTGATTTTTTTAAAAAAGTCAAAATCACTGTTATGAAGAAATTTACTGAACTATAAAAAACTCGGGAATAACATTAATGAACAGAAGGAGTTCTTTACCAAAGAGATTAAAATTATTTTAAAAAAATTCTGGAGCTAAAGAATTCAATAAATGAAGAGTGCATGAAGAGCATAGGTAACAAGGCAGGCAGATGGAACAAAGAAGAATGACTTGAAGGATAGAAATACAGAAATAATTCAGTTCCAATGGTGAACTTTAAACTTTTAAAAAGTGAACAAACCCTATAACAGCTATCAGATTTGACCAAGAAGGCAAACATAAGAGTAACTGATATACCAGGAAAAAAAAAAAAAAGATGGAGAAGGGGGCAGAGAGTTTATTTAAAGAAATAATAGCTGAGAACTTACCTAACCATTGACAGAATTGGATATACAAGTTCATGAAGCTAATGGAACTGGTATTTCAATGCAAAAAGATCATTTCCTGGACACATTATAATGAAATTGTCAAAAAACAATGATAAAGAATTTTAAAAGCAGTTAGGGAAAAAATAGTTCTCTACAAAGGAATCCCCATTAGGCTCATATCAGACTTGCAAGCAGAAACTCTATAGGAAAAGAGAATGGAATGACATATTCAAAGTGTAGAAATATAAAAATTGCCAGCCAAAAATACTTTATTTGGCAATGTTATTCTTATGAGGGAGAAATAAAGGTTGAGAGAATTCCCTACCTCTCAACATTTCTTGCTGCAGAAGGCAATGGCACCCCACTCCACTATTCTTGCCTGGAAAATCTCATGCACGGAGGAGCCTGGTAGGCTGCAGTCCATGGGGTCGCGAAGAGTCAGACACGACTGAGCGAATTCACTTTCACGTTTCACTTTCATGCATTGGAGAAGGAAATGGCAACCCACTCCAGTGTTCTTGCCTGGAGAATCCCAGGGACGGGAGAGCCTGGTGGGCCGCCGTCTATGGGGTTGCACAGAGTTGGACACAACTGAAGCGACTTAGCAGCAGCAGCAACATTTCTTGCAAGAAATTCTAAAAGGAGTTCTTTGAGCTAAACTGAAAAGAAGCTAATCAGAGACATAAAAACATGAAATACACACCACTGGTGAAGAGGGAAAAAAAAAAAAACATTTAGAATGGGGTATTAGTGAACTCCGGGAGTTGGTGATGGACAGGGAGGCCTGGCATGTTGCAATTCATGGGGTCGCAAAGAGTCGGACATGACTGAGTGAATGAACTTAAATGAACTGATTAACCTATTTACTACACTATAAAGCTTAAGGAGAAGAGCATTAAAAATAACCACACTACTATAATTTTTTAATGAATTCACAACATAAAAAAAGAAACTCATGACCCTGAAAATATAAACAAGGAGAAGTAAGGGGCTGGAATCTTTATTGAAGAATGAAAATAAGTTGCTACCAGCATAAGATGGACTTTTATCTATGTGATGTTTTAAGCCTTTTATCATGTAAGCCTCATGATAACCACAGGCAATAGAAAGTGCTTGTTGCTGTTGTTTGTTGTCCAGTGAGTGGTTAAGTCATGTCCGACACTTTGAGACTCCATGGACTGCAGCATGCCAAGCCTCCTTCTCCCATGGATTAAGTTCACCAATCAAAAGGCACAGTCTGGCTGGATGAATAAAAAAATAAAACCCAACTATGCCGCCTACAAGGCATTGATTTCATCCATATAGACAGACATAAGTTCAAAGTTGAGAGGGGAGAAGATATTCCATCTAAGAGTAAACGAAAGAAAACATTTAAGACAAAACAGACTTCAAGCCAAAAATGGTAACAAGAGACAGAGAATGCAATTATTTAATGATAAAGAGGTCAATACATCAAGAAGATAGTATAATCGTAAATATATAAACATCCATATCAGAGTACCTAAATCTATTAAGCAATTATTTATTAACATACCTAATCTGTTTCTGCTTTATTGAATATGCCAAAGCCTTTGACTGCGTGATTCACAATAAACTGTGGAAAATTCTGAAAGAGATGGGAATACCAGACCACTTGAGAAACCTATGTGCAGGTCAGGAGGCAACAGTTAGTACTGGACATGGAACAACAGACTGGTTCCAAATAGGAAAAGGAGTACATCAAGGCTGTATATTGTCACCCTGCTTATTTAACTTATATGTAGAGTACATCATGAGAAACGCTGGGCTGCAAGAAACACAAGCTGGAATCAAGATTGCCAGGAGAAATATCAATAACCTCAGATATGCAGATGATACCACCTTTATGGCAGGAAGTGAAGAAGAACTAAAAAGCCTCTTGATGAAAGTGAAAGAGGAGAATGAAAAAGTTGGCTTAAAGTTCAACATTCAGAAAACAAAGATCATGGCATCCGGTCCCATCACTTCATGGCAAATAGATGGGGAAGTGGAAACAGTGGCTGACTTTATTTTCTGGGGCTCCAAAATCACTGCAGATGATGATTGCAGCCATGAAATTAAAAGACGCTTATTCCTTGGAAGGAAAGTTATGACCAACCTAGACAGCATATTAAAAAGCAGAGACATTTCTTTGTCAACAAAGGTCCGTCTAGTCAAGGCTATGGCTTATACAGTGGGCATGTATGGATGTAAGAGTTGGACTATAAAGAAAGCTGAGTGCTGAAGAATTGATGCTTTTGAACTGTGGTGTTGGAAAAGACTCTTGAGAGTCTCTTGGACTGCAAGGAGATCCAACCAGTCCATCCTAAAGGAGATCAGTCCTGGGTGTTCATTGGAAGGACTGATGTTGAAGCTGAAACTCCAATTCTTCGGCTCCCTGATGTGAAGAGCTGACTCATTTGAAAAGACCCTGATGCTGGGAAACATTGAGGGCAGGAGAAGAAGGGGTCGACAGAGGATGAGATGGTTGGATGGCATCACCGACTCGATGGACATGGGTTTGGGTGGACTCTGGGAGTTGGTGATGGACAAGGAGGCCTGGCGTGCTGTGGTTCATGGGGTCACAAAGAGTTGGACACGACTGAGTGACTGAACTGAGCTGAACATACCTAAGGGGCTTCCCAGTTATCTGGTGCTAGTGATAAAGAATTTGTCTGCCAGTGCAGGAGACACAAGAGATATGTGTTTGATCTCTGAGTCTGGAAGATCCCCTGGAGTAGGAAATGGCAACCCACTCTAGTACTCTTGCCTGGAAAATCCTAAGGATAGAGGAGTCTGATGGGCTACAGTTTGTGGGGTTGCAAAGACTTGGACAAAACTGAGCACGCACGCACACGCGCACACACACACACACACACACCCCATACCTAAAGGGAGAAACAGAAAACAATACAATAATAGTAGAGAACTTCTATACCTCACTGTTAGCAATAGATGGATCATCCGGATAGAAAATCAGTAGATTTCCTAGAGAGACGATCAAGATGGCAGAGTGAGGGACTCAGAGCTCACCTTCCCCCATGCACACATCAAAAATACATCTACATGTGGAGTAATTCTCATTGAAAACAAACTGGAGACCAACAGAAAGGCTCTTACACAATCAGGACTGTAAGAAAGTTCCACATGGAGTCAGGAAGGGAAGAGAAGTGATCAGGTCAAGACCTATATCCCCAGGACAGGGCACAAAAGAGGAGGGAAATTATACAGGTCAGTGTTCTTCCCTGGGGGTGAATGGTTTGAGCCACATAACTGGGCACTCCAGCCCTACGGTCTGGCACAAGAAAGTTGAGTTCCCTTAGCTGGTCTGAAAAATCAATGAGACTAACAGCTGTAAGAAACCTTGACTCTGTTTGAGAAGAGCACACATATGCTTGCTTACTTCCAAAAGAAGGAAGAGAAGCAGAATTGAAGGACTCTGACCAGTGTCGGTTCCTATGACTGCCCTTGTGCATGTCCCAGCCCAGGCTAAGCACCTGCCCTGGCCTCTCTTGCTCTGCAGTGCAGCTATAGTAGAACGAGGCTTTTGCCAAGGAGGTATACGCTGTGAGGATTGAAGCCAGCCTGGACCCTTCATTGACATCTGAACAGGGTGAAAGCAGCTATAACCAGCGATCATGGGAGTGGCAGGCTGGCAGTGGTTTGGAACGCTGCTGTGCTGGGACTGCCCCGGTGTGTGGCTCAGACCACACCTGGAACCCACGATGGCTCCTCTTGCTCCAGCTCTTCTTCCTTCTGGGACCAAGATGCCAGTGCTAGGAGGAAGGAGAGCACACACTTAGAGGGAATGGAGTGAACTTAGACGAGACCCTCAGGGCTTCTGCTCCAGCAACTTAGGACTTGCCCCTACCCTTTAGAAGTTGGTGCTGGCCAGTGAGCAGAGGCGGAGAAACAGTTCACACCTAGGTCTGACTCTAGTCCTTCTACCTCAGGCCACACCTCCCACTAATTTGATAGCACACCCTGGGAGAATAACATGACTTATGCTCACTTTAAATCTCTCCCACTAAAGCCTCTGGGGAAACGACAACTGTTATAGGGAGGCTCCCACATAATGACACACCTTCAAGACTTGGATAGGCAACTGTTTCATCTAATTTCACAGAGACAGAGGCTTACACAAAACATCCCTTAGATAAAAATCCATTTATTCTGATCGCAACAAAGAGCCAAGAACACCTGATGAAGAAAGAATAGTTTCACCTTTTCACCAAATGGTAATGGGAAAACTGGATAAATACATGCAGAAGAATGAAACTGGCCCCTATATTCCATCACAAACAAAAACTAATTTAAAAGGATCAAAGACTTAAACATAAGACCTGATACCATAACTCCTAAAAGAAAATATAAGAAAGCATCACCTTGACACTGGTCTTGGCAGTGTTTTTCTGAGTTCAATGCCAAAAGCACAAATAACAAAAGAAAAAAGAAACAACTAAGATGACATCAAACTTGAAGCTCCTGCACAAGAAAACAAACACTACACAAAATAAAATGTCAACCTACAGAACAGGAGAAATTTTTGCAAACCACATATCAGATAAGGAGTTAATATATAGAACAGTTATGAATTTATACAGCACAATAAAAACCACAAACAATCCAATTTAAAAACAGGCAGAGAAACTAAACAGACATGATCCCAAAGAAGACATCAAATGGCTTAAACATCACTAATTCATCAGGAAAATGCAAATCAAAACCACAATGAGATATAGCCCCACAACTATGAGAACAGCTATCATCAAGAAGACAAGAAATAATCACAAAAATGTGGATAATATAGTACCCTTCTAAACTGTTAGTGGGAATGTAAATTGGTTCAACAAATATGGAAAACAATATGGAGATACTTTAAAAAATTAAAAATCAATCTTCCACATGACCCAGAAATTCCATTTCAAGGTATATATCCAAAGGATATGAAAACAGGACATTGAAAAGATATATGCACTCACGTGTTTACTGAAGCTTTATCCCCAATTGCCAAGTTTTGGAAAAGAAAAGATGTCCTTTTCATCATAGGAGACTGGAATGCAAAAGAAAGAAGTCAAGAGATACCTGGAATAATAGGCAAGTTTGGCCTTGGAGTACAAAATGAAGCAGGGCAAAGGCTAATAGATTTTTGCCAAGAGAACACACCGGTCATAGTAAACACCCTCTTTGAACAATACAAGAGATGATTCTACACATGGACATCACCAGAAAGCCAATACCAAAATCAGATTGATTATATTCTTTGCAGCCAAAGATTGAGAATCTCTATACAGTCAGGAAAAAAGAACTGAGAGCTAACTATGGCTCAGATCATGAACTCCTTACTGAAAAATTCAGACTTAAATTGAAGAAAGTAGGGAAAACTACTAAGCCACTCATGTATGACCTAAATCAAATCCCTTGATTATCCAGAGGAAGTGACAAGTAGATTCAAAGAATTAGGTCTGATAGACAGAGTGCCTGAAGAACTATGGACAGAGGTCCATGACGTCATATAGGAGGCAGCAATCAAAACCATCCCCAAGAAAAAGAAATGCAAAAAGGCAAAATAGTTATATGAGGAAGGCTTACAAATAGTTGAGAAAAGAAGAGAAGTGAAAGGCAAGGGAGAAAAGGAAAGCTATACCTATCTGAATACAGAGTTCCAAAGAAGAGCAAGGAGAGATGAGAAGACAGCCTTCTTAAGTGAATAATGCAAAGAAATAGAGGAAAAAAAGAATGAGAAAGACTAGAGAATACTTCAAGAAAATTAGAGATACCAAGGGAACATTTCATGCAAAGATGGGCTCGATAAAGGACAGAAATGGTATGGACCTAACAGAAGCAGAAGATATTAATGCCAAGAATACACAGAAGAATTGTACAGAAAAGATCTTAATGACCCGGGTAACCATGATGGTGTGATCACTCACCTAGAGCCAGACATCCTGGGGTGTGAAGACAAATGGGCCTTAGGAAGCATCACTATGAACAAAGCTAGTGGAGCTGATGGAATTCCACGTAGGCTATTTCAAATCTTAAAAGATGATGCTGTGAAAGTGCTGCACTCAATATGTCAGCAAATGTGGAAAACTCAGCAGTGGCCACAGGACAAGAAAAGGTCGATTTTCATTCGCGTCCCAAAGAAGGGCAATGCCAAAGAATGTTAAAACTACTGCATACCTGAATTCATTTCATATGATAGCAGAGTCATGCTCAAAATCCTCCAAGCTAGGCTTCAACAGTACATGAACTGAGAACTTCCAGATGTAAAAGCTCAAGATGTAAAATTCTCAAGAGAAGTCCAGAAAAACACCTGCTTCATTGGCTATTCTAAACCCTTTCTCTGTGTGGATCACAATTAACTGTGGAAAATTCTTAATGTGATGGAAATACCAGACCACTTTACCTGCCTCCTGAGAAACCAGTATGCAGGTCAAGAAGTCACAGTTAGAACTGAACATAGAAAAAGAGGCTGGTTCAAATTGGGAAAGGAGTATGTCAAGGCTGTATATTAAGTTCAGTTCAGTTCAGTTGCTCAGTCATGTCAGACTCTTTGTGACCCCATGAATCGCAGCACGCCAGGCCTCCCTGTCCATCACCAACACCCGGAGTTCACTCAGACTCACGTCCATCGAGTCTGTGATGCCATCCAGCCATCTCATCCTCTGTCGTCCCCTTCTCCTCCTGCCCCCAAACCCTCCCAGCATCAAAGTCTTTTCCAAAGAGTCAACTCTTCGCATGAGGTGGCCAAAGTACTGGAGCTTCAGCTTTAGTATCATTCCTTCCAAAGAAATCCCAGGGCTGATCTCCTTCAGAATGGACTGGTTGGATCTCCTTGCAGTCCAAGGGACTCTCAAGAGTCTTCTCCAACACCACAGTTCAAAAGCATCAATTCTTCAGCACTCAGCCTTCTTCACAGTCCAACTCTCACATCCATACATGACCACAGGAAAAACCATAGCCTTGAATGGATGGACCTTTGTTGGCAAAGTAATATCTCTGCTTTTGAATATGCTATCTAGGTTGGTCATAACTTTTCTTCCAAAGAGTAACCGTTTTTTTAATTTCATGGCTGCAGTCACCATCTGCAGGGATTTTGGAGCCCAAAAAAATAAAGTCTGACACTGTTTCCATGGTTTCTCCATCTATTTCCCATGGAGTGATGGGACCAGATGCCATGATCTTCGTTTTTTGAATGTTGAGCCTTAAGCCAACTTTTTCACTCTCCACTTTCACTTTCATCAAGAGGCTTTTCAGTTCCTCTTCACTTTCTGCCATAAGGGTGGTGTCATCTGCATATCTGAGGTTATTGATATTTCTCCTGGCAATCTTGATTCCAGCTTGTGTTTCTTCCAGTCCAGCGTTTCTCATGATGTACTCTGCATAGAAGTTAAATAAGCAGGGTGACCATATACAGCTTTGATGTACTCCTTTTCCTACTTGGAACCAGTCTGTTGTTCTATGTCCAGTTCTAACTGTTGCTTCCTGACCTGCATACAGATTTCTCAAGAGGCAGGTCAGGTGGTCTGGTATTCTCATCTCTTTCAGAATTTCCCACAGTTTATTGTGATCCACACAGTCAAAGGCTTTGGCATAGTCAATAAAGCAGAAATAGATGTTTTACTGGAACTCTTGCTTTTTCCATGATCCAGCAGATGTTGGCAATTTGATCTCTGGTTCCTCTGCCTTTTCAAAAACCAGCTTGAACATATGGAAGTTCATGGTTCACGTACTGCTGAAGCCTGGCTTGGAGAATTTTGAGCATGACTTTACTAGCGTGTGAGATGAGTGCAATTGTGTGGTAGTTTGAGCATTCTTTGGCATTGTCTTTCTTTGGGATTGGAATGAAAACTGACTTTTTTAGTCCTGTGGCCCCTGCTGAGTTTTCCAAATTTGCTGACATATTGAGTGCAGCACTTTGACAGCATCATCTTTCAGGATTTGAAATAGCTCTACTGGAATTCCATCACCTCCACTAGCTTTGTTCGTAGTGATGCTTTCTAAGGGCCACTTGACTTCACATTCCAGGATGTCTGGCTCTAGATTAGTGATCACACCATCATGATTATCTGGGTCATGAAGATCCTTTTTGTACAGTTCTTCTGTGTATTCTTGCCATCTCTTCTTAATATCTTCTGCTTCTGTTAGGTCCATACCATTTCTGTCGTTTATCGAGCCCATCTTTGCATGAAATGTTCCCTTGGGATCTCTAATTTTCTTGAAGAGATCTCTGGTCTTTCCCATTCTGTTCTTTTCTTCTATTTCTTTGCATCGATCTCTGAAGAAGGCTTTCTCATCTCTTCTTGCTGTTCCTTGGAACTCTGCATTCAGATGCTTATATCTTTCCTTTTTTCCTTGGCTTTTCTCTTCTCTTCTTTTCACAGCTATTTGTAAGACTTCCCCAGACAGCCATTTTGCTTTTTTGCATTTCTTTTCCATGGGGATGGTCTTGATCCCTGTCTCCTGTAGAATGTCACGAACCTCATTCCATAGTTCATCAGGCACTCTATCTATCAGATCTAGGCCCTTAAATCTATTTCTCACTTCCACTGTATATTATCACCCTGTTTATTTAATTTATATGCAGAGAACATTATGTAAAATGCCAGGCTGGATGAATCACATGGTGGAATCAAGATTGCCAGGAGAAATATAAATAACCTCAGATACACAGATGACACCACCCTTATGGTAGAAAGTGAAGAAGAACTAAAGAGCCTCTTTTGAAAGTGAAAGAGGAGATTGAAAAAGTTGGCTTAAAACTCTCAACACTCAGAAAACTAAGATCATGGCATCTGGTCCCATCACTTCATGCCAAATAGATGGGGAAACAATGGAAACAGTGACAGACTTTATTTTCTTGGGCTCCAAGATCGCTACAGTTGGTGACTGCAGCCATGACATTAATAGACACTTGCTCCTTGGATGAAAAGCTATGACAAACCTAAACAGCATTTAAAAAGTAGAGACTTACTTTTGTGGACCAAGGTCTGTATAGTCAAAGCAATACGTTTTCCAGTAATCATGTATGGATGTGAGAATTGGACCATAAAGAAAGCTGAGTGCCAAAGAATTGATGCTTTGAACTGTAGTATTGGAGAAGACTCTTGAGAGTTCCTTGGACTGCAAGGAGATCAAACCAATCAGTCCTAAAGGTAATCAACCCTGAATATTCATCGAAAGGCCTGATGCTGAAGCTCTGATACTTTGACCACTTGGTGCGAAGAGCCAACTTATTGGAAAAGACCCTGATGCTGGGAAAGATTCAAGACAGGAGGAGAAGGGGATGGCAGAGGAAAAGATGGTTGGATGGCATCATTGACTCAATGGACATGATTTTGAGCAAGTTCTGGGAGATGGTGAAGGACAGGGAAGCCTGGCATCCTGCCGCTCATGGTGTCATGAAGAGTCAGACATGACTGACTGACTGAACAACAACAACAACAAAAGTTCTCAAAACATCCTAAGTGCCCATCAATGGATGAGTGGATAAAGAAGATGTGGTGGAGTTATGCAATGAAATATTATTCAGCCATGAAAAAGAAGGACATCCTTCCACTTGTGATAACACTGATGGATCTTGAGCAGTTTATGCTAAGAGAGATAGAAAGGGGCAAGTACTCTATGACTTCACCTATATGTGGACTCTAAAAAAGCCAAACTGGTAAAAACAGAGTAAAATGATTGCTATGAGGAATAAGGGTGGGAGGAGAACACACACGTTTAAGTTACAAACTTGCATTGAGTCAAAAATAAGCCCTACAGATCTAATGCCGAGTATAATGAATATAGTCAACAATATTGTATTTAGTCATCAAGCATGCTAAGAGACTAGATCTTAATGATTCTAACCACCAAATAAAAGGATACTTAAGTGATAGAGATGACAATGCTCTCTACAATGACAGTCATATTGCAATATATAAATGTATCAAATTAACATGCTGTACATCTTAGGTTTATACAATGTTATATGTCAAATATATTTCAAAAATAAAGTCACTTTTGTCTTATGTGATGTTTCTTTAAAAAGTTTTAGTTCTGAATTTGCATGTGTAAACTTAACTATTTTTAATTTTTAACAAAGACTGAATGGATAAAAACTTTTCACACATTATTGCATCCAACAGATTTTGTAGTAGAATATACAGGATGCATGATTAGAATAATATTCATTTGTAATGTAGCAAAGTCTTTATAGTAAAATTTATGGCCTTAGAATTTTTAATTTTGAAGAGTAAAACAATTTCAGGCTAATCTTTTACTTTACATACAAGAACTTTAAGGATAATTAAAATCATTTTTCCTCCTATAAGGAAGGACTGAGAGTAACATCACAATATCTTGTTGTCCTTCAACACACTGAAATACCTCAGTACTATACTGGATAAATATATCATAACATCATTCAAAGCCATTATTTAAATTCAATGATTAACTACTAATTTTGGAGTTAATAAGTGATTGCAAATTACTTGTGTAAGTCATTACTAATATAACCAGGTTAAACTTCATTATTTTGTTATTTGTTTTCTATTTGTGCCCTCTGTTCATTTTTACTTGCTTTTCCTCTATTCTCCCTTTCTCTAGTATAGCATACCATCCATTCTATCTTTTCTATTGTTTTACTTTATCTTTTCTATTCTTTCTAGTTACACATTTTAAATAATTATTAATTCATTAATCTATGAGATTTGGTTAATATATGAGATTTCTGATTAATATATGAGATTTCATCACATATCCTTTATTTAATATAGTACAACTTGTTAACATTTTACCAATTAATAATTTTATATAGCCAACATAAAATTGTATACTTCTGATTTTTCACCCACTGCCTTTTATATGATTATTGTCAGACATTTTGCTTCTCTAGGTTATAAATTTAATAATATTATTGTCATCAATTTCAGCAAAATGGAAAAGCTACCTATAGACATAGTATGGTGCACAAGTACCAGATTTTTGAGTTGGATGTATACCACATCCCTAAAAGATCAGATCTTTGTGCAACTAGAGATGTGGACCTCATTACTGCAAATGAACAAAGAGGCCATAGATTCCTCACCTCAAATCACTGCAATTCCTGAGCCAAGGGACACAGTACCTGGAATTTCCTAGGCAAGAATACTGGAGAGGGTTGCCATTTTCTCCTCCAGGAGAGCCTCCTGACCCAGGGAAAGAAACCCATGTCTCATGTCTCATGTCTCCTGCATTGGCAGGTGGGTTCTATACAGCTAGCTCTACCAAGGAAGCACATGTACCACAATATACGGTGCCAAATCCTGCTTGGGGTCAGTGGCAAACTCAACAGCACCAACCACTGGAGCTTCCACAAGAAGCTGCAGTTCATTTTGGCAGAAGTTGCTGTCTTGGGCTTACTTATAACCATGCAGCAGTGGAGAGCTCCCCCATCTATTGCTTTAGTGGACCGCATCATAGAGTTCACAAAGAAGCCTGAGTCGATGAGATCTCCCAGGATTCCCTTGACCATCCCCAAGAAGCTGTAATTTAACATCACCCCCTGATAAACAGTAACATTGAGATGACCAAATGGAATCTCATCATGACAGAATCATGACCCAGGACCTGGATATCACAGTGATGGGGATAACCAAACGTTGTTATATAAAAGCAGAAGTCTTTCAGACATTTAAAAATCAGTCTATTTATTTATGTCTTATACTTTTCAGTACTATTCATTTATTCCTGCAGTTCAGAGTGCCTATTTAGGGATCTTTGCCTTTCTTTAGGTTGCAAGCCCTTTGACATTAGTTTTGATGATGATTTGTTTGGACTTGACACCAAAAACAAAGGCAATAAAATGCAAAATAAACAAGTGGGATTACTTCAAACTAAAAAGCTTCTTCACAGCAAAGGAAACTATCAGCAAAAATTAGGGTTAGGGTTAGTATTTTGTAGTGTGAATCTCCTCATGACAAATTCCTTTTTATTTTTGCTCTGAAAATAGCTTTATTTGTCTGTGTTTCGGGACCATATCTTTGCAGGATACAGAATTCTACTTTTGTTATTGTTTTTCTTCAGGCATGTCATTTTATTGTTTTCTGGTTTCATCTTTATTCAAGGTCAGCCATTACTCTTACTGTTAAATGTAATATGTACTTTTTATCTGGATACTTCTATGATTTTCTCAGTTTGCTTACTCTTGTCCTTTTTATTCAACATTGTATTGAAAGTCCTATCCAGAGAATTTAGGCAAGAAAAAGAAATAAAAGTTATCCAAATCAGAGAAGAAATAGTGCAACAGTAGCCATTTGCAGATTACATAACATTACATAGAAAAAAACCCTAAAGACTCTTTAAAAAGGAGTAGAACCAATAAACAAAATCCATAAAGTTGCAGGATATAAAATCTATATACAAAAACCAGTCACAATTCTATATACTATATAATAATATACTATCAGTAAAAGAAATTAAGGAAACAATTCCATTTTTATTTGTATCAAAAAGAATAAAATAACTGGACATAAATTTAACCAATTAGGTGAAAGACACTGAAAACTGTAAGATACTGATGAAAGAAACTGAAGAAAAAACAAATATGTGGAAAGATATTCCACTATAATTGATTGGAATAATTAGTATTATTAAAATGCCCATGCTGCCCAAAGGAATCTACAGATTCAATGTAATCACTATCAACATTCAAATGGCATTTTTCACAGAAAGAGAAAAAACAGTCCTAAAATTTGTTGAGACCACAAACTACCCTCAACAGCCAAAGCAATCTTGAGAGAGAAGAACAAAGCTGGAGGTATCACACTCCCTGATTTCAAACTATAGTATTAAGCCATAGTAATCAAAACAATATGATAATATTACCATAAAAACAGACACATGAGTCAATGGAACAGAACAGAGCTCATAAACTCATACATATATGGTCAATTAATTTATGACAAAGAAGTCAAGAATATACAATGGGGAAAGGACAGTCTGTTCAGTAATTTGTGTTGGGAAAAATGGACAACCACATGCAAAATAATAAAACTAAACCCCTATCTTAAACCATACAGAGAGTAATTCAAAGCGGATCAAAGACTTCAAAGTAAGACCTGAAACCATAAAACTCCTTGAAGAAAACATAGGTTGCAAGCCCTTTGACGTTGGTTTTGATGATGATTTGTTTGGATTTGACCCCAAAAACAAAGGCAACAAAATGCAAAATAAACAAGTGGGATTACTTCAAACTAAAAAGCTTCTTCACAGCAAAGGAAACTATCAGCAAAAATTAAAAGGCGACATACTAGATGGGAGAAATTACAATTTGCAAATCATATATCTGATAAAGGGGTGATATCAAAATATATAAAGAACAAATTCAACTCAACAGCAAAAAATAAGTAACAATCCAATTAAAGCAGGACAGAGGATATGAATAGATAAGTTTCCAAAGAAGACATACAGATAGCCAACAGCAATATTAAAAGGCATGTGCCATCACTAATTATCAGGGAAACACAAATCAAAACTACACAGAAATCACTTCACACCTGTTAGAATGGGTATAAGCAAAGACAAGGCATAAGTGTTTGTGAGTATGTAGAGAAAAAACTCTTGCACTGTTGGTAGCAATATAAACTGGTATAGCCACTATGAAAAATAGCGTGGAGTTTTCCCAAAAATATTAAGAATAGAACTACCATATAATCCAAATTCCACTTCTGGGTGTTTATCTGAATAAAACAAAATCAGTAACTTGAAAAGATATCTGCACCCCCACGTTCACTGCAACATTGTTTACACTAGCCAGGACTGAAAGTAACCTAAGTGTCCACTGATGGATGAAAGGATAAATAACATGTGATACATATACACAATGGAACATTATTAGGCCATAAATAAGATGGAAATCTTACCATTTGTAACAATGTGGATGAACCTTGATGGCATTAAGTGAAAGAAGTCAGACAGTAAAAGACAAATATTGAATGATCTCACTTATAGGTGGAATTTTTAAAAATACTTATTGAATTTAAATTCTCTGAATAGGTACAGAGAAGAGATTGGTAATTGCCAAAGGGAAGGGTAGGAGGTGGAGAAAATGAATGAGGGTATCAAAGATCCAAATTTCACACTGTAAAATAAATAAGTTATGGAAATGTAATATACAGATGGCATGCTGCTAAGTCACTTCAGTCGTGTCCGATTCTGTGCGACCCCAGAGACGGCAGCCCACCAGGCTCCCCCATCCCTGGGATTCTCTAGGCAAGAACACTGGAGTGGGTTGCCATTTCCTTCTCCAATGCATGAAGTGAAAAGTGAAAGTGAAGTTGCTCAGTCGTGTCCAACTCTTGGTGACCCCATGGAGTGGGGTGCCATTGCCTTCTCCGACAGATGGCATGGTGACTATAATTAATAATGTTGTATCATATATTTATTGAATACTTGACATTTGCTAAAACAGAGGATCCTAAAATTCTTGTCACCAGAAAAAAATTTAGCAACCTTATATGTCAAAAGATGTTAACTAGACTTACTGAGGTGATCATTCCCTAATATACAAATATCAAATCATTATGTTGAATACCTAAAACTAATATAATGTTACATGTCAATTGTACTTCAGTAAAAAATTGGAAGTTTTTGGGTAACTTTCCCAATTGACTTTAATGTTTATCTGAAATAACAAAACATGCCTTGACACAAATATATGAAGAAATAATAAACAAAACATGTTTAGGATATTAAATGTCACAAACTAGATACTATTAACTGCACTAAAGATAAGTAGGAAACCTGTACACACACATACAAACATACATACAGGCATTCAACTATCAAAGTAGTGAATATATGCAAATTGAGAAGAAGGGAATTCAGAAAGATGAACCTGGTCCACAGAGCAGCTATTTCTCTAGAGATCACTGTAAATTTTGGAAAAGGTCACTTAGTCTGAGAAGCTGTGCCTTCATGATAATGTAATGTCAGGGTTAGACTTCATGACAAGTGTCATGTTACTAGAGGAGCGAAAGTTGCAGTTCAGAGCTGCTAACAAGCCAAGTCCTGATAAACCCTTCATGCTTTAGGGACCACACCCAAGGAGTAAGTGTGCATAGGGAATATTCTCATTCTCAATACTATTAATTCCTTATCATTGTTTAAAGTGATTCCAAGATTGCTCATGTCCTAGTTGTCTGCTAGAAGTTTATGCACATCCTCTCTGAATGAACATAATATTATCCTAGGCACCATATTATTAAAATATTATAAGCAGCCTGTATCAACCAATAAAAAATCATCAGTACAAAGAGGAAAGCAAAGAAAGTAAATACAACAAAGGGAAAAATATACAATAGAAATCGATGCACAGAGGAACTGGATAATAGAATTATCAGATACAGTCTTTAAAAATAACTGTTATATAAGTTAAAGACTAATGAGACAAAATCTAGAATTTTAATATAAAGCAGAAAATATAAATGAATAGAGAAAAAATGACCAAATTAAGATCCCTGAAGATTGGTTTAATAGCATATTAGGCAATGCTAATCAGTGAACTGGTAACCAGGATATAGGTCAAAAAAAAAAAAGGAAATGTAGTGTTTTAAAAAGAATGGAAATTTTAAAAACTAATAAAGGTGACATGGTGACAAGACTAATTTACATGTAATTAGTGTCCCAGAAAAGAGGAGAGAAAGAATACTTTGACCTTGCCACTCATTTGATTTTTGTCCATGCAGCTTCTGATAATTAATAATCTTTCTGACCAACCCAGTTGCTATCAGTGAACCCATTTCTGCAATGTCATCTCCTATCATAAGTCTTCCCATAAAAGAGACACCCCCACTGAATTTCTTAGTGATCCTAACATACTTTACACTAATCCATTCATTTTTGCCTTAGTAAACTATGTATCCTCTGGATAGTATGTAAAACATAATCATTGAGTGGAGTGTTTGCCTTACATTGTATATTCATTCCAGCATTCCTACTTATCCAAGCCTTTTAATCCCTTCCTGCACTATCTGTCATGGCAATTCTACCACACTAAATGTTAGTGATTGCTTTTATCATACTCCTAGAAGTCATCTCTGGAGAAGGCAATGGCACCCCACTCCAGTACTCTTGCCTGGAAGCTCCCATGGATGGGGGAGACTGGTGGGCTGCAGTCCATGGATTCGCTGAGAGTTGGACATGACTGAGCGACTTCACTTTCACTTTTCACTTTCATGCATTGGAGAAGGAACTGGCAACCCACTCAGGTGTTCTTGCCTGGAGAATCCCAGGAACGGTGGAGCCTGGTGGGCTGCTGTCTATGGGGTCACATGGAGTTGGACATGACTGAGCGACTTAGCAGCAGCAGCATAAGTCATCTCACTAGCATGTTTGTATTATCTCCAGGGGTCCTTGTCAAGATGTTGAATCCTATGTCCCATAAGAGTCCTCCTAAATGAATAATCCCTCCCTTATCCAATTTTATCTCCCAGCCCCTTGATCAAGAATCATCAGAATCTAATCCCATGCTTGATCTCTCAACTCCTGCCAGAACACACAGGCTAGGTCTTAATCTCTTAGCTCCTGCCAGAATACACAGGCTAAATTTTGCTGCCCACTCTTTTGAGCATAGGCTCTTTGCTCTTTTATCAGATGCAGGTGTCCCCAGCTGAGTTATAATTTAACCCTAGTTACTCTCCTAGTAACCCAGAGGGGTAGACAGGCAGATCCTGAGTGGACCTGCCTCTGAACTTTCTACTTATGAAGACTCAGAAATTTCAGAGTAATCCAAGGATTCACAATTTGAGGGTTCCTATTCTTCCCCAATCAGGTTCCCAATCTTACATAGATGACTTGTCTTGACTGTGAATTTAATACTCAGATCTTGGCTACTTTTACAATGACATCCTGAGCCTAGTCCTCAGCTTTCTCTGCTCTCCACACTGCAGGAGAGGAGAGCTGTTGGTACACAACCAAGGAGTTCTCTTTGCTTGCTCAATTTCGCTTTTAACTGATGAATTCTCCCTAAAAAATTACTTTGTAAAAACAATTTTTTTCTAAATATCAACTGAGTCCAATAGTGACTTCTTAATTTCATTGCCCTTGTAAATTTTTTTCCATCTTTCTCAGAGGTCTGATCTATGTTGTCAGTGAAGGCATTCCTTTCTATAAGGTTATCATTGCAGTCCAATCCAATGCTTGTGGAAGTCTAATAATTGGAAACCTACCTTGTATAGGTATCTGGTCTTCACCTACCTTCTACACCAAGAATGGCAGTCCTCACTGTTAGCTGGGTGGCAAATGATCCAACTCAAAAATTCCACCTTCATCTCTACTTTGTTGGACCATTCCTGACAGCAACTGCTACAGGTTGGGTTCCCCAGAAGAAGATACTTAGCTGCATATTATCATGTTATAGATGTGTTGAGGATGTTCCTGGGATCAGCAGCTATAGAAGAAAGAAGAAAGAGGCAAAACTGGTCAGAAGGAAAAGTTGAGCTCTAATACTGTCTCTGCAAAAGTCTTAGCCTACCCTGAGGGGAGTTCTGAAGATGAGAGGATTCTTTGAATTTTTCCAAATTGGATACATCCCTACACTGATCAGTTATCGGGTGTAGAAAACTCCACAAAGTTCTCTGAAGGGTGTTGTCTGGTAAATGCTGTGTACTTTAGCCCTCTCAACAGACATAGTACTAAATCTTCATTTCTGAGGGGTATTTGAGTGGCATCTTAGAGCCACTACCAAAATGGAATATTATAACAAACATATCTCAAAGACTGATGAAACAAGCAAAAACCAAAATCAATAGGATATAAATGATTGAAACAACATGATTAAGACGATTGACTTCTTTTTAAATTGGAGTATAGTTGATCTGCAAAGTTGTGTTCGTTTCAGGTATACAGCACAGTGATTCAGTTACTACAGTAACCTTATTGTTTATCGATTTTATATATAGTAAAAACACCATTGACTTGAACTGGTATCAGATCACTGTACCTAACAACTGCAAAACATTTTTTTTCAAATGCTATCTGAACATTTACCCATACTGACTTAACTATATCATTTAAATACTAGCGCACGATTAAGCACATTTCTACAAAGTTCAAAGGCCTGAAATTATAGATTGTGTTCTATAACCACAGGGGAATAAGCTAGAAATTAAAAACAAAACTATAACCACAAAAATCCCCATATGTTAGGCTATTAAGTGTATATATCTGAATAATTCAAGTCAAAGAATGAGTTAGATATAAAATGGAAATTTATGTTTTTAATTGAATATAATGAAAATATGACATTTTCCTACTAGTAGGATGCAGGTAATACCATTCTTGTTGGCAGTCTTAAACATAAATATCAGAAAAGAAGTCTGATAAAACTCACCTCAAGAAGTTAGAAAAAGAAGAGCAAATAAAACTCATTTTTAGAGATGAGAACATTGTGCTTATATTAAAAGTAGCATTGGTCTATTTTATTTAAAATTTTTTTATAATGTAAAGGTTTGAAAATAGTACAAATTCAGTTCCTAAATTCCATAAAGGAAAATATATGTATACATAAATAGAAAAATTGAAAAAGGGCATAAATGTGTAGTTTAATTACACAAAAGAGTAACGGGCAATAAAAATCAGATTTAAGGTGGAATATTTTTAAATTGGTCAGGTTATAAATGAAAAGCATTTTGTCAGAAACTAGCCATGACTTAATTTTACCAGAGGGACTTTACTGAACAGGGACTTTAGTAAGTAGTTGACAGTACACTGCATTCTAGCTTTGAAAAATACAAGCTCATGGCCCCTAAAAGTAATCATGTCAGTGCCTTTATATGGAAATACATTCCGAAGCTGATCATATTGCTCCTGCTTGTGAGCATGTGTGAGAATCCATGTGGCCTGACTCAAGTGCATGCAGATTTGGAACACTGTAGACCACCCATGACGACAGTGCATGCCCAGCCTCTTTTAATACTATACTAGAATTCCTGTCCAGAACAACACGTGGGAAAGGCTGAAGAAAGTTCCAGGAACTAAATAAATCATTATTCACAAATGACTTGTTGGTGTTCATGGAAAATGCAAAATATCTACAACTTACTACTATTTAGCAAGCTCCATAGACACAAGATCAACATATAAAAATCAACTGTTTTTAAATATAAACACCCTGAAAATTAGAAAATGAACAAAATTCATTCATACCTTTTATGATATATCAAAATAACATTAAGTATTCAGATAAAAATCTAATAAAAGATTTATAAGTTCTCTTCACAGAAACTATGAAATATTGAAAGAAATCAAAGGGCAAAATAAATGGAAGAAATAACATTCAAGAATTTGAAGATTCAGTACCATAAAATGGAAAATTCCTCCCAAAATTGTTCTACAGATTCAGTACAATACAATCCCAATCTAAAGCCCAACAAGTATTTGGGGGTGGGGGTTGGACAGGAAGTTCTGGGGAGAGAAACTGATAAACTGTGCCAAAAATGTCAAAGACAAAAGACAGTCTTGAGGAGAAATAACAGAGAATATATACCATGTATAAAGACTTACATTAGCCTTACAAGAAATTAAGACAGAATTCTATTGATGCAAAGGAAGACAAATAGCCAATGGAAGCCATGGAAATTTCAGACAGAGCCATACATGTATGAACCTTTAACTCATGACAGAGATGGTACTGATATTATATTTTAAGAAGTACTAACATGGAAAAAACTTGTATCCTTCCTGCACCCTCCACCCTAACATACACACACATACACACACACACACACACACACACACACCACACATACACACATGGCAATTCCAGATAGGCTCCAAATGGAAATGTGACCCATGAAGGATCTGGATAATCTAATAGGAAAAGATCTCGATTAGCTTGGTATAGTAGGCTGAATTAATGGCCTCCTAATCCCTGAATCCTATAAATAGCATTTTATTTGGCAAAAGCAACTTTTCTGGTGTGATTAAGAATCTTTAGGTTCAGAAATTATCAAGGGTTATCTGAAATGCAATCACATGTTTCCTTATAAAAGAAGGCAGAGGGGGATGTGACTATATAGAAGAGGTGAAGGCAATATAAAGAGGCAGAGATGGGTAAGGCAGCCATTACCCGAAGATTGTCAGCAGTCATCCAAAGCTGGAAGAGGCATAAAAGGGATTTTCCCAAAAAGCCTCCAGAGGGCTCATAGCCATACAAACACCTTGATTTCAGCCCAGTGATGCTAATTTTCGACTTTGGTTCCAAAGCTGTGGTAGAATAAATTGTTCTTTTAAGCCATGAAGTTGTTGGCAACTTGTTACAACAGCCACAGGACACAAATATACACAGGACAAAGATTACCAAAACTGGTCATGATAAAAAGACTCATCTTAAAGGAAAATTTGATGAATTAGATTTTATTAAAGATTAGACTGTCTGTTCATCAAACAACATTAAGAAAATGAAAAAAGAAAGCTAGAAATGAAAGATGGTATTTATAACACATAAAAGGATTTCTGTTTGGGAAAAGATATGCAAATCAGAAAGATATAAAAACAGGCAACCTGATAGAAAATAAACAAAAAGATTTGGAGAGGCACTCAATAAAATAGCCTATCAACATAGTTAATAAATAAAAAGTTAACAACTCTACTACTCATCAAGAAATACAAAGTAAACCTTCAGTTCAGTTCCGTTCAGTTCAGTCGCTCAGTCGTGTCAGACGCTTTGCGACCCCATGAATCACAGCACGCCAGGCCTCCCTGTCCATCACCAACTCCCGGAGTTCACTCAGACTCACGGCCATCGAGTCAGTGATGCCATCCAGCCAGCTCATCTTCTGTCATCCCCTTCTCCTCCTGCCCTCAATCCCTCCTAGCATCAGAGTCTTTTCCAATGAGTCAACTCTTCGCATGAGGTGGCCAAAGTACTGGAGCTTCAGCTTTAGCATCATTCCTTCCAAAGAAATCCCAGGGCTGATCTCCTTCAGAATGGACTGGTTGGATCTTCTTGCAGTCCAAGGGACTCTCAAGAGTCTTCTCCAACACCACAGTTCAAAAGCATCAATTCTTCGGCACTCAGCTTTCTTCAGTCCAACTCTCACATCCATACATGACCACTGGAAAAACCATAGCCTTGACTAGACGGACCTTTGTTGGCAAAGTAATGTCTCTGCTTTTCAATATGTATCTAGGTTGGTCATAACTTTTCTTCCAAGGAGTAAGCGTCTTTTAATTTCATGGCTGCAGTCACCATCTGCAGTGATTTTGGAACCCACCCCCCCCCCCCCCCCGCCAAATAAAGTCTGACACTGTTTCCACTGTTTCCCCATCTATTTCCCAGGAAGTGATGCAACCAGATGCCTTGATCTTCGTTTTCTGAATGTTGAGCTTTAAGCCAAATTTTTCACTCTCCTCTTTCACTTTCATCAAGAGGCTTTTTAGTTCCTCTTCACTTTCTGCCATAAGGGTGGTGTCATCTGCATATCTGAGGTTATTGATATTTGTCCCGGCAATCTTGATTCCAGCTTGTGTTTCTTGCAGCCCAGTGTTTCTCATGATGTACTCTGTATATAAGTTAAATAAGCAGGGTGACCATATACAGCCTTGATGTACTCCTTTTCCTATTTGGAACCAGTCTGTTCCATGTCCAGTTCTAACTGTTGCTTCCTGACCTGCATATAGGTTTCTCAAGAGGCAGGTCAGGTGGTCTGGTATTCCCATCTCTTTCAGAATTTTCCACAGTGTATTGTGATCCACACAGTCAAAGGCTTTGGCATAGTCAATAAAGCAGAAATAGATGTTTTTCTGGAACTCTCTTGCTTTTTCCATGATCCAGCAGATGTTGGCAATTTGATCTCTGGTTCCTCTGCCTTTTTTTTTCTTTTCTTTTTTTTTACTTTATTGTACTTTACAATACTGTATTGGTTTTGCCATACATCAACATGAATCCACCATGGATGTACACTTGTTCCCAATCCTGAACCCCCCTCCCACATCCCTCCCCATATCATCTCTCTGGGTCATCCCAGTGCACCAGGCCCAAGCATCCTGTATACTGCCTCGACCTAGACTGGGGTTTTGTTTCTTATATGATATTATACATGTTTCAATGCCATTCTCACAAATCATCCCACCCTCTCCCTCTCCCACAGAGTCCAAAAGACTGTTCTTTATATCTGTGTCTCTTTTGCTGTCTCGCACACAGGGTTATCTTTATCATCTTTCTAAATTCCATATATATGTGTTAGTATACTGTATTGGTGTTTTTCTTTCTGGCTTACTTCACTCTTTATAATCGGCTCCAGTTTCATCCATCTCATTAGAACTGATTCAAATGTATTATTTTAATGGCTGAGTAATACTCCGTTGTGTATATGTACCACAGCTTTCTTATCCATTCGTCTGCTGATGGACATCTAAGTTGCTTCCATGTCCTGGCTATTATAAACAGTGCTGCGATGAACATTGGGGTACATGTGTCTCTTTCAATTCTGGTTTCCTTGGTGTGTATGCCCAGCAGTGGGATTGCTGGGTCATAAGGCAGTTCTAGTTGCAGTTTTTCAAGGAATCTCCACACTGTTCTCCATAGTGGCTGTACTAGTTTGCATTCCCACCAACAGTGTAAGAGGGTTCCCTTTTCTCCACAGCCTCTCCAGCATTTATTGCTTGTAGACTTTTGGATAGCAGCCATTCTGACTGGTGTGAAATGGTACTTCATTGTGGTTTTGATTTGCATTTCTCTGGTAATGAGTGATGTTGAGCATCTTTTCATGTGTTTATTAGCCATCTGTATGTCTTCTTTGGAGAAATGTCTATTTAGTTCTTTGGCCCATTTTTTGATTGGGTCGTTTATTTTTCTGGAATTGAGCTGCAGGAGTTGCTTGTATATTTTTAAGATTAGTTGTTTGTCAGTTGCTTCATTTGCTATTTTTTTTCTCCCATTCTGAAGGCTGTCTTTTCACCTTGCTTATAGTTTCCTTTCAGAGAAGGCAATGGTACCCCACTCCAGTACGCTTGCCTGGAAAATACCATGGATGGAGGAGCCTGGTGGGCTGCAGTCCATGGGGTCGCAAAGAGTCGGACACCACTGAGTGACTTCACTTTGACTTTTCACTTTCATGCATTGGAGAAGGAAATGGCAACCCACTCCAGTGTTCTTGCCTAGAGAATCCCAGGGACAGGGGAGTCTGGTGGGCTGATGTCTATGGGGTCGCAAGAGTCGGACACGACTGAAGTGCCTTAGCAGCAGCAGCAGCAGCAGCGGCAGCAGCAGCAGCAGCAGCATAGTTTCCTTTGTTGTACAGAAGCTTTTATTTTTAATTAGATCCCATTTGTTTATTTTTGCTTTTATTTCCAGTATTCTGGGAGGTGGGTCATAGAGGATCCTGCTGTGATTTATGTTGGAGAGTGTTTTGCCTATGTTTTCCTCTAGAAGTTTTATAGTTTCTGGTCTTACATTTAGATCTTTAATCCATTTTGAGTTTATTTTTGTGTATGGTATTAGAAAGTGTTCTAGTTTCATTCTTTTACAATTGGTAGACCAGTTTTCCCAGCACCACTCGTTAAAGAGATTGTCTTTAATCCATTGCATATTCTTGCCTCCTTTGTCGAAGATAAGGTGTGTGGATTTATCTCTGGGCTTTCTATTTTGTTCCATTGATCTATATTTCTGTCTTTGTGCCAGTACCATACTGTCTTGATGACTGTGGCTTTGTAGTAGAGCCTGAAATCACGCAGGTTGATTACTCCAGTTCCATTCTTCTTTCTTAAGATTGCTTTGGCTATTCGAGGTTTTTTGTATTTCCATACAAATTGTGAAATTATTTGTTCTAGCTCTGTGAAAAATACCGCTGGTAGCTTGATAGGGATTGCATTGAATTTGTAAATTGCTTTGGGTAGTATACTCATTTTCACTATATTGATTCTTCCGATCCATGAACATGGTATACTTCTCCATCTATTAGTCTCCTCTTTGATTTCTTTCACCAGTGTTTTATAGTTTTCTATATATAGGTCTTTAGTTTCTTTAGGTAGATATATTCCTAAGTATTTTATTCGTTTTGTTGCAATGGTGAATGGAATTGTTTACTTAATTTCTTTTTCTACTTTCTCATTAGTAGTGTATAGGAATGCAAGAGATTTTTGTGTGTTGATTTTATATCCTGCAACTTTACTATATTCATTGATTAGCTCTAGTAATTTTCTGGTGGAGTCTTTAGGGTTTTCTATGTAGAGGATCATGTCATCTGCAAACAGTGAGAGTTTCCCTTCTTCTTTTCCAATTTGGATTCATTTTATTTCTTTTTCTACTCTGACTGCTGTGGCTAAAACTTCCAAAACTATGTTGAATAGTAGTGGTGAAAGTGGGCACCCTTGTCTTGTTCCTGACTTTAGGGGAAATGCTTTCAATTTTCCACCATTGAGGATAATGTTTGTTGTGGGTTTGTCATATATAGCTTTTATTATGTTGAGGTATGTCCCTTCTATTCCTGCTTTCTGGAGAGTTTTTCTCATTAATGGATGTTGAATTTTGTTGAAGGCTTTCTCTGCATCTATTGGGATAATCATATGGCTTTTCTTTTTCAATTTGTTAATGTGGTGAATTACATTCATTGATTTGTAGATATTGAAGAATCCTTTCATCCCTGGGATAAAGCCCACTTGGTCATGGTGTATGATCTTTTTAATGTGTTGTTGGATTCTGATTGCTAGAATTTTGTTAAGGATTTTTGCATCTATGTTCATCAGTGATATTGGCCTGTAGTTATCTTTTTTTGTGGCATCTTTGTCAGGTTTTGGTATCAGGGTGATGGTGGCCTCATAGAATGAGTTTGGAAGTTTATGTTCCTCTGCAATTTTCTGGAAGAGTTTGAGTAGGATAGGTGTTAGCTCTTCTCGAAATTTTTGGTAGAATTCAGCTGTGAAGCCGTCTGGACCTGGGCTTTTGTTTGCTGGAAGATTTCTGACTACAGTTTCAACCTCCGTGCTTGTGATGGGTCTGTTAAGATTTTCTATTTCTTCCTGGTTCAGTTTTGAAAAGTTGTACTTTTCTAAGAATTTGTCCATTTCTTCCACGTTGCCCTTTTTATTGGCATACAATTGCTGATAGTAGTCTCTTATGATCCTTTGTATTTCTGTGTTGTCTTTTGTGATCTCTCCATTTTCATTTCTAATTTTATTGATTTGATTTTTCTCCCTTTGTTTCTTGATGAGTCTGACTAATGGTTTGTCAATTTTATTTATCCTTTCAAAGAACCAGCTTTTGGCTTTGTTGATTTTTGCTATGGTGTCTTTTGTTTCTTTTGCATTTATTTCTGCCCTAATTTTTAAGATTTCTTTCCTTCTACTAACTCTGGGGTTCTCCAATTCTTCCTTTTCTAGTGCTTTAGGTGTAGAGTTAGGTTGTTTATTTGACTTTTTTCTTGTTTCTTGAGGTATGTCTGTATTGCTATGAACTTTCCCCTTAGCACTGCTTTTACAGTGTCCCACAGGTTTTGGGTTGTTGTGTTTTCATTTTCATTCATTTCTATGCATATTTTGATTTCTGCCTTTTCTAAAACCAGCTTGAACATCTGGAAGTTCACAGTTCACATACTGTGAAGCCTTGGCTTGGAGAATTTTGAGCATTACTTTCCTAGCTTGTGAGATGAGTGCAATTGTGTGGTAGTTTGAGCATTCTTTGGCAGTGCCTTTCTTTGGGATTGGAATGAAAATTGACCTTTTCCAGTCCTGTGGCCACTGCTGAGTTTTCCAAATTTGCTGGCATATTGAGTGCAGCACTTTCTCGGCCTCATCTTTCAGGATTTGAAATAGCTCAACTGGAATTCCTTAATGATCTACAATTACAGCTCCTCCAGAATGGCTTTGGTTAAAGGGGCTGACAATATCATATGCTGGGATGGTTGTGAACAGTGGAAATGCTGCAGCTGGGAATATAATATGGTAACTACCTTGGCTATATTTTTGGCAGTACCTACTGAAGCTGAACGTACAACATCTTATGACCCTAAAATCCCATCATAACATGCATGTGTGCACCAAAGACAGCACAAAATCATTTACAGTATTATTGTTTGTAGTAACCCCATACATGAAACAACACACATACCCATTATCAGTAAAATGGGTCAATTGTGGTATACTAACAAAAAGTAAATAAAATAAAACAAAAAATAATAAAAGGAAACTATACACTATATAGTGTTGAAAATAAACAAAGTATTATCATACCTCAAGAAATGGGTGAATTTTACAGACACAATATTGAGAAAAAGAAGCCAAATATATAATAATATATTGTTTACTATGCCATTTAAATATAGTTCAAAAAAAGGCAGTCAAAACTAAAATGTGATGTTAGAAGTTAGAAAGTGGTTACCTCCAGGAAATGTTACTCATAGAGAAGGAGAATGTGAAGGTGGTTAATGATGTGCAAATTATGTTTAATCTCTTAATCTGTGTAGTAATTTCACGAGTTAGTGCATGTAGTGGGATTGCATTAAACTTTAATAATTTGTACATATTCATATATTTTATTTTGATTTTAAGTCTATTTAAAATTTTCAGTTTGGCTCTTTTAAACCATTTTAGTTTTCCAATTATAAATTACCAGAAATGACCCAGTTGGAATTTTTAATGAAATTGCTTTGGACATTTTAACACAAATTGAATATGTGTTACCATGAGAAAAATTGACGTTTTTAAATATTACACCCCCTATACACAAGGATGAGATATGTTTTCACTTATTTTGTATTTCTTTTGTCCTTCAGTGATTATATACACATGATTTTTTTCTCCTAAACAAACCTTACACTTTGTGTACAGCCTTATGGGGTTAGTTGCTACTGTGAAAAGTATTTTTAACTAGCTGTTGGTACATAAAAAATTCCTTTGTACTATTAATATTGATGCTTTTAAATTTTTTCACATCAGCAATTATTTCATCAGAAAAAGTGAAGTTTTATTTTTCCTTTGCCAAAATTTTATCTCTTCTTTTAAAAAAAAACTTACTTTATTGAACCCCTTGAGTGAAATATTAGATAGAAGCCATTACAGCTGGATTCCTTGCTTGTTCTTGACTTTAAATTGAAAGCTTCTAGTATTTATGCCTTAATTATAATTTGTTTGGGGATTTGAGAAATTAAAATATTTTTTCAACTAGTCGACAAGTCTTGCATTTGGGGGTTAAATTCTACTTTACTCTGATGTATTTTAACTGTGTATTACTTTATATATTTTGCTAATTATTTTTAGAAATTTGCCTCCATGTTTATAGATATTGATCTTTTCCTTTTCTTGCTGTTCTTATCTGGTTTGGTGGCTTCTCTTCAGAGTGATTTGGAAGACCTATTCCTCTGAGTCTTCAGAGTAGTATATTAGATTAACATTATCTTTTTTTAAGATTTTGTGAAATGCCCTTGTAAGTGCTTATAAATTTAGGACTTTGAGGAAGTGTCTGAAAGTGAAAGCCACTCAGTCATGTCTGAGTCTTTGCAACCCCATGGACTGTAGCCTGCCAGGGTCCTCTCTCCATGGAATTCTCCAGGTCAGAATACTGGAGTAGGTACCATTCCCTTCTCCAGGGGATTTTCCCAGCCCAAGGATTGAACCCAGGTCTCCCACATTGAAGGTAGATCCTTTACTGTCTGAGCCACCAAGGAAGCAGGACTTTGAGGGGGGTGTGGCAAAGAACAGAACACCAATTCAATTTCTTTAGTAATTATAGGTCTCTTCAGATTTTTACTTCTTGAGACAATTTTAATACTTTAAGTGTTTTTCAGTAAATTATCTATTTCATTTAACTTTTCAAATTCACTGACATTCATTTTTGTTGCTATTTGAACATATAATATAATCTCTATCTTATTTTTATAACTAATGCTGCCTTTTGCATCTTTTTAAGATCTATTGAGCTCTATTGATATCAAAAAAAAAAAAAATACTGTGATGAGATTGGACATATGCACATCACTAAAATCAAGATGCTAAATATATCCATCCTCCAAAAACAACTTTGTGTGATTTTGTGTCTTACAAACACTTAACATGAGATCTATTCTTTTAACAAACTTTGAATGTGTTATTAACTATATATAGGCACTATGTTGTAAAGCATCTCTCTAGAACGTAACAGAAGCTTATATCTATATTCCATATCCCTTCACCCTATTCCCTGAAAACCATTATTCTATTCTCTTCTTCTGTGAGTTTGGATATTTTAGAAACTTTATGTAAGTGGGATCATATAGCATTTGTCCTTCGGTGACTTGCTGATTTCACTTAGCATAATATATTTCAGGTTCACCCACATTGTCACAAATGTAGGGTACCTGTCTGTTTTTAAGACTGAATGATATTGCATTGTATATGTATTGAAATGTCACATTCTGTTTATCCATCCATCTGTTGATGGACATTTGGGTTTTTTCCACATATTGACTATTGTAAATAATGTTGCAATGCACATGAGGATGTGGATACCTTTTTGAACTCTTAATTATCCTTTCTTTATAATAATTCTTAATAGTTTATTAATCTTTTCAAATCATCAGCTCTGGTTTTAGCTGATCTTTGCTATTATCTCTTTGTGAAATATATTTTTTAATTCCACACAATTGGATTAAAAGTGATCTGTCAATTTAGTTACATACAGTGGGAGATATATTTGGCTAGTGTACCAATATGAGTCATTTTTAATGGAATTTACTCCATTATTATATGGAATATAATTCACATTAATACTGAATTAATGCAAAGAAAGATTTTTTTAGAAATGCTTCTATAAGCATGGCTAGATGGATGATTTCTATGCCCTAATTAAGGCATATTTCTCTCATAAGTACCAAATTTACTCCTTAGGAATCATATTGTTCTTTCCTCTTCATTGTCTATCGCATAATAAATACTCAATCTTATGTGTTGCACTGAAATGAAGTAGGGAAACTAACAAATTTTGCAGATTCTGTCATTTTTCTTAATTCCAGTTGTATATCCTTCTCATCTTTACTGACTCATTCCAAAAGCAGGTATCTACTACTATCCTGAGCTTGAAAACACAATGGTACACAATTCAAGGAAGATCCTGATCACAGAGCTTACATTCATCTGTGAAGAAACTCAAAAAATAGACAAGTAAAGAAAGACAATATTTAAAGTGATCAATAATTATTTTTCTTAAATTCCACTGTTATAGAATTAAGTGTAATTAAACAGGTACAGGGAGGAGGCACACACAATACAAAATGAAATGATCAACAAAATCCTCCTTGATAAATATTTGTAAGACCATAGCTATGAAAATGAACCAGCCATGAAAAACTTATTGTGAATTCAATGAAGAAAAAGGGTGTAACAAATGCAAAGACCACAAGAGAAGAAAGACCTTGGCATGCTTGAAAAAGAGAAAGAAAGCTGTTGTAGCTGGAACCTAGAAAAAGAAGTGATGAATACAAAATAGAATAGGTGAAATGCAGATCGTGTGATATCTTGTAAGCCAAAGGAAGCATTTGGTTTTGAGTCTCAATACAATAATAAGTCATTAAAGAGTTTTTATTGTTGTTTTATTTTTGGTTTATGTTTTAACAGAGAGCCATGACCTGATTTCAGTTTTTAAAAGAGCTTAATTACAACCTACAAAGAATGGCTTGTAAGCAACAAGAGTTAGAGTAGAAATAAAGTTATTACAGTTTAAAGATGACATGGATTTGGACCATCACAATAAGAGTGGAGATAGAAAGAAGTGAACCAATTCATGACACAAATTAAAGACAAATCAATCAGGATCCATTGATGAATTAAATATAAGGGATAGACATGAAGGAAAGGGAGAAATAAAGGAAAATCCAGGGTTGGTGGCTTGAGAAGATGAGCACTAGTATAATGGTATATTACAGTACAGTTGTCAAGATGCCAAATTTTTTTCCACTAATTATATTGCAAAGATATTTTTCTAATAGTATAGAAACAGTAAAACACAATGTGAAGAGAAATTAATTATGGGTCAGAGGACTTTGATAGGTTACTTGCTGTACAAGGCTTTCTTGCAAACCAAAAATTATAAATATAATTACCAAATGATTGTGCAAATTAAATGAGATAGCACAGGCAAAAGTAATCAGCACAATATCTAACACACAGTATTTACTCAGTATGTATTGGTTAAACCTAAATATAGATACATTTTGATCACCTTGATGACTGATGGAAGATATTCTGGTACCACTGGATTTGGTGTTTTTTTCGTTTTGGTTTTTTTTTTTACCTTTTTTAAAAATCTCATAGAGATTGATTAACACCCTATTCTAAAATGTCATACATTTATCTATCATTTCTTCAAGAAGGTGACTTCTTTAGATGTTAATCTTGTCAAGTTTAATACAGAATAGATTTAGCTTTACTTAAAAAGGTTAATTTGTAGATGCTATCAGTGTATTTTCTAAAATATGTCAAACAATAAACTGTCAAAACAGGAATAAAAGGAAGGCATTAAATAATTTGACATTAGGTTGTTTAGGGATAAATTTTATCTCAGTTCTTTCTTATAGTCTGTGCAAATCAATTAAATCTCTCTAAAAAGGGGTTTTAATTATGGTAGCAGAGGAGTAGAATAGATGATCTTTAAAACCATATTTATGTCAGGCCTCTAGGATGGGAGGAAATATACTGTATTCCTTGCTGATGATAGTTAATCAGATAATAAGTTTGTATACATAAAAATCCTCTGTCAGTTCTAAAGTATAATTAATTCTTTCTGCAAATGTTTGCTGAGTATAGTCTATGTCCCTGACCGAGTACATATATTCTTAGAGTTAACAGTCCAGTTGCAGGAAAATAAGGAATAATTGAATGAAAACACAGTCCATAGACGACACAAGATAATTATTAAAGCCAAGAAAGAAATAAACAGGAAGATGTAGGAAATGGAAAGTAACTTAACGGGGTGGGCTTCTTTACTCAATGTAGGCCCTGTGCAGGAACTATCATTTCAACTGGAGGTTGAAAGATGAAAGTAACCCAGCCTCATGATCCAGTGAAAACAGAGTTCTTGAGATAAAAACAAATATAAATGTCTAAGCTGGGAATAAGGTTTGCTGTTGAAGCAAAATGAGAAAACTAAAGTGGAGAATGAAGAATAAACAGGAGAGAGCACAGTACGAGAAGAGGTGTGAGAGTAGGCAGAGGCCACGTCACTGATAGGCCATGGAAAGTAATTTGGATTTCTTTTAGCATGATGGAAAATATGTATAAGATCTACATATTTCAAAATAACCAATTGACAAGACTAGAGACAAATGGATCATTTAGCAGGCTAACAATCATGAGGGCAGTAATTATGGAAAAGATGAAAAGTGGTAAGGTGTGGGAAATATATTTAACATAGGGTTAAACTGCTGGTGGATTGGATGTACAGAACAAGGAAGGCAATACTGACTCCTATATATACTTTTTATATATAGGCAGCATCACTTACTGAGATGTAGAAGGCTAGAACAGGAGCAGGATGATGGAAACTGAGGCGTGGAACCAAAAGTGAGTGTTTTCTTGGAAACAAATGAAGTTTAGAATACCAACTACACATCTATATGAAGCTTTTGTAAACGTAAGAAAAGTATATCATTCTTAAGCTCAGAGATTGGGGCTGAATACGTAAACTTAATAGTCATGAACATAAGATGCTATTAAAAGTCACAGGACTACATTAGATCACATAAGGAGAGAGTATGGACCTGAAAAGAAGTCTGAGATTTCTAAGTTGAGAAACAAGGATTGACCACTGGACTTATCAAGATGGAAGGCACTGGTGACTTTGACAGAAGCAATTTCAGTAGATCATGGGAAAAACGTTTAACTGAAGTGGACTGAAAAGTAGAGGCAGGGAGAGAACAGTATAAATAGTGTGTCTAGAATACATGCATGAAAAAGAGCAGACAAATAGGGTAGGTGCTAGAGGAATATTGTGAAGACTAGAATTTATTAAGAATAAGAATTTATTGGGGAAGATACTGTAATTTTTTTTAATTTTCATGACAATTTTCAGATAGAAGAAATTAAATTAATTGTGAAAAGAAATAAGCTACACCTGCAGAAGCAAAATCCTTGAGTAGATCACAAGCAAAGAATCTAACAACCAAGTTGATCAAGTGGAAAAAACTGGCTTTCCGTTGGCACGGAGAGGTTTCACTAATTTCAACAGGAAAGAAGTAAAGGTACATGGGTACAACAGTAAAGCAGTCAGTCTCCACTGCAATCTCTTCCCTCCACAAGAAGTAGTTCCATATAGCGTAAGTATAGGCTGTGGAGTCCAATTGTGGTTTAGTCTCTCAGTCGTGTCGGACTCTTTGTGACTCCATAGACTATATCCCATCAGGTTCCTCTGTCTGTGGGATTTCCCAGGCAAGAATACTTGAGTGGGTTGTAATTCCCTTCTCCAGGGGAGTCCAACTGACTTGGTTCAAATATCAGCTCACTGTGACCATGAAAAAATCTGCTTGTGTCTCATTCTTTCATCTGTTAAGATGGGGATAATAATAGTACCTACCTCAGAGGTACTTTTGAGATAAGGCAAATGAAACTGTAAGACCTACAGTAGACAAGGAGTACCAAACAAATGTGGTTGCTATTGTTGTCATTACTACTATTATAACACTGTTATGTTACTATGTGCTGCGCTGTGCTTAGTTGTTCAGTCAGGTCTGATTCTTTAAGATCCCATGCACTGTAGCCCTCCAGGATGATCTATCCATGGAATTCTCCAGGCAAGAATGGGTACCCATTCCCTTCTCCAGGAGATCTTCCCTACCCAGGGACTGAACCTGCATCCCCAGTGTCTCCTGCATTGCAGGCAGACTCTTTACCACTGAGCCACCGGGGAAACACATAATAACCCTTATCAGCAATTAATAACTTGGAACCAAAATGGACATATAAAAGAATCAAACCTTGTAATGAAATGCTCCTTGGGGAGAATACTAGGAAAATGTTTTTGGAGCTTATTAGAGTCAATATTTAATTGGGTAGTTTCTGTTGCACATAAATTTATATTCTTTCAAAAAACTGCTAGAGAAGTAGTTTCCCTGTATTTGTCTCCCTCTTTTAGTAAAAAAAAAAAAAAAGGCAAATAGAATCAAATGATTTGTGCACAATAAATATGCTCTGCCTTGAACTGTATATTACACAGAACCCTAAAACAAAGGTTTCACTAATGTTTATTACTGAGTATTATACTGAATCTTGGAAACAAACTGCTTCAAATATATTCAACCCAGAATATTTTCATATATTCAGAGCACTAAAAGGCAGCAGAAATGCACTCTCTCCCTGTATCTTTGATATAAACTCCTCTTTATATAATAAACTTTTCTGGAAATGAAGCAAAAATAATTTTTAAATTCTCATAAGGATACTGATGAAACATACTGTCTAATACCCTTTGTACTGTCAGGAAGGACATATCTTTCACAAAACAAGATGAAACAGTAGAAACAAATATACTAGGTTGAACCAGATGAAACTCCCAAAATTTGATCCCTTTTTATTGGCAAAAATATTTTCATGATTCAGCTTAATAGATGAGAACAAGAGTGGAAAATTACATTAACCAGTCATATGCTTGAGATACCTATAAGCAGTTTCCCAAGTGAGATTAAATAATAGATAGAATCTAAACTTTGTAAATAACTCAAACTTCTAAACAGATGAAAGCTATATATGTATTGAACTTTTAATTAACTTTTAGGAAATCATGTGGAAAAAAAGAGTAAAGAAATTTTTATACTAAGATGAAGAATATGAACATTCAATTTTGTTCTATTATCTAAGAAATGACAGTTTATAGCTATTTAAAATTTTCATGCCTATTTTAAAGGGCATTTTTTTTCCCTACTTTCATTTTACCACATCCTCAGAACTTTCCAAAATCCAAGAGCCACCCCAGAAGCTTCACATTAAATGTCAGATCATCTGTTGTCTACTACACTGGGCTTTTTAATACAAGCTTGATATTATCTAGTTAGGGAGAACTTTAACTTTGGGGAATGAAATCACGTGTAAGCTCAATTCTTTATTTCAGAGCTTCTGCTAAAGCTGTCCTCAGCCTCAAGGAACTGGTTAAGGAGCCCATCATCCCACTGCTTGATCATACCATCTAGCCTCACCCAGTGCCCCCTCGGTGGTCACAGGGTCAGAAAAAGCTCTGGTGAGACCAGCAATTGTGGGTCAGTAAGAATCAGTAAAAGGCCAGCAGCTTCAGTTTGATCTTCTTCTAGATTCACATACATTAAATACAAAAGTCTCCAAAGAGTCAATGCTTAAGGTTAAGCAGTAGAAAAGAACTGGGGATGTATTTAACAATGGCACTTCCACAAAGTGTGTGTGTGTGTGTGTGTGTGTGTGTGTGTGTGTGTGTGTGTGTGTGTGTGTGTGTGTGTGTGAGTGAGTGAGTGAGTGATAGCTTCACACAATAGCTTAGGGAAGGTCTCATCTGTTTTATCACATACAGGTGGAACACTTTTGGCCCAAAATTTATAAGAAACATGCCAATTCACAAATGGCAGGGTTGTTTTTTCGTTCACTAAAATTAAATCAGAAAAAAATTTTGAGAGTATAATTTGATAACTAATGTATGCCTGAGTTAGCTCATCTTATTATAAAAGCAAAACAGGACCTCTTCAGCAGTAGATAATGCTTTTCTGTTCATAAAAGGCTTTTACAAGTGATTTCATTTAATCCTTAGTAGGTAACATTGAAGATATATAAAATCCCACTTGACTGTTGAGGAAAAGGAAGTCTAAATTGAGCAGATTTGCACAAGTTGATATAGCAAGTAGTGAAATAAAACTAAAATTCTTATTACCTGACTACATACACATCTCTCTTTTGTAGGACATACTAAATATATCATGGCATATATGAAGAGATGCTCAGTAAGCCTTAAACATTATGCTGTCCTTTATTCCCTGTTCCTTTTAGAGACTTGGCCATCATCAGTTCTTGTCATTACATGATTTTATTGCTTATAGTCATGGTCAGTGAAAAATCAATGACTTCCCTGAAGTCACAATATCAGTCTAGGTACTCTTAGTTGTATTTAAGTTCTAAAAGAGGCCCTGGGAGAGGACTCTGAGTCAAGCAAAACAAAAGAATCCAAAGAATGAACAAATAAAACAGAAATAACCAAAATAAAGCAAGAGACAAACATAACAAAACACAAATAAGCAAAACAAAACTGCTCAAGAAACCCAGTTTTTGCAGTAACTATTCTAAACTCTATTTTTTTTAAGTATTTTTCTGCATTCTTTTGTGTACTGTGCTATTCCAATGAACAGAGTACTGACTTGTAGAAAAAAAGATAACATTAATTTTTTCTTTATGTGGTTCTCCTATCATTGTAAGAATGAATAGTTCTTTAGCTTTCAAGGTTATAATAAATTCTGGTGATAATTTTAGGAAAGAATATAAAAGTTAAAAATCTTGAGTATTTTGTATTTCCACATACTATTGTATTGCCTTCTTATATATGATACATGGGCTTCCCTGGTGGCTCAGATGATAAAGAATCTGCCTGCAATGCAGGAGCCCTGGGTTCAGTCCTTGGGTCTGGAAGATCCCCTGGAGAAGGTAATGGCTACCCACTCCAGTATTCTTGCCTAGAGAATTCCATGAACAGAGGAGGCCTGGGGGGCTACAGTCCATGGGGTCGCAAAGAGTCAGACAAAACTGAGTGACTCACATTTTTACTTTCACATATGATAATTAGAAAACTAAGCTCTTGGAACATATTTTTTGATGATTTCTTTCAGCTTTATCAATACTTACTATACTGTCTAAGCATGATTTGAGAAAACTATTACCATTGATATCTTAGCTAATTTTGCTGTTTTTTTGTTTTTTATAGCAACAGTAGTGTTAATATTAGGAATTCAAATTATTTGAGGATAGAAAAAAACAGATGTAAATTGCAATCAAACAAATTCTTATTGCTGTTGTGTATATGTAACAATATTACAAATAAAGATGTTAGTCCATGCATGGAATAAATAACAGAAAAATTGCTCAGCTGTAAGGTGTAGGCTCAATTAACTTAGTCTTCCTAACTGTGAAGACATTTGTAGGCAATTCCAAGAATGTTAAAACTTTAGATCTTGGGGGGAAAATGTGATGCTAAAGTCGTAAAATTTGATACTCCTGAAACAATATACCATTTAGCCTTCATTGGGAAGATAATATTGTGCAGTGGGCTGCAGGGAACTTGAATTAGCTCAGTCAATTAAGTCATGATTAATTTATGTTAGATGCTGCTCTCCTGAGTCTGTAAAAGACAAGATTTTAGTTAACCAGCAGTATTTAGTTTAATAAAAGTCTTTAAAAATGAATTCTAGAGAGAGAAAAATCGACTATTGACACAATCAATGGACAGCAAGAGTCCCGTTTTAATTTGTGTCAATGGAAGTTAAAATAGATTTAGAAACTAATAAGAACAGGGTTGCTCCCTTCAAATGGATGACCAAATTTCCCAGATAGTTATTAGCATTAGCATGGCTTATACAGCAGTGCTGCCTGGACGTGTGACAAATCATAAGCATGCACAAGAGCAGAGCCTTTCTTTCTTTGCAGCAATTGCTGCTGCTAGTGATAAGTTCATGTTCTCTCTGGGTCTAACAAGAAACATTCAATTTTCTAGCGCCTTCGGTCAAAAATGATTCTGCAGAGGCTGTGAGTAGATTTTGATTACTCTAATTATCCATCTGAACATAATACATGAGCCTAATGGGCCTTTGTGTATTTAGGGTACATTGAGGGAGCATGTGGTTGTAGCCCTAGCTGGGTTCCTAAACCACAGAGTAAATAATAGAGGGCTCATGCAATCTGTTCAAGGGAAAAGGCAAAAATGAATCTTGAAGAAAATGCTACAGCTGCATTCATACAGTGGCTCAGATAATCTAAATATTGTGGGAAACATTTCATTGAAGACAAGGGTAGCGCTGAGGATTGATCTTTCTTTAAAAGAAACCAACGAGGGCAGTACGCACTTTTAGGAATATCTTCTTGGCTGATAAAGAGAAGTTATATGGCTGATTTGATTCACCTCATTTGTCTGAAAATATTTGAATTAACACTGCCTGTGTAACTTGAGTTCTAGAAAAGTCATGAATAATGTCATCATATAGAATTAACTTTGATAGGCCAATTATTCTCCATGAGGCAATGAATGGATACTACTACAAGTTCAAATATTATGCTTCCAAGAATACCATGTGTGAATTTTGCTAGGCCTAACAAAATATTTGAGAACATAGGATCTGTAGTTCAGATTGCAGATTGCCTGGGTTTTAAACTTATCAAATAGTTGTGCAATCTTGAACAATTTATTTGACTTCAATTTTCTTCATATGTACCACAGGATAATAAAATAATAGTCTATACTATAAAGGTTATCATTAGGAAAGATGTGTATGTATATATACACACACACACACATTGTACCTGTAGCACTTTGTCTGACATTTAGTCAAAGCTCAGGAAATATTGGCTCTAATTATTGTTTTTAGCATTTCTATCATTTGTCTCCTTACTTGAATGGTATGGGAGGTGGTATTGGGCCGGGGAGGTGGGCATTATCGGTTTCTAGATTAAAACACACAATTCCATGATTTTAAGACCTTTGCCTTGTGGTCAAAAGGAAGAAAGAGCAGAAGGGGATGAATTAGAGCCTGTCTACCTAACCGAGAGCCATCTGAGGCTCTGTCCCTCATCTCTCTTCTGAGGCATAGTCTAAGGCAAAGCAGAACATCTCATGTAAAATAGTGGTGGTTAAATACAGGAGGCTTTCTAAATATGTTCTTATATTCTTTCTAAATTAAACTTTAGCTTCTTTCTATCATTATTTTTTAAATATATCAACATAATGCCATTACACCTAATTAAAATCACAGCTCGTGTGTTACATAAAATATCTGAGATTGTAACAATTAATTTCCTGTTTATTTACTTATTACACTTTTGATTTTGAAACATATACAAAGGAAAGGAGGCAATTGAATTTTTTTGTTTTTACATATACTGAATATTTTTTATGTGATACTAAGAATTCTGGCTACAGTCATGTGTCAAATATGAAGTAACTGTTCACAAAAATATGACAGAGATAGACACATTCTCCATGACTGCAAATGCCTAAGTGCTCACATTATTCTTCATGAACCACGTGCTTTAAGTAGTGATCAAGCCTAGCCATCGTCCTTCTCACAGGCAACGTGTCATGAAGTAAGAAGAGTCCCATCTTTGTGACATGCCATGTTTCACTGCCAGCATGAGAGGATCTGGGTTTTTTTTTTCTCTTTTTTTTGGCCAGTCAGTTGGTAGGTAATGATATGGTAGCTCAAATATGTCATTTTTCAGCAGTAGCTATCATAATTTCTATTGGTGCAGAAAATCAACAATGGTTGTTCACACTGACTGAAGCACTAACTGCACAATGGAAGGACAGGTGTTTTGACAACAGTGGCACTTGTACTAGGGCCTCGAAAACAAAACAAGGGTATGAAAAGTGTTGTGTGTGTTTTTTGTTGTTGTTGTTGTTGTTGTTGTTTTTAGTGAATGTGAAGATCCCTTTGTGTAATGACAGACTGGTGTCTTCAAAAAGGAAAATAAAAAAGTGAACTGTTTATGAGGTCTGGCAAAGGATAGATCACTAGAAATAATTTTACAGAATTGGTTAAAAAAAAAGAAACATGGAGATGTTACATGTCTGTATAAAATTCAAGACCTTTTGAAGACTCGGGGAAATGATAAAAACAATAACAATCTCATGTGCTTAATTGTTACCCAAATTCTTTGTTTAAAATACTAGCAAGTTATTTTCTTATTAAGGAATACAGTCTATCGTAAGCAACTTGGAAAATACAGCTAGACAGAGTATCATTTAAATAATCCATTATCCCACTAATTACCTTTGCGTGAGTTCATTTTATACAGAGCAACTGCTGTGATCTTTGTAAATTGTTCATCTGCTCAGAACCCTCTAATGGATCCCTGGCACACCTCGAAGTCTAAATGACTCTCCCTGCCTACACAGCCCCAAATGACCTGGCCCCAGGCTTTCTCTGTTTCTCCCTAATTTGCCATTACTCTTGCCTTACCTCATTCTGCTCCAGTCCAGAATATTGAGCTAGGATTTCTCAAACTTTCCAAGCTCATTCCTACTACAGGGCATTTCCAGCTGTTCCTTGACTAGAACATTCTTTATCCAGGTACTCATGACCTTGGCTGTGGATTCATTCAGGTCTCTATTCAGCATCAGCCCTCAAATAGGCCCTCCCTGAGCACCTCATCTGAAACAACACCCTTCCCATAACCCCCCTTCTGAATCCTACCACTTCTAAACCTCCTTTTGGCACCATTATACAACTTTGGATTGCATATTAATTTTCTTAATCTCCATGTATATTCACTAAAATGTAAGCTTCCTGAGGATGTTTTTGTTCATCAGTGCATCCCCACTGTTGATCAAAACTCTTCACCTACAACGTGCTCTCAGTAAATATCTGTTGAGTAAATGAATATCCAATGTTAACATTCTGATTATAAAAATTAAAAATAATGTCTTGGGTTGCTAATTTGGGGCATTCTTCTAAATGCTTTACATGTGCAAACATATTGAATCCTCCTAACAATCAGATAAGAAAGGTGTCATTATTTTTCCCAATCTTATGAGTGAGGAAACTGAGACAACAGAAATACTTGCCCAAGATAGTTAGTAACTGACAGAATCAGAATATGAAACTAGGCAGGCTGGCCTCATAGCCAAAATCCAAATCACTAGTCAACCGTGTCCTTTCTTTTTCACTGTTATATAAACACACACACACACTTACATGCACAAACGTGCACAGAAGGGCAGAGCTAACAGTATTTGGAGAATATTTTCCACATAATATGCTCTGGCAGGATTACTTTATGCCTGTACCATATTTCATTCTATGAGTTTGTCAAAAGGATTTTTAAACCATTCTCATATGATGAAATTTATAGATATTATTCTTTTACTATTGTTATTAATATAATTAATATAATTTTGTATAAATTAAATTATTAGATAAACAAGTACATTTTTTTCTCAGGGTTTTAAATTTTATATTACCAAGTCGTTCTCCAGAAAAAATAACATAATATCCATTTCTTCATACCATTACAAATCTAAGTATATATATTTAAATTTTATTCATTTTGATAAGAAAATTTTATTTAATATGTGCCTGCTTTATCAGAGGGGTTGAACCAAGAATATTAGAAATATCAAGGGAACATTTCATGCAAAGATGAGCAAAATAAAGGACAGAAATGGTCTGGACCTAACAGAAGCAGAAGATATTAAGAAGAGGTGGCAAGAATACACAGAAGAACTGTACAAAAAAGATCTTCACGACCCAGATAATCACGATGGTGTGATCACTCACCTAGAGCCAGACAGCCTGGAATGTGAAGTCAAGTGGGCCTCAGGAGGCATCACTACGAACAAAGCTAGTGGAGGTGATGGAATTCCAGTTGAGCTATTTCAAATCCTAAAAGATGATGCTGTGAAAGTGCTGCACTCAATATGCCAACAAATTTGGAAAACTCAGTAGTGGCCACAGGAATGGAAAAGGTCAGTTTTCATTCCAATCCCAAAGAAAGGCAATGCCAAAGAATGCTCAAACTACCACACAATTGCACTCATCTCACACGCTAGTAAAGTCACGCTCAAAATTCTTCAAGCCAGGCCTCAGCAATACGTGAACTGTGAACATTCAGATGTTCAAGCTGGATTTAGAAAAGGCAGAGGAACCAGAGATCAAATTGCGAACGTCCGCTGGATCTTGGAAAAAGCAAGAGAGTTTCAGAAAACATCTACTTCTGCTTTATTGACTATGCCAAAGCCTTTGACTGTGTGGATCACCACAAACTATGGAAAATTCTGAAAGAGATGGGAATACCAGACCACCTGACCTGCCTCTTGAGAAATCTGTATGCAGGTCAGGAAGCAACAGTTAGAACTGGACATGGAACAACAGACTGGTTCCAAATAGGGAAAGGAATACGTCAAGACTGTATATTGTCACCCTGCTTATTTAACTTATATGCAGAGCACATCATGAGAAACACTGGACTGGATGAAGCGCAAGCTGGAATCAAAGTTGCCAGGAGAAATGTCAATAACCTCAGATATGCAGATGACAGCACCCTTAAGGTTATGGCAGAAAGTGAAGAAGAACTAAAGAGCCTCTTGATGAAAGTGAAGGAGGAGAGAGAAAAAGTTGGCTTAAAACTCAACATTCAGAATAACTAAGATAAAACTAAGATCATGGCATCCAGTCCCATCACTTCATGGCAAATAGATGGGGAAACAGTGGAAACAGTGGCTGACTTTATTTTGGGGGACTCCAAAATCATGCAGATAGTGACTGCAGGCATGAAATTAAAAGACATTTGCTCCTTGGAAGAAAAGCTATGACCAACCTATGACCCAGCAATCCCACTGCTGGGCATACACACCAAGGAAACCGGAATTGAAAGAGACACATGTACCCCAATGTTCATCGCAGCACTGTTTATAATAGCCAGGACATGGAAACAACCTAGATGTCCATCAGCAGATGAATGGATAAGAAAGCTGTGGTACATATACACAATGGAGTATTACTCCACCGTTAAAAATAATTCATTTGAATCAGTTCTGATGAGATGGATGAAACTGGAGCCGATTATACAGAGTGAAGTAAGCCAGAAAGAAAAACACCAATACAGTATACTAACACATATATATGGAATTTAGAAAGATGGCAATGACGACCCTGTATGCAGGACAGCAAAGGAGACACAGATGTGTATAATGGACATTTGGACCCAGAGGGAGAGGGAGAGGGTGGGATGATTTGGGAGAATGGCATTGTAACAGGTATACTATCATGTAAGAATCAAATCGCCAGTCTATGTCTGACGCAGGATACAGCATGCTTGGGGCTGGTGCATGGTGATGACCCAGAGAGATGTTATGGGGAGGGAGGTAAAAGAAAAATAAATAAATAAATAAAAATTAAAAATAAAAATAAAAAGCAAAGATATTACTTTGCCAACAAAGGTCCGTCTAGTCAAGGCTATGGTTTTTCCATTAGTCATGTATGGATGTGAGAGTTGGACTGTGAAGAAAGCTGAGCACTGAAGAATTGATGCTTTTGAACTGTGGTGTTGGAGAAGACTCTTGAGAGTCCCTTGGACTGCAAGGAGATCCAACCAGTCCATCCTAAAGGAAATAAGTCCTGAATATTTATTGGAAGGACTGATGTTGAAGCTGAAACTCCAATACTTTGGCCACCTGATGCAAAGAACTGACTCATCTGAAAAGACCCTGATGCTGGGAGGGATTGGGGGAAGGAGGAAAAGGGGACGACAGAGGATGAGATGGTTGGATGGCATCACTGACTCAATGGACATGAGTTTGAGTAAACTCTGGGAGTTGGTGATGGACAGTGCTGTAGTCCATGGGGTCTCAAAGAGTCTGACATGACTAAGCAACTGAACATTCTTTATAAATTTATTTCTTCATTTTTGGACTTCCCCTTTTTAACTGAGTAAAATTTTAAAGTTTCATTTTATAGAACTGTTCATATATTGTTTAGTAACACTTACTCATATGTTTTTGAAGTATTTTTCAAGTTTATAAATGCCTTAAAATTTTTCTTATATTGTTATGCATAAAGGAAATTTGGGGTATATAATTATGTGTGTGTGTCTTTTATCCTGTGATTACCAACACTAGTTATATATATTATTAAGAAAATACCATAATGCTTACTATATGTAAGCTATCTCCAAGTCCTTGGTTTTATTCACATGCTTTTATTCTAAAACTGAAACCACGTTTGCAAGGCACTGTGTTCTGACATTCATCTTTTATACTAGATGAGTCATTGGGTGCACCTGGTATTTCCTCTAAAACTGAAATGCTAGATAAAAGGCAGCAAATAAAAAGAAGCTAATACTCTCACCTGCATTTTATCTGCCTGTTGACTGGGTCTCCTGTCCATTTGGGCCTATCAAATGGAAACAAAGATGCAGATGAAGGCGTGTGCACAAAAAGGGAAAGGTGCAGAGTTATTTCATAAAATTATGTTTGAGCTTTACCTGTCAGGCTACTGACTAATTTATTGCAAAACCCCACCAGGTCAAAAAAGAGGAGGCATTTACTTTTTCACGGAGGGATGGTGAATTCAGTTGGTTAACTTTTTACCAAGGCCTATGCCAAGTTATTATATCCACTTACATTTGTACAAATACACTTATACACATATATCATATATAAAGTATATATCTGCCTACCTATTATGCATTTATGTTTATACACATGTATATTATGCATATTACCTTTATACACATTATATACATATGCAATAAAATATAATGACAGATACATAGTTCAATCAGTCAATCTCAAATTTATTCTTTCTCATCTAAATTTGTGGAGATCTTCCATATAACCCTCCAACCTCTGGCAGACATTTTGATAAGAGGAACGCACAAATAATATTTTTGTGCATTTCACAAGTGCCCAATAGTAAATAAGAAATGACTTAGGAACAGATATTTTATTGAATATTTGAAGGACTGAACCCTGAATAATTTGTAAGAGATGTAGAACTCTTGGCATCTACAGCAACAGAGAATTCAGCAAGGCATGAACCAATGCATCACGGACTATCATGGGTCAATGAATCAGTCTAGTGAAAGACACAGAATCAGATTACAGAAGGAGAGGATGCCCAGACCAGCCCAAGGATAGAATCTTTCAAGAGCCCCTCCTGAAGAAAGGTATCCCCAGTTTCCTAGAGAAAAGAGATAAAGAGCCATAACTTTACAAAATAGGCAATTATACTGCACTGTGGATAAGCGTCTTTTAAATAACCTTTTGTTGAAATATAAGCAATTTGTTCCAAGCAGTTCTTTAACTCTTTTGATTAAATAATGATATTATATTAAATCTTAAGATAAAAGAATCACTTTAGAAGCTGAAACTACCAAGCTCAGTTGACACTAGAATAAATCCCATTGCTTCCAGGTTGACTAGTCTGGCTAGGTTCCAACACTTCTAGAATGTCACTAGTACTGTAGCCTGAGTCACCATCATCTCTGACCTGGAACACTATAATGGCCTCCTAAGGAGCTTCCCCCTTATGGCAGAAAGTGAAGAACTAAAGGGCCTCTTGATAAAAGTGAAAGAGGAGAGTGAAAAAGTTGGCTTAAAGCTCAACATTCAGAAAACTAAGATCATGGCATCTGGTCTCATCACTTCATGGCAAATAGATGGGGAAACAGTGGTTGACTTTATTTTTCTGGGTCCAAAATCACTGCAGATGGTGACTGCAGCCATGAAATTAAAAGATGCTCATTCCTTGGAAGGAAAGTTATGACCAACCTAGACAGCATATTAAAAAGCAGAGACATTACTTTGCCAACAAAGGTCTGTCTAGTCAAGACTATGGTTTTTCTAGTGGTCATGTATGGATGTGAGAGATGGACTATAAAGAAAGCTGAGCGCAGAAGAATTGATACTTTTGAACTGTGGTGTTGGAGAAGACTCTTGAGAGTCCCTTGGACTGCAAGGAGATCCAACCAGTCCATCCTAAAGGAGATCAGTCCTGGGTGTTCATTGGTAGGACTGATGTCGATGCTGAAACTCCAGTACTTTGGCCACTTGATGTGAAGAGCTGACTCATTTGAAAAGACCCTGATGCTGGGAAAGATTGAGGGTAGGAGGAGAAAGGGACGACGGAGGATGAGATGGTTGGATGGCATCACCGACTTAATGGACATGAGTTTGGATGGACTCCGGGTGTTGGTGATGGACAGGGAGGCCTGGTGTGCTGTGGTTCCTGGGGTTGCAAAGAGTCGGACATGACTGAGTGACTGAACTGAACTGAACTGAATGAGCTTCCCTAAGTTCACACTTAATGCCCTCCCCACCCCAGTCCCATACACTTTACTTTCCAAACAATAGCCACAGTTTAAGTAGGGCTTCTATCTACCAAAAAGTGTGCTGTTACTGTTTATGCTAATGCCTTTATAATGAATGATTTCCCCAGAGGAAAGAATTTATTGTTTTCAATGCAGAGCAAATAAATAAACACCATCCCTTCTCCACGTCTCTCCATGAACCCAGAACACAATGTCCAGGAACACAAAATGTATCTTCTGCTGTTGTGAGCAAAGCATCTTTCCCTGTGCCTCAGAAAGAGATTACGCTAGGAAGAGAGTATTACTCCAACCAGTAGTAATCATTTCATATCAAGTTAAAAAGTACTAAACTTTATTTTCCTTATTACACTGGCCGGTCCCAAATTTCCATTGAGGATTTCTACTCTGTTTCCCAATTTTGGAGTGGTTCTGTTCACCATCCTCTTCTCTGCTATTCTGAAATTACATATGCTGAAGTCACCCATTCCCATAGCTTTATATAGCACTGTACACTGATGAACTGGAAATGTTCATTTCACCTTGGTCTCTTCTTGAGTGATCATTTTATAGGTGTAGCCACATTCAACATCTTTTTCAATGTCTAATGGATAATTAGTCCAAAACAGAACTCTTGAATCATTCCTCTGAGCCCTGATATGTCCCCATTTCAGAAACTCTGGAGCAAAACCACTGTATTGTTCTGCTTTAAACTAGGGAACGATTCTTAACTCTTGTTTTTCCCTAATCTACTCACTCACTGCCATAGCTACTAGCAAATTCTATCATCCCCACTATCAAAGCACCTCAAAATAGAATTAAGAACCCATCTAAAAAAATGGTACTGAAGAATTTATTTACAGGGTAACAGTGGAGAAACAGACATAGAGAATAGACTTATGGACATGGGGAGAGGCGAGGAGAGAGTGAGATATATGGAAAGAGTAACATGGAAACTTACATTACCATATATAAAATAGATAGCCAATGGGAATTTGCTGTATGGCTCAGGAAACTCAAACAGGGGCTCTGTATCAACCTAGAGGGGTGGGGTCGGGAGGGAGATGGGAATTTCAAAAAGGAGGGGATATATGTATACCCATGACTGATTCATGTTGAGGTTTGATAGAAAACAGAAAAAATTTGTAAAGCAATTATCTTTCAATAAAAAATAAATTAATTTTAAAAAATAATTAAGAACCCAATCACTTCTCACCACTGCTACCACACTGGTCCAAATACCAGCTACTCTTCTTTAGACTACTGCTACCATCTCCCAACTGGTCTTGCTGTTTCCATCTTCACTCCACATACCCTGTGTTTGTTACACTGCACCTCGTGTGGAGAGTTTAAAATGCAACTCTGATCACTTCATTTTCCTGCTCTGTCAAATGTATTTAGAATAAAATCGATTTTCCTTTTTCTTACTTGTCCATGCCCTGGCCCCATATGCTCTGATCCCTGACCTTAATCTCACCACTCTTCATTTGTTCTGTTCTAGCCTTACTATCTTCTTTGTAACCTCTCCAGTAAGCCAGGAACATTCTCAACTCACAGCCTTTGCCCTTTATCACTATAACTCAAAGCCTCTTCCTCAGTCCCTCCACCTTCCCCAACACACACACAAACTCAGCATATTCACCCAACTTTCACACAACTCAGTACATTCAGACTCTGCTCAAAGAGGAGGGTCCACCCCACTGTTCTCACCCACCTCCCGTTATTCCAGGTCCTCCTGTGCTGTTTTATCTTTCTAGCCTTTTGTATCTGTTCATTTGCATATTGCCTATCTTCCTCCCTAGAATGTAAATTCCATGATGTCAGGAATTCTGTTGCTTTCATTCAGGACTATATTCCCAGAGTCTAGAATGGTCCTCAGCACATAGTGTTTCTGTAAGTATTTCAGATGAATTATTATATTAGCTAGCATTCAAAATTGTCATCAAACTTGGCTTTGCTTTACAATGAACCTGGAACTGATTGAAACATACAGCAATACTAATGCAAACATTATCAAAGTGAAGAGAAACTGATACACATAAGAGATCTTACACCTGTATTTCACTAAAATAATCAGCTGAAAAAAGGAGAGTGTCATAAACCAAAATTTTAAACAGATAACACCATTTGTTGATATACTCCCACCACACCACCAATATTTTCTAGCCATACAAATTTTTCATTTACTCTGCAGATTACCATTGTGTTCATTTTATCTGCAAACATGAAGATAGACTACTTACTCCCAATATGCCATTGCTTAAATTATATTTTAATTTCTATCTGTCCTGTGTTTATTTTGTATCCTCTCTATTTACTAAATAGTAGACTATATTGATTAATGACAAATGTATATCTTGGGAATATGCCTGGAAATCTCTAGATCTACACTACCTAATCATACAGATTTGATCTTGTGGACTCTCTTTCATATGCAAAAACTCTATAACCAAGGGAATTTTTTAAAATGTACAAAATAAAATAAATTTCCTAAATATAAATAACTCATTGTAAAGCAACTATACTCTAATAAATTTTTTAAAAATAATGTCTAAAATTTCATTTAAACTCTCAATATTAAAATGTCATTCTTTTTTTAAGTTTTTGAGGATGCTCAAGGATTTAAAAAAATAACAATTAAAAAGACTTAAATTCACTTAACATTTCAGATTGTTTATCCTCCATACTTGCATGTATTTAATGTCTTTTTTAATACCTACTAAGGTAAAGTCACCTGTTTCAAAGATCATATTTATAATTGGTCACATATATTTTCCAGGATTCTTTTTTTCAGTGTCAAGTTGCCTTAATGTTCCAGAAAGATAAGCCTATTCTTTATCGGGACAATATTATTTTAAATTTAAATTAAATATTTTCTGAGGATTATTTATTGGGGAATTTATCTCTAAAATTTACCTGAATTTGCTTTTTCTGTGAATTTCTAAGATGTACTACATATGGCTAAAGACCAAAGGTATAGTAACCACACTCCCCTTTGACCCAAGCTAGAAGTTCTATCATAACACACAATCTAAATCAGATTTAAAAGTTGATGCCCAAGGGAAGTGTCTGCTATTAACTAGCAATGTATACAATTAAACTTAAAGCACGGTCATAGTGTTTCAATCAGGGAAGCTAAGAGTCATTTCTGTCCTGTGGGGTAATAAATGAAGGCAAAAGCAATTGAACATGCTTTCTGATGTGCTAAGTGATATATGGGCTATCTGGAGTCACCAAATTGGAAGGGCCACATGCTTAGTTAATCAACACGGCACAGTCATATTGGGGGAGAGGTGATAAATTTAACAGATGTTATACTCCCAGGGGTCAGGGTAAAATGGACTTGATCCACCACCTCTGTAATTAAAGGAATGTCTTTAAATGCCTATTATAAAATGCCTGACTATGAAAGAGAATGAATTTTTTATTCTCAGTCATTCACTGTGAGTGGATTTAGTAATACTATCAGCCACAATGGTCAAAGCTGGCCACTGACTAATATGTTGACAGGAGGAAAATCAGATCCTGGGAGACCAGTTAATGTACTTCCTTCCAGAATTTTCAAAGCTGATTACAACAAAACCACATCCAGAGAGAACCATTAAGACAACACTCAGGTGATAAATTGCTATTTCTGCAGACTGTCCTCCTTCAAGAATAAGCCATGTATTCTCCGCTGACAAATACTATTTCTTGCACACAATCTAAGTACAAAAGAACAAAAGGAATTCTCAGCTCAGTCACCTTCCATTTCAAGTTATGCATACCACAACTTCTTGTCTTTGCAAATGTGTTTGAATGGGCAAATGGTATTTCTGGGATTACAAGTTTGATGCCTGTTTTCTGACAATGGCATATTTTCTGTTCTGAAATTTCAGTTCTTGCTTAAAATTCTTAAAGGATAGAAGTTGAATTAAATGGCATATATTGATTTTTCCTATTTCTTGTTATTAAGTCTATAAGTTGTGAGTGATTCTTTGTGACCCCATGGACTGCAGCATGCCAGGCTTCCTTGTCCTTCACTATATCCAAGAGTTTGCTCGGATTCATGTCCATTGAGTCTGTGATGCTGTCTAATCATCTCATCCTCTGCACCCCCTTCCCCTTTTGCCTTCAATCTTTCCCAGCATCACAGTCTTTTCCTTTGTATCAGGTGGCCAAAGTATTGCAGCTTCAGCATCAGTCCTTCCAATGAATACTCAGGGTTGAGTTCCTTTAGGATTGACTGGTTTGATATCCTTGCAGTTCAAAGGACTCTCAAGAATCTTCTCCAGCACCACAATTCAAAAGCATGTCTTCAGTCCTTAGTCATGTCTATGGTCTAACTGTCGCATCCATACATGACTACTGGAAAAATCACAGCTTTAACTATATAGACTTTGTCAGCAAAGTGATGTCTCTGCTTTTTAATATGCTGCCTAGATTTGTCATAGCTTTCCTTCCAGGGAGCAAATATGTTTTAATTTCATGTATGCAGTCACTGTCTACAGTGATTCTGGAAGCCAAGAAAATAAAATCTCTCACTGCTTCCACTTTTTGCCCTTCTATTTGCCATGAAATGATAAGACCGGATGCCACGGCCTTAGTTGCTTTAATGTTGAGTTTTAAGCCAGCTTTTTCACTCTCCTCTTTCACCCTCATAGAGGTTCTTTAGTTCCTCTTCACTTTCTACCATTAGAGTGGCATCTTTTGCCTATCTGAAGTTGTTGATATTTCTTCCAGCAATCTTGATTTCAGCATGTGATTCATCTTGCCCAGCATTTCACATGATGTACTCTGCACACAAGTTAAATCAACAGGATAACAATAAACAGCCTTTACATACTCCTTTTCCAATTTTGAACCAGTCCATTATTTCATGCCCAGTTCAAACTGTTGCTTCTTGACCTGCACGCAGGTTTCTCAGGAGACAAGTAAGATGGTCTGGTATTCCCATCTCTTTAAGAATTTTCCACAGTTCCTTCTTGAGAGGTCATTATGGTTCAACAGATTTGAATTCTTTTTCAATTTCAACCATCCCTGTCTACTACCTTCAGATCTATGAGATGTAATGCTACTATTTGGTTAGTTGATTGTAGGTTAGCCATGAAAGAACAGTGTCTTGGAAAATGACCATTCCCCTGTCTTTCATAACTCTTTAGTACTAGAGAAGAGAGCCTGCCATCTTTCCTCTCCCTTCTGCATCCTCAGTATTGGCTGGAAAAATATACTCATAAGTAAGCCTAAGGAGAGGAAAGAAGGAAATATCTCCTTTCTCATCTAATGTCGTGTCCTGGGTACTCTTTCCAATTGTAAAGCTGCATATGACCAAAACCTTTGGGTTGAACTTCAAGTCCAAGAGTTATTGGAATTAAAAATTGGGGCTCCACTGTACTGATAACAAGGTTCACAAAGTAAAGTATTTCTGCCACAAATCAGTTTGAAGATATTATTTTTAATATCCCCATCCACTTGTCTTACCCAACCTCTTTTCTGTCACTATCTCACATAAGTCAGCCTAACCCTTTGAGACTGTTTACTCAACAGTAAAACAAAGATTAAAATTATTCCCAGTCTATATCTTTTCATGTGTTCTACTTACTTTAATAATAATCAATGTCCCATGTAAAAAAAAAAAAATGAGCATGTATAAAGTGTTGTTTAAAAACCTTGCTTTACCCTGAACATTCTCTCTCAGAAACCCAATTCCTCTGAGTTCATCTTCTGTAAACTGACAGATGTCCTAAAAAGAAGCAACCCATAACTGAGTCATAACGTTGGAAAAGAATAAAGCATAGGAAAACCTGGAGTAATGGTCCACGGTGGTGAAAATGGAAAGAAACATATGTGGTATAGTGTCAATGCACCATTCTACACTGTGGTCTTTGCTTTACTTAGTTCTATATTTATGGTATACAGCACTCCTATTTCAGTATCTCACTATATGACATACCTGCCAGAAACTGCATTCTATGAATGTATCAGAATTTATTTAACTTCCTATTGATCGACATCAGGATAGTTTTACAATTTGATAGATAGCATTAAAAACCTCCCATCAGTTCAGTTCAGTTCAGTCGCTCAGTCGTGTCCGACTCTTTGCGACCCCATGAATCGCAGCACGCCAGGCCTCCCTGTTCATCACCATCTCCCAGAGTTCACTCAGACTCACGTCCATCGAGTCGGTGATGCCATCCAGCCATCTCATCCTCGGTCGTCCCCTTCTCCTCCTGCCCCCAAACCCTCCCAGCATCAGAGTTTTTTCCAATGAGTCAACTCTTCGCATGAGGTGGCCAAAGTATTTGAGTTTCAGCTTTAGCATCATTCCTTCCAAAGAAATCCCAGGGCTGATCTTCAGAATGGACTGGTTGGATCTCCTTGCAGTCCAAGGGACTCTCCAGAGTCTGCTCCAACACCACAGTTCAAAAGCATCAATTCTTCGGCGCTCAGCCTTCTTCACAGTCCTCCTCTCACATCCATACATGACTACTGGAAAGACCATAGCCTTGACCAGATGGACCTTTGTGGGCAAAATAATGTCTCTGCTTTTGAATATGCTATCTAGGTTGGTCATAACTTTTCTTCCAAAGAGTAAGTGTCTTTTAATTTCATGGCTGCAGTCACCATCTGCAGTGATTTTGGAGCCCAAAAAAATAAAGTCTGACGCTGTTTCCAATGTTTCCCCATCTATTTCCCATGAAGTGATGGGACCAGATGCCATGATCTTTGTTTTCTGAATGTTGAGCTTTAAGCCAACTTTTTCACTCTCTTCTTTCACTTTCATCAAGAGCCTTTTTAGTTCCTCTTCACTTTCTGCCATAAGGGTGGTGTCATCTGCATATCTGAGGTTATTGATATTTCTCCCGGCAATCTTGATTCCAGCTTGTGTTTCTTCCAGCCCAGGCTTTCTCATGATGTACTCTGCATATAAGTTAAATAAGCAGGGTAACAATATACAGCCTTGATGTACTCTTTTTCCTATTTGGAACCAGTCTGTTGTTCCATGTCCAGTTCTAACTGTTGCTTCCTGACCTGCATATAGGTTTCTCAAGAGGCAGGTCAGGTGGTTTGGTATTCCCATCTCTTTCAGAATTTTCCAGTTTATTGTGATCCACAATCAAAGGCTTTGGCATAGTCAATAAAGTAGAAATAGATGTTTTTCTGGGACTCTCTTCCTTTTTCCATGATCCAGCAGATGTTGGCAATTTGATCACTGGTGCCCCTGCCTTTTCTAAAACCAGCTTGAATATCTGGAAGTTCACGGCTCATGTATTACTGAAGCCTGGCTTGGAGAATTTTGAGCATGACTTTACTAGCGTGTGAGATGAGTGCAATTGTGCAATAGTTTGAGCATTCTTTGGCATTGCCTTTCTTTGGGATTGGAATGAAAACTGACCTTTTCCAGTCCTGTGTCCATAACCTTCCATAAAGATTTTAATCTATACTTTTACTCAAGACCACCTTAGAGGTGGGCAACCAGGACTCCTGTACTAAGCCATATTTTACAGGGTTCCTTTGGTCCTGCTTTAAGCATGGCTCTGCCAGAAATGAGAGGAAATCCCGGAACTATGAGGACATGCCCACCAAGAACCTATATTCTCTATTTCAGATCATAATCTGAGAGCATGGGGCTGGAAAATTTTCTGTCCAAACATACCAGGGTCTGTTTCCAGGGACTGGAAGGGTCTCTTCTCTGGATCTGTTCCTCTTGAGATGGATTGCAAATGACATGCTGAGGTTTGACAGGTCAGCAAGAAGGTTTTTGAACGTGGATGTGGGAGGATGGAGCTTGATGGCCCCATACATGTTTTGGGCCCCTTCTGATGAATGATTTCATGGAGCTGGGACATGAACAAGGACAGACTGAAAGCTGACAGCTTATAATCCATTCTTAAATAAATTTAAGAACTCATCTGCTTTCACTAACAGGACCTAACAGTTTTTGTTTCCACAACACTTGCTGTCACTTAGTATTATAATTTTTGTTTCATTTTTGCCAGTCTGAGAGTTTCTGAAAATCATGTTTCATTGTATTTAAAATTGCACTTATTTAGTTCTTATTTTCACATACTGATAGCCAATTTCACCTTTTTTCCCAATATACTGTTTATTTTACCATTTCCTCATTTTAAAAATCAAAATCAATTAGGCTGGTTCAAGATGGCAATGTACAAAAAAGATCCTGAACTCATCTTCTCTCATAGACACACCAAAGCGACAGCTTTTTATAAAAGAATCCACCACCCCCACCCCCAAAAAAAACTCTATAAGCAATTCCTACACATCAGTCAAACAAGAAAAATCCCACATCCATGTTGAAGTGGGTGGGAGAAGCTGAGATACAATCTCACCATAAACCCCACCCTCAGCTCAGCAACCCACAATTGGGAGGAAGCACAGCTCACACTTCTCCCTGCGGAGTAAAGGGTTTGAACCCCACATTTGGCACTCCACCTTTTAAGACCTGCACTTCAGAGATGAACCTCCCATACACATAGCTTTGAAAGTCAGTAAGACTTGCACCCATGAGTTCCACAGTTTGTAGTGAACTGACAGACAGTTCATAAAAGGTTCCTACAGGCAGACTTACCTACCCCAGGGCCTGCCAATGCTAAGCAGCCAGTTCTGTGAAAAAAGCTTATTTGATTATTTGAAACATGTGGCCCAAGGGACAAACATCTAACTTAGCACACATCTAGAGGTCTGTGGAAATACTGTCCAAAGGTAGAGGCCAGTGGGCACCATCTTTGCTCTCTCCCTCTGCCTCACTCCAGCTAGCATGGATCTCCTGGACAGAGCTTGCACCACTGTTTGGTGCTCCACTTTATGTGGCTGCCACCCAGGTGATCCCTCTAGGTCTCCTTGCTCTGGTGGTCAGCAGGACTTACACTCTTGGGTCCCCTAGGACTGTAACAAACAGAAAATGTTCTTAATAGGCTACCACCCCAAGGGCACAGCAGAGAGGAAACAACTAAAGTGAAAGTGAAAGTGAAGTCGCTCAGCCGTGTCTGACTCTTTGCAACCCCATGGACTGTAGCCTACCAGGCTCCTCCGTCCATGGGATTTTCCAGGCAAGAATACTGGAGTGGGTTGCCATTTCCTTCTCTAGGAGATCTTCCCGACCCAGGGATTGAACCCGGATCTCCAACATTGTAGGCAGACGCTTTACCATCTGAGCCACCAGGGAAGTCTAAAGAGCCAGTTTTTCTGTGAAATCTGTTAGCTTATCTTCATAGCTGCAGCCTAGGGGCAGCCTTCTAACTACACACATTTAAGGGTCAGCTGAAATCCTCTCCTGAGACCTTGGAGGGCAGACAATATTTTCACGCTTTCCCTCTGCCATGCTCCAGAGTGCAAGTTTTTCCCCCCAAAAAATACCTTATACACATTTGATGTGCCAGTTTTTATGGATGCTTTCCAGGGTGTGACCCTTGACTGACTACCTCTTGTGGCCAGTAAGGCTATGGCCAGTAAGGCTAGGGTTTCTGGGTCCCCTGTCACTGTAAGACATGGAGAGACAGTTTCTGATCAGGTGCCATCTCCAGGAAACAGACTGCTGACTGAAACACATTACCACTCTTTCTGTGAAAGAAGCCTATTCACTTGTCCTGGAACTGTAGCCTGAAGGCCAGACTTCTAGTTTGGCACAATTTAGGGACCTGCAGAGGGGCTCTTAGGGGATGGAGGCCAGTGGACACCATCTTTGTCCTTTCCTTCTTCCTTGCTCCAGGTTACTGGTATCTCTTAGAAAGGAGTGTGTCCACTAATCTGGCACCATGAATTTTGAGGGTGCCACCCAGGGGATACCCCAAGTTCACCTGGCTCTCATATCCAGTTGGGCTTATGCTCCTGATCCCACGGGATCATATACATTTGCATACTTTAGAAGCTGCTGCCTGAGGGTCTGGCTTCCAATGAGCTTAAATCTAGACGTGGTCTGAGATCCTCCCCTTTGGGACTGACAGGTCTTGGCACAACTGTAACTAAAAACAAGACGCACTAAAATCAAATAAAGCCACTTGGAAAATGACAAAGGTTTGAGAGACAACCAAAAGCTAGAGCAGGTAGAATGATAACATTCATCTCCTAGCCAGAGCAATTACTTCTAGATTGAAGTCATATCAAGCATATTTTCTGACCACAGTAGTATAAAGCTAGATATAGATTACAAGAAGAAAACTAGAAAAGTCACAAATATGTGGAGATCAAACACATGCTGTCAAACAATCAAAGGGCCAAAGAAAATACCTGTGACTAAAGAACATAAAAGATAAATCAAAACTTACAGGATTCAGTAAGAGCAGTAATGAGAGGTAAATTTGTAGCAATAAAGGCCAATATCAACAAATAAGAAAAACCTCAAACAAATTTAAACAACATGTAACTAGGAAAGGAAAAACAAATAGAGTCCAAAGTCAGTAAAAGAAAAGAAAGATCAGAGGAGAAATAAATAAAAATCTAAAAAGAGATTATAAAAGACCAATGAAATTAAGAATTGCTTTTCTGAAAGATAAACAAAATTGACATACTTTTAGCTAGACTCACCAAGAAAAAGAGATGACTCCAACAAAACCAGAGAGAGGAAACATTAGAACTGATACCAAAAAATAAATAAAAATAAAAATTAAGTATTATAAGGCACTAGGATGATTGCTTCACAGTCTTTTAGCTAAGATAAAGGAAAGTATGCTAACATTAGACAGCTTTGGACATATGGATTTATAGAAGTATACAATCTATTAAGAATGAATCTTAAAGAAACAGAAAATCTGAACAAATTGATTATCAGAGGTGTGACTTAATCAGTAATAAATAAAACTTTCTAACAAACAAAAGTCCAGAACCAGATGGCTTCACTGGTAAATTTGACCAAATATTTAAAGAGGAATGAATATCAATTCTTCTCAAACATTTCCAAAAAGAAAAAGAAGGAATACTTCAGAATTTAATTTATGGGGCCAGCATCACTGTTATTCAAAACCGTTGAGGGATACCCCAAGAAAAGAAAATTACTGGCCAATATCCCTGGTGAACATAGATGAAAAATTCCTCAACAAAATATTAGCAAACCAAATTCGACAAAAGATTAAAATGATCATATATCATGATCAAGTGAGATTTATTCCAGGATGCAGGGATGGTTCAATATCCATAAGACAAATCAATCAATATGATATACCACATTAATTAAATGAAGGATAAAAATCACATGATCATCTCAATAGTCAGAAAAAGCATTTGACAAAATTCAATGTCCATTTGTGATAAAAACTCACAACAAAGTGGGTAGAGAGGATAGGTACATCAACATAATCAAGCTGTATATGACAAACCCACAACTAGCATCATACTCAATGGTGAAAAGCTGAAAGATTTTCTTTTAAGATCAGGAACAAGACAACGATGCTCATTCTTGCCACTTTTATTCAACATAATATTTTAAGTCCTAGCCAGAACAATTATGAAATAATAAGTGGCATTAATATTGAAAATAAAGAATTAAAACTGTCACTTTTTAGAGGTGGTATACATTGAAAATTCTAAAGACTCCATTAGTAAACTGTTAGGACTAATACAATTAGCAAAGTTGCAGATACAAAGTCCATATACAAAAATCAGTTTCATTTTTATATATCAGCAACAAATATTCAGAAACAGAAATTAAGAAAACAATCTCTTTTACAATTGTGTCAAAAAGAATAAATATAATCACATAGTGAAAGACCTTTAATATTGCAAAAAGTTAAAGAAGACATAAGTTAATGGAAAGATTTGCCATGCTCATGGATTTGAAGTACTAATATTGTTAAAATGTCCATTCAACTCAAAGCCATCTACAGATGCAATGCAATTTCTATCAAAATTGTAATGGTGTTCTTTCAGCCATAGAACAAAGAATCCTAAAATTTGTATGAAACTACAAAAGATCCTGATTAGCCAAAGCAATTTTGAGAAAGAATAATAAAGCAAAAAGCATCATACTTCCTAATTTCAAGCTGTATTACTAAGCTGCTGCTGCTGCTGTTAAGTCACTTCAGTCGTGTCCAACTCTGTGCGACCCCATAGACGGTAGCCCACCAGGCTCCCCCATCGCTGGTATTTTCCAGGCAAGAATACTGGAGTGGGTTGCCATTTCCTTCTCCAATGCATGAAAGTGAAAAGTGAAAGTGAAATCGTTCAGTTGTGTCCGACTCTTAGCGACCCCATGGACTGCAGCCTACCAGGCTCCTCCATCCATGGGATTTTCCAGGCAAGAGTACTGGAGTGGGGTGCCATTGCCTTCTCCATTTCAAGCTAGTATAATCCAGATACTGTTGTATTTGCATAAAAACACATAGATCAATGAAACAGAATAGAAAGCCCAGAAATAAACTCACACACATAGTATCAATTAATCTGACAAAGGAACCAAAAATATGAAATGGGAAAAGGACAGTCTCTTAAATAGTGTTGGGAAAACTGGACAGCAACCTGCAAAAGAATGAAACTGGACCACTATCTTACACCATACACAAAAGTTAACTCCAAATGGATTAAAGACTTGAATGTATGATCCAAAGCCAAAAAACTCCTGAAGGAAAATATAAGCTCTTTGACTTTGGTTGATGATGACTTTTTGTTTGCTTGTTTTGTTTTGATAGCAAAAACAAAGGCTAAAGAGCAAAATAAACAAGCAGCATTTTATCAAACTAAAAACTTCTACACAGCAAAGGAAACTAACAACAAAATGAGAAGGCAACCTACTGAGTGGGAGAAAATATTTTCAAATTGTATATCTAAAAGCAGTTAATTTCCAATACATAAAGAACTCAACAGAAAAAAAAAAAGATTAAAAAGTTGACAGAAGATTTGGATAGACATTTTTCTAAAGAAGACATGGAAATGGCTGGTAGGTAAAAGAAAAGGTATTTAACATCACTAATCAGCAGGGTGATGCAAATAATAAACCACAATGAGGTATCACCTCACATCTGTTAGAACAGCTAGACGCAGAAAGACAAGCGATAACAAATTGGAAAGATGTGGAGAAAGGGAACCCTGATACACTGAGAATCTGAACTGCTTTTTTTCACTGTGGAAAATAGCATGGAGGTTCTTTAAAAAAATTAAAAATAGAACTGCCATGTGATCCAGCTCTTTCACTACTATTTAACCAAAGAAAATTAAAACACCAACTCAAAAAGATGTTTGCATCCCCATGTTCATTGCAATATTGTTTAGAATAGCCAAGGTATGAGACAACCCAAGTGTCCATCAACGGATGAATAAATAAACAAGTGGTATGTGTATATATACATATATTCAATGGAATATTATTCAGCCAAAAGTAAGACAAAAATCTTACCATTTGCAAAAACGTGGATGGATTTTGATGGGATTATGTGAAGCAAAATAATTCAGAAAGAGAAAGACAAATAAATAGTTTCACTTATGTGTGAAATCTAAACCAAAACAAAACCCCAAACTCATAAATACACAGAACAGATTGGTGGTTGCCAGAGATGGGGGGTTCGGAAGGGGTGAAATGAATGAAGATACAAAATAAATAACTACCAAATACTAGATCATGGAGATATAATGTACAGCCCAATGAATATAGTTACTAATATTATATTGTATACTTGAATGTTGCTCAGAGAGTAAATCTTAAAAATTCTCATTACAAGAAAAAAATATTTGTAACTATGTGTGGTAATGGATGGTAACTAGACTTATTTTGGTGACATTTCACAATATATACAGATACTGAATCACTATTCTGTGATCCCAAAACGATTATAATGTTATATGTCAACTACATAGCAATACAAGATCAAAGTGATAGCTATTCATCTGTTCTCCTATATAATTTATTTCTGCTATATAATTTACTCATTTTGAGAATGTTATAAATGTTTGATTCTTTTATGTAGGATATAACTGAGTTTTCATTACTTTTATTAAATTCCATAGCCTTTCACCTTTTAATTGGTGTTTCATCTCATTTATATGTCTGTGACAACGAAAATATTTGACCTGAGGTCTACATACTTTCTTTTCAGATTTTTAATCACTTACTTGTCTTATTACTATCCCATCTTGCAGTGATATGTGTATATTCTTTCTCTTCTCCTAGTAATTGTAGTGATATTAAAATCCATTTTTAATTTTCAACTGCTTTTCCTTCTTTATTTGATCTTTTGTTTTTTTCAGTTGTGCTGCATGGCTTGCCGGATCTTAGTTCCCTGACCCAGAACTGAACCCTGGCCACAGCAGTGAGAGCGTGGAGTTCTAATGACTGTACCTCCAGGGAATTCTACATAATTTTAAACCATATGCTTCAAATGCAGGTCTCTAAGTTATAAAGTTTAGAAAGCATCTATTATTTCCACACTATGAAAGTTTAGATATACACTTCTACTTCCTCTAACAATATATCACTTACTTTATTTTAGTACTTTCATATTTTGATCTTGGTTTATATGCTAATTTCTAAATGCAATATGCCTACAAATTGTTGTCCTTACTTTTACATTTATATGAGTTCAGAATGCATGGGCAGTTTTTGATACTATTGCTTCCCCATTTCCTAGGGTTGTTGTTTTGTTTTAAATTTTAACTTTTCAGTTGTATGACAGATGTCAAAACTGACCTTAACACTTTTCAATTTCTCCTAAAAGAGATGGATCTACGTCTTTATTCCTTGCAAAATGCTCTGGCCAGGGGAATGCTTCAGAGCAATGCCATGTGGATTCTGACCCAAGATCGCAGGAGGCATTGCAATTCCTACTCTTGTGGTACTTTTGCTTTTGGGATCTTTGCCATCTCCACCTGCTAATAAATCTAGGGCAGTCTTGTGTGTGATGAGAGACATAACCCAACTACCCTCATTGGCTCAGCCAACAGATTGCCAACAATGGACATTTGAGTGAGGCTATTCTGGATCATTCAACTGCCAGGAAACACGTAGCTAAAAGCAGATGCATGAGAGCCCAGAGACCCTGACCAAGTTGCCCAGATCAGAAAGACTGCTCAGCCTATACACAGAACCATAAGCGAAGTGAGAGCTCTGGTTTAAAGTGACAACATTTGGGGTGATGGCTTTCTTAGAAAAGCAATCTGATACAGGTTGGTTAACAGAATTCATAACTAAGATGCTTTCCTTCACAGTATCTCATGGGTACTATACTCCCTGAATCCTTTTTTATTTAAGAAAGGACTGTTGTCTTTATCAATGGATTAAAATGTAGCTGGTTATTAAATTTTAGAATCATAAGTTTTAACTTCAGAATTCTGCATACATGCTCTGCCATCTCTTGACATGGCATACTGCTATGAAGAATCTGAGTTCAGCCTAGTCTTCCCTTTTGAAGGTAACTACTTTTTATGATGGATGACTATAGTATTTGTTATTTAATCTTGAACATTAATATTTATGCCATATGACCCTTCAGGGTTGATAATCCTACTTTTTTTGGAACATAGTGTTCCAAGTTTGGATTTGTAAATTCAGTTCTTTTCATATACGGAAAGTTTTATTGCTATTTTGATATTCATTTCAGCCTCTAATTCATTGACAACTATGCAAAAGTTGCATCTCTATTCTCTCATCTTTATAGCTAATTGCTTTCATTGTTTTGTCTATGGAATCGCCTCAAATGTGTTCTTGCTTCTACATTATCTAGCAGTAATGATACAGAGCTGAAAAGACTTTGCACATATGTATAATTTAATTTTACACAGCCTGGACTCTTAATAAAGAGATATAGCTGGGGCAGGATGGCTGCGCCTGCACACTAGTGTTAAAGAACGCACCTGCCAGTGCAGGAGACGTAAGAGATATGGGTTTGAGCTCTGGGTTGGGAAGATTCCCTGGAGGAGGGCATGGCAACCCACTCCAGTATTCTTGCCTGGAAATTCTTGCCCACAGAAGAGCCTAGTGGGCTACAGTCCATGGGGCCACAAAGAGTCTGACACTACTGAAGTGACTGAGCAAGCACACATGCTCAGACTCTTAATAAAGAGATATAGCTGGGGCAGGATGGCTGTACCTCAGTTTCCTCATTTATAGAATAAAGACAGTAGTAATACTAACTAGTCAAGACAGCATATTAAAAAGCAGAGACATCACTTGGCTGATGAAGGTCCACCTAGTCAAAGCAAAGGTTTTCCCCGTAGTCATGTATGGATGTGAGAGTTGGACTATGAAGAAAGCTGAATGCCAAAGAATTGATGCTTTTGAACTGTGGTGTTGGAGAAGACTCTTCAGAGTCTCTCGGACTGCAAGGAGATCAAACCAGTCAATCCTAAAGGAAATCAGTCCTGAATATTCATTAGAAGGACTGATGCTGAAGCTGAAACTCCAATACTTAGGCCACCTGATGCAAAGAACTGACTATCAGAAAAGACCCTGATACTGGGGAAAATTGAAGGCAGGAGGAGAAGGGGACAACAGAGGATGAGATGGTTGGATGGCATCACTGACTCTATGGATATGAGTTTGAGCAAGCTCTGGGAGTTGGTGATGGATAGGGAAGCCTGGCATGTTGCAGTCCATGGGGTCGCAAAGAGTCAGAGGTGATTGAACTGAACTGAATACTGACTAATGTAAGTTTTCTGAATAGTCAACAAGCCTTATAAAAATAAGACCCTCAGAAGAGTTTTTAGTATGTAGTAAGTAAATATTAGCATTAAGCAATTGTTTATTACCATTATAAATTAACATTGGCTCTTTTTTCATCACCTATTCTATTTATTGCTTCCAATATGATTTTAATTTTTGTAAAGGCCTTATTGTTTTCTTTAATGTCTTTCAATAGCTCACCTACCTCACTTTTTTCAGTTTGTTCTATTTTATTGTTCTTTTAACTCTTTTACAATTTCTCTAGTATTTTGTCCTTTTTTCCCCTTTGAGTCTCTGTTCTCTTTTATTTGCATATATACTTCTTAGTGCTTAGTTGCTCAGTCGTGTCCAACTCTTTGCGACCCCATGGACTGCAGCCCGCCAGGCTCCTCTGTCCATGTGGATTCTCCAGGCAAGAATACTGGAGTGGGTTGCCATGCCCTCCTCCAGATACTTCTTAGAGTCAAACTCTATTTTTCTAATGTAAATTAATATCATCCCCTGTACACCATTTCAACCACCACTTTAGTAGTAAAGTGGGTTGCCATGTCCTCCTCCAGATCTTCCCAACCCAGGGATCGAACCCAGGTCTCCTGCATTCTTACCATCTGAGCCCCGAGGGAAGTCCCTGATCTCTCCTACCTCACCTCTACTGCACTTTCTTGTGTGTTCCAAGTTGCAGAAAGTAACAATCTTGTTTGAGGTGATGCTGCTGGTGCCTCATGTCTGTCCACATCCGTCCACTTCAGTTAGAGCTCTAGTGGATAGTTCTGTGGGGCTCAGCCTCACTTCAGACCACCAGCATCTAATCTGAACAGGCAGCTGTTCGTCCTCTGCATTTAGTATATGTGCTGCTGTAGCAAGCACTATCCTTCTGCATTTAGTCTCAACTCCTTTTTCGATGCTTTAAGAGCCTGTTCATCTCTTGCAAGTACTGTTTGGAAGAATAGGGCAGGAGGACACTTGAATCCACCTTTAAGCAGTAAGAGACAGGACCCTGTAGACAAACATTCTGTCTCCTCCAACTGGAAAATTCTGAGATATTCTGTACACTTCTCCATGGTCTCAGTAGAATCCAATGTGCATCACTCACCATAGCATCTTTGATAACATCCTGAGGTGCTGACTTTCCCTCCATCCTTATCTCTCCCTCCCCAATCCTAACTCCAGTATCAGGAATCACTCTCTAAACAATCTCTGCACCAAAATCCTGGCCTCAGGCTCTGCTCTGAAGAAACCCAAACTAAGACATATATCTATAAAAATCTCTCTCTAAGACCTCCTCACCATTTCTCTGCAGTATGGAACTTTACCCACATAATATCCCCAGACTTTCTATAGCCTATTCCTATCCCAAGTTCTTGTGATTTACACTGAGGTATTGTTCCTTTGGCAACTCAGAATCAAATAAATTGCAAATAGTCAAGTAAATATCCATCTTGATTGAGATTTACAGATGAACTTGTCTCATACAAACAGAGGACTTTCTCCTTTTCAAAATTTTCATGGTTTCCATTCACCTGGGAGGATTTTTGTTGAGCAGATTTAAATAAATTCTATATCCCTAAAGATAAGAGATTATTTTATTTATTATGATAGAGCTTCCAAACATAATGTATGATTCTTCTGCAAAATAAAGGGGTTGTACACAACATTAACTTCTCTTTGAAATATATAATTTGTAATTGGTGCTAAGACACAGTTCCATGATATCAATTAGAAAATTCAAAAAGCTTCCTTTGTCTGAAAAGTTTAGAAACCTTTAGTAACTGAAGCAGAAAACATAGATTGTCCAAATGTAAGATAACTAAATGCAAAGGGGATTTAACCTTTGTTTCTCATTACCTGAACTGTATAATCAGGGAGAAGGGTTGTATGAATAGCAACATCTACAAATAGGAAAAAAAAATTTTAATAATTAGTTTTAAACTTCATTTCCATTCAATTTAAACTAGAATTATAAACAAATACAACTAGCTGCAAATTTATCTACTTTCCTTTCCTCTGAAAATGCTTTTATTATTAATATTTGCATACTTCATAAAAAGTGTGATAGGAAGAAACATTACAATAACAATTTTGCAATATGCTAATTAGAGATGGTGACTTAGAGAACAAAGTATTCTGACCGAACATCTTTTGAGTATAAGCATCACATAATGTTGAAAATGTTTCATTCCCTGACCACAAAAAAAGATCTTAAAAAATTATAGTTGGTTTACCTATTAAGATTAGGATTTAGTTGCATAATGTTTAAACAAGTAAGATCATTAAGATTCTAAATGACTTACTGATTTAATATCCTTCCTAGAAACAAGTTACTAAAATCTAGATTTAAAACAGCAGGTCTTAAAGTAACTCATTCCATAGTAGCATTTTTGGAATGCCTTCTGTCTTCCACACACTGCTAGACAGCAGAAGGGAGATGAGACTCTTGAATGCACAGAGCTGACAGTCCAGAAATCATCAACATGTATACAGGCAATCCCAACACAGAATGAGCAATGTCATGATCAGCAAAAAACAGAGACCTGTGGGAGCACCCAGAACTGTCTAATCCAGATGTATAAAAGTGATTTCTCACAAGCAATCCTTATCTAATTGCCTAATAACTGAAATAAAAAGCTTTTTCTATTACAAAGTTGGTTCCCAAAATGAAATTAAAAGAAAGTATTTACCTGATAAATTCCATGCAAGTTAGGATTATTTCACATTTGCCGGTCTTTAAATAGACAGAGAAAGAGAACGCTTTCAGTATAAATCTGTCTTTGAACAGATTTCTTCTGAAAGTGATTTATTGGCTATGATTAGTTCTCTGTAAACATCCTAAAAGAACAAAGTTTTAATACTTGAAATATTAAGAAGAAAATAATCCATACACCTTTATTAAATGCACTTTGATAAAAACAAAATACTGTTGTTAATCCTATTTATAGCTCTCTATAATGTTACAAATGACAAAGAACAGATTACAGTTCTCTAAATGTTACAAATGACAAAGAACAGATGATAATGACCTAAAAGAGGGACACTCATTACTTCAAAGCATCATTCTGTTTCTTTAGAAGACAAATGTTCAGTTCAGTCGCTCAGTCGTGTCCGACTCTTTGTGACCCCATGAATCGCAGCACACCAGGCCTCCCTGTCCTTCACCACCTCCCGGAGTTCACGCAGATTCACATCCATCGAGTCAGTGATGCCATCCAGCCATCTCATCCTCCGTCGTCCCCTTCTCCCCCTGCCTTCAATCCTTCCCAGTATCAAAGTTTTTCCAATGAGTCAACTCTTCGCATGACGTGGCCAAAGTACTGGAGTTTCAGCTTCAGCATCATTCCTTCCAAAGAAATCCCAGGGCTGATCTCCTTGCAGTCCAAGGGACTCTCAAGAGTCTTCTCCAACACCACAGTTCAAAAGCATCAATTCTTCGGCACTCACCCTTCTTCACAGTCCAACTCTCATATCCATACATGACCACAGGAAAAACCATAGCCTTGACTAGATGGACCTTAGTTGGCAAAGTAATGTCTCTGCTTTTCAATATGCTATCTAGGTTGGTCATACCTTTTCTTCCAAGGAGTAAGCATCTTTTAATTTCATGGCTGCAATCACCATCTGCAGTGATTTTGGAGCCCCCCAAAATAAAGTCTGACACTGTTTCCACTGTTTCCCCATCTATTTCCCATAAAGTGATGGGACCAGATGCCATGATCTTCGTTTTCTGAATGTTGAGGTTTAAGCCAACTTTTTCACTTCCCACTTTCACTTTCATCAAGAGGCTTTTTAGTTCCTCTTCACTTTCTGCCATAAGGGTGGTGTCATCTGCATATCTGAGGTTATTGATATTTCTCCCAGCAATCTTGATTCCAGCTTGTGTTTCTTCCAGGCCAGCGTTTCTCATGATGTACTCTGCATAGAAGTTAAATAAGCATGATGACCATATACAGCCTTGACACACTCCTTTTCCTATTTGGAACCAGTCTGTTGTTCCATGTCCAGTTCTAACTGCTGCTTCCTGACCTGCATACAGATCTCTCAAGAGTAGCCATCATGGTAAACAAGAGTCTGAAATGCAGTACTTGGATGCAATCTCAAAAATGACAGAATGATCTCTGTTCATCTCCAAAGCAAACCATTCAATATCACAGTAATCTAAGTCTATGCCCCAACCAGTAATGCTGAAGAAGCTGAAGCTGAACAGTTCTATGAAGACCTACAAGAGCTTTTAGAACAAATACCCAAAAAAGATGTCCTTTTCATTATAGGGGACTGGAGTGCAAAAGTAGGAAGTCAAGAAACACCTGGAGTAACAGGCAAATTTGGCCTTGGAATGTGGAATGAAGCAGGGCAAAGACTAATAGAATTTTGCCAAGAAAAGGCACTGCTCATAGCAAACACCCTCTTCCAACAACACAAGAGAAGACTCTACACATGGACATCATCAGATTCTCAACACCACAATCAGATTGATTATATTCTCTGCAGCCAAAGATGGAGAAGCTCTATACAGTCAACGAAAACAAGACCAGGAGCTGACTGTGGCTCAGATCATGAACTCCTTATTACCAAATTCAGACTCAAATTGAAGAAAGTAGGGAAAATTGCTAGACCATTCAGGTATGACCTAAATCAAATCCCGTATGATTATACAGTGGAAGTGAGAAATAGATTTAAGGGCCTAGATCTGATAGGTAGAGTTCCTGATGAACTATGGATGGAGGTTTGTGACATTGTACAGGAGACAGGGATCAAGACCATCCACATGGAAAAGAAATGCAAAAAAGCAAAATGGCTGTCTAAGGAGGGCTTACAAATAGCTGTGAAAAGAAGAGAGGCGAAAAGCAAAGAAGAAAGGGAAAGATATAAGCATCTGAATGCAGAGTTCCAAAGAATAGCAAGAAGAGATAAGAAAGCCTTCCTCAGCGGTCATTGCAAAGAAATAGAGGAAAACAATAGAATGAGAAAGACTAGAGAGCTCTTCAAGAAAATTAGAGATATCAAGGGAATATTTCATGCAAAGATGGGCTCAATAAAGGACAGAAATGGTATGGACCTAACAGAAGCAGAAGATATTAAGAAGAGGTGGCAACAATACACAGAAGAACTGTACAAAAAAGATCTTCACAACCCAGATAATCACGATGGTGTGATCACTTGTCTAGAGCCAGACATCCTGGAATGTGAAGTCAAGTGGGCCTTAGAAAGCATCATTACAAACCAAGCTAGTGGAGGTGATGGAATTCCAGCGGAGCTATTTCAAATCCTGAAAGATGATGCTGTCAAAGTGCCAATATGCCAGCAAATTTGGAAAACTCAGCAGTGGCCACAGGACTGGAAAAGGTCAGTTTTCATTCCAATCCCAAAGAAAGGCAATGCAAAAGAATGCTCAAACTACCGCACAATTGCACTCATCTCACATGCTAGTAAAGTCATGCTCAAAATTCTCCAAGCCAGGCTTCAACAATACGAGAAGCGTGAACTTCCTGATGTTCAAGCTGGTTTTAGAAAAGGCAGAGGAACCAGATATCAAATTGCCAACATCTGCTAGGTCATGGAAAAAGCAAGAGAGTTCCAGAAAAACATCGATTTCTGCTTTATTGACTATGCCAAAGCCTTTGACTGTGTGGATCACAATAAACTGTGGAAAATTCTGAAAGAGATGGGAATACCAGATCACCTGACCTGCCTCTTGAGAAATATGTATGATGGTCAGGAAGCAACAGACAAATGTTATATGAAGGTAAATCAATATTGAGAAGAGTTTTATCCCATCTAACTGTACTAATATTTAATATTTACTGAGCATTAACAATATATAGAGGATTGTTTAAAATTTCAAGTTGGTCATGGTCTCTGGCAAGAATTGGTCATTTTATTTCTAACTGCACTTGGGTCCCAGCCATAACTCTTATAATACTATGCACTCTTGGATGGAGCTCTAATGTTAATTGTTACGGCATGTAGCATGTTAGTCGCTCAGTCATGTCTGACTCTCTGCAACCCCACACTGTAACCTTCCAGACTACGGTGTCCACGGAATTCTCCAGGCAAGAGTGCTAGAGTGGGCAGCCGTTCCCTTTTTCAGGGGATCTTCCAGACCCAGAAATTGAACCCAGGTCTCTCACATTGTAGGCAGATTCTTTACCATCTGAGCCACCAGGGAAACCCAATTGTTATAGAACTGTTAAATTCTTCATGGGTGACTCAACTACTATGTGTTCATGGCCCCTAAACATCAAACATAGTGATATATGAAAAAACTAGTATAAATTATTTAAATGTATATAAAACTTAATATCGGTTCAGTTCAGCTCAGTCGCTCAGTCGTGTCCGACTCTTTGTGACCCCATGAATCGCAGCACACCAGGCCTCCCTGTCCTTCACCAACTCCCAGAGTTCACTCAGACTTGTGTCCATCGAGTCAGTGATGCCATCCAGCCATCTCATCCTCTGTCGTCCCCTTCTCCTCCTGCCCCCAATCCTTCCCAGCATCAGAGTCTTTTCCAATGAGTCAGCTCTTCGCATGACGTGGCCAAAGTACTGGAGTTTCAGCTTCAGCATCATTCCCTCCAAAGAAATCCCAGGGCTGATCTCCTTCAGAATGGACTGCTTGGATCTCCTTGCAGTCCAAGGGACTCTCAAGAGTCTTCTCCAACACCACAGTTCAAAAGCATCAATTCTTCAGCACTCAGCCTTCTTCACAGTCCAACTCTCACATCCATACATGACCACTGGAAAAACCATAGCCTTGACTAGATGGACCTTTGTTGGCAAAGTAATGTTTCTGCTTTTCAATATGCTATCTAGGTTGGTCATAACTTTTTTTCCAAGGATTAAGCGTCTTTTAACTTCATGGCTGCAGTCACCATCTGCAGTGATTTTGGAGCCCAAAAAATAAAGTCGGCCACTCTTTCCTCTGTTTCCCCATCTATTTGGCATGAAGTGATGGGACCAGATGCCATGATTTTCGTTTTCTGAATGTTGAGGTTTAAGCCAACTTTTTCACTTTCCACTTTCACTTCCATCAAGAGGCTTTTTAGCTTCTCTTCACTTTCTGCCATAAATCTATTTTAAAAAAACTAATAGCAAGTGTGCAGGATAAAAATCAACATACAAAAATCAATTTTGTTTTTATATAAGAGTAAAAAGCAATTTCACATGGAAATGTTATTAAAAAAACAATACTATATCCAAATAATTAGGTGTACATCTGACAAAATACTACATGATCTATCCACTACGAAACAATGCCAAGAGAAATAAAAGAATAAATAAATGGAGCGTTATTCCATACTCTTCAGTCAGAAGATGAGATACTGTTAAGATGTTGATTCTTTCAAATTGATCTATAGATTTAACACAATCTCAACTTAAATCCTATTAGACATTTTGGTAGAAATTGATTCTAAAATCCTTAAGGAAATTCAAAGGATGTAGAATAGCCAAAACAACCTAGCAAAGGTCAAAGTTGGGGAACTAGCACCACATGGTTTCAAAGCTTCTTATAAGTCTAGAGCAATCAAGACAGTGGGCACTGTTGTAAAGACAGAAAAATAACCCAATGGAACGGAATAGACTCAAGAAATATTCCCATACACATAAGAAAACTAATTTTCAACTAAGTTGCAAAGACAGTTCAGTAGGAAAAGGACAGTCTTTTCAACAAGTAGTGCTGGGAAAACTGGATGTCAATATACAAAAAAAAAAAAACAGCTTCAATATATACCTCACATCTTGTACAAAAATTAACTCAACTAATTATGGACAAAAAAATTAAAAGTAAGTATAGGAGAAAAATCTTTGTGACCTTGGAACAAGCTAAAGTTTCGTACAGACAGCAGCAAAAGGGTAATCCATAGAAGAAAATCTGATACACTGGAATTTATAAAAATTAAAATGAGTTATCTCTGAAGTATACACTGTTAAGAAAAGATTAAAAAAACAAATGGGAGAAAACATTTGCAAATCATGTATCTGATAAAGTAATTGTAGCTAAAAATACACGTATATTGTCTTGAAACTGTACCCTTTAAACATGTACAATCTACTGTGTGTCAGTTATACCTCAGTAAAACTGTTTTGAACATTTACTGAAATATTATTCTTCATTAGGTAAAGTGAATTCTGTAATGTCACCTTCTGTTTTTCTGGCATGAACTCTTCCCATTATTTCCTAGAATAAAATAAAAAGGAGCTTGCAAAGTTCATTCTGAGCAGTTTTCAGGCCATTTTCTGGATGCTGAGAAATTTTTGCAAAGAGGAATGAAAAAGTGTGCTGCCTTTTCATAAGTCTCTTTAGAGGAGTACTTATCCTCAAATGGGTATTAACCTGGGAAAGCACAATAATCAGACATAGTTTTTAACCAACTTTCAGAACAGTTTTCCTCCACTCGTTTTCTCATCTCAGTGTTACCCACTATGCCTTTAGGTGGAAATAATTTCCACCTATTCAGCCTTTCTCTTATCAATACTACATTTTAAAGACTAGCTTTTCCTCGACTATTTGAGCGATGAACAGAGAATTTCATTACTAAAAGTGTAAACTTGTCCTTCCCTTTTGTCAGCAAGGACATCCTGCAATATAAATAAAGACTGTATACTTCTAATCCATCACTTTATTTGAACTCCAGCATCAGCAAAAATGAAACAACATAATTGTGTACTAAAAACTTTCCTTTAGCCAATCATGAGGAATAGTAATGTGTCCACTGAGCACCAGGGAATTACAGAGCAAATATATTTGCATGTAAATCATGGATACATTTATAAATTTAACTAAATCAAGCAACAAATCATGCGATAAAACTGGGAGTCAAACCAGGTGGGAACTGTCTTTAAGTATCTAAAGACAGAAAGAATTATTGAAAGAAAAAGTTCTAATGTGAGTGTAGAGTATACTGACCATCTGAGGACAAATATTTATTAAACCTATTCCTATATGAGAGAGATAGAGACAGAGACAGACAGGCAGAGAGACAGACAGAGAGAGAGAGAGAGAGACAGAGAGAGAGAGAGAGAGACAGAGACAGAGAGAGAGAGAGAGAGAGAGAGAGAGAGAGAGAGAGAGAGAAGGAGAGAACATGAAAGTTAGCTTCCTTTCAAGATAAATTTGATTGAACCATTCCATGCCATTCCAAGCATGGTGCAAAGTCTGAACATGTTTACCCAATATGACCTGTAATACACTTGTAATACTAGTATTGTCACTTAATTTCTGTATCCAGAAATGACAATAGTCAAGGAAAAAGGATGAAGACAGGGAAATTTAATGAGTTTGGTTATCTAAATGTAGCTAAACTTTCATTCAAAAACAAACAAACAAACAAACCCATAAAGTCTACACTGTATATCTTGAAAAGCAGATAAAAACACAAAAGACTTGTGCTTTTCCTTTTTCAAAGCATATAAGTTTTTACTTTCATGCTATTTAGGGATCCTGTAGGACCCATCTTCTTTCAATATATCAAGACATCTTCTAATCTATTTAAACTAGCAAGGCATTTTCAGCACCAGGCCAGAGGGTTAATGTCATGGCAATAAAAGCCATAATAACTCAAGTACAATTTTTATGTGATACATTCAAAGAAATTATCATAACAAATGAGATACTTCTGTAGTACTAGGGGGCAATTTCAAATGAAAAATGGTTGAACATGAAAACATAATTAAATTTCAGATAAAATGGGACAAAATAATTTAGCAGCATTATTAATATACAGTTAGTTGATTTCATTGCATTTATCACAGTCCACATGGTAAAATAAATAAATAAGTCTGAGGCAATGGCAGCCTTATGATAAGCACAGCTATTCTGATTACCCCCAGCTTAGAGCATCTTTTCCCATGGAGAAAATGACCCCAAGACATTTAAATTATACTAGTTATTGATTAATACAAAAGCAAGGTCTTTTGTATGAAAAAGGCATTGAATTGAAAAGCCCAGTCATAAATATAACCACAGTTAAGTCAGAGCTTTCTGAATTTGTTTTTTTTTTACATAAAATGGAGATCAAGTAAAAATATGAAATCTAAAATTCTACATTCACACATTTCTCAGGAAAGACCAACCAAGAAAACAACTGGTACAGGGGAGAAAGAAAGAACACATTAACTCTTATATGAAAGACATAGAATTTAAAAATTACATGTAATAAATCCTATATTTTTCTACACACGATTTCAAGATCTTCTGTTTTACTACCCGATCTAATGTACAAACACATGTGACACTAGATAAAATAGTATCATCTAAAGGACCACAGGTGATATCTTAAATCAAAATATGATTCTTCAAAGTTTTGTTCTAAACCCTCCATAGTATCTCTGAAAGGGGCTTCCTACTGCCTACAAATAAAGCCCAGTGTCCTTTGTTCAAAGCCCTTCACACATTTGTAGCCAACTCCCCTCCTAGTTGCACTTCTTGGTTTCCCCAGCTGCCCCTGAATGGACTTTGCAGGAGTTGAGTTTATCCTTAAATAAAGCATATATGTTCATGCTTTTTCCTCTTTTCCACTTGGCAAATTTTTATCTTTCTACTCAGCTGTAATGCCACCTCTGCTGTGAAGAGTTTCCCGAACCTTTCCTGAAGAGGTAGTTGCCCCCTCTCTGCTTGTGGTGCAGTGCTAAGAACAGAGTATTCAGAGTCCAGCATGAATCCAAAATTGCCAGTAGTCACTATGATCATCTGATCCTGAGTAATTTACCAAATCTCTCTAATCTGGGTTTTCTCATCTTTAAAGTACTTTAGTCCATCAATTGCTTTATTATGTAATATGAGGGCCAAATATTGTAATGCATATAAGCCAGGTAATCCAGAACCTAGCATAGAATAGCAGAGAAGGCAATGGCACCCCAATCCAGCACTCTTGCCTGGAAAATCCCACAGATGGAGGAGCCTGGTGGGCCGCAGTCCACGGGGTCGCTAAGAGTCGGACATGACTGAGTGACTTCACTTTCACTTTTCACTTTCATGCATTGGAGAAGGAAATGGCAACCCACTCCAGTGTTCTTGCCTGGAGAATCCCAGGGACGGGGGAGCCTCATGGGCTGCCGTCTATGGGGTCCCACAGAGTCGGACACAACTGAAGCGACTTAGCAGCAGCAGCAGCAACATAGAATAGATTCCTAACAAAGAACAGCTATCTCTACTTTTTTCCATATTACCCTATATGAGTTCACTATCATTATTTGTGGCTGTCCCCCACTCTAGACCATCAGTGGAAGGGGTCATATTTATCTTTTTTGTATTCTTAACAACTAGCATAATACTTGGAGAAGGCAATGGCACCCCACTCCAGTACTCTTGCCTGGAAAGTCCCATGGATGGAGGAGCCTGGTAGGCTGAAGTCTATGCGGTCGCTAAGAGTCGGACACGACTGAGCGACTTCACTTTCACTTTTCACTTAATGGCAACCCACTCCAGTGTTCTTGCCTGGAGAATCCCAAGGACGAGGGAGCCTGGTGGGCTGCCGTCTCTGGGGTCGCACAGAGTCAGACACGACTGAAGTGACTTAGAAGCAGCAGCAGCATAATACTGGCAAGAGGTGGTCAATAACTGAAGAATGGATAAATGGATGAATAAGTCATGGAGCACAACACCTTGTTTTATAGTGGAAGAAACCAAAGTCCAGCCTATTTAAGAGACTTGCCATAAACTACACTTCTAGTTAGTGAAAGAAAGAATGTGACAGAATGCAAGCAGAGATAATATAGTTATCAGTATCTTTCTAATTATGAACTGCTTTTCCTCTACTCAATGCTGTTTGGATATTATATAGTAGGTAGGCCTGCTTTTGGAGATGGAAATGGCACCCCACTCCAGTACTCTTGGCTGGAGAATCCCAGGGATGCAGGAGCCTGGTGGGCTGCAATCCATCGGGTCGCGAAGAGTTGGACACGACTGAGCGACTTCACTTTCCCTTTTCACTTCCATGCATTGGAGAAGGAAATGGTGACCCACTCCAGTGTTCTTGCCTGGAGAATTCCAGAGACAGCGGAGCCTGGTGGCCTGCCGTCTATGGGGTCGCACAGAGTCGGACATGACTGAAGCGACTTAGCAGCAGGGGCAGCAGCAGGCCTGCTTTTCTCCAATATCCAGGTCATGTGACCAAGGCTGACCAATCAAACCACCCTTCCTCCCCTCTGAGCTACTGTGATTAGTTCAGGGGCAGAATTATGGCTCAAACAAGGTCATAAGAGTTCTTTAAAACTCACTACTATCCTTAGTCAGATTGATGCTGCTCTGAGACCAAAACTTAGCTAATGATACAGTGAAAGGGAAACAGGATAAATATTGGTATCATTGGAAACTGTCTCAGGCTGCAGCTGAAGCTCCTTGAACTTCCACTGTTTGTTTAACCAATACACACTGAGTTTCTAGCATTACCAATGGTAAGGCTCCCAATACAATTTGTTCCTATTCTCTCCCTATATATCTTCAGCTCAGTTCAGTTCAGTCGCTCAGTCGTGTCCGAGTTTTTGCGACCCCGTGAATCGCAGCACGCCAGGCCTCCCTGTCCATCACCAACTCCCAGAGTTCACTCAAACTCACGTCCATCGAGTCAGTGATGCCATCCAGCCATCTCATCCTCGGTCGTCCCCTTCTCCTCCTACCCCCAATCCCTCCCAGCATCAGAGTCTTTTCCAATGAGTCAACTCTTCGCATGACATGGCCAAAGTATCTTGCTATCTGCTAAATAACTAACACATAATGTAAAATACCAACACAGACAATAGCAGGACACTAAGCCAGGTGTTTCATTTCTAATGACAAATCTGATGGATTTATCCTCACCTTACCCAGAACTGTACTGTGTGGGGAGTCACTTCTGTATTGTCAAGGGCTTTGTAGTTAATAGATATTGTTTAGTAATCATTAGGACCAAGTGGCCTCTATGCTGTTAGTTCCCAAACAATGAAGACCTTCCCTGATGTGTTCCTGGCACCTATGAGACTAGTTACCCATTCATAAATCTTGACTTAGGAGCACACTTCATTTTACCAAACACCTACCCCCATACCCAAAGCTAACCATGAACTTGTTCCAGTGACCATTTGGAAGTACACAGTGCAGCTGTAAATGCTTCCAGATCACAGTCTGCCCAATCCCACCCTGTAAGTTAGTGCTCAGGCACTCAGTAGTATCTGACTCTTTGCAACCTCATGGACTGTAACCTGCCAGGCTTCTCTCTCCATGGGATTCCCCCAGAAAGAATACTGGAGTAGGTTGCCATTATCTCTTCCAGGGGATCTTCCCAATCCAGGGATGCAACCCACATCTCTTGTGTCTCCTGCATTGGCAGGCAGGCTCTATTACCACTAGCACCACCTTGGAATCCCCACATTGTAATAAACCAATCCACTGATTATACGGAGCTGCCTGCCTCTTTTTGGATCTCAAGATACCTTCTCAGTTCAACCGTCACTTTTTGTTGCCTTCTGCCCTCCTTCAAGAACAGACCAGTCTCAGCTCTTAGAGCCTGCCTGCATTCCTTGCCCCATCTTTCATGCCATCAATTCCTTATCAAGCTTCAAATCAGATTTGTCTGTCTCTGATGTCTAGACTCATATTTAAAAGGCTCGTGAAATTATGCCAGACTCACTAAGATAATCTCCCTTCCTTAGAGTCAACTAATTTGTGATCTCAATTATACCTTCACAATCTATTCACAGCCATACTTAGACTAGTGATTGACTGAATGACTGCAAAAAAAAAAATGAATTCTAGAGGGCAGGAACCATGCAGGCTATCTTAGAATTCTGCCTTCACATAGGGGAAGAGAGAATTTGCCTAGGAAATCTGGAATTGACTTAAAAACCTCTAATTGCATGTGTTTCTGTTGAACTGACTAGGATAAAGTTTCTCATTTCTAGTGAAATATAGGTCAGGAAAGAAATTACTGAATCTTGGAAAATTTCCTTGAAAGGGTCTTATAATTTCTTTAAAAATGGTTCTATACACCAGAGTCTGTAACCCATGTTATCTGTACCTACTTATATTATACCTTGTTTTACTATATTTCACTTTACTGCATTTTACTGATAGTGTTTTTCACAAATTGAAGGTTTGTGGCAACCCTGCATTAAGCAAATTTATCAGCACCATCTTCCCAACAGTATTTGCTCATTTGTATCTTTGTGTCACCTTTTGGTAGTTCCCATAATATTTCAATTTTACTATTATTCTATTTGTTATGATGATCTATGTTCAGTGATCTTTGATATTACTACACTGGCATGCTGTAGGCTCAGATCACAATTTTTTTAAATAAACTATTTTAAATTATGTAGATTTCTTTAGCCATAATGCTACTTAAATAGGCAAGAGTAATATTATAAAAATAACTTTTATATACACTAGGAAACAAAAAGTCCATGCAACTTGCTTTGTTTAAGTGGTCCTGCAACTGAAACCCACCTATCTCCTAGGTGTTCCTATAAAATTTAAGCTCGTAGGTAAACTTGGTATCATGATGGGAAATTGTGTCAGATCACTTGAAAATTTTATGTGCACCCCCCATATTACCAGGGTGAACATAGGTACTTGAAATTATAATCCTTGGCCACCATTCTGGCAGCATTTTCTATCTTTAGCTAATCCTACTCCTAAGCCTTTCCGACATTGTTTATATCCTACAACTCCTTTCACCTAAATCTGTAGCTATTCAGTTTTATCTTTTTTTTTAGGTCCTGTCTAAGATCATTGAGGAACAGGCTGGAATATCAGAAAATGTCCCTGTACATAAACCAGAGTCAGAGAAGGGCTAGAATATTAGGTTTTTCTCCCTGACTAACTTCTTTACCCCCTGGGTGACAGAATCCAGGTGAGACCCAAGTCTCCAGGTCAGAAGTGTTCCTGGAGGAAATTCAAAGAAACATCAGGATTCTTAACATACTTCAAAAGCTAAGAATGGATAAGGAAAGACCAGAAGGTGCTTTGAAGAGTACTCTTGAATTCCACTTCCTGTGAGAGTACTCTGATCCTTAGAGCCCAAATGGGTTTCACTGGGAAATTGCTGCTTGAAAAAACCCTCCATTTTGACAGGCAGCTGAGAGCCAGAGTTTCCTGAGAATTACAGTCCTCCCTGTGAAAATAAAGCAGAAAATCACTGATGCCCTCTGCACTGAGATCATTTCCTCAGCACCACAAACACACAGTTAATTTACACTAGAGTTGGATTCTTAAGTGTTAACATTGTAAGGTACAGTTTGTCTGGTATACTGCTGTTGTTTTTACCTCATAAAACAGCGAGTAAACCAGATTTTCAGTAATGCCTTGACTCAGCTATAGTTTCTGTTCAACTATTACTCGTAATTATTCTGGCCCTAACGTTGATGCTAAGAGCTCTCTCCATGAAGCAAAATAAATAACCAGTCTCCTTCAGAAATAAAGGGAAACAGAATAAATTGAAGAAAGACACTCTTCCATCAGCATCAGGAGCGCCAAGCAGCCTCTAAATTTATTCAATTCTCACTTTGTTTTTAAAGAAGACTGAGCTATTTATTTCTGTCCTGTGGGCAAACTCAGAATATAACGGACACAATGTCAGAGAGAATGAAGAAAAATGATGATATTCCCCAGCAGGATAAATACATCTTTTGCAAAAATAAAGTTACCAGAGTCACTCTAGCCCCAAGTGATCAGCTGCTAGGAGACACAGAAGTGAATTGAGATTATTGCACAGAAAACTTGAGTAAATGAGGATTTATATTTATAATGAAACAGCATCCATAAAGACTGATAACGTTTTAAGACTGGATGCTCTGGTTCTCAAATTCGTAGATGCTATCTGGATCTTCCTAAAAGCAATTTGTATCTTTGGGCCATGTTTCACTCTTGGGATCTCAGAGAGCCCCTCAGTGATGGTGCGTGTTTTGAGCTCTAAGACAGGGAGACAAATGGCCTTTTTTACATGCATCAGTTCAGTTCAGTCGCTCAGTCATGTCCGACTCTTTGTGATCCCATGGACTGCAGCATGCCAGGCCTCCCTGTCCATCAACAACTCCCAGAGTTTACCCAAATTCATGTCCATTAAGTTGGTGATGCCATCCAACTATCTTATCCTCTGTTGTCCCCTTCTCCTCCTGCCTTCAATTTTTCCCAGCATCAGGGTCTTTTCAAATGAGTCGGTTCTTCACATCAGGTGGCCAAAGTATTGGGGTTTCAGCTTCAGCATCAGTCCTCCCAATGAATATTCAGGACTTATTTTCTTGAGGATGGACTGGTTGGATCTCCTTGCAGTCCAAGGGACTCTCAAGAGTCTTCTCCAACACCACAATTCAAAAGCATCAGTTCTTCGGCACTCAGCTTTCTTTATACTCCAACTCTCATATCCATACGTGACTACTGGAAAAACTATAGCTTTGACTAGACGGACCTTTTTTGGTAAAGTAATATCTCTGCTTTTTAATAAGCTGTCTAGGTTGATCATAGCTTTTCTTCCAAGGAGCCAGCATCTTTTAATTTCATGGCTGTGGTCACCATCTGCGGTGATTTTGGAGCCCAGAAAAATAAAGTCAGCCACTGTTTCCATTGTTTCTCCAACTATTTGCCATGAAATGATGGGACCAGATGCCATGGTCTTAGTTTTCTTAATATTGAGTTTTAAGCAAACTTTTTCACTCTCCTCTTTCACTTTCATCAAGGGGTTCTTTATTTCTTTTTCACTTTCTGCCATAAGGGTGGTGTCATCTGCATATCTGATGTTATTGATGTTTCTCCTGGCAATCTTGATTTCAGCTTGTGCATCCTCCAGCCAACCATTTCTCATGATGTACTCTGCATATAAGTTAAATAAGCAGGGTGACAATATACAGCCTTGATGTACTCCTTTCCCAATTTGGAACCAGGCTATTGTTCCATGTCCAGTTCCAACTGTTGCTTTCTGACCTGCATACAGATTTCTCCAAAGGCTGGTCAGGTGGTCTGGTCTTCCCCTCTCTTGGAGAATTTTCCACAGTTTGTTGTGATCCCCATGTGCATATGGAAGCCCATTTGGGATTTTTGAGCTGCTACTTGAACATCTGTCAGAGCATGGAATTTTATTGGAGAATGTTGCCTCCCACTTAGCAAGGCATGCATGGCCAGTTTTTGTTTTTTTTTTATAATTCTGTGATATTAATCACTTAACAACATTGCCTCTGCTGAGAAATATTTACCAGATTCTCCTCATCCCCTCAAAAATTCACCTTATAAATTCCCAGTTGTAGGTCTCTGCTTATTCCTTCACTGCAAAATTCTTAATAGTCTTCCTAATACAGCTCAGATCCTACTTTCCTAAAGGCTGTCCCAAAATCTGAGTCCAAATGACTCCCCTCTTTTCAATTCTTTTAACAATTTTTATTGGCACTAATTGGATTAATGTGTCCTTGCTTCTCCCCTCAAAGCCTGTACCTTTGTAGCTCCCTCTTGAGAAATCTTGGTAATAATTTGAATAATGGCCACTCAAAGATATCAAGTCCAAATCCCTGGAACGTCTGTTTTTACCTTCTTTGGGTAAAGGGTCTTTGAAGATGTAATGCAACTAAGGATTTTAGGATGAGACTGCCCTGGATTATCCAGAAGGTCTAAACGCCATCACAAGTGTCCTTATAAAAGAGAAGCAAAGGGAGATAGCACATACACACAGACAAGAAGGCCTTGTGAAGACACAGGCAGAGTTTGGAGAGATATAGCTACAAACCAAGGAATGCCAATAGCTACCAGACACTGGATGAAGCAAGGAATCAATTCTCCCCTAGAGTCTTGGGAGGCAACACAGCCCTGCTCATTATGATTTCAGACTTCTGACCTTCAGAACTATGGGAGAATGTGCTTCTGTTGCTTAGGTCACTAGTATGTGGTGACTGATTATAAGAGTCACAGGAAACTAACACGGTCCACCAAGTTAGTTTGTTGACTGACCCATTGCTTCTCACAGAGGAAGTATAAGGCAGCAAGGAGCTAATCTTACGCAGTCTTGATCAGACACATAGACTTCTATAGCTCCACATTTACATCTGCTTGGACAGGTTAAAAATTTGATATCCCCCAATCATAAGAAAAATTTAATCCTTTCTTTGAAAGGTTATTCAGGTTCTATTATTTCCAGGTAAGATAGTTGTTTGGTTCATGAGTTTTTAAAATAAGACCTATGGGTTGCAATCTTAGCCCTGAAACTTGCTAAATTTGTAGGTTAGGCAATTAATTTAACCTCTTCAATTTTCCATTTTCTCGTTTATAAAAAGGTGATACCTTCATAGGATTTCTGAGTGGATAAAATAATTCATGTAAAGCACCATGGCTGGCACACTGTAAATGCTTAGGAAATGGCAGCTATTTTTATTACTGGGTTTCCTATAATTTATTTGTTCAACAAATATTCACCAAAGGTCGCTTTATGAGCTAGGTCTCTACTAAGGGCTGAGATTACAAATCTAAAGAAACACATCACCTCAAAAAAGTAAAAACAGAACTACTACATGATGCAGCGATTTCACCCTTGGAAGATATGCAAAGAGAAAAAGACAATAACTCAGAATATTTCTGCACCCCGTATTCTTAGCTGCATTATCTACAATAGCCAAGACATGGGAACAATCCAAGTGTCTATCAACAAAAGGACGAATAAAGAAACTGTGGTGTATATACATATACACGGGCTTCCCTGATAGGTCAGTTGGTAAAGAATCCACCTGCAATGCAGGCGACCCCCGTTTGATTCCTGGGTTAGGAAGATCCCCTGGAGAAGGGTTAGGCTACCCACTCCAGTATTCTTGGGCTTCCCTGGTGACTCAGCTGGTAAAGTATCTGCCTGCAGTGTAGGAAATCTAGGCTCAATCTCTGGGTTGGGAAGATCCCCTGGAGAAGGAAAAGGCTCCCCACTCCAGTATTCTGGCCTAGAGAATTCCATGGACTATATAGTCTATGGGGTCACAAAGTCAGACATGACTGAGTGACTTTCACTTTCACTTTTCAGTTTCATACATATCCATATACATGTATCTATGTGGATGTGTGTGTGTGTGTGTGTATATATATATATATATATATAATGAAATATTATTCAGCTATTAAAAAACAAGGGAAATTCTGCCATTTGTGACAATATGGGTAGCCCATGATGTGTCCGATTCTTTGCGACCCCGTGGACTGTAGCCCACCAGGCCTCCTCCATCCATGGGATTCTCCAGGCAAGAATACTGGAGTGGGTTGCCATTTCCTTCTCCAGGGGATCTTCCTGACCCAGGGATCGAACCCAGGTCTCCCACATTAAAAGGCAGACGTTTTTAACCTCTGAGCCACCAGAGAAGCCCCAAGTGAAAGTAGTCAGACAGAGAAAGGCAAATTCTGTATAATCTCATTTATATGTGATATCTAAAAAAATCAAACTCACAGAAAAAGGTATCAGATTTGTGGTTACCAGAGGTGGAAGAGTGGGAGCGGGAAGGAGGAATTGCAGGAAGGTGGTCAAAAGTTACAAACTTCTAGTTATGAAATTAACAAGTACTAGGAATGTATAACTACAGTGAAAACTGTTGTATGCCAAATAAGAAAGTTAAGACAGTAAATTGCAAGAGTTCCTGCCACCAAGAAATTTTTTGCTTTTTTTTTTTCTTCTTCTTTTTTATCTATATGATACTGTGTACCTTAATAACTAAACTTATTGCATGTAATCTTTTCACAATATGTGTAAGTTAAACCATTATGTTTTACACCTAAAACTTACACAGTGATGTATGTTAATGACACTTTAATAGAACTTTGTTGGAGGGAGAAAACAGACTAAGTTCCATAGCCATGGAACTTATAAGATTTATATTCCTAGCCAGTGAACTTTTAAAAATTCTTAAGATGAGCACTTGATTTCTCTCATTTATTGACTCTCCTCTTTAATAAGAGAACATTTATAAGGCTATAAAATATCCCTTAATTTTAGCTTTTTATACATTCCATACATATGAAATATTCTCCTTTCCACTGTGTTTTGCATGGTGGATTTCTTAAATTTCTTCACTGATACAAAAGTTTTATAGGTATGTGTTTTCTAAATTTAAGTAGCTAAAATATTTTTTCAATTTCTTTTTTATGTTTTGTTTTTTCATCTTTACAATGTTGTACTGGTTTCTGCCTTACAGTAATGCGAATCAGCCACAATTATACATATATCCCCTCCCTCTTTAGCCTCCCTCCCCTCCCCCACCCCATCCCTCTAGGTCATCCCAGACTGTGCTCCCTGTGTTACACAGCAACTTCTTACCAGTTATCCATTTTACGCATGATAGTATGTGTGTATATATATATGTTGATGCTACGTTCTCCATTCATCTCACTCTCCCTCAACTGTATTGATTTATGAGCAGATAGTAATACAGTAGACTTCTTTTTAATTGCAAAAGTTTTCTTTGTTATCATATGCATTTCATGTAGTTTTGTTACTAATGTAACATCTTTAAAAATATGCATTTTGTATTATACACTGTCCTTTTTTATCTTGTTTGGTACTCTAAATTTTTTAAATGACCTTATTATTAACATTGCCACCTCTTTCTCTAGGTTTATATTTACCTAGAACTATTTATCTTTGCCAGGATCTCTTAGACTGTCAGTCTGTCCACATCATTTTTGTAGCTTATTTCTTATAAATTACATACAGCTGGGTTTGGCTTTCTAACTCTATCCAATAGTTTGCCTTTTAGTGGAAATCAGTCTGTTCATACTTAGAATATATTTATTCTATCTACTTTATGCTGATTTCTTATTTAACATCATTTTTTGCTCTAAATATTTATCCCTTAATATTTTTATTATTTTTTAGTTACTCTTTTATTCTTCCTCTGTTCACTTTTAAATTTAGCTTTACTTTCTCATACTGTTAATTATCACCTCCTATATTCATTAGGGTACTACTTGCTGCTGTAATAGATAAGCTCTAACATTTTAGTAGCTTAATATACAAGAATTTATTCCTAACATTCCAAAGTAGTTCCAGGCAAATAGGGTTCTGGTCTACTCAATTATTCTGGAACTCATGATGACAGAAACTCTGCAGTGAATTCTATACCTTCGACTAGATGTTTTAATAGCGTCAAGCTAAAAGGGAAAAAAACATAGAGTGTCATACCTATCACTGGGACCCATTTGTGCTCACAATCCAGTCACACACAGGGGAAACTGGAAAATGCATTCTATCATGTCCAGGCATCATTAGACACATAGGATTCTATTACTTAACAAGCTAACTACATATGCTGCCAAATTTCCCATGTTTGTATCATAAAGCCACCCATCAGTCATATATATTTATTAACATTCTAAAGTATCAATACACGCAGAAGAAAAAATAAACTGGAAATCTATAAATACACATATACAGTTATAACATGTTTAATTTCATTCTGTTAAAGTAATCTAAAGTGTAATGCCATATTGGTGAACATGTCCCTCAGAGACTAGCCACTTCCTCTAATTAGTTTTGGCTGCTTCCTTAAGCACTATTCACTCATGAAGTACGATATGGTTAAGAAGGCTTAACTGGTTACAATGAAACCGTTGAACATGCATTCATACAGTATTAATCTGTGTGATCTTAAAATGCCTTCCAAATATTCCATTTAATCCTTTCTGAAAATTTTTTCATCAAAATAATGATAAAGTTACTGAGTTTTCTGGTGGATATTCACCAAAAAATGTGCACTATTTTATCTGGGGAAAGGGAAGTATCTCAGGAAGAGAAGTTGAAATGTACAGCACATCAGGATCACCAAATTTCTTCATGATTCATTTCACTCCACAGTGGCAGATGAAGAAAAGGCCTGGAATTCGTAAACTGCTTCATTCAGTTCAGTGACCCAATGCTGAATAGGATCGTAATTCTGTAACAGTTTAGCTGTTGTTGAGGATTAAGCTGAGGACTGGGCTACTAAGGTTAATTAAAGCACCCAAAGAAGGATCCAGAAGACAATTAGAATGCATCACAAAGCATCAGCATTCCCTTGGTTTTTATGAGATATTTATTATAGCTAGTTTTTGCTAAATAGGCAGCTATTTTTATGTCACTCTAAATTTCATTTAGGTTTGTGTTGCTTCATTTACTACGTCCTTGTCTCCTTAAGATTTCTGATTTAGCCCTACTTTTGAAAACATGCTTCCTTTCACTAGCCATTCCTTTTCCTAGTGCAGTCCTACCTTATCTAGGTAGTGGGAATTTTCTTGTTTGTCCATACTTCTGTGATCCTCTCTGAGTCAACTTCATCTTGCAACTATCTTACTTCTAGACCTAAGTTTGTCCATGTGATAGTCAACATATCCTGCATTAAGGCAACTCACAGACAGCTAAAATAAGTCCTCATCTGTGAAAACCTACTATTAGTTTAAAATACTTTATGGCCTTACTTTAGTAAAGCTCCATTTTGTGTGAAATAGAGTACAAGACAAGTTTATCCTGAACACCATCTATAAAGTTAATTATTAAAAGTGCTGGAAGAAACTCATGAAAGCAGCTTTATCTTAACAATTTCATGACATGAATCAAGAGCTCCAGTGTCACTGTTAGCACCAGAGGAAATTAAACTTTATCAGAATGCCACACAGATAAAAATTGTATCTAGTGTTAAACAGGCAATCTTATAAGTATGTTTTAAGATTTTTAAATAACCTGAATGAGATCAAAATAATATAACCTATATAGGGAAATCAAAAACAAGACTAAGAGCTGACTGTGGCTCAGATCATGAAATCCTTACTGCAAAATTCAGAATGAAATTGAATAAAGTAGGGAAAACCACTGGACCATTCAGGTATGACCTAAATCACATCCCTTATGATACAGTGGAAGTCACAAGTAACTCAAGGGATTAGACCTGACAGACAGAGTGCCTGAAGAACTATGGACAGAGGTTCAGAGGTTCATAACATTGTACAGGAGGCTGTAATCAAAATCATCTCCAAGAAAAAGAAATGCAAAAGGCAAAATGGTTGTCCGATGAGGCCTTACAAATTGTTGAGAACAAAACAGAAGCAAAAGGCAAAGGAGAAAAGGAAAGATACACCCATCTGAATGCAGAGTTCCAACAAAAAGCAAGGAGAGGTAAGAAAGCCTTCCTAGGTGATCAACACAAAGAAATAGAGGAAAACAACATAATGGGAAAAACTAGAGCTTGCTTCAAGAAAATTAGAGATGCCACGGGAATATTTCATGCAAAGATGGACATAATAAAGGACAGAAATGGTATGAACCTAACAGAACCAGAAGACATTAAGAAGAGGGGGCAAGAATACACAGAAGAAGTATACAGAGAAAGATCTTAGAGATTCAGATAATCACAATGGTGTGATCACCCACCTAGAGCCAGACATCCTGGAATGCGAAGGAAAGTGGGCCTTAGGAAGCATCGCTATGAACAAAACTAGTGGAAGTGATGGAATTCTAGCTAAGCCAATTCAAATCCTAAAAGATGATGCTGTGAAAGTGCTGCACTCAACATGCCAGCAAATTTGGAAAATTCAGCAGTGTCTATAGGACTGGAAAAGGTCAGCTTTCATTCCAGTTCCAAAGAAAGGAATGCCAAAGAATGTTCAAACTACTACAAAATTGCACTCATCTCACACTCTAGTAAAGTAGTGCTCAAAATTCTCCAAGTTAGGCTTCAACAGTACATGAACTATGAACTTCCAGATGTTCAAGCTGGATTTAGAAAAAGAGGAACAAGGGATCAAATTGCCAACATCTGCTGGATCATAGAAAAAGCAAGAGAATTCCAGAAAAACATCTACTTCTGCTTCATTGACTATGTTAAAGCCTGTGTAGATCACAACAAACTGTGGAAAGTTCTTCAAGATATGGGAATACCAGATCACCTTACCTGCCTCTGAGAGAAACCTGTATGCAGGTCAAGAAGCAAGAGTTAGAACTGGACATGGAACAATGGACTGGTTCCAAATTGGGAAAGGAGTACATCAGGGCTGTATATTGTCACCCTGCTTATTTAACTTATATGTAGAGTACAACATCCGAAATGCTGGGCTGGATGAAGCACAAGCTGGAATCAAGACTGCCAGGAGAAAAATCAATAATCTCAAATATGCCGATGACAGAAAGCATCAGCCTTATGGCAGAAAGCAAAGAACTAAAGAGCCTCCTGATGAAGGTGAAAGAGGAGAGTGAAAAAGCCGGCTTAAAACTCAGCATTCTAAAAACTAAGATCATAGCATCCGGTCTTAGCACTTCATGGCAAACAGACGGGGGAAAAATGGAGACAGTGACAGAATTTATTTTTTGAGGCTCCAAAATCACTGCAGATGGTAACTACAGCCATGAAATTGAAAGATGCTTGCCCCTTGGAAGAAAAGCTATGACAAACATAGACAGCATATTAAAAAGCAGAGACATTACTTTGCTGACAAAGGTCCTAGTCAAAGCTATGGTTTTTCCAGTAGTCATGTATGGATATGAGAGTTCGACCCTAAAGAAAGCTGAGCACCGTAGAATTGATTCTTTTGTACTATGTTGTTGGAGAGGATGCTTGAGAGTCTCTTGGACTGCAAGATCAAACCAGTCAATCCTAAAGGAAATCAGTCCTGAATGTTCATTGGAACGACTGATGTTGAAGCTGAAGCTCCAATACTCTGGCCACCTGATGCAAAGAGCTGACTCATTAGAAAAGACCCTGATGCTGGAAAAGACTGAAGGCAGGAGAAGAAGGGAACAACAGAGGATGAGATTGTTGAATGGCAACAATGACTTGATGGACATACGTTTGATAAGGTCCAGTGTTGGTTTTGAACAGGGAAGCCTCACATGCTGCAGTCCATGGGTCGCAAAGAGTGGGACATGACTGAGTAAATGAACTGAACTCAACTATAGGGAAATCAAATACGTAAATAAAACACATTTAAGTTACTTCTTCTTATGAGAATTAGGTCTAAATTAAGCCATAGGTTTCTTGGTCATGCTTTTATTTATAATGAAGGAACAGCAGGGGATCAAAATGCCAGTCTGAGCTCCCTTGAGTGTCCTGGCCTTTAGGCAAAATGCAGACCATGTTAGAAATTTTAGCAAAAGGATAAATGAAAATATTTTCATTCTATTAGAGAACTTTAGGGTGCTCTTCACACAACTGAACATACACATCACTAAGTAAAGGACTGATAGCAAAATAGAGTTAAAGGAAATCAACATTTTAAAAACTTTTTTGTTGAAACAATTTAAGATTTATAGAAATTTATAAAAATAGAAGAATTCTCATACACTTGCCAAAGTCACCAAATGTTAATAATTCAACACACTGACTTCCCCTTCCTCTCTCTCTCTTCCCTGTTTTCCAACCTGCTCTGACTCTTGCACATATATATTTATAAACATATGTTTATATACATATTATTTGGTAAATAATCTGCCTGCAGTGCAAGAGATCTGGCTTCGATATTCGGGTCAGGAGTATCCCCTGGAGAATGGAATAGCTACCCACTCCAGGATTCTTGCCTAGAGAATTCCATGGGCCGAGCAGACTGGCAGGCTACAGTCGTCTGGGTTGCAAAGAGTCAAACACAACTGAGTGACTAACACTACTACTATACATATCATTTACCTTCCTCTGAACCATTGGAGAGCAAGCAATATCCCTTATCCTTAAAGGATTCAAGGCATATTTCCTAAAAAATATAAGGGCCGTCTCTTACATTGTATATTATAACTGAATGTACAATGTAAGAGAATTACACATTTGGTTACAACTGTCTCTCAGGAAATGAACTGCAACCTAAAGTAGAAGCTCTATTCAAATTTTTCCAATATCCCACCTGGGTCCTTTATAGCAAAAGAAAGATAATTCTTTCTTTCTGATCTAGGATCTAATTCAAGATCAAATATTGCATTTAGTTTCATGTCTCTTCAAGTGAAGTCTAAACGACACAACAACAGATGGTTTCTTCAGACTTTGTATGTCTCAGGACTTGACATTTTTCATGAATACATGCCAGTTAATATCTATAGTGTCTCACAGTTTGGATTTGTGTGATGTTTCCTTGTGGTTGGATGCAATTTGCATCTTTAGAGAAGGATTATCACCAAGTGTGTGTATGCTTTTCAATGCATTATATCAAGAGATACAGGAATGTATTTGTCTTACTACTTGTAATTTTAATTTTAATGATTAACCTAATAGTTTAGATAGAGTCATCAGGTTTATCCACTTTAAAATACCTCATTTTCCCTTTTTAATTGTAAGTATTTTGTGGGAGATACTGTAAGTCTATGTCAGCATTCTGTGTCCCTTCACTTTCCAGTGTGATGTTACCAGTTTAACATTCATTCATGATTCTGCCTAAAACAGTCATTACTAGCAATTGCCAAATGGCAGTTTTTCATATTCCTTCACTCCTCTACATCTTTCTCTGTCAGAAAGCAAAACTGTGCTGAAAAAATGGGACCAAATATCAGTATAATACAAAAGCCAGCTTTAAAAGAACCTCACTGGTCAATCTAGGATAATTTAATCACAGCAAATGATTATAGCACATAGGAAAATGTAAGATTCCATGAGTTCAGACTGATATAGATAAACAGATAATAGACAGATATATAGTTAAATGGGTCGATGAAAGAAACCCTTTCTTATAATAGAAGACAGGTTTCCCCCATGGCTCAGCAGTAAAGAATCTGCCAGCAAGGCAGGAGATGTGGGTTCAATCCCTGGGTCAGGAAGATCCGCTGCAGGAGGAAATGGCAGTCCCCTCCAGTATTCTTGCTGGGACAATCACATGAACAGAAGAGCCTGGTAGGCTACAGTCCACACAGCTGCAAAGAGTTGACATGACTGAAGCGATTGAGCACAGCAGAGAATTAAGGCAACACACTTTCACAGACATTTAATAAATGAATATTAAAAATCTTAATATGAAGAAAAAAGCTTCATTTATGACAAAAGAAATACAAAGTGAAAAAATAACATGCCTCCCTACCAAGCTAATAGAGTTCTACCAAGAGAACGCACTGGTCATAGCAAACACCCTCTTCCAACAACGTAAGAGAAGACTCTACATGAACATCACCAGATGGTTGACACTGAAGTCAGACTGATTATATTATTTGCAGGCAAAGATGGAGATGCTCTATACAGTCAGCAAAACAAGACAGGGAGCTGACTGTGGCACAGATCATGAACTCCTTATTGCCAAATTCAGACTGAAATTGAAGAAATTGTAGAAAACCACTAGACCATTCAGGTATGACCTAAATCAAATCCTTTATGATTATACAGTGGAAGTGAGAAATAGATTTAAGGGACTAGATCTGATAGACAGAGTGCCTGATGAACTATGGATGGAGGTTCATGACATCATACAGGAGACAAGGAGCAAGACCACCGCCAAGATAAAGAAATGCAAAAAGGCAAAATGGCTATCTAAGGAGGCCTTACAAATAGCTGTGAAAAGAAGAGAAGCAAAAGGCAAAGGAGGAATGGAAAGATATACCCATTTGAATGCAGAGTTCCAAAGAATAGCAAGGAGAGATAAGAAAGCCTTCCTCAGAGATCAATGCAAAGAAATAGAGGAAAACAACAGAATGGGAAAAACTGGAGATCTCTTCAAGAAAATTAGAGATACCAAGGGAACATTTCATGCAAAGATGGGCACAATAAAGGACAGAAATGGTAGGGACTAACAGAAGCAGAAGATACTAAAGAAGAGGTGGCAAGAATACACAGAAGAACTATACAAAAAAGATCTTCACGACCCAGATAATCATGATGGTGTGATCACTCACCTAGAGCCAGACATCCTGGAATGTGAAGTCAAGTGGGCCTTGGGAAGCATCGCTACGAACAAAGCTAGTGGAGGTGATGGAATTCCAGTTAAGCTGTTTCAAATTGTAAAAGATGATGCTGTGAAAGTGCTGCACTCAATATGCCAGCAAATTTGGAAAACTCAGCAGTGGCCACAGGACTGGAAAAGGTCAGTTTTCATTCCAATCCCAAAGAAAGACAATGCCAAAGAATGCTCAAACTACCACACAATTGCACTCATCTCACACACTAGGAAAGTCATGCTCAAAATTCTCCAAGCCAGGCTTCAGCAATACGTGAACCATGAACTTCCAGATGTTCAAGCTGGATTTAGAAAAGGCAGAGGAACCAGTGATTAAATTGCCAACATCTGCTGGATCATGGAAAAAGCAAAAGAGTTCCAGGAAAACATCTATTTCTGCTTTATTGACTATGCCAAAGTCTTTGACTGTGTGGATCACAATAAATTGTGGTAAATTCTGAAAGAGATGGCAATACCAGACTACCTGACCTGCCTCTTGAGAAATCTGAATGCAGGTCAGGAAGCAACAGTTAGAACTGGACATGGAACAACAGACTGGTTCCAAATAGGAAAAGGAGTATGTCAAGGCTGTATATTGTCACCCTGCTTATTTAACTTTTATGCACAGTACATCATGAAAAAGTCTGGGCTGGAAGAAGCACAAGCTGGAATCAAGATTGCCGGGAGAAACATCAATAACCTCAGATATGCAGATGACCTCCTGGAGAAGGAAATGGCAATCCACTCCAGTATTCCTGCCTGGAGAATTCTGTGGATTGAGGAGCCTGGTAGGCTACAGTCCACGGGGCGCAAAGAGTCGGACACAACTGAGAGAATTCACTTCACTTCACTTCATGCAGATGACACCACCCTTATGGCAGAAAGTGAAGAGGAACTAAAGAGCCTCTTGATGAAAGTGAAAGAGGAGAGTGAAAAAGTTGGCTTAAGGCTCAACATTCACAAAACTAAGATCATGGTATCTAGTCCCATCACTTCATGGCAAATAGATGGGGAAACAGTGGAAACAGTGGCTGACTTTATTTTTCTAGGCTCCAAAATCACTGCAGATGGTGATTGCAGCCATGAAATTGAAAGACACTTTCTCCTTGGAAGGAAAGTAATGACCAACCTAGACAGCATATGAAAAAGCAGAGACATTATTTCCAGTGGTCATGTATGGATGTGAGAGTTGGACTATAAAGGAAGCTGAGCACAGAAGAATTGATGCTTTTGAACTGTGGTGTTGGAGAAGACTCGAGAGTCCCTAGGACTACAAGGAGATCCAACCAGTCCATCCTAAGGGAAATAAGTCCTGAATATTCATTGGAAGGCTGATGTTGAAGCTGAAACTCCAATACTTAGGCTGTCTGATGCAAACAGCTGACTCATTTGAAAAGACCCTGATGCTGGGAAAGATTGAGCACAGGAGGAGAAGGGGACGACAGAGGATAAGATGGTTGAATGGCATCACTGACTCGATGGACATTGGTTTGGGTGAACTCCAGGAGTTGGAGATGGACAGGGAGGCCTGGCTTGCTGCTGTTCATGGGGTCACAAAGAGTCAGACACAACTGAGTGACTGAACTGAACTGGTAATATCTTTCTGTACAGTGTTATATTATGCAACACAATATTTAAATGAATGCAACTCTCTGTCCTAGCAATTCCACTTCAAACAACATAAAGATAATAACCCTGAATATTCATTGGAAGGACCGATGCTAAAGCTGAAACTCCAATACTTTGGCCACCTGATGTGATGTGAAAAGCCTACTCATTGGAAAAGACCCTGATGCTGGGAAAGACTGAATACAAAAGGAGAAGGGGACAGCAGAGTATAAGATGGTTAGATGGCATCACTGACTCAATGGACATGAATTTGAGCAAACTCCAGGAGATAGTGAAAGACAGGGAAGCTTGGCATGCTACAGTCCATGGGGTAACAAAGAATTGGATGTGACTTAGCAACTGAACAACAATAACAAAATGTGCATAAGTATTTTTATTTGAGCGTTGTCAATGATAGAAAAAATTTTAGCAATCTAAATATCTGCTAATAAAGTCAGAATGTTAGGCAGCCATAAATGTAATGATTTAACTCTACTAATTTGGAGTGATTTGCCTAACATACTGCTAGACGAATAATTTAGATTGTAAAATATATGTGTGATTATTCCTTTGTGTGCATGCAGAGCCGTATACAGCCTTCCCTGGTAGCTCAGCTGGTAAATAACCCACCTGCAAAGCAGGAGACCCCAGTTCAATTCCTGGGTCAGGAAGTTCACCTGGAGAAGGTATAGGCTACCCACTCCAATATTCTTGGACTTCTCTGATGGCTCAGAGAGTAAAGAATCCGCCTGCGTGTGGGAGACCTGAGTTCAGTCTCTGGTTTGGGAAGATCCCCTGGAGGAGGGCATGGCAACCCACTCTAGTATTCTTGCCTGGAGAAACCCCATTGACAGAGGAGCCTGGTGGTCTACAGTCCATGAGGTCTCAAAGAGTCAGACACAACTGAGCAACTAAGCACAGTACAGCGCACATATACACATACATTTGAATGCATACACTCGTAAATACACACACTATCCTGATTCATGATGTACAAAATAGAAATAAGAACAGTAACTACCTCACAGAGCTGTTAAGAGGATAAATGAATATTTCAGTCTGAGCACAGTGTCTGACATATGTGCTTAGCAAAAAAATAACTACTATTTTAACCATATTATTAACAATTTTATATTATGATTGTTTTTCTAAACTAGAAGATAATTTGGAGTGTTACATTGTAACCTATCTCCTCCTATTAAGGAGGAACCCCCTTTTACCCTCTATACCAAATGTATAATTGACTTTTATAAAAAAATTTTTGATTGATAGATTCAGGGATAGATATTAAATTCTCATCTATGCTTTGAAAAACATCCTCAGTACTGAGCAGCTGTCTTTTCCAAAAAATAAGCAGAACAGAAATCAACTGAAACAGCACAGAGATGCAGAGAAGAGTAATCAGATATGTCGCTTAATGAACACTTTGATCATCTGGCCCAAGAACAAATATATTTAATATTTATATATATCAAAGTTTCCAAAAAGAACTACTTATGATTTCATTAATAACACATGCACATAAAAGCTGCATCAAATTATACTAATTATACTATTATCTTTTTCTGTTTGACTTGTTTTAATGTTCTCATGATTGCCACAGATCAACTGTGATCATATGAGCCAAATTCTTTAGACAAATGTAAATCAAAGAATATATTTGATTCATCCCAAAATTTGATTAGAAAAGTGTATTTTATGACCTTACTGCTAGTGTGAGTTGAATGTTTTTCTTAACAAATGTCCCCAGGCAAGAAATAATTACCATAAAAATGTGAGAATAATACACTAAGGTACATAGCAATGAGATTATTTATCAGCTAATAGGGTATTTCACTGTTTGATATCATGCAAATTTTTATCATTATGGAAATTTAATTTGCACCTTTGATTTTTTTGTGTGTGCTTTCCTTTAACCCAGTTAGGCTGTTAAGAGTTACCTTTTATCACAATAATTGTAACTCTGATTTATTCCTCTTTTTTAAACAGACAAAATAGTCATGGAGATATCCCATTAAGTGATTTGGTGAACACAGAGTAGTTCAAGGTTCCTTTAGTACTCAAAGGCAATTTAATTGTGCTTAACAATTGTGGTCAAAGTAATTCGTAGGCACTTGGCTTGATACTCAGCATAGGCACTTTCTGAGAAGCGGTACAGCTGCTAAAACATTCCAATTGTTCATTCTGATCGTCTAAGCAATCTTTCAGTTGAATAGCACATGTGAATTACAACATTCTATGGCCAAGCCATAAAATCAAGAACCAGTAGCTCTGTTAATCAGAGTTTAATTTAGGATGTGAGCCAGATATATATTAGAGTGATTGCCTGGACTGGCCAATAGCTTCAGTAACAAATGTCATTTTCATTCATTTTCTACCATAAACTATTGAACAACATTACTTCTGCACCCTCCCTTACCTCCTTGCTGAGATACGTAATTTTTTAAAATCATTCTGACTTACTTCACTCTGTATAAGAGGCTCTAGGCTCACCCACGTCACTAAAACTAACTCAAATCTGTTCCTTTTTATGGCTTAATAATATTTTATTATATAAATGTACCACAACTTTTTATCTATTCATCTGTTGATGGACATCTAGATTGCTTCCTTGTCCTGGCTATTGTAAATATTACTGCAGTGAACATTAGGGTACATATGTCTTTTAGAATTATGGTTTTCTCAGGGTAAATGACAAGTAGTGGGATTCCTGGGTCATAGTTGAATGAACCTAGAGCCTCTTATACAGAGTGAAGTAAGTCAAAAAGAAAAAAAACAAGTATCATATATTAACACATATATAATATACGGAATCTAGAAAAATGGTACTGATGACCCTAGTAGGGAACAGATTTATGGACACAGCATGGAAAGGTGATGGTGGGACAAACTGATAAAGCAGCATTGGCATGTACACACTTTTGTTGTTGTTTAGTCACTAAGTCGTGTCCAATTCTTTTGAGACCCCATAGACCCGCCAGGCTCCTCTTTTTCCCAGGCAAGAAGACTGGAGTATGTTGCCATTTTCTTCTCCAGGGGATCTTCCCAATCCAGGAATCAAACCTGCAGCTCTTGCTGCATCACTGCATTGCAGGAAGATTCTTTACTGCTGAGCCATTGGGCTATCAAGTATAAAATAGACAGTTGTAGGAAGTTGCTACATAAAACAGGGAGGCCAGCCTGGCACTCTGTGATGGCCTAAAGGGATGGGTGGCTCAGGAAGGAAGGGATACACACACACACACACACACACACACACACACACACACATATAATTATGACTGATTCAAGTTGTTGTATGGCAGAAACCAATACAAAATTGTAAAGCACTTTTCTACCCATTAAAAAACTAAATAAAATTTTTAAAAAATCATGCTACAACTAAACTGCCAAACTTTGATGACCTAGAAAAGAATAGTAAAAGTGTTGGATAGTATAGTATAAAGAAAAACACGGTAGAAAAGTTGTAGATAGTATTTTATCAAAAGGAAAATACTGTGGATAAGATGAACCTTGAAAATCCATGATGTTGATGAGTCTGATTAAGGTGGTAGAATAGGAGTATGCAGAGCTCACCTTCCCTTATGAATACACCAAAAATACTATATGTGGAATAATTTTCACTGAAAACTAACTGGAGACTGGGACTGGCAGGAAGACTCTTGTACAACCAAGTCTACAAGAAAATTTCACATGCAGCTGGGGAGAGAGGGAAGAGAAGCGATCAGATCAGGACCTGTGACCCTGGGAGGAGACACAGAAGATGGAGGAGATTACACCACTGGAGATCCTCCTTGAGGAGTGAGCAGTTTAAGCCAAACACTGGGTGCTTGGCCCTCGGGTACAACATTGTGAAGACGAGTCCCCTTAGCTTTAGAGAACTAGTGAGACTAGCGGGAGGGCTATAAACATAGCTTTGCTCATGAAGAACCTGCACACATTTCCTTACTGCTGAAACCAGGTGGAGAAAGCAGATTGAAACTGCACAGGATTTTGTCTGGTTTCCCTCAACTGCCCTGGCCAAAGCCAAGCACTTGCTCCAGCCCCACTTGCTTTGCAACATAGCTCCACACGAGGACAAGAGCTGCAGCAGCCAAAAGGAGTGCTTAGTTGTGATGAACAGAAGCAGCTCAGACCCAGAGTGGCATCGAAAAGGGTGGGAACAGTCACTACAGGTGCTTAAGGAGGTGGCGCATCAGAAGCAGTATGTGACTTTGACCTGTGTCAGGACTGCCACCGCCACACCCTGGCTGACCCTGGAGACGCGCGACAGAACCTCTTACCCCAGCGCTGCTCCCTCTGGGCTGAGGGTGGTGGTGAGGGAAAGAGGTGAGCACACACTTAAGAGGGAACAGAACACGCTCAGACCCGACCCTCAGCAACTTGGGACCTGCTCCCACTGTGGACAGTGAGGTGTTGGCCACTGATCAGAGGAGAAGCAATGGCTCACATCTGGCTCTGATCCTAGCTCCCCTCTCCCCCTCCATCTTCAGCCCCACCTCTTCCCAGGGTGAGAGCAGACTGTATAGGGACTCTACCACGCAAAGATAACTACTTCAAGACGACAAGAGGTAACTTTTACCTAATTTCATAGAGACGGAGAAAGCTAAGCAAAACATGAAGACAGAGGAATTTGTTTCAATTGAAAGAACAAGATAAAACTGATAAAAACTAATTAAATAGAAATAACTTATTAAAAAGAGTTTAAAAAATTTTTAAAGTCAACCTTAATGAGCTATTACTGCATACCTGTCAGAATATCTATAAACCAAAAAGTCTACAAACAATAAATGTTTATGAGGGTAGGGAGAAAAAGGAACCCTTGAACACTGTTGGCAAGTGTAAAATGGTGCAGTCACTATGAAAAATAGTAATGTAGGTTTCACAAAAGACTAAAAATAGAACTATCATATAATCTAACATTTCCACTGCTGGGCATATATCCATCCAAGGAAAACAAAAACACGAAACTGAAAACATACATGCAGCCTAATGTTCATGGCAGCGTTATTTACAATAGCCAAGATATAGAAGCAACATAAGTGTCCTTCAACAAATAACTAGATAAAGAAACTATGGTATACACACACACACAGAAATATTACTCAGTCATAAAAAATACTGAAATTCTGCCATTTGCAGCAACATGGATAGACTTAGCAAATATCATGCTTACTGAAATAAGTTGGAAAGAGAAAGTTGAATACTCTGTTATCACTTACATATGGAACCTAAAAAATAAAACAAATGGATAAATACAATGAAACAAATACAGTCACAGAGAACAAACTAGCAGTTTCCAGTGGAGAGAGAGAAAGTTGAAGGGGCAAGATAGGGGTAGGGAATTATCAGAGACACACTACTGTGTATAAAATAAATATGTAATAAGAACATATTGAACAGCCACTATTTTATAATAATGTTAAATGGACGTATAATATTTAAAATATTCAATCATTATGTTCTATACTTGAACTAATATTATAAATCAACTATACTTCAATTAAAAAAAAAAAGAATTAGAGTTTAAACAAACAAACCTTGTTATTGGCAAGCCTTAGGGTGACAGGTGTGATCATGTCTCAACTGAAACTCTATAATGGAGGGCAGTCATAACCCATTCTAGTCTTCCCAACCACCTGTGCAGATCCAAAGTCATGAATCAGTAACCTATTAGAAGACTTACAGAGGCTTAGTTTAACTGTCTTCACTTCTTAATAGTAATGGTAAACATATAACAAATAGGTGATCATTTCATTACTTTCTACTTCATTCACAGAAACACACACCACTCAAAAGAAGGCAGGTATTAGATAATTTTAGAATGAAAGAGGGGGGTTCTTAGTTGTAAGTTTCCTAATTTATAAAAAGGGGGAAATAGTTACTCACGAAGTTTAAGTGACTCTTTTATTGTCACAAGCAGAAAGTGGGCAGAGCTAATAATTGACTTTTTTGGTATCTATACACTATGACTTTTGTCCTTTGCTGATCATTGTTTCTAATAATTCAATACCCATTTTGCCTCAAATCAAGTCCAGTTAGTAATGATTTAAGAATGCATCTTTGTGTACTTTAATATTTTAGGTTGAGAACATGTAGAATATATTTTAGTTTAGCGCTCTTAAAGGTTTGCAGTTCCAGCTAAAAAAAAAATTCATTGTGCAGGATCACTTAGTTTAGTTTGAACATTTAGTTCCAAGACTTAAAGACATAAACTGTGATTGCCCACTCTTTATAAATCCCAAAGGAGAAACATAACAGGGGAATGTGGGTCTATTATATAGCCAACCATCCGGTATGAATTTTATCATCTGCAACCACCCAGGCAACACAGAGTAGATAAAGTAGATGATCATGTCTACAAATTGCCCCACTACAAAAGGCATTCTTCGTGAGAACAATCCCAGAAACCAGGAGCATTTGCAAAAGTTCTCAAGATAAAATTGTCAAAAGAAAAGAATTACTACATGTCTCCAAATTCAAAACTGACAATAAGCATACAGTAGAGAACCATCTGTGATGTTTTATAATAGTGTGTTGAGAAAAAATAATGTTATAATAGGCTTTTCCCAATATTGACTCTCAGCAATATTTTAACAACGATAAGCAAAAAAGACTATATAATGTGTATTGAGGGATCGAAGAGCAGGAAAAGATTGTATAGGGTGCCTCTCTGATTCTTTAGAAAATGTGAAGAATTTGAATGGATAGCAACACAAATTGACAAATATCTCAGGCAGGAAGAAAATTGTCAGCAAAGGCCTGTACACCTTCCTGAATTAAAGCACTTTATATTGTCATTCTTAGGAATTTAATCATATACTTCTTTTCAAACCAGTGCCTAAAATATAGCTCATCTATCCCAGTAGGTTGGTTAATATTTCATAGTAGAAGTTATTCTTTATGTCTTTTGTCATATAATGATACCCTGTTGCAGATGAACAATAAATATTACATTAAGGATAACTCTATCTCATATTTGCACATAAACTTTCTGACCATCTCTTGGGCATATTACCCAATGAAAAAATCCTACATTACATACAGAGGTGACTAAATTTATTAGTAATATGAAGGAAAACAATGTTGGAAGAAAGCCTAATCTGTGGACAAAAACATAATTATGTTAAGCCTTAACCCAGGAGTTTCAATTTACACAATGCAGTACAATGTACCGTGAGACTAACATCTAAAGTACCAGGCGAAATATGAAGTTGCAAAATCACATTATCAATCTGTTTCTAAGTATGCTTTGATTAACTTTTTATTTAAGTTCACAGTTATTAAACTATGTGAGTTAAATTAAACTGGACAATATTTAATTCTATAATATAGCAAGGAATCATTTCCAGGGAAATTTGACAATTATCAACAACCTGTCCCCATCCATTAGAGAGCAGACAGAATGAAAACCACAATTACAGAAAACTAACCAAAATGATTACATGGATCACAGGTTGGTGTAACTGAATAAAACTATGAGCCATGCCACGTTGGCCACCCTAGATGGACGGGTCATGGTGGAGAGTTCTGACAAAATGTGGTCCACTGGAGAAGGGAATGGCAAACCACTTCAGCATTCTAGACATGAGAACCCCATGAACGGTATGAAAAGGCAAAAAGATAACGATTCAGAAAGACAAACCCCCAGGTCAGTAGGTGTCCAATATACTAGTAGAGAAGAGTGGAGAAATAATTTCAGAAGGAATGAAGACACTGAGCCAAAGCAGAAATGACACACAATTGTGAATGTGTCTGGTGGTGACAGTAAAATCCAATGCTGTAAAGAACATATCTCATAGGAATTTGGAATGTTAGGTCCATGAATCAAGGTAAATTGGACCTGGTCAAATAGGAGATGGCAAGAGTGAACACTGACATTTTAGGAATCAGTGAGCTAAAACAGACAGAAAGGGGTAAATTTAATTCAGACTACCATTATATCTACTACTATGGGCAAAAATCCCTTAGAAGAAATGGAGTAGCCCTCATAGTCAAAATTCAGTACTTTGGGACAATCTGAAAAATGACAGAATGATCTCTGTTCATTTCCAAGGAAACCCATTCAATATCATAATAATCTAAGTCTATGCCCAACTGCGAATGCCAAAGAAGCTGAAGTAGAATGGTTCTATGAAGACCTACAAGCTCTTTTACAATTAATACCAAAAAAAAAAAAAAAAAGATGTCCTTTTCATCACAGGGGACTGGAATACTGAAGAAGGAAGTCAAGAAATACCTAGAGTAACAGGCAAGTTTGTCCCTGGAGTACAAAATGAAACAGGGCAAAGGCTAACGGAGTTGCCAAGAAATAGCAAACACCCTCTTCCAACAACACAAAAGACGACTTGACACATGGTCATCTCCAGATGATCAATATTGAAATCAGATTGATTATATTCTCTGTAGCTAGAGAAGCTCTATACAGAAAGCAAAAACAAGACTGGTAGTTGACTGTGGGTTAGATCATGAACTCTTTATGGCAAAATTCAGCATGAAATTGAAGAAAGTAGGGAAAACCAACAGACTGTTCAAGTATGACCTAAATTAAATCCCTTACAATTATATGGGGGAAGTGACAAATAGATTCAAGGGATTATATCTGATATACAGAGTGCCTGAAGAACTATGGACAGAGTTTATAAAATTGTACGGGAGATGGAGATCAAAACCATCCACAAGAAGAAGAAATGCAGGAAGGCAAAATAATTGTCTGAGGAGGCATTGCAAATATCTGAGAAAAGAGAGAAGTAAAAGGCAAAGGAGAAAAGGAAAGATATATCCATCTCAGTTGCAGAGTTCCAAAGAATGGCAAGGAGAGATATGAAAGTCTCCTTGGTGAACAAGGCAAAGATATAAAGGGAAAAAAATAGAATGGGAAATACTAGAGATCTCTTCAAGAAAATAAGAGACACCAAGGGAACATTTCATGCAAATGGGCACAATAAAGGACAGAAAGAGTATGGACCTAACAGAAGCAGAAGATATTAAGAAGTGGTAAGAATACACAGAAGAACTATACAAAAAGGTCTTAATGACCCGGATAACCACAACAGTGTGATCACTCACCTAGAACCAGACATCCTGGAATGTGATGTCAAGTGGGCCTTAAGCACTGCAGTTATTGTTAACTCATTCTGTCCTGTCTGATGCTTTGCAACCCCATGGACTGCAGCATGCCAGGCTTCCCTGTCCTTCACCACTTTGTTAAAATTCATGCCCACTGAGTCAGTGATGCCATCCAAGCATCTCATCCTCTGTTGTCCCTTATCCTCCCACCTTCAAACATTCCTTCCACCTGCCTTTGATCTTCAATGTAGAAAGCATTACTACAAACAAAGCTAGTAGAGCTGATGGAATTCCAGCTGAGCTATTTCAAAGCCTAAAAGATGATGCTGTGAAAGTGCTGCACTCAACATGCCAGCAAATTTGGAAAACTCAGCAGTGGCCACAGGACGGGAAAAGGCCAGTTTTCATTCCAATCCCAAGGAAGGGCAATGCTAAACAATGTTTAAACTACCACACAATTATTCTCATTTCACATGCTAGCAAGGTAATGCTCAAAATCCTTCAAGCTAGGCTTCAACTGTACAAGAACTGAGAACTTCCAGATGTTCAAGGTGGATTTAGAAAAGGCAGAGGAACCAAATATCAAATTGCTAACAGCTGGATCATAGAAAAAACAAGGGAATTTCAGAAAAAAAGCATCATCGAAGAATGACTATACTAAAGCCTTTGACTGTATATATAATAACAAACTGGAAAATTCTTCAAGAGATGGGAATACCAGACCACCATATGTCTGCTGAGAAACCTGTATGCAGGTCAAGTAGAAACAGTTAGAACAAGATGTGGAACAACAGACTGGTTCCAACTTGAAAGGAGTACATCAAGGCTCTATATTGTCACCCTGTTTATTTAACTTTTAAGCAGGGTAACTCATGAAAAATGCCAGGCTGGATGAAGCACAAGCTAGAATCAAGATTGCTGGGAAAAATATCAATCAATAACCTCAGATATGCAGATGGCACCACCCTAATGGCAGAAAGTGAAGAAGAACTAAGGAGATTCTTGATGAAGTTGAAAGAGGAGAAAGAAAAAGCTAGCTTAAAACTCAGCATTCTAAAAACTAAGATTATGAAAAATAAATAAATAAATAAATAAAAACTAAGATCATGGCATCCGGTCCCATCACTTCATGGCAAATAAATAGGAAACAATGGAAACAGTGAGAGACTTTATTTTGGGGGGCTCCAAAATCACTGCAGATGGTGACCACAGCCATGAAATTAAAAGACACTTGTCCCTTGGAAGAAAAACTATGACAAACCTAGGCAGCATATTAAAAACCAGAGATATTACTTTACCAACAAAGGTCCATCTAGTCAAAGCTATGGTTTTCCCAGTAGTCATGTATGGATGTGAAAGTTGGGCCATAAAGAAGGCTGAAGGCCAAAGAATTGATTCTTCTGAACTGTAGTGCTGGAGAAGACTTTTGAGAGTACCTTGGACAGCATGGAGTTCAAACCAGTCAATCCTAAAGGAAATCAACTGTGAATATTCACTGGAAGGACTGATGCTAAAACTGAAGCTCCAATACTTTGGTCACCTGATGTGAAGGGCCGACTCATTGGAAAATATCATGATCCTGGGAAAGATTGAGGGCAGGAGGAGAAGGAGACGACAGAGGATGAGATGGTTGGATAGTATCATTGACTCAATGGACAGGAGTTTGAGCAAACTCGGGGAGATAACGAAGGACAGGGAAGCCTGGTGTGCTACAGTCCATCTGGTCACAAAAAATTGGACACAACTGAGCAACTGAACAACAAATTAACAACCTGAGAGTGGGGAGGGAATATATTCTTATTGGGGGTATAAGAAGGGGTCAGAACCTCTGAACAAATAAATTGAAAAAAAATGTCAAGATTATTTACAATTTTCTGGAACACACACAAATAATAATTCATATCTCTAAGTAATATCACCAGAGATTCTATGATACTTAGAATAAGCAGAATTAGAAAGGCCACAAATTGAATTTTATAACATTTCTCACGTCCAGGTTTACACTAAATTCACTAGGAATCACCTTAGCCTAAATATAACACCATTTAAAATATAAAGACCCCAAAATGTAAAAGCAAATTTTAACTGCCATTTTATTTTTAAGGATGTTTTTTCATACTGCAGCCCAAGTTTCAACAATAATCCCCACTAGAGTTCAGGAAACTAGATACATAATGAATTATTCTTTTTGAAATGCTGAGTAAACCAATACATGTACAAAACTTCATTCATTACTTACCTATCAAAGAATATAAACATAGGTCATTTTTCAACTAATTTTTACATAGTCATTAAGAGATTTGACTATGTAGCAGTCAAATATTCGATAAAAATCTATAATTAAAATTAGTTCTATAAATAAGATCGTGTCATCTGAGAAAAATACTAACAGTATGAATCACTACCCAAAAAAGCTCTTACCTTCTATACAAGTTTAATGAACTCCTGCCTTTATAAGGTAATATTAACTAGATAGACATTTTTCAAGCCATAGAAAAGCAGAATAATGCAAAGAAACAAGATGAGGTATTGAGTAAACAATGTTTTCATATCTACAAAATCATTTAAATCAGCATTCCTTATTTTAATTCATAAAAGCAGACACTGAAGCATAATTCATAGTTGAATAAAAATAAACCAAAGCATTCTGAAAATGTAGATGTTTTCTCAGGTAATGCACCTTGTGTGATAAATAAGTAGTTACAGTTGACCCTTAAATAATGTGGGTTTGAACTATGTTGGTCTGCTTATATGATTTTTTTTTCAATAATTATGTTAGAAAAATCTTTACAATTTTGTGACAATTTAGAAACTTGCAGATGAACCATGTAACCTAGAAATATGTAAAAAAATTAAGAAAGTAGTAAGTTGTGAATGCACAAAATATATGTGGATAGACATATAGCATACAAATATGTGTTAATCAACTGCCTATGTTATCCATAAGGCTTCTTGTCTGCAACAGGCTGTTAGTCAAGTTTTGGAGAAGTCGAAGTTTACATGTGGATTTTCAACTGATCTAGGGGTTGATGACCCTGACCTCTGTGTGGTTCAAGGGTTAACTGTACTCTCTCTTGTCACAAAAATGCATTGTAATTCACTCATCTTGTAGGTTTGAACCAAAATTTATAATAGATATATTGAGCTAGTGATGTTACATGATACAAATTAAATTTAACTATTTTTAGATTTAACCTTCTTTTATCACTGATTGATAGGTAACCTATGTCGTTGATATGATAAAATTTTTCAGATGAAAGTAAATAATTATGGAAGCTCTTTAGGGCAGTAATCATGTCTCTTTATTAGCAGCATCTTCCCTACTCCTCACACAGTGTCTGGTGTATAGAAGGCAGTAGGTAAATATTTGCTAAATTAAGCAATTCATTTAAAAGTTGGATCATAGTAAGAAAAGTACATAATAAGCAATGAAGGCAATTGTGTAAAGCAGACGAAAAGCAGAATCTAGGTAATAGAAAACAAACTTCCCTCTGCTAGCTGAACAAATATTAAAGAAAATATTAAAGCAAATATTAAAGAAATTTTAAAAGCCTTCATAGTCATTAATAAAGATTTTGTATTCCTTACATGAATATGTATACTACTACCTTGGCTTCTCTATCAAAGCAAAATTTGCTTTGCATTTTATTTTAAATGATACTTCATAAATGTTAAATGATGGTTTTCATTGTGGCTAAGGTAGAATATCTGTGACGACACAGTAAGACACGGTGATCAACACATTCCAGAACACACACTTTGGGGAATATAACAACCTCTTGCTCTGAGGGAAGAGGTTAATGCCATTTTCTATAGCATATACAGTAATTCTAGAAAGTAAACTTTTTCAAAGCTACATCTTATTGAAAAATTCCTCATTATTTCCCCAACTGACCAAAGAAGGACATGCGGGCAAATATACATGTCCATCATTAGCCATCCTATAACTGCTGCACAGATGTCCTGACCATATTATTATCCAAATAGCTTCAATATTGCCACAGCATCCTAATAAGGCATAAAATGTCCCTCGTTATAATACAGACATGTACATATCTTAATAATGATACAACAGAATGATATCTTAAATATGGTATCTGCCAGCCTTCTATTAAATCTCTTGTCCAATTCTCCTTATTTTAAAAAAAAACTATCTTCACATATGCATTAAATATAGGATTTAACTCAATGCTATGTGGATAGCATTGTACCAATGGCAATGGAGAGCTCAAAAGAAGTTTATGCCATGATTCTTGCCTCTAAAAATCTTAAATTCTAACCAGAAAAATAAGATTTATACACACAAAATGATCATCTTGTCAAATATACAGAAATAATAACAACATACATAGAAACATGACAATGTATTGTGTTTTTAATAGGAAATGCTTTACCAAGCACTTTTCTTGCCTTTTCTCATTTAATTCTCACAAAAATCCAGTAATTCTTTTATTATTATCTCCACTGTACTGATAAAAAAAAAAAAAAAACCCTAAGTCCCAGAAAGCTAAATATATGATCCAAGTTCACACCTCTGGAAGAGACAATATTCTATCACAGTTCCAATCTTGAAGGATGGTGCTGGGAAACACTATATCTCCTAAGACTTTGTGGATTGAAGCAGGCAGCAGGAGGTGCCTACTAGGGGGCTGCAATCACTATCTGCGGTGAATTTGGAGCCCAAAAAAATAAAGTCTGACACTGTTTCCACTGTTTCCCCATCAATTTCCCATGAAGTGGTGGGACCAGATGCCATGATCTTCATTTCCTGAATGTTGAGCCTTAAGCCAACTTTTTCACTCTCCTCTTTCACTTTCATCAAGAGGCTTTTTAGTTCCACTTCATTTTCTTTTTTTTTTTTTTCCTCTTCACTTTCTGCCATAAGGGTGGTGTCATCTGCATATCTGAGGTTATTGATATTTCTCCCGGCACCTTGATTCTAGCTTCTGCTTCATCCAGCCCAGAATTTCTCATGATGTACTCTGTATATAAGTTAAATAAACAAGGTGACAATATGACATTTTCTTTTGCCTATTTGGAAGCAATCTGTTCTGTGTCCAGTTCTAACTGTTGCTTCTTGACCTGCATACAGATTTCTCAGGAGGCAGGTCAGATGATCTGGTATTCCCATCTCTTTCAGAATTTTCCAGAGTTTATTGTGATCCACACAGTCAAAGGCTTTGGCATAGTCAATAAAGCAAAAGTTTTTCTGGAACTCTCTTGCTTTTTTGAAAAAAAAAAAGTGGAGTATTCCACTCCTCCCTGATGGCTGAGGAAACTGTGTTATTTTCCCTGTCATTTTAATTTTACTTGTATCAAATGCTGCATGAAACTTAAATGTAGTATGAATTTTATGTTGAAAAACTGGGCTATCAACTTCTGTTATGTTGAGTGAGTGCCCACAATTTGTTAGGCGCATGTAGAAGTGCCTAACACTGCTTTAAGAATTGCACAGTGTAGAAACGTCTGAGGAACACTTTGCTGAGCATATTATTCTTTTGTAGACAACCTACTGTGGTAACAATAGTATTTCTCCATGTGGATGAGGCTGAAAAGACTATAAAGAACTACCTGTCACTTCTCTACTATGTACACCTAGCATTTGGTCTTTGCTTCATTTCGGTAGCAGCAATTTGAATATTGTGCTACAGTTTATTGTGAGCTGTGGCTAAAGAATTTCCTGTATAGCTGGGTATCATTTTAATTTGTCTGTCAGTTTTACACAATTATATCAAGTTGCTTGAAAATGTTAATCAGTGGCTCATTGAAGGCCTTTCTTCAGTTTCCCATTTCTGTGATGATCTCACTTTGGTTTGCTTACACAACTGTTAGACTCTCCTGGTTTATTTTTTTAATTCTTGATCACATCTTGGAGTAGCTGTATAGTGTTGCCTGAACTCTTTGTTGCTGGACTGGGGTATGAGAGTCTAGAAAGTCATTGCAGCTCATCTTATCTTTCATAGAGAGTAATATCAAGATAGTGCTAAAGATCTTAAAAATGAGTTGAATTGCAGTCCTCACAATATTGAAGTCTTAACCCCCAGTATTTCCGAATATAACCTTATTTGGACATAGGATCCTTGAAAAATGTTAAGATGAGATCATATTGGATTAGGGTGGGCCCCCAAACCAGTATGACTGGTTGTTCTTATATTTAAAAAGGCCATGTGAAGACACAGATATATGGGGGATAGCATGATGACAAAGGCAGAGATTGGAGTTTGTAGCTGAGTTATGTAACTTCAAGCCAAGAAACACTAAAGATGGCTAGCAAACCATCAGAAGCTGGGAAGAGGCAAGGAAGGACTCCCTATAGGTGTTAGAGGGATCATGGCTCCACGGACACCTCGATTTCAGACTGATAGCATTCAGAAATGTGAGATAATAAATTTCTAGTGTGTAAGCCACCCAGTTTGTGTTACTTTGTATGGCAGCTGTGGGAAACTCATATAATAGGGATTTGATATTTTTATTAAATTAATACCTCTTTGGAGAAATTGTTTCTCTGTCTCCTTTGGTCATTTACTCCTATGAGAATTGACTTGTAAACAATCCAGAAGAATAATTTAATGATTAAATCTTAAAGAAGCCTTGAATTTGGAGAGGACCTTCCAGGGTCTCTGATTAAACCTTCTGTTTAGTGCACTGCTTCTTAACACAAACTATATAATGTTTCCTAGAAGAGCACTAGCAAAAATGAGCAATCACTACCTATACAGAATAGTACAGTCCACTTAAAATTATTTTTCTTCCTATTTTAAAACTGTGATTAATAAATATATAAAATCTATTATCTACTACCTTAACCATTTTTAAGTGTACAGTAGTGTTAAGTATATACATACTGTTATAGAATCAATTTCAAAAAAGTTTGAAAGAACTTTTTCTTTTCATCTTGCAAAACTGTGATTCTGTACCTATTAAACTCCCCATTTCCCATTTGAAAGCTCCTCTGAAGTTCTTTTCAGTAGTGAATTCTAAAGGGTAAGATTGTCTTCTTGCCTGCCAAGAAGCTAATGCTATCCTTTGGAGTGATCCAGTTGGCGTGATCCAGTTGGCATACTGCTTTTTTTTTTTTTTTTGCATGAAGACCGTATAAATTATTGTCTTATTATTGTTACTATTTGCCTTCTAGGAACTCACAGTCAATAAAGTGTCCAGATTTTACCAGGCAGCAAAGCCTTTTGATTTATGTCTAATGGTTTTTGGATTTTTTATCTCTTTGGTCTGTATCCACAATGGTTACTCATGTAAGTCACTTTCTTCTCTTCATGTCTTTTGATTTCCATAAATCTCAACCTTTTGAAATTATCACTTAGTTTATTATGGTTCCAGGATAGTATTTTAGATATATTTTTATATTCTATTTCTTCTCTAGAACTTGTATTCTAGTCCTCCATTTCCCATGTTAGTCAATCAAGTTCATTAGGGCAGTGTTCAAGGTCTTTCGTTAATGTATCATCCATACCTATCTAAGTCTTGTCTTGAGCCCGCTAGTAGACACCTCCTGCTGCCTGCTTCAATCCACAAAGTCTTAGTAGATATAGTGTTTCCCAGCACCATCTTTGACAGAAAACAAAGAAGAACTAAAGAGCCTCTTGATGAAAAAGTTGGCTTAAAGCTCAACATTTAGAAAACTAAAATCATGGCATCTGGTCCCATCACTTCATGGCAAATAGATGAGAAAACAATGGAAGCAGTGAGCGACTTCTATTTCTTTGGGCTCCAAAATCACTGCAGATGGTGACTGCAGCTGTGAAATTAAAAGACCCTTCCTCCTTGGAAGAAACGGAGACAGACCAATCTAGACAGCATATTAAAAAGCAGAGATATTACTTTACCAACAAAGGTCCATCTAGTCTAAGCTATGGTTTTTCCAGTAGTCATGTATGAAATGTGAGAGTTGGACTATAAAGAAAGCTGAGCACCGAAGAATTGATGCTTTTGAACTGTGGTGTTGTAGAAGACTCTTGAGAGTCCCTTGGACTGCAAGGAGATCCAACTAGTCCATCCTAAAGGAAATCAGTCCTGAATATTCATTGGAAGGACTGATGCTGAAGCTGAAACTCCAATACTTTGGCCACCTGATGCAAAGAAACAACTTATTGGAAAATACTCTGATTCTGGGAAAGACTGAAGGCAGGGGGAGAAGGGGACGACAGAGGAAGAGATGGTTGGATGGCATTACCTACGCGATGGACATGAGTAAACTCTCAGAGTTGGTGATGGACAGGGAAGCCTGGCGTGCTATAGTCCATGGGGTCACAAAGAGTCAGACTTGACTGAGCAACTGAACGGAACTGAAGCTGGTATCTCAAGAAGAGTCCAGAGATGCCCATCTTAACAATGTCCCAGATGCCTGACCTGGCACAGAGGGTAGAGAGTTTCAGTCCTAAATGAGGGAAAGTAGCAAGCCAATCAGTGTCTCATCCCAGTTATATGCAGAATCAAAATTCCTGTCCTAGACTTGTCAGTTTATAAATCACCCCTGATGTTGTTGTTTTTCAGTCTCTAAGCCCTGTCTGACTTTTTGCAACCCATGGACTGCAGCATGCCAGGCCTCCCTGTCCTTCACCATCTCCCAGAGTTTACTCAAACTCATGTCCACTGAGTGAGTGATGCCATCCAACCATCTCATCCTCTGTCGCCCCCTTTTCCTGATGCCCTCGTGAGAAATACTCTATTCTTTTCTGGGTATTGTGGACAACAAATAGTCTTCATATTTTGCCAAGCAGGAACCTGAATATAATTTTCCCTCTCCCACATGGTACATAAGGCCTGGAGAAATCCATGGTATACATAGTCCACACAGCCTGGAGAATTCCATGGACAGAGGAGCCTGGGGTCACAAAGAGTCACACAGGACTGAGTGACTAACACACACATGATACATATTCACCATGCACAAAAACATCCCAGGAATAACTGTATAACTCATGCATAATGTTAATGACTTGAAAATACTTGTCTAGGATGTGTTCACATTTAAAACATTTTTAAATTAAAAAAAAAAGAAATGTCAATTTCAAGTACAAATAGCAATTTATTTCTATTTGTTATTACACATCTGAAAGATGGATGTGTCCTCACATCACTTTATCCATATCAGATTGCAAACTAAGTCTTCAAAATTGCTTGCTTTAGAGTTGAGTTTAGTGTTACTTGTTATAAAATGATTCCTTACACAATTAGACATAACATAAGATCACATACAAGTGATAATTACTGACTAGTAATTAAAATAAATCCCCAGAGGAAATACTCAATAAAAATTAAGGAATATAACTCTTTTTTTGCATTTTGTACTACCGCACAATTGCACTCATTTCACATGCTAGCAAAGTAATGCTCAAAATTCTGCAAGCCAGGCTTCAACAGTACCTGAACCAAGAACTTCCAGATGCTCAACCTGGATTTAGAAAAGGCAGAGGAATCAGAGATCAAATTGCCAACATCCACTGGATCACAGAAAAAGCAAAGGAATTGCAGAAAACATCTACTTCTGCTTCATTGACTACTCTAAAGCCTTTGACTGCGTGTATCACAACAAACTGTGGAAAATTCTTAAAGAGATAGGAGCACCAGATCACCTTACCTGCCTCCTGAGAAACCTGTATGCATGTCAAGAAGCAACAGTTAGAACCAGATATGGAATAACCGGCTGGTTCAAAATTGGAAAAAGAGTACATCAAGCCTGTTTATTGTTACCCAGGTTATTTAACTTATATGCAAGAGTAGATCATGCAAAATGCCGGGCTGGATGAAGTACAAGCTGGAATCAAGATTGCCAGGAGAAATATCAATAACCTCAGATATGCAGATGGCACCTTTCTTATGGCAGAAAGCAAAGAGGAACTAGAGAACCTCTTGATGAAGGTGAAAGGAGAGCAAAAAAGCCAGCTTAAAATTCAACATTCTAAAAACTAAGATCAAAAAATAAAAATAAAAGCTAAGATCATGGCATCCAGTCCCATCATTCATGGGAAATAGATGGGGAAACAATGGAAACAGTGACAGACTTTATTTTCTTTGGCTCCAAAATCACGGCAGATGGTCCCTGCAGCCACAAAATTAAAAGATCCTTGCTCCTTGAAAGAAAAGATATAACAAACCTAGACAGCATATTAAAAAGCAGAGACATTGCCAACAAAGGTCCGTAATAGTCAAAGCTATGGTTTATCCAGTAGTCATGTGTGGATGTGAGAACTGGACCATAAAGAAGGCTGGGCACCGAAGAACTGATGCTTTTGAACTGCAGTGCTGGAGAGGACTCTCAAGAGTCCCTTGGACAGCAAGGAGATCAAACCAGTCAATCCTAAAGGAAATCAACCCTGAATATTCACTGGAAGGACTGAATATTAGAAGTTGAAGCTGCAGTACTTTGGTCACTTGATGTGAAGAGCCGACTCATTAGAAAAGACCCTGATGCTGAGAAAGACTGAGGCAGGAGGAGAAGGGGATGACAGAGGGTGAGATGGTTGGGCAAGCTCCAGGAGATGGTGAAGGACAGGGAAGCCTAGCATGCTTCAATTCAAGAGGTCACAAAGAGTTAGACATCATTGAGCAACTAAACAACAAATTGAAGTATAATTAACATGTTGACAAAAATTAGCACGTATTTAAAGTGTAACAAAAGTTTTGTCATATTGTAAATTCATAAATCCACCATTGCTGTTGATTCATTACTAAGTCATGTCTGACTCTTTGCCACCCTATGGACTGTAGCCCGCCAGGCTCCTCTGTCCATGAAATTCTCCAGGCAAGAATACTGGAATGGGTTGCCATTTCCTTCTCCAGGGGATCTTCCCCATCCAGGGATGGAACCAGAGTCTCCTGCATTGGTATGCAAATTTTTTGTACCACTGAGCCACCAGGGAAGTTCAAAACCATCCCTGTAATCAAGATAATGAACATATCCTTCACCCTCAAGACTTTCTTCCTGCTCCTTCGTAATCCTTCCTCCATTCCCGCCTCCTCCCTTCCCCAGGCAAACACTGATTTGCTTTTCGCAATAGATTAGTTTGCATTTTCTCGAATTTTATATCAATGAAACTATACAGTATGTATTTTTTTTCTGGCTTCTTTCTCTCAACATAATTACTTTGATGATCATCTGTTTTGTTGATATGAGCATATACATTATCTGTATTCACTAGTATACAGTGAACAGTCTATATAATGATTTCATTTTTTAAAATATATATAGTAATGAAAGCTCTGAAATACATATGGCAATAAAAGAAACAAAATAGATGTATTAACATGTTAAAAGTGGTAATCTTAATATTTGAATTGTGGATACTTTTTATTTGTCATTATATTGTATCATCACTCTCAAATTTTAATACAATGAATATGTATTTCTTTTATAAACAGATAAGAAGTATCATTCATAAAAAAATCTAAGACTTTCATTTTTATTGATTGTTTTATCAAACATTTATTGGTAAATGACTTGATGTGCATCATGCATTATATGGCACTGTGAGATATGGCTTCTGCCTTCAAGATACTATCCTGACAGATTGTGGTTCAGGAAAAATGAACGACATTTAAAACAAACTAACACAGTAAAAACTGAAATTAAAGTCCCTTTCTGATTATTTCACATGAGACTGCACCCAGCTGCTTTCAAAATATCAAAACTAGTTCACCCATTAGCAAACCTTATACTGCAAACTATGCCTTTTAGAATTTTGCAAGTTTTTTTTGCTAAGTGATATATTAAACAAGATTATTGCAGTAGCTGTCATCATTCTGGTTTTCCCATAGGCAGTCCATTGAAATGTTATAGTCTATATAATCTTAAAGTCTGAAAAGCAAACATATAGACATGTGTGTATGGATACGTATATATGGAGTTATGCATATGTAGTTATGCATATATGTAGGTTATGCATATGCCTATATACATATCCATATTTTATATATATATGAGAGAGAGAGAGAGAAAGGGAAGCAGAAGGAGTCAGGGAGGAGCCAGAAGAGGCAGGGAGAGAGGTGGTAGAGGAGGAGGAGAAGCTGTTTAATACATTGATTAAAGATTTGTGTGAACCATTGCTAGCTGTTGCTGGAATTGCAAATATGAGTCAGAAAATGACTAAATCTCCAGTGAATTTTGAATCTTGGGATAACGATAAAGCTTTGCATAGTATGAATTAGAATTCACATACTGCAGGCTACATACACAGTTATAAGTAATGAGTTTCCAAATTTGAGATTCAGAAGCAGATAGAGTACTACACATATTCCTAGAAGCAATGAAGATTTCTGACTTTGTTGATCTAGAAAGATTTCCTAGTTGAAGTGTTATTTGAGCTGCAAATTGTGATAAGCATTATTCTCCTTTAAGTCAGCAGAAACCCTATATAACAAAGGACTGTTAAATGATACAGATCTATCTTCCTGTAGAGGAGACATACAGTGCCCACTGCCCTATGCCTGCCTCCCATTCTCACAAATAATAAAAAAAATTTCTGCACATGACATTTGAATTCTGCCAAAGACTCTCCCATGAAGAAGCTTTAGTTGGCTCCTGTAAACTCCTTTCAGTGAGGTCTCAACCTTGGTCCCATCCTGTCTTTGACCTGTCTTCCCCTCCAGTCTTAGTAAGAATCCTGATATGTCAGTTTAGTGAGAATTTTCCCATTGTTGTTATCTGATTGCACTTGATATCTGATCAAATTCCTCATCCCTTATCCTGATGTCTAAGCCTTCAGCCTGCCTTCGGCAAGAATCATGTTAAATCAGTCCAGCAAGAATTGCCCTATCTTTGACATCTTACCTAGTCATTTTCCATTCACTGACCCCCTCACTCTGTTCTTTAGTGATAAATCCCCAGCTCTCTTTACCGTGTTTGGAGTTGAGCCCAGTCGCTTTCTCTTATTGTTTATTTCTATTGCAAGAGTCTTGAATAAACCCTTTCTTACCATTTTAAGATATATCAGTGTGATGTTTTCTTTTCAATTAAGAGGGACAATACTGAATCCAATCTATACAAAGACACCTTGCTTTATGCAGTATATATGAATACATTTTTAAAAAATGTAATTTAACTTAAAGTAAATCAATTTCTATTTTTCTTTTAATGGGAAAACTTTTCAGTTACCCAACAGATATATATTAAGAAGCTACCTCTAATAATTGTGAAGGGTCTGAGTTCACTGTACTCACGCACTAACAAGTTAGGCTGCTAGTTTCTTGGGAGCTGGCAGATGACAAGAGAGTCCTGGGTCGGAAACAGACCAGTATTATTTACAGCACAGCAAGCACCACGACCGTCAGCATATCTGAAGCAGCTCCCTTTTCCCCTCAAGTCCCACAGAGGTGATGCGAATGAACTCGGATGAATGCTTATATACAGTGAGCTGCATTACAAAAGAGAAACCCAGAGTTTAGAGAGCCTGAATCTTTTATTGTACGCCAAAGGCATGCCTGCCCTTTCCTCTAAAGGAAGACTAGCTCTATTTTCCATGGCTGATCACTATTCAGACTTCTTTGAAAAGATAAAAGATCCATTAGTGCCTCACTTACAAAACGCTTAGAAATGTGACACACCTTTAGGGAATTATCTCCCAGTACCATTTTGAGTCTACAATCAATAGAATCCTGTTAAGAACATAAGAATAAGGTAATTTATCAAAATATGTATTTTCATTTATGACTTTTGCAAAGCCTGAGATACACTTACATATAACAATAAATTCATTACTTAAAGAATGGCAATATCAGCCCCATTTGATGTAAATTCTTGATGGCTGGTTGGTGAGATGGAAAGAAACAAGAGAAAACATGTTACATTTCTTTCATCAGCTTCAAATTCTACTCTTCATACAAAGAGAATTGCAAACTTTTCTATAACTTTCCCTGTCTTCTCTTAATATTTAAGAGGGTAAAAGAAAGCACTTACTGGGTGACAACTCTACTATCAGGCATTGTGGTAAGTGATCTTTCTTCTCTTCTAAATGGTCTAACCTTTCTCCAGTTCCAACCTTATATTCAACATATAAACCTGGATGTTACACAGAACCTCAGATTTAGCAAAACCAAATTATCATTCCCACATCCCATAACACAAAACCTCAGACTCAAGCAGATTTGAATTTTATTGATTAGACATTGAGAAACAACCAAAGTTTAGCCAAGCATTACATTTCTGGTTTGTAAACATTCTCACAAATCCAAAAAAAAAAGACAGAAGTAATTCATTCTTTCTCTCTCCCCTCCCCACCCCGCGCCACCTCTGTCTCCCTCTGTGAGTGTGTGTCTATTTTTCTCCCACCTCTCATCTTTATATTCTGAAAAATTCAATGGGAACTTTCAAAATACATTTATTTTCATTTTATTCAGATAAAGATACAAACAGTCCATCTAAATACATCTTAAATTTTACATATTAAATCTGAGTAAATGTGGAAAAGTAACCTAACGGATTGACAAGACCATAAGTTTTAAAGATGGGGCAGGATCCAACATGTTGAAGACTAATCCTTCCCATATATTTTCCAAGGCTAGCATAAAATATGTATTTCAATGGTTGACTTTAGATAAATCTAACAATATTGAACTAATTACTTAAAAGGAATACTGGTTTCCAAATTTTCTGCTTAATTTTTTAAAATCAAATCGAACTTCATTTGTGGTGTTAGCATTATTTAGACTGACCTACATCTCTCATGACATTTTGTAAGCATTCAAATATTATATAAACTATTTTCTTTAAATGTGTATTTTCTTTTGTCTGGTCACTGTAAAGGGATTATTTCTGTACAATATGTCTGATATTTTGAATGTATTCTTTTGACATTGCTCTCTGAAAATTACAAGGGAGTTGGATGTCCAAGTTTACAAGATTTTTAACAACGGTATATGCTCCCCATGCTAAACCCCAAATAAAAACCTATAATCTCCATCCCAGGCATCATCAATGATATTTTAAAATAAATTTTAATTATATAATTTCTGGATTCAGTTCAGTGCATTCACTCAGTCATGTCCAACTTTTGGACCACATGCCAGAATACAGCACACCAGACCTCCCTGTCCATCACCAATCCTGCAGCCTGCTCAAATTCATGTCCGTCACATCAGTGATGCCATCCAACCAGCTCATCCTCTGTTGCCCCCTTCTCCTCCCCACTTCAATCCTTCCCAGCATCAGGGTGTTTTCAAATGAGTCTGTTCTTCTCATCAGGTGTCCAAAGTACTGAAGTTTCAGCTTCAGCATCACTCCTTCCAATGAATATCTAGGGCTGATTTCCATTATGGACTGGTTGGATCTCCTTGCAGTCCAAGGGACTCTCAAGAGTCTTCTCCAACACCACAGTTCAAAAGCATCAGTTCTTTGGCGCTTAATTTTTGTATAGTCCAACTCTCACCTCCTTACATGACTACTGGAAAAACCACAGCTTTGACTAGATGAACTTTGTTAGCAAAGTAATGTCTCTGCTTTTTAATATGCTGTCTAGGTTGATCATATTTTTTCTTCCAAGGATCAAGGGTCTTTTAATTTCATGGCTGCAATCACCATCTGCAGTGATTTTGGAGCCCCCCAAAATAAAGTCTCTCACTGTTTTCATTGTTTCCCCATCTATTTGCCATGAAGTGATGGGACTGGATGCCATGATCTTAGTTTTCTGAAATGTTGAGTTTTAAACCAACTTTTTCACTCTCCTCTTTCACTTTCCTCAAGAGGCTCTTTAGTTCTTTTTCACTTTCTGCCATAAGGGTGGTGTCATCTGCGTATCTGAGGTTATTGATATTTCTCCCAGCAATCTTGATTCCAGCTTGTGCTTCATCCAGCCTGGCATTTTGCATAATGTACTGTGCATATAAGCTAAATAAGCAGGGTGACAATATACAGCCTTGACGTACTGCTTTCCCAGTTTGAAACCAGTCCATTGTTCCATGTCCGATTCTAACTGTTCTTTCTTGACCTGCATACAGATTTCTCAGGAGGCAGGTCAGGTGGTCTGGTATTCCCGTCTTTTGAAGAATTTTCCACAGTTTGTTGTGATTCACTTAGTCAAAGGCTTTGGCAATGTCAAGAAAGCAAAAGTAGATGCTTTTCTGGAACTCTTGCTTTTTCAATGATCCAACAGATGTTGGCCATTTGACCTCTGGTTCTTCTGCCTTTTGTAATCCAGCTTGAACATTTGGAAGTTCATAATTCATATACTGCTGAAGCCTGGCTTGGAGAATTTTGAGCATTACTTTTCTAGAATGTGAGATGAGTGCAACTGTGCGGTAGTTTGAGCATTCTTTGGCATTGCCTTTCTTTGGATTGGAATGAAAACTGACCTTTTCCAGTCCTGTGGCCACTGCTGTGTTTCCCAGATTTGCTGACATATTGAGTGCAGCACTTTCACAGCATCATCTTTCAGGATTTGAAATAACTCATTTGGAATTCCATCACTTCCACTAGCTTTGTTTGTAATGATGCTTCCTAAGGCCCACTTGCCTTCACATTCCACAATGTCTGGCTCCAGGTGAGTATTGAGTACTCACATCACTGTGGTTATCTGGATCGTGAAGATCTTTTTTGTATCATTCTTCTGTGTATTCTTGCCACCTCTTCTTAATATCATCTGCTTCTGTTAGGTAGGTCCATACCATTTCTGTCCTTTATTGTGCTCATCTTTGCATAAATGTTCCCTTGATATCTCTGATTTTCTTGAAGAGGTCTCTAGTCTTTCCTCATTCTATTTTTTTCCTCCATTTCTTTGCATTGATCTCTCAGGAAAGCCTTCTTATCTCTCATCGCTATTCTTTGGAACTCTGATCCAAATGGGTATATCTTTCCTTTTCTCCTTTACCTTTAGCTTCTCTTCTTTTATCAGCTATTTGTAAGACCTCGTCAGACAACCATATTTCCTTTCAGCATTTCTTTTTCTTGGGGATTGTCTTGATCACTGCCTTGTGTGCAATGTCATGAACCTCTGTCCATAGTTCTTCAGGCACTCTGTCTATCAGATCTAATCCCTTGAATCTATTTGTCACTTCCACTGTATTATCATAAGGGATTTGATTTAGATCATATGCGATTGGTCTAGTGGTTTTCCCTACTTTCTTCAATTTAAGTCTGAATTTGGCAATAAGGAGTTCATGATCTGGATTATAGAGTGAAAGGATATAGAACATAGTATCTTTGCCAAGAAGCCTCAGGAGCATGAAGCATGAGCAAAGTTTATATGGTCTCCCTTCTAAAATGCATAAATTTTCAAATGCCCTGGAACATGTTGTTAGGGGTTAGATATTTAATAGGAAGCCAGTAGCACTCTGGAAGTAGAAATATAATTTTGAAGTGGGATAAATATGAAGGAAAGTGTAGGATGTTCCTAATTACAAAAGACTCTAGTGGATTCAAACTCTGAACAGTTTTTAGAATCCTAAGAATACCTAAATGTTTGGAGAGGTCTCAGGGCATAAACCTGGAGAAGGAAATGGTAACCCACTCCAGTGTTCTTGGCTGGAGAATCCCATAGACAGAGGAGGCTGGAGGGCTACAGTCCATGGGACTGCAAAGAGTCAGACACCACTAATGTGACTTAGAACAGCACAGTGGATCCAAACTGTGAACAGTTTTGAGAATCCTAAGAATCCCTAAATGTTTGGAGAGGTCACAGGGCATAATCCTGGAGAAGGAAATGGTAACCCACGCCAGTATTCTTGCCTGGGGTATCCCATGGACAATGGAGCCTGGTGGGCTACATTCCATGGGGTCACCATGAGTTGGACACAACTGAGTGACTAACACACAGGGCATATTGCATAAGAGTCTGTGCTCTGAAGGCAGACAGCCCTGGGCTTGACTTTCAACTTGTTCTGCCATTTACTGTGGGATGTTGGAAAGCGACTTATTATTTCTTAGGCTGCTTTTTTTCCAATTCAAAATGGACATGATAATGCCTTCTACATAGTGCTCAGAAAGGATTTATTAAAATAATGCAAAAAGCACCCATTGCAGCATTTCACAAATGTTAGCTGTTATCATAATGATAATGACAGCTATGGGACAATGGTGTTTACGGCCAGCTTGGAGTCCAGGCAACCAAAGGCCTTGTTTATAGGACATTAAAACAAGAAACCTGGTATTTGGGTTTCATATGTCATAAAAATGACATATGAAATTTATTCGTTATTTAATTACAACTTTACTTTTCACTGAATTTAGTCAAAATAGGCTCTATGTGAAAATGCATCCAAAGTCAGATTTCTTGAATTATTTTTACATGTCAGTTACCTGAAACCAAGGTTTATGTGGTCATTAATAAGGACTCAAACTTTCAGTTTACTCTAAGGAAAACTTAGAGAATTTCACAAAGAATTATATTCAAGAATATTCACACTCATAGTTTTCAGTATTTTAAAACAATGAAAATATACACAATATAGGATCTACTAAGTTTTGGACTATACAAATATATGGACACATATTTGAAGTTATTAGCCTCATAGTCTTGAAAAATTATATTCATGTTCAGCATATAAAAGTTTTTTAAAATTATATATAATTTAGACAGACTGAGCTATGTTTATTTATTTTTAACCATATATATGCATATGTATGTTATATATGTTATGTATAACATACATGCACATATATGGATATACATCAAGAATTTAGTGCTTGTTTCTTATCTATGGCTATTGTGAATAGTGATTTTTATTTTCTTCTTTATACTTCCTAAATTTGGAAATGAGAAAGCATTACCTTTATTATTAAAAAAAAATATTATTTTGAGTTAAGTGTTGTCCCACTGTATTTGTTGCATATACAAAGTAACATGTCCTGGGACAGAAAGAAAAATACCTTATAAGTGGACCTTTCTAGGCTGGAAATGTTTGATTTGGTGAACACACTCTTCAGTCTGGGTCAGCACTGTATTAGACTGTAGATACACTAATGTATTTATTTAAAAGTTAAATCACTTTACTTACAAAGCTATAAATTCCATCCATCCACAAATTCCCTGGGAAGGCTCATAATGATACATCCATAACCCTCTTCTAGTCATCAACTCAAACAAGTTGCCAGGTTCTCATATCTCGTATAATAGAGAATAAAAGCAAGAATAAAATTAGTTTTGCTGTCTTTCTGTAGGGGAATCACTGTAGACTTAACACTAATTGATGAATAATAATAGTACCAACAAGAGTTTTCATTTATTGAGTGCTTCCATAGTACCAAACACTGTTTTAAGGTGTTTTCTGTTTTCAGATATTATCTCTTTGTACCCAAACTGGGCTTCCCAGGTGGCTCTAGCAGCAAGAACCTACCTACCAATGCAGAGACATAAGAGATGTAGGTTCGATCCCTGGGTCAGGAAGATCCCCTAGAGAAGGCCATGGCAACCCACTCTAGTAGTCTTGCCTGGATAAATGAGGGACAGAGGAGCCTGACAGGTTACAGTCCATAGGGTCTCAAAGAGTCAGACACGACTGAAGCGACTTAGCACGCACACAGGCACTTACCTCAACTACATAAGACAGACATTTACTACCATTACCACTCAACAGATGAGAATACAAAGGCTAAGAAAGATTAATGTACTGTAGGTGACATAGATAATAAGCAGAGGATCTGAATTTAGGATCCAGATCTTTCTAGAGCTAAAGTTAATTTTGGCTTCCCAGATGGTAAAGAATCTGCCTGCAGTGCAAGAGACCTGGGTTTGATCCATGGGTTTGAAAGATCCCCTGGAGAAGGGAATGGCTACCCACTCTAGTATTCTTGCCTGGAGAATTCCATGGACAGAGGAACCTGGCAGACTATAGTCCATGGGGTCACAAAGAATAGGACACGACTGAGCAACTAACACTTTCTTTCACTTTTATTGTTTTTTTAACCATTAACTTACTTCCCAATTATCCTTTCACTTCTAGAATATTTCTAGGCAACTATATTTTAATGTATCTGTAAATTACTTACATGCAATAATAATCTAGAGGCCTAATCAAGTATTTTGGAAAAAATTATCTTCCTTCCCTACTGAATTAGTTTGCTAAGGCTGCCATAACACCGTGTGACACACGGAGTTGCTTAAACAATAGAAATTTGTTGTCTCACTCTTTTCAAAACAAGAAGTCTGAAATCAAGGTGTCAGCAGAGCCATGTTCTATCTGAAAGTGCTAAGGAAAAATCTGTTCCAGGCCTACTAAGTAGATCTTTAGTTTGTGGCAGCATAACTCAGCCTTCACATGGTGTTCTATCCGTGTGTATGTCCTTTACTATAAGGACTCCAGTCATGATGGACAGGAGTCTGCTTTGCTTCAGAATGACTTTTTCTTAACTACAGTTGGCCCTTCAACAGGACAGGTTGAGCTGTGTGTATGTGTGTAGTTGCTAAGTTGTGCCCAACTCTTTCATGACCCCATGGACTGTAGACCACCAGGCCCAGTCCACTTATGTGCAATTTTTTTTTAAATGTTAAATACTACAGCACTATATGATCCTCCATTGGCTGAATCCACAGATATGGAACCATGAGTACAAAGGAGCTGAGGATACAGAGGAACCACAATACAGAGGGCCAACTATAAGCCATGTGCAGATTTTCTACAGTACAGAAGATCAGAGCCTCTAACTCCCATGCTGTTCAAGGGTCAACTGTAATAATAATATTGAAAGCACCCCTAATCCTAAATGAGGTCTGTACTGGGAGCAGTACTAGGAGTTAGGACTTCAAAATATGACTTTTGAGGAAAAACACATTTCAACTCAAAACCCTCACCATACTGTGTTCCACTTCTGCTCCTAATATTTCACGAGCATGCATCTATGATAGGCTTTGTAAACTGCCAAAGGATGTATGCCACCACAAAAAATTAAGGACATGAAACAAATATAACGTATAATGTGACATACAACAAAATATAAAAGTTCAAGATTGATGTCTGCATAGTTTCTCAAAACATAGTGAGCCTAAGAATCATCTGGGAAGCTGTACACAACTCTAGCAAGTACTTTATGAAGGTGTGATTACTCTGTGTTGTATATTTTGGGGCCTATGAAACCATCTTATCTATATTATCAGTATGATTATCCAACCTTAAGGCAAAATTTCAGTAATACCCTGAAGCACTTACATGTGTTCATACTTAAAATGTCATTTAAATAGGGGTCATGGGGAAAGGAGTCATATTTTATATTTTGTATTTTTCATAGTCTCTAGTTTTATAACTTACAGATACTATGTAATAAAGCATTTCATGAATACTTATTAAGTTAGTAGATTGATGAATGAATGGATGTGTGTTCAAAGTTGCTCCATTTGATTCCATCTTTAACCTCTACCAGGTTTCACTTGTAGGTATCCCCCTTGAAAGGATACACCTGGAAAGCCATGGAATCTGTGGTTGTTAATACTAAGTTTGCCACATTCTACTTGATATGTTAGTTTACCACACTCAGATTATTCATTCCATCTCAAACTGAAAACTTCTTCTCATTAGCCTAATAACATAAATATTTATATTCAACTTCATAACATCAAAAGCACAGTGGTTAAGTGCTCATGAACCTCAGTCCATTGTTCATCAGGCATGGAACAACAGGCTGGTTCCAAATAGGAAAAAGAGTACGTCAAGGCTGTATATTGTCACCCTGCTTATTTAACTTATATGTAGAGTACATCATGAGAAACGCTGGGCTGGATTGCACAAGCTGGAATCAAGATTGCCAGGAGAAATATCATAACCTCAGATATGCAGATGACACCACCCTTATGGCAGAAAGAGAAGAGGAACTAAAAAGCCTCTTAATGAAAGTAAAAGTGGAGAGTGAAAAAGTTGGCTTAAAGCTCAACATTCAGAAAATGAAGATCATGGCATCTGGTCCCATAATTTCAAGGGAAATAGATGGGGAAACAGTGGAAACAGTGGCTGACTTTATTTTTCTGGGCTCCAAAATCACTGCAGATGGTGACTGCAGCCACGAAGTTAAAAGACGCTCACTCCTTGGAAGGAAAGTTATGACAAACCTAGATAGCATGTTGAAAAGCAGAGACATTACTTTGCCAACAAAGGTCTGTCTAGGCAAGGCTATGGTTTTTCCAGTAGTCATGTCTGGATGTGAGTTGGACTGTGAAGAAAGCTGAGCGCTGAAGACTTGATGCTTTTGAACTGTGGTGTTGGAGGAGACTCTTGAGAGTCCCTTGGACTGCAAGGAGTTCCAACCAGTCCTTTCTAAAGGAGATCAGCCCTGGGATTTCTTTGGAGGGAATGATGCTAAAGCTGAAACTCTAGTACTTTGGCCACCTCATGTGAAGAGTTGACTCATTGGAAAAGACTCTGAAGCTGGGAGGGATTGGGGGCAGGAGGAGAAGGGGACGACAGAGGATGAGATGGCTGGATGGCATCACTGACTCGATGGACGTGAGTCTGAGTGAACTCCGGGAGTTGGTGATGGACAGGGAGGCCTGGCATGCTGCAATTCATGGGGTCGCAAAGAGTCAGACACGACTGAGCAACTGAATTGAACTGAACTAAGTGCTCACACTTTGAAGCCAGTCCACCTAGGCACAAGTGGCAAATCTATTACCTACTAGTTATGTTAACCCAATATAAATTAAACAATCCCCTGGAACTTATATGCTTACTTCATAAGGTTGCTGTGGGAACTGTATGAGTTAATTCATGAAATGCACTTAAGACAGTATCTTATACTACATGAAAGATTTTATATGATTTGCAATTCTTTATAATTAAAAAAAAATTTTTATTGAGAATATACCTACCATATGAAAGCAATCCTAAATACCTGAATTACCTCTCTTCATCCAAATGATGTAGAAAATATTAACCCAATTTTAAGAGTATAATTGAAATATATTTTTTTAAAAAAGATATTAAGGTTTCAAAAATTTTAAGCCTATTTTTAAAAAAATTTATATGAAGAAACTTAACAATGCTTGTCTGAGTTATTTCCTTTTAGAATAACACACTGTTGGGTGTATATGCCAATACATATGTTTGGTGGTGTAACAGCCATTTTTCATACAAGGGGAGGCATTTTCTAACTGTAAAAAATGTACTACTGTGTTGAAAACCATCTGCATTTCTTTGGGAAAAAATGTATCTGGAACATATGAAGAATTAATTAAGACCTTTTATTTTTAAAAAGTTAATTCTTATTAATTCCTTAATAGCAAGTATTCTTATAACAATGCAATAGCATTACTAAGGGAACATGGTATGCTCATCCCCAGAGGTTCAAAGCCAAGCAAGACAAACACTGTCTGGGGCAGTGGAAGTTGAGACTGAAAACACACAAACAAGTCCTAAAGCTTCTATAATTGATCCACCCAGAATTAAAGTTTATACCTTAAATTTATTTTTGTTCTGATCTGACCAATTATTTTTGTGAATACAGAAGATCTGAGTACTGGAGACTTTTTAGTTCAACAAACCAATTCAGCATATACTTCCTAGAGGGGCTCATTATAGACTAAGTACTGGGCGTATGCATGCATGTGCTCATATGTGTGCACATGGAGTGTCCTTCTTCCTTATAATTGTCTATTAAGTGCTATAGGCAAAGTGAATAGAGCAGTTAGTTCCATTAGTGTAAGGAACGTCCCTTCTCATCCATCCCAGCTTAAGACTCCCAGTGCTGTAGACTGAAGTCCACACTGTAGTCACAACCTGGATGACAACTCAAGCCCTCAATCTGAGGACTGTCAGAGCTCTGGACCTTCACCAGCTCTGAGCCCTAGATGCATCATGAGTCTAGAGGGCGACTGAGTCACCCCAAGTCAGCATGTCAGCACTATTCTGACAACACAAACTCACATTACCTCCCCAAGTAAACATGACACAGGCCAGAACGAGAGAACAGCTCAAGGAGCTGCCCTCCTAGAACTTGGGCCCAGGTGCAGAGCTCCTGGACAACTCCCAAGGCACAATCCTCAGGTCCGCTGCTCATCCGTGGGTGTAGGACAGAGGATCAGAGGAGTGGATCTGCAGAGTCCAGCCTGAGGCATCCTGTCCAGATAGCATCACTAGCCCTAGCCAATATCAGGCACAAAACAGAGGTCTTTGGAGTGATTTCTTGAAATTTTCTAGTACAACAACACTCTGAGGCGTGGAGCTCTGAGCAGCCTCACTAGTTCAGGTCAAAGGGCCCAAGGCCAAAAAAGGAACCTTCTAAAAGGGGGCAAGCAGGAAGCAAGGTTCCAAGAGTCCAAGGCAAAAGCTGTCACACTCCTTCTGACCCAGCACAGAAACCCTGCAGCATGACTTCAGATTCATTTTACTGGAAACAAGAATATCACAGTGGCCAGACCAGAATCAGGAGAAGGGGAATTAGGCTCCACCTCTTGATGGTGGAGGTCAAGGTCACAGTGCAGAAAAGCATGGAGTGTGGATGCCGATCTTGCAACCATATTTGGAAAATACCACCTGCCACAACCATCTTAACTGCAATTCTTGTCTGTAGCACTTAGTGTTACTAGAGTTGTTTGTTCACTTTTTTATATTCTTCACCATATTGTCAAATAATCAAGCGACTGATCACCAAAACTTGAGCCCTTCACTTCCCTGGAGTCTGTTGATAGAGGCAGTTAATATGGGAAAATGAAAACAGATGTCTGAAAACGAAGGGAGAGCAATAAACAAGTCCTCTGTATTGACATGCAATTAATCACATATTTATTTGATGACTAAAAAGTGACATAGCACATCTTTTTATACTCTGTCATGGGAAAAGTCAACTTCTGTGAAGAACTGTGCTCAATTCATAAAATTCAGCCCTTTGCCATAAAGCTTTTACTAATATGTGAAAACTCTTCTGTGCTTTGTTCAATGCAACATGATAAGGAAAACACAGAAGATAAGCCTTTGAGCAGAGCCATTTATACGCCATAGATGGTATTGCTTCCCAAAGACCTTGGAACAGATGTGAAGGCATCCTCAGAGTAAAGGATTGAGCTGCTTCAATAACAAAGATGAAATTAATAGCTTTAGTCTGTTTATCTGTTCTCATTCCAGTCTGCTCCAGCTTACAATGTCTGGAAGTTTTCATCCTCAGAAAAAGTATGGTACTTTATGAGTCTGTCGTCTTTTGTTAATCTTCAGATGCTGAAACTCATTTTAAATCCATTCTTGTCATTTTGGATTTGCATAAGTGTCTTGCAAGAAAAATCTAAAAAGCAAAGGCTGATTTAGTGTGAATGAACATGCCATAAAACATTTCAAACCTTACATCATTCATGTAAATCTTTCATGATTTAAAAATTTCAACTTGCCTCTAACGTTAAAGTATTCCAGTGTTGGGCTACATGAAATAGCTAAGGCTGAGAGGGTGAGTTCATTAAAACCTTTCTCTTGGGACACTTAAAGTTTGGAGGCAGGGGGAGAAAAAAAAGAATCTTCACTTTGGCCTATAATTTGCAATCTTAGTCATGTGTTTACATGAAACACTAGGTAAGGAAGGAGCAAAATTCTTCTGAGCTTCCTTAGGATAACAAGGCCAGATATATTATTCCCCAAAGAGATGGGGCATGTTTTTGGTATTCAAATATTATTTATGTTCAAATCAGCTTGGTTAAAAAATATTTAATTTAGACAAGTAACTGAAAAATCACTTACATATATGGAATTTGGTTTTAATAAATCAGCCTTATTGTATGTCAAATTGGGCACTATTGTACATTATCACTCAGAAAGTAGCTTTCACTCATGAAAAGGAGATCTGACAAATCCTTGCCTTACAAACACATTGCACAAAAAATCCATCTGTGCTAAGCATCAATTTTTCTCAAACACAAGTCAGGTGTTCATGAATTAATCTAAATCAGTTCAGTTCAGTCACTCAGTCATGTCCGACTCTTTGTGACCCCACGAACCACAGCACGCCAGGCCTCCCTGTCCATCACCAACTCCTGGAGTCCACCCAAACCCACGTCCATAGAGTTGGTGATGCCATCCAGCCATCTCATCCTCGGTCGTCCCCCTCTCCTCCTGCCCTCAATCTTTCCCAGAATCAGGGTTTTTTCAAATGAGTCAGCTCTTCACATCAGGTGGCCAAAGGATTGGAGTTTCCGCTTCAGCATCAGTACTTCCAATGAATATTTAAGACTGATTTCCTTTAGGATGAACTGGTTGGATCTCCTTGCAGTCCAAGGGACTCTCAAGAGTCTTTTCCAACACCACAGTTCAAAAGCATCAATTCTTCGGCACTCAGCTTGCTTCATACTCCAACTCTCACATCCATACACGACCAATGAAAAAACCATAACCTTGACTAGACAGACCTTTGTTGGCAAAACAATGTCTCTGCTTTTTAACAAGCTATCTAGGTTGATCATAACTTTCCTTCCTAGGAGTAAGAGTCTTTTAATTTCATGGCTGCAATCACCATCTGCAGTGATTTTGGAGCCCCCAAATATAAAGTCTGCCACTGTTTCCACTGTTTCCCCATCTATTTGCCATGAAGTGATGGAACTTGATTAAAGTGAAAGAGGAGAGTGAAAAAGTTGGCTTAAAGCTCAATATTCAGAAAACGAAGATCATGGGATCTGGTCCCATCACTTCATGGGAAATAGATGGGGAAACAGTGGAAACAGTGGCAGACTTTATTTTTCTGGGCTCCAAAATCACTGCAGATGGTGACTGCAGCCATGAAATTAAAAGATGCTTACTCCTTGGAAGAAAAGTTATGACCAACCTAGACAGCATATTGAAAAGCAGAAACATTACTTTGCCAACAAAGTTCCATCTAGTCAAGGCTATGGTTTTTCCAGTGGTCATGTATGGATGTGAGAGTTGGATTGTGAAGAAAGCTGAGCACCGAAGAATTGATGCTTTTGAACTGTGGTGTTGCAGAAGACTCTTCAGAGTCCCTTGGACTGCAAGGAGATCCAACCAATCCATTCTGAAGGAGATCAGCCCTGGGATTTCTTTGGAGGGAATGATGCTAAAGCTGAAACTGCAGCACTTTGGCCACCTCATGCGAAGAGTTGACTCATTGGAAAGGACTCTGAAGCTGGGAGGGATTGGGGGCAGGAGGAGAAGGGGATGACAGAGGATGAGATGGCTGGCTGGCATCACTGACTCGATGGACGTGAATTTCAGTGAACTCCAGGAGTTGGTGATGGACAGGGAGGCCTGGCGTGCTGTGATTCATGGGGTCACAAAGAGTCGGACACAACTGAGCGACTGAGCTGAACTGAACTGATGGGACTGGATGTCATGATGTAAGTTTTCTGAATGTTGACCCTTTCAAAATCTTCACTTCAATTTGCAGCATAACAAACAACCATTAGAATTTCAACTGCAGTTTTGAAAATTCCAAACTTGGCAAAGACTTAAAGGCATCACTCTGTGAATTTTCCAACTATATTGATCCAACCCATCTGTTGTTCCAACTTTAAAAAGAGAAATTCTATGAAAAGAAATAACTAAAAAGAAAACTCAAAGAAATTTGGCAGATACTAAGAAGCAAATAATCCTAAATACATATATGTAAATAACATTTTTAGAGTTCTATTAAAAATACAAACTAGTATTATTGAGGGTCAAGAGGGAGAATTTCACTTTTAATGCTTGTGACTTATTAATGAAAGTTTTTCAGCTTTATTTGGTGAAGAGGCCATTAGCTAGTATCATATACCTGACTACAGGGAAAGCGGATAGCACTTGAGAGGCTGAGCCTGATAAGGCCCATTCTCACCTATGACAATGCGGACAGCTGTCTTCTACACAGTTTGTATTCAAGATTGGAAGAAGGGAAGTGTCACAAGCAGCTCCTTAGCCAGGGAGTCACAAGGACTTACTATCAGATGTATTGTTTTACATGGACTATTCTTTTATGTTTTACTATATAAATGCCACCAACATATATTACATAAATACTACATGGAGTAAGGACTCATCTTTTCAATTTGGAACAATACTTATCCTCACCCCCACTCCCAGCCCCACCATGCACTATTTCTGCAGAGATACTTTAAATGTTACTATTGAAAGTGATGAAACCACACAATTACCTGAATCTAATGTAAGCATCTGTAACACTTAATGATACATCTAATTCTTTAAATACATCTCTTTTTGACTCTTCCACATAACTGAATTCTCCATAGTACTTGCCTCCAACCTCTTCCAGATAATATTGATAGTCATAAAACCTTCTGAGTATGCTAAAAAAACCACTGAATTATAAACTCTAAAAAGGTTAGCATTATTGTTTGTAAATTGTATCTTTTTTTAAAAAAAAAAAAGGAAGAAGGAGTCCAAGATGTAGACAAAGAGCCATCACAATAGGTCAGTGAGTACTTAGAAAGTTAAAAATATTTCAGTGTATATTTCACAATATTGCCCTAGGATTCTCTATTACAATAGGCCTGATAAAGGCCCCAGTAGTGTGCATTTTAGCAGGCACCCAAGGTCACTCCTGATGTAGGTGACCTCCAGGGCATCCTTGGAAAATAATAATATTTTTGCAGGAGTGGAAAAGAATGCTCAAGTATAAGCACTGGAGTGGAAAGAGAGAAGGACCAAGGATGGAATTCTATGGGGCATCATTCTCATTTTTAAGCTAATCTATTATTATGAGTTCATCCATGCTTGTTGATTAGTAAGACTTCACCATCAGGGCTTGAATGTTTATATTAAAACAGAGTTTATTGAAAGAGGTTATTTTAATTTAAAATAAGTGAAACTGATGAGAAATCTTAGACATCAGCTTAGATTAATGGGAAAGATAAGTGGTGATACATAAAGTGGTAGAATTTTATTTTTTTCCCTGGAAACATACCAAATAAGTGGCTTCCTAATTGTCCATGTATACAACCAGCTTTATTCTCATGCCTTTTGACACCTCAAAGATACAATCTGACAATCAGAGTGATGTAAAATATTGACTCTAAAATCTTCACCAAATAACCAAGAAAGTCATCACATGTGTATTAGACCTTGGTGTGGTCTTCAGTCCTGGAAGAAAGAGTAAAATAATCTATGCAGATTAATGTAAACCAGATCTGGAAGATTTGAAGCCATTAACAAGACTTTCACTGAAAACATGGTTGAATAAACGGGGTTACCTGAATTTGTCTTGAGACATTTAAACAAGTTATATACTGCTTTCTTCATATTATTTTGCCATGTAGGTGAATTCCCACTTACTCTTTTAATATCATTACAAAAGCAATGGAGAACAATACATATTCTTGCTAATATTGTGAGCACCATTAAGTTATTAATTACATATCTAGAGTATATTTAAATGGTTGCTGGCTTGCTTATGTATCAGTTCAGTTCAGTTCAGTCGCTCAGTCGTGTCCGACTCTTTGCGACCCCATGAATTGCAGCACGCCAGGCCTTTCTGTCCATCACCATCTCCCGGAGTTCACTCAGACTCACGTTCATTGAGTCCGTGATGCCATCCAGCCATCTCATCCTCTGTCGTCCCCTTCTCCTCCTGCCCCCAATCCTTCCCAGCATCAGAGTCTTTTCCAATGAGTCAACTCTTCGCATGAGGTGGCCAAAGTACTGGAGTTTCAGCTTTATGCATAGTAAGGATATAATTCTGTCTAAAATAGTCAATGGTACCTTAAATTTGAAATATAATTTGTAATCACCCTGAATACACTACCATTATAAAACAAGTCCATCATGACCATTTGTCCTTTGATGTCTTAATTATGGAAAACAAAAGTAGGAACCAATTTCAGGAAGAAGACAAAGCTTGTGCCTTTTGAAAAGCACTAGAACCTAACTCTGAATCAGGAAGACCAATATTTTAAAGCAAACTTTTGTTCATTGTAAAATAGTTTTTCACTGATTTTAAAAACTGTATGTAGTTATTTATTAGAATTCATTTGGGATGGAAATCTTTAATATTGCTGTCAACTTAAACTCTTTGCAGTGTCTTTTCCCTACTTACCTTCCTCCTTGATGTTAACTGCCCCACTGAATATCAGTTCAACACTTTGTATCCACATAGTTAACCTGACCTACTTCCTTAGCTTTACTGTAGCACTGAGTTGTGTCAATTATCACATTTTCAGAATAAGTGCAAAATCTATAAAATTCCTAATATCATCATTGTGGACCAGAATTTCAGGTCTTGGCAATCACAGTAAAAAGACACACTCCTATCAAGATAAAAATACAAACTCCTAAAATGCATATGATACATGACAGTTTTCAGAGTTATTCATTCAACAATTAATCATCAAGTGGCCACTAAGAAGTCAGCAGTGTAGCTGGCATTACAAACACCAAGACAAATAAAACATAAGCCCTCTCCTCAAGGGCAGAGTCTAATAAAGATTACTCATACTTTACCACCAAGATGCAATAAAGCATTGTAAGTGATGTGATAGATATATATAAGAAACAAGAAAACAACAAAGATAAAAGTAGTCATTCTTACTTGGATGTGGAAGGAAGGGTTCCTAAAAATCATACCATAAAAAAAGCTTAATATGAAAAATAATAAGCAATCTTTTGTTTGATGAACAAAGATGATATATCAGTGAGAATTTAAAAAGGAAACAGATGGCATACTTCAAGTAAATTATCACGTGGAGGATTTATTTACAATGATCATTTATTTCTGAATAACTTATTTTCTGTTCTAGAATAAAAACTTGACAACTTTCATGAGCAAATAATACTTATATACTTAATAAGTGCAATCATTTAAGCATCTACCCCGAATCAAGTGCTTCACTTATTCAGTTCAGTTCAGTCACTCAGTCACATCAGACTCTTTGTGAGCCCATGGACTGCAGCATCCAAGGCCTTCCTGTCCACCACCAACTCCCAGACTTTACTCAAACTCATGTCCATCACATCAGCGATGCCATCCAACCATCTCATCCTCTGTCACCCCCTTCTCCTCCCACCTTCAACCTTTCCCAGCATCAGGGTCTTTTCAAATGAGTCAGCTCTTTGCAGCAGGTGGCCAAATATTGGAGTTTCAGCTTCAACATCAGTCCTCCCAATGAATATTCAGGACTGATTTCCTTTAAGATGGACTTGTTGGATCTCCTTGCAGTCCAAGGGACTCTCAAGAGTCTTCTCCAACACCACAGTTCAAAAGCATCAATTCTTCTGTGCCCAGCTTTCTTTATACTCCCAACTCTCACATCCATACATGACCACTGGAAAAAACTACAGCCTTGACTAAACGGACCTTTGTTGGCAAAGTAATGTCTCTGCCTTTCAATATGCTATCTAGGTTGGTCATAATTTTCCTTCCAAGGAGTAAGTGTCTTTTAATTTCATGGCTGCAGTCACCATCTGCAATGATTTTGGAACTCAAAAAAATAAAGTCTGCCACTGTTTCCACTGTTTCCCCATCTATCTGCCATGAAGTGATGGGACCGGATGCCATGATCTTTGTTTTCTGAATGTTGAGCTTTAAGTCAACTTTTTCACTCTCCTCTTTCACTTTCATCAAGAGGCTCTTTAGTTCTTCACTTTCTGCCATAAGGGTGGTGTCATCTGCATATCTGAGGTTATTGATATTTCTCCCAGCAATCTTGATTCCAGCTTGTGCTTCATCGAGCCCAGCATTTCTCATGATGTACTGTGCATTGAGGTTAAATAAGCAGGGTGACAATATACAGCCTTGACATACTCTTTTTCCTATTTGGAACCAGTCTGTTGTCCCATGTCCAGTTCTACCTGTTACTTCTTGACTTGCATACAGATTTATCAGGAGGTAGGTCAGGTGGTCTGCTATGCCCATCACTTGAAGAATTTTCCACAGTTTGTTGTGATCCACACAGTCAAAGGCTTTGGCATAGTCAATAAAACAGAAATAGATGTTTTTCTGGAACTCTCTTGCTTTTTCAATGATCCAGAGGATGTTGGCAATTTGATCTCTGGTTTCTTTGCCTTTTCTAAAACCAGTTTGAACATCTGGAAATTCATGGTTCATGTATTATTGAAGTCTAGCTTGGAGAATTTTGAGCAATACTTTACTAACATGTGAGATGAGTGCAATTGAGTAGTATTTTGAGCATTCTTTGACATTGCGTTTCTTTGAAATTGAAATGAAAACTAACCTTTTCCAGTCCTATGGCCACTGCTGAGTTTTCCAAATTTGCTAGCATAGTGAATGCAGCAATTCATAGCATCATCTTTTAGGATTTGAAACAGCTCAACTAGAATTCCATCACCGCCACTAGCTTTGTTCATAGTGATGCTTTCTAAGGCCCACTTGATTTCACATTCCAGGATGTCTGGCTCTAGGTGAGTGATCATACCCTCGTGATTACCTGAGTCATGCAGATCTTTTTTGTGCAGTTCTTCTGTGTATTCTTGCCACCTCTTAATATATTCTGCTTCTGTTAGGTCCATACCATTTCTGTCCGTTATTGTGCCCATCTTTGTATGAAATATTCCCTTGGTATCTCCAATTTTCTTGTAGAGATCTCTAGTCTTTCCCAATCTATTGTTTTCCTCTATCTTTGCACTTCACTTATAATATCCCTGTAAATACCAATATATATTCATTCATTCATTCATTCAGTAAACATTTGGTGAGCCCCTACCATTTGTCAGGTGTTGGTTGAGCATTGGAGATTCAGCTGTAAAGAAAGCAATGAAGGTCCTTCCCTTCATGGAAAATTTCATGGGAAGAAGCAGGCAAGACACAAGTTAATGAGCTAATTTTGGCTAATGATGAGTATTATAAAGAAAAAATGCAGGCTTAAGGTATGGAGGACGTGAGAGGCTAATTTAGGAAAAAATTTCTCTTAAAAGAAACTATTTGAGATCAGATGTAAGTGATGAGAAAGAACCCAGCTTGGAGGACCCAAAAGGAAGGTTTTGGACAGAGGGAGGGTCAAAAGCAAAGCCAGCTGAATTAACTTGGCATGTTCAAGAAACAGGCTTCACTGAGGTACACGGAATAAGCAAGGGAGTTCTGGGGGTGGGGGTACCATCAGACAAGGTGTGAGAAGCCAGTAAAGCCAGGTTATGTAGGACCTTACAAGCTATGGGTTTGTTTTGTCTCCTTTAGAATACAGAGTTCAGTAAGGTTTTCACATACTTTGTTCACAAGGTGGTAAGAGGCAAAGTCCACATTCAAACCATGCCTGTCTCATTCAACCTATTTCACTAAATAAAAATAAAAAGATTCTGACATTTTATTGACTGTCACTCCCACAAAGTAGGTTAGAGAGGGTAGGCCAAAAATTTTTAAGAAGGTGGTAAAAGCAAAAAATCACCTAGTCTAGTGATTTCGTACTGGCATATATAATGGTTGTATCATACCCTTGATGCTCAAATTCAACAAATGGAAAAGACATTTCCTATTTTTATGAAATACTAAGAGATTATACCTAAGAAAGTTCAAATTGTATTCCAAAGTAAATAAGGAAGTTTTCAAATACGATATATGAATATCTGGTTCACAACAGAGCTCAGTTAAATTTTCTGTGACCAAAACGTTAAAACCCTAAGGTATCACTCCAGTTATGAGAATTTCCTCTGGTTAACCCATTAGAAGCTGAAGTTTCTAAAATGTACTCATCTGCTTGCTGAATGTCAACACTATATCTGAATCCAGTGATTGCTTTGAGAAAAACTGTGATTGCTACATTTTCAAGCTAAGAAACATGTTGGAGGATGGATTGGAACAGGATAGACATGGAATGAAAAGATGTGAAAGGTAGGAAATTAGGGTGTATTAAGCAATTGAAACTCATCTGAGTAAAAGCAGAAGCAGTTTTAGTGCTGTGTGAATCGTTAAGTCAGCCCTGAATGTCACTGGTTACTATAGGAACCTGGGTAATGGAAAATGAAAACAGCTGGATTTATGACACCCATAAATGTGTTGAACAGCTGCCTACTCACTGCCAATGAATACTGTTGAGTGGTAAACTGTGAGACCTTTACATACAAGTATGTGGGAAGGAAAATGAATAAGTTGATAAATCTTCAAACTTTAAGATATAAATTAAATATTTTAAAATATTTGGGTCATTCTCTTATAAACCACTGGTTTATCCCAAGAGTTAAAAATCATAAAGCTTCTACATATAATTTTTTTAATTATTGTATTGAGTTGAATTTGGTCTTCCATAAAAGAAACCTGCAAAGTTTACTGTTATTTCAAAATTGTCTCTAATAGTTATAAGAATTCAAAAGTGATAGTTGTATATAACATTAATTATAATTTAGGAAAGCAAAAGTATTCATTCTAAATCACAGTAAACTGCATACATTAGTGTAATATTACAACAAACAGAGTGTTTATCTTGAGTTTGTTTTATTCTGATTTCCTCTTTTCTATCCTCAAGATCACTGTTTATTTCAGGATCTAATTTCCTGATATACAGACAATTACAATAACCATCTAAACTATTTTTTTTTCAAGCTTTCTCCTCCACTGCATTCTCCACATTGCCAGCAGATCCATCTATCTAATACAACTTCCTACCAACACCCAGGATTCCCAAAATCTGTGGGCAACAAGTCAAATCACTTACCTAGGGATACATAGGTTTTGATAACCTGGATCCAGATAATATTTTTAGTTTCAGTCTTTAAGAGTAGGATGACCTAATGACTGTGTCATGCGTGTCAGGGTACTTTTGATTGTGAAAGAGGGAGCTATTAATTCACCCTGGGAAAGCAAGCATAAATGACTAACAACAGGCAAATCAGGAAATACAATTACCTTATGTAAGAGCTTCCCAGGTGGTGCTAGTGGTAAAGAACCCACCTTTCAATGCAGGAGGCATTAGAGACACAGATTTGACCCCTGGATTGGGAAGATCCCCTGGAGGAGGAAATGGCAACCCACTCCAATATTCTTGCCTGGGAAAGCCCATTGACAGAGAAGCCTGGCAGGCTACAGTCCATAGAGTCAAAAAAAGTTGGACACGACTGATAGAGCACACACACACCTATTTAAGAGCCAGTAGAGAAGACTGTAATGATTCCTTTGTTTTCCAAGATAAATCAGTTGCTCCTTCCTCTGTACTCCTTTTACTACCAGAAATTTACCTTTATTTAGCAATTTCACATTGTGGTGTGGATATTCTTATCTTTGGGCTTCCCAGGTGGTTCAGTGGTAAAGAATCTGCCTGCCAAGCAGGGTACCTGGGCTGGATCCCTGGGTTGGGAAGATCCCCTGAAGAAGGGAATGGCTGGCTACCCACTCCAGTACTCTTGCCTGGGAAATGCCTTGGACAGAGAAGCCTGGTGGGCTATAGCCCATGGGATCACGAAAGAGTCAGGCACAACTTGGTGACTAAACAACAGCAACAATCCTTATATTATTTCCCTTGCTAGGTTCATATGTCTAAGAAATAAAAGATGTATCTTTGCTTCCTGAGAACCAAGTTCTGGATTGGCTGAAAAGTTCAATTGGGTTTTTCTGTACCATCTTATTGGGCAACCCAATACAAACCATGTGTTTAAAAGGTGTTTAAAAGATGTTTCTTGATGGTGAATTAATAATGAAGCAGAAGACTAATAGACTTAGTTGGAATAAATAAATATCCAAGAAATAGGACGAAGGTAGATAGAGATCTGATCACTCAGGACAATCAATAAAATTATGTTGCACAGGTATTACATGTGAGTATTCACCCCAAAGGAGAAGGATTTCATATATAAATACTCTACATTCCCTATTCAAAAATATTACATAGTATTTGACCTGTGCATTTATTCTTTCAGATAAAAATATAATCTTGCATTCTTCCTTTAGCTGATGATATACAAGATAAAATACAAAGTTTTTAAATCCTGGTTTTAAAATACTTTGCAACTTGTTAAGTAGTATTCGAGCATTCATTATGGTTTCAAAGGCATCTCTTTCCAACCACTCAGGATACTAGCATTCCTTTTCAAATTCTCAGTATGGTATGATCCTGCAATTATTCTGCTTAACTGATTAGATCATTCTCACTTTACTTCTTACAAATGTTCCTCACCTGAGTGATGTTTCACACACAGGAACATCACAGCTAAATCTGTGTAGTCACCACAGCAGAAGTGAACCAATGATGTAACTCTCATCAAAAAAATCTATGACCCCAAATGATGCATCATCACAGATCCTGATTTTAAAAAATACTCAGATTTTTAAGTCTCTTTTCTTATTTTGCAGAAGCAAACATTTGATTTTGAAAACATCTGATTGAGAATGATATAAAATAAAATGTTTTAAAATGAGAATCTATGTATATGGGCAAGACTTTGTTTTCTTAGTTTTAGTTGACTTCAGCAATCTTCATGAGACGAATAATCTTTATTAGTAAAATATAAGGAGGAGAAGGCCCTCCTCCAAAATCCTGCAAGTCCTCACCCTAAGCAAACCCCAGGTCAGTTTTTAGGAATCCCAATACAGCTTCATCAGCCCCAAAACCGAATCACCTGGGATCCTCAATCCAGTATTCACAGATTTTATCAAACATACTTGATGCCGACTATTTCTAACCCATCTTCACCCCCCCAACCTTCTTTTCCTTCTCTGCACTTTTTCCTATATCCTCCCACTAATTTTCTTTTGATAAAATTTTATTAGAAAAAATAATATGCTTTTATTTCATATGGTTTAGAAAAAATTTAAAATCAAAAAGAATAAAAGTTATTCTTAGGAATACCAACATCCAGAAATACACCAACATCCAGATATATTATGTATACAGGATGTTCATTGCCTGCATCACTTGGAATCATACCTTCTGGAAACTTCCCCTGCCCACAGCCCCAGGCCATGGAATAGAATCAGAGGCCTTGCTTTACTACATGACCTCATACTCCTGGCCACAGCAGGGTAGGAAGCCAGTTCCTGACTAGCTAGAAGTCAATTTCATTCACAATTTATCACAAAAATTTGAGTTAACATTCAAGGAGACTGATGGTGATCATGGTAGTTATCACTGATATTTATGTGTCATATAAGCAGATTAAGAGGGGTGGTGGAGACAGGAAGAAGCACAGAAACCAGAAATAAGAGAGACCATGCAATCCTTGAGAGGCAGAGAGACTGGGACATCAATTCTCAATGGTTCCTTGGAGCTGGTTCCCAGAGGTACAGCAACAATTCAGTGCCTGCATCTGTAAAACTTCATTTTATCTTTACAATAATCCCCCACCACCTTTATCCTGTCATTTTTACTGTTATATGCACAGTTACACATATAAATTTCTTTATTATGAAATGATGCCATGGCACGCTCTAATGTTAGATACTAACATGAGAAATTAATTGGACCATAAAGAAAGCTGAGCACCACAGAACTAATGCTTTTGAACTGTGGTATTAGAGAAAGCCTCTTGAGAATCCTTGGACTGCAAGGGATCCAACCAGTCATTCCTAAAGGAAATCAATTCTGAATTTTCACTGGAAGGACGGATGCCAAAGCTGAAACTCCGATACTTTGGCCACCTGATGCGAAGAACTGACTCATTGGAAAAGACCCTGATGCTGGGAAAGATTGAAGGCAGGAGGAAAAGGGGACGACAGAGGATGAGATGGTTGGAAGGCATCACTGACTCAGTGGACATGGGTTTGAGTGGACTCCGGGAGTTGGTGATGGACAGGGAGGCCTGGCTTGCTGGAGTGCAAGGGGTCTCAAAGAGTCAGATAGGACTTAGCGACCAAACTGAATTAAACTGATTATCCTCAACAACTCTTCTCATTCCTTCACCATGAATTTTATTTTTTAAACACATCTCAAATCCATCCCCTCCTATTAATCCCTGCTATAATTTCTTGCCTCTATCATTACAACAGCTTCTTAAATCAGTGTCTATGAGTATCCCTTCGCACAACTGTCAAATATCCAACTAAGATCAATTTAATTGTCATTCCACAGCTTAAAGCCCCTCAAATGCTCCAGACAGTTCAGAGATAAGGGCAGGCTGCTTACCAGCATGCGTTCACAAGCCTCCATGACCAGGTCCTGATCCATCTCTACAGCCTGATCTGTGCCCTGTGCACACCATGCTGTCCTCCGCTCCAATCCTTGGCTCATGGTTTTGTCTCGCCTATTTTATTCCCATTCCCCTAACAAACCAAATCCAACTGCTCCAGTATGATCAGCCTAACTGTTACTTTCCCCAGAAGTCCCTGAGCCCTTTGAGTACCATGCCTGCTATAATGCTGCATACATAACACTTGGTGCTTATTCATAAACATCCATGTGTTTGTGTATTTCTGAGTAATCATAAGCTCTTCATGAGGGCTTCATCTTTTCCATGCTTATATCCCCTAGAAAAAGTACAATGCCTGGCACATAGTAGATGTCTAATGTTTTTTGTTTGTTGAAGTATTAAATGAATATTGAGAACTGGAATATTTATCTCATATCTATAAATAGAGATGTCACAGCCATCTGTGATTCTACCCCTCGCAATATGAATTTCTGAGCCTGGAGGGCATCCAGAAAGAACAATGCCTGTTATTCAGCAGCCATGAGCCCTCACCTTGGTGAGCACTGAGGAGCTGGGGGTCCGGGGGGTAGAGTAGTCGGGGGGTGGGCTGTGCATATGTGCTTGCCCAGTCCTGTCCAACTCTTTGCGACCCCATGGACTATAGCCCACCCGGATCCTCTGTCCATGGGATTTTCCAGACAAGAATACTGAGGTGGGTTGCCATTTCCTACTCCAGGGGATCTTCCCAACCCAGAGATCAAACTCAAGTCTCCTGTGCCTCCTGCATTGCAGGCAGATTCTTTACTGTTTGAGTCACTAGGGAAGTCAGGGAGGGACTTTAAAAATGCAGGATACTGGCCCCAGATAACTGAGATGCACATGAAAGGAATGATTTCAATAAGTCCAAACTCTTGCATCTTCCCATACATAGAAAAGCCCTAAATTCCTCACTGGAGCTATCTGGTTTTCCTTAATTAACAATAACCTTTTGATATTCACACTACCTGCTCCTTGTTGCAAACTTCTATATAAACTGACTCCTCCTTCCACCTCCTCATAACAATTTTCTCAGGGTTACAGGAGATGCTGTCTATGGGGCCTGAAGTCCTAAAACTTCCCACCAAATAAAACATAACTCTCACCTTCTAGGTTGTGACTATTTTTGAAGTCAACAATCTATGTGTAAACAGGTAAATTTGCAAGTGGAAGGATGGATGACTGAAACATCTCTCTTATACTCACAACCAGATCATAAAGAAAGCAAATATTCCCATAGAGTGGCATACACTTATCATGATCTTAAAACCTGTACTGTAAGTTTAATAAAATTGCAGCTCTCTGATTTTGTAAGTTCTTTAACCATACATTGTACAAAATCTTCTCTTGGATGGAGGGGGCATGAACATATTCTAGAGGCAGAATTCAGTTAACCTGATAATGAGACTCAGTCAGTCAGAACACTCCAAAGCCACAACAGCACACTGGGCCATTTAGGCAGTAAGATTCAGGTGCCTTCCTTAAAGATGAAGAATAGACAGCTCACTACAATTTTATATCCTATTGAGGCAATATGAGAAATGCTTCTAAAATATTTAAGTCAATCTATTACTTTAAACTATTATTTCACCCCCATAATTTATTTATATCAACCATTATGCTAAATATCAAGCCATTAATTCTGCCAATGAAAATCCATTGCTAATGTGCTAATTGACTAATCTTCAGTGCTAGGGATAAAGAAAGCTAAAGCACTTGTAATAATGCCTCTGGAATGTGGCCTTACTAATTAAATGTTAGTGGACCACCCCTGGAGTGTGAATACTGAATTAAGGCAACTGACTGCCCCTCTGGTGGAGATTAAAGCTAACTAATGCACGTTTACATCATACTGTTTACTGAAGTATTATAAAGTAGATTACAGACATCTTAATGGCGACCAACAACATGAATATAAACCCCAACTAGGAATAAAAGAACTCCCACACTCTGGTCTAGCTCTTCCACAGGGTGAGAAAACTGTGGTCCTAGATTTATCTTCTAAGTGATTCTGCATGCACTTAACAAATGTGGTCTCTGCTATCAATATTTAAGACAAGAGAAAAGGAAATGTATTAGATATACCTATCTAAATGTTTAGCACTACATCTCAGAAGAAAATGTTTCCTCGTGTCTTTATTATGTCATCAGTGTATGACCTGAGGTATAAATATAAATTTCCCCAAGGTGCTTTTTACGAACAAGAGACAAAATAAATAAGAACTTTCAGCATTCTAAGATACAATGCTTTCTTCTTTAATATTTTCATACTAATCTTTACCTCTGTAATGGTGATGAAATACCTATGGCATTATTGTTGTTTAGTTTTGAATAAGACATATTAGCAAAGTTAATCCAAGGGAGATGCATTGTAGCATGCCTCTGAAACCTAGTTCTCAAACCTGCAGAAAAAAAGATATAATTTTCTTTTGGAAGTCAAAACATCATAGATCAACACATGGTGCAGCTTATGGAAATACATTTTGATATATTTCCTTTCATTTATCTAAGATATGAATAGTAGTCAATTTCATATCTCAAATATGGTTTTCTGTGTCATATGCTTGAAATACTACAGGTGACAAGGAAAGACTCCTGAATGTTAAATAGTAAATCTTTGCTCAGTTCTGTAAAGAATGACAAAAATTGGCTCAAGAACAAGGATAAGTGTTGATCTACTGAGGCAATTTTAATTCTCCATGTCAGCATATTGGTGAAGCAATGCACACACACACACAAACACACACACACACACACACACCACATGTTGTAATCATATTTCCTCTTTTACAAAATAGATGGATTATAAGTATTATATTTTATAAATTAGTTAGTTCATCTCAACTCTGAATAACTTAAATAGAGTTTGGTCGAAAACACAGTTCTGTTTTCATGTTACCTAAGATCCACTTTACTCTGCAGAATCCATTCTATCTGGAACAAAATCTTTATAGCACTCTGCAAGTTCATCAGGCTGATAAGTAGGGCTTTTCTATTTTGTGTTATCATTAGTCTCTGTTCAAGAGAACAATGCCAAAAATGCAGCTAATCTATTCAGAAGAAAACTATGATGAGAGAAATTCTTTTATGTAGGATTTACCCTAAGCAAACTTCTGGGGATAAAACAAGGTTTTTTGGTTTTTGTTTGCGGATTCTAGAAATCCTACTTTTAGTACTGTTAGGTAGTTAGAATAGGAAACAGGAATCTAGAATGGCAGTGGCTAAAAGACAAGGAAGGGAAAAGCCCGCGAAAATAGAACAAAGGAAGGTCGGAGGACCAGAGTGAGGACCTTAGAGCCAGGAGTCAGTGTCTCTCTCTCTCTCTCTCTCCTCTTCATATCTTTTGGGTCGGCATGCCCTCACACCTCGAGGATGTATTTTCCTTTATTTTCTAAATAAAACTGAGGGAGCTATAACACTGCCTGAGAGCTGTGATGCGCAAAGGGCTTTAACGTCCGTCGCTTCAAATCTTTGTTGTGACAAGACAGAACCGAGGAGATTACACTCCCCTGACAGTACCACCTTTTCTTCCTACTTCCCCACTGCCATATTTTGCAGCTATCCATGGTCCACTCAAGGATTGCCATAGGTGCACCCTTTCCTGGCCTGATCCCTTCCCAACACAAGACTATATCCAAACCTGCCTTTTTCTCATTCCATTGAAATGTACTGCCCTTATCTCATTTCCTCTGGTCCTAGATGTCTACTGGAAAACCAAATGAACTAACTTACACTATGATATCTGCTCTAATCTGGATGTTTGTGTCCTTGAGAGATTCCTATGTTGAAACCCTAACCCCCAAAGGTGACAGAATTATGAGGTGAGGTTTAGAGGAGGTGGTTAGATATGGGGCAAAGTCCTCATGAATGATATAAATGCTCTTATAAAAGAGACCCCGCAGAGCTGTCTGACCCCCTTCCACCATGTGAGAACACAGTGAAAAGAACTATCTAGAAAGTGAGCCCTCACCAAACACCAAATTGACCTGCAATCTTGAACTTCCCAGCCTCCAGGACTGTGGGAGAGAAATTTCTGTTGTTTATAAGCCACCCACCCAATCTATGACATTTTATGATATCAGCCTGAGAAGACTAAGACATTATTCATATAAGACAGTGGCTTAATAGGAAATCTCTTAAGGAATATATTTAAATATTAATACATTCATTAGTCAACAAATATTCATGGAGTGTCTCCAATGCACTAAACACTGTTCTGTTTAATGCTGTTAGGGATATATCAATGAAAAATATCAATGGAGAAAGCAGACAACCATCCCTAGTGAAGTTACATTCTAGCAAGAAGAGAGACAGGAGTATATTCTTATTGTTATCCATCGTTCACTCGCTAAGTCATGTCCAACTCTTTGCAACCTCATGGACTATGGTCTACCAGGCTCCCCTGTTCTCCACTATCTCCTAGAATTTGCTCAGATTCATGTCCATTGAACAGGTGATGCTATCTAACCATCTCATCCTCTGCTACCCCCTTCTTTTGCCTTCAATGCTGGGATTAAGAAGCTTCCCCCCATGGCTCAGAGGGCAAAGAATCTGCCCCAATGTAGGAGACACAGGAGATGTGGGTTCAATCCCTGGGTTGGGAAGATCCCCTGGAGGAGAAAATGGCAACCCACTCCAGTATTCTTGCCTGAAAAAATCCCATGGACAGAGGAGTCTGGAAGGCCACAGTCCATAGGGTCACTAAAGAGTCGGACATGAATTGAGCAACTAAGCACTCATGTGGGATTAAAAGGCAATTCATGCCATAGAAAGAATGATAAAATAAAACAGGGCAAGAGGGTCACAGTGCAGGGAAGGGAAGGGGACTGCCATCAATGAGAAGGTGACAGATGTCCAGAGACCTGAAGGAAGTGGCAAACAAGCTATTGAGATATCTGAGCAAAGCACCTTCCTGGCAGAGAACAGCCTTCACAAAGGCCTAAAGGCAGGAGCATGTCTGGTTTGTTAGAGGAAGAGCAAAGACGACAGTGAGCAGAGTGAGTCAGGAGCAGAGCAGTGAGAGGAGATCAGAAAGAATGTGGGGACAGGGACAGACGAGAAACACCAGATCATCTAGGGGCCTGTTAATAAAAGCCTTATGAACTTAACCTTAATTGGTCCAAGGTGATACAGAAGTTCCAGTTACAACTGCATACTTATTTCCTTTATTTATTCAATAATTTTTGAGTGGCCAATGAATGTCAAGCATTCCCTGAAGTGCTGAGGATTCAAAATGGAAAGCCTACCTCTGAAGAGTTGATAATTGAGCAGGAATACAAAGTAGGCAATTACAGTTAAAGTGAAAAGTTCTATAATGGGAATATCCATAAGGCACACTCAGAATATAGGAGAAATAGCTCAATATGGGGCAACAGATAAGACAAAAAGTGGAAAGTCAGGAAGGAGTAGGCTCCACTTGAGCTGAGCTGAGCAGAACTGTAGGTGTCTCTCCTATATGGGAAGGGCAGTCTAGGCAAAAGAAATAGATAAGCAAAGTCAGAAAGTAATTTTTTAAAAAGAAATATATTTTCTGGGTATTATAAATAGCTCCATAGCTTCACAGCAAGAAAATGTTGTCTTATAAGCATCAGAGTAGAATGAGCTGTGCATCTTGTCACAGTGCCCTTCTTGATGGATAGATTGGTTTAGGGCCCTTAATTGGAAAAATGGCAGAACTAGCCACTCATGACCTTTTCCATTCCAGTTCAAGATTAGAAATCTACATGGTCATTTATGAAAGTGAAAGTGACTGTTTCTCAGTTGTGTCCAATTCTTTACAACCCCATGAACTATACAGTCCATGGAATTTTCCAGGTCAGAATACTGGCGTGGGTAGCCTTTCCCTTCTCCAGGGGATCTTCCCAACCCAGGGAATCTTCCCAACCCAGGTCTCCCACATTGCAGGCAGATTCTTTACCAGCTGAGTCACCAGGGAAGGGGTGCTTGCAACTACAAAGGCATCTCTATTGAAGAAGACAACTGCACAAGGCATGTCAGAGCCTCCTCTGAATCCACAATCCCAGACCGTGCAATTCCATAGCTGGCAGAAACAGCAGCTCCACTTTAAATCCCATCCTCCTCCTCAAGTTACTGTTACTCACATAACTTTTAATCCTCACAACAATTTTTCTAGATAGGCATTATCTGTTTCTACTTTATGTAATATTAGTGGAAAAATGCTTTCAAAATGACTGAAATAGCTTGCTTCTTTGTTTTAGGTAATCTGTGAATTCATCTCTGCAGTAGATAGAGATTTAGTTTAAGTAATTTCAATAATGGGTCATTTTTAGTATTCATCAGAGGCAGCTGACAGAGGCTAGTCTAGGATGGGGGCCATTGAGATGAGGACCACCTGAAAATGTTAGCAGGTGGAGCCTCAGGGGAAGGACATCAGCAAGGGAGCCCTCATGACTAAACCAATGACCTCTAAGAACCATGATGTCTAATATCCAACTTTAAGTTTTAATTCTTAAAATTACAGTGATCCTTTCCCTTCCCACTTCTATCATGCCCCAGATAAAGAAAAGGGTAGTATTGATACCCATTTATAGGGCAAAGTTGTGAGGAGAGAGCAAAATTGACAGAAAAGGTAAAATAGCAAATAGAGTTTCAAGGATAGAGGAGAAGAAAGAATTTCCTGACTATGTCTGCCATCATTTTGGTTCCAGAAATGGTCATGCTTGGCCTAACCTATGGACAAAACCTCCCCCATACTTTGAGACTTACTCCTTCCCCAGCATCCATCCTCAACCCACCCAGCCATCTTCTTAAGATGTTGACCATTTCCTCTCTTCAGTCATCTGCTCTAAGATGTCTCCACTCAGACTGAAATCAACCTCCCCCGTGGCCTCCACTGCTGGCCCTGACTGGACACCTGTCAATATCTCCAATTCCATCTCCCACCTCTCTTAAGAGGCTTTGCGCCTTTTAACTAAACAGAAGGCAGTGGGTTGTGTATCTGCTGTTCTTTCTCCTGGGAGGGCAAAGACCACTGTTCTACCTAGTATCTACTCACTATTCATATATCAGTTGAAGTTCTACCTTTCAGAACAGTTTTAAGTGCACTCCTCACACACATTACCTCTATCAGAAATGTATCACAATTTGCAATTGTGTTTTTCTGTTGTTGTTTGTATCCTGTTCTCCTAACCCACTAGATGGAAATTCTGTAGTTTCCAACTGTACGTCAAGAGTTTAGCAGAAGGCCTGTTACACAGTAAGTGTTCTGCTGTTTAGCTGCTAAATTGTATCCCACTCTCTGTGATCCCATGGATTGTAGCCCACCAGACTCCTCTGTTCATGGGATTCCCCAGGCAAAAATACTGGAGGGAGTTGCTGTGCCCTCCTCCAGGGGATCTTCCCAATGCAGGGATCAAACCTGTGTCTCCTGCACTGGCAGGCAGATTCTTTACCACTGAGTCACCAGAGATGCTCCATACACAAGTTTTTAAATCCATTATTATCAACAAGAAACTTGAAGTCAGGGGAACTAGAGCGAAGTGGGCATCTAGGAAGGCTTCTAGAAGAGATATGGTCTCCACACTAATTTTAGTGAGGTAGACAAACTCTGTCTGAGAAGCAGAAAACAATAGAAGCATTCCTAGGGATAGAAAATAGTGAGATGGCTAAAAAGCAAAAGACCCAAGAGACAGAGCAGATTTGTTAGGCTAATAAAGAGAAGCATGAAGGTATATGATAGAAGAAAGAGCTATATTTTACATTACCCACTTCCACTTTCTACAAAGTGCCCAAGGACAGAGAACTTGACTTACTACCTCCAAAAATAAATTATTACTTCCAAAGATTTGATAGATTTTCTTGCCATGGCCAGTCCTGCCAGTGCACTTTCCTTCCTTTATGTGACTCATGATGCTGTCTGTGTTCTTTCCAAGGTAAGAAATCAGAATGTGTCTGTTTGACAATATATCTTTTCCACTGCTTTCCAATTTTACAATCATAACTGGAAATAGATTCTTCCATGGTTTATAGCCCTTTTGCCAAAGATAGTAGAAATTCACACTCTGATCACCTCTGCTTTTTTCCCATTAAAGGGCAGAAGTGATGCTTCCTGTGTATGAAAGAAGAATAAGTAGGATGGTAAGATGAAAGTTTAGAGTTTAAAACAGTAAAAGAAATCCCAGGCTTCAGGTCTGCTTTATAGACAGTGATCACAATATCCTTTAGAAAACATACTGTGGGTAAATACTATGCTGCTCAAAATCATTGGCAACTGCCCTGGGCATTCTCCACACACTGAAGAGTATTTATTAAATGATTAAGGGACACAAGCAGACCCTGAAGAACAAGTAGGTAAGGACCGAACACCTCATGGGTTAGTATTTGCAATAGGGACTAACCTTTAAGAGATTGTTTACAGTCTACAATCAAATATAAACATACAATTGAGATTATTTGCTTCACAATATTTATAACTAAATTAAAAACAATCTTCAACTTCTGATTCCAATTATAATGGTATACAAGGGATTATATTGACAACTGCACAACTTAGACAATAGGCAATGAAAGTCTCTGATTCCTAAAGAAGAAAGGGGGAATGTTTCAGGAGCCCTGGCACTCCAGTCAACTGCCTGGACTCAGTTTCTAGGTCACACTGCAAGGAAGAAGAACCCAACTATAGTTCAGAGTTCCACTAATTGAAAGAAAGAAAGACTGGAGTTTGAGGCCAAGATAGCTAGAATGTGCTATCTGTGATGTTGGGAAAAGGGACATGCCCAGAGAGAACTCTGGAACATCTTTGGCTAACTACTGATCTGCTCATGTATGAAAGGAAACTACCCAAGACCCAGGGAAATAACCGCTGAGAAGTGATAGGCAGAGTCGACACAAGGCTAGAAATGGATCATATTTTATCAGAGTGGACATGCCTTGTAATACAAAGAGCTTTAAATAAAGTTCTAAGATATCTCCTTAGTAGTGGGGCTAAATTAGCCTAGATTAAAAGCTGCTCTGGACCCATCCTAACAAAGTTGAAAGTAAAGCTTCAAATAATCCAATTGATTTCAAGTAACATAACTTTATGCTAGAACAAAGTCTAACACAATTTAAAAGAATATAACAAAATATAGGAACTAAGAGCATACAATTTACAATGACCATTATCCAATAAAAACATTACTAGGTATGTGGGGAAAAAGGAACACATGACTCATGACCTAAGAGAAATATCAATAGAACCAGAACCAGAAATAACAGAGACAGTACAATTAGCATTAAAGTTCATTTAAATGGCTATTATAAATATTTCCCATAGTTTACCAAAGTAGAGAAAAATCTGAACATGATGAAGAGAGAAGTGGATGATGTGATATAAAAGATGCATACTGAACTTCTAGAGATAAAGTAACAATCTCATCTAGGAAATGACATTAGAATAAATCAAATAAAATAGATGAGTGAACTTGAAAGAAGCAATGGTAACTATTCAAAACAAAGAAAAGAGAGAAAAAATATGGAGGAAAAAGTGAACATGCCATCAGTAATTTATGGATAATATCAAATAATCTAACATACTTGTAGTTAAAGTCCCAGAAGAACAGAAAGGAAAACAAAATATATATGTATTTGAAGAAACAATGTCTGAAAAAAGCCTCTAAATCTGATGAATACCAGCAAACTTGAAGTAAAAGAAAACTTAAATGCCACACAAGGCCACATCACAATAAAACTGTTAAATACAAGAGGTAAGAGAAAAATCTTAAAAGCAACTTGAGAAAGAGATTATGAAAGATAATGGAAGGAAGGAAGGAACGTCACTCAGTCGTGTCCGATTCTTTGCGACCCCATGGACTGTAGCCTACCAGGCTCCTCTGTCCATGGAATTTTCCAGGCAATAGTAGTGGAGTGGATTGCCATTTCCTTCTCCAGCGGATCTTCCCGACGCATGGATCGAATCCGGGTCTCCCGCATTGTAGACAGACGCTTTACCGTCTGAGCCACCAGGGAAGTCCAAAAGATAATGGGATGCTGCAAAATGTTTAACAACATGCTATCTGGGAAAAAAAAAACAAAAAAACCATGGCTTGTAGTATTTGCAGATTCTATAGTATAAAGACTCCCATTTGGCCTATTTCAGTCTGTCAGTCTGATGTTCCTGAATGCTGAGTTTGGAACTGAGGCTCACAATCAATTCTCACAAGGTGGTATAAGCTGGCCCCAGCACACCACTGCACACACGAGAACAAGTTGAAAAATGGTAGCAGAGTTCTTTTGAGAAGCAAGGCAAGCAAGAGAACAAAAGCACAGTTAACGTTAGTTATAGAAAAGAGAGACATCAACTTGGAATTTTTTAATGAAGCAAAATATCTTTCAAAAATAAACAAAAGACTCTTTTATTTAAACAAGAGCTTAACTTAAATGAAAAAGAACTAACGACCAGCAAACCTACACTACAATAAAGTTCTTAATGCAAAAGGAAAATAATGTCAGATAGAAATCTGAAGAATGACAGGTGTGGTGGATTGATCAGTATACAGGAAAGGCATGTACCTCGTTTTTAATCTTTTAAAATGATAACTAACTAGTCAAAGAAGAAATAATAATAGATGTAGACATTAATTTCATATGTAGGAGTGAAATGCATCAAACAGTAGCACAAAGGATAGAAAAGAAATGGAGCTCTATAGAACTTACATTGTAGGTGAAGAGGAATAATATTACTTGGCATAGACTGCAATAATCTAAACAGATAGATTATAAAATATAAAAATACAACAAAATAAAATGGTATAGATTTTAAAAACAAATGTAGAAATAAAAATCAAACGCTAATGCAAACAGGGAAAAGGACAAAAAATATAGATAAGTGGTAAAACAAATATCAAGATAGTAAATTAAGCCTGCATTTGTTGAAATTGTATTTAATGTAAATTATGTACACAATCCAATTAAAAGGCAGAAGGAAAGACTGGATTAAAAAGAAGAGCCTAATATATGCTTTCAAAAAGAAACCTACTTTAAATATAAAACATGAAAACAAGTTAATAATGAAAGGGTGAAAAAACTTTTCACATAAACAGTAATTTTTGTAAAAGGTCAAGTGATTAAATTAATATTAGATAAACTAAATTTCAGGATGGAAAGCAGGAATTGTCAAAGGAAAAAATCAATACAAGTGAACTTCATCAAAATTTAAATTTTTTGCTCTTCAAAAGACATTCTTTAGAAACTTTTAAAATAAGTAAGTCATGCTTATTATATTTATAAAATAAATATTAAAGGGTTTGTAACCAGAACATAAATGTTAAAACCAACTCAGTTTTCTAAAAAATGAGTAAATGATTTGGATAGGCACTTCACCATGGAAGATATACGAATGATGGGGAAATACAGAAAAAGAAACTGAATATCTACAGTTGTTAGAAAAAGGCAAATTAAAGTCTCAGTGTGATACCATTAAATACTCAGGAAACACCATTTTAAAATTTTAAAGATTGACAATAATCAATCAAATGTTAGCATAAATCATGAAGCATTATAATGCTTACATATTTCTGGTGGGAAAGTAAAAAGGTACAGCAACTTTAGAAAGTAGTCTGACAATGTCTTATAACATTTAACACACTTTTATACAATCTAGACATCTCACTCCTAGCTATTTGTTTAAGAGAAGTTAAAGCATTTGTCTACACAAGGCTTGTACTGGAATATACAAGGAAGTTTTATTTGTATTAGGTAAAATATTAGAAAAAATTCCAATGTCTATTGTTTGACTGGACAAACAAATTGTGTTATGTAAATATGACAGAATACTATTCAATAATAAAAAGGTGTTTTATTATTGGTGTTTCCTGAATGTTTAATGGTATCACACTGAGACTTTAATATGCAACAATGTAGATGAATTTTTAAAGCATTATGCTATGGAAAAGAAACCAGACACAAATGGCTACCTACTTTCTTGTTCCTTTTAAATGGAGTTCTACAAAAGGCAAAATTATGGTTACTGAAAATAAATTGGTGTCCCAGGCCAAGAATACAATTAGCATTGACTACAAAGGTGCTTAGAGAAAATTATGGGTGACAGAAATGTTCTAAGTCATTTTGGTAGTTAGACAACTGTATACATCTGTTAAAACTCACTGAGCCTTTATCAAGCATAGTAGAAAAGCTTTTCTATACATACACACACACACACACACACATATATATATAGTATGTATAACATATTTTAGAAAATGTATGAATTTTTTCCTAGCTAAAAAAGTTATGACATTTTAACTCTACTTTTTTGACTTAGTATGAGTAGAATCTTAAATTTCTAAATTATATTCACTCAAAACTTTGATATAATTCCATGTATTTTGTCATCTAGTTTTACTGCTAAAAGTCCAGAAAATTTATTATCTTAGGGAATTTTTAAAACTTTGAATGAGGCTTGAAATTTCTAATCTAATTCTGAGAATATGAAGAAATACTATGTTGTAAAAAATAAAAACAGGAAATTAACAAATGATATAGTATTATTAACTAAAGTACAGATCTTGTCCAAATTTCACAAAATTTTATGCCAGTGTCCATTATTTGTTTTTACATCTTACCTTATTCAATGCTCCACACCATATTTAATTGCACTGAGCAGCTTCAGCTGCATGCAACAAATTCTGATAAATTCTCTTTTCATTTTTATTGTACTACAAATATATTCTAATTTTCTGTGCTATGCTTCTTAGTGTTATGTATACCCTCATTTAAAGGTGGACATTTAATATCCAAATGCATGAGATTTTGTTTAAAATATTTTTAATATTAATTTCTCATTTTGATACTAATTTCTCATTTAAATACTTTGTTCTCTGCAATCATCCTCTGTGTTGTTTTTTTTTTTCAGTCTAACTTTATTGAGGCTTTCAATGGCTAAGTTGAAGATCTCTCTTGGTAAATATCACACTACACCTGAAAATATGTGAGTTATTTCCCAATATCTTTTGATATTGATTTCTAACATAATTCCACAATGATAAGAGAACAGACTCTGTATGATTTCAATACCTTTAGACCATGAAGTTTTTGTACCTTGCTTTATGTTCCTGGATACGTCCCTATGTCTCCTAGTTTACAGTCTATGGGAACTTGAACTGAATTTGTATCCTAGTGTTGTGTGAAAATTGTATAAATCTAATCATGATAAATTGGTTCATAGTGCTTTTCAGGTCTACTATATCCTTCTACTTCTCTGTCTATTCATTAGTTTCTGAGAGTTTGAATATGGAACACCAATTTAAAATCTTAATTTATCTACTTAAAAAATAATTGTAATATATAGTGGAACTATGTGTAATTTTGTTCTGCATTTTCCAAGTCTCCTATAAATGTGTTCTCATACTTTCATAATTAAAAAAAATTTTTTTAACTAAAAGAATTCATTAGAAGGCAAATATAAGGCAAAGAATCTGATTTTGTTCTAATAAATACTTTACATTTTCTCAAATTATTATCCCCAAAGATTTAATTTGTTGTTTATAATTATTAATATTTACTGTCATAAATTAAAACTGAAAAAAACAAAAAAACTCATTGAAATTACTTAACTTTTTATATTGTACTTCAATAAAGCAGATTATTGAAGCAAACAAACAAACAAAAAACAGTTAAGTTCATTTCTCATCAAAGACCCATACCCAGTTAAAACATTGGCTCACTGATACCCATAAATGAGGTATAAGTCTTAACTGAAGTCTGGAATTAATGACAGTTTTACAGGTGAAAGTCTTAGTTTGTAAGGCCCAGGGAGGTCAATTAACTTTTCTTATGCCACACTTCTTAATTTGCCTGGACATTCCTGATTTATGCTTATTTTTCTGATGGCATAATTATTAATGGTACCCTCTTTTACTTCCAAAAATGTCCCAGTTGGTATGATGAGTTCTAGGTCTACCTATCAGTTCAGTTCAGTCACTCAGTCATGTCCAACTCTTTGTGACCCCAAGGACTGCAGCACGCCAGGCTTCCCTGTCCATCACCAACTCCTGGAGCCTACTCAAACTCATGTCCATTGAGTTGGTTATGCCATCCAACCATCTCATCCTCTGTTGTCCCATTCTCCTCCCACCTTCAATCATTCCCAGCATCAGGGTCTTTTCCAATGAATCAGTTCTCCAAATCAGGTGGCCAAAGTATTGGGATTTCAGCTTCAGCATCAGTCCTTCCAATGAATATTCAGGGCTGATTTCCTTTAGGATGGACTGGTTGGATCTCCTTACAGTCCAAGGGACTCTCAAGAGTCCTCTCCCACACCACAGGTCAAAAGCATAAATTCTTTAGCACTCAGCTTTCTTTATAGTCCAACTCTCACATCCATACATGACTACTGGAAAAACCAAAGCTTTGACTAAACAAAGTAATTTTGTCTAATTACTAATTTTGTCCAACATTGCTTTGTTGGCAAAGTAATGTCTCTGCATTTTAAAACCATTCAGCAAATTAGCAGCATTGCAAAGTCTCAAACTTACTCCCAACCAGCACTTCCTATTTAATCACACTGTCATCAGTCTGTACAGAAGGAAACAAAACATTGCCATCTGGAAATCATCTTGTCAGACAGATTTCATAAATAGGTAAACAGATTTTGCCTTACCACATACCTTTATACTCAGATAATCTTACACTGACATACATATATGATGCTCACAGATACAAAATTACATACAGGAGTTTACATTTAGAGCCTCCCCATTTCTCAGAATTCAATGGATACTGAGATACATTTTGTCCCAAAGAAGAACACAACTCTCTGTGAGCATCTTATCTGCCTTTAACAGGTTACCTGGCCATGCCTATTCACTTTAGTTCTCTGTATCTCAGTTAAACCTCTGTAAAAGTTAGATTACTTCTATTAAATTAATATAGCTAAAAATCTGTGACCCTGTATTTGAGAACCAACTTAACATATGCTATGGGTTGAATTGTATCCTCCCCAAAAGGTATGAAATCCTAACCTCCGATATCACAGAACGTGACTAGACACAGTTAAGATAAAGTCATACTGAATAGAGGGAACCCATAACCCAATATGACTGGTGTCTTTATAAAAAGAGGAGAAGAGATACAGACAAAGGCACCATGGGAGAAGATAGCCATGTGATGGAGGCAGAGGTTAGAGTGATGCCCTTAAAGCCAAGGAATGTTAAGGAATGCCAGCAAACACCAGAAGCTATTATTAGAAGAGGCACAGAAGGATTCTTCCCTACAGGTTTCAGACAGAATCTAGCCCTACCAACTCTAACTCCATGATTTTGGACTTATAGACTCCAGGACTGTGAGACAATAAATTTCTGTTGTTCTAATCCACACAGTTTGTACTAATTTCTTATGGTAGTCCTAATACAGGAGGTGGCCTTCGTACTCAAATACCAGTATTACAAATTTTTACTAAAATTGATACCTTTACTTTCTAATTCTAGCTAGCTGAATCTTAGGATGTTTTATCAACCTTCTATCTCTCACCAATATTACCAATTTAGGTGAAATCATGTCTCATATCTAGCTTTTATAGAAACTTTCATAGCTCAAAACACTGTTAAATACCAATATTTCCTGTTACTATCCCATCACCATGACAACACATGTCTCTTCTATGTTTTCAAAAATCAGAGAGACTCAGAAACTTATGAAACTGTGTACAAGCCCATGTGTCCTTGCTTTTGAGGTAAAATGTTGACTCAAGAATTAATGATTGGAAAATGTAAAGGTTAGAAACAAAGAAGAGCTGTTGGACTAAGGAACTAGTAACAATTTATTCTGCCACATAACAGCATCACTGAGCTCCCAGTTCCTCCAAAAATATAGATAAAGGCCTGACATGCATTCCTAATATTTTTTATAGGAAGATGAAAACTGCTGAGCACTAAAACATAGGCCCTAGACTGGCTGAAACCAGAAGGTTGATCAGGCTTGAAACTTCACCATGCCAACCAATGTCCACAAGCTAATCATGCCCTGCTCTTTTCACATTATAAAACTCCTCACTATCCCCTCTATCTCCTCATTAGCCCACTGTGGCACCCCTTGCCTGGCAAAACAATCAAAGCTACTCTTTTTACTTCACCCAGAACTTCATCTCCATGTTTCTATTCGGCACCAGAGAACAGAGACTGAGTTTCAGCAACACTTAACTCTCTATATGGGGATGTCTCAGTCCATTCAGGCTGCTACAACAAAACCAAAAACTGGATGACTTACAAACAACAAGCATTTATTTCTGACAGTTCTGAGGCTGGGAAGTCCAAGATCATGGTGTTAGCAGATTCAGCATCTGGTGAGAACATGCTTCTTGCTTCGTAGATGGTGTCTTTCTGCTGTATCTTTACAAGATGAAAGAAGATAGAAAACTCTGGCCTCTTTTAAGTGAACACTAACCCCATTCATGAAGGCGTTGTCCTCATGACCTAATTACCTCCCAAAATTCCTACCAATACCATCACCTTGAGGGTTAGAATTTCAACTCATGAATTTGGGAGAAAACGAACATTTAGGCCATAGCAGTGAATCAGTTAAATAAGAGGCAGCAGAGTGTTATCAGAATAGATGGAAATAGAATCCTGGTTTCTTTCCCCTCAACCTTTGTATATCTTTCCATGAGAAAGTCTTTCTATCCAGTGGTTACTCCTACACTTTTTTGGCATTTCACTGATGCAGCACCAGCCAAGCAATATTAAATAATCTTCTACATGGGATAGTGTATTATTACTTAAAACCTTATGTTTCCCCCAAATTCAGGAAAAGATCACATGGAACATAGCAATAATCAAAATAATGTATGGTCTGTATTAAGTGAATATCATAGACAAGTGACTCTCAACTAAGATGGCCCTATCAGAATCACTATTGGGAGGGCTCCAACACCACCACCCATCTTCTCCTGACCACATGAAAACCATGACTTAATGGAAGCACTCTTTTCAAATCGCTGCAAAGTCCTCAAGTGTTTTAGAGGGAATGGAGAAAGTAACAATGATTCCTATAGATTCTCATCTATCTTGTCCACTTGGTGACCTTAGAATGTATTTAAAATGTGTTCATATTTTAGAAAATATAAGTTTCTAAACGCTTTGTATCATGGGGTCCTAAATTTCTTTTTTAGTATTTTTTGTGGTAAAATAGCCATAAACAATTTTAGTCATTTTTAAGTATTCAATTCAGTGGCATTAAGTACATCCATAATGTTATGCAATCCATTTCCAGAATTTTTCCATCATCCTAAACATAAACTTTGTTTCCATTAAATAGCTCACTACTCCTCCCTTTCCTAGTGTGATCCTATTTTTGTCATCAAAGTCTGGATCATATATACCAACTGTCTTAAAGTGTTGGTTTTATTAGACCAACATTCACTAAGTATTTATTCTGCACCTATCCTGTACTTCCCCTCAAATGGGTAAAGGGACTAAAAGTCTTTGGAAACTACTTTGAACTTTGTAGAATAAATGATTCAGAATATTATAGCCCTTAGAAATAATACCTGGCACCACAGTAAACAGTATATTGGTGTTCATTATTACTATCATTTATCTTCATTTTTATTTTCTATTTTTTCTAGAGTGAATTATTATTTTTAGAATCAATATAAAGCCTACTACAATTTTTTTTAAAAAACAGAAGGTCCATAAAGTCACTACAAAATGAGTAAAGAGTTCCTACCCAAATCATAAAATGGTTATTTTAAAAATGCAAAAATAAAACTATATGAAGAGAGAGAACCATAGATATAGGCAAACCTATTAATGACACTGTCCCCAAATACAATACTAAACAAGGATCAACTCAGAGAGTAATTATTACTGTTTAGTTGTGTCCATCTCTTTTGCGACCCTATGGACTGTAGCCCACCAGCCTCCTCTGTCCATGGAGGAAAGGTTTGACATGCTGTGTGCCATTTTCAGACTTTTCAAGTCTGTTTCTGAACAGACAGGGTCCCACGGTCTCTCTAGGGTCTACTGACTACTGTGCTTCTGTCTCATCCAAGGCTCCAATTTATTTTAACTGTGACTCATCTCACTTCAATCCTGGGACCAAGGCTAATTCATTCAGCTATACAGAGGAATATATTGACACAAATCCCAATTAGGAACTTCCAAAAATGCAGGATTTCGTCTGTGCACAGACCAGCAGGGTTTGGTTCTCCCAGGAACATAGGTCTCTAGTCTTTCTTTTTTTCTCTGCACATTTTCTGTCTTGAAACCTGTATAGTACCACAAACATTACTGTTATTTATTGCTTCTCTGAACATGAGGGTTTGATAGTCAGTGGTGCAAAGCTTATACCCTCTAAAAGATTCCTCTTTCAATACGTGTAAATGACTTCAACTCTTCAAAATGTAGCTCTTTACATTCACAGTTGAACACAGCCATTTGTATTATCTATGCTAGTTAAATTATAGAGTCTCAGCTTTATCACTAAATTTCAAGACTACTCAGAAAGTCACTAAATGATGTGTTCTGCTTACCAGAGGGAAAAGATATATCATCAGGGTCTGATGCTTTAACGTTTTGGGGCCTAATGTCTTATTCAGTCCTTTTTAGTGACTAATCCAGACCACATTTGCATTAATAGTCATAACCCAGTCACAGGTTTAATTTGTTTTAAACTGTATTTAGTCCTTTGGGAGCCTCTATAATGAATTTCATTAAACAGAAAGATTATATAATGTACTCTTTTATGATTAATTAACTCTGTATAAAGATGATAATTATAATTAAACTCATAATTTGACTCAAGTGTCATTATCATAATAATTGATCAAGTCATTTTATCACATAAGTGTTCAAAAACTGCAATGCATGTGAAATAGAAACAAACCTAAATCATGCACAAAATGTAATTTTTACATATATTCCAGAAACTCTCATCTTTTTTCAGTCCTTTCAGCTAATGGCCACTTCCCGACTCCTCTCCAGATACTTTTTAATCACTTCAAAGATGACAATACTTTTAACTATAAATTTACATTTCAAATCAGATTGACTGCATAGCACAGATATATGATACATTTGTTCTTATTTTTTTAATTAATTAATTTATTTTAATTGGAAGCTAATCACTTTACAATATTTTGGTGGTTTTTGCCATAGATTGACATGAATCAGCAATGGATGTACATGTGTCCCCCAACCCAAACCCCACTCCCACCACCCTCCCCATCCCATCCCTCTGAGTCGTCCCAGTGTACCACTTTGAGTGCCCTGTTTCATGCATCAAACTTGGACTTTTCATCTATTTCACATATGGTAATATACATGTTTCAATTCTCTCAAATCATCACACCCTTGCATTCTCCCACAGAGTCCAAAGGTCTGTTCTTTATATCGGTGTCTCTTTTGTTGTCTGGCATATAGGGTCATCATTATCATCTTTCTAAATTCCATATATATGTGTTAATATACTGTATGGGTATTTTTCTTTCTGACGTACTTCACTCTGTATAGTAGGCTCCAGTTTCATCCACCTCGTTAGAACTTATTCAAATGCAGTCTTTTTCAGAGCTGAGTAATATTCCATTGAATAATATTCCACAGCTTTCTTATCCATTTGTCTGCTGATGGACATCTAGGTTGCTTCCATGTCCTAGCTATTGTAAACAGTGCTGTGATGAACATTGGGGGACACGTGTCTCTTTCAATTCTGGTTTCATCAATGTGTATGGCCAGAAGTGGGGTTTCTGGGTAGTATGGCAGTTCTATTTCCAGTTTTTTAAGGAATCTCCACACTGTTCTCCATAGTGGCTGTACTAGTTTGCATTCCCACCAACAGTGTAAGAGGGTTCCCTTTTCTCTGCACCCTCTCCAGCATTTACTGTTTGTAGACTTTCGGATAGCAGCCATTTTGACTGGCATGAAATGGTACCTCATGTGGTTTTGACTTGCATATCTCTGATAATGAGTGATGTTGAGCATCTTTTCATGTGTTTGTTAGCCATCTGTATGTCTTCTTTGGAGAAATGTCTGTTTAGTTCTTTGGCCCACTTTTTGATTGGGTCATTTATTTTTCTGGAATTGAGCTGCATGAGCTGCTTGTATATTCTGAAGATTCATTCTTTGTCAGTAGCTCCATTTGCTATTATTCTCTCCCATTCTGAAGGCTGTCTTTTCCCCTTGCTTATAGTTTCCTTTGTTGTGCAAAAGCTTTTAAGTTTAATTAGGTCCCATTTGTTTATTTTTGCTTTTATTTCCAGTATTCTGGGAGGTGGGTCATAGAGGATCCTGCTGTGATTTATGTCAATGAGTGTTCTGCCTATAGCTTTAATCCATTTTGAGTTTATTTTTGTGTATGGTGTTAGAAATTGTTCTAGTTTGATTCCTTTACAGGTGGTTGACCAGTTTTCCCAGCACCACTTGTTAAAGAGATTGTCTTTTCTCTAATGTATAGTCTTGCCCCCTTTGTCAAAGATAAGGTGTCCACAGGTGTGTGGATTTATCTCTGGGCTTTCTATTTTGTTCCATTGATCTATATTTCTGTCTCTGTGCCAGTACCATACTGTCTTGAAGACTGTAGTTTTGTAGTATAATCTGAAGTCAGGCAGCTTGATTCCTGCCATTCCATTCTTCTTTCTCAAGATTGCCTTGGCTATTCGAGGTTTTTTGTATTTCCATACAAATTGTGAAATTATTTGTTCTAGTTCTCTGAAAAATACCATTGGTAGTTTTATGGGGGTTGTGTTGAATCTATAGATTGCTTTGAGTAGTATACTCATTTTCACTATATTGATTCTTCTGATCTATGAACATGGTATATTTCCCCACCTATTTGGGTCATCTTTGATTTCTTTCATCAGTGTTTTATAGTTTTCTATATATAAGTATTTTGTTTCTTTAGGTTGATTTATTCCTAAGCATTTTATTCTTTTCGTCACAATGGTGAATGGGATTGTTTCCTTAATTTCTCTTTCTGTTTTCTCATTGTTAGTGTATAGGAATGCAAGGGATTTCTCTGTGTTAATTTTATATCCTGCAACTTTACTATATTCATTGATTAGCTCTAGTAATTTTCTGGTGATGTCTTGAGGGCTTTCTATGTAGAGGATCATGTCATCTGCAAACATTGAAAGTTTTACTTCTTCTTTTCCAGTCTGAATTACTTTTATTTCTTTTCTTCTCTGATTGCTGTGGCTAAAACTTCCAAAACTATATTGAACAGTAGTGGTAAGAGTGGGCACCCTTGTCTTGTTCCTGACTTTAAGGTAAATGTTTTCAATTTCTTGCCATTGAGGATAATGTTTACTGTGGTTTTATCATATATGGCTCTTATTATGTTGAGGTATGTTCTTTCTATGCCTGCTTTCTGGAGAGTTTTTATCATAAATGGGTGTTGAATTTTGTCAAAGATTTCCTCTGCATTATTGAGATAATCATATGGTTTTTATCTTTCAATTTGTTAATGTTTTGTGTCACATTGATTGATTTGTGAATATTGAAGAATCCTTGCGTCCCTGGGATAAAGCCCACCTGGTCATGATGTATGATCTTTTTAATGTGTTGTTGGATTCTGTTTGCTAGAAGCTTGTTGAGGACTTTTGCATCTATGTTCATCAGTGATATTGGCCTGTAGTTTTCTTTTTTTGTGGCATTTTGGTTTTGGTATTAGGGTCATGGTGGCCTCATAGCATGAGTTTGGGAGTTTACCTACCTCTGCAATTTTCTGGAAGAGTTTGAGTAGGATAGGTGTTAGCTCTTCTCTAAATTTTTGGTAGAATTCACCTGTGAAGACATCTGGTCCTGGGCTTTTACTTGTTGGAAGATTTTTTATTACAGGTACAATTTCCATGCTTGTGATGGGTCTGTTAAGTTTTTCTATTTCTTCCTGCTTCAGTTTTGGAAGGTTATACTTTTCTAAGAATTTGTCCATCTCTTCCACGTTGTCCATTTCATTGGCATATAGTTGCTGATAGTAGTCTCTTATGATCCTTTGTATTTCTGTGCTGTCTGTTATGATTCCTCCATTTTCATTTCTAATTTTGTTAATTTGATTCTCCCTTTTTTTCTTTATGAGTCTGACTAATGGTTTGTCTATTTTATTTATCTTCTCAAAGAACCAGCTTTTAGTTTTGTTGATTTTTGTGATAGTCACCTGTGTTTTTTTGTTTATTTGTTTATTTCTGCCATAATTTTATGATTTATTTCCTTTACTAACCCTGGGGTTCTTCATTTCTTCTTTTTCTAGTCGCTTTAGGTGTAAAGTTAGGTTACTTATTTGATTTTTCTCTTATTTATTGAGGTAAGCTTGTGTTGTTATCAACCTTCGCCTTAGCACTGCTTTTACTCAACCACATAGGTATTGGATTGTCGTGTTTTCATTTTCATTTCTTTCTATGCATTTTTTTATTTCTTCTGTGACTTGTTGGTTATTCAGAAGTGTGTTGTTTAACCTCCATATGTTTGTATTTTAACAGTTTTTTCCCTGTAGTTGACATCTAATACTACTGCATTGTAATCAGAAAAGATGCTTGAAATGATTTGTTTTTTTTGAAAATACCACGGCTAGATTTATGGTCCAGGATGTGATCTATCCTGGAGAATATTCCATGTGTACTTGAGGAAAAGGTGAAATGTTCTATAGATATCAATTAGGTCTAACTGGTAAAGTGTATTATTTCAAGTTTTTGTTTCCCTGCTAATTTTCTGTTTGGTTGACATATCCATAGGTGTGAGTGGGGTATTAAAGTCTCCCACTATTATTGTGTTACTGTTAACTTCCCCTTTCATACTTGTTAGCATTTGCCTTACATATTGAGGTACTCCTATGTTGGGTGCCTACATACTTATAATTGTTATATCTTCTTCTTGGATTGATCCCTTGATCATTATGTAGTGTCCTTCTTTGTTTTTTGTTTCACAGCCTTTATTTCAAAGTCTATTTAGCTAAGTATTGCTACTCCTGCTTTCTTTTGATCTCCATTTGTCTGAAATATCTTTTTCCAGACCTTCACTTTCAGTCTGAATGTGTCCCTTGGTTTGGGTGAGTCTCTTGTAGACAGCATATATAGGTCTTGTTTTTGTATCCATTCAGCCAGTCTTTGTCTTTTGGTTGGGGCATTCAATGCATTTACATGCAGAGTACATCATGAGAAACGCTGGACTGGAAGAAACACAAGCTGGAATCAAGATTGCCAGGAGAAATATCAATAACCTCAGATATGCAGATGACACCACCCTTATGGCAGAAAGTGAAGAGGAACTAAAAAGCCTCTTGATGAAAGTAAAAGTGGAAAGTGAAAAAGTTGGCTTAAAGCTCAACATTCAGAAAACGAAGATCGTGGCATCCCGGTCCCATCACTCCATGGGAAATAGATGGAGAAACCGTGGAAACAGTGTCAGACTTTATTTTGGGGGGCTCCAAAATCACTGAAGATGGTGATTGCAGCCATGAAATTAAAAGACACTTACTCCCTGGAAGAAAAGTTATGACCAACCTAGATAGCATATTCAAAAGCAGAGACATTACTTTGCCGACTAAGGTCCATCTAGTCAAGGCTATGGTTTTTCCTGTGGTCATGTATGGATGTGAGAGTTGGACTGTGAAGAAGGCTGAACCCTGAAGAATTGATGCTTTTGAAGTGTGGTGTTGGAGAAGACTCTTGAGAGTCCCTTGGACTGCAAGGAGATCCAACCAGTCCATTCTGAAGGAGATCACCCCTGGGATTTCTTTGGAAGGAATGATGCTAAAGCTGAAACTGCAGTACTCTGGCCACCTCGTGCGAAGAGTTGACTCATTGGAAAAGACTTTGATGCTGGGATTGGGGCCAGGAGAAGAAGGGGATGACAGAGGATGAGATGGCTGGATGGCATCACTAACTCAATGGATGTGAGTTTGAGTGAACTCCGGGAGGTGGTGATGGACAAGGAGGCCTGACGTGCTGCGATTCATGGGTTCTCAAAGAGTCGGACACTACTGAGCAACTGAACTGAACTGAACTAAACATATAGGTAATTATTGATAAGGATGATTCTGTTGCCATTACTTTGTTGTTTTGGGTTCAATTTTATAAACCTTTTTGGTGTTTTCTGTCTAGAGAAGATCCTTTAACATTTGTTGATGAGCTGCTTTGGTGGTGCTGAATTCTCTTAGCTGTTGCTTATCTGTAAAGCTTTTGATTTTTCCTTCATATTTGAATGAGATCCTTGCTGGGTAGAGTAATCTGGGTTGTAGGTTTTTCTCTTTCATAACTTTAAATATGTCCTGCCATTCCCTTCTGGCCTGAAGAGTTTCTATTGAAAAATCAGCTGTTTTCCTTATGGGGATCCACTTGAGCGTTATGTGTTGCTTTTCCCTTGCTGCTTTTAATACCTGCCCTATGTGTTTGATCTTCTTTAGTTTGATTAATATGTGTCTTGGGGTGTTTTGCCTTGGGTTTATCCTGTTTGGGACTCTCTGGGTTTTGTGGACTTGGGTGACTATTTCCTTCCCCATTTTAGGGAAGTTTTCAACTATTATTGCCTCAAGTATTTTCTCATGGCCTTTCTTTTTGTCTTCTTCTGGGACACCTGTGATTCGAATGTTGGGGCATTTAACATTGTCCCAGAAGTCTCTGATGTTGTCCTCATTTTTTAAAATTATTTTTTCCTCTCTCCTTCATTTATTTACAAAATTCTATCTTCCACCTCACTTATCCTATCTTCTGCCTCGGTTATTCTACTGTTGGTTTCCTCCAGAGTAATTTTGATCTCAGTTACTACATTATTCATTATTGATTGACTCTTCTTTATTTCTTCTAGGTCCTTGTTAAACCTTTCTTGCATCTTCTCAATCCTTGTCTCCAGGCTATGTATCTGTAGCTCCATTTTGTTTTCAAGATTTTGGATCATCTTTACTATCATTATTCTGACTTCTTTTTCATGTAGACTCCCTATGTCTTCCTCTTTTGTTTGGTTTGGAGGGCATTTATCATGTTCCTTTACCTGCTGACTATTTCTCTGCCTTTTCATTTTGTTTAGATTTCTCTGTTTGGGGTGGCATTTTTGTAGGCTGGAAGTTTGTGGTTCCTCTTTATTGTGGAGCATGCTCCCTGTGGGTAGGGTTGGACTAGTGGCTTGTCAAGGTTTCCTGGTTAGGGGAGCTTGCATCTGTGTTTTGGTGGGTGGAGCTGGATCTCTTCTCTCTGGAGTGCAATGAAGTGTCCAGTAGTGAGTTTTGGGTGTCTATGAGTTTGGCATGGCTTTGGATAGCCTGTATTTTAATGCTCACTGCTGTGTTCCTGGGTTGCTGGAGAATTAGCAATGTATGTGTTGCTCTGGAACTTGTTAGCTTTGGGGTGGAGCTTGGTTTCAATGTAGGTATGGAGATGTTTGGATGAGCTCCTATCAATTAATGTTCCCTGGAACCAGGAGTACTCTGGTGCCCTCAAATTTTGGATTTAAGCCTCCTGCCTCTGGCTTTCAGTCTTATTCTTATAGTAGCCCCAAGACTTCCCCATCCATACAGCATAGATGATAAAACATCTAGGTTAATAGTAAGAAAATTATCCACAGTGAGGGACACCCAGAGAGGTTCACAGAGTTACATGGAGAAGAGAAGAGGGAGGAGGGAGATAGAAGTGACCAGGAAGAGAAGATCAAAATGGGAGAGAGCAATCTAGCCAGTAATCAATTCGCTATGTGCTCTCCACAGTCTGGAACACCCAGAGAGGTTCACGGAGTTACATAGAGAAGAGAAGAGGGAGGAGGGAACTATTGGTGACCAGGAGGAGAAAAGGGGAAGTCAAAAGGGGAGAGACCAATCAGGCCAGTAATCAGTTCGCTAAATGCTCTCCACAGCCCAGAACACCCTGAGAGATTCACAGAGTTAAGGAGAAAAGAGAAGGGGGAGGGAGGAGATGGAGGTGACCTGGGGAAGAAAAGGGGAGAGAGCAATCAAGCCAGTAATCACACCCCTAAGTGAAAATGGATACTAAAGATTAGATTCTTAAAGGTACAAAATTGATAACAAATACCAAAAAGCAAAGATTAAAAATCTAGAGTGGAAGTTAGACTCCCAAAAATACAATATTTAAAACATAAAACAAAGTAAATCACAAAAATTATAAAATATATATATATGAAATTTGCTTTAAAAATAGGGTCTTTTTTGCATTGTAAGAGTAGGTTATAAAAATGAAAATTAAATGAGTAATAAAGAACTTTAAAAAAATTTTTTAATGATAATAGTAAAAATATATCTAGAAATTTCTCTGGAGCTGTTGAGGGCAGTGTGGGGTCAGTCCAGTTTCAGATAGTTCCTTGTTCCAGCTTGTACTTCTTCTCAAGGTCTACAGGTCCCTTCCAATGCTTAATCAATGTTAACACAGGGTTTTAATCTGTTGGGCCTGTCACTTGCAGAGCGGGTTCCCTTTTCTTTAGTTTGACTTCCTCTGTTTGCAAGTCTCTTCAGTGTCTAATCTCCGCCCTGACACAAGGGGGTGAAAGTGGTCACTTATTTAGGCTCACTTGTTCAGTTGTGTTGTGGGGAGGAAGGAACACTGCAAACAAATATCACTGGTGTGTCAGGGTAGTGCCCACAGTGTATGGACCACACTAGTTTTGCCCCAGCTCACAGTGGCCTGTGCTTTCCCGGTCTACACTGCTCAGGCTCCAGATTGCTCTGCAGGGGTACTGTCCAAAGCAGACCCTGCGTTCATGCACTTCCCAGGTCTAAGTTGCTCAGGTTCAGGTTCTCAGGTACTCCGCATGGGCATAGACTTGGTTGGGTGTGTGTTTTGTGCCCTTCCCAGGTCCAAGCAGCTCAGGTGACCAGGTGCTTGCCAGGGACACTGTCCCAGGTGGGCCGTGTCCCAGCTGTGCCAGGAGAGCACTATCTCAGGTATGCCATGTGTCTCCTCTAGGGAGCTGATCTCAGGCTGTGACCCTCCTGGCAGATGTCAACCGTCCAGGATCCCAGGAAGAGACAGTTAGCAACAAGGAGCCTGCTCAGTTTGGTGGAGGATGCTCTTCTCTGAGCTAAAATTGCCCATTGCCTTCCAGCTCTGACTGTTGCATGCCTGACTCTCTGCCTCCAGTGGGGGCAGTGGGGCAGGGGGCGAGGGGAGGGAGCCTGTACGAAGCCACCTAACTCTCATTTGATATTCGCTCAGTCCTTTGTTCTGTGAGCCGGCCAGGCTGCACTCTAGAGCCTTTCCTGGGAAAGTTCTCTTTTTTTTCTCTCTGGCAATCCACAGTTTGGGTTACTGTATCAAGTTAGCTCCCTCAGATTGTCTTCAGGGCATTCAGGGCCAGTCCTTACCCTAAGCACCAATGATGCAGCCCACGCCTCCCTGTCCAGGCCCTGCTCACTGATGCTGGACATGAGTGTCTGGGCTACTTCTCTGCTGGCAGTTGCAGTTAGGCATGTCTTCTGTGGAATTTCTTTTTTTCCTTTCTTTTTTCCCTCCTGGTTATGTTGCCCTCTGAGATTCCAAAACTTCCCACAGACTCGGCTGTGAGAGGGTTTCCTACTGGTTGGAACCTTCTCCTCCATGACTCCCTCCCCAGGACGGGTCTCCATCCCTAACTTTTTTCTGTCTTTTATATTTTGTCCTACCTCCTTTTGAAGAGAATGGGCTGCCTTTCTGGGTGCCTGGTATCCTCTGCTAGCATTCAGAAATTGTTTTGTGGAAATAATTCAGGATTCAAATGTTCTTTAGATGAATTTGTGGGGGAGAAAGCAGTCTCCCTATCCTATTCCTCCACCATCTTGGGACTGCCTGGATACTTTTGTTTTTAAAATACAGGATTTGCTACTTTCCTCAGGTTACTCAGGTGTGTGTACGGGTTTTGGCCATGATATGAAATGTATGGACAGCAATAATCAGAACCCGGATGAAATACACTCTCAGAAGTGTGACCTGGGCCACCTGGTGAAAGTACTGGCAGTAGATAATACAGAATATTTGCATTTCAAAACTAAGAAGGAAGACTCAGGACTCTGGTTACTCACAGCAGCTCAGAAAAGCCCACAGAAATGCTCACCAGGAAGTATAATTAACCTCAATGAACTGCCACAGTCTAGGCTTTCAAAGGAATTATCCTGAAACATCACTGATCTTCACAGTGCATCCCTGTATCTACAAGAGTGGAAATAACAGCTGTGAGGAAATGCTGCAGGCAAAACAAACAGCAGCATCATTATGACTATCTTTAAACCATTGGATGCAGTCAGCCCAAGGCAGCTGACTGGGTGCACGCAACAATCTACCCACACTTCAGCATTTCATGGCACACAGGAGCAGGATCATTTCAGTAACAAGAATCCTTCAGGAAAATCCTGACTGTGCACTGAGTTCTCTCAGAGATTACTATACTCACGAAAATGTCTTAAGGAAATAGTGCAAGACAGTGTGAATTTTGTGGTACAGGACATTTTCTCATGCAAAAACACAGTCCTTGGGGGCAGGGGAGTGGTGTGAATATATAATGACATCTTGGCCTTTCCCCCAACCTCAGGTTTGTAATCTTAATCATCTTTCAAATTTTAGTGAACGCTTCTGTAAGAAGACTTTCAGGCTCACCTGTACCAAGCATTTATCCTGCTGCACGGCAATCCATGATTTTTAAATGCCTTGCAAGTAAGAAACCATCTTTCATTCACCTCCATAGCCCTAGTACCTAGGACATATTTGACAGTAGGGCTTCCCTGATAGCTCAGTTGGTAAAGAATCCACCTACAATGCAGGAGACCTTGGTTCAATTCCTGGGTCGGGAAGATCCACTAGAGAAAGGATAGGCTACCCACTCCAGTATTCTGGGGCTTCCCTTGTGTCTCAGCTGGTAAAGAATCTGCCTGCAATGTGGGAGACCTGGGTTCAATCCCTGGGTTCAGAAGATACCCTGGAGAAGTGAAAAGCTACCCACCCCAGTATTCTGGCCTGAAAAATTCCATGGACTGTAAAGTCCATGGAGTCGCAAAGGGTTGGACACAACCGAGCAACTTTCACTTCACTATTTGACAGTATGACCTAAAAATAAAAATGTGTTAACTTAGTTAGTAAACAGGTGTCCATTCCAACTCTGATATTCAGTAAGACTGAGAGGCTAGTCAGATACCAGCACAGACTTCAGAAATGAGGCAAAGTACTGCTGACTACAGTGGGATGTGGGAAGGCTCTGGGAAGTAGAGAGAGAAAAAGAGACACTTGGCTCTAGAGCAAAGACCTGAGATGAGCACTGGTTAATACAAGGAAGCACAAAAGGTTTCATTATTAATTTAGCCTAGGACCAACCTGGTACTCAGTAAATAGCAAATTAAATGTGATGAAGTTTGGTCTTTATGGAAAAAACAAGCAGAATGACCTGACATCAACCAAGATGTCTAAATATCTCGTATACAATATAGGAAGCCATAGGAGGGGCATCAAATCTCAAAGATAATTTTTAAAATACTTAGACTTACAGCTCTCTCAGTCATATGGTTCTTCAATGTCCTAAATGGGACACTGGGGTTCCCAGGTGGCACTAGTGGTAAAGAACCCACCTGCCAAAGCAGGACAAATAAGAGATGCATATTCGATCCCTGGGTCAGGACGATCCCCTGGAGGAGGCATGGCAACTTACTTCACCATTCTTGCCTGGAGAATCCACATGGACAGAGGAGGCTGGCAGGCTACCATCCACGGGGGCACAAACAGTCAGCCATAACTGAATTAACTTAGTTCAGTTCAGTCACTCCATCATGTCTGACTCTTTGAAACCCCATAGACTGCAGCACTCCAGGCCTCCCTGTCCATCACCAACTCCTGGAGTTTACTCAAACACGTCCATAGCGTCAGTGATGCCATCCAGCCATCTCATCCTCTGTTGTCCTATCCTCCTCCTGCCTTCAATCTTTCCCAGAATCAGGGTCTTTTCAAATGAGTCAGTTCTTCACACCAGAAGACCAAAGTCTGGAGTTTCACTTTCAGTATCAATCCTTCCAATGAATATTCAGGACTGATTTCCTTTAGGATTCACTGGTTGGATCTCTTTGCTTTCCAAGGGACTCTCAAGGGTCTTCTCCAAGCCCACAGTCCAAAAGCATCAACTCTTTTGTGCTCAGCTTTCTTTATAGTCCAACTCTCACATCCATACATGACTACTGGAAAAACCATAGCTTTGACTAGACAGATATTTGTTGACAAAATAATGTCTCTGCTTTTTAATATGCTGTCTAGGGTGGTCATAACTTTTCTTCCAAGGAACAAGCGTCTTTTAATTTCATGGCTGCTGTCACCATCTGCAGTGATTTTGGAGCCCAAAATAATAAAGTCTGTCACTGTTTCCATTGTTTCCCCGTCTATTTGCCATGAAGTGATGGGACCAGATGCCATGATCTTAGTTTTCTGAATGTTGTTTTAAGCCAACTTTTTCACTCTCCTCTTTCACTTTCCTCAAGAAGCTCTTTAGTTCTTCCTCGCTTTCTTCCATAAGGGTGGTGCTGTCTTTATATCTGAGGTTATTGATACTTCTCCTGGCAATCTTGATTTCAGCTTGTGCTTTATCCTATCCAGCATTATTCATGATGTACTCTGCATGTAAGTTGAATAAGCAGGGTGACAATATATAGCTTTGATGAACTCCTTTCCTGATTTGGAATCAGTCTGTTGTTCCATGTCCAGTTCTAACTGTTGCTTCTTGACCTGCAAACAGATTTCTCAGGAGGCAGGTCAGGTGGTCTGCTATTCCCATCTCTTGAAGAATTTTCCACAGTTTGTTGTGATCCACACAGTCAAAGGCTTTGGCATAGTCAATAAAGCAGAAGGAAATGTTCTTCTGGAACTCTCTCACTTTTTCGATGATCCAACAGATGTTGGCAATTTAATCTCTGGTTCCTCTGCCTTTTCTAAATCCAGCTTAAACATCTGGAAGTTCACGGTTCACATACTGTTGAAGTCTGGCTTGAAGAATTTTGAGCATTTCTTTACCAGCATGTGGGATGAGTGCTTTTGTGCATTCTTTAGCAGTTTGTGCATTCTTTGGCATTGCCTTTCTTTGGGATTGGAATGAAAACTGACCTTTTCCAGTCCTGTGGCCGCTGCTGAGTTTTCTAAATTTGCTGGCATGTTGAGTCAACACTTTCATAGCATCATCTTTTAGGATTTGAAACAGCTCAACTGGAATTCCATCAGCTCCACTAGCTTTGTTCGTAGTGATGCTTCCTAAGACCCACTTGACTTCACATTCCAGGGTGTCTGACTCTAGGTGGGTGATCACACCATCATGGTTATCTGGGTCATGAAGATCTTTTTTGTATAGTTCTGTGTATTCTTGCTATTTCTTAATATCTTCTGCTTCTGTTAGGTCCATACTATTTCTGTCCTTTATTGGGCCAGTCTTTGCATAAAATGTTCCCTTGGTATCTCTAATTTTCTTGAAGAGAACTCTAGTCTCTCACATTCTATTGTTTTCCTCTATTTCTTTGCATTGATCACTGAGGAAGGATTTTTTTTTTTTTTTAACTCTCCTTACTACTCTTTGGAACTCTGCATTCAAATGGCTATATCTTTCCCTTTCTCCTTTGCCTTTAGCTTCTCTTCTTTTCATAGCTGTTTGTAAGGCCTCCTCAGACAACCATTTTGCCTTTCTTGCATTTCTTTCTCTTGGAGATGGTCTTGATCCCCATCTCCTGTACAATGTCACAAAACTCCATCCATAGTTATTCAGGCACTCTGTCAGATCTAACCCCTTGAATCTAGTTGTCACTTCCACTGTATAGTTGTAAGGAATTTTATTTCGGTCATACTTGAATGATCTAGTGGTTTTCCCAGCCTTCTTCAATTTCAGCCTCAATTTGGCAATAAGGAGTTCATGATCTGAACCACAGTCAGCTCCCAGTCTTGTTTTTGTTGACTATATAGAGCTTCTCCATCTTTGGCTGCAAAGAATATCATCAATCTGATTTAGGTATTGACCACCTGGTGATGTCCATGTGTAGAGTCTCCTCTTGTGCTGTTGAAAGCAGGTGTTTGCTATGGCTGGTGCATTCTCTTGGCAAAACCCTGTTAGCCTTTGCCTTGCTTCATTTTTTACTCCAAGGCCAAATTTGCCTGTTACTCCAGGTATTTCTTGACTTCCTACTTTTGCATTCCCCTATAATGAAAAGGACATTTTTGGGGGGTGTTAGTTCTAGAAGGTCTTGTAGGTCTTCATAGAACCATTCAACTTTAGCTTCTTCAGCATTATTGGTCAGGGCATAGACTTGGATTACTGTGATTGAATGGTGTGCCTTGGAAAAAAACAGAAATCATTCTGTTGTTTTTGAGATTGCATCCAAGTACTGCATTTTGGACTCTTTTGTAGACTAGCATGACTACTCCATTTCTTCTAAGGGATTCTTGCCCACAGTAGTAGATACAATGGTCATCTTAGTTAAATTCACCCATTCCAGTCCATTTTGTTTCGCTGATTCCTAAAATGCCGATGTTCACTCTTGCCATCTCCTGTTTGACCACTTCCAAGTTGCCTTGATTCATGGACCTATCATTCCAGGTTTCTATGCAATATTGCTCTTTACAGCATCGGACTTTACTTCCATAACTAGTCACGTCCACAACTGGGTGTTATTTTTTGCTTTGGCTCTGTCTCTTCATTCTTTCTGGAGTTAGTTCTCCACTGATCTCCAGTAGCATACTGGACATCTACTGACCTGGGGAGTTCATCTTTCAGTATTCTATCTTTTTGTCTTTTCATACTGTTCATGGGGTTCTCATGGCAAGAATACTGCAGTGGTTTGCCATTGCCTTCTCCAGTGGACCATGTTTGTCAGAACTCTCCACCATGACCCATCAGTCTTGGTTCGCCCTACATGGCATGGCTCATAGTTTCATTGAGTTAGAGAAGGCTTTGATCCATGTGATCAGATTGGTTATTTTTCTGTGATTGTGGTTTTCAGTCTGTCTGCTCTCTGATGGAGAAGGATATGAGGCTAATGGAAGCTTCCTGATGAGAAAGACTGACTGAGGGGGAAACTGGGTTTGTTCTGATGGGGTGGCGGGGGGGGAGGGGGAACATGCTCAGTAAATCTTTAATCTAATTTTCTGTTGAAGGGAGGGGTTGTGTTCCCTCCCCATTATTTGACCTGAGGCCTAACTATGGTGAAGGTAACGAAGATAATGGTAACCTCCTTCATGCATTGCTAATGCATGCATTGCTATATGCATTGTCCCATGCATGCATTGCTACACTCAGTGCCCCCAACTCTGCAGCAGGCCAACGCCAAGCCACGCCTCTGCCAGAGACTCCTGGACGCTCATGGGCAAGTCCAGTTCAATCTCTTGTGGGGTCATGCTCCTTTCTCCAGGATCCTGGTGCACACAAGGTTCTGTTTGTGCCCTCCCAGAGTCTGTTTCCTCAGTCCTGCTCTATGGTGGGTTAATGGTGACCTCTCCAAAAGGGCTTGTGCCATAACCAGGTCTACTGCACCCAGAGCCCCTGCCCCTGCAGCAGTCCACTGCTGACCCATACCTCCTCAGGAGATACCCAAGTACAGTTCTGTCTGAGTCTCTGTGGGGTGTCCAGGTCCTGGTGCAACAGGTATGCTTGAGCCCTCTGAGTGTCTCTGGCAGGTATGGGGTTTGATTCTAAACATGATTTTGCCCCTCCTACCATCTTTCTGGGGCTTCTCCTTTTCCCTTGGACATGGGGTATCTGAATTGACCTAGCACACATGCCAATGCAACATTAATGTCCCGCCTTAAGAATATTTTAGAAATTCATGATTTTCTTCATTTTTCTGACCTTCCAGTATAACTATGCCTATGTATTATATAGTGAAATGTCAGTCAGTTAGTTCAATCGCTCAGTCATGTCCAAGTCTTTGTGACCCCATGAATTGCAGCACACCAGACCTCCCTGTCCATCATCAACTCCCAGAGTCCACCCAAACTCATGTCCATTGTGTCAGTGATGCCATCCAACGATCTCATCCTCTGTCCTCCCCTTCTCCTCCTGCCCTCAATCTTTCCCAGCATCAGGGTCTTTTCAAATGAGTCAGCTTTTTGCATCAGGTGGCCAAAGTATTGGAGTTTCACCTTCATCATCAGTCCCTCCAATGAACACCTGAGACCAATGTCCTTTAGGATGGACTGGTTGGATCTTCTTGCAGTCCAAGGGACTCTCAAGAGTCTTTTCCAACACCACAGTTCAAAAACATCAATTCTTCAGTGCTCAGCTTGTAGTGAAATGTACAGTATTTTATTTTAACTTACTTTCATTTTATATTTCTCTTAAATTCCAGGTTAGCTCCTGCTTTAAAAAAAAAAAAAAAGTTGTACATAGGTTTTATTATCCATAATTTTGTTTAATAAAAGTAAAGGGTTACAGAATATTTGCTATTAGAAAGCTCAGTCTCACCGCCAGGCATCCCAAAGAAGAGATTAGAAAAATGGGGAATGCATAAGTGCACACTCTACTCAGCTTTCTTTCAGTCTGCAGTGTAGCATACCCTACAGATACAAGGATCCACCACCCGAGACTCCACCTAGAAGTCTCAGACAAGGATGCTGAGCCTCAACACTTGCAGCAGATGCCAATGCCTGTCATGCTGTCGGATCTGCTACCTCTGTCCATGAGGCTTCTCCAGGCAAAAATACTGGAGTGGATTGCCATGCCTCCTCTTTGGAGGTACAGAATGGTTTATTTCACTCTGGAAATCAAGACAAGTTCAGAGGACACACTTAAATTTGGCCTTGAAAGAAAAATATAACGGTTGGTGTTTTTCTCCTTTTCTTTCTGTTGGTTTAAAAAAATAATAAAAGAAGGTGCAAGATAATAGGATCCATCATAATCCTTTGTTCATAACACAACATTCTCACTGGTCTACACCAAAGATCCAAAGTTCCTTGATCAAGATGAGTTATAGAAAAACAGGAACTTATTCCAGGGTTATATTACAAAGTCAGTGTAAAAGCCAAAGTCACAGGAGTTGAATTACCCTAGAAGTTTCCTTACATCAAGCATAAAGTATAGCACACATGATTTTGGTCAACAAATCTGAATAGTAATTACTACTCATATCAAAGTTTAAGAATCATCTAGCCAGAATGAAATGACTTTAAAAAAATCATCCATGCAGACTTCTGATTATTTAGAATTTTATGCTGCTATGATAACTCTCAAATCTTGACAGCCAATGGGGGGTACATAGAGAACTTCAAAGTATTCTCACCTTCCTGGAAGATTTAATTTTCTTTTTTCTTTTCTTTTAGGAGTTTTCAAGGTTCTTATTTTTTTTTAATTTTAGAATAGTTTTAGATTTACAGAAAATATACAAAAATCATACAGGGAGTCCCCATGTATCTCACACCCAATTTCTCCAACCGATAACACCTTATATTAGTAAGGCACATTGATCACAACTCATGAACCAATATCGATACATTATTACTAACTACCATTCATAATTTGTGCCTATTTCCTTAATTTTTACCTAGTGCCCTTTTCCTGTTTGAGGAGCTTCTCCAGGATTTCACATTATACTTAACTGTCTATCATATCTCCTTATGCTCCTCCTATCTGTTAGCAGTTTCTCCTATTTTCCTTGACATTTTTGAGGAGTACTGGTCAGGAATTTAGTAGAATGTCCTTTCATTGGGATTCGTCTGATGTTTTTCTCAAGATTAACTGGAGTTTTAGAGTTTCAGGAAAAAAAAAAAAAAAGCCACAGAGAGAAAGTACCATTCTCATCCGATCATATCAAGAATACACACAGCCCACATGATTTATGACTGTTGACATTAACCTAGCCCATTGAATGGAGGGTGTGTGAGGTTTCTCCACTGTCAAGCTGTTTCCACCCCCTGCCCCAAACATACTGTAGGCATTGTGTGGAAGAGAGTCATTATGCACACCACAGCTAAGGAGAGCTGAATGATAAGCAAGAGCATCCTCCCTGATAATATACCATCTATACAAATTACTGAGAATTCTTCTGCACAGATCTGTCTATTCTCCCAATGTATTTATTCAAGCATTTATTCATATCACTTGGAGAAGGCAATGGCACCCCACTCCAGTACTCTTGCCTGGAAAATCCCATGGATGGAGGAGCCTGGTAAGCTAAAGTCCATGGGGTCGCTAAGTTGGACACGACTGAGCGACTTCACTTTCACCTTTTGCTTTTATGCATTGGAGAAGGAAATGGCAACCCACTCCAGTGTTCCCGCCTGGAGAATCCCAGGGATGGGGCAGCCTGGTGGGCTGCCGTCTATGGGGTCGCACAGAGTCGGACACTACTGAAGTGACTTAGCATAGCATTCATATCACTATAGATTCATGGAGTTATTTTATACTCTGAGTTATTATCTAATCTACTTTATTGTGTTGCTTAAATTGTTTCAGTTCTGGCCAGCAGGAGCTCTTTCAGTTGGCACTGGTGTCATTCTAACATCCTTCCATCATTCAGGGGCTTTTAGGTTTGTTTTCTCTTAGCACTTCTTTACCTTCCAGCACTGTAAGATTCAAGGCTCATCTGACTCAGTATTTCATGGATCATTCTAGCTTTCTCCCCTTGCTTGTCTATAACCTCTAACTCCAACAGTGAAAGAAGAAAAAAAAACCTTGTTTCCAACATCTGCCATTGTTCAATTTCAGTATACATGCATAGTGGTTTCAGCATTTTTCACCCATGCCTCAGAGGGAAATGACTTTATCAACTAGAGTATATGTATACTTCCATTTGCCATTAGTCTTAGTCTCTACTCTTCCAAAGTTACTTAGGTCAGCAGCTTTCTTCCCACTCCCATCTGTGAGGTTACTTTATACATTTTTAATATTTTCAAAATTTTAAAAATTTTCATCATACTCTGCATTCCATCCTGGGATCCCTCAACCTCTTAAATAATTTTTTTTTTAAGTTGTTGAGATGGAATTTTTATTTTTTTTTTTAATTTTAAAATCTTTAATTCTTACATGTGTTCCCAAACATGAACCCCCCTCCCACCTCCCTCCCCATAACATCTCTGTGGATCATCCCCATGCACCAGCCCCAAGCATGCTGTATCCTGTGTCAGACATAGACTGGCGATTCAATTCTTAAATAATTTTTAATTTACACAAAGTTCTCTCATTGTGCTGTAAAGTTCCATGGTATTAAGACCCAAAATGGTATGAATTCACCATTATATCATACAACATAGTTTCATCATCTTAAAAAACTCCTTATAATTCACTACTTAATCCTCCTCCACTTCCCAAATTGCCAGCAACCACTGATCTGTCTACTAACTCCAAAGCTTCATTTTTTCCACAGTGTCAGCATACAATGGAATCATACAACATAAAATCTTTCCAGACAGGCTTCTATCTACTAAGTGGTATGCAGTAAAGATTTATTCATGCTTTTGCATAACTTGATAGTTCTTTCATGTTATCACTGAATACTAATTCACATTATTAATGTATCAAAGTTTATCTAATTATCTATGGAAAACCCTCCCGGTTGCTTGTGGGTTTGGTGATTCAAAATAAAGTTGTTACACAATGGAGACACAGATATAAAGAAGAGACTTAACAGACACAGGGGTGGGGGTGGGAAGGAGTTCAGTTCTGTTCAGTTCTATCACTCAGTCGCGTCCGACTCTTTGCAACCCCATGGACTGCAGCACGCCAGGCTTCCCTGTCCTTCACCAACCCCCAGAGCTTTCTCAAACTCATGTCCATTGAGTCAGTGATGCCATCCAACCATCTCATCCTCTGTCATCCCCTTCTCCTCCCACCTTCAATCTTTCCCAGCACCAGGGCCTTTTCAAATGAGTCAGTTCTTCGCATCAGATGACCAAAATATTGGAATTTCAGCTTCAGCATCAGTCCTTCCAATGAATATTCAGGACTGATTTCCTTTAGGAATCACTGGTTGGATCTCCTTGCTGTCCAACTGACTCTCAAGAGTCTTCTCCAACACCACAGTTCAAAAGGCATCAATTCTTTGGTGCTCAGCTTTCTTTATACTCCAACTCTCACTTCTATATGTTACTACTGGAAAAACCATAGCTTTGACTAGACAGACCTTTGTTGGCAAAGTAATGTCTGTGCTTTTTAATATGCTGTCTAGGTTGGTCATAGCCTTTCTTCCAAGGAGCAAGCATCTTTTAATTTCATGGCTGCAAGCACCATCTTCAGTGATTTTGGAGACCCTTCCCCCCCCAAAAAAAAATAAATAAATAAAGAGAGCTGACTTTGGCTCAGATCATGAACTCCTTATTGCCAAATTCAGATTTAAATTGAAGAAAGTAGGGAAAACCACTAGACCATTCAGGTATTACCTAAATCAAATCCCTTATGATTAGACAGTAGAAGTGGCAAATAGATTCAAGGGATTAGATCTAATAGACAGAATGCCTGAAGAACTATGGATGGAGGTTCATGACATTGTACAGGAGGCAGTGATCAAGACCATGCCCAAGGAAAAGAAAGGCAAAATGGTTGTCTGATGAAGCCTTACAAACAGCTATGAGAAGAGAAGCTAAAGGCAAAGGAGAAAAGGAAATATATATATATATGAATGCAGAGTTCCAAAGAATAGCAAGGAGAGTTAAGAAAGCCTTCCTCAGTGATCAATGCAAAGAAATAGAGGAAAACAATAGAATGGGAGAGACTAGACAGAGGAGCCTAGTGGGCTGCTGTCTATGGGGTCACACAGAGTCAGACACGACTGAAGCGACTTAGCAGCAGCAGCAGAGATCTCTTCAAGAAAATCAGAGATACCAAGGGAACATTTCATGCAAAGACTGGCCCAATAAAGGAAAGAAATAGTATGGACCTAACAGAAGCAGAAGATATTGAGAAGAAATAGCAAGAATACACAGAACTATACAAAAAAGATCTTCATGACCCAGGTAACCATGATGGTGTGATCACCCACCTAGAGTCAGACATCCTGGAAGAAGGAGAGAATGGGCAAATGGAGAGAGTAACATGGAAACCTGTACACTACCGTATGTAAAATAGATAGGCCATGGGAATTTCCTCTATGATTCAGGGAACTCAAACCAGGGCTCTGTAACAACCTCAAGGGGTGGGATGAGGAAGGCTCAAGAGGAAGGGGATATATGTATACTTATGGTGATTTATGTTGATGTATGGCAGATACCAACATAATATTGTAAAGCAATTATTATTCAATTAAAAATAAATAAGTTTAACTATTAAATTTTAAAACAAACAAAAAAATACAAAATAAAACTACTACAAACACTCACAATGCAAATTTTTATGTGGACATAAAATTTCAGATCAACTAGGTAAACACTTAAGATCCCAACTGCTAGATGGTGTGCCAAGACCAAGGTTGGCTTTGTAAGAAATTGCCAAATCATATTCAAAAATGGCTATATCATTTTGTATTCCTACCAACAATGAACATGAGTTCCTGCTGCTCTGCAGGAATAATTGATATTATTGGCTTTTGGATATTAACACTCTAATATATGTGTAGTGTTATCTCACTGCTCTTTAAACACACAAATAATGTAAAGCATCTTTTCACACATTTATTTGCCACCTGTATATCTTCTTTGGTGAGGTGTATATTCAGCTCTTATGCCAATTTTAATTGGGCTTTTTTGTTTTCTTACTGTTGAAATTAGGAGTTTTGTATGTTTTGACTATAAACCTTGGATCAGATATGTGGTTCGTAAATATTTTCTCCTAGTCATTGACATCTTGTTATTCTCTCCTAGTCACTGACTTATCTTTTCATTCTCTTGACAGAGTCTTTCACAAAGTTTTAATTTTAATAATATCTAATAAATCAAATTTTGATTTCATGGAACAAACTTTTGGTGTTCCATCTAAAAACTCATTTACAAACCCCAAATCACATAGATATTTTATCCCATATTTTCTTCTAGAAGTTGCATAATTCCGCATTTCATATTTGTGTCTATGACCCATTTTGGTTAAATATGGTGTGTCTAGGTTTGAGGGGCTTGGAAGGTTGGTTTGTTTTTGCATATGGATGCCCAGCTGTTCACATGGCATGCTGTTTGAAGTGTGTGTGCCAGAGTGATGTGGTGGGGAGAACGATGGTAGAAGTAAGAAAATACAGCCAATATCTGACATAAAGGAATAAGTGATGTGGTCCTACTGTGTTCACCATGAGGGCATTTTAGCTTTCTCTTTCACAGCTCCTCCAGGGAAGCAAGGAAACAAGCTCCAGAAAGCCTACTTTGGTGTTTCAGAGTTCTCTTTCCATGTCTGAGAAGAACACACCTGCCTTTTCCTTACTTCACAGAGCTGTTTTACAGGACAAATGGGAATTATGAAAAATAAAAGCACTTTGGAAAATCCAAAGGCCAGTTCAAATGTAGTTTAACAAGCATCACTCTATAATGAACAATCTTCCTTTAAGTTCCTTTCCTACACTGTGCCTAGGAGGAAGAATCATTCCCTTACTTTTTGGAGAACTTTTCCTCATATAAACATTCAATCTAGAGAGCATTTTCTTGTGAAGCTGAGGCCTGATGTGCTCTGATTGTCATTCTCTGCAGAGCAATTGTATAAGATTAAGAGCCCCCCAACCCTACGTTTTCCTCTCTTCCCCTCTCCCCTTCCCTTTTCTGCAAATGGCTGAGAGAAGCCTTAGGAAAATAATAAATTTTGTTAAAAGATAAAATTTTAATATGTTTCCATTTAAGAGTTTGATTAGAGCAAAAATCAATTTGAATAGGGCAGCACCAAAACCAGAAGTAGTTGAAAGCTCTCCACCAACAGGAGTTCTGGGAAAGACTTTTATAGAGAAAAGGCAAAAGCAAAGCAAGGAAATCTTTGGTGAGCCATAGCGCATTCCTTATTCTCAGGTTTAATTTCTTAACCTTGAGGATTTTCAGGCTTAGGTTTTGGTTCGCTGACCTACACTGCTAAGATATTAGAACCACCTCAGTCTAACAGCCCCCTTGTTTAATTTAACAATTTACACACCTATTTAGCAAAGAGCCTGGCCACCTGTGCTTGAGAGTGAACAAGATCCTATTCTGAGACCTCTTCAAAACATCATGCTCTACCTGGAGGAAGCTGAAATCACTCTTTGTGTCCACCTAGATACTGTAAGTTGATTGTCAGCCATAGTCCCCAGTCACCGAGCTGCCCAGCAAGTAGACCTCAGTACTAGAGCATCCAAACCATCTGCCAAGACATGCATCAGGGGTCTGGTGGCAAGAAGGAGCATTAGTCTTCAAGAGACTGGAGTTTGGCAGTGGTAAACTAATCACTAAGTGAAAAGCCAGCCAATTTGTGAGTTTTTGTCTTCTTTCTGAGTTTCCCTCAGCCCCAAATAAGAAGGGGAAAGTTGAGATCCTGGTTCATCTGTGTCTTCAATAGATTGCCAAACCATTCTAGCTCTGAAATGACTTACCTAATGCCTTCAACACATGAAGTCTTTCTATGCCTTCACAAATTGAAATGGAAGGAAAAATATTTCAAACTGAAGATTTCAAATGCAAGATCAGAATAATGATTCAGCTCTCTTCTTCCTTTCCACAAACTGCAAGTCTTCAAATATAAAATATTCCTTAATGAGAAAGAGAAATGATGCTTTTGAGGGGAGAAAGCAAGTGTGTAGTGAAACAATCAATACTGATATTTCCATTAGCCTGAAATCCCATTAGAGACATTTGTAATTAATTGCAAATATATTTTGAACACAGAAGATTTAACAAGAATACCATATTCACACTGTATTCTAATTCTGTTGATCTGGGTCTTTCTATCTCTGGAAACAACTTATGTAATGAATAGCTAACCTTTGCTATGTGAAATGAGGAACTAAATGAAGCTCACATTTAAATGCAACTGAAAATGTGTCAAATGAGTTGTAAGTGAATAAAGCATGTCAGAATGATTATTTTCTAAAGGTGACAGACACTTCAGTTGTATTTACAGGTTTGTGGAGAAGCTATTAAAATTCTAGCAAGGCCTATCAGGTTCAGAGAATGACACTGGAAATTTATTACAGGTGCCAAATTCAGTCATACTCTGAAGCGTGTTAATGTTTTCCACTGCAGACTCCTATAAAATTCATTTCAAGATCTTTGCAGGAAAAATGTATTTATGAAAATCACACAGCTTCCAAGAGGCTTTCCAAGAGGAAAGAGAAGAGTAAGTGGGGTGTGTGTGGGTGTGTGTGGGTGTGTGTGTGAATTGCTGTATTTTCAAACAATATAAACAAAAAATCCAAAATAGCTATTTCTATGTTCCTCACTTTCCAAAAGGTCATATATCCAACATACTCAGCAAACCTTCAACTACTGTAGCATTGGTTTATTCTTACATTCATATCTATCACCAGGGCCTTATCTACTCCCAAAGTCATCAGACTTCCAAACAAACTTCTTCTTAATTAAATGTATTCCAAATAATCCCTCAACATACAAACCTTCTACCGTCAAATCTGTGCTGATCAGAAAAGAGTTATGGGTGAAAATAATTTTCTTTCAACTTCTTTCTCTAATTTCTTTCCATTTTTCTCACTGTCTTTTGTTTGTTGGCTGGTTTATTTGGTTAGCTAAGTAGCTGGATTTGGTTGGTGAGTTTGCTTTCTTATGGCAAACTAGGGCATTCATGTTCAAGACTTTTTAAAGTGCCATACTTTAAATTGTGTTTAAAGTCATTAAACTTGTCCAGCATTTAAGAAATATTCCTCACAGTGGCACACTTGTCTCCTTAGATATAGGGAACTGATTCTGTACTAACTTAGCTGGGAAGAAAGTCACTGAAATTCCATTTGTTTTGTTGAACACTTTCATCGCAATGGGGAGGGTGAACTCTGATGTGAAAGATGCACAGGGCATGTATGGTTATGAAGGGATCAAAGTCAGACACCCACATGTATATATCTGTCCACTGATGCAAGAAGATGTCATGGAAAACAAACATACCACCCAGAAAGCACAGAATGAACCCCCTAAGAAGCAGAAGAATCTAGAACAGGGAAACATGAGCAACGTTCTCAAACCCTCAGAGGTTTCCTTCCTAGTTTGTTGAGTAATTTACAGTCTGAAAGGCAGTGATAATTGATGGTGATCTGGTAAGAGCCATCTGAATGTGCTTGTATCTGAATGGCTAACACCCACCCCCGGCCTCCACTTCTGGCACATCTTGTCTCTGTCCCAGTTCTGTGACCTGGGTAAGGAACACGCCAACACATCCCTGGATCATTTACCCCAGGGGGGCTCTCACATACAACCACAACAGCATTGCTTTGTCACCCTCTCCTTTTCAGCCTCACTCACATACTTCTTAGTGTGCCACCTACAAATGTAAGTTTCTCCAATGAAAGAAACCCAGCCACAAAGGAGGAGTCTACCTGCTGTTTGAAACTGATGGTGTATTGTTGATAGAGAACAAAAAGAAAACTGAACTGCTCGACTCTTGTTTTGCCTTAGTACTCACTGTAAAGGAAAAGACATTTAGATTAAAATGAGGAGAACAAACAATTGGTTACCTGGGAAATGAAGCTCAAAATGAGGGATGGGCTTGTAAGGGGATATCTATAGGCTGTAAATAAGTTCAAATCTCTTGATCAGAGAACTATATTTCAGGTTGCTGAACAGCCTTTCATTTCAGGGTGATAGACTGCTTTGGGTAATCTTTAGAGAACTGTGGAAACATGAAAGTCCCAGAGCACTGAAGACAGTGAATGTGATTCTAATTTTCAAAGGGGCCAAGGTACACTCAGCATGAACTTAAATTCCAGGCAGGACCCAACTGTGAAAGAAAAGTGTGTGGGCACCACTCACTTCAAGGTTGATAACGTTTCCTGAATGATAAGAAGACTCTTTCAAAATTCTGATTCAAGCTATGGATACATTTGCCCCCAAAACATTAGGTGCATAACCGAAATATAGGATAGATAGCTATCTTCCCAAAATATGTACATGCAAACAAACAAAATTTTGCAAACAATTTCAGGGAGTTTATAAACTCCCTTAATTTTACTTAACACTTGACTCATAACCCATTAAGAAAGATCATGTCCAATTCAAATTATTTCTTCCTTAGCAAAATTTCTATTATATATTTATTAAAAGGGCCAATAATATACACAATGATTTAAACAAGACATTGTGATAAAATTATACTCCTATGGACAAGATGACAAAAAGAGATATAGCTGTAAGTAAAATTAGTTTGTTTTTCCTTTAATAAGTATTTGTGTGTGTGCAAAGTCACTTCAATTGTGTCCAACTCTGTGCAACCCTATGGACTGTAGCCCATCAGGTCCCTCTGTCCATGGGATTCTCCAAGCAAGATACTGGAGTGGATTGCCATGCCCTCCTCCACGGGATCTTCCTGACCTAGAGATTGAACTCACATCTCTTATGTGTCCTATATTGTCTGATGGATTCTTTACCACTAGAGCCACCATTTACTAAGCACCTATATGTGTCATTTATTATAGGCACTCGGGATAAAGTGATGCACAAAATAGACAAGGTCCCAGTATTTGAAGACCTTGTCACCCAGAGGAATAGAGTTTGGAAGGTGTAGTTAGTAGAGCATGAAAAAAAAAAAAAAAAAGACATTGGGTTAGGTCAACTATGAATTCAAATTCCTGAGATATTGCATACAATGTGCCTGGCATATTGACTGGCCAAGCAGTCCACCTGCTGTTTGAGGACATGACAAATTCTGTTGCTAAGTTTCAAATGTGACAGCTCTGATCACGGGGAAAGGTGTATATCAGATCAATGGCATTTTTTGTTGTCACTATTATTGTTATCATTGTTTTAGAAGTTCAAGTAAAGGCATAATGTGTCTGTCAAATAAACCAGTGCCGCTGTAGGATGAATTAACAGAAATGGAGATCTACAATTTAGGAAGTCATAAATCCAAAGTATTCTATACTGATGAAGCACAATGGGTCATTATGTTTAATTTTGTCATGCTTATAGACATGCTTCCCTTGGAGGCCAACCAAGATGGTGAAGGGACTAACAACACACCATGTGAAGAATGTGGAGACGAGGATGCTTGGCCAAGAATACAGAGGGCACATACAAAAGATCTCCATACAATAAGAAAGTGCACTTTTGTTCCATGTCTCCAGGAGACAGGAAGAGGACAGAAGTAAGGAGGAGACAAATTTTGACTCACTGAAGGAACTTCCTAGTATTTTGGACTTTCCAATGAAAGAATACTTTGGCCAATACTTTGGCCACCTGAGGCAAAGAACTGACTTATTGAAAAAGACCCTGATGCTGGCAAAGATTAAAGGCAGGAGGAGAAGGGAATGACAGAGGATGAGATGGTTGGATGGCATCACCAACTCAATGGACATGAGTTTGAGCAAGCTCCAGGAGTTGGTGATGAACAGGGAGGCCTGGTGTGCTGCAGTCCATGGGGTCACAAAGAGTTGGACACAACTGAAGGACTGAACTGAACTGAATGAAAGAAGGGACTCTCTCTATAGTTGGAAAACTGTAAAATACCAGGGGTATTTGAGTATTTTCTGGTGGCCCCTTGGCAAGAGCATTGCAGAGAGAATCAAGAAACAGAAAGATAGTCATGATAGATATACACCCTGCAGGTCTTTTAAAGCCCAGTGATTTAAAGGATGTATAAACCCTTGTTTTATACATGCACAGGTGTAATATTATACTGTCCCAGGTTGATTTTTTTTAATTTTTGGTAGAAAACAACAAATCACAAATTATCAGTGGTCTGTTTTTTAGTTTGAGAATGTCAAAGACAATGGACATGCACACAGGCTTAGTATATACCATGTACTTGCCAAAATGGTATGTTGAATATCTTTCACCATGACAAGAGCTAAGTATGTATGAAACTTGACAACAGAGTTTATCATGACCTCAAATGCCTGCTAAGATATAGTCAATAAGTGCTATGCTTACCATACACAGCATAGACCCTGCTATCACATTTCTAGTTAGTTAATTAATCACTGATAAGATATAATTACAGAATTTTATTTGACTCATGGAAAAATAGTAAGAAATTAAGATCTTCCCTGAACTCATTATTGAAACAAAGAATGTACTTTACAAATGAATTGTAAAAACCACTTATCAACTGTCCAGTTCTCAGCAGAATGCAGAACTCAGCAGTTGTATGAATTCCCACTAAGTTTTAGATTTTCATATCCAATAACATAACTCTTGGGAAACTTATATGCAGGTCAGGAAGCGACAGTTAGAACTGGACATGGAACAACAGACTGGTTCCAAATAGGAAAAGGAGTACATCAAGGCTGTATATTGTCACCCTGCTTATTTAAATTCTATGCAAAGCACATCATTAGAAACGCTGGGCTGGAAGAAGCACAAGTTGGAATCAAGATTGCCGGGAGAAATATCAATAACCTCAGATATGCAGATGACACCACCCTTATGGCAGAAAGTGAAGAGGACCTAAAAAGCCTCTTGATGAAAGTGAAAATGGAGAGTGAAAAAGTTGGCTTAAAGCTCAACATTGAGAAAATGAAGATCATGGCATCTGGTCCCATCACTTCATGGGAAATAGATGGAGAAACAGTGGAAACAGTGTTAGACTTTATTTTTCTGGGCTCCAAAATCACTGCAGACGGTGATTGCAGCCATGAAATTAAAAGACGCTTACTCCTTGGAAGAAAAGTTATGACCAACCTAGATAGCATATTCAAAAGCAGAGACATTGCTTTGCCAGCAAAGGTCCATTTAGTCAAGGCTATGGTTTTTCCAGTGGTCATGTATGGATGTGAGAGTTGGACTGTGAAGAAAGCTGAGTGCCGAAGAATTGATGCTTTTGAACTGTGGTGTTGGAGAAGACTCTTGAAAGTCCCTTGGACTGCAAGGAGATCCAACCAGTCCATCCTAAAGGAGATCAGTCCTGGGTGTTCACTGGAAGGACTGATGCTGAAGCTGAAACTCCAATACTTTGGCCACCTCATGTGAAGAGTTGACTCAATGGAAAAGACCCTGATTCTGGGAGGGATTGGGGGCAGGAGGAGAAGGGGGCGACAGAGGATGAGATGGCTGGATGGCATCACCGACCTGATGGACATGAGTCTGAGTGAACTCCGGGAGTTGGTGATGGACAGGGAGGCCTGGCGTGCTGTGATTCACGGGGCCACAAAGAGTCGGGCACGACTGAGCAACTGAACTGAACTGAACATAGCATCTCCACTTGGATATGTCAGAGTCCCCAAATTTAACATACCCCAAATCAGCTCTTGATTCATATCTCAAAGCTTTCCATACCTCCAATCTCCACACATTTTTAAATTATACCTCTAGCCACCAAGCTGCTCAAGCCAAAGCCCTAGAAGTCATCCTCAAGAGCTCTTTTTCCCTCTCTCTCCTCTGTAACACTGGTTGATTCTTCCTTCACAATATATATGGAACCATTTCCTTTCTTTCAGTCTCCTTGGCCATTTTCCTAGTCAAAATTACCATCTTATTTTTCCTGATCTGTTATGGCAGCCACCTCCCAGTTGCCATCTTAACTCATTTCTATACATTCTTTTCAGAAATCTGCCAGGGAAATGCAAAGTAGATTGTGTCACTTCCCTGGCTAAATTTCTACAATATTTCCCACAATCACTCAAAGTATTAACTTCTTACCATGGCTCTCAAAGCTTCAATAGATACAGTGTCTACCTATATCTCCATCTTTACCTCTTGCTTCTCACTCCTTCTCTTATTCTCCAGTATTCTTTCAGGTCTTCAAAACTACCAACCTCTTCCCCATTGTAAATCCTTAAGGTATTCTTTCTTCTGCCTAGAATATTCTGTCCCCAGCTTTTCTCTTGATTGGCTTCTTCTACTGATTTTCTTTCTAATGTTTACCATAATTTTTACTTATTTTTTCTAATTTTACTTATATGCATTTTTTGTTGTTGTTTTCTGCCCACACTATAAGCTCCAAAGGGCATAGACTATATCAGTTTTGTTAACTATCTGTTGGACAGGGATATACAGCATAAAAGTTAAGGGCACATGCTCTGAAGCCAGACTGCTTGCATTCCAGCTATGGTTTGCTAATTTGTAACTTTCTGACCTTGACTTTTTTGACTTCAATAATTTCGTATGTGAAATAAGGAAAGAAAATAGTATTTACCTCAAAGGTTTTTAGGAGGATTAAATAACAGATTCAAACTGCTTTAGCATATAGCAAACACACAATAAGTGTCAGCTATTGTTGATGTCATGCCTAGCATACAGAAGGTAGTGCATGAGTATTGATGGCCTCAAGCTGTGGTCTTTGCAAGAGACGTCAAAACTAACTGGGGAAATCTAACAGATTAAGAAATGATCCTTACCCGGGAGAAATTTATAACCTCCAGCAAACTGTCATTTCTATTCTCTTTTCATTCATTCTGAGTTGACATGTCAAATGGTTTATCTAAACAGTCATCACTTTCTTCAAGTCCTCCAAGAATCATCCCACACTCATTTGATAATATATCAAAACAATTTTAAAGATAAACATTTCCACCTAATTTTTCTCTCTTCCACCTCTAAATTTAACTCCTCCTTTAATTACCTCCTTTCCTAGCAACTAAGCTAAGGGCCCTTCCTTTTTTTCCCACGGCAAAGTGTTTTCTTATTTTGTAAATAAGCTCTAAATTTTGTACTCTCCTAACTCCTCTGGATATAATTTGATTTTTTTCTGCCTCCCCATCCAACCTCTACCTCTCTGTTGACTTCTTGTTCTCAGTCTACAAATATGCCAATGTCTTTCACCCAACATTAATATTTTTTCTCTCTGTGGACACAATGGCCTTTCTCATCCCTGAAATTCTCTATCAAAAACTTGAATTATTTTTCAAAATCTGTTGTGAATATCACTTCCTTTGTTTAACCTGCTCTATTTATTTTCTCCCTAGGCAAAATCAATGGCCTTTTCCTCTCTTTCTAATAGCACTTCATTTGTATTTCCAATATATTTAGTTCTTTTTAGAACGATGTATATAGATAGATGGCTATAAAGATATTAATAGATAGGAAGATATTCACTCCACTTGCTTTTGGAGGCTCAAGGGTAAAGCATGTGTCATTCATTTTTTAACATTTCTTTTAATGAGTCAGCACTTACAGTGTTTCTTTTAGCTATCACAACATTTTGGTCACTGTGCTACGCTCTTTAACTTTAAGAATATTAATAGGGAAACTGCATTATCTCCATCCACAGAGGAAGAAATTGAATCTTCAAATGGTCAGTTTATTTGCCAGCTATCATTCTTCATCATCATATTGTATCTCCTGATGGAAAAATTGGGAAGTCCAGAGCAGAGGCGAGAAGGAATGGGGTGAGATAACTAAGATGAAACTAATAGTGTAAACACAGTCTCCAAAAATCCTTCGCCAGTAGTTGTGCTTCTTTATTGTCTATTTCCAGCCTCCAGTACATTTTTTCAAGGATAAATAAAAGCTAAACGCTACTAAGGTAAGAGCAACAGGTAAGAGTTTATTCTATTGCTTATTCAACTATCAGACTTTTCTTGGTTTACTTTATTCTGTAACTTTCTCAGACCACTGTTACTAGATGCTTTATTTTGGGAGGATAGTACAAAGAAAACTCAAGTCACATTCTTGGTTTTAGAAATGCTGAAAGGAGCTTCATGGAGAGGACTACAAACATTAATATTCAATCAATATAAAATAATATAAAAACCTGAATAAACTAAATATAGCTTTCTCTTAATATATTAACTCTTTCAGAATTTAGGGATTCCTGACTCTTGTTCAATCTAAATGAACAGCAGCAAGTGAGATTAGAAAGACAGAAAAAAAAGAGAGCTAGAATACATAAATTAAAAGGATCACAAAAATAGAAAGAGGAATAAAAGCAGTTAATTGGGTGGAGAGAGAAGGCTGAAGGAAGTAATTTATTCAACTCTTACCTAAGTAGCAATATTTTAATCCTCTGTCCTCAGTAGCATTGACATTAAATCTACCAGACTTGAAAAATATATTTGAAATGTATTAACCACACGGTTAAGACTGGAAACAACCCAAATAAGCACCCATAGAAAAATGCTTAAATAAATTGTAGAATAACCATATACTGAAAGGAGTTACAATTGACAAATTAACCACTAAATTACACAAGAAAAGTTAAGATGATTCAAACTCCATTTTTAGATAAAAAATAACCCTAAAGGGTAAAGTGACTTACCAAGAGTCTCATAGATAATTTAGCATTAGATATAGAAGGAATTGATAAAGAAAAAGGAAGTCCCTTAAATAAGTTAACCGAATGAAGAGTTTGAAAATCTGTGATGCGATGCTCGTAAGTGGAAGAATTAAGAAGATAGGAGCTCATTTATTTGTTACTCCAAAGAAATTGTTTCTGGGTCTGGGCCTCACGGTACTTGATGACAGGAGCCAGAGAACCTTAATGGCTACAGAAAACTTAAGAGAAAAATGAAGCATCTGGTTCCAACAGGAAGTCAAAGAGCTATTCATTTCCAACAATATGTATTGCTTTCCTACAGTGTGCCAGGCTGAACACCCTAACAATGTCAATAGGAACAAGAAGAATAAACAAAGGATATACAATGTCACACAAAACTTCCAGTCATAACACAAACACCTAAACCAAGTTATAAATAAATAAAAATAGATAATACCATATACCACAGAGCAAAAATAATCTGAACACACCTTAAAAAATGAAAACCAAAATATTTTAAATGAATGACTAATACTATAGCAAATAAATCATCCCATAAATGCTATCAAAGAGTGCTTCTCAGTTACCTTTCTTAATTGAAGTAAACTTAGTCTAATGAATAAAGGGACAGGCTCCTACAATTTTGGCTGGTTTGATCAAATCAGGGAAGACTTGCTGGCAGTTCTTTCTGAGTGATTCAGCAGTGGATTATTTGAGGTTACAACATACTCTATATGCAGCTTTTTCAAGAAAATAAAAATCAGTTTGTGCTTTTGAGGTAGGAGATAGATGGATGAACGGCTGGTGTTTGTCAAGTGGAGTGAAACTGAAGCCTTGTTTTCCCCCAGACACTCCAAGGACAAAGCTAGTGGCAAAAGCTGAGCTCTGCTGGAATAACAAGACAAGATGACCAGTCCTGAGGTCAAGGAACTTCCCCTGACTGCACAGGCCCAGAAACGCTACTTGGGGGTCTAGAAGGAGGGGGTGCCACCCCATAATAGGTGACAACAAAACCCCGCAGAAGCCTTTGCTGTGGAATCCATCTTAGCAAAAAGTAGCCCACATGTGTAGGGCAGGGTCCTAAAACCAGTCAGTTGTGGAAAAAGAAACAAGATAATTAGCCAAAGGTAAACAAAGACCAGGAAGAACTGCTCTGTATAAGTGATTTAAATCACCTCTTTACTGCATTAGGGAAGCCACCCACATACTCTCTCTTTGGATGTGCATTTCTGCCTTGCTTCTGTCTTAAATAAACACTGTTTCTCTATGTATTCCCCAACCTGTTGTACTGTATCTCTAATGATCTTGTACCTGTTTTTACAGTTTTTGCCTCCTTGAAACATTCTTGCTGTTAAATGGGGCAAGAGGTGAGGGAATTTTACTTCCAGTCTCTAGCCTGTGGTGGTCTAGCAGCTAGGATTCCTGGCTTTCATCCAAGCTGAAAGAAAATGTTAATTGCTCAGTCCAGTCCAACTCTTTGAAATGCCATGGACTGTAGTCTGCCAGGTTCCTCTGTCCATCGGATTATCCAGCCAAGAATACCAGAGTGGGTTGCCATTCCCTTCTCCAGTGGATCTTCTCAACCTAGGGATTGAACCCAGGTCTCCCGTATCACAGGCAGATACTTTATCATCTGAGCCACCTGGTTCGGACTTCATCCAGACTGCTGCTGCTGCTCCTAAGTTGCTTCAGTCGTGTCCCACTCTGTGTGACCCCATAGATGGAAGCCCACCAGGCTCCCCCATCCCTGGGATTCTTCAGGCAAGAACACTGGAGTGGGTTGCCATTTCCTTCTCCAATGCACGAAAGTGAAAAGTGAAAGTGAAGTCGCTCAGTCATGTCTGACTCTTCGTGACCCTATGGAGTGCAGCCTACCAGGCTCCTCCATCCATGGGATTTTCCAGGCAAGAGTACTGGAGTGCAGCGCCATTGCCTCTACCCAGGTTCAATTCCTGAGCAGGGAACTATTAATAAGATCTCTCTTTAAGACCACTCACTGCTATTTCTCCAAGATCCTTTTTGCCCATTTTGCAGAAGATGTGATTTTTAGGTTTAAAAGCTCTAGATCTAGACCATCTGAAGAATTACAATAAAGTCATAAAAATTTCCTGAGAAAACCTTCATACACATGTAACTGATGAGGTCTGACAAAGCTCTATTGATTGTACCAACGCCAGCTTCTTAGTTTAGCTATTGCCCTATAGTTGTGCAAGATGTTAACATATGGGGAAGTCAAGTGAAAGATGCATGGGACTTATCTATGTACTTTATTTAAAACTTCTGTGAATCATAATTATTTTAAACTAAGAAATGCTTAAAAAAATCTTCAAGTCATACTTCTCCTAACAAAAATTTTAAATTTCTGTTAAATTATAAATCAAGTGGTCAGTCCCTTGGTTTAAGCATTAAGAATTGGGTTACCTCTGAGGGTTAATTTCCATATACTGCCAATCATACTAACCTCCTTTCAAAGGGTTTTCCATTTAACAAGCATTCAAACAGCATTCCAAGGGCTAAGAAAACTCTCACTGTTGGCAGCTGTAAGACACCTGGACCACACTTCATCTTGTTAACAGAATTTCAATGCAGACTTCTCTGTGTTCCTATTTCACTGCAGCACTCATTTTTTTCATTTGTTCTTCATAAAGTGTTTTCATCATCAGAAAAATGATTTTATAAGAGGTACTAAATAATTCCTCAAAATCATATTTTCTTGACCACATGTATCCTTCTGGTAAAATATTCATTTTATTTTGTATCACAACAGTCAATCTAATTTGCTCCAATGTTGGAACAGAAAAATTTACTCTTTGTCTTTACATGGTACTTTCAAATTTCCAAGTAGTATTTCTCATGAAATCATTACTTATTCCTCTTATAGAATGTAGGCATCTTAGAGTAACATCTGTGAATCACACTGGAGCATGATCACTAACCTAAATAACTTAAATGTGTTCTGGACATCACTATCTATCATCCTGCAGGCTGTGGAAACCTGACAACACCCATGTTTACATTTTGCCAATCAACACTGAAAAGATGAAAGCAGCCAGACGATACACACCATAGACTGAATGTTGTCTTACCACAAAATGCATATGTGAAAACCTAACTCTCAAAGTGATGCTATTTGGAGGCGGGGCCTTTGCAGAGCCCTCAACACTGGGCCTAGTACCCTTATATAAAAGACTCCAGAGAGCTCTCTTGTACCTTCTGCCCTGTGAGAACCCGGCAGAAAGACAACCTTCTCTAAACCAAGAAGTGGGCCCTTACCAGACACTGAATCTCTAGCACGCTGGTGTTGGACTTCATCTTCCAGAACCATGAGAAAGTTAGTTCTATTGTTTGTGTCTATAGACTTCATTTTAGGCACTCAGATGGATTAGATAATGATAAAATTATAAAGAAGAGTTATGATAGCAACAGAATCTTAGTGGTTGAGGCCAGAATGATAATGTTTTAGACATGGAAGAGAAGAGCTCAGTTAAAGATATGTTTTCTAAAGAAAGTTAAGAGTTATAGGACCAATATGAATTATTTTCTGTGGCCAACTTCAAAAACAAACAGAAGTTCCAAGGTTTGATATACAGTTGACTGTGGCAATATCATTGTTTTAGCTATTAATGGAACCTCCAAGCCTAAAGTAAGCCCCCTTGTTGGTGCTTGGCTGTGAACTGCTTATGTAGACTCATTTTGTTGCACACTTGTCACACAACAGGACTATTGACCAAGTTGTTGGACATGCCTTAATTATATGCAAGGATAACTAGAAGGTTTTATTTCATCCTCAGAACTTGTAATTACTTTTGTGGGGAAATGATGGTTCACAGAAAACAGGAATCCTGGCTCTCACATCAATCAAGTGGTGAATGGAAGCAACATTGTTAAACAGGCAGGTGATAAAGGGGGAGCCAAGGTGTTGCTGTGTGTGCTTTTCCTTGAGGGGAATGGCTATACCAGCTGTTCCTCCCTCCCTCCTGAGATTAGAGAAAAATGGATGGCTGTTTTTGTAATTGCTTTGCATTTAAATCTGTTTGTAAGGGATTTCTTTATATCCTTCAGTCAATACATTTAGTAAACTGAGCAAAAGCCTGCTTGCAATGACAACTTCTTACACTGCATTAAGCAGCTCTGTTTGCAGCTCTAGTCAATAGATGGACGACATGTAACTCCTCTGTGATTTCTGGACTATTTGCCTTTCCCAATTAATTGACTTTGGAAGAGATTCTTCCCTTCATTGAATTTTGTTGCCATATATAGTAAGTAACAAGAAAGTGTTACAGCTGAGAGATATATTAGTTACAGTCTTCTGACCCAACTCTTAACCAACAATGATACCCTCAGCAGAAATAATGTCCCATCTTGCCAAATAGCCAAAGAATGACCTTCCAAGGATCTTACATAATTCACCCCTGATAAACTAACTCTCAGAGAGGAAAAGTAAAGACATACTGCCAAAATGGTGAGAAAATATCAGGCCGTAGGGGTCTGGGAAGCTTAGCATACTGTCTGTCTCTCTTAGTCAATGGGCAAACATGATTTTAGAGTCAGTAATACGATTGTCCCACTTTAAAAGAAGGAATAAAGCCACCTGCCAGAAAAGTAAAAATAGTCAAATAGAACTACAGAAAACTTAGAAACTTCTGCTCAGCAAAGGAAATATCAACAGAGTGAAAAACAAATTATAGAATGGGAAACATATTTGCAAACTCTGTATCTGATACAGAATTAATATTCAGAATACATAAATAACTCCTACAACTCAACAACAATAAAAAAAAACCCTCGAAGAATGGGCAAAGAACTTAAATAGACATTTCTCCAAAGAAGATATACAAATGGCTGACAAGCATATGAAAAGATGATTAACATCAATAAATATCAGAGAAATGAAAATCAAAACCACAGTGATTTATCATCTCAGATCCATTAGGATGTGTGTATGTGCTCAGTCATGTCCGACTCTTTGTGACCCCAGGGACTGTAGCCTGCCAGGCTCCTCTGTCCATGGAATTTTCCAGGCAAGAATACTGGAGTGGGTTGCCATGTCCTCCTCCAGGGGTTTTTCCAACCCAGGGATCAAATCCATGTCTCTTGCATCTCCTGCATTGGCAGGTGAATTCTTTACCACTGCACCACCTGGGAAGCCCTCATTAGGATGCTACTATCATAAAAGCAGGAAATAAGTATTGGTGAGGATGTGGAGAAATTGGAACCCTTGTGTACTGTTGGTGAGAATGTAAAATGGTGTAACAACCATGAAAACCAGGATGGAGGGTCCTCAAAAAATTAAAAACAGAATTACCATATGATCTAGCAATCTCACTTTTGGGTATCTATGTGAAAGAACTATAAACAGAATCCCAGTGAGATATTTGCACAGTTACATTCATTGAAGCATTATTCACAATAGCCAACAAGTGAAAAACCTAAATGTTAACTGATGTATGTGTGGGTAAACAAAATGTGGTACATATGTGCAATGGAATATTATTTAGCCTTAAAAAAGGAAGGAAAATTTATGATATTTGATATCAAAGATGAATTTTGAGGACATTGCTAAATGAAGTCAGTCAGTCACCAAAAAAGATAAATATTGCATGATTCATCTCACATGAGGTATCTAAAGTAGTCAAACTCTTAGAAACAGAAAAAAGAATGATGGTTACTAAGTCCTGGGGGGAAGAGAGTAGGCGAACTGTTATTCAATGGGTAGAGAGTTTCTGTTTCTCAAGATGAAAAGTTCTAGAGATCTGTTACACAAAAGGGTGCAATATAGTTAGCACTAAATTAGACTTAGAAATTATTAAGCTAGTATTTTTATGTTTTTGTGCATTTTGCCTCAATTCATTAATAAAAAAATGAAGGCAACTCACTACACTATATTCAAAACAGCGATTTCTTACTGATACGAACATCAGAGGAGCTTAAAGAACATTTAGGTTATTTTTTGCACATGGAAGTGGAAAAGAGCAAGAGAAAGACTACATCCATCACAGAGCAGCAGTCCCCAACCTTTTTGGCACCGGAGATTGGTTTCATGGAAAACAATTTTTCCATGGACCAGGGTGGGGAGGGATGGTTTGGGGATGATTCAAGCATATTATAATTGTTGTGCACTTTATTTCTGTTATATCAGCTCCACCTTAGTTCATCAGGCATTAGATCCTAGAGGTTGGGGACCCCTGACATAAAGTGTTAGAGACTCAAAACTCCAGAATTAGGGGTCCAAACCCAGAAGAACAATTTGCAAAAAGGAGGGAGGGAAGGAAGACAAATAATCCTTCGGTAAAACAACTTAAATCAACCATCATTTTATTTGGAATTTTTAGTAGGGAGGTTTCTTTTTTGTGTAACAAAAAACACTAAGTCTTATACTAATGCAGATTTCAACACTTTACCCCATTGATATAATCAGCATAATGAACAAAATTCATTCACATCCTGACACTCTATCACTTCCTTCTTGAAATCAACCCCTGTTTTCTGAACAAAGCGTCTCTCCTTTAATAAGAGAACTTCTTATCTCCAAATAGTTGCTCAGAATTCTCTAGCTTCTCCCCTCTGGCAGATCTCATATACTACACACCTTCAGCTACAACTTCAATGCAGACAACACAAATCTATGGCTGTGGCACTGCAGGTGATACTCCCCCGAGCCACAAAATCTACCTGTAAGACATGCTCTCTATGCTGCCCCCGCAACTTAAATTCCATGTATAGGAAATAAATGTATTTCCTACTCTCTTTGATAACTACTTCTTCCCCCAGTTTCCTTGGTCTGTAAGTGACAACATCCATCCAAACATCCTTGTATAAAATCTCAAAATCACATCTTTTACTGTCTTCATATTCTGTAAACTTGCAAGCTTTATAGATTCTTCCTCTGCAATTTTTTCACTTTTCTTACCTTTTTCTTTCTCACCAATGTAATTAATTCAAGAGCTTATTATTTTTGTCTCCCTTTACCAATCTTCCCCATTAGAATTCCACACAATATATAAGATTAACCATTCCAATCCCAAAGCCACACGTTTCTCTATTTGTAGAATTTCATGAAATGTTAAGTTCTTTAATTTGTTCCTTTTCATCTTAAAATAACTTTTCACTGAATTTTGCAGTTTCAGACAAGAGAATCTATGTCACTAAAAATAAATTAATTTTTTAAAAAAAAGAGAGAATCTGTGTCTTCTCTCCTATAGAGAAAACTCTAGCAGATCTTTGTCTATGTCATGCTCTACTATGCTAAATCACTTTAGTCATGCCCAACTCTTCATGACCCTATGGACTATAACCCATCAGGCTCCTCTGTCCATGGGATTTCCCAGGCAAGAATGCTGAAGTGGGTTGCCGTACGTCCTCCCAGGGATCTTCCTGACACAGGGATTGAACCCTAGTCTCTTAGATCTCCTGCACTGGCAGGCAGGTTCGTTACCACTAGCGCCATTTAGGAAGCCCTATCTAAACCAATGCCCCATGGGAAAGGGATATTAAGGACAGCTGTGGCTGAGTCTCTTTGGGTACAGAATGACATGCCTGGGTTAGACCAAGCAGGGAGGAATTTTGCTGGTGTTTTGAACTGCATGCTTAGACAAATCGTTAAATATTGCTTTTTGGACTTAGTGTCTTTCTCAACCTGGTCCTCACTTTGCTTGTGATGTTCCGTCATGGTCACTGAGGAGCTGCAGTTATTCATTATGGATTATGTGTACACATTTGAGCAAGGCAGTATCCGTCTCTGTCCTCCCTATCAGACATCACAAGGTTAATGTGGAAAACGCTATCTGGATGTTAATCACATATGAAAACTGCTGCTGAGCAGAGGACGACTGGGAAGACTAGGACTATCTAACAAACTGCATTCCCGTGCTATAATATGCACATGGAGAGATAATGCATAGGCTGTATATATGATCTAGATGCATCTACAGATGGAAACAGGTGACAACACACCTCCTTTCTTGAACACAAACAGCATTCTTAGTATTGGCACCATAAACATTATGGTGCTTCACGTGCATTTAACCACTTGTGGCCTGCAAGCTTCTCTGTTCTCAAAAAAACAGCATCTCCCAGGGCAATGTACTTCAGACTTTACCACAAAAAATAAGGGTGAGCTGCTGTTAAAAATACTTTTACTATATTATATGTGGAGGATTTGTTTGTTTGGCTTTTTTTTTTTTTTTTTTTTTTTGAGAGAGAGACCCTGTGAGGAGATGAGATACTATAAAGGTGAAATGCCAGAACCCTTTTTCTTTTCCATCTTAACCATTTTAAGTGAAGATCTTTTTAAATCTTTTAGAATACATTCTGGATGTACACAAATTTATAACATTCTTTGCTTCTCAATAACTAAATTTACCTTATTCCTTATGAGTCTCTGTTTTCTCATCTTTGCCAGTTAAAGGTAACTCAGTCTTTCCAGTATGAAATTCAGTCTCTTCTGAGCAACTCCTCAGTTCTCCACAACTCTCCCCTCACATCCCTCCCTTCCTTCTCACTGGGTATTTGTTGGGCTTAAGTCAAAGAGGAGGGGGCTGGGGAGAGGTGGGCACCACCACCTTTACTGACTGCCCTTTCCTGAGCCAGCCTCATCTCTCTGGCCTCTCCCTACAGCAGCCAGGTTTACACACATGACCTCCTGACACAGTGACGTGCACCAGGGGCACAGGCTCATCTCACTGCCCTCAGGGGATCTTGGGAGGGGACTGGGCCATGAGCTTTTTTGATGGATCCTCACACTGCATTAGAGAACTCTGGAAGACTATGTCCTAAAAAATTCACTGACATACAGCTACTTTATCATACTGGACACATGGTTTAATTTACCTAAATCTCACAGAGTTCCTACTCTACACCCTAAAGCAAAAGACACTGCTCTCAGACCTCCTGCATCTATATGAGACTTTAATCACTACCCCCTTCCCCAAGACTCACCAAAGCAGAACGGGGGCACTGGGCCCTTTTCAGGCACCCAAAGTTATCTAAGCTGAAGTCACATATTCCGTCCAATTCTCGTATCCTTTCTGGCCAGGAAAATGGTGTTTACCTCATCAAACATGCTTCCCCTTCTAGCAGTTATAGTTCAAATTCTATGCACTGAATCTTCCAAGATTCTGGCCTTACTATTTAAAGCCAAGTTTTTGGAATTCATAAAATTTATTATTCTGACCTGAGTCCATGGCTCTTTCAAGCGAAAGCTGTGACTTTTAAGACTTTTTATCTCTGTTACAGATATATAAAAGTATGCACAAGAGCTCAAAAGCCAGGAATTTGACTCTTCTCTTTCTGTACCATCTCTTGCCTGCACAGCATAGCAACACAGATAACTTTCATGCTATTTCAATGATAAGAAGAAGGAAAGAAGTAGAAGGAATTGAAAAATACAATTTCCTATCAAAGTGTTACACAGCTACACATGATTTCTTTACTTCTTAAACAGGGGATGCTGAACATCATTATGTATTTTCCGGATAACATACAGTCCTTATTGGTCAGGGTGGCAAATCTCAGCTGTTTCTGCCTTTTAGCTTCAGTCTATGAGTCACCAGGGGCTATTTTGATGGCCACCTCCAATACTTTCTTCTCTACCTCTTTTCTAGTTTGTCGTTTCTTGTCTTCTGTGAGCTAGGAAGCCAGATAACCAAGCTTGTTAAAAACCTGTGTTAAAGGGAGGCCAATAAGGCCCTGCCCCTGGGAGTGAAGTGTATGCCTTTGTAACCACTATGTCAGCCTTCAAGGCTGATTTTTCTTCCTTCTAAGTTTGGGCTGAGTTCCCAAGGGTAGAGGTTGTCATAAATTCAACCTCTGAATAAGCGGGTCATTACTATAATTTAAAGCATAGTATGTATCATTCTCCTTCATAAAAATGACACAATAAAAGCTTTGTAATTTATACCACGGGCATCATGTTTGAACTTCAAATGGGAGTCAAAGCCCAGCAGGTTGTTTTCAGACATCTCTACAAAAGGAGCACACACACCATTAGGAAGAAATGGGTTTTTTCTCTCTCTCTGTTTTCATGGACTAAAGTGCATTTCTATTTGCCATGAGAGTAACGACTTCAGATATTCAGAGTTCAGACTTTTGACCCTGCTGCCACTGAGGAGGTTTCAGCCTAATGTTTTAGTTGTGAAAGATCAGTACACAAATTGGGCTGTTAACCAAGACATTTCCTTATAATTTCTTGAAAATGTCTCATACTAGAAACAAAGTCAAAGATAACAGTATATAAGGCACTTAGGTTAATCCTCAGGAAATTCTTAATCATCTAAATAAATATATTAAATAGCAATTACTTTCATCCAGCCTTCTGACCTTTTGAGAGGAACAAAACTTCCTAACCTCAAAGCTCAGATCTTTCAACTCTGAGGGTGCTCAATTTTTCTCAAGGATCAATAACAAAGATGCTCCTGGTGAATAGGTGAACATGGTGCCAAGGATCAATCATATAAGAGCTATTCCACAACTCTCATGAAACCCCAGGAATATGTAAGTTTCAGTTTCTGCAACTAAAGACATCCAAGGGCTTCCCTGGTGGCTCAGAGGTTAAAGCGTCTGCCTGCAATGCAGGAGACCCGGGTTTGATCCCTGGGTCGGGAAGATCCCCTGGAGAAGGAAATGGCAACCCATGCCAGTACTCTTGCCTGAAGAATCCCATGGAGGGAGGAGCCTGGTAGGCTACAGTCCATGGGGTCGCAAAGAGTCGGACACTATCCAATGCCAGATCACTGGAAATAGAGCCCTCTCTCTAGTTGTGTTTCTCTGTTACTCTGCATCTCACTTGGTAATAAAAACGTGTTACACTATCAAGTGAAACATCCAAACTTACTCCCACTTTACAACAAGCACCTAATTAACTCCAATATTTATACCTGCCTGCTCTACATTTCCCTGTATTCTCATAGCAGCAGCTTCACTGTTGATCTCCTGTACTTATTGGTATACAAGAAGTTTTGTCTTGTTGGACAAAAGGAGTTTTGTTTGTGTTGGACATTCTTAAAGTATTTCTTGATACTTGGTGGTGCATAATAAACATTTGATGAATTCATTTCATTTCTGTAGGAAATGTTTATTTGCACACTAAATGCTAGATGAACAAATTAACATAGACTCTCCCCTCATTCATTATCCAGTGCTGCATTAAAATATTACCACAAATTTAGCAGCTTAAAATAACACACATTTATTATCTCACATTTTCTGTGGGTCATGGATCTCAGCATTGGCCTCATAGGCTTTATAGTCCAGTGAGGCATCCAGTCAAATTTTGTTACACTGTGTTCTGATAGGCAGTACCTACACCTTTAGATGCAAGAAGAGGAAGTTGTTATGAACAGGCTTAGGTGTGTGGACTACACCATTTCACACACACGCCTGGGCAGCCCCCAGGGGGAGAAATGAGGTGAGGGGATGGTGAAAGAAGTGGGGCAGGATCAAAGATAGCTCTCCCCCTGTGCTACCATGTTCCAGTTGGAAACTCTGGAGACATTTGAGAATTGTACATTTGAATCAGCCTTTTCCAGTTATCAAGAGCATGCATTTGTCAGCCACCAGTATGATAAGTAGGACACCATCTGTATTCTTATAACAGGTTCCTCGAATTTTAGGGGTGGAACACGTGATAATGCTATGATAAATAGATGTTTTGTTGCCTGATTCAGGTCAGAAAGGAAGAAGACTGGTTCGTATAGCCTTTGGCGTGAATGTGCAAGCAGCAGCAGCAGAGGCCATGTGGGAGGGTCTCAGGAGTCCATGCAGTAGATAAAAGGAATGGGAGAACATGACCAAAACCTAATCTAGAATGGCAAAGACAGAGTCAGGGACCTATGAGTTTATCAGTAAAAAGTGTCAAGTGCCCAGTCACCTGACCTTGGTGCCCCTCAGTACATAAGAGGAAGAAGGAAAGAATACACACTTTTAGGCAAGAGGACTGTATTTCAAGCATAAAAAATACCTCTCTCTCTTGGAGGAACTGGCAACAGGACTGGGATTCCCATAATATTTATGCAGGGGGTCATAGATAGAGAGACTGTGACTTGTTACAGTAGTTTTGTCCCTAGGCAAGGCTGGGCTAGGGCTTCCCAGATGCAGTGGTAAAGAACCCACCTGCAATGCAGGATACAGGGATTCAATCCCTGGTCTGGAAAGATCCCCTGGGGACGGAAATAGTAACCCACTCCAACATTCTTGCCTGGAGAATCCCCATAGACAGAGGAGCCTGGGGGACTACAGTCAATGGGGTTGCAAAGAGTCAGATATGACTGAGTATGCTCACAAAGTTGGGCTGGAGAAACACAGGAGCTTAATCTCACAAATGTCTACATTCTATTTCTACCTGGCCCAAAGTTTTCCTTCTGGTCTGAAACACATTTTTGAGAAATGTGCAAATATCATCGTCTGTTTGCTTTCAGGGATGTTCCCAGCCTTTCTCTTACTAATTTCATTGTCAGGCTCTCTTCTCACTTGGGCTAGATTGGAGAGAGAGAAGAAGGGGAAAACAGATAATTTTCTCATTCTTTCTGCCTTAGAAGCATCGCCTGGAATGGCCACATCTCTACAACTCCAAATCCTGCAGAAACAGCTCTGACAACCTTTGTTTTAGCTCCCTCCAAACAATCCACGGTCTGTCCAACCTTATGAGTTTTAGCATCTTCCTGCTATTGCTAGCCTTTGAGTTATTCCACTGTTCTCTATCAGGTCCAAGCAAATCATTGGGTATCACACATCCCAGTACTAAATCCCCTCTGGCTGAAATGTCCTAAAGTGGTTTCTACTTTCCTAAATCAACCCAGACTGAGAAGCTTGTCTCATCAAGTCTATCCGTACAAGGAAATCTCAGTAACTGACTGCTAGGACTTCCTGTGATATCCTTATATTTATAGGGTTTTACATGGCACATGAATGATGACCAGCCCTTTTAAGGCAATTAACTGTGTGTTTTTCAGCAGCTAATAAAAAGAAACAGGAACACCTCAAGCTTGACCAATCACAAGATTATTCTTTCTGCAGCTTACTATAGGAGCTAGCAGTACTAATAGTAGGGATAACACTACAGTTATATCGTTTGAAGCCAGCCAAAGTCTCATCACTGAATCTGTTTCAGTTCAGTTTGATATGCAAAGTGATCTCAAACTTGTAAAGAAAGTTTCAGCAGGTCTGTCACCTTAAATAAATGCATGCCCTCTCTTTCTGTCCTTTATTCTTATGTCTCCGGATGAAATTTTCCCTCTTCTGTGCTTAGCAGAATCTGTTTGTTTACTGCCAAGGTAGACATTTCACTTTGGACTGTATCCTCAAGTATTTTCTACGTTCCTGCTATCTTATGGTTCAGCTTCCTTTTCTTGATCTCTCCTTTCTTCCTCTTACATCCTCCTATCAAATTTGATACAAGATTCTACCTAATCACATGGCAAAATAAGCTATAGCATGTCTAGTTTGGAGCAACCCCTCACATCACACGTAACCAAGATCTCAACAACACATCACAGAGCAGAGTCCGAAAAGAAGAGAACTAGTAGCCTACAATGGGAGCTGGTGCTACCCAGGGACACGGCAGGAGTTCACATGCCGATATCTCACACACCAGTGAGCTGTCTACCACTGGGAAAATATTCAGCCTTCATACCTAAATTTTCCCAATGCAAAATGCAGATAACTGTATCTACCGTATAAGGTTGTAGAGAAGATTAAATGAGCTCATTCCTGTAAACATTTAAGACTAGTGCAAAGCTCCATAGGAAGTACTCAATAAGTACACGATATTCAGAGAATGGAAGGTGGATCTCTAAGTTACAGAAATCCTCTTAACAATCTTGAAATTCTGGGCACCTAAGACAAAGCTACATTCCCCTCTAATTTGCTATGGAGAAGTTTTACAGAAATGTGAACAAATGACTACAGGTATTTTATATAAATATTTACATTTTACAATAAAATTTATTTTTAAAATGTACATTTCAGAGAGACCACAATTCTATGGTTACATTTGAAGATTATAAAAATATTGCCACCTGGAAGGTTATAATCATCTTATCTTTTAGGGTTTGTGTGTGTGTGTGTGGTTTTCTTTTTAAGAACTGTCCTTGAGACAAAGGCATCAGCAGATTCCTTGTTAAATGTCAAAAATTTATAGAAATCATATTATTATAAGGTAGAATGGATGGTGTCAGATACACTGGCTTCCTTAAGCACTTGTTTAATCTACTTCAATAATCTTTTTAAGGATTAAGATGAAAATTGGTATTTTAGTGTAAGTCTTAAGTGTCAAGACATTTAGACAGTTTAGAGCTGGCATGTCATTCTATTAAAGGTTAAATCCCACCAAACATTAGGAAAATTATCATTACAGCCTAATAAACTTTAGTGTCTAAAATCAGACCTTTGCAACTCCTAAAACACTGAATTTTTCCTCCTGCAATATTGCCGTTCAGAACCGTGCTGTTTCTGAAATGTACTGTCTGATGAAAAAAAGTACTGCAGGACCCAGTGAAATGCATCCTTGTGCAGTCACCCCTGCGACAGGAAAATCTCACTTAGAAGTCTGCTTTAGGTGAGCATCCCAAATTTAACCACTTTCAAAGTTGTCCGTGCCTGTTGCGCTTATCAGCAAGTCACATGCCTTTGATTTCACCTTTATATTAACTAGTAGTTGATTAGAGAATGATCAGTATAAACAGAAACTGACTTGTTGACGTGATGATCTATGTTAGTCAACTTATAAAGCATCCATTTTACAGCTATCTATGTACACTTACACTCATATTTACATGTTAAATGCATGGTTAATTTGTATTATTTTTAACCATAAACTTGAAAGAATTTTTTTAAAAAAATGAGCCAGAACCACACAGAACACAGACATTCTTTAAACAATTCTACCCATTTTTTGTTAGACATTACCTGTTACAACCACTTGTGTTTATGATTATTACTTATAATAATTATTTATGGATACATGTTGTCTCTTTCAAATTGCCAGAGGAGAGTCATTATCAAAAGTAAACTATTATTTATTTTTATACAATTTTTAAACATTACACTCCACTTAGAGTTATTACAAAATATTGGCTATTCCCCATGTTGTACAATACATCCTTCTAGCCTATCTTACACTCGATAGACATGTGCCTTCCACTCCTCCACTCCTATTTTGCTCCTTCTGCCTTCCATCTCCCCACGGGTAACCACTAGTTTGTTCTCTTTATCTGTGAGTCTGCTTACTTTTTGTCATGTTCACTAATCTGTAGCATTTTTTGGATTCCACTCTTAAGTGAGATCATACAGTATGGAGGTTTCTCAAAAACCTAAAACTAGAACTACCACAGAACCCAGCAATTCCACTCCTGAGTACATATCCAAAATAAAAACAAAAACACTAATTACAGAAGATGCATTACCCCAATGTTGGTAGCAGCATTATTTACAAAATCCAAGGTATGGAAGCAACCTAAGTGCCCATCAACAGATGAACGGATAAAGAAGACATGGTGTATATACACAATAGAATACCACTCAGCCATAAAAAAGAATAAAATTTTGTCATTTGCAGCAACATGTGTTGATTCCCTGGTGGCTCAGATGGTAAAATGTCTGCCTACAATGCGGGAGACCCGGGTTCAATCCCTGGGTTGGGAATATCTCCTGGAGAAGGAAATGGCAACCCACTCCAGTATTCTTGCCTGGAAAATTGCATGGACAGAGACGCCTGGTAGTCTACAGTCCATGGGGTCGCAAAGAGTCAGACACGACTGAGCAACTTCACTTCACTTCACTCACACTAAGTAAAATCATACAGAGAAAGACAAAAGTAAAATAGTATTTTAAAATGTGCTGTTATTTTTATTGAAAGATAATGTGATATAGGGTTTTGAAATCTAAGAGTCCTGGTTTCAAAACCTAGGCCACCCCTTACTAGCTATGTGGCTGTGAATAAATTACTTAATATCTCTGAGCCTTGACTTCCTCATCTACCAAAGGACAGTGTTGTCAAAATTATGTGAAACATAATATAGAAATCTTTTGGAAGAATGTCTGACTCACAGAGACATTCATCAGATATTAGTTCCCTTCTATTTACCTTCATAAAAAACAAACTTGAAATGGGAAGATTTGTGATTGAGCAATGTGTTTCAGTCAATCCTAAAGAAAATAAACCCTGAATACTCACTGGAATTACTGATGCTAAAACTGAAGCTCTAGTACTTTGACCACCTTATGTGAAGAGCTGAGTCATTGGAAAAATCCCTGATGCTGGGAAAGATTAGCAGGAGGGGAAGAGAGCAACAGAAAATGAATGGTTGGATGGCATCATCAACTCAGTGGACATAAGTTTGAGCAAAGTCAGGGAGATAGTGAAGGACAGGGAAGCCTGACGTGCTGCAGTCCATGGAATCACAAAGAATTGGACATGACTGAGCAACTGAACAACAACGTGTTTCATCCACATACAGTAACAAATGAACATTATCCAGTCTTAAAAGCACGTATTAGTGGCTTTATAGTTCCTTCATAGACATTCATTTTTCTCCCCAATATGACTACAACCCAAGAAAAACACTCCTGAGATAATAATAAACAATTTAATAAAATTTTATCTGCTATAATTATCTTCTGGCATGATCAAACTATAAGTTAATCTACTGAGAAGAGTCGCAGGTGTTAGTACCTACACAAAGTTGGAAATATTCTGTTTTGCATGTGTGTGGGGGCCCAGAGAAGAGATCGATGTGGAAAGCAATATACTAAGTAGAAATTTTTTACAAGGAAGAGCAGTTTTAAGTTTCTAATAATCTTATCTTGAGAAGTCTTCATTACCCTGCTACTAAACTGACAGTTTAGTCCAGGTTGATTGCAAAGTTGGATTTCTACCAAAATTTACATTTTGGTTTTTTTTACACAGAATTCTGAGTGCCTCCCAAATGCTTATCTCCCTCATCCCTATTCTCAGGGTGACCTCTCTGTATTGCCAAACAATTCGGAATCTGTCTCACCTTTCTAACACAAGACCCTTGAGCTTTCTAGAAAAACCCATTGAGATTGGAGTTGAACTAAAAATTGACCAAGTCTTAGTCCTCAGGAGCTCAAGAAGCTACTTGAAGAGGTTCACAGATATTGTAATACTTATTGCTTGGTTTTGAGAGGCTTCTTGACAATTCGACCACAATGAATAGAAGCGTGTTTTTGATAACTCCACTCACATAGACTGCAGATCTAATCACTAGGCTAATTTTTACAACAAAGTTACTTTAAAGTGCTATAGGAGCATAAAAGTAAGTGTGACAAACTCCAGGGGTTGAGGATGGGCTAAAAGAAGCTTCTCAGATGACATTTCAAATAGCCACTGCAAAATACAAGTATGGCCACCAAGATCACCAAGTTAAAGGGATTCTTAGAAGATGTATTCCAGATAAAGAAAACACCTTGGGGAAAAGCATGAAGATATGAAAGAAAAAAAAGCATTTGAAGGAGTATCAAGTACAGAGATATCCTATTCAGTGATGGTTCCACAAGTACTGGTTTTTTATAAAGTTATTTGTCCCTTAGTCCCTTAGTATTCTCTATTAAAAGAGGGAAAAATCAAACACACACTCGTGTGTGCAGGTGCTTAATCACTCAGTCATGTCCGCCTTTTTGTGACCCCATGGATTGTAGCACACCAGGCTCCTTTGTCATGGGGATTCTCCAGGAAAGAATACTGGAGTGGGTTGCCACACCCTCCTCCAAGGGAACTTCCCAACTCAGGGATTGAACCCAGGTCTCCCACATTGCAGGTGGATTCTTTACCATCTGAGCCATCAAGGAAGCCCAAACACATATTTATACACCTGTATGTATTGCTATCTGTATTTTTCACATTTTCAGAGCACTAAGACATTCTCTCCCAATGAAAGTGCTTATAGTTTATAATTTCAGTGAGGGTGAACAACCATCATGCAACAACTCTCAGACAATGAGCTCTCTATTGAATAATACTGGGCTGAGTGCATCTGTAACATAAATTATCCACTTTCTGGGCCTCTCTCTTTCTGTAATCAATATTGTATCCTGACCAACAGCATCGACACATCACATATCAAGAGATGATATGGCTGGACCCTCAGCTAAAAAATAAAGGGAGAATTGGCACAAATATGGAAATGCCAAAGACTGAACCTATGAAAGAAATGGTCAAGGAAATGGGATAAAATTATGAGGTAATATGAAAGAGTATAAGCATCACTCTGAACTGAAACAACTGACCAACAACTATAATAATGTTAAGTGAAAGAAATGACAGAACTATGGCATGGAGGTAAAGGGATCTGAATCAAATGTAAGAATGAAGAGCTGCTGCCCGGGTGAAAAGGAACTAGAAAGGAACTCTGGCCCTGACTGACTTAGCACAAAACTCGACTCTTAATCAAGCGTGCTTATGGATCATTGTGGCTGGAGCACAGAGTATGCTGGGAGAAGTAACAGGAAGAAGTTAAGAAGGTAAGTTAGGCCTGATCAGAAGAAAAAAATTAAATAAATCTCATGTTGGAGAGCTAAAGAGCTTGAACTTATTCCCTCAGATAGATATTGCTGCTGCTGCTGCTGCTGCTAAGTTGTTTCAGTCGTGTCTGACTCTGTGCGACCCCATAGACGGCAGCCCACCAGGCTCCCCCATCCCCAGGATTCTCCAGGTTGCCTTCTCCGCAGATAGATAGTAGAAAGTAGTAAATGGCTTTAACCAAAAAGATAACAGAAAAATGAAGATCTGTGTTTCAGAAATAAAAGTGGTGATGGAGAACCACCATTTTTTAGTACCATAGAATGACATTATCAGGAAAATAAACTAGGAGACTTACACTGCCACAGAATAATAGATTTTTAAAAACCAATGTAATTAATAAGCACAAACACCAAACTCTCCACCCAGTTTTGTCAAACCCGGGGAAAATATTGTAGCAGGTAAGAAAAAGAAAGTCTCCCTGGTCTGTCTCCAGTTGCCACTTGACCCATCTCCTCTTACCTCTTCTTTCCATCCATGTCTAGTCTCCTTTTTTTTTTTTTTTTCTATCAGATTCTACCTCTACTCTGAAAATAAGGATAGTAACAAAGATTCTACACGTCTGGGGAGAGGATGGAACAAGAAATGCTTAAAATGTCAGGTCATAGGTAAAGGTCACTCAGCAGGGACATATCTTACTCCAGTATGCCCCCCCTAGCTTGATAGAGGAATTGAAAAGGTTGTCAATGCCTGCTAGACAATCTTACTGGAAAGAAAAGTTCCTTTTATTTCTTTTAACCAAAGGATCACAGGAAACTGAAGGTCAGGCCTTTCAATAGAAGATGAAGGCCTACTTCATCTTGAGTTTCAAACACGGATGATCATAGCCCCACAACAGGAGCAAGAGAACTGCGGAACAAAGCAAACCATCACATTTCCTACAGGGAGTTTTTCAAGCATAATTGTTAGTTTCACAGTCCTCGAGGCTTTGAGATGCTCACTCATATATTCATGGGGGCATTTTTGTTGAAAATGTAACTCCTAGTCCTTTATCATTTAAGAAGAGAAGTGCTGAACACATTTATGTAGCCAAAACAGAGGCATTCAGGAATATCCTGTTAGTGATATGGATAAAATTGGTTGAACTTTCTGCAGTAATAGAGATCAGCCATCATGATTATGGCATTGCGCTGGAAAGATGACACAACTTATGAGATTTTGTTACAGTGAATGCCCTCAAAAAGGGCTCCATGTCATTCATTTTCAACATCCTTGTGGGAAGAGTGACTTCAGTGGTCCTCTGAATGTAACTTCTGTGCTAATGAGACTGGTGAGACTGCCCGTTCAGAACAGCCAGTGAATTTATCTAGTTTATCCATCTCTAAGACTTTAGGAGGCCTTGTTACTAATCTGAGTAATGGTTTTAGTATCTATAATGGTCCTTTACATGAACAATCACTTTAGAGAACAAGGAAAAGTTGGTGGTGGTGGGGATCAAAGATTACCTTTCAACCAGGGAGTATCTATAATCTACTCACTTCTCTAATAAAGCAGGAAAATTTTATGTGCTGCAAAAGACTAGAGGGAAGATATCAACTAGGATTTGTGAAAAGTCAGGGCATTTTCTAAATAATGCTTAAGAATAAAGAGTCACAATAAATATTTTGCTTTTCATCACTTTAAAACTAATGACTCTCTAGCAATCACAAGGAGAAAAATAATGAGAAAATTAATTCAGAGATAAAGCTTAAATTAAAACATCCATGTAGACTTTTGCATCCTAAAACAGATTTTAAGAACTTGGAGCATAACTAGCATAGAGAAATTGAATATGGAAAGGTATAATTTATATACAGTAAACAACAGTATATCTCATAGCAAATAGTTCCATTTGTCATGTGAGACCTTATTATGAGTCTGTAAACAAAAGTGTCAGCTACCACATGGAAATTAATTAATTAACCTCATAAATGGCATGTTTCTTAGAGTACTCCAGGCAACATAAAAACATAATGGTTTCTGTAGAGATGCTGATTTGCAGCTGACACTAAACTACTTTTTAAGTGTCCTATGGAGGAAGATACGTAAAAGGTTTGTGGGGAAAAAAGCCTCATTATAGACTGATTTGTTTAATGGCTCTAATGAACTCAGAATTAGCCACGATGGCCAGTCACATCCAAAGCATTCATAGCGATGAGAGCTGCAGATCAGAAAGTGCCTCGACAATAAGAAAACTACTGGCCATGATGTTCACAACAAAAAGAAATAAAAATTAAGGCCTACCCAAACTAATTACACCAATCGGTTCCCTACCTTTTGTGCTCTTTTCAATTAGGTGACACACTGAACCAGCTGAATCTTAAAATCCAAAGCATTCTCTTTGTAAGCATCAGTCCTGAATACTCATTGGAAGGACTGATGCTGAAGCTGAAATTCCAGTACACTGGCCACCTAATGTGAGGAACCAACTCATTTGAAAAGACCCTGATGCTGGGAAAGATTGAAGGCAGGAGGAGAAGGGAACGACAAAGGATGAGATGGTTGGATGGCATCACTGATGCGATGGACATGAGTTTGAGTAAGCTTCAGGAGTTGGTGACGGACATGGAGACCTGGCGTGCTGCAGTCCATGGGGTCGCAAAGAATCGGACACAACTGAGTGACTGAACTGAAGTTGTAAGCATCATCCACACCCCAAGAGAAAAACATCTCCACACACAGTTAGGATATATCCTTTTCTTAGTGCAAATACGTACTCATTTTGGGGAAATGTTTTATTCTACCACAGGTGAAATACATCCTTTACTTTCCTAGTTTCTACATATGCACCCGCAGAAATACGATTGAACTGTCTTTTAAAAGATGTCAAATTCTTCAGTCTTTGGCTATTTTCAAATGCTTCATGCAAAAATTAAATTTTTAATTTTTTAAAAAAAATCTGCCTTACATCATATGGTATTAGGTTTAGAGACACTTACTGGTGCTACATGAAACAATAAGTTTAGGTCCCACGCCTTTGAAGTTATATTAGCTTAGACTTGGTATAATTCGATACAAAGATGTAGAAACTAAAGGCTGGTTTTATAGTTAAAATAACCCCTGGCAACTAAGACACATACAGAGCACTGGGAAGAGCACTTAGTATGATGAACCTTATCAGCAGTAGATGATGACATGGTTCCTGTCCTAGAATGCTTAAAATCTAATGCCCTTATCCAAGGTTGTTTCTACATACAATTTAGAGGAATGAGTGAAAATGGTGAAATCCAGAAACTCATTTTTTAATCAGCTCTATATGTTTACCTGATAATTTATAAACTATACATTATATTAGTTTATTTTCAACCTCTTTTAAATAGTTTCAGTCAGTCAGTTTAGTCGCTCAGTCATATCTGACTCTTTGTAGCCCCATGGACTGCAGCATGCCAGGCTTCCCTGTCCATCACCAACTCCCGGAGCCTACTCAAATTCATGTCCATCGCGTCAGTGATGCCATCCAACCATCTCATCCTCTGTCATCCCCTTCTTCTCCTGCCTTCAATCTTTCCCAGCATCAGAGTCTTTTCCAGTGAGTCAGTTCTTCACATCAGATGGCCAAAGTATTGGCGTTTCAGCTTCAGCAGCAGTCCTTCCGATGAATATTCAGGACTGATTTCCTTTAGGATGGACTGGTTGGATCTTCTCACAGTCCAAGGGACTCTGAAGAGTCTTCTCCAACACCACAGTTCAAAAGCATCAATTCTTCAGCGCTCAGCTTTCTTTATAGTCCAACTCTCACATCTATACATGAGGAAAAAACATAGCTTTGACTATACAGACCTTTGTTGGCAAAGTAATATCTCTGCTTTTTAATATGCTGTCTATGTCAGTCATAGCTTTTCTTCTGAGGAACAAGTGTCTTTTAATTTCATGACTGCACTCACCATCTGCAGTGATTTTGGAGCTCAAAATAATAAAGTCCATCACTGTTTCCATTGTTTCCCCATCTATTTGCCATGAAGTGATGGGATTGGATGCCATGATCTTAGTTTTCTGAATGTTGAGTTTTAAGCCAACTTTTTCACTCTCCTCTTTCACTTTCATCAAGAGGCTCTTTAGTTTTTCACTTTCTGCCATAATCATAAGGGTGGTGTCATCTGCATAGTTGAGGTTATTGATATTTCTCCCAGAAATCTTGATTCCAGCTTGTGCTTCATCTAGCCCAGCATTTCACATGATGTACTACTCTGCATGTAAGTTAAATAAGCAGGGTGACAATATACACCTTTGATGTATGCCTTTCCCAATTTGGAACCAGTCTGTTGTTCCATGTTCAGTTCTAACTGCTGCTTCTTGACCTGCATGCAGGTTTCTTAGGAGGCAAGTAAACTGATCCAGTACTCTCATCTCTTGAAGAATTTTCCATTTTGCTGTGATCCAGTCAAAGGCATTGGCATAGTCAATAAAGCAGAAGTAGATGTTTTTCTGGAACTCTCTTGCTTTTTCAATGATCCAACGGATGTTGGCAATTTGATCTCTGGTTCCTCTGCCTTGTCTAAAACCAGCTTGAACATCTGGAAGTTCATAGTTCACATATTGCTGAAGCCTGGCTTGGAGAATTTTGAGCATTACTTTACTAGCGTGTGAGATGAGTGCAATTGTGCGGTAGTTTGAGCATTCTTTGGCATTGCCTTTCTTTGGGATTGGAATGAAAACTGACCTTTTCCAGTCCTGTGGCCACTGCTGAGTTTTCCAAATTTGCTGGCATATTGAATGCAGCACTTTCACAGCATCATCTTTTAGGATTTGAAATAGCTCAACCGGAATTCCATCACCTACACTAGCTTTGCTCATAGTGATGCTTCCTAAAGCCCACTTGACTTTGCATTCCAAGATGTATGGCTCTAGGTAAGTGATCACACCATCGTGGTTATCTTGGTCATGAAGATCCTTTTTGTACAGTTCTTCTGTGTATTCTTGCCACCTCTTCTTAATATCTTCTGCTTCTGTTAGGTCCATACCATTTCTGTCCTTTATTGAGCCCATCTTTGCATGAAATGTTCCCTTGGTATCTCTAATTTTCTTGAAGAGATTTCTAGTCTTAGCTCAGTGTCCACAAAACATCCTTCGCTTCCACAAAACATCCAGATGCTAGATAAATTATAACAATATACCAGGTCTTCCCTGATAGTTCAGTTGGTAAAAATCCACCTGCAATGTAGGAGACCGTGGTTTGATTCCTGGCTTGGGAAGACTGGCTGGAGAAAGGATAGGCTACCTACCCCAGTATTCTTGGGCTTCCCTTGTGACTCAGCTGGTAAAGAATCTGCCTGCAATGCAGGAGACTCGGGTTCAACCTCTGGGTTGGGAAGATCCCCTGGAGAAGGGAAATGCTCCCTACTCTAGTATTCTGACCTGGAGAATTCCAAGGAATATATAGTCCATGGAGTCACAAAGAGTGGGACACAACTGAGTGCCTTTCACTTTCACTTCACTTTTAAAAACAGACCTAAGCTCAATCAAAATTACAGAAAATCTCTAAGAGTCAGAAAAAACTAAATTGAAATTATGGACTCAGAACTCTGCTGACTTTGTAACAAAGACGGTACCTAATAACTGCTCCAAGAACAAGAAAGTAGGCTTTGGCATCACCAGCATGACTTATAGACTAAAACCACTGCAGAAAGAACAGGCACTCAAGTGGACTTTACCCTCTATGAAATGTTTAGTGGTAAAAATTTCACTCACATGCAAGGGAAACAAGGAAACATGTTTATTTATGCTTTTCCTCTTGAGGAGGGTGTGTGAGTAGACAGTGCTTAAGAATGATACTCCTGGGTGGTTTTGGTAGGTATCATTCATTGGATTTATTCATAGTTTCATAAGAGATTTCTATCATTATTGATACCAAATTTTTTCAAACGTGTTTGTTGCATCTATTTATATATATGAATTGTCTCCTTTAATTTATCCTTGATTTAACTGTTCATTAACCTTGAATTCTTAGACTAAACCCAACCTGATGGTTAGATATTGTTATTTAACATTCCACTAAAATTGAATTGCCAAATGTTTAATTTAGGAATCTTACATTTAGATTAGTATGTTTTGCTTATAAATTAATTGCCTTTTCATTTCTGGACTACATATAATATTGTCATTAAAAACTCACTTTCACATGATTTTTGAAGGTAAGAAATCTTCTAAAGCGATTTATTAGCATACGCTTAAATCTAGAGGGGAAAGAGACAAAAAATTCCTGAACGTACACGTAGAGAATGGAGTTGGATACCCTAGGTTGGATGACATCTTTCATGAGAAATAACTGGTTTATAAGGACTTCAGATTAAAGTTTATATTCTTCACAACATAACATTATGCCTTTGAAAACAATGTTTCACAAAGGACTTTCTATAGATAAGTACACAAGGAAAACTAAATGGTTGTATGATAACAGAATGGCTACCAATATGAATTCTTATACATAGGTTCATCCCAAACAGGTGGTAAATACATATATTTTTGTGTGTGGCCTTGCATACACATTCTTATCTAATAGCCTCTTTGAAAATACCTTTAAAATAAAAGTTCTATCTACTTGCATGTCATAATTAGTTCTTAGTTGTCTAGAAATTCTTTTTCTACTAATTGTTAATTAGAACAGCTAAAAGTCTCAGGGTTACATACAGAATTTCAAAGCCTAACTACACACCTAAAATTAAATTTAAAAGCATATGTAGTATGATATATACATATTTTTTAAAGATTAACAATGATTTTCTTCCATAACATTGGACTGAGAGTATCTGTTTCTTGAATGTTTAGCAGAGTTCACCAGTAAAGTCAAGTAGGCTTGGTGTTTGGTGTTTGGGTTTGGAGACAGAAGAGCACATTTTTATTTTTAATATGTCTAATAAGGCTTTCCATTTCTTCTTGAGACAGTTTGGTATGTTTTTCTAGAAAATCGTTTATCCCATCTAAGTTTTCAAATTTATTGTCATAACATTTTCCATAGAATTTTAACTTTTCTCTTTTATTTTACCTAGAGTTATGGTCTTTGCTTCCCTGATGGCTCAAATGGTAAAGAATCTGCCTGCAATGAGGGAGACCTGGGTTTGATCCCTGAGTTGGGAAGATCCCCTGGAAGAGGGCATGGCAACTCACTCCAGTATTTTTGCTGGAGAATCCCCATGGACAGAGGAGCCTGGCAAAAGGAGAGGGTTACAGTCCATGGGTCACAAAGAGTCAGACATGACTGAGCGACTAAGCACAGCATGGTGTCTTTATCATTTCTACTACTGTTTATGTGTGCCTTCTTCCCTTATCCATGATCAACCATATCAAATAATTAGATTATCATTATTTCCAGAATACCAGCTCTTAGTCTTATCGACCTTCTCTGCTGTTTCTTTGCTTTCTATTATAATAATTTCTGCTGTTGTGTTTATCAGAGATTGTCTTCTACTTCATTTCCAGAGTTAGATGCTTACCTAATTCTCAGCCTTTCTTCTTCCTAATAATTATAGTCTACACATTTCCATTAAATTCTACTTTTCTACATTTCTCAAATTTGATCTGTAGTATTTTCATTATCTGATAGCAACTGCTATCAAATCATTTGCAATACCTAGTATTTTCTAACATTTATTAACTATAAATGTCACCCCATGAGGTATTTGTTGTTGCTGTTTAGTTGCTAAGTTGTGTCCGACTCTTTTGTGACCCCATGGACTGTAGCCTGCCAGATTCCTCTGTCCATTGGATTTCCCAGGCAAGCATACTGGAGTAGGTTGCCATCTCCTTCTCCAGGGGATCTTTCTGACCCAGGGGTTGAACCCACATCTCCTGCATTGGCAAGTGGGTTCTTTACCACTGAGCCATCAGGGAAGCCCTATGAGGTATTTCAGTTCAGTTCAGTTCAGTCACTCAGTCGTGTCCAACTCTTTGAAACCCCATGAATCGCAGCACACCAGGCCTCCCTGTCCATCACCAACTCTTGGAGTTCACTCAAACTCACATCCATCAAGTCAGTGATGCCATCCAGCCATCTCATCCTCTGTCGTCCCCTTCTCCTGCCCCCAATCCCTCCCAGCATCAGAGTCTTTTCCAATGAGTCAACTCTTCGCATGAGGTGGCCAAAGTACTGGAGCTTCAGCTTTAGCATCATTCCTTCCAAAGAAATCCCAGGGCTGATCTCCTTTAGAATCGACTGGTTGGATCTCCTTGCAGTCCAAGAGACTCTCAAGAGTCTTCTCCAACACCACAGTTCAAAAGCACAATTCTTTGGCGCTCAGCTTTTTTCACAGTCCAACTCTCACATCCATACATGACCACTGGAAAGACCATAGCCTTGACTAGACGGACCTTAGTCGGCAAAGTAATGTCTCTGCTTTTGAATATGCTATCTAGGTTGGTCATAACTTTTCTTCCAAGGAGTAAGTGTCTTTTAATTTCATGGCTTGTTAATTTCCAGAAATCTGGGGGTTTTAAGTTATCCCTTTGTAATTACTAGTTGCACTGTGATCAAAGAACATGACTGGCATAATACCAACATTTTGGTGTTTTTGAGATTTAGTTTATGGCATAAAAGATCAGTATTGTCCACTGTGATATACAAATCCTTTATAACCTAACCAAATATTTGGTCTGATTCATCTAATTACTAAGAGAAGTTTATTAAATTCTCCATGCTTATTGACTTTTTAGACTTTCTGTATATTTTCATCAATTTTTCTCTATACATATTTCAAGATTATATTAGCATGAGATGTCATTTTATGTCTTTCTGAGAACCATTCCCTTTATCATTATATACCAACCCTCTTTATCCTTAACGTGGTTTTTGTTTTTGTTTTTTTTTTTTGGTAAAAATAATATAGCTTCACCAATCTTCCTCTGGCTAATATTTATCCAGTATGATTTTTTCATGCTTTTACTTTTCCCCTTTCTGTGTTTTATGTTTTAAGGCTCTCTTAAGAACTTAACAGCAATTTTGGTTTTTCTGAACAGGCAAGCTCTGTCTTTTAACAGCGAATTTAGTCTCTTTGGATATATTTTGATACTGACACATTTATGGTTTTACCATCATGCTCTGTGCTTTTAATTTAAATTGCACCTTATGTGACTCTGTGATTCTCCAGTTCTCTTTTAATACATTTCATTAAACTTTTTGATACTTTTCCATCAACTTTATTAAAATTCTGTGATATCAAACCACAGGAAGTTGCTAATATTTGACCACTTTTAACTTACAAGAATGGTAACGTCATATAGTTCAGCAGTCAGACAACATTTAACTTAATGATATCTAAAATTAGTCAATCTTTCTACCTCCTCTGAACCATATGGAAACTTCACACCCTCCATCTCTTACCTAGACTATTACAGTAGTGTCCTAACTCTTCCTCCCATCTATCTTTCTTCCCCTGTGTTTGCCTGCCAACACAGGATCCAGACAAATCTTTGTAAAATGTAATTCTTGCTCTGCCATTCTTCTCCAAAGCCTGTGTTGTTTTTCATCCCAACACCCAATTTAACTCTCTGCATCTTCTACCCCCCTATTCCTCTTCACCTTCACCTCCCCGACTCCCTAGCTTATTCTGAGTCAGCTTTTCCTCCAACATGCCAGGCAAGCTCCTTCCTTGGGACATTTGCATCTACTCTGTGCCCAGAATCTCTTTCAACCTTCAGATTTGCTCAAGGGTCACCCTCTCAATGAAGTCCACTCTGACCTCCTATTTGAAATTGCAACCCATCTGATTTAGGATTTATTTCTGCTCTGTTTTTTAAATTTTCTTTAACTATATCCTCACCAGGAATACTATATAATTTTACTCTGATAGCTGACTGCCTCTCCCATAGAGAATGAAATCTCCACAAGGGTCATGACTTTTGCCGTTTTGCTCACTGCTGTATCTCTTGCACCCAAAGTGTTTGTCTAACCCATAAATATTCATTAAATGAATGAATTGATAGCCTCTTGTAGGTCTTACTTGTTATTGTTCATAAATATTCTAGTTCCATCTTGATTTATAACCCCCAAATAAGCACTTATTACTACTATTGCTTTACACAACTGTAATGCATATTTTGATTTACTATATTTAATAATTTGCTTGCTCAGCACTCCATTTTGCTTCTCATGCCTCCTTTCTGGAGATGACTTTTTTCTTCCTTTACTAAATTCTTTGTTTGTTTTTTAGTGTCTATTAGTAGGAAACTCTCAGTGTTAGCCTGAACACGGTTATTTTGCCTATGTTCTTAAACTGCAGTTTACCTATGTATAGAATTCCAGATTAATAACTTCAAAAATCATTCTACTATTTAAAGATTTCTATTTAAACTGTTGATAAATTAGCTGATTATCTATCACCCTCTTTGTATGTCATCAGCATTTACTCTGGTACTTTTACTGTCTTCTGTTATCTTCAAGTTAATTTTAATATTCCAAATGTGAATTTAATTGATATTGTGTTTGGATTCATTGTAATTATTGAATCCATAGGAATCATGTCTGTGAAAAATCCAAGAGAATCTGGAAAATTCTCAACTATTTCCTATTTCAATAAATCCCCCCTATTTTCCCAATTTTCTCTGGGCTTCCCTGGTGGCTCAGATGATAAAGAATATACCTGTAATGCAGGAGACCTGGGTTGAATCCCTGTGTTGCGAAGATCGCCTGGAGAAAGGAACAGCAACCCACCCCAGTTTATTGCATGGAGAATCCCCATGGACAGAGGAGCCTGGCAGGTTACTGTCCATGGGGTCACAAAGAGTCGGACACGACTGAGTGACTAACACTTTATTTTCCCAGTTTTCTCAGTCTAGAGCCCATTTGTAGATGTATATGTTCACCTAACACTTAGTGATCCATGTTTCACAATATCTTCTATCTTTTTACCTCTTGGGCTGCATCCTGGATAACTGCCCCTAATATGCTTTGTCAGTCATGAAATTCCTCTTGGGTTGGTTGGTTTTGTCACTAAGTCATGTCTGACTCTTGTGACCCCATCGACTGGGATCCATAGAATTTCTCAAGCAGGCATACTAGAGTGGTTTGCCATTTCCTTCTCCAGGGGATCTTCCTGACGCAGGGATTGAACCCAGGTCTTTTGCATCACAGGCAGATTCTTTACCCACTGAGCCATCAGGGAAGCCCAAAATTCCTCTTAAGCTCTATCTAATTTTATCTTTAAGTTGTTCTATTGAACAATATTTTTAAATTTCTAACAACCAATCATGTCATTTCAAAAAAATTAACCTGGTAATATTTTATCTTGCTTTATACATACAATTTTTTCTTTCATTAATTTGCTAATCTTAAATACTTATATTATGGTTTATGATTGATAGCTCTACATTTTTAGGGGTTATTCCCTGTATGTGTTATATCTGCTAAGTTAGTCTCAATTTTTTTCTTGAAATTTTGGTAATTTTGGATCATTACCAAAATAGCCAGGGCTTTATCTATTTCTGTACAAACAATAGGCATCTCTTTTGCTTACACCAAAGAAAATTTTTGTTAATATCCTGAGGTTACATATTTGGCAAATGTGAAAGGAAGTCCTGACTACAAGCTTTTATGAAACAGGTATATCTTCATGTTCTACCCAGTGTCAAAAACCAAGTTTTACCAACTTGTTTTGTCATATTCCCTAGCCAATTAGCATTTTCCCCTACTCCATAATATTATGATGTATAAGTTTCTGAAGGTATTGGCTTTTAAAAGTAACTCAGTTCCAACATCCTCTCTTGATCCAAAGCCCCTTCTCCTCTCATCATTTAAGTCTTAAAAGTCTAAGCTCCTCATTTAACTGCTGTTTCAGGCCTTTGCTTCCTGAATTGGTTTCCCCCTTCATTTTTTAGGAGCTGGAAGTGTTCTTCACTTTTTAGGTCCCTAGCTCTGGAACTTAAAAGATATTTTTTATTTTATATACTCATAAATGTTTTATAATGAGAGTATTTTCAGGTTGTCTACTACCATATTCCTGGAGACCAAAGTCCTTTTGGATGGTTTCAAACATGGAGTGGATTTCAAGGAAACCTACATCAAAGACATTTGCCTTAAGCAAGAAGTAGCCATCAGGGCCAAGGCTCCTACAGCATATGGGAAATAATAAGGAGGAAAAGCCCTGAAATACTTCAGTATCATGTGCTCCAGTGTGAAGAAACCTTGAAGAACAGGCCAGAGGAAAAGCTACTCATTTATAAATCTAAGTTAAGAATTCTACACATTCCATGTTCATAGTCTTTTGCAGAAAGCACTGTCTTTGAAAAGCATTTTCTTGCATCTCCAATTCATTTTATCATATATCAAGCTTCTTAAGTATTTGTCCCCTTATCCCTTTCTTTGAGAGTCTTAAATTTTAAGCATTTATAAGGGAACACAGTAAGAATTGAAGGTATTATTACACATGGTCAGAGTGACATTGTTCTGAAACTGTGTCAAGTTCTGACCATATATATTTACTATTAATTAAAATAGACACTAATAATACTTTCACTCTCAGACTGTATATATCCAATTATAGTTTGTAAACATCTTGTGTTATAAATTCTATCCTTTCTACAAGCATTTTCATTTTGCAGGGTATATTTTCCCTGTTAACTATGAAAATTGGTTGCAACTACTCATTAATTGGGACACTTATTTATATAGTCTGGCATAACATGGAATGTTAATTAAAGCAGTGTGTGTTTCAAATGTACATGCCCTTTCCAATAATTACTGAACTGACCGGGAGAGGGCTGCTTATCTGTGTGGTATAGTAAAATTTATATACTCTATTGCTCTTTTTGTGTGTGTGATACAACATGACTCCAGAGACATGGGGCATTATGCTTAGTAAAGGGACATGAATATCTCATCTACAATTTCAAAATTCACAAGGGCTCTAAAATCTGAAAGCCTTGTTTTGTAATTTACTTGGCAACAACACCCAACCTGAATTCTTTTAGGTAAAGTATGATCTCAGCTGATATAAGCACATTTAACCCACTTAATGTGACTATTTACATATTTTATTGAATGCAGCACAATGCCCCAGACCTTAATGAGGTTTTACACAATACACACATATGCAACGTTGGCATGACATTGTTGTTGTTGTTTAGTCGCTAAGTTATATCTGACTCTTTTGTGACCCCATGGACTGTAGCCCACAAGGCTCCTTTGTTCATGGAATTTTCCAGGCAAGAATACTGGAGTGGTTGCCATTTCCTCCTTCAGGGGATCTTCCTGACCCAGGGGTTGAACCTGTACCTCCGGTGTCTCTGCATTGGCAGGTGGATTCTTTACCACTAAGCCACCTGTCTGAAATCCAAAAAGATCCTGAATGCTGGAACATACTTGGTTTAATATTTTCAAATAATGGATGGTGGAGTTATAATAAACTAATATAAAAACTATCAAATATTTTTTAAAAGACTAAAGTATGCATGAATTTAGGAATCCTACAAATTAACTTCCCTGGTGGCTCAGAGGTTAAAGCGTCTGCCTCCAATGCGGGAGACCCAGGTTCAATCCTTGGGTCGGGAAGATTCCCTGGAGAAGGAAATGGCAACCCACTCCAGTATTCTCGCCTGGAGAATCCCATGGACTGAGGAGCCTGGTGGGCTGCTGACCACGGGGTCACAAAGAGTCGGACACGACTGAGTGACTTTACTTACTCACTTACAAATTAACTCAAGAGAACTTTCATAAATATAATTCCTTATATAAAGCTTAACAGAAAGGTGAACATATGTGGTAATATAATAAAAACATAAGGCAAAATGTAAGTTGTAATGCTGTAGTGAATACTATTATTTTAAGTATATTTGGGATGAAAACGTAAATTAAGTAATCAATATGGCATTTAAAGGATGATTGAAAAACTAGGAGAGTAAGCTCCTTAGAGTTATATACAAGTTTGTGTTTTTAAATTTTAACCCAGCATTTCTCAACAGCCATTACTGATATTCGAGTCCAGAGCATTCTTTGCTGCAGGAGGCTGTCGTGTGTAGACTGTGGGACCCCTGGCCTCTGCCCACGAGATGCCAGCAGCGCATCTCCTGCCCAAGTTCTGATGAGCAAAACTGTCTCCTCACACTGCCAGGAATGTTGCCTGGTGCAACTCAGTTGAGACAGTCTTGCCCCAACTTGTGTATAAGACTTCACTGTCTGTAAACGTAGTTTCACACATATGTTGTTATTTTAAACATATCACAAACTCTTGGAAATAGATATTATTATAGCCAATTCAACATGAGGAAACTAAGGTCCACAGAGGTTAAGAACTTTGCCCCAACTACATAGCTACTAAGTGATCAGCTGGGACTCTTCAGTCAGCTCAGCAGTTGCCTCAGCCACGTTCTTTCTCCAGCATCATCTTGAAGATGCTATTGGGTCAATGAAACTTCATGCAGATTGTCTTTAATTTTTTTCTTTTAAGTAAAACAATGCATCTTGGAACATGCATTCAATCATTTCAGCCCAAATTATTAGAAAAATGCAAATCAAAACTACAATGAAGTATCGCCTCATACCAGTCAGAATGGCCATCATTTAAATGTCTGTGAATAAATGTTGGAGAAGGTATGGAAAAAAGGGAACCCTCTTATGCCATTGGTGTGGATGAAAATTGATGCAGATATTCTGAAAAACAGTATGACGTTTCCCCCCCAAAAAAACAACAAAAAATAGAGTTACCATATGATCCAAAAACCTCATTCCTTGGCATATATCTGGCAAAAATAGAATTCAAAAAGATACATGCAAACCTATGTTCACAGCAGCACTATTTACAATAGCCAAAACATATAATGGTTCAAAAGTGGGAAAGAGTATGTCAAGGTTGTATATTGTCACTCTGCTTACTTAACTTATTTACAGAGGACATCTTATGAAATGTCAGGCTGGATGACTCACAAACTGGAATTAAGATTGCCAGGAGAAATATCAACAACCTGAGATATGCGGATGACATCACTAATAGCAGAAAGAAAAGAGGACCTAAAGAGCCTCTTGATGAGGGTGAAAGAGGAGAGTGAAAAAGCTGACTTAAAACTCAGAATTCAAAAAACTAAGATCACAGCATCCCATCACTTCATAGCAAATCGATGGGGAACCAGTGAGATACTTTTATTTTCTTGGGCTCCAAAATCACTCCAGATGGTGACTGCAGCCACAAAATTAAAGGATGCTTGTTCCTTGAAAGAAAAGCTATGGCAAACCTAGATAGGGTATTAAAAAGCAGAGATATCACTTTGCTGACAGAGGTTCATATAGTCCAAGCTATGTTTTTTCCAGTAGTCATGTATGGATGTGGGAGTTGGACCATAAAGAAGCCTGAGCACTGAAGAAGTGATGCTTTTGAATTGTGCTGGAGAAGACTCTTTGAGAGTCCCTTGGACTGCAAGGAGATCAAAACAGTCAATCCTAAAGGAAAATAACCCTGAATATTTACTAGAAACATTGATGCTGAAGTGGAAGCTTCAATAATTTGGCCACCTGATGTGAAGAGCTGACACATTGGAAAAGACCGTGATGCTGGGAAAGACTGAGGGCAAGAGGAGAATGGGGCAACGGAGGATGAAATTATTGGATGGCATGATCAACTCAATGGATGTGAGTTTGAGCAAACTCCGGGAGATAGTGAAGGACAGGGATGCCTGGCATGCTGCAGTCCATGGGGTAGAAAAGAGTCAAATATGATTTAGGGACTGAACAACAAGACATGGAAACAACCTAAATGTCCACTGACAGAAGAATGAATAAAGATGTGGACCATGCATGCATGCATGCATACATACATACATACATACATACATACATACAAACAATGGAATACTACTCAGCCATAAAAAGAATGAAAGAATGCCACTTGCAGCAACATAGATTGACCTAGAAATTACCATACTACATGAAGTCAGAAAGGGAAAGACAAATATCATTTCATATCATTTATGTGGAATTTAAAATATGACACAAATGAACATATCTATGAAACAGGACTGATTTACAGACACAGAGAGCTGTCTTGCAGTTACCAAGGGAGAAAGGGGTGGGGGAGGAATGGATTGAGAGTTTGGGGTTAGAAGATGCAAGTTATTATACATAGTCATATATAGAATGGGTAAACAACAAGGTCCTACTCTATAGCACAGGAAACTATATTCAATAGCCTGTGATAAACCACAATGGAAAAGAATATGAAAAAGAACATGTGTGTGCGTGTATATATATATATATAAAGCTGAATCACATTGCTATACAGCAGAAATTAACACAACATTGTAAATCAAATATCAGTTCAGTTCAGTCGCTCAGTCATGTCTTACTCTTTGCGACCCCATGGACTGCAGCACACCAGGCTTCCCTGTCCATCACCAACTCCTGGAGTTTACTCAAACACGTCCATTGAGTCAGTGATCCCATCCAACTATGTCATCCTCTGTCATCCCCTTCTCCTCCCGCCTTCAGTCTTTCCCAGCATCAGGGTCTTTTCAAATGAGTCAGTTCATCACATCAACTGGCCAAAGTATTGGAATTTCAGCTTCAGTATTAGTCCTTCCAATGAATATTCAGGTCTGATTTGCTTTAGGATGAATGGGTTAGATCTCCTTGCAGTCCAAGGGACTCTCAAGAGTTTTCTCCAACACCCCAGTCCAAAAGCATCAATTCTTTGGTGCTCAGCTTTCTTTATAGTCCAACTCTCACATCCACACATGACTACTAGAAAAACCATAGATTTGACTACACGGACCTTTGCTGGCAAAGTAATGTCTCTGCTTTTTAATATGCTGTCTAGGTTGGTCATAACTTTTCTTCCAAGGAGCAAATGTCTTTTAATTTCATGGCTGCTGTCACCATCTGCAGTGATTTTGGAGCCCAGAAAAATAAAGTCTGTCACTGTTTCCACTGTTTCCCCATCTATTTGCCATGAAGTGATGGGATCGGATGCCATGATCTTAGTTTTCTGAATGTTTAGTTTTAAGCCAGCTTTTTCACTCCCCTCTTTCATTTTCATCAAGAGACTCTTTAGTTCTTCTTCACTTTCTGCCTTAAGTGTGGTATAATCTCATATCTGAGGCCATTGATATTTCTCCTGGCAATCAACCATACTTCAATGAAATAATTTTTTTTAAAAAAATCATCATTTCAGGGCACACAGCAGATGACTGCTTAGAAAAGTCACTTGTCTCTGGGTCTAAGCCATAAGCAGATCACAGTCATGCCAAATGGAATCAGGTGTTTTCATACTTATAATTCTTGCTAGGCAACAACTCTGGGTAAGGAAAACCAGCAACATAAGCTGGTTTTAATAAGCCTGTGCCATAGAAATCCCTTTGTATCTTCTTACCAATAATCTCAAACTATAAAATCACTTAAAATAATTCTAAATATTTTAAATGGAATATTACAATGACCTGTAATAAAAAAGATCCCTGAAAATCATCATTCAACCCAGAAAATTAGTTCCCAATGGTTCCAGTCATTTAAAATTCCATTTAGAGACCAGGTAGGATCACACTGCCTTAAATGCATAATAGGAGAGCATTTTCAATTGCATGCTTATCTCTAAGGCTTTAAATCTTCATGAAGTTTATTTGACACTGAGCCTGATAAGGAGCAGCACAGACACTGAAGCGGGTGCACAGTTAGTCCCAGCTCTTTTCCAATTTACTATCGACAATTCCAGTGAAACCTGGCAGAATCACCACACTATTAATGCAAGTTCATTTTCAAATGTCACCTTTGTGTCAAATAGTTTATTCCCAAGAGATCTTGTAATTCACAGTTCAGAAGCATAATTTTCTTATCCATCAAATTAAAATGATTAAGCACATTTTTTTATGACAGCTGCATTCTACGTGGTTATTTCTTATAACTGGTGCATAAGCACACACACGTCACAATCAGTAATAGTCATCAAAATTACAGTATGTTATTTAAAAGGCAAAAAGTTCAGGTGATTGGACCCTTGTCTGCTACAAATGAATCCTCAGCTGAAAAATAATGCTTTTCACCTATTTAAAATTTAAATAAACCTGTTTATATAAAAATAAAACTGTATTACTTAAAATACTTTTGCTAATCACCTGGAATCTGGCATTCCCTGCATTTCTGGGCTAGTTTTACTTGTTCCTTATTAAGACATTATTTTTTAGACTACTTGCAGGCTTACAGCAAAATTGAAAGCACAGAAATTTCCTATATGCCCCTGTCCCCACAGATACATGGCCTTCCCCATTATCCATATACCCTATCAGAGTGGTACATTTGTTACACTTGAGGAACCAGATTGACACATCATCTCCCAAACCCATAGTTTACATTATGGTTCAACTTGTGATATTTTATATTCTATAGGTTTGGAGAAATGAACAATGACATACATCCATCATTATGGTATCATACAGAGTATTTTCACTGCCCTAAAAATCCTCTGTGCTTGACCTATCATCCTTTTCACCCTGAAAAACACTGATCTTTTTGCTGTCTCCATGCCTTTTCCTAAGGGCTCAGGTGGTAAAGAATCCTTCTGTGATGTGGGAGACCTGGTTTTGATCCCTAGGTTGGGAAGATTCCCTAGAGGAGGGCATGGCAACCCACTCCAGTATTCTTGCCTGAAGAATCCCCATGGACAGAGGAGCCTGGAGGGCTACATACAATCCATGGGCTCCCGAAGAGTCGTACAGAATGTAGCAACTAAGCATAGCACAGCACATGCCTTTTCCAGAATGTAATATATATTGTTGGAATCATGTCACATGTAGCTTTTTCAGACTGACTTTCACTTAATCATATTTACATATGGTTCCTTTATGCCTTTTCATGGCTTGGCAGCTCATTCCTTTTTAGCACTAAAATATCATTGTTTGGCTGTACCACAGTTTATTTATTCAGTCACCTACTGAATTACTTTCACCACCAGTACTATGGTGAATGTAAAGTTTGATACTGTAAAGAACAATATTGCATAGGAACCTGGAATGTTTGGCCCATGAATCAAGGTAAATTGGATGTGGTCAAGCAGGAAATGGCAAGACTGATGTCGACTAAATATCAACATCTTAGGAATCACTGAACTAAAATGAACGGGCTACTATCGGCGAGAATCCTTTAGAAGAAATGGAGTGGCCCTCATAGTTAACAAAAGAGTCCAAAATGCAGTCCAAAGAGTCCAGGGTGCAGCCTTAAAAACAACAGAGGTGTCTCAGCTCATTTCCAAGGCAAACCATTCAACACCATAGTAACCCACATCTATGCCCCCACCACCGATGCCAAAGAAGCTACAGTTCAATGGTTCTGTGAAGACCTACAACATCTTTTAGAACTAACACAAACACACACACAAAGATATCCTTTTCATCATAGGGGATTGAAATGCAAAAGCAGGAAGTTAAGAGAACCAGGGATAACAGACAAGTTTGGCCTTGGAGTACAAAATGAAGCAGGGCAAAGGCTCACAGAGTCTTGTGAAGAGAACAAGCTGGTCATAGCAAACACCATGAGACAACTCTACACATGGACATCACCCAGATGGTCAATAACAAAATCAGATTGATTATGTTCTTTGCAGCTGAAGATGGAGAAGCTCTATACAGTCAGCAAAAACAAGACCTGGAGCTGACTGAGGCTTAGACAATGAGCTACTTATTGCTCATTATTTCAAAATTCAGGCTTAAAATGAAGAAAGTAGGAAAACCACTAGGCCATTCATGTATAACCTAAAGCAGATCCCCTATGATTATACAGTGGAGGTGATGAATAGATTCAAGGGGTTAGATCTGGTAGAGTGCCTGAAGAACTGTGGAAAGAGGTTCATAACATTCTACAGGAGGCAGTGATGAAAATCATTCCAAAGAAGAAGAAATGCAAGAAAGCAAAGTGGTTGTCTGAGGAGGCTTTACAAATAGTTGAGGGGAGAAGAGAAGCAAAAGCCAAGGAAAAAAGATATACCCAACTGAATGCAGAGTTCCAGAAGATAGCAAGGAGAGATAAGAAGGCCTTCAAGGAACAATGCAAAGAAACAGAGAAAAACAATAGAATGGGAAAGACTAGAAATCTCTTCAAGAAATTGGAGATACAAAGGGAACATTTCATGCAAGGATGGGCATGTTAAGGACAGAAACTGTGAGGACCTAATAGAAGCAGAAGAGACTAAGAAGAGCTGGCAAGAATACACAGAAGAACTATTCAAAAAGGTTTTAATGCCCTGGATAACCATGATGGTATGGTCACTCACCTCGAACCAACATCCTGGAGTGTGACGTCAAGTGGGCTTTAGGAAGCATTACTATGAGCAAAGCTAGTGGAGGTGATGGAATTTCAGCTAAGCTATTTCAAATCCTAAAAGATGCTGTTAAAGTGCTGCATCCAATATGTCAGCAAATTTGGAAATTATGTGAACAATGGCCACAAGACTGGAAAAGGTCAGTTTTTATTCCAACCCAAAGAAGGGCAATGTCAAAGAATGTTCAAACTACCATCAGTTGCATTCATTTCACATGCTAGTAATATTATGCTCAAAATTCTCCAAGCTCGGCTTCAGCAGTATATGAACCAAGAACTTCCAGATGTACAAGTTGGGTTTCAAAAAGGCAAAGGAATCAGAGATCAAGTTGTCAACATACATTGGATCATGGAGAAAGCAAAAGAATTCCATAAAAAACATCTACTTCTGCTTCATTGACTACACTAAAGCCTTTGACAGTGTGGATCACAACAAACTGTGGAAAATTCTCAAAGAGATGGAAGTACCAGACCACCTTATCTGTATCCTCAGAAACCTATGTGTGGGTCAAGAAGCAACAGTTAGAACCAGACATGGGACAGCAACCTGGTTCAAAATTGGGGAATGAGTATGACAAGGCTATATATTGCCACTCTGCTTACTTGACTTACAGGTAGAGTACATGTGTAAAATGCTGGGCTGGATAAATCACAAACTGAAATTAAGATTTCCATAAAAAATATCAACCACCTCAGATATGTAGATGATACCACTCTAATGGCAGAAAGTGAAGAAGAACTAAGGAGCGTCTTGATGAGGGTGAAAAAGAGGAAGTGAAAAAGCTGGCTTGAAACTCAACAATCAAAAAACTAAGATCATGGCATCAAGTCCCATCACTTCATAAAAAATAAAATGGGAAAAAGAGGAAGCAGTGACAGACCATTTCTTGGGCTCCAAAATCACCAGGAATGGTGTCTGAGCCATGAAATTAAAAGACGCCTGCTCCTTGGAAGGAAAGCTATGACAAACCTAGACAGCATATCATTGTATTAAGAAGCAGAGATATGACTTTGCCAACAAAAGTCCACATGGTAAAAGTTTTGGTTTTTCCAGTAGCCATGTACAGATGTCAGAGTTGGACCATCAAGAAAGTTGGACCTTCAAGAACTGAAGAACTGATGTTTTAGAACTGTGATGCTGGAGAAGACTCTTGAGAGTCCCTTGAACAGCAAGGAGATCAAACCAGTCAATCCTAAAGGAAATCAACCCTGAATATTTACTGGAAGGACTGATGCTGAAACTGAAGCTCCAGTACTTCAGCCACTTAATGCAAAGAGTCAACTCATCGGAAGAGACCCTGATGCTGGTAAAGATTGAAATCAAAAGAGATGGGGGTGGCAGAGGATGAGATCATTCAATAGCATCACCCACTCAGTAGATATGAATTTGAGCAAGTTCCAGGAGATAGTAGAAGACAGGAGCCTGGTGTTCTGCATTCCATGGGGTCACAAAGAGTTGGAAAATGCTTAGCAACTGAACAACAACAAAGCTGAAGTGCACTGTGGCTGACTTCATGTTTTGGCAATTATAAATACAGCTGCAATAAACACTTATGTACAGGTTTCTGCATGGACATAAATTTTCAACTACTTTGGGCGATTACCAAGGAACACAACTGCCAGATCTTATGGTAACATTAGGTTTGGTTTTGTAAGAAGCTGTCTTCCAAAGTGGCTGTATTATTTTACATTTCCAAAAGTAATGAGTGAGAATTTTCTGACCACTTGCTCTTCCTGAACCAGGGGGAAAGGGATATGGCAACTTCCAACCCAAATCTCCAGCTCCGTTCTCTCTGATCCCCAGGGAGCTAGGTTATGCCAGGTGCCATCAGCACTCTGGGATAGGAAAGTCAGAAGTATAGCCCTTGACCAGCTCCCAGAAGAGTTGTAACATTAGATGCCTGAATAAACACTTTCCTTCCCCAGGGAGAAGTAGGCAGCCATGGTTTTTGTCCACTTGCTCTTTACTGAGCCAAGTGGAGGTGCTATGTCCTCTATCAACCCAAGCTGCCTTCTCCATTCTCCCCAAAGCAGCTAGCCTGTGCCATATCCCTGAAATCTGCAAGACTAGGGAGACAGCAGCCTGTCCTCTGGGGAACACCCTTAGAAAAGTTAAGATGCTGGATATGTGAACCAACTCTTTCATTTCCTTGTGGAAAGCCAGGAGCTGATACCTGTAATTCCCAGTTTCTGATAATACTTTCAACATTTCTTCTATTATCAAGATAACAGATAGATGGCTCAATATAGCAAAATGTAATGTCATTTAACATTATTCAACATTCTTCTCCTATCATTTGAGCCATTGAAACTATCCAATCAGTTTCAGTGACATAGCTTGTATGTAACTGGTAAGAATTCAGTAAGGAAAAGAGAAAAACCTATCAAGTCTAATGTTTCAAATAAACGTTTGCTGGAAGCCGATAAAATCATCTAAAGATGCCAGTTCTCAAATTTTAAAATCTATAGTCCTCTTTAATATGTTTATATAAGATTATTTTTTTCTAATTTCCCATCACTGTCTGCATACTGCTTAATTTTTAAGATTTCTTTTTCTGTAATAAAACGTACTGATATTCTAATGTACCTCTCTTCATTCCATTCTGAAGAATCACATTCTTGTGCCCTCTGTTCCTCTGTATGCCATGTGAGCCCCATCAGTCTGTCACTGAAAAGTGAAAATGAAAGTGGAGAGTTGTGTCTGATTCTTCACAACCCCATGGACTATATAGCCTGCCAGGCTCCTCTGTCCATGGAATTTCCAGGCAAGATTACTGGAGTGGGTAGCCATTCCCTTCTCCAGGGGATCGTCTCAATTCAGGGATCCAACTTGGGTCTCTTACATTGCAGGCAGATTCTTTACCATCTGAGTCACCAGGGAAATCCCCTGTCTGTCACTACAACCCCACAACTTCCCTCACAACTTCCAGTTACAAGGACCCTCAATCACTTCTGAGCTGGTCCTGCTCTTTCCCTGCTCCCCCAGCAAAGGAAACAGAGCTCTCAATTTTGCTGCAATTCACTTCCGAATTGTCTAAATTGTGCTCAGCTTCTGGATCAAATTAACTTATTTCACTTCTATAGTCTGTTAGATGGTTATTTTTCTGTTACAGTAAAAATATTTCCCAAAAAGTGTTATAAACTTCAGTTCCTAAATGAAAAGATTTTCTAGGCTATTTTAATTCATTGTGAATTGATAATATTTAACAATACAAACAAAAAGTAAGAGGGGTCTGATTTCCTCACTTCTCACGGTTTTTCTTACTCATGTGAGTACCTTCCTGGAATACCTTCAGAAATGTATTCTTACAAGCATAAAAAATAAAATTTCCATTATATTTACATAATAACATTCTCAGATCCCTACTTACAACCAAGAATGTTTTCAATATTCACTGGTGTTTTTAACTAAACATGAGTTTTCTGCAATACTTGTATCTCAAAACTTATTTGGAAATAAATGTGCTAAATTTGAATAATTTTATGTGAACAGGGAGTCTTACAATATAGAAATTGGTAAAAAAAACTTTCTATGTTACTTAGAAAAGATGAGAAAAGGGACACAGTGAGTACAGAAAACAAACAAACAAAAAACTGAACCATTCTTTGGGACTCCAGCTTCCCTCAGATTACGCATTAAGTAATTCACACACTGATTGGAGACTAGTATACAGTCGCCCCCTTGTCCAGGGGTTCACTTTCTGCAGTTTCAGCTAAACTCTCAACCAAATTAAAAAAATATTAAATGGAAAATCTCAGACATAAGCAATTCATATATTTAAATTGTGTCCCATTCTGAGGAATGTGATGAAATCTCTGTGGTTCTGCCCCATCCTGCCAGGAATGTCAATGAACCCTTTATTGCCCAATAGAAAATGACTAGCTGTCTGGTGTTTCACAGGCGGCTCAGTGTTAAAGAATCCACCCGCAGTGCAGGAGACGCAGGTTCAAACCCTGGGTCAGGAAGATCCCCTGGAGGAGGAAATGGCAACCCACCCCAGTATTCTTGCCTGGAAAATCTCATGGGCAGAGAGGAACCTGGCAGGCTATAGTCCATCGGGTTGCAAAAGAGTCAGACATGACTGAGCGAGATGCAGTTTCAGTCTCTGGGTCAGGAAGATCCCCTGGAGGAGGAAATGGCAACCCACTCCAGGATTCTTGCCTGGAAAATCTCATGGGCAGAGAGGAACCTGGCACGCTATAGTCCATCGGGTTGCAAAAGAGTCAGACATGACTGAGTGACTAAACAACAAGAAGCTGTGTAGCTTATCCAATGACAGTCAAGGTACCAACAGTGCTTATGTTCAAGTTTTCCTTATTTTACTTAATAATGGCCTCAAAGTGAAAGAGTAGTAATCCTGGCAATTCAGCCAAAGAGAAGCTGTTACTTCAGTAGAAAGAAAGAGAGAGAAGACATAACGCACTTCCCTTAAGTGAAAAGGTAAAAGTTCTCAACTTAATAAGGAAAAAAATACCATATGGTGAGACTGCTAATATCTACAGTAAGAATGAATCTTCAGTCCATAAAGCTGTGAAAAGGAAAAAGAAATTCGTGATTGTTTTACTGTTGTACCTCAAACTTCAAAAGTCATGGCCATAGGACACAAGTGCTTAGTTCAGATGGAAAAGGCATTAAATAAGTACAATAAGACATTTTGAGAGAGACACCACATTCATGCAACTTCTATTACAGTGTATTGCTAAAATTGTTCCATTTTATTATTGGCTACTCTCTTATTGTGTCTAATTTATTTATTTAATAATTATTTATTATTCCTGTTAATCTCTTACTGTGTCTAATTTATAAATTAAACTATCATGAATATGTATGTATAGGAGACAAACACAGTATATATAGGGTTAGATACTATCTCGGCATGCATTGGGGGTCTTGGAATATACCCACTGTGGATAAGGGAGACTACTGTACAGGATGTTTTCAAACTAAGAGTTTACCAAGCTGAGGCAAAGATTCCTACTTGCCTACATCCCCAGATGTTGTAGGATATAAAAATATGTAAACTTCAGATCTTTGAACCTAGGTTCAGACCCCTAACCTATCACTTAGAGTCTTATGGCCTTTGGCTAATCACTAAACATCCCTGAAGTTCAGTTCCCAGTTTTAAAATGGGAAGAATAACTACCTTCACTGCAGACATAAGAAAATAAGTTAAATTTATGTAACAATCTAAGCACACAGTACACCTGAAAAAGCATTAGCTCTTTTCAACTAGAAAAAGAATTCCCCAAGTTGTACCCTGAAGGTACTAATGTACTTCACTTGGTTTATATATTACTTGAAAAATGCTATTTCTCTTGAATAATCAGATCAAGTATATCAATTTGATAGGTCTTACACTAATCAACAAAAATTATTCAACATTTTTTAACAAAAAAGCCAGCATCCCTAATAATAAATGACTTTTTTAAAAAAACACTGAATTATTCAAGAAGTACTTAGTAAGCACTTTTCAATGTCTCTATTCAGGTTATCATCCTCTCCATCCTTTGAGAAAGGCTCAGTCTTGCCAGAACAGGCCTCTGGGCTTTTTCGGTACAAAAGAATGAGGGAAGGAAAAAGGATCAGAATCAGTCTCAGGTTGAGGAAAGCATAAGAGAAGAAAGGTATGTGAGCAGACTTAAAGAAATATGAGGGAAGTGAATGGGGGAGAAAATGGTGAATTAGTAATTAACATGGTGATTATGTAGACCCTAGCATAGAGTTCAAGAAAAGCAAGTAAAGCTCATGAATTGGTATTCATTTCAGTCTTAGGACTGTGTTTTTTCAACTACAAAATGACACACATATGCACAAACACACACACACACACAAAAACACACACACACACTTATACATGCCAATTTAAGTGTTATGAAGCAGAAGAAGTAATTAGGGCATGTGAGAAAGGACTTACTCTGATGTGGGTGGCGCTGATAAAGAACACATAATACTTCCCTGAGGGAAGTAAAAAGCTAAAGGTAAGAACAAAAATGTTTGTTCTCACTCTGCTTAACAATAGCAAGCATGTTTATAAGGCTTACAATGCACCATGCTCTGCTCCAAGCAGTTCTTATGTAGGTCTTAACTCTCTTTATCCTCCCAACCACCCTATGAAGTAGGTAAAATTATTTTACTACTATTATTTACTATTACCAAAATCACTGTGGACCGGGACTGTGGCCATGAAATTCAAAGACGCTTGCTCCTTGGAAGAAAACCTATGACAAATCTAGATAGCGTGTTAAAAAGCAGAGATGTTACTTTGCCAACAAAGGTCTGTATAGTCAAGGATATAGTTTTTCCAGTAGTCATGTATGGATTTGAGAGTGGGATCATAAAGAAGGCTGAGCACTGAAGAATTGAAGTTTTTGAATTGTGGTGCTGGAGAAGACTCTTGAGAGTCCCTTGGACCGCAAGGAGATCAAACCAGTCAATCCTAAAGGAAATCAACCCTAAATGTTCACTGGAATGCCTGATGCTGAAGCTGCAATACTTCAATACCACCTGATGCAAAGAGCTGACTCACTGGGAAAGACCTGATGCTGGGAAAGATTGAGGGCAGGCAGAGAAGGGGCTGGCAGAGGATGAAATGGTTGGATTGTATCGGTGACTCAATGGACATGAGTTTGAGCAAACTCTGGGAGATTGTGGAGGAAGGGAAGCCCAGCATGCTGCAGTTCACGGGGTCACAAAGAGTTGGACATGACTGAGCAAACTGAACAACAAATTTCCTTTAACAAATGAGGAAACTGAGTCAAAAGGTGGTGAAGTAAATTGTACAAAACCAATACCCTCGAAATTTGAATCCATACAGTCTGACTCCTTATTTTTGACAACTGTTTCATTAACACAAATCAAGCAAATTAAACTCTCCTAAGCAATCTGTGGTCTTCCCTAGTGGCTCCCCTGCAATTCGGGAGACCCGAGTTTGACCCCTGGGTTGGGAAGACGCCCTGGAGGAGGGCATGGCAACCCACTCCAGTATTTTTGCCTGGAGAATCCCCATGGACAGAGGAGCCTGGTGGGCTACAGTCCATGGGGTCACAAAGAGTCAGACACCACTGAGCGACTAAGCACACACACACAAGCAATCTATCCCTAACTTAGATTAATTCAACATTTCAAGCTGGATTTATACATTTAATATATTTGATTTGTGAGTACTTCACCTCCCTGATAAGTACTTACTTAAGTGCATAATGCATAATCCTTTATTAAATCTAATGAATTAAACACTATGTATGTACTTTGATATGACATTACCTTATATATTACAAACATTTAAAATACAAATAATCATCCTGAAGTCAACACAAAAGCATCCAGATGAGTTTTTTTGTTCTTTTTTTGTGCTCAATTTATTTCTTATTTTTCTAGGATTGCATAGTCCAACTATAGGTCACTGGGAGAGGTACAATACCAGATTAGGAGGGCTAATATTTCTGGGCCAAAAATTCTGTCAAACTGTAGTATTACTCAGTGGTGAAAGATTTAAGACTGGACAAAGCTTCCAAGGGCTAGCAGCTCCCAGCACAATTCTACTGAAGCCCTTCTGTACAGCTGCTATATTAATAGGGCCCTTGGGTCAATGGTTATCAGAGGAGATGGGTCTGATTCCCTGCATACCCTGAATTCAATCGTTACCTCCATAAGCAAGTCTTTTTTTTTTTCATAAGCAAGTCTTTTTTAGCTTTTATTTGTATTGTCTAATTTGCGTAGGCAGAATTCTCACCCACCACATAGGTTGCTTCTAATTTCCTTCATGTCAACATTCTTCTCATATGTTTTTTCTTCTTGGAATTCCAACCACAACTCAATAGATGATTACAAGACATATTTGTTGAAATTTTCACTTTTTATTCCATTATAAATAGGGGGTACTGGTGTGCTTCCAGGTGGTATTGACAAGAGGACCTGAAATCTGCCCCCAGATCACAGCCATTCTTCCCTAGGTGGATCCCAGGGAAGGTAGGTTTACAGAATAATTATAAGTAAATGGAAGTGAAGTCCTACTTTATTAATCAGCTGGAAAACACTCTAAAGCCACCTCCTACCTAAGGGCATAAAAGGAAGTGGAAAAATGTGTAAACCATGCCCACATATGCCACACTTCCACCCCTTTGAAAGCCCCTCTTCCAGAAATTGAGCTGAACCAGTAAATTGAGCTGAACTATGATGACAAGTCAGATCACTGTTTCTCATTTTATGGCAGAACCGGAAAGAGGTATAAAAAATGGCAGAAAGAGATTCTCTTGAAATGATTCCCCTTGAGGCCTTAACTATCCTTGGTTGTATTCTTTTCACAGATCGACTTAAAAGAACACAATGAACATTGTCATCTTTTTCATAAACATTTATGTATACCTCATCATTCATGAAAGGCACCAACACATTTCAGAGACCAACGGACTAGTATTTGAATCCCTCTTTTGACTAGCTCCTGCTTCTGTGAACTTGGGCAAATGGTTTAAACTTTCCAGGCCTCAGGTTCACACATTTGCAAAATGTATTCAATTCCAACTACTTACTGAAGCTATGATGATGATAAAGTGAGATTACAGATTTAAAATATAGGACATATAGCACTCACAGATATCAGTTCCCTCATTCAGAAACTACCTCATCTCTTGAACTGAAATAAATTGCTCTCCTTTGCTGAAGAATACAGCTTACTTCAGTTTGGTTCATCCAAGTTTATAATATAAAACAATATATCATCGGCCTATGAATAGTGACTGTGTCACTATCACTTGCTCCTTTGAATTTCAAAGTTATAACAATTACCCAAGGCTAGTTCATTTCTCTCATTTTAAAATAAATAAGACTATTTACGTTCAAGGAGAAATGATATGTCCTCAGAATTGCAGGTATAATTCATGTTAGCTATGGTAGGCCGTGGTCATTAGTACTCTAGATCTTTGCCAAATGTGATTCCATATTGACTAATCACAACTCACTGAATGGAATAGCTTCATAATGTCCTACTGCGGCTACATGACCTACTTGTAGACAGCATTTTTCTTAGGCTCTTTGCTCATTTTTCTCAAAATTAAACAAAAGGTTTAGGTTCATGAGAAAATAAAAGATATCCACCCATTTCATGTTACAGGAGTTTTTAAAAAACAAAATTATATCAGACCAAAAGAGGGTTTATTTATGACAGAATCATTGGAAGTAGGGCATGAATTGCTCGTAATTTTAAATTACAGCCCCATTTCAATTTACTTCCATGTCTTACCACAGGAATACTCAATTACCATTGAGCAGGATCGTGCTTAAGCCACAATTTGCTGCAAGCATGCATTCCTATGGCTTCACTTCTTGGCTGGATGCCTTTGGAAAGGAACAAAACTTAACCACGCCACCTTCATCTTTTAAGCCAAAAGCCAGTTGCTACAGGAGAGCAAAAAACATCAATAAGATAAATAGAAAATGTTCTATTTTACTTTGAAGACTTGAATTCAGTTCTGCACTCCCATGTATAATTAATAATTATTCTTAAATGCAAATGTCCATAAATATAAAATGGTCAGTCCATATTTCTGGGTGCCTTACTTTTGCTGCTTAAAAGGTTGAGCATAAGTACAATTCATTCTACTTGGAAAGAAAGAAAAAAGCAAGCACACAATTAGCTACAGAAAGCCAGGTTACCATAGCAACATGGCAAGGCTAAAATGATCTTTCAAACTTTTGCAGCACTGTGTGTCAAAGGAAAGTTTGAGCTCTTTCATCCTTCTTCCTGGGATGGAAAAGGCACACTTTGTTTTCATCCAAAAGGAGCATCTGCGTCTTTATGATCTTCTCCAAGTATCTTGTAGCTGCTGAAATGAAGGTATATAGGACTAAAAAGACTGGACTATTCTGAGTACTGTGGGTACCAAGCTTACGTTTTAAACAGCCTATCCTGACCCAGCCTCAACCAAAATGACCTTCCTATTCCCACAGACCCCCAAATCCTGCTCTGATGCAACACTATCAGAATTGAGACAGAAAAGTCCAGTGCTTTATGAACTTTTTCAGAGAACAAAACACATAAAGCCCCCAAAATGGTATTTACAAAACTAGCATAACCATGATATTAAAGTTAAAAAAACATAGTTCAAGAAAAAAGAAAAAAACACTAGGTCAATCTCACCTATTGATTATAGATGTAATATATTAATACTAGCTAAAATGCTCACAAACCAATATGCACATGTTAAAAAATACACAAACCAGGAAAATCAATGATTCTTTAATATTATGAGTCCATGAGTGGAGAATACAACATTGATTCAAATTAGAAATTATTAGAAACATTGACCTATATAGTGAATAATTATTCAAATTAAAAAGCAGTGGTCCTCTCAATAAGTCCTGGAAAATTATTTGACAAGTTTGGTACCATATCTCAATACAAATGTAAAAAATTCTTTGAAACCAGGAAAAGAAGAGCTACTCTATAAACACAATGTTAAACAGAACTTTGCTGCAGTTTCATAGCTATTTCTGAAGTCAAAATCTGAAAAAGAATGTTATGGTCACACATTTCTAAAGAGGGGTGCCAGGATTCCTCTCTCCTCCCCATGTGCCCTTCAAACTCAAGCCTGGTGAGGGTAGAGAGGGCTTCAGATCATATGACTAGTTACCAGAGTCTGATTCAGGGGGTCTAAGGTTAAAGCTCAAAAAACTGAATTTTTAATACCACTCCAAAGTATGGGGAATATTGTACTAAAGAACGAGTAAGATAATAATGGGTTCCAGAATTTTAGCAGTTATTTCTGAATAATGAATGAGGAAATGCAGGCTGGAGAACAGAACAAAAATAGTCCATAAAGAACATCATATCTGAAATGCTTATTTCCAGAGGCCAGAGGACTTCCCAAGCCCAATGCCTCACAATAGTGGGCAAAAGCGCATGATTATAAGTCACACAGATGATGCCACCACATTAGTAGATCATGCTGTGGACACCAAGTGACATCAAAATAGCTCTTGGAAACAAAAGTTCTGAGTACAATCATATCAAGGTCAGCTCATAACAGAAATCTCATAGCCAAACAAATTTAAAACAAACTCTGATAAGGAACACTTGTGTTCTTGTCTGTCTAACCCATCTTTGAGCCTCCTTCAGGTCTTAAAACCGGAAACAATTAAATAGCGAGAATACGTAGAAATAGGTTTGCACTTGTAGAGTTACGAAGTGTGTGCCCATACCTGACAGAAACTCATGACTTGCTGCTTTAATTCTAAAAGTTCAACTTTGTAAAAGATGTCCAAAATTTCATCTACAAGAATAAAAGAAACATACACTTTTTCCTTTTGCCCATGAATTTTTCACATTTTCCTCCAAAACAGGAATAGTAACCTTCTAAGAAGTGGCCATTACAGCTTTCTGACCAGGATGCCTTCAGACAGGCTGCTCTCATGGGGTCTACATTTCTAAAAAGCTATTGACCTTGGACTGCTTGATACAAATAAAATTAAGAGCCTGCTTATATTCTATCACTTACCTTCTAGAGGAAGGGGAGAGATTGGTAGAAAATAATAAAACCATCTTAATCATTGTTCTTCTTATGAAAGGAGTATTAGTAGGGGAAAGTGCTATTTTTGGATCACAATTTCTGGTAGTTCTATCCAAAGGAAGTCTTTTTGTTTTGAATACCTTAATGAGTTTTGTGATTAGAAGCTGAGAAAAAGTACTTCACACACACACAAAAATAAACAAACAGTAAGAAGAGTTTGGAGTTACCTGTGCTATCCAGGGCCAAAAAGAATTGGAGAGAAGAACTGGAAAGGGGAAAAGAGAGAGGCAGTCAAGATGGTGTATGGCCCGAATCTATGAGTGGTGATACCACTGATGAAAAAACCTCAGGATACAGAGGATGAAAAAAAAAAAAAATTCCTAATTTGAAATGGCACTTCCGTAGAATAAATCTGTCCATAACCCACTGTAGTTTATCAGTAGAGTCTATCACATACATCTGCCCTAAGACAATAGCTTTTATGAATACTGTGCTGAAGGTTCATATTTGGGATTCCACATGGTAGAGTAAAAGAAGCAAGCAAAGAAGGGTGATTCAATTCCTGAATTAATTCTGAGGAAATAGTTTCGCATCAGATGTGAGCATAATATAAACCCCTGAAGAGATCTTTGAAATACACATTGTATGGAATAGGAAGCTCTAAGCAATCTTATCCAGATATTAGTAGAAGGAAGACATGCCACCATCTCATTTCCAAGAAATACAATTATAACAAATAGGGAAGAAAAATATTTAAAATTTCTCACACTTAGAATAAGGCCACATCCAGAGAAACAAGCCTTTACATTTGAGTATCTATCCTTTAAGCAATAATTTTTCCTCTTCTCTGTATCTCTATGCACAGACACATACCCACTGGTTTTATTTAAATAGATTCATGCAATTCTTTAATCATACATTTTAAACTTCCATTCCCCACAAAATCCATTCTGAGTTTTTCTCCAAATGCCACAGAATTTCACAAAAGATTAAAAATTCACCACAATGTCAGAAATAGAGAGTAACATTATCATTACCACAATCTGGGAGTACAGTAAGTTGAAGTTTTTTGGAACTGGATTTAGATAAAACTATTTGGATGCCAACATATGATATAATCTGAGTTTTTGCTTCACAAATTAAGAGTTACCTAAAAGAGATACAAAGATGACCCCCTACCAACTGCCATCAAAACCAAGAATGAAGAGCCTAGCCCCATCAGCCAACACTCTGTAACCCTTTGACTCTGCCATTTATTTGTAAGTTTTCCATCCTCTTTATTGTACATAATTGTTTAAAAAAAAAAAAACCTTGCAATATAAAAGTGTATACAATGTGATGAGTTAACCTTGTGAAAAGATTTCCCCCCATCACTCATACCTAAAAAGGAATGAAATTGTGTCATCCAGTTACTTTTCTTGAGACTGATTAGCAAATTTCAACTATACAATAGTATTATCAACTACAGTCATTATGCTATACATCAAATCCTGAGAACTTAATCATCTTATAAGTGAAAAATTTATACGCTTTTACCAATCTCTCCCCATTTCTTCTAACTCCTAGCCCCTGACAGCCACTATTCTACATTGTTTCTAGAAATTGAATTTTTTCCCTAAGAATTCATATACAAGTGATACCATTTGTCTTTCTCTATATGGCTCACATAATGCCCTCAAGGTCTATTATCTCAAATGGCAGGATTTCCTTTTTTATCATGGCTGAATATCTCATTGTGTGTGTGCGTGTGCGTGTGCAACGCATCACATCTCCTTTATCCACTTTTCCATGGATGGACACTTAGATTGTTTCCATATCTTGGCTACTAGGAATAATACTACACTGAATTCAATGAATGTATAGATAACTCTTTGGTATCATGCTTTCATTTTCTTTGAATATACATCCAGAAGTGGGATTGCTAGACCATATGGTAGTTCTATCCTTAATTTCTTGAGGAACATACATATTGCTCTCCCTAGAGATTGTACCAGTTTACACGCCCACCAACAGTGTAGGAGGGATCCCTCCTCTCCACATTTTCACCAGCATTTGCTATCTCTTGTTTTTTTGATAATAGATGTCCCAACAGGTGTGAAGTGATAAATTATTCTAGTCTAATCTGTATTTCCTTGGTTAGTGATGTTGAACACCTTTCCCTGTACCTATTGGCCATTTATATGTTTTCTTTGGGAAAATGCCTATTCAGATCCTTAGTCCAATTTTTAAACTTAGTGTTTATTTTGCTGTTGAGTTGCACCAATTTACTGTGTTATCAACCCCTGATCTCATGTATGGTTTGCAAGTATTTTCTTCCATTCCATAGATTGTCTTTTCATTTTGTTGGTTCTTTGGCTGTGCAGAATTTTTAGTCTGATTCAGTCCCATGTGTTTATTCTTGATTTTACTGCCTTTGCTCTCAGTGTCAAATCCAAAAAATGACTGCTAAAATCAATATCAAGGAACTAAATCTCCTGTTTTTCTCCTAGGAATTTTAGAGTTTCAGGTCTTACTTTCAAGTCACTAATCTGTTATAAGTTGGTTTTGTGTGTATGGTATAAAACAGGGACTCCATTTTATTCTTCTGCATGTGGCTGTCCAGTTTTCCCAACACCATTTGCTAAAGAAACTACAATTTCTCCATCATCTACTCTTGGTGTCTTTGTCAAAAATTAATTGACCATATATGCATAGTCATATATATGCCATTATTTCTGGGCTCTCTATTTCTCTCCATTGATCTATGAGTCTGTATTATGCCAATATTATATCACTTGACACCATCTTGAGCCAGCATTTGATTATTCCCTCACCTCCTGGCACATGAGTGTGGTTTCCCACTTGACACTTAGGATTTCAGAGGGTCATTCTCTTCCCCAAGCTTCTTAGGGAACTCTGTTCTCAAGCTGGGACAGTTCTCTCCTTAAGAGGAATATCTGAGTCAGATGTACAGACAGTAAATTGCTCATTATATTACCAACATCTAACAGCAAGCACTCTAAAGAAAAAAGTAAGAAGAATTCTGAGATGGTAAGGATGAGAAATATTTTCTGAAGTATGTGTTATGCTAAATATTCTACTGGGCAAAGGGGGAAATGCATAATAAAGTGTCTTGATTCTTCCAAGTGGAAGGTTAATCCTAGTGTTTGAAAAGTTATCTAACCTGTTAATGAATTTTAAGTAGCATAAATATCTAAGCACTTTGGAAAACAAAGTACTCTACAAAGAGTTTCATTTTGGAGAACAGAAGGAATCTGGTTTAGGTAGAAATTTTTTTTAAAGATTTACCAAATGTGTATTAATCATCTTCTATGGGATTTTTTAAGAAATCAGAATAAGAAAAACATACATTTCCTCTGACTTTTAGGATTTTGTTTCCTAAAGGGACAGGTCACTAAGAGTCGAACACAACTTCATGACTAAACAACAACAACAGAAATACAGATATATTAACTTATAGTTAGAAATTCAAATATCATATACATAAAAATTAATAGTAAGAAAAAGTGAGTGGAAGTCAAAGGAAAAGACTAAAGTTCAATGACAATTAAAATCAGGTAACTGATTTAAGCAACAGTAAGAACTGGACATGGAACAATAGACTGGTTCAAATTGGGAAAGGAATATGTCAGGCTTGGATGACTCACAAGCTGGAATTAGATATGCAGATAACACCACTTTAATGGCAGAAAGTGAAGAGGAACTAAAGAGTCTCTTGACGAAGGTAAAAGAGGAGAGTGAAAAAACTGAAATCTCAACATTCAAAAAATGACATCATGGCATCAGGTCCCATCACTTCATGGAAAATAGAAGGGGGGAAAAGTGGAAACAGTGTCAGATTTCATTTTCTTGGACTTCAAAATCACTGCAGATGATGACTGCAGCCACAAAATTAAAAGACGTTTGCTCCCTGGAAGAAAAGCTATGACAAATCTAAACAGTGCATAAAAAAGCAGAGACATTATTTTGCCAACGAAAGTCTGTATAGTCAAAGCAATGTTTTTTCCAGTAGTCATGTACCGATGTGAGAGTTGGACCATAAAGAAGGCTGAGCACTGAAGAAGTGATGCTTTCAAACTGTGGTGTTGGAGAAGACTCTTGAGAGTCCCTTAGATAGCAAGGAGATCAAAGCAATAAATCCTAAAGGAAATCAACCCTGAATATTCATTGGAAGGACTGGTGCTGAAGATGAAGTCCCAATACTTTGACCACCTGATGCAAAGAGCCGGCTCATTAGAAAAGACCCTGATGCTGGGAAAGATTGAGGACAAGAGAAGAGGGCGACAGAGGATGAGATGGTTGGATGGCATCATTGACTCAATGGGCATAAGTTTGAGCAAACTCAGGGAGACAGTGAAGGACAGGGAAACCTGGCATGATGTAGTTCATGAGGTTGCAAAGAGTCAGACATAATTTAGTGACTGAACAACAACAACTGGATGATAAAGACCATTAGCAAACCAAACCCAGCCCTTTACCATCTCATATTCCTGTTTCTTTTGGAGAGGCAGGTAATACCAGATTTTATTAATGTTCGGTCAAATCTCAAGTGTTATACTTCAGGGTTATATTCATTCAATTCATCTTTCCTTTCTTCCTCTTCTCTTCACTGGTACCCAACATGGGTTCAAAAACAGTTGCAAAAATGAAACCCATAAATCAGCATCCAATGTTAATATGGAGAATCTGAAGCTCAACACATTTTTAGTACCTCACTGCAGATTTGTGAAATACCTTAAAACAAATTATATACTCCAAGGACATGACTTTAACTGCAAGAGACATCCATCCACTATATTTTTACTGTGTGCATCGGACTGGGTTTGGGTTTTGGTTGTTTTGTTTTAGTTTGGCTTTTTTAGATATTTTTCTCTAGAATCAAAAGACATACATATTATACAGCTTTCAGATAAGAATTAACTGATATCACACATTCTCTTTTTAACACGTACATTTTCCCAGCATTTTCTTCTCATAACATGCTAAGTTGCTTTGTTAATTACACACACTTAGTCATTATGATCACAAAATCATAATTATATCTAAGTGATTTGACAATGGCACATCCCCACTATGAGAGTGTGAATTCTGAGCTTGTTTTCTGAGCTATTAACCATCATTAGATATGAGAAATTGCAGTCAATTTTCACTGTGTTATCCAATGTGTCACTCAAGGATTTAACAAATGCTTAGAAATATGCTTAGATTATAATCTGAACACCAATTTCTCTGTGAAATTTCATTATATCAAAACAAATATAAGCTTGTGAGTAAAATACTTACGTTTATAAGTATGCAAGGTTTTGACGCTATAATTAAAGTCTCTTTCATTGCACATTTAACACACAATCTGTGTTTACGTAAAGTTAAGGTCTTGCAAAGAATTACTGGTTTATTCACTAAGGAAATGAAATATGCCAGCTGGCTTGTGAGATTAGACTATTTTGTTTATACCTTGGTAATCTCCCAAACCAGAAAAATACAGAACATATACTTCTGTGTAGTAAAGGTTTATTTATATATGCAAGCTTTATCAGAGTATCAAAAACACATCATACACAGGTGTGTATTGTTTTAAGAAAAACAATAAACCAATATTTACTGAAAAATTAAGCATGGCAGCTAGCATTTTAAAGACATTCTGTGCTATTCCAACAGATTGTGGTGTGATATTAAGTTAAAAAAGTAGATAGGACTAGCAGCACAATGTGATCTCGGTATTTTTTGATAAAGGTTATTACTCAGGTCAACTCTTGAGTGCAATAATACTTTGTTCAAATGAAAGCACTTATAGATGTCTAATATTTCAAAGACAGGTGGATAAATAGTGGGCAAGAAAATCATTTTGCCTTCTCCATCCCTACTCTCCTCTCTGAACTCAGCCCAAGATAATTTCCAAAACCATATTCAGAAAAACTATAGTAAAAAGTACTGAATATTTTACATCATGTTGAGGTGGGGGGGTATCACTTTAAATAGCACACTTGTTAACTATAAAGAGGGGCAGGCTTTCAGTGCCGCAAATCCAGAATGACTTTCAGAAGTTGGGTATGTGGCACCATTTGCCATTTATTTTTTGTCTGGATGGGCAATAGTCCTATTCTCAGACTATGCTGTAATAGTTAACATTATCTCCAATGAATCTTTGTATGCTGGGTTAGTGATATAGCTCTCTATCACTAAGAAATTATCTGTCGCTCCTCCATGGACAGCACATAAAAATTAATAGCAGCTCACAAGTTTATTTATCTGAGTAGTTGAGTTTTTGTTTCATTTTGTGTTTAATGTCACAGTTTGAAAAAACTGAAACAATACATTTCCATCAGACTTAAGAGTGAGTAGGTTGGTTTCAAACTCAAAATGAAACCACTTTATTGCTCTCTGACATGGCTATAAAGTCCATAGAGAAATAGAACACTATACTGCTGTCCATTATGGGATATATAATAAAAGAACCCCAAATCCAATTTAAGACTGCACCAACATCAGTAAATTTGTGGAGTCAAATAAAGTTATTTTAGTGGGGGGAAAAACAAAATTAGCCAAAATACTTGTTTTCTGAGTGGACCAGATGTTTGGGCCTGGAAATAGACCTCCTGTCAGCGCCTCCCTGAGAGAGTAAGGGCAAACTGGACAATGAAAGGACTCACATAACTTTCAGATTTCATTGAACAAAGCTCAACTCTCATAACTAGTGGGAAAAATAATAAACTGGGCTTTATTCAACAAATATATATTGAGACTTAATACAATGTCATTGTTCTAGACACCTGGGACCAAACAAAGAACCAGAAAGAAATACTTTCCCTTGTAGAGTCTACATTCTTACATTTGGTCTGAGAGGAAAGTAGACATTCTAAAAGCTAATTTCTATAATACATAGGGGTTAAATGCCATAGGAACAGAAAACAAAGCAGTATAGGAATGAGATGTGTGTGAGACGGGGTAGGCTTTGCAGTCTTAAATAAGGTGGTCAAGGTGGCACTGATCCAAGACTTAGGAGAAGGTTGGAGAGCAAACCAGACAGACACCTGGGAAAAGAACATAACAGGCAGAATGAACAGCCAATGCAGAGACCCTATGACAGCAACCTCATTTGCCTGTTCATAGAGAAATGAGGAAGCTCTAGAGGCAGGAGCAGCAGTGACAAGAGAACAGCAGAAAATAAGATCTGAGGCCTGGCTTTATATGAGGTCGTCTCCCAACCAACTTCCTGCTCCAGGCAGGGCCAAGTCTTGGTCCACAGTTGCCTCCCCTGACCCCTAGCATCACTTAGGTATGAAAGATCTAAATCTCACCTTTGGACACCTTCAGGGGATATAGCAGTTTCAAGTCTCCTTTACTTCAAATATGCATATTCTCATTTCTTTACTGCCCATTTAGTATTTTTTTTAGGATAATGAAATTCTAAGTACAAAAGTTTTTGTTTGTTCACTTATTTTTAAATTATTTCTTCTAGTACTTTATATGTTTTGTAGCCAGTTTAGAGAACTTAGGCCTGCCAACTTACCAGAAATATTTAGCATTTAGCCATATAAACCATATAAAATTGTCACATTTATAAGTTAAAAATCATCAAATATTAGAACCTCCAAATAGCCTTATCACACCTCTTGTGGTAGTTTTTCATTACTTTCAATACCTTAGTAGTCAGAAATACATGTGGCATATATTTTGAAATACATGTGGCAAAGACTGTTGGCTGCCTACACAGTGGCCACTTCCTCCATCTTTTTGGTAGCAGAACTTGACTTTTATTCGAGATGACACTGACCCCAGGGAACAGCACCTATTCCCAATCTCCTTTGCAGGTAGGCATGGTCTTTGTCTAAGATCTGTCTAGTGACATACAAGCAGATGTATTATTAATATGTAGAACTTTCAGGAAATTTTCTTAGAGAGGAATTTACTTGACAGGGAGGTTCTTGGTGCATTTTCTCTTTCCTCCCTTTTTCTCCTTCCTGCTTCCTTGAATGTTATTGTGATGGCAGGAGCTCCAGCAGTCGTAATAAACCATGAGCTATCACTGAATATAATAGCCACAAGAAAAAGTGACAGAAAAAAGGTAACAGGATATCAGAGTCACTTATGACCTTGTGAAGCTTTCAGTAGTAGCCCTGGAGTAACAATATGCAGACATTTTTAATGAAATAGATTAAACCTTATATTTAGGCCTCATTTCTATGGGTTTTTTTTTTTTTACCATGTGATTTATTTAAAACCTAACTTTAGATAAATAAATACAATAGAAATTATTTTCAAAAATTAATCTATTTAAAAGCGGTAAGAGAAATCATTTTGGGTTTTTTCGCCCACTGATTAATTCAACAACCAGTTATGTATGTAGGAAAAACACCATCTAATCATCTAGACATGTATAGACCAAATGAGTTTTTAAATTTTTGTTTTCCTTTGGAAAATAATTTGTGGTCATGGTATATTAAGTTTGTGATTGCACTGCTGATCATCTTTTTTTTTTTTTTTTTTTGGTCATCATCTTAAGAATGTTAAAGCAGGTATGACAATTTATGAGTACATAGATGAAAATCTTTAGGAGTTCAACTTATTCCACGTGAAACTATTTGAATTTTATTTTTTTCCTCTCTGAAAAATGAATCTGCTATTTCCTTTTCACTTGCTTCACCAGATTTAATTTTTATTAAGTTTTACAGCATCGCATCTTAATACTAGTTTCTGAGTAAAATTAATATAAAGCATGTGGTTACTAAAACTAGAAAAACCATTACTGCAAAATTCTAATATTCTGAGAACTGTTTACTATTAAGATAGTCTAATCTTTAGTTAAACTATTCTTAAGTGTAAGCTGATGTGGAGAAAGTTAATGTACATTTTAGTGCTTCTAATGAATATTTTAAAAGTCAGTAAAGGAGTAATAAAAATACAGATTTGAGAACACTTATCAACACTTATACCTCAATAAGCCAAAGAATAATTATCATATTTGAAATAATTTTGAAATATATATTACGCTTGTAAGTTTTAAAATATAAAAGTAAAATGGTCCTCATGAATTAAACTAATGAGATTTTTAAATCTCACATTAAGTTGGTTATTGTCTAACTATTTGAATCAGTGGCTCTTAATTCTATCCTGGGAAACGATGCCATTCATTGCAGTTTCCACTGGTCGATAGTCAAATAATAAGAATAAAGACAATGCAGTAAGTGTTTAATAAAGCTGACCTAATTCAATTTATAAGCACTAGAATGTTCTTCATAGAGAATAGACTGGTGGTGGCCAAGGGGAAAGGAAATGAGAGAGAGATGGACTGGGAGTTTGGGTTTAGCAGATGGAAACTAGTATATATAGCATGGATAAATGACAAGGTCCTCCTGTATTGCACAGCAAACTATACTCAATATCCTATGATAAACCATAATGGAGAAGAATATAAAAAGAGTATATGTATGCGTGTGTGTGTGTGTCCTAACTGAGTCACTTTACTGTACAGATATTTAATAGACATGTTTCTTGCTGTGTCTTTGGGGTGACCCAAGGCACAGTGTTGCAGGCCTAGCATTGTCAGCCACAAGAGATAGCTCTCTATACTCAACAAATTCTAAAAAACAAGATATAATCTTCCCATATATAGCTTATTAATTGGGAAAAAAATTTTTAATAACTATTCAGTGAATAAGCCAAACAAAAATTGGATCAGGTAATCACATTAACATCCCCCTTGAGGGACAGAAGGGACCATTTCAAATGTGGTACCTGAGAAGGACATGTTACCACTTTTGTGGTATTCAGAGCAGGAATGTATATCCTCCATATAATCACAAGGAAACATTATACAAAAATTAAGAACATTTGACAAAGAAACTAGACTGTATTCTTCAAAACTATCAATGCCATGAAAGACAAAACACAGTTAGACCGGACACAATGTGTAATCTCAGACTGGAAGGGGGAAATTTCAGTGAAGGATATTATAAGAACAAGTAACAGAGTTGGAATATGAATGATATATTAAAGTATTGCATCATGTTAAATTCTGTGAGTTTGATAACCTTAAATGATTATGTAAAAATATTCTTGATTTAAGAAAACTAGAGTATTAAGAGGTAAAGAAGTATGATGTATGTAATATGCTTTTTCTGGGGGGAAAAACAGAAAAAGTGTGTGTGTGTGTGTGTGTGTGTGTGTGTGTGTGTGTGTGTGTGCGCGCGCGCACGCGCATGCATGCGTGCGTGCGTGCGTGCGTATGCATGCGTGCGTGCGTGCGTGCGTGTGTGTCTCCTGCTGCTTCTGCTTAGTTGCTTCAGTCATGTCCAACTCTGTAAGACCCTATAGACTGCAGCCTGCCAGGCTCCTCTCTCCATGGGATTCTCTAGGCAGGAGTACTGGAGTGGGTTGCCATAACCTCCTCCAGGGCATCTTCCTGACCCAGGAATCGAACCCTGGTCTCCTGCATTGCAGGCAGATTCTTTACAGCTGAGGCACCAGACAAGCCCATATATACATACACACATATATACATACATATGTGTATTATATACAAGCCCATATATACATACACACATATATACATACATATGTGTATTATATACGGAGATAGAGAGAAAGAGAACAATGGGACAAACGCAGTGAGCTGTTCAAACTTGGAGAGTCTGGGTAAATGGCATACAGAAATTTCTGTTACCTCTGTTTCTCTGGAAAACCCTGATATAGAACGTAGACAGGAAACCATTCTGGTCATAACTCTTGGTGGAACAAATCATTTGTAACAGACCAATGTCTCCACAGAAATGACAAGGCTACTGCTGATTCCTCCAAAATAAAGTTACAATGTAAAGAGCTCATGATCTTTCAGCTATTGTGCCCAGGGAAAGAATTAAACTAGAGAATCAAAGAAATTACTGAAAAAATATCCTAAAATGCTGCTTGCAAAGGAAATATCAAGTTCTGGGGTTTTTTGTTTGGTTTGCTTTATTTTTTTTTTTTAGGGTTTTTTTTTTTTCTTTCTTCTTTTGAGTTTCCTTGCCCTTTTCTATTCTTGGATGGAGAATGGCCCTACTGAGAACAAATAGGAATGAAAGACACCCACTCCTTTTCGCTAGTGGCTATTCTTCCTTTTGGTAATGAAAACCCCAGTGCTATATCTGGGCACATGGCTCCCCAGCTCCAGATTCTATCTCTGAGAGTTTGGCGTTGCTAACAGCCAAGTGTGGGCCAATGGATGTGAAGGAAGTGATGACTTGACTTGTAGACTGTCTTCTTAAAAAGATACTTGTCCTAGATATGGTCTGCCCTGAATCCCATCCACTACACAGGGTGTGACAATGACGGGGACAACCACGGAACTCACACATGTTGAGGACAGTAAAGACCCCCCAGTTCAGGGACCACTCAGCTCCAAACTGTCATGTGAGAGAAATAAACTTCTGTCTTATTTACGCCACTGCATTTTCTGGTCTCTATGGTATAACACCACCCTAATGAACATACAAATTATTACTGAGAGTAGACTTATGTAACAAAAACATTATATGCAGCGCCCAGGAAAACACGCTCTCCAACACCTTCTTCAAAGTTGGCCAAAGAAGGGAAGAACTCTCCAGAGGTCATGGCCAAAAGGAACAACTCTATGGGCAGAGGCAGCAAGATGGGTCCCCCAAGGAACTCACTCTCCTGCTAGAGGAGAGACCTCACAATTTCTACTCAGTACGATTTGATAACTATGCTACTACTAACTGCTGTATATTCCCACTCTCCCTCTAGAATACAAAATGTATTTTCCTATTGCTACTCCACCATTGTACATCAGGTATGGTTACAGGATGGATGATATCTTGTCTTTTATTTTATTTATTAGTTAACCAAGAAGAGCTGCAACAAAGCCCAGCAAAGAGGACAGGCACCACTCAGAGATCCTAGACTTTGATGTAGATGTAGTATTGGTGCCTCTCTCCCATAGAAAGGGTACCTGTTCTATGTAGGGGAGAAGAGCCACCAAGGGTACACACTGAGACAGGTATGCAGGAATGAGCAGAGAAACATGGGAGGTCAGAGAGGTAGACCATGGAGAAGTCACCAAACTGTGCTCCCTTCTTCCTCAGAGTGAGCGAGTCCCCAGATATTCAGCTGCTCATATATGGCCATACATCTGGAGACTGTAATTTCTAATCTTTCTTGCACTAAAGTATGGTGATGCAGCTAAATTTAAATCAATAGGCTAAGAAAAGAAGTGTTAGATATAATTTCCAGTCATGCCCTTAATAATTTCTGCCAAAACTTTCTTTTCCCTCCTTCTCAAGAGCTGGGAGACGCCACCACAGAGGTCACCACTGCAGTTTTATGTAAGGGTGACATAGCTGCCGCTCCAGCCTGAATTCCCTAGTTCTGGGCTATTATGTGAAATGGAAATAATCTACCTATCTCTAGTCTCTTTGTTGTAACATCTCAGCCAATCATTAGATAACATAAGTTTAATTTAGCTTTGGGGAGCTTGACTCTAAAATAATACTTGACATTCCAAGAAAAGCAATAGGAAAATGCATATATTAGAAGAATATGAAAACTGAATATTCATAGCTACTTTAAGAACTAGAAGTTGTAAAAAAAAAAAAATAGAAAAAGAAGAAAGCATACCCCAAAGCATACCTGATCATTCATTTTTCCATTCTCAGGAAAATAAAATTTGGCTTGTTAAGTTGAAGTTGCATTTAAGACAAAATACATATGCATAATGTTGAATGCCTGCCAGACAAGAGAACATGGCTGCTTAAAATGAATAAACTTTGTTAACAGATAGATCAGATTTTCACGGTGTAAGAATTTAAAATGATATGAATTTCGGAAGATAAGAATTTCACTATGTAATATATATACAATATTGCAGCTATACTTCAGTTTCCTAAATATGATGGTATGCCACATGGAATTGTTATTCTGGGTGTGACAGATCACTGTGATACAATGTTACTCTAATCCCGCTTAACAAAGCACACCAAACTAATAATAAAAGTAGTAAGTAATATATTTGAAGAATAAAATTTACTTTGCTCAGTTTATATAGTGAGAAGTAAGGCTGTAATCAACCTCTTACATATATCACCCTAAATTCCTGGAGATAAAAGATTATGCTTAAAGCACCTCTGTACCTTAACAGAGTTTCTTTGAAGATGCTAGAAAACCTTTTAACAAATTAATTTTTCTTATTCACTTTTACGATGGCACACAAATCTACCATCATAATATCAGTGAATATACTATTCTTCTCTCGTAATACTCTGCATAAAGCAAAGAAATCCAGTAATAATAAAAAAACATTTGAGGTTATATAAGTGTGTGTGTGTTGTGAGTGTGTACCCTGTCACAAGACAAAGAAGCTGATGAGATTTGAGGGTTTAGACTTAGACAACCGAAGGATATACGGGAACATTACTGAGGGAATATGACAAGGTTATTTTTTACAGAAATGTCAATAGATTAAATTTGGAGTCACTCTGCCCTTAATATAATAGTTGTCATAAACAAGGAGGCTTGAGTTATCAGCTGTTCACATAAGCAGCTTTAGAGAATCAGGGAAAAAAGATTAAATGGATATAATTTATAATCCGAGCTCTCTGTAATCCTAGGGCTTTCAGTACCAGACTTTCTCTGAGCCTCTGGTTGGGTCTCATTCCTGACCTTCATCACGACACTGGTTGACATTGGACTGTGTTGGTGTCAGCCTATCATTCCTCGGAATAATAATACCAATAATGCAAATACAACAATTGGATTTTCAATCCCTAAGATTTTCACAACAACAATCAATTTTTTTTAAAGTACCCAATTTCCTACTTAATTCTGTAGGCAGACAAAACACAAACCCACCAGACTTGGACACTGCACTGACCTTTTTAATATTCAGTATCCAATTTCTATTGTGTGTATGTACTATATATAAATATACACAAAAATACAAAAACATTTATTTATAATAGGTTCTCTTTCTTGTCTGAAGTGAAGTGAACTGAACGTTGCTTAGTTGTGTCCTACTCTTTGCAACCCCATGGACTATATGGTCCATGGAATTCTCCAGGCCAGAATATTGGAGAATTCTTTCCCTTCTCCAGGGGATCTTCCCAACCCAGGGATCGAACCCAGGTCTCCCACATTGTGGGCAGATTCTTTACCAGCTGAGCCACAAGGGAAGTCCATTTAAACCATAAGTGAATCCCAAATCTGACACTAAATGGAATGTCTTTTTGTGGTATCACCTATTTCTTGTCTGCTATATAACAAACCAAGCTTTATAAACAACTCCATGGAAAATACTCGCATCAAAGTTTAGAAATAATCTTTATCTTCTCAGTTCAGTTCAGTTCAGTCACTCAGTCATATCCGACTCTTTGCGACCCCATGAATCACTGCACACCAGGCCTCCCTGTCCATCACCATCTCCTGGAGTTCACTCAGACTCACGTCCATCGAGTCTGTGATGCCATCCAGCCATCTCATCCTCTGTTGCCCCCTTCTCCTCCTGCCCCCAATCCCTCCCAGCATCAGAGTCTTTTCCAATGACTCAACTCTTCACATGAGGTGGCCAAAGTACTGGAGCTTCAGCTTTAGCATCATTCCTTCCAAAGAAATCCCAGGGCTGATCTCCTTCAGAATGGACTGGTTGGATCTCCTTGCAGTCCAAGGGACTCTCAAGAGTCTTCTCCAACACCACAGTTCAAAAGCATCAATTCTTTGGCACTCAGCCTTCTTCACAGTCCAACTCTCACATCCATACATGACCACTGGAAAAACCATGGCCTTGACTAGATGGACCTTAGTCGGCAAAGTAATGTCTCTGCTTTTGAATATACTATCTAGGTTGGTCATAACTTTTCTTCCAAGGAGTAAGCATCTTTTAATTTCATGGCTGCAATCACCATCTGCAGTGACTTTGGAGCCCAAAGAAATAAAGTCTGACACTGTTTCTACTGTTTCCCCATCTATTTCCCATGAAGTGATGGGACCGGATGCCATGATCTTAGTTTTCTGAATGTTGAGCTTTAAGCCAACTTTTTCACTCTCCTCTTTCACTTTCATCAAGAGGCTTTTTAGCTCCTCTTCACTTTCTGCCATAAGGGTGGTGTTATCTGCATATCTGAGGTTATTGATTGATTCCAGCTTGTGTTTCATCCAGTCCAGTACATCTCATGATGTACTCGGCATAGAAGTTAAATAAGCAGGGTGACAATATACAGCCTTGACGTACTCCTTTTCCTATTTGGAACCAGTCTGTTGTTCCATGTCCAGTTCTAACTGTTGCTTCCTGACCTACATAGAGATTTCTCAAGAGGCAGGTTAGGTGGTCTGGTATTCCCATCTCTTTCAGAATTTTCCACAGTTTATTGTGGTCCACACAGTCAAGGCTTTGGTATAGTCAATAAAGCAGAAATAGATGTTTTTCTGGAACTCTCTTGCTTTTTCCATGATCCAGCAGATGTTGGCAATTTGATCTCTGGTTCCTCTGCCTTTTCTAAAAGCAGCTTGAACATCAGGGAGTTCACAGTTCACGTATTGCTGAAGCCTGGCTTGGAGAATTTTGAGCATTACTTTACTAGTGTGTGAGATGAGTGCAATTGTGCGGTAGTTTGAGCATTCTTTTGCATTGCCTTTCTTTGGGACTGGAATGAAAACTGACCTTTTCCAGTCCTGTGGCCACTGCTGAGTTTTCCAAATTTGCTGGCATATTGAGTGCAGCACTTTCACAGCATCATCTTTCAAGACAACTTATTAAATCAAATTACAGATGATGAGCTTTTTATTAAAGTTGTCTCTTCTAGAATATGGTATACTATTTTAATTTCCTAAGGGTGAATTTTTTTACTTACTTTATGAAATAAGTTTACTTATATATGTGAATAGTGCATGAATGGTAGAAACTGTATTAGTACAAATATGAATTCCTACTCTCTGAAACAGTTATCTTAAAGAACATAATAACAAAGACTAACAGTTTTAAAGGTAGGCTTCCTGGATTTGAATCCCAACTCTCCCATATACTAGTTGCTTAACTCTGGTCAAGATTAAGAAACCAAGTTTTATATTCCTTATTATTTCTACACATAAAAATGAAAGTCTACTGTTAGAGTCAGTCAAAAAGAGTTATGTACCTATCTACAATGGACTAAAAGTGTCTCTTCAAAATTCATTAGGCTTCCCTGGTGGCTCAGACAGTAAAGAATCTGCCTGCAATGAAGGAGACCCTGGTTTGATCCTTGGGTTGGGAAGATCCCCTGGAGAAGAGGATGGCACACACTCTAGTATTCTCGCCTAGAGAATTCCATGGACAGAGGAGCCTGGTGGGCTACAGTCCATGGGATCGCAAAGAGTCGGACACAACTGAGTGACTAACATTTTCAAAATTCATATATGATGGTATCAGGAGGTGGAGCTTTACAGAGCTAATTAGGTCATGAAGGTGGAGAACTCATAAATGAGATTAGTTTAAAAGAAGAGGCCAGAGAACTAGTTAGGTCTCTACTCTGCTATGTGAGCTTACAATGAGAAGAGAGCTATCTAAAGCCAGGAAGCAAGCCTTCACCAGACACTGGACATGCCAGCCCTTTGATCTTAGATTTCTCAGCCTCCAGCAGAACCATGAGAAATAAATGTTTGTTGTTTAAACCACAGAGCCTATAGTAATTTGCTATAGCAGCCCAAACAGACTAAGACACCATCCCACAAAGTGATGACAAGAGGGATTTCTCCTCCTTTATCACCACTGAGCAGAACCAAAAGAAGTCAATTAATATAAATGTAATTACTGTGTAAGATAAAATATATTTTAAAACATTCAATTTGTCCTCAAGGTGTTATGCAATTTAAAATGTGCATATTAATGTATACCTTTCTTTGGGGACCATTTTAAGCATAACCCTGGATCAGTGTTCTCTAGAGAGCAAAGTAAAACCCCCTTTCTGTGGCTGTACATGACCACACTTTGTCCCTTCTCAAACCCTTTGCATTTGGAATATTCTCTGTACCTACCATACCCTTTCTTTAATATTCTACTTTAAAATCACTCTAAAATAGTCTTTCAAAAATAACGTCATTTGACTTCTATCACTGTGCAAACCTTACCCGCCTACACTCAGGACAACTCCTCAACTCTCTTTTTGTGTCTTTTCACAGAAGGATATTCTTCTTACTCACCCAAATTGCAAAATTTAGAGTCGTTTTTTTATTTTTCCTTCTCCCTCAGCTTACCACACTCACTCCACAAGCTTATTCTAGTCCATTATCAAAGTATATGCTAGTGTAAGCAACATCCACTCCCTCAACCTCACCCCCAGGCAAACTATTACTAATTAATGGACTTTAAGTGGCTATTCTTTCTTCCTTGAAATAATGTAATATTTTCTCATTTTCCTATCTTTCAACATATGCCCCATTTCTTTTATGTCTTTCCCACTGTTTCCAAATATTCGATATTAAGTATATACATCCACAGTCTCAAGTATAGGATTGAATTTAGATTCTTCTAATTTGTATTTCAATCACATCACTTAAGATGCTTGAGGAAAATGATTAAAATTAGTATTTAATAACACACTAGCCTCTGATGCTTAATCCTTCTTATATACAAGAGCTGTTATGGGTCAGCTCTCAAATGTACATTAGTAAGGAATGAGCCTGCCCTCAAAGCAGATTACAATATGCCCTTTCTTAATAACTCACTAGTAATACCACACACAAAACTGCTTAATAGTCAACTTTCCATTTGGACTTTGATTTTTAAAAGAGATCGGATACTCAATACATCTCATGCTTTAGAAAATGCAGAATCTAATGGCCAAGAATATTTCTGTTTATGTATAGACAGAGCCTGTTAACACAATATGAGAGTAAAATAATCGAAAACTACCTAAAGGTCAACCTCCTGTTAAAAAACACTGAGAGCTATTTTTAAAAATCAAACAGTTTATCCCGCATGAAGGTGGTATATTTTTTTGGTGAAACTTCTGCTTCAAAGAGGTGATTAATTCTCAACTGGATGCAGAAATTCAGCAAAGTTAACATTTTATAAATGACATGAAAAGTGGTAGTGGTGTTTTACCCCAAGTTGATCATCTTAGAGCTATTCTCCTGAATATAGTCCTTCTTCTCTCACATTAGTATCATTTATAGCATCCAAATGCATTTGAATTCAGCAGACTTCCTGGGACCCCAGAAAGGATTCACTACAGATCTTTTCCAAAGTTAATGTCTTTTTATTTGCATAAAAATACAATCCCATCATGGCTTCCAATCAGAGGCAATAGGAGAGCATTGTAAATGTCTAGTCTAAAGACATTCATATCTGAATAGATTGTGAGGATGAAGCTTCACATTCATTGTTGACCTTTTGTCTTTTATCACTGAATTATATATACTATAAAAAATACACAAGCTTAGAAAAATCATCTCTCACAAAGATACAGGAGCTTATCTGAAGGATAGACCTTGTCATGTGTTTCATAGCAAAATGCCATCAACCTTTTCTTCAAAGTCATGGAGAAACCTCTACACAGATTCCAAGGATAGAAAGTGTTTGAAACCATGATCTTTTAAATCTGTGTCCTACGTAAGTACTAGAATCCCCCGTTCTAGGAAACTGTATAAGGTTGGAGCCATAACACTTTGATCTTGCCATTGTTCCCTACTTGGAAGAAGATGCAAAGTGTTTAAACTGATGAGATTCTGGATGGGCCAAACATTCTCAGGATCCAGAGCTAGACTTGTTTGAACTTCCTGAACTTCAACACAGGACATTAACAGGGAATGAAGGAAGGGCATTTTAGTCATTTATTCACTCAGCAGTCCTTCATTAATGGGGTGCACTCATTGGCTTGCAATAGTGCCTGCTTATACCTTGTCCTGGTAGAATTATTAATAGTGTCCCCTCAAAAGGGCCCTTTGGACTACAGCTTATGTGGTAAGCCTATGAACTTAAGGTGACATGTATGCCAGATCTATCTCAGGTTTCAGGTAATGAACAAAGTCTTCTTGTCAAGGAATGAAATCCTTTCCTTACCTAACATCACAGTCAATTACATAGGAGTATTATACTGTGAGGTAGAATCTGACATGCCAAGACCTTGTCAGTAATGAAAAACCCTCTGAGCACCAGGACAGAAAAACACCTAGGCTAATATGGTTTAAGAAACCAGAGGATTTGGAGGCAAACTTGGATGGCAAGATTGAGATTATGTAGGAAATTTTACTTATCTAGTTACTCAGAGATCAAAGGGTGTTATCTTGCAAATACCCCTAGAGATGATGGGTTAGTAGTTAAGAAAAGAATCACACTGTGATTATACCTACATATTATTAACACTTCATATAGTGTGTTTATGCACCTCAATGAAATATTAGCCAATGTACACCTAATCTGGTTCATTTATGATGTTTAATTAGTACATCCCAAATCTTCTTTCCCTAAATCTTTAAATGTATGTCCATATTTAAGCTCAAATCAGTAAAATAATTACAACTGCCACAGCAACAAGCCAAGTATGCAGCCTGCTAAAGGCAAAAATTATCATGAAATCTGAGAACATGTGAGTTCCAGAATCATGGGAAGAGGGGCTAATCTCTTAGGGGATCTAAAATTATTATATTACCCTCACATGCTTGAAATGAGGAGCTATTGCACAATAGAGCAGAAAACACATGGGCTTTGCAATCCAAAAATTTGGACTTGGGTCATACATTCTAACTACATGAGTTTACTTCAATTTCTTACTTCTCTGAGCATCCCATTCTCATATAGAAAATGCAGAGGATAATCACACTGATTTCACAGGGTTATTTTTAAGACCAAAGGAGTTAAAATATAAGCATGGGTAAAAGATGCTGGCAATAAACTTAGGATGTCTAGAACGCCCTCATTTTCTTCATCCCTTTTCTAAGAGTTATTTCAAAGTGCCAAGACTTCAACTGTATCAAATATATTTCTTTCTTCCCTTGCTCATTTATTTTCTATATCATTACTGGCATATGGGCAAAAAGAAAAGTGAGCATGTCAGTACACACACATTTTTTTTTTTTACCACATTCAATTCTTTTTTTGTTGAATCCAGTTAACTCTATTCTCCAGTTTATTAATACTATAATTAATGACACTTGTCTAAATACTTCATTGCTTAGCTATTTGTTTTATTGCCATGAAGAAAGAACCATAGTTTATTTTTATCTCCTTCCAAAAAACAAAGATTTTTCAAATAATCAAACAAGCTAGTACAACTCTGCAGTCTAAGGAAATCACATATTTTCCCTGAGAAATAGTGTGTAATTAATGAGTGCTTTTAGAGTTCCTGGGAGTGAGTGCATTGGTTCATATTTATCATGATTATCTGGCCAATATTTCATTTAAAACAACACCTTTAACTGCAAATAAATAACCCTAGGATTCTTTCATGCTCTATTCTAGAAGCCTTTTTTCATTCAGTACTTCAAAGTATTCACAGTTGCCAATGTGAATTTTTTAAATACAAAATTAGAAATGAGAATTGTAATTAGAATTAAAACCTCAGTTCAATATCTGAGAAGGAGAAAAGAATTCCAAGTCACTGATCTTCAGAAGGCAAAAACAAAACTCCATTTCACAAGCATTCTTCTTACATTGTTATCTAACCAACCATTAGTACTCACTGCCTACATTTTTACGGTGGTTGACAATCTGTGCTCAGCCACTGTAATGCCAGTCTTTCAGAATTAGTTCTTGATTATGTTCCTGAAAGGCTTGAGCTTTTAATACATACTGTCTGGTTCATCTTCAGCATTTCTGTAGATAATTGGTGACAGATGTCAATGTTAACATTTCACAAATTTTATAAAATCGTTAGGATGATGACACAATTAACATAATCACTAGTGATTACATCCTAACCAGACCATGGGAAATTCCCCATGTTGCTTTATGCCTCACTAGTGATTACATCCTAACCAGACCATGGGAAATTCCCCATGTTGCTTTATGCCTTTATGTTCTATTATACCTTTAATATAATAAATTATGTTTAAAGTTATCCATTATAATTAATAAAAGGATTGTAGAATAGGCTACCAGGGCATAAATGACCATAAGAAGATTCTGAGATAAATTTTAAACCAGAGTTAACAAAGAAACACTCATCCTATATACTCTGGTTTTATTCATTTATATATTGGTCACTCATTTATTCAACAAATATTTATTAAGGAGCTTCTCTATGCCAAGCATCATTTTATTAATTTTTTTCCAAGCATCATTTTAAATTATCTGTATATATCAGTTAACAAAATTCCTACCTTCAAAGAGCTCACATTCCACTAGATAGAGATGGACAATAAATCATACATATAAGTAAAGTATATAGTACTTCTTAAGTCTCTAAGTGCAACGAAAATAAAAATGAAGAGGATCAAGACTGCAGAACAGTAAGAAGGAAGAATATCTGTATATTTTATTACATAATTTTTTTACCAGAAAATAGCTAATGCTTGAAAATCACTAGTACAAAAGTGTTTGCTTCTCTTAAATGAGATTTTCCAATACAATATTTTCCATTTTTCTTCACATCCCTTAAATGTGTTCATAACTAGAGTTAATAAAATATGCAGCTAAAACCGAAGAGAGATAAATATGTGGTCATCTTAAATCTGAGATTATCTATTTAGTTCCAAAGGTGATGTCGTGTCAGTTATATCAATCAAATCGTGTTCTCACACTGTACACTAAAAACAGTATCTGTAATCACACCAGCTATCTCTAGGGAAAAAACGATGCTGCCTGAGGACTGGTGTCAATCAAGTATAGAACTAATTTATTCCAGTGGATGTCATAAGTATGATAGGTCCAATAACTTTGCAATACAGCCATATGATCATGTTTATTTTGTAAGTCACTGTTACTTACACTGTAGAATTACATTTTGTTTTGTGTGTCTCTAATGACTTCACCGTTATCAAAAACTGGGTATTAGTAACATCAAGATGTCAGCCACTAATGCAATAATCAAAACAACATGTATATTCTCAATCTCTCTGCAAAACTGCCTTTATTTCTCCTTTAGAGCTCAATTCAAGAAACATTAATTGAATGCTAGCCAATTTCAGGATTCTTGCAAATTACTGTAAGGAATATGATGTTGAACAAATCATGTGCCTCATCCTCCAATAGCCATCTCTTAAAAGGGTTTGCAAAGTGCATAAAGAGCTATAAAGTTTAAGGAGGTCAGGAATTTAATACACATGAGGTATTTTGAACTGTATTCTGATTTAGCCATTGTTATTAATATTTAGCATTTTCTAGCTCTTGGAGATTATATCACACCAATGTATTGGACCTATATTTTGATTTTTTTAATTTTTCCTATTTCAAATAACACTTGCAAATTTGAAATTTACAAAGTGAATCATAACTTCAGGGGAGGTGAGTTCTCATGCAGGGCAGGAAGGCAAGGCACATCTTTGAAAAAACATTCTTGATAGTACTGAAGAGTAAGGAAAAGAAAGAGATTAGAAAAAAGAAGCTGTTTATGGTCTGGCTACAACCAGGGCATCTATCAAAGGAGAGACTCTTAACCTTTACTGCTGGGGATCTCTTGTCAAAATATGCTTTAAATGCATGAAATAAAATAGAAAAGAAAAACCAGTGAAATAGAAATATCACAGTTTTTATTGTCATACAGTAATACATGTGCTTCTTTATTAGCACATTAAATTACAAGGGGTAGCAGTGTATCTAATAACACCAATAATTTCAAAGTAGTGTTGAGTGTAAATGATTTTGAAGTATCTGCAACAGTATGGCATAAAAACACCCGTGATTTCTATCAATGACAAAGTCGCAGGTGCTGCTAATAGAGTGTCTGTTGCCTTCAACATATAATTGAAGGACATACTAACTTTCACAGGTTATATTTTACTGATCATAAAATATACTGCTCTTCCTCCTACCCTCTGTCACTGGCCTGTGGTACAGACCTAAGTCCTACCAATGCTCAGCATCATTCAGCAATTTAATTTCCCAGTGCCTCACAGAAGCAACATCTATCAACCTCACACATTTTGCATAGAAGCATAAACCTCATTATGCCCTTCAAACTTCCCTGTCACTGGTACAACTGGGCTCATAATAATCTGAACTTGGGTAAATAGTTCTATTGACCCACTCTTGGGTCTGATAAAAGGACCACCATTACCTGTCACATACACACAAAACAACAACAACAACAACAACAACAAAAATCCTACAATACTAAATGATATTGCAATCTGTCAGGAGCACACAAAACACAGGACAGAGCACCTAGACAACTCTATAAAGACACACAATCAAGCTTAGATGTTTGCAGTCAAGACATTATCAAGGAATCAATTGGTTAACAACTGACAGCAACAAGAAAAACAAGTTGAGGAAACTCCCTGAGTTCTGTTATTCTAGGAGTAGGCTGTCAAAGCTGGTGCGAAAAAGAAAAGAATCTTGAAAACTGTCAACAAAGGCAGAACATCTGTTGGGATGCAGGTAGAGGCCTGGATTCATGAGGGTTCAAATAAAAGCAAGGCATGCCATTTGATTTATGTGCTAGTGTAGAATCACGTGCCATTCAATTTCTGGAGCAGTTTCATCTATGACACCTACAAGATATATCTATCAAATGACAAAGCAGAACCATTCACTCATTGAAAGGAGAAGAACCAAATATACAATTCACCTTGGAGACATGTGCCCATCCACTCGGGAATGTTAGCACCTTCAGACCCTGGAACACAGCAGCTTCAATGCCAACTGCTTTGCTGCTGTGCAGAAAATAGCGCCCTTGAGGGCAAAAAAAGAGACAGTCTTTTAAGCAACTAGAAGAAACAGCAATTTCCACAAAACTGAGCAAAGATGTGGGAGAAAAGAGTAGGAAAGGCAAGAAAGAGAGTTGGTCCCAAACACTAGGGAAAGTGCCCTCAGGAAGGGGACAGCAATACAGCAGAAGGTACTCAAGGGCATGGCATCCTTAACTGGGTGGTTCTAGATATTGCAAAGCTCCCTGTACCCTATGTGTTGCTTACAAACAAAAAGCTATCAAACTACAAAACCTCACTATGGGCTTGGAAAATGTGAACTTCATCTTCCCCCGCAACACACACCTTTTTTTTTTTTTTTTTTTTTACTAACTTAGCCTCTCAGATTCTCAGATTCTGGTACTACCTCATAAGGCAGGAAGCTCTGACCAAATTTTCTACTTAAAGAAAATAAATAACATCAAACATTTCCTGTTCATCCAATTTTGATAGATATTTTTGCATGGAATTTTTTGAAGTTCACTACACTGATGTCTGCCTTTTGAAACTGTTTGAACAATTTAGTCAGTCATTTCAATGAAAACAAATGTCAGAAGTCACGTGAAATGTGTGTGACAAGACTTGCATACTCGAATAGAGACTATGTACGGTAAACAGACTTTGAATAAACTTCAAATAAAACCTTCAAGTTTTTTATCTGGTGATTTTTGCTAAATAATATACACAAAGTTCTTCTGCCTCTAAAATTATGTGATTGGGTCCTTTTTTTTTTTTTTAATTTCAAATCTGTATGTTTCCTGTGGCTCTTCATATCCATTCTCTGAACATCTCAGAGCTGTAATAACTCTTTTCCAAGCTCAACTTCCCCTCAGACATGTGAATTTATTGTGTATTTCGAGATTTCTGAGTTGAAATTAATTTTTAATGCATGTGCAATTATGTGAATCATTAAGATTGCTGAGATACTATAAACAAAGTAAAACAAAAAGAATGATGAAGTTATGAGATCATTAACCCCAACAGGGACCAATGATGTCTGTCTTATCTCCTTATCTCGCAGAGCCCCTGTTCACGCTGGTTACTTAATAAGCTGTGAACAGAGACAGACATGAGCCAGGGCTGCCAGCTACTGCAGTCTTTGGCTCATCACCAGCATCCTGGTCCAGACAACATCAGGATAATTGATATCTTCCAGAAATATCCAAGAAAGTCAGAGAGAAAGAAACTAGCATAGCCCAGAAACACTTTGTTATGTTTTAAAATCCAACCAGCTAGTAAAGACAGACAAATTTCTAACATAGTATCTGATATAAGTTAGGGGGAAAAGCTTGAGAAAATAGAAAATGCGAGATAATGGTTTTGTTTTGAAGGAAGCTTGTGGTAGATCCTATTATGTTTTTCAAAATAAATATTCTTCTTCATGTGATAGGATTATATATTACTACCGTTTGGATGTCAGCCTTAATTCTGTATCTTATATGGCCAATGATATGGAATCAATGAGATGGACCCCTTTTAAAAAGAAACTTCAAGAATCTTGTTCTCTTGGGATCCTGCCATGAGGTCAGCATCCCAGACAGAAGTTGCTTCTTCAGTCTGTATCCCACAATAAAGCTGGCACAGAGTCACAATGATTCAGGATAAACAGATAGTAGGGGCAAGAAATATAAACTTTACAATTTTTCAAACAAGCTTTTTTATAAGCCATCAATATCTGGGGGCAGTTTGTTACTGTAGCATAACTTAGCCTACTCTATTATAGGACTGACAAGATTCCACAGGGCAAGAGTAGGACTGGTGAGCATATTTCAGTAAACACAAATATACAGCATATGTTTGTTATCTCTAGCCCATAATCCCAGTACGTACAGGCGCCCCGTGTTCATCTTTGATCATCTAATAGTTTCATTCTCCTGGAGGTAGTGCTAGTGTTCACAAACAAGCGATTCCATTTTCTGTGTCACCAAGATTAGGAGAAGGTGAAGGGGAAAACTATGAAAAGAGGGGCAAGGTAGTAAGAATCACAACCCAAATACCCAGGAACATGAGAAGAACAACCTTATTCTCTGAAGCAATTTAATTTGCCAGTATTGTTCAGTCACTCAGTCATGTCCAACTGTTCAACCCCATAGACTGAAGCACGCCAGGCTTCCCTGTCCTTCACTATCTCCTGGAGCTTGCTCAAACTCGTGTGTACTGAGTTGATGATGCCATCCAACTATTTCATCCTTTGTTTTCCCCCTTCTGTCCCTCAATCTTTCCCAGAATCAGGGTCTTTTCCCATGAGTCAGCTCTTTGCATCAGGTGGCCAAAGTACTGGAGCTTCAGCTTCAGCATTAGTCCTTCCAATGAATATTCAAGGTTGATTTCCTTTAGGACTGACTGGTTTGATCTCCTTGTTGTCCAAGAGACTCTCAAGAGTTTTATCCAGCACCACAGTTAAAAAGCATCAATTCTTTGGTGCTCAGCTTTCTTTATGGTCCAACTCTCACATCTGTACATGACTACTGGAAAAGCCATAGCTTTGACTATATGGACCTTGGCTGGCAAAGTGATGTCTCTGCTTTCTAATGTGCTATCTATGCTTGCCATAGCTTTTCTTCCAAGGAGCCTCTATATTAAACCTGTATTTCTGAGCTCCTCTGGTGACCCAGTGGTAAAGAATCCATCTGTAAGGCAGGAGATTAAGGTTCAATCCCTGAGTCAGGAAGATCCCCTGGAGGAGGAAATGGCAATCCACTCCAGTATTCTTGCCTGGGAAATCCCACAGACTGAGGAGCCTGGTAGGCTACAGTCCATGGGGTCAAAAAATAGTCAGACATGACTTAGTCACTAAACAGCAACAAATCACTGGGTCAAGTCACAGTTCTGGAATCTGATATAGGTGAAGGAGGGGAGTTTCTAAGGAAAATAGGATAGGATGTCCTATACCATCTCAGCAGTCCACACAAATTGTCACTGAGATATTTACCATACTACCTTTAAAGCTCCTTGCCATTGGTGACTAGCAGATTCTCCTGTCATACCTGGGATATTCCTTCATGAGGCTGACTATAAACCTCTGTGCCCAGTTAGTTCTTACAGCAGTTTTAGCTGCAGGATCTTGCTGCCTCCCAACTGCTCTGCCTGGGAAACACCTCTCTGCTTTGAACAAGCCTGCCTCTTCCTCAACTGGGAATCTCTAACATAAAGGGATATCTTTCTGCCTTTGTATTTGGGAACAAAAAAAATTATCTATAGCTAGGCAACTTCTACCATCCCTCGGCTTAAGTTTTCAAAACATAAGCCAGAAAGAATCAGAGTTGATTTCTGCTTTTCAACCAGCCATACTTCTATTCCAAGACAATAGGAAGAAGGCAGAGAACTTGACTGAATTGGAAAAAAAAAAAAAAGGGGAAACAGGAAAGATAAGAAGATAAATTTTTAAATTAACTGTTCGCTCTTCCTCCCTCAAAACTGCAAAACCACTGTGGTACGCAGAATTTCTAGAAATGGAAGATTTCAGTCTAATTATTGAATCCTGTGAATGTGATGAAGCACCACTCAGTGGTTGTGTTATATTACATGTCACAGTTTACTCTTAAAAAGATTACCTTTAAAAACCACAATCAAGGACAAAAAATGTCATTTGCAGCAACATGGATGGACCTAGAAATTGTCATAATGAGTGAAGTAAGTCTGACAAAGACAAGTATCATATAATATCACTTATATGTGGAATCTAAAAAATGGTACAAAAAAGTTATTTACAAACAGAAATAGAATCACAGATGTAGAAAACAAACTTTTGGTTATCAGGGGGCAAAGGGGCCAAAGAGGGGAAAGGGATAAATGGAGACTGTGGCTGATGCATTACTATATATAAAATAGATAATTAATAAGAACCTACTGTATAGCACAGGGCACTCTTCTCAATATTCTGTAATGACCTATATAGGAAAAGAATCTAAAAAAGAGTGGATATATGAATATGTATGTGTATAACTGATTCACTTGCTGTACAGCAGAAACTAACACAACATCTCAAATCACTTATACTCCAATAAATCTTAAAAGAACATATTCAAGTTGTTCTGATCTATTATAATTACTTCAGCTTTTAAAAATAGAGATATCTCATGCTGGTGACAAAGAGGAAGGCATAAGAGAAAGTCAGAAGATATTGGAAGTATGAGAAGGATTTGAAGAGCAGTTGCTATTTAAAAGATGAAGGAACCTCCAGGAGATGAAGGTAACCCTAACTGATATCCAACAAGGAAACAGGGACCTCCGAACTACAGCCACAAGTGACTGGATGCTGTCAACAATTTGAATGAACTTGAAAGCAGATTCTTCCCTAGAACCTTTGGATAAGGGGTCAGCCCAGCCCAGCCCGTATCTTGATTTTGACCTCATAAGCAGAGAGCCAAGAGAGCCTGCCTGAACTTATGATACATAGACCTCTGAACTAATACATTTCTGTTGCTTTCATCAGCTGAGGTAATTTGTTGCATAGCAATAGAAAACTAATACAACAATATTCCCTGTATCCAGCTTCACTCCTACAAAATAAGGATTACAAATTCCATAAGCACTATCAATGATCCTTCAAGGACCATTTCTCTCATAGTCAAATTCTTTAATAAGGAAGTGGTTACCTTCCTTACCCCTCTTATTAAAATCATGTTTAATAAACCTGTAAGGTGATTGCATTTTTTTCCTCTTTTAAACTTTCCATATGTGTTCACATTCATTTTCTATCCTTACTTGGGCTAAAAAAAAAAAAAAAAGTTTTTAGGTTAACCATATAAAACTACTAATTTCAAGCAAAACATATTTTCTCCATATAAGAATATAGTTCCCCATCATAGTTAATAGAGTTAGGATTACAAAAAATGAAAAAGTAACTTTTACCAATGCGTACCTCTAGGCTAGATGCACTGTGGTCTAAATTGCCCCTAGTTTTTAGAATTCAACTTTAAATATTATTTGTTTCCTCCATAGTTTAAATCTTTAAATCAAAAATATAAAATACTATATGCTTCAACTCTGAATATAAATAAGCTCATCTCATCTCACTTTATATGTTCATTTCCTTCATTTTTATTAAATGAATCTGAAAAAAATTAACATTTTTTTCCAAAACACTTAAAAGTTAAAGCTTATTACTGTTGCTATTTCTGATTTTTTAACCAACCGAAAATAGAAAGGTCAAAATAGCTATTTCCATCTTAAGTCACCATTAAACACTTAGAGTTCTTAAGCACCTCATCAGACAGAATTTTCAGCTTTCATTTCCTAAAAACAACAAGCATTTGGAAGGAAGTACTTCTTTTAAGGAAGTTTGAAAAGCTCCAGAACTTGTATTCTATAACTCAGAACATACCAAAGCCCTAATGTGCTGTAAAGGTAACTTTTGATTCTTGAAATGCTGCTTCCATATAATTCTGAGTCCCTCCAGTCAGTTTGTCAGCAATAAAAGCATCATTGGCTTGTATTCACTGAAGTTTTGATCTTTAAAAAATGTCTTCAAGACACAAAGCTCAGCCAGTACAACTCTTAATGACTTCACACCTGGACACTAGCTAACACCCTCTGAAGGCAGTTGTAACTGCCCTTGCTGAATGGCTGGAAATGAATTGGTTAATACACAAAAATCATTGTAGGGTAGGTGTTTGAATATGTGATTTGGGGTGAACAAGGCAAACTCTTTCCCCTAATCAGATTACCAACCCCTTCCTACAAAAGTGTTCATGGCCAAAATTTACAAGCCAATATTCTTTTGGGAATTGCTATTCCTGGAAGCAGAAGTAGTAGGTAAGAGAGGATGAGACAGGAAAGGAGAGAGAACAAGTAATGGGGAGAGGGTACCCCAGTTAGACTCAGCTTCCCTTCCACCAAATGCAGATTAGTGCCTTGTCTCATGAGATGTCTTCACAAAGGGAGTATGAACTATTCTTCCTTAGAGTCCACAGGGATGTGAAAGGAACAATAATATACCTAAGGACTTGTTTGCCCCACAGAACATGAAGTCCTTGACACTGACAGGTTGTACCACACCAGCCAAGCTGGCAAAGCTTAGAAAGCCGGTTCCCAAGATGGCATTGGCAGCACCTGCAAGTTCGTAGGGGAAAGTCAGGGGCAGGTGCACATTCAGGCACTGTCCTCCCTCCACCTTCCCACCAGCAGACCCCATGGATCTTGTGCCTCAACAGCGATGGTGAAGTCTCTGGGAGAGAGGTGAGAAGCTCTTAAGATGCTTGAGGAAAGACAATGCCAGGTCCGGCCCACGAGCAATGTGGGGACCTGAGAACAGCTGCCCCAATAGAAGACAAAAACAGCATTCACGGGGCCTCCGCTCTCCTGAATACTGAAACCCCTCCTTTAAGGTCTGCAAGGGTACACTTAGTTTCAGGCAACATTCCCAGAGACTCTTCCACAATATTGAGCAAAAAATCTTGGCTAAGCAAACCCAGGGATCTGCTTAAATTAGCCCAGCACAGTGAACACCCTGGGACATGGAGAGTCTCTTTTGTCCTCGTCTGAGAAAAAAAGGATCTAAATTCTCCCCTCAAGGAGAAGTGACTCCTTCCAAAGGCTGGCTAATTTCAGTCACCAAAAACGACTTATAGATGGTTAGGAAACTAAGTTTTAGGGGTCCATTGGTTTGAATTCTGTGCTTTCACTGCATGGGTTCAATTTCTGGTCAGGAAACTAAGATTCCTCAAGCCATACAATGCAGTCAAAAAAAAAAGAAGAAGAAAAAGAAAAACTAAGTTCTAGTCTCTATTGGTAAAGCTGGTCATCATGTTATAATTGAAACTCATTACTTCTCTTCTCCGATTGCCATTCTAAAGTTCCCTCATCTTCAGCCAACACATTAGCTGGCCTGGATTATTTATCTAGTGAGGTAACCTAGACTTCTAATACTAAGGGATCTGAGCCTTCAGCTGCCTTGTCCTGTCAGACTATGATTGTTCTAACTGTCGATTTACAGCTATTACTGGGCATGGAAGCACCAAAATACACAGCCATGATTACAAATATTCTTCTTCTTGTTTCTATTATATATCAGGAAGAACACACGTACAGAGGAGAGGTGGAAAGCCACAGAAAGACAAATTTATTATTTACCATTATGCTTAATGCCCATCATCAACAATACAACGGAAACAACAAAATTGCATTGCTAAAATCAACAACCCTAAAATATACAACATAAAGTCTCCATAGAAAAAAATCAAATTCAAATACATACACTTGCTTAACAATAGACAAATTTATTGTAATAATATAGTGAATTTATATAAACAGGCATAGCCTGTTTATAGAAGGAAAGATATTATTTGGGATATTTACATTTTTACAGCAGTTACTTATTGATGCTGAAGCTCCAATACTTTGGCCACCTCATGCGAAGAACTGACTCATTGGAAAAGACCCTGATGCTGAGAAAGACTGAAGGCAAACAGAGAAGCGGCGGCAGAGGGTGAGATGGTCAGAGAGCATCAACGATTCATTGGACATAAATACGAGCAAACTCTGGGACACAGTGAAGCACAGGCAAGCCTGGTGTGCTATCGTCCACGCGGTCACAAGGAGTCAGAGACGACTTAGTGACTGAATAACACCAACTCACTAGATTTGTAAATACTATACTAAAGCATCACTCTGACAATATCTATTCAGTCATTATTAGAGAATTAGTGAGGCCATGCTAATATCTTCATGTTTCTTCAAAAATAGAAATCTTTATATAAGACATACCTCAAATTCTACAGCAAGGCAATGATTCAGCTTTAGCACACCTGAACACAGGAAATAATGACTACAGTTTTAATTCCGGAATGTTTCCCTGTAAACCATTATGGACAGTGAGAATGTACTTGCATTGTTTTGTTTGTATTGCATTAAGTAGTAGAATAAAATTACAGCCACACTAATAAGCTTAAATTTCTGAAACACAAGCAGCTCCCTTGGAAATACATGAACTGCACTTTGACGCCCTGATTGGTACAGAATGTATTAAAGGAAAGGGTGCACAGGGGTAAAGAGAAATAAAAGCATGTTTCAGCAAATTAAGATAAATTGTTCAGAAATAGCTAAGAATCATTATACTAGTAGCTACTGTCCCTAATTAGATTTCTAATCCAAAACCAACATGTCTGTCTTCTTTAACATAGAGATGCAAATGCATCAACCTTTTATTCCAACAAATTTGCATCCAACAATTCAATGTTCTAAGTGGAACAATCTTCTAATTCACTGTGTTATTGGCTTGTTTCCTTGTCTTACCATGTTAGTTATCAACTGCAAGTTTACACAAAACATCTAGAAAATCCAAAATCATTTAAGAAAAATAATTTCAAAGGGAGCCATTACCAAACACAACATTTTATTTGTGATGAGAGTACATGATAGGCCATTAGAGAAGAAAGAAAAAGCAACTGGAACAGCTAAAACAATTATACAGTGTAATAGTTTCATCATCATCATTTCACTGGCTCACATCTGTGACTATACTGAATCTGCTGCTAACTAAATAGGGACATCATAGGAAATAAAACATCTGGACCAAAATCATGGCTAGGGTACTCATCACAAACATTTATCTATCCCTCAGATTTTCACTTGAGAAGGCTTCATGAAGCCTTGAAACAGAAAAAGGCTTCATGAAGGCAAGGATATTTTTCTTTGTTAAATTCTGAAACACAGAGTTCATTCCCATAAATATCTAGTTACCTATCTCCTCCTATAATAATACAGATAAATGTTTCAAATTAGTTCTGCTAAAATATTTTTTCCTCTGATAATTTAGAAAATGAATCTCATTTCATATCTGCCTCTGGGGACAACATGTGAGCTTTTTTCGTATTTGTAATTCCTTTAGTTCTAATCACTGTAATTTTTAAGAAGGTTCTTCCCAGGTAATTTTTCAGCAGCCTGGTGACAAAAATATCTTACAGTATCCTCCTTCAGAGTTTTGAAATCTATACCCAGCATCAGCAACATAGAACATTGCTAAGGTCTATATTAATGTTGAACAATAAAACACAAACACACACACACACAAGCCAAATTGTTCAATGTAAGAAAAACAAAATAGCACAGTTGCTAATTTTGTACTGAGAGTATTCAAGAATGGAGAAGAGCTTAAGACATCTCATGATGGGGAGGAGTGCTATAGCATTCCTACCTTTCAAGCCAATCATTCAATTGTTGCTGCTGTTGCTGTTTAGTAGTTAAGTCACATCCAACTCCATGGACTGTAGCTCACCAGGTTTTTCTGTGCATGGGTTTTCCCAGGCAAGAATACTGGAGTGGGTTGCCATTTCCTTCTCTAGGGGATCTTCCCAGCCCAGGGATCCAACAGATATCTCCTGCATTGGCAGGTATTCTTTACCACTGAGCCACCAGGGAAGCCCAAATCATTCAATACAACTATGAATTGTCAAACTCCTCAAAAAAAAAAAGTTTATTTCTTCCCCTCCCTCCCCCATTTATACAAAGGGACAATTTCACAGTTACCTTCAACTGCAGTCAGTTACCTTCAATCAGAATTTTCAAGGTATGAGTTTCATCTGCACTACTTTAAGATGTTATCTAGTCACCAAAAAATCATGGGATACATAAATCCTGGCACTGACCTGAATGTACCACTGAACACAAGTTTGCCGTACACCTGACGTAAGCAAAGAGGCAACATGTGTGGAGTTTTGTTGCTGTGTCTTTCTACTTGAAACAGAAAATTTCATCAGTTCAGTTCAGTTCAGTCGCTCAGTCGTGTCCGACTCTCTGCGACCCCATGAACAGCAGCACGCCAGGCCTCCCTGTCCATCACCAACTCCCGGAGTTCACTCAGACTCACGTCCATCAGGTCAGTGATGCCATCCAGCCATCTCATCCTCGGTCGTCCCCTTCTCCTCCTGCCCCCAATCCCTCCCAGCATCAGAGTCTTTTCCAATGAGTCAACTCTTTGCATGAGGTGGCCAAGTACTGGAGTTTCAGCTTTAGCATCATTCCTTCCAAAGAAATCCTAGGGCTGATCTCCTTCAGAATGGACTGGTTGGATCACCTTGCAGTCCAAGGGACTCTCAAGAGTCTTCTCCAACACCACAGTTCAAAAGCATCAATTCTTCGAAAAAGTTCCTAGGTGAATATAATAAAGTGCCTAAACTTATGGAGTTTTTATCCTACCTGACAAGAGGACTGATTCATAAATTAAAAAATTGAGCTGCAAATGTGATCCAGTGAGAAAGGGAATTTTTGTGTATGTGTTATTTTTCCAAGATTTGTGATTAACATTGAATCTCAGTAATAATTAAACACTCATTTATTTTGTTTACAATTACTAAAATAAATATGTAGAAGGAATGAGCAAACAATATGTTTGTTACCCTTTGAGGTGCTACCTTTGGTTTCTACCTACAATGTAAAAGAGTTTTTTGTTTTATTTTGTTTGCCCTGGAAATATAAAATTCAAATATCTTATTTGGATATGCCATATACTAGACCAGACAAAATCAAATTTTCAAGGCTAAAGCAGACAAAATACCAGTATACAGTGGGCAAATAAATAACTTAACATTTTACAGGGGAATCATAATAACTCCAGATGAACTTGAGCCTTTTCTTGGGACAAATAATATCTACTTCAGTTTCTATCATATTTTTTGACACAAAATATTAACAATAAATTTTATCAGAAATATTAAGGCATGAAAACATGACTCCAAATAAGAGGGAAAACAATCAACAGAGACATACCAAGAGAAAACCCGGATACTGAAATTAGCAGACAATTTTTAAGATAAGTACTATGAATGTGTTAAATATGTTAATGTGGATAAAATAAACAACATGTGTGAACAGATGGAAAATCTTAGCAAGAAAATGGAAACTATAAGGATAATCCAAAGTAAATTCTAGAACTAAAAAATGTGACCTTAGAAATAAATAAATCATTAGATAAGTTTAAGAGTTAATAAAGGGTCAGTGAATTAAAATGCGCTCAGAAAATAGTACAAAGATAAAGAATAGGAAAAAACTGTACAAAACTTCTGATATGGGTAGGATACTATCAAATCGTATGTAACTGATATGTAATTGGAGTCACTAAAAAAGAATAAAAGCAATCTTATACAAACTCTTTCATAAATAGAAGAGGAAACAATTTCCAATTTATTTTACAAAGCCAGCATAACTCTGATACCAAAACTTGGTAAAGATATTATAAGAAATAAAATAATAGAGTAATATTTCTATGATCAAAGGTGGGAAAGTTCTTTAAAAATATTAGCAAATCAAACTCAATGACCCATAAGAGAAATAAAGAAAATGGAAAATAAACAGGAAAAAAAAATTTTTAACATGTGACCATCTTAATAAAGGCATTAAAAACATTTGACAAAATTAAACAACCATCTGCTAACTTTAAAAAAATTAACACTCTCAGCAAAGTAGGAATTGAAACCTCCTTAAATATAAAAAAGGGCACCTGGAAATATTATCAAATCCTTTATGATTATACAGTAGAAGTGACAAATAGATTCAAGGGATTAGATCTGATAGACAGAGTTCCTGAAGAACTATGGACAGAGATTCGTGACATTGTACAGGAGGCAGGTACTAAGACCATACCCAAGAAAAAGAAATGCAGAAGGGCAAAATGGTTGTCTGATGAGACCTTAAAAATAGCTATGAAAAGAAGAGAAGCAAAAGGCAAAGGAGAAAAGCAAAAATGCAGAGTTCCAAAGAATATCAAGGAGAGATAAGAAAGCCTTTCTCAGTGATCAATGCAAAGAAATAGAGGAAAACAAGAGAAGGGGAAAGACTAGAGATCTCTTCAAGAAAAGCAGACATACCAAGGGAACATTTCATGCAAAGATGGGCTCAAAAAAGGACAGAAATGCTATGGACCTAACAGAAGCAGAAGACATTAAGAAGAGGTGGCAAGAAGACACAGAAGAACTATACAAAAAATATCTTCATGGCCCAGATAATCATGACAGTATGATCACTCACATAGAGCCAGACATCCTGGAATGCAAAGTCAAGTGGACCTTAGGGAACGTCACTATGAACAAAGCTAGTGGAGGTGATAGAATTCCAGTTGAGCTATTTCAAATCCTAAAAGATGATGCTGTGAAAGTGCTGCACTCAATATGCCAGCAAATTTGGTCAACTCAGCAGTGGCCACAGGACTGGAAAAGGTCAGTTTTCATTCCAATCCCAAAGAAAGGCAATGCCAAAGAATGTTCAAGTTCAGTTCAGTTCAGTCACTCAGTCGTGTCTGACTCTCTGCGACCCCATGAATCCCAGCACGCCAGGCCTCCCTGTCCATCACCAACTCCCGGAGTTCACTCACTCACGTCCATCGAGTCAGTGATGCCATCCAGCCATCTCATCCTCTGTCGTCCCCTTCTCCTCCTGCCCCCAATCCTTCCCAGCATCAGAGTCTTTTCCAATGAGTCAACTCTTCTCATGAGGTGGCCAAAGTACTGGAGTTTCAGCTTCAGCATCATTCCCTCCAAAGAAATCCCAGGGCTGATCTCCTTCAGAATGGACTGGTTGGATCTCCTTGGAGTCCAAGGGACTCTCAAGAGTCTTCAACCGCACAATTGCACTCATCTCACAAGCTAGTAAAGTAATACTCAAAATTCTCCAAGCCAGGCTTCCACAGTACATGAACTCCCAGATGTTCAAGCTGGTTTTAGAAAAGGCAGAGGAACTAGAGATCAAATTGCCAGCATCTGCTGGATTACTGAAAAAGCAAGACAGTTCCAGAAAAACATCAACTGTGACTGTGACTGTGTTGATCACAATAAACTGTGGATAATTCTTCAAGAGACGGGAACACCAGACCACCTGATCTGCCTCTTGAGAAATCTGTATGCAGGTCAGGAAGCAACAGTTAGAACTGGACATGGAACAACAGACTGGTTCCAAATCAGGAAAGAAATACGTCAAGGCTGTATATTATCACCCTGTTTATTTAACATATATGCAGAGTACACCATGAGAAACACTGGGCTGGATGAAGCACAAGCTGGAATCAAGATTGCTAGGCGAAATATCAATAACTTCAGATATGCAGATGACACCACCCTTATGGCAGAAAGTGAAGAAGTACTAAAGAGCCTCTTGATGAAAGTGAAAGAGGAGAGTGAAAAAGTTGGCTTAAAGCTCAACATTCAGAAAACTAAGATCATGGCATCTGATCCCATCACTTCATAGCAAATATATTGGGAAACAGTGACAGACTTTATCTTTTTGGGCTCCAAAATCACTGAAGATTGTGATTGCAGCCATGAAATTAAAAGACGTTTACTCTTGGAGGAAAAATTATGACCGACCTAGACAGCATATCAAAAAGTAGATACATTATTTTGTCAACAAAGGTCCGTCTAGTCAAGGCTATGGATTTTTCAGTAGTCATGTATGGATGTGAGAGTTGGACTATAAATAAAGTTGAACCCCGATAATTGATCCTTTTTTTTAATTTTTATTTTTACTTTATTTTACTTTACAATACTGTATTGGTTTTGCATACATTGACATGAATCCACCACGGGTGTACATGCGATCCCAAACATGAACCCCCCTTCCCACCTCCCTCCCCACAACATCCCTCTGGATCATCCCCGTGCACCAGCCCCAAGCATGCTGTATCCTGCGTCGGACATAGACTGGTGATTCAATTCTTACATGATAGTATATATGTTTCAATGCCATTCTCCCAAATCATCCCACCCTCTGCCTCTCCCTCTGAGTCCAAAAGTCCGCTATACACCGCTGTGTCTTTTTTGCTGTCTTGCATACAGGGTCATCATTGCCATCTTTCTAAATTCCATATATATGTGTTAGTATACTGTATTGGTGTTTTTCTTTCTGGCTTACTTCACTCTGTATAATAGGCTCCAGTTTCATCCATCTCATCAGAACTGATTCAAATGTATTCTTTTTAATGGCTGAGTAATACTCCATTGTGTATATGTACCACTGCTTTCTTATCCATTCATCTGCTGATGGACATCTAGGTTGTTTCCATGTCCTGGCTATTATAAACAGTGCTGTGATGAACATTGGGGTACATGTGTCTCTTTTAATTCTGGTTTCCTCGGTGTGTATGCCCAGCAGTGGGATTGCTGGGTCATATGGCAGTTCTATTTGCAATTTTTTAAGGAATCTCCACACTGTTTTCCATAGTGGTTGCACTAGTTTGCATTCCCACCAACAGTGTAGGAGGGTTCCCTTTTCTCCACACCCTCTTCAGCATTTATTGCTTGCAGATTTTTGGATCGCAGCCATTCTGACTGGTGTGAAGTGGTACCTCATTGTGGTTTTGATTTGCATTTCTCTAATAATGAGTGATGTTGAGCATCTTTTCATGTGTTTCTTAGCCATCCATATGTCTTCTTTGGAGAAATGTCTATTTGGTTCTTTGGCCCATTTTTTGATTGGGTCGTTTATTTTTCTGGAATTGAGTTGCATAAGTTGCTTGTGTATTTTTGAGATTAGTTGTTTGTCAGTTGTTTCATTTGCTATTATTTTCTCCCATTCAGAAGGCTGTCTTTTCACCTTGCTTATATTTTCCTTTGTTGTGCAGAAGCTTTTAATTTTAATTAGATCCCATTTGTTTATTTTTGCTTTTATTTCCAGAATTCTGGGAGGTGGGTCATAGAGGATCCTGCTGTGATTTATGTCGGAGAGTGTTTTGCCTATAGACCAGAAACTAATTGATCCTTTTAAACTGTGGTTTGGAGAAGATTCATGAGAGTCCCTTGGACTGCAAGGAAATCCAACCAGTTCACCCTGAAGGAAATCAGTCCTGAATATTCATTGGAAGGACTGATGTTGAAGCTGAAACTCCAATATTTTGCCCACCTGATGAGAGGAACTGACTCATTTGAAAAGACCCTGATGCTGGGAAAGATTGAAGGTAGGAGCAGAAGGGGACAAAAGAGGATGAGATGGTTGGATGGCATCTCTGACTCACTGGATGTGAGTCTGAGTAAACTTCAGAAGTTGGTGATGGACAGGGAAGCCTGGCATGCTGCAGTCCATGAGGTGGCAAAGAGTAGGACACAACTGATCAACTGAACTGCCTGCATGAATGTGAGAGTTATAAAGAAAGCTGAGCACCAAAGAATTGATGCTTTTGAACTGTGGTATTGGAGAAGACTCTTGAGAGTCTCTTGGACAGCAAGGAGATCCAGTCAGTCCTAAAGGAAATCAGTCCTGAATATTCATTGGAGGGACTGATGCTGAAGCTAAAACTCCAGTACTTTGGCCACCTGATGCAAAGAAATGACTCATTGGAAAAGACCCTGATGCTGGTAAAGATTGAAGGCAGGAGGAGAAAGGGATGACAGAGGATGAGATGGTTGGATGCCATCACCGACTCAATGGACATGAGTTTGAGTAAGCTCCAGGAGTTGGTGATGAACAGGGAGGCCTGGCGTGCTGCAGTCCATGGGGTCAAAAAGAGTCAAACACAACTGATCAACTGAACTGAATTGAAAAATAATATTATCCTCAATGCTGTAAGACTAAATGATTTTCCCCTAAGATCAGAAACACGGCAAAATAGTCACTCTCATCACTTGTATTTGACACTATAGTAGAAGTTCCAGCCAGTAGATGACGTAAGAAAAGGAAGTAGAAACTATGAGACAGGAAAGTGTAAAGCAAAAAAATTGTATTCATAGTTGACATGATTGTACACTTAGAAAATCCTAAGAAGTCTTTTCAAAGGTACTAACATAATGAATTTAACATGTTTTTGAAAGTCATTTGTATTTCCATTAACAATAAATAATAGAAAAATTAAAATCTTAAAACAAGTTTAAAATATTACCAGAAAATGTCAAATATCTATGTAAAAAAATCTATCAAGAGATATAAAAGACTTCTTGTCAAAACTGAAATGGATCATGAAAATAAAAGTCACAGTTTTCTACAAGAAAAATAAGAATATTTCCACGACCTTGGTAAAGGCAAACATATCATAGGCAGAATAATATAAAAACTACTAATCATAAAATTTTAAGTTTAATAATCAGACCATAAAAACTAAGACATTCTACTTTTCAAAAAAACTATTAACAAAATAAGCAAATTACAGACAGGAGAATATAGTACATATATGTTACATATTATATATATTAGTTTTGTCATAAATATGATGAAATATATTTTTAAACCCTATGATTCAATAATAAAAAAGACCAACCACATAATTAAAATGGGTAAAGTAGTTGAATGAACACTTCATGAAAAATGATAAAGGAATAACCACCAAACATATATAAAGGCATTCAACATCATTAAGCATCAAGAAAATGCAATTTAAGGCCATGATGAGGTATCATATTCATCTGCTAGAAAGACTGAACTAGGAGGCAACATTAAATGCTGACAAGGACGTGAAGCAATTAGATGGAAATATGAAATAGCACAACTACTTTGGAAATACCATATGACCCAGCAATATCAATTCCAGATATTTACCCCCCATGCTTAAAGTATGCCCACAAAACAAATAAAGACCTGTGAAAGAAGGATGATAAATGTTTCATTCATAATACCTCCAAACTAGAAACAGCTCAGTGGTTTATGGACAGTAGCATGGGTTAACTAATTGTGATAATAGACACACAATGTATTACTATTCAGCAATGAAAAGTAACAAACCTTCAATACATGCAAAATGAATATATCTTAAAACAATATTAGATAAAAGAAACTGGATCCAAATGAGCACATGTTAAATTTCATTCATACCCAGTCCAAGATCAGGCAAAACTAAACTTTCGGGATTGGAATAAGGCACGAGTTTTCCTGGGGATAGGGGAACTGACAGGAAAGAGTTACAAAGCAACTTTACGGGATGATGGATTGTTCTATAGCTTAATTTGAGTGGATGTAAGCTACATACAGAGAATTGTCAAAATTCATCAAACTATACGTTAAGATCTGTGAATTTTATTAAAGTAAATGGTGTTCCCATGAGAGTTAAAAAGATGAGGCATGCATAAGAAAGCAGTGTCAGGAAAGACCACTGGATCTGAGAGTATACTGGATACAGAACAAGAATTATCATGCAAGGTTTAACGGGGGTTCCCTACCCCCAGGAAAACTTGAATTATAATGGAGGTTCACAATTGGCACTGGCTGCCGAATGCAAAACCCTCATGAGTGGTGGAAAGTAAAACGGTTGCTAATATTAAAAAACTTGGCCATCTGGGAGGGAGAGGAGCCAGTGAGACAGAGAAACTGGGGCAGAGGAGAAGATGGTGGTGGTGGCAGCTTCTTACCAGTGATGCCCAGTGCAGGCTCAGTTCTCTCCCCACCTCCCAGTCCGACCCAGTCTGCCACCTGGACCACCCTGCCCCCTGCAGCCCACAGCCCATGCTAGATATAAAAATTAAATTTAAAAACTTGAATTATAAAGGAGGTTCACAATTAGTGCTGTTCTATATTTATATATCCATGAAAGAGCCTCTTCAATTAAAAATATCACCGTCAAGCACAATTTGCCTGATTCCATTAAGGCAACTCAGTCAAGAGGAGGACAAAAACAGCAGTCACCTATGTCATGAGAAGAGGGAACCAGTCCAGAAAAAGACTTGGAGCTTACCATGTTGGGTAAAGGGTCCAGATAAGGAGGTGGATTTCTCCCTGATGTGTCAGAGAGAAATCAGGTCTTCTGAGTAGGATGAGAGTAGGGAAGTGCCAGGGTTTCCCTAGTAGCACAGAGGGTAAAGCATTCTCCTGCAATGCAGGAGACCTGGGTTCGATCCCTGGGTCAGAAAGATTCCCTGGATATGGAAATGGCAACCCACTCCAGTATTCTTGCCTGGAAAATCCCATGCACAGAAAAGCCTGGTGGGTTACAACCCATGGGGTCGCAGAGTCGTACACAACTGAGTGACTAACACACACAGGGAAGTGCCAAGAAAGGAGAGGACTGCTTATCAAAAAGCTGCTACCCCGTGTAAAGTTGAAGTCTCCTTTGTCAGGGCCAACATACACACCTGATTCCATTCAGCTTCCATTATATCCAGAGGGGTGAGACCCCAGAGGTATCTGATAAGTCCTTAGCTGCTCTGACTTGCCATTTGGAATTTCAAGACCTCTCAGGTCATTGCCTCTATTTTCCTTATTTTCTGTCTCCAGTGGGCTGTTTCCTCAATGTTCTTCCTGACTCCAAACCTCTGTACAACTTTCTGGATTCTTCTTGATTTCTCCAAGCTTGCATGTAACCTGTCTAAATCATAGCTCCCCCACAGTAAGGGGGCTTTTCCACACAGGTGTTGAGGCTCTGCCACTATTGACCACACCTCTGCCTCCCCCACCAGGGAGTAGTTCCTCAGCAGGGCCTGCCTCCCCTAATATTCTAGGCTCTATATTTTCCAAACATTTTTAAAAATCACAGTTTGGGGGCCTTAACTGAGTTTGCCATAACTGTTTACCAGAGAAATCTACTCTTACATTTATCAACCACCAGTATTGAAAATTAAATATTCACAGCCTTGTGCTAATGCTATCCGTATGCACAGATGCTCAGTCAAGTCCAATCCTTTGCAACCCATGGATTCTCCAGGCAGAATGCTGGATGGGCTGCCATGCCCTTCTCCATTTTTATCCTTCCTTTCCCTCAGTTTTTGTTTTCATAAAGAAATTTCCTTATTGATCACCTTCAGTGAGAGGCAAAATGGCACCCGTAGGGATTATGGCGGTTAGATTTTTCAGGAGAAATCTTAGCAGATGACAAGTTTCCCAATGCTAGAGATAGGCTTTGGCAATAATAGAAGCTTCCTGAGAAGAACTTTCACCCAGCCATCCTCAACCTGTACCTCAGATCAGCCTGGGACCACACGCCAGATGTCCTAACTGGAACAGGCTATTATTTTGTAAGCTCTTGGCTGCTGTCTATCCTACAAAATTAAGCTTATCTCTCATAAATAAATGCTCGTCTATGCCGGGAGCCAGCGTGCGGAATTCCACCCGTGACAAGGTCATGCGGCAGAGCTCTGATGGCAAGGCTAATCAGACCTCAGGTTTTCCCCCTGGAATTTCCTGAGCATCCACCCCCCACAAAAAAACAAAAATCTGCTGGCTTTTGTACTCTGCTTTTCCACTCTTCTGATATTCTCTGGAAAAGTCAAATCAGGGCTTTAGTCTTCTGCATTTGAAAGGGATATTTAAGTTAAACCCACTCTGATAGCTCTCTAGCTTGCCTAACAGGTTCCCCCGGACCTCTTACAACTTGTGAATTGCTTACAGCCCCCAACTGCAAGAGGCATAAAGCTTAAAAGCATCTTAAAGACACAGAGCCTTTTCTAAAGAGTTAAAAATTATATTGGTAGAGGGTTTTCACTGTTAACTCAATGGCTGCTGCCAGTCCTCCATATTCTTTATCTTTTAGGCACCTGGGAGGATGTTAATCAATGTAAACGGGATATGGAAAAAGATATATAGCAGTTTTGATGTTAGCAACACTAGACTTTTGAGCTAATTACTTTTCTTTTGTTATAAATCACTGTACCCCTTTCACTTGTTATAAACTGCTGTATCTTTGCTATGTAAGAATGTAACTTTATTTAGTGCTTTCTGAGAATGGCACCAGACTTTGGGAAGATCAACACAAATAAGTCTTCTGGTTGACAAACCCTTATCAGAAAAAAGGCTGTAAAATGTTAATTGGCCCTTTTTGGCCAGAAGATGATGTAAATCACCTAAGACTTGTGTATACAATTAGGTATGCAGAGAGAAAAGCCTGGTTTTGATAAGAGTCTGGACTGCTAACACTGCATAATTTTGTATTACCCATTGATCTCTATGTACAATCATAAAAAGGTATAAAAGGCCTTTCTAGACAATAGGGGCCGGAGCCAGTCGCTAGACTGGTTTCCCCCGTGTCTCTCTCTCTCTCTTTTTCCTTTTCCTCTTTACTTTAATTTCAGGCTGAATTCCCATCTGGGGCGCAAAGGCTCGCCAAGTTTACTTACTTGCCCTGGCTGTTAAGACCCGCGCGAAAGGGAGCCTAAGGCGAGGCACCCTTAGATATTCAAGCGAGCACACGTGGCCCGACGTAGATGGTGCAAATTTCTTGTCTGGAATTTTATTGGTCTTCCGCGTAATCCAAGTTATTCAGCCCTCTTACTCCACTTAATTTTCTTGCTACACTATTGTTTCTTAATCTAATCTTATATCAATCAATAAATAAGTTTTTCTCACGCCAACACCATCCACGCTTCGAATTCCCTGGATCCACCGGGGCTGGACCCCGGCACGTCTATGTGTTTTTTTTAAGATTTTTCATATGGACCATTTTTAAAGTCTGTATTGAATTTGTTGCAATATTGCTTCTACTTTATGGTTTGTTTGTTTCATCTTGTTTTTTGGCCACATGGTATATGGGATCTTAGCTCCCCAATAAGGGATCGAGCCTGCATCCCACGCATTGGAAGGTGAAGTCTTAACCACTAGAGCACTCGGGAAGTCCTTTTTTGTGTGTTCTCAAATGGATTAAAAGGCCTCAGGTCTTTTTCAGAGTTCTTTGCACTGATGTGTGCAATGGCCTGGCCCCCACAGCAATGCAGGATTCACCCTCTCTCAGTACCCATCAGTGTGATTCTTTGGCACTCCTGTCTCACATAACTTCTTGTCACTGGCTTTATTTCTTGATGATTCATCTCCCTCCCCACTTAAAATGGGCATCAATTACACCATCAAAAAAAAAAAAAATTGAGAGAACTAAAAGGAAGCAAGAGAGAGAAAATGTTTAAAAAAGGCTTCCAACACAAATGACCTTAAAAAGAAGATGGTAGGCCACCTGGCAAAAAATATATACTTTTATCATCCTGTTAATGAAATCAATATGAATCTAAACCTACAAATGCAAGTATGCAAGAGAGATTACTCTATGTTTAAGTAATTTAAGGGAATTTCTTTTTCCAAGAATAAGACAAAGATAATCTTCATCAACATGAGGTCCCACACTCTCCTCCAAGGTTTCCAGATGTATTCAGGGTATTCAGACACTGAGGATGAATACCTACCTTATTCTTGAGTCAGTCTGGGTCTTGTCCAGGGAGTATCTGTTGAGGCCTCCAATTCAGGTCTTGCCCATCTTTCAGTGGTGCTTCACTTCATCCTAACAGTCCCATGATTTCCTTTACTAAATGTGAGCCACCATGGGGCACAAGTAACTCTTTTGCTGCCCAGTAAGGCTGGAAGCCATGCCTATGAGAAACCATTCTCTACCAGGGAATTTGTCCTACCCAGAATCCCACCACACAGGAAGCGCACAGGACACCTCTGCTCTCTGACCCATGACTTCTTTGGCACTCCTCATCTGTTACACCACTCTGCTTAAGGCAGACATTGCCAAAGAGGAGGAGGGAGACAGACAGATACTATTAAAGGAGAAAAACCTGAACAGCTTTCAGTTCTTACCATCATAGTGAGCCAGACACCAGAACATATGCTAACATAGAAAATATCTCATTTACAAACTGTACTGCATAAGAAAAGCTTAAGAAAAACTTTCTGCTATTCAGAAAAATGTTCAAACTACTGGACAACTGCACTCATTTCACATGCTAGCAAAGTAATGCTCAAAATTCTCTAAGCTAGGCTTCAACAGTACATGAACCAAGAACTCACAAATGTTCAAGCTGAATTTAGAAAAGGCCAAGGAAGCAGAGATCAAATTGTCAACTACCACTGGATCACAGAAAAAGCAAGAGAATTCCATAAAAATATCCACTACTGCTTAACTGACTGTACCAAAGCCTTCGACTGTGTGGATCACAACAAACTGGAAAATTCTTAAAGAGATGGGACTATCAGACCACCTTACCTGCCTCCTGAGAAACCTGTATGCAGGTCAAGAAGCAACAGTTAGGACTGGACATGGAACAACAGATCAGTTCCAAATCAGGACAGGAGTACGTCAAGGCTGTATATTGTCACTCTGCTTATTTAACTTATATGCAGATTACATCATGCTAAATGCCAGGCTGGATAAAGCACAAGCTGGAATCAAGATTGCCAGGAGAAATATCAATAACCTCAGATAGGCACATGACACCACCCTTTTGGCAGAAAGCAAAGAAGAACTAAAGAGCCTCTTGATGAAAGTCAAAGAGGAGAGTGGAAAAGTTTGCCTAAAACTCAACATTCAAAAAACAAAGATCATGACATCCAGTTCTATCACTTCATGGCAAACAGATGGGGAAATAATGGAAGCAGTGACAGACTTTATTTTTGAGGGGGCTCCAAATTCACTGCAGATGGTGACTGCAGCCATGAAATTAAAAGACACTTGCTCCGTGGAAGAAAAGCTATGACCAACCTAGACAGCATATTAAAAAGCAGAGACATTACTTTGCCTACAAGATCCATCTATTCAAAGCTATAGTTTTTCCAGTAGTCAAGTCTTGATGTGAGAATTGGACCATAAAACAGGCTGGGCACCAGAGAATTGATGCTTTGAACTGTGGTGTTGGAGAAGACTCTTGAGAGTCCCTTGGACTGCAAGGAGATCAAAACAGTCAGTTCTAAAGAAAATCAACCCTAAATATTCATTGGAAGGACTGATGCTGAAGCTGAAGCTCCAATACTTTGGCCACCTGATGTGAAGAACTGACTGATTAGAAAAGACCCTAATGCTGGGAAAGATTGAAGGCAGGAGGAGAAGGGGATAACAGGATGAAATGGTTAGAAGGCATCATCAACTCAATGGACATGAGTTTGAGTGAGCTCCAGGAGATGATGAAGGACAGGGAAGCCTGGCATGCTGCAGTCCCTGGAGTCACAAAGAGTTGGACAGGATTGAGCAACTGAACAACAACTGCTATCCAAAGTAAAATTTTATATTGATCAGTCGGCTTTATAATTATATACTCAAGAATCACTTGAAAACAACATAGGTTGGTCTAACACTTGGAAATAACAAGTGGGAGAAACAGGAACTCATTAAGGGCACAGCTGTGGAAAGAATATAAAAGTGGAGGGGGAGAGAGAGAAGCAGGACCCCCAAGAATCTCAGCAGGGAAAATGCCTCCCCTCCCCAGGAAGGACAAATTAGCTAAAATCATGCACAGAGGATTGATCTCTGGATTGCTGAGTCCCAGGACTTGTATGTGTTTCCTTCTGCTTTCACAGCCTTAGAGCCAGCAAAATAAAAAGCCACCAGGATTAAACTTATCAGAAAGAGTAATTTGCTAACTGATATAATGTTTTGAAACACAGTGAGAAAGGTGATTTGTATTTGATAGTTTCAATAGAATATTCCTGGTACTTTCATTCACTGAAAACCATGAAGGGGATTATACAGTAATACATACATCCTACTTATCAGACTTCGAAGATATGAATATACACACTTAAACTTGGTACAAAGTGTCAGCAACATTTTTCCTGCCAACTGTTTGCCACAGTGTGTGACGGTCATAGGAGAAAGAAATGACAACCCACTCCAGTACTCTCGCCTGGAAAATTCCATGGACAGAGGAGCCTGGTAGGCTATAGTCCATGGGATTGCAAAGAGTCGGACACGACTGAGTGACTTCACTTCACTCACTTCATACTTTATGACTGGAGAAGGCAATGGCCACCCACTCCAGTATTCTTGCCTGGAGAATCCCATGGACAGAGGATCCTGGCGGGCCATGGTCCAGAGGGTCACAAAGAGTCGGACACGACTGAAGTGACTGAGCATGCACGCACATGATTGTCATAAAACCAGGCATTCTAACACCTGCACACACACACACAGAGTTCCAGATAGGCCTGGTAACAGACCAATCAAAGGCTGAGAGGCTCTTGCTTGCCACCAGTTAAATAATTACTTCTCTTTGTTCATTGATCATTTCAGAGTTTGATCCATTTACTGCACAATTTCTGCTCTCATTCAGGAAATTTACACCACCCATATAATCTCAGACTGACAGGAGGTAGGATGACTATGTTCTGCAAAGTGCTAACAGGTCTTTAATTCTTTTCAAGCAGACCATTTTCTGATTAAAAACTTGAATCTCCAGTTAAATACTCGGCAGGTATCTTCAGAGAAGGACTGAAATGTATCCAGTGCCACTACTGTAGCTGCAGATCAGTTCATTGTGGATAGAGTTCCTTGGGGCTCAGTTAGAAGCCTTTTCTTATTTTCTATACAAATACTCAAGGCCTACATTTGCACACAGTTAATTTGCATTTTTATGGGGATGAACCCATTTTGTATGCCAGAGAGTTGTCTGTGGATTTTGCACAGGATACTTTTTTAGAATGCATTTAACATAATGAAGAATAGATTGCTAGATATTAAAATATAGAGGTTAGTACAAAATATTTGAAAATGTGTTTCATCTAGACATATTAAACTGAGAAATATTTTATCCTTCTTGAAAACTGAAATCTATGCAATTTGGACAGAGTATATATTTATCTAAATGAGAGAGAGAGAGAAAGTGTGTATGACCCAAATACTTGATTAGTTCTTTTATAAAAGAATAGCTGTTAGTAAAATTCAATAAAAAGTAATGAAGTTATACAAAATACAGGAAAAGAAATACTAAAGTTGCCAGAATTCTACAACTGCTGTAGAAACTCCCTGGTGAAAGATATTTAAAATTAACCAGAAACCATCACAAGCAGCAATAATACAGAGGAAATTAGTGTGAATTCTTTCCCAAAAGGAATAGAAAGAACTGGAAAGTACAAGCATGGTTGCCGTGAGGCAGCTAGAGGTTTTTTTTTTCAGTAGCATTACAGGATTAATTGTAAGGAATAATTCATTTATTTAGTCAATGTACAGAGTCTCTATCCATACAAAGCACTGTCAAGTCACTGTAAGAACTCAAGGATGAATAAGACACACTCCCCATACTAAGCCTATGGAAAATGGAAAATAACCAAGAACAGCCACGGCTTTTCTTAAATTGTGGTTCTTGTGTTTGAGCTCAGTTTCCCATAAGAATAACTCTGTAAGTAGCACCTTGATATTCAAAGATCAGCAGCATCACAATCACTGAGAAATTTCTTAGAAATGCAGTCTAAAGCCCCACCCTAGACTTCTGAATCAAATCTATATGTTAACAGGATCCCCAGCTTCTTTGTAGGCACAGTAAGTCTGAGAAGCACTGGTCTAGTGCTGTCTGCCATCTTCTTTAACTCTGCCAAGGCTCTATTTCAAAGCAATCAATTTCCAAATGTAAATAATATCCCTTAAACACACACACACACTTTGGTCATGCTATTCCTTGCTCAAAATCCTTCAGTAGTTTCCCAGCATTCTCACGGTGGTCCTCGTGGCATTCCACAGCCTGTCCATTCTCACGGTGGTCCTCACAGCATTCCAGTCTGTCTCCTGCTTTTCTTTCGACATGACACACGTGAGTGCACACACGGACATCCCTCAGGAACCTGGCATCACCATCCCCAGCTGCTCTTTGCACTCGCTTTACTGGGCATCTTTGCTCATTAGGTCAGCTCTACCTCAAACAATGCTTCTCAACTTTAACTGTCCATTAGAAACCCTTGGGAAGGATATTAAAATCCCAATAGTCAGGCTTCACCCCAGACTGAGTTAAACAAAATTGCTGGAGGTGCAGCCCAGAGCCCACATATTATTTTTAGAATTTCCCAGAGTGATTCCAAAATGCAACCAAGGTTGTGAACCACTGGCCTAGAAAAATCTCCCCTCCTCCCCAAAAGATATTCTGAAATCATACCCATTCTTCAACGCAGAGATCTAGTGCCCCATGAGTGGCCCCTGATCATCCCAGCCTGTGGTTGGGATCTCTTCCTTACAACTCACTAACACCTATTTCTCAGGGCTTTTTCTTTGTAATTTGCAACATAGCAGGTACCACACAGGTGCTTGCACATACTAGATGTTTCTTTTTCTATTTAAATAACAGGTTGTTCAAACTTAATTTGCCACTGAATACTGGAGAAGGACTGAAAACAAAATGTGGCTCTCATCTCCCAATAAATAAACTTGCATGACACAACAGAGCATAGCAGGGAATGGGGCACTAAAAGCACAGAGGAATGCGGCAATTGAGGAGGGGTAAGGGAGCAAGAGGAGGTGGGAGCCAGGAGGGCTCCTTCCAGATTCACATCCCCTCACGTGGTCCAGGCTGTGTCACCACACAACCTAGCTGCCAAAGTCAAGGAGACTCCTGTTCTTCACCCTCATTTCCTTTATTGTTTGTCTCCCTCTACTATTCAAGGCGAGGGAAGGCAGTGAATTTTGTTTTACTCACTGATGTAATCCCCCATTGTCTGGAGAAGTGTGTAGCACAACACATGTGACACGGATAATTTTATGTGTCAGCATGGCTAGGCCATGGGTGTCCAGATACTTGCTGGAACATTATTCTGATGGTGTCTGAGAGTATTTCTGGATTATATTAACTTTTGAATGAGTAGATTGACTAAAGACCACTGACTGCCCCAATGTGAGTGTTCTGAATAGAATAAAAAGGCTGACTAAGGATTGACTTGCTCTATATACCTGTCTCCAAGCTGACCACTAGCCTTTTCCTGCCTTCAGACTCTGACTTCAACTAGTAACTCATACCATCAGCTCTCCTGGTTCTCAGGCTTCAGACTCAGAATGGAACTATATCATTGGCTCTCCTGGGTCTCCAGCTTCCTAACTTCCAATCTTGAGACTTCTTCAGTCTCTTATCAGGTAAGCCAGTTCCTTATAGTAAACCTCTTTATATGTGTGTAATATATATACACAACTTTTTGGCTACGTTTCTCTGGAAAATCCTAATGCACATTTTGGTACTGAGAGTGACTCCAGAAGAATAGAATTTTGAGTTTATGCTTTGGAACTGTAGTGTTGCAGACGACTCTTAAGATTCCCTTGGACAAACCCTTGGATTCCCTTGATCAACCCGGTCAATCCCAAAAGAAATCAGTCCTGAATATTCATTTGAAGGACTAATGCTGAACTTGAAACTCCAATACTTTGGCCAACTGATGCAAAAAACTGACTCATTGGAAAAGACCCTGATACTGGGAAAGATTGAAGGCAGGAGGAGAAGGAGATGACAGAGGATGAGATGGTTGGATGGCATCACCGACGTGATGGACATGAGTTTGAGAAAGCACTGGGAGATGGTGATGGACAGGGAAGCCTGGCGTACTGCAGTCCATGGAGTCACAAAGAGTTGGACACAACTGAGTGACTGAACTGAACTGACCCTGGTATTCAACTACTGATCTAGCAAATACTTTTTTCTCTGTACCTGTTAATAAAGACCACCGAAAGCTGTTTGCTCTTAGCTAGCAAGACCAGTCCTTCAGTGTCCAACATAAGGATATGTCAACTCTTCAGCCCTATGTCATAATTTAGTTTACAGGGAATCTATTGCCTTTTCCTTCCACACAATATTTCACTGGTCCATTACACTGATGATGCTATGCTAATTTGACCCTATGAGCAAGAAGCAGCAACTACTCCAGACGTACTGATAAGACATATGTGTGCTAGAGGGTGAGAAATCCAGCAAAAGCTCAGGGATCTTCTACCTCAGTGAACTTTCTAGGAGTACAGCAATGTGAGGTGACTGACTCTTTCTGCCTGTCTTCAGGCTAGGCATTGCTCTTCTCCTGCCTTTGGACTTGGACTGGAGGGCGGAGAAGCCAGAGAGACAGCTGAAAATATAAGTTCCAATCTAAGTCCAAGTCTCCTGCTTGCCAGCTGCAAATCTTGGGACTTCTCAGCTGCTATAATCACATTAGCCAGTTCTCTGTAATAAATCTCTTTGTACATAAATATATATCCTACTAGCTCTCTTTCTCTGGGGAACACTAATACAGAGGTGTTCAGTATAAAACTGTTGAGTGAATGAATGAGTAAATGAACTACTCACTGTTACTGACTTAGTTCAAGCTTCCATTGTCTCCCACATGAATGGCCTAAATTTCTTCTTCGCTTTGATAAACACACACACACACACAATGCTTTGAAGAACTGATCTTTTTAAACACCAGATATGACCATTGTGACCACAATTTCTCTCCAGCCTAAAAGTAAATGCTCCTCATTGTCTGTTCCCAGAATTAAATAAAATTGTTTGTTTAAACAGAATAAAGTTTAGTTTCGTAAACATATTACATAGAGCTTTATATAACCTAACCTTGAGATGTATTCAGTCTCACCTTTAGTACTTTTCACCCTGCCCTTTACACTTCAAGACCAACAAATGGCTTTACTGTCACTTTCTCTAACACTCAAGGGCCATGCTCATCTCTGTTCTTACACATAATGTCCTGACTGCTTAGAATGACTTCCTGCCCTTCATCCACCTGGAAAATTCCTTTCACTGTTCAAAACAAAGTTCAGTGACAACTCTTCAGAAAGTATTTATCTTCTGAAAGAAGGTTAGCCACTAACTTCTTGATATAGACCCCGTAGATTTAGCTTATTTCCACATTCTCCTTAATTCCAATTTTTTTAGATTTTTATTGGTTTATGTGAGTTGCAGTCCTTTAAGCTACAAAAACCAGACTGTCATTACTGTCTTAAACCTGTCATGATTCATCACCTGGGACTAGCACATTAAACAAAATCGGGATTCTATAAACTGAAGAAGGGAGAGTGACTATAGAATAAGTAACCAACACATTGGTCCCTATGGCTTTCTCTCCAGTGAAAGATGATTGGTTTGAAAGCAAAAGCTATATCATTTCATCTTCTGGCCAAAGTGCATAGAATAATGCTGATTATTGAATGTGTAGAACTGAATTCTAAAGCTCACATAGGAAAAACTCAGTTGAAACAATTACATAAGCAGCTTGAGCAAAGGCTTTTAATTGCCTTTTGCCTCAGTTTTCCTATCTGTAAAGAAGAGATAATACCTGAAAACAAAGAGTGTCACCTGCCATTTCAGTAAACAAAGAATGTCGCAGCCACAAAGCCATCAGCCACTGCAACTGCCCTTAATGGTAAACCCTGAGGAAATTCAGGATAGATAAAAATAGGATACTGGCCCTAGATAGTTAAGACGCCTACCAAAGAATGGTTTCAATAGGCCAAGACTCTTTTACCTTACCATATATATATAATAACTAAAATCATTAACTTGAGGTGTCTATTTTTGTGATTAGTAGTAAATCTTTTGATATTTGACTACATGTGTTTTTCCTTTCAGCAAAAACTCCTATATATCTTGATCTTCCTTTACCTCTTTGCAACAGTCCTTCGGAGCTTTCCGAGACAGTGTATCCCAGGCAATAGTCCTTAGTAAGTCTGCCAAATAAAACATAATTCTCAACTTTTAGATTGTGCATTCTTTTTTAGCCAACATACCTCTTCACTCCATAAAATTCTTTTGAAAAGTATATAATTTAAATCTAGTCATTGTTAGGATACATGAGAAAACAAAGCATAAAGATATATGAAAAATATCTAAACCACCATTTTATATCAACAAAAAGAAATTGTCATCATATGATTAACACACCGGTATTGACGGGGCACTCATGTGGCATACTACTCATGGGGTTCAGTATACCACATGCAAGTGATCCATAAATATGGTACATTAATGCTTCTGTTTTATTCATTACACCAAAGTCTTTGACTGTGTGGATCACAAAAAACTATGGAAAATTCTTCAAGAGATGGCAATACCAGACCACCTTACAAGCCTCCTGAGAAATCTGTATGCAGGTCAAGAAGCAACAGTTAGAACTGGACATGGAACAACAGACTGGTTCCAAATCAAGAAAGGAGTATGTCAAGGCTGTATACTGTCACCCTGCTTATTTAACTTATATGCACAGTACATCATGAGAAATGCTGGGCTCAATGAAGCACAAGCTGGATTCAAGATTGCCGGGAAGAATATCAATAACTTCAGATATGCAAATGACACCACCCTTATGGCAGAAAGTGAAAAAGAACTAAAGAGCCTCTTGATGAAAGTGAAAGAGGAGAGTGAAAAAGTTGGCTTAAAGCTCAACATTCAGAAAACTAAGATCATGGCATCCAGTCCCATCATTTCATGGCAAATAAATGGGGAAACAATGGAAACAGTGACAGACTTTCTTTTTGGGGGCTCCAAAATCACTGCAGGTGGTGACTGCAACCATGAAATTAAAAGGCACTTGCTCCTTAGAAGAAAGCTATGACCAACCTAGACAGTATATTAAAAAGCAAAGACATTACTTTGCCAACAAAGGTCCATCTAGTCAAAGCTGTGGTTTTTCCAGTAGTCATTTATGGAAGTGAGAGTTGGACTACAAAGAAAGCTGAGTGCCAAAGAACTGATGCTTTTGAACTGTGGTGTTGGAGAAGACTCGTAAGAGTCTCTTGGACTGCAAGGAAATGAAACCAGTCAATCCCAAAAGAAATCAGTCCTGAATATTCATTTGAAGGACTAATGCTGAACATGAAACTCCAATACTTTGGCCACCTGATGCAAAGAACTGACTCATTGGAAAAAACCATAATGCTGGGAAAGATTGAAGGCAGGAGGAGACGGGGATGACAGAGGATAATATGGTTGGATGGCATCACTGACTCAATGGACATAAGTTTGAGCAAGCTCTGGGAGTTGGTTATGGACAGGGAAGCCTGGTGTGATGCAGTCCACGGGGTTGCAAAGAGTCAAACATGACTGAGCAACTGAAGTGAACTGAACTGAACTACATGTGGCAGAGAACTTATTGCTGTATTATTTACTAGGGCTGCCATAACTAAGTAACACAGATTACATGCTTTAAACAACAGAAATGTATTGTCCTACAATTCTGAAGGTTAGAAAACCAACATCAAGGTTTTGGCCAAGTTGCTTCTTTTTTTAGTTATGTAAGGGAAGGATCTTTTCTAACTCCCTCCCCTTGGCTTGTAGAAAACCATATTCTTCCCCTATCTCTCTTTACGTAGTCTCCCTCAGTTTAGGTCTCATGTCTGAATTTCCCTTTTTTATACAGATATCAGATACTGGATTAGAACCCACACTAATGACCTCATTTTAGCTTTACTCTGTACTCTATCACCAGATAAGGTCACATTCAGAGGCATTGGGGGGGGGGGTTAGAACTTCAGCATATGAACCTTGAGGGAGGGCCCCATGTCAGCCCATAAAACATGCATTGTCTCTTTTTATCTTCACAATAACCCTCAGAGGCAAGTACTATTATTATCCTCATTTCGTAGAGAGGGACATAGTAAATTAATGAGGTCAAATACATTCTCCAATGATACACAGGGAATGGTGGTGTAGACTCATTCATGAACTAAGTAAATTAGTTCATGAATTAGGATTATTTATAAATTATACACTGGTTTCCCTGTTGGCTCAGCAGCAAAGAATCCAAATGTAATGGAGGAGACACAGATTTGATGCCTGAGTTGGAAAGATACCCTGGAGAAGGAAATAGCCCACTCCAGTATTCTTGCCAGGATAATCCCATGGACAGAGGAACCCAGTGGGTTACAGTCCCTGGGGGAGTCGGACACAAATTATTGACTAAACCACCACCACAACCAGCATAAAGTATATATATACATTAATTTTGAAATATTTGCTAACAATACCTAAAATAGCAATTTTAGTTACAAGTTGGAGGCAAATGGCATTAATTATACTCAGAAAGGATAAAACTATAGAGTTGGTAGTTTCCTTGGTATGCATTGAGTCCTATTAGTTTATTTCACACATGTGGAAACTGAGGCCCAGATAGGTAAACTTACTTACCTAAGGTCATATAGTATGTTCATGGCAGGACTTAACTAGAATGCTGGTTTCTCAGGCTAGCATACTTACTACATTGTTCCTCTGACTTATAAAGTAGGACAGTCTTTAAGAAAGCTTCATTGGACTGAGAATGACGATACTCAGGGACCTATGTAAACTTTAATACTAATGAATCAGTTCAGTTCAGTTCAGTTCAGTTGCTCAGTCGTGTACAACTCTGCGACCCCATAAATCGCAGCACACCAGGCCTCCCTGTCCATCACCAACTCCCGGATTTCACTCAGACTCACGTCCAGCGAGTCAGTGATGCCATCCAGCCATCTCATCCTCTGTCGTCCCCTTCTCCTCCTGCCCCCAGTCCCTCCCAGCGTCAGAGTCTTTTCCAATGAGTCAACTCTTTGCATGAGGTGGCCAAAGTACTGGAGTTTCAGCTTTAGCATCATTCCTTCCAAAGAAATCCCAGGGCTGATCTCCTTCAGAATGGACTGCTTGGATCTCCTTGCAGTCCAAGGGTCTCTCAAGAGTCTTCTCCAACACCACAGTTCAAAAGCATCAATTCTTCGGCACTCAGCCTTCTTCACAGTCCAACTCTCACAGAATACATCACACTAATTATATTGCTGTTCATTCAGCAAATATTTTTGAGAATCTACCATCTACCAAAGAGAAAGAACATCTCATGGTTAAAAACATGGGTCTTGGGACCATACCATTCAGACCCTGATTCTGTCACTAACTAAGTGACCTTGGGAAATCGGTCACACTACTTATCATTCTGACTCTTGATCTGTACAATGCTGATCATGCTAGCCCTTGACTCACAGGTAAATACTGAGAATTAAATGAGTTAATACAATGCAAAAGACTTGATAAGGTGGCTGGCATATAGTAACATTCAGCCAAATGTTAGTTCTTATATATTATTCTGTGCCAAAGACGGTGCTAGGCACTAGAGATACACATGTTAAAAACAAACATAAGGGTGGACAAACCAGTACTTAGAAATTTCACCAGAGATTGATCAATATAACATTACAGGCATGTATAGGATGCTGTGACAGTCCTTTTGAGACAGGCTGGGACCTGGTACCCTTTGCTGCAATAAATAATGCTTGCACCTGAACAAACATCTCCTCAAGCAATAAGATACAAACAAACTGTTAAGAGACTAAAAACAACCATGTGCATGCACAGTTGGGGCAAATTATGGACAAGATACAAAAAAAAAAAAAAAAAAAACCAGAGAGCCCAACTGCCATTTCCGAAGAGCCAGGAGCAAAAGCAGGAACTTGGGAGCAAAAGCAGGTTACTATGTGCGCCGCCTCCATTCAACACCACCAAAGGGGAGGGCAAATCACCTCAGCCATCCCTCCACCCCAACCCCTGGACACATCCCTACCTTCACCCCATAGAAGGAATCAGCTTGCCCCTCCTTTGGGAGAAAGCATGGGAAACTGTTACTTGTTTTTATTCCCCACTGCTACAACAGGGCCCCCAATAAAGCCTTGCCTAAATTTCCTTTCTAGCCTCTCATCAGTTTCTTTTGACTGGGGAAGGCCAAGAGCCCTGGTCAGTATCACTTTAACTAATCTGGATAAACTCTAGTATATCATATCACATACTGGGTTGATGGATTAATTTGATAAGACATTAGAAAAGTATCTCTGGTTAAAATTTTGCATTCTTCAATTAATTCTTCTGGGCTGGTGAAGGAATGCTGCCCAAAGGAGTTATCACTTGAGCTCTGTCTATAAATTAGGTAGATAAAGAAAAGACAGGAGCATTCCAGGGAGAGAAGAGAAAGATTTTAAGGAATCTTGTGGGGGAGAGGTAGGAGGAAGAGCAGAAGACAAAGGTGGGGAAGCAAACCACCCTTAGATAACAGAAGGCTGTGCCAAGATACTGGGGATTTAGCTGGACAAACTGAAAAGCCTATATAGGATTTTAAACAGGAAACTAAGGTGATCACATTGTGGTTTAAGATCTATTAGCCTCACTTTCCACTGATCTCACTACTACATTCCCAGTCATATAACCCAGTTAGATGTTTTACATATTAGATATTGAGGGGATTTTTCCTTTCCAGTTCCAAAATTTCCTTTACCCTGTAACAAATCTCTGTAGATCTCAACACAAACAAACTTCATATTCATTTGGAGATAATGCAAGTGGAATGGTTAATGGTACTTTCTATGACAATCTGTTACCAAGACAGCTTAATGTAGTAAAGAAAACCCATTTTAATATCAGACACCCAAATTGAAAATTCCTGTCCTCATTATAAAACATGGCCTGAACAATATACAACAACGTTACAGATCATCGTCAACAGCAGTAGCCTGGTGCTTTTGAAAATGAAGTGGTAGCAACAAAGCTTGTACAGCACAGTAATGGATAACAAGATGCTATACCATTCATAAAATACTGTTCTGCAACATGATTTGCAAAGCCAGGATTAACTTTTGAGGTATGAGACATCAAGGATTAGTATGCCTTAAAACTTAGACTAGTTCTCCCACTGCGTGACTGATGGCTCATCCATTACTGTCTGTGTGGCTACATATCTTTGAAAGGAGGATTTCTGTCTGAATGTGAGACATACTCCTATTTGAGGGAAAAAAAAAAATGCCGATTGCACTAATCACTATAATGATTCCCCAAGGAATTTTTTAAAAACTTTTTAATAAATATTCTGAAATAGTGATCTAACAGCAACTTCTCTAACTCATTTCAACATTGAATGTACCTGTCATTCTTAGTACAACTTAATTTCAATTATATATGTAGGTCCTAAGTCCTCACAGTTAAAAGAATATTTAAATTGAGACCAGTACTGTTTTCTAAATTGCTTCCTTAATTAATATTTTATGGATGGTAACTAGTGTATTCAATACACAAAATTATACTCTATACATATAACTCGGTGGAATATTAGAAAAGGTAATACCACCCATATTCCTAAATCAGAAACCAATAAAAGGATGAAATGAGTAATCCCAGACAAACTTTAGAAAAAAAAAATGAGTTAAACTTTAACATTATGGCAAAGACAGAGACCGACAGGTTTCCAACCCTACGAGCATTTCTTAGTGATTTTGTGCATAAGCTCTGCCACTCAGTTGTGTCCAGCTCTTTGCAACCCCTCGGACTATAGCCTGCCAGACTCCTCTGTCCATGGGATTAACCAGAGACACGTCAACTATGTAAAAGGTATATTCAAACAACTAAAATGAAAAATCTTTGAGGGCAGATAAAATAGTTATCAGTATATCCACATCCTAGCACAGAGCCTACAACAGTACAGAAAATGGGTGCCAAGTTGTTGATAAGAGGTTGACTGAAGAACCAACCAATTATCTACATTTGGCAATGTCTTTTCTCAATGGAAAGCAAAGCCTAGAGGAATCATTGGAATATTTCTTCTAATTGAAGTGTTGATGTATAATATTTTGTTAGTTTCAGCTATACAGCAAAGTGATTTGGGTATATTTCTTTTTTCTTTTTCAGATTCTTTTCTATTATAGGTCATGAAAAGATACTAAATATAGTCCTTGTTTTGGAATATTTTTTAAAGCGAGTATCACTTACCTCCCTCTCCATGAAGTTTCTCATATATTTACTTGATTACCCACCATGATAAAACCTTGTAAGTTCACGCCAGAAACTCCAAATCTACTACAATTTATGTATTGATATCTTTGTCTTACTGGATGATACTGTCTTACTGGCAGGGGCCATGTTTTTATATTGTTGTTGTTCAGTGACTAAGTCGTGTCTGACTCTGCGACCCCATGGATGGCAGCACACCAGGCTTCCCTGTCCTTCACTGTCTCCTGGAGTTTGCTCAAATTCATGTCAATTGAGTCGGTGATGCTATCCATCTCATCCTCTGTCTCCGCCTTTTCCTCTACCCTCAATCTTTCCTAGCATCAGGGTCTTTTGCAATGAGTTGGCTCTTTGCATCAGGTGGCCAACATATTGGGGTTTCAGCTTCAGCACAAGTCTTTTCAATGAATATTCAGAGTTGATTTCCTTTAGGATTGACTGGTTTGACCTCCTACTGTCCAAGGGACTCTCAAGAGTCTTCTCCAACATCACAACTCAAAAGCATCAATTCTTCAGCACCCAGCCTTCTTTATGGTCTAACTCACCATATATGACTGCTGGAAAAATGATAACTTTGACGAGATGGACCTTTGTTGGCAAAGTAATGTCTCTGCTTTTTAATATGCTATCTAGGTTTGTCATAGCTTTCCTTCCAGGGAGCAAGCATCTTTTAATTTCATGGCTGCAGTCACCATCCACAGTGGTTTTGGAGCCCCAAAAAATAAAGTCTGTAACTGTTTCCATTGTTTCTCCATCTATTTGCCATGAAGTGATGGGACTGGATGCCATGATCTTAGTTTTTTGAATGTTGAGCTTTAAACCAGCTTTTTCACTCGCCTTTCACTCTCATCAAGAGGTTCTTTAGTTCCTCTTCACTTTCTGCCATGAAAATCTTATCATCTGTGTAACTGAGGTTGTTGATATTTCTCCTGGCAATCTTGATTCCAGCTTGTGAGCCATCCAGCCTGTCATTTCACAGGATGCACTCTGCATCTAAGATAAACAGGGTGACAATATATAGCCTTGATGTACTCCTTTTCCAATTTTGAACCAGACAGTTGTCCATGTAAGGTTCTAATTATTGCTTCTTGACCTCCATAGAGGTTGCTTAGGTAAGGTGGTCTGGTATTCCCATCTCCTTAAGAATTTTCCACAGTTTGGCGTGATCTACACAGTCAAAGCCTTTCGTGTAGTCAATGAAGCACAAGTAGATGTTTTCCTGGAATTCCCTTGCTTTCTCTATGATCCAATGAATGCTGATAATTTGATCTCTGGTTCCCCTGCCTTTTCTAAACCCAGCTTGTACATTTGGATGGTGTCTGTAAACATAATGCTGAAGCCTGGCTTGAAGAATTTTAAGCATAACCTTACTAGCGTCCAAAATTAGTGCAATTGTTCAGTAGTTTGAACATTCCTTGGCATTGCCCTTCTTTGAGATTAGAATGAAAATTTATCTTTTCCAGTCCTCTGGCCACTGCTGAATTTTCCAAATTTGCTGGCATATTGACTATATCACTTTAACAGAATCATCTTTTAGGATCTGAAATAGCTCAAATGAAATTACATCACCTTGACCAGCTTTGTTTGTTGTAATGCTTCCTAAAGCCCACTTGACTTTATACTCCAGGATGCCTGGCTCTAGGTGAGTGGTTTTAATATGCATCTTTTTTAGTCACCTACTTAGTAGCTAACAGTGATTTAAACATAACAGACAAGGCAGGAAAATGTTGGACAAATGAAATAAAGCAAATCAAACAATCAAAGTCAGCCCTTCCTCCTTCCTGCATACTTTAAGCTCGTCATTTTACACATAAGGAGATTGTAGCTTTGAGAAAGTAACTTAATTGTTCAGGGAGACACAACCAATTACTGGCAAAGTTTCCAAACTATGCTGCCTTCCTTGTGCTGCTATTTCTGGATGAGAAAATTGTAAAAGAAATGCCGAGAGAGAAAAGCTTATTGATACTGAAAGTTGTAAGTAATGTACTACAAGGGAAAAGGCAAGCCATTACAAATGTAGCAACAACACTGTAATTTGCTCAAGGCTTAGAAATAGACAACCTGCTATAGCCTTGAATGCCCAGCCCCAGTTTCAATTTCTTACAGAGTTAACATTTTCTGACTGCTTATTACATGCCAAGCCCTGTGGTGCAAAATAAACGCTTTACATAGATTATTTCATTTACTTTCCAAAGCAATGCTTCACAAAGGACATCATTATCTACATTTTTCTGGATGAAAATACAAAGGCTCTGAAGGGTGGTATGATGCATTCAAGGCCATAAAGCTAAGATGAGGGAGATCAGGAGTCAAACCCAGGTGTGTCAACTCCAAAGACCACTTCCTTTCCATTAAACATGTTTCCTTCCTGCCAGTAGAAATTAATGAGAAATTTTCCAATGCTATTTGAAATTTGCTGCTGAATATGAAACTTTTGTCACTGAAATGATATACTCCACTTTTCACATTAGTGTTCCTCCTCTGGCTTCCTCTGCATTGGAAAGGGGAAGCCAGAAACAGCATTCCCCAAATTCCCTTTCTCCCCTGATTTTGGGCTACAGCTGCCAATGTGGAACCCTTGGTGAGAGAGCTGGAGGGTGGGAGATGGAAGGAAGCCATGGTTGCCTGGCGGCAGTTACAGGCAAACATATGTGGACATACAGGCGGCTTCCAGGCTATGGAAGCTAGCTAAGGTCATGGGCCTAGGTCCCTGGAGACTAGTTGCCTTAGTGCTAAAGGCTGAGAAGGTAGCAATAGCTGTCTTGAATCCTTGAGATTCACATAAATTTCCAGGGGACATCTTGAAAGCCATTACTATTTGGTTGGCCAAAAATTCTTTTGGGTCAGTCACTAAGTTGTGTCCAGCTCTTTGCAACCTCATGGATTGAAGCCTACCAGGCTCTTCCTCCTTCACTACCTCCAGAATTTGCTCAAACTCATGTCCATTGATTTGGTGATACCATCCAACCGTCTCATTCTTTGTCACCCCCTTCACTCCCGGCCCTCAATCTTTCCAGCATCAGGCTCTTTTCCAATGATTCTGCCCTTCACACTAGGTGGCCAAAGTATTGAAGCTTCAGCTTCAGTTTTAGCCCCTCCAATGAATATTCAGGGTTGATTTCCTTTAGGATTGACTGGTTTGATCTCCTTACAGTCCAAGGGACTCTCAAGAGCCTTCTCCAGCATCACAATTTGAAAGCATCAATTCTTTGGAGCTCAGCCTTTTTGATGGTCCAACTTCAGTTTTTCCATAAAATGGTACAAAAACCTGAACAAACTTTTTGGCCAAGCCAGTAACTATATCATTGTTGGTGACTTCCCAGAATTTTGTCTCTCCAGACTTTCCAACTTCTGTAAGCCTGCAATTCCCCAGATAAAAGTTTCTATACTTGGAAGACATGAATTGCTTCCATTTTCCTGTCTGAACACTGGCTAATACAAGTACCTAGGTCAATTTCAAAATTCTAAGTCAAAAGCAAATGAAATATAATAAGTGCACAACCTACTTATCAAAGCACTAACCTTTCCCCTTCATCTCACCTGCATAAAAAATGTTTATGTAAGACGTCTCTCTTTAGAAGTTTCAGTTGCTCTTTGTGGATCCTAGTATGAGTCGGCAAATCCATCTGTGGACTCTCTCTCCTCTAGATTTCTTTAGATTAAGACAATCATCTATCTGTTTTGTTATCTCAGGGTATTTTTTTCCTTGAATCAGAGTCTGTACAAGAAGAGTTCGTTAAAATGTCTACTATTATTACCATTTTATAATTTCCTCTGGCTGGTAACATAAAAACAACAATGCCAAAGAATAATGGATCTTAAAATATATACATATATATTTTATGTATCTATATATTTTAATTGCTAAGAGTATTCCCCAGGGAAGACATCTGTTATGCCAATATAAAACATTTTAAATGAACACAATCTGGCTGTTTTAATTCCAAAATTAAAGCTGCCAAATTTGTAATTTGATGGTGAACTGCCTTTGAATTCTTAATTATTCCTATATTCTTCCAAGGCCACTAGGTGGTGGCTCTGCTATGGAAACTCTCATAGTCATGGAAACTCTCCATCTCTATTACAGCATTTTTGGAGTATATACTGTGATGGAAAAGTCTATTTCTAAAAGAAACAAAGACATAGTAAAAAGAGCTAAGGAAAAGCTAGAGAGAACAAGTAATTTGGAAACTTCCAGTGCTATCATGGAGAAGGAAATGACAACCCACTCCAATATCCTTGCGAGGAGAATCCCATGGACAGAGGAGCCTGGCAGGCTACAGTCTGTGGGGTCACAAGAGTTGGACACGAGTTAGCGATTAAAGAGAGAAAGAGAGTGCTTTCACTGACCTGCCTTCAGGATCCTGGGCTGATTTATACATCACCTCCCTACTGTGTACCAAACCCATCTAAATGTACAAAACTAAAAATTCACATGGAGTGACTTTTCCGGTAAAGGACGAAGCTGGATCTCTCTCTCATAGGAAGCGTTTCAAGTTACTAGATGCTGACGTTGAAGGAGATAAAATTAAAAGCCTATTGTGACTTTTAGAGTTTGAATGACTAATGATGTCATTAAGTAAGACAGAAAACAAAGGAGGAGAAGCTGAGGAGAGAAAAATATTGAACTAAATACTTGATATGGTACATCTAAGGGGCCAGTGGGCATTCAGGGTTTGGCAGGAAGGATGCCAGAAAAAGGTAAGGAAAAGCCAAAACAATAAGGAATTACGAACCCACATTAAGGAGTTTAAATTTTACACTGTGAATACCAGGGAGCCACCTGAGGTTTTTAAGGGGAATAGCCTGATCCGACTTGAATTTCAGAAATTTCATGTTGGTGCCGCTAAGGGAAATAGAATGAAGAGAACCAAAGGGAGACTTAGTAATCTACTTCACTGTTTCTTTAAAGCCTTATTCACTAATGCATTTTCTTTTGCCCAGCCCTTAGATCTTCACCTTATGTAGGACTCTGGTCTCAGAGCTCTTTTCTGGCAGATGACTTTCACTGCTTCTGAGAGTTTGTACAATTGAGATTGCAACAGTTAAAATGAAAAATAGCTAAGGTAGTTGAGGAAGGGTAGGAGATGATTTAGTGCCTGTTTCTGTAAGGTAAATGGGCTCTGTATTCTCAAGGACCTGTGGAAAACAGATGGCTCATTCGGAACGGCTTAACTGAAGGAATTTCCAATGGAGGCACTATTTACAGAGTCATGGGCATGTTTAAGGAAACAAACAAGAGAACGGTGAAACATCCAGGGGCTAGCAACAGCAAGAAGGAATGAACTATGTTATTATAGCCTACTGAAAACTGAAGTCATAGGAGAAGGCCCACCTAGTATAACTTCTGGCCACAAAGAATAGCCACCATCAGTCCCACTGCCAGGCAGGGAGAGAATGAGGGCAAGAGAGGCCCTCACCTCTCTTCTCCTGTCCCCCGAGCTCTTACCAGTACCTCTGACTGGCCAAAGAATTAGGTGATACATACCACAGAAGTCAGCCTTCCCGAGCATGGAGCAAGGAACAAGTGGAGAATAGACCTAGATCAAATGGAAAGTAACCAACACGAGTGCATGTACTACAAGTACATGGGGAATGATGTCGGCACAACACAGAAATCACACTGTATGGACAATTTTTTACCAGCACATTTATGCTTTGAACCATCCAGTACTGGAATATACAGTAAATATGGAATGATCAAACTCTCAGGCACAAGAGAGTTTATTCAATAAAAAGGAAATTATCTGAGATCAGTACTCTCCATAATACTAATACCTAAGGGATGGGCAAAAGGAAAGGAATCTATCCTGAAGAGTTGGAAGAAACAGAGATCAAGGAATCCAAAGCCAAAGGGGAAAAGGGGTTTTAAAGATGGAGTGAGCGATAGTAAGGTGGCCTCAGGCCTTCATAGTTGTAACTTTCTTAGTTTCAATTGTCTGAGCAATCCCAATTTTCATGACAAGTAGCTGTCTGAAATCTTAGTGAGGGCACCCACATGAATTCTCAGCTACTAAGGACAGCACATCACTTAGCAGGAAATATCCACCTCTCTAAGCCGCTTTATTTTCTCCTACTTATTGTCAAGGACGCATTAACTCTCATTAAGAATCTAAATCAGCAAAATTCTTTAGTTGCAATCTAGTGCAAGTTATGATAATGTTATAGGCAAGAGTGATACTCAAGAATCTAGAGTACATAACGTTCTTGGGACATATTTCACCCAAGTGTCAAGGGTTTACTACACCACAGAGGTAACAAGTATAATGAATATTAAAGCTCTATTCACTGTATTTGGCAATTAGAAATCACTGGAGACTCTGACAGAGGAATTTCATGATATATTGGAGTGAAGGCCAATGGAAGGTGGGCTGGGGAGATGAGGAGCAAAAGCCAGAATGCAGATGGTTATGAAACAAATGAGAGGTGCTGATGCCAGGTGGAGAATGTAATATGTCCTATCAAACTGTCAGAATATGGAGAGGAGTAACTTGGCTGTCATTTCTGGGCACAGAGGGTTTCATCAGAGTCTGATTTACGAGAAAAGAAAATGTGTAGAACAGAAGTATCTTACTAGAGATATCTCCCTCATAAACCTTGGAGACCTTGATAATTAGAGAACTGGAAAATTGAGATGTGACATGGAGTAAAAGATGTGAGGGGCCAGTAGCGGTTATGCTCAGATGTTGCTGTTGTCTCTGTGTGACTTAGAACCCTGACTGTTTTAGTTAACTATTGCATCAGCAGAGACTAACGCAGCACTTGTAGAATAGGCACTTTGTTCTTTTGCTAAATGTCAGGGAGGGAGGTGGGACGATCTGAAGTAGAGTCCAGCTCATCCCATGAACTGGATCCACCCATGGCAGAAATGGAGCTGAAGCCCAGGGAGCCCCAGCCACTTGGATTTGGTCATCTTTATGGTCCACTCTCCTTGACTGAAAGCAGCAGGAAGACTCAGCATAGCTGGGTCCTCTAGATGTGTTCATTTTCTCTACATCACTGTGAGAGTTGTGTCGCCATGCAAGACCCTGTGGGCCTTTCTGGGACAGACCCCTCCCCCATGTCCTCTGCTGTAGCTCTTCTTTGCAGTATCAATACCTAGATAATAGTATCTTGTGCATATGTCCAGAATTTTTCAGATGCTAAAACCACCACCAAATGGAAGAAATTAACTACCTGATAAACATGAGCAAATAGCCCCCAGATCTCCTGGCACCTAAGGACTGATCATGTTACCCACTCTGTTACCTCAGCATCAACCAGAGAACTGTGCACAAGCTGATCACATACCCTGTGACCTCCCCTTCCCCGACCTGGCCTTTAAAAATGCTTTGCTGAAACCATCTGGGGAGTTCAGGGTTTAGGGACATGAGCCATCTGCTCTTCTGGCCTGGCCCTGCAATAAACGTTTCTCTGCTCAAAACTCAGATGTTTTGGTATTACTTGACATCACTGCAACTTACATTTGGTAACAGTTGTAAAGTAGGTCATGGAAAAACAGTAAACTTGAAACCAGGAAACCTGGGTCTTAGTCCTAGTTTTTCACTAACTGGTGGCATGGCCTTGGACAATTTATTTTAAATCATATTTCTTATATATCAAATGCAAGTCAGACACCCTATGAAGCGCTGGGTTTGGGACAATGAACAAGTCATTGTGGAACTGACGAGACAAACAAGTAAACAACAACCATAGAGTGTCTTAGAAGTGAATGGTAAATCTGGGGAATCCTTTCAACAAGGTGCCTATTACCCCTGTGGCATCAGGAGAGGCTTCACAGAGGAGGTGACAATTAATCTGAGAGATAAAGGACAAGTCAGATCTAGGCAGTCCCTTCCCCTCTCTGAACCATGGTTTCAATAAGAATAAAGTAAAGCAGGTTGCTAAAGGATCCCTACAAACTCTTTTGGCTGTGATAGTGTGTGATCCAACTTTTTTATGACAGAACCGAGCTGGAAAAAAAAACCCTGAAATGCTGTCCATAAAAAAAGATAAATCCATGCTTAAATTGCAGAGGGGGGTGGTGAATGAGAAAAAGAAACGGTAGCACTCAAAAAGCACAAGAGAAAGAGAGGCAGAGAGAGCATGTGCAAGTGAGAGCATATTTTCTAGGGCATGAAGGATTGTTTATTTTTAACATAATACACCAAAAAATAAACACAATTATCCCAATTTCTGCCCCCAGTTTTCAGCATTGTGCAGCCTTTATTTAATGATACATCAAAACACATTCTCTGCCAATCCCTCTGTTGCTAAGGAACAGGCAGTCAAGAGCCTAAGCTCAGAGACTAAAGCCATCATTAAAAGGCTTTGTGCATTGCTATCAGTAAAATGTTAATTTTGTAAGCCTGACTGAGACCCTCCTGTTGGCAAGTTCCAGGAATGAGAACCCAGATCCTGCTAATTTGGCTAGTTCTTCTTTATTGGGCTCAGTGTGGCTTACATCAAAATAAATAAATAAAATACAGTCAGCCAATAACTAGGAGCTTTTTATCCTGAAAAGCTTGTCCTTTCTCAACACAGGCCATGTCCTTGTCAAACCAACATAGGAAAATGATTGACCTACTGCCTGTATTCACTTAGAGTTTTCAACCATGCAAGTCAAACTATTTCTCTTTATATAATTGCTCCATATCCTCTTCAGTCACCATTTGGTTTCATCATCCTTGACATGCACTTAGAGAGAAAAGAGAGAGAAAGCGCTTCCTTAGTTGGCGTATGCATATAGGACAGGCGCCCCGCCTTAACATGAGGAACGCCAATGGCCTCTGTGTGACTGTTGGAACCCTGAGCTCCCAACCACTCTGTTCCCTGACTCACATCCATAGATACCAGCTCTCATCAACACTGCTTATGACTCTCCTTGACTCGACCTTGGATCAAGGCTGTTTCCCCACATTTCTGGTCACTACAGAATCACAATATCTCACTGTCACCACGAAAGTCAGCTCTTCCAGCCACCATCTCCTCCACCATGATCCCATTGCTGCAACCTGGCCCCATGCTGACTGTGTGGCATCTCTCTGCTGGCCATGTGCTAGGCACCGTGAGAAAGCTCCTCTTCCCACAGAGATCTCCTCGGCTCTTTTCTGTTTCCTGGAGGTCACCATCTGCTTCTTCCTATCTTCTGCTCTCAATGCAGAAACTTCAGGAGATGAGCTTGCCTTCTCCTTCACTGGAGGGAACAGGTCCTCCTTTCACTGTGCTCAGACCCAGGCTCTCTCTTCTCCACTTGGGCAGGGATAACTCTGTTTATGTTCCCAGGCAGCTTTATGCTTGACCCTCATGGAGGCCTTCATGGCAGTGACTGAGAGAATGCTTCTCTCAAACCGCTACCAACAGGGAACAAAATTGGGCCAGAGTCCCAGCTGCTACACTTTAAGATCCACCGCTGTGTCTACAGCAAAACTTCTTCTCGTGGGCTGTCCCCAGTGGATGGCTGAGGCAACAGGTATTAACGTAAATCCACTCCAGGGAGACACAGGACCTCTCTCCCAGACAACCTTGGTTCCAGAATTTCCCCAAAGGCCTTGTCAAGCCTTAGAGCACCTAACTGTCTGCAAGGCTGCCACCCAACTTTCTTTCCCATGGTTCAACATGGCCCACCAGCTGGTCCTGAGTGCTGTGGATCTGAGCAGCCTATGCCAGTCCTAAACTGCTCCAGAAGGACTTGTCCCAACCCCTCCAGTCCTCCTCTGCCACAAAATGCTAGGTTTCCTCTAAAGCTCATCCATGTTTAAGAGACCCTAAAGTGGATTGGAGAGGGCTCAAAGAGACCACAGATCAAACAACCTCTGAGAGTTCTGCCTTTGAGGCACTGAAACCCTAAGTGCCTTCAATCAATACAGCTTTGAACAGCACTCTTTAGCCCAACAGGTTTTAGGAACAAACTAGGTCTCACAGGCACGTGATTGGCTAGCTGTAAACCAAGCCTGCTTCAAGGGTTGAACGTAGCGAGGCTGAAGAACACAGGAGATACAGGAGTGGCTACAGCCACTTCCATCAATATACAGGTTCCACACCGTGTGAGTGTCTGTGTGTGTCTCTCTTTGGCAAGAAGTGTTAGATCCCAAAGAGATTTGGAACATAGAGGGGTATGCCGCTGAATTGGAAACTATTTCATTGCCAGCAGGCAGAAGATGCATAGTTACTGAGTTGCTTCTTGAAGCCTCAGAAATTGGGATTCTCTGCCTTGGGACAGCTCATCAGTTTCGCACCAGGTTCACATACAGGAGCCCAGAGACTACAAAATATAGAGAGGAAAAATTTATTTCCCTCCTCTCACCAATGAGGAAAGCAATAGTGGTGGACGAATTTATGCAAAACACATGGCAATGGCTGAAGATTAGAAGCGTCAAAGGCATCGAAGAGAAATGTGAGGTGACACCGATAATGGAAAGAAGACACACTTTTGACTCTGACAGTTTCCCTCTCCATTCAAGGGTAAAAGCACAGAGCAGGGGGGTTGCAGTGCAGAGAGGATGCTCTTATTCGAGGAGCCAAGGCCAAATACCTCCATGGAGAAGAGAAGGTTCACCCTTTGGACAGGAGCTGAGCAGATATAGCCTTGATGCCTGTGCTGCACTAGAACTTCAGTGTAAATCTGATGACCTCATCTCCCTGAAGCCTGTGATTAATTCCATTTATAAAATACAGCTCATCAGATCAAAGTTAATCCCTCCCATACTAAGCAGGTTGTACACAGTGATGGGTGACTCTGTCAAAGGGTATGAAACTAAATCAGGCTGCTAGTCTTCATAAGGGATTAGTAGTACATTGGGCTTTTACCTTAAAGAGGAGAGATTTAAGGACTCAGATTGAAGAATTTATAACACTCATTTGTAGATACTCATATTGTAACTTTTTAACTTTCTTCAAAAATGTAAAATTCCTTCAAAAATTATAAAATATCATTGACTAGTATCTATATTTACTGTCTTCACACATTTCTCAACACTTGCCAACACACACACACACCCACACATACACACCCTGTTTATAGATTCTATGCTATTAAAATACCTCTACCAAAAGGTGAATGTTACCACTAAGCATCTGGGCAGAATCTTGCTTAAAAGAAAGATTTCTGGAGCTAGATGCCTCGATTTACATTCAGTTCTGCACTTATCAGCCAAGAGATCTTGGGCAAGTTATTTAAGCTCCCTGTGTCTCAGTTTCCTCATTACTAAAATGGAGTGAAACTAATGTCTGATACACAAGGTTAGACTGAAAATTAAATGATCTGTTATTAAAGTAGTTACAACAATGCCTGGAACTTAATAAGTCTGTGTGTGTCAGCTTTAGCCTGATCCTATGGCAAGTTCAAGGCCATGACTTGTACCCTAGAGTATTCCAGCTTGAGGCAAGCAGGCTGCCCTTCTATATCCCTATGTCAGCTAGTTAAAAATGTAGGCACCCCCACCATCACCAGAAAACCATATTACATAGGTAAACTGCCATTCAACTTAGGGCAAAAATATCATATTTCCTGTGCATATACATTGAAGAGAAAGAACCAAGTTCAAACATTTTCTGCTTTTCAGCACAGTTCTGTTTGACTAGTTCCCCTAACTTTCTGACACAGTTAGGTCTCAGTATGGCTAATTTTAGGTCTCTGCAGCATTAAGCCTGTGCAAGATTAACACTCTTTAACTAAATGATTCTCATGAATACCTTCTGAACACTGATTTGAGGATTCAATTTCCCAGTGTGTGAATGAGGTCATATTAACAGAAGTGGCATGAATTTCACTGGCTCATGATTCCTCAACACTCCCACCCCTACCCACTCTTACCACCAAGTATTCCAGGAGACTGTAGGGAGGGGCAAAGTCACACTTATTCACAATAAATCTGGCCCTTTGGGGCGTGGGACCTCCACTGCCACTTTCCTCAAGATACCACAATGATGTCGCCCCAGTGCTCTGCCCACTTTCTGGGGTTACACTTTAATACGGGATTCCCAATCTGAGCTTCCACTGAAGCTCTAAAGGTTTAAAAGTATCTCTTTAAGGATTAAAATAGCTTTCTTAGTTTCACTCACAGCACTTATGCCTTGACAGGATTCAGAAAAGGGGCAGGCACAATTCTGTACACACAACTGACTCTCTTCTGGAATGACTAAGGTTTTCAAACTGAGTGCTTGAGACACATTATCCCAGAGGCACCTGAGTTCTCATGTCAGTGGCTGACCAACTGAGACCAGCATCTATAAACTAAGTCCAATCTAAGCCAGAATCTTGAATCTGCAAGAGTGAAAGTCAGTGATCCACACACTGGGCCATAAATACAATTAGGTTTCTATTTCTCTTTGAGGAAAATCAGAGTGAATTATTGTAATAGGGCTCTCCAGAGAAACAAAACCTTCAGGGGTAGGGGAGAGATGGACTGATTAAGAGGAATTGGTTCATGGAAATATGGAAGCTGAGGAGTCCCATTAGCTGTTATCTGCAAGCTGGAGACCCGGAAAAGCCAGCGGTGTAATTCAAACCAAGGCCAAAGGCATGGAAACAGGAGAGAAGATGGTGCGAATTTCAGTCTGACGGCAGGAAAAGATGAGATGAGATGTTCTAGCTCAAGAAGCTAACAGGAAAAAGTGAGAAGGAAGGAAAAATCCTCATGACTCTGCCTTTTGCTCTGCTTAAGTTCTCAACGGATTGAATAATAGTCATTCACATAGAGGATGGCAATTTGCTCTACTGAATCCACTAATTCAACTGCTAATTTCATCTGGAAAAACCCTCACAGACACACCCAGAAATGGTGTTTAATCTGAGCACCTGTCTCAAGTTGATACATAAAACTCCCTGTCACAAGTATTACATTCTTAAGAGTTAAAGAATATAACACTTTGTAGGAATCCTGGCCAAAAGTTTTGGTTCTCAAAGTCTTTCTGGTTGCTTGTTATGAAATCATTCATCTTATCCTCTTCACTAGAAAGCAACAAGGAATACTTGAAATTTTTATTGCCCTTCAGACATCATCCAACCATTTTCATATCTTTTCTTTCTAATAGATGAGCTACAAAGCAAGTTCAAAGTAAGAAGAATGCCAGGAGGGATTTTGGTTTGTTACCAATGAGAAGCTTTACAAATATAACAGCCTGGAGTCTTCCTTGCTACCACCAACAGATGGGACACAATATCCACCAAAGAGCCATTATGGCCTTTGGTTGTTATTTTTCCTACAGTTCAGCTAGTACACATTCCGAAAAATAATACACATTTCTGGGGCAGGTTTGCATTATAATTTTGGAGAATAAGCCAGACTTTCTTCTTCCCTTGTAGACTTCCCACTGCACTGAAAACTGAACCTCTTCCTCATTCAATTTGGACTTCACTGGGAGGATCTGACTTGGCAAAACAGTTACACGATGCTGCAAGTGGGTTGTAAAAACGTCAATGGTCCCACACGGGACTTAGTACATCTACCATTCGAACTCAATTGTGCCGACTCTGTTGGCAGTAATATGGGAGCATGTATGCAGCTATCACTAAAAGGCTTTTCATACTGTGACAATCAGATCCCCTGGTGCTCAGACATTGCCTTCATTTTCTAACTCATTCATCATGTGAATGAAATGAGGGAATAATGGGAACTGTTCCTCATAGTTACCCGTCATTTAGTGAGGACGTCACGTTCAGGTTTTTTGGATGGAAAAAGAAACATAAATAAGAGGCTTATCAGTCTTAACATCTGACAGTCTTAGCAACTCATGAGCCCTAATGTCACTCAGAAAGCACATCATGACAGCCCCTGAGGAAACGGAGGGTGAATCTGGCAAAGCCCACCTGGCAAGTCCAGGCAGGTACACCTTCACAATCCTCATTTTGTCACTTTCTGGAAACACTTTTTAGTTAAATTCAAATATTCTTAACTAAATTAGAGTAAAATTTCAAACTTTGGACCTTATAAATAGATTTTTAAGGATTTATTTTGAAAAAAATGAGAGAGGCACATAAGTATATTCAAGGATAATCATTACTGTAATATCTAAAGTAACACAATATTGGAAACAATCTAAATTTTCAGCAAGTGCAGATTACTCAAATTATCATATAGCACCATTATAAATAATGTTTGTGAAGAACATTTAAATATATGGAGAAATGCTCAAATATATCAAGTGAAGAATCAGACTATAAGATATGTATACTGCATTGCCAATTATATAAGAAAAAAAGTATCAGTAATTATTCTCTCTAGGAAGTGAAATTATAAAATGATTTTTTCTTTTCCACGTTTTCTGTATATTTTAATATTTCAACAATAAACACATATAAGAAAACTAAAATAAATGACATTTTTTTCAAGAGTAATAAAACAGTTCTGACCTACAGTTATGTCAATTTTCTTTGCCATATAAGAAAATAACCAAGCAATTTTAGACTGGAAAAAATGGCCACTATTTGGGAAGTAGACAGAATCCAAAACCACAAAACCACTAACGCGAAATGGAGAGGGATTAAAGAACATTACACACCTGCTTAAACATTCCCTGCTTAGCTTTCTCCTTCAATTAGAATATACTGCCTTTCACCAAAACAATATAGAGAGTTCGCATTTAGTCTGCCATATGAAAGGTTCATTCATTCAATATACAACTGTTAGAGACCAATACTAGGTCCCTATTACTGCTCTGGACAACAGAAATATAGGGACAATCAAGCTGGAAATATTCCTGCTTTGGTAGCATGTACATTTTCTTTTAATTTTTGCAACCATACCATAGGGTAAGTGTGCTTATTCCCTGGTTATAGGTTAGAAAACTGAGATTCAGAGAGACCATATTGCTTGCTAAAACCAGTCAGGAGAAGCAGTACTCAACCCAGGTCCTCTGATTCCTCAAGACTGAGGTTCCTCTGACAACACTGCTGCTGCTAAGTTGCTTCAGTCGTGTCCGACTCTGTGCAACCCCAGAGATGGTAGCCCGCCAGGCTCCCCCATCCCTGGGATTCTCCAGGCAAGAACACTGGAGTGGGTTGCCATTTCCTTCTCCAATGCAGGAAAGTGAAAAGTGAAAGTGAAGTCGCTCAGTCCTATCTGACTCCTAGTGACCCCATGGACTGCAGCCTACCAAGCTCCTCCGTCCATGGGATTTTCCAGGCAAGAGTACTGGAGTAGGTTGCCATTGCCTTCTCTGCCTCTGACAACACTAGAGTTTTCAAATACTTTCAAACAGCGGAACCAATTTTTTGAGTAAAATTATATTTGCTCTATTTCACCAATTCTAATGAATGCTTTTTCATATTTTAACTTCTCTTAAAATGAGAACATAAAGTGACTTACAATTGCTGTTGGCCATGAAGCAGTAGAGATGAAATCTGGTTGACTGCACACATGTACCCAGTCTTGCAAAATTGGTATCAGGAGCTTGCAAGAAAATTCCAGAGGTGGTAGTAGAGCATACTTTCAGGAAATCCTGCCTGACCAATACCCTTGATGGCAGAGAGGATGATGCTGTCTGGAAAACATAAACATTGGTGATTCAGACCTAGATACAAAGAAGTTTTAGGCATACTTTAACGAACTAATATTGTTTATGTGTATGAATAAAACTAAAAGAGCTCTTCCATCAAGTATAAAATTTAAAAATTCAAGTGACCAAAAACATTGTGCCATGATCATTTCAGCGGTTTTCTCTTTCTTGCTGATATAATGAAGATGGTACATCTGGTAATTCACAGTGTGAATTAAGGGTGACATGTATAAATGCAACACTTTGGACTTGATCAAAAGAGATGGAATTCTAAGTTCTATCTCCTCCACATTAAGCTTCAGTAAAAATAATTCCTAAAGGGGTTTAGTTCCTCTCTTCCTCCTCCAAAGGCAGAGATAAGCAGCATTGAGGCCTCATTGCAAACTTGATCATTGGAATCATGTTTGGCAATCCCTGAAACTCTTCTAAGGGACCTAATATTTCATGGAGATAGATTCTTGAAGCTTGCACCTGCATATCCATTCCTAACCAGTCCAGATGAGACGGGGCGAGGGAGCACGTGCAAACATTAAGGCATAGGTTTCAGAATTAGACTCCCTGGGTTTCAAATCTAAGCTACCCATTTATTGGCAGGATGATCTTCAGTTCAGTTCAGTCGCGTCTGACTCTTTGCGATCCCATGAATTGCAGCACACCAGGCCTCCCTGTCCATCACCAACTCCCAGAGTTCACTCAGATTCATGTCCATCAAGGCAGTGATGCCATCCAGCCATCTCATCCTCTGTCGTCCCCTTCTCCTCCTGCCCCCAATCCCTCCCAGCATCAGAGTCTTTTCCAATGAGTCAACTCTTCACATGAGGTGGCCAAAGTACTGGAGTTTCAGCTTTAGCATCATTCCTTCCAAAGAAATCCCAGGGCTGATCTCCTTCAGAATGGACTGCTTGGGTCTCCTTGCAGTCCAAGGGACTCTCAAGAGTCTTCTCCAACACCACAGTTCAAAAGTATCAATTCTTCGGTGCTCAGCCTTCTTCACAGTCCAACTCTCACATCCATACATGACTACTGGAAAAACCATAGCCTTGACTAGATGGACCTTAGTCAGCAAAATAATGTCTCTGCTTTTGAATATGCTATCTTAGATGGGTGATTTAAACTTTCTGTGCCTCTGTCTCCCTATCCATAAATAATAATAGCATTAACCATATAGGGTTTGGAAGATTAAAAGAGAAAATTCATATCAACTACCAAGTCTAAGCCTGCAACAAATGCTCCCTTTTTTTATTATGAGGGAGGGGATAAACCTAAAATTACAGTTTCACTTCTGAGACTTTGCCTCCACTCCTCCAACAAAATATGATCTATCATCTGTTCTCATCAATGACAGATATTTACTGAGTGCTCTTTCTGTGGGAGGAACCTTCTGGGAGTTTATCATCTATTAGAGGAATGAAACACAGACAGCAGAAAAAATAACTATAATACAGGACAGTAAATTATAAGCAGTGTGGAAAACAGTACTTTAAATTTCTAGATGAGAGGGTATTGCCCGTATTAAGGAAGGGCAGGGAGGCTTCACAGAGGAAGTAAGATTTGGAAATTCAGGCTAGATGCTAGTCTAGATTGAATTAATGGGCTTAATCTGGAAAAGCAAATGAGTCACTAGAGTTTTGTGAACATAAGTGACCTAGTCAAGGGCATGTTTTAGCAAACATTCTTTATGGGTCAACAGGGATATAGATCAGTTTCTCTTTGGAGGAGGGCAGCAGGGGAGGGATTCAATTTTCCTGAGCACTTGTCAAGTGTATTTGCTAAGAGGTCAGCTCAGAAGGGAAGCAATATCTTCAACAAAGAAAATTAAAAGGCTGTTAAAGGTGTAAGTGAGGTGAGAGGAAATAGTTAACCAGAGTAAGACTAATGAACTCAGACTGCAACAAAAATAGAGATTTAGGCTACAGTTACTGGTGGAATGGTGAGGGTTGCACAGATTAATCTAGGCTATGGAAGAATTTGCTAAATTTAAAATACTCTAACTATTGCAAGTTAGGTCAGTGGCTCTATGACAAGCACGGGAGTAATTAATTTGTGACTTCAGGCTAAAAGGAGAAATTGAAAAGCTGAATTAAATCAAATGCACCAATAGTGAGATTCAAAAGAGCCACCATGGCCATTGACTCCATGGTTACCAAAGACCCCGAACAATGAAATCTCATAATAAAGAATATGCATTCATCACAGAGTGGGAGAGAAATTATTCCAGGAACCTGCCTTGATTTTTATTACTACTATCATAAAACTGTTAAAGGGTTATTAATACTGATGTTTGTTCAGGGATTTTACGTCACCATTTCATGCAAGTGGCTTAAAATCTGCCTTCTGTGAAGCCCACCAAGCCATTTATAGAACCCTAAATGCATGGCAAGAGTTCAGCTGGTGACTGTGATTTCAGATGTAGTTTGTATTAGTCACTCTCCCAAAGTCTAATCACAACCATTCATGGGAAACAATAAAGACAGGCCAGCGTTTTCAGCCAACAGTTCCCTGAGACAATATACTTGGGCATTCAGTTTCACAGATCAAATAGGTTATTATAAACATACACACAAGGGCTTGATTGAGCCCATTAAACAACGAAAATCATACAGCTGAGGGTTCCAAAATATGTTTGTTTAAATACTTATTTGGAGATAGAAAAATGAGGTCAGACACAGACGGGAATTATTTAGGTTTACTTTTAAACCTTCTAAAAACTGTCACTGTCTGTCTTGGCTGCCTCCCACCCCTTCTCCCTATTTCTAGCTCAGGACACATCTGTTGTCATTTTCCTCATATTAATGTTTCTACATTTGGGGTCAGCATTTCTCCCAACAGGAAGATAAGCAAAATAGCTTTTCTGGGGAAACTGGTTAAACAGCTAACCAGAAATCTGGGCAGCTCCTACCTGAACCTGAAGCCAGCTTCCTAAGCTAAGGCAGACTAGCCACGGCGAGCAGAGAGAAAACCTACAGCTCCAACCTCTAGGGGATGGGTTAAATAGATGGTTGTACAGTTCATGGGAAAAATTCCAAGATCCAAGAAAACAGGCTTCAGGGATAATATTGCATGTTTATCCACAGTGAAGCTCTGTCAATTTAGAGAGTGTATTCAGAGGCAGACAAGGACTTGCCTCCATCAGAAAGTAAGAATTTCATTACTAAATAGGGACAGAATATGAGCCAGAAGGTCACATGAAGCAAAGAGGTTTTTCTAGAAGTTAAGATCATAGGGCCACCTTTCCCAAATCGTATCCATTGCATTCAGGGGCTACGCAGTTCACATAAATACACGCAACAGACCCCAAATGGTTCTCAGCCTCAACTATGCGCTGGAACCTGAAGAACTTTAAATAATCCTGATGCCTGCCTCCAACCCTGAAGGATTCTTACATGGTCGGTCTGAAATGCAGCCTAGACGTATAAATATTTAAAAGCGATGATTCTGATGGGCAGTTAAGAGCTACAGATGTAGGTGTAGGATAATATCAACATAAGAGGAATATCGGGCATGTGACTAACTTAGGGATACAAGTCATGTTAAAGTACTCAAATTCTTCTGTTTTTTAAACACTGTATAGGCCAAACAACTCCACTGTCTGGAGCCCAGAGTTTACAAAAGGATCAAGAAAAACCCAGTACAAACCAGTTCTTCTCTAACAGATGGTGCTGCTAAAATAAAACTGAATTCTCAAGTGAATTAAGGGGATGATGATGGAGACAATCTATTACCAGTTACTGAGCACAACTTTTGTGCCATGCAGCATGTCCTTTAATCTTTTACTACTTAAAATAGAACCTCAAGAAGCATGCCTACAACATAGGAAGTAATCAAAAAATATTGATGAATACACATTGTTCCATTTTACAGATGAGAAAAGAAACACTCAGAGAGCTTAAATACTACATCCAAAGTAACAGTTAGTAAAGGATCCAATATTTCTACCCAAGTCTGTCTGACTCTCTCCACATGGCGATGCTGCCTTAATCTTTGAGAAGTCTGAACTATCCAAAATCTTAAGATGAAATATAGTTTTCCAAGATGTAGTAAAGGATTTGTCCTAGATACAAGTTGTATTTCAGATACATACCAAAAGATCTCACTTTCCAGAAACAAGATCTTGCTTACTAATCTGAAAAAACATAATAAGCTCTATACTCAAATTACTATTTGAGTCATTTTAACAATTTTGAAATATTTATATATGGCCAAAACATGGAAGTAATCTAAGTGACCACTGACAGATGAATGAACAAAGATGTGGTACTTACACACAATGGAATGTTACTCAGCCACAAGAAAAGAATGAAATGATGCCATCTGCAGCAATATGGGTGGATCTAGAGATTATTATTCCACGTCAAGTAAGTCAGAGAGAGAAAGACAAATATCATGATATCACTTACATGTGGAACTCAAAATATGTTATGGACTTATTTACAAAACAGAAATAGACTCACAGACATAGCAAACTTTTGATTACAAAAGATGAAAGGAGGAGAGGAAGGATAAATTAGAAGTATGAGATTAAATATACACTTATCATACATAAAATACTACTATATATAAACTAGATAACCAATAAAGACCTACTGTATAGCAAAGGGAACTATACTCAATATCTTATAATAACCTATAATGGAAAAGAATCCAGAAAAGAATATATATAACTGAATCACTTTGCTGTACACCTAAAATGAACACAACATTGTAAAAGAACTATATTGCAATAAAAACTAAAAATTTTATACATATACATATATTTAATATACACATAATATCCAAACAAACTCCAAGAATTAACCAATTCAAAATAAGTAAGTAGAACTTCTACTATATAAAATATAGTAGCATAGGAGGTTTAAAATACCAAAAATCTCCTAATAAGATAAATAACTTAATAAAAGTGTTACATAAATGTTTAAAAGACTAGCCATAATGAATAGGAAGGAAAAAAGAAAACAGTCAATGTAGAGTGTCAGCTCCCAAGTCATATACAAAACAACTGGAAAGAAAAAGGATAATAAACCCAGCCAGAAACGCAAACCGAACATAAATAGGTAGCCTTGAACAGCTAAGGACCTTGAACTTCATTCAGTACATGCTGTTTTCACTGCCCAGAATCCCTCCCACTTGTTATTAGTTGTAAAAATGTCTATTCAGATTTATCTTTAAAATATCTATTCAATTCCTCTGCCCATTTTTAATAAAAAATGTTATTATTGGGTTGTATGCATTCTTTATATATTTTGGATATTAACCAAATTTCCAACATAGGATTTTCAAATATTTCCTCCTATTCCCTAATTTACCTCTTCATTTTGTTGACTGTTTATTTTGCTTTATTGTGCATAAACTTTTTAGTTTGATATAGTCCCCTTTATTGATTCTTGCTTTTGATGATTGATTTATAGTGCCATATACAAAAACTGTTGCCAAAATCCCTGTCAAGGAGTCTTTTCTCTGTTTTCTTCTAAAACTTTGAATGTTTCAGATCTTATCTTTAAGTCTTTAATCTATTTCAAAATAATTTTTGTGAATAGTATAAGATAGCAGTCCAATTTTTCTGCAGGTGGTTATCCAACTTTTCCAAAACCATTGATTGACTTCATCCACTGAATGTTGTTGGCCCCCGTGTCAAATATTAGTTGACTGCATATGTGGGGATTTATTTGGGGACTCTCAATTCTGTGCCATTGGCCTATGTGTCCATTTTCATGACAATAACATACTGTTTTAATTACTATAGCTTTGTAGTATAGTCTGAAAGTACAGTGCCACCTAGGGAGAAAACCAGCAATGGAAAGTTCCTCTCGCCCTCTTCAATGAATCCAAACTCATTTTTTATTGTTGTTGTTTTGGTTCCAACAGAGTGCTAGAATCTCCCCTCAGGAAATCTAAAAAATGGTACGTGCTTAGTTGTGTCCAACTCTTCACAATCCCAAGGACCATGGGCCACCAGGTTCCTCTGTTCATGGAGTTTTTCATGCAAGAACACTGGAGTGGGTTGCCATTTCCTATTCCAGAGCATCTTTTTGACCCAGGGATTGAACCTGTGTCTCCTGCGTTAGCAGGTGATTCTTCACCACTGCACTATCCAGGAAGTATAAACCTGAACTCCTACAAATGCTCTCTCATCCATGGGTGTCTCTCCAAAACAACACTCTCCAGGCTCTCACTGACAGAGGCTGAGAGGGGCTGGAGGTGGTTCACAGCTCATTCCCTGGTCTGTTTGCCCAATGCCTGATGCTCAGGTCTGTGAGACTTCTGGGCCTCTTGGTAAATGATGGTGGGTCCCACACCTCCCACAGAGACACTGGTGTTCAGACATGGATGCCAAACCATAATTGTGAAAAAGGGGCACAGAAAGGAAGAATATCTATTGCCACCATGATACTGACCTCACACCTAGAAGCACAAGTTTTCTATAGTCACCTGGAATTATTAGCTAATAATTAGCTAATGTTTACTCTGTACTACTACTGCTACTAAGTCGCTTCAGTCGTGTCTGACTCTGTGCAACCCCATAGATGGCAGCCCACCAGTAGCCAAAAGTAAATAGTTATGATCTATAAAAAGATAGTTATATTTTTTAAATCTCTTACAGAAACACCACTTTGAATATTTCAGACCAATTCAGTAGTAAAGCACTACACAATAAATGTAAAATGATGTTCCAAAGGACTCTGAAGACTTGGGAAGATACATAACTCTGAGCCATGAGGTTACAAATTTAGACTCCATCCAGAAAAGAGTTAATGTCAATCACTTTCCTCCACCCCACCACTTCATCCAATCTCTAAGAAAAGCTTGCAAAAGAGAAGATATGTTTGCAAGAACTTACTCAGCCTTGAAGAGGCAACATTTTTAGCTAACAGAGCCAGGGAAAGGCTCTTAGACAAAATACTTGACCTACGAAATATCTCGTTACTTTTTTTTTTTAATGACTATCTTCAACTCAGGAGTTTGTTATAATCATTCCCTCTTATTGATGTGATGGTAGGTTACTCTTTGTAGGGAAAAAAATGAATGTACCCAAAAACATGCTTAAAGTTATGATCTGAAAATCAATTTTTCTTGATGAAAGACAGCAGATCATTCTTTAAGAATTTATATATTCTCCAGTGTGAAATTTTACTTAAGATAGAAGATATATTTAAAGACTATCTTGATAGAAATAAATGAAACAATGTACAATAAAGCTTGGTCTGTGTCCCATTATAGACATTCTTCACTTTAAATAAAGACCACTAAGGCGTCACTGTTACAGATGGATAGGTAAGTAGTTGAGGGTAGGTGTGTGGTGAAAGGAGAGTAGGAGAGAGGATGAGAGAGGGAATAGGCAGGAGATATAATTGAAAGAATAATGAACCAGCATCATTTTAGCAGCTAAGAATAACCTGAGGAAACCTTTTCTTTAACTAGCCCATCTCCAACCCTGAATGATGTTTACAAATTATAATACCTGTACAGGGCTATCAACCTATAGGGTGATAGTAAATGCTTCCTCCACCAACTCCTAAGTATCGTGGCAAAAAAAAAAAAAAGAGAGAGAGATATCAAAACACAATCTCTGAGTTCATATCTTAGATCTTATGACCTCTTATTCATTGTTTCACTTCCTATTCTGCAGTTTCCTTAAATGTGAACTCATAATATGAGTAACATAATAATAATATCAACAGAACTTGCTGATAGATTTGCAAAGTATTTAACTCAGTACTTCATACAGGTTACTTATATTACATTATAGACTAAAGAAGCCACTAAATAATTTTGAAGCAGTGTTAGAGAGCCAAAGAAAGTAACTCCTACTTATTAGGTCTTTCAAAGTTTAGACACAGTCCTAAAAGCTTGAAATGCATTGATTCATTGAATCCTCACAACAGTCTTATGATATAGATGCCTATCATTTTTCCCCTTGTTACAGAGAAGGAACAGAGATTTTAAAACTCAATGAAAATAATGAGCCTAATTTATATATTAAACTTTATCATTGGTATGTCTGTAGGTAGATGAAAAAAAACAGTTTATATAGGGTCAGGTACCATCTGCAGTTTCAAGCATCCACTGGTGGTCTTCGAACCTATTCCAGTGGATAAGTGGGGACAACTGTATTTACAATTCCATCTTGATATTTATACTTACGGACTAAAATGGGACTAATATTGGGAGATGTTATTATATGAGTATATACATGACCATCAAAAACAAAAGTCAGTGAGAATTGCTTACAGTCAGTTAGACAACAGCAGAACTGGAAGCCAAAGACCTATTTTAATCAGAAACAGAGATTTAAACACTTTGCTTCTGCATGTACCTGATTTCCAAGGAAGTATAGATGAAGAACTGTTCTGAAATTTTTTCTTCCATTTGTCTTCTTGGTTCTTCTGATCATTTCTTTAAAGTAAACTCATGTTTTGCTACTCTGTGCCAAATATTAACCTGTTTCTATGCACCTAAAACAATTTTTTCTAAATGTTTGAATTAATAAGAAGTGATAAACCAGTGATCAATCATAGTCATGTAGTTTTTCAATATTAAAAACATTTCTAGCATTTGAGATTAATGGAAAGTCAGTTCACTTTTTATTGAAAATATCAATTCATGCAGTTACACCCATTGATTTTAAAGAAACTTAAAACCAATTCTACTTAATTTCATTGTAGAATGTAATTCGATTTCAAATAGGCATAAAGATTAAACAAGGGATTATTAAAACATGAGTTATAACCTGTAACTGGAGTCAAATGCAAGTCATCTCTTATCTAGCTATTTTTCATTATTTAAGCTCTTCAGAAGCATTATCTTATTTTTCCTTTCAAACAGACTGATTTCTTTTCTCAGACTTTGGGCATAGTTTAAAAAACTGAAACTACAATAAAATTGTTCAGACTACTATTTTGCAAATTTCAAGCTTTATGTCTCTGGTTTCTCTTTGTAACAATATAGCCTACTACTATTTATTGAATATTTATTTAGTGCCAGACTAGTATTTAGAGTCTCTCTTATTTAACCAAACAGATCTGTTTAACCCATATTATAGATTGAGAAATTCAGAATTAAAAACATAAATAAAGTGCCCAAACCCACCTACAGTGTTTATCCATCCATCTAAAAACCATGAAGACATGTAAAACAGAATCATCTGTCTGAATATTTGGATAACTGTTGTAACAGATTAGAAAATGACAAGTTTCCATCATGTTCGTAGTTCACAGACTTTAGTGCGCATGAAAATCCTATGCGAATTTTGTTTAAAATCTTGTTTAAACACTCCTAGATACCATCACTATACCCAAGAATCTAATCTAGTTTGAGTAAGGCCAGAGGACCTAAATTTATGAAAAATACCTCAGTTCAGTTCAGTTGCTCATTCGTGTCTGACTCTGCGACCCCATGAATCGTAGCGCACCAGGCCTCCCTGTCCATCACCAACTCCCAGAGTTCACTCAGACTCACGTCCATCAAGTCAGTGATGCTATCCAGCCATCTCTTCCTCTGTTGTCCCCTTCTCCTCCTGCCCCCAATCCCTCCCAGCATCAGAGTCTTTTCTCACACACAATTTAATATTAGCTTCAGGTGTTCAACATAATGATTCAACATTTATATACTTTAGGAATCGATCACGATAAGTCTAGTAACCATCTGTCATTATGATGGTATTATTGACTACATTCTCTATGCTGTATATTACATCCCTGTGACTCATTTATTTTACAACTGGAAGTCTGTATCTCTTAATTCCCTTTACCTATTTTGCTCAACCTTCAGCCCCCTTCCCTCTGGCAACCACCCATTTGCTGTGAGTCTGTTGTTCATGAGTCCATTTCTGTTTTGTCTGTTTTTTCCACATATAAGAGAAATCATATAGTATTTTTCTTTCTCTGACTTATTTTACTTAGCATAATACCCTCTAGGACCATCTATGTTGTCATAAATGGCAACATTTCATTATTTTATGGCTGAGTAATACAATCTATTGATATACCATGTCATTTCTACCCATTCATCTATCAGGTACTTAGGTTACCTCCATATCTTGGCTATTACAAATGATGCTGAAATAAACACTGAGGTGCATATAGCTTTCTGAAATAATGTTTTTGTTTTCTTTAGATAAATACCTCAAATTGAAGTTGCTGGATTGTATGATAGTTCTAGTTTTAATTTTCTGAGGACCATACTGTTTTTCATAGAGGCTATATCAATTTATAAATCCCAATACCAGTGTACAAGGGTTCCTTTTCTTCCACATTCTCACCAATTTTGTTATTTGTTGTCTTCTTTGCTGATAACCAATTCTCCCAGATATGAATTGATATCTCTTTATGGTTTTGATTTGTATTTCCCTGATGATTAGTGATGCTCAGCATCTTTTCATGTGCCTGTTGGTCATCTGTGTGCCTTCCTTGGAAAAATTTCTATATAGAGCATCTGTCCACTTTTAATCAAATTGTTTATTTTTTGATATTGTGTCATGTGAGCTCTTTGTATATTTTGGATATTAATCCCTTATTAAATATATCATTTGCAAATATGTTCTCCGATTCAGTAGGCTGCCATTTTGCTTTGTTAATAGCACTCTTTGGTTGTGCAAAAGTTTTTTGGTTTAATGTCATCTCATATGTCTGTTTTTGCTTTTGTTTCCCTTGTCTGAGAAGACAAATCCAGGAAGAAAAGAATGTGCTAAGACCAATGTCCAAGAGCATGCAACCTATGTTTTCTTCTAGGAGTCATGATTTCAGGTCTTACTAAAGTTTGTAAACTCAAGTTTTAACATAATTATTAAAAATCCATAAAGTTGGATGTCTTGAACTATTTCATATTTGCTACAAAAATTATTAGAAAATGCCAAAGCTTTTTTTTCTGGATAAAATAGAACTGATGGTTTTTAGGCTCTTCATTAACTCTTCTTCTGATAATAAATCTTATATATATAATTAACAGTTTTCTCCTAAAAATTAAAATTTATCTTGAACTAACTTGTATATGTTATTAAGGAAGCTCACATTCTCTCTTTCAGGACATCTTTCACTCTATTTCTTTTATAAGAGTGTACTTGGAAGGTACAAATGAATTAATTCAATCTTTACTGGGAGGCAAACTCTTAAATCAATAAATTTTTTCATAGGCTCAAGCATTATTATGAATGAAAGCCTTCTTCTTGCCTAGATAGAGGAAACTGTCATTCCAAATCGGTTTCCCTCATTCCTACCCATCACCCTCCTAAAAGCTTGGTCCTACATTTAATTCACCTTTGCAGTTTCATCTATAAGAGCCTGATCAATTAATGAACAAGGGTCCTTACCCTAAAGGGTCCTGGATTCATTTATTTTAAAGTGCCTAATGGAAATTAGTACTTTCAAGTTTGTTTTTGAAAATGGACAGCAGTTTAAAGAAAAAAGCCACCCTACCCACTCCCTCAAAATTAATTAGTAGCTTCCCTAGCCCACCAGTGGACCTAGAGTAAGGAACCTCGTCCATGGCATTTATATGGTAACTTAAAGGTAGGGAGTCCCTATTTAAAAGAGACATGCCGTAACATCAGTGGACCACCTCACTAGGTCCCCTACTACTTGTGTCAAATTCTGACACCAGGTTGACAGGTGGCTTATATGTCTGACTCTCTCTGCTTTTCAACTAGATGCAGAGATCATAGCTGCTTTTATGCATTTGCAGATGCAGATGTTAAAAACAAAAGAAAACTAATAGTATCTCTTATGATATTGCCATAGAATGATAAATGATGCAACTTGATCCATCTTCCTTAGGAGAGAACCTAAAAGAAATACTTCACTTTGGGGTTCTGGCCATCTACAGGCAACACATTAAGTATATTGTTGTCATTTATAGTTGTTAAAATGAGTCGAATTATGGTAGAAATTACTCCACACATATATACCATTGCCTTACTTTCATTCCTCACCCCACCCCTCCAAAACTATTATACATTGGTAGGAAGGTTTTGTTTAGGAGGGATTTTGAGATGAGGTCAACATGCTTCCAAGAGGTTACTAGAAGAAACTGCCAAGGGCAGAAGATCCCAAATGTATTCACTACACATAATCTGCATTTCAGTAGAACAGTTATTGAGCATTGACTATTTATCAGGTATTGTGTCAGCCCTTGAGATAGTGAGATGAATAAAATGCTGACACTAGCCTCAGAGATGTCTAATCCAAGGATGTCTACTAAGGAGATGGGCAGTTCCAAGACAAATAATAAAAACCATAAAAGAGGATGCTAAGAGAACTCTGGGCTTCTCTGCTGGCTTAGCACTAAACAAATCCGCCTGCCAATGCAGAAGAGGTGGGTTTGATCCCTGATCCAGGTAGATCCCATGAAGAAGGAAATGGCAACCCACTCCAGTATTCTTGCCCAGGAAATCCCATTGACAGACGAGCCTGGTGGGCTACAGTCCGTGGGGCCACAAAGAGTTGGACACAACGACTAAACAACAACAAGGGAACCAAGCCCCTCCCAGCCCCAGAAAGGGCACCTAAATTTAGCTGAAACAATCACAGAAAATTTTCTAGAAGAATTCACACCACAGTAAGTCATGAGGAATAAAGGAGAATTTGAAGCATGTGGTTGAGATGGGTAAAGGCATATGAAGCAACACAACTGAATGTTCAGAGAAGCAAAGACACACAGACTAACAGGGAGCATCCAGGGCAAATGTGGAACTTTATCCTAAAGGCAATGGAGTCCTTGGAAGCATTTTAAACAAGAAAGTGAACTGATCATACACATGCTTCACGAAAACCACTAGGGCAGCAGTGTGGAAAATGCATCAGAGGGGGCCCTTGGGAGAAGCAGGAAGGGAATTACGGAGCCAGAAATCTACAAAATGTATCAGATGGCCATGACATCAGGAAACACGTCAGTCTAATTTTGCTGCAAGTTCTACTTGGCTGACAAGACGGAAATATTTCAAATGTTGTTGGAACATCATTATAACTATTCTCTGTGAAATAACAGTAAAATAATAAGGAAATAATAACTCATGATTTTTTATGTTTTTGATCCTCACAACCATCCTGCATGGTCAACTTTATCCCCCTTTTTAGAGTTAAGCCAACAAAATCAGAAAAATTAAGTAAATTGTGGTCTCTTGAAAAATATTCCAGTAAAGTTACTACAGAATCCTCTCAGTTGCTTTATTATTTTAGTATTCCCTATATTAAAGTTTAAAGCATTACTCAGAAAAAAATATACTAGAAAGAAATTGGCCACTGTAGTGCTGATCCAGGCCACTGGGGTTATTCTCAAAGCTAATACAACTTCTCAGAAAGAAATACTAACACTAAATTATGCTAAAAGTATTTTTGGCTCTTACTAAATGATGCATATAGAAAGACTAGTTTAAAATAGTCCCAGATTTAAGAGGAGAGAGGAAAGATACCTCTGGCATCACCCTTGCTTAAATCGCTTAATTAGTCATGCAAAATGCAACCTGTATGCAATGGATGAGTTAACATTGCTATCACAACCTTCACTTTTCCATTATCTGACTTTTATGAGTTTAAATTTGCAGTCTTAAAGGTTGATCCACTCTAGGATTTTTGCATTTAATTAAACACAGCAATAGAGAAAAATCACATTTTTCAAAACAAGTGTTCATCACCTTAAATCTAGCAATAAAAAAGATGAGTCATCAGGATTCTCAAAGGAAAACTCTCAACTTGCCTTGCTACTATACTATTACTTTCTTTTTATAGCTAATATGAGATCTGCCAGAAACACATGGATATAACATCTATAGAAGGCATTTATTGTACTAGTTTTCAAACTTGCCTATATGTTATTCTGTAGTGTGCAAAACCAGATACCCTAGCTAGAATTTATCAATTAAGCCTTTAATAGATATAACTTTACTTTTCACTATTATTAAAACATGTCAAAGTAATCTCTTTCTTCAAAATCCCAAGAACACAATATTCTCTATAAGTCTAGCTAGATATTTTCAAATCCTGTGAAGTACCCTAGACACCAATATCAAAACCCAAAGAAACAAAAGCATTTTTCTTCCTAAAACTGAGTGGGGAAAGAGATCCTTGGAGTCTGTTAGAAAGACTAAAATTTGCATATAACCACAACTCATGGAAGCATTTAAATATTAATATATGATATATGCTTTTTGGCAGTTATTAAAGCATCCACTGAATTCCAATGTGAATACTGTAGCCTTAATTTTAAAAACATTGACATTCAGATAAAAGTTTAAATTTCTAAACAGAGATCTGCCATTATTCAGTCAACAAATATTCATAAGATATCTTCTAAAATCAGTATTATCCTAGGCCCCATCTTTTAAGGAAGGTAACCTTAGGGCCCATGAAATAGAAATTTTTACACTTCACTTGTAACTGTTTTTTTTTTTTTTTTCAAAGAATCTCCTTAGCCCCACAAGATGCTCGTTTTGATAATTCGTCTTTTTACTCACACATGGACCCTTAAAATTTCCCCTTTACTCCTCTCATAAGGCTACTCTGGTTACAGAGAAATGTTCCCCACAGTAGGCAGAGGTCAGCTGGTTACCTGTGCTTCATGGAGGGACACTGCTGAGCTACAGTCACCACATCTCAGCATCTGCTCTCTTCCAGGAAGATTCACAGAGATTAGCAGTCTCACAGAGGATGAGTCATTCTTAAGAGTCAGATGCTGCTGCTGCTGCTGCTGCTAAGTCACTTCAGTCATGTCCGACTCTGTGTGACCCCATAGACGGCAACCTACCAGGCTCCTCCGTTCCTGGGATTCTCCAGGCAAGAACACTGCAGTGGGTTGCCATTTCCTTCTCCAATGGATGAAAGTGAAAAGTAAAAGTGAAGTCGCTCAGTCGTGTCCAACTCTCAGCGACCCCATGGACTGCAGCCTTCCAGGCTCCTCCGTCCATGGGATTTTCCAGGCAAGAGTCAGATGAGAGACTGATAAATAAATTAGCATGCCAATTAAAAACATTATGAAAATAAGCCTTCAAAGTCTACTTGAAATCCCTTTTTCTGGATTCCATATATATGTGTTAATACACAATATTTGCTTTTCTTTGGTTTACTTCATGTTGTTGTACAGGAGAAGCTAACACAACTATGTAAAGCAATTATGAGTTGAGTTTGGGCTTCCCGGGTGGTGCTAGTGCTAAAGAATCTGCCTGCAAAGCAGGAGACACAGGAGACATGGGTTCCATCCCTGGAGTGGGAAGATCCCCTCAAGGAGGGCATGGCAACCCTCTCCAGTATTCTTGCCTGAGGATCCCATGGACTGAGAAGCCTGGTGGGCTACAGTCCAAAGGGTCACAAAGAGTAGGCCACAACTGAGAGACCAAGCACACACACAGCATATACATAAGTAGTGTCCGATTCTTTGCAACTCCATGGAATGTAGCTCGTCAGGCTCCTCTGTCCATGGGATTTCCCAGGCAAGCATACTGGAGCAGGTCGCCATTTCCTTCACCAGGGGATCTTCCCAGACCAGGGATCAAACCCACATCTGTTATGTCTCTTGCCTCAGTAGGCAGGTTCTTTACCCCCTGAGCCACCAGGGAAGCCTAAAGTTGTCATCCTCCAATTAAAAATAAATTTTTAAGAAAGAAAGGAATCCCTCAACCAATGAATTCTATCCTATAGGCAAACATACTTAAAAAATCAAATTAAAATCAGAAGCTGGTTTAGCAAATAAGAAATCTGGTCCAAAAGAGGTGAGGATTAAAGATGATGTGGACTTGAGAAAGAAAAGGTACGGAGAAGGACACTCAGAGAGAAAGCCAGTGATATCTCTGAAGGCTTGAGGAAAAGGATTGTCAAGAAGATAGAGATTAGCATCGGCAGGCACTGTGACAGGTAAAGTATAAGCAAACAAACCAAATAAAAATACAGTCTTTGGGGTTTGTCTTTTTGAAAGAACTTAGTAACAGACTCAGTGGGATAGTACAGCTGGAACCAGATTATAATGGGCTGCAGAGAAAGGTCCTTATAATGACAGAGAGCAATTATGGGACATCCTCTGAAAACCCTAGTAGTGAGGGAAATAACAAGTGGAGGGACATGGTCTATGAGGGTCTCTCTGGATGAAGCACTCAGCCATATCTATACTTTGATGTGTGGTAAACAGAGAATACAGAGAACAGTGAAATAAGAACCATCACTGATGAAATCAAGACCACCAAGGAGATATTATTAATTTGTCTTAGATATAAGAAAAGATATCTCCTCATGCATTAAAGGAAACTAGGTGGTAGACAGACACAGATAAATTGGAATAGATGGGGATATAACTCAATAAGCGGTACACCTGTCTTGACAAGCACATTTTTTTTTTCCTGTACAGAAAAGAAAGTATCTCCAGAGAAAAAGGGCAATAGTAGTGAGTGGGTATTTTGAAGAGGGTGATCAATGTTTAGGAAAAGTGATCTGGAGACATAGAAGAGGAGCTGATCAAGGGCAGTATTGAGGTAGCAAGTCACAGTGGAGCCCATCAGCTTGGTGGGCTTTTCGACTCTGATTTTAATCCAGCATCTCTCAGCACCTAAAATACAGGAGTAAAAAAAGGCTTGATACAAATCAGGGTTAACAGAATGGATCTGGTTAAGAGAGGAAACACAGGGAAACTCTGATATTAAGAGTGCTCATAAGAAAATGGTTGAAGTAATATACAACAAGCTTGCGGTAATATTTAGAAGAAATGAAGCCGTGAGTAGACAGTGCACTAAGGAGAAAATTGAGGGATGCATAACTAAGGAACTTGAGAAAAACTGTCATAGTGTGTGTTTCCTGGAAGCAGAACCTCAGACAAAGGTTTGTTAAGGGACAATTTGAGAAAGTCTAAGGAACCAGAATAAGGGTCAGAGAGATTTAAACAGGAAAGGGAAGTCAATACAAGCATACGTCATCAAGTTAGTCATGGATACATGTAACAAGTGTTTGATCTCTCATTTGGTCTTCTGAGAACTGTGAAATGTGTCCATAACTGTTCACCTAGGGAACAAAAGAATTAAGTGTTGGGACTTCCTTGGCAGTCGAGTGGTTAAGACTCCGTGCTTCCACAGTAGGGGGCAAAGGCTTGATCCCTGGTCAATGACCTAAGATCAGGCATGCTGTGTATCACAGCCAATTTTTTAAATTAATTTTGAAAAAATAATAAAGTATTTTCCAAGCACTTTCAGACATCACTGGTCAAGGTGATTCCATTGGCATTAACTGCATCACATTTCTAATTTGCACATATGTGACTGCCAAATTCTCCTGAAGCATCCCATGCCGCAGCCTCAGGGAAGTCTCAGGAAAGGAAGCAGGGCATGATGAGATGTTGGCAGGTTGTACCTTCAGAAATTTTGCCAAATCCTAACCAAAATCTTATTGTAACCATGACTAGAGAGGTGAGCGTGAATGTATGTAAAGTGGAACAAGACCTAAGATCAATTGTAAAGTAAGGAAGTAAGAGAGGTTGAAGAATAAAAGGTTAGTGACTCCAGATGTCTACATCAACATTTACTACCTGAGTGCTAGAATTACCTAGAGATTTTCATAAACATCTGGATGTAGCCTTGAGAGTAAATTACTAGAAGTGAGGTAATCTGGAATTCTGAGAAGGTACAGGTAGATTATACTGTGTTAACAAATGCCCCCAAACCTCTGATTTATAACAATAATGCTATATTTCTTATTCAGATAACATGTGCATCTCAGATCTGAAAAAAGCTCTGTTCCATTACACTGTGATCCATGCTGACCAAGCAACCTCCATCTGGACCATTACCAGTCTTTATGACAGAAGGAAGAGAGCAAGGTAGATCTTGACTTGACTATCAGAGTTTCTCCCCAGAAACCACACTCCTTAATTCTTTTCACACTTTCCTGGCCAAACTGAGCCATATGTCTGTGCCTCACTTCCACAGATAAGTGACATGCAATTCTTCCCCAGTGAAGATCACCAGCAGGATGGGCACCAAATATGAGTGAATGGTAATATAATTGTCCATCAAGGCTATGTCGTGGCACGATTCATATGACCATGTGCTGATGTCAGGGCTGAGGTCTAAAAGAGCAGTCTCTTCCATGAAAGATGGTCAGAAAGTAGCAACAATAAGGAGCTCTAGAAGGTGATGCAGCCAAAGAAGAAGTCAGCCATGGAGCTCTTAGAGAATGTCCTCGAACCCATGGTATGAGAGAGCTCTTTGGTATGACAAAGAGCACAGGTCTGAAGGTTTTGCTGGAAAGCACTATTCTTTGGGGACAGTTGATTTTTAATTAAGGTGAAAAAGGGGTTCTATGAAGTGACTGAGAATGCAATGAGAGCTATCTACAAGCATTTGCGGGGGGCGGGGGTGGATCTTTTGTTAGAGCTCAATGTTTATCTGAATGATAGCCTTTACCTCCATTATATCAACTAGTTCCTATATCCAAATGGCTCTCAAATCTTTACCTTAAGCACAGACCCCTCCCCTAATATCAGATCCAGATAGTCAGCTTCTGCATGTCATCAAAATGAATAAAACTAAACTCACCATGCCCAGTCCATTCTGAAGGAGATCAGCCCTAGGATTTCTTTGGAAGGAATGATGCTAAAGCTGAGACTCCAGTACTTTGGCCAACTCATGCGAAGAGTTGACTCATTGGAAAAGACTCTGATGCTGGGAGGGATTGGGGGCAGGAGGAGAAGGGGACAACAGAGGATGAGATGGCTGGACGGCATCACTGACTCGATGGATGTGAGTCTGAGTGAACTCCGGGAGTTGGTGATGGACAGGGAGGCCTGGCGTGCTGCGATTCATGGGGTCGCAAAGAGTCAGACACGACTGAGCGACTGAACTGAACTGAAGCTCACCATCTACTCTTTAGTTTCCTCCTCCCATGGTCCCTAAGTAAATGGCACCATCAACCAAGGTCATTGACAAACCTAGGAATGTATATATAGGGATGATAGTAGTTGTGTTACATACTTTTTATACACTATTTCAACCAATAGTTAATATATCATGGAGTTCCTGGTGAAATAGATGGACACTAAACCAGGTCTGTAATATATCTTAACTTGTATAATACACAAGAAATTGAGAACTGGCTGGTAGAAGGATGACATCAACAGCTACAACAAAGAGAAGAAAAATGTGGTTCCCTTGGGTAATTTCCAAATCTGTCAGTTCATTGAGACCCCTGATTGATGAGGAAGCCAAGTCCCCCAAGGAAGAATCCTTCAATGCTACTAAAATTATAGCCCTCTGTTTAGAGATGGAAGCTTATGGAAACCAAATGATCAATGAAGTTTTGCCTCAAGTGGATCTGATATTTGGCCTAACAGGTCTTTGGACCCCACTTGCAGGATATGTGCTTATTACTCCTGCAATGATAGTCACTAACTGGTTAGAAGTCTTCATCCCAATGTCTGGGTGTGTGTGTACGTGAGTGTTCACATGTACATGTGTGGGAGGGTGAGTGTAGGGGTGGAATATAGGGAGTTTCTGCCAACAGCCACACCCATGCTCACCATCCTATCTCTTGTTGACTCAGTGGAAAAGACCCTGATGCTGGGAAATATTGAGGGCAGAAGGAGAAGGGGGGCATCACAGGAAGAGATGTTCAGATAGCATCACCAACTCAATCGATGCGAGTCTGAGCAAATTCTGGGAGATAGTGAAGGACAGGGAAGCCCTGGCGCATTGCAGTCCATGGGGTCGCAAAGAGTTGGATATGACTTAACAATTGAACGACAACCACAGCATCCTATCTCTTGTCACTTTGGATTTTCCATTCCATGGAATTAGGGAGAAAATGGAGTGGTCATGCTGACAAAGATCACTGGCCCTGACTGCCAAGATGAGCAGACGTGTCTGCTAAACAATGAGGCAGAAAGCCACACACCTGGAACCCAGGGCATCTCAAGTCCTTCAATACCCAGTGATTACAGTAACCACTTAATTGCAGCAACCACAGCTGAGTAAGGACAAAGCAACCAAGGACTCAGACTCCTTGGGAAAAGAGCCTAGATCATGGTACCAGACAAGCAATTCAGATCAGCCAAGGGTTGATAAAGAGTCAGAGAAACCAAGAACATCAGGTGAAGGAATTAAAAAAATATTTATTAAACAAGGCATCAGGATCAGCTGCAGAATTTAGGACTATAATTTGTTTTCCTTTCCTTCTTGCCTCGGAGAATATAGCTAGCTACCACTCCGAAATACTGTAACTTGTACTTGCCCCCAGGGAGAAAGTAAGGGCATAGTGTTGTCACAATACTAGAGGTCCCGTGTTGTGACAGGGGAAGAAGAGAGATCATGAAAGGATGTGAGTGGTCCAAGGGGTGAATTGTATCAGATTTCTTGTACATCCATTTCAGATGCTCTCGGCCTTCTCTGCCCATTGTTTCAGCTGCTGCCCCAGCAAGCCCACTCTATAGGGGCTCTTACTGACCTCACACTGGTGCACCTCACAGCAAGCACATCACCACAGGCCTGAGCTAAGAGCCTTTCTTGCTGCTCTGCCCTTTGATACTGACTCAGGACCAAGGGAAATAGAAGCCAGCGGAGAAGTGAGCCCCGTTCGAACTCAGGAATCAGAATTGGAGGCAAAAATCTATGTTCAAGCGATTTATGAAAGGAAAGCTCTCAGGAGAAGGAGAGTGAGGAAATCAGATCAAGATAGGAGAAGGGGCCAATCAAAGATTTGACCTCAGAAGATGACTAGCTTCTGTCTGAACATGCGGGGCACTCTGGAACATGAATTGAGGCAGAGAGAAAGTCCTTTGCACTTCCTGTCAGTCGGCCAATGGCTGTGGGCTCAGGAGACACAACTCCATGCTACAGTGACCTTCTGGCCACTGGCCACTGCAGAGCAGAGAGCAGCAATGAGCCAGCACAGCAGCCAAAGGATGGATGAACAGGCCCAGTAAAGAGCATCTGGTGGGGCACCAACAGTGCCCCTTTCCGCCCTTTCTGTCCTCCAATGGAGAGTCCTGGGAAGCTGTTCACACAGCTGTTCAGGGAACAGCCCTGAACATCAAGCAATCATTTATATTTCATCGCAGCCAGTTCTGTGCCACACCCTTGTCCTGGCTCTTCCTCCTTGTTCTCACTTCCCTTATCTTTCACTCCTGCTTCCTGGGATTGTAATCTCTAGTAACACATAAATCCACTGCCTCAGCCTTGCTTTCTGGGGAACCTAAACTAAGACCACCATGAAAGGAAGAACCAAGGAACATGGAACCTGAGAGGATATGCACTGGCTCAAGATGGGACAGCCAAGGAGGGGAGCGGGATGTGGGAGGGAGGGGGAAGAAAAGCCCTGAATTGACTGAGAGCCCTGTACAGGGAGAAGTGTCATCTGTGCCACTGGAGGTCTGAGGAACGTGGCAGGACTGTTCCACACATGTGCAGTATTTTGCTGAGAAGTCTATATACAGAATCCCATACCCAACACAACTTAAGGCAAGCAAAACTCAGCTAGTCCAAGATTTTGGGGGGTAGAAATCTCTTAAAATATATAACATTTTAAGATTTATCTTTCAACCAAAATTTGTGACTACATAGTCCATAAAGTTTCACGACTTTATAATTACAAGTCAAATATGCTTATATGTTGATAGGTGGCTGTGAAAGGATTATTTTACTTCCTGAATACCTTCTCCTCAGAGGACTCACAAAGCTTCCCTGGCAGGAGAGTAGAGACCTCAAGTTACCTGGGAAAGCTACGAGTTTAAATCAGTTCTCGCAGAGAGTGTAAATTCCTATATGTTTACTACGTGGGCCTTTGAGAAAGTCCTAGCTGTTGAAGTGTGAACAACTTTCAAAAGAGCACAGAGAAATAAAATTTTCTTAAAAGCCCATTTGAATTGCTTCACTAGCAGAAAGTTACAGAGGTTATTGTGCCTAGGTAATTGATTTACTTCACATCTATGACACATTCAATAAACACCCCATTATCAAAAGCCTCCTTAAGCCTCTTCGATGTGAAAAACAAGAATTCACTTACCAGCATAGGAAATTGGATTATTGTGCCTGGCAATACTATTGTCATTAATAGTGTTTGTTAATTTTTTTTCTATTTCACCAGGTTCACAATGCTTTCTAAATGTTAGATCAAATAAAACAATAAAGGTGAGTGATGAAAAATTACTCAGGTTGTCACCAAAGGAAAAAGAATGAGCAGCCCAAGGCCATGCAGTAAAGATATCAGAAACTGAAAGATGCAATGCTCTATCCTCTCCAATAAGCAACCGTCAGTCCATGCCTTGTATTACATTAACAGTATAAGAATATATTTGACACATTATAAGTATTTACCATATAAACAACAGATTTTATACATAATTTGCATCTTTTTAGTGAATTTGCAAGTTTTTTAAAAACATGACAGAAGCTAGGCAGAATAAGCAAAGATAAACAACCACCAAGATTGATGGAAAATGCTCAAAATATGGGCAATTTTGGAAAGCTTATAACTTAATAAAATGTTAAGCACAACTTCTAATAAATGAATGCCCACGGGTAGATATATTAACAGTTCAATCCCTTATTACTCAAAGTTCAGGCTACCCACATCTTAGGTGTCAGCATATTGTTACAAATGCCTACGAAAGAGGCATCTGTCTGAATAGGGCATACGTTTTCTCACAGTTCTAAGGATAGTGAACAGGCATGTTGACTAACAACTCTAGAAGGAGTTATTAAATAGGATTTTACTATGAATCTCTCTGTCAAATTGGAAACTAAGTTTTAGGTTTTTTGTTTGTTTGTTTCTAGTGCATCCAAGCAAAACCTCTGTAATTAGAACATCACAAAAAAAATCTTTATTTTTCTGAGACCCCTAATACCTATTTCAAATTTCAGCTCCGTATTCAATGACATCCTAATACTATTCATTCATTCACCCTGAGTCTTTGAGAGTCCACACTGTGCCAAGCACAGAACTGGGGCAGTGGGGGCGGAGGGGCAGGGAGTGGTGTGCTTCATAAGGCTGATTGCAAATACCCTGGAGTATAACACATCATGTCTCTCAGGTTTATAAGAGTATCAAGATCCCTTAGGAAAGGAACCTTGTTTAGACCTCCCGTTGAAATTAACATAGTGCTCAGCTCCTATTAGGGGCTCAAAATTCAGTTGTTTTTTTTTTTTTTTAAACATGACCATAATTGCTGACATATGAACAATTCTTCTACTCTAAAAAGCATCATTTAGTAGAGAAAACAAAAGAAAAACAGTAATTCTTACAGATTATGGAACAAGATACCTATATATTGGTATGCAACACCCCTTTACCACAGAGTCATCCCATTCCTTAACTGTCACACTGCCTGGACTTTTGCCATAAATGGTTGCCCACCTTGTGAACATAAGTTCTACAATGTATTCCAAAGGAACTCTTCCCCCCACATTTCTTGCAGGGCAACAATTTGAACTTACCAAATAGAGTTACATTTTCCAAACACAGTTACATCTTTGTACATTATCCACTCTTGGGCAGCCTTCTTACTGCATTGTACCATTCCATTTATTATTTATGTTCCACCTACTTCCCAAAAGGATTAGAAATGGCTTAAAATATTAAATTGTATGATAGACAAGAATATTAAAGGTAAAAAGGGAGATAAAAAACTGGTTCAGAGTAATGAATAAACATACTGAAAAGTGAAACTGAGTTACTCTAACAGCCACTAAATTTAGCTTCAAGCATTCTCAAAGTCAAGAAAAAGGGAATTTCTGATATAATGCAAACTCAAGTTTATCTAACTCCTTGGCTCTGCCAAGGAGAACCATATCTGTGGCAGAGGTTGCTAGGTAGCCACCAAATCTGCTGTCCTCCTCTTCTGTAGTGACGTGTTGTGGCTGGGTCACAGGCAGTAACTGCATTTTTCAGCTTCCCTTGCAATGGAGAGAGGCCATGTGACCAAACTTTCATGAATGTGTGCAAAGCTGCTTTTGGTCATGTCTAACTCTTTGTGACCCCATGGACTATAGTCCACCAGGCTCCTCTGTCCATGGGATTCTCCAGGCAAAAATACTGGAGTGGTTTCCATGCCCTCCTTTAGGGGATCTTCCCTGCTCTGGGATCAAACCCAAGTCTCTAACATCTCCTGCAATGGCAGGTGGATTCTTTACCACATAGCACCAACTGTGAGGTCAAGCTCTAATTAGTGGGATTTGAACAGAATTGATGTGTACAATTTCTACATCTCATACTTGAGAGGAATCCCATGATTTTGAACTCCCAGGCTTTCCCCCTCCTGCTGGTCAAAAGCTGAATGACCAGAATGACCCTGGAAGCCATCAGTTGAAAATGGTGGGGCCCAGGTCCCTGAGTAATCATAAGGAAACAGAGAAATACAGAGTGCCTGATTGGAATAGTTTTCCAAAGTCATCAAAACACCTCAAAAGTAAGACAAGGGGGTACCTTTGAGCTAAATAAAAAATGCTAATGAATATCATGAGAAATGAAGCCTGAAGTCATAGCTGGTATTTAGGGTCTGAACAGATAAAGAATTAAGAAAATAGTATCGAGAAACATGATCCATTTCGGGTGTCACCAGCGTTACAAATGGGCACCAGAAAAGCCTGCCCAGTGGGCTGGCACTGCCTACTGCAAAGCTCACCAGAGGACCATGCATTGGACCCCTTAGGGCAGAGTATGTGATTGATCATCACACCACCTTTAGTCTTCAAACTAAAGGAAGTTTGAAGTTAGTCAAGTCTCATCCTTCCATCTTCCTTTCATCACATCCCCCTCCCCCAAAGCACTTTTTTTTATAATACTTTTTTTGCCACTTTATTTATTTTTTAATTGAAGGATAATTCCTTTACAGAATATTATTGTTTTCTGTCAAACATCAACATGAATCAGCCATAGATACACCCATGTTCCCTCTCTCTCAAAGCTCCCTCCCATCTCCCTCCCCATCCCACCCTTCTAGATTGTCACAGAGCACCTGTTTATGAGTTCCCTGAGGCATATGGCAAGTTCCCACCGGCTGTCTATTTTACACATGGTAAAGTTAGTTTCCATGTTACCCTTTCCACACATCTCACCCTCTCTCTCCTCCCCTCCCCCTGTGTCCATGGGTCTCTTCTCTATGTCTATTTCTCCATTGCTGCTCTGCAAATAAATTCATCAGTACCATCTTTCTCGATTCAATTTATATGCATCAGTATATAATATTTATATTTATATTTCTTTTTCTGACTTACTTCATTCCTTTTTATGGCTGAGTAATATTCCATTGTGTATATGTACCACAGCTTCTTTATCCATTCACCTGTCAATGGACATCCAGGGTGCTTCCATGTTATAGCTATTGTAAACAATGCTGCAATGAACATTCAGGTACATGTGTCTTTTTCAATTTTGGTTTCCTCAGAGTGTATGCCTAAGAGTGGGATTGCTGGGTCATAAGGTGGTTTTATTCCTAGTTTTTTAAGGAATCTCCATACTGTCTTCCATAGTGGCTTATCAATTTATATTCCCACCAGCAACATAAGAAAACAAAAAATTTCACAACTCATAAGGAAACACAAAAGACCCAGAAAAGCCAAAACAGTCTTGAGAAAGAAGAATGGAACTGAAGTCTTCCTGACTTCAGACTATACTACCAAGCTACAGTCATCAAGACAGTATGGTACTGGCAGAAACAGAAACACACTGGCCAAAACAGAAATATAGACCAATGGAACAAGATAAAGAGATCAGAGATAAACCCATGTAGCTATGGGTACCTTATTTTTTACAAAGGAGACAAGAATATACAATGGAGCAAAGGCAGCCTCTTCAATAAGTGGTGTTGGGCAAACTGGACAGCTATGTTCAAAAGAATAAAATAAGAACACTTCCTAACACCATACACAAAGATAAACTCAAAATGGATTAAAGACCTAAATAAGTCTAAGAACAGAAACTATAAAACTCTTAGAGGAAAACATAGGCAGAACACTTGATGACATAAATCAAAGCAAGACCCTCTAAGATCTACCTCTTAGAGTAATAGAAATAAAAACAAAAGCAAACAAGTGGGACCTGATAAAACTTAAAAGCTTTAGCACCACAAAGGAAACCATAAACAAGATGAAAAGACAACCTCAGAATGGGAGAAAATAATAGCAAATCAAACAACTGACAAAGGATTAATTTCCAAAATATACAAGCTGCTTATACAACTCAACACCAGAAAAACAAACAACCCAATCAAAGAGTGGGAAAAAGACCTAACCAGACACTTCTCCAGAGGAGACATACAGATGACCAACAGACACATGAAAAGGTGCTCAATATCACTCATTATTAGAGAAATGCAAATCAAACCTACAATGAGATACCACTTCACACAGTCAGAATGGCCATAATCAAAAAGTCTACAAATAATAAATTCTGGAGAGGGTGTGGAGTAAAGGGAATTTCCCACAGAACTTTAACAGCCCATGGTGATCCCTGGCTCTTCACAGAGTAACTCTCACATCAACATCCCACACTCAGACCCCTTTCTGATTCCTTTTCCCTATCAAATTTACTGTTCAAGTGCCTCATTCCTTCAGAGACTCACTATGGAATGATTTTCCAAGCTGACTGCCCAATACCTAATACCAGAATATTGTATATAAAAACATGTGTTACTCCAACTCCTTGTTAATGTTTTCCCCTATTAGATACTCTATTGAAATATAAATAGATTTCCAATGTTAAAGCACACATATACACAACATAGAATTTAGAGCAGATTGGCCATTGGGGTAGGAGTTTGGATTCCATGGAGAGACCAGACCATTTCTATTGGTGTCACGATTCTACTACAGCATTTTCAAGTTACAGGACAACTTAAAAAGAGGATAAAAGTATTCATATCCTGCACTCCCTGGGACACGGATACTATTTCTAAATGTGTATGAGAGCTTTTGCCTCAGCCCCAGTAAACAACACAAGGAGATTTTGCCCTCAGAGAAATGCACTGAGAACCAAGTCTCAGAATCAGAGAACAGCACCATAATATCATTTGCTTGGGGGGGGGGGTGGAGGAGGGCATTATTTAATCAATTATTGAGAGTTACATAATTTAAGTACTGATTATAAAACACAAGAATTCACTGACTAGCACTAGTAATTTTCTGCTATTGTCTTTAGGGTTTTCTATGTATAGTATGTCATCTGCAAACAGTGAGACCTTTACTTCTTCTTTTCCAATCTGGATTCCTTTTCTTTTTCTTCTCTGATTGCTGTAGCTAGGACTCCCAAAATTATGTTGAATAGTAGTGGTGAAAGTGGACACCCTTGTCTTGTTCCTGATCTTAGGGGGAATGCTTTCAATTTTTCATCATTGAGAAAAATGTTTGCTGTGGGCTTATCATATATGGCCTTTACTGTGTTGAGGTAGGTTCCTTCTATGCCCATTTTTTGAAGAGTTTTAATCATAAATGGGTGCTGAATTTTGTCAAAGGCTTTTTCTGTATCTATTGAGATTCATATGGTTTCTATCTTTCAATTTGTTAATATAGTGTATCACATTGATTGATTTGCATATATTGAAGAATCCTTGCATCCCTGGAATGAACCCAACTTGATCATGGTGTATGAGCTGCTCTAAAGTCTATGTTGTGTATATGCATGCTTTAACATTGGAAATATGGCACACAAAAAAACAGAAATATAGACCAATGGAACAATACAGAAAGTCCAGAAATAAACCCATGCACCTATGGGTACCTTATTTTTGACAAAGGAGACAAGAATATACAATGGGGCAAAGGCAAAAGCTTCTTCAATAAGTGGTGCTGGGAAAACTGTATAGCTACATGAAAAAAAATGAAATTAGAACACTTCCTAACACCAAACACAAAGATAAAATGGATTAAAGACCTAAATTTAAGACCAGAAACTATAAAACTCATAGAGGAAAACATCGGCAGAACACTCAGACCCTCTGTGACCTACCTCCTAGAGTAATGGAAATAAAAATAAAAGTAAACAAGAGGGACCTGGTTAAACTTAAAAGCATTTGCAAAGCAAAGGAAATTATATACAAGGTGAAAAGACAGTCCTCAGAATGGGAGAAAATAATAGCAAATCAAACAACTGACAAAGGATTAATTTCCAAAATATACAAGCAGCTAATATAACTCAGTATCAGAAAAACAACTCAATCCAAAAGTGGGAAAAAGACCTAAACAGACATTTCTCCAAAGAAGACAAACAGATGGCTAACAAACACATGTAAAGGTGCTCAACATTGCTCATTGTTAGAGAAATACAAATCAAAACTACAATGAGGTACCACCTCACACCAGTCAGAATGGCCATAATCAAAAAGTCTACAAACAATAAATGCTGGAGAGGGCATGGAGAAAAAGGAACCCTCTTGCACTGTTGGTGGGAATGTAAATTGATAACCCACTATGGAAGACGGTATGGAGATTCCTTAAAAAATACTAGGAATAAAACCAACTTATGACCCAGCAATCCCACTCCTAGGCATATACTCTGAAGAAACTGAAATTGAAAAAGACACATGCATCCCATTGCTCATTGCAGCACTATATACAATAGCTAGAACATGGAAGCACCCTAGATGTCCATTGACTGATGAATGGATAAAGAAGTTGTGGTATATATACACAATGGAATATTCAGTTCAATTCAATTCAGTTGCTCTGTTGTGTCCAACCTCATGAACTGCAGCACACCAGGCCTCCCTTACTCAGCCATAAAAAGGAACTCATTTGAGTCAGTTCTAATGAGGTGGATGAACCCAGAGACTTTATACAGAGTGAAGTAAGTCAGAAAGAAAAAGATAAATATCATATACTAACACACATATATATATGGAATCTAGAAAGATGTTACCAAAGAATTTATTTGCAGGGCAGCCATGGAGAAACAAACATGGAGAACAGACTTATCAACATGGGGAGAGGTGAGGAGAGGGTGAAATGTATGGAGAGAGTAACATGGAAACTTAACATTACCATATGTAAAATAGATAACCAGTGGGAATTTGTTGTATGGCTCAGGAAACTCAAACAGGGGCTCTGTATCAACCTAGAGGGATGGGATGGGGAGGGAGATGGGAGGGAGGTTCAAGGGGGAGGGGATATGTATACCTATGGCTGATTGATGTTGAGTTTTGACAGAAAACAACAAAATTCTGTGAAGCAATTATCCTTCAACTTAAAAATTTTTTTAAAAAGTTTTATAAAGTTACAAGAAGATATTAAAACATAAAATCTTCCTCAAAAGTTCACAATACTCTTTCAATATAACCAGGAATTATTCAATGAAACAGTCCCGGTTCCTGAGAAGTGAAGCCTAGATTTTAGTTTGAGAGCCAGATCTCCCCATCAGCCTGGTGATCCCCATTGCTTCTCTACACTAGTGAGTTTCTGCTTCTCAAAAATGAGTGCCAAGGTGACTTTAATCAGGGTCTGTGTGGCCAAGCACTCCTCCCTCATTCCCCCCCCCCCCACACATACACACACAAAGCCTGCTTTACATTACTGTAAAAGAGACACATTTACTTGGTTTGTTTTTGTTTATATTTTTCCTTTCAGAAGCTGTCATGTCTGAAACCATCACCAAGATATCTGGCTTAAGAAAACATGTATTTTGCCAGTGAGTTAACAGCAGTTCTAATTCTAGTCAACAATGTCTGTTACACAAATTCAGCATAAACACCCCATTTTACACTACCCCTACTTGGAGGCAGTGAGCTGTCTTTATACTTCCAACTCATTTCTGTTATAACTTGTTAAGCTGTTGCATTTAGGATAACTGTTTGGCAAAATTTCAATTTTCTTTATGCACAGTAAGTAAAAATTCTCATTCTATGTTATTATATTGGGAGCAGCCAAAAATGTTGTTTCAGAAAAAGAAAAAAGGATGACATCCAGGCACTGAGAAACCTTCTCTAAGCATATGGCCAAGAATCACATTATTCTTTCCATGTTACCCCCACCTTTCCCATGCAGAGGGAAAGCATTTCTAACTATATTATTTAAGTTACACTTACAAAATCTGAATAATGGAAAATAGGTATAAATATTATCTCTGTCTTCTCTTGGGTTATGACTAAAATAAAGCCACCATTATTTCAGAGAACAAGAGCAGAACTAGGAAGAAAGACTGCCTTGATCTGAAGGAAGATGGGTCAGGATTGAAGGAAAAAGGGAAAGAAAATAATTAAGAACCATGGTAGTGAGCACAAAAGTTGAACCTCCATTCTGTTGTGTTTGGCTTTGTGGTTAGTCTGTGAAACTAGCCTCTCAGGAATTATAAGTTTGATGTTTTACGTGTGTGTGTCAGTTGTATCTGACTTTTTGCGACTTCATGGGCTATAGCCCACCAGGCATCTCTGTTCGTGGAACTTTCCAGCAAGAATACTGGAGCAGTTTACCATTTCTTCCTCCAGAGGACCTTCCTGACCCAGGGATTGCACCCAAGTCTCCTGCATCTCCTACACTGGCAGGTGGATTCTTTAACGGTGAACCACCTGGGAAATGCTTGACGTTGTACAGTAAACAGCTAATTCATCAGGCACTGAGTGTTCAAACTGAAATCACACAATTCAGAAGGGACTCAGACCAAGCCAAAACTGAGATGGGGACTCAAACCCACTCTTTGAATTGCACACTTGGCCTTCAGGACTTAATGAAGCTCAGCACAGAAGGAATTCAGTAAGAGGAGAAGTGATAGGTAGGAAGTAGATTTATGTAGAGAGAGACACCTTCCATAGACAGAATGTAGTACATCTCAAAAGGTGAGAGCAACCCCCAAATATGGAGTGATTAGTTTTTACAGGCTGGGTAATTTAATAGGCTAACGAGTGGGAGGGTTATTCCAACTGCTTTGGGGCAATGGGGCAAGGATTTCCTGGAATTGGGACACCACCTATTTTTTGGCCTTTTTATGGTCAGGCTTGGAACTATCATGGCAACTGGATGCATATATTGAGGCTCAAGTTCTACTGGAAGTCAAAATTTCCACCATCTTAGACCTAGTTCCAAATAGGAAAAGGAGTACGTCAAGGCTGTATATTGGTCACCCTGCTTATTTAACTTATATGCAGAGTACATCATGAGAAATGCTGGGCTGAAGGAAGCACAAGCTGGAATCAAGATTGCTGGGAGATGTATCAATAACCTCAGATATGCAGGTTATTGATATTGATTGATATTGACACCACTCTTATGGCAGAAATTGAAGAACTAAAGAGCCTCTTGATGAAAGTGAAAGAGGAGAGTGAAAAAGTTGGCTTAAAGCTCAACATTCAGAAAACTAAGATCATGGCATCTGGTCCTATCACTTCATGGCAAACAGATGGGGAAACAGTGGCTGATTTTATTTTTCTGGGCTCCAAAATCACTGTAGATGGTGACTGCAGCCATGAAATGAAAAGGCACTTACTCCTTGGAAGGCAAGTTATTACCAACCTAGATAGCATATTAAAAAGCAGAGACATTACTTTGTCAACAAAGGTCCATCTAGTCAAGGCTATGTTTTTTCCAGTAGTCACGTATGGATGTGAGAGTTGGACTATAAAGAAAGCTGAGTGCCAAAGAATTGATGCTTTTGAACTGTGGTGTTGGAGAAGACTCTTGAGAGTCCCTTGGACTGCAAGGACATCCAACCAGTCCATCCTAAAGGAGATCAGTCCTGAGTCTTCATTGGAAGGACTGATGTTGAAGCTGAAATTCCAATATTTTGGCTACCTGATGTGAAGAGCTGACTCATTTGAAAAGACGCTGATGCTGGGAAAGATTGAGGGCAGGAGGAGAAGGGGACGACAGAGGATGAGATGGTTTGATGGTATCACCGACTCAATGGACATGGGTTTGGGTGGACTCCAGGAGTTGGTGATGGACAGGGAGGCCTGGCATGCTGCGGTTCATGGGGTCGCAAAGAGTCGGACATGACTGAGTGACTGAACTGAACTGAACTGAAGACCTAGTTGGTTCTAAACAGTCTATCATATCCTCAATGGCTTTGTCTTTCTTTTAAAGCTTGTATTGGGTTAGCCAAAATTTAGTTTCAGTTTTTCCATAACATCTGATGGATAAACCTGAATAAACTTGGCTAACCCAATACCTTGCTCCCTTCTCTCCTGTTTCAAAACCCTGAACATTCTGAAGAAAGGACTGACTTCAGGAAGACTGGCCCCTGACCAGGTCCTGGGATATAATCTCTGATTCATAGGAATATTCTGCCTGAGACTATGTCTATATTTCTGAGTCCTCTGATCACCCTTTAGTCCTTTGACAAGATAACTTAGGCTACCAATGTAACTTGTGGTAAATGCCTAGTTTAGTATGCCTGAGGCACTGGAATATCCCCTGTTAGTTTGACCTCTGGGTGCTGGAGAGTGATCAAGACATTGAATAACTATGGGGAGTCATGAAGATGTTCCATAACTACAGAGCAGACCTCAGATAAAAACCCTGGACACCATGGCTCCATATATCCTTCTCTGGTTGGCAGTGTTTCACACATGTCACACAGCACTGCTGGGAGAATTAGCAACAGCTCTATACAACTCTCGGAGAAGGCAATGGCACCCCACTCCAGTACTCTTGCCTGGAAAATCCCATGGACGGAGGAGCCTGGTGGGCTGCAGTCTATGGGGTCGCGAAGAGTCAGACACAACTGAGCGACTTCCCTTTCACTTTTCACTTTCATGCATTGGAGAAGGAAATGGCAACCCACTCGAGAGTTCTTGCCTGGAGAATCCCAGGGACAGGGGAGCCTGGTGGGCTGCCATTTACGGGGTCACACAGAGTCAGACACGACTGAAGTGACTTAGCAGCTATACAACTCTACTGGGAGGGGACTTGTGGAAGCTTAAGTCTGGTTTCTCTTGGATTTCACCCAAGTGCCTTTTGGACCCATGTTGATTTTGATTCACATTCTTTCCTTAAAATAAACCACAACCATGAGTATGACAGCATTTCTGAATCCTGGGAAACCTTCTAGCAAAGCAGCAATCCTGAGCATGGCTTTAGAGACCCCTAACACAGAAGTGACTGAAAGAGATGGCTGGAGGAGGTTGACCTCTGAATAGTTTGTGCTGTCCAAAAAGAAATAGAAAGGCTCAAAGGTCTAATCCTAACAGCTCCCTGAAACCAGAGTCCTAGAATCGAACCTTTCCCCTTTATGACTATTTTAGATAACAGACTATAGCAGGCTTTCTCACATTTGCCTAGTCCCAGATAAACATTCTTACCATTGGGCTTCTCCCTTTCCTCTGCCCACTGCAGAATGAAGACATGTTCAAGACTTTCTAATGCAGGAGTCCACTAGCTCATAAGTAAAGAGAAGAACTATGACCTCTATACTACTTCACAATCCCTGGTCTTTTTTATATAGCAAATAAGTTTTTTTATACCATCATAAAGTTTACATGATTCATAAGACACAATTTTGATATTTTATATTTTATTCTTATGCAGAAGGTATCCAACTCTCCAAAATAGAGAAAAATCAGAAGAATATACAAAAGTAGATCATTGTCCTAGGTGGGGTAAAAGTTACGTATGTTATATTTCAAACAATAAATAAGGAAAGTGAAGAAAGGGAGAGAAAAATCCCTTTAAAAACCAGAAAATGAACTCTCCTGCTTCAGCACATTAGATGACCCAACTGCCTCTATTTTCTATAAAAATCCCATTTTGAAACTGCAAATTTCTTTTAGAATTATACTAAATCTCCCTTTTATCCATTAGTTTCTTATTTTCCCCTCTTTGTTAGTCACAAAACTTCTTTGGATGGTTTTTGTCTATTACAAAATTTTTAAATCCCCAAGGTACCTTAGGACAGGAACAACAATCCCCTCCCAATGCGTACAAAGCATGAATATACCATTTGACCTGGCAGATTCCATAAAATTTGTTACCTTAGTCTGAGCAACACAAGTCACCAGAGGAGTCTGAAGAAGACTGGGGAACTCACTCAGACTTGCGAACCCAGGCTCAGCTCAGTCTCCACCTTGGCTTAATGCTAGCCAAAATTAAAACGCATGTTTCATGCTAGAGATGGAAAACAACTGTTTCCTAACTGGAAAAGTATGTTTGGGTCTCTTTAATTGTCATGTGTAAAGGATATAACAAATAATATCTCAAAACCTAAGTTTCCCTACCAAAGTACAATAATCTTAGAAAATTCATTATGAACCTTAAATTGCTGGGCAGCATTAAAAATCCTTCCACCCTAGCCTTGTATAAATGCAACAAACTACTTTGCGTTTGAGAGGACTATGAGTCTGTTTTATAGCCTCAATAGGAACAAGCAGCTAAACCAGTCTATAGACCTGTTGCCACTTAATAAATCTGCATTTTAAAAGCACTAAACTTAGTGCTGGAAAAAACTGCCTCTTCCTATGGTGCAGTTTCTTAAAAATCACAGCTGTAGAGTTCCATCAGCTAATCTGCCTATAATCACTTCAAACAAGACTTTTTCTGAATAAAAACTAAAAAGCCAGAGGGCAGAGAAATACCCCCAAGTTCTTCTATGTTGGTAAAGAAGTAAGTTTGGGTTTCAGAAGAATGAGAAAAGCACCCATCAACTGAGAGCTGCCTGATTAGAACGGAAATATTGAGGTCTATTAAAGAGTTAGAACTGTAGAAGTTTGATGTTCCTGGAGCTCTTTGGAAACCATAGAAGAGATCAACATTCAAACAAGAACTGAGGTGGACAAGAAGTGCGAGAAAGATTTTTTAATCTGCTCACTCGGATCATTGGCTAGATATCTGACATCATGTCTTCGAGGCAGAATAGCTTCAATTGTCCCTATGTTTGCATAATGACTTCCCTGGTTCCTTTTGTTCTTTCTCTACTCATTACTTTAGAATAGTTCTCCTTTTTTCAAAAATCCTCAAAGGGGAACTTAGCCCCCAAGGGATACAATTTCAGTAACCAGAGACATTCAAAACACATCGTCTAATTACTGGTAGTGTTAGAAATCCATGGAATATTAAGAGAAAGAAAAGTTTCTAGACCAGATAGAATTCTTTTGCCTATTGCCAAGACTGTGGGAATGGAGTAACTGGACAGATATCAGAACATATAAAATAATATGTTATTATTTTAAAACATACATGCATAAAATACATACATAACATAAAATAATGTTATTATTTCTGGAGACCAGAAAAGTGTGGCAAAATCAATAAAAGGAGACTTAAACCATGTCGATGAACTAGAAATCTCAGTATGTTTAAGATGTCCACTCAGCCCCAAATTATCTATAGATTAAATCTCACATTGAGTTTTGGAGTGATGTCAGCATCACGGTGGTATTAGGGGTCCTTCATTTCTGTCTCCCTCCTCAGCAATAAAAATTCAGCAAAACATCCACAAACAAAAGTGTCTGTGGGAGCTGTGGGACCCAGCACCTATGCCAAGGTACCTGGGACGAGTCTTGCCCAACTGTGCATCAATTAAAAGTTCAGACAGACCTCAGTACCAACAGTGGTTCCCACAGTAGCCTGTGAACCAGTTCCAGACCCTCTTGGCCACAGTCCAGGGATACCCGGAGGACGCTGACTTAGCCACCCACAGACAAGAGAACCTTGGTAAAAGTCAAGGTTTCCAGAGGAGAGATTCCAGTACTTCTCTGGAGAAAAAAGAAAAAATGATGCACTATAGTGGGTCAAAGGAACAACGTGAGTGTGCCACATTAACCCTCCCCAAGGGCAGCACAGTTTAGAGCTAAGCGAGAACTTAGCCTGTGATTTCTCCCGCGGGGGAAAGGGAGAGCAGCTGAGCGAGCACCCAGCTTCCCCGGGTGTACAAGAGAGACTCGCTTCTCTCTTGTAGCATCCAGAGTACTAAATCAGAAGTTCCATGAGTAGCGGAAGGAAGGATATCAGGAGAGAAGCACGTGATATTGTCCGAGAGCTCTGAAGGGACTCAGTCCTGGTGCCTGCCTTGTATATTCCATAGTCATGAGCTTGCGGGGAAAGCGTTACTCAGTAGATGCCACCGACTAACGCAGAGGCAACCCAGCATCATGTGTGCCTCCCCCACGCATCCCCCGACTCTGTGGCCGGCTCCCTGGGCACTACCTTGAGTGGTTATGAAGGTTCGCTTTGGTAGACAGCACACACAGAAAACAGGCAAGGGAGAAAACACAAACTTGAGCTGTAGCACCACCTTCAGGAAAACAAAACAGAAGCTATTAGTACCCGGCCAGGCTGGTGCTTGTTGGATCAAGACACAAAAGCCTAAGAACTTCAGCCATAAGAGGGAACAAGCAGCATGGAGCTGATATTCCAGTATATTCTTGGAATCTTTAGAAGGACAGATGGAAGGTATTTTTCTCCTGATGGAAACTAGGAAAGATTAAAGAGGTAGCTGCTATTTTAAACACCAAGAGAACAGTGCAAAACTCCAAGGAACATGAAAAATCAAGGAAACATTGTATTACTTAAGGATCAAAATAACCTTCTAGTGTTTGAACCCACAAACATGGAGATCAACGAGTAACCCAATAAAGAAAGCAAAATAGCTGTTTTTAGGAAACACAATGACTAAAAGAAAACACAGAGGCAATTTAATGAAATGCAAAATAATACATACAAAAGTAAGGAATGAATCAAAGAGATATTAATCATTAAAAATAACCAAGCAGAAATTCTGGAGCTGAAGAATTCAGTAAATGAAATGAAAAATACAATAAACAGCACCAATATCAGAATAGCAAACAGAAGAAAGAATAAATGAGTTAGAAAATAGGAAATCTGAAATTACCCATCAGGAGGAGAAACAAAAAAGAATTTTAAAAAATGAAGAAACCCTATTTAATCTGCAGGAGATCATCAAAAGAACCAATGCACAAATTATAGGACTTCCAGGAGAAGAAGAAAGGGAAGAAGGGACCAGAAAGATTATCTAAAGAAATAATGGCTGAGAACTTTCCAAGCCTGGGGAAAGACTTGGACATGAAAGTTTTTGAAGCTAACAGGTCACCACAATTTTACCATAAAGCAATCTTCTTCAGACTCATTATAATGAAAAACTGTCAAAAATCAAAGTCAAAGAAAGAATTCTAAAAGCAGCATGAGGCAAAGAGTGTAACCTACACAGAAACTCTCTTTTGGTTATTTGTTTCTCAGCAGAAAAAACCTTACAGGTTTCCACAGGGGTCAGTGGAATACTATACTCAAAGCGCTGAAAGAAAAAAGCCTACCAGTCAAGAATACTCTATCCAGCAAAGTTATCCTTTAGAAATGAACAAAAATACTTTCCTAGACAAACAAAAGTGAGGAAATTCATCACCTTACAAGAAATGCTGAAAGGAGTTCTTCAAGTTGAAATTAAAGGATGCTAATTAGTAACTTGAAAACATGAAAATACACAATAAACTGCTACTAAAGGTGAATATATAGGTAACTTTAGAATACCCTTATTGTGTAATGCAGTGATGTGTTAATTACTTAACTATAGTATAAAGGTTAAAGGACAAAAGTGCTAAAAATAACTATTGCTACTATCATTTGTTAACAGAAAAATATTAAAAGAAGTAAATTGTGACATTAAAAACATAAAATGGAGAGAGTAAGAGGTTAAAGTTTTCTTGTTATCAGCATAAAATAGGTTGTTATATCTACAAAATGTTTTATGTAAGCCTCATAGTAACCACAAAGCAGAAACCAGCATTAGAGTCACAAAAGATAAAGAGGGGGGAACTGGAGCATACCACTGCGAAAAATCACGAAGGAAGGTAGTGCAAGAGGATGAAAGGGAAAAGGACCTGAAAAACAGCCAGAACATAAACTTTTTAAGAATGGCATCGGTAAGGACTCCCCTATCAATAATTAAATGGATTGAATTCTCTATCAAAGGTGCAGAGTGGCTTGAATAGACTTAAAAAACAAGACCCAACTGTATGCTGCCTACAAAAGACTCATTTCAGCTTTAAGAACACATAAAGAGTCAAAATGAAAGTATGGAAAAAGATATTCAAGGCAAGTGGAAACCTAAAAAGAACAGAGGTAGCTATAGTTACATCAGACAAGATTGGTTTTAAGACAAAAATGGTAACTAGAGACAAAGGTCATTATATTATGATAAAGAGGTCAAGTCATCAAAAAGATATAATAATTATATTCACAACCAATATCAGAGTACCTAAATATATTAGACAAATATGTATACATCTGAAGGGAGAAGTAAAAAAAAGTATAAATAGTAGGGGACTTCAATATTCCACTTTCAGCAATGATTAGATCATCCAGAAAATCAACAGAAAACCACTGAACTTAAACCATATCTTATACCAAATGGACTTAACGGACATCAAACATTCCATCCAACAACAGCAGCACATACATGCTTCTCAAGCACACAGGGAACATTCTCCAGGATATATCATATGATAGGCTATAAAACGAGTCTTAGCAAACTTGAGAAGACTAAAATCATACCAAGTATCTTTTCCAATAATACAAAACTGAAAATCAATAACAAGAGGAAAGCTGTAAATTTTACAAATATGAGGAAATTAAACAACACACTCCTAAACAGTGAATGGTCAAAGAAGAAATAAAAAGGGAAATCAAAAATATCTTTAAACAAAAGAAAATGGGAATACAACATACCAACACCTATGGGATATCACAGAAGTAGTTCCAAGAAGGAAGTTTATAACAGTAAAATGTTCATATTAAGAAAAAAGAAAGATCTTAACCTAGCTTGGTATCTCAAGGAACTAAAAATACAACAAACTAAGCCCAGAGTTAGCAGAAGTTAGAAGACAGAGAGGAAAAATAAAAGTCAATGAAACTAAAAGCTGTTTTTTAAAGATAAACAAAATTTACAAACCTTTAGCTTGATAACCTAAGAAAAAAAGATGAGACACAAACAAAATCAGAAATGAAAGGAGACATTAAGACAGATATGACCAGAAATACGTAGATCATAAAACACTATTGTGAATAAACAAATTGGATAATGCAGAAGAAATGGATAAATTCCTAGAAACATAAAACTTACCAAGACTAAATCATAAATAAATAAAAACTTTGAATAATCAATAATGAGTAAGGAGACTGAATTTATCAAAATCTTCCCAACAAGGAAAGGACGATTTCTCTGGTGATTTTTAACTAATATTCCTTGTGGCTCAGCTGGTAAAGAATCTATTTGCAATGCAGGAGACCTGGGTTGGGAAGATCCCCTGGAGAAGGCTACCCACTCCAGTATTCTGGCCTGGAGAATTCCATGGACTGTATAGTTCATGGGGTTGCAAAGAGTTGGACATGACTGAGCGACTTTTGCTTCACTTCAAAGAAAAATTAACAACAATCTTTCACAAACTCTTGCAAAAAATTGACAATGAGAGAACACTTCCAAATTCATTTTATGTGACCAGTATTACCCTGACACCAAAGCCAGATAAAGACACTACAAGAAAAAAGAACTAAATTGAAATAGAAAATTACAGACCAATTATATGAAAAGAGATGCAAAAATTCTCAACAAAATACTAGCAAACTGAATTCAACAGCACATTGAAAGTATCATACATGTTAATCAAGTAGTATTTATTCGTGAGATGCAAACATTGTTCAACATACATAAATAGATAAGTGTGATACACATTAATAAAATGAAAGATAAAAATCACATAATAATCTCAATTGATCAAAAGAAACATTAGACAAGATACAACATCCTTTCATGGTAAAAAAAAACCCTCAACAAATTGAGTATAAAAGGAACATACTTCAACACACTAAAGGCTATATATGACAAGCCCACAGTTTATATCATACTTAATGGTGAAAGATTGAAAGTTTTCCTAGGAATAGTAACAAGACCTTAAAATTCACATAAGAGATGGCAGTTAAGAAGATGGCACCTGAAAATCTGGAGGATTTCAAGAAGTATGTTCATAAATAGGTAGGCCTGGGAGTGCTGAGCAAGATAAGGGTTTGGAGGGCCACACTCCTGGCAGAGGTTAGGGCATGGTCACATACCAAGCCTAGAAAAATCCAATCCAGAGGTCTGGAGAGTAGCAACCAATAGAACTGGTTCAAGCCCAAGATTTCCTCATGGAATAGTGGGAGAGAAAGTGAGAATAGGGAGGAACTTGACTGTGGACAGTTCTGAATGCCAGGGATGGGCTTTCCTTTAACCAGTAGTTCTCACTCTGTCTGCACATTACAATCATCTAAAGTGCTTCTTAAAAACTCCCACACTCAGTTCCCACCTGGACCATCAACATTAGAATTTCCAGAAATGGGACCAGGTAATTCTGATATACAGTCAGCTTATGAATGCCAGTTCCAGACAGTGGATATGACAAGGCCAAATACTAAATCCAATGCTTGCAATGTGAGACAAAGTTTTCCTTCTCGATCTTCCAGAAGAGCCACCCTGATCCACACCGCCATCATCACTCTCAACTGCGGGTTTGAATTTTGCAGTAGAGTCTCAGTCCCCTCTGGAATAGCCCCTTAAGTAGCTATTCTGCCTCTGGCAAGATGCCACTCTGACAGCAAAAATCTCATTGTCTCTTAAGACATTTCATTCCAGTTTTGAGAGATATAACTATAAGAGTACCTCCTGGTATTCAGTCGAAGTCTATATCCCAGAAATCTCTACTGTCTAATCCTGGTTTTCAACTCTGAGGCTAAATAAAACAAATTGAAACCATTTACCATACAAAAATTGTGAAATACCGGAAAATAGCTAACAGGCCACACCACTAACTCTACTCAATATATTAAACATCTCCAGCTCTTTCAATTATTCCTCCTGTGATCTACTTTCTATACTGCTCACCATAAGGAACATGCTATTTTGAGTACACATTAGTTTGACACTGTCTTTCCTAAACTGTGACACCCAGAACTAGAAGAAAATATGCATATATAGTGAGACTGACATGTTAAGAAAAGCACAGGTTGCTCCTTTGACTTACACATTATTTCAGTACATCTGAAGTTGAGCTGGAGGTACTTATGTGTGAAGTCCAGCATTCTAAATCTGCATCTGTTCCAGGAGATCCTGATTTCTCAACTCCTGTGATGCAGTTTTTTCCTCTGACTCCACCTCTTCCTCTTTCTCTTTTATTCCTAGCTCTGGTTCTCCCCTCTAGCCTCAGAATCTTCAATTTCCTGGCTCTTTCTTTTTATGATTTCCTCAGGTATCCTCTTTATTCTAGAAAATAATCCAGAAAACAGAGAACACATTATTGAACATTTTTTACTTTCTCCTCAAGCCAGGAAACCAAAAGTTAAGTATGGTTTACTACACTTCCCATGCTGTCTGTTCCTCTTGTTTAGAGCTGGGGTTCTATATCCACCCAATCTGTAATTACAACCCTATCCGCAATGACCCTTATCCAACTTACTTGATTTTTTTTAATAGAACTTATCTAAACTATTGGATAGTTTACTTACATTATTTACTACTCCTCCTACTGGAATGTAAGCTCTGTGGGCAGGAAGGAGGGAATTTTCACTATCTTGTTGACTGCTGTATGGACTATAGGGTCTAGAAGAATGCCTGGCCTGTTCTAGGTACTCTGTATTTATTAAATGAATGAATGACCACTTCTTTAATGGCTCCTGCTGATGCCTGCCAGGTCAAACTATCTGTGTTTATTCCTTTGTGCTAGACTCTACTTTTGAATGCTTTCCAACTTTGCATTTACTATCAGGCCAGATAGGCCCTGCAGACTGTCAGTTGCTGGCAAAGCTTTCATCAGTTACCACTAGTGTGACAGTTTCTCCTAGCAGCCAGCAGACAGCAACTCCCTCCATCAAAGCATCCCATTTGATTACTGGAGAATTCCTCCATTTTTCCTACCATTCCTTCTGTTCAGCTGCTACAAGTTCAGCTGCACTAATTTACCCAAGGCTCTGACCAGCCATGATCGCTACACATGGCCATGTTGAGTTGCAATACTTTGTCAACACTGCCGAGTTCCAAGGCCCATGGATTATTACAATTAAGACATTAATTCTCCTAAATCTATGACATGGGCTCTTTATAACTTTGTAGCTTTTATTTTTGCTGGATCTTCTGAGATTTCCATCATTTCATTTCACAATGCTTGAACTTTGTCTGATCTCTTCCCTCATATTTCAACACCGTCTTTGTCTTAGGTGAGCATCTGTTGCAAAATGTGCTATAGGTATGAAAGGTATACACAGGGAAACAAGCTATATAAGACAAATCAAAAGCAATTCCCAGCCCTGTATGTGTTGAAGTCCAGTATATCACCCTGATGCTTTACTCCAGGGAGCCAGTTCAACATCCTCTTTATCTACCCTGGCATATCCCCCTGACTCAACCTGTAGAAGTCAACAGGAGAAACACTTCTGAAGGACACACAGACAACCCAAGACACTTTTCAAAATACAGTAGAAGGGAACAAGGCAGAGTCGACAATATCAATTTCCCATTCCTTTTAAAATTCTGAAGATAACCCTAACACAGGGTCAGAGATAAAATGGACCAAGAACTGTAAAACTAAAAGAACCCTTAGGGAAGGTATGTATGTGCACTGTGGGGAGTAATGGTCAAACACGATAAGGAAGAGAGGGAATATTAGGTTGTTTAATTTCTCTGTGACTAATAGGGAAATATGTTTAGTTTGCATTAGCCATAAGTGTCATCAAACAACTATTATTTCAAGAACATTTCCTAATTTTCCATAGGCATGACGATGGAAAGTACTTCTATGAAATTCTTTCCATGAGGAGCATAAACTAAGTTTGACCAGTTTTCCTAGCAGAGCTAAGGCATAACACAAGCAGCACTTGAAAGGCTTAGAATTACACAGCCTTGACCACAGTGTTGATCAAAGAGTGGCCCTCTGGTAAAATTGGACCAAACACAAAATCTAAACTGAATCCTCCCATGGTTCAACATCCCTGGAGTGAAATTTTGCCCGAAGCCCTTACTTCAGCCACTCTTGAAGTTCAGAATACCAGTCTTAGGCTGCCAAATAGTGTCTGATAATTCAAGGAAAAATAATGAACACTCAAATAAACTTAAGTCTTATTTCTCTGCCTTCCCAAACACAATATGGTATGCTGTCATCTTCACCGGGAGCCAGAATCTAGCCAGCCAGTTCAATGCTTTGCCTATATTCAAAACGCAGCTCTTTTCATCATATCGGAATTCATCTCTACCATTGCCTCCTCCTCACCAAGTTATCAAAGCTTTCAATATGACACAATTACACCACTGTCCCTATGGAATACTGCAGAACAAGCTCCCTGAGAACCCTTGCACAGCTCTCAAAGTCAGGGTATCTTTTCCCTATCAAAGGTCCAGGGCACTATAGTTTGTTTTTGTTTGAACAGGATTATGAAACTTTTAGAGAACAAGGAACACACTGATGAAGGTTAAAGAGGTAACATATTAAATCTACAGTAAATGAAAATTTAACTCCAACTACAAGCAGTATTTACTGAACCATAGACTAGCTTTTCATAATCATGTTCAGAGTTATTAATACTGGATTGCCACTGCTGTACTTGTAAAATTATCACTGAAATGTAATTTCACTCCTCATGATGATGTAATTGCTGAGAAGCCATGTGGTTGGTAATTATGCAATGCAGTGTATGAAACTGAATTAATGTCCTGAAATCTATTCATTGTTTGATATTTTTCCTTTCTTCTAATTAATTCCACTGCCGGATGTTCACTTTATGGTCTATATAAAATAAAATATAGCACTCATATTCCCTCACCTAGCCCTGGAGAGTGGAAGCATGTGAGAATGGAGGAGGAGATGATATAAGGGACTCCAGATTATTCTGAGTTACAGGGGAGCAAACACTGAAGTGCTGATACATGATACAACTGGTCATTTCTCCGTTTCAATTATCTACAAGCCATCAGCGCTATATGTGACTGCCAGTTAACATACATTTAACATGTGTATGTGTGTGTATCAGGCTTCCCTGGTGACTGGCTTAGTAGTAAAGAATCCGCCTGCAATGCAGGAGACCAAGGTTCGATCCCTGGGTCAGGAAGATCTCCTGGAGAAGAAAATGGCAACCCACTCTAGTATTCTTGCCTGGAGAATCCCATGGACAGAGGAGACTGGTGGGCTTCAGTGCATAGAGTCACAAAGAGTCAGACATGCCTGAGCACTAACACTTCACTTCACTTTATGTATGCATATCTATTCATCTATTTAAAGATACATTGGCTGTTACCAACTTATTTGATAGATTTTAAATAGATTCTCATTAGAATCCATATAAAGCACAGCTAGAAAGGAAAATTTAAAATGTTTAGAAAAATACCTGCCATGGGCAACTACGAAGTAATCCATTATTTTTTTAAATTTACTTCAATGAAGGCACATGTTTGTGTGTCAAAAGGATTATAGTTGTAAGAGTTGATGAAAGGCCCAGATTTCATGTAGCACTGGCCCCTATTAGTTGCTCTTGGGTAACTTAGACTCCTATCTTTGTCCCAGTCACATATGTGTTCAGTCAGAGGGAGACAGAGAACGTAAAAGCCTGGGCTTGGAGCCAGGCTGCCTGGGCCTGCAGCCTGGCATGGCCACTTACTATCTGTGTGATATGGGAAACATCATTTAACCTGTATCATATTTTCCCCATGTGTAGAAAGAGGATTATAATGGTATTGTTCTTACAGCATTGCTGTATTAAAGGAGTTAATAGATGCAAAGTACTAAGAACAGGGCCTGGCACACAGAAAGCACTATAAAGTGTTAGCTATTGTTGACTGTAAATAGAAACGGTCTCTGGCTAACATAGGCAGAAAAGGAATATATTGAAAGGAAATTAGGTAGCTTAAGAACTGACAGGAAAAACTGGAGAAAGCACATAAATGAATGGAAACAAAGGCACCAATGCATTAGGATTCCCAGGCTATGAGAGCATCACTGCCACCAGCACTGCCCACATCAGGGCAGGATACTGCTACTGGGGGCACTGTGTGTGATCCCTGTTACCACTCACAGTAACATGTGGATACTTTATGCTGCCACAGATAAGTCCTGATCCACCCTTCCTCCTTCCATCACCCACCCCAGAGTCAAAGCCCCAGGCAGGGCATTCAGTATGCCAAACCTAGATCACATGGCTGTATCCAACGGACCGTGAGTGTAGAGGAGTATTTGCTCCCTTCAGTTACTAAAGTGGGAGAAGCAGGTGTCTCCCACCAAGAGTCAGAGATCCCTAAAGAGGAAGGGAGCTGGGATGTGAGGCAGAAAAAACAACAGAAGTCTACTACTATGTTAAACTGCCGGGAAGAGAACTTACCTGAGATTTTTGACCCATCGAAGGAGAAAAAGAAGAATGACTGGGAGATCTAGAAAACTGAGACCAATCCATGCCACAAGTGCTCACAGAACAGTGACAGAAAAAGCGAAGGAAACTAGAAGCTGGGAAGCTGACCATTAAGTATGAACTCTCAGTGTAGCAGACAAAGAAATTCCACCTAGAAGGCAATGGAAATAGGCAGCCCAGTGCTCTCTCGAAGAAAAGGAGCTGAGCCTAGACAAGTGATTCTCCAATATGCTGGTCTTAGGACTCGTTCAAAATCTTAAAGATTATTGCAACTTCAGAGATCCCTTGTTTACATGGTGTTTTATGTGGGTGTTTATATGGATATCATTGGATGCTTAACCTGACTGAAAGTTAAGCCTAGGAAATTTCAAATTTCATATTACTTCATTTTAAAATATTAATAATTAAAATAAATCCATTAATATTAACATGAAGGACATGTTTTTATGAAAACAGAAAAGGTAATGAGAAGACTGGCACTGTTTTATATTTTTGTGACTTTGGCTTATTAGAAATCTCTAATAAAACCCAATACAAATGAATTTATTTACAAAACAGAAATAGGCTAACAAACTTCAAAAACAAACTTATAGGGGAAGGGGGGAGGATAAATTAGGAGTTTGGGATTAACAGATACGCACTACTATATATAAAATAATCAATAAGGAACTGCTGTATAGCACAGGGACCTCTGCTCAATAATCTGTAATAACCTAAATGTGAAAAGAATCCCAAAAAGAATGGATATATGTACATGTATAACTGAATAACCTAGCAGGACACCTGAACTAACACAACTTTGTAAATCAGCTATACTCCAATATAAAACAAAAAAATTTTTTTAAAAGAAGTTTCATCTGCTTCTATATTCCATATTTCATCTGTTTCTATATTCAATCCATTGTGGTATCACCAAACATGGAGCCTCCAGAAAACTCCAATTGTGAGAGAATGAGTAAAAATAGCATATAACATGTTAGTATTATTATGAAAAGAGTTTTGACCTTGAAGACCCTCTGAAAGCATCTTGGAGACCAAGTTAGAGTACACAGAGCATAGTACCAAAATGAACTAAAAAGATAATACATGCTTCACCAGGAACTGCAGAAGACAGTCTGAGATAACCTAACGACACCTTCTCACCTCACGTGCATTTAGCACTTGGTCTTCACAAGAGCATCTTCACATACACATTATAGTTGATTCTCACTCACCGTCTTGTCTTGTGAGGCTTTATTTCCATTTAATGAACAAAAACGTCTAAGTCCAGAGAAGTTAGCTTACACTCTCAGGATCACATAGGTTATAAGTAGGAAAGCTGGATGCTACAGTCCCACAACTGCCCCAAAGTGTGGGGTGGGGAGAGGTGATTTTTATCATCAGGGAAACACTCAAGTAGTTTTCTTCATTTTCTAGATAGGAACTCAAGACCCAGAGTTTAGAGAGTGACCTGCCCTTGATCCATAAGAAGGAGCAGAATTGGGTCTGGAATCCCAGATCTGCTGGCTCTAAATTGGGCTTTGGTAGCTAATTAAGCCTGTGTCGAAGTTTAAAAAAAAAACAAACACAAACCCCCCACCCCCCGTGGAAATTTTTTCTACAAAGGAGTTGATTCTAAATCCATTTAGTAGATAAATAGCTGCTTGGTAGATATAGGCAGTAGATACACTTGTCCTTTGCCTCTTAATCTAATTCACATATTAAGAATTTGGTGGTGGGAGGAGGCTATGATAACTGACCAAAAAATAAGCAATGAGTAGACGTTTCCAACTCCTATTGATCTAAAAATAAGCAATGAGCAGAAGCTTATAGGGCATAGGTTTTTTGCTTTTTACTGTAACAACTGTAGCTGCCATTTATTTACTACCTCTTTATTTAATACCTCTTTATAGCAGCAAAATAAATTTCCCCAAAAGCCTACATGCAGACTTTATCTCACACCTTGCAACTTTTTCCTAAATTAGTGAGAAGAATATAGCTCAAAGACAAGCTGAGACAACCAACATTTATTTCTATAATTGGGGATAGACAGTCCATGGAATTCTCCAGGCCAGAATACTGGAGTGGGTAGCCTTTCCCTTCTTCAGGGGATCTTCCCAACTCAGGGATAGAACCCAGGTCTCCTGCATTGCAGGTGGATTCTTTACCAGCTGAGCCACAAGGGAATCCCAAGAATACTGGAGTGGGTAGCCTATCCCTCTCCAGCAGATCTTCCCGACCCAGAAATCAAACTGGGGTTTCCTGCATTGCAGAAGGATTCTTTACCAACTGAGCTGTCAGGGAAGCCCTCATTCACTTTCTTTTCAGCTCTCAATGAGACCACTTTGGAGGGGTCTACCAGCAAAGAAGAGGGACGTGAATAACACTAGTTACTATATATGAGGGTTTTTCCATCTAAGAATTCATCCACAGATTTTTCTTTTCCTCTGAAAAATACAATGCTGACATAAACACTGCTCCATGGAAACAAAGAGATCTGGAGCCCTGCATTAAATCCATGCTTTGTGAATATAATATTAATAAATGTAGGTGGCTGGTTTTGATATAATGGAGCTAAGTAATTGCTAATTTACTAAATGTAACATGTTAATTTTTTCAGTGTCTTCCATATAAAAGTTGTCACTAAACAACACTCCAGAGCCCCATTAAAATCACTGAATGCAAGCAAATTCAATTAGTGTTCGTGTTCCAGGCAGAGTGTGCCATTCATATTAGGTCTGTAGATGTGGTAACAGAAGCATTAAGGAATGCCCAAAAGCAATTTGGAGAATAAATATGAGGGAATGGGGCAACTAACAAAGGGGAGAAAAAAAATCAGATTAATTGCTATGAAAGAAAAACCATCAAAACATAGTTATCAGCAACATTATATGAGCCAGGTCCTTGGTGGACAATAAACCGCTCTCAGATTCTTAAGTAGCTAATCATCATCTTGGCTATAAATTATCACCAGACTAAATATCTTTCAGTAAAAGTGAAGAACTGACTCCTTCGAAAAGACTCTGATGCTGGGAAAGGTTGAAGGCGGGAGGAGAAGGGGATGACAGAAGATGAAATGATTGGATGGCATCACTGATTCGATAGATGTGAGTTTGAGCTCCAGGAGTTAGTGATGGACAGGGAGGCCTGGTGTGCTGCAGTCCATGGGGTTGCAGAGTCAGACACAACTGAGCAACTAAACTGAAAAGCATCCTTGTTCCTAGGGTCAATGAATTTAGTACTCTTACTTGCTACTGACTGCCTTTAGTTTTAAGCAAACAAACGAACAAAAAGTATACCAGGTTTTGCAAAAGATGTTAGTCAATGTGGCAGATTAGTTCAGTTCAATCGCTCAGTCATGTCCAACTCTTTGCAACCCAAGGACTGCAGCACACCAGGCTTCCCTGTCCATCACCAACTCCTGGAGCTTACTCAAACTCATGTCCATCGAGTCAGTGATACCATCCAACAATCTCATTCTCTGTCATCCCCTTCTCCTCCCACCTTCAATCTTTCCCAGCATCAGGGTCTTTTCCAGTGAGTCAGTTCATCCCAACAAGTGGCCAAAGTATTAGAGTTTCAGCTTTAGCATCAGTCCTTCCAATGAATAGTCAGGACTGGTTTCCTTTCGGGTGGACTGGTTGGATCTCCTTGCAGTCCAAGAGACTCTCAAGAGTCTTCTCCAACACCACAGTTCAAAAGCATCAATTCTTCAGTGCTCAGCTTTCTTTATAGTCCAACTCTCACATCTGTAAATGACTACTGGAAAAACCATAGCTTTGACTAGACAGACCTTTGTTGGCAAAGTAATGTCTCTGCTTCTTAATATGATGTCTAGGTTGGTCATAGGATGTCTAGGTTGGTCATAGCCTTTCTTTCAAGGAGCAAGCGTCTTGTAATCTCATGGCTGCAGTCACCATCTGCAGTGATTTGGGAACCCCCCAAAATAAAGCCTCTCACTGTTTTCTTTGTTTCCCCATCTATTTGTCATGAAGTGATGGGACTGGATGCCATAATCTTAGTTTTCTGAATGTTGAGTTTTAAGCCAATTTTTTCACTCTCTTCCTTCACTTTCATCAAGAGGCTCTTTAGTTCTTCGCTTTCTGCCATAAGTGCGGTGTCATCTGCATATCTGAGGTTATTGATATTTCTGAGGAGATTACTGTACATCAATTCTTTCCAGTAACTGGGTAAAAATTACACTGCATGCTAGAGAATACCAAAGTCATTTTGATAAAAGCTGAAAACAAAACCATGTTATTCCTCTAAGAAAATCTCAAATAGATGGAAGGAGTCTAAGACAGCTTTTAATTCATTACTACTCTCTAACCCAAAAAACCCTCTAAAGATAAACACAGCAATTGACAATAACAAAGTCAGGTATTAAAGCACAAAAAACTAAAGAGTAGCTGCCTCCTCTATCCCACAAAGAGGGCTCCCCTCTTCCCTCCCTAGGCAGGTGATTTTGCAGATAAATCACTGTCTTAGAACTACCCTACACAGGGACCAATTTCCATTTCTCTGCATGACTCAAATGTCCTAAGTATGCCAGATAGAACTGAAGATGACTTCATGACCCTGTCTCCTGGTTTTATTTCCCTTTGAGATCCCCTCCATTTGAGTGCGGGCAGGACCTGTGACCTGATTTTTGCCAACAGACTATGTCAAAGGTAATGTGATGTCACTCCTGAGATTACATTACGTCAAATTCCATCGTGCAAACAGACTTAATGCTTTATTCCTCTCATGCTGGTTTTAAATGTGCAAGCTGCCATGTTGTGAGAAGCCCCATAGAAACAGTATGGCAAGGAAATATAAGGGCTCTAGGAGATATGGTTATCTCAACAACAGCCAGCTCTTGGGGAAACTCAGAATGGAGAGAAAACTGGGGTTCTCATCCTTCCAATAGCAAGAAACAAAATTTGTCAATTTCCTGAGCGAGCTTGGAAAATGACCCATTGTCCTGGTAACAACTTTGATTGTATTTTTCCCAAGGATCCAGCTAGGTCTTGCCTAGACTCCCAACCCACGGGAATTGCAAGATGATAAATGTGTGATGTTTTAAGCCACTAAATCTGTACTCATTTGTTGCACAGCAACAGAAAATTAATAACCAAATCTAAAATAAGAAGACTTCAGGTAGTAGAGATGCCAACCCAGTATAGTCAGACCAGTTCTGTGCAGACTTGACAAGCAATGCATTGTTTTGTACCACACATTTACTCTTCCTCTGAATCTTACTGACTCAGGTTAGTGGGTGAATCTGGTCTGCACATTGGGTAACGTACTCTTATAGCTCTTTCTTCCTTCTCAGAGATGGTGCCAGTGTTTCCAGCCAATGGATAAGCACTTCATGCAATGAAACAAAATTTATTCAAGTGTGTCCAAATGGCCTGATAGAATTTATGCACCAAAGTGAACCAATTTATCCCTCATTCAGACCATCATTTTCATTGTCTCTACATCCATTAATATAGCATCCCTCACTGATGTTTCACTTGCTCTAAGCTGAATCAACCTCTTATAAGATTTTATGATGAGAAAGAATTCTAAAAGTACCAATGACAACTTCTTATAAAATTTTTGCTGTCTTTTTCAGGCTGGATAGATAGGTAGATGACTGAATGGATGATAGACAAATAGAACTATTAACAAAAGCTTCATTACAGGTGTAGCGAAATGACACATTGTTGGCATTTATACTATATGCCCCTTTTATTGAAAGTGCCTTTAGAAGTGATAAATGAGGCTGAATTTTAGGCTCAAAAAATATTGGAGGCAGAGACAGAAAAATATATGGATATCTTATCTCCAACTTTGCAAATAAAATAGCATATTGTGAAGGACAAATAAGTTAGAAAGACAAATATAGAGCCATGAAGGACAGTGGTGGTGGGGGTGGAAATAATCTGCAGAAAGTAAAATTTGATAACCTATTATTTTTGAATCTATACAATTTAATATGAGAAAAAGACTAAAGTAAAATTCACAAGAAATCAATACATCTGCTTAATTGAACTACCATTGAAATTTACTTTACTCATTAAGTAAAGAGTTAAGGCAGTTAATTCTGTTAACGCCATCACCAGGGCTCACTCAAAGGCTAACAAAATTGGAGAAATCCAGGAGTTCTGTACTAAAGCAACAATTTTTCAAGCAATATCAGCTCAAATTCATTAATATCTACATTTTCCAGAGTCACTGGGAGGGAAATTTTCAGCTTACAAATTAGACAGTAGGAAAACATCATAAAAGATCAGATTACAGTGTCTAAACAATAGAGACCAAAGTTAGATTCCTTCTGAAAGCCAAATTTCTACAGAGGTGCTCTAACAGTGGGAAAGAGTGGCAGCTCAGAAATTGTATGATAGTAGGGACTTCGATTATATTCTCTGCAGCCAAAGATGGAGAAGCTCTATACAGTCAACGAAAACAAGACCAGGAGCTGACTGTGGCTCGGATCATGAACTCCTTATTACCAAATTCAGACTCAAATTGAAGAAAGTAGGGAAAACTGCTAGACCAGTCAGGTATGACCTAAATCAAATCCCTTATGATTATACAGTGGAAGTGAAAAATAGATTTAAGGGCCTAGATCTGATAGATAGAGTGCCTGATGAACTATGGAATGAGGTTTGTGACATTGTATAGGAGACAGGGATCAAGACCATCCCCATGGAAAAGAAATGCAAAAAAGCAAAATGGCTGTCTGGGGAGGCCTTACAAATAGCTGTGAAAAGAAGAGAGGTGAAAAGCAAAGGAGAAAAGGAAAGATATAAGCATCTGAATGCAGAGTTCCAAAGAATAGCAAGAAGAGATAAGAAAGCCTTCTTCAGCGATCAATGCAAAGAAATAGAGGAAAAGAACAGAATGGGAAAGACTAGACATCTCTTCAAGAAAATTAGAGATCCCAAGGGAACATTTCATGCAAAGATGGGCTCGATAAAGGACAAGAAATGGTATGGACCTAACAGAAGCAGAAGATATTAAGAAGAGGTGGCAAGAATACACAGAAGTGAGTGAGTGAAGTCGCTCGGTCGTGTCCAACTCTTAGCGACCCCATAGACGGCAGCCCACCAGGCTCTCCCGTGCGTGGGATTCTCCAGGCAAGAACACTGGAGTGGGTTGCCATTTCCTTCTCCAATGCATGAAAGTGAAAAGTCAAAGTAAAGTCGCTCAGTTGTGTCCAACTCCTAGCGACCCCATGGACTGCAGCCCACCAGGCTCCTCCATCCATGGGATTTTCCATACAGAGAAGAAATGTACAAAAAAGATCTTCACAACCTGGATAATCACAATGGTGTGATCACTCATCTAGAGCCAGATATCCTGGAATTTGAAGTCAAGTGGGCCTTAGAAAGCATCACTACGAACAAAACTAGTGGAGGTGATGGAATTCCAGTTGAGCTGTTTCAAATTCTGGAAGACCATGCTGTGAAAGTGCTGCACTCAATATGCCAGCAAATTTGGAAAACTCAGCAGTGGCCACAGGACTGGAAAAGGTCAGTTTTCATTCTAATCCCAAAGAAAGGCAATGCCAAAGAATGCTCAAACTACCGCACAATTGCACTCATCTCACATGCTAGTAAAGTCATGCTCAAAATTCTCCAAGCCAGGCTTCAGCAATACGTGAACCATGAACTTCCTGATGTTCAAGTTGGTTTTAGAAAAGGCAGAGGAACCAGAGACCAAATTGCCAACATCCACTGGATCATGGAAAAAGCAAGAGAGTTCCAGAAAAACATCAATTTCTGCTTTATTGACTTTGCCAAAGCCTTTGACTGTGTGGATCACAATCAACTGAGGAAAATTCTGAAAGAGATAGGAATACCAGACTACCTGACCTGCCTCTTGAGAAATCTGTATGCAGGTCAGGGGGTAACAGTTAGAACTGGACATGGAACAACAGACTGGTTCCAAATAGGAAAAGGAGTACATCAAGACTGTATATCGTAACCCTGCTTATTTAAGTTATATGCAGAGTACATCATGAGAAATGCTGTACTGGAAGAAACACAAGCTGGAATCAAGATTGCCGGGAAAAATATCAATAACCTCAGATATGCAGATGACACCACCCTTATGGCAGAAGGTGAAGAGGAACTAAAAAGCCTCTTGACGAAAGTGAAAGAGGAGAGTGAAAACGTTGGCTTAAAGCTCAACATTCAGAAAATGAAGATCATGGCATCCAGTCCCATCACTTCATGGGAAATAGATGGGGAAACAGTGTCAGACTATTTTGGGGGGCTCCAACATCACTGCAGATGGTGACTGCAGCCATGAAATTACTCCTTGGAAGAAAAGTTATGGCCAACCTAGATAGCATATTCAAAAGCAGAGACATTACTTTGCCCACTAAGGTCCATCTAATCAAGGTTATGGTTTTTCCTGTGGTCATGTATGGATGTGAGAGTTGGACTGTGAAGAAGGCTGAGCGCCGAAGAATTGATGCTTTTGAACTGTGGTGTTGGAGAAGACTCTTGAGAGTCCCTTGGACTGCAAGGAGATCCAACCAGTCCATTCTGAAGGAGATCACCCCTGGGATTTCTTTGGAAGGAATGATGCTAAAGCTGAAACTCCAGTACTTTGGCCACCTCATGCAAAGAGTTGACTCATTGGAAAAGACTCTGATGCTGGGAGTGATTGGGGGCAGGAGGAGAAGGGGACGACAGAGGATGAGATGGCTGGATGGCATCACTGACTCAATGGACGTGAGTCTGAGTGAACTCCGGGAGTTGGTGATGGACAGGGAGGCCTGGCGTGCTGCGATTCATGGGGTCGCAAAGAGTCGGACACGACTGAGCAACTGAACTGAACTGAACTGAGGAGTAACTATCTAGTTGGGAGAGAGCCTTATGTTACACCGTGTTTGCATAGTTTTTACATAAGAATTGCGTATGTGCTAAGTCGCTTCAGTCGGTCAATTCTGTGCAACGCTATGGACCGCAGCCTGCCAGGCTCCTCTGTCCATGCGATTCTCCAGGCAAGAATACCGGAGTGGGTTGCCATGCCCTCGTCCAGGGGACCTTCTGAACCCAGGGATCAAACTTGCATCTCTTACATCTCCTGCAGTGGCAGGCAGATTGGTTCTTTACCATTAGTGCCATCTGGGAAGCTCTACATTAGATTGAAGACATATCCCTTACCCATTATAAAAGGTGGACTTTGCAGAGGAAGTTGATAGCTAAAGCCACCTCATGGCCTTATGGTAATGAGGAAAAAAAATAATTCACACCTGATATTCAGGTTTTAGGTGTTTAATAGGATGAGAGGACTCAATGAGTAAGTAGGCTTACTTCCACCGGGTGGTGGTAATTATCCCCAGCACTGATGTATTGCTTCACATAACCACAGTTCCTTCAGCATCCCTGAGGATACAGCCATGTATTGATATGTGGTCTTACCACACTTGGCACCTACATTTTGAGAGCACCCCAACTTCAGGTATATGAATATATTACTCTCCAATTTTCTAATTTGTCATATGAGTTTATTATAAGCTAGTGTGTATATATGCATGCCCAGTCATGTCTGACTCTTTGTGACCCCACAGACTACAGCCCACCAGACTCCTCTTTCCATGGAATTTTTCAGGCCAGAGTAGTGGAGTAACTTGTCCTCAAAGCCATAAATTCTTCCTTTCCAATCCCTTCATCAAACTGACCAAAACAAGGGAAACCTCCCTTATTCTTTTCCTAAAATTTGAATTTTGTAAAATTTGCATAGAAATACAAAATATTAGATAATGTACAACTTTCATCAAATAGGTTTACAAAAAGTAAAAATTAATTTGAAAATTTAAATAAATATATCCAAATTGACCTTACTGTTTTTCAATCCGCCTTCTCTAAAGATTTATCATTTAGCAATTTTTTAAATTGGAATATCATTACTTTACAGTTTTGTGTTAGTTTCTTCTGTACAGCGAAGTGAATCAGCTACACATGTGTACATATATCCCCTCTCCCTTGAGCAATACAAATTTTAATTTTTGTTTTTAGGAGCCCATTTCACCAAGTTCTAAAAATAGTAACAATGACCTCAACAATAATAATAAAAACTCAGCTCAGGCACAAATCAAGTGATAGGCTAAAATGTTGTGGACTTCTGGGGAGAATGTGGGCTTTGGAAGCAGGAGGACTGAAGTTCAAGTTGTGCTTCTAGCATTTATAAACCATGTATCTGGGTGACTCACTTTATCTTCCTCCTCTATAAAACGTAGATATTACCCACCTGTTTTTCTGAGGATTAGCAATAGATCATGTTTTAAAACAGATCATTCTTTAAAATGACAAATATTATGCTGCATTATACACTAGGCACTGTTGTAAATACAGTCCTTCTAACAGCCTCGTGGTGCAAACAGTATTATTATTCCCATTTTGCAGATGAGAAAACTGAGACTCAAAGATTTTCACTTGCCCACAGTCACAGAGTGAAGATTTAAACACAGACAGACTTCAATACTGGAGAAGGCAATGGCAACCCACTCCAGTGTTCTTGCCTGGAGAATCCCAGGGAGAGCAGAGCCTGGTGGGCTGCCATCTCTGGGGTCACACAGAGTTGGACACGACTGAAGTGACTTAGCAGCAGCAGCGGGCTTAAATACTTTAGCCACCTGATGCGAAGAGCCGACTCATTGGAGAAGACTCTGATGCTGGGAAATATTGAGGTCAGTAGGAAAAGAAGGTGACAGAGGATGAGATGGTTGGATGGCATCACTGACTCATGGACATGAGTTTGAGCAAGCTCTGGGAGAAGTGAAGGACAGGGAAGCCTGGTGTGCTGCAGCCCATGAGACTGCAAAAAGTTAGACAAAACTTAGCAGCTGAACAACAACAAGGCTAGAGTTGGAGCTTGCACTTTTAACCTCACCATACTAGGCCAGGTCTCAAAAAAGCACCAGTAATAAAACCAAATAGCTGGCTTTTATTGAACACTTTCTTTTTGTCAGGTACTGTGTTAAGCATCTCATTTGCATTATCTTGTTTCAGTTTTAAAACAACTTCATGAAGTAAGAACTACCAAAATCTCCATGATGCTATCTCCTCTTCCTCCTTGTGTAGTCCTTGCACAATACCGCAGCACAATAAAGGGTCCTTCTTAGTATTACTCTCCCCTCTTGCGTTCATCTGTCTTCAAGCATGAAGCTCAGGAATGATCCTGAGCAAACCAAGTCAGAAATAGACTTACTTTATGAAATAATGTTTTCTCAATGTGTCGGAACACACACAGACCAGGCTGGCCTCTCTCAAGCCTCCCTCTGTGACAGTCACTCGGGAATGAGGCAGATTCTCTCCTTCTACTGCCATCAAATCAGGAGTGCTGTTTGGTCAGGGCTATTTGCTGCCGCTGTTCGGAAAATGAAATCTCTCTGCTTCTGTTCAATGTATTGAACTCTCTAACCATGGCATCAATACCTCACACACTTCCCCATCTCCATCTTCTGTGTTAAAAATTAGGGAGGGATGGTGTGAAACTGCTGCAGTGGAGGCAAATGATGAATAAAATGAAACATTCTCTGCTTGCTTCACCAAGAAAATTTCATTTTTAACATTTAACTTCATGCTACTGCTACCACTGCAGAGCTACGAATAGATTTGGAAGGGCAGGTCTCAGGAATGCAGTTGCCTGTTTCACACCTGAAACAAGCTGAAAGGGCGGTGGGGGAATTGAGGGGAGGGGGGCGGTGCCCAGTCTGGTGATAACACAGCAGTGAACACAGAAGGTGCCCTCCAGGTGCTAATCCAGCTTCCTGAGCGGTTGAGTGTCCCCTCTCGTGCTGAGCACAGACAGCCACACCCCTCCTGATGCAAAGAGGGGTGAAGAGATCACCAGATGAGCTATTCAAATCTGCAGACTAACAGAAGAAGGTGCATTCAAATGAAAGGGAGACATTTGACCTAAGAATGAATCGTATATAATGTTTAACTGAATATTATCATTTATGTGTGGAATCTAAAAAAAAAAACTAATGAATTTAACAAAACAAAGATATACAGAACAAACCAGTAGTTGCCAGTAGGAAGAGGGAAGGGGGAGAGACAAGATAGGGGAAAGGAACTGGGAGATACAAACTACTATTTGTAAAATCAGTAAGCCACAAAAATATATTGGACAGCATAGGGAATACAGCCAATATTTTTTATAGCTTTAAATGGAGTATAATCTAAATAATTTTGAAAAACTAATCTAAAAACTAATAACTATCAGTCTCAGTTGTACACCTGAAACTGATAATTTTATCAACTATACCTCAATTTAAAATTGTTGAATTTTTTTAAATTATACTGGTAAATGAGCTGAAGCTGATTTCAGAATTAGTTTACATATTTAAAAATAAATATCAGTTAGTGGCAAGAAAAGGGATACTGAACCGCAGAAGGAAACCAGACTGAGATTAACATGGAGAGCTGGCTCACCTTAGTTACCTTCCACTATGGAAAAAAAGGAAAAAGTAATTCTTGAATATAAAGAACATAAGAATCACTTGAACAGTTTTCAAATATAAATATCCAAGCCCCAGGCCTGATGGGAGAAGGAAATGGCAACCCACTCCAGTATTCTTGCCTGGAGAATCCCAGGGACGGAGGAGCCTGGTGGGCTGCCGTCTATGAGGTCGCACAGAGTCGGACACGACTGAAGTGACGCAGCAGCAGTAGCAGCAGGCCTGATGATTCTGATTTCATCACCTTGGCAACCTCCCTGCAGGTAACTCTTTGTTTTTTTTTTTGCTAGCTTTATAGAAACATATTAGATATGTGAGTCATACAATGTGATGATTTGATATACATATATATTGCAAACTGATAACCACAATAAGGTCAGTTAGCAAATTCATTACCCCACATAGTTACCATTTGTATGTGTGTGTATACAGAAGCAACTTTCAAGTGTACAGGACATACTATTAAGTTATAGTCACCATGCTGTATATCACATCCCTGGGACTTCAGTTCAGTTCAGTTCAGTCGCTCAGTCGTGTCCGACTCTTTGCGACCCCATGAATCGCAGCACACCAGGCCTCCCTGTCCATCACCAACTCCCGGAGTTCACTCAGATTCACGTCCATCAAGTCAGCGATGCCATCTAGCCATCTCATCCTCTGTCGTCCCCTTCTCCTCCTGCCCCCAATCCCTCCCAGCATCAGAGTCTTTTCCAATGAGTCAACTCTTCGCATGAGGTGGCCAAAGTACTGGACTTTCAGCTTTAGCATCATTCCTTCCAAAGAAATCCCAGGGTTGATCTCCTTCAGAATGGACTGGTTGGATCTCCTTGCAGTCCCTGGGACTTACTCATCTGTAAATGGAAGTTTGCACCCTTCTGGTGAAGTTCATTTGAGGACCAGTGCTGAGATGCACTATTAAGTATCTCTTGAGTGTGTGTGTGTGTGTTAGTCACTCAGTCGTGTCAATTGCTCAGTCGTGTCCAACTCTTTGCAACCCCATGGACTGTAATCTATCAGGCTCCTTTGCCCATGGAATTCTCCAGGCAAGAAAACTGGAGTGGGTTTTCATGCCCTTCTCCAGGGGATCTTCCCATCCCGGGGATCAAACCCAGGTATCTCACACTGTGGACAGATTCTTTACCATCTGAGCCACCTGGGAAGCCCTCATTGTAAAAACCTATGTGTGAGTCAGTGGTATAGGCTAAGGAGGAAGCTTGAACCTGGGATTTATCTGAAAGCTCACTAAAGCCCCCTCTGGAAACTTGGCTCTGCCATTTCCTTTCTGATCTTCACCTCAACTGTTTTCAATTTTAATATGTCATCTAGTATTATCTGCACTCAGAAAATGAGGAGACAGACTCAGAGAGGGACTGTGTCCATAGAATTTTTCAGGCAAGAGTAAATACTAGAGTGGATTGCCATTTCCTTCTCCAGAGGATCGTCCCAACTCAAGGATTGAACCTGTGTTTTCTATGTCTCCTGCACTGGCAGACAGATTCTGTACTACTAGCACCACCTGGGAAGCCAAGAATTTTCTTACAAATTGTTCACATACAAGTGATAAAATGACAACTGTATTTAAAATCACTGTATGCCTCCCTGTCTTCCCTCTATCTCCACCTGCTCATTGTTTGGCCCATAATAATAAATGACAGCTAACACTGAATCCCTCCCATATGTTCTGTGCTGACTATGTTGTATAGATTATTGTATTTAAATCTCAGTAAATGTTAATGAAAAATGGAGGCTTAAGTTATTGGACAGGATTTGAAATTTTTTAATTAAAGATTTTATATGCTAAAAGAAAATTTGAAATAAAAAGAGGTACACTTATAGATGAGCAGAGAAATAGGGCTTCCCTGGTGGCTCAAACAGTAAAGTGTCTGCCTACAGTGAGGGAGACCTGGGTTCAATCCCTGGGTCAGGAAGATCCCCTGGAGAAGGAAATGGAAATCCATTCCAATACTCTTGCCTGGAAAATCCCATGGATGGAGGAGTCTAGTAGGCTACAGTCCACAGGGTTGCAAAGAGTCGGACATGACTGAGCAACTTCACTCTCACTCTCAAAAATATTCAGAATGGAATATTACTCAACCATAGAAAGAATGAAATAATGCCATTTGCAGCAACATGGATGGACCTAGAGATGATCATATCAAGTGAAGTAAGTCAGACAGAGAAAGACAAGTATCATATGATATTGCTTATATGTGGAATCTAAAAAAAAAAAGAAAGATACAAATGAACTTACTTACAAAACAGAAACAGAATCACAGGCATAGAAAATAAACTTATGGTTCCAAAGGGGAAACAGGAGTGGGAGGCTGGGGAGAGGGATAAATTATGAGCTTGGGATGAACAGATACACACTACTACATATAAAATAATAACAAAGACCTACTGTATAGAACAGGGAACTATATTCGGTATCTTGTATTAACCTATAATGGAAAAAAAATCTGAAAAAGAATATATATATATTCAGGGAATACATATAAAACTGAATATCTATATACAAAAATGAATCACTTTGCTGTACATCTGCAACTAACACAACACTGTAAATCAACTATAATTTTTTTAAAAAATGATAACTCAGAAGTGAAATTTAGGAAACTCTGACACTAGCCCTGCAATGGTATTTTATAAAATGTGTAAACTGAGTATAGCGATAATTAATGTATTAGTGTTTAAATGGTTATATTTTCTCTTTTAAAATGTACAAGAAAATTAAACTGACCTCCCTCAAGTTTTTCTCACAGAATGAGAAACAAAATATATTAAATCACATATAGCACTCCTCAGCACAGGTTAGCCATACTATTTTACATGACACAGTAGTTCTAACAGCTGTGCCTAAGCTATTTTGATAAAACTTTACTAACTGCCCAATGGCACTGCACATAGGAAGATGTTGGGGAAATAGAATTAAAAACAAAATTCCCTGCCAACCTAGAAAACCTCTCAGCAAATGCAAATGAAAAAGAAAAGTCTTATTACTAAATAAACATTAAGCCAGAATGTGGAGCACACTAATCCACTAAGAGTCCACAAAGGTAGAAAGAAATCTCACCCTTTCTGTGTAGCCAATCAGCTACCATCCCTCCATTACATACAAGTTCTCCAAAGAAATAACTAGTCCTCAGGTAAGAGGACTTGACAGCCCCATTTGTCACAAGCAGTTTGTCTTAGATTCACTTAGTAATGGAGGTGACCACCTGGCTTAGCAAGATGGTTTCATCAAAAAGAAAAATAATTTTCTCATATCTATATGATGTGAGATAGTTTGGAGGCAGGTACTCTCTGAGCCTCTACCCTCCTGTAGAAACTGGGAAATTAAGGGCATCCTTGATGATATCTCCAAGAATTGTTTCCCAGGCCCCTGAAAAAGACATTCTTGGGTCAAAAAAGAGACTGATAAGAGATGTATTTAGCTTTAAAAAAAGGGTTTACATGTATTTCAAAGAAGCAGAGAAAGAACCTGAAATCACAAATTTTTTAAAATAAACCCTCTAAGCAAAGGGAGAAGAACAGTCTATTTTCAACAGGTAGAATTAAGCCTCTTATTTTTCATTCGTATTTGCCTTTATGAAGGCAGATATCTGGGAGGAGCTTTTAAACCCTTCTAGTATCCTTCCTGGACATGGAAATTATTTCCTAATGAGGAAATCCCCACAAACATAAACAAAGACAATACAGAAATTAGAAATTTCCAAAAAACACATGGGTACTGGAGGGGACATACAACATCTATTTTTCATTAAGTCAGAAGAAAGAACTAATACCTCTGAAAATAAAAATACTAAGTTAGCGAGATATTCAGAGATAGTCTTCTATCAAGAGCCATATTAAAAAAGCCAAACATGACTTCAGAATCATCAAAGGCTTGTTCAAAACCTTTAGAAGGACATTATTAATAATACTGGTATTCTAGTCAAATTGGGTGAGTAGATTATGTTGCTTTAAAACTAATGCCCGAGTGACTGTTATCATCACACTTCTCCTTGGTGGGTACCACACAGCTGTGACCTTATGGGTGGTGCTGTTCTCTGAAGAAATGGCTGCATCGCAGAGAGCAGTCATTCCCGTAAACATATGCTCAGAGGGCACTCTGGGACCCTTCATGAGGAAAGTGCCTTGTAAATGTGAGCTATTGCCACCATTAGGAGTAAGTTCTAAGCCTGGACAACATCATAAACTTAATAGTGGGAGTTAAACCACCATCATTTCCCAGTAGCCAATGTGAATTCTCATCATACTTCAGAAAGGGTGAGCTGTCATCATCAGCCCATACCTGCCCACAGATCCCTAACCACGTTTTTCAGACCATAAAAACATAGAACAAGCCTAGCTTATCAAGTAGTAGATAAGTATTACTTTCTAGAATATATATATATATCAAAGTGATTTTACAATTCCTCTTAAAATGGGTAATTAAATAGTACTGACACAGTAACTCTTTAACATGACACTTGGTTTTTATTAATGTCAAGTATAATAAAGTGGCATTCACTTCCCCTTAATAAATAAATAAACTTCATTTTGGTTCTTTTTCTTTTATTATTTCAAAAGACAAACATTTGAAAGTTAGCCAAATGCCCTGCCCAAAACAATATTGTGCCTAAAATAAGGAGGTGATATATTGTAGCCTTTCTACCTTTTTAGGTGTAAAATAGCCCTTTTACATTTTTAGGGCTCATCCCAACAAAGAGATCAGCAGGCTTCCAGTTAAGAAAAGGCAAAAACTACAACAAATAGGCAACATAATAAAAGCATGCATGGGCAGACTTGCCAAGGTGCCCAGGAATCTATCATCTTAGTTCTGTGCCAAGTACATGCCACTACTGCCTCCCACTGATTCCAGCTTCAACTCCCATCCAAAGCGATTGTGTTTAGCCTTTTGTCCATAGGTTCTTGGCACTTCAGATACCACTGAGGTTTTCTTGAACAAGTGCATTCTTTAGTTCCTTCTGCCTGATTAGAATGGCAAGACTGAAGCAGGGCTTGATGAACATGGATTTCACAGTGAGAATGTCTGCTCTTAAGAACATATGTTCAGAAGATGAAGGAGGAATAGGATGGAGAGACCAATTTCTCCCCCACGAATTCATCAAAAGATCATTTGAACGCTGAGCAAATTCCACAAAACAACTTCTGAATGCTGGCAGAAGACACCAGGCACCCAGAAAGGCAACCTATTCTCTTTGAAAGGAGGTAGGACAAAACATAAAAGATAAAAAGATAGACAAAAGAGTTAGAGACAGAGACCCATCCTGGAGAGGGAGTCGTGAAGGAGGAGAAGTTTCCAAACACCTCACCGGTGGGTGTATGGGGAGTTTTGAATCTCAGAGGGCAACATAAATGGGAGGAAAGATAAACCAAAAAACCCACAGACTACACATCTGACCACAACTCCCAGTGGAGAAGTAGCCCAGATGCTTGCGACCACCAGCAACAAGCGGGAGCTGAACAGGGAGGTGCTGGCTGCATTGCTTAGGGTAAGGACAAGGCCTAAATGCCCTGAAGACAATCTGAGGGAGCTAATGTGAGATAGCAACCCAAACTGTGGGATAGCCAGAGAGAGAAAAAAAAAAGAGAGAGAGAATTTTCCCGCAAAAAATTCTAAGGCACAGCTTGGCCAGCTCACAGAACAAAGGATTGCGCAAATACCAGAGGAGAACTAGCCAGCTGCAGATCGGCCCCTCCCCTCACGGGAGGCAGAGAGGCAGGCAGGCAACAGCCAGAGCTGGAAGGCAAGAGGCAATCTCAGCCCCAGAGATGGCATCCTCCACCAAACTCTGAGCAGGCTTCCAGTTGGTAACCAAGTGTTCCTGGGATTTGGGGTGGTTGACATCTGCCAGGAGACACACAGCACACCTGAGATGGTGCTCTTGCTGCGCACCCAGGACCCAAGCAGCTGGATCAAGGAGGTAATAAGACACACTACACACCTGGGAGAGTGCACTGACCAAGCACCCGGTCGCCTGAGCTGCTCAGACCTGGGAAGGGCATAAAATGCACACCCAACTGAGGCTGTGCCTTTGTGGAGTACCTGAGAACCTGAACGTGAGCAGCTTAGTCCTGGGAAGTGCATGCAACCCAGGGCCTGCTTTAGACAGTTCCCCTGCAGAGCACCTGGAGCCTGAGCAGTGTCAACAGGGAAAGCACATGCCACCACGTGAGCTGGGGCAAACCCAATGCGGTCCATACACTGCAAGCACTCCCCACATACACCAGCGATATGTGTCTGCAGTGTTCCTCCCTCCCCACAGCACACCTGAACAAGTGAGCCTAAATAAGTGACCACCTTCGCCCCCTTGGGTCAGGGCAGAAATTAGACACTGAAGAGACTTGCAAACAGAGGAAGCCAAAATAAACAGAGAAAAGGGAACCACTTTGGAAGTGACAGGTGCAACAGACTGAAACCCTGTAGTAGTTAGCACTGACTACATTGAAGGGGTCCTATAGACCTTGAGAAAAAGTATAAGCTGCAACAAGGAACTATCTGAAACTGAACTGATTCCACATTGTCCTCAACAGATCCAGAGAAATTTGTAGATATATTTTACTATTATCATTTTTTAATTTTTTAAATTTCTTTTTATTTTTAAGTTCTTTATTATTCCTTTAATTTTCTTTTTTATAACCTGCTATTACCTTGCAAAAATAATGCCCTATTTTTAAAGCAAATTTCATACATATATTTTTTATAATTTTTGTGATTTTTTTAATATTGTATTTTTGAGAGTCTAAACTCTACTCTAGATTTTTAATCTTTGCATTTTGGCATTTGTTATCAATTTTGTACCTTTAAGAATCCAATCTTCAATACCAATTTTTACTTAGGAGTGTGATTACTGGCTTGACTGCTCTCTCCCCCTTTTGACTCTCCTTTTTTTCCCCAGGTCACTTCTATCTCCTTCCTCCCCCTTCTCTACTCTACCCAATTCTGTGAGTCTCTTTGGGTGGTCCAGGCTATGGAGAACACTTAGGGAACTGATTACCGGCTAGATCTGTCTATCTCCTTTTGATTCCCTTCTTCTCCTCCTGGTCACCTCTATCTCCTTCCTCCCTCTTCTCTTCTCTATGGAACTCTGTGAACCTCTCTGAGTGTTCCAGACTGTGGAGAGCACATAGGGAATTGATTACTGGCTAGATTGTTCTCTCCCTTTTGATTCCCCCTCTTCTGCTCCTGGTCACCTCTATCTCCCTCCTCCCTCATCTCTTCTCCATGCAACTCTGTGAACCTCTCTAGGTGTCCCTCACTGTGGAGAATTTTTCACCATTAACCTAGATGTTTTATCATTGGTGCTGTATTGATGGAGAAGTCTTGAGGCTACTGTAAGAATAAGACTGAAAGCCAGAGGCAGGAGGATTAAATCCAAAACTTGAGAACACCAGAAAACTCCTGACTCCGGGGAACATTAATCAGTAAGAGCTCGCCCAAAAGCCTCCACACCTACACTAAAACCAAGCTCCACCCCAAGAGCCAACAAATTTCAGAGCAAGACATACCAGGCTAATTCACCAATAACATAGGGACATAACCCTGAGCATTAAAATACAGGTGGCCAAAAGTCACACCAAATCCACAGGCACCTCAAAACTCACTACTGGACACTTCATTGCACTCCAGAGAGAAGAGATCCAGCTCCACCCACCAGAACACTGACGCAAAGTTCCCTAACCAAAAAACCTTGACAAGCCACTCATCCAATCCCACCCACAGGGAGGAACCTCCACAATAAAGAGGAACCAGAAACTTTCAGCATACAGAAAGGCCACCCCAAACACAGCCATCTAAACAAGATGAAAAGGCAGAGAAATAGTCAGCAGGTAAAGGAACATGATAAATGCCCTCCAAATCAAATAAAAGAGGAGGAGACAGGGAGTCTACCTGGAAAAGAATTCAGAATAATGATAGTAAAAATGATCCAAAATCTTGAAAACAAAATGGAGTTATAGATAGTCTGGAGACAAGGATTGAGAAGATGCAAGAAATGCTTAACAAGGACCTAGAAGAAATAAAAAAGACTCAATCAATAATGAATAATGCAATAACTTACATCAAAAACACTCTAGAGGTAACCAACAGTAGAATAACTGAGGCAGAAGATAGGATAAGTGAGGTGGAAGATAGAATGGTGGAAATAAATGAAGGAGAGAGGAAAAAAGAATTAAAAGAAATGAAGTCAACCTCAGAGAACTCTGGGACAATGTCAAACGCCCCAACATTCAAATCATAGGAGTCCCAGAAGAAGAAGACAAAAAGAAAGACCATGAGAAAATACTTGAGGAGATAATAGTTGAAAACTTCCCTAAAATAGGGAAGGAAATAGCCACTCAAGTCCAAGAAAACCAGAGAGTCCCAAACAGGATAAATCCAAGGTGAAACACCCATTAGTCAAATTAAAGAACAAATATTAAAAGCAACAAGGTGCATGGGGATGACCCACTGAGCTGTTATGGGGAGGGAGGTGGGAGGGGGGTTCATGTTTGGGAACACATGTAAGAATTAAAGATTTTAAAATTTTAAAAAAATAAAATAAATTCAAAAAAATAAAAATAAAAAAATAAAAGCAACAAGGGAAAAACAGCAAATAACATATGAGGGGATTCCCATAAGGATAACAGATGATCTTTCAATAGAAACTCTTCAGGCCAGAAGGGAATGGCAGGACATAGTTAAAGTGATGAAACAGAAACACCTACAATTGAGATGACTGTACCCAGAAAGGATTTCATCCAAATATGAAGGAGAAATCAAAGCCAAAGCTTTACAGACAAGCAAAATCTGAGAGAATTCAGCACCAGCAAATCACCTTTTCAACAAATGCTAAAGAGGAGCTACCCCACAGCCAAGGTCAGGCCCAGCGGCCCGGAGGAACTACCCCACAGCCAAGGTAAGGAGCAACGGTAAGGAGCAGTGGCTGAGCTTTGCTGGAGCAGCCATGAAGAGATACCGCACATCCAAGGTAAGAGAAAACCAAGTAAGATGGTAGGCACTGAGAGAAGGCATCAGAGTGCAGGCAGACTGAAACCACAATCAGAGACAACTAGCCAATCTGATCACAGGTACCGCAGCCTTGTCTAACTCAATGAAATTAAGCCATGCCATGTGGGGCCACCCAAAACAGACGTCATTGTGGAGAGGTCTGACAGAATGTGGTCCACTGGAGAAGGGAATGGCAAACCACTTCAGTATTCTTGCCTTGAGAACCCCATGAAAAGAATGAAAAGGCAAAAAGATAGGACACTGAAAGATGAACTCCCCAGGTCGGTAGGTGCCCAATATGCTACTGGAGATCAGTGGAGAAATAACTCCAGAAAGAATGAAGGGATGGAGCCAAAGCAAAAACAATACCCAGTTGTGGATGGGACTGGTGATAGAAGTCAGGTTTGATGCTGTAAAGAGCAATATTGCATAGGAACATGGAATGTTAGGTCCATGAATCAAGTTAAGTTGGAAGCAGTCAAACAGGAGATGAGAAGAGTGAACATTGACATCCTAGGAATCAATGAACTAAGATAGACTGGAATGGGTGAATTTAACTCAGATGACCATTATTTCTACTACTGTGGGCAGGAATCCCTCAGAAAATGGAGTAGCCATGATGGTCAACAAAAGAGTCCTAAATACAGTCAGTTCAGTTCAGTTCAGTCACCCAGTCATGTCCAACTCTTTGCGACCCCATGAATCACAGCATGCCAGGCCTCCCTGTCCATCACCAACTCCCGGAGTTCACTCAGACTCACGTCCATCGAGTCAGTGATGCCATCCAGCTATCTCATCCTCTGTTGCCCCCTTCTCCTCCTGCCCCCAATCCCTCCCAGCATCAGAGTCTTTTCCAATGAGTCAACTCTTTGCACGAGGTGGCCAAAGTACTGGAGTTTCAGCTTTAGCATCATTCCTTCCAGAGAAATCCCAGGGCTGATCTCCTTCAGAATGGACTGGTTGGATCTCTTTGCAGTCCAAGGGACTCTCAAGAGTCTTCTCCAACACCACAGTTCAAAAGCATCAATTCTTCAGCGCTCAGCCTTCTTCACAGTCCAACTTTCACATTCATACATGACCACAGGAAAAACCATAGCCTTGACTAGATGGACCTTAGTCGGCAAAGTAACGTCTCTGCTTCTGAATATGCTATCTAAATTGGTCATAACTTTTCTTCCAAGGAGTAAGCGTCTTTTAATTTCATGGCTGCAGTCACCATCTGCAGTGATTTTGGAGCCCAAAAAACTAAAGTCTGACACTGTTTCTACTGTTTCCCCATCTATTTCCCATCCCCAAGAAAAAGGAGTGCAAAAAAGCAAAATGGCTGTCTGAGGAGGCCTTACAAATAGCTGTGAAAAGAATGGAAGCAAAAAGCAAAGGAGAAAAGGAAAAATATACCCATTTGAATGCAGAGTTCCAAAGAATAGCAAGGAGAGATAAGAAAGCCTTCCTCAGTGATCAGTGCAAAGAAATAGAGGAAAACAACCGAATGAGAAAGACTAGAGATCTCTTCAAGAAAATTAGAGATACCAAGGGAACATTTCATGCAAAGATGGGCTCAATAAAGGACAGAAATGGTATGGAACTAACAGAAGCAGAAGATATTAAGAAGAGATGGCAAGAATACACACAAGAACTGGACAAAAAAGATCTTCATGACCCGGATAATCACAATGATGTGATCACTCACCTAGAGCCAGATATCCTGGAATGTGAAGTCAAGTGGGCCTTAGGAAGCATCACTATGAACAAAGCTAGTGGAGGTGATGGAATTCCAGTTGAGCTATTTCAAATCCTAAAAGATAATGCTGTGAAAGTGCTGCACTCAATATGCCAGCAAATTTGGAAAACTCAGCAGGGGCCACAGGACTGGAAAAGGTCAGTTTTCATTCCAATCCCAAAGAAATGCAATGCCGAAGAATGCTCAAACTACCACACAATTGCACGCATCTCATATGCTAGTAAAGTAATGCTTAAAATTCTCCAAGCCAGGCTTCAGCAATACGTGAACTGTGAACTTCCAAATGTTCAAGCTGGTTTTGAAAAAGGCAGAGGAACCAGAGATCAAATTGCCAACATCCACTGGATCATTGAAAAAGCAAAAGAGTTCCAGTAAACATCTATTTCTGCTTTATTTACTATGTCAAAGCCTTTGACCGTGTGGATCACTAGAAACTGTGGAAAATTCTGAAAGAGATGGGAATACCAGTCCACCTGACCAGCCTCTTGAGAAATCTGTATGCAGGTTAGGAAGCAACATTAGAACTAGACATGGAACAACAGACTGGTTCCAAATAGGAAAAGGAGTATGTCAAGGCTGTATATTGTCACCCTGCTTATTTAACTTCTATGCAGAGTACATCATGAGAAAAACTGGGCTGGAAGAAGCACAAGCTGGAATGAAGATTGCCAGGAGAAATATCAGTAACCTCAGATACACAGATGACACCACCCTTATGGCAGAAAGTGAAGAACTAAAGAGCCTCTTGATGAAAGTAGAAGAGTAGAGTAAAAAAGTTGGCTTAAAGTTCAATATTCAGAAAACTAAGATCATGGCATCTGGTCCCATCACTTCATGACAAATATATGGGGAAACAGTGGAAACTTTATTTCTGGGGGCTCCAAAGTCACTGCAGATGGTGATTGGAGCCATGAAATTAAAACATGCTTACTCCTTGGAAGGTAAGTTATGACCAACCTAGACAGCCTATTAAAAAGCAGAGACATTACTTTGCCAACTAGGGCCATCTAGTCAAGGTTACGGTTTTTCCAGTAGTCATGTATGCATGTGAGAGTTGGACTGTGAAGAAAGCTGAGTGCCAAAGAATTGATGCTTTTGAACTGTGGTGTTGGAGAAGACTCTTGAGAGTCCCTTGGACTGTAAGGAGTTCCAACCAGTTTATCCTAAAGGAAATCATTCCTGGGTGTTCATTGGAAGGACTGATACTGAAACTCCAATACTTTGGCCACCTGATGTGAAGAGCTGACTCATTTGAAAAGACCCTATTCTGGGAAAGATTAAGGGCAGGACAAGAAGGGGACAACAAAGGATGTGATGGTTGGATGGCATCACCAACTCAATGGACATGGTTTGGGTGGACTCTGGGAGTTGCTGGTGGACAGGGAGGCCTGTTGTGCTGCAGTTCATGGGGTCACAAAGAGTCGGACATGACTGAGTGACTGAACTGAAACTGAAAATCAAAGGATCTTCTCTGGACAGGAAACACAGAAAGATGTATAAACGCAAACCCAAAACAACAAAGTAAACAGCAATGGGATCATACTTATCAATAATTACCTTAAATGTAATTGGGTTGAACGCCCCAACCAGAAGACAAAGACTGGCTGAATGGATATTAAACAAGAACCCTATATATGCTGTCTATAAGAAACCCACCTCAAAAGAAGGGACACATGCAGACTGAAAGTGAAGGGCTGGGAAAAGATATTTCACACCAATGTAGACCAAAAGAAAGCAGGAGTAGACATATTCATAACAGATAAAATAGACTTTGAAATAAAGGCCGTGAAAAGAGACAAAGAAGGAGACAAAGGATACTACATAATGATCAAAGGATCAATCCAAGAAGAAGATATAACAATTATAAACATTTATGCAAAGAGATCCAAGCAGTCCATTCTGAAGGAGATCAGCCCTGGGATTTCTTTGGAAGGAATGATACTGAAGCTGAAACTCCAGTACTTTGGCCACCTCATGCGAAGAGTTGACTCATTGGAAAAGACTCTGATGCTGGGAGGGATTGGGGGCAGGAGGAGAAGGGGACAACAGAGGATGAGATGGCTGGATGGCATCACTGACTCGATGGACATGAGTCTGAGTGAACTCAGGGAGTTGGTGATGGACAGGGAAGCCTGGCGTGCTGCAATTCATGGGGTCGCAAAGAGTCGGACACAACTGAGCAACTGAACTGAAGTGAACTGAACTGATGCATTCAACATAGAAGTACCACAATATGTAAGGCAAATGCTAACAAGTATGAAAAGGGAAATAAACCATAACACAATAAAAGTGGGAGGCTTTAATACCCCACTGACACCTATGGATAGATAAACAAAACAGAAAATTAGCAAAGAAACACAAACTTTAAATGATACAATGGACCAGTTAAACATAATTGGTATCTATAACAATGAATTTCACCTTTTTCTCAAGTGCACATGGAACCTTCTCCAGGATAGAACATCCTGGGCCATAAATCTAGCCTTGGTAAATTAAAAAAATCGAAATCATTCCAAGCATCTTTTCTGATCACAATAGGGTAAGATTAGATGTCAACTATAGGGAAAAAACTATTAAAAATAAAAATATATGGAGGCTAAACAACAAAATTCTGAATAACCAACAAATCACAGAAGAAATCAAAAAAGAAATCAAAATATACATTGAAACGAATAAAAATGAAAACATAGCAACCCAAAACCTATGGGATTCAGTAAAAGCAGTGCTAAGGGGAAGGTTCATAGCAATACAAGCTTACCTCAAGAAATAAGAGAAAAAAATCAAAGAAATAACCTAACTCCAAACCTAAAGCAACTAGAAAAAGAAGAAATGAAGAATCCCAGGGTCAGTAGAAGGAAAGAAATCATAAAAATTAGGGCAGAAATAAATGAAAAACAAACAAAGGAGACCATAGCAAGAATCAACAAAGCTAAAAGCTGGTTTTTTGAGAAGATAAATAAAATAAACAAACCATTAGCCAGGTTTATCCAAAAAAAAAGGGGGGGGGAGTAATCAAATCAACAAAATTAGAATTGAAAACGTAGAAATCACAAGAGATAACACAGAAATATAAAGGATCGTTAAGAGACTACTATCAACAACTATATGCCAATAAAATGGACGACTTGGAAGAAATGGACAAATTCTTAGAAAAGTATAACTTTCCAAAACTGAACCAGGAAGAAATAGAAAATCTTAACAGACCCATCACAAGCATGGAAATCGAAACTGTAATCAGAAATCTTCCAGCAAACAAAAGCCCAGGACTAGACGGCTTCACAGCTGAATACTACCAAAAAATTAGAAAAGAGCTAACACCTATCCTACTCAAACTCTTCCAGAAAATTGCAGACGATGGTAAACTCCCAAACTCATTTTATGAGGCCACCCATCACTCTACTACCAAAACCAGACAAAGATGCCACAAAAAAAGAAAACTACAGGCCAGTATCACTGATGAACATAGATGCAAAAGTCCTCAACAAAATTCTAGCAAACAGAATGCAACAACATATTAAAAAGATCATACAGCATGACCAAGTGGGTTTTATCTCAGGGATGCAAGGATTCTTCAATATTCACAAATCAATCAATGTGATACAACACATCAACAAATTGAAAGATAAAAACCATATAATTATCTCAATAGATGCAAAGAAAGCCTTTGACAAAATTCAGTTCTGTTCAGTTGCTCAGTCGTGTCTGACTCTGTGACCCCAAGAATTGCAGCACGCCAGGCCTCCCTGTCCATCACCAACTCCCGGAGTTCACTCAGACTCACATCCATCGAGTCAGTGATGCCATCCAGCCATCTCATCCTCTGTCATCCCCTTCTCCTCCTGCCCCCAATCCCTCTCAGCATCAGAGTCTTTTCCAATGAGTCAACTCTTCACATGAGGTGGCCAAAGTACTGGACTTTCAGCTTCAACATCATTCCTTCCAAAGAAATCCCAGGGCTGATCTCCTTCAGAATGGACTGGTTGGATCTCCTTGCAGTCCAAGGGACTCTCAAGAGTCTTCTCCAACACCACAGTTCAAAAGCATCAATTCTTCAGTGCTCAGCCTTCATCACAGTCCAACTCTCACATCCATACATGACCACAGGAAAAACCATAGCCTTGACTAGACGGACCTTAGTCGGCAAAATAATGTCTCTGCTTTTGAATATGCTATCTAGGTTGGTCATAACTTTTCTTCCAACGAGTAAGCGTCTTTTAATTTCATGGCTGCAGTCACCATCTGCAGTGATTTTGGAACCCAAAAAAGTAAAGTCTGACACTGTTTCCACTGTTTCCGCATCTATTTCCAATGAAGTGGCGGGACCGGATGCCATGATCTTTGTTTTCTGAATGTTGAGTTTTAAGCCAACTTTTCCACTCTCCTCTTTCACTTTCATCAAGAGGCTTTTTAGGTCCTCTTCACTTTCTGCCATAAGGGTAGTGTCATCTGCATATCTGAAGTTATTGATATTTCTCCCGGCAATCTTGATTCCGGCTTGTGTTTCTTCCAATCCAGAGTTTCTCATGATGTACTCTGCATATAACTTAAATAAGCAGGGTTACAATATACAGCCTTGATGTACTCCTTTTCCTATTTGGAACCAGTCTGTTGTTCCATGTCCAGTTCTAACTGTTGCTTCCTGACCTGCATACAGATTTCTCAAGATGCAGGTCAGGTGGTCTGGTATTCCCATCTCTTGAAGAATTTTCCACAGTTGATTGTGATCCACACAGTCAAAGGCTTTGGCATAGTCAATAAAGCAGAAATAGATCTTTTTCTGGAACTCTCTTGCTTTTTCCATGATCCAGCAGATGTTGGCAATTTGATCTCTGGTTCCTCTGCCTTTTCTAAAACCAGTTTGAACATCAGGAAGTTCACGGTTCACATATTGTTGAAGCCTGGCTTGGAGAATTTTGAGCATGACTTTACTAGCATGTGAGATGAGTGCAATTTTGCGGTAGTTAAAGCAGGCATAGAAGGAACATACTTCAACATAATAAAAGCTATATCTGACAAACCCACAGCAAACATATCAGACAGGGGTGCCCACTCTCATCACTACAGTTTTGGAAGTTTTAGCGACAGGAATCAGAGAAGAAAAATAAATTAAAGGAATCCAGATTGGAAAGGAAGAAGTAAAACTATCACTGTTTGCAGATGACATGATCCTCTACATAGAAAACCCTAAAGACTCAACCAAAAAATCACTAGAGCTAATCAATGAATATAGTAAGTTGCAGGATATAAAATTAACACACAGAAATCCCTTGCATTCCTATACACTAACAATGAGAAAACAGAAAGAGAAATTAAGGAAACAATTCCATTCACCATTGCAACGAAAAGAATAAAATACTTAGGAATAAATCTACCAAAAAAAAAAAAAAGCCTATAAGTAGAAAACTATAAAACACTGATAAAAGAAAACAAAGATGACACAAATAGATGGAGAAATATACCATGTTCATGGATCAGAAGAATCAATATAGTGAAAATGAGTATACTACTCAAAGCAATCTATAGATTCAATGCTATCACCTACCTATCAAGCTACCAATGGCATTTTTCAGAGAAGTAGAACAAATAATTTCACAATTTGTATGGAAATACCAAAAAAAAAAAAAAAAAAAACCTCGAATAGCGAAAGCAATCTTGAGAAAAAACAATGGAATGGCAGGAATCAACCTGCCTGACTTTAGACTATACTACAAAGCCACAGTCATCAAGACAGTATGGTACCAGCACAAAGACAGAAATATAGATCAATGGAACAAAATAGAAAGCCCAGAGATAAATCCACACGCCTATGGACACCTTATCTTTGACAAAGGAGGCAAGAATATACAATGGCTAAAAGACAATCTCTTTAACAAGTGTTGCTGGGAAAACTGGTCAACCACTTGTAAAAGAATGAAACTAGAACACTTTCTCAGAGAAGGTAATGGCAACCCACTCCAGTACTCTTGCCTGGAAAATCCCATGGATGGAGGAGCCTGGTAGGGTCCAGTCCATGGGGTTGCTAAGAGTCCAACACGACTGAGCAACTTCACTTTCACTTTTCACTTTCGTGCATTGGAGAAGCAAATGGCAACCCACTCCAGTGTTCTTGCCTCGAGACTCCCAGGGACGAGGGAGCCTGGTGGGCTGCCATCTGTGGGGCTGCACAGAGTCAGAAACTACTGAAGCAACTTAGCAGCAGCAGCAGAACACTTTCTAACACCATACACAAAAATAAACTCAAAATGGATTAAAAATCTAAATGTAAGACCAGAAACTATAAAACTCCTAGAGGAAAACATAGGCAAAACACTCTGACATAAATCACAGCAGGATCCTCTATGACCCACCTCCTAGAGTAATGAAAATAAAAGCAAAAATAAACAAATGGGACCTAATTACACTTAAAAGGTTTGCACAATGAAGGAAACTGTAAGCAAGGGGAAAAGACAGCCTTCAGAATGGGAGAAAATAATAGGAAACAAAGCAACTGACAAAGAATTAATCTCAAAAACATACAAGCAGCTCCTGAAGTTCAATTCCAGAAAAATAAATGACCCAATCAAAAAATAGGCCAAAGAACTAAACAGATAGGTCTCCAAAGAAGACATACACATGGCTAACAAACACATGAAAAGAGGCTCAACATCACTCATTATTAGAGAAATGCAAACCAAAACCACAATGAGGTATCATCTCATGCCAGTCAGAATGGCTGCTATCCAAAAGTCTACAAACAGTAAGTGCTGGAGAGGGTGTGGAGGAAAGGGAACCATCTTACACTGTTGGTAGGAATGCAAACTAGTACAGCCACTATGGAGAACGGTGTGGACATTCCTTAAAAAATTGGAAATAGAACTGCCATACAACCCAGCATCCCTCTGCTGGGCATACACACCAACGAAACTAGAATGGAAAGAGACACGTGTACCCCAATGTTCATCGCAGCAGTGTTTATAATAGCCAGGACAAGGAAGCAACCTAGATGTCCATCAGCAGACAATGGATAAGAAAGCTGTGGTACATATACACAATGGAATAATGCTCAGCTATTAAGAATAATGCATTTGAATCAGTTCTAATGAGGTGGATGAAACTGAAGGCTATTATACAGAGTGAAGTCAGAAAGAAAAACACCAATACAGTATATTAACACATATATATGGAATTTAGAAAGATGATAACAATGACCCTATATACGAGACACCAAAAGAGACACAGATGTAAAGAACAGACTTTTGAACTCTGTGGGAGAAGGTGAGGGTGAGATGATTTAAGAAAATAGCATTGAAACATGTATATTATCATATGTCAAATAGATCACTAGTCCAGGTTCGATGCATGAGACAGGGTGCTCAGGGCTGGTGCACTGGGATGACCCTGAGGGATGGAATAGGGAGGGAGGTAGGAGAGTGGGTCAGGATAGGGAACACATGTACACCCATGGCTGATTCATGTCGATGTATGGCAAAAACCACTACAATATTGTAAAGTAATTAGCCTCCAATTAAAATAAAGTAATTTTTTAGAAAAGAAGCAAAGTTTTAAGACAAAACAATATGAATTTGCTGAGATTCTATCTTAAAATACTATATGAACACCACAAGATTTTCTGAGGTGTTTCCTATTTTTTGATTATTGATGACTTCAGTCACCATCTCTATGGCAAAACAGCTTTTCTCCAAACATACAGTGATTTAAAGGCAATCAATTTAAGGGAAAATGTAGAATGGCAGTGCTTTACAAAGTGTGCACATCTAATCAGAGAAGATCAAGCATATAAGAAATAAAATGGCAACTACTTTTATTTGCTAGTTACAAATCACGACAAATGCCACTCTGAAAGTAAAATTCAAATGTTAGATCTATTTGTGTGGACAGTATATGTGCTTTATTATATTGTCATGTTGGCTTTATAATCAAAAGTCTATTTATATGCTAAATAGTTGTCTTATGCAAAAATATCTTTATTTATTTAAAAAACCAAGAATATAAGTATTCCCCAAAAAAAGAACATATGTTCATGTTTATGGGGCCAACTGTGAGCTCTTTCAGGAGCTCCCCTTCCTGACCCTTATCAGCCACACCTTGCCTATATCTCAGACCTTGCTCTGCACATCTTTACTTATTGTTCGTCTATATCTGTACCTCCCACTTCACATTTCCATTCCAGATCAGTCGACATAAGCCATTTAGAAAGAAGATAAACATATCAAAAGTGATCAGCAGCTTCATCTTATCCCAAGAACTCCATGTGCATGTTTTGTTTTGTTTTGTTTTGTTTTGGTTGGGGGAGGGACAAAAACAAGATTTCTTGAGTAGAGAAATTCTAGTCAACAAAGCCACATTTAAGTGTATTCTGGTGTCTATAGAATAAAAAATGACAGCCTGACCAACCACTCCAAATCAAAATTCCACTTCTGAAAACCCCAAACACCCCTGATTAAGAGGATACACTTGGGAATCTGACAGGTGTGTGTATGAAACTCACTCCCCAAAAGCGCTACCTATATTACCATAAAAAGATACCATCTCTCCTGTCTCGAGCCACTTATTTGGTAGAAAGGGAATAATGATTTCTATCTACCTACCTCATAGGGGTGTGAAGATTCCAGGGAAGCATTTAGCATGGAGCCTTGAAAAATATTAAGTGCTCTATAAAGGTTAACTGCTATTATTAATATTACCATCAAGTGGCTCAGTCAATGCCAAGTAAGATGGATGATCTCTCTTGTGAAATTTAACTTATAACTCTTAAAAGCCAGAAGACCAATGGCATGTCTGACCGCAATAGAACCAGGCACATAAACTCATGATCTTCCCACCCAGCTAGAATCTCATTACCTTCAACTGGCAGAAGCAATGAACCATCCTAGTTTCTCAAGGTGCGTGTGAGCTCAGTTATGTCTGACTCTACACAAGCCTGCCAGGCTCCTCTGTCCATGGAATTTTCCAGGCAAGAATATTGGAGTGGGTTGCCATTTTCTACTCCAGGGTATCTTCCCAATCTAGGGACTGAACCCGTGTACCCCCTATCTCCTGCATTGGCAGGCAGATTCTTTACCACTGCACCACCTGGGAAGCCCCCCTAGCTTCTCAAGAGAACCTCAATATTTTTCGTGAAAATCCAGTGTCAGACTTGGATAGCACTTTCCTAAGCAAAAGACTTTATTTTACATACACACACTTTTCCAGAGTGTAGCCATCAGGCAGACCCAGGTATTTTTAGTTTCATTATGACATTATCTGCTAAACCCCACACATTCTGTATCCAGTCCTCTTGTAGGTTTTGTGTGGACCTCAGCTGACTTTCATGCATTGGAGAAGGAAATGGCAACCCACTCCAGTGTTCTTGCCTGGAGAATCCCAGGGATGGGGGAGCCTGGTGGGCAGCCGTCTATGGGGTCGCACAGACTCGGACACAACTGAAGTGACTTAGCAGCAGCAGCTGACCTCAGACTCACCAGAGTGGGTTACCTCCTTGACTATAAAGACCATCTTAAAACCTTCCTTCAGAGTCCAAGGCTTACTGTTGGGTTTTTATCAATACATATCCAATCACTGAGAAGGAGTTTGGTGCGGGGAAAACATCCTGCTCAGCACACCAGTCAATCAGAAAGTAATTCAAATACATTGCCCTGTTTATATAGAAGGAGAAAAGAAAACTCTACAACCATCCTCACACCAAACATCTTCAGAACAGAATGACAGACACTGAACCAGTATCATCCAAGCTACCAATATTCTCCTCAAGATGCCAAGAGAAGAGGAGACAGTCACAGGTGGGACTTCCTTATTGCCTTCCACACAGTTCACAGAGCCTTTAGGGAACTGACCACACATTTTCTCACCAGGTTCATCATTCTTATTCCATCCCTTGCACCCAATGGTCCAGTCTTCCTGAATGCATGAGGATCCCTCTCATCACCTGACACTATTGTCCATCATCGCTCCATATACCTGATAAGCAGGTATTTGTTGCTTCCCTGTTAAAGTTCACCCAACTTTTCCCTTAGAACTCAGCTGAAACACCCTTAACCTGAATGTTACCTGTACACTGAACATACTATACTCTAGTTGCAGGTTTGTATGTTAATCTTGCATATCACAATTTAAGCCCTTGGGCAAGGACTTTACAGCTCAATGCAGGTACATAGAAGGCTCTCAAAAGTTTTGTTGATATAATAGATATTGCTATTCCTAATAACTTACTGTGCTTTTAATTTATCTTTTAATTAGTTACTATTGATTTATAAGAAAACTATTAGCATTATATTATTTCCCTATCTTGTTTCTAGCTTACTGAAATTATTCAAAAATCATAATAGTTTCAAATGGTTCTCTTGATTGTTTTTAAACCAAAAATTCATATCATCTACATATGACATGTTAATGTTATTTTTGATAACTGATATCTCCTATTTCTATTTCATAATTCATTGCATTTTCCATAAATTCAAGAATATGTTCAAGCAATGATAGTGATTTCAGAGTCCCAGTTTATTTCTGGTTTTAGGACAGCCACTGATATTTTCCCGTTATATATAATTTGGCTGTTAGTCTTCAATAGTTGATTCAGTCAAAAAGCAGAATTTGTCAAAGTAAAAAGCCAAAATCAATCTCATTAGAACAAAATCACAAAATTAAAGTAAACAAATAGTCAAGGCAAACCAAGCAAAAGGGAACAAAGAATGCAAACAGATAATATTAATACCAAAGCAGACAAAGAAGTAGTTCATTTGCTTATTTTTCTTGGACATGGAATATAGAGTTCCAGGTTGTTTAGCAGCAACTACTACAGAAATAATATCCTTTGCAGCCAAAGATGGAGAAGTTCTATGCATCCAGCAAAAACATGACCAGGAGTGAACTGTGGCTCAGATCATGAACTCATTATTGCAAAATTCAGACTTAAATTGAAGAAAGTAGAGAAAACCACTAGACCATTCAGGTATGACCTAAATCAATTCTCTTATGATTATAAGTGGAAGTGATAAATAGATTCAAGGGATTAGACCTGATAAGACAGAGTGCCTGAAGAACTATGGACAGAGGTTCATGACATTGTACAGGAGACAGGGATCAAGACCATCCCCGAGAAAAAGAAATGCAAAAAGGAAAAATGGTTGTCTGAGGAGGCCTTACAAATAGCTGAGAAAAGAATAGAAGAGAAAAGCAAAGGAGAAAAGGAAAGATATACCCATTTGAATGCAGAGTTCCAAAGAATAGCAAGAAGAGATAAGAAAGCCTTCCTCAGCATTCAATGCAAAGAAATACAGGAAAATAACAGAATGGGAAAGACTAGAGATCTCTTCAAGAAAATTAGAGCTACCAAGGGAAGATTTCATGCAAAGATGGTCTCAATAAAGGGCAAAATGGTATGGATCTAACAGAAGCAGAAGATATTAAGAAGAGGTTGCAAGAAGACACAGAAGAACTATACAAAAAAGATCTTCATGACTCACACAACCATGATGGTGCGATCAGTCACCTAGAGCCAGACATTCTGGAATGCAAAGTCAAATGGGCCTTAGGAAGCATCACTATGAACAAAGCTAGTGGAGCTGATAGAATTCCAGCTGAGCTATTTCAAATCCTAAAAGATGATGCTGTGAAAGTGCTGCACTCAATAGTCCAGCAAATTTGGAAAACTCAGCAGTGGCCACAGGACTGAAAAAGGTCAGTTTTCATTCCAATCCCAAAGAAAGGCAATACCAAAGAAGGTTCAAACTACCACACAATTGCACTCATCTCACACGCTAGTGAAGTAATGCTCAAAATTCTCCAAGCCAGGTTTCAACAATACATGAAACAAGAACTTCCAGATGTTCAAGCTGGATTTTAAACAGATGAACCAGAGATCAAATTGCCAACATCCACTGGATCACAGAGAAAGCAAGAGTGTTCAAGAAAAATATTTACTTCTACTGTATTGACTACGCCAATGCCTTTGACTGTGTGAGTCACAACAAACTGGGGAAAATTCTTCAAGAGATGGGAAGACCAGACCACCTGACCTGCCTCTTGAGAAATCTGTATGCAGGTCAAGAAGCAACAGTTAGAACCGGACATGGAACAATGGACTGGTTCCAAATGAGGAAAGCAGTACATCAAGGCTATATATTGTCACCTTGCTTATTTAACTTACATGCAGAGTACATCATGCAAAGTACCGGGCTGGCTGAAGTATAAGCTGGAATCAAGATTGCCAGGAGAAATATTAATAACCTCAGATATGCAGATGACACCACCCCTATGGCAGAAAGCAAAGAGGAACTAAAGAGCTTCTCAATGGAAAGTGAAAGAGGAGAGTGAAAAAGTTGGCATAAATAGAGAAAAGACAATCTCTTTAACAAGTGGTGCTGGGAAAACTGGTCAACCACTTCTAAAAGAATGAAACTAGAACACTAACACCATACACAAAAATAAACTCAAAATGGATTAAAGATCTAAATGTAAGACCAGAAACTATGAAACTCCTAGAGGAAAACATAGGCAAAACACTCTCTGACATAAATCACAGCAAGATCTTCTATGACCCACCTCCCAGAATACTGGAAATAAAAGCAAATATAAATAAATGGGACCTAATTAAAATTAAAAGCTTCTGCACAACAAAGGAAACTATAACCAAGGTGAAAAGACAGCCTTCAGAACGGGAGAAAATAATAGCAAATGAAGCAACTGACAAAGAATTAATCTCAAAAATATACAAGCAACTCCTGCAGCTCAATTCCAGAAAAATAAACGACCCAATCAAAAAATGGGCCAAAGAACTAAACAGACATTTCTCCAAAGAAGACATACAGATGGCTAACAAACACATGAAAAGAGGCTCAACATCACTCATTATCAGAGAAATGCAAATCAAAACCACAATGAGGTACCATTTCATGCCAGTCAGAATGGCTGCTATCCAAAAGTCTACAAGCAATAAATGCTGGAGAGGGTGTGGAGAAAAGGGAACCCTCTCACACTGTTGGTGGGAATGCAAACTAGTACAGCCACTATGGAGAACAGTGTGGACATTCCTTTAAAAACTGGAAATAGAACTGCAATACAACCCAGCAATCCCTCTGCTGGGCATACACACTGAGGAAACTAGAATTGAAAGAGATATGTGTACCCCAATGTTCATTGCAGCACTGTTTATAATAGCCAGGACATGGAAACAATCTAGATGTCCATCAGCAGACGAATGGATAAGAAAGCAGTGGTACATATACACAATGGAGTATTACTCAGCCATTAAAAAGAATACCTTTGAATCAATCCTAATGAGGTGGATGAAACTGGAGCCTATTATACAGAGTGAAGTAAGCCAGAAAGAAAAACACCAATACAGTATACTAACACATATATATGGAATATAGAAAGATGGTAATGATAACCCTGTATGCGAGACAGCAAAAGAGACACAGATGTATAGAACTTTCTTTTGGACTCTGTGGAAGAGGGAGAGGGTGGGATGATTTGGGAGAATGGCATTGAAACACGTATAATATCGTATGTGAAACGAATCGCCAGTCCAGGTTTGATGCATGATACAGGATGCTCAGGGCTGGTGCACTGGGATGACCCATAGGGATGGAATGGAGAGGGAGGTGGGAGGGGGGTTAAGGATGGGGAACACGGTTACACCTGTGGCAGATTTATGTTGATGTATGGCAAAACCAATACAATATTGTAAAGTAATTAGCCTCCAATTAAATAAATTTATATTAAAACTTTTTTATTTAAAAAATTATTTTTAAAAAAAGAATCTGCCTGCAATAGAGGAGAACCTGGTTCAATTTCTTGGTCGGGAAGATCCCCTGGGGAAGGGATAAGTTACCCACTCTAGTATTCTTGGGTTTCCCTGGTGACTCAGAAAAAAAAAAAAAAGAAACTCTACATTCAAAAAACTAAGATCATGGCATCCAGTCCCACTGCTGCTGCTGCTAAGTCGCTTCAGTCGTGTCCGACTCTGTGTGACCCCATAGATGGCCGCCCACCAAGCTGCCCCATCCCTGGGAGTGTCGAGCCAAGAACACTGGAGTGGGTTGCCATTTCTTTCTCCAGTGTATGAAAGTGAAAAGTGAAAGTGAAGTCGCTCAATCATGTCTGACCCTCAGCGACCCCATGGACTGTAGCCTTCCAGGCTCCTCCATCCGTGGGATTTTCCAGGCAAGAGTACTGGAGTGGGGTGCCATTGCCTTCTCCATCCAGTCCCATTACTTCATGGCAAATAGATGGGGAAACAGTGGAAACAGTGACAGGCTTAATTTTCTTGGGCTTCAAAATTATTGCAGATGGTGGCTGCATCATGAAATTAAAAGACGCTTGCTCCTTGGGAAAAAAGCTATGACCAACACAGACAGCGTATTAAAAAGCAGAGACATTAGTCTGCTGACAAAGGTCCATCTAGTCAAAGCTATGGCTTTTCCAGTGGTCATGTATGAATGTGAGAATTCAACCATAAGGAAATTTGAGTGCTGAAGAATTGATGCTTTTGAACTGTGGTGTTGGAGAAGACTCTTGGGAGTGCCTTGGACTGAAAAGAAATCAAACCAGTCAATCCTAAAGTAAATCAGTCCCGACTATTCATTGGAAGGACTGAAGCTGAAGCTCCAATACCTTGGCCACCTGATGCAAAGAACTGACTCATTGGAAAAGACCCTGACGCTGGGAAAGATTGAAGGCAGGAGGAGAAGGGGATGACAGAAGATGAGATGGTTGGATAGTATCACCAACTTGATTGACAGGAGTTTAAGCAAGCTCTGGGAGTTGGTGATGGACAGAGAAGCCTGGCATGCTGCAGTCCATGGGGTCACAAAGAGCTGGACACAACTGAGCAACTGAACTGTACTGGGGAAAGGATTTGGGGTTGTTTCTAAGGATAATTCCATAGAGGATTGCTTAGAAAGAAAAGGGAAGATTCTGTTTAGGATTATGAAATAGGCCACAAATTTAAATTTTATTTATACTGTGCAGGATCTGATCTTTAAATCTTAGTATTTAAGCAAAGATTTGAAAACTGGAGTTAAGAGCTAGGGAGTCAGCCTGGGACATGGGACAGAAAGTGCAGAGTGAGTAAAGTATTATAACCTGATTAAGGAAACTCATGTATAGAAGGTGGTGGTAACAGTAGAGCATCTTCAAGGCACTTCTCCAGATGGCTGGAGCTTGGAATGTAAAGAGTCAAGCAGAACAAATTGTACCTGAAGTGTAAGTTGTGCCTCCAAGTGTGCAGTGAGAGAAGAAAGCAGCAATATGGTATGAGAATGAACTAATCACTCTTAAGCACTCCAACGCTGAAAATTTATACCATGATCTTATCTAAGGCATCCAGTACCATCTGAGGAAAGCTGAGTTATTCCCCAAAATTTGCTATAAGTACCGCCAATGTCTCACCTGAGAGAAAAATATCACAACACTTACTAGGAAAGTCTGTGGCTGACAACCACTCAACACAAATTTTAATCTGTAAATGCTCAATAAATATTTGTTGATTAACTGCATCCAAATATATAGAAATGAAAAGAATAGCAATTAAATATGCATGCTTTGTTGCTCAGTCATGTCTGACTCTTGCAATACCATGCACTGTAGCCCACAAGGCTCCTATGTCCACAGGATTTTCCAGGCAAGAATACTGGACTGGGTTGCCATTTATCGAACCAGTATCTCCTGCGTCTCTGCACTGCAGGTGGATTCTTTACCACTGTGCCATCTGGGAAGCCAAGTAATGAAATGTACCTATGGCTTAAATTTAATTTTCAGACTTGTCTAAGATCTTTAACATTAAAATGCAACTAAAAGTTACAACCACAAAATATGCACATTTTACAAAGTATTTTTACTAAGGATTTTACAACCATAACAGTTTATCTTCAATGGCTCAGAAGAAAGAAAAAAAACGGAAGATGGTCAAATGTCAGTACTTCTTTACCAAATAGGAACAGAGGGTGCAACAGTGTAATTCATTACAAGTAAATCAAAGACGTCGTGGACTAAACACGGCCCATGAACACCAGACTAATCCTCCCCAAGTCAGTGAGTTACTGTGGGAGCTTGCGACCCCACTTAACATGAGTGTGTCTCGATTCCCCAATTTGTAAAGTAGGGTTAATAATTTTAACCTACTCCTCAGAGATAGTAGGTGTATTAACTATAATAACAATAAACTGATTAAAAACACAAATCATGAGAGTATTTTAGCATGAGCTGTAATTTATCATAGCAAGAAATCTGGCTTTCTTCTTCTCTAGAACTGTTCCAAATACTTCAGGTGATAATTTACAAGAATGAAAAATATGTAGTGACCTTCCCTTTCAATGACTGAAGATACTCTCCGGACTGAGTCTGTTTTTTTAATAAAAACTTAACTTTTTAAGGTATAAAAAATGACTTTGATCCTATCTCAGCCTAGCAATTCAATGGATGGCAACTCAGCCAAGAAGATTTAAGAGCACCGTCCCCAACTTACAAGACTTCACTGAAAAAATATTCATTTAGCAGTTTGAGTTACCTTGACCTAGAATTTATTCCAGAAACAACAAGGGCGTAAATATAAAACAGCTTTAGCCCACTAATCAAAATAAGCTTATCCTAGACAAATTGATTGAATACAGAGCTCGCCAATTCAATTGTCTACCTCAACTTCACAGTTACCAGAGTATAAATGCCATGTGCCCAAATAGTTTTCCTAAAACAAGTAAGTTTATTTTGTCTCCAGAAATTAGCATTACTGGAAAACACTGAAGTTCATTGCTAAGCACTCATCATCACAGTTACTAAACAGTCACCAGCATTTGTACTTTATGGAAATATTCACATTCCTATCACATCTGGAATGCTGCAGTTCTGGTGTAGGGAGCCAGTTACACAAAGATGAAGGGGATCTAAATCTGCACAGTGCACATCAGTGTTAAACCCTGGCTGGCTACAATTTATTACCACTTCTGTTGAAGTAAAACAGCCTGAAAAAAAAAAAGGATTTTCTGTAATCTGGCTACCCAATTTCCCTTCAGTTTTCGAAAGATTACAACTTCCATTTTATGACATGACCACATTTTTTCCACTAACAGGCTAAAGATAAATCTCATTGTGTATAATGAGGGTGGGATCCCAGGAAGGAGAGTCATAAATCCCACCTCCAGAAGGGTTGTGAACCCTCCCAATCCGTGACACAAGTGGCACGCAGAACAAGGCCTCACCAGCTATGTGGCCACTGGACCGCACAAAGTAGGTCAGAAAGTTCCCCAAATAGCAGCTTCTTGAACAGTGTTTCCAAGGACACAAAATAGTGCTGCTTTCTACTGCCCTTCCTTCTGATTCAAAAAGACAGAGAACTGTCCAATTATACTAATGCAATGCATCCTTCTGGAGCTATTCCAGCCTATTTTAGTGAAGAACTAAATCTGAAGAAGGAAACAGAAAACAAAAAGTGCCAAGAGTAAATGATATTGGATGATTTTCAAGTCGTTAACAAAGGTGTAACATTCATTACTTTGAAAGTTTTCATTCTTAAAAATATATTAAAGTACAGTTGTTAAATTATAAAGTGGTAGGTTACATTACCATAAAATGCTTGGTTACTCTAACTACCTAGGTGATCACTGTTTCTAAAATAACTGGAGTTAAATTGAGGGAAAATTTAAAATAGAGCAGCAGTAATCATGAAATAAAATTAAATTCTTGTTATCCAGGCTAGATATCCAAGAATAATGAAAATTTGAAGAGAAAAGGAAAGGTTTAGATTGGTTTGAACAACTCATAAGAATGAAGGAAGTAAAGACTAAGTCTTTTTAATAAAAATAGAGCAACTTTTCCACTGGTACTCAAACAATACCATATGGTCTTTAGTAAAATCCTATCTTCTACATACATTTCAGAGAGGAATTTTTACATTTACTGGACAATTTAAATAATATAAATGGATATAGGCAGTCAAAGCAGAAAGTACATCAGAAAAATTTCTAAGTCTGATATTAAAAATGAAATTAACATAATATTACACTGTCTCCATGCTTCAGACTTTCTGTTCTGTCTTCAGTATTCCTTACCAGTTACTTCTGAGATCCCTGCTATAGTATTTATCAGAAAAATGTATCCAGATGAAGAACTTTTTAATTTTCCTAGGGAAATGTTTAACTATAGTTTTCCACTGCATAAGATAAGCATGAAAGTATGTTAGCAAATATGATGGAAATGCTAATTAGAACATTAAGGCAATTTTTTCAATGCAAAATTAACATAAAAACAAGCATTACAGGTGGTAGAACATTGAAAGTTCATAAATCAGACTTTGCACATTTGGAGAAAAATGTGAAATATGTATTATTCTCTTATTTCTTAACTATAGTAAGTGTGTTATTTAATTTGGCTAGAAATCTAAACTCACTGATCACCAATGAATAATCAGAAACTGTTGGAAATACTAAACAAGAAGTCCCATGGTAAAGTGGTTTCTAATTTCTATTTTCAATTTCTAAAATATAATAAGAGATCCTACATAAAAATCAGAATCTGAGTCTGCCTTGTCCTGTTCAATGTAAATGGTTAAATTTTCAGGTTCAACTATCACTGTGGTAGAAACTGACAAACCGCATCCCCCTCCTGCTCTCTCCCCCCACACAGACTCAGTGGAGTTTAAAAATTACTTTCAGGGGTTTCCTGGTTGGTTTGGGAATGAAGAATCTGCCTGCCAATTCAAGAGATACATTGGGTTTGATCACTGGTCTGGGAAGATCCCACATGCTTCAGAGCAACAGAGCCATGTACCACAAATACTGAGGCTGTGCCCTAGAGCCTGGGAACTGCAACTAAAGAACCCACCACAACTACTGAAGCCTAAGCACCCGAAAGCCCATCCTGCACAACAGAAGCCTGCACACCACAACTAGAGAGTAGCCCCGCTCACGCAGCAACAAAGACTCAACACAGCCTATAAATAAATAAACTTATTTAAAATTTAAGTAATTAATTTTAAAAATTAAAATAAATAAAAATTAGGCTTTCAAATGAAAACAGAAATGCTTTGTTGTTTACTCATTAAGATAAAAAAATAAATTCTGCCAGAGGAAAGATAACTATAAATTTTAAAATCCTGGTGCTGAAAAGTTTATTAGAGATGCTATTTCTTTCACTATGGCAACTGAAGGAGAAGGGGACAACAGAGGATGAGATGGTTGGATGGCATCACCGACTCGATGGACATGAGTTTGAGCAAGCTCCGGAGTTGGGGGTGGACAGGGAAACCTGGCATGCTGCAGTCCACGGGGTCGCAAAGAACTGGACACGACTGAGCAACTGAACTCAGCTGAAGAAATTCATAAACAAAACTTTAATCTTAATTTTCAGTGTTCTCACTGGATAGCTATGGGTTCAATGTGATCATTGTAGAAGTTATAATTTTGATTCCAAAGTTAGTTTTTATAAGCCATTGTTTATGGACATAGTAAATGCAATTAGTTCAGTCAATGGAATTTGAAAAGGACACACTCTCTTGCCTCCCTCCTTTAAATAAGTTCACACCCTCAGTTCAGTTCAGTTCAGTCGCTCAGTCGTGTCCGACTCTTTGCGACCCCATGAATCACAGCACACCAGGCCTCCCTGTCCATCACCAACTCCCGGAGTTCACTCAGACTCACGGCCATCGAGTCAGTGATGCCATCCAGCCATCTCATCCTCTGTCGTCCCCTTCTCCTCCTGCCCCCAATCCCTCCCAGCATCAGAGTCTTTTCCAATGAGTCAACTCTTTGCATGAGGTGGCCAAAGTACTGGACTTTCAGCTTTAGCATCATTCCTTCCAAAGAAACCCCAGGGCTGATCTCCTTCAGAATGGACTGCTTGGATCTCCTTGCAGTCCAAGGGACTCTCAAGAGTCTTCTCCAACACCACAGTTCAAAAGCATCAACTTTTCGGTGCTCAGCCTTCTTCACAATCCAACTCTCACGTCCATACATGACCACAGGAAAAACCATAGCCTTGACTAGACGGACCTTAGTCGGCAAAGTAATGTCTCTGGTTTTGAATATGCTATCTAGGTTGGTCATAACTTTTCTTCCAAGGAGTAAGCGCCTTTTAATTTCATGGCTGCAGTCAGCATCTGCAGTGATTTTGGGGCCCCAAAAATAAAGTCTGACACTGTTTCCACTGTTTCCCCATCTATTTCCCATGAAGTGATGGGACCGGATGCCAATTGGCCAGTTTCATTCTCTCACATTTATGTCATCACCCACCTATCAGAAACACTTAGAATGTTGACAGGGAAGATTGGTCCTTTATAGTTCTAGACTTACAATTACCATTTCTTGACATTGTGATGGTCAATTCACTTATCTTCTCTGCCTCTCTGGGCTCTGCAAGCCTGACCTCTGTGGACTGCTTGATCCAGGTTTGGAGCCCTCAGTTTCACCCATGGAAGCCATACACAAGAGATCAGAAGGCAGGAAAACAGAGGTAGGGGATTCTTCTCTGTTAATTCTCTGCTTCAGTCCAAGACTCTGGCAGTAGCTGCCCTTTCCCAAGGCCATAGCTGTCCCCCACAGTCCCAAACTCTCACCAGGCTCTGATAACAATATCCTTCTGTTGCTATTCTCAGGCTGCTTCATCATTCCTACTGTGCTTCCTTAGTCCTGCTCACCTCTGTGTACAGTCTATTAACATCTATGCAATTTGAACCATTTGTGGAAGACACAATTCTAAAATGGTACCAAAAATTCTTGCTGCCCCATATGCACACCTTATATAATCCCCTCATCTTGAGCTACCCCTCCCTGATAGCTCAGGTGGTAAAGAATCTGCCTGTCATGCAGGAAACTCTGGTTCAATTCCTGGATCAGGAAGATCCCCTGAAGATATAGGCTACCCACTCCTGTATCCTTGGGCTTCCCTGGTAGCTCAGCTGGTGAAGAATCCCCCTGAAATACAGGAGACCTGCATTCGATCCCTGGGTTGGGAAGATCCCCTGGAGAAGAGAACAGCTACCCACTTCAGTATTCTAGCCTGGAGAATTCAATGGACGGTGTACAGTCCATGGGGTTGCAAAGAGTCAGATATGACTGAGCAAATTTCACTTAGTGAAAGTCTAGCCTAATCAAATGAGCCCTTTAAGAAGAGGATCTAGGGCACAGAGATAAAAGGAATCAGAGAGGTTCAAAGCTTGAGCAGATTCTTTTCTGAAGGCCTTGAAGGAACAAACTGCCATAATATGGAAATGGCCACATGGTCAGGAATGGCAGGCAAACTTGAGGAGCTGAGGGTCACCCCAGCAGACAGCCAGCAACAAAGCAGGATCTCAGTCCTATAGCTACAACCAGGAGATGCTTGGACAAAGACCCCAAGCTCCAGATAAGATCACAACTCTGGCCAACACCTTCATTTCAATTTTCTAAGTCCCTGAGCAGTAAACCTAGCTAACTCATACCCCACTTCTGTCCCACAAAAACTGTGAGATAACAAGTGCACAGTTACTACCATTGCTACACAACTACATCACATTAGTTTATTAAATAGAAATGCTACAGCTTTGCTTTAATAATTTCATGAACTTAAAAGAAATATATCCTTTTTCTATTAACATTTCATACCCTTTCTCATTTCAAGAAGGACTTAAAGTAACTAAGGTTTCCATATTGTTCTACAGTTCAAATTTTCAAAAAAAAAATCCACTCGAATTTTGTCTACATTAGTGATTTTGTATTGTCTTGAAAGCTGACTTCTTAACATCATTTGAATGAATTATGACTCTAAATATTAAAAAATCTTTATCTTCCTTAGGCATCTCTATAACTAGCAAGTTGTACAGTTCTGGTTCAATATCTCTTTTCTTTCCCCCTATTCCTGTAACTGTTTCAAAATTAGGTGAATGGCTGGCTAACTCCCTTCATAAATCAAATAACATTCTTCCTGTGATTTCAATGGAGTAAGTCAAGCTTCAGAAACTAGCACAGATACTTACAGTCACAATGTTCCAGGAACCCCAAGGAATGAAAGGCTCTATGAAAAAGGTCTATATAAGTCACATTCCCACCCAGCATAATCACAGGCTCTGCTGCTGCAAAACAATGTCTGAATTCTAAATCAGTCCTTCAATTATCAGAGCTGTCACTCTTTTCCTTGATGTATTTCCTGCCCCAGCAAAGTTCTTAATCTCACTGCTATTGCTTCAAAGTTCTCAGTTCTTACCCTCAGAATTTTTCTGGAGAACAGAAAGTTTTCAGGAAACAATGACTACTGGTAGATGCTGAGGTAAGGAGAGGACTCTTCCTCTAGTATATTCAATTACTTCCTCTCTCTTGGGACTTGCTCCAAGAAAATTTAAACATCCTCAAGTGGTTCAATATTTTTAATATTTTAAATATTTTTTAAAAAAACCTCTTTCGAGCATAAAGATGGCGGAGGAATAGGACGGGAAGACCACTTTCTCCCTCACAAATTCCTCAAAACAACATTTCAACGCCGAGCAAACTCCACAAAACAACTTCTGTAGGCTGGCAGAGGACATCAGGCAACCAGAAAAGCAGACCATTGTCTTCAAAAACAGGTAGGAAAAAATATAAAAGACGAAAAAGGAGACAAAGGAGGTGGGGAGGGAGCTCCGTCCCGGGAAGGGAAGCCCGTCCCGGGAAGGGAATTTTAAGAAGAGAGGTTTCCAAACACCAGGAAACACTCTCCCTGCCGAGTCTGTGGCGAGTCTTGGAAACACAGAGGGCAACATAACAGGAAGGAAAATTAAAGAAATAATTAAAACCAAGAGATTACAAGCCCAACAGTAACTCCCCCAGCGGAAAAGCAGCACAGACGCCTGCATCCGCCATTGGGAAGTGGGGGCAGGGCAGGGACGCGCGGGAGGCGCGGGCTGCAGTGCTTTGTAAGAATCGGGCAGGAACGCCCCACGCGCAACCAGAACAATCTAACTTGTGCTAGCAAACCAGACTGTGGGATAGCTACCGCACGAAAAGCTCAAACATAAGACACCGCCAGGACCGAGCACAGAACAAAGGACGGAACGGAAAAAAGCCGGCTGCAGACCATCCCTCGCCGGGGACAGGCAGCCAGAGCCGTAAGGACTGGAAAGGGGCAGTTGCAGACCCGGAGAGACTTTACTTACCTAACTGCAAGCAGGCTTCTTTGCTAAGACTTCTGGGGGTGCTGGACAGTCACAATCTGCCTCACGGGGGACGCCAGCGGTCCACCCAGAAAGCTGAGCAGCAGCGGCAGAAAAGGTGACAAGCCGCGGCGATCGCGCTCGCCAAACTCCTGAGCTACTCGGACCTGGGAAGGGCACAAAGCGCAGTCCCAGCCGAATCTGTGCCTCTGAGGGCTGCCTGAGCGCCAAACCTGAGCGACTTGGACCGGGAAGTGCACGCAGCCTAGGGCCGGCCCCAGACGGTTCCCGGCTGTGCATCGTAGAGCCGGAGCGGTTTGTGCACCGCGAGAAGGGACAGGTCAAGCGGGGCTGAGACACTGTGTGGACACGACAGTGCTATTTGTTTGCAGCATCCCCCCTCCCCACAGCGCGACTGAACTAGTGAGCCTGAAAAACCAGCAAACGGAAGAAGTTAAACAGAGGGAACCACCTTGGAAGTGATCCCACACGGCCCAAAACATCAGAGAAGGGCCAGATATATTTTTACTATTTTTAAAATCATACCTTTTTTTTTTCTTTTTTTTTCTAACTTTTTCAAAAATTGTTAAGTCTTCTATTTCTCCTCTAATTTTTATTACTATAACCTATTATTACTATTAAAAAAAAAGACTTTTTTTTTTTTTTAAGGCAAACACCATATATAGCCTTTGGATGGTTGTTGGTGGGTTCTTTTTGTTTGTTTGTTTGTTTGTTTAATAATTCTTGTTTTTTTTTCTTTCTTTCTTTCCTCCTTTTTCCTTCTGCTTCTTTTCTTTAATATTATACTTTTGAAAATCCAACCTCTACTCTAGATTTTTAACCTTTGCTCTTAGGTTTTTGTTGTCAATTTTGTTCATTTAAAAACCCAAACTTCACTACCCAAGTTTACCTGAGAGCGAGATTACTGGCTTGACCACTCTCTTCTCCTATGGACTCTCCTTTTTCTCCACCAGGTGGCCTCTGTCTCTTTTCTCCCCCATCTCTTCTCTATCCAACTCTGTGAATCTCTGTGTGTTCCAGACGGTGGAGAACACCTAAGGAACTGGTTACTGGCAGGATTTGTCTCTCTCCTTCTCATTCCTCTCTCTTATCCTCTTGGTCACCTCTGTCTACTTCCTCCCTCTCCTCTTCCCTGTATAACTCCGTGAATACCTCTGAGCGGGCCAGACTATAGAGCGCACATAAGGAAGTGACTACTGGCTAGCTTGCTCTCTCCTCTTTTGATCTCACCGCACCTCATTCCAGTTACCTCTAACTACCCCCTCCATCTTCTCTTCTCCTTGCAACTCAGTGAACCTCTCTGAGTGTCCCTCAATGTGGAGAAACTTTTCATCTTTAACCTAGATGTTTTATCATCGGTGCTGTATAGATGGAGAAGTCTAGAGGCTACTGTAAAAACAAAACTGAAGACCAGAAGCAGGAGGCTTAAATCCAAAGCCTGAAAACATTAGAGAACTCTTGAATTCAGGGAACATTAAGCAATAGGAGCTCATCAAATGCCTTCATACCTACACTGAAACCAAGCTCCACCCAAGGGCCAACAAGTTCCAAAACAAGACATATCACTCAAATTCTCCAGCAACACAGGAACACTCCCCTGAGCTTGAATATACAGGCAGCTCAAAATTATTCCAAAACCTTTGATGTCTCATAACCCATCACTGGTCACTCCACGGCACTCCAGAGAGAAGAAACCCAGCTCCACCCACCAGAACTCCAACACAAGCCTCCCTAACCAGGAAACCTTGACAAGCCACTGATAGAACCCCACCCACAGTGAGGAAGCTCCATAATAAAGAGAACTCCACAAATTACCAGAATATAAAAAGACCACCCAAAACGCAGCAATATAACCAAGATGAAGAGACAGAGGAATACTCAGCAGGTAAAGGAACAGGAGAGTTGCCCACCAAACCAAACAAAAGAGGAAGAAGTAGGGAATCTACCTGAGAAGGAATTCCAAATATTGATAGTGAAAATGACCCAAAATCTTGAAATCAAAATGGAATCACAGATAAATAGCCTAGAGACAAGGATTGAGAAGATGCAAGAAAGGTTTAACAAGGACCTAGAAGAAATAAAAAAGAGTCAAAATATACTGAATAACGCAATAAATGAGATCAGAAACACTCTGGAGGCAACAAATAGTAGAATAACAGAGGCAGAAGATAGGATTAGTGAAATAGTAGAATGGTAGAAATAAATGAATCAGAGAGGAAACAAGAAAAACAAATTAAAAGAAATGAGGACAATCTCAGAGACCTCCAGGACAATATGAAACACTCCAACATTCGAATTATAGGAGTCCCAGAAGAAGAAGACAGAAAGAAAGATCATGAGAAAATCCTTGAGGAGATAATAGTTGAAAACTTCCCTAAAATGGGGAAGGAAATAATCACCCAAGTCCAAGAAACACAGAGAGTTCCAAATAGGATAAACCCAAGGCGAAACACCCCAAGACACATATTAATTAAATTAACAAAGATCAAACACAAAGAACAAATATTAAAAGCAGCAAGGGAAAAACAACAAATAACACACAAGGGGATTCCCATAAGGATAACAGCTGATCTTTCAATAGAAACTCTTCAGGCCAGGAGGAAATGGCAAGACATACTTAAAGTGATGAAAGACAATAACCTACAGCCCAGATTACTGTACCCAGCAAGGATCTCATTCAAATATGAAGGAGAAATCAAAAGCTTTACAGACAAGCAAAAGCTGAGAGAATTCAGCACCACCAAACCAGCTCTCCAACAAATTCTAAAGGATATTCTCTAGACAGGAAACACGAAAAAGGTGTATAAACCCAAACCCAAAACAATAAAGTAAATGGTAGCTGGATCATACTTATCAATAATTACCTTAAACGTAAATGGGTTGAACGCCCCAACCAAAAGGCAAAGACTGGCCGAATGGATACAAAAACAAGACCCCTCTATATGCTGCTTACAAGAGACCCACATCAAAACAAGGGACACATACAGACTGAAAGTGAAGGGCTGGAAAAAGATATACCACGCAAATAGAGACCAAAAGAAAGCAGGAGTGGCAATACTCATATCTGATAAAATAGACTTTAAAACAAAGGCTGTGAAAAGAGACAAAGAAGGCCATTACATAATGATCAAAGGATCAATCCAAGAAGAAGATATAACAATTATAAATATATATGCACCCAATATAGGAGCACCGCAATATGTAAGACAAATGCTAACAAGTATGAAAGGGGAAATCAACAATAACACAATAATAGTGGGAGACTTTAATACCCCACTCACACCTATGGACAGATCAACTAAACAGAAAATTAACAAAGAAACGCAAACTTTAAATGATACATTAGATCAATTAGACCTAATTGATATCTATAGGACATTTCACCCCAAAACAATGAATTTCACCTTTTTTTCAAGTGCTCATGGAACCGTCTCCAGGATAGAACACATCCTGGGCCATAAATCTAAACTTGATAAATTCAAAAAAATCGAAATCATTCCAAGCATCTTTTCTGACCATAATGCATTAAGATTAGATCTCAATTACAGGAGAAAAACTACTAAAAATTCCAACATATGGAGGTTGAACAACACACTTCCGAATAACCAACAAATCACAGAAGAAATCAAAAAAGAAATCAAAATATGCATAGAAACTAATGAAAATGAAAACACAACAACCCAAAACCTGTGGGACACTATAAAAGCAGTGCTAAGAGGAAAGTTCATAGCAATACAGGCATACCTCAAGAAACAAGAAAAAAGTCAAATAAATAACCTAACTCTACAACTAAAGCAACTAGAAAAGGAAGAATTGGAGAACCCCAGGGTTAGTAGAAGGAAAGAAATCTTAAAAATTAGGGCAGAAATAAATGCTAAAGAAACAAAAGAGACCATAGCAAAAATCAACAAGGCCAAAAGCTGGTTCTTTGAAAGGATAAATAAAATTGACAAACCACTAGCCAGACTCATCAAGAAGCAAAGAGAGAAAAATCAAATCAATAAAATTAGAAATGAAAATGGAGAGATCACAACAGACAACACAGAAATACAAAGGATCATAAGAGACTACTATCAGCAGTTGTATGCCAATAAAATGGACAACGTGGAAGAAATGGACAAATTCTTAGAAAAGTACAATTTTCCAAAACTGAACCAGGAAGAAATAGAAAATCTTAACAGACCCATCACAAGCAAGGAAATTGAAACTGTAATCAGAAATCTTCCAGCAAACAAAAGCCCAGGTCCAGACGGCTACACAGCTGAATTCTACCAAAAATTTCGAGAAGAGCTAACACCTATCCTACTCAAATTCTTCCAGAAAATTGCAGAGGAAGGTAAACTTCCAAACTCATTCTATGAGGCCACCATCACCCTGATACCAAAACCTGACAAAGATGTCACAAAAAAAGAAAACTACAGGCCAATATCACTGATGAACATAGATGCAAAAATCCTCAACAAAATTCTAGCAATCAGAATCCAACAACACATTAAAAAGATCATACACCATGACCAAGTGGGCTTTATCCCAGGGATGCAAGGATTCTTCAATATCCGCAAATCAATCAATGTAATTCACCACATTAAATTGAAAAATAAAAACCATATGATTATCTCAATAGATGCAGAGAAGGCCTTTGACAAAATTCAACATCCATTTATGATAAAAACTCTCCAGAAAGCAGGAATAGAAGGAACATACCTCAACATAATAAAAGCTATATATGACAAACCCACAGCAAACATTATCCTCAATGGTGAAAAATTGAAAGCATTTCCCCTAAAGTCAGGAACAAGACAAGGGTGTCCACTTTCACCGCTACTATTCAACATAGTTCTGGAAGTTTTGGCCACAGCGATCAGAGCAGAAAAAGAAATAAAAGGAATCCAAATTGAAAAAGAAGAAGTAAAACTCTCACTGTTTGCAGATGACATGATCCTCTACATGGAAAACCCTAAAGACTCCACCAGAAAATTACTAGAGCTCATCAATGAATATAGTAAAGTTGCAGGATATAAAATCAACACACAGAAATCCCTTGCATTCCTATACACTAATAATGAGAAAGTAGAAAAAGAAATTAAGGAAACAATTCCATTCACCATTGCAACGAAAAGAATAAAATACTTAGGAATATATCTACCCAAAGAAACTAAAGACCTATATATAGAAAACTATAAAACACTGATGAAAGAAATCAAAGAGGACACTAATAGATGGAGAAATATACCATGTTCATGGGTCGGAAGAATCAATATAGTGAAAATGAGTATACTACCCAAAGCAATTTACAAATTCAATGCAATCCCTATCAAGCTACCAGCCACATTTTTCACAGAACTAGAACAAATAATTTCAAGATTTGTATGGAAATACAAAAAACCTCGAATTGCCAAAGCAATCTTGAGAAAGAAGAATGGAACTGGAGGAATCAACTTGCCTGACTTCAGGCTCTACTACAAAGCCACAGTCATCAAAACAGTATGGTACTGGCACAAAGACAGACATATAGATCAATGGAACAAAATAGAAAGCCCAGAGATAAATCCACACACATATGGACACCTTATCTTTGACAAAGGAGGCAAGAATATACAATGGAGTAAAGACAATCTCTTTAACAAGTGGTGCTGGGAAAACTGGTCAACCACTTGTAAGAATGAAACTAGATCACTTTCTAACACCGCACACAAAAATAAACTCAAAATGGATTAAAGATCTAAATGTAAGACCAGAAACTATAAAACTCCTAGAGGAGAATATAGGCAAAACACTCTCAGACATAAATCACAGCAGGATCCTCTATGATCCACCTCCCAGAATTCTGGAAATAAAAGCAAAAATAAACAAATGGGATCTAATTAAAATTAAAAGCTTCTGCACAACAAAGGAAAATATACGCAAGGTGAAAAGACAGCCTTCTGAATGGGAGAAAATAATAGCAAATGAAGCAACTGACAAACAACTAATCTCAAAAATATACAAGCAACTTATGCAGCTCAATTCCAGAAAAATAAACGACCCAATCAAAAAATGGGCCAAAGAACTAAATAGACATTTCTCCAAAGAAGACATACGGATGGCTAAGAAACACATGAAAAGATGCTCAACATCACTCATTATCAGAGAAATGCAAATCAAAACCACAATGAGGTACCACTTCACACCAGTCAGAATGGCTGCAATCCAAAAATCTGCAAGCAATAAATGCTGGAGAGGGTGTGGAGAAAAGGGAACCCTCCTACACTGTTGGTGGGAATGCAAACTAGTACAGCCACTATGGAGAACAGTGTGGAGATTCCTTAAAAAACTGCACATAGAACTACCTTATGACCCAGCAATCCCACTGCTGGGCATACACACCGAGGAAACCAGAATTGAAAGAGACACATGTACCCCAGTGTTCATCGCAGCACTGTTTATAATAGCCAGGACATGGAAACAACCTAGATGTCCATCAGCAGATGAATGGATAAGAAAGCTGTGGTACATGTACACAATGGAGTATTACTCAGCCGTTAAAAAGAATTCATTTGAATCAGTTCTGATGAGATGGATGAAACTGGAGCCGATTATACAGAGTGAAGTAAGCCAGAAAGAAAAACACCAATACAGTATACTAACACATATATATGGAATTTAGAAAGATAGCAATGACGACCCTGTATGCAAGACAGGAAAAAAGACACAGCAGTGTATAACAGACTTTTGGACTCAGAGGGAGAGGGAGAGGGTGGGATGATTTGGGAGAATGGCATTCTGTCATGTATACTATCATGTAAGAATTGAATCGCCAGTCTATGTCTGACGCAGGATACAGCATGCTTGGGGCTGGTGCATGGGGATGACCCACAGAGATGTTATGGGGAGGGAGGTGGGAGGGGGGTTCATGTTTGGGAACACATGTAAGAATTAAAGATTTTTAAATTTAAAAAAATAAAAATAAAAAATAAATAAAAAACCTCTTTCATGCCCATATAGACATTTATCTCATATCCATTTCTCAGCCAAACTTCTGGAAATATCCATATTCACATTATCCATTTCCTCTTGAGCCACTAATTTCAGCTTCTGCCTCCATTGCTCTACTAAAACAATATTTACTATGGTTACCAATGATCTCCACATTGTTAAATCCAAAGAATATTTCTTACTCTTTATAGTGTTTGCTATTTCAGAAACATTCTTCTTGAACTTTATCTTCATCTCTGGAACACACTCCCCTGGCTTTCTTCCTTCCCCTTATATTTATCATCATTATTTGCAGGCCTTCTGATCGGTCCTGTACTGTGCTTAAACACTCAGTTGTGCCTGACTGCAATGCCATAGAATGTAGCCCACCAGGCTCCTCTGTCCATGGGATTCTCTAGGCCAGAATCCTGGAGTGGGTTGCCATGCCTTCCTCCAGGGGATCTTCCCAACCCAAGGATCAAACCCAGGTCTCCAGCATTGCAGGCAGATTCTTTACTGTCTGAGCCACCAGGGAAGCCCAAGAATACTGGAGTGGGTAGCCTATCCCTTTACAGGTAAACTTCTCCACCCAGGAATTGAACCAGGGTTTTGTGCATTGCAGGCAGATTCTTTACCAGCAGAGCTATCTGGGAAATCACCCTTCTGGTCTATCAGCCACTATAAATGTTCACAAAGAGAAATCTTAGGGTTGATCCTTGAGAATCACCTTTGGAATATCCCTCTTCAAGTCTGATTAATTTTACCTCTTAAATAGTTTTCAAATCCATATACTTCTTCCCCTTGTCCATTATCATCACCTCTCATCCAAGCTATAATTATCTTTTCCTTACTACTACTAACAGCCTCTTAGTTGACCTCCTCAAGTGACCCATCTCCCCTCTAAGATGTTTTCCTCAATGAGACCAGCAGGAGATTTTAAATATACAGTCTGAGCACACTATCCTATCCCCTTTAAATAAACATTTCCATGGCTTACTATTGCTTTTAGGGTAAAAACCTTTAAAGGACTTCCATGTTCTTTAAATCATCTGCATTTTCAGCTTGCTGTCTAACTACTGTCACTCTGCATTGTTTTCTCTCCATTTTGCATTCCTGTGATTCCTTGAATAGTCAGTATTCCTCCATAGTCTTAGCAACAGCTGTGTCCCCTGTAAAAAAAATTCTTACCTCTCAATTTACTCAATAATAGTCACTCCTTCCAGAGAAGGCAATGGCAACCCACTCCAGGACTCTTGCCTGGCAAATCCCATGGATGGAGGAGCCTGGTGGGCTGTAATCCATGGAGTCGCTAGGAGTCGGACACAACTGAGCGACCTCACTTTCACTTTTCACTTTCATGCATCAGAGAAGGAAATGGCAACCCACTCCAGTGTTCTTGCCTGGAGAATCCCAGGGATGGTGGAGCCTGGTGGGCTGCCGTCTCTGGGGTCGCACAGAGTCGGACACGACTGAAGCGACTTAGCAGCAGCAGCAGCAGTCACTCCTTCAGGGAAGCCTTCTCTGACGTCTCAGCATCATCATATTCTTTAGTTGTGTCTCTTGAAATTATCTGAAATCCCATTAATTACACTATTTACCATGATCTTTAGAATGTTTACCTAAAGTCTGCCTCTCAACTGAACTATAGGTTCCTTGAGAAAAGGAGCTGTGTACATTTGTTTATAGTTGCAGTGTTTACTCAGTACAGTGCCCTGAAGATGCTTTAAGAGAAAAGCATTCAATAAATTCCTGAGTAAGTGAAAGGATAATATTAAATCCACACAAGGGAGATTGGCAGAGCCTAACTCTGCCTCTCTGCCCCTCACATCATAAGAAACGATGTGAGAAGTTCAGGAAAAAAAAATAAGTTTTGTTTTTCACAAAGATGCACCAAATGTTTTGTGAATGTTTATTAACAGAACAAAATTGTGGATTGAGATATCTATGTATAACTCATAATGCCTCTAGGTCTAAGTACACTAACCAGAAAAACAGCACTAGGAGCTTTTAAAAACTAGCATTCAGGGGCTTTTGACTAGGGTCTCTCTTGTGTGGACCCTAATATGGCCCTCTACCAGCCAAGCCTCTCCCCAAGAATGAGAAGGGCCTGGGGTCAAGGAGATGAGTCACCTGGAGCTATGTTCCACCCTCTAGATATTACTCCATGTACCCAAATATCCCTGAGCTGGAAATTGCATATGCTTCTTCCTGGGTCCATTCTCCAAAGGGCAGATATCACCACGGGTGACATGTCCTCAGGTCCAACACAGCGCCATGGGATGATTGTCATTGGGTGGAGTGGAGGTGGCAGACAGAGCCTGGACTCACATGCTGGTGTATCTAAAACCATCTACCGGTCTGGAAATAAAGATGGCGGAGGAATAGGACGGGAAGACCACTTTCTCCCTCACAAATTCCTCAAAAGAACATTTCAACGCTGAGCAAACTCCACAAAACAACCTCTGTAGGCTGGCAGAGGACAGCAGGCAACCAGAAAAGCAGACCATTGTCTTCAAAAACAGGTAGGAAAAAATATAAACGACGAAAAAGGAGACAAAGGAGGTGGGGAGGGAACTCCGTCCCGGGAAGGGAAGCCCGTCCCGGGAAGGGAATTTTAAGAAGAGAGGTTTCCAAACAGCAGGAAACACTCTCCCTGCTGAGTCTGTGGCGAGTCTTGGAAACCCAGAGGGCAGCATAACAGGAAGGAAAAATAAAGAAATAATTAAAACCAAGAGATTACAAGCCCAACAGTAACTCCCCCAGCGGAAAAGCAGCACAGACGCCTGCATCCGCCATTGAGAAGTGGGGGCAGGGCAGGGACGCGCGGGAGGCGCGGGCTGCAGTGCTTTGTAAGAATCGGGCAGGAACGCCCCACGCGCAACCAGAACGATCTAACTTGCGCTAGCAAACCAGACTGTGTGATAGCTACAGCACGAAAAGCTCGAACATAAGACGCCGCCAGGACCGAGCACAGAACAAAGGACAGAACGGGAAAAGCCGGCTGCAGATCATCCCCCGCCGGGGACAGGAAGCCAGAGCCGTAAGGACTGGAAAGGGGCAATTGCAGACCCGGAGAGACTTTACTTACCTAACTGCAAGCGGGCTTCTTTGCTAAGACTTCTGGGGGTGCTGGACAGTCACAATCTGCCTCACGGGGGACGCCAGCGGTCCACCCAGAAAGTTGAGCAGCAGCGACAGAAAAGGTGACAAGCCGCGGCGATCACGCTCGCCAAACTCCTGAGCTACTCGGACCTGGGAAGGGCACAAAGCGCAGTCCCAGCCGAATCTGTGCCTCTGAGGGCTGCCTGAGCGCCGAATCTGAGCGGCTTGGACCGGGAAGTGCACGCAGCCTAGGGCCGGCCCCAGACGGTTCCCGGCGGTGCATCGTAGAGCCGGAGCGGTTTGTGCGCCACAAGAAGGGACAGGTCAAGCGGGGCTGTGACACTGTGAGCACACGACAGCGCTATTTGTTTGCGGCATTCCCCCTCCCCACAGCGCGACTGAACTAGTGAGCCTGAAAAACCAGCAAACGGAAGAAGTTAAACAGAGGGAACCACCTTGGAAGTGATCCCACAAGGCCCAAAACATCAGAGAAGAGCCAGATATATTTTTACTATTTTAAAAATCATTCCTTTTTTTTTTTTCTTTTTTTTTTCTTCTTTTTTTTTCTAACCTTTTTTTTTAATTGTTAAATCTTCTATTTCTCCTCTAATTTTTATTACTATAACCTATTATTACTATTTTTAAAAAAAAGGACTTTTTTTTTTTTTTTTAAGGCAAACACCATATATAGCCTTTGGATGGTTGTTGGTGGGGTTTTTTTTTGTTTGTTTGTTTTGTTTTTTTTGTTTGCTTGTTTTTTTTAATAATTCTTGGTTTTTTTTTCTTTCTTTCTTTCCTGCTTTTTCCTTCTGCTTCTTTTCTTTAATATTGTATTTTTGAAAATCCAACCTCTACTCTAGATTTTTAACCTTTGCTCTTAGGTTTTTGTTGTCAATTATGTTCATTTAAAAACCCAAACTTCACTACCCAAGTTTACCTGAGAGCGAGATTACTGGCTTGACCACTCTCTTCTCCTATGGACTCTCCTTTTTCTCCACCAGGTGGCCTCTGTCTCTTTTCTCCCCCATCTCTTCTCTATCCAACTCTGTGAATCTCTGTGTGTTCCAGACAGTGGAGAACACCTAAGGAACTGGTTACTGGCAGGATTTGTCTCTCTCCTTCTCATTCCTCTCTCTTATCCTCCTGGTCACCTCTGTCTACTTCCTCCCTCTCCTTTTCCCTGTATAATTCTGTAAATACCTGAGCGGGCCAGACTATAGAGCGCACATAAGGAAGTGACTACTGCCTAGCTTGCTCTCTCCTCTTTTGATCTCACCGCATCTCATTCCAGTTACCTCTAACTACCCCCTCCATCTTCTCTTCTCCTTGTAACTCAGTGAACCTCTCTGAGTGTCCCTCAAGCTGGAGAAACTTTTCATCTTTAACCTAGATGTTTTATCATCGGTGCTGTATAGATGGAGAAGTCTAGAGGCTACTGTAAAAACTGAAGACCAGAAGCAGGAGGCTTAAATACAAAGCCTGAAAACATTAGAGAACTCTTGAATTCAGGGAACATTAAGCAATAGGAGCTCATCAAATGCCTTCATATTTACACTGAAACCAAGCTCCACCCAAGGGCCAACAAGTTCCAAAACAAGACATATCACTCAAATTCTCCAGCAACACAGGAACACTCCCCTGAGCTTGAATATACAGGCAGCTCAAAATTATTCCAAAACCTTTGATGTCTCATAACCCATCACTGGTCACTCCACTGCACTCCAGAGAGAAGAAACCCAGCTCCACCCACCAGAACTCCAACACAAGCCTCCCTAACCAGGAAACCTTGACAAGCCACTGATAGAACCCCACCCACAGTGAGGAAGCTCCATAATAAAGAGAACTCCACAAATTACCAGAATATAAAAAGACCACCCCAAACGCAGCAATATAACCAAGATGAAGAGACAGAGGAATACTCAGCAGGTAAAGGAACAGGAGAGTTGCCCACCAAACCAAACAAAAGAGGAAGAAGTAGGGAATCTACCTGAGAAGGAATTCCGAATATTGATAGTGAAAATGATCCAAAATCTTGAAATCAAAATGGAATCACAGATAAATAGCCTAGAGACAAGGATTGAGAAGATGCAAGAAAGGTTTAACAAGGACCTAGAAGAAATAAAAAAGAGTCAAAATATAATGAATAATGCAATAAATGAGATCAGAAACACTCTGGAGGCAACAAATAGTAGAATAACTGAGGCAGAAGATAGGATTAGTGAAATAGAAGATAGAATGGTAGAAATAAATGAATCAGAGAGGAAACAAGAAATACGAATTAAAAGAAACGAGGACAATCTCAGAGACCTCCAGGACAATATGAAACGCTCCAACATTCGAATTATAGGAGTCCCAGAAGAAGAAGACAGAAAGAAAGATCATGAGAAAATCCTTGAGGAGATAATAGTTGAAAACTTCCCTAAAATGGGGAAGGAAATAATCACCCAAGTCCAAGAAACACAGAGAGTCCCAAATAGGATAAACCCAAGGCGAAACACCCCAAGACACATATTAATTAAATTAACAAAGGTCAAACACAAAGAACAAATATTAAAAGCAGCAAGGGAAAAACAACAAATAACACACAAGGGGATTCCCATAAGGATAACAGCTGATCTTTCAATAGAAACTCTTCAGGCCAGGAGGGAATGGCAAGACATACTTAAAGTGATGAAAGACAATAACCTACAGCCCAGATTACTGTACCCAGCAAGGATCTCATTCAAATACGAAGGAGAAATCAAAAGCTTTACAGACAAGCAAAAGCTGAGAGAATTCAGCACCACCAAACCAGCTCTCCAACAAATTCTAAAGGATATTCTCTAGACAGGAAACCGAAAAGGGTGTATAAACCCGAACCCAAAACAATAAAGTAAATGGTAACGGGATCATACTTATCAATAATTACCTTAAACGTAAATGGGTTGAACGCCCCAGCCAAAAGGCAAAGACTGGCCGAATGGATACAAAAACAAGACCCCTCTATATGCTGCTTACAAGAGACCCACCTCAAAACAAGGGACACATATAGACTGAAAGTGAAGGGCTGGAATAAGATATACCACGCAAATAGAGACCAAAAGAAAGCAGGAGTGGCAATACTCATATCTGATAAAATAGACTTTAAAACAAAGGCTGTGAAAAGAGACAAAGAAGGCCACTACATAATGATAAAAGGATCAATCCAAGAAGAAGATATAACAATTATAAATATATATGCACCCAATATAGGAGCACCGCAATATGTAAGACAAATGCTAACAAGTATGAAAGGGGAAATCAACAATAACACAATAATAGTGGGAGACTTTAATACCCCACTCACACCTATGGACAGATCAACTAAACAGAAAATTAACAAAGAAACGCAAACTTTAAATGATACCTTAGATCAATTAGACCTAATTGATATCTATAGGACATTTCACCCCAAAACAATGAATTTCACCTTTTTTTCAAGTGCTCATGGAACCTTCTCCAGGATAGATCACATCCTGGGCCATAAATCTAAACTTGATAAATTCAAAAAAATCGAAATCATTCCAAGCATCTTTTCTGACCATAATGCATTAAGATTAGATCTCAATTACAGGAGAAAAACTACTAAAAATTCCAACATATGGAGGTTGAACAACACACTTCTGAATAACCAACAAATCACAGAAGAAATCAAAAAAGAAATCAAAATATGCATAGAAACTAATGAAAATGAAAACACAACAACCCAAAACCTCTGGGACACTATAAAAGCAGTGCTAAGAGGAAAGTTCATAGCAATACAGGCATACCTCAAGAAACAAGAAAAAAGTCAAATAAATAACCTAACTCTACAACTAAAGCAACTAGAAAAGGAAGAATTGGAGAACCCCAGAGTTAGTAGAAGGAAAGAAATCTTAAAAATTAGGGCAGAAATAAATGCTAAAGAAACAAAAGAGACCATAGCAAAAATCAACAAGGCCAAAAGCTGGTTCTTTGAAAGGATAAATAAAATTGACAAACCACTAGCCAGACTCATCAAGAAGCAAAGAGAGAAAAATCAAATCAATAAAATTAGAAATGAAAATGGAGAGATCACAACAGACAACACAGAAATACAAAAGATCATAAGAGACTACTATCAGCAGTTGTATGCCAATAAAATGGACAATGTGGAAGAAATGGACAAATTCTTAGAAAAGTACAATTTTCCAAAACTGAACCAGGAAGAAATAGAAAATCTTAACAGACCCATCACAAGCACGGAAATTGAAACTGTAATCAGAAATCTTCCAGCAAACAAAAGCCCAGGTCCAGACGGCTTCACAGCTGAATTCTACCAAAAATTTCGAGAAGAGCTAACACCTATCCTACTCAAACTCTTCCAGAAAATTGCAGAGGAAGGTAAACTTCCAAACTCATTCTATGAGGCCACCATCACCCTAATACCAAAACCTGACAAAGATGTCACAAAAAAAGAAAACTACAGGCCAATATCACTGATGAACATAGATGCAAAAATCCTCAACAAAATTCTAGCAATCAGAATCCAACAACATATTAAAAAGATCATACACCATGACCAAGTGGGCTTTATCCCAGGGATGCAAGGATTCTTCAATATCCGCAAGTCAATCAATGTAATTCACCACATTAACAAATTGAAAAATAAAAACCATATGATTATCTCAATAGATGCAGAGAAGGCCTTTGACAAAATTCAACATCCATTTATGATAAAAACTCTCCAGAAAGCAGGAATAGAAGGAACATACCTCAACATAATAAAAGCTATATATGACAAACCCACAGCAAACATTATCCTCAATGGTGAAAAATTGAAAGCATTTCCCCTAAAGTCAGGAACAAGACAAGGGTGTCCACTTTCACCGCTACTATTCAACATAGTTCTGGAAGTTTTGGCCACAGCAATCAGAGCAGAAAAAGAAATAAAAGGAATCCAAATTGGAAAAGAAGAAGTAAAACTCTCACTGTTTGCAGATGACATGATCCTCTACATGGAAAACCCTAAAGACTCCACCAGAAAATTACTAGAGCTCATCAATGAATATAGTAAAGTTGCAGGATATAAAATCAACACACAGAAATCCCTTGCATTCCTATACACTAATAATGAGAAAGTAGGAAAAGAAATTAAGGAAACAATTCCATTCACCATTGCAACAAAAAGAATAAAATACTTAGGAATATATCTACCCAAAGAAACTAAAGACCTATATATAGAAAACTATAAAACACTGATGAAAGAAATCAAAGAGGACACTAATAGATGGAGAAATATACCATGTTCATGGATTGGAAGAATCAATATAGTGAAAATGAGTATACTACCCAAAGCAATTTACAAATTCAACGCAATCCCTATCAAGCTACCAGCCATATTTTTCACAGAACTAGAACAAATAATTTCAAGATTTGTATGGAAATACAAAAAACCTCGAATAGCCAAAGCAATCTCGAGAAAGAAGAATGGAACTGGAGGAATCAACTTGCCTGACTTCAGGCTCTACTACAAAGCCACAGTCATCAAAACAGTATGGTACTGGCACAAATACAGAAATATAGATCAATGGAACAAAATAGAAAGCCCAGAGATAAATCCACACACATATGGACACCTTATCTTTGACAAAGGAGGCAAGAATATACAATGGAGTAAAGACAATCTCTTTAACAAGTGGTGCTGGGAAAACTGGTCAACCACTTGTAAAAGAATGAAACTAGATCACTTTCTAACACCGCACACAAAAATAAACTCAAAATGGATTAAAGATCTAAATGTAAGACCAGAAACTATAAAACTCCTAGAGGAGAATATAGGCAAAACACTCTCAGACATAAATCACAGCAGGATCCTCTATGATCCACCTCCCAGAATTCTGGAAATAAAAGCAAAAATAAACAAATGGGATCTAATTAAAATTAAAAGCTTCTGCACAACAAAGGAAAATATACGCAAGGTGAAAAGACAGCCTTCTGAATGGGAGAAAATAATAGCAAATGAAACAACTGACAAACAACTAATCTCAAAATTATACAAGCAACTTATGCAGCTCAATTCCAGAAAAATAAACGACCCAATCAAAAAATGGGCCAAAGAACTAAATAGACATTTCTCCAAAGAAGACATACGGATGGCTAACAAACACATGAAAAGATGCTCAACATCACTCATTATCAGAGAAATGCAAATCAAAACCACAATGAGGTACCACTTCACACCAGTCAGAATGGCTGCGATCCAAAAATCTGCAAGCAATAAATGCTGGAGAGGGTGTGGAGAAAAGGGAACCCTCCTACACTGTTGGTGGGAATGCAAACTAGTACAGCCACTATGGAGAACAGTGTGGAGATTCCTTAAAAAATTGCAAATAGAACTACCTTATGACCCAGCAATCCCACTGCTGGGTATACACACCGAGGAAACCAGAATTGAAAGAGACACATGTACCCCAATGTTCATCGCAGCACTGTTTATAATAGCCAGGACATGGAAACAACCTAGATGTCCATCAGCAGATGAATGGATAAGAAAGCTTTGGTACATGTACACAATGGAGTATTACTCAGCCGTTAAAAAGAATTCATTTGAATCAGTTCTGATGAGATGGATGAAACTGGAGCCGATTATACAGAGTGAAGTAAGCCAGAAAGAAAAACACCAATACAGTATACTAACACATATATATGGAATTTAGAAAGATGGCAATGACGACCCTGTATGCAAGACAGGAAAAAAGACACGGCTGTGTATAACGGACTTTTGGACTCAGAGGGAGAGGGAGAGGGCGGGATGATTTGGGATAATGGCATTCTATCATGTATACTATCATGTAAGAATTGAATCGCCAGTCTATGTCTGACACAGGATACAGCATGCTTGGGGCTGGTGCATGGGGATCACCCACAGAGATGTTATGGGGAGGGAGGTGGGAGGGGGTTTCATGTTTGGGAACACATGTAAGAATTAAAGATTTTAAAATTTAAAAAAAAATAAAATAAAATAAAACGTAGGCACTTTCAAAAAAAAATAAAATAAAATAAAACCATCTACCAAAAAAGTCCCCCCGGAGAGCACTGAGGCAGGGTGGGAAGACTATGGGGCCAGACAGCCGGCCAGGGGGTTTCATTTGTACTAAGTAAATGTAAGAGAAAATAGAATTAAAGCTATCCAAATACTGGAGAAGGCCCACTAATTGGGTATCTATTCTAATAATAAAACTGATTTCCATCTCTCCCCTTCTGTTCCAGTCATTAGGCCAGAACATTCTTCATGGCCTTCTCTCCTTCAGTAATTTACAAGGCAATTTTTTTTTTTTTTTGCCTACCTTGCTGAATACAATCTTCTCTTATAAGCCCTCAAAGCTTTCTACCATAGAATGTCAACTTGCATAGTCTCTATAGTTGCTGGAACCTGTCTCTTCCTATCATATCCATTTACACACACACACACACACACACACACACACACACTTCACATTCCTAGCTCTATGCTTTTACCTCTGCTACTCTTGCCCCTAGTATGTTTACCCTGCTCAGTCTTTCCAAAACCATGCCCACATTTCAGAACTTTGCTGACAATCTATCTCAGCACACCTCTGTGATTGCCCAAAGCACACACTGAATATTCCTGTCCCTGAACTTCCATAGTCAAGATAGCATACTTTCCATTATGGGTAACATCATCAGAAATCCAGCTGTTTAAGCCCCATTAATTTTTGTAACAATGTCAAGGAACTTATTAACTAATCAGAAATAGGGAGTGAAAAAGCAGTCCCCAATAGAGTGAATTTTGTTTAGATATAATTGCCAACTGAGGCTCAGCATTCGTCGTTAACTGTTTTTTACCGAGTGAGAACTCTGCCATTTAATAAGCTGAGTTAGCTTTAAAAGAATTAGGGCATTTTCAGCCAGGATATATCTCAATTCTAACTCCAGATCCTCCTCACCAGGAGGAAGAGGATGCTTCTTGGTGTCTCTCTGAACAGATTCACAAAAGAAGACATAATTTCATGGAGCTTCTCTGAGACAAACAAAAGCATAGTCCAGGGACTTGCCACATAGCAAGGATTTTCCGGAGAGTTTTGATTCTGATTTCTATCTACAGAATTCCAAGAATACTTTTGGATATGCAGTTCATTTTCAATTCATTCAGTTCTTTCTGAAACTCACCTTCTTCCTCCACATGCAAAAGACTCAACTAATCCAGGCATCTAATAAAAGCTCAGTAAATTCCTGCTGCTTAAGTCAATTGAGGTATTTATGAAATTATAGTATTTCAATGCCACCCTTAATTGCAATCACCTACCAAGTTGTGGGCAGCTGAAATATTTAGCTTTTAATAGGCTTGCAAACAAAGGCAAACCATGAAAATATCTTTGGATTCTTTTCTGCTTTAAAAAACAGCACTAATAGATTATAGATGCTCCTTTAATAAATGTTTCCCAACATGCTATTTGCTGTATTTTTCAGTGATAAACATACATAATAAGTCACTTCCTGACAAGTGCATCTAACAATTTACTGTATAATATCTAATAAGGAAAACCAATAAATCACAAAACCATCGGGGAAAAAAAACACAACTCTATTGTAGAGGAAAATCTTTGTGTTTTTTTTTTTTTTGGTTCATCCATCACTACTAGTCTGGCATATTATGCACATCATCACTTTCTGAACTAGCACTTTTATGTTTTTGATTGGCTAAATCACAGTCAAAAGAGGAAAAAGGAAGTAAATATTCCCTAAATAAATCTAGACAAAAATTATTCTTATTTTTTTTATTAGAAATCAAAGAGGACACTAATAGATGGAGAAATATACCATGTTCGTGGATTGGAAGAATCAATATAGTGAAAATGAGTATACTACCCAGAGCAATCTATAGATCCAATACAATCCCTATCAAGCTACCAACAGTATTTTTCACAGAGCTAGAACAAATAATTTCACAGTTCGTATGGAAATACAAAAAACCTCAAATAGCCAAAGCAATCTTGAGAAAGAAGACTGGAATGGCAGGAATCAACCTGCCTGACTTCAGGCTCTACTACAAAGTGACAGTCATCAAGACAGTATGGTACTGGCACATAGACAGAAATATAGATCAATGGAACCAAATAGAAAGCCCAGAGATAAATTCACGCACCTATGAACACCTTATCTTTGACAAAGGAGGCAAGAATATACAATAGAGAAAAGACAATCTCTTTAACAAGTGGTGCTGGGAAAACTGGTCAACCACTTCTAAAAGAATGAAACTAGAACACTTTCTAACACCATACACAAAAATTAATTCAAAATGGATTAAAGATCTAAACATAAGACCAGAAACTATAAAACTCCTAGAGGAGAACATAGGCAAAACACTCTCTGACATAAATCACAGCAGGATCCTCTATGACCCACCTCCCAGAATATTGGAAATAAAAGCAAATATAAATAAATGGGACCTAATTAAAATTAAAAGCTTCTGCACAACAAAGGAAACTATAAGCAAGGTGAAAAGACAGCCTTCAGAATGGGAGAAAATAATAGCAAATGAAAAACTGAAAAGAATTAATCTCAAAAATATACAAGCAACTCCTGCAGCTCAATTCCAAATAAATAAACAACCCAATCAAAAAATGGGCCAAAGAACTAAACAGACATTTCTCCAAAGAAGACATATAGATGGCTAACAAACACATTAAAAGAGGCTCAACATCACTCATTATCAGAGAATTGCAAATCAAAACCACAATGAGGTACCATTTCATGCCAGTCAGAATGGCTGCTATCCAAAAGTCTACAAGCAATAAATGCTGGAGAGGGTGTGGAGAAAAGGGAACCCTCTTACACTGTTGGTGGGAATGCAAACTAGTACTGCCACTATGGAGAATAGTGTGGACATTCCTTAAAAAACTGGAAATAGAACTGCAATACAACCCAGAAATCCCTCTGCTGGGCATACACACCGAGGAAACCAGAATTGAAAGAGACACGTGTACCCCAATGTTCATTGCAGCACTGTTTATAATAACCAGGACATGGAAACAACCTAGATGTCCATCAGCAGACGAATGGATAAGAAAGCCATGGTACATATACACAATGGAGTATTACTCAGCCATTAAAAAGAATACATTTGAATCAGTCCTAATGAGGTGGATGAAACTGGAGCCTATTATACAGAATAAAGTAAGCCAGAAAGAAAACACCAACACAGTATACTAACACATATATATGGAATATAGAAATGGTAATGGTAACCCTGTATGTGAGACAGCAAAAGAGACACAGATGTATAGAACAGTCTTTTGGACTCTGTGGGAGCAGGCGAGAGTGGGATGATTTGGAAGAATGGCATTGAAACATGTATATTATCATATGTGAAACGAATCTCCAGTCCAGGTTCAATGTATGATACAGGATGCTCAGGGCTGGTGCACTGGGATGACCCAGAGGGATGGAATGGGGAGGGAGGTGGGAGGGGGGTTCAGGATGGGAAACACATGTACACCCGTGGCAGATTCATGTCAATGTATGGTAAAACCAATACAATACTGTAAAGTAATTAGCCTCCAATTAAAGTAAATAAATTTATATTTTAATAAAAAGAAATAAGCAAATTGAAATTTTGAGAATCTATTTTTTATACCTTATTTTAATTTTAAAAGAAGATGCCTGTGTTCTTTGCTATAATGCACCTATTTACCAACAGGTAATGAAAATAAACAATCTTGCTCTTTTTCTACTCTGACAAGATATTACATTATATGCAGTAGCCTCATTGAGTTTCAATGCTTTAATGTTTAATTTATTTATTATTTTACACATACACACACGCACTTCGTATTCTCTAGTCCACACCACTAGAAATTGTGAGCTGGTGACATCTTGCTGTTATTAAATGAAAAAAAAAAAAAGACAAGACTCTCTGCTTGCCTAAGAGACAGATAGATGTTTGGTCATTTTTAAAATTTTTTCTGTACATGACATGTTTTAAAGGTCTTATCAATTTCTCAGCAATGAAAATTTTCTTTTCTTGAAGAAGTTCCTCTTCAAACTTTTCATTCTTCAAAGTCTTCTAGATGAGTCTAGGCAATGAAGAGGATATGAGAAGGCAGACCATGGTGTCAAACCTTAGTAAGTGTTTTCAAGTATATGAGAAAGGTATCATTTCTAGAAGAATCAACCAGATAAGGAGGTTTTCATGACTTTAAGAGGGTTTCACTGTCAGGATTTCAGACTAGTGAGAAATTTCCCGATGTATAAAAACACAAGAGTTAATCTGAAATAGAACATGCACTGCCCTTTTGAACAACTCCACTGTTTCCCTACCTTAAAATTATTATAACTATTCCTATGCATCTGTCATTGGTAAATCTTATCTTCAAACCTCTGCACAAGTTAACTGTTCATCAAAAACACTGGAAACAATTTGTTATAAGAGAATATAACCAACTCTGAAGTTCAAAGGAACTTCCTTGACAGTCGAGTGGTTAAGACTCTGCTTAACCACTTCCAATGCAACGGGTGCAGATTCGATTCCTAGTCGGGGAGCTAAGATCCCACATACCTTGCAGCCAACAAACCAAAATATTAAACAGAAGCAAAATTATAATAATCAGTCATGTCCAACTCTTTGCGACCCCATGGACTGTAGCCTACCAGGTTTCTCTGTCCATGGGATTTTCCAGGCAAGAATACTGGAGTGGGTTGCTATTTCCTTCTCCAGGAGATCATCCCAACCCAGGGATTGAACCCAGGTCTCCCGTGTTGTAGGCAGATGCTTTACTGTCTGAGCCACCAGGGAAGTCAAATATTAAAGAACGGTCCACATTAAAAAAGAATTTTAAAATGTTTCAGAATATGAAAACAAGGTCGGAAATGTTACATTCTCTGAAGTGAGAAATAAAAAAGTCCCCCTAAAAAGAATGGTTATTTAAATGAGATTACCATCAGTTCAGTTCAGCTGCTCATCCATGGCCGACTCTTTGCAGCCTCATGGACTGTGGCATGCCAGGCTCCCCTGTCCATCACCAACTCCTGGAGCTTGCTCAAACTCATGTCCATTGTTGTTCTCAATTTAATAAGGTGGTCAAGGCTGACATCAGGCAAGTAACTGACATATAACTTATTAAACAAATCAACAAAGGAGTATCTACTCAGAATTTACCTTGACAATATGAGATAGAGCTACATATTGAAATATAAAACACTGAGCAGGGGTCTGCAGAGACAGTTAAAGTAAGGGAGATCTTGAAGTAAGAATTTGTCAGTTTCCACAGGTGCCCAGGTTAGAGCATCTCTTTTCATAGGCAGAAATATCCCTGATGCACAGAACAGTGATCCATACTACTGACCTAGATTACCGTAGATGGCGCCTTATGATTATCTGATTCCCTTGCTTTAGAATCACTTGTTCATTCAATAGCTCTCTTAAGTGCTGACTTCATGAACAGCCACATAATACATGAAGAGAGTACCAGGACTGAGATGCTCAAGGAAAGTCCAATATGGACAGAGAAGGAGACTAGTACTCAGACAGTTTCAAAGCACTTTGATAACTCTTTGTTCACTGACTCACCTGTTGCCATATATGGTCTCTCCTGAGGGCCTACCAGTGTGGTCTTGATTCTTGAGTCAGACATAACTTCTATGACAATTTAACAAAGCAGCATTCTGTTAATCAGCAAGTCCCCTGCAAATGTACTAACAAGAGTCAGCCTCTCTGCAGGCAAATACATCCCATTTAATTTCTGCATATGCAGAGTTGAGGTCCAGGCTCCAAACCTATGAGGACTCCATTCCATGAGGCTCTGCCTGAAGCAGCCAAATGATATCTCTCAGATGCAGGAAAAGCCATGTATCAGTAATGCACTCATATGACAAGATTTCAATTACCCAATGACATATCCCTAAGTCCTGTTATAAATACACATGAACTTTCAGTTTCTTCTTTACCAGTGATTCTCCAACTTTAGAGAGGATAATATTCTTCTCTAGAGGTTATCTTAAATGCAGAATCCTAAGCCCCATCCTAAGAGAGTGAGATCCAGAAAGTCTGGGAGAGGGCCCAGAAGTACCTTTTTAAACACTCAAGGTGATTCTGATATGACTAAGAAACATTCTTCACTATAAACACTAAAAATGGTGTTCATAAATTTAAGTCAAATGCATCAATGTGGAGGTATTAAGTGACCTTCATAATTTTTGCAATAGCAATTATACACCTGTTACTATTAAAGTTTAGAAATTGAATCCAGACATTGCAGGATAGGGCCTGCTTAGTTCCAGGCATCTGCTCCTTATTCCGTGGCCCTACCAGACAGAACATCTGGCCTGCTATGCCACTCTGTATCTCAATTCACGCTCTTAACTCTTACTGGTAACCTCTCCCAGGCAATTCAAACTCACAACAGCTCTTTTTGAATCCTGCTCATCTCTGGCCCTTGGTGTAGATTATTTCTCATAACATACACTTGCATAAATGTTTTTTATTGTTTTACTGTTGTACCAGCTTCCTTGGTGACTCGGTGATAAAGAATCTGCCTGTAATACAGAAGACCCTGGTTTGATCCCTAGATTGGGAAGAACCCCTGGAGTAGGAAATGGCAATCCACTTCAGTATTCTTGCCTGGAAAATTCCATGGACAGGGGGGTCTGGCAGACTACAGTCCATGGCGTCGCAAAGAGTCAAACACAACTGAGCAACTGACACCTTCTTCGCTTTCATCGTTGTACCTGGCCTGGATGTTGGAGATGGAAATAACACACAAAATTATTTGATTATTTTTAGATCCAAGTGAAGGGCATGAGTTAGAATCTTTGGTGATTCATTAGTAAAGAAACCACCTGGCAATGTGGATTTAATCCCTGGGTCAGGAAGATCCCCTAGAGAAGAAAATGGCAACCCATTCCAGTATTCTTGCCTGGGAAATCCCATAAACAGAGGAGCCAGGCTACCGTCCATGGGGTCACAAAAGAGTCAGAAACGACTTAGTAACCAATGCCAACAAAAGGAATCCACCCTCCCTCTGACACTAGGCTGGAATATAGCCCCATAAGCTCCCTGCCAATGTTTGTCCTTCTAAACTTACTCCATCCTATTCACATGAGGTACACATTTGGTCTAGCCATGAGCAATTTTAATATTACAAAGTGATTATATGTGACTAGAGGTAGTAGTGAAACATGAAAAGCTATTAGGTCTAAAGGTTGTAGATACAGTACTAGTATTCTTAATAGAAATGATAGAAAATCTTACAGCTTCTGAGTAATCCATGTGAATATAGCAAAGTGCTGAGAGAAGACTTAGACTGTTGCCTCAGAAGTGGTAGCATGAAGACAATGCCAATGACAGAGATGTCAAATACTCTTCCTTTTAAAGAAATGTGCAGAAAATTGAGGGCCAGGTCCCCCTTCTGTGGCTACTAAGAACAAACAACACAACCCTGAAGTCTCCCAGTGATCACTCCAATCCCCAGACCCTCTCCCCAACCCAGGAAGTGGAAATATACCTTTCTTTCACACAGATTTTATAAACCTGTGACTGAGTCAAATATTTAAGTTATTTTTCCACTTCATCAATTCATCCTTTTAAACCCCTGCCCTTCTAGGGGTTAGTTAGTCCAGAGAATAGAAATACCCTACTTGCTTAGTAAATTGCTTACAGGTTTTGTGCCACCAAAGTTAACACTGCATTGCAAAGCACAGCCACTATAGGGCACTCTTCTTCCCAGATGTGCCAGTGGAGAGATTTTTGAGGTTGGTGCAACACTAACCCTCAAGTGAACTAGAAAAAGAGTCTGATGCTTTTACCATTGCCCAGAAGTAATTTAAGAGACCAGAAATGAAGCCCCATCTTTCTGCTTTGCAATACTAAATAGAGAAAAAGAATTCCAGATTTAGTAGCCTGGTGGCTCTGAATGAGCCAGATGACTTGACGATCCATCTTGTCCTATCCATTAAATAAAAATTATGCTCTTAAGCTTTCAGACACACATTCTATCATTGTCATCCACACATGTTAAGAGGAGGGCAAGACTCCATTTATTTCCAGAGCTTCTTCAGTGAAAGATGCTATGTGTGATGCAGCATTCAGTGACATATCAATTCACAATTGCTTGTGATTGTCACAGAAAGGTAAAGCTTCAAACAATATAAAATAGAGATGGATCTTTGTCACAAAATACAGGATAATCATTCATCTGAGTGTCTCTTACCTTCTTAGTTTTTGGTAACTTAGTATGTGGGCATGTCTAACCTGCATCCCATTTCCATCCAGACCACAATCTGGGCCATGTTAGACCAAACACCTGAGCTTATGGCAGCTATAATGTTAAGGGCCAACTGCATTGAACTCTCAATCATCTAGATTGGGTTCATGGCCTTTCTTGATCACTTACCAGCTGGGTAGCCTCAAGCCCACAGTTAAAAAACTCTCAAAGACTCAGATTCCTCACTCACGAAATTCAGACAATGCTTTAATTCTTTGGATCATTAGGGAGTTTTAAGTTGAAAATATTTACAGAAATACCTAGTATAGTTGTTCCTGAGCACAGAAGCCCACTAATTAATCTTCCCAAAAATCTATGAATAAGTGCATCTTTCTAAGTTATTTTCCATGACACACATTCTTTTTCCTTCTTTACCTGTTGTAGCTGTTAAAGTTTCCAAGTACAAATGAAGTGACCCTCGTCAAGCAATAGAGAAACAAATTCTCCAGCAGCTATTTCCTGTCTGACAGTTGGTGTGCTTCACTGACTGTACTGTCAGCCTCGAAACCTTCATCATAAGTGTCATTTGGTTTTAACTTTGCAATAAGGTAATTATAGTGCTGGGCTTATTAAAAACAGACTCCATCACAGGAGACTTTGACGGATGTTGGTGGAAGTTCCGGCTTGACAGGCAAGGGGGATGAGCAAGTGGATGGCAGAGCTAAAGACATTATATTGCAAATGCTGTTTATTTTCTGTCAACTATAAACTATGCAGTAAATAACACATTATAAAAGAGATCCAGAAATAACATTAAGCTAAAATGGAACCATCAATTATTCTCTCTTCTTTAGCATTCAGAAGATTTTTTTCCTGTTCACTATTGGTACTTTTTTTCTTTATTCGTTAATTGCTTTTTCTCCATGACTCCCCTGTTCTTCTCCAGTGCCTATAAATCACTGTAAAAAAGATAAAATGTTACTATTATGAAACGAGTATAAAAACGGTTTTTAAATAAATTTGCTTTTGCCATCGAGCCAAATTTATCTAACCTTTAAGGGAACGTTTAAAGTTTCTACTGAGAACATAGTAAACTCTTTGGGGCAGAGTACATGTATTTTCAGCACTCACACTATTTTAGGCAGTAGACAGAGTCCAGAATTGAAGGAGTCACTTTGCAGTGAGTTTTGAGATGTAAATTTCAAATATACTGTGAGAGGAAGTTCAAGGTTTTACTCTAAGAAGTGACTTTGAAACATATTCGCCTATGGTAGTGAATCATACAGGGTTTTGGATTAGCTGGCAGCAACAGAAGGATGATAATAAATGGAGCAGACAGGAAGAAGGAGAAGAAGAAAAGAGTATGTGAAAATTTATGTCTAACCTAACTCCATTCCCCACTGGCAGTCATGCCCACATCCAAGACTTAGGAAGCTAGTCCAGTTTCCCTGCGTGAGAGCCCAAGGTTCATATTAGATCAAAAAGTAGCTTCTGAAAATTTACCACATGTCCAGCATCACAATAAATGCCATTTTTATCAAAACCACAATGAGGTATCTCATGCTGATCAGAATGGCCATCAAAAAGTCTACAAACAATAAATGCTGGAGAGGGTATGGAGAAAAGAATCCCCTTTCACTGCTGGTGGGAATGCAAACTGGTACAGCCACTATGAAGAACAGTATGGAGATTCCTTAAAAAACTGGAAATAGAATAGCCATATGACCCAGCAATCCCACTGCTGGGCATATACACCAAGGAAACCAGAATTGAAAGAGATAGATGTATCCCAATGTTCACTGCAGTGCTGTTTACAATAGCTAGGACATGGAAGCAACCTAGATGTCCATCAGCAGACGAATGGATAAGGATGCTGTGGTATATATACACAGTGGAATATTAATCAGCTATAAAAAAGAATGCATTTGAGTCAGTTCTAATGAGGTGAACAAAACTGAAGCCTATTATACAGAGTGAACTAATTCAGAAAGAGAAACACCAATACAGTATATTAATGCATATATATGGAATTTAGAAAGATGGTAATGATGATCCTATATGCAAGGCAGCAAGAGAGACACAGATGTAAAGAACAGACTTTTGGACTATGTGGGAGAAGGGGAGGGTGGGATGATTTGAGAGAATAGCATTGAAACGTGTATTAGTATATGTAAAACAGACGACCAGTGCAAGTTCTGTGCATGAAGCAGGGCACTCAAAAGCTAGTGCCCTGGGACAACTCAGAGGAATGAGGTAGGGAGGGAGTTGGGAGAGGTTTCAGGATGGGGGGACATGTGCACCCATGGGTGATTCATGTCGATGTATGGCAAAAGCCATCACAATATTGTAAGGACATTTTCCTCCAATTAAAATAAATAATTAATTAAAATATTAGTAAAAACATGCAAAAAATAAATAAATGCCATTGTTTTAAGTGAGTCATTCTTTCAAACATTTTGAGCACCTAATGTGTGTCACATATTGGGATCCAACCGTGAATGAGACATAAATGTGTCCTTATGCTTAAGACATTTTATTTTTATATCTGCTCTTACAATATTCAAATTTAACTATAAAAACTCTTTCTTTGCTCCAAGATAATGCCCAACTTAGTGCTGTCGCCATGAAGTGAAGTGGCTCAGTCATGTCCAACTCTTTGCGACCCCATGGACTGTAGCTTATCAGGCTCCTCCGTCCATGGGATTTTCCAGGCAAGAGTGCTGGAGTGGATTGCCATTTCCTTCTCCAGGGGATCTTCCCGACCCAGGAATCGAACCCGGGTCTCCTGCATTGCAGGTAGATGCTTTACTGTCTGAGCCACCAGGGAAGCCTAAGTGCTGTCACCATAGAACCCCTTTATTACATAATCTTGATGAGCATATTATTGTTACAAGTAAAACAATGAGGGAATAGGAAACTTCCATTATTTCAGTTAAATACACCATATATGTAGGCCAAAGCAGAGAACTGAATGGGATAGAACTGAAGAAAATTTTAGAATTGGGCTAATGCATTTATCTTGATTTCATCAATGGGTTATAAAACTAGTATTTAGTCAACAACTCTATTCAGAATAGAAACTCCCAAATACAAAGACACAAACAATAAAACCCAGTGAGCACAGTCCTAGATTTCAGGTTCTCATTAAAAATTAATATCACATAGCTGCAGATATACAGTGGTGCAAGCGGCAATGGGCACTTTGAATAGTGGCCAAGGTTACTCATAATTAAAGCAAAAATGGATACTGTCCTCCACTGAGCTTTTCAGTTATGTACAGGTAATTCATTCCACGTTAAAAATAATAAAAACTATAATACATTTTATTAGAAAATGTTAAATTCCTTACATTCCTGAAGATAACTGGAGATCATCTGAAACATCTTAAACACCATGAGTGGGAATCACTATCTGGTTATCAAAGAGTTATGTGAATTACAAAGTTTTGGGAAACATTAATTGCAAAGAGCATGTGTCCTTAGAGCTTTTTGGCTAGCACAAAATACCATGGGAAAAACTGCAAAGTATCTAAAACCACTACCCATTATCACAATTCAACAGGAATAAGACATTAAAACAGAAACACTGAGGTACCTAGATAACATGATTAAATCTCATTGATAGAACTGCAAAGGAATTTGCACCATATCAGGCCAGCACAGGAACCTGTCCCCATTTCTTTACCATTCTGAGCACTAAAATTCTCTAAAATCATCAAGTAAAACTTTGATAACTTCATTTAAATACTCTCCTGTAAGGAAAGTGAACATTATTATAAAGCAGATGTTTCTGCTCATAAAAGGAAGGCATAAGAAAGTTCATGGCATTTAAGATACAGGCAGCAGTCAACAAGTCCTCTTCAGTCTTGGGGTTTTCTTACAGCTACTGCGTCTCCAGAATCCACACATTTGCTGCTTGTTCATTCTGCCACTTTTTCAGCAGCATATTTTCACATACATGTTTGTCCTACATCTTAGGCTGTAAACGTATTTTTGACACATTCAAGTGATGTGGAAGAATATGTGGTCAATCAAAATCAGAAAGACTCAAATAATGGTATCACTGTGTGCTATTTATTCATGGTGCTGTGGTTTCCTCAACTATAAAATGAGGGTGGTGTTGCTATCTTCTGCTTCGGTGTGTTATTAGAAGTAAATGAAGTCACCAATGCCAAGGTATTGGTGGTTGCTAATGGTGGTTGCTAAAATTACTACTATAGGAGCCATATTAATAATACCTTTGCCAGTGGTACTGATATGCATATATACAGATGTGTATATTATGTACATAGAAACAGAGAGACAGATGGAATTTATGCAGAATGAGTAGGAAAGGAGTCTGAAAGAGTGAATTTTAGAAATGACCAGACTCTTTCAGACCTAAAATGATTTCATAATTCCCCAACAGTAACTCAATATTCTTCCATGTCTCCATTGTATAGAATTCCACCCATGTGCCCAGGGCTCCTCTGGCAGCCTCTTCCGTCTCCACTGGCCAATCGAGGTAATTTTCAACAGCTTGATTCCTACAGCGCCTGGGCATACTTCCATGACAGCACTGTGCACATGATGCTGAAATGATTGCTTTCCACAGAAATCTCCCTCACCAAACTGTCAACTCCTGAGAAATGACCCCATCCATCTCTGAGTCCTGCAGTCCTAATAGAGCGCATTGCTCCAAATTTGAAGGAGGAAGAAAGGAAAAGAGAGCAGAGGAAAGGAAAAAGGAAAAAATAAGAGAGAGAAGGACAGAATATACACAATCCAATAAATATTTCTAGGTTCTGTTCTCAGAGGTTTTTATTGATTTCAAGAGCCTCCCCTGGAATTCTCTGACTCTTTTTTCCCTCTGGTCTTGAGTTTTCAGTCTCAGAAGACAGTAAATGCTACTGGCTCAATAAGTGAGACCTATGAAGCCACAAGAAAATTGATAAGAAAGAAAAGCCTTCATTTAAATATTCAGATATTATCCCCCTGCACATGGCAAGAAAATTAAGAAATTATATATCCTATGGATTTTAAGAAACTGACAATCTTTTTTTAGGAATTCCTCTCATTGTTTGTTACTCATCTTAATAGAAGTTATTTTATTAATTCAACAAAGATATATTGAGCACCTACTACTAATATATACCAACCATTCTCCTGGGGACTGAAGCCTGCCTTATGAAACTTGCATTCCCAAGAGGAGACAGACCAAAAAAATCAATAAGTAACTTACTAGGTGATGGATGGGGTCAGGAGTAGGGCAGGGGAGGAGAAAGAAGTGTTGGGGGAATCAGAGTGCCTGGTTCCATTTTAAATAGGCCGATCAGGTTAGTGGAAGGAGGACATTTGAACAGAGCGCACAGGCAGTTCTCAGAGAATATTCCACACAGAGGGGAAAGCTGCTGCAAACATGCCCAGCACCCTTGAAAGGCAGTGAGGAGGCCAGGGTTGATGGAGCACAGTTGCTGGCAGTGGGGGAAGAGAGTAGGTAAAGTCAGGGAGGTCACGGGACAGAGGGCTGGCAGATCATGCACCGCCTTGGAGCCACTGCAAAGACTACAACTTTCCTCTGAGTCACGTGGCAACCCTTTGGAGAGTTTTGCTTGACTTACCTTCCAATAAACAGCTACCTAGAATTGCTATTCAATCCCTCACTTGAAAGTTAGGGGCTCTTGCAGTTGACCTGCCTGCTCATGCTTTCATATCAAATGTACGTCCCTTAGATCTGGAAACTGGACTACTGACTTGAATCCCTTTTTGTTTGTTTTTAATCCTTCCCTGTTCTGGCCCTCTCCTGGTTCACCTCTCCTCCTAGGGTGAGGTGTCCGGGAGGTCAAGGGACTTGCTAATCTGGAGCCGCTTCTCTCCTTCTAGATCACATTTCAACGCCCAGGAGCTTTGCACACAAATAGGAGCCTCTCATCCCCAGGTCCTATGCAGCCCTCTTCTGGTCTATCTTCCCTAAGCCAGGTCGCGCTCCTCCGCGTGCAAACACCGAAGCCCAAGACAGGCCAAAGTCTGCTGCTGGCAGGGAACTAGAGCTTAGTCTTTCAAGCTGGGGAGGGGCACCTCGTGCGTACGCTGATTGGAGGCACCCTGGGTGTGGGTGGAGCCAGAGGGAGCAGGCTGGAGCCATTCATACTCCAGTCCTAGCCCTTCAAGCATCCAGTGGACTAGGTTCAAAGCCTTTTGAGTGATCAACCAGAATATTCAAACTGTCCTTGACAAAAGTGAAAACTTGCCTCCCCAACTGATTCTAACTGCAACAAGAAGCTGCTTCCCACGCAGTTCTACTTTACTCCCCTGGCTTATTTACTTCATCGAAATGAATTTCCAGATCGGACAGAGATATGGATTCCTGCTGTCACCTGAGCACATCTCTCCCATATCCCCATGTTCCCAGGCTGCCAGCTTTCTATGAGATAACAGTTACCCGATCACCCCTGAGGCTCTCTTTTCAGCCACAGGTCATCAGACACACCATGGAAATTGATTATTCTACTCACTTCAGTTGGGAGGCAATAACTGTCCATCAAAATGGCTCTTGCCAGCAGCAATCACTTTTTAAAGGGACTGAGCACTTAGGAATAATTTTAACTTGAATATAACATATTTTCAACAGTTAAATAGTAGCTTTCTCCATAAGAGTACACTCTTTTAGAAGTGCTTTTAAATCTATTATCTCCTTTTATTATCTTAACATTTCTTTGAAGCAGGTAAAGTAGCTGAAGGGACAGAATCCCAGAATGAAGGATTGGACCATGACTACTTATGGAAAGAGCATTCCTATGATGTCTAAATCTTGGTCTGGATCTGATTTCCATAGCATTTCCAGTATACCACGCAAGTCATTCTGAATCCCTCCCTCCTTCCCTGCCCAGACAGCCTCAATCTATTTGGCCATTTCCAAGTGTCATGTGGTATCTCTTCCTTTCTGGATCTGCCACATCAGAACGAAATAAATGGAAAAGGCCATATTTTCCAGCGAAACTCTTTGTCTTTTCTTTCACTCAGCTAACGTTTGCTGAGTGCATGACTCCAGTCACCATGCCTGGGAATACAAAATTGTCAACAGCCATGTTTTCATAAAGCTTATGTTCTGGTTGACCAACTAGAGAACACACAAATGAGCAAGAGGGCTCTGTCTACCACACACCTCTGCCTCTGCAATCACTGTTCTCACCCACACCATCCACCAGCTCCCTCCTGTAAGCAACTGTGACTTGATACCCAAGCCACATATACCAGCCCCCGGCAATGGCTGAATTAGACAGTATATGAAGTGCAATTAGAGTGAACCTCAGCCAAAAAAAAGAAATAGTGATTCAAGAATTTTCCTCTGGTTGTTGCCATATGATGCAACAATTCCGTTCCTGGGCATATATCCAGACAAAACTAATTCAAAAAGATACACGCACCCCTATGTTCATAGCAGCACTATTCACCATAGCCAAGATATGGAAGCAACCTAAAGGTCCATTGACAGATGAATGGATAAAGATATTGTACATATATACAATGGAATACTACTCAGCCATAAAAAGAATGAAATAATGCCATTTGCCACAATACCGATGCAGCTAGAGAGTGTGCATACTACAGTATGCACACTTAGTATGTGCACTTATACTAAGTGCAGTCAGAAAAATACTATCATATCACTTATATGTGGAATCTAAAATATGACACAAATGAATTTTATCTATGAAACAGAAACAGAATCACAGACAGAGAACAGACTTGTGGCTGCCAAGGGGGAAAGGGGTGGGGTAGAGAAGGACTGGAAGTTTGGGATTAGCCAATGCAATCTGCTAATAATATATATAGAATGGATAAACAACAAAGTCCTACCGTACAGCTCAGGGAACTATATCCAATATCCCTGATAATGGAAAAAAATATACACATGTGTAATTGAATCACTTAGCTGTCCAGCAGAATCAACATGACACTGTAAATAAAATATACTTCAATACAATTTTTTAAAAGATTTTTGCTTTAGTTAATGAAAAACTTCCCAAGTCTGTAGCCCTATACACTCCAGGTCAGGAAGGCATTCATCAAGTCCTTTGTGAATAAAGTCATGGGAAGTATAGCTAGCACAATATTACTCCCAAATATGTCTCAAGCACCCATGTGCTCAAGAGTTCTGCATCTTGAACCTAAAAGTTCAGAGAATTCATTCACTTTCCTGGCAACCATTCTGAATTAAAAAGAAAAGATGTGTTCTGCTAATAAGAGAACAATGAAGGTCAATTTTTCTGACCATCTGGCCCCTGATTTCAAAAGATAGCTGCTTTTAAGTACTCCCAGCTCTTAATGGTGCTGTACTAATGCATAAACCTCCTGATAGGAGCTTCTTGGCCATTTTGCCGTTTAGTGTGGATGCTGCAGAAGCAGAGGTTAGAATCTTACACCTTTTAGAGCAAAAAGATAAGGCTAGTTAAAATGATGCTTGACAAGCAGTCAGAATAAATTAGTTTCCCTTCTCTGAAACGTTCCTTTGTCAGCTTCGCAAGGGTCAGTAACAACTTGAGCTCAGCAAATGCTTCCAAGAGTAGAATTTCAGATGAGATGCAGAGAAGCTTACTTCAAGATCACTGCTTAGAGATAACACATCTTGATGCCTTTGCAGTGCACGTGAGCCCATATCCATATCCCTCCTCTCTTCAAAGGGGGATTCCACCATTCTCCACTGTTCACCACCAATACCGGGAGGTATTGACTGGGAGGCAGACTATTTTGTGAGAGAGTGTGTTTCTAAATGCCTTAATCCAGTGGTAAAGAAACCACCTGCCAATGCAGGAGACATAAAAGACACAGGTTTGATCCCTGGGTTGGGAAGATCCTCTGGAGAAGAGCATGGCTACCCGATTCAGTATTCTTGCCTGGAGAATCCCATGGACAGAGGAGCCTGGTGGGCTACTGTCCATAGGGTCGCAGAAAGTCAGACACAATGAAAGTGACTTAGCATGCATAGCACACATGCACTCTAAGAATTACGTATATAGGGAAAATGTTTCTAGAAATTAAGCAAATCAAAGCAATCACCCACACTTTTTTAAAGTAAAATTTTTGTTTAAAACAGTAAACAGCCATTCCCTTCTCATGGGGATCTTCCAAACCCAGGGATTGAACCTGGGTCTCCTGCATGGCAGGTGGATTCTTTACTGTCTGAGCCACCATGGAAGCTCCTAGTTCCCTGACCAGGGATCAAACCCAGGCTCCCCGAATTGTGAGCTCACAGTCTGAACCACTGGACCACCAGAGAAGTCCCTTTATTCATTTTTAATTATGGATATTTTTAGGAAATTTTATATCACAATAAGAATCACTCCTTGATTGAAATATTTTTTTGCAATTTCAGTTCTCACAGCATTATCTTCTGCAATTTGAGTGTGGTGTTACTGGATAATAATAGAAAGTCAAACATCCCCAAGACAGAAACAGAGGTTATGTTTTTCCAGAGAGACAGGAAATCAGGTCTTTACTCTGTGCTCAGGAATCAGCATCGTAACCAGCACAGGAACAAGGAAAGCCTACTGTAAACCCTACTGCAGACAAAGTCGTTGCTGAGTGATGGAGATGGTACTTTTCAATTAATTTTGATCTCATCAGTTCAGTTCAGTCACTCAGTCATGTCCAACTCTTTGCAACCCCATGGACTGCAGCACACCAGGCTTCTCTGTCCATCACCAACTCCCGGAGCCTACTCAAACTCATGTCCATCAAGTCAATGATGCCATCCAACCATCTCATCCTCTGTCGTCCCTGTCTCCTCCCATCTTCAATCTTTCCCAGCATCAGGATCTTTTCTAATGAGTCAGTTCTTCACATGAGTTGGACAGAGTATTGGAGTTTCAGCTTCAGAATCAGTCCTTCCAATGAACATTCAAGATTGATTTCCTTTAGGATTGATTGGTTGGATCTCCTTGCAGTCCAGGGACTCTCAAAAGTCTTCTCTAATACCACAGTTCAAAAGTATCGATTCTTCAGTGCTCAGCTTTATAGTCCAACTCTCACATCCATACATGACTACTAGAAAAACCATAGCTTTGACTAGATGGACCTTTGTCGGCAATGTCTCTGCCTTTTAATATGCTATCTAGATTGGACATAGCTTTTCTTCCAAGGAGTAAGCATCCTTTAATTTCATGGCTGCAGTCACCAGCTGCAGTGATTTTCAGTTCAGTTCAGTTCAGTCGCTCAGTCGTGTCCAACTCTTTGCGACCCCATGTATCACAATACACCAGGCATCCATGTCCACCACCAACTCCTGGAGTTCACTCAGACTCACGTCCATCGAGTCAGTGATGCCATCCAGCCATCTCATCCTCGGTCGTCCCCTTCTCCTCCTGCCCCCAATCCCTCCCAGCATCAGAGTCTTTTCCAATGAGTCAAATCTTCGCATGAGGTGGCCAAAGTACTGGACTTTCAGCTTCAGCATTATTCCTTCCAAAGAAATCCCAGGGCTGATCTCCTTCAGAATAGATTGCTTGGATCTCCTTGCAGTCCAAGGGACTCTCAAGAGTCTTCTCCAACACCACAGTTCAAAAGCATCAATTCTTCAGCGCTCAGCCTTCTTCACAGTCCAACTCTCACATCCATACATGACCACTGCAGTGATTTTGGAGCCCAACAAAAGAAAGTCTGTCACTGGTTCCATTGTTTCCCCAACCATTTGCCATGAAGTAATGGAACCAGATGCCATGATCTTCGTTTTCTGAATGTTGAGTTTTAAGCCAACTTTTTCACTCTCCTCTTTCACTTTCATCAAGAGGCTCTTTAGTTCTTCTTTGCTTTCTGCATTAAGGGTGGTGTCATTTGCATATCTGAGGTTATTGATATTTCTCCTGGCAATCTTGATTCCAGCTTGTGCTTCCTCCAGCCCAGAGTTTCTCACGATGTACTCTGCATATAAGTTAAATAAGCAGGGTGACAATATACAGCTTTGATGTACTGCTTTCCCGATTTGGAACCAGTCTGTTGTTCCATGTCCAGTTCTAACTGTTGCTTCTTGACCTGCATACAGATTTCTCAGGAGGCAGGTAAGGTGGTCTGGTATTCCCACCTCTTGAAGAATTTTCCACAGTTTGTTGTGATCCACATAGTCAAAGGCTTTGGCATAGTTAATAAAGCAGAAATAGATGTTTTTCTGGAACTCTCTTGCTTTTTCTGACCTCATACTAGCAAAATAAGTTAAATTTCCATTTTGAACTGTTTTGAGTTTTCAGTTGTATCAGTATTTCAATTCTTGAACTAATTATCCATTTTGCAGTATTTATATAAATAACCATTCAAGCTTGTCAAATGTGTTTGTGGAATAAGCCCCAGTGAAATCACTCGTTTTAAGTTACATATGTGAGTAAAGTAGAAAATATTGAGCTACAATTGCTATATTATCAATATGTGTAAGTATAGTCAAAGCAATACATGATATTTATTTATTCCATCATTCATTCAACAAATTTAATGGGTACCTCTTCTGCACCAGGCCATGTTCTGGGTCCTAAAGAGCAGCAGTGACCAAAACAGACAATAACTTGTCACCTGTTGGAGTTTATGTTCTAGTGACCAAAAGCAGACCAATCAACAAGCCAGAGAGAGATTATGCTTATGACAAAGGCAATAAATGCTAAGGAGGAAAATAAAGCTAAGATGAGAAACACAGAAGGCCATGCAAACAGGAGGGCTATTTTAAATAGAGGGCCAGGGAAGCTTCATTGATGCAGTGACTTTGGACCAGAAACCTGAAGGAGGTGAGAGGGAAATCCATTCCTAAATCCAGGAGGAATATTCCAGGCTAAAATAATGGCAAGTACAAAGACCCTGAGGTGAGACTAGGCTTTATATAGGGAACTACAAGAAGGAAAATGTGGTTGATGCTGAATGAGCAGTAGGAAAAATCACAGGAAATGAGGACAGTGAGGTAGTAAACAGTGAGCCAGGCCAGACAATATAGGGCCTCATAGCTAGCTATAGAGACCTACTCTTCAAACGTCTGCCAGAAGCCGGGCACTGAGGACAGGGCAGTGAGCAATACAGCTAAGATCCTTGATACACAGAATTTACTTCTAGTAAACACACACACACACACACACACACACACACACTTCTCTTCCTTACCCTTTTTTAATCCTCCAGCAACTGCACAATCTTTCCCTAGTCAATGGAGGAAGCAAGACCAGATTCTATGGGAAGTAAAAAATGGCTTGCTCTCCATTTTGCCTGGAGCATAGCTGACCCCGAATTTCGTAGCTCATAGGGAGCCAGCACAGAGCATGAACTATATTTTGCCAGTAATGACAACAAAATACATTTTAATATCAAGAATTTCTATTTGTGTTAAAACAAGAAATCATTAGCAAAATTAAGACAAGCCAGTTTGGGATTAACAGATATACACTATTATATATAAAATAGATAAACAACAAGAACCAACTGCATAGCACAAGGGACTATATCCAGTATCTTGTAATAACCTAAAATGGGAAAGAATCTGAAAAAGAATATATATATATATATATGTATGTATACACACACACACACATAACTGAATTACTTCACTGTACACCTGAAGCTAACACAATACTGTAAATCAACTATACTTCAATTTTAAAAATTTTAGAAAACATTACAAACAATAAGAAAGACTTCAAAGAGAAAAATAACTGTTCTCTAGAATAACATTTTAAAAAGTAAATCTGAAGCCTAAGATATAGATCATTTCCCATAGCTCCCAGGACTGTGGTCATCATCTTATTTATAATCCTTATTAATTCATTACAAATTTTAACTTGGAAGCAAGCCATTATTCTCTGCTCTGGCTTGTTCTTTTGTTTAGGTTAAAACTTTAAAGTCCCCAGTATTTCTGCTATGTTCCTCTCAGGAGCAAATTCACCCACCATCCCCTGATGTTGTTCTGGTGACAATTAGTACTGCAGGCCCTGGGCCATCCACTAGCCACCAACCAAATGGACCACCTGCAGAAGGACAGTCAGCAAATCACCTGGTATCTGTGTCACTAATTCTCGAGGGCCATGTTTGTGATTCTCTGGTACTGTGTGAATCCAAATCTCCTGGACCCCACAGTGCTATGTGCTCTTCATTGCCAGAGCTGGAATTAACTTCTAGCTATCCAAAAGTTTCCAGTTCTCACCCATCCCCTACCAAATACACACACACTCACACAGAGGTAACAGGAGTCTGTTGCCACCTGCTAGGCACTAACCAATAGCTTATGTTAGTTTCATGTCTTTGTTTTATTCCCTTTAAGGATCTTTTCTCCATAAGCACAGGAATTCATATCCTGCCTCTTCATCTTCTTACCTTACTGACTGCTGGACAAAAGCTACTAACTTCCTATTGGGAACTGGTGGTAGAAAAGGGTGGAATGAGGTTGAAGCCAGGCTGTTCAAGCCCAATCCCCAAGCCCAGCAAAGCACGCCCACCCAGCGCATAGGCTTTCAAGCTAGGACTCGGGGGCTTAATTTGTACACAATGACAGAGGTTAATTAACACCTTCTGTCCTAGTTGCCCCTAGCAACTGGCTTTGGCTCATAACTAAATCCCAAGTTAGAGATATTTCTTAGAGATTTTAACTTATGCTAGAAGAAAGGAGAAATTTGTTCAGCATGTAGAACAGAACATTAACTGGAGGTAAGAGAAAGTTTTTCCATTGATTAACATCTCTAAATCCACATCTTCTAACAGTGGTCCTGTCCTTATTATTCAAGGTCACAGTAAGAAAGCTCGTGATTACATGATGTTCTATTGAGTTAAAGAAACAAGCATCCACTGAGAGCCTTGGAACACCAGTACGAACTGAAGCTAAGGGATCTGGAGTGGGGATGACAAAGGCTTCATAATACCTGGTGGCCAGGTTTAGTCACCAGCAGTGTTTGCCTAACACACGCCCCAACCATCCAGCCTCCATCCTCTCCATTATGGAAATCACTCAGTGCTGCAGCAGAAATTGTTTGTGCCTTTTCCACCCCATTAATTTCTCTGTATTTAAGAGGAACAGCATTTCCATCTCTTAGATTAGATTTTGTTCATTAAACCCTCATCTCACTTCCCAACCTGCCAAATTTTCATCAGTAGAGATCTGGGATTCAGAACCACAACCCATTAAGCACAACATCTTGAAATTTACAATTTTGTTTTACAAAACCCTCTAAAGATAATCCAGCTCACATATAGTAGCCTATTAAAAGATTAAATATAAATAGATGTCTTCTTAAGCATTTTGAATATATTATTATTGGCTTAACACTTTACAGACAGATAATTTCCATTTTGCAGAATACACTTAATCATACATACTATGCAAAGGCTTGAGAATACAAGTTCTTGATTGTTTGTTTAGTTTTCAATTATAACTAAATAGTGTAACCATTTGTTAACTTCCTTTTTTTCATTTTTTTTAATGAGGGAGGGAAATACACATGATGGTTTGGGAGCGTGTTGTTTAATAAGGCTTAAAGCAGAAAATTTTTATAATCAAAGTGTTTTATGCCAGAAACAAGAAGGGGTTTATTGGAAAAGCCTGAGCCCTTGGAGTAAAACAGTACAACCACCTGGTCCATCTGGTTTCCTTGGGTGCGACCACTGTGATCAAAGGACATTGGACGTAGAGGGAGTATTAAATAGCTCCAGGGCACAGATGAGCAACAGCAAGCCTCACATCAGCCCTCAGTCAACTTCCTTATAAGCAACGGCGTGTGAGTGTGCATGCTAAGTCCTTTCAGATGTGTCCAACTCTCCGCTGCCCTATGGACTGTAGCCCACCAAGCTCCTCTGTCCATGGGATTCTCCAGGCAAGAATACTGGAGGGGGTTGCCACTTCCTTCTCCAGGGGCTCTCCCCCACCCAGTGGCTGAACCCATATCTCTTAGTCTCCTGCACTGCCAGGGTTCTTTACCACGAGCACCGCCTGGAGAACTAGGTTAAGGAGAACACATAGGACTGATCATGCCTGCAGATGCCGGAAGTGGGAGAGAGCCCTTTATGGTGAGGAGAGCAGGAAAAACCTAAGACTAGGTTTCTGCCCGACCAGCTAGAAAGACAGCCCAGAGGCAGGAAGCTGGGAAAAGTCACAAACCCAGATACCTCGATTCAAATAAAGAAGGGTTAAACCAAGGGACAAAGCAGCTCTCGCAGTTTTACAAGTAATCTTTCAGCCTCAGGAAACTAAACCACAGCTGTCCTCTGAGGAAAGTCTGCTTTAAATATTTGCAACTTACATTCTCATGTAGGCTAATCACGTCAGAAATGAAAATGTCCAGATACAATTTCGCTCTGCTCCTGATCAGCCCCGCTCTACAATGTGATTAACACTGGTATCACAATAAAAATGTTTTATTTAGTGGATAATTGTATGTACCGGTATCTACCATTTCCAAATGTCTCCTTTTATTACCCTTATTCAAGAAAGTCTTAATATTTAAGTGATTTACTGATCACTTAAAATGCCAGCCTCACCATTAGGAGGTACATTCACTATACGTGGCTTAATTTTATAGTACATTATTTCTTTATAAACAGACACCTTACTGTAGCACATTAATTAAATCTCTTCCCCATTAGGCACTACATTTCGAGGACAACAGTGTAACCAAGTGCTAGCCTGACGGCTGTGCATATGACACCAGTTCTTGGCTCACAAAGGAAGCACACTTCCTGGGAAGTGGTGCTGCTAGGACTCCAGGAGGAGGCAACAGACAGCATTAACTTGTGAAAGACGAGCTTCATGAATAATGCATGGCAGATGCGCTTCAGCAACCCAATTTGCTGAACTATTTAGCATCAATAACTTAGCTATAATAGAAACAGAAGGCCTTTTAGAGCTGGGTTATGGGAAGAGTCTTAATAAAATGATATCACTCCAATCATGTGCATCCCATTTGCATTTAGTAGAACCTAGTGTTTAGATGGGTACAAAAAGAAAACTTTTGTAGCCTCATTTTTGTAAAACCCTCACTCAAAAATGTATCAGCCTACGGGAGCAATGCGAGGTTCAGCCATGAGGAAGGACTTGAAGAAACACTGAGCGAGGTCTTTTCCCTTGAATTACACAGGGCTAAAAAGACCAAACTCTGATTTCAGAAAATCCTTCTGGTTAAAAAATAATTCTGGTGAGGAGCACAAAACTATAAGCAAATTTCCTATTTGCTTTGAGACTGGATGACAAATATTATACTAAAAATTTCCTATGGAAAACATTTTTCTATCATTCATGAAAAAGGGCAAGAGTAGTGTCAGGAAACTAATCTTCATTTGCTAAACATGTTTGAATTACCTGTTTTCTATTTCCCTGTTGACACTTACTCTCCAAAATCAAGAAGCAAGAAAATAAGTCTCACGCCTAACACCTGAGAGACCATGACAATGTTATGTGCAAAGTATCCAGTTAGCAATATTTAAATGAAAATTTATAATTCAGCACCTTCCCATTGATAATAAAGATACATGCACACGTGCTCATTGGCTTCAGTTGTGTCCAAGTCTTTTTGACCCTATGGACTATAGCCTGCCAGGCTCCTCTGTTCATGGGATTCTCCAAGCAAGAATACTGCAGTGGGTTGCCATGCCCTCCTCCAGGGGATCGTCACAACCCAGGGATTGAACCTGCGTCTCCTGCATTGACAGATGGATTCTTTACCTACTGAGCCACTGGGGAAACCCCAATAAAGATACTCCCACATCAAATTTCCCAGTACTAAGAATATATATAAAGAACAGAACTAAATTTGACAAGAATAGTATTTTACTATTGCATCAGCAGCATTTACTGTGTGAACAAAGAGTTCAACATTCAATATTGATAGTTACATCAAGACTTAGGGGAAATTTCCTAGAGCAAAAGACTAGTCTAAACCCATGGTCCATACAGAACAGCCAAAATCATCTTCCAGGAGCAACATGTTAAAATTCTCCCTGGGCCTAGTTATATCCCTATATAGCCTTGAAATCCAATGACATCTCTGAAGTCTAATTGTTGGCCAAACAGCAGACTGGGCTTAGGAACCCCAATTCCTAAGAAGATTTAAGTTCAAGATCTTCTACCATTGTCAGACTAAACATGCGAGGAAAGCTCTATTCCCCTGGGTGACTTAGCTCCCCGTTCAGATGTGAGCAATTAGGCCCTTAAAGAAAGTCACTGTAAATGCAAAACATTGGGCTTCTGCTGGAAAAGAAATGATGACGGTTGAGTAGATTCTACATGCTAGGCATTGTGCAAGATGATCCACACACTGTCAGTAATGATTAACAAAGATGAATATTAGAATTGACAAAGTAAAATGAAGTTAAAGTGAATGGAAGAACCAAAGTAAGTATTTTTGCTATGTGGCTTCGGGGAAAAGAAAAATAAACAGAAGAAAATAAGACAGAGAGGAGTAGTCCTGTTGGGACTACACTCTCGTCTGTCTTAGAGAAAGTGCTAGATGAGCAGGTTGACAGGTTCTGCTACATCCTGGCATGGAATATCATTCCTGAGCAGCATGAAGTCATGTATCCCTGGGAACTTAGGAAGAGGATGGGGAAACAGTCCACAGGCATGTTTCTCCTTAGCAACCCTGAGCTATTTGCTTATAGAAAGATCCCAAAACTTCTCCTAAGCATCCAAATTGTCCTGCCTTCATAGATGGCACAGGACTCCTGCCATATGAATTAATACATCTTTCATCTCAATGAGTTTTCCACTTTATTGGAGAAGAAAGCAAGGTTTAAATGTAAATTGTCCATGTCTTAGACAGCCTTGGAATTATGTCTGGTTGACCCCAAAATATCACCTCTCAGATATGAATAGAAGCTGAACATTTGGGGCAGAGATTCAACAGAATCTGAATACTGTGGATTAGTCAAAGATTCTCCTCTGTGCTGGGAATTAATTTCAAACCCCATCTTAAAGGAGGGAAAAGTATCGCAGAAATTCCTTACATTTCAACATGTTCAAGAACAACTCACAACTTTTCCACTTTCTCTCTCAGTGAGTGGTACCAGTATCCAGCCTATTTCTGTGAGCAAGGGAGTTGAAGCCATGCTGGAATTTTCCACAACCCCCACCCCAAACACCCACAAGTATCATAGGCAGTCCATCACCGAGTTCTACCAATCTTACCTTCTAAGTACCTGTGGGAATAACCTACTTCTCTGCTGCAATGCTAATCTGGGCACCATCACTTCCCACCCCCCTTCAACAACCACAGCAGCTTCTCAGCTCCTTTCCCTACATCAGCCAGAGCCTTCCTAGCCCTGTCCATTCTGTCTACTGCAGCCAGAGAATTCTTTCTGAGATGTAAGCCTGATGACAGCCCTGCTCCACTGCCCCTTCACCAGTTCTTGAAACACACTAATAGCTTCCCATTGTTAACAAGACAGAGAACAAAACCTTGGCATGATCCTGCACAGACTAACTCTGCCCACTTCTTTCTCCAGACTCATGTCAAACTATTCTCTCTGTGTGTTCCAACCACTTACAGTCTTATTTACAGCTCTTCAAACTTCCCATGTTTCTTTACTTCATAAGACCTTTACAGACATAGGGAACCCACTCTCAACTGACTAGCAACTCCTGTCCATCCTTCAAACCTCAGATCTAACGGTGCACCCTGCCAGAAGCCTCCTCTAAGCCCTAAAACTAAGGCCCTGTTGTTGTACATGCACATAGCACCCTGTACCTTCCCTTCATGGAACTTCTCAAGGTTTATAATTATACATGGATTGGTATGATTATTTGATTCTCTTTTATTCAGTTGCAAGCTCCAGCAGGGCAGAGACTACATCTGCATTCTCTCCTGGAAATCCCTAATATCAAGCACAATTCCTGACACCCCGTAGGTGCTTAGTAAATATTTGTAGATGAGAGAAGGAACGAATAAAGGGAGGGAAGGAGGCAGGAAGGACGGAACATGGTGAAGACTACTCATTTGTATCCTAAGTCTCAGGATCAGCTCGGGAACTGGGGTGGAACTTGGCAGCAGCCCAGCTGCTTGCTAAGAGCAGGACAGGAACTGGTCAAGAGAAAGGTTATCAACAAGGCTACTCTGTCCTCCCTGGGAACCCACATGCTTCACCACCTTTGAGTCTACCCTATGAAAGCCAGAATCTCCCCAATAGGGCTTATTTGAGCATCTGTCCTACTTTTATTGGATGTAAAATCAGAAAGTATGTGGGATCTGAGAAAACAAATAGCTTGCACTGGTCTAAATGGACCACATTTATTTAAGCTGCATCTGTTCAAGACTGGTTACTGAACAGTACTTGGTCAGGTTATGTGTTGCTTTCCCCACTCAGTTGTTCAGCATTAATGTTTTCTGTATTTGTACATCACCTGATTACCACCTAGCATTTCATTGCTGCCTTAGAATGTCTCCCTGAGGTATTACCTTTCCTCTTCCCTTGATTCCTGTGGCACCAACTGGGAGCTGACTCCATCTGGCTTCACTTTTAACTCCCTCTGGGTTGCCTCCTAGCTTACACTTCTTCCTCTGCGATGTTGGCACCCACCCGATGTGGATTTTAGAAATGCTGACTTGCATACAGGGCACAAACCTCTGGGCTACTACGTCTGCACCACGCCAATACGGCTTATGTACTCAAAGAATTCTTACAGAAAGGTTAGTTTCAGCTCAAAGCTGAAATCCTGTGTTTACCAAAGACACAAAAGAAGTTCCAAGTAACACTCTGGCATCAGCTGCCTCTGAGCACTCATTCCTGCCCAATTTCGAGAACCACTTGACAATCTACTGCCACTGGCTTCCCTGCAGTGTGTATAGCCAGCTCCATATTTTAGATTCTAAAAACGAACAGCCCATTCCACTGCCACAGAGAATCCGGGAAACAAAGAGCAAAGGCTGCAAGAATGCTGGCAGCACCCATGGCCCTTCACTTAGCTATTGATGGTAAGACAAATGAGGGCTTTAAAGAGAAGAATGCTGCTGAAAATCTATGTGATCCACCCTTTAAAGTGAAAATGAAACCTCGTCACCTCAAGCAGACATGAAACACTGCTGTAAGATTATAGCACCACCTTCCTACACCTACCAATAGCACTTGCAGGTAGATTACTGGTAAGCTTGGTCTTGGTTTTGCTGACTGTATAGAGCTTCTCCATCTTTGGCTGCAAAGAATATAATCAATCTGGTGATGTCAATGTGTAGAGTCTCCTCTTGTGTTGTTGGAAGAGGGGGATTGCTATGACCAGTGCAGTGACTAGACCATTCAGGTATAACCTAAATCTAATCCCTTACAATTATACAGTGGAAGAGACAAATAGATTCAAGGGATTAGATCTAATAGAGTGCCTGAAGAACTGTAGATGGAGGTTCATAACATTGTACAAGATGCAGTGATCAAGACCATCCCCAAGAAAAAAGAAATGCAAAAAGGAAAAATGGTTGTCTGAGGAGGCCTTACAATTAAATAGCTGTGAAAAGAAGAGAAGCGAAAGACAAAGGAGAAAAGGAAAGATAAACCCATTTGAATGCAGAGTTCCAAAGAAAAGCAAGGAGAGATAAGAAAGCCTTCCTCAGCGATCAATGCAAAGAAATAGAGGAATACAACAGAATGGGAAAGACTAGAGATGTCTTCAAGAAAATTAGAGATACCAAGGGAACATTTCATGCAAAGATAGGCACAATATAGGAGAGAAACGGTATGGACCTAACAGAAGCAGAAGACATTAAGAAGAGGTGGCAAGAATACACAGAAGAACTGGACAAAAAAAGATCTTCATGACCTGGATAATCACAGTGGTGTGAACACTCACTTAGAGCCAGACATCCTGGAATGTGAAGTCAAGTGGGCCTTAGGAAGCATCACTACGAACAAAGCTAGTGGAGGTGATGGAATTCCAGTTGAGCTATTTCAAATCCTGAAAGATGATGCCGTGAAAGTGCTGCACTCAATATGCCAGCAAATTTGGAAAACTCAGCAGTGGCCACAGGACTGGAAAAGGTCAGTTTTCATTCCAATCCCAAAGAAAGGCAATGCCAAAGAATGTTCAAACTACCACACAATTGCACTCATCTCACATGCTAGCAAAGTAATGCTCCAAATTCTCCAAGCCAGGTTTCAACAGTATGTGAACAGAGAAATTCTAGAAGTTCAACCTGGATTTAGAAAAGGCAGAGGAACCAGAGATCAAACTGCCAACATCCACTGGACTGTCGAAAAAGCAAGAGAGTTCCAGAGAAACATCTACTTCTGCTTTATTGACTACACCAAAGACTTTAACTGTGTGGATCAAAATAAACTGTGGAAAATTCTTCAAGAGATGGAATACCAGACCACCTGACCTGCCCCCTGAGAAATCTGCATGCAGGTCGAGTAGCAACAGTTAAAAATGGGCCATGGAACAACATGGTTCCAAGCTTCTAACCAAGACTGGTTCCAAATCAGGGAAGAAGTACATCAAGGCTGTATATTGTCACCCTGCTTATTTAACTTATATGCAGAGTACATCATGAGAAATGCTGGACTGGATGAAGCACAAGCTGAAATCAAGATTGCCGGGAGAAATATCAATAATCTCAGATATGCAGATGACACCACCCTTATGGCAGAAAGCGAAGAAAAACTAAAGAACCTCTCGATGAAAGTAAAAGAGGAGAGTGAAAAAGTTGGCTTAAAACTCAACATTCAGAAAACAAAGATCATGGCATCCGGTCCCATCACTTCATGGCAAATAGATGGGGAAACAATGGAAACAGTGAGAGCCTTTCCTTTCTTGGGCTCCAAAATCACTGCAGCTGGTAACTGCAGCCATGAAATTAAAAGATGCTTACTCCTTGGAAGAAAAGTTATGACCAAGCTAGACAGCATATTAAAAAGCAGAGACATTACATTGCCAACAAAGGTCCATCTAGTCAAAACTATGGTTATTCCAGTAGTCATGTATGGATGTGAGAGTTGGACTATAAAGAAAGATGAGCGCTGAAGAATTGATGTTTTTGAACTGTGGTGTTGGAGAAGACTCTTGAGAGTCCCTTGGACTGAAAGAGATCCAACCAGTCCATCCTAAAGGAAATCAGTCCTGAATATTCATTGGAAGGACTGATGCTGAAGCTGAAACTCCAAGACTTTGGCCACCTGATGTGAGAACTGACTCTTTGGAAAAGACCCAGATGCTGGGAAAGATTGAAGGTGAGAGAAGGGGATGACAGAGGATGAGATGGTTGGATGGCATCACCAACTCAATGGACATGAGTTTGAGCAAGCTCTGGGCGTTGGTGATGGAGAGGGAAGCCTGGCATGCTGCAGTCCAAGAGTTGGACACCACTGAGCAACTGAACTGAACCTGCTCAGTTCTGGAGGTGAAGCCGTCAGAAGAACACAGAGTAAATGTGTCTCCATCCGACACTGCTCTGTAGTCTGCAGCTTACTCCTCGTGGCCTTGAGAGATGAGACAACGTAAAAGGGCAGAAGCTACATCATGGCAGTTTGGATTCAACAGAAGCGGGAACTAACAAATCAGCCCAAGAATCGTGTTGGCACCCTCTAGTGGCCATGAGGTCTCTATCAATGGCTGTCCAGAGACACAGGGGAGAGAATCTTTACTCACAGACTTAGGGAAAAAAAAAAAAAAATGCCTACATGTAAGTGAAGGATAAAAGGAAGCCTTGAGGAAGCTTCTGAGATGACTAGCAGACTGAGACTGTTCTAGGACCAGAGTTGGATCAAGTCCTGGCAATTTCAAATTTAAACTGAACAACTTTTTTCTAGGATATCACAGAAGGCAAGCCATCTCTGGATAAGCAGTGGGATTTCATCAGTTTTCAGTTGGAATTGCTATCCCCTCCCCATGAAATTCTGTGTCATACTTTGTATGTACCCATGTACTTTTCTGGAAAGAGTGGATAGACATTATCAAATTCTAAAAGGTTACACACTACAGTTTTAGATAAACTTCAAAGCATCATCTAGTGGTATACGCATGTTTAAAATCAAATATCTGGATATTGTAAATATTCCCTTTCTTACTTGGTATTCAATAATTAAAGGTTAAAAGCTATGACTAGGATTAATCCCTGCTCTTTGGAGGTCTGAGAGTAAATAACGGATAAGTACTTCTCAGAGGGCTTTCCAGGTGGCGCAGTGGTAAAAATTCCACCTGCCAATGCAGGAGATCCAAGAGACACAGGTTCAATCCCTGTGTTGGGAAGTTCCCCTGGAGTATGAAATGGCAACCTGCTCCAGTATTCTTGCCTGGAAAAATCCCATGAACAGAGGAGCCTGGGAGGCTATGGTCCATGAGGTCGCAAGGAGTTGGACATGACTGACCGACTAAGCACACACACTCCTCCTACAGAATGATTATACTTCAGATGGTACTGAGGACTGGGAGTTTTATGGAATCCTGGAAACGAAAGCTTAACATAATGCATATAGTAAATCCAGTCCAAAGGGTGATCCCTATGGTCTGTGTAGTGGACACTGAACATTCCCTTCACCTCCCCAAACTCCTTCTCCCCTTTTGGCAACTGCTTTAATTTTTGTTTGGAGATAAGATCCTCCTACTGTTAAATAACGTGATCTGGACAGGCCCCCTCCACAGTTCTGGGGGGTGAAGCCCCTTCAGTCAGAGTCAGACCTTCCCTGGCCACAGTGACTGGGGTAGGGTAGGTAGGCAAGTAACCTAATCCAGTCTAGTCCTTGTGATTTTCAGGATACTTTCTGGCAACACTGAGACAAGGATCCTTGCTTTCTCACCCTAGATCTAAACATCTGAGTGGCTGGCAGGTACCTCATAACTATGTGAGGTCCCCAAACAGAGCCTGCACTGTATAACAGGAACTCAGTTCTTAGCAGTGTGGCCTGAGCCGTGAATCAAGGTGCACTTGGCATCACATCTCACTCATGTGCACCAATAAACTCCAATGTTTAAGCAAGTCAAGCCAGTTTGGGTTGGGTTTTCTGTCCCTTGCAACCAAAAGAATTCAGACTAAAGCAGAAGGTGAAAATGCAAAATGACAGTTTGACAGTTACCATTTAGAGTCCCCAGTAAAAAGAAAAGAAAAACTTCCATCAATTAATAAGGCTTTCTCTTGTGTTCATGCTCAGCCGCTCTGTCATGGACGACTCTGCAACCCCATAGACTATAGCCCCCCAGGCTCCTCTGTCCATGGAATTCTCCAGGCAAGAATACTGAAGTGGGTTGCCATTTCCTACTCCAAGGGATCTTCCCAACCCAGGGATCGAACCCACGTCTCCTGCATCTTCTGCAATTCCTGCATTGGCAGGTAGATTCTTTACCACTGCCCCACCTGGGAAGCCCATGGCTTTCTCTATGCATACCTAAATTGAAAGAGTCTTCTTACCTGCTTTCTTCTCACTTGCATCTTTGCTTCTTTCTCCTCTTCTAAAGTACCTCCAAGATAACACAAATTTCCTGGAGGGCCCATATTTCCATTTAAAACAGGCTCTGAAATGCAATCAGCTCTTGAAATAATTTCACAGAAATGTTACCAAGGCAAAGCAGAAAAAGGAATGTAAAATGTAATATGGCCATGGTTTTTGAACAGGGGGTATTATAGCATAATGAGGAAACAGACCTTCTTCCAGGTCCACTTATCCCAAGAAAATGAAATCGGTGTGAAAAATAATGTCATCTCTTTTCACAGAAATAAATTAATTTTGCATAAGGAAAAAATGAGTCTTATATCCTGTGACTTAATCCTCTGTTTATAATTTGTGAAATTATAATTCAAACACCAATTAGCCAGTGACCAAAAACCAAACCAAGATCCCAGAAGGCTTGAAGGTTATTTATAGTAGAGACAGAAATGAAGTCAGATAAAGGGATATATCTTTCCCTGGTATGGTCAATGAACTCACTCAGTAAATCACTATTAAGCACAGTTCTTTCTGTAATCATTTAAACCACATGCAATGTCCTAGTGGTAAATCAGACACATATAGTCACACCTAACTTGAAATTAGGTGATTAATCAATCAATAAATAAAACTACCTGCTTCACAGTAAAAGTTTTAATTGCAAACAGTGAAATGAGCAAAAGAAGCTGAGAGCTGACAAGGTACAGAATTCTGCATACTGTAAAATGAAAAGAAGAAGAGGGATTATTTCATAAAGTAGCTATAAACATCAAAAGAGGTTGGGACAATCTTTCCAAAATGTCTTCAGCCTGAATATAATAGTTCACATGAAAATAAACACATGTAAATCTCTAAGTGTCTAAGAATTTGCCTTAGTTAGCAAATTTTCCCAGACTGACTCATATACTGTCATTCCAGAGGCAAATACAAATTTATCTGTTCAGTGAGTTCCTGGATTTTCTCAAGTTTATCTAGAGACACTTATTCAGATGAAATAAAGTTAATGCATCCAAATAAGTTAAATTCAAATTTAGTTTTCTAAATTTCTACAGTTCCAAAGGTTTCCTTTTGTACTACATTTAGCAGAAATTTTACCTTACAAAGTCATCTCATCATCCCTTTAAAAAGATTAACACCAAGGAAAATTGGTCAGACCCAGTGGCTCAAAGATTTTGAAACTGTGGTTTTAGATTTTGCAACATCCTTGCTCTTCCTATTTCCTATGAATTCTTAAGCATTCAAATTGAAATAAAGTAATTTAATTTTGTTTTAATTTTGTGAGTGCTTTTAGGATAATTGAACAGCCATACCTCTGATCAGGGCTTCCCAGGTGGTGCTATTGGTAGAGAGCCTGCCTGCCAATGCAGGAGATGCAAGAGACGTGGGTTCAGTCCCTGGGTTGGGAAGATCCCCTGGAGGAGGGCATGGCAACCCACTCCTGTATTCTTGCCTGGAGAATTCGATGGAGAGAGGATCCTGGAAGGCTACAGTCCACAGGGTCTCAAAGAGTTGGACATGACTGAAAGTGATAGCATGCACGCACATCTTCTGATCAAGAGATAAACAAGTACAGAGGCCTCTCAGAACAACCCTATCTGCACTTTCACAGAGATGTACACACTGTCTTGGTCTTGAGGCCAAGTTCTGCCTGACTGAAGGTCCAATACCCTGAGATTTGACTAATGTCAAAATATGATAGCACAAAGTAATTATCTCAGGTCTTTAAAAGATACTTAATTTACTTAAACTAAGTACAAAGATTATGGAATATTAGACAAAAATGTAAGTGGCTCTTTAAATGTCTCACAAATTTACAGTCCATAAAAAAAATATGCGACACTAACCAGTTAAGATTTGAGACGACAATGAAAATAGGGTATTGGGAAAAGGCAAAGCAAAAGCACTCCCAAAACACTGTAAGCACTTAAAGGGCAGAAATATGCTAATCTACAAAAATAACATTTTATAAATAAGCTTTCCAACATAAAATAAAATGGAAATGCAATGAAGAATAAATTTGGAGCCTGAGAGTCAGTTCAAATAAAGATATTTTTAAACACCTATATTCCTTGAGTAGTTTGTGCCATGAAATAAAACTCATAAATGAAATTTTCTTTTCTGGAAAATAGTAATAGCTAATTAAAGCTCCCAATTCACACATCTGGGTCATAAATTATTAATAAGCTCAAGGATTGATAATAAGAGAGCCCTAAGAGGCAGCTTAACACCATAAAATACCCTAGAAACAGGAGATTCAAGGAAGTGAAAACCAGCTCTCTCCAGAAAGAAAAATTTAGCACTTTCCATAATTTTATTTTGAATATTCATAAAGCAGGAAAACTAGAGATTCCTGGTAAAAGTAAAAATAATAAAAAAAATTCTATTAATGAACATTATTGTTGGAGTTAGCTACTAAACACAGTAATATCTATTCTACAGTCAGCACAGCAGATACAGTGTAGGTTTTTCTTTAAACTGGTATGGTCACCTAACTCATTATAAATATATATATTTGAAGGACTGTTTTGAAAGCATCATATGAAGGTAAACAGCAAGTGAACCAAAACTATTAAAGCTAGCTCTGAGTTACAATTTCTTAAGCCCTAAATTCCCACTTGGAACATTTGTTTAGAGACTAGCACTCCCAAAGAGAGATCATTAGCAGCACAGGGATGTGTATACACCAAAGACAGCCAAAAGTGTAGTGAAACAGGACAACGTGGAACCATCAGGCAAAAACAAAAACAGCTGTCTTTCATCTCTGCCCCGCCTTCCAGAAAATTCTCATTTCTATAGATTTATCAGCAGTTCCCATTCATCGACTCAGGTATGCAGAAGAAACCAAATTCATCAACCAGGTTTGACATCTACTGTTCAAGCAGACTGTTCCTCCATGGTTCTCTTAGTTGAAATATCTTAGAGGAGTAAATCGGGACAGTTAACTATGGTTCAAAATTCTGAGTAGTTAATTCATAGAGGTACTAGCATAAAAGAACAAGAGTTTAATACTATTGCATCTCCATGCTAAATTAGTCTTCTTGAAGAGTCTAGTATGAAAGCTTTAGACCAGTAAGTTGTTACCCTCTGTAGCCCTATTTTTTAATCTCACCCATTCTATGAGTGTTAGAATAAGGGATGTGCCTTTCCCTTGATTTGTGGGGTTTTGTTTACTGCTCTAGTTATTGTAGGTCTTCAAATTTCATTATCTGTGGAACTGAAAAGTTCAGTTATGCTTAAAAGCAAAAGTATCTGCCCCTGTAGGAGAAATGATATTTAACTCAATTTTTAATCAGTTAACATTAAACTCATGCTTATGATGTGCCACACTCTATGTTAACAGAAAACATAATACATGAGAACACAGAAAAGTCTAATTACCGATATTTCCAAAATTTTATCATAGCTAAAGTTGCAAACTAATCGCTGATGACCCAGGTCTTTTGCCAGACCTGTTGATGTTGGGAGTTCTCATCTTCCCAGACCTCTTCCCCTTCTGGTCTTATTGACTGTATCAGAGTTGAAAGTCAGACAAAAGAAGGGCAGCAAAACTACAAGATTCTACAGCTCACCACCCATCATCTCTCTTTGGAAGAATCTTGTCTCGAACTTTATCAACTGGTGATAAATATTGTATTGGAGAAGACCAACCGAGCCTGAGGCAAAACTTCCAAGGTAAGGGGTTGATTTTCAGAGTCCGCCACACTCCTTTCAGCATGTCATTTCAATCACAGTGAAGGCTGGCTCTAGATTCCAGCACACAACACAATGTTGAGCCCAGTGGAGGTGTCAATAAATATTTGTAGGATCAACAAAAGGAAATGGCAACCCACTCCAGTGTTCTTGCCTGGAGAATCCCAGGGACGGGGGAGCCTGGTAGGAGGCCAGCTATGGGGTCGCACAGAGTCGGACACGACTGAAGCAACTTAGCAGCAGCAGCAGCAGCAGCAGCAGCAGCAGCAGGATCAACAAATTGATTAATTAATATGTAGTTTCTATACCTAGATTCCTTAGCCATCATCAGCCAAGCTAGACAGCACCAATAAAACATGGCCCCTATCACACTTCATTACAGAAAGTCAGCTGAGAAAGTCATCTTAGATTCAATTAAAATGCTCACAACATGGGAAGGCACTCGAATTTGAATATTCCAGCATAGATAAATCAATTAGCAGCTTTTTACTTGACAGCTTCCATAAATACAATGAATCTCCAGAGTTAAATTTTCGTATTTTATCAAAAGCTTAGGCCAGGAGGTCCCTCAGATAACACAACACCATTCCCTAACCCACAAGGCTACGCCTAGAGCAAAACACTGTGGCCTCTCCTGGAGAAAAAGAAGAGAGGAGAATTTTTTTTTCTCTATCTCTGTGTATATTTTACTATGCTTTTCATTACCACCAAGTGAATCTAAAATAGATTATGACAAAATCATGTTAAAATCTATCACAAGGCTGACTCAAGAACAATGAAAATGGTCTCTCTTGTTTATCACACAGGTTATTAACACAGAGGCACAACAGTACACTGGTTAGCAACACAGACTCCAGAAGCCTTACTAGTTGTGGCTTTGGACACCTTGCGTTAACTGCTTAATTTTCTCATCTCTTAGGAGACAGTAACTGAAGACCTGATGTTTTTGAACTGTGGTGCTGGAGAAGATTCTTGAGAGTCCCTTGGACAGCAAGGAAATCAATCAGTCCATCCTAAAGGAAATCAACCCTGAATATTCGTTGGAAGGACTGATGCTGAAGTTGAAGCCCCAGTACTTTGGCCACCTGATGCGAAGAGCCAACTCATTGGAAAAAGACCCTAATGCTGGTAAAGACTGAGGGCAAGAGAAGAAGGGGGTGACAGAGGATGAGAGGGTTGAATGGCATCATTGACTCAATGGACATGAGTTTGAGCAAACTCCAGGAGGTAGTGAAGGATAGGGAAGCCTTGCAGGCTAGGATCACAAAGAGTCGAACACAACTGAGTGACTGAACAAAAAAGGAGACAGTGAAACACCTTCCTCCTAGAGTTGCTATGAGGAAGAACAGTGCATAGCACCAAATGAACAGTTAGTAAGGGACAACTTGTATAATTTAAAGTCAAAGAAAACTGGACAATTATCAGTCAAGCTACTGGCCACTTTGGTTTTTACAACATAATTTCAAACTGAGAAACGAAAACAAGCACTAGATTTTTGAACAAATGATCAGAGACGATAGTCGGGGTCTCAGATTTAAACATAGCTGAGGAATTCACGTTTTGGCAGTACTCAGACATTTTAAGTTAGCGTGATGAGTGACTGAAAATATAGATTATGGTATCAACCAACAAATGGGAATTGTAAGAGAGAATGGTCTTCCCAATAGCCCTAAAATATACTGCAGAGTAAGTCAACCTCTCAACTCAGGGATGATTATTAGCCAGAAAAGATTAAAATTCTTCCCTACTAATTGGTAAATGGCCACTGCCTCACACCTGTGCCCAGGCACCCTCCCAGCTTCCCAAACACCACAGTCCCGCACCAAAGGGCTAAGCCTTGACACAAGTTCAGCCATGGGCCTCTGAGACCTGACTCCAGAGCCACAGCCAGCATGCACACCAATACAAACCACTTATTATGGCTTGAATTAGGTTCCTAAAAGAGTATGTTGAAGCCCTAAGCCCCTAGTACTTCAAAACGTGACCTCATTTGAAAATAGTCTTTCCAGAAGTAATCACAATGAGGTTATTATGGCAGGCCCTAATCCAATATTAGTGTCCTCATAAGAAGAAGAAATATGGCGATTGACACAGATACACACACAAGAAGAATGCATGTGAAGATGAAGGCAGAGATGGGAATGATGCTAAAACCTCCAAAGATTGCCTGTAAACCACCAGAAGCTGGGAGAGAGGTATGGCCTTCAGAAAGGACCAGCACCATTGACCCCTTGATCTCAGATTCCAGGCCCCCAGAACTGTAAGACAATAAACTTATGTTCTTTAAACCACTGAGCTTGTGGTATTTGGTTACAACAGCCCTAGCAAACTAATACACCACTTCTAATAATAACTTTACATGATGTGGTATCTACCTCCTGACTTTTCATAAAATCTAAGCACAGCTTCTCAACTCTTGGGAAGGTAAAAGCAAGATTATTCTGCAGTTGCCTGAGTACAGTCTCATAACTCAATCAGAAGTCCAGAACCTTTTAGGAACTAGAGGTGATCTGAGAATGAAGATTAAAGAAAAAAAAAGCTGGATAAATATGGCCTTTCAAAGCCTGTGACCAGTTAGATACTCATGTTCCCCAACAGAAGCCAGGTTTTACTGACAAGAGTTACTTGTACCCCCACCTGCTCCTTAACCTTGGCCAATGGAGTCTGTGATATATGAAAGAGCAAGTCTCCTGAGAAACCAAGAAAACTGGATAAGGTTAAAATAGAGTCCCATGGAATTGTTTTGCCAGGTAGGCCTGGAAAAAAATGGCTGCTCTGAAACTTAAGTAACCTGCACATTCTTCATCTTAAAACCTCATGAGAACAACATTGCTCATTATTAGAGAAATGCAAATCAAGACTACAATGATATATTACCTCACACCAGTCAGAATGGCCCTCATCAAAAAGTCTACAAACAATAAATGCTGGAGAGGGTGTGGAGAAAAGAAAATGGTCTTGCACTGTTGGTGGGAATGCAAACTGATACAGCCACTATGGAAGATAGTATGGAGATTCCTTAAAAAACTAGGAATAAAACCACCATATGACCCAGCAATTCCACTCCTAGGCACATACCCTGAGGAAACCAAAATTGAAAAAGACACATGTATTCAATTGTTCACTGCAGCACTATTTACAATAGCTAGAACATGGAAGCAAGTTAGATGTCCATCAACAGATGAATGGATAAAGAAATTGTGGTACATATACACAATGGAATATAACTCAGCCATAAAAAGGAATGCATTTGAGTCAGTTCTAATGAGGTGGATGAACCTAGAACCTATTATACAGAGTGAAGTGAGTCAGAAAGAGAAAGATAAATACCGCATTCTAACACATATATACAGAATCTAGAAAAATGGTACTGAAGAATTCATTTATAGGGCAACAATGGAGAAACAGGCATAGAGAATAGACTTATGGACATGGGGAGAGGGGAGGAGAGGGTGAAATGTATGGAAAGAGTAACATGGAAACTTACATTACCATATGTAAAATAGATAACCAATGGGAATTTGCTGTATGGCTCAGGAAACTCAAACAGGGGCTGTATATCAACCTAGAGGGATGAGATGGGGAGGGAGATGGGAAGGACTTTCAAAAGAGAGGGGATATAGGTATACCTATGGCTGAGTCACGTTAAGGTTTGACAGAAAACATCAAAATTCTGCAAAGCAATTATCCTTCAATGAAAAATAAATTAATTTTTAAAAACTCATAAAGGGAGAGGGTGGGATGATTTGGGAGAATGGCACTGAAACATGTATACTATCATGTAAGAAACAAATCGCCAGTCTATGTTCAATGCAGGATATAGGATGCTTGGGGCTGGTGCACGGGGATGATCCAGAGAGATGATATGGGGTAGGAGGTGGGAGGGGGGTTCATGTTTGGGAACTCATGTACACTCGTGGCAGATTCATGTCAATGTATGGCAAAACCAATACAGTATTGTAAAGTAAAATAAAGCAAAAATAAAAATTTAAATAAAAAAGAAAAAAAAATTTTTTAATAAAACTCATAGGTAAATTAAGAACACTTGTGGTAGCCATCTCATGCTATCATGAGTTGATCTGATGTACTTGAATTTCCTCCCATTTTATAAGCAAGGAAAGAGGCCCCGAGATGCATAGTCATGGAGAGGCTGGAACTAGATTCTCACCAGATTTTCCATGAAACCACTCCATTATTAAATACTAATTATATGCCAAGGATCCACAGATGAGAGTAGTCAGGAAGGGCGAGGAGTAGGGATGGGAACACTTAAAGAACTGAAGTTCAGAGGGCTAATATGGTCAGAACACTTGGAGTAGGAGCAGGTAAGAGTCTAGGACACACAAACAAGATGCCCTCTGAGCTGAAGGCTCAGGCTCTAAACCAACACAGAGGCCAGGGAGGCCGAGGAAGAAAGGCTTTTCCAATCAGAAGAGTAGGAAAAAAGTGACAAAGCACAAGCGGGAGGTCCCCAGTGAGAAGCATCCGGAGGAGAGCAGGCTGGGTCTCAGAGGTCAGAAGTTTGGGGCTTTATTTTTATTTTATAGGCAACGTAGAGCTGCTGATGGGTTTATATGGGATTCAATCAGTTGTTTCAGAAAACCTGCTTAGTGACAATGTTTAAAATGAACTAGCGCTGAAGATAGACTGGATGCAGGGAGACTTATTAAAAGGTTATTTCAAGAGTTCAGGAAAAGTAAGAGTGGGAAATGATGAGCCATTTCAGAAAGGGAACTAAATCCGGGTGGCCAGCTGAACAAAGGGAAGGAAAGTGAAGCCAAGACAACTGTGAAGGCCTCTGGTCCAAAAACAACAGTGACGATTTTAGCAAGTAAGAAAATAAATCCTGGGAAAGGTAGTAATTCCGGAGGAAATTTTGGATTGTCCCTCACAGCTTCTTTCTAACACTAACAGGATCATAAAGTTGTGTGGAACAGACATAAACTGTGATAAAAACTCTATCCACTGATTTAAGTTAAAGACAAGACAGTTTTTCTTTAAGCATTCAGCATTGACAACATATACATTTCAGATAATGCCCTACAAAGTCTCTATATTTAACCTAATTGAACAGGGATAATGATTGTAACTTTGAAAAACAATGGACAGAGAAAACCAAATATTCCCCTTGTAAGTTATACTATAGAATACATCAATAAACCAAAGACAAAGAATTTATTTTAATTACTTGGGATTTGTATTTTAGCACAAAGTCCAACATAACTCCAAACTAAATTTATGCTTGAGTGTGGACAGATACTCATTAAATCAATAGGAAGACACGAAAGGGGATTCAGATATATAAAGACTTAGCCTCATCCTCAAAGAACCTCCACTCTTAACTTATCATGAGTTTGAACAAAATATGGAACATGCATTAGTTTATGTCCAATAGCACTTGTAAAAGTATATTAGCTTTGTAAAACCAGTCAATAATATAGACCTTGAAATCATTCACAGAAGTTGCCTCAAGTCTTCTCAATTTATATCCTATCCTTAAGCTACCTCTTTTATTTCCATGCAAGGATTGTCTTACTTCAATTTTGGTTGTGCTGAGTTTGAGTGGAGAGATGTACCAGTGGTAGGTCAGGACTGAAGTCAAATCTTTCATCTCCCCAGATAAGTTGGCACTTCCTTCTTTATTGTCTATCTCGGCTAAGGGAATTGTCATCTATCCAGGCTCCCTAAGGCTGGAACTTCAGCATCATCCAGGATGACTCATTCTAAATACCTTAATCCGTCCCTATGTCCATTTTCTAAGTCTGCCCTCTTCCCTTCCAACCACATTGCTACCTGCCATGTTTCAGGATCCCAAAATTCTTGCATGGAAAACTGCAGTATCCTTTTTTACCTTGCCTCAAATATCTATACTTCCAACTAAGTGATCCTTGTGAAGCATGAATCTCTAAAGCACCACCATATTCTTTGGATAAATGTATGTCAATAGCTTCTCCTTGTATTCAGGATTAAACACCTTATGTGCTAAGCAAAATAACAACCCTCCACAGATATCCATGCCTCACGTCCAGAGCTTGTGATGCAGCCCTGAGCCGTGGACTGCAGGCAGCCTCTAGAAGCTGGGAAAGGCCAGGAATGGAGTCTCCCCTAGAATGTTCAGAAGGAATATAGTTCTTCCAGCACCTTCATGTCAGCCCCATAGGACATCTGACAGCTGGATGATAAATTTGTGTTGTTTTAAACCACTAAGTCTTTGCTAATTTGTTATGAAATAATTGGAAACTGACACTCCTCTGTATGGCATGTAGGGCCATTAACAAACTGGGCCCGACCTACCACTGGTACATCTCTCCACTCAAACTCAGCACAACCAAAATTGAAGTAAAATCTTTTTTCATCCCAAACCTGCTGGTTCCCCCTTCCTTATTTTCTGTCTTGGCAATTAGAATCATTGTCTGCGAGTGTACCTTCCAAAGTCCCTGCTCTTCAATCAAATCAAATATGTATTTTCCCATGTTTCTATGTTTCTGTGCATGCAGGCCTTTCCACCTTCTTTGCTCATCCTTGATGAGTCCGTTAAGGCAGCACCTACTTTGAGAAAGCTTCCTTCTCATTCAGATGGAGTCACATGGCCCCATCTTCTCAGGTTCAGTCCCCTAACCTGGCTTTGTATTTATCACAATCCACTATGTTGGTTCCATTTGACCATCAGCTACTTGAAAACAGACACTCCATGTTCATCTCTGCCTCCCCAGTGTCTAACTCATAAAGGTGAACTGAACAGCACTATTGATGCTGAGAATAAAAATAGAACAGACCAAAAGTAAGGGAAGGTTAACAGAAGGGGATTCTAGGAGATGATAAAATCTTAATTTATTGTAGATAAATTGCAAAGGACCCACTGGAGACAGGGATTAAATATGCAAATGAAAAAAAAGGAGAGAAATTTATTTTACTAGCCTGAAAGTAGTCCAAATAAATGAGATCACTGACAATAATGGAGGGACTATCCTTGAAAAGGAGGAAAGTTTTTTTTTCCTCCAAATAAAAAAATACAGAAGATTAACACAGATATTAATTTACTAAAAGATTAATATACAGATGAGAAAATGCAAAATGCATCATTTTACAAGGTTAAAGACAATTTTAAGGCATTATATTTATGTAGTTCCTCCATATTGTCTTTCTCCAAAATCTCTCAGCATAATTTTAACAATAGACCAAAGAGCTACTGGCTCTTGGGAATTTGTTCTTCTGCATCAGGTTCTTTTCCAAATCAGGAAAGCATCTAAATATTCCCAGGTGCTTCTTTTCATATATATATATATATTTAGCAGAATTTGATTGGTTGGAAAAAACTAATATATATATAGATATATATGGCTAACAGAGCCATAATAAATCTCTGCTAGGCCCAAGTCAAAACCAGTTTCTGTGCTTTGATCTCTAGACCATAGCACCTCAGTTATATTCTCTTAAATGTATTTTTCACAAGCAAAGCACACCCAGGTTTACTAGAAAACCCCATCCCTACTGAAGTCAGTGGTGATGAGATGACAAGCAAATGCCACAGAAACAAAAGAATATTGACAGACTTTTACAGAGATATTACCTCAGAGGGTGGTGCCAGACACCACTGACCCTGCACTCGACTTGAGTCAAAAAAAAAAGCCTCCGATCTTGACAGACTTCCATGGTAAGACAACCTTACAGAAAAACGTGCTCCAAGGGGGTAACACGGCTCACCTGGCAAGGAACAAGTTCACACAGAAGGCTCAAATCCATATTTCTAAGAGAGCTGTTCAACCTCACAACTTATCAAAGCAACACTAAAGGAAGCTGCTGCTGAATCAGCAGCTTTAGGTTCATCTGTCCAGTTTTTCTTTCCAGTCACTTTCTCCAACAATATGGTAAAGGTTTGTTTTTACTCCAAAAGATCACACTTTAAAAGCTAATTTAAAAAATGTTTTTCTAATGGTCAAGCTTCAGGTATGGGCCCAGAAAGCTGAGATTCTTTTTATTTTTTTTTTTTCAGGATTTGTTTTAAATTTATTGGAGTATAATTGCTTTGCAATGTCGTGTTAGTTTCTGCTGTGAATCAGCTGTAAGTATACATATATCCCCTCCCTCTTGAGGCTCCCTGCCACCCCACCCAACACCCACCTTCTAGATCATCTCAGAGCACCGAGCTGAGTTTCCTGTGCTATACAGCAGCTTACTTCTAGCTATTTATTTTACACGCGGTAGCGCATATATGTCAGTGCCGTTCTCTCAGTTCATCTCACCTTCTCCTTCACCTTTTGGGTCCACAAGTATGTTGTCTATGTCTGCAACTCTATTCTTGCCCTGTGAATCTAAGTACATCACTACCATTTTTCTAGATTCCATAGAAAGCTGAGATTCTTAATCAGAGTTTGTATTTCCCACAGGGTATGGGTCCAAACAAGTTACCTTATCCCTTTAAGCAGAAACTTGGTGCCATCTCACTGTTTTTCCAGTTTCCAATGCCCTATACTGGTTGTCATCACAATTGACATACCCCTCTGTAAGGCTATTTCCAATGGAAATAGTTTCTATGCCATTTCTATGCCCCTTTTTAAGAGATTGCTTCACCTAATTCAAAAATTGCATCCTATTCATTGTCTCGTTCGTTTACGGAATTAAAACATTTTAACCTCCTCCTGCATACAGGCACTGGATCTTTTAAGAAAGGAAGCTGCCACAGACTTGAATGTTTTTCAGTTCAGTTCAGTCGTTCAGTCGTGTCCGACTCTTTGCGACCCCATGAATCGCAGCACGCCAGGCCTCCCTGTCCATCAGCAACTCCCGGAGTTCACTCAGACTCACGTCCATTGAGTCAGTGATGCCATCCAGCCATCTCATCCTCGGTTGTCCCCTTCTCCTCCTGCCCCCAATCCCTCCCAGCATCAAAGTCTTTTCCAATGAGTCAACTCTTCGCATGAGGTGGCCAAAGTACTGGAGTTTCAGCTTCAGCATCTTTCCCACAAAGAAATCCCAGGGCTGATCTCCTTCAAAATGGACTGGTTGGATCTTCTTGCAGTCCAAGGGACTCTCAAGCGTCTTCTCCAACACCACAGTTCAAAAGTGCTCAGCCTTCGGCGCTCAGCCTTCTTCACAGTCCAACTCTCACATCCATACATGACCACAGGAAAAACCATAGCCTTGACTAGACGGACCTTAGTCGGCAAAGTAATGTCTCTGCTTTTGAATATGCTATCTAGGCTGGTCATAACTTTTCTTCCAAGGAGTAAGCATCTTTTAATTTCATGGCTGCAATCACCATCTGCAGTGATTTTGAATGTTTTTATCCCCCTAAAATTTGTATGTTGGAACCTAATCCCCAGTGTGATGATGTTTTGAAGTAGGGCCTTTAGAAAGTGATTAGGTCATGAGACTGGAGCCCTCTGAATGGAACAAGATTTCAATGAGATCCTTGCCCCTTCTACCATGTGAGGACACAGCAAAAAGATGAATCTATGATCCAGGAAGCAGGTCCTCACAAGAGAAAAGATTTTGCCCTTCCCAGTCTCCACAACTATTAGAAATAAATTTCTATTCTTTATAAACCACCCATCTATAGTATTTTTGTTGCAGCAGCCAAGCTGACTAAGATAGAAGCCAAACATAGAGGACCCAATACACCGCTCATACTGGGGTCCCAGATGTCATTCAGTCAAGAAACAGAATTTTCAGAATAGCTACTCTGTTCCAAGCATCACAGAGTTACACAGGACTTATAAAACATGGCTCTGGCTCTCACAGGGTTTACACAGCAGTCAGAAAATCAAAACACATAAGCATGAAAGGACAAGAGAAAGAGCCAAGCGAATAGCTTCTTTCAAGGTAAGTGAGGATTAACATGGGGGAGGGGGTACAGCATTGCGGACTAAGTTAAGACGCAGGAGATCCAGAACGCCTGTCACTTGAGCGGAGGGTACTATCTGGTGTGGTGAAGTGTTGGAATGCATTTCTACAAGAAAAGGAAACAGAAGAGCCAGTGCTGAGCTGAGAATCTGCACAGCGTTTTGAAGACTACTTAGAATAGTTCCCACTTTAATCAAAGAAGCTGGCAAACTATTCCCCTCAAACTAAGAAAACATAAAAATATCCTGGGGGGATAGGGTCTATGAAAAACTACTCATGTGGTAACACTTTGAAAAGAAATATTGCTTTCCCTTTTAACAGGGGAAATATTAACATTTTTAACTCCCATCTCATTCCATTATTTCAATAACAGAAGTGCTTTGAACTTTTAATCTACTATCCTTTTACAAACTCTCATCAAGATAGAACATTTTCCCCCATATGAAAAATAAATAAATAAACACTACTCTTACTGGTGTTTACAAATTACATTGTATAGCAACAACAATACAAACACAAATAAGATACCCTGGTTTCTATTAGTTTGGGCCAACAGAGACCTCAAAACTCCATTCCTCCAATTCTATAAGGCTCATTTTCATGATTTTATAAAATGCACCATTTCTAGGAACATTACATAACCTTAATAATTCAGAAACTAAAAGCTTCCTTGTTAGATATCCACCTTGTGGTGGATATAAAACAGCAAAATCACTGATATTTTCATAAATGTGTGTCAAATTTATACTTCCAATATTATGAAATAGTTTGGAAAAATCATATCAACAATCAACATCACAAAGAAAAAGAGAGGCAGGATTTATAATGTTAAAATGTATCACATGAACAGGTGAAAAAAAGTCCAATCTCAAATCACAGCACTTTACTAGCCCAGCGAGAATTAAAGGGGAAGACAGAACATTGAAGATAAAGCCAATGGTTCTAACATTTTGTTGAAACAAGAACCACCCTTCTTTTTAGAAATGGTTTTTTTCCTTTAAAGTCCTTTTGGTGACCTTTTATTAATCTTCTAAACTGATCTTTACTAATCTGGAAATAGTGAATGAATACCTCTTCAGGAAGATATTATATAATAGCCAAAACAAACTGCATTTTGACAATGATCTGTTGAAAAAGAAAAATTATTTTATTCAAGGTTTGGACTCAATATACTGAAAACAAATCTGTACCGCCGCAGCACAGAAAGCTTGGGCTTTTTTCCCTCTGCTGAATAGAGAGGTTGGCAAGACTTGCTAGGTTTTTAAAAGAAAATAATTACATTGCTTAGCTGACAGTGCTTTGTATATAGAAGGTGCTCAAAAAAATACTTCATAAAAGAACTAATTATTTTTTAACTGTGAAAATTTTAAATTAAAAAGCTGATTTATCGGGTTAGCCCAGCCTATACAAAAAGGACAGCTTTTGGAGGGATGGAATGATTTTTCTCGATCATCTCCTGTACCACCTCCACCCTAATTTCAGCAGGGTCTGGCAGCAATCATCTTCCACTCAGCACACAGGAGCAATGCCTTATTATACAATTACTTGTTATTGCTTTTCCTCTATAAACAAACCCAGCATTTCAAAAAATGGTAGCACTGGGTCGAGATTCTTTGTCATGTTTTTCTGCTTGGCAGAAACCTATGAAGAACAGATGGAGAAATACTGGTGGTTAAAAACAAAAACAATGCACATATAATTGTTTATAGTCTTTTCATAAAATTGGAACAATTCTGCATGCAAATATTTAATCTGTCTTGGTAGACAATGAATTTTCAATAGGCATAGTCAAGAAAAAGCCTTGATGAGGAAAAACATCAAGCAGTATTTCACACTAAACATGCTAGACTCCGAATATCTGAAACTTTCCAGATCCCCAAGTACACATTTTTGAAAAAAGAAACTAATTGAATGCTCTTCAGGTTATACTCATCTTCTTCCTCCTTGACAGACATAAAAGATGAAAACAGGGCTCTTACAGAGAATTTCCCAGTCTATCAAAAAAGAACAATAAATATCTGCTAAATTTTTATGTTTTTCCCAGTGAGGTACTATCATACTGAGACCATCCTACAAAATTAATTCTTCTGAAAAATTGTGAAGAATAATAATCACCTCTTACAATGTTTATAAAGGCTCATCTCAAGTCCCAAAATTTAGAATGTATTATTTAAGAAAACTTTTAAAATAAAAACCTAACTCATTATCATTACTACCATTATTATTTAAATGAAGCAAAGATATTTCCAACAGCAACAATAACCCAAAACCACTAATGAGAATGATGCAAGAAAACCAAACCAAAAATTCCAAGTAATATGTTATTTGGGAAAGATATATGTTACTTAACATACATGCTAACCATGGTAATAAAATATCAAAAAAGTTAATATAGCTGCTTATTTCATCAAAACATCTGAAGCCCTTGTGTAATATTTCTTTGATGGCAAGAGAATCAATACACACTATATGACTTAAGAGCCAAAAACCTATTGAATCCAAGGTATTGAAAAACTTCAGACATTTCCACAATACATAAATCTTCAACTTAATAGCTGACAGATAAAAAATTGAAATTTGGAAGCTATTTGTGTGCACATACACATAAGTACAAACACACACAAATTTACTCGTAGTTAAGAAGGCTCAGCAGATAAAGAATCCACTTGCAAGGCAGGAGATGCAGGAGACTCAGTTCAATCCTTGGGTCAGGAAGATCCCCTGGAGGAGGGAAAGGCCACCCACTCCAGTATTGCTGCCTGGAAAATCACAGGGACAGAGGAGCCTGGCGGGCTACAGGCCATGGGGTGGCAAAGAGTCAGACACAACTGCAGCGACTGAGCAACAACTATGCAGATCTGAGGTTTTAACCTATTTGCTAGCAAATAAATTAGCCTGCCACTGCTTCATGGCCAGAGACAGAAGACAGATTTCTAGGCCAGAGACAAAGGACATGATTGCTCACAGCACAGCAGCCATGAGCTTCACATTCACTTTTGTTCTCCTTGCTCCTCAGGTCCCAGTGTGGTGATGTTGCACATCTCACATAGAATCTGAACGCAGAGTGGATTTTCACCACAGCCAAGGAATACCAAGCTAAGGGAAACCCAATTTTTTATAATAGGCAGCAAGCAAATCTGCCTTACCTTTGAACTAGATGGAGACATTGTCTTTGTTATACAGGACAGTAAATACACCTTCCCCTGCTTCAGAGGAAGACATCACTAGCTCCATCTTTCAAGGCTGTTCACTACACAAATATCCTTGAAAGGGTTCTCTGCAGAAAAATCTGTCAGTGTTTTTTCTCACAGGAGTGAAGAAGTACAAGAGACCCACAAAGAACTGTCTCCTGGTACATAGATATTATTTGTAATATATAGAGAGAGCTTATGACTTTGATGTCCAATTTTGCCAGCTTGGAGAACCTCCTATTTCTCTGAGTATTCTATTTTAATATGACTCCCATGCCCCACCTCTCTACTGTGAGAGGATCTCTGGTCTGTCAGGGTCCTGCCTTCCTTAATAACTCTGAGACACCTAGGGGTCTAGTCAATGTAAAGGCCAACTGTTATTTTTCTCATATCTTCCCTGATACTCAGACTCAAATTCTCCCTGTTATGGGGGATGATTTCCTGCTTTCCTAGATTCTAGGTGCTCAAGATTACCTCATGTACTAGTTTTCTGTTGCTGTCATAATGAATTATCTCAAATTAAGTAATTAAACCAATACCCATTTATTACCTCATAGTTTCTATATCTCATAATTCTGGGCTCAGAATAGCTCAACTGGACTCTCTGATTAGGGTCTCATAAGACCAAAGAGGTTGGCAGGGCTCCATGCCTTACCAGATGCTTCAGAAAAGAATACTGTCAAACACATTCATGATGTTGGCAGAATTCAGCTCAGTTCCTCCTCATACTTTCACATGGCCTTTCCTTCTTCAAGCCAAGAAACATATGCCAAGTCCTTCTCATATGTGGACTCTCTCCAACATCCTCTTCTCTGCTCTATGCTTTTAAGAGCTCATGTAATTATATTGGACCTACTCAGATAATCCAGGATAATCTTCCTATTTTAAGGTCAATGGATTAGTAAACTTAATTACATCTACAAAGTTGCTTTTGCCATGTAAGGTATCATACTCAGTTCTGGGGATTAGGGCATAAATTTTCTTGGGGGTCATAAATCTTTCTACTACTCTCTGCTACACAAAGTGTGATCTTTAGGCCAGCAGTATTAATATCACCTGGGAACTTGTGAGAAATGAATCAAGATTCACCCCATATCTGGTTAATTAGAACCTACACTTTTACAAGATCCTCAGATGATTCATACATGCTGAAATCTGATCTTCAGTGTGAACAGATGTCCAGAGAATCACTAGGTACTTATCGATCTAGAACATACTGCCAGATGCTGTTCCTACCACTCATGAAATTGGAGATAGTAAAAATTTCGGTAATCAGAAAATATTTCCCCCTTTTCTCTGCTAATTTCAATTGTTATAGAGCCTTCACTTGAAAAAACCTAGAAAGCTGAAGCTTTGCAACTGGGCACAGAATAGTCCTGATCATTATACCTCCTGCTGGCCCAGACTAAGCCAAAGTACCAAGGTTCCTTCGGTTACAGAAGGCCATTCCTCCCATAAGCATTAAAATTTTTCATTGCAAAGAAGTACAGCCAGTTTTCTCATGGCATGCTCCCAGTAAGGTTAATTGTAAGACAAAAAAAATCTTCATATTCTTAGTTTCATATCATTCCTCCTCCTTAACCTAGTAGAGATGCCAAATCTCTAGTCCAGAACTGCCTTTACATTAAAATGAGTTTTTCCTTAAGAACTGGTAACATCTTACTGCTAACCTTAGTTGGGGATACTTTCATCCAAAGATACTTTAATAATTTTGAATCTCTAAGTGAATATCCTTAGTCTCTATGCAATTTTGCAAAACTATACTGATTCAAATAAATGCAAGACTTTCATTTCATGTAACTTCATGTCACTCACTATTCATGGGAACAAAAAATAAATTAGTTTAGAGTCAAGGCCCCATGTCACTTTCAGTTAAAATAAAAATGGCTTTGTTAACTAATAACATTGTAATGTTCCTCATTCTTTAATATAAAGCAAGCTAGAAGTTGCATTCAAATTAAGAAGTGATGTCATCATCATGGCAAAATAAGTTTGCTACTATCTTGGCCTGGAAGAAGACCAATTTAGAAAACCTCTCATGGACAAGGGAGTCTTTGGGGAAATCTAGGAGTTTGGAAGAGAAGTTCTAGCACACCATTTGAGCAAAAAAAAAAAAATATGATTGGAAGTACTGAAGAGGATAAGAGGAACAGCTTCACTTTACCTGCATCACCTCTCCCCCTAAAAAGCACAGCTAAGTGTGCAGAGTCCTCCTTGTCCCACATTTCTCCCATGGGGGAAAATGAGGATGCATCAGTGAGCACCCAGTTTTCCCAGCTGTGTAGGACACTCACTGAAAAAGAGACCAATATCTTTCTCACCCCATTCAAATTATTGAGTCGTGAACTGCAGGATCAGGGCAGGGAGTGGCTGGGACAACAGCAGTCACAGGTCAGAAGGCAATTTTCAAAGGTAGGTGGATCCAGGGCTTTCCTGGTAACTCAGTGGTAAAGAATCTGCCTGCAATACAGGAGACCAAAGTTCAGTCCCTGAGTCAGGAAGATCCCCTGGAGAAGGAAATGGCAACCCACTCCAGTATTCTTCCCTGGGAAATCCCATGGACAGAGGAAGCTGGCAGACTACAATCCATGGGGTCGCAAAGAGTTGTACACGACTTGGAGAATAATGCACACACATACTATATAACAACTTGTTAATCAATACACAATTTTAAAAGGTAAGGCATGGCAACAAAACAAAATATGGGAAGTAGAGGGTAGAGTTTTTGTATGTTGTTGTAGTTAAGCTGTTATCACTGTAAAACAGACTACTGTATCTAAAGATGTTTTAGATGTAACCGCAGAGTAAACACTTACCATGGATATACACAAAGCATATCACTATAGAAAACTATCAATTCACAAAGGAAGATATAGCAAGAGAAGAAAAAAAGGAACAAGGAAACTACAGTCAGAAAACTACTGAGATGGCATTAGTGGCTCAGAAGGTAAAGCGTCTGTCTACAATGTGAGAGACCTGGGTTCAATCCCTGGGTTGGGAAGATTCCCTGGAGAAGGAAATGGCAACCCACTCCAGTACTCTTGCCTTGAAAATCCCGTGGATGGAGAAGCTTGGTGCAGACTACTGTCCATGGGGTCGCAAAGAGTCAGGCACAACTGAGAAACTTCACTTTCAACCATAAGTACTTTAATTAGATTAAAATCTCTAATCAAAAGGAAAAGAGTGAGTTGATGAATTGAAAAACTAAACCTAACTATATATTGCCTACAGAAGACTTACTTCAGTCTTAAGGCCACTCACTTCAGCTTTCAGAGAATGGATAAAGATATTACACGCAGATGGAAACCAAAAGAGAATGGGGATAGTTATACATACAAAAATAGTTAGTTATAAGATAGTTATATCATACAAAATATACTTTAAATCAGAAACTGTAACAAGAGACAAAGAATGTCATTATTTTATGATAAAGAGGTTAATTTATCAAGAAGACATAACAAGGTAAATATATATTCACTCAATATTGCAACATCTAAACAAATTAAGCAAACAATAACTGGCTTAAAGGGAGAAATAGATACCACTATAATAGTAGAAGGGACTTTAATATCATACTTCCAGCAATCGATATATCATCCAGACAGAAGCTCAATAAGGAAAGTGTGAACATGAATAACATTATAGATGAAATGAAACTAACAAATATATATAGAACATTCCATCCATCAGCAAATAAACATTTATCTTCATTGTATATGGAACATTCTCCAGAAAAGATCATATGTTATTTTAAAAACAAGTCTTAGCAAATTTAATAAGATTGAAATCTTCAATTTCAGACCACAGTTATATCAAACTAGAAATCAATAAGAAAACTGAAAAACCTATGAGAATGTAAAAAACACAATCCTGAACAAGCATTAGGTCAAAGAAGAAATTAAAAGGGAAATCTGAAAGTATCAGACAAAAATGAAAATACAAAATACAAAAAATTATGGAATACCACAAAAACAGTGACACTTAAGAAGAAAGAAGACATGGAAAGAACAATTTAACTTCACTCTTCAATTACCAGATAAAGAACAAACAAAGCCCAAAGTTAGCAGAAGGAAAAAAATAACAAAGATCAGAGCAGAAATAAAAGACTAAAAAAAAAAAAAACAGAGAAGATCAATAAAACTAAGAGTTGCTGTTTGTCTAAGAGAAACAAAAACACAACCTTTAGCAAGAGTAAGAGAAAAAAACAGGACTCAGAATCAATAAAGATGAGACATTACAACTGATACCACAGAAATAGAAAAAAATCATTAAAAAGTGCTATGAACAATTAAGTGAAAGTGAAGTCACTCAGTCGTGTCCAACTCTTTGCGACCCCACGGACTGTAGCCCACCAGGCTCCTCTGTCCATGGGATTTTCCAGGCAAGAGTACTGGAGTGAATTGCCATTTCCTTCTCCAAGGGATCTTCCCGACCCAGGGATTGATTGAACCCGGGTCTCCCGCATTGTTGACAGACGCTTTACCATCTGAGCCACCAGGGAAGTCGGGATGAACAATTATATGGCAATAAATTGGTTAATCTAGGGGAAAATAGATACATTCCTAAAAACATACAACCTACCAAGGCTGAATTATTAAGAAACAGAAGTTATGAACAGACCACTAATGAGTCTTAATCAGTAATTAAAAAAAAAAAAAACTCCCAAAAGGGAAAGTCCAGGACTAGATGGTTTTACTGGTGAATTCTACCAAATTTTGAAGAATTAATGTCAATCCGTCTAAAACTCTTCCAAAAAATAGAAAAAGGAAGGAATACTCCCAAACTCATTTTCAGAGGCCAGCATTACGCTGATACCAAAGCCAGACAACGACACTATAAGAAATGAAAAAAATAAGTAGTAGACTCACAGATATAGAGAGCAAGAGCAAACCAGCGGTTACCAGTGGGGGAAGGAGCAGTATGGGAGTGGGGGAGGGTGAGATAGAAAGTGTTGGGTGTAAGATAGGCTCAAGGATGTATTGTACAACATGGGGAATATAAACCAATATTTTGCAATAACTGTAAATGGAAAGCAATCTCTTAAAATTGTATAAAAAATACAAAAAAACAAAAAAGACACCATAGGAAGAATTCTCTAAGGTTTACCACTGCTGCTGCTGCTAAGTTACTTCAGTTATGTCTGACTCTACGACCCCATAGACGGCAGCCCACCAGGCTCCTCCATCCCTGGGATTCTCCAGGCAAGAACACTGGAGTGGGTTGCCATTTCCTTCTCCAGTGCATGAAAGTGAAAAGTGAAAGGGAAGTCGCTCAGACAATTAAAAAAAAAAAATAAGAAATGAAAACTACATCTCTGATGAGTATAATACATGCAAAATTTCTCAACAAAATACTAGCAAAATGAATTCAACAGCACATTAAAAAGATTATACACCTTGATCAAATGGGATTTATGCCAGGGATGCCAAGGATAGTTCAAAATATAAAAATCAGTAAATGTAATATGCCACATTAACAGAATAAAACATAAAAATCATATGATCATCTCAGAAAACACATTTGACAAAATTTAACATGTTCTCATAATAGAAAGTCTTAACAAATTGAGTATAGAAGGAATATACCTCAACATTAAAAAGGCCATATTTGACAAGCCCGCAATTAATACCATATACTCAATGAAGGTTCAAAGTTTTTCCTCTAAGATCAAGAACAAGACAAAGCTGTCCATCCCCACCACTCCTATTCTACACAGTATGGAAATCCCAGTCAGAACATTAGGCAAGAAAATAAATTTTAAAAGGCATACAAATTGAAAAGGAAGAAGTGAAATTGTCTCCAAGGGCAGACAATATGACCCTACACACTTTACCCTTGAACAAGATGGGTTTGAATTACACAGGTCCACTTAGGGAATGATGCTGAAGCTGAAACGCCAGTACTTTGGCCACCTCATGCAAAGAGTTGACTCATTGGAAAAGACTCTGATGCTGGGAGAGATTGGGGGCAGGAGGAGAAGGGGACGACAGAGGATGAGATGGCTGGATGACATCACTGACTCGATGGATGTGAGTCTGAGTGAACTCCGGGAGTTGGTGATGGACAGGGAGGCCTGGCGTGCTGCGATTCATGGGGTCGCAAAGAGTCGGACACGACTGAGCAACTGAACTAACTTATATATGGATTTTTTTCAATACATATGTAGCAGTATTACACATCCCATGGTTGGTTGAATCTAAGGATGCAACAGGCCATCTGTAAATTTATACATGGATTTTCAACCACATAGGAGGTTGCTGTCCCTAATTCCCACATCATTCAAGGGTCAATTATATGCAGAAAACCCTAAAGACTTCACCAAAAAACTATTAAAACTAATAAATTCAGTAAAGTTGCAGGATATAAAATTGACATAGAAAAATCAGTTGTGTTCTATACACCAACAACGACATACATAAAAAAGAAATAAAGAAAATCCTATTTACAATAGCATAAATTAAATGCTTAGGAATATATGCAACTAAGGAGCTGAAAGATTTGTATGCTAAAAACTATAAGACATTAATGAAATAAATTAAAAACACAAATAATGGAAAGATATCCTGTACTCATGGATTAGAGAATTAAATTAAAATGTCTATAATGTCTGAAGCAATCTATACATTCTGTGCAATCAACTATACTTCAATTTTTCAAAATAAATAATCTTATGGTAATCATTTTGCAATAGACATATCAGATCATTACATTGTACATCTTAATGTTAAATGTCAATTATATCTCAATAAACAGGATATTTAGTTAATACAAATAATGATATCATTAACTATACCTAAATATTAATCCCACCTAAAGTTCATACTGGCTGTGTAAGATAAATAAGAAAACATATCATTATCCCCATTGTATAGCTTAGAAAACTGAGGCACACATAAACAATTATTTTCTTTAGTTAAGGCAACTAATAAGTAGTAGAAGTACATTTGCAAAGAAATGTACCTACCTTATGAATTAAGATTTTTAAATCACAATTTCCTAAAGCAGGACATATTTTCCAAACTTCAAGTGATAGTACAGAGGAAGGGATATGTATTTGGAGAGAAATATATATAAAAAACAAGTAAGGTAGACACTATTCCATACATCCTGAATACTATAGAATAGCATTGCATGATATTAAATATTTTCCAGAGTACATGAATTTTTAAAATGTTTTGTGGTTTAAAATATGTTTTAGTTAAAGAAAAAAACTATTATTAGTCTTGATACATTTCTGCTGTAATATATATAAAATTATATTGGTATTCACATGATCTGTAGAGAGTACCTTTACTGGGAAATCAATGAAATATCATTAACCTTTTAGTGAAAAGTGGTTGATCTAGACAAGTAAAGCAAATTTTGTACCTTTGGAGAGGGGCTGCTGGTTTTGAACATCCTTTCGTGTGAATGTGATTTATTAGCTATTGAAGTACATTAGGTGTTTTAGGAATAAACGCTTTATAAAGATATATCAAAATGTCTCTCAAATTCAAACTGCATATCACAAGATTCCTCAGCTTTACTCAGCAATTATGGAATGAAGGGAAAGCAAATATTTCCAGCCATCTGCTACAATGGAGTTAGAGATAAAGATAATCAACCATTTATATCATAGTTTCTACAAATGAACCACATCCAGGGAAAGTCATTCCATATGATGTCATCTGGGCATCTCTTATCCACATCTCACTGCTTTTCTGTGACTACAGAAATAATATCCTGGCCCTTTTCATCCTGAAAATGTTGTTGTGTTCAGTTACATGTGCAATTGGCAAACAACACTTTTATTCACAATTCAATTCCATATCTCCAAATCTAAAAGTCACCAAAACACTAATTATACCATGTTATTTGTAAATTGGTTGTATATTTCACATAAAACGCTACTTCATGGTTGTGATGGCCTATTAAGATTATTAGGACTATCTCCAAGAAAGTGAGAATATCTAAACTACTCATATAACCAATTATTTATTTTCCTCTTAAATATTTCCAGGAAGATGTTCTTCAGACTCCTTAGCTAAATACTAGTGATAGGTGCTAAGACTCTTAGTCGTATCTGACTCTTTCAGACCCCATGGACTGTAGTCTGCCAGATCCCTCTGTCTATGGGATTCTCTAGGCAAGAATACTGGAGTGGGGTGCCATTTCCTCCTCCAGGAGATCTTCCCAACCCAGGGATTGAACCTAGTCTCCTGCGGCTCCTGCATTGCGGGTGGATTCTTTACCACTGAGCCACCAGGGAAGCCCAAATACTAGTGATAATAGTTACCATTTGTCAACCAAATAAAAGGTGATATGCTAAGTACCAGGTACCAAATTAATTGTTTTAGTCATCATCTCAAGCTTATAATAATCCTGCAAGAACAAATATTCACCAATGTTGCAGATGAGGAATCTCAAAAACAAAAATCCAGGGCCATAGAGAAAGTAAATGACAGATCAGAATTCCAACCAGCACTACAGGCTTCCCAAGTCTTTCTAACCAACAAGTTTCCCTACATTTACTTCACTCAATACATACTCAATCTCTTAAGAATCAATTATAAAGGCCCCATATTACTGTGCCCTTGGAATTTTTAAATCTGCCCCTTCTGGAATTCCAAGTTATATATTTACCAATTACATTATCTTTCATCACTTGCTATGCCAAACATGAAATTTATCTACTCATTCAATAGCATTTATTTTATTAATACATCTACTGTGGGACCATATCTGTTTGATCCACAATATGTCAAACCATGAATTCCATCCAGATTCAGGTGATTTTACTACAAATAAAATTAAGTGGGATTTTGTGATTGAAATTTTAGAAAGGAAAAGAATCATCTAATGTGATTCTTTTAATCATTTAATGTGATTAAATTACATTTATTCCAGAGTCTACTTGTTGCAACCAACCTTCGCACACACACAATCTCCCTTTTCCCTTGCTACTTATGGAGATAATACATGCTCATGTACTTTTCTGGCAGTTTTGCAGTTTAGTTTTGTTTATAGCTCCTCACTCCATAACCACAATGTATTCCTAAGGTATTGTCTTAATTCTATTCCCCTATACTTCCCCTTCCCATTGTTGGTAAAATATATTCTAGAGAAGAGTCTGAATATAAAGGAGGCATTCTAACTTATATTACTAATTTCTCATAACTACAGAGTTGATAATGATTATCTAGTTTTGGGACAATATTTGTCAAAGACCCTCTACCAGGAATAACAACTCTTGATTAAAGGTAACCAGATGTTATATAACTAGTCTTGTGCCACGTAGCTCTTGACCTACAGAGGTATGAAATGCGGATTAAGAGGGACAGTGATGAAGAGCTGGCATTAAGAATAGAAGACCTTTAATGATCATCTCAGGAGGCTGGGCTAATTTTTTCCTACACGAATGTCTTTTATTAGGAGAGGAATTCTGGCAGTTATCCATAGCAGGGACAGCTCAGGGGAAGGACTAAGGATGGAGACCATGTAGGATGCTATTGCAATAATCTCAACAATCATTGACAAGGGCTGAACTAAAGTGGCAGGGATGGCAATTCAAAATAATGGAAAAACTGGAGACACCCTGGAGAAATACCTGTACTTCCCTCATTCATTCATTCAACAGATTTTTAATAAGAACTACTATGTACCAGGCACTGTGCTAGTAGCCAGAGATATAATGTTGAGTAAAGTGGGTATTGTGCATTATCTCAAAAAATTTATATATACAGCAATAAATATTTACAAATCATGAAGAAAACAATTTTTAAAAAATCAGAGAGAGTGATAAGATGGCCAGGGCAATGGATAGGTTGTACAAAAAGACAAAAATGGCATCAAAACTGCCACTGAGCACTCAAGCCTGGATGACTGAACAAACGGAGGCATCACGGACAGAAATAAACTGAATTTATAGCAGGCACAACAGACAGTGATTTAACCTACTTAAATTATAGGAGATACTTAAATTATATAAAAACAAAACACAGTTAGAAATGTTGGCCTAAGCTTATAGAAAAGTCAGAGCATTAGATACAAATCCGGGAGCTAGCATGAATGCAAACAACCAAAACCTTTAGACTTCTTCACCAAGCAGGAAAGTAACAAGTCCATGCAGAGGAGCATTAAAGAATTTGCACTCTTGTGAGATAAAAGGAAAAGGAAGCTAGTGAAAAAGATGAAACCACAGGAGGAAAAAGAGAAGGATAACTCCCACATCCTAAGAGAAAATATATCAAAAATATCAACTACTGTATATTTCCAGAAAGAGTTCAAGGACAATGAGAGAAAATTATTTTGGACTTGATGCTAGAAAGATATCAGGGACTATTAACCGAGCACTTTCAGTTAAAACTGTGGGTAAGTTCACTTCATAGGTAGGAATCAGGATACCCCAGATTTCCAGCAACACTCCAATTTCAATTTATTCTGTCTCAGAATGCACCATGTGTTTTGATTTTCCATATGAAACGGTGGTAACATCATGGTAAAGAGATAGAAACAATGTAGTTAAAGCTTTCAAGATGTCTCTCAATGAAAGAAAAGTAAATAGTAATCACCAATCCTTATAACTGGAAGGAGAATCAAGAGGTTTTTTTTAGGAGTGAGAAGTCCTCAATACATTTGGAAGCATCAGGGAACTAAGTAGTGAAGCAGGAAGGTAAAGATTTGACAAATGAAAGGGCAAATATTAATGGCACTAAGTGTTAGAGGAAAGTAGAAGAAGTTGAGATCTATAGCATAAATGGATGGTACGTTACTTCTTTTAAATAGTAGTAAGTAAAGAATAAATATGCACAGTAATGGATGGGTTAAATAACTAGATGCAGGAGTCCTTTTACAGTATAAATGTATATCAAAATCAAGTGGTACACATTAAATATCTTACAATTTTATTTGTCAATTATATCAATAAATCTAGCAGGATGAGAGGAGAAGAGAGAAAGATGGAGATATTTTCAAGATGAAAGTAGGAACTGAGGTAATGATGCTAGAAGCTCCAGAAACTAAAATATAAACTCCAGGAGATCAGGGTTGATTATCTGATCATTCTGTTTGACTGGCTTTCAATAAATATCAGCAGCATAAATTCTGTGCTGATAAATCCTCAATCCTACCAGATAAATATGGAAGCATCCTGATCTCATAAAGCTAAAGACTTGGCAGGAGCTTAAAGAGAGGGATTTGAAAACTTCTGTAGTCTGAGAGACTGAGTCAAAAAGAGATGGATGAAATAACTGCTGCTCATTCACAGGGGTCCAACTAAGGTTATAGCAACAATCTGTTCTCCACTTTCTCCATCTCTTTATGCAAAAGCCGCTGTCTCAGTAAGACTTTCAATACACATTCTATCTAAAACTGCAGCTTCTCTACCCATCTCTACCTCTTATTCCTGCTCCCTGCTTTCAGTCTAAATACTCCTCAATACTTATACTCTCTGTTGCCCTATGTATTTTACCTTATGGTCCCATTTATCACCCGTCTCCCCCTACCAGAAAGTAAGCAAGAGCAAGGATTTTGTCTGTTTCTTCACCACTCTCTCTTCAGTGCCTAGAACAAAGCAGGTTGAATGAATGGTCGCCTCTGTATAAGAGAGAGTTATCAAACGTAAGTGACTTTTTCAGTACCACCGAGTTACTTGGGTTGGGGAGAAGCTGAAGACAAAAACAGATGACAGGCAAATTAAGGGTTTGGAATTAACATATACATACTCCTATATATAAAACAGATAACCAATAAGGACCTACTATATAGCATAAGGAATTATACTCAATTATTTTGTAATAACCTATAAGGAAAAAGAATCAATACATATATATGTATAACTTAATCGCTGTGGTGTACTCCTGAAACTAACACAATGCTATAAATCAACTGGACTTCAATTTAAAAAAAAAACAGATGATGGGGGACAGTAATTCAAAGGAAAGAGCAGCTCTAGAATGCTAACAGCTAGTGGAAAGTAGGGTCACTGGGGTCAGTGAAGTGAAATGATGAAGCACACAGTAATGACCACCATGCCAACAGCAGCTATAAATGCCACCTCCCTCTTAAGACTGTCACAAGGCAGCAGGTAGAGAGACTGGGGGGTATCAAGCTACAAGATCCATGTGAAAAACAATGTTGCCTGGCACATAGCTAGTGATAAGTGTTGTTGCTTAGTTGCTAAGCTGTGTCCAACTCTACAACCTGATGGGCTGTAGCCCGACAGGCTTCTCTCTCCACAGGATTTCCCAGGTAAGAATACTGAACTGGGTTGCCATTTCCTTCTCCACGGTATCTTCCTGACCCAGGGATCAAACCCACATCTCCTGTACCAGCAGGCAGATTCTTTACCACACAGCCACAGGGGAAGCCCAGGTACACGTTAGCTGGTACCATTTTTTTTATTTTTTTTAGCCTGCTCTGGTCCAGAGACACTGAGGGCTAAGGCAACTTCATGACTCCTAAGTCCATATCACACTGGTATCCGGTCAGAGGGATAATCCTACAGTTGCGAGAAAATCCTGATCTCTTCACTAATAAGCAAGTCTTAAGCACAGCATATACCTCTGTCTGGAAAATCAGAATTTGCCAACCTTGTCAAGATGTAATTAAGTCACCCAACTTTGCTGAGCCACACCATACTGGTATTTACTCATACACACATACACACACACACCTTTTCTGGATCACTCATATGTACCCACAACTTAAAATTACACACTCTAAAACATGCCTGACACATGCCAAGACTCATGGAAGAAGCACTGCTATGCTGCCCTTTTACACCACAGCTCTGCTAACACAGTCAGATAACAGCCAACTCTAACCCTTGCATTCAGCCCACTTAGCCTTCTTTATGTCGTGTCTGTAGAACTGAAACCATGCTCTTTTGCCCCTATCAGTTACCTCATGGGTGGCTGGGGGTGGGGGAAATGGAATCATTTTTCCAATTAGAAGGTCATTTTCAGTACCAAGCTAACAACCTATCTCCATGTTAACTGGCTTCAAATAAAGAGCATATGTCATCCTCTTCATTGTTCACTGAATTGTTCGAGTGAGTGAATGGGGGAGGTGCCAGAGAGGCACAGCTAAGCACCAACAAAGTTAAATCACTTGTCCAAGGTCACATAACCTGTAAATGGTGAGACCCAGATGACTCTGACCCCAAAGCCAACATCATCTCCCAGGTTTAAGATAGCGTGACTTCTGTGTTGTCCATTTCTGAGTGCTGAGAAGGAGATCATGGCATAACAAGCTCTCAAAAAGGGACTACAGACTTTTCCTTCCAAAATCTAAGAAAAATCCTTTTCCAAATCCTAACAATATCTACTATCTTTCAATATTCTGCATTGACATTTTGAAATAAGTCATATTTGTTAGTTAAAAGAAAACATATTTCTGCAGCAAACTTTTCTGGCCAGGAGTTAATTAAATCCCCTTTAGGTAAGGACCATTTTTCAGTAAATTTTCAAGAAAAAAAATACTAATTGATTGTAAAGCAGTTTAAATCAGTTTCTGTACATGTTTTCAAGCTGTGTGTATGTGATGTGAGTTTGAAAAGCCACAGTATGGTTGTTAGAGGTTGTTCTCTTTCTCTCTCTCACATACACACAGTCATGTTTCTTCATTCATACGGCAAATAATGTATATGATGAGACAGAATAGAAAAGGGGAAGGACATCTTGATGTAGAAACTGCCTTCTGTCCTAGCTGAGAACTTTATCATAAAAATGTAAAACTTGTCATCATCACTTATTAGCCATTGATGGTTGGCAGGACAGGCATTGAAGAATGTTATAAAAATGTAAATATATGGTCTTCTACAAAAAAGAAACCAAATGGAAAAGAGAAATAAAAATATGTAGGAGTAGGTGTGGGCATTTCCATTCATGCATTTTTTTCTTTACTCCCCCAGGTAACAGTTGTATGACTATTTCTGGGTGACAGATTCTTCCTGATAGTAGTTGCCTGCCCCTGCAGAATGAATCACCGCCAAACTGAGGGGCTTAACACTACAAGCATTTATGATCTCAGTTTTGAGGGTCAGGAATTTGGAAGTTGCCTGAGCTGGGTGGTTCTGACTCGAGATTTCTCCTGAAGTTGCAGACAAAGTACTGGCAGGGGCTGCAGGCAGCTGATGGCTTGGCCGGAGCTGGAGGACCAGCTTCTAAGCTCATGCCTGTGGTTGCTGGCAGAAGCCTCAGCTCTTCACTGGCTGTTGGCCAGAACAACGGTTCCTTGCCACCTGGTCCCCCCCAAGGCCTGCTTGTGTACCTCAGGACACAGCAGGTGGCTTCCCCCAGCATGAGCAGACAGAGAGTGAGTGCACCAGACAGAGAGAGAACCAAGGAAACACCACTGTATCTTTCAGGCCTCAGACACAGAAGTTATACCCATCAGTTCCGCCACAGTCAGTGAATCAGAAGTGAGTCACTAAGTACAGCCTGCACTCAAGGGGAGGGAATCTGGGCTCCACATTCTGGAGAGAGGAATATTGAATAGTTTGTGGGCATCTCTTTAAACAACTATACCCACTAACACACTCTTTGCCCCTCCCCGCAGTTCTTTCTCGAACCCCTGCCATGTATTAGACTTCCTGAACCAGCATTAACCACAATCATATATGAATACACTTGACTTCAGTATTTACTATGCATCTGACACCATTTCATAGTTACACATAAATAAATGAAGCCAAGTGCCTCCCCTTATAAAGCAAGTAGAAAGAAATTAACAGTAAACAGATGAATATATAGTGTGGCAGTAATAAATGCTATATTAAAAAATAATGAAAAAACAGGCTAAGTATTTAGAAAGTTACAAGCACTTAAATAGCTGAAATAATTCTCAGATACACCCACATATCATACACGAAGTGGACACACTGCTTCTTGGCCTTGAAAACTCAAGTGACTTCAACCTACTAAAACCATTATCTTTGTCCTTGACCAGATGCTTCTTCCTTTCTTCTAACATTCATGCAAGACCCAGAAGCTAGATTTGCTTCTGTGTTCTTTCTCCCAGCTTTGCCAGCACTCTGCTGTATATGCAAAGTCTTAAAAAACAGCCAGAAAAATCTCTCTCAGCTCCTTCCCAAAGGGCCATTTCTTCTTTCTTTTGTTGCTGGCTCTCCTCCATGAAAATCTGGCACGTAATGCCTCCCCTTCTGGAAAACCACAGGCTGTGCTGGAACTAATGTCTGCTCTCCACCTGAGGTACATCAATAACAAAGCCCTCACTCCCACCTGGAGTAGGGAAAACGTCCTGTCTATTGGTAGGAGCCATCTTAGCTCTCATTGTCTAACCGTCAGTTTATCTATCTTTACCTAGGATCCACCTCCTCTTCACTGGGTCCCCAGTGTTTCTACTACCCAATCAGGATTCCAACACACCTCTAAAAACAATGTATAACAAACACAACAAATGACGTTCCCAAAGCACTGAATAGCTCAAAGGGTCTTTATATTGTGTAACTTCGAGGTATTATGTTATTACCTATTTCTAGTACTTATCACCGGAGAAGGCAATGGCACCCCACTCCAGTACTCTTGCCTGGAAAATCCCATGGACGGAGGAGCCTGGTAGGCTGCAGTCTGCAGGGTCGCTAAGAGTCGGACATGACTGAGTGACTTCACTTTCAGTTTTCACTTTCATGCACTGGAGAAGGAAATGGCAACCCACTCCAGTGTTCTTGCCTGGAGAATCCCAGGGATGGGGGAGCCTGGTGGGCTGCCATCTATGGGGTCGCTCAGAGTCGGACACGACTGAAGTGACGCAGCAGCAGCAGCAGCAGCAGTACTCAGTCACCATTTGAACCTCTAACAACTCTTGTATTTGGTGAACAGTGAGCATAGGAAAGTTTCAGATTAGGAGGAGATTTTGTCATTGTTGCTCAGTCACTAAGTCATGTCCAACTCTTTGTGACCCCATGAACTGCAGCATGCCAGGCTTCCCTGTCCTTCACTAGCTCCCAGAGTTAGGCTAATTACTGGTAATTGCAGATTTTATAAACTGGGCTACAACTGAAAACGTAAAAGTTGATTTCCTTCAAAGGCCAAAATCTCTTGTCTATGCTTTATTTAGAGTTATTTCTTTTCCCCATTCATCTGTGCACTAGTTGTTTATTTAAGAGAATCCAAGTCATGAGATATTGATACAGCATATTTAGAAAATCAACTAGCTCTCTCTTTTGCTTGCCATATTACTCCAGATAGAAATACAAATTGGCAAATCACATGAGCCTTCCTGGTTAACTTCTGTTCACAGTTGCCCTACCACTTGAAGAATATGAAAACTGGAACTTTCCACCAATGGCAGACAATATAACTGAATTCAGGTCAGTTCAGTTCAGTGGCTCAGTTGTGTCCGACTCTCTGCGACCCCATGAATCACAGCATGCCAGGCCTCCCTGTCCATCACCAACTCCCGAAGTTCACTCAGACTCACGTCCATTGAGTCAGTGATGCCATCCAGCCATCTCATCCTCTGTCGTCCCCTTCTCCTCCTGCCCCCAATCCCTCCCAGCATCAAAGTCTTTTCCAATGAGTCAACTCTTCTCATGAGGTGGTCAAAGTAATGGAGTTTCAGCTTTTTAGCATCATACCTTCCAAAGAAATCCCAGGACTGATCTCCTTCAGAATGGACTGGTTGGATCTCCTTGCTGTCCAAGGGACTATCAAGAGTCTTCTCCAACACCACAGTTCAAAACCATCTATTCTTCGGTGCTCAGCCTTCTTCACAGTCCAACTCTCACATCCATACATGATCACAGGAAAAACCATAGCCTTGACTAGATGGATCTTAGTCAACAGAGTAGTGTCTCTGCTTTTGAATATGCTATCTAGGTTGGTCATAACTTTTCTTCCAAGGAGTAAGCATCTTTTAATTTCATGGCTGCAGTCACCATCTGCAGTGATTTTGGAGCCCAAAAAAATAAAGTCTGACACTGTTTCCACTGTTGCCCCATCTACTTCCCATGATGTGATGGGACCAAATGCCATGATCTTCATTTTCTCAATGTTGAGCTTTAAGCCAGCTTTTTCACTCTTCTCTTTCACTTTCATCAAGAGGCTTTTTAGGTCCTCTTCACTTTCTGCCATAAGGGTAGTGTCATCTGCATATCTGAGGTTATTGATATTTCTCCTGGCAATCTTGATTCCAGCTTATGCTTCTTCCAATCCAGCGTTTCTCATGATGTACTCTGCATAGAAGTTAAATAAGCAGGGTGACAATATACAGCCTTGACGTACTCCTTTTCCTATTTGGAACCAGTCTGTTGTTCCATGTCCAGTTCTAACTGTTGCTTCCTGACCTGCATACAGATTTCTCAAGAGGCAGGTCAGGTGGTCTGGTATTCCCATCTCTCTCAGAATTTTCCACAGTTGATTGTGATCCACACAGTCAAAGGCTTTGGCATAGTCAATAAAGCAGAAATAGATGCTTTTCTGGAACTCTCTTGCTTTTTCCATGATCCAGCAGATGTTGGCAATTTGATCTCTGGTTCCTCTGCCTTTTCTAAAATCAGCTTGAACATCAGGAAGTTCACGGTTCACGTATCACTGAAGCCTGGCTTGGAGAATTTTGAGCATTACTTTACTAGTGTGTGAGATGAGTGCAATTGTGCGGTAGTTTGAGCATTCTTTGGCATTGCCTTTCTTTGGGATTGGAATGAAAACTGACCTTTTCCAGTCCTGTGGCCACTGCTGAGTTTTCCAAATTTGCTGGTATATTGAGTGCAGCACTTTCACAGCATCATCTTTCAGGATTTGAAATAGTTCAACTGGAATTCCATCACCTCCACTAGCTTTGTTCTAGAGTCCTCCAAATTTTCTGAATGGTACTAGGCTGCATGTTGGTATTTTACTTTTTCCCTCTCTGGCCTGAATCTGCCATATTAATGTCTTTACATTAAAAAAGCACTCAGCACACATCTTGTGGTATAAAGTACATTACCTAGAGTATTCATCAATTTTTCTTTTTTGCATTTCTCATTAAGTATACCCTAATCTTATAAGTCTGTTCCACTAGACTAGTTATAAAAGCTATTTTGTTTAAAATATCTCAGTATCCAGTAGATGATAGAAATAAAACCATAACTAGCACTAACTAGAAGAAAACATAGTGATGAATCACCACAGGAGGCCCCAAGCACCCCCAGAGCTCTGTCACCTGCTTTTGTTATGTCCCCTTAATCCTACACAGTCATGCGCACAATCAGAGGAAAATTCGAGGGTGGTTCAGTCAGGCACCAATCTTTTAACTCTGTCTTACTCAGCTGGGACTGCTGTAACAAATTATTGTAGACTAGGAGCTCAAAAGCAACAAAATTTCTCATAGTGGTAGAGGCTGAGAAGTCTGAGATCAGGGTGCCAGGGTCGCTGGGTTTTGATGAGAGCTCTCCTCCCAATTTGCAGACGACTGCCTTCCTGATGTGTACTCACGCGGTGGGAAGAGAGAAACAGGAGGCAAGCTCTCCATGTCTCTTCTTACAGACACTAATGCCATGAGAGCAGATTTACACTTATAACCTAATTACCTCCCAAAGGTCCTGTCTCCCAATACCATCACATTGTCAATCAGGGTTTCAACATGCAAAGTTGGTGGGGATACAAACATTCAATCCATAGCATACTAAACTATCATTGTAATAAACTGAAAATATTGTATCAATTATCTCAAGTTTCCACGTGTAATCCCTTACATAATTAATGAAATGGAAATTGTCCTTATTCCTGCCAAAATAGGGACCTTAAATGAAATGTTTTACTAAAATTAGTTTTAAAAAAAATCCTCATCAGTACTCAGTTCAGAATTTTTGCTGCATTGTACAAGATTCACACAATAATCACAAGCCTCAGCAACCCTGATTCCTGCCAGCTGATGATTATTTTGGGTCAATGCTCTCAAATCATCTAAAACTCTGAGGAAACACTAAACAGCATAGTGTAGTTACCTGGAAAAACATCTCATTTTACTATGCAAATTTTAAACATTTTAATTGTTTCATTTAAAAAGTTACAAAAGAAATCTGGAAGGTGGAAAATAATTTTTAAAAATATTGTTTAAAACACTTTCTAACACTAAGTTCAGAAGAAACAATCACTTCCAATACTTTGACCACCTGATGCGAAGAACTGACTCATCAGAAAAGACCCTGATGCTGGGAAAGATTGAAGGCAGGAGGAGAAGGGGATAACAGAGGATGTGATGGTTGGATAGCATCACTGACTTGATGGACATGAGTTTGAGAAAGCTCGGGGAGTTGGTAATGGACAAGGAAGCCTGGCGTGCTACAGTCCATGGGGTCGCAAAGAGTCAGACACAACTGAGTGACTGAACTGAACTGAAACATTTCCAATGATTGCAATATTTTGAAAGCCATTAATGTGCTTTTTATTCTGACTTTTTGAGTAAGAGACCATCATATTGATTGACATCTGGCTGGGGGAGGGGGTAGAGAGAAGGATTTTTTCACTCAAAGATGCAAATAAGGGCTTCCTTGGAGGCTCAGTGGTAAGGAATCCGCCTGCCAATGCAAGAGACATGGGTTTGATCCCTGATCCAGCAAGATCCCACATGCTGCAGAGCAACAAAGCCTGTGTGCTGCAGCTACTGAAGCCTGCGCATCCAAGAGCCCACGCTCAACAAGAGAAGCCACTACAATGAGAAGCCTGAGCACTGTAACTAGACAGCACCCCCTGTTTGCCACAACTAGAGGAAACACCCATGCAGCAACAAAGACCCAGCACAGCCAAAAATAAACAAATAAATTATATTTTTAAGGATGCAAAGAGAAAGAATGATTTCCAGCTTCTAACACGCAAAATAAGATTATGCAGCAAGAAATAACTTTGAATGTCAGGCATTCCTTTTGAGTGACTATAGTCTCCAGGAGAATAGGTATTTTCTGTTTTGTTTATGGCTGTATCTGCTGTGAACAGAGCCCAGTTACGGACTCTCAACAAAGAGCAGACATTCAACAAATATTTAGTGGATGAATGAACAAATGAACGAGGGAGTTTATGTCTTTATCTCCTCCTTTAATATATCAGCAACCAAGCCTGGAGTTGCTAATTCAACCTGGAGTTGCCAAATTCATGGAATTTTCCCCTAGAGTAGAAAATACAACTTTCTGTAATAATGAAAGCCTATTCTATCAAAAAAAGAATGTGCTGCTGGGAGAGGAGGGGGCAGGAAGGAGGTTTCACCCTTATCTCCCCAAAGAGATTATAGAGGAAGAGAAAAGAAGGAGCAAGACTACCAGAATGTGTGCCCTGATTTCTGTGCATTGAACAAGACAATGCTGAAGGCAGATGAAAATCCGACCCCATTTTGTTTCAGACTTTTGAAAAAGATGGCCCTTGTGTGGCTCTCACACCAACCCAAGGAATTGCTATGTCAATCTGCCAGGGTGGTTTGGTCAAAGAAAGGTACTAAAATTTAGCATTTCAGAGCAACTTTACCTGGTTCTTCTGCAGCACAGATGAGATCAAGAAGTAGCTGCAGGATGACCAAGGAGCCTGGCAGAAGGGGCACCATGGTGGGAAACAAAGTGGAACTAAAGCAAGGCCTGCAGAGCAAAGGTCAGGTCCCCACTGAACGAGAGTCAGAACTGACTTCCGAGCACAGAACCGCTGCTGGGAGGGGCCGTCTTCCCAGGTGTATTAGTTTTCTATTGCTGTGTAACTAATGACCACAAATTGAGCAGCTAACACAATACACATGTTTTATCTCACAGTTTCTGTGATCAAAAGTCTAGGCGTGGCTTAACTGGGTCCTCTGCTCAGGGGGTCACAGGCTACCGTCAAGGTGTCCGTAGGCTGCATTCTCATGCAAAGGCTCAGAGTCAGCTTTCAACCTCACTCAAGTGGTTGGCAGAATTCATCTCATTTTGGCTATAAAATAAAGAGCCCTGAGTGAGTTTTTCCTGACTGTTGGCTTGGGGTCACCTTCAGAGCTAAAGACCACCCACAGTGTCTTGCCCACTGGCATCCTCACTATTTGATACTTACTTCATCAGACCCACAGGAGTCTCTCCTGCTTGGGGTCTTTGACCTCCAAAAGGGGCAGTCCTTCTTTTAAGGGCTCTCACCTGATTATATCAGCCCTCAACCCCACCCCTCAAGATAACTGTCCTTTCAATTTACTCAAAATCAGTTGATTTGGGACCTTAATTATATCTGTAAAATCCCTTCACCTTTGGCATATAATGTAATAGCCACGGGTATGACATCATTTCACCTTTGCTACATTCAGCTGGCTAGAAGCAATTCCCGCGTCTCACTTCAAATAAGGAGAGGGATCACACAAAGATGTGAACACTGCAATTAGTTAGGGTCACCCTAGGGTCTGTTTTCCACACCAGAAAAACTAGGGTAGCACCCCTCTTTCCAGCAGAGGGGAAAGAGCAAAGGTCATGTGAGGCAGATGGCAACCAGGGTGATGATGGTGACACCACTCCAGACACTTCAGAAGCTAAAGAACCTCCACCACCACATGGTCACTCTTCACCTTCCTCTTCCCAAAATCCAGAAACAATCTCAGAAGGAGACAAGGAGGAAGAAGGGGACTCAAACCCCCAGAAATTAACCAGTTTCCGCTCTAGAAACTGAACTTCACCTGAACTGTTTATGTCTTGAAGGCAGAGTGAAATCAGAGTTAACACTTCACCTTTTAACTCTTATGGACCAGGTTAACATGGGGATGACCCACTGAGATGTTATGGGGAGGGAGGTGGGAGGGGGGTTCATGTTCGGGAACACATGTAAGAATTAAAGATTTTAAAATTAAAAAAATAATAATAAATAAAATAAAAAATCAAAAAAAAGGGGGGAAAAAAAAAGAAACAAAATAACCAACACATATTTCACAGACATCCAGAGAGATGTGTAATAAAAAACTCATGTGACTTGCCACACCTATTTTTATGAAGATTTGGTAACTCCATGGAGAGTGTCTCAGTCTTTGGTGAATATGGCTAAAGCTACCCTCTTAGAATGGAACACCATAAAATAAGACCATTTTAAATAAATTTAAGTGTTGCATAATATTCACTACAAATAATAATCCTTTTATCTTGAACATAGAGAAAAAGATACATAATTTTGCTACGAGAAAGTTAGTCTTTGCTACCAAAAAGTCAGGTTTTCCTCGTCTCTACCAAATACATGTTGAATAAAGAATTCCACTTAAACTGTTGTAGAAATAGAAGCCAATCCAGCGCATCTACGTGTCTCAAGTCAGCCTTTCACCAACTGCATGTGCATGCAGCTTACAACAGAAGTCTCTGCTAGCTGTTTGTTAGAATTTATAATACATCTGCAACATTAACTACCATTTTAACCATTGATTATATGCTACACACTATGTTAAGTGCTTTGCATAATTTCAGGAAATCATTAAAACCTATGACAAATATGTAAATATGCCCATTTTACAGACAACAAAACTGAGGCAGTGAAAGCAATTTGCCCAAGGTCACACAAGGAGTCCTACAGGAATTTAAACTCAGATCCACGTGGTTCCAACAGCCATGCTTGGAATCCTTGCACTATACCTGTCAGTGCATGTGAATTGGTCTACAAAAGCCTACTGAACTCAGAATGTACCTAAATACAGTATTGCAACTGTACCTATGACTTTCAGAAATGATACAACAGCAAAATGTATTCCAACACAGAAAGCCTCCTTCCTCTCCCTTTTACAGCCCTGGAGAAAATAAGGGCAGAGTCACTCTGATTTCATCGTGGCTTCCTACCTCCAGGAAAGCAAGAAGAGGCCTCCAGCTCCAAGTCTGTGCTGGTTGTTGTTCTCACGAGCTGAGTGAGTGACAGACATTTTCAGAAGCGGGTGAGCCAGGGAGTCCACAGCCTCCTGCCACTTTCAAGCCCCAGGTCACTCCTCAGTCTGGGATGCTCCCCTGTCACACTCTTACTTCTCCTCCTCAGGCCCCAGGGATTGGCCTATTCCTGCTTGTTTCCTCTAATCAAGGTTTTTCTCTTCTCTAACCTTCTATAAAACAGAAGCTGGCCTCAAGCCTTCTAAATTTTAACCTTCTTATCAGAGAAAAAAAAACACAAATCATAAGTTCCCTATTCTTCCTACCCTTCCTATAAGATGTGAAAGCTCACATTTGCATGTAATTGTCAGTGACCAGACTGAGAGATTCAGGTGAAAAAGGAGGTGACTATAACCAGTTGCTATGACAACAGGAAGATATGAAATGGCATAGCAATTCATAGGACAAGCTTTTTAAATTACATAAATTTGAATTATTTCAAGAAGCCATTCAAAACTACACATATATAAATGACTGGTCAGTTGAAAGAATGAAGTATATCACACAAATAAACCACCTTGAATTAATCAGACAATTAAAGATCTATACACAATTTTCATCCTCAAGAGACTATAACAGGGAGAATTACTTACAATTCTGCAGCCTCTGTAAAGTTACATGTCAATCAGACTGATCCAGCCGCATTAATATTAACGTGTTTCATGTCTACGGCAGCTCTAAGAATTAAGTCACAACTAGATTACACGGCCAACAGCATGAATCAGAAGCATTTGCCTTCACAGTTCACACTGTTGACTACTGCCTCTCTCTTAAAATGTTCTCTCCCTAGGTTTCCCAAACACTTCACTCATTTACAGCCTTCATTGCTCTCAGAATTCCTCTCTCTCTCTGGTATTTCCAAGATTTTGTAGATGGTAGTCATTCTTTTGTTGTCTATTAGCATGTCCTCAGTCATTACCTCTAATCTGATGTCTCCCAAATATTTACCTTCATTCCCCAACCCTCTCCAGAGAGGCAGACCTCACATTCCAACTGCACGAAGAAATCTCCACTTGCATGTCCTAACGGCATCTCAAAATTGGTACTCCTCTATTCAAGCTTAAAGATTATTTCTATTAGTGGATTCCCTGATGAGATTAATGGCACCAGCATCTCTCAGGAACTCAGGCAAAAATCTTTTTAGTCATTGTCTTGCCCTTCTTTCTTATATCCAGGCACAAAAGTCTTGTTAATTCTACCTCCATAGCAGCTGTTTAGTCTGTGTGCTCCGATACAGTCAACACAGGCACCACCAAGTCTAGAACTGTCTATTACCTCCCATCTAGGCTACGGCCATGGGCTCCCAACTTCTCTCCCTGATTTCAGGCTTTTCTTACTTCACTGTTGTTCATACAATTCTGATCATAAGAATCATATGAGTGGGTTTTCTAATATGTTTCTAGACTTTGCACAAGACCTACTGAATCAGAATTTATAGCAGAGGGGCTTGAGAACTTATATTTTCCTAAGTATCACCAGAGATTACTCTAATCAGATGAACATAGTTTGCTTAGTACTACAGACTGAATTAATTCATGGCTCTTGACCAAAATTTTCCATGGCTTCCATCGGTGGTAAAATCAAGTCCAAATTTATGTCTTGACATTTAAGGCCCTCCACAATCTAGTCTATATACATCCTTCCTGTCATCTTCCCGATTATTTCTTCTCATGTACTCTATGCCAAAACCACACTGTTTGTCATGCCAGAATTTTTCTTGTTTTCCCTTCACGGTGATTTTGTTCACATAGTACCCTCAGCCTGGACTGCCCTATAATGCATCAATCTCTGTGTTCAAACCCTATCCATCCTTCAAAGTTCATCTTAGCTCTACTCATTCCCCATTTTTGTAGCATCACCACAGCAAGTCAATACATGCATTGTTGTGCTATTATATTGCTATTTTGGGGTGTATGCCTGCCTCTCTTCTGTAAGATTAAGCTCTCTGAGGAAGATGACTAGCCGTTTTCCTTTTTTTTCTGTTATTGAAGTGCTTATAGTAAGCAGCACATAGTTGGTGCTCAAAATGTTTGCATAAATAAGTAAATGATATAGCAGAAACAATCAGAACCAGTGGCTTGGAGCAAATGTTTTATCTCTTATTCCCTCTACTCACCCACATGGCCCACCTCATTATCACTGCCTAAATGCAGGGCTTTTTCTTCCTCCTTACTAGTCAAGTCCTGCAGTCTTTAAGACACTGTCTCTCAAATTATAGGCCACCAACTATTTGCATCAGAATGATACAGGTTTTTGTTAAAATGCAGATTTCCAGGTTACTGTTCTCAGACCTGAATTACAATCTCTGAGAGAAGGAACCTAATGATCCACATTTTTGATCAGCAGCAGCTCCCAAGGGATCCTTTCGCACAGGGATGTTGAAAATATTTGCTTTTAAACCTGGTTAAAGCTTCACTCCTAGAAAATTCAACAGTTTGAGTCTTTACTATGGGCTTGATGCCATGTTGCTGCCTTATGACCTTGTTTACTGTTTACCTCTATTTTTATTGGTAGACCAAAAACTTCATTTGGCTTTTTCTGTCAGATGCTGTGGAAAAATCCAAATGAACTTTTTTGCCAGCCCAACATTTTGTAGGTCCAGATAATTATAATATTTGTAAGTTGTCAATATTAAACAGTACTGTTGAGAGAATGTCATATAAAATACATACATAGTAATAATTTACAATGTGCCCTTCGAATCAACCTGCCTCCAATCAGATATCAGCTCTAGTACTTAGGAGGTACATAGCCTTGAGTGAGTTACTTGACCCCTCCATGTCTCCACTTTCCCACTCATAAAATAGAATCATGAGGCTACTTACATCATAGGACTGTTGTGAAGACTGCATGGGATAATTCATGTACAGTACAAGCAGAGTACCCCAAGAGACATTAGTCATTATTATTACTGCTGCATAATTATCACTATCCAAAAAGTCTTTTTATTCTACTTGGGTAGATAGGACACAAAATTAAAGGAGACTAACAAGACAGTCCTTTCGATCTATGTCACCTATACTACAGAGTTATTCTGTACATGCAATAGTGGGTAAAACTATTAGACACAACAAAAAGGGCTCCAAATTTAGATGATCCGATACTGAAATGTCATACACAACTCTAATATCCAGGGGGCTTCCCTTGTGGCTCAGTAGGAAAATAATCCACCTGCAATATGGAGACTTGGGTTTGATCCCTGGGTTGGGAAGATTCCCTGGAGAAGGGAAAGGCTACCCACTCCCGTATTCTGACCTGGAGAATTCCATGGACTGTATAGTCCATGGGGTCACAAAGAGTTGGACACAACTGAGAGACTTAAAAAAACAAACCAACAAAAAAATATCCACGGCCTTATTCTAGGAAAAACAATCTATCCTTTAGTTCTAAAGGCAACTGACATAGAGGCAATTTCTATCTAAGCCATGACAAATGTCTATCTCTGTTTTGAAATTTCACTAGTCTATCTATGTCCCAATGGGAGCATAATAACTTTTCAGTTTGCGATTTCCAGACTAAGGTAGTTTGACGGATGCTTCTCTTCAGAGGTCTAGATAGCATCACCCAGCATCCAGTTCATTGCTCTTTCCCTCTCATCACTTCAACCATAGAGAGTGTTCAAGGAAATGCGTTCTCTTCAAGACCCTAATTTCAATCTTTGGACATATATACCCAGAACCGAGATCACTGGATCATACAGTACTTCTATTTTTAATTTTTCAAGGAACTCCGATAATTTTGGGAAAGGCTGTACCATTTTACATTCCCACCCATAGTGTACAAGAATTCCATTTCTCCACAACTTTGTCAGCACTTATCTTTTGTTTTTTTAATAATAACCACCCTAAAATATGCAATGTAATATCTCATCATTCATAGTTTTGATTTGCATTTCCTTGATGATTAGTGATGTTGAGCAATGTTTGATTTGTCTCTCAAATGTGTATGTCTTCTCTGAAGAAATGTCTACTCAAGTCCTTTGCCCATTTTTAATCAGGTTATCTGAACTTTTTTCTGTTGAGTTGTAGAAATTCCTTTTATGTTTAGGAAATTAACTTCTCAGCAGATACATGGTTTGCAAATATATTTTTTCCTCATCCTTTAGGTTGCCTTTTCACTCTGTTGACTGTTTCTTTTGAATAAATTTCAAGTGTTGAACAGCTTTGCAATCCTGTGATAAATCCCACTTCATCATGGTATGTTATCCTTTTGCATGCTATTGCTAGTATTTTGTTGAAGATTTTTACACTATATTCATAAGCAATATTGATCTGTAGTTCTCTTTACTCATGATGGCTTTGTCTGATTTTGGTATCTGGGTAACAATGACCTCATAGAATGAGCTGGGAAGTGAGTCTCTATTTTCAGAACAGGTTGTGAAGAATTTGTATTCATTCTTCTTTAAAATTCATAGACTTCACCAGTGAAGTCTTCTGGGTCATACTGAGACATGTTTTATGGCCTAATACATGGTTTATCTGGAAATGTTCCTTGTGAACTCGAGAAAAATTTATACTCTGCTATTTGTGGGTAGAGGGTTCCGTAGATGTCTTTTAGGTCTGGTTGGTTTATATATAGTGTTGTTGAAGTCTTCCTCAGGGACAGTTTCTACTGACTGCTTTTTCCTATAAATGGGCCATCGTTTCCTGTTTCTTGTGTGTCTCATAATATTTGGCTGAAAATTGGACATTATAAATAATATAATGCAGCAACTCTGAAAATAAGATTTACACACACGCAGAGTATTTTCTTTTCGCTGTTCACTGCTGTTGCTGGAAAAGTGAAAGCGTTACTGCTATTTATTTGTGTAGTGATTTTCCTGGACTATAAATTCGGTACAGTCTGTATCTTTTATCATATGTAACCACTGAAGTCTCTGCTTGTTTAGTTCAGTGATCAGCTGATGGCTGAACAGAAATTTCCTTGAATGCCTTGAACCAGTAAATCTCCCAACCTTTGCTGAAGGGCTGTGTGCATGTGTGTGTGTTGACGTATGAGTCAATCTCTGGGTCAGGAAAATCCCCTGGAGAAGGAAATGGCAACCCACTCCAGTATTCTTGCCTGGGAAATCCCATGTACAAAGGAACCTGGCGGGGTACAGTCCATGAAGCTGCAAATAGTCGGACATGACTGAGCGACTGAGCATGCACACACAGCCATATAAAAACATGTAGGTACATGTTTTTAACAGATCTATTCACAACTGTCAAAAACAGAAAACCACTCAATGTCCATCAACTGATGAGTAAAATAAAAAGGAACAAATTACTGGTATATGCAGCTGTATGTTTGAATATCTAATAGATCATGCTACATAAAAGAAGTCAGCCTCAAAAGGCTACATACTGTAAGATTCCATTTCTATGATATTCTGGAAAAGGCAAAACTATATAAAAAATAGATTAGTGGTTGACAAGGACTGGGGTTGTGGGAAAAGAATGACTTCAAAGGGACATGAGAGAACATTCAGAATGAGAAGGAAATTAAATAAAGAGGTATTTGCAGGGCAGGAATAGAGACGCAGACATAGGAAACAGACTTGTGGACACAGCGGAGGATGGGATGAATTGAGAGAGCAGCACTGAAACGTATACGTGACCATGTGCAAAACAGATAGCTAGTGGGAAGCTGCTGTATTACACGGGGAGCTCAGCCTGGTGCTCTGTGACCACCTGGAGCGGTGGGATGGGGTGGGGGTGGGTCAGGAGGAAAGGGACACAGGTATACTTATGGCTGATTCATGTTTCTGTATGCAGAGGCCAATACAACATTGTAAAGCAATCATCCTCCAATAAAAAATAAAAGAAGAGGTTAACCTGGCTACGTGCATTTATGGATAGTAAAAGAAACATACATCTAAACAAGGCAAATTTTACTATACATAGTAAATTATACCTCAAAGGAAAAAAAAACTCCTTCCTGCTCTAAATATTTTTCTTGGTTTAATTAGTTTGGCCTAAGACTACCCTCTAGCTCTGGCCAGTCTTTAATCATTATTTGTTTAGCAGACTATCCAGGATTAAAATATCCTTCATGAACATCTAAATATGTAATAATATCACGAGTTGTCTTCCCACAAAATGTGTAAGAGCATTCAATAGGAGAAAGGAAAAAAAATTAATTTGATAGCATAACTACAAGGAGATTCAATGTCACATTTTTATAATAACAAAAAGATAAAAACATGAATGCTGATCAATAGCTGATTAGCAACTAGTAATATAAAACCATATCATAGGTTACTATGTAGCCATTAAAATAATTATGAAATTGTATATCAATATTTATTAATATGAAAAGTTATCAATATCTACAGCATTGTGTTAAGGTAAAAGCAAATGATTAAACAGTATGCTAGTGTGATTTTATTTTGGAAATGCCTAGGAAACATTCCCCAATATGTAAATGCTGGATTCTCTTGGTGGGTTAATTATAGATCGTTCATATTTATACATGCAGGATAATCCTACTAGTTGTCTCAAGACCTGTTGGCCTGAGTCTGGAGTTGCCTGGGTAACTGATCCCATCCTTGGTTTGTAGCACTCAGTTCAGAAAAGCTGGAAGCCCAGGCTATGAGAGCCTAGGGAGTCTGAAGGTGATAAATGAGCATTGTGTTCTAGCTTAAGTGTGCTTTACCGAAGCACTCACAGGAGACCTTTTGTATATTTTTTAACACTGGCATGGATGAAATGCACCTGGCTCAGTGGAGCACTCTCAGCTCACATCAAACTATGCGTGCAAAACTGCTCCGGCCTCAGGTGTAAAATGCTGAACTTCCAGAGGTTTTAACATAACCACTGGTCACTCAGACTTCTTACCCACAGCAGTGTATCTACCGGGAAGGTCCTGTTTATTGGGAAGGACCTTCCCTGAAGGTCCTGGGAAAGTCACTGGATAATGTTGCTATGACCTCTTTATACAACCTCTAGATTTAAAAAAGCTTGATTGATTTACCCAAATGTGATCAGTGTCCGATCAGTCTGAACCTATTACAACTGACATTTGTTCATTAAGTTCATTTCCATCTGTAAAAAGAAAAGAAAACCCATTTAGTGAGTCTGTAATATTATTCATAACAAGTAAAATGAAAGAGATAATCTGTTGGCTTTAAGACAGAAAGTCCTTATTAAATTAAAATTGACACTTCTCTTTGAACTATGGATTCTAGTTCTTTCGAGATATGCCTTGAGCTTATTTCTGATCAGGTATAATTCATTATATTTTTCTATTAGAAAATTTATTAAATGACACAAATTTTGTTAAACAAAAAAACTTCCGCTGTATAAATAATTCCTGGAGAAAATATTTTTTAAATAATATTCTTTCTAAGCCATACTAAAAGCAAACTATGACTTTTACAGTGGATGTGGAAGAGGGGTTATAAAATAAACAACAAAAAGGCTATTGAAAGGAACACAATAAATCAGTTGAGAAGTAGGAGAAATCTGAGCTGCTGAAACTACTTACATCCATTCCCTGAGCCATCATGGCAGAATGGAAATTATCCTCTTTTTTAGTGTCTGCTTGTATACCAAGTCTTGCAAGAAAAACTGAAAACACACAAATATCTACATAAAAACACATGCACCAAAACAAAAACACAAAACCAAATTGCAGATGACTACCCAATTACATTCCCCAGTGGAACTGAAGAGCAGTCAGCGCTAAGCAGATAATCAAGAACACAGGATGTGAAACATGCTAAATTTGTCTTGATCTCAGACCCATCACCTTTTTAAGTGCAGACAGATCACTGCCTCATTTCCATATTGTGAGTCATATTCCACCTGAACTTAAGCCCTGAAGAACTGGGGGATTACTGCATTGTAGCCTGAGTGCATACAGTGTTGAGCACAGATACCAATCCTTCCACACAGACTAATACTTGAGTCTTTGTCTCAATCAACCGAGTAATTTTGAGCTTGCATTTACACATAACACTGTAATCATGGCTATCACACATTCCAGATTTTCAAAACATGTCTGATTTTAAGTGTTCTGTTATTACATGGTCTTTTTTTTCAAGACTGAAAAAGAAATGCAGTCCTCTAAATAGCATAAAACAGGGTTGTTATTGGCAAGGAGGCCTTATAGGAAGACCAGATATAGTTGAACAGTATAAGTTGGTAGAGAAGTAAAAGGTAACTGACCCAATTCCTGAAGCTCAGAGGAGCAATAATGACCCCGGTCTCATTATAGTCAAGGCTTCATAACACATGTGTAACTTCCCCTACTAGAACTGTGAGTTGTATATCTAAGTATGTTAATAACCTTAAATAGGTGTTAGAAGATTGAAAGGCATGCCTGTATTATTAATGCTATAGAAGTAATCAAGAGCAGCAGTCTCTAAACTTTTTAATCACATACACATTCCCTCAGGAAAAAATTTTGAGTATTCACTCAAAATGTATATTTATTTATATAAATACATACAAGTACTATTTATTTCTATAAATACATGCATGTAAGAGTAGGGAAGTACTGTGGTAGTTCTCTATCACTTGGCATAATATAAATTTTGAATAAGATGATTCTTAACAATTGAGATTTTGTAGCTTACTTTCTGGGCTTCCCCGGTGGTGTTGGTGGTGGTGGTTTAGTCGCTAAGTCGTGTCCGACTCTTGTGACAACATGGTTTGTAGCCCTCAAGGCTCCTCTGTTCATGGGATTTCCCGGGCAAGAATACTGCAGTGGGTTGCCATTTCCTTCTCCACCAGGTGGCGTTAGTGGTAAAGATTCCAGCTGCCAATGCAGGAGACACAGGGACATCCATTGGAATATCCCCTGGAGAAGGAAATGGCAACTTACTCCAATATTCTTGCCTGGAAAATTCCATGGACAGAAGAGCCTGGTGGGCTACAGTCCATGGGGTCCTCAGTCACATCCGACTGAGCCCACACACAGTTTACTTTTTAAACTCTTCCTGATGGTTTTAAACTGTGGTTGTTTTGTGATGTGATTGATAAATTAGGATGAGGAGTGTCAGGGTGGAAATTTCTGTCTAGTTCCCAGCATTTCTAGTTTTACTTTAGCCAATATACTTTTGTTAGAATCTTTGTAAACCACTTGCCCATTTTATGAGAGTTTTTCTTTACATCTAGACAAGATGTGAGAGTTGGACTGTGAAGAAGGCTGAGCGCCAAAGAATTGATGCTTTTGAACTGTGGTGTTGGAGAAGACTCTTGAGAGTCCCTTGGGCTGCAAGGAGATCCAACCAGTCCGTTCTGAAGGAGATCAGCCCTGAGATTTCTTTGGAAGGAATGATGCTAAAGCTGAAATTCCAGTACTTGGGCCACCTCATGCGAAGAGTTGACTCATTGGAAAAGACTCTGATGCTGGGAGGGATTGGGGGCAGGAGGAGAAGGGGATGACAGAGGAGGAGATGGCTGGATGGCATCACTGATGGACGTGAGTCTGAGTGAACTCCGGGAGTTGGTGATGGACAGGGAGGCCTGGCGTGCTGCGATTCATGGGGTCGCAGAGAGTCGGACACGACTGAGCGACTGAACTGAACTGAGACTATACTCCACAGATCTACTTAACCAGAGGCAAATGAACTGCAAAGTATGACACATACTGAAAGTAAAGAGTTGGGGCCCTGACCTGTGGAGCCCCAAGTTTCTCATGCATATTTTTGTGACGTGACATCCATGCTGAAGAAAGGAGCCAATACCAGCCTGCACATTAAATATTAGTAAAGCTTAACTTCTTTCTTAATTTCATAGTTTGGGGGCAGGGGCTTCCCCTGTGGCTCAGCAGTTTAAAAAAAAATCTGCCTGCAATGCATAAGATTCAGCAAACATGGGTTAGATCCCTGGCTCGGGAAGATCCCCTGGAGGAGGAAATGGCAACCCGCTCCAGTATTCTTGCCTGAAGAATTCCACAGAGGAGCCTGGCAGGCTACAATCCAAAGGAACACAGAGAGTCAGACACAAATGAGCACACACACATGCAATTTCTTTCTCATATATATAATGCATATATGATAAATTTAAGTGAAAGTTCTAATGCTTTCTACATGAACCCTAACCACTCCCCCTCTCACCATGCACACAGGAGTAATTCTTAACTTACGAACAGAAATAACCAATATACTAAAATTAATATTATTTAGTATTGAATTGTATTTAAGAGGGACCACATAAGTATTATAAGGAAAGGGCAGGTCACAAGAATACGCAAACCAAATAACAAGACAAAAATTTCAAGTACCTAAGAACCAACCTCTGTATGAGGTTAATCCAATAGACTTATCTCCCTGGTATCTAAACTCTACGGTATCTAGACTCTATACTTTCCAGAACTATTCTACAGAAAATAGTAATGACCCTCCATGGTATTGTCCTCAGTTACGTCTCACTGTTTCCTGTTTCAGTTCAGTTCAGTTCAGTCGCTCAGTCGTGTCTGACTCTTTGCAACCCCATGAATCGCAGCACGCCAGGCCTCCCTGTCCATCACCAACTCCCGGAATTCACTCAGACTCACGTCCATCGAGTCAGTGATGCCATCCAGCCATCTCATCCTCTGTCGTCCCCTTCTCCTCCTGCCCCCAATCCCTCCCAGCATCAAAGTCTTTTCCAATGAGTCAACTCTTCACATGAGGTGGCCCAAGTACTGGAATTTCAGCTTTAGCATCATTCCTTCCAAAGAAATCCCAGGGTTGATCTCCTTCAGAACGGACTGGTTGGATCTCCTTGCAGCCCAAGGGACTCTCAAGAGTCTTCTCCAAACCACAGTTCAAAAGCATCAATTCTTTGGCGCTCAGCCTTCTTCACAGTCCAACTCTCACATCCATACATGACTACTGGAAAAACCATAGCCTTGGCTAGACGGACCTTAGTCAGCCAAGTAATGTCTCTGCTTTTGAATATTACTTGCACTGTTTTCTATCCTTCCCATTGGCATCATCTTTTTCCTAAGCAATCGATATTTAGATAATCCATTTCTCAACTAACAGAATCTCAGCTTGGTACACCATGGAACATTCGCCAAGATCACTCAATAGACTCTCCATCCAAGCTCTTCATCAGCTTTCCCTGTCCTTTGTCATCTGGTCTCATGCAAGAACTGTGTCCAAAGTAATTACCTATTACCATCCAAATTCAGATCCATCAAACTCCTCTGAATTTTCCCATTTCCCTTAGTCCCTCATACTTTTCAGTCTACAAGACATTTCAGACAGGCTATCTTACTGCTTAAACAAATGCAAGAAGACACAGAAAGGCACTCAACCTTACTTTTACATCCTTTTCCAGCGCCCTAAGGGCATCACCACATGCCATGAGCCTCAGAAAGGATCATTTATCCCACATCACTGTCTGCACACATCATGCAGAGTGCAGCCAGCACCTGCTGCTGCTAACTTTGAAACAGCTGAACCTGCACCAGAGTCACTGCTGTTTCTTTTTTTCCCAACTTTATTCAAGTACGGTTGACAAATAAAAATTGTGTATATTTAAGGTATGGGCTTCCCCAGTGGCTCAGAGGTAAAGAATCCACCTGCAATGCAAGAGCCACAGGAGATGAAGGTTCAATCCCTGGGTCGAGAAGATCTCCTGGAGGAGAGCATGGCAACACCCTCCAGTATTCTTGCTTGGAAATTCCCATGGACAAAGGCGCCTGGTGGGCTGCAGTCCATAGAGTCACAAAGAGTCAGACACGACTGAAGTAACCTAGCACATATATTTAAGGTATACAGTGGGATGGTTTGTTATATGTGCAGATTGTGAAACAATTATCATAATCAAGTTCATTAACACATGCATCACTTCACCTAGTTACAATTTTTTGTGTGTGGTAAAAACACTTATGGTACACTCTGTTAGCAGATTTCAACTGTAGAATACTATATCATTAACTATAGTCACCGTGCTGTGCATTAGATCCCCAGAACTTGTTCATCTTATAACCGGAAGCCTGTACACACTGAACATCTCCCCATTTCCCCCACACCCCAACTCCTAGCAGTCACCATTCTACTTTCTGCTTCTATGAGCTCAAGTACTTCAGATTCCACTTATAAATGAGATGATACCGTATTTGTCTGTCTGTCTGATTTATTTCTAGCATAATGGCCACCTAGCATAATGGCCACTAGGCTTATCCCTATTGTTGCAAATGGCAGGGTTTCCTTCTTTTTACGACTAAATACTATTCCATTGTTTGTATATACCATATTTTCTTTATCCATTCACCCATCAGTGGACATTTTTGGTATTTCCATATCTTGACTATTAAATGATGCTTCAGTGAACGAGAGAGGGCAGATATCTTTTGGAGGTATTGATTTCATTTCTTTTGGACACATACCCAGGAGAAGAATTGCTGGATCACATGGAAGGGTATTTTTTTTTATAAACTTCCATATTGTTTTCCATAATGGCTGTACCATTTTACATTCTTATATGTGCTATGAATGTATGTACTTCTTGACCACTTTCACCACTGCTAAACTTCAGTCAAGCCTTTTGGAAGTTTTCTGAGATATTCACACTCCAAAAATTTATGGATAAATAAAGGCCATTTGACTTCTAATGAGTCTTTTTAAGTTTACCTTTACTTTAAACAACTAAAAATAAACAGCATAAACCAAATGTCAACACCTACTACGTGGAAAAAATGCTGGGTACGGCCATTTTTCACAGGGGGGAGGAAATGCATTTTTAAAGCCCACACAATGTGGGTCATAAAGTAATTAAGCAATGATTTTGAAATGCTACTATTTGGAGAAGGCTTTCTGGGGCTTTAGAAAGCATAACAGAGTGGTGTGAAAAGTGGGGCAAATCTATTTCTGGCCCCAAACTTAAGGAAGGAAATGACTCTACTCACCAATGAAGATACTTAATTTTCCTTCTCAGTCCCTCAACACAGAAAACTTCTATTTTCCACAAAGAGAACAAAGACCTCAGAGAGAATGCAGTCACAATATGCTGAAACTCAGTGAGTCATTTTCATTAACAAACAAAGGAGTTAAATTTTTCTGTAGCCTATTTGAAGGAAGTAAATTCTGTAGGAATCAACTGATTAATAACTGACTGATGAGTGTTTAAGAAAAGCCCAGGACACAGGGACAAGAGGTGGACAACCAGAACAGATATCCCAGGACACAAGCATCAGGGCACAAAGAAAACAATCTCAACAACATAATAGAAACTATATTTTTAACTCTGTGGTTTTGGATTATCACTCCCTCCTTGAAGGAGTTGGAAATGTTTCTAAAATACTATCTAACCTTATATTTTGTCATATATAAATGTTTATAGTTAGACTGTTTGTAGATCACATTAATTCAGCAAGTCTTCACAAATATTTTATTATCTGATTTAAAGAACCCTCCCACCAGATATGATGGTCCACAGAGTCGTATAGTGGCTGGGCCTTGTACACTATTGGTCCTCAAGGCCAGGCCAACTCAGTGAAAGAGAATTCTTAATGAGCAATGTCTTAGTCAGGCTGAATTTTATTTAAGTATGCTACAACTTACACTGAGAAAAATAGCTTTCAGCAAATAAACTGTAGGTATATGATTTTTAAAAGTACAGAAGTATTTAACACTAAGAAAAGTGTTTTGACATTGGTTCAATGTGTTGATGATATACAACAGAACTATTACACTTACACTCATGTTCTGGTAAAGGTCAGAATGCTAATTTTAAAAATGTATCTATAAATAGCAACTGTCCTCCACCCTCAGGAAACTGCAGGAAAAAACTGTCTCAGAGGTTATAAATTATATACTGTTCATCTTGATCTCAGTCAAACTGATCATGTTTGCTTCAGCTGAAATGAAGACATCTTTTGAAATTTTGGATCAGAGATATTTTCTTTTGGAAGAAATAAAATCAAGAAACAAACCAGACATCGATTCTCCACTAGCTACTACAGGTCATTATTCATCTACCGAGAAACCCCCAACAGGAGAGTGGACAAGTCTTACCTGTGAGGTCACCAGGGTGATGTGAGGTCACCAGGGTGATGAGTCCAGGCTTTCTGAAACCAGAAGTACAACCTCTTCTGGGATTCTCTTCTCTGAGGCATTTCTTGGGCAGCATTCACCAGCTCCCCTCAGCCTCAACAACACTAGAACATTCTTTACTCTATCTGCACCGGTTGCAACAAAAAGCTTTAGGAAACAAAAACTCTCTCATTTTAATACGAAGATGGAATCAATGTGATATGAAGATTTAGTGATTTAATGGTTTTGTGATTTAATGTCTAAATTTAATATAAAAGCCAGTCATAAAATTGAAGTTATATGAAAGAGATTTCCAATCTATGCTAGTTGGCACTGTCTACTAAATACCATACCAAAATGTACACGAGAGAATATTTGCTATAATGTGTTATGTTAGAGTGAAACAGATGAGTACCTATAACTGGAAATTGCTCCCAAAGAAAGCTAAATTAGCAAGTCTTTTACTTTGATAGATAAGCAATTTGAAAATATGCTGTCAAATCCCTACTGTCTTTTGAAAATAGCTTTAAAGACTGTGTGTGAATCAGGGCTGTCTTGATTACAAAAGGGAAAAAATAATTCAAGCCTGGTTAAGTAGACCAGCTCATGAAAGCCAAGGAGATCATCTGATCAAACAGCAGAATATGCACGGTTAGAACCAACCCTAACAGCCTGACCACAACCTAGAGAAAAATCTCTGTGTCTCTCTGTCTCTGTCTCCCTCCTTCCCTCTCTCTCTCTTGCCCTCAACCCCATCCCCTCTCACTGCCTACAAACTCCTCCAAACAGCAAGTTCTGGGCTGCATTTGTGCTTTACCTCTTGTGACTTTCAATGACTTTCACCATCACGGAGAGAATACCTCACCAGCTCTCTGCAAATGTAAAAATCCCAGGTAGAAATGAATGCCCAAGTTCAGGTCAAGAAGCCAACTTTGGGATTTTGAAAGTATATCACACCTATCATAGGATTCTGCCCTGAGAAAAAAGGAGTTCCCGGTAAAAGAGAGAGTGATAAGTCCATAAAACCAGTCTGATTCCACTGCATTGTAAAGATCAAAAGAGTTCTTGATGGGAAGGTCAGATTATTTTTGTCAAACTCATGATGTTTTTTAATTGCTTTGTTTTAATTTTCTCAGGCCTGACTCCAAATCTTTGATATCATTTTGTCTTTTATTTAATGGGTTTATCAAACTAATGATTGACATTTTAAAAATAAAGTTTATTCTGTTTTTACCTACTTAAATCACAACTCCTATTTTGTTCAGGATATGAGAAAAAATTGCTTTTTTAAGAGATAAAAAGAATCAAGCAAGTTAACTTCCAGAAATTGACATGTTTTATTCTTTGCAAATAAAGCAGCAGAGGGAGAAAAGCTCAACAAAAATATAGGTGGGGGGAGGGTGAATAAGAGAAATGAGTGAACTGTTTTGTTTCCGTATATATTCACAATCTATTGTGAAACTGAATTCCTTTTAACTTATCTCACATGGCAATATTTGTTCTCTGTATAATTTCATTCAAATAAACTATTTGGCAAGCAAAAATAATAAATAAACAAATAAGCTTAAATTGAAAATAAAATACTTGATAAACAAGTCTTAGTTCTATATAGAACATTGTAAGGCAAAATGGGTCAACAGATGCTCTAAAATTCACAGTCAACTGGCCCACAAACCAGTGGGCTTATATGCTCGCTTGAGTTATTTTCTCTCTCATTCTTCTGAGGCAGGCTAAATAAATACACATGCAAGAAAAATCTCTGCAACTAAAAATCCTTGATATACTCTCTACTACCATATTAATATCCAGAAAGTACACTGGGATAAAATCTCTTCCTCATTCACCTATACTGAATACCATTCACTTTCAATCATTCATTACATCTATTTCCTTTTTTTTTTTTTTCAGAATCAATTCTCTATCACTCATGATATCTAAATGGTAGTACACGTATTCTCCCCAAACTTGTTTAACACTGTGGACATCTTCGAAGAGAACATATACTGCACTTCAGAGCTTTAGAATGTATATATACACGTGTGTGTGTGTATTACTTAGAATATTTTATCTTGAAGTATTTTAGAAGTTTGTAGCAAGCCATACATTTTTACTTCTATTGGAGGAAATTCACTTTTCTATGATCATTCTTATCTCCTTAAGAGTCAGGTGCTACTTGCCTACAACACCTCAACCTATAAAAAAACTGCTACAGGCTCCCCTTCCAACTCAAGACATGCAGAACACAATAGCCCTGGTGAGCTCTGCACAGGTGCTCCTGACCCCTTAAGTCTCTAGATAACCAAGTAGCATCTATCTTTTGTTATGCCCAGTGACAAGTGGGTCGCATAGCAAGGAACTTATAAGACATTTCTGCAGGTGGCTCTTCACACTATGACAACCTAGATGAGTCAGTGAGTCTAGCACAGAACAAGAAAGGCCTGTAAACCTGAAGCTTTGGCCCGTGTCTCCCCTGAGCTCTGCTCAGGTGACATGGACTCCAGGGTAACTCCCCAGGGAAACAGCCTACTCAGCCAGAACAACACCTCCAAAGTTAAAAACATCTCAACTATTTCTCATAAATATGTTACACAGAGAGCAACGGGGCCTGTAAAGGAGGTTCTTTTACACTATTTTGGGCTGAGATCAGTCCATTCTGATGGCCTCATGCTTACAACAGTCACAGGAGACAATCTGATTATCCATGCCCTGGATATTGGTCAACTGAAGACTGAAAAAGCAGCCATTCTAATAGAGTAATTAATATGGAACAAGGATGACTTTCTGATTATGGTCAGAATAAACATGCAATCATTGATGATGAGCCTAATAGACGTGGCTGGACACAAATGCAAAGCCAGTTGAAATCCAGATGATTTCAGTCAGTATACTTCTCTCATGCAATGCCCCCCATCCCTAGTCAAACCCTGTCTAGGATTGTCTGCAATGTCCAGACTGACAGTGTAATGAATCTGAGTGTAAATTCCTTGAAGCCAAAACAAAGCATTTCTGTTCTACTTTGCGAATGGTATATGGGGCTTCCCAGGTCTGCCTGCCAATGCAGGAGATACAAGAGACACAGGTTCAATCCCTGGGTCAGGGAAATCCCCCTAGAACAGGAAATGGCAACCCACTCCAGTATTCTTGCCTGAGAAATCCCATGGACAGAGGAGCTTGGCAGGCTACAGCCCATGCAGTTGCAAAGAGTGGGACATGGTGGAGCAACTGAGCACACACAGCACACACACAGATCACATATAGCATCTATGGCGTGACAGTTAACTTTATGTGTCAGGTTGACTGGGCTAAGAGGCGCCCAGATAGCTGGTAAGACATTATTTCTGGAAGAAATTAGCATTTGAGTAGGTAAACTGAGTAAAGAAGACTGTGCTCCCCAATGTAGGTGGGCATCATCCAATCTGTTGAGGGCCTTAATAGAACAGAAGAGCAGAGGAAGGGGAACTTCTCATTCTTTGCCTGAGATGAGGCATTCATCTTCTGCCCTTGGACATCAGCACTTCCAGTTCTTGGGCCTTCAGACTCAAACCAGGATGTAATACCATCAGCTCCCCTGATTCTTAGGCCTTCAGACTCAGACACTGAACGTATAACCAGGTTTCCTGGGTTTCAGCTTTTAGACAACAGACTGTGGTTTTTCTCAGCCTCCATAATCACATGAGCCAATTCCCATAATAAATCTCCTCATATATATCTATGCCTATGGAGATGTATTGGGCTTCCCAGGGAGCTCAGCAGGTAAAGAATCCGCCTGCAATGCAGGAGATGCAGGTTTGATCCGTGGGTCAAGAAAATCCCCTGGAGGAGGGCATGGCAACCCACTCCAATAATCTTATCTGGAGAATCCCATGGACAGAGGAGACTGGCGGGCTACGGTCCGTGGGGTCGCAAAGTCGGACACAACTGAAGTAACTTAGCATAGGTTCTGTTTCTCTGGAGAACTCTAATAAACATAGTATTCAAATATAATAAATTACATTGAGGTAACAAAAACTGGAAAAGTATGCTTTTTCCCTGAAATGTTCAAATTAAGTCAATCCACTAGACAGTTTCATTAAGAAAAAAACATATGGCAAATGTTCAAAATAGATCACTCACACAAATGCAGCAAAGGCGAAAACAATAGGATGTGTTTAATAAATTTAAAACACCCCAACAGAGAGTCTCCACACTTTTAAGGGAAAATAGAGAATAATCAAACAGATATTTCCAAATAACTCTAAAAAATCTAAGCAATGGTGTGGAGGGGTGGAGGAGGGAGAAACCCATTCCTACATGGCTTCAGTGAGACTAGAAGAAAGAAACATTTCAAGGACAAACACCACCATTTCTTACTCACATACCAATTACATAGTTTTTAGAATTACAAGTACAAAGATCCCTTGACAAGTGGGCACTATCAATGCACCAAGGGCAAATTTTCCCTACTGGCAGTTAATAGGGGACTCCAATTACAGATCTTTCTTGGGCACCCTTGTGACTGCAGAGAAATTAGCAACTGAGTAGGGAGGTGCAAGACAGGGACATTGATGACCCCACAAGCCAGGTAACCAAACATATTGGAATGGGAGAGAATGAGGTTGCAGAGTGAACAATGCAAAAGGTTTTAAAACGGAGGCTTTTTAACATTTTAATACATGACAGCTTAAAAGCATTGATGTTCAGTTTTAGTTGCAGGTGATACTCTGTATCAGTACTGTCCAACTGAAATACAGTGCAAGCCACCAGTGTAATTTAAATTTTCTAAAAACCCATTTAAAAATGTAAAAAAAGATGAAATTAATTTTAACATTACATTTTATTTAACCCAATATGCCCAACATATTATCATGTAAATGTGCAATAAATAGAAAAATGTATTAATGAGGAATTCTACATTTTTTTCTTAGTAAAGTCTTTGAAATCTAATGTGTATATTACACTTACAGCACCTCTCACTGACCACACGTGGCCAGTGGCTACTTTATTAGACATTATAACTCAGTATGCATTCTAAGAACATTCATTCACTCAATTAATATATAACAAGTGCCTACTTTGTGCCGAATACTGTGCAATACATTAATAATTAACACATCGCTGCTCAAATAGAGCTTGGAGCTCATCATCTTAGCAGGAACACAGACATTAAGCAAATGTCTATGAAAGAATGCTATACAGGAAATGTATAGTGTCCCAAGAGTATAGAATGTGTGTACATGTGCTAAGTCACTTCAGTCATGTTCAATTCTTTGCAACTCTATGAACTGTAGCCCACCAGGCTCCTCTGTCCATGGGATTCTCCAGGCAAGAATACTAGAGTGGGTTGCCATGCCCTCCTCTAGGGGATCTCCCCAACCAAGGGATCGAACCCAAGTCTCTATGTCTCCTGCTTTGGCAGACAGGTTCTTTACCACTAGCTCCACCTGGGAAGCATCAAGTATAGAACAATATGGGCCTATCGGCTAGAAGGAGCAATCAAGAAAATATTCATGAAGAAAGCAACATCTGATCTGAGATTAGAAGGACAAATAGACGTTGGTTAGGTTTAGAGGCTGAGAGAAGGGTGGAAACAGGGAGAAAAGTGATCCAGGCAGCCCTTGAGGATCAGATAAGGACAAGGAATTGAACAAGAGCCCAGGAGCTGAAAGCACAGTGCATAAGGAGAAGCATAGCAAAAAAATGAAGTCAAAGAGGAGGGAGAAATCACACCCACCAAGAAGGTGTGTTTCATCATAACAGCACATGGCAGCTTGGGGATAATGTTAGAGAGGGTGTGAGATGATCAGACTGCACGTGAAGAAGGTTATATAGAGTGATTTTTTTGGAGCTCACACTGAGGGCTTTAGCAGCTGCTCAGGAAAAAGATGATGGTGGTTCAAAACAGGATGGAGAGAGATGCCAGAGATATCTAGGATGTAGACTCAGTAGGGTATGATGCCAGTGACTAAGCTGGGTATGAGAAGTGAGAGAGAGGGATGCCAGCTGAGAAACCAGGTAAACGGTTTCATCACCATATGATGAACTGGAGATATCATGGAAGAGCAAGTCTGAGGTGGAAGAACATGCGTTCTATTTGGAACATGTTCATGTTGAAGTGCCTATTATACATACAAGAAGGAATATCATTTAGACTTGCACCTGGAGAGAGGTTGGAGCTAAAAGTTTAACTTTAGAGGTCAGCAAAAAGATCTAAAGCCACAGAAAGGAGTGAAATCACCTAGAGTCCAAATGTCCAGTGAAAGAACAGAGGACTTGGTCCTGAGAAGCTTCATCATGTAAAGACCGAATAAGAAGAATTCCAAGATGGCTGGGATATGTCCAGGGAAGTCAGAGGATGAAAATGCAGAACGAGGACAGGACAGGGAAGCTAAGAGAAGAGCTTTCTCCAGGAAGGAGTGAATAGTGAATGTGTGAAAAGCACATAAAAAAGTCAAGGAAGGTTAGAGGTAAGAAGTGTCCACTGGACCTAAAAACCAGACAGCATTGTAAGAGCAGCTCCCGTGGAGTAGTGGGGGCCATGGAATCAGGACATGGAGATGACATGTTTCAAAAACTGTGACCATCTGGCTATGACAGGAAGATAAGAGTCAAGGCAGTAACTTCATCTCCATTCTCAGTTCTCTATTATCTTGCTTCTATCTGCCAGTGGCCCACCATAGACTCAGAGCTGACATACACATAGTCACAGCTACACACAGAAGGTCTGCCCACAGCTAAAGCCAAGTAAACATAATCCCCACAGTGGGGAAAGTGACTAAATATTACAAGGTGATTGTTGGGCATCAAAAGATGCTTCCTTTTCAAGGAACACCCAAGTGTAAAAGGATTGGCACTCTGGTAGAGAGATTGTTCCAAAACATTCTTCTGTTGCTAAGGGACTCCTAGGCTACAGAACTGTATATGTGTTCATCTACCTCTGGTCTGTGGTGATCATCATTATTCCCTATCTATCTTCCTACCTGCAGAACAACTGGGAAGAAAAATGTCCATGGGCAGGCCAGTGAGACACTGAAGATGGAGAAAGAGAGATGGCATAAAACTGAATCACTGGGTTTGAGAACCAAAGGGCAACCCATCAACTCATTTCTAAGATCCTTAGCAGATGGTCTGTAAAAGGTAGTTTCCGTGGATTCCAAAACCTTGTAAGCATGGTAAAAAAAATAAGCTGAAATCTCAAATCTGCCTGGATTTAAACCCTGATGTCCTTACTGCTGCATTTGCTCAGGTAACTCACTTCCAAAGGGTAAGCCTCCATTTCTTCATCCAAAAAAGGGTCTAATATCCCCTTACAGTCTTGTGGCAGAAATTAAATGGGATAATGCTTAGGATGGAAAGCACTCCCTCATCTGTCTGGCACTGAATAGTTACAGATAGTTAATAAATGTTCATTTCTTCCCATAAAAGGCTTCTGAGCCTTCTGACTCTTTGATCAAAATGTCCCTTAAATGTGCATTAAACAGCATGAATGGGAGGTGTGTGCCAGTGGAATACTTCAGCAAGAAGAATCAATGTGAAAATCAGAAGACCAAGCAATTTAATATGCCAACATATTCTGAAGGTGTTAAAGAAATCGTGAAATCACACCAGTGATGATTATCTGACAGATGGGTGACTAAAACAGCCTCTGACACTCTTGTTTCAGACTTCTCAGAAAAGAATGAAGTTATGGTGACCTCTAGTATGGCTCCCCTCAACACACATGAGGAGATTTTGTCACTAATATCCTTCCTAACACAAAAAACCAATGGGATTTTCCCACTTCTCCATGGTCAATTTCAGAACCACTTTTTTTTAAGGATTTAACATTGCAGGAAATATTTATTTTTAATTTTATCTCATTCATCAATTTGGAGATGAGTGGGCCTGTATTGGAGAAGAAAAATGACACCCCACTCCAGTACTCTTGCCTGGAGAATCCCATGGAGGGAGGAGCCTGTTAGGCTACAGTCCATGGGGTTGCAAAGAGTCAGACACAACTGAGCGACTTCACTTTCACTTTCATTCTGCTTCCTTATCCATTATCCCAGATTTTGAGCTATGGATCATTTCTCTAAATCTCAAGGTCAGCAGGGATGCTCTGACATCAATCTCTCTGCTCCTCAGAGGGAGCTTGTCCTAAGGCCATGCTCATCTTCTATGCTCTCTCAGCAGTCAGTGACAGTCTCAGGGCTTATCCAAGATTTCAAAACCCTCTCCTCTCTTGCCTCCAGAAAACATTCAAAACACTGTGAATTCAAAGAGCATCGTTTCAGAGTTAAATGTTTAACCAAATCTAACACAATTTTTAGAGTAAATTAGTTAGTACTTTAATATTCTTCTTGACTCTCCTCACAACTGAGCCAGACTCAGTACAGAGAACAAGTGAAGACTTGCCCTTTTCAAGGGCCATTTTTGTCCTGATCCACACTAGCTGGAAACCAGGGTGATGACTACTGGATTAAGAACAAATTCTTAAATGTTGAAGCAAGGTTTCCTACAGCCCATTTTATCTTCCACATCTCCCTCCTACAAACATTACAATCTTTCATTAGCTTCTATGTGAGTGCTCTCAGTTGCTCACTCACGTCTGACTCTTTGAGACCCTACGGACTTTGGCCCACCAGGCTCCTCTGTCCATGGGATTTTACAGGCAAGAATACAGAAGTGGGTTGCCATTTCCTTCTCCAGGGGATCTTCCCAACCCAGGGATCAAACTCATGTCTCTTATGTCTCCTGCAGGCGGATTCTTTACCCCTGCACCATCCTGGGAAGCCCAAAGTGTTAATAGCTCAGTCATGTCTGACTCCTTGTGACCCCATGGACCGTAGCCCACCAGGCTCCTCTATCCAGAGGATTCTCCAGGCAAGAATACTGGAGTGGGTTTCCATTCCCTTCTCCAGGGGATCTTCCTGACCCAGGGATGGAACACGGGTCTCCCACATTGCAGGCAGTTTCTTTACCATCTGAGTCACCTTCTGGGGGCTCCATTAGCTGCTAGCTGGTTCCCGAACATGCCCATCCCTCTGGCTCATGCGGCACTTTACTGACAGTCACCTTTGCCTGGACTGACTCTCTTCATCTCTACCTAGTCAAACTTACTCACCCTTTAAGGTCCAATTCAAATGCCACCTCCTCTATGAAATTTTCAGGTCAACACAGACTGTGATGAGTTCTCACTCTACCAAACAGCCACAGCACTCAGACTATACCCACCCCATGGTGCTTTGCACAAATCAAATTTAACTCTGCTTATGTGGAGGTATAATTTATCTCCTACTAGTCTGTAAGTTTACTGAAAAGAAAAATCATATGTAAACATCATAATAATTTTTATAAACAATAAGTGCTTACAAATAATCAGTGTTAAATAAATAATAATCTGCTTTTAAAAAGTCTTACCAAATGCTCAAAATCACTCATCACATAATTCTCCATTCTCTTAACACACAAGGGCTGTGTGACAGGATGGGCACAGCCAAGGTTCTTTTAACTAGTTTGCAAATTCTCACCACTTACCACATCCTAGTTTTCCTCCCAGTCATCACAACATATTCATTATGGCTTTCATTCTAAACCCAGATGAGTTCTTCAGAGAAGTCGATCCTCCTTGGAAACAGACTATATTTCATAAGGACTTGCGACTGGCATGGAAATTTGGTTTTCAGCCTATGGGCTGGTCCTTTAGGTTTTGACATTTCTATTGTGACAAGATAGTAAACATATTCATCATGGAAGGAAACAACCTTCCTTCTATACAACAGATTTAGGAGTCACAGAGCCCACTGCCTGCCATTCGCCATCTCATCAGAAAGGCAGAGTTCATTAGTGGGAAGGTGGGAGCTTTCCATGACCCTATCAAAAGAGGAGCTTCAGAAAACACACCTGTTGAGGACAGCAGGGCTTTAATAGCTTGAAGACTGACATAATTTATAATCACTTTCAGTTTGAACCTATGTCATGCTCATCATGTAAGAGATTATATTTTTTTCCTAAGTAAGATACACCTTCCTCAATCACTTTTGAAGGTTACCAAAGCAAAACGCTCTCCTTCTACACTTTTTTTGGTGGGGGAGAGGGGGACAGGTGATGCTTTTAGGAGAGGAGAAGACCCTGTGCCCCTCTCTGGAAGAATTAAAGCCAATCAGATCATTTTCTAGGTCTTTTCTGACAACTCACCTGCTCTGCCCCAGAGGCAGAGTCCCAGCTGCATTGTGCAGAAGCAAACGATATGCAGGAGACAGCTTGGGCCTCTCCTAAGGAGCTTTGCTACAGAAAAACCCAGGTGCTGCTACAGTTGAACAGATCCTAGGGAAAGGTAGCCAGCTCTGGAGAGGTCAAGGTTCAGAAATAGCTGCTTGAAGTTCAATTAAATTCTACAATATGGGAAATCTGTGCTTCTGAATTAAAAAAGAAAAAAGATGACAGACTAAAAAGCTAGGTCCTTTAAGTGGGGAAGGGGAATTAGGAGATTGGGATTGACACATATACACTATTGACACTATATGTAAAAGAAATAACTAATGAGAATATAAATGTATCGCACAGGGAACTCTATTAAGTGAACTCTAGTGACCTGAATGGGAAGGAAGTCCAAAAGGGAGGAGATATATGTATCTGTGGGGCTTTCTCGGTGACTCAGTGGTAAAGAATCTACCTGCAATGGAGATGCAGCAGGAGCCGTGTGTTTGACCCCAGAGTCGAGAAGATCCCCTGGAGAAGGGAAAGGCAACCCACAACAGTATTCTTGCCTGGGAAATGCCATGGACAGCGAGGATCCTGGAGCGCTACAGTTCATAGAGTCGCAGAGAGTCAGATATGACTTAGCAACTAAACAACGACAAATATACAGATGGCTGATTCATTTTGCTGTACAGTAGAAACTATCACACTGTAAAGCAAATATACTTCAATAAAAACTCATTTTAAAAAAAGGTTAAAGGGACATAAAATTTTGACAAAGCATAAGTAACCTTCAAGTCCCAATTGTAATCATGTAGTGAAGCCAAGATATCTGTGTTTATAGTAAAACAGCATCCACATGACCATGTGAGTAACAGCCCCATTAACTGATGCCAAAGCCGAAAAACCATACTGGGTGGAAGATGGGCCACTGGTAAGAAGGCAGGCTGCACAAACATGTCCCTTCCTCCTGCCACTTGTCCTAAAGACACCCTCAGAGCAGTCCAGTTTGGAGTGCTGCAAAGCATCACTACCCCTTTTCAACTTTTAGCTGTTCAATTAGTCTTCAATAAATTGAAAGAGGGCAGAGTTTGGTCAAGGTTTTATGCCCACACCTCACAGAGCTTGACCAGAAAGCAGTGTTGCTGCCTAAATGACACAGGGATAATTCTAATTTAATTTAAAAGGGCAAACTGTCAAGGGACTGAACACCTCAGGGCTTATCTACAAGAGCTAAGGCCTTTTATTACTAGATTTATATATCCCCATACCACTCAGATCAAAAGTGAGTGACAGTCATTTCCACATAATGACTCTCCAGTAGCCTATGGATAATGAGTTTGTTATCTCCATCCGTCTCTTATTAGGAAGGGATTGGCCCCTTTACAAACACAGGATGGAGTGACTAAACCTTACATAAAGCTTTTATGAAGAGCTGGGCAGAATTTCCCAGAGCAACCAGGAAAGCAGATTCTATCCTCATCTTCACTGACTGGGTCTGGTAAATTTAACTTTGACACGCCTCCATTTCTGAAAATGTAAAACGGAGACTCTCTAACAGCCCAACTGCAACAGAGTCTTTGTCAGGGTAATGATGTTGGTACGCACTGTAAGAAAAATGTACAAAGAGAATCCACAGCTATACTTTTACCTTGTTCTCTGGCCGTTGCCAAGTCTGTTAAAAACAATGATTCAGTAAGAAAAAGAAAGCAAAAGTTTGTTTCCAAGGGTCAGCAGTAATATCCTTATATTTTCAGTGGACTTTCAGTGTTGAGGTGGCTATTAATCCACCCTTATGGTACCCAAGGGGCTAACCCACAACTCTGAACTCTTCTGATGAGGTGAGTCCACCAGGGCCAAATAACCCTGTCAAGATGCCTCTCAAGAGGAGCAAATGAGGAGGTTGATGAACTATATCCACTCTTCTGTCTCCTTATCTAGAGTATAGCTTTGGATTGCTTGTTACTTCAGTATTAAGCAGCAGAAGAAGGCAAGATTTAACACAGTCCAAGTCATCATTCTCCCCAGCCTGAAACCCAAAGCAAAGTTCATCATTAGGCCTAGCTCACCAAGTCCAAACAACATGTACAGTGCCAAAGCTATGAGAGCAAGTTGGTTCCATACTAAGACCCGCCTGACACAGCATATCTCCTACACATTAGGATCACCTGAGGAGCTCTTAAAATCTAGATGCCTAGGCAACATCCTAATTAAGTCACAATGCCAAGTGCGTGCTTGCATGCCACCTCACTTTAGTCCAATTCTGTGTTACTCTATGGACTGTAGCTCGCCAGGCTCCTCTGTCCATGGGGATTCTCCAGGATGGGGATTCTCCAGGCACCTAGTGTAGGTTGCCACGCCCTCCTCCAAGTGATCTTCCTTACCCAGGGATCGAACCTGTATCCTCTGCACTGCAGGCAATTCTTTACCGCTGAGCCACTGGGGAAGCCCCCAGAATCCCAAAGGAGTGTCATTATTTTTCAAGTCTCATTAGGTGATTCCAAAGTGCGTTCAAGGTTGAGAACCACTGCAGAATACCTTTCCATCCTCTCTATGAGTTTAGTCCTGAAAAGTGAAAGTGAAATTGTTAGTCACTCAGTTTTGTCTGACTCTCTGCCACCCCATGGACTGTAGCTCACCAGCCTTCTCTGTCCATGGAATTCTCCAGGCAAGGACACTGGAGTGAGTTGCTACTGAAGTGGATTTCCTCCTCCGGGGATCTTCCCAATCCAGGGATTGAACCCAGTCTCCTGTATTACAGGCAGATTCTTTACCAACTGTGCCACCAGGTAAGACTAGTTTAATCCTTGGATGACCAATTTATCCACAACTTTCTCAGTTTTAGCAATGAAAGTTCCACATCCCAGAACCCCTTCAGTCCCAAACAAACCAAGATAGTTGATCATTCTAATGCTGAATGCAATTTTTCAACACTTACATTTTAGCCTTATCAAAAAGAAGTCTTTTTTTATGCTTCTTACACTTGCCAGTGATGAATCATTTCAAAACAAAATCCGCTATTTCTCACTTTCTCCATATATGCTCTTTATTCTACATCTCATTTCCTATCCAAAGTATTCTGAATAAAATATCTAAGACCCAGGGGACATTGACTCACAAGCAACAGAAATTACCTAAAAAAGTTAAAAATGGATTTCACTAAAATTTATTAAAAGTGTACTATATGCCAAGCAGTTTCAAAGTTGTGGATCAAAGATGAGTAAGAGAAGTTGACATTCAAAGAGTTCACAATCCACTAACACTGTAACAGCCTAGGGAGAAAAAGGAGAGAGTAAAGGGAACAGAAAGAAAATATAGGAGTAGATTGGAAAGTAGCCCAGAAGAAGAAACTTGTAGATTTTGTAATTTGTAGATTTTAACTTTGAACTTTAACCTTTATAGGAAAACATAATGTATATCTGCTCAAAATAAAAATGTAATGCTGGAAGAACAAAGACACTTCCAGATGTAATTTTAAAGAGCTCTTTCTTCATGTGTCATTTCAGAAAATATTTTAGTTCCAAATTTTAAAAATCAGGGCAGATGAGCTGATCAAACCACTTAAAGTTCCTACAAAATCCAAGGTCAATGACCATAATAAAGCCCAGAATACATCCGACTAAAGGAAGTTATTTGGCTAGCAACTTGCCTCCCTTTTGGAATTTGACTTCATTATACTATTAATAATCCTCTCGTGAACCTTCCCTTAAGAAAAGCAAAAATTAAAAATGGTGCATAAGATAGTCTGATGGGTCAAGGCACATTGAATAAGACATGAAAATAGTGAAGAGAAAAGGTAATCGTAGAACTGTATAAGAAAATAAAATACAGATCTCTCTTTTAATAAGATCAAATATCAAAAAGAATTGGATAAGAATTTCAACATTCTTTTGAAACATTTTCAGCCACCAGACAGACTTCATATGGTTGATTTTGGATAGGTTCAAATCTTATTTTTATAAATCTCCAGAAAAGGCAATTATTTTATTCTATTTTAAAATCTAATCAGAAAGTCTAGTCTAAATAGCTCTCCCTTTTCTCTATTTTCATTTCATTTCAGAAAAAAAAGAATAATCATCACATCAGGCTTAAAAGCTACCTAAGAATATAAGTTCTATTTCTTTTTTTATTTCTTACTGAGAAGTGTGTAAAAGTGGATAAAAGTGAAATTAGCTCAGCTTAAACAAAAAGCATTTCTGGGTAAGGGTTCTAGAGGTGTGGGGAGCTGGCCTGTACCAACGTGCAGCGGCTGATTGCTGAATTTTGTGAGCTGCATAGCATTTCTGGGTAAGGGTTCTAGGGGTGTGGGGAGCTGGCCTGTACCAACGTGCAGTGGCTGATTGCTGAATTTTGTGAGCTGCATAGCATTTCTGGGTAAGGGTTCTAGCGGTGTGGGGAGCTGGCCTGTACCAACGTGCAGTGGCTGATTGCTGAATTTTGTGAGCTGCATAGCATTTCTGGGTAAGGGTTCTAGCGGTGTAGGGAGCTGGCCTGTACCAACGTGCAGCGGCTGATTGCTGAATTTTGTGAGCTGCACGTGTCACACTGGTAGCTTGAAAACAGCCATGTGGAAGTATTTACACCACAGAAACTGGCATTAGAAAACAGGACTGGTTAGTTAGTTAGGAAGCTGGTTGTTAAATATCTACCAGCACAACACCTCTTCTAACCCACCACCTATTTTTTTGAAATAAATAAAAGGTAAATTCTGGATCAGGAAAATAAGAGTCTTGAGGATTACCATCAGTGAGATAGCCAAAGGAGCGTGGAGATTCCAAATTGCTTCCCACTACAGTGATAGAATAGGAAGGAATTAAAAAGCTGCTCTGTATTTCAGCTCAAAATAGAGCCTCTTTAAAGAAGAGGTGCACAAATAAGCCATAGTAGGAAAGAGGTTGACACTCTGGAGTCCACAGACCCCTCGCCCTCTCCACCTGGACCATCTCTACATAGTACCATATGTGAGTCAGGTGGGGAGGACCAAATACCTGGTTAGTAAGGAGCACCTAACCCATTTATATGAGATCTATCCAGTTTCACAGGCCAGAATGTCTCTCCTTTCCACGGTCCCACAGTGATGCCCTTCATGAAGTTTAAACACAAAGTTTGATTCCAAAGCTGTTTCTCTCCATCATACCAAAGTCATGCTGAGGAGAGGGGAAAAAAAGAAAAAATAGCAGCTTCTTGCTTCCCATTCTGAAGGTGATGGTCAAGGAAGAGATTTTCTATTTTTGTTCATGCTTTGTAAGCACGAACACAAAATTACTGGGAGTCCTGACCTATAGGTTTCTGTTTATGTTTTTCTTCAAACATTTTGAAATACCACTTTCCTATTTCTTTCCCCAGCATATGCTTTATGTGTCCAGTGCTTCCCTCCTAATCTTTCACATCCCTTTTTGTGACAGTCTAAAGTAAAGGTGCAGCCAGGTGACCCTTCATTGATTTAGCAATGCTTCCCTGGACTTGGAGAGGTGGAAAAATGTCCCCTATCCCTTTCAAGGCATAACGGTAGAAAATCAAGTTTTACAAAAGGCTGTCAGACTCTGCCCCTGGGAATACATTCCTTAGCCTGCTTAGGGCTCTGCGACCCTGGGCTGACTGCTCCCTCACAGCAGTTTTGGATGCCTCATAACCCCAGTCAGGCTCTAGCACTCCATGTCAAGCCACTAGTCTCCCACCTGTATGGATGCCCACCTGAAACCTTCTCCGACTCTGATACCCACACTGGGCTACCCTATCAAGGGATCGCCTTTCTTACCTCACTCATGCTCTGAAATCTCTGGAGTTTTTGGCTTCCTGAGAAGTCACTGGCAACCCACTTCAATACTCTTGCCTGGAAAATCCCATGGACGGAGGAGTCTAGTAGGCTGCAGTCCATGGGGTTGCTAAGAGTCAGACATGACTGAGCGACTTCGCTTTCCCTTTTCCCTTTCATGCACTGGAGAAGGAAATGGCAACCCACTCCAGTGTTCCTGCCTGGAGAATCCCAGGGACCGGGGAGCCTGGTGGCCTGCCATCTATGGGGTCGCACAGAGTTGGACACGACTGAAGCAACTTAGCAGCAGCAGCAGCAAGCTCCTCATATCTGGAATCGTTTCTCCCCATCCCACCACCCCTTACCCCGACAGAACAAATTGCTAAATGTCCCTATGCTTTATAGAAAGAAAATAGGGAAGGAAGGAAAAAAGGAAGGTGGGAGGGAGGAAAAAAGAAACAGAAGAAGGAAGGAAATGTCCAGCAACATTTTCTGCCACAAACCGCTTCATGCTCATAAAACTAAACTTTTTTCCATCTACTGCCTTTTCATGTCCCTGGACTGCAAACATTATTCAGCTGTGGCAACACCCATCAACACTGCAGCCACACACCATTTGCAATTTCTGTATCTCTTAACAGTTTACTCTTCTCCCAAGATATTTTTAAGGAAAAAAGAAAAAGAAAAGATTAAAATTTTTTGCACTGCAGCAGCACTGGGAATTTTAAACTCTGAGAGGAACATTCACAACATTAAGCTTGCTTGCAAACAAACAAGAAAAACTCTGTTTTCCCAGAGCCCATTAAAAAATAATAATAACTTTAAAAAAAATAAAAACAAAGCATCACAGAATCAGATGTAAAAATATTTCACTGATTTGAATGGTACACTGGACTCCAACCCTTCCCTTCCTGGGATGACACTGATATCTTGATACCAAAAGTGAAGAAGGAATGCGTGAACCCACCTCTGTCTCCAGGCAATGGCATACCTAGCCTAGGAAAAGTGAAAGGAGAGGCAAGACAGAAACCAGCTAGAAAAATGGGATTTATAATAGGAAGAAGGCTTACAGGAAGCCATCCCCAGGGTGACTAAGCTATTAGAAAGCATAAGTGACACGGGACTTTTTGGACAGCTGTAGACACTCATTTGCATGTGAAGGTAAGCAATGACCAGCCAAAGGAGGTTTAATTAGCTTTGCTTTCAATTACTACTGTGATGCAATTAATTATCTCTGTCCCCCAAACCATTATTTTTTTTTTTTGCTTGATCCTCTGCTGATGGGATCTTACAAATGATGGAGCAGCAAAACTTTTTAACACTTTGTGTTTCCTCAGGACTTTCAAGCCCTCCAATTGAAAATGCCAGCATTAAGAACAGAGTCTCCCAAGAGGATTGCACAACTCCTGGGAGGTGTGTCAGGTGAGGCTCCGAAGTGCTAAAAAATATTAGGACTTCTATTTTTTCATATGTTTTAATCCTTCAAAAGAAAGGAATAGAGATCTGCTAACATCTAACCTAAGGATCAGCTCCAGCATCCTCTCTCCACACAGATGTCTGACTGCCAGGTTATCAGACGGCACTTCTCTAGGAGGGACGTGGGAAGAGCAGCCAGCCCTGCCCTGGCTTTCTCCTTACTTTTTAGCATCCTGCTCCATATTGCATTTTACATGTCCCCAATTCAGTGGACTCACAGGCTGTATCATCTAGTTAATCAAAGTATTCCTTCACAAATGCTCTGATGGCTTCAACATATTTCTGCAAAGAAACCAACTTACTCACAACGCAAGTGAAAACATAAGATGGCAAAAGCAAAGTCAACAGTTCTCCGGCTTCCTGTGTGAGCTCTTTCTCAGCTACTTACTTAATCTGTCCCTTCAAGGTAAATTAGATGCTTTAACAATAAGCAAGAAAGCAACTGCTTTTCAAAAGAAACTCAAGTACAGAAAGACATTGTCAAAAGAAATGCTTGAAAATCATTCCATCATTATATGATTTTGTTGAAGAAAATACTGTAAGCATATTGCTATAAACACTCTCCTCTCTGAAAACTGTTTTTAAATCTTCCAAATGGAGAGTTTCAGTCGGTTTTGAACACCTTTGTTCAAAACATTAAAATGCATTACCTTCAAATTAGTTTTGCAAAAACATCTGATTGATATCACAGATGATGGAAATTCACTAGCTGTATTTCAATGAAAACCTACTGCAAGATGAATTTGGGGCTGTAAATTGACTTACATGATGAAGTGAAGTCCATGATGAATTCCTTCTATTTGGGTGTTTTTGAGGAATATTTTTCAACTATGACAATTGAAAAACCAAGTCTCAAACTTGAACTGGAAATACCTCTTCTAATTGCTTCATCACAAAGTTTTTTACAAATAGTCTAAAAACTAATAAAACATATTCAAGTACATTGCTCTCATTTTAAATGGTAATAATATTTTAATGACAGAAAAAATATTTTGGAACCATAAACTAAATAAAATATCACTTAAGGTATTTATTTATATCATCTTTTTAAATTCTGTTAAGTGTATGTTTTATAATAAATATATATGACTATTCGAGTACATGTAAACAGTAAATAATATAAGTAGATTGTGGGTGAATGTTCAAAAATATTTCACAGATAGAGGCATAAGATCCGATAAGCTTTGTGACCACTGGCCTACAATGGCTGTTGACTTGGTAAGAATTTACTTCCAACACATTATGGTGCTTACTGTATATATCAAATAACAAGAGCACCTTGGCAGATAAGAGGACACTAAAAGCATATTCAGAGTAGTGCATCAATAAAGCTTAAATTAAGACGAGACAGGGATTCCCACGTGGCTCTAGTGGTAAAGAACCCACCTGCCAATGCGGAAGACAAGAGACACAGGTTCCATCCCTGGGTCGGGAAGATCCCCTGGAGGAGGGCATGGCAACCCACTCCAGGATTCTTGTCTGGAGAATCCCATGGACAGAGGAGCCTGGCTGGCCACAGTCCGTGGGGTCACGAAGAGTCGGACACGACTGAAGTGACAGCACACACGCACAAGACAAGCCATACTAAGACACTGGCCACAAAACACAGGCTTTAAGCATTCATACTCAGAATCACAACAGGACGGCCATGCTGTTTACAGTACTCTGTTTTAAATGCATTTAGAAACTCTGCTGCTGCTGCTGCTTGCCGCTGCTGCTGCTGCTTAGCTGCTTCAGCTGTGTCCGACTCTGTGTGATCCCATGGACTATAGCTCGCCAGGCTCCTCTGTCCATGGAGATTCTCCAGCAAGATTACCGGAGTGGGTTGCCATGCCCTCCCCCAGGGGATCTTCCCGACCCAGGGATCGAACCCAGGTCTTCCACATTGCAGGCAGAATTTTTAGTGCCTGAGCCATCAGGGAAGCCCTTAGAAACTCTGAATATGTCTAATGTAAGCTTTCAAGTCAAAGGTTCCTACAGCCATTTAACTCCCTTCCACCCTACCCTGAAATGTCATTTTCACCAGTGGCACCAAGATTTCTAATCATCAAAACACAATCATCATTATTGACAACATTTTTCTTAACCTCATATGTCAAATCATGTCACTTCAACATTCAGCCTGTGAGCTTTCCACATCACAGCAAAAGCCTGCACTGTAGAAGGTCCTCTCCCATCTCACCCCTTGTTTGCCTGGTGGCTCAGTGATAAAGAATCTGCCTGCTAATGCAGGAGATGTGGGTTCAATCCCGGGGTCAGGAAGATCCCCTGAAGAAGAAAATGGCAACCCCTCCAGAAAATCCCATGAACAGAGGAGTCTGATGGGCTATAGTCCATGGGGTTGCCAAAGAGGCAGACACAACTCAGCAATTCAACAACAACAACACACACACTTGCTTTTTTATATTTAGCCACAAGGATGATTTCTGTGTTTTATTCATGCTATATCCCCAGTGCATACAACAGTATCTGGCCCATAGCATCATGTCTTTAAATAAGTATTCATCGTAAGAAGAAAACTGAAGCATTGTTTCAAAATACTCAAAAAGACAAGGAGAAACCGCCTCCATTAACATTTATTTATTATTTTATTGTGTACTTACTATGTATAAGGAAACTCTTTTTTCTGATTTATTCATTTTTGGTTGTGCTGGGTCTTTACTGCTGCACATGGGCCTTCTCTAGTTGTGGTGGCGGGGGGGCTACTCTTTGTTGCAGTCTGCAGGCTTCTCTTGCAGTGGCCTCTCTTGTTGAGGAACACAGGCTCAGTAGTTGTGGAACATGTGCTTAGTTGCTCCACAGCATGTGGGATCTTCCAGGACCAGGGATCGAACCTGTGTCCCCTGCATTGGCATGAGGATTCTTTAACCACTGGACCACCAGGGAAATCCTAAAGAACTCTTTTTGATTGAGGAAATAAAGATGAACAAAACACAACTCTCTCAAGAAATGTATGACCCAATGGGTGATACAATCACAAATAATTAACTACACAACAGACTACAGATGTTAAGCACCCTGGTGGTATGGTGAGGTAGGGGAGAGAGAACCCACTTCTCTCTGATCAAAGAAGGAAGGAAAGTCAGGGACATGGAATATTGGAGATGATGTTAGAGAATAAAATACTCTCTCAGAGGTAAAATAATGCCCATGCTTTAAACAAGTCACACATTATATAATATGATTAATTTTTCTCAGTTTTTCCCTCTTTCCACTTCCCAGAGAGGTAAATAAAATGGACTTATAAGTGTAGGAATTATTAGAATTTTAACAAAAGCTTTTTCATTCAGAAACAGAGAAATTTGACCCAGGAAAATGAGGGGACATTGTGGGGACATCAGAGGAGGATAAGTGTGAGCTAAAGCCACTGGGATGCACCCCGGTCTGAACAGGGGAAGTCTGTGTTTGTTTGACTTTAACACCAACAGTTTCTTTCAGCAAATGCCACATTCCTGGCAAGTTGACGTTTCTTATGTCAGTTTTGCACTTAAAGAAGATAACAAGGAAAAGTCAAAGTCCCATGAATCTCTCTTAATCTTTGATTCAAACATCACCTAGAGGATCAGGACATCAGATGGGACATCTTTCAGCCTTCCCCCCCCCCCCAAGTACTCAAGTTCTTTTAAAGCCAAATGGGAAGAAAAGATACGAATCCAGGATTACCAGATTTATACTTGCTAGTATTTTTATCTCATTCTGTTATTATATATCTGTGATCATAGCACCTGCTGGTGCAGAAGCGCCAAAAGACCAGGTTCAAGAGCTTTTGCAACTGTTTAGTTGCTGGACTAAAATAGGTATCTGGACAGAAGAGACTTCTGCTTAAAAGAGAAAGGCAAAATTATCTTCCATGCTGCTAAATATATATAACCTTCCAGCAACAGGGTAAGGGTGGGTCAGTGGGTACAGAGGAGAGCAACCAACAGGCACTGTTAGGCTTGCTGGGATGTATTAACCTGGATGTGTTCTTCACTGCTGATGGTTTATATCAAATGGGGCATCAGAATGACTTCCCAAAGCCCTCGTGGGCTTGTTTGCTTTACAACAGTACAAGCAGTGGTGTGATGATGAACGGGTTCTAAGAAGAGAGAACTCCAGCATTCTTTCCATATTGACTACAGAAATAGGGATGAATACTGTGGGGACAGAAATATTTTAGTTTGAAACAGCATATGAACAGAAAGGAATACATTTGAGTCAGTTCTAGTGAGGTGGAAGAACCTAGGGCCTGTTATACAGAGTGAAGTAGGTCAGAAAGAGAAAAATTTCATAAATTAATGCATATATACAGAATCTAGAAAAATGGTACTGATGAACCTATTTGCAGGGCCAGGAATAAAGACACAGACATAGAGACAGACTTTGGACACAGTGGGGGAAGGGGGGAGGAGAGGGTCGAACACACTGAGTCACACTGACATATATAGGCTACCGTGTATAAAATAGCTAGCTAGCGGGAAGCTGCTGTATGGGCACAGGGAGCTTAGCCTGGTGCTCTGTGAGGACCTAGAGGGTGGGATGATGGGGGAGAGGTTCAGGAAGGAGGGGATGTTTGTGTACTTGTGACCGATTCACACTGTTGCATGGCAGAAGCCAACACAATATTGTAAAGCGATTATCCTCCAACTAAGAATATAAACAGCTGTTAATCAAGTATAAAATTATATTTCCTGCTTGAATAATTTTCTTAAGTATTTATAATATGTGAAGCAATGAGGAAAATGTCTTAGGGGTAAAGCTTTGATTCTATGACCAGGATCTTCATCAGTAGTCCTCAATGTCACATCTACTCAATGTCCTTCAGAAGAAGGGCAAGGAGAGACACTATTATAGACCACTACAATGCCCAAAAGAAATTCATTTGGTTTGCCAAATGAAACCAGGCCTTTTGTAACAAAGCAGGTTACAAACCTGCCTTTTGTAACCAGGCTCCTCTTTGTACTCTCTTATTGACTCACAATCAATGACGAGTTTATTTCTCAGTTCGGGATGTCCTGTGGATAAAGGTTGATTTCCAGAGCAAAGGAGTTGAGTCCCATGTTTTACATGACACTCAAGGGGTTAATTATTAGGCAGGTAGTGTGTCTTTCATTTCCAGGAAAAGATAAACATCTTCCCCCAACAGTCCATGGGGATAATGAAAGGCAGACAAAAGATCTGATCTTCATTTCACTGTTGATGAAGTGAATATCCTGAATGGATATTCTATAGCAGTCTAATGAGAGCACAGCTCACAGCGGAAATTTGAAATATTCTGAGTCCCTACAGAAAAGGAGATTCAAACCTGCTTTTGTTTAGTTCCTTACTTCCAACTGCTTTTACACCCTTTCTCCAAGTCTCTCCCCTACCACTCCTTTCTGATTGTGCATATAACCCAGTGCATAGTAGCAATTCCAGCCAAGCAGTTATTCTAGCCCCAAACAAGCATCAGAATTTGGCTTCTGTCCAGGAACAGTGTCAGTGAAAATATTTCCATTCAGGCTCTTTATCCTCTTGCCACCTCAGAGAAATGGCCTTGACACAACCCAAGGCCCAGACCATAGGAGATGCAGCACACAGACCCAAGCAGCTCATTCCTTAACTCGTTTCCATCTGAAAACCATAGCTCAACCACACCTCAGAATCAAATGCGGGACACAGCCCTAACAGAAGTAAAGTCTGCAGCCCAAGGAAATACCACCATCCATTTTTATTGAAATCTTTTATCAGCTAAGGTCTAGTTTCTTTTAGGTTTACACAAATGTGTTTCAAATCCTACGGCCTATGAACCTACGCAACTATTATGGCTGACCTATTCCATAAGTATATGAAGCTTTCTGACCTTCAAAACTGTCAATCCAAAAATTGTCATCAAAAGCTTTTTAAAAAACCCCAAAGTATATCTGGAAAGCAAAGCAATGCTTATTATCTCAGATTTCTAGACACTTCCCTTGGAGAAAATTCTCCCCGCATCACCCTTACCACTACCCTTCTCAAGTGCAAAGCCCAAAGCCTAGCTCCTATTAAACTCGAAGCCTATGTTGCTGTTGTCAGTCAATCAGTCGTGTCCGACTCTTTGTGACTGCATGGACTGCGGCACGCCAGACCTCCCTGTGCCTCCCCATCTCCTGAACTTTGCCCAAGATCTGTAAGTGCGGGGAGGGAGACAACACATTTTCATTGTTTGAAGCAAAACAGCACAAAAATTTTCTTCCATAAATGAAGTCATAGGAAAAGAAAGAAAACTGGAAACCAACAATATAGCCCTCCCACTCAGTCAAGATTTTTGTGAGAAGTCCATGACTGTTAGCAGGACACACATACCCCTGGCTCTCTTCTACTGCCAGAGAAGCAAAAGGCATGTGAAGTTTCCTTAAGATTTGATACCTGCTGGCCAGAGAGAAGAATTAACTATGAATAGCCAATAAATATTATTTTATGAACTTTAAGGCCCCAGGGCGACTTTATTTTACCAATGAACTAGCTCTTTAAACAGGATAGATGAGCACATGAGCACATCAGAGATGCCATCCTATGGCTGTTAACTGTCTGTGCATCTTTCTCGGTGACACCAGGTGGCAAAATAAACTGCAGCCCTGTAAGATGAAGCCGTAAATGATGAAAATTAGTTTCGTGTGTCACAATGAACGATGCCCTGTTGTATTCCACCCGTGCAGACCAATAGCATCCTCTGTCTCTCTGTCTCTCTCTGAATATCTTTTCTCAGTGTCTCCATCTGCAGAGGAAGCAGGCCGGAACAATGGGAAGAATTCTTTCTCCTCTGTCTCCTTTTACCCCGTCTCTTTTCCCTGTTTCTCTCCCTCAAGTGTCTCTCCTTTCCCTGTCTCACTTTGGTATTTCCATTTGGGTTTTCTTGTTTTGCGGGGAGTAGTACTGATTTTACACTCCAGGAAATGAGAAGATACAGCTGGGCAAGGAGCTCCCTGGGACTGAATCACAATTGTTCCCAGTGGTTTTATCTGTCTTCTTTACAAGTCTCCTTGCTGCCCACAAAAGTGCCAAGCTCCTGATAAATGGGACAGCGAGGTGTCACATTTTTCCCCTCTAAATACAGAGTAAACTCTCACAACATTGCTTCACTGAAAAATGAAACTATAACTATAGGCAGGAGGGTCCTTAAAGAATTCCTTTCTAGGTTCAGCCCCAGAGTAGCTTCCACATAGCTAAACAAGAGCTTCAGAGGAAAAATATTTATTCTTATTAAATGATGTACCACAAGACAACTTTGTTTCTACAGCTACCTGTTCCAGGAATCCTAGTTACATCACTGACATTAGAACCCACACCTGTAATAAGAAGTATCTTGAGGTGGAAAGATGAGCAGCCCTTCCCAGTGAGCTCTGGGTCCTCCAGACCTTTCCTTTCCATCCCCACTGGCTGGCACATTTTAAACAGTAAATGTGTATTGGTAATGATGAAGCCTATATTTTATGGCCTCAAGTCCTGCCAAGATTGGAGTTCCTGATCCATCCTTTATCCTCCCAGAATTGTATTAGTTCTTGAAAATAATAGAAGTTTTCTTACAGGTTTCAATAAGCCACCACTATCCAGAATAAGCACCACCCTCTATGACTATATTATCTCACACCTGTAGTTCCTATTGCTCCAAACCAGCGGCTGGCAAACTATGGCTCAAGGGCCATATCCACCCCACCACATATTTTTTTAAATTTCAGTGGCCATCATGCCTATTTATTCATGTATTGTCTGTAGCTGCTTTTGCAATGGGATGGCAAGGTTGAGTAGTTGCTGCAGAGACTATTTAAACCTTCACTGAAACAATTAGATATACCTGCTCTAAGCAACAGAACATCTGATGATTATACCAAAAATTGTACCACTCACAATATTTACCATGAAAAGATGCTAAATGATTTACACAGATTATCTCATTTAATTGTCACAACCACCTTATAAGTTATAAGCACTTTCATTACCATCGTTTTAAGAAAGAAACCACATACATCATATACCTATATCAAATCACCATGATATACACTTGAGATATCCTTTGATTTTATATGTCAATATAATTATACCTCAATAAAGTTGAAGTAAACAAACTGGGTATCTTATAAGAGGAGCCAGAGTCAAACCTAAAAAGACAGGTTAGAGAGTCCACACTAGTCACCACTTTTCCAAACTGTCTCTAGATTTGAGGATGCCAATGCTCTGGTAAGCAAGAGATTGGACCTCAGGAGGACACAGTGCAAAACAAAACAAAGAATGTTTATTTTAATGAAGAAAGTAGGACCAAAGAATGAGAAAGTATTTGCATTCATCAAGACAACAGCTGATACAGCAGACTACAAGCTTTTACCCACTTCCAACTTTAAACCACTTTCATAGATTTCCAGCATGAAGTCCAGGAAAGAAAGAACAACTAGCTAGGCACTGAATAAATGTTTGATGAATGGATGGGTGGATAGATGGATGGATGGATGGATGGAAGAAAACCAACTGCTCTCACAGAGTCAAAGGGAGAACTGAATGTCTAAGAACTGAGAAAAGTATCACAATAAATTCAAAAACCAACCTCAACAGGAGAATTTAGAAATTTTCTCAGCAGACCACTATCATCAGCATGACAGCCCAAGAAACAAGTTTCTCGGTATTTCCATGCCAGATTTCAAATTCCAAGGAGACAAAAATCTTATTAAGTCACCCTGACTCAGGTATACACCTCTACTAGAGGGTGGCTCTCATCCCTGGTTGCACTTTAGAATCACCTGGGGAGCTTTTCGAGCACCCAAATTCCTGAGCATCACCTAAGATCAACTGAAACTGACTCTGGGGGTGAAGACTTAGTGAACTCAAGACTCTATTCAGTGCTTATGAGGCTGGCAATCATCTTACAAGACCAGCTGGAAACAGAGCAGAGAGAATCTAAGAGCTCAAGCCTTCCAATGCCTGCTCCCCAACCTGACTCTGGGGTTCAGTTCAGTTCAGTCGCTCAGTCATGTCTGACTCTTTGCGACCCCATGAATCGCAGCATGCCAGGCCTCCCTGTCCAACACCAACTCCCAGAGTCCACCCAAACCCATGTCCATTGAGTCAGTGATACCATCCAACCATCTCATCCTTTGTTGTCCCCTTCTCCTCCTGCCCTCAATCTTTCCCAGCATCAGGGTCTTTTCACATGAGTCAGCTCTTCACATCAGGTGGCCAAAGTATTGGAGTTTCAGCTTCAACATCAGTCCTTCCAATGAACACCCAGGACTGATCTCCTTTAGGATGGACTGGTTGGATCTCCTTGCAGTCCAAGGGACTCTCAAGGGTCTTCTCCAACACCACAGTTCAAAAGCATTAATTCTTTAGCGCTCAGCTTTCTTCACAGTCCAACTCTCATATCCATACATGACCACTGGAAAAATCATAGCCTTGACTAGACGGACCTTTGTTGACAAAGTAATGTCTCTGCTTTTTGATATGCTGTCTAGGTTGGTCATAACTTACTCTGGGGTAGGAGCTGATAAAAATCTCATTATTCCTTGTTGTTGTTCTTTAGTCATTCAGTTGTGTCTGACTCTCTGCAACCCCATGAACTGTAGCCTGCCAGGCTCCTCTGTCCATGGGACTTCCCAGGCAAGAATATTGGAGTGGGTTGTCATTTCCTTCTCCAGGGGATCTTCCCAACCCAAGGAAAGAAACTAGGTCTCCTGCTTGGCAGGCAGATTCTTTACCACTGAGCCACCAGTGTTATTTTTTCATTATTCTTTAAGCTAACTTACCTTAGAGCTCTTCTTTTCTGCAAAATGTAACACCCTAACCAACAGAATCCTGATCCCCAAGAAGAAAGCACTCCAACTAATCTGCATCATCTCAATGAAATCAGATCCAGTTAGTTAATCAACACACCCCAAGGGTCACTCTATACCCAGAACTGTTCTGACTGCTTTAGAGGATATTAATAATTGTTAGACTCCCTGTATCCTTAAGAAACTCTTTTAAAATAGTAGTTGTAAAACTCTGACCTACTGAATCTAAAAGAAACAGAGTAAGAGTGACTTAAACCGAGCATGCTAGTAATATATTCCCTTTTTTGTCTGGTTTATCTATTTTTTAAAAAATGCATTTTCAAGCAAGGATATAAAAACTGTATTGGGGGAATTTTTAAGAATGGTTATCTTGTGTATTAGCATAGATTTTGACCTCCTGATATGCGAAGCAAACAAGTAACGTTTCTAGGTCTATTTTCTGGGCTGAATAAAAGGCAATCAAAGGAACTCTTACAAGATTATCTACAGCTGCAAAGTCATGATTTCTGAAGCAAATCAAACTCTCCATGCAAAATCCCATCTCCTCAGTGCAACCTTGCAAGGAAGCAAGAGGAACAAAGCACTGATTTCAAAGAGGAGCTTCTTACTGAACTCATTCAAACCTCCAGTGGCCACTTGCTTCTGAGTAAACCACCTGATCTTTGGGAAGAGAAATAAATCTTCTCCTTGGTGGTTCAACTGTTAGTCCCGTGGAGAGTGCTTCCAAGATGGAAAAAGGCAGAAATTTAAATAATGAAGAGAACAAGCAACTGCAGCTTCTTCCCCTTCTAGCACTAGGGAATTCAATTATTCGATTTTCAACCTTCCTGACTCTCAAGCAGCCACATGGGGCACACCAAGACTGCAACCATTTAGGGCCCATCTCTCACTATCGAGAGCTTGCACTGCCTCCCTAATAAGATCCATCTTATATTTTATGGTGCAGTTGAACAGGGAGCTTTTGACATTGGAGCCAGGGTTTATCACTGTGAGGATAATTGAAGAAACCAGTCCAATATGTTAAGTGAGCCTGTAAAAGGGGGCTGCTGCTGCTGCTGCTAAGTCGCTTCAGTCATGTCCGACTCTGTGCGACCCCATAGATGGCAGCCCACCAGGCTCCCCCATCCCTGGGGTTCTCCAGGCATGAACACTGGAGTGGGTTGCCATTTCCTTCTCCAATGCAGGAAAGTAAAAAGTGAAAGTGAAGTCACTCAGTCATGTCCAACTCTTCACAACCCCATGGACTACAGCCTACCAGGCTCCTCCGTCCATGGGATTGTCCAGGCAAGCGTACTGGAGAGGGTTGCCATTTCCTTCTCTGGTAAAAAGGGGCAAATTCTGATAAAATTTGTAAACTAAGAAGGCAAATGGGTTTGGATAGTGATGGTGGTGGTGATGATGAGTTGAAATAACAATGTAATAATTTTCCTTTGGAATTCCGAAGTGGTTTTCTTTTTAGCTCTTGTATCTCAAAACTATTTCAGAGACTAGCAGTGGTTAGCACTAGGTAGTACATATTGTGGAATATTCACTCTGGTTGCAAAACAGATTCTTTTAGACTCCAAGAGCAACGTTTGAATCAACCAAACAAAGAAACACAGTTTTCTAAATAGGAATGGCATCTTTATAAAATATGGTTCTCCTAAAATAAGAATGTTAGCACTGTTATTTTAACAGGTTTCTCCGAAAGATAAGTACCTGGTCAACTCCCTACCATCCTGAATGGAAAGACCCTGTAAACGATGAGCAGATATTTGTTCAGCAAAATAGAGAACTATTTTTTTTTAATCTTTTTGTGTTTATAGCTGTATGGGCCATGCCTTAACACATTTTTTGTATAACTAGCACAAGAGGATTTCTGCAGCTTGGAAACCAGAGATAAAATTAATATATTGGCTGATACCCACAATAGCCTCTCAGGTGTCATCATTGAGAATTATTATTTTCAGTAGTTCATGGCTCATTTCTTTAAAATTAAAATTAGTGTTGTGGCACCCAAGGATAATTTTCCAGCTGTCTCTACAGAGAATAATATAAGCTTGGTGAGTTTAATGAATGGTGGTTTACTGCCAGTCAGTGTCAATGCCATGGATGCGTTTGTATTTAATAGGAAGCAGAATCATCGTCTTACCACTGAGTCTTCATTAATATGAAATCCTTATATAGCCATGTTAGCTGATAAATTATGCCCAGCATCTCAATTACCTTATCAAAGAATATGATTCCTAATGACCAAGGAGGGGATATAGGAGTGCAGAGAGAAATCATGATCAAATTAGTTAGGATGAAACTGAACCCTCTGCAGATTGGCAGATTAGCTCTGAACTAGTTAGCAGGAAGTGTGCAGCCTGTATGAGCAGGAAGATGTGGAGGTGGCATGACTAAACAGGAAACAGAACGTGAAGGTGGGATTAAGGAAGGTGACAGACCCTGCAGCTTCTCCAAACAAGCAACCAGGAAGATCTCACACAGACATTTATATCAGGTTCCCAAACACATACAACCAAGCATTCACATAATCCTGAGGGCCAGAACTGTTTAGGGACTTTGCGGAGACCCCATGGGTGAGACCCACATTGGTGCTATGCCCTGGGTGCACCAGCCACGGGCCCCTTTGCTCCTAAAGTTTTTCCCAGCCTTCCCCTGCTCTACTATGCTGCAGAGGGACCCGCCCCTGTATCAGGCTGCTTCTCATCCTGGCTCAACAACTGGCTTCCAACTGGATTGGACCAACAGGAGCACTAAAAGGAGACTGGGAGGCAGGAGAAAGGGAGAAGTCAGAGCAGTTCCTGCACTCCTTCCCTGTCTGTCTTAAGTAGCATCTCCAGCAGAAGCTATGCTTTTTCCTTGATCCCAGCTCACACTGGAGAGCCAGCTATGGGAGAGCCCAACCCATGGGCTCCAATACCATCACTTTCTCTCCCTTTGTTTCTCCACATAAGGATAGGGAAGCTTCTGGTTGTTTCTAACCCCTTGAATATCTACTGTCCTCCCCTTAAATACCCATCTCTCCCTTGACCGATAACAAATACTTCGTATTAAATTCATTTAATTTAAGTGCACAGAATGGTTTCTATTCTCTTTGTTGGACTTTGAGTGATGCAGGAAGTAAAAGCTGGAAAGGCCACAAGTGTAAGGCCTCAGGAATATATATGACAGAATCATTCATTCTTACCGATGAATTGGGTTGAGAGGAGGTAATTCATTATAGAGAAGTGCCTGGAGAGCCAGGTGCCCAGGTTTACATGAATTCATTGCATTATTCTCCATCCAGCAACCTAGGAATTCAAGAAAACTAGGAGCAATAGCCTTCCCAAGCAGGCCCTTGGGGGAGAAAACAGCTCTAAAATCAAAGCCCTCAAGCTTTCCTTTCCCTCCAAAGAAGACTTGAGAAAATAGTTGAGAGAGCTTCTCTATTCAGAGAAAACTATATAGTGAGCAGAGTTAGCAACATCATCAGGATCTCCACAGACTCTAAAGAAAGCATAGATTTCCAGCAACAGGGTGGATCCCTAAGCCAAGCAGCAAAAATTTATTTGAAAAAAATACTAATTAAAATTAGCACCTCTCTGTCTTAAAAATCAAACAAGTGGGCAAGTCTGGCTTGGGAGTGCCTCCAGGCCAAAGGCCATATGTGACCATCTTTACAAGACTCAGAAAATGTTTATGAAGGAACACTCCCTAGTTTCCTCCCCAGATGAGCCCCATAAACCACCAGATCGCCAAGAACTGAAATAATTCCATCTTCCCCATGGAAGAATGGAGGCAATGGAACGGGATCAAGACTGTACAACCTGTCAGTGGAAGAACAGAGGCAAATAATAAGATTTAAATATAAGCAAAAGTCCCTGACATTAACAGTGAGTCTGCTGGCTCATGGCTGCCTCCCAGGAATCATTACTATATTGCTTTTCATAATCTCCTTAAAGTGAAATTAAAAGTCACTACTGCTCTTCATCTCCCTGCCTATTTGCTCAATGGAATGAAATCGTCCTTCCTTATGCTGCAAATGAGCTCCCTACTTCAAACATCCCTTAGACACTCATGGCATTTCCTTGAAGAAAGTCCGCCTCCAGCTACCCTTAATTAAACCAAGGTGACAAGAGAAGCTCCTATCACCGCCCCCGTCAGCCTGTGTAGCAGTACGTTGCTTCACTCCCTTTTCCTGTGCTTCCCATTCAGGCTTGTACCACCCATATCAGCTGCAAGCCAGCTTGGCCCATGAGGAAATGGCTCATACCTACACTCAAGGAAGCTTTCCCGTAGTGCGTGGTGCTTCTTTTTTTTTTTTTTCTTTTTTTCTTTTTTTTTTTCAATTTTTATTTTTACTTTATTTTACTTTACAATACTGTATTGGTTTTGCCATACATCGACATGAATCCACCACGGGTGTACATACGTTCCCAAACATGAACCCCCCTCCCACCTCCCTCCCCATAACATCTCTCTGGGTCATCACCATGCACCAGCCCCAAGCATGCTGTATCCTGAGTCGAACATAGACTGGCGATTTGATTCTTACATGATAGTACACATGTTACAATGCCATTCTCCCAAATCATCCCACCCTCTCCCTCTCCCTCTGAGTCCAAAAGTCCGTTATACACATCTGTGTCTTTTTGCTGTCTTGCATACAGGGTCATCATTGCCATCTTTCTAAATTCCATATATATGTGTTAGTATACTGTATTGGTGTTTTTCTTTCTTAAAATTTATTTTATTGAAGTATAGTTGACCTACAATGCTGTGTTAATTTCTGCTGTACAGTAAAAGTATCCGTATACACATTCTGTTTTCATATTCTTTTTCATCATAGTTTATCACAGGATACTGAATACAATTCCCTGTGCTTAGGACCTTGCTGCTTTTCCATTCTACATATAATAATTTGCATCTACTAACTCCACACTCCCATGCCACCCTTCTCCCCAACTGCCTCCCCTTTGGCAACCACAAGTCTGTTTCTTTGTCTATTCCACGGTGTTTTGAAGAATGCTATGCCTCTGAGGTACCCAGCTAGGGAGATGACTTCGAGCTCTGAAAGGAGGGAAAAGGGGGATGAGCCAGTCTCTCTGCAAAAATTTGTACCCCTTACCAACAGCTTTCCCTGGGAGCCTCCAAGGCTTGGAGCCAGGCCATTTCTGCCCACAAACATCTCACCAGATGGATGCATGAACCTGACCTTTAGGTCTAGTACAAAAATGCTCCAGCAACAACTGCATCAATGTCACCTTAGCCTTGAATGATTTTCCATTTTAAGAAATTTTGAGACTATTTAAAGCTAGAGCAATATGTCCTGAAATTAAGCCATTTAAAAGAAATATATAGTAAAATTCAAGACTCTTCATAGGCAGCCAAGGTAACTAGTGTCTGTGACCTTAAAGATTCTAGAGAGGTTGCTGTCAGCCCTACCCTCCTCCAAGAAGCAGTATAGATTAGTAGCCAAAAAACAGACTTCCGGGCCAGAGGATCTAAATTTGATTCCAAGTATAACAGTAAAAACTTTTGTATTCTTAATCACTATAGGAATCACTATAGTTAGTCACAAGTTAATCACCATAGGAATGTTACCTATAAGCTTAAATTATACATAATGGTCCACTTCTGGGAACCCTGCCTCCCAGGTAATGATCAGTAAGCTAAAATACCTTTTTTTTTTTGCTCACAGGAAGCATCCTGACCAGGCCTGCTTGTGAATGACTGCAGAAAGGAAGAAATTCCACCAATACAATATTGTAATCAGCCTCCAATTAAAATAAATAAATTTAAATTAAAAAAATAAAATAAAGATAAGACCCCTTTTAAAAAAAAAAAAAGAAAGGAAGAAATTAACACATTTCCTCAGGAAACGTTTGACTTGACTCCCTCCCCTTGTAGTATAAAAGAAGCCTGAATTCTAACTCAGGTAAGGTGGCTCTTTGGGACACAAGTCCACCATCTTCTCCATCTGCCGGATTTCCAAATACAGTCTCTATTCCTTGCCCTAATAAATTATCACTTAATTTATTGGCCTGTTGTACAGTAAGTAATACAAACTTAGACTTGGTAACACAAGTTTCACTACATGCTAGCTGACCAGAACAAGCTGCTTCTCTGTATTTTTATTTTCTGATCTGTAAAATGGAAGTGATCATTATAAAAGTACCCACCTCAAGGTAATTATGAGGATTGAATGGGTTGCATGCATGTTAAGTTGCTTCAGTCATGTCAAATTCTTTATGACCCAGTGGACCGTAGCCCACCAGGCTCTTCTGTCCATGGGATTCTCCAGGCAAGAATACTGGAGTGGGTTGTTGTGCCCCCCTCCAGGGGATCTTGTCAAGAACACTTTTTAATAAATCCCAGTGAATGGTGTTTGCCATTCATTATTGACCTATCCATTCAACAAGTACTTACTCTTCTCCCTGACTCCTTATGATTATACACTGGAGGTGATGAACAGATTCAAGTGATTAGATCTGGTAGTCAGAGTGCCTGAAGAACCATGGACAGAGGTTCATGACACTGTACAGAAGGCAGTAACCAAAACCATTCCCAAGAAAAAGAAATGCAAGAAGGAAAAAAATGGTTGTCTGAGGAGGCCTTACAAATAGCTGAGAAAAGAAGAGAAGTGAAAAGCAAGGGAGAAAGGGAAAGATATATCCAACTGAATGCAGAATTCCAGAGAATAGCAAGGAGAGATAAGAAGGCCTTCTTAAATGAACGGCTTCCCTGGTGGCTCAGAGGTTAAAGCGTCTGCCTCTAATGCGGGAGAACTGGGTTCGATCCCTGGGTCAGGAACATCCTCTGGAGAAGAAAATGGCAACCCACTCCAGTATTCTTGCCTGGAGAATCCCATGGACAGAAGAGCCTGGTGGGATACAGTCCACAGGGTCACAAAGAGTTGGAGACGACTGAGCTACTTAACTTTCTTTCTTAAATAAACAATGCAAAGAAATAGACGAAAACAATAGAATGGGAAAGACTATAGATCTCTTCAAGAAAACTGGAGATATCAAGGGAACATGTCATGTAAGGATGGGCATGATAAAAGACAGAAACAGTAAGGATCTAGCAGAAAAAGAAGAGATTGAGAAGAGGTGGTAAGAATACACAGAAGAACTATATAAAAAAGGTCTTAATGACCCAGCTAACCATGATGGTGTGGTCACCCACCTAGAGCCAGACATCCTGAAGTGTGAAGTAAAGTGGGCCTTAGGAAGCATTAATACGAACAAAGCTAGTAGAGGTCATGGAATTCCAGCTGAGATATTTAAAATCCTAAGACCTGATGCTGTTAAAGTGCCACACTCAATATGCCAGCAAATTTGGAAAACTCAGCAGCAGCCACAGGACTGCAACAGGTCAGTTTTCATTCCAATTCCAAAGAAGGGCAGTGTCAAAGAATATTCAAACTACTGCACAATTGCACTCATTTCACATGCTAGAAAGGTTATGTTCAAAATTCTTCAAGTTAGGCTTCAGCAGTATGTGAACCAAGAATTTCCAGACATACAAGCTGAGTTTCGAAGAGGCAGAGGAATCAGAGATCAAATTGCCAACATTTGCTGGATCATGGAAAAAGCAAGGGAGTTCCAGAAAAAACATCCACTTTTGTTTCGCTGACTATGCTAAAGCCTTTGACTATGTGGATCACAACAAACTGGAAGATTCTTAAAGAGATGGGAGTATCAGATCACCTTACCTGTCTCATGAGAAATCTGTATGCAGGTCAAGAAGCAACAGTTAGAACCGGACATGAAACTGATTGGTTGAAAACTGGGAAAGGAGTACGTCAAGGCTGTATATTGTCACCCTGCTTATTTAACTTCTATGCAGAGTACATCATGTGAAATGCCAAGCTGGATGAATCACAAGCTGGAATCAAGATTGCTGGGAGAAATATTAACATCCTCAGATAAGCAGATGATACTACTTTAATGGCAGAAAGTGAAGAGAAGTTGAAGAGCCTGTTAAAGAGGGTAAAAGAGGAAAGTGGAAAATGCTAGCCTGAAACTAAGAATTCAAAAAACTAACATCATGGCTTCTGGTTCTATCACTTCATGGCAAATAGAAGGGGGGGTAATGGAAGCAGTGACAGATTTTATTTTCTTGAGCTCCAAAATCACTGCAGATGGTGACTGCAGCCATGAAATTAAAAGACACTTGCTCCTTGAAAGGAAAGCCATGACAAACGTAGATAGCGGAGACATCACCTTGCTGACAAAGGTCCGTCCAGTCAAAACTATGGTTTTTCCAATAGTCATATATGGATGTGAGAGTTGGATGATAAAGAAGGTTGAGCGCCAAACAATTGATGCTTTTGAACTGTGTGGTATTAGAGAAGACTCTCAAGAGTCCCTTGGACTGCAAGGAGATCAAACCAGTCAATCCTAAAGGAAATCAGTCCTGAAAATTCATTGGAAGGACTGATGCTGAAGCTGAAGCTCCAATACTTTGGCCACCTGATATGAAGGGCTGACTCACTGGAAAAGACCCTGATGCTTAGAAAGACTGAAGGCAGGAGGAGAAGTTGGTGGTAGAGAATGAGATGGTTAGATAGCATCACTGACTCAATGGACATAAATCTGAGCAAACTCCAGAAGAAAGTGAAAGACAGGAGCCTGCTTTGCTGGGTCAAAAAGAGTCAGACATGACTTCGCGACTGCTCAAGAACAACAACTGACTCCTTCATGTGGCTGCTAACAAAGACCCAGACACTATGGTACAGAAACAAAACTCAGTCCCTGAGTCCTTGTTCCCTATGAGAGTCCTATAACCATAAAGAGTGAAGTCCATAATATTAGCTCTTAGAGAGCAGAGGCCCACAGAAAAGTGGTGGCAACCACAGCGTGAAAACCATCCCACCAGGGAGACTATGTATAGCTCTAGACGTGATCATTCCTTGGAACCTTTTCCAAATGTAAGTTGCAAGAGCAGAACTGGTTAGTACATCAGTTACACTTTCCCCTCCTGCTCTCTCTAGAGAGTCTGATAGCAGGACTCCAAGGGCAGTCGGGAGCCCAATGTTACCTGCAGCCTTGCAGACCTGCCCTGGCTGCCCTGCCTCATGGAGGGACTCACCCATCCAGAGCTGCAGGTGCAGGCTGGCTTTCCATGGCTCCTGTCTTTTACAGGACACAGCATCCTGGAGAGCAAGCAGCTGCAGAAGTCACAGCTGCTCACAGGGTGACACATGCTAGACCTCTTCTCTTCACTGTCCCTGCACCTCTGGGAAAATGACTGATGTTTCTGAGATTGTCTCTCTCCAGAAGCCCCTCAGAGTTTCCGCCAAGCTGGAGTTTCCAAAAGCTAGATGCCTCCTCTGTCTGGAATCTAAATGAGGAGCAACACAGGCCAGGCTAAAACCTGCATCGTGATAAAAGGAAATTAGGAAAATGCCCCATGAACAGCCCAGAGATAAGGAGACCTGGTCACTATGTGTGAACATCTTAAGAGATAAACAGATAAGGAGAAAAGCATCCTTCAGAGAAGTCATCAAGGAAAATAAACCTTGTAATATGAATTAGCAGAATCATGAACATCTTGGGTCAGAATTCTAATTTTGAAACATCCTAGCTATGTGACATCAAGCAGCTTTTAACCTCTCCTTGTGTCTCATTTTCCCCACATGTCAGCTGGGGCGATAAGGCCTGCCCCTGGGGGATGCTATGAAATGAATGTGACCTGGTGTGGAAGTGTAACTGGGGGCCCAGAAATGGGGTCCTCCCTGTGCCTCCAAGCCTCAGTGCCTCCTTCACGCCCATAGCTTTGCTTCTCCCTTCTTTCCAGCAGACTAGCACCACAATTTTTTCCAACATCTGTTCTGCTCCTTGGTTTTCTCCACAGCTTCACCTAAACGTGGATTTGCTCATCTGTGTTTCCTCAAAGAGTTCCAAGAAGTCCTCTGGAAGCCCAGGCCACTGCTGGCATCACGCTGTAACATCTGAACCACCTTCCCAGAGCAGTTTCTCAAACACCCAATCAGTGCATTATAACTCATTGTTGTTGTTGAATTGCTATGTCTGACTCTGCCACCCCACGGACTGCAGCACACCAGGCTCCTCTGTCCTCCACTATAAAAAATAACTAAATTTGACAAATGTGTCCCTAAAGTCCATTGATAGAATGTCTTTTATCTTAAATAACACAAAAAATCCACTTTGTTGCGACTGTGCAGTCAGTGCTTGTGTTCACCTGAGAATCATTAGCTGTAGTTCCTGCATGTGGCTCAAAACACGACGTGTCATCAGGAGCTGTGTGCTCCAACAGCACCCACCCCAATTCACAAGGAGACCCCAAGCAGGTTCCTTTGCCTCAGGTCACTTAAAAATGTCCTCAACACTAAAATGAGGAATCTTGATATATATAAATAACTTCCTGGGATTTATTGAGAAGTCGTTTTTTAAATTTTTTGTAGTTTTAATTTTATCAATATAAATATACATCAAAAGATGCACTTCACAACTGTACAGAAACAGTTAAAAAACATAAGGATATTTTTCAGGAAGAACTCCTTTAATATAAACATCTTTAGGGGGTTATATATTTTAATCACAATCACATGATAAATATTTGATTTGCATTCATTAGATAAATGGGAATAAAAGTTATAATCCCAGGAAAGACATTTAGTGATTCTAAATGCTGAACATTTGAATAATAGTGCTAAGGGACTGAAATGGGAGTGAAATGTACCCAAGAGGAAAATTCGGAGACTTCAAAACAGCTTTTTGGAAAAATAAATAAATAATAGAATGAAAAAAAAGCACTGCAGCTCAAAGGATGGGGGAGGGGCAGAGATTTTAAAAATTAATGAACTGAGATCTTTTCTCCAGAAACATCATTTCTGTATCATTTAATCAGACTTGAGCTTTCTTAAATTGCCTTTGAAACAAGTTAATAAACAATGCATGCCTGCCCTAGTATGCATCTCTTACAAGTTAATGTACTCTGAGATTCGTCCTTCGGTAAATACCGGAGAAATACCAATGGTCCCTGCAGGCTTTATTTGAGGTCAACAGTGAAGGGTAAAGGCCTTCTCAAAGGCTTTGGAAGGCATGGGAAAAGACCACCTGCTCAAAAATATCATTCTATCTAACTACTGCAGGGCAGAAATATCCCCTACCAGGGTCAAAGTCACTGATGGCAATTAATTCCTTGTCTCCAAAGGACTGTTAAAAATAAACATGGGGCAACACCAGGATTTCCTCTTTCATGGCTGAATAATATTTCATTAACACACACATGTAACATATTCATGATGCACTTATCCACTGATGAATGTTAAAATAGTTTCCATATCTTGACTATTGTGAATAATGCAAGAATGAACCTGGGGGTGCAAATATCTCAGTATCTCATCGAAATACTGAGGATTCTGAGAAATACTGATTCACTTTCTTTGGATACATATCCAGAAGTAAATTTGCTGAATCATATGGTAGACCTACTATTACTTTTTGAGGAACCTCCATATCATTTCCCATAATGGCTGAACCAAAAAGGACAAAGCTGGAGGACACTATGCTAAGGGCAACAAGCCAAACACAGAAAGACAAATACTGTATGATCTCACTTACATGTGGAATCTGAAAAAGTTGAACCTATAGAACCAGACAATGGTGATTACCAGGGACCAAGGGATGGTGGAAATGATATTGGTGAAAGGCTATGAATCTTCAGTTATGAGATGAATAAGTTCTGGGGATCTAATATACAGCATGATGACTATAGTTAATAACACTACTGTAAACTTGAAATTTGCTAAGCAAGTAAATCATAAGTGTTTTCATTACCAAAATTATTGGTAACCAGGTAATAGGTAAGTTACTTTGATTTTAGCAATCACTTCCAAGTATATACATATATTAAATCATCACATTGTATACCTTTTAAAAATAAGTAAATAAATGAAATCTGAAAATAATAATAATAAAAGAGACATGTGGACTATGACAGATGATAGATTAATCCATTAGTACCCATCAATGTGGGCTTCCCCTGTGGCTCAGTGGTAAAGAATCCACCTGCCAATGCAGGAGACTCAGGAGACACGGGTTTGATCCCTGGGTCAGGAAGATCTCCTGGAGAAGGAAATGACAACCCACCCCAGTATTCTTGCCTGGGAAATCCCATGGACAGAAGAGCCTGGAGGGCTACAGTCCATTGGGTCACAAAGAGTCGACTCTTGTGTAGAGTCTACTCTTGTGTAGACACAAAGAGTCAGACACAACTGAGCAATTGAGCATACAGACATGCACTCATCAATGTACTAAGAGGAATCAGAATTTCTAGAAGACAAGTGTTGAACCAAAATATTTTGACAGAAAGGGAGGACTGAGTTAAAGAGGAAAGACTGAGATGACATTTCAAAGGGCAGAGAGGCTGGTGAGGGTTAGAGCTAGGGTTAAAATTGGAGAGGGGAAAAAAAAAAGAGGGAACAGAGATATCTTAAAAGTATCCTCATCTATTTTTCAATTCTACCTAAGGTGGTAATACTTCCCTACCAGGGACCTAGGTATGTCTTAATGTACTATATTTAGATGAGCTGCCAAGGGGATAATTTTTTTTTTTTTTAATCACAGAGTTATTTCTCAAAGCCCACTGAGAATCAAGCTCCTTGGTTTTCAAGTCTACAGAAATCTACCCTTCACATAGTTTAGACCTAGGTGGAATTCTTTAACTCATTGTGATAACCTTAAAATAAAACTGAGATCAAAATCAGCAAGGTGCAAACTGAAGAAAATCTCACCTGCTTGGCCACACTTTGATTCCCAGGTGCTATGTAAACACCTTTATACTACTGATGCTCAACATACTACCCCCAAAAAAGGCTTAAATTTCCAGAGAAATAAATAATTATTCTGCAACTTGGGAATGGAGTTTGTTTTTGTCAAAATTTTTCTAGGTTGTGACCTTTTCCATTTCTGAAATAGCAGAAAGTACAGAGGGAACTGAGGTTTGCCAATTGAGAGACTAGATCACCGTGGAGCTTGAAACAACTCTAAGCCTAGTTAAATGTTGGCTAGAAATGTGCCCCAAACACCCAAACAAGGTGAAAGGGAGAGCCAGAGATTTTCCAAAGGGGTATAGTGGTGAGAAAATTCACTGCCTATTTGCTGGAGAGTTCCCCTCAGATACAGAGCCACTGATTGAAATTTCATTGCCAGGCAATTTCACATTCTCCTATATTAAGCAGGCACCAAACCATCCCAAACCAAGTGCTAAGATACGTGAAATGTTCTAACCATTTTAGATTGCTCTCCTCCATTCATGAAATGACTCCCAATCAACTTCCTATTCCTGAACATATTAATATGGCAGGAATTTTGTTAAAATTCAATCACTGTGAATCAGGCATGGTAATTTAAAACTACTGCAGACTAATGTTTGGTTGAGAACAGTATTCTAATTGAAAAAATGATAGAAAAGTTAGTCTAGTTCAAGGCTCCAGGACATATTGAAAGAAACCGTGGCTACAAAGCATTACCCAATCACACATCCTTGTCCTCTGTGTCCATTTGTTGAGAGGGCAGGACCTACTCCTGGCTCTCTTCATGGGACATTACCCAATCTGGAGGAGATGTTGCTGAGTAAGCTGTGCTGAAATAGGGTATCTTGGGGGTAGGGATGGACTGCCTAGAAGTCCAATGATTGGTATGCAAAGGAAAGACTGAAGTCAAGGAGAGAGCTGAAAAGGCCAAGCTTGGGAAGCTGTCCTAAACCTTGGCAAGAAGACAGAGGCAAGGACCAAATCAGTAAGACAAATGTCTCAGCAAAAACCAGCAGTGATGAAAGCAAGTCAACAAGTAACGTTTGAAATGGGCCAGAAGGAATGATTATAACTAAGCTCAGGAACCACAGAAGTGCTGTTTTTGTAGGGTCCAATCACATGGTGAGAAGGTGGGTTACTGGCTCCTAGGAACCAGGCAGGTGGGTCTCCTCAGAGAGTGAAAATCACTCAGTCGTGTCCGACTCTTTGTGGCCCCATGGACTATACACTCCATGGAATTCTCCAGGCCAGAACACTAGAGTAGGTAGCCTTTCCCTTCCCCAGGGTATCTTCCCAACTCAGGGATCGAACCCAGGTCTCCCATTTTGCAGGCAGATTCTTTACCAGCTGAGCTACAAAGAAAGCCCAAGAATACTGGAGTGGGTAGCCTATCCCTTCTCCAGCGGACATTCCCAACCCAGGAATTCAACCAGGGTCTCCTGCACTGCAGGCAGATTCTTTACCAACTGATCTATCAGGGAAGCTCCCCAGAGGCTTAGACAAACAGATACAGCCCAGGATCCAGCCAGGGTTACACTCTCAAATTGTGTTTGTGTGTCTGGTGTGCCAAGGAATGTACAAAACCCCAAGATAAGCATGGCACATGCTTGTTCTAAGTGAATGAATTGTCCTAAGTGGATAATTCAAGTGCTATTTTTATTTTTAAGCAATCCTAATTATATTATACGATAGAATTTGAAACTCCCAATAATGGCACTAATGAAAGGGAGATCTGCATTGGGTTCTGCCCCAAGGGCCCCTGGGGGAACTAATTTTCTCTATCAATAAGGGAGCTTGCCTGTAAGATTGACCAAACGTGTGAAAATAGTTGAACCCATTGGGGTCACCTTTTCTCAAAACAACCAAAACTCAAGTAAATGACCCCTCATCTCCTATAGTCTATGACCAGCCTCATAACAGATGTACATACCTCTTCAATTTGAATACTAACTTAAAATCTGATTTATATAGCGGGTTCTGGAGCCACAAAGCCTTAGGCTCACAAGGCTCTCTGAAGGACTGTTTGTAAGGACTGTCCCTCTTCTCTATAAATAGTCCCGAGTTTAAATGGCCTATAGAAGCTGACTAATGGAATTGCCTCAGGGCCAATGCCATTCTTTGCAACACCACACACAGCTACCTGGTCATTTGGAATTTACAAAGTGCAATTGCATAGGGATCTGTGGCTAACGCTGTTGTTAAACTTTCATTTCCACTTGTGGGGTTTCTCAACATGGTAGTTCTTAACATGAAATGGTTAGTTACCTACTATTTACTCTAGCAATACTGTGAGTGTTGCTGTGTTCTAGCAATACTGTGGAAGAAAACAACACGAAAATTAATTTCCTCAGCTAAACTAAAGAGAAAAAGGTCTTTCCCAGGAATGAAGAGGAGAAGGGTTAAACAAGAACACCACAAATAAACTCCTAAGAAAAAGCCGTCTCTTTCAAATCTTTGAGCTGGCAGGTGAAGGAGAGAAAAGACGTGGAAAAGCCAGAGTTGGCCAGAAGAAAGCTAGTATTTTTTGTTTCTTTTTTAAGATATAGTTGACTTACAATACTGTGTTAGTTTCAGGTGTACAGCAAAATGATTCAGTTATATTTTTCTAGAGTATTTTCCATTATAGTTTATTGCAAGGTATTGAACATAGTTCCCTGTGCTATACAGTAAGAACTTATTGCTTCACTAGTTTACGTATAGTAGCTTGTATCTGCTAATCCCATACTTGAAATTTATCCCTCCTCCTTTCTCTTTCCCCTTTGGTAACCATAGGTTGGTTTTCTATCCCTGTGAATCTGTTTCTATTTTGTACATAGATTCATTTGTACTATTTTTTAATATTCTTACATATAAGTGATATCATATAATATTTGTCTTTCTCTGTCCAACTTATCAATACCACATAGTATGATATTCTCTAGGTCATTCATGTTGCTGCAAATGGCAATATTTCATTCTTTCCATGACTAATATTCCACTGTATTGATATTTATATATTACATCTTATTAAACCAACTGTATGTTGATGGATACTTGGGTTATTTCCACATCTTGGCATAAAAACAGACATAAAGATATCAATGGAACAAAATAGAGAGCCCAGAAATAAACCACACACCTATGGTCAATTAACCTACAGCAAAAGAGGCAGGAATACACAATGGAGAAAAAACAGTCTCTTCAACAAGTGGTGTTTGGAAAGCTGGACAGTTACATGTAAATCAATGAAATTAGAACACTCCCTCATGCCATATCCAAAAATAAACTCAATATGGTTTAATGATCTAAATAAAAAGACATGATACCACAAACTCCTAGAAGAGGACATAGGCAAAACATTCTCTGACATAAGTCTTAGTAATATCTTCTTAGATCAATCTCTTAAGGCAAAAGAAATAAAAGCAAAAATAAATAACTGGGACCTAATCAAACATAAAAACTTTGCACAGCACAGGAAACCACAACAAAATGAAAAGATAACATACAGAATGGGAAAAAGTATTTACAAATGATATGACAAAAAAATGGTGACCATTAACAAATGTCAAATGTCATTTGTTAATGGCATTAACAAATGGTTAATATACAAAATATACAAACAATTCATACACCACAATATCAAAAAAACACAATTCAGTCAAAAAATAGGCAGAAAGACCTAAACAGACATTTAACCAAAGAAGACATACAGATGGCCAACAAGCACATGAAAAGTTGCTCAACATCACTAATTATTACAGAATGCAAATGAAAACCACAATAAGACATTACCTCATACCAGGCAGAATGGCTATCATTAAAAATCTAAAAATAATAAATTCTGGAGACCTGTGGGGAAAAGGTAACCTTTCTACATTATTGGCGGGAATGTACAGCCACTATGGAAAACAGTATGGAGTTTCCTTTCAAAACTAAAAATAGAGCTACCATACGATCCAAGAATCCCAGCCCTGAGCATATGTCCCCAAAAGACAAAAACTCTCTTTTTAAAAGATACATGCACCCCAATGTTCATAGCAGAACTATTAATAATAGAAAGCTAGTTTTTATTCTTAGTTCTCTAAGTCAATGAGAGCGGACATCTCAGAAATCATACAACAAGAATTAAAAGGTGACCACTTCCATCTATTTAACCCAGAGAACCGTCTGAAATTTAGTTCCAAGCATCCACTTTGAAGAAATATGAGGTTCCCTATGGCTACTCCCAGCTTTTGTGACCTACCGAGGAGGCACATTAAGAGGAATTTTAGTTCAGATATTGCCTGGAGAAAACTGTAGTTACTTCATAGTAACCACAAGAAGCATATAAGCTCACTCTGAACTAAGGAATTCTGAAGACCTATGCCCTGCCTCAGAAGTTCAGAACTGCTATAAGGAAACCTTACAGTAGATCTCTAACCCAGACTCACCTCCCTGGTGAACCCATCTTCCTTCCCAGATCCGCCCCTGAAGAACTCAGATAAGTACTGAAGGTGCTGTGAGCTGTCCTCCACTAATGGTGCTGAACTATGAGAGCTGCCTGCCAAGACACCAAAGCAATAGTGAAAGAGATGGGAGATAATGAGGAGTAGCTGCTGTCATCGTCTATAAAGGTTTCCAAAAGGAGCCATGATCAAAAAGTACCACCACCTCTCACCACTGAGCTGCTGTCACTGAGAACAAGCGCCAATCGGTCCTAGCCAATCGGACAGCACCCTCAGTTGGGATTCCCACAGACAGGATTGTTCCCGGATGTAGCAGTGTCAGGCTAACGAGGAAGGAGCAGAAATTTTTTCCTGAGGGATTTTCGCAGCCCTCCTCCCACCCCAGTGCAATAACACCCTTGCAATATCCAAAAGTAAATGGAATTATACAGCTTTAAATTTATACAATCTTATATGTCATATCTATGTCAATTTTCTTAAGAGAAATGGGAGATCACTGGCCCTTTGATATGTTTAGGGAAGGCCTTCTGATAAATTCACGGAAGCAAAAGGACAATTTTTTACTCACTAATTTCATGGGGATTAGAGACCCAAAATGTGGGGCAGCATCTACTGTGTCTTGAATACCCAAGCCTCTGACTCTCTAGGTCCCAGTATGTGACACTGGAAAAGAACATTACAGACAATAAGATGGGGTCAATGGAACATTGCTTTTATAACTGCTTCAAACATCATCTATAAACTGTGGTTAATAATATCCCCCTCAAAGATTGCTGTGGAAATTAAATCATTTTTAAAGTATGTAAAAAGTCTCTGGCATATTGGCTGGAAGATGCATATTGAGTGGGGGAGAATATATGAGAAAACCAAGAGTCAGGAAATTAATTAATTTTATACATGTATAGAGATAGAGATTGCCATGATAACACTTATCACAATAGTAACAATTATACTTATGCATTTGTGTATATCCTTCAAAAAGACAAAATCCATATTTATTCAGATTCCTGTGTCTAGCTACTAAGATTGCTTGAGTGCTCAGTAACTATCTGTTGAATTAATTTCACTCAGATTCCCCACTACCAGCCTTGAAGCATGAAGAGTGGAGAGAAGCAATGAAATTATTGGAGTGTTCTCTAGTCTTCCTGCCTAGTACCCAGAGACATCAGTGGATTATAGCAGCAGCTATTCCTCTTTATCTCTAATCTCCTTAAACATCTCTCAGCATCTTAGCAGAAAGTCTAACATACCTGGTCTACTACACCCCATTAATGTGCTGTTACCATCTACTTATCATGCTTCCAGGCTAACAGTAGAAAAATACAACATACTTGAAAGGTGCTTTCTGTACTCCTCACAAGTCAAACAGCAGGAAAGGGGAAAAAAGAAAGCAGGACAAATGAAAACAGAATTTGTTACATTTTCTGAGCTCATACCTGTGGTCACAGATGCTGGACACTTTAGCTACATTTTTTTTATTCCTGCAAAAAATTCCTGAAGGTTCACTGAAGAAATAGCATCATAACTCTGCTATAAATTTCCATATGTAAGTTTTTAATTTTATTAATGTTTACTAATAAATTCGTCCAAACTATGGTTACTAATGGTTACTAATAAATCAGTGCAAAGTCTAGAGTTTAGATGACATTTCTTAAAGCAAATAGATTACTGATTTAAAAAAAAAATTCTACTAAGCCCTGAAACTGGCTCATGGATGTCCATTTCACAACTCAGCCTACTGCTTCTAAAAGTGACAACCTCCAGACATTTCTTTTTTTGAATTCTGTTTCCTGTGCATAATTCCAAGTATATGGAGAAGCCTGTAGATGTGGCACTAAATGGATTATCCAGAGGAGAAAAAGCTTTCTTGCTGTATGCATATTTATGATCAAATACATTTGCAGCTTCTAAACCCCAAACTCAACATTGATAATATACAGGAGGAGTGAGGCAACACAGACCTTGTAACACAAAAGCCAGGGCATTGATAGGCATGATGAAAATTCACATCAAAAAATGTCACATTTGATCAAGGACCTGGACATAGCTTCATAGTAAAGTGTAGGTATTTTGGGTCTTTGATGTAGATAATCAAAGGGAAAAAAAAGTCAATAGTGTTTGATCAGATCTCAGAAGGAAATTAATCATAGCTGTTCCATGAAACAACTTGGGGAAAAACTCATTTTACAAAAATACACAACCTACATTTGATGCTAATTTCAGACACTGTTTTAAGTACCTGTACCAAGTTATGACTAAGCCAGTGTAGAAAAGAAAGGTGAAAAACAAGTCCCCACCTCAATGAAAACTGAACAAACATTAAGAAAGAGCTCCACCTACTGGAATCAGTTTCCCTAAAACTGCCTAAAAATAGGAAAACACTCAAATCAGACCGGAAAACCACAAAGGTGCCCCCAAACTTTTCTGAACTAAAACTTCAACAGCATCAGAGGTCAAAGAACAGGTGCTGGTTGGCCCTGATGTCAAATCACACTGAGGTGCAGAGAATTTTCCAGTCAAGTCAAAGGAAAGTTTTTAAATTCATTATCTTCTTTCAACCATTGATCTAGAGAGTTGTATTCTAGCAACCAGAATCCATTTTATATAGAAAAATAGGGTTTTTCACATTGTATTTCTGAGCAAACAGAGATAATAATAGTATTACCTACCATTTGTGTAAGTCTTTGGTTCACAGAGCTCTTTTATATATATTATCATTTAATAATATCTAATAATAACTGGGAAACTACTGTTTCCATGGTTAATATCCAGCCAGAACACACCAATATGACATATAAAAAGCATTCATTTTAACTGGTCAGTATGTAAATGGTACAGCTTTAGTGGTGGTGGTGGTGGTGGTTTAGTCACTAAGTTGTGTCCAATTCTTGTGACCCCATGGACTGTAGCCCACCAGGCCCCTCTGTCCATGGGATTCTCTAGGCAAGAATACTGGTACCAGCTTTAGATATTTTTAATATAACCTTTGACTCTATCACATTCAAATAAAACTGAATTGAAAACAAAAATCTGAGTAAATTTCAATCAAGAGACAAATATTTTTTTAAATCTGTGCTCCCATTCCATCCTCCCACACAAACCCTAAGTCAGTATTTGAGCTGGGGTGAGATTATAGCCACCAGTTCTAACCATAGTCTTCTCAGTCAAAGGGAAATACCTTTCACAGGATTTACACACACTCACACCTCATACACTCACCCCACACACACACTCACCCCACATACACACTCACACAATACACTCACACACCACACACATACACACACTTCTTCTCCCCACTTTCAAGGAAACTTCAATTCCTTCAGTCAACAGACTTCACTGAACACTACTACGTACCAATTAAGTTCTAGAAATATAAAGAAAATAATGAGGAAACTGAAACTGGATCCCTGCTCAACCACATGCAAAGCCCTACACAAACTCTACCTGGATTAATTACTATGTTAGTTCAGACTGCTATAAACAGCAAGAGTGTCTTTCTCACAGTTGTGGAGGCTTAGAAGTCCAATCTCAAGCTGCTGACACATCTGGTGTCTGGGTGAGGGCCTGATTCCTGGGTTACTGGTGGCCATCTTCTTGTTGTATCTTCACACGGTAGAGAGCAGAGAGAGAAGAGGCAAGCTCTCCCATGTCTCTTCTTATGAGGGCACTAATCCCATCCATGAGGGCTTCACCCTCATGACCTAATTACCTCTCAAAGGCCCCACTTCTGAGTACCACCACATTGGGGATTGTATATGCAAATCAGTATATGAATTTGGGGGAGACACAAACTTTCATTCCATAACAGTTACCTAAATGCTACAATGGCTAGTAAAAGAAAATGCAGAAGACCTACCATGACCTAAGAATGGGAAAAGACTTCTTAAATCGCAAAAACACAAACCAAGAATCAAAGCATTGACTAATTAGGCTTCATCAAAATTAAGCTTTTCAATTCCATAAAGAATACCATGGACAAAATTATATAGCACTGACAGAATAGGAGGAGATAGTCACAAAGCTTTACCTGTTTGAGATTAATATCTAGAATGTCTAAGAAACTCCTAAATCCAAAATAAAAAGACAGCACTCTCAAAGGAAAAATAGGCAAAGGATTACAAAATGCAATTTATGATAAAGGAAATCTTGAAGGCTAACAAGCATAAGAATAGTCATTCAAATCAACACGTAATCAGAGAAAGGAAAGTTAAAGTAACAAATGAAATGCAACTTTACAACAAGACTGCTAAAATTTAGAAAGCTGGATAATGCCAAGTGTTGGCTGGGGTATAAGACAGTGAGAACTGAAAGAGATTAAAAAAAAAAAGATAAATAAGATCATTGCCACAATAGTGACTAATGATATCATAGAAATCAGAAATATCTTTTTTAAAAACTACAATTCTGAGCACCTGCTCTGAGCCAGCCCCTGTCCTGCTCACTCTAACATGCATTGTCTCTTTAATCCCTGTGACAATCGTTATTATTTTCCACACTTTGTAACCAGTATAAGACAACTTCTGCTAAAAGAGATTAAGCGGTCTCTTAAGCAGTCCTAGGGTCACACACCTATGAACAGTTATTTCAAAGGGCGTTTAAAACCATGTCTCCTGACTCAGAGACCAAGGTTCTTTCTCCTGCACCAGGGTCCTCTCCCATTTCTCTAACCCTGCTGCTGCTGCTAAGTCGCTTCAGTCGTGGCCGACTCGGTGCGACCCCATAGACGGCAGCCCACCAGGCTCCCCCATCCCTGGGATTCTCCAGGCAAGAACACTGGAGTGGGTTGCCATTTCCTTCTCCAATGCATGAAAGGGAAAAGTGAAAGTGAAGTCACTCAGTCATGTCCGACTCTATGCGACCCCATGGACTGCAGCCTACCAGACTCCTCCATCCATGGGATTTTCCAGGCAAGAGTACTGGAGTGGGGTGCCATTGCCTTCTCCAATTCCCTATCCCTAAAAATACTCTAATGGGCCCAGGAAAGAAAACTTTCTTTCAGAAATAAAACACTATAATTGCTTCTGAAGCAGCCATATAAAATAACAAGAAAGTCAACTCCTTTGTTTGGGAAAGCTCATTAATGATCTTTTCTGGCTATGCAAAGGCAGGACCTTAGTCTGAGGTATACACTGAAAGAAATTATGAGCTTCTCACTGGCAAGTTCAAAAGGATAAGAAGGAAATTAATATATGAAGTGTCCAGACTTAAAGGTCAAAAGGAGAGAAAAATCAGCACAGGATGAGAAAAGGGGTCCAGCAATAAGGCGGAGCCCAAGAAAGGACTCAGGAGAAAGAGTGCCTGTTGTGGGGAATGATGGCGACACATTTAGGAACACAGACATTTGAAACCAATAGGAAATAGCTTCCTATTCTGTTCTGAGCTGGGACTCCAGGATCCCTAGTCCTCTGGGAAAGTCTACCATGTCACAGCCAGGCCTTAGTGGTGCTGATTCATAACCCCTCTCCCTCCAGCCCACCAGGCACAGTGGCATCAGACAGGACGTGTGTGGCATTGTGGACATACACATATTTAGTTTACCAGCTGCACTGACCACAACTAAATCCAGGATTGTTTCACCCCTTTTATACATACAACCAACATTCCTTCCCTTGTGATTCATTTGTCTACTGCTCAGACCCCTCCAGAACTCCTTCCCATACCTTACCATTGCTGGGAGATATCCAAACCATCACTGCTCATCCTCTGATTAATAATCACTTTACTTACTTGTGGTTTTTCTTACCATGATTTCATTGTCATGGTGGAGTGAGGGAGACCATGCAGCCAAGGCAGCCCAGAGGAGTATGTGCTCAATTCAGTCTCACTAGACACCCTGTTCCATTTGGTCCCTTCGGTCTGGAGTAAGGGGGAAATCCGGGAGGCCTTCCTGGAAGAGGTAATGTCTGAACCCAATCTGGAAGGCTAAGCAATGATTTGCAGACAGAGAAAGAACAACAGAACATTCAGACAGAGGAAAGGTGTATATCTGAGATAAATGGAGTGTGGAATAACTGGGAATAAAAACCAGGCAGGACTTGCTAGGACACAGAGCTGAAGAGGACACTGAGCAACGTGCATTCTCCCCTAAGAGTGACAGGGTGTTAAACTTAAGAATGACAGTTAATTCTAATAACCTAAGAAAATGCTTTACTTAGTCATACAAAGGATTGTCTCATGAAAGGCCTAGCAATTTTTTTCCTATTTTTTAAATCAATTGCTACAAAAATATTTACAAAGATTTTTTTAATGTCACATTTGTTTCCTTCTCAAATCCATAGGGATACCCTAAAAATCTGTGACACAGATACCAAATTAATTTCTGAAATATGACAACTGAAAGATAGTTCTTGTTCCCAGAGTCATAATTCCAATTTTTAAAAGGACATGGGAGTAAAACTTCACATCAAGAAGTTAAGGTCATCTACAAAAATCCAGGAGGCCAGCACATGGTACTGAAGACAAAATACCAGGTTTGAGGAGGAAGTCCCGCCAGGCATGCTGGTAAATGCCTTAGCAAGGGGCAGGGGGACCTGCCAGAGCTATGGGAGCAACAGAAGGAACTGAGCAGAGGTGTTAATATCAGAAAAGCTTTCATCCCTAAGGTCTAAGACCAACCAAGGGATCCAGAAACACAAACTAGATCCTACAGGACTCATGCCTGCACCTCAAAGAATCCTCTCAAATCAGGTGGTCCACACATGGCATGCCTAACTCTGTCCTCTCTCTCCTCTCCTCCCGTAATCTCTACTACATAATTGTCTCTCATTTGCATGTACTTAGTTAGGTGCTTGCCTATTTCCATATGCATGAAAATCTGCCAGATACACACACACATGCACACATATACACAACAATGTACCTGAGTGTTTGACAAGTACACTGTCCCCGTTTCCACATACTTTATAAGTATGTAAATTTCCCATAGTGTACTTTGGCCCCAACCATCCTTGTTATCATCAGAATCAACCAGAAGCCCAGTCTTCTGCGCTGTTAGAGAAAGTACAAAGTGGTCAACAGCTTCTGGAGTTGTACATAGTCTGATTTAGCAATTCCCCTGCCAGGAATTTATGAAATAAATAGGCAAATATGTATGGAGAATACCCATCACAGCATTGTTCATCATAAAAAACAAAAGTATAACAACTTAGATAATCATCAATAGGAAAATGATTAAATAAATCATGATAACCAAACAACTGCACAAAGGAATCCTACAAAGAAATCAAACTTAATAAAGTAATTTCATATTAACTAGAATAGAAAGATCTTTCATGATATAAAAAGTTGAAAAAGTATTATTCACTTTTGTAATATATTCAAGAACATATTAAATACATTCCTAAAGTATGATGAACTTACTTAGGTGACCTTTTTCTATTTTTCACATTTCTTAAAGTTTCTACAATAACAATAGTTATATCTTTTATAAGAAAGAAGTTATTTCTTAAAGAAAAAGACCCATGGATTTCAGTAGCCATCATAATATGAACCAATAACATAAGTGATATAAACACAAACCTGGTAGAAGTGTAGCGCTTAATAATTCTATTCCTAGTTAATAGAATATAGTGCTGAGAACCTGGAAGGCCTAAACTCGTTGTCCACAATACTACCTTCCAGTCTGAATTCCAAGTATTGAGCGTGACATGAATAAACAAAAAGCTCATCCAGAGAAGTGTTCCCAGGAGAGCAAAGGGCCAAGAAACCTGTCCTTGAGGCATGACTGATGAAACTGAGATGTTTGTCCCTGACACCAGATTCCCTGGGGCCAGCAGGAGGGCTGGCATCAAATACAAAAAAAGGCTAACGTGTGTAAGAAAGATCTGCATCATTCTATACAGCTTTGGAGAAACAGTGAGTGGAAGTATAAATAAATCAAGATTTTCATTTACAACAGAAGAAGGAACAGGAGAAAAGATGGGGAATAAGGGAAGGAGGGAAAAAACAAAAAGAATCTTGTAACAATTCAAACTTTTTGAACTGAACAGGCCGAAGTGGTAAGTCAGATCATCATTGAAAATGTGCAAAGAGTAGCTGAGGTCCAACTGTCAGGAATAGTGTAGCAGGGCTTCTTGTATTGGGGACAATCCCAAATGTTCTTTCCAACTCTAAGCTGTTACAAAATTCACTCACCCCCAGTTTACTCCAATATACACTCTACAAAACAGAAGACAGGAAATAAATGGGTTATTGGGTTCAATAACCCAGAGAAATAAAGATAACTAATTCCCTTGAGTGCAGAATGACTCATTCAGAGCATTCACATTTTTTCTGTAGAGTCTGAAGAAACTGTTACGAAAATGTTAAGTGCATAAGAAGTGACTGTCACTTAAAGTCAGAATTCTCTCAGGTTTCCGCACCACAGTAATAACAGCCTCATGTCCATGTTCCAGATCTAGTTCATCACAAAGAAAGTTGGCCTGAGGATCTGGGTAATGTATGGTCCTTCAGCCAGGGCGGCTCCTAGTTGTAATCCTCTCTTAAGAAGTTTTTCTAACACACAAAGTTATCTCACTACTATAAATCTGTTTCATCTTTTGAAAATGAATGGATTATCAACTTATCTCTCATAAATATAAGGATGAATAATAATAATAAATTATTTAGCTAGAATATAGATGAACTATAGTGTGGGCTTCCCTGGAGGCTCAGACAGTAAAAAACCTGCCTGCAATGCAGGCGACCCAGGTTCAATCCCTAGGTCAGGAAGATGCCCTGGAGAAGGAAATGGGGTTACCCACTCCAGTATTCTTCCCAGAATTCCATGGACAGAGAAGTCCAGGGGGTTGCAAAGAATCAGACACGACTGAGCTAACTAACACTTTCACTTTTTATGATAAAGTGTATTTTGTTAGCACAAGAAAAACATAATAGAAAAGGAAATAATAAAATAATAATATAGGATATTGTAATGCTAATAGAATAGATACTATTCATAATATACAATAGTGTAATATATAATATTATATACAATAATGTTAATAAAATAAGCCCATATAGAATCATGCATCAGACCTTATGATCATTTCTGTGTATGTGATTGTTACCTAACCGTGCCTCATGATAACACCATCTGCACATTTCAGCATCCCTTAGAAGAGTGTGGTCCTTTGTCAGTAAGATTTCCCCATGCCCCTTGAGTTCTCTTACACAAGGTGAACAAGTAGAGAGCAGTGGATCAAGGTCAGAGACCCATGATCCCATCAGACAGAAATACCAGACTGGAGAGAAAACAACCACCATGTCATATATGGTGATGCTTCTGGCTCTCTCCAGAGGAGTTCTCTACAAATAGTTGGTCCAGAAGATAGTCATACTCAAATGTCTTAATGTTATTGTTCAACTGAGCCAGAAATATGGCTTCACTGTAAAATAGAATGAGCCATTTACGTATTTAGTATCCACTTCTTTGGGGCTCCTCCAGAGTTTCCAGGGATTTCAGTAAGTGAGTAAGTGCCTTTGAAGGGGTACTTGTGATAATCAGTTAATCAACTAATCAACAAAATTTACTTTTTCACTTATTGATTTAGAAAATTTAGGGAGTACCTACTATATCCAGGCACCAGACATCAAGGTTATAATGATGAATGAGATGGTCAGTTCTCTCTCTCAACGTTATAGTCTAATGGGAAAAATTACATCAAGTATCTATTATTTACTGCCATATGTTGAAAACTATGATTGTGTTAGCTGGGGAAATACAGGAGGGAGGAAGAGAGGGAAGAAAGAAGGAAAAAATAATATACCATGATATTATCTGTTCTCACAGACATAAAATCAACAGAAGTGAAACACCATAAACTTTGGAATGAAAAGTTCAACTTCAGAGGGATCACACACACACACACACACACACACACACACGGTTTGAATTTTCGTATCCTCTCAGTAATGTGTCAGCAGTTTTTCTTGTCAGCGAGGGAATTTGAAAAAGTCCTAATTAATGAGTCTTCCTCTGAAATCTGAGTTGAAATGCTAAAGAGGCAATTTGTACACATTTGAGAAATTATTCTGTAAAGAAAAGCTTCAAGAACATCATTACATTTGGAGTATACCTGCTGGGGAGCCAATTGTTGGACATTATTAGATGATACCTCAGCAGCTGAAGAGGTTTGTGTAATTATCATATTCACATTTTGCCAAAATTCTACATTGTAAAATATTGTCATTTTCCATACAATCTTTGACCTGCTCTTTACGCCTTCGTCCATTTGCTTTCCTAGTGTAACAATGACTTAAAGTTGGTGACTGTGAAGCACAGAGTCAAGCTGTTCCATTAAAGATAACCAGAATATCCTCCTCCCCCAATTCAAACGTCTTAAAAATGCAAAATACACAAATCTGAGCCATTATGACATATGCATCATACATGAAGCACAGAAAACTGGTATGGAAATAGGTTACCTCTTGAAGTCATTCTTTTTGCTAAAGCAATTTTTTTAGACTGTAGAGTTATGCCTCTAATACCACAAAACCAAGGGTAACAAAATATGCCAATTCTTTATTATCTTAAAATGAACTGAATTAAATGAGAAGTGCTAGAAATACATTTTTGCAATTCTTCCCAGGCAAATTCATCTCAGTGGGTACAAATGCCAGCTCACACATGTAGTAACCCTATGTGACCACAACTAAAACAGTAGCTGGCACTTCTTAGGAGGGACTTAGTAAATATTTTTTAACTGAATGGATGATTTGAGTGAATGAATAATTAATTAATGACCTCAAAGGGCCTCTAAATGAAAGGAGCTTAGGAGGTTTCTTTTTAGAAAGCAGAGTGAGCAAGCGAGAGAGTACTATGGGACAGGGGTGAAGATGAAAATAAGAACCAATAACACAGCAGCCTGTACACCACGGTAAAGACTGTATTCTTGGTACCACTGGGAAACTTCTAATGAATTTGTAGCGTCCATTGCCATGATATGTGCTTTGACTGACTACCACAGTTAGAATAGAAGAGAGTTAGAGCAGAATATAGAGAACAAAGTAGCAACTGAAGCAACTTGCATAGTGTTTCAAAGAAAGGTGAGGCAACTTGGGATAGTCCCACAAAAACGGATAGCTCAGAAGATCTGAAACTAGAGTATACCAAAGCCTTGTGTATACCTGGAGCGTGTGGATCTAGCCAACTAGACAGTGCTACACAGAGAACGTTTTCTTTCTTAACCTTCTGGGTAACAGCTGGTTTCCAAGAAGGAAATGTCATTATTCTGGGGGAATGTATTCAACTACAGGTCCTGCTTGGCTTGTAAACTTGTCATTTTGAGTCTGGTTCTATATTTGTTGCTGAAATAAATACAGGAGCCATAAATCTATGTGCTGAGAACCCCGAGTAGAAATAGGTTTCCTTTCACTTTCTCTGACTCACCATCCAATCAGCACCACTGACCTACTGCACTGATGGGAGGAAACACAAAGAGAAGCAGATGATCAATGAGCACCGGGCCCTTCACCAGCCTAAAGAGGACAGTCGCGCCACCCTCCAATTCCTACCTCTTCCTGGACACACAATTTTCCTATTACAGAACACACTGTATATCTTATTTTTATAATCCAAAATAAAATTGGCTGGTTTTCATTCTATCAATTTGCAAAGTATATCTAATTCCACCTGCCTACCAAACATCTGTGCACCTTACATCTTTTCTCTCATTGTTCTGTTTTACTTTTATATAACTTCTTGACATCCTCGAAAAAAAAAAAAAAAACCCCTACTCCCCACAAAAAACCCTCTAGGGAGTCATTCATTCAGTTATTCACATGCTGGCTTATTATTACCAGAATGGGAGAAATATAAAATATTATTAATAATTAAAAGAGACAAAGAGCTCAAATAGGATAGCTTCTTCATTTTACAAATGGGTAGATGACCAAGGTCAGTGATGTGTGGTAACCCAATCAGATTGCAGAGAGGTGTTGTAACCCACAACTGCTAACTGGTAAAGCATCGGACAGTTTTCTTTACATGCCACTGGTTAGTAATAACAACGCTAAAGGAAGCATCACACTGGCTTTGTATTATAATTATTTGGGACTCTTTCTCTTGTCAGCAGACTGTAGATTTGTCTCATTGCTAGAGCAGGGACCATGGTGTGCTTACTTTACTCACAGTAGCACATCTTGGACAAAATAGTGCTTAGGGAATAGGTGCCACCTTCCGTGTGTTCCTGCCTTTGAAGTGGGCCTCAAAGCTTCTGCCTGCAATGCGGGAGACCTGGGTTCGACCCCTGGGTTGGGAAGATCCCCTAGAGAAGGAAATGGCAACCCACTCCAGTATTCTTGCCTGGAGAATCCCATGGATGGAGGAGCTTGGTGGTCTACAGTGCAAGGGGTCACAAAGAGTCAGACACGACTAAGCGACTTCACTGTCATAATAACAAAATGGCTCCTCAGTAACGAGGATCACCTTGCAAGCATAACCAGGCCCCACAGAAGAAGGCCTGGCTTTTCCTCTGTATCTCCTCTTTCTTAGAAGTACACTCAGCAGACCCTAATCACATCACATGGGCCACAGCTAGTCACCTGAGCACCTCTGGGCCAATCACTGGCAAGAAGCATGGGGAAGCCATGTCAGATTTGCAAACCCCCCACAGCGGCATAACACTGTGTAACAGCGTGTGGAAGCTTGTTTCTACAGACACAGAAGCAAAAATGCAAACTGTGTGCCTATTACAATTTGGATTTATAAAAGTTGACCAAAAAGAAAGACTTGGTATGAACACTAATTAAAATAGCTTTGTTTGGTGGGATAAAGATTCTTTTTCCTTCTGTTGTCACTTTCTTCCTTAATCTGATAAAACTTTAGTATTCCCACATGTAGCCCAGTTTAACTAGACACAAAACTTGGATCTTTGATCTTGCCCTTCATGACTGACTACCTGGGGATTTGAATGGCCCTTCCCAGGGCAAGTCTGTCCCAGAAGCCGCAGGAGGCAGGCTCCCCGGATGGCAAGAACCAGCAGCAACTTTACTCTTCTCATCAATGTCCAATGAGAAAGAACTGAGGATCACTGAGATAAGTGGGGACAGGTCACATCACACTATTTGTGGAAAGTGGAGAAGGATGGCAGGGTTAGGGAGAGGTCTCAGGCACCCTTGTGGTTTCCCACAGTCTCCTCAGATGCTGACTTCCAAAGGAGGCTGGTGACACTCTGTCGGATGACACAGCCACCTCACACACCGTGCGGTGTGAAGTGATGAGAAGAACAGGAACCTGCACCCCCACAGAGCAGGTCAAATAAGCATCCCATGCCTGCTGGGACACACTCACTGCAGGAAAAGAAGCAAAGGAAAAGAGATGAAAGCCATGAAACTTTACAATATTGGCTGTTGGATGATTTTTAAGAGTAGGAGCTGACACTGTTTGGTTTCTAAAACTTCCTTCTTACAAGTTGCAGCCAGGAAACTTGTAAATGAGAACATGGTGCCAGGTTATCAGGGAAACTCAGTGTGGAAATTTTTTAAGGCTCATGGGTAGGGCTTACCCCAAGTAAACCCTCTCCAAAGAGAGATGCATCATGGGCTTCTGAACAGCTCTGCCCATTTGTCATCCTTATTAAAGTCCCCCAACAGGCATAAAGGCCTGAGACTGAATTCACTAACTTCTTTACAGTAAACAAACATTGCTTTCTAAAGGTACAAAATGTTTGATATTGCATCTAATGAAATAATAAACTATAAGTATTAAATAATCACTACAGATGAAAATGAATTTTAAAAAAATATATATTCTACTGACTGAATAAGAAATAAAACACCAATGTTTTTCACTAACTATATTAAATATATACATTTAATAATATTAAATGCCAGAGAATATGTGAACCTGTAATTGATACTTTGGTGCTAGTAGTAGTGTAAATTAAAATTGCTTTTTTGGAGCGTATTTCAGCATAAAAACAAAATGATCATTTTGTTGGAACAGGCAAACTCATTGCAGAAATATAATTCAAGAAATAACCCAAAATGTAGAAAAATCTGTATGCTCAAAGATGTTTGTCATGGACTACTGTGCCACTGTCATAAACTGCAGTGCTGAAAACTATGTTGAACACAGAAAAAATACAATTCAACTCACACTTTAATTTTGAAATACAGAGAAAATGCTTATTTTGTCTATAATTAATTTATATAATTAATTAATTTTGTCATCACACTAAGCTCTTACTTTTTATTCAATGAGAAAAAAAAATAGCTTTTATTATTCTGTCCAGACTGAGATTGTATCCAGTGTAACAATTTAATAATAACAATGATAATATTCCCTTTGGGTTTATTCAGGCTTCCTTACCTCTTTTCTTTTTTCATAAGAAGATGGGCTGTGCTGTATGATGGGAGTGAGAGGAAAGAACATCACCTCTAGCCTTGGCGGGACCTTCCGTGACTGTTACCTCACATCCTCTGATCTCTATACTGCCTCACTTGCATTCAAGGAGAATGCCTCTGGGGTAACATGCAGTCTGGTCTCTCTTGTTTCAGTGAATTAGGACTCCTTAGGTAATTTGGCCTCACCTTGAAACACCCGATAGAAGAACTCTGAGCCTCAGCCAAGTCCCCACCTGGCCCTTTGTCCCAGCATCCATCCCAGCCTTTGCCTTAAGTGAGCCTGTGGCAAGCACACTGGCTTCTGTTTTAGCATCTATATATATGGCATAGGAATTACTCCCCCAAAACCTCAGCTCCCTGCCCTTTTCTTGAACATCTTACACTACTTTTCTCTCTGGCCGTGACCGAAGGGAGAAAAGGCAATAACTCTCTTCTTTTGGCTCAGGATTACCCCCAAAGAATGAATCTCCACTACTAAACTAGAAAAAAGAGCTCAGGAAACTCATATCTGAATGCTTTATCCTCTCTTTCTCCCCTGCCCATACCTCCCACAATCCACAATCCTGAGCCCAGAAAGGTTTACCTTTTCCCTAAGACCTTCTTTCTTCTAATTCCCAAATTAAGTCTTAGAGCTTGGCAGAAAGGTCTCCAACCATACAGTTGGAGAACACTGTAAAACTACATCTTCCAAATTCAGTTGCCAGTATGCTAGCCAGAGGGCGGTTGGCGGGAAGGGACAGGGGTGGACACAGAGAGAACGAGGGGAGCTACAGAATGTAATAAATCTCTCAAGTAAATCTCTCACTGTTCTTGATCTACTGTATAATTTGATTTTGAATGTCAAGCCAAAATATGACCTTCATCTCTCAGTTAGAATCCTTTCTCTTTGCATACAGAAAACCTAACTCAAATGTGCTTCAACAGTGAAGAAGCCAGACATTTCAGAGTTAACTGACTTAGTGCTCATCAACACCATCCTAGGTTCCTTTCATAACTTGGTTCTGCCATCCAAAGATATAATGCTGGACAAGGACCATCTCTTCTGGTACCCTTTTAAGAGCAAGAAAAGACTCCCCACTCTCATATCTTATCATCTAAACCAAGGATCAACTATTAAGCCACAGACTGGGTCACCCACCTCTGAATCATGTCAGGGAAGACAATATCCAGACAAGATCACGGTTCTGTTAGCAAATAAGACTGGTGAAACCGACATGGAGTAAGCAACCAACAAGCACCTGACCTTCCCGCTTAGGGCTTGGCATTTATTCAGTAGCAACCTCAAACATTTTTGTAGCTAGAGAAGTTACACTCAACAAAAGTTGGGTACCCATTAAAACAAGAAAAGAGAGAAAAGGAGATTGAATATTTTAAAATTACAATCCTTGTTGCATGTTTGTAACAGAATGTTTAATGACAAAAGCTAGTTGACTATAACTAAAACTGTTTAAAAATACATTTTAATATGAGAAATAAAATATATCAAAGTAATAATAGTGATTGCAGTTGAGGTCGTGGGACTGTTGGTACCTCTTCCCCTAATTTCTAAGTCTTCTATAATATGAACAAATTTCTCATATAATATCTTATTATAAGAATTCCAAACTCCACTTATATAAATTCTTTTAAAATTGTATCACCATTGTCCTCAAGCTTTCTTTATTTGAACATCCAAAATAATCTGTATAGTCTTATCCATATTCATCTTATATATGAGGCACAAATACTCTCCACAAACAGGATAATTAAACAAAATGGCCCTCTGTCATAAATGTGTGCTCACTGCATCAAAACTTGCCTTTAAATGTGCTCCTTCATTAAATTTGGAGTGGTTATTTCTACAGTTTTTCCCACAACCACTATAAAAACTCTAATGAGCCTTATAATTTTTTCCTACTTTTTCAAGGCATTTTCTAATTTGAACAATAGTGACACTGAACCTTTTAAGCCACCATTTTTGAGGTAATATCCACCCCTTGAGCACCTTTAAAAGGGAACTCTTAATTCTGCTCTCTCTTTTATCTCCTGATTTCCTCAAGCTAGCCTGGCTTCCAGAGTAGTTAATATTTTCCCTGAAATATTTAGGGGGTTTCACCATGCTGCCAACTCCCATTCATGCAGAAGCTAATCCTGAATATAATGTGTTCTCCTGCTTTGCAGCTGTCCTGCCCTCCATTCTGCTGGGCTTCCCCACTAACTGCTGCTATTGGCAGGCTTCCCCCTATTGGTTCTGGGTGTTGCCTAACATCTGCATCATTGACTTAATGGACATGAGTTTGAGCAAATTCCAGGAGATAGCGGACAGGGAAGCCTAGCGTGCCGCAGTCCGTGGGGTCGCACGCAATCGATCATGACTTAGCAACTGAACAATGAACACCACCACCACATATCTATAAATCAGCCTGTAATTTGCCTTCTATCCTATCCAAACTGTATAATTTATGGGAATAAAAGTTAGTGAACTGAATAATGACTACTGAACCTTCATTCAAATCTTCTCCACAGTTTTGAAATTGAAGAGCCTTGGAAGAGGAGAAGAAGGGGACCACAGAGGATGAGATGGTTGGATGGCATCACCGACTCAATGGACATGCGTTTGAGCAAGCTTCGGGAGTTGGTGAAGGACAGGGAAGCCTGGCGTGCTACAGTCCATGGGGTCGCAAAGAGTCAGATACAACTGAGTGATTGAACTGAACTGAACTGGAAGAGGTGATACAGTTGCTTTCTCTCTACACAACATTTGCTAATTTCGCCATTAAGAGACATCTTCATCATAAACTAAAATCTCTTTCTAATTCTATTTTTTCTTCTCCTTCCAATTAATCCTCTAGCCTATATTTAACCAGGGTTCTGCAGAGAAATAGAACCAGTAGGGTGCATGTGAGTATATGTGTGTAGGTGTGTGTAGCTTATTACAAGGAACTGGCTCACAAGATTATGGAAGCTGACAAGTCCCAAGACCTGCAGGCACCAAGCCGGAGACACCCTGGTGTATTCCAGTCTGAAAGCCAGGAGGCTTGAGACCTACGTTGGAAAAAAAATAAAATTAAAAAAAAAAAAAGAACCCATGTTTTGTTAGACTCTAAAGGCAGGAAAGAACTTGTATCCCAGCTCCAGCCTGTCAGGCAGAAAGAGTTCCCTCCTACTAAGCGAAAAGTCAGCCTTTTTATTCTATTCAGACCTTTGACTAATTGGGTAAGGCAATCACCTGCAGAAAGGAATGGCAGCCCACTCCAGTATTCTTGCCTGGAGAATCCCATGGACAGAGGAGCCTGGCAGGCTACAGTCCATGGGGCCCAAAGAGTCGGACACGACTAACAACCACCTAAAGAGGGCAATGTGCTTTACTCAGTTTACTGATTCAAATGTTAATCTAGTAGCCAACAAACAAATGAAAAGATGCTCAAGATCACTCATTATCAGAGAAATGCAAATCAAAATCACAATGAAGTACCATCTCACGCTGGTCAGAATGACTGCTATCAAAAAGTCTACAAACAGTAAATGCTGGAGAAGGTGCTAAAAAAAGGGAACCCTCTCACTCTGTTGGTGGGAATGCAAACTAGTACAGCCACTTTGGAGAACAACGTGGAGACTCCTTAAAAAACTGGAAATAGAACTGCCATACAACCCAGCAATCCCACTGCTGGGCATACACACCAAGGAAACCAGAATTGAAAGAGACGTGTGTTCCCCAATGTTCATCGAGCACTGTTTACAACAACTAGGACACGGATGCAACCTAGATGTCCATCGGCAGACGAATAGATAAGAAAGCTGTGGTACGTATACACAATGGAGTATTATTCAGCTATTAAAAAGAATGCATTTGATTCCGTTCTAATGAGGTGGATGAAACTGGAGCCTATTATACAGAGTGAAGTAAGTCAGAAAGAAAAATACCAATACAGTATATTAATGCATATATATGGAATTTAGAAAGATGGTAACAATGACCCTATATGCGAGACAGCAAAAGAGACACAGAGATCAAGAACAGACTTTTGGACTTCATGGGAGAAGGCGAGGGTGGGATGATTTGAGAGAATAGCATTGAAACATGTATGTGAAACCATATGTGCAATAGATAGCCAGTCCAGGTTTGATGTATGAGACAGGGCGCTCAGGGCTGGTGCACTGGGATGACCCTGACAGATGGGATGGGGAGGGAGGTGGGAGAGGGGTTCAGGATGGGGGACACATGTATACCCATGGCTGATTCATGTCAATGTATGGCAAAAAACCACTATAATAATGTAAAGTAATTAACCTCCAATTAAAATAAATTAATTTTTTTTAAAAATGTTAATCTGGAACCCTGTGGCCTAGTCAAGTTGGCACATAACCATCACATAGGCCAAGGCTGATTTTTTAAATAACTCTTTCGGTTTACTTCCTCTTCATCAAGCTTTTTTTTTAATTGCTTGCTTATTGCTTTCCATTTCTCTTCAACCACTTTGCCCTGCTGCTTCTTTTTTTCCATTTAGATATCACCACTACAAGTTTCTTCTTCTACAGATTCTTAATGGAGCACTGTCAATATAAAACTTAGAAGATCTCAAGTTGTTTTAGTTTTTTTGAGCAATAAGAGCTATTATTGTTAATACTACAGAGAAGTGAATGTAACAGCATCTTTACAACTTTTTTGCCTGTTAGACAAAAAAAGATGTTCATGTTCACTGAATATCATCAGCAATGTTTTCAAAGGATTGAAACCCTACTCTTTGTGAGAAAGGAATACACAAAAATATGTGCAATTCCTCACAAGTGAGATCTTTACAAAAACTGGGGAAAGAAACATTCTTTGAAACATTCTTTTAATCTCATAATGTTTACTTCACCATCTGTACGGATAAGAAATTTCCCTTTATTGTTCATGAATGTTGTGAACATACAGTGATTTGTGCAGTACTGGAAAATACAAACACAAAACATTATATGCTACTTCTTGTGGAATGGAAGAAATACTGAACCAAATTTAAAATCCTAAAAGGGACACTGACCACATCAATTGCAGGAGACTGTTTGTAAAACTGGCTGCAATAGTTCCCTTCCCTGTCTTTGCCTTTGGTAATCACATCTCATGCTGACTGTGTGCTTGGCCACTTGACTTGCTTTGACCAAGAGGATAATAGCAAACATGACACAAGCAAGAACTCAAAAACCTGCTTTTTTTTGGCAAGAACTTGCAAGTTCAGGAACTTGCCTTTTCCTGCTACTTTCAGTAAATTGCAGCTACCACAATATAAAAAATGAAAGATACTCAGCCAAGTCAGTTCCATCATCCCATAGACACCTAGGCAACTGGAAGACATGTGAGAGAGACCATCCTATACCTCCCAGCCAAGCCAAGTCTACCCAAATCAGAACACCACCCAACTTACTCACAGGGTGTGAGAAATATCAATATTTCTTGTCTAAGCCATTAGGTTTGAAGGTGATTTGTTACAAAGCAAAATCTGAGAGAGAAATCCAATTTCAGAATTAGAACACTAGTATAACAGAGTATACTAGTATAACTAGTAAAACAGGCAGCATTGGTTTTAAGACCAGGTAGATAGCAGGACCTGGAAAAGAAGCAGACACAATTTCAGACAATGCTGAAAAATGGCAAGCTAATTGTCAGTAGAGGCTGACAAAGCAATGAAGAGCCTGCTCCAGCAGGCTAGAAAATGACACCCATGTTAGGTGATAAAGAAACAATTGGCAAAACTATCACTTATGGTAACTCAGAAGATAGAAAATGAGCATAATGAAACTGTGGACCTTGGCAAGATGATTTCCTAGCAGAATGCTGAAAGTGTCCACTGGCTCCATCTAGCTGATTCTGAGAAAGTATAGGAAGAGAGATGGGCTAGAGGAAGAACTGCTCAGTTTGCAAGTAGAATTAGAAGCTACAGAGAGGGGCCAGAACTTGCTGGATTGGATGATAACATTGTTTAACATTTCAGTTTCTATATGCTCAGTCGTGTCCGACTCTTTGCGACCCCATGGACTGTGGCTTATCAGGCTCCTCCGTCCATGGGATTTTCCAGGCAAGAGTGCTGGAGTGGATTGCCATTTCCTTCTCCAGGGATCTTCCCGACCCAGGAATCAAACCCGGGGTTTCCCGCATTGCAGGCAGACGCTTTACCATCTGAGCCACCGGGAAAGCCCCTATAGGTGGTAAAGGATTCTCAAAATAAAAAACAATCTCAGAAGAAAGATCAAGTCAAGGTGACCCTGAACACCTATTTGTTAATACCTTTGAAATATTTTAGGCAGCAACTGGTAGGCTCCCTCAGCTATACAAAATGCTTTCATTCAAGTTATTGTCTCACAGAAGCGGAATACAGCTCCCATAGAAGAGACAGACCTAGCTCTGAATCGCAGGTGAGACTTTTATTGCATGGAGTAGATCTGAATCAGTCTTAGAGAAACCCACAGACATTTTAGGAGAGTTGTTTTGATGCAAGTAATGTAGCTTTTTCACACTGTTCATGGGGTTCTCGTGGCAAGAACATTGGAGTGGTTTGCCATTCCCTCCTGCAGTGGAGGGTGGAGGATGGTAACTGCAGGCTGAGCACAAGATTCCTGGAGCACTGCCCTGTTATCTCACCACCAACCAACCAGAAGAAAGAATGCAGTACATGCAGTGGAAGATAACAAAGACTGCCTCTCTCCTCAAAGGATTTTCCCCTGAAAAACTTCATGGTCAGTTTGGAGCTGGTGTTTGGATACAGATCAGCCGTCTCCCCCAGGCTGCCAACCTCCTGAATAAAGCAATCTTTCTTCTCCAACCAACACTAGCCTTTCGTACTCGTTTCTGAGCTGTGAGCAGCAGAACCGTGACTTCGCTAATCTAACTATCGTTACCCCAGCCGTTGAACCTACCCAAGTTCCCCAATTTCACCTATATTCAGTCAGACACTCTAATTTTGACTTCTTGTGGGACTTGAGCTAATCTTACTCTGCATATGAATTCAGTTCGGCCAATGACTATCAAACACCTGCTCTGTGAAACGCTCTAGTCTTTCTGCAGGATGATCAAGTAAAAGTTTCCACTCCCCAACAGCTTAAAGAGGAAGCCATGCATAGAAGCTGCAAAGATGGTGGCAAGAATCCCTCCCATCTCTGGAGGTATGCCTCCTTTGGAATGAGACTGTGTACATCATCTCATCAATGTTGTTGTTTAGCTGCTAAGTCATGTCCAAATCTTTGCCAAGTCCACAAGACTCTTCTGTCCATGGGATTTCCCAGGCAAGAATACTGGAGTGGGCTGCCATTTCCTTCTCCAGGGGATCTTCCTGACCCAGGAATCAAACCCACATCTCCTGCACTGGGAAGTGGATTCTTTACCACCAAGCCACCAAGGAAGCCCCCTCTTATCGAGTGTTGTTGTTCAGTTGTTAAGTCATGTCCAACTCTTTGTGACCCTATGAGCTGCAGCATACCAGGCTTCTCTGTCCATCACAATCTCCCTGAGTTTGCTCAAACTCATGTCCATTGAGTTGGTGAGGCCACCTAACCACCTCATCCTCTGTTGTCCCCTTCTCCTCCTGCCCTCAGTCTTTTCCAGCATCAGGGTCTTTTCCAATGAGTCAGCTCTTCGCACCAGGTGGCCAAAGTATTGGAGTTTCAGCTTCAGCATCAGTCCTTCCAATGAATATTCAGGGTTGATTTCCTTTAGGATTAGCTGGTTGGATCTCCTTGCAGTCCAGGGGACTCTCAAGAGTCTTCTCCAACACCACAGTTCAAAAGCATCAATTCTTTGGTGCTCAGTTTTCTTTATAGTCCCACTCTCACATCCTACACGACTACTGGAAAAACGATAGCTTTAACTATACGGACCTTTGTCAGCAAAGTGATGTGTCTGCTTTTTAATATACTGCCTAGGCAATGATGACCCTGTATGCAAGATAGCAAAAAAGACACAGATGTGTAGAGCGGACTTTAGACTCAGAGGGAGAGGGAGAGGGAGAGGGTGGGATGATTTGGGAGAATGGCATTGAAACATGTATACTATCATGTAAGAATCACATCACCAGTCTATGGCCGATGCAGGATACAGCATGCTTGGGGCTGGTGCACGGGGATGACCCAGAGGGATGTTGTGGGGAGGGAGGTGGGAGGGGGGTTCATGTTTGGGATCGCATGTACACCCGTGGTGGATTCATGTCAATGTATGGCAAAACCAATACAGTATTGTAAAGTAAAATAAAGTAAAAATAAAATTTTTTTAAAAAAAATATACTGCCTAGGTTTGACATAGCTATTCTTCCAAGTAGCAAGTGTCTTTTAATTTCATGGCTTCAGTCACCATCTGCATTGATTTTGGAGCCCAAGAAAATGAAATCCAGTGAGGGGGCCAGATACCATGATATTAGTTTTTTGAATGTTGAGTTTTAATTCAGCTTTTCACTCTCCTCTTTCACTTTCATCAAGAGGCTCTTTAGCTCCTCTTCACTTTCTGCCATTAAAGTGGTATCATCTACATATCTGAGGTTGTTAATATTTCTCCCAGCAATCTTGATTTCAGCTTCTGATTCATCCAGCCCAGGGTTTCTCATGATGTACTCTGCATAGAAGTTAAATAAGCAGGGTGACAATACACAGCCTTGATGCACTCCTTTCCCAACTTGGAACCAGTCTGTTGTTCTATGTCTGGTTCTAACTATTGCTTCTTGACCTGCATACAGACTTCTCAAGAGGCAGGTATGGTGGTCTGGTATTCCCATCTCTTTAAGAATATTACACAGCTTGTTGTGATCCACATAGTCAAAGGCTTTAGCAGGAGCAGGTTAGGGGAAGTTTAGGAGCAGTTTATTGCTCTCATCAATAGGTGGGGTCTATTATTCCACTCCTTAAGTTATGGCTGACTTTCACTGACTTTGACCAACAGAATGCGACAGAATGGCATCGTGTGATGTCTGAGCCACAGCGTGAAGAGGCCTTGCAGACTGAGGTCTCGCTCTCTCTGGAAGCCAATGCTACCATGTGAGGAAGCTCACTCTGGCCTGCTGGCCTCCTGGCAGATAGGTCCACAGGCAGCAGAGAGAAGCCAGCCCAACTTAAGACCTCCAGATAACTACAGAGATATGTGTGACCCCCAGAGAGACCAGCAGCAGAGCCTCTCATCTAACGCCAGCCCAAATCACTGACAACAGAATCATGAGCAAATAAAATGATTATTGTTTTTAAACCACTAACCCTGGGTGATTTGCTGTACAGCAAGAGGTAACTTACAGAAAAACATAGAGAAGGAAGAGATTAATTCTATTTGTGAGACCATTACTCATGCTTTCTACAGATAAATGCATGTTTTTAACAGGAGTTTATTTACCCAAATGAGTATCTGACTGACAGGATTTCAGGCTTAATTACAAAACAAAATAACAGGGCTGGAGGATCAGCATTAGCTAGAACAGTCCTACCTAGGAGCTACCCTGGGCTGGGGAAGGAGTGTTCACTTCCTCTAAACTGCTCCTGATTTTCACAGCTTCTTCCCCATCTCATTACCAATTCTAGACTCACTATCTTCAAGCACTGGTGTATTGACAATGATGTCCACATCGATGACAATCAAGCAAGAAAGGACAGGGCTACAGTGGAGACTTCCCATGTATAAGAATATCCATTTGATATATATAGAAGATATATATAGGTATTGCATCCATCAGGCAATAATTTCCAAATAAAGTTTTATCTGTTCTCTGATAAAACTATTTTTTATCTCAAGCACACAAAGGGAGAAGGAAATAGCAACCCACTCCAGTATTCTTGCCTGGAGAATCCTGTGGACAGAGGAGCCTGGAGGGCTGCTGTCCATAGGGTTGCACAGAGTCGGACACGACTGAAGCGACTTAGCATGCAGGCATGCATTGGAGAAGGAAATGGCAACCCACTTCAGTATTCTTGCCTAGAGAATCCCAGGGACAGAGGAGCCTGGTGGGCTGCTGTCTATGGGGTCGCTCAGAGTCGGATACAACTGGAGCAACTTAGCAGCAGTAGCAAGCACACAAAAGGGAGAGTACTTGCCATGTCCCTCAAACAAATATGAAATGAGTACTTAAAAATTCAAAAAGCGAGAAACACTCATTATAATGTATTCTTATACTCAGGTTTCAAACAATAAGCCCATTCTCCCCAGAAGTGAGAGAAGACCTACCATTAATGATAACTAACACTAGAAATAGTCCATGGAGATTGTGCAGGGTAAGACAAAAGCCCAAAATAGGAGCCATTCCCCCAAATCTAGGGCAGAACCAACACCACTTAACAACAATAATTAATTGTAGCTGTGCCTCCCAGGAAGTGCTGACCAGGATCTGGAGACCATAAATCTGAGATGAGCCACCTATAGCTTTCCTAAAGCAAGAAAGGATGGTACACCATGAATAAATTCTGGGCAAAGGAAAAACAAATTACTAGCTATGGTCTATGGGGGAAACTAACCTAGGTTCAACTCTACCTAAGAGAAACATTTCAGACTTTCATATTTAAGACTGAAACCTGAGTCCATAGATTGACCACTCATCCACTAGATCCCACTGACAGGATCAAGGAAATCTAAAAAGTAAGACCTCTGCAACAAAAACGGGAATACAGGGAAGAGTGCCAAAACAGAGGGAAAACAGAACTCTGAAATATGCAGCAGAATATGACCAGATTGAAATTAAAGTCCAGCAGCGCAGAAGAGCCAACACTTTACACAGGCAAAGAAGGCTCCCCTGAGAAGCCAGTCTCTTCAAACACCCTTAACAGGGGTTTAGGAATCAATCAGAACCCACAACAACTGTTGAGTTCTCTAACAAAACATTCCCTTCTTCTCTCTTTCATCTCCCTTTTGCCTTCTGTGACTGCTGTTCTCATTTGCTCATTTTTTAATTCAACAAATATTGTTGAGAAACTCTTCTGAGCCAGGCACTGTCATAAGCACTAAAGATCCAGTGATGGAAAAGGAAGACAAAGTTCAGGTCCCCTGGAGCAAATATGCTAAAGGGAGACATACAGTAAAAATATCAGAAAATAGTAAATAATGGTAAATGCTCAAAAAATAGAAGAGTGATAGGGTAGATTTTCCGAGATATCCTTAGATTGACTGCTCAGGGAAAATGTCCCTGAGGAAGTTATCTTTAAGCTCTCAAGGAGACAGCTATGCAGAAGACAGAGAGACTAGCAATCCAGGCAGAGGAAACAGATGGCTCAAAGACCCTGCGGCACAAACAGCACATTCACTGTCTCAACTTAGACATCACTTCCTCCAGTGCCCACACACACAAGGGCAGATTCTATGTGTTCTCAAAGCATCCTGTTCTCCCTTACTACAGTATTATCATACTCTATTAAAATTGCTGCCAACTTGCCCAGAGCCTCTTCTAGAGCTACTCCCTAATGGTAGTAACCATACTGTATCTCAGCACCCAGCAATGTCTAGACATGGAAGATACCTAATTAATATATTTAGTGAACTAATCAACCATTGCCTCATTCCAAGCCCAGTCCTCTTTCCACTGTAACATCAGAAAACTGTTTTCCTTTTCCTTTTTTATGTGTTTACTTCTTCCATCTTAGATTTCCAGCAGTTCATATCTGGATAATAATTAAATGTTTGTTCTCTGTATAAAGCTCTTGTATTTTGTTGAGAACAATGGAGTAATGGAGAGATGGATGTTACCCAGTCTACTTCCATTTTTAATTATTATAAATAATCTCCCTAGTTTTCATAATTTTCCTCTATCATCACTTCCGTAAACAGCAGCCAAAAATACCTGTTTCTACCAGCTCAATGATCTCTTTCCCAAATGCCTCCTGTTTTTCCCCTTCTTTTGATAAAGCCCAATTTCTGACTTTATTATTATGATTAGTCTGATTTCTAAATCCCCAATCACTTTCCTCAGATAATCACACCTTTATCTTTCCACTCTGTTAGCAACTGTCTATATGTTGACTTTACCCTTGGTACACTAAATTCAAACTCATTCACTCTGTAGTACCCAGACCGAGTAATGCCACATTCAAACACAGCAGCCAGAGTGCTCCCAGGTGCCTGCTGTAATAAACACTGCAATCAAGTCATTTGATTTTACTTTCCCAGGTTCCTAAGCTCATAACTCTTTTCTGCATATATAAGAGTTTAATAAAAGAGGGAAATTTGCAATGCCTGCAGCACAGACATTCAGAAATGAGAAAGGACAGCTGTCACTCATAATCTTAGAGCTTGCACTGTCCTCTGTGTTCCCACGGACCTCCATACACGTGATTCTATTCAACTTTCACAGCACTGTGCGGTGCTTCTAAATGGTACTACTTAGAATCTCAACCAAAAATAAACTATGAAGGCCAGCAAAGTTAAAAGAATGAACGACCAAATACAGTTAGTATTTGGTAGCGTTTACTCATGATTCACTGAAAGTGAAAAGTGAAAGTTAATCACACAGTCATGTCTGACTCTTTGCGATCCCATGAACTGTAGCCCACCAGGCTTCTCTGTTCATGTAATTCTCCAGGCCAGAGTACTGAAATGTGTTGCCATTTTCTTCTCCAGGGGATCTTCCTGACCCAGGGATTGAACCCAGGTCTCCTGCATTGCAGGCAGATTCTTTACCAACTAAGCTACTGGGGAAGACCCAACATTCAATAGTACATACTATCTGCCAGGCCCCAGTCTAAGTGTTGGTGATAACAGCAAAGAACAAGGCAAATAGTATCCCCACTCTCATGAAACACATTCTAGTGGAGAAAGATTATTAAAAAGTAGTCAATTTATAAGATATTTTCACAAAACTTTAAGTGCTAGTTTAAATATATATCCTGATAGAGTGTCTTAACAGGACTCAGAGAAGTGCTCCGACTTGAGACAGGTGGTCAGAGACAACCTCCTTGAGAAGGTGAGCTGCAATCTATCTGTATGAAGAAGAAGCAGCCACGTGATGATACAGGGGAAAAAAAAGAGTTTCAGACTTAGTGAGAACAAGTATATAGCCCTGGCTGGCAAGTGGTAGAGTTTAGTGTTTGAGTGTTAAAGATAAGAAACTGGTTCAGAGATCAAAGAATTTTAGAGTCAACATCTCCGTAATCCTGTAGGTCTTTTCTTCATTGTCAGAAGATGGCTGCAGTGGTTCCAGATATTGTGTCTACAATCATGGCAGAAAGAACGGGGAAGGACCAATGTGTTAGGTTTATTACCTCCTTTCAACAAGAAATGAATAGAGAAAAGCTTCTCAGAAACACTCTAGCAAAATTCAATTTGGTATTATTGGCCTGTGTTTCATGAACATCCCCCAACCATGCCTCTAGCAGGAAGTGGGCTGGGAAAGTAAGGATTTTCACAATTGCCTTGGATTAGTCTTATTACATCATCTGGGGATATTGACATCATGACAAAAAAAAAAATCAAAATTCTGTTGCTAAGAAGGAGAGGAAATGACTATTGGGTAGGCCATAATAGTGACCATCATGATAGAGGAGAGACGTAAAGATGAAGTCAGAGAAACTAGGAAGGACCAGATCATATTGGGCCTTGTAAACCATGGCAAAAAGCTTTAGATTTTTTTCTAAATGCAATGTAAACCATTAAATGTCTAAGTTAAAATGTGACCTGGCCCTATTTACATCTTTAAGAGATCACTGTGTTGCCACATGATAAATTAATTGTAGAAAATAAGAGTGCAAACAAGGACTTAAAAGACACTTGCAGTAGAACCAGCAAGAGACTACAGTAGCTTGACTAAGATAACAGCATTAAGATGCAGAAGTGAACGGACTCAAAACAAATATTTTGGAGTTATTGTTGGGAGGACTTATTGGCATATTAGGTGGAGGTTGAGATAGGAAAGAAAACAAGAGCTATGATCTGAACCTCACAGATGCACTATTTTAGCATTTACAGAAAAAGACTCTGAAAGACAGTCTTGGATAGAAAAAACACGAGGGCCATGCTTTATATATAAGCTTCTGATGCCTGTCAGGCTTAGTAGCAATCTCAGATCACACTGTAGTGAATGCTATGTTGTGTCCTGGTTCTATCATCAAGATCAAGACACTAATTCCCCCTTCTGCCAGGAGTGATGGCGGCTCATAGCTCATAGCTGAGTTCGTCCACAACCATTGCCCTTGGCCCTAGAAAATTGTCCCATCTGAGGTTATTCCCTCTCCTTGAGGATGGTCCACACCCAATGATTGTTTGCTACAGGGGTTCAATGGCCTGGCTCCCCTGCCTCAGTTTGGACCTACTTTCAAGCATCATCCCCAAAACAAAGTCCCTCATGAAATCGGTGGAGGCCTTTGCTGTGACTGTGTTGCAGCTCATCTCTCTCTGCCAACCCTGTTTGCTTTACTTCCTCACAAGAACTGTTCCCAAGACCACTCCCCAGTGAACTTCCTGCATGTGAATCTCTGTCTCACAATCTGTTCCCCAAGACACCCAACCTAAGATACATGATGCCAGGAGCAACTCAGAAAGCAGAATCTAACATGGGATTTTGAAGCTTGTCTACCTGCTAACTGACTGGCAATAAAGACCCCATCACTGGTGGAAGATGCAGAACTGAAGCCCCCAGCATTTGGCAGGAGTGCAACAGTTAAAATCTTCACTGGTGGTGAACCAGAATGGGATACGCTCAGCAGAGAATGCACTGACAGGTACAGAAGCAGTAGTTGTGAAGGCACAGGAATCCGATGGCTACTGCTGCGTTTTATCAATGTATTGGAGAAAGACAAGGAAAAGCTAGGGTAGTTAATCACTAATTGAAGGTGAATTATGAAAAGCAAAGGTTCTAGCTGGTAATATATAAAAACATTTTTATCTCCTGCAGCCAAAAGATACAAAAAGTTAAGAATTAGGACTTAGTTACAAGCATAGCGCAGCTAAAGAGAAGGTTGAGTTCTCTCCAGTGCCAAGCTCAGAGCTCTGGGTAGGAAGATTCCTGAGAACTGAGATGTAGGCATAAAACTCCAGATTCCCCTACATAAGTGTCCCATTCCCCAGCGTTGAAGGCTAGAACTTGCCCCTTGCAATTAATACAGAGGCCTCTACATTGCAAGACAATATGAGCACCCCCTTTATGATCTTCCTCTAGCATCTCCCTCCATAGTTAGTGACTAAGACCAGTAATCAAGACCAAGTCAAAATATAATCCACCCAGAAAGTATTGGGTCTGTTAGAAGGACAGGCATCATACCCTGAAGGAAATACAAGGCCTAGTCAATGTTTGCCAGCATGAGCCAGGAGCATATGTATGGGGCACATATAAGTGATATTATATGCTACTTGTCTTCCTCTGTCTGACTTATTTCTCTTATGATAATCTCTAGGCTCATTCATTTTGCTGAAAATTGCATTATTTCATTCTTCTTTATGACTAAGTAATATTCCATTGTATGTCTATAAACCACATCTTCTTTTATATACCACATCTTCTTTATCTATTCATCTGTCAATAGATATTAAGTTGTTTCCATGTCATGGTTTATAAATAGTGCTGCTATGAACACTAATGTGTATATATTTTTCAAATTAGAATTTTCATCTTTTCCAGACATATGCTCATGAGTGGGATTACATGGTAGTTCTAGTTTTATTTTTTTAAGGAATCTCCACACTGTTCTTCACAGTGGCTGCACCAATTTACACTGCCACTACAGTGTAGGAGTACTCCCTTTTCTCCACGCCCTCTCCAGCATTAACTATTCATAGAATTTTTGATGATGGCCATTCTGACCAGTATGAGGCAACACCTCATTATACCTTTGATTTGCATTTCTCTAATAATTATATATTAGCTAACTTTTTAGGTAAAAAATAAAGCTCTTTTAGATCGGTGGTTGCCAGAGGAGGGGAAGGAGGTGGTGGTGAAAGGGTGAATGGGGTCAAACAGCACAAACTTTCAGCTATAAAATAAATAAGTGCTAGAGATGTAACGTATAGCATGGTATGTAGTTAATAATACTATCTTTCATATTTTAAAGGCATTAAGAGTAGATCTCAAAAGTTCTCATCACAAGAAAAATAAATTCTGTAACTATGTATGGTGATGGATGTTAACTTACTGTGATCACTTCACAATATATACAAATATTGAACCATTTGTCGTACACCTGAAACTAGTAAAACGTTGTATGTCAATTACACCTGAATTTTTTTAATGAAGTTGCTTTAACTTTGAAAAAAATTTAAGACCACTATGTACATAAGAGCCTCTTAATTCTAAACATGTGTATTTAAATTGTTTTTCCATTTCCATGAATATATTTGGGTACAAACATCCTGGGAAGTTATACATAGACATAAATTAACATCACTGATGGCTGAGATATTTGAAAAGTCATCGTCAGTGCTTTCTCCTCCCTCTCTAGTTTTCTCACATATCCCTCTGCCATCAAGCTCAAGTTGAAGATATTCACCACTCAGCCTCACATTATCTCTCACTTAAAACATTCAGGTTGTAACTTCTCTCTTTCTCTGGTGTGCCCCCTTCAAGTCTCTTCCCCACAAAGATCTTCTCAGATCATCTCACCTGCCTTCCTCTTCGACTTCATCTTCAACACTCTCTGCACACTAACCTGCTTATGGCTCCACACTGCAAAATAGATTATCTCTCCCAAATTTCTACAGGGAGTTTATTTATTTATCAGTTTGTGTTCTGAAAAAAAATGAGGGTTGATATTTGTTTCTTCACACATAAGCAAAAAAAGAAAAACAAGCAGGGGTGATAAGGGCACTACTGGTGAGGAAGAAGGAAGAAAGAGGGGGTCAGAGGATGTTAGTTAGAGGGAGAATGAGGAATTCCCTAGCAGTCCACTGGTTAGGACTCAGCTCTTTCACTGCCTTGGCCCATTTCCATCCCTAGTTTGGGAACTAAAATTCTGAAAACCATGAGGAGTGCCCAAAAAAGGAGTGAGAATGGATAAGAATAGTCCCTGCCCTAAGAATTTTGCAGGCTTTTCAGGAAAAATTTTCTTTGGATAGGAATTCCTAACATAATATACAAAAGTTGACAACTACACAGAATTGCAATGTAAACACAGCTTGTTTGAATGCCCTCCCTATAGCACTTTCTCACAATCAGGAACTCAGTTTGAGATTTCTCAGACTATCCTCTATAGAACACTACTGTGTCCTGAGCTATTAGCAGGTATGTGAGAAAAGAGTCCAGTGTTAAAATGTGGGAAATAGAGCTCACAGTCACACCTCTGCTGCTGCTACTGCTGCTGAGTCGCTTCAGTCATGTCTGACTCTGTGTGACCCCATAGACGGCAGCCCACCAGGCTCCCCCGTCCCTGGGATTCTCCAGGCAAGAACACTGGAGTGAGTTGCCATTTCCTTCTCCAGTGCATGAAAGTGAAAAGTGAAAAGGAAGTCGCTCAGTCGTGTCCGACTCTTAGCGACCTCATGGACTGCAGCCCACCAGGCTCCTCCATCCATGGGATTTGCCAGGCAAGAGTACTGGAGTGGGGTGCCATCGCCTTCTCCGAGTCACCTCTAGGAAGACACATTAACCAATTAAGACTTCTGAAGAGATTACTTCATTATCAAGTATGTGAAAATACATTTGAGTACATTTAGCAAGGAGTCTCAAAAGTCTTTAAAGTATTTATGTTCTTTGACTCAGTGATCCCCAAGTATACAACTTGATCTTAAGGAAACAACCTTGGATGTGCGCACAGATTTTCCCACAAGGATGTTTATCTCCCTGTGCTATGTATTGAATACATTAACCAAGGAACTATATGAAAGCCCAGTAGAGTAGGGAATTGGTATATTAAGAATGGTATGAAAGTGAAAGTCAAAGTGTTAGTTTCTCAGTCATGTCTGACTCTTTGTGACCTCATGGACTGCAGTCCGCCAGCCTCCTCTGTTCATGGAATTCTCTAGACAAGAATACTGGAATGGATTGCCATTCTCTTCTCCAGGGGATCTTCCCAATCCAGGGACTGAACCCAGGTCTCCCACATTGTGGGCAGATTCTTTACCATCTGAGCCACCAGGGAGGCCTAAAGAATGGTATGGCCATATAGTAAAATATTATGCAGACAAAAGCAATGATATAGAATATTTAATGGCATAGAAAAATGTTTATAAAATAGCCAAAGGAAAAACTTATACCTGAATGTAAAAGGATAAGTACCTTTTAAAAAATTAAATGTTATGCAAGAGGAAAAAGATGGGAAAGGACTTATAACTGGAGTTTCATACCCAAATATCTCCCCACACAGGCAGATAAACTATAACGGGGGTTCTTTCCTAAAGACAGCAGTTGTGAGCCCTGACATGCCAGAATGCAGGTCACATGATGCCAATCTTCAATATTTCAGAAGAACCTAGAAGATATATGTGTCTATAAGAAATCACCCAATTTTTACATGTTGACAGTCTAATTTTTAAAAATGTAAATATTACACAGCCAAATAAAACACATCTGCAAACTACCATCAGCAGCTCTGATTTACGCAGAATGTCAACAGAGGTTTTCTCTGGGTGTCAGGATTTCAAGCGAATATTATTTCTTGCATATTGTTGTTTATGCTTTTTCTGTATTTTCTACAATAAAAAAATCATTTCTATTTTTTCAAAAAGCCATTTTGTGTGAAATTTTAAGAGTTCTATTTTGATCTTTGCCACTGGAAATAGAATAGCTGGAATTTAAGACTTTTGGCTAGAAATAAAAACAAAGTATTACCAACCTATATGGTGCCAACATGAACCATAACATTTACACTGTCAGTGCACTTCCTTCCCAGCTTTGGAACTATCTGGGAAAAAAAGACTTGTCTGACATTTTTACTGATTTTTCTCCTTTATTCAAAACATTGGCAATACTACAAACATAAACAACCTAAGGTTATGGAAATTGTGTTATAGTGATTCTTCTGTAAAAACCATAGAAAAATTAGACCCATCTATTCAGAATCCAAACCGGGTTCCTTGGAAGTTCCATGGTAAAATCGATTTGTAAAGTACTGCATACAAATCCCAACGCATCCTGGCAGGACCAGGCCCCAAAATGTCCCCCAGTTTAAGCGCATGCGTACATGGTCTTGGTAAGCCAGAGAGTCTCAAATTTATTTGTTCACAAAACTGTTTTTTGGAGCATCTATTACCACCCCCTACAAGCTCAGATTCTTTAGGATGCAGATCAGAAAACAGACTGAGTCAGAAACAGGGGGGAAAAATCCCTTAGAAATCCATTTTGTGTAATTGATCATTTGTAGTGAATTTCCATATTACATAGTCCACCGTTTTTAAAGAGGCAAGACATGTTTCTGGTATTTAGAAACTCAAGGAACAAAGAACCGGCTCTTACCACTCAGGAGATTAACCCCACCATTCACAGTAAGGTGTGTCTCAAAAATCCACACATTAAAGGGTCCCTTGAGGTCAAGTTTGGAGTCTAATAACAAAATTATACTGAACTAAAACTCAGTAGGGGTCAGGTGTGGGGCGAAAGGAAAGACTGTCTGAAAATAGTTTTCCTTTTTTAACCATTTTACTTAGACTTCAGTTTACAGACTTCAGTACAATGGTAAAAACAAACTTCATCATTTTATTTTAAAAGAAAACCATTAAAGCTCCAAATCAGTCTTGGGCACACTAGCACCACTTCAAAACCATATCCCCCGAGGCAACTGTTTTAAAATAGACTGTCTTCCAAAACCACCTGATATGAGACTATAAGTTTCTTCACCCACCACAGCTGCATCCAGGGAACCCAGGGTGATTAGAGAGCAACATGTCTTCATTTCCTTTCTCCCCTCTCCCTGGCTCTTCCTCCCCCAGTCCTCCTTCTCTGTATTATACTGGTTCGTATCATCACAGGAGACAGGGGAGCAAGGCAGACTAACCTGTTTGTGATGTTTCTGCCTTCATGTGTCAACATGCATTATGGGATCTTAACATCCATGGCTATTTATTTTTACACATATTGTTTTGTCTGCAGAGGATAATATATCATGTTGCTATCTGACAGCTTCCTTCCAACAGACCCCAGCAGCAGGGAGCCAGCTCAGCTTGCTTTCCCTCCCAGCTAAACTCCAGATGTTCCCTCCCCTCCTACTGAAAATGGGAAGCATCTCCCACACAGCTTATTATTTGCTTTTCCCTGGTTTTGACTTGTCCAGGAGATAGACTATACCCAGCTGATCCAGTACTGAGTAAAGTTCGGAAAATGGCCTCTGGGGGAGGATTCTCCCTCTTTGCTTTTGCTTGTTTGTTCACTAACTGCAAAGAAAACAAATTTATGGTCAATAACCACTTGTTTCAGAAGTGACACAGCCACTAAAATACATCAAAAATCCAAAAGACATTTTTCAGAGCTAGGGAAAAAAAAAAAAAAAAACCACCTACCTTTTTCAAGGATCCCATAAATACAGGGAGGAAGATAAGAACCCTACAGTCTTTGTGCCATAATAAGCTTAACTGAACACAATTTTCCAATCCAGAGCTCCCCTTTGTGGTTTTCCTCACAAAAAGCCGATGGGGGGATTTTATTTTTCCTATGAATCATGTTCCCCTTCACATTCAGTTGATGAAAAGCCTTCTTTCGTGTGAGCCATTTGATGCTCAAAGAGCTCTTCAAAATACATGTGAACAGCCTTTGGAGAACTCTTGGAACACCAATCTAAATGTGTGTCTTAATAACAGGAAAGCTGCATTAGCTATAAACAAACCCCAATGCCAAATTCCAAGTAGTAAAAATTCATGCCATTGTCATCTGCCCCTGAAGTCAAGAGCAGGTTAGAGTTTTACCTTCCACACACTTCTATCCTTCATCATTTAAATGTCAGAAACTGATACTAGTATACAAAGGTTACTAGAGCTGAGCTGATGTGGCTTGTCATGACTAAACTCACTCTGCGGCTATTGTCCAATCATAACACAAAAAAGCACAAAAATATCCATGGTCCCCAGGTTTCAAAATATTCCTACCCCTAAGTTATAGTTCCAGATTCCCCAGTGCATCTGAAACTCCATGAAAACCCAGGGAAAAACAATATCATGGCTTGCATCCTTCCCCACCCTCCCACCCCCATACCATAGGCATCTTTAAATGTTTTTAGCAAAGAAACAGACCTTAGCGCCTTAGGAACAGACCTTAGGAAAAGTAGGTAGGAACTGGGTCAAAGAGAACAGACTGATTGATGTGGTTTTCCATTTTTCACCATTTTGTCCGAAAACAAACTGCTTTTGGTTTGTAGGGGGTAGGGCGGGTGGGGTGGGGGGTGGTATATTTTCTTTTCTCTTTCAGGGAAGGTCCAAATCCTTCACTGAATACAAAATGACCTTGCAAAATGAAAATGAGCCCTGGGGAACTCTGTCTTATTGGTTTTTGTTTGTTTGTTTGCTGACTCTAAGGAAAATATATTTCTGGTAAACAACCCCTTCTTCTGGGTTCTCATAGCCTCTGGAACAAAATGAAAACTAGTTTTATGGTAACTGTCATCCATTAACCATCTGATTCTCATGCTCTAACTTACATTAGCTCCTCACTCGGAGGGTAAAGAATCTGCCTGCAATGCAGGAGACCCAGGTTCAGTCCCTGGGTCAGGAAGATCCCCTGGAGAAGGGCATGGGTACCAACTCCAGTACTCTTGCCTGAAGTATTCCATGGACAGAGGAATCTGGTGGCTTTCAGTCCATGGGGTTGCAAAGAATCAGAAATGGCTGAAGTAACTAATACACACACATAACCATAACAGAAATAATGAGATATATTGGACATTTATTAGGTGCATCTTACTATTTCACAAAATTCAATTTAATCCATACAGATTCTCCCTCAACTGGAGGTGTAGGAGGGCAATGCTAGTTTCACCTAAACATAAGTTATGCAATCAATGAGCTGAAATTAAAGGCACCACTAGCTCCATATGTCCACTCTCAAAACTTCCTCCCAATCCACATCTCTCTGGATCATAGACCCACACATCCAACACAACTTGGATATCCCACAAGTACTGCAAACTCAGTTTCTCTAAAACTTGTCTTTTTTTTAAAAAACCAATCTTCTATGCCTCTTCTCTTCTCTATGCAAGTGAAGTGTCAGTTGTTCAGTTGTGTCTGACTCTTTGCAACCCTGCGGCCTGTAGCCCAGCAGGCTCCTCTGTCCATGGAGTTCTCCAGGCAAGAATATTGTAGTGGAGAATTCCCTTCTCCAACCTAGGGATCGTCCCAACCCAAGGATTGAACCTGCATCTCCTGCACTGCAGATGTATTCTTTACCACTGAGCCATCAGGGAGAAAATGGCATCAAAAAACAAAAGAAAGAAACCCAAGACCAAAGCCAGAAACCAAAGAATCATCTGACATACCTTCCCCTCAACGTCTACATCCAAGTCCACTAATCTGATCAAGACGGCCTTAACAATCCCCTCTACTGGACATAACTCTAGGCAGAGCTCTTCCTCACTCCAGGCCCTGACCTCCCTTTCCTTAGGACATTTCCTTTAGAACATCTGAAATTATAAATTCTTTTCCTGCCCCTTTGATATGTAGTAAATCTTTTAAAAATGCTCTGGCCAGTTTTACAACCCAGGACTGTCTTTCTCCAGGACCTGGAAGCCAATTCCTTGAACTGAATCATCAAGGAGCATGTCCCTGCCAGTCTTAGTGGCAGGGTGCAGAACCGTAACTTCAGCTAGCACCCAGCACCACAACGTAAAACTACCTCCTGTAACAAAGATACAAGCAAGCTTAATTTGGGCGGGGGGTGGAGGGTGGGTGGTGATTAGTCAACACAGATGTCCTCTGTTTTCTCTTAAAAATCCTCCTATCTGGAGAAGCTTGGTCAAGATGGTGAAGTAGGAGTACCCTGAGTTCACCTCCTCCCATGGGCACTCCAAAATTATACCTATTTGCAGGGCAATTATTGATAAGAGAGACCAGAATCTACCAGAAAAGATCATCTACAACTAAAGACATAAAGAAGGAACCGCAATGAGACCAGTAGGTGGGACAGAGTTTAAGTATTGTTAATACCCATACATCCAGGTAGGTGACCAAGAAAAGGGAAAATACTTACAGTTACAGAGATTCACCCCAAGGAGCAAGGGGGCTAGCCCACATTGGGCTCTACAGCCTGAGAGTCCTGCATTGGGAAGACAAGCCCCCAGAAATTTTGGTTTTGACGGCCAGTAGGGCTCACTTTCAAGTGAGTCAGACGGCTGTGGGAAAGAGAGACTCCATTATTGAAGGGCCCCTGGTGGCTCAGAAGGTAAAGTGTCTGCCTGCAATGCAGGAGACCCGGGTTCAATTCCCTGGGTCAGGAAGATCCCCTGGAAAAGGAAATGGCAACCCACTCCAGTACTTTTGCCTGGAAAATTCCATGGACGAAGGAGCCTGCTAGGCTACAGTCCATGTGGTTACAAAGAGTTGGACACGACTGAGCAACTTCACTTTCACTTTCCACAAAATCTCACATGCTCTTAGACCTAGGGTAGAAGCAGTAATCAACAGGAGCCTGGGTCAGACCCACCTGCTGATCTTGAAGAGCCTCCCAGAGAGGCAGGAGCAAACTGGAGCTCAACCTGGGACAGAGACACTGGCAACAGCCATTCTGAGGACTTTGTTCTACCCCATGAACATTGGTGCTGGAAGCGCCATTTTGGAATACTCCCTCTAGCTTATTAGCCTTGAGATCTGGCCCTGCCTTTGTCAGCCAGCCTGTAGGCAACTGTACTAGAATGCCTCAGGCCAAGCAACTAGCTGAGGAGACAGCTACACACACCAGCAGGCAGGATCTCTTAAGATGCCCTCCCCCCATTCCCCAATGCAACCCCACCTCCCCCCAGCCTTAAGCCACCAGGGGACCCCGAATGTGGCTCCACACACCAGTGTGCAGGCACTAGGGCTGAGACACCCGGAGCCCTGCAGCCAGAAACCCTGGGACCCAGCTCTGCCACCGGTGGGCAGACACCATTCCCAGGGCTCCCTGGGCCCTGCCCACCCACCGTAAGCTGACCCTAGCCTCACGAACAGCCTCACACACCAGTGGGCAGGCATCAGCCCCTAGACCCACTGAGCACCAGCCCCTCTCACCAGCTGGCAGACACGAGCCTCAGGACCATCACAGTCCCATAGCCTGCTATGGAAGGGCCTAGTCCACACCTCAGCAGTCCAGTACCAGCTCTAAAACACCCTGGTCCTCACAGTCCAACTCCAGAATCCAGCCCCACTCACCAGTGGACTGATACAAGATTTGGGACACCTAGACCCCGCAGCCAGCTGTGTCAGGAACCAGTCCCACTTGACAGCAGTCCTACACCAGCTCTGGGACCTTGTGTCCTGTAGCCAGAGACCCCAGGACCTGGCTGTGCCCATGAGTGGACCAGCACTAGCCCTGGCTACTTCACACACTGGTGCATATCAATCCCAGAATATCCTGGATCCCCACCCTGCCCATCAGTGGGTGGACACCAGCCCCAAGACCATAGCAGCCATGAAGTTTGCCTTGTCAGAAACCAGCCCACACACCAGGAGACCAGCACCAGTCCTAGGATACCCCAGGCCCCATCCCTGCCCACCAACAGGCCAACTCCAGCTCTGGAACATCTTGAGCCCCTTAGCCAGTATCCCTGAGATCCAACCCCACCTACCAGAGGGATGGCAAGAGCCTTGGGGCTCCCAAGGCCCTGCACCCAGAGACCCCAGGACCCAGTTCTGCCAACAAGTGAGTCAGCAGTAGCCCTAAGATTCCCCTGGGCCCCATTCTCACCCATCTTCAGACCAACATCAGTCCCAGGAGCCCCTGGACTGTGGTCCCACCAACCAGCATGCCAATACCAGCTCTGAGATACCTTGGACTCCTCACCCAGCTGCCCTGGGAATCAGGCTGACTCACCAACAGACCAGAATCAGCTTTGGGACACCCTGTAGCCCAAAGTAGCCATACCAGGAAACAGCCCAATCCACCAGTAGGCCAACAATGGATCTGGGAACCCCAGCCCCACAACCACCCACCCCAGAACATGACTCTGCCTACCAGTGAGGCAGTACTAACCCCAGGTCCCCCAGATTTCTTAAGCCAACTTCCTCCTGACCCAGCCCTGTCAACCAATAACTGACAGCATCTGCACAACACAGACCTTGGTAATTCACTGGACAGGGACCAGCAGTAGTCACCCCACCACAGCAGAAGGACCCATGCACCCCTCGAGAATACATCTCCAGTGACTAGGGCAGGGGAGGGGGTGGCAGGGGGAGATGCACTGCTAGGATACACAGAACATCTCCTACAAAAGGCCACTACTCCGAAGCTAGAAAAAGTAACTAACCTAACTAACTAATCAGATACACAGAAATAAAAATTGCAAATTAGAAAAAATTAGGTGACAGAAGAGCATGTTCCAAATGAAAGAATAAAATAAAACCCCAAGAGAAAGACTAAGTGAAATAGAGATAGGCAATCTACCTGGTAAAGACCTCAGGGTAGTGATCATAGAGAATCAAAGAAATCAGAAGAAGAATGGATAAACAGTGTGAGAAGTTAGAAGTTTTTTAACAAAATGTTAGAAAAGAAGAACCAAACAGGTATGAAAAACACAATAACTGAAATGAAAAACATTGGCTTAAGACACAGAGGAATAAATCAGCAAGCTGGAAGACAGTAATGGAAATCACTGGAGCAGAACCCAAAAGAAAAAGGAATATGAAAAATTAAGACAATTTAAGAGATCTCTGGGACAACACCAAGCATACTAAGTCCTATTAAGAAGAGCTCCAGGAAGAGAAGAGAGAGAGAAAGGGGTTTGAGAATATATTTGAAGACATAACAGCTGAAAACTTCCCTAACCTGGAAAAAGAAACAGCCATCCAAGTCCAGGAAGCAAAGAGAGTCCCAAACAGGATCAACCCAAAGAGGTCCACACCAAAATACACTGTAATTAAAATGGCAAAGTTTAAAGATAAAGAGAGAATGTTAAGAGCGAGAAGGGAAAAACAAGTCAGACAAATACTGTATGTTATCACTCATGTTGAATCTAAAAACTAAAGTGAATGAATGAATATAACAAAACAAATGGATTTATGGATAGAGAACAAACTAGAGGTTATGGCAGAATGATCCCTGTTTGTTCCCAACCCAAATCATTCAATATCACAGTAACCCAAGTCTATGCCCCAACCAGTAATGCTGAAGAAGCTGAACAGTTCTATGAAGACCTATAAGACCTTCTAGAACTAACACCCAAAAGAGATGTCCCTTTCATTATAGGGGACTGGAATGCAAAAGGAAGAAGTCAAGAGATATCTGGAGTAACAGGCAAATTTGGCCTTGGACTACAGAAAGAAGCAGGGTAAAGGCTAACAGAGTTCTGCTAAGGGAACATATTGGTCATAGAAAACACCCTCTTCCAACAACACAAGAGAAGACTCTACACATGGACATCATCAGATGGTCAATACCGAAATCAGATTGCTTATATCCTTTGCAGCCAAAGATGGAAAAGCTCGATATAGTCAGCAAAAACAAGACTGGGAGCTGACTATGGCCCAGGAAATGAACTCCTTATTGCCAAATTCAGACTTACATTAAAGAAAGTATAGAAAACCACTAGACCATTCAGGTATGACCTAAATCAAATCCCTTACAATTATACAGTGGAAGTGACAAATAAATTCAAGGGATTATATGATAGACAGAGTGCCTGAAGAACTATGGACATTCAAGAACAATGTTCATGACATTGTACAGGAGGCAGTGATCAAGACAATCCCCAAGAAAAGGAGATGCAAAAAGGCAAAATGGTTGTCTGAGGAGGCCTTACAAATAGCTGAGAAAAGAAGAGAAGTGAAAGGCAAAGGAGGAAAGGAAAGATATAACCATCTGAATGCAGAGTTCCAAAGAATAGCAAGGAGAAATACGAAAGCCTTCCTCAGTGATCAATGCAAAGAAATAGAGGAAAACAACAGAATGGGGAAGACTAGCGATCCCTTCAAGAAAATTAGAGATACCAAGGGAACATTTCATATAAACATGGGCACAAAAGGACAGAAATTGTATGGACCTAACAGAAGCAGAAGATATTAAGAGCTGGCAAGAATACACAGAAGAACTATACAAAAAAGATCTTCATGACCCAGATAACCACAATGGTGTGATCATTCACCTAGAGCCAGACATCCTGGAATGTGAAGTCAAGTAGGCCTTAGGAAGCATCACTACAAACAAAGCTAGTGGAGGTAATGGAATTCCAGTTGAGCTATTTCAAATCCTGGAAGATGATGCTGTGAAAGTACTGCACTCAATGTGCCAGCAAATTTGGAAAACTCAGCAGTGGCCACAGGACTGAAAAAGGACAGTTTTCATTTCAATCCCAAAGAAAGGCAATGCCAAAGAATGTTCAAACTACCACACAATTGCACTCATCTCACACGTTAGTAAAGTAATGCTCAAAATTCTCCAAGCCAGGCTTCAACAGTATGTGAACCATGATACTACCAGATGTTCAAACTAGATTTGGAAAAGGCAGAGGAACCAGAGATCAAATTGCCAACATCTACTGGATCATTGAAAAGGCAAGAGAGTTCGAGAAAAACATCTATTTCCGCTTTATTCTCAATGCCAAAGCCTTTGACTGTGTGGATCACAACAAACTGTGGAAAATTCTTCAAGAGATAGGAATACTAGACCACCTTACCTGCCTTCTGAGAAATCTGTATGCAGGTCAAGAAGCAACAGTTAGAACTGGACATAGAACAACAGACTGGTTCCAAATCAGGAAAGGAGTACATCATGGCTGTATATTGTCACCCTGCTTATTTAACTTATATGTAGAGTACATCATGCAAAATGCTTGGCTGGATGAAGCACAAGCTGGAATCAAGACTGCTGGGAGAAATATCAATAACCTCAGATATGCAGATAACACCACACTTATGGCAGAAAGTGAAGAACTGAAGAGCCTCTTGATGAAAGTGAAAGAGGAGAGTGAAAAAGTTGGTTTAAAATTCAACATTCAAAACCTAAGATCATGGCATCTGATCCCATCACTTCATGGCAAATAGATAGGAAAACAGTGGAAACAGTGACTGACTATTTTTTTGGATTACAGGATCACTGCAGATAGTGACTGCAGCCATGATTAAAAGACACTTTCTCCTTGGAAGAAAAGCTATGACCAAGCTAAACAGCATATTAAAAAGCAGGAACGTTACTTTGCCGACAAAGGTCTGTCTAGTTAAAGCTATGGTTTTTCCAGTAGTCATGTATGGATGTGAGAGTTAGACTATAAATAAAATTGAGTGCCAAAGAATTGATGCTTTTGAACTGTGGTGTTGGAGAAGACTCTTGAATCCCTTGGACTGCAAGGAGATCAAACCAGTCAATCCTAAAGGAAATCAGTCCTGAATATTCATTGGAAGGACTGATGCTGAAGCTGAAACTCCAATCCTTTGACCACCTGATGCAAAGAACTGACTCATCGGAAAAGACCCTGATGCTGGGAAAGATTGAAGGCAGGAGGAGAAGGGGATGACAGAGGATGAGATGGTTGGATGGCATCACCAACTTAACGGACATGAGTTTGAGTAAACTCTGGGAGTTGGTGATGGACAGGGATGCCTGGCATGCTGCAGTCCATGGGGTCACAACGAGTCGGACACAACTGAGTGACTGAACTGAACTGAACAACAATAAATTATTTATTTACATATCCCTCAGTAGCTAAGTCCTATCAATCCATATTCAATCTGCCTCACCTCATTTCCCCCAAACTAACTCTGTATAACATCTCAGGTGACTGCATAAGCTCCTAACTACTTTTTCTGCTTCCAACCCCACCCCCCTCCAAATTGCTCCCCATTATCTTTAAAAATCAATTGAATGATATCATTCCACTATCAAGTTCCTGATGGCTCATTACCTTCTAAAATATAAAATCCAAACTCCCAGTGTGTAATTCAAAGGCCTTCCCAAGTGACTCCAACGCTCTTCCTCTCATTCCTAACAACACCCACCTCCAACCCCACAGAGTAACTAATTCAACCCTGATCAAGCCACTATATTATTGTTTGAGCAGCTCCTTCTACCTAAAGTGGCTCATACTCATTTTCCAAAAGGCAAACTCCTCATTTTCAAAGATTCTGCCAAAGTGTTACTTCTCAAGGCCATCCACCACCAAGAATTAATCACTGTCTCCTCTTTCCCATATTTTCCCATTTGAAATCACTATAGATCAGTTATCACAGCTTGGCTTGCATTATGTAAATACCTGCCTCCCTCCTCAACAGAGAATATCTCTAGGACAAAAGTCAGATGACACTAGTAATATCCCCATTGCTAGTAATATCACTAGTAATATCCCCACTAGTAAGATTACTAGTGATATCCCCACTAGTAATAAGTGATTGTTGAATTCATTTGAGAAAGCATTTTAAAATCCCTAACTGGTAAATTTAAGGCAGGCATTTCTAATAATTTCTGTCCCCTCATCCACTGGGGAACTGGCAGTAGAAATAGCTTAGATCTCCAAATCTTTAATATTATAAGAATTGTAGAACTCAAAGAAGTCATTGGAGACTGGGTTCGATATACATTTGACTGGTGAAAAAAAATTGAGACTCTTTCTGACAAAAGTACTTCCAAACATGATCTTTATTAAGCCAGTGCCTTCTAGCTTTTAGATTTTGATGCTGTATTTTAACCATGCTCACTGGAAGGTCATTTATTGATAGAAGTGACACAGCCAAGTGATTTCTTACAAGATCTTAAGATCATTCAAGGAGGTCTTCTCATTTCTAACCTTTACAGCAGAGTTTCAAAGCCCCTGTCTTTATACTAAAAGCTATTACAAGCTGCAAAGTAGAGAGTTTTGAAGCCTTCTTTATGCTCTCAGAAGACTGATACCACGCTAAGACATATGCTATATCTTTAATTCTGGGTTGGCAATGACTGGTTTAAAAAGTAATATTCAATGACAGGGACTTTCAGACACTTTCAGGAATCATTTCCACTGCCTTATCAAATACCAACATAGTATCTACTTCTGCATTTAGGATAAATGAGATATAGAAGAAATACATTAAGGGAAGATTCAGAATTTTTTCTGAAATATCCTAAAACATAAACCATTCTCTGAAATTTCTCATAGACAAAAATGCAGTAAAAACCCTGATGTAGATGAAAATTTAGTATTATAGTTCCTTAAATGAATGCTCTCACTACATATTGCTACCTGAGCTAAATGTATGCAGCCATCCTCCTTCATGGGCAATATGAGGAGGTAGGAGCCACAATTTTTATATAATTCTCTATTTATTTTAAGGTATATTAGGAAAAAAATATATAACTAGTACAACATACCCAAGGGTCTTGTGGCTTAGAACACAGGCCCCAGCCCCCAGGCCACAGACGGGTATTAATCCGCGGCCTGTTAAAAACATACACAGCAGGAGATGAACAACGGACAAGTAAGCAAAACCTCATCTGTATTTATAGCCATTCCCCATTGCTGGCATTACCACCTGAGCTCTGCCTCCTGTCAGAGGCATAACAAATGCAATGTGCTTGAATCATCCCAAAACCATCCCAATCCCCACCCCATCTGTGGAAAAAATGTCTTCCATGAAACTGGTCACTGGTGCCAAAAAGGTTGGGGATCACTGGCTTGAATGAGACAATAATTGTTGCAACTGACACCAATACAGTATACTAATGCATATATATGGAATTTAGAAAGATGGTAACAATAACCCTGTATGCGAGACACCAAAAGAGACACAGATGTATAGAAAAGTCTTTTGGACTCTGTGGGAGAGGGCGAGGGTAGAATGATTTGGGAGAATGGCATTGAAATATGTATAATATCATATGTGAAATGAATCGCCATTTCAGGTTTGATGCATGATACAGGATGCTCAGGGCTGGTGCACTGGGATGACCCAGAGGGATGGTACAGGGAGGGAAGAGGGAGGGGGGTTCAGGATGGGGAACACGTGTACACCCGTGGTGGATTCATGTTGATGTATGGCAAAACCAATACAATATTGTAAAGTAATTAGCCTCCAATTAAAATAAATAAATTTATATTTTAAAATAATAATAATTGTTGCAACTGCAGTAACTTATCTTATTCCAATTGAACAAGGCACTGTGCCCTGGCACAGGCTTGAATGCTTCAAATCTTTAGGATTGACTTTCTTGATTTCTTGGGAGCATTACTAATGGTGATGGCCTAGATCTCTAACACAGATCCCCATATACCATGTTTCCATACCCATCACTGACCTTGTGTATGTATAACCCTGAATATTATCCTTGACTCTTTCTCAACACAAAACACCTATGAGTGACACTCCCTGTGCTGAGTGACACTCTCTGTGCTAAGTGACACCAGAATCAAAGAATAATGCTACTGAAGTAGAACTTCAACTTTTTTTTTTTTACTTTATTTTACTTTACAATATTGTATTGGTTTTGCCATTCATCAACATAAATCCGCCACGGGTGTACATGAGTTCCCAATCCTGAACCCCCCTCCCATCTCCCTCCCCATACCATCTCTCTGGGTCATCCCAGTGCACCAGCCCCAAGCACCCTGTATCCTGCATCAAACCTAGACTGGCAATTCGTTTCTTACATGATATTATACTCAACTTTGTTTTAATCTAGGTGACATTCAGTTCAGTTCAGTTCAGTTGCTCACTCATGCCTGACTCTTTGCAACCCCATGAATTGCAGCACGCCAGGCCTCCCTGTCCATCACCAACTCCTGGAGTTCACCCAAACTCATGTCCATCGAGTCGGTGATGCCATCCAGCCATCTCATCCTCTGTCGTCCCCTTCTCCTCCTCCCCCCAATCCCTCCCAGCATCAGAGTCTTTTCCAATGAGTCAACTCTTCACATGAGGTGGCCAAAGTACTGGAGTTTCAGCTTTAGCATCAGTCCTTCCAAAGAACACCCAGGACTGATCTCCTTTAGAATGGACTGGTTGGATATCCTTGCAGTCCAAGGGACTCTAAAGAGTCTTCTCCAACACCATAGTTTAAAAGCATCAATTCTTCAGTGCTCAGCTTTCTTCACAGTCCAACTCTACCATACATGACCACTGGAAAAACCATAGCCTTGACTAGACAGATCTTTGTTGGGAAAGTACTGTCTGCTTTTGAATACGCTATCTAGGTTGGTCATAACTTTCCTTCCAAGGAGTAAGCGTCTTTTAATTTCACGGCTGCAATCACCATCTGCAGTGATTTTGGAGCCCAGAAAAATAAAGTCTGACACTGTTTCCACTGTTTCCCCATCTATTTGCCATCAAGTGATGGGACCAGATGCCATGATCTTCGTTTTCTGAATGTTGAGCTTTAAGCCAACTTTTTCACTCTCCACTTTCACTTTCATCAAGAGGCTTTTTAGTTCCTCTTCACTTTCTGCCATAAGGATGGTGTCATCTGCATATCTGAGGTTATTGATATTTCTCCCGGCAATCTTGATTCCAGCTTGTGTTTCATTCAGTCCAGCGTTTCTCATGATGTACTCTGCATAGAAGTTAAATAAGCAGGGTGACAATATACAGCCTTGACGTACTCCTTTTCCTATTTGGAACCAGTCTGTTGTTCCATGTCCAGTTCTAACTGTTGCTTCCTGGCCTGCATACAGATTTCTCAAGAGGCAGGTCAGGTGATCTGGTATTCCCATCTCTTGAAGAATTTTCCACGGTTTGTTGTGATCCACACAGTCAAAGGCTTTGGCATAGTCAATAAAGCAGAAATAGATGTTTTTCTGGAACTCTCTTGCTTTTTCCATGATCCAGCGGATGTTGCCAATTTGAACTCTGGTTCCTCTGCCTTTTCTAAAATCAGCTTGAACATCAGGAAGTTCACGGTTCACGTATTGCTGAAGCCTGGCTTGGAGAATTTTGAGCATTACTTTACTAGCATGTGAGATGCGTGCAATTGTGTGGTAGTTTGAGCATTCTTTGGCATTGCCTTTCTTTGGGATTGGAATGAAAACTGACCTTTTCCAGTCCTGTGGCCACTGCTGAGTTTTCCAAATTTGCTGGCATATTGAGTGCAGCACTTGACAGCATCATCTTTCAGGATTTGAAATAGCTCAACTGGAATGCCATCACCTCCACTAGCTTTGTTCGTAGTGATGCTTTCTAAGGCCCACTTGACTTCACATTCCAAGATGTCTGGTTCTAGATGAGTGATTACACCACCATGATTATGCAGGTCGTGAAGATCCTTTTTGTATAGTTGTTCTATGTATTCTTGCCATCTCTTCTTAATATCTTCTGCTTCTGTTAGGTCCATATCATTTCTGTCCTTTATCAAGCCCATCTTTCCATGAAATGTTCCCTTGATATCTCTAATTTTCTTGAAGAGATCTCTAGTCTTTCCCATTCTGTTGTTTTCCTCTACATTTATTATTATAGGTATCTTATATTTGTGACAAATTAAATTGGCTTTCACTAATAGTAAAAATGTTTCTTTTTAAAATATATTTAAAGTTTTTAGGAAGCGATTATATTTCAAGAGAAATAAGTAAATAATAGTACAGATGAGAGGAATATTATAGAGATAGAATGATGGATATGTTTTGGAAACACTATCCTAGAGAAAAGCTCTTTACAGAGATGAACTCTCTTCCACAGAGGGTAAATAACTTGTGCTTTTACCACTGTTGGTTCCAAAAGCTAAGAACACATAAACAGGCAGCTGCAGAGAGTATCACTCTAGAAGACAGAGAGAAGATGAAAAATTGAAAAAAGTATGTGGATTTTGGATAGTACAGAAAAACTCTAACAGGGATGAGTAACTTTTGAATCAATAGTAATACACTCGAAGATTACTTTAGTCCCTTTTTAACCCCTTATGCCACTGCACCTTCACATAATATAAAACCTTAAGCTTTCAAAAAAAAAACTTTAGCTTTCCAGTAAGAATCACTAATTAAAAAAAAAGGTACTATCTCCCATAAGCATCCTCAACCACTCAAAAAAATTTATTTTGTTATGCTTTATGTTTCATTGTTTGTATGTTAAATAGAAGGTTCCCCATAGAGACTTTGGGCTTCCCAGGTAGCTCAGTGGGTAAAGAATTTGCCTGCAGTGTAGGAGATGTGGGTTCAATCCCTGGGTCAGGAAGATCCCCTGGAGGAGCAAATGGCAACCCACTCCAGTATTCTTGCCTGGAGAATCCCACAGATGGAGGAAGGAGCCTGGGGAGCTACAGTCCATAGCATTGTAAAGAGTTAGACAAGACTGAAGCAACTGAGCATACACACATACAGACATTTGAGAAATTAGATTCTGGTAAATATTCCTTTACAAACTCCCCATTTTGGAGGTTTCCTAAGTCACACCCATTAGGAAGTCACATACCATGAGTTGGGAATTACTCTCTCCCTTACAATATCATTAAGAAAAGGAGAAGCTGCTCTCAGTAACCAAGACACTATTCATTACTCCTTACAAAGGCACACTATAATTACTTCAGACTCCTTAAATTTTCCCAATGATAGTGAAATGCACTGTTAGAAGCCATAGTTAACTTGTTCCAATAAAGACAAATTACAGAGCAATACAATTAAACTAAGTTATTTTCAGTCTTATTTTTAATAACATGAGAAGAGTGAGTTTGAGGTAACACATCAACTCTGTAGCTTGTAACAGAAAAATAGTAGTAGTAAATATGATCTTTATGATGAAAACAAACAATTGGTATGAAGGGAATGCAAGCCTACCCTGATTAGCATTACTAACCTTGCAAATATGCATACAAATAATGTTTATACAATGTCAAATGCCAAGACTAAAAATGTTTCAACTATACTTTAATGGATAACACATCTACAAAGTGTTTTCAAAAAATGTAAAACAGTCTGTAAAATAAAATCATAAACCAGGAAATGTAGAAAAGCAGTACCATAAGGTACATATGGAAAGTCAAGTGTTCTTCCAAAATTTACTTTTTATGTAGCAGGGTGACCATAAAGAATTTCCAATGGACCCAAAACTTGTTCTTCCCTCGTGGCTCAGCAGGTAAAGAATCCACCTGCAATGGGATTCAATCCTGGAGTTGGGAAGATAGCCTGGAGAAGGGAAAGGCTACCCACTCCAGTATTTTGGCCTGGAGAATTCCCCAGTAATAGAATCCCTGGCAGCCACGTGTTTCAAATCCTTTTAGAAAACATTTACTGTAGATAGTTTAAAGCATTAACTGTTATGAATAGTGGAAAATATATATATACAAGCAATACAAAAAGTTCAGTATTTATTCATTTAATACAAATGCTTCCAATGCTTTTAAAGTTCTTGCATTTCACTGATGAGTAAAGGAAAGCATAAAAAATAAGTAAATTTGTTCAAGTTCACATTCAACATTCAACAAATATTAAGTAAATGATAAACTTGAAGTGAAGCTTAGATTCTGGACATGATGAACAAAAAATAAGTAAACAGATAAATAAGGATGAATGCAGACATGATGAAGGCAATAGGGTTTAGATACAGCCTAGAAGGCAAGAGGGGGAGGATGACAAGCCAACTTTTGATCAGCATCATGGAAGGCTGAGGCCTAAGGGGTAAAATAGCAAAGGCTGCAGGAGAAGATGACACAAGTAGAAAGAGGTTCAAAGGTCCTCATGTGGAATATGCTTCACACTTAAGTAACTGGAGGTGCCTCTTTCACATTCCTGAAGAATGCTGTATTGCATAATGTTCTCACACTTTTCTAGGTACCATGAAAGGATCTGTAAATCCATGATTGCTTATTCTCCCAACAGAGCACATCACTGGAAGCATCTGCATTGAAACTTGAATCTGCCAGCATCCATGCTACCATGTGGGCAATGGATTGGGAAGAAGACATCAGGGGCTACCATGGATCCTAACAGCCATGACGGGACATTGGCAGAATCAATCTGAAATGGAGTCAAGATTAGTAACTCTGATATAAGCATCTGAAAAGCTCACCAGGCTAGTGACCTGGAATATTCTCCAAAACAGTCTTGTCTCCTACTGCTCTTTCCCTCAGCCCCCGCCCCCTTACACTTTCTTTTTTATTATTAATTTATTTATTTTAATTGGAGGCTAATTACTTTACAATATTGTAGTGCTTTTTGCCATACAGTTAACATAAATCAGCCATGGGTTTACATGTGTCCCCAATCCTGAACTCCCCTCCCTCCTCCCTCCCCATCCCATCCCTCAGGGTTGTCCCAGTGCACCGGCTTTGAGTGCCCTGTTTCATGCATCAAACTTGGTCTGGTGATCTATTTCACATACGGTAATATACATGTTTGAATGCTATTCTCTCAAATCATCCCACCTTCACCTTCTCCCACAGAGTCCAAAAGTCTGTTCTTTATATCTGTGTATCTTTTGCTGTCTCACATATAGGGTCATTGTTACCATCTTTCTAAATTCCACGTATATGTGTTAATATACTGTATTGGTGTTTTTCTTTCTGACTTACTTCACTCTGTATAATAGGTTCCAGTTTCATCCACCTCATTAGAACTGATTCAAATGCATTCTTTTTAATAGCTGAGTAATATTCCATTGTATATATGTACCACAGCTTTCTTATCCATTCATCTGCTGATGGACATCTAGGTTGCTTCCATGTCCTAGCTATTGTAAACAGTGTTGCGATGAACATTGGGGTACATGTGTCTCTTTCAATTCTGGTTTCCTTGGTGTGTATGCCCAGCAGTGGGATTGCTGGGTCTTATGGCAGTTCTATTTCCAGTTTTTTAAGGAATGTCCACACTGGTCTCCATAGTGGCTTACTAGTTTGCATTCCCACCAACAGTGTAAGAGGGTTCCCTTATCTCTGCACCCTCTCCAGCACTTATTGTTTGTATACTTGTTGACAGTACCCATTCTGACTGTCATGAGATGGTACCTCATTGTGGTTTTGATTTGCATTTCTCTGATAATGAATGATGTTGAGCATCTTTTCATGTGTTTGTTGGCCAACTGTATGTCTTCTTTGGAGAAATGTCTGTTTAGTTCTTTGGCCCATTTTTTGATTGAGCCGTTTATTTTTCTGGAATTGGGCTGCATGAGCTGCTTGCATATTTTTTAGATTAATTCTTTGTCAGTTGCTTCGTTTGCTGTTATTTTCTCCCATGCTGAAGGCTTTCTTTTCATCTTGCTTATAGTTTCATTCGTTGTGCAAAAGCTTTTAAGTTTAATTAGGTCCCATTTGTTTACTTTTGCTTTTATTTCCAATACTCTGGGAGGTGGGTCAGAGAGGATCCTGCTGTGATTTATGTCAGAGAGTGTTTTGCCTATGTTTTCCTCTAGGAGTTATATATTTTCTGGTCTTACATTTAGATCTTTAATCCATTTTGAGTTTCTTTTTGTGTATGGTGTTAGAAAGTGTTCTAGTTTCATTCTTTTACAAGTGGTTGACCAGTTTTCCCAGCACCACTTGTTAAAGAGATTGTCTTTTATCCATTGTATATTTTTGCCTCCTTTGTCAAAGATAAGGTGTCCACAGGTGCATGGATTTATTTCTGGGCTTTCTATTTTGTTCCATTGATCTATGTTTCTGTCTTTGTGCCAGTACCATACTGTCTTGATGACTGTGGCTTTGTAGTATAGTCTAAAGTCAGGCAGGTTGATTCCTCCAGTTCCATTCTTCTTTCTCAAGATTGCTTTGACTATTTGAAGTTTCTTAAATTGTGAATTATTTGTTCTAGTTCTGTGAAAAACACCACTGGTAACTTGATAGAGATTGCATTAAATCTATAGATTTATATTTTTAAAAAAATCTATAGATTGCTTTGGGTAGTATACTCATTTTCACTATATTGATTCTTCCAATCCATGAACATGGTATATTTCTCCATCTATTTGTGTCATCTTTGATTTCTTTCATCAGTGTTTTAGTTTTCTATAAATAGGTCTTTTGTTCTTTAGGTAGATTTATTCCTAAGTATTTTATTATTTTCATTGCAAAGGTGAATTGAATTGTTTCCTTCATTTCTCTTTCTGTTTTCTCATTGTTAGTGTATAGGAAAGCAAGGGATTTCTGTGTATTAATTTTATATCCTGCAACTTTACTATATTCATTGATTAGATCTAGTAATCCTCCAGTTTTGTCTTTAGGGTTTTCTATGTAGAGGATCATGTCATCTGCAAACAGTGAGAGTTTTAATTCTTCTTTTCCAGTCTGGATTCCTTTTATTTCTTTTTCTTCTCTGATTTCTAGGACTAAAACTTCCAAAACTATGTTGAATAGTAGTGGTGAGAGTGGGCACCCTTGTCTTATTCCTGCATTTAGGGGAAATGCTTTCGGTTTTTCACCATTGAGGATAATGTTTGCTGTGGGTTTATCATATGTGGCTTTTATTATGTTGAGATATGTTCCTTCTATGCCTGCTTTCTGTAGGGTTTTTATCATAAATGGACATTGAATTTTGTCAAAGGCTTTCTCTGCATCTATTGAAATAATCATGTGGTTTTTATCTTTCAATTTGTTAATGTGGTGTATCACATTGATTGATTTGCAAATACTGAAGAATCCTTGCATCCCTGGAATAAAACCCACTTGGTCATGATGTATGATATTTTTAATATGTTGTTGGATTCTGTGTGCTAGAATGTTGTCAAGGATTTTTGCATCTGTGTTCATCAGTGATATTCACCTGTAGTTTTCTTTTTTTGTGGCATCTTTGTCTATAGGTTTTGGTATTAGAGTGATGGTGGCCTCATAGAAAGAGTTTGGGAGTCTACCTTCCTCTGCAATTTTCTAGAAGAGTTTGAGTAGGATAGGTGTCACCTCTTCTCTAAAGTTTTGGTAGAATTCACCTGTGAAGCCATCTGGTCCTGGGCTTTTATTTGTTGGAAGATTTTTGATTATGGGTACAATTTCCGTGCTTGTGATGGGTTAAGATTTTCTATTTCTTCCTGATTCAGTTTTGGAAGTTTATCCTTTTCTAAGAATTCATCCATTTCTTACAAGTTGTCCATTTCATGGGCATATAGTTGCTGGTAGTAGTCTCTTATGATCCGTTGTATTTCTGTGTTGTCTGTTGTGATTTCTCCATTTTCATTTCTAATTTTGTTGATTTGATTCTTCTCCCTTTTTTTCTTGATGAGTCTGGCTAATGGTTTGTCTATTTTATTTTATTTATCTTCTCAAAGAACCAGCTTTTAGTTTTTGTTTATTTTTGCTATGGTCTCCTTTCTTTTTCGTTTATTTCTGTCCTATTTTTTATGATTTCTTTTCTTCTGCTAACCCTGGGGTTCTTCATTTCTTCTTTTCCTAGTAGCTTTAGGTGTAAAGTTGGGTTATTTATTTGATTTTTCTCTTGTTTCTTGAGGTAAGCTTTAATGCTATGAACCTTCCCCTTAGCACTGCTTTTACAGTGTCCCATAGGTTTTGGGTTGTCATGTTTTCATTTTCATTTGTTTCTATGCATATTTTTATTTCTTTTTTATTTCTTCTGTGATTTGTTGGTTTTTCAGAAGTGTATTGTTTAGCCTCCATATGTTTTTATTTTTAATAGTTCTTTTCCTGTAGTTGACATCTAATCTTACCACAATGTGATCAGAAAAGATGCTTGAAATTATTTCAAATTTTTTTAAATTACCAAGGCTAGATTTATGGCCCAGGATGTGATCTATCCTGGAGAAGGTTCAGTGTGCACTTGAGAAAAAGGTGAAATTCATTATTTTGGGCTGAAATGTCCCATAGATATCAATTAGGTCTAACTGGTCAATTGTATCATTTAAAGTTTGTGTTACCTTGCTACTTTTCTGCTTGGTTGATCTATCCATAGGTATAAGTGGCATATTAAAGTCTCCCACTATTATTGTGTTACTGTTAATTTCTCCTTTCATATTTGTTAGCACTTGCCTTACATATTGTGGTGCTACTATGTTGGGTATATACATATACATATATATATATAATTGTATATCTTCTTCTTGGATTGATTCTTTGATCATTATGTAGTGTTCTTCTTTGTCTCTTTTCACAGCCTTCATTTCACTCTATTCTATCTGATATGAGTATTGCTACTCCTGCTTTCTTTTGGTCTTCATTTGTATGAAATATCTTTTTCCAGCCCTTCACTTTCAGTCTGTATGTGTCCCTTGGTTTGTGGTGGATCTCTTGTAGACAGCATGTATAGGAGTCTTGTTTTTGTATCCATTCAGCCAGTCTTTGTCTTTCAGTTGGGGCATTCAACCCATTTACATTTAAGGTAATTATTCATAAGTGTGATCCCACTGCCATTTACTTTGTTGTTTTGGGTTCAAGTTTATAAACCTTTTCTGTGTTTCCTGTCTAAAGAAGATCCTTCAGCATTTGTTGATGAGCTGCTTTGGTGATGCTGAATTCTCTCAGCTTTTGCTTGTCTGCTTTCCAAGAAAATGGGCTGCCTTTCTGGGTGCCTGGTGTCCTCCACCAGCGTTCAGAAGTTGTTTTGTGGAAGTTGCTCAGGATTCAAATGATCTTTTGATGAATTTGGGGGGAGGCAGAAATTCTTCCTGTCCTGTTCCTCTGCCATCTTGGGACTGCCCCTTTCCCTTACACTTTCCTCTTGCCCTATCGACAAGAAAAAGAAAAACCCACAGTTCAGTTCAGTTCAGTTCAGTTCAGTTGCTCAGTCATATCCAATTCTTTGCAACCCCATGGACTGCAACATACCAGGCTTTCCTGTCCATCACCAACTCCCAGAGTTTGCTCAAACTCATGTCCATCGAGTCAGTGATGCCATCCAAATATCTCATCCTCTGTCATCAACTTTTCCTCCTGCCTTCAATCTTTCCCAGCATCAGGGTCTTTTCTGATGAGTCAGTTCTTTGCATCAGGTGGCCAAGTATTGGAGTTTCAGCTTCAGCATCAGTCCTTCCAATGAATATTCAGGACTGATTTCCTTTAGAATGGACTGGTTGGATCTCCTTGCAGTCCAAGGGACTCTCAAGATTCTTCTCCAACACCACAGTTGAAAAGCAGCAATTCTTTGGCACTCAGCTTTCTTTATAGTCCAATACTCACATCCATACATGACTACTGGAAACACCATAGCTTTGACTAGATGGACCTTTGTCAGCCAAGTAATGTCTGTGCTTTTTAATATACTGTCTAGGTTGGACATAGCTTTTCTTCCAAGGAGCAAGCATCTTTTAATTTCATGGCTGCAGTCACCATCTGCAGTGATTTTGGAGCCCAAGAAAAGAAAGTCTGTCACTGTTTTCACTGTTTCCCCATCTATTTGCCACAAACTGATGGCACTGGATGCCATGAACTTAGTTTTTTCAATGCTGGGTTTTAAGCCAACTTTTTGACTCTCCTCTTTCACTTTCATCAAGAGGCTCTTTAGTTCCTCTTCACTTTCTGCCATAAGGGTCGTATCATCTGTGTATCTGAGGTCATTGATATTTCTCCCAGCAATCTTGATTCCAGCTTGTGCTTCATCCAGTCCAACATTTCGCATGATGTACTCTGCATATAAGTTAAATAAGCAGGTGACCATTTACAGCCTTGACATACTCCTTTCCCAGTTTGAAGCCAGTCTGTTGTTCCATGTTCAGTTTTAACTGTTGCTTCTTGACCTGTATACAGATTTCTCAGGAAGCTGTACTTACAACAGTACAGAAAGGTATGAAATGAAAAGCAGCAGTTTGCAACTCTTTCTGACCTATCAATAATCTCTCTTCTCAGATAAACTCACTTTTGTCAGTTTCTGCTTTTACTTCCTTTGGTTGTTACCGCCATACACCTGAGGACTTCCCTGGTAGCTCAGACAGTAAAGAATCTGCCTGCAATGCAGATTCTGGTTTGACCCCTGGGTTGGGGAGATCCCCTGGAGAAAAGAATTGCAACTCATTCCAGTATTCTTGCCTAGAGAATCCCACAGACAGACCATGGGGTCCCAAAGAGTCAGACACGACTGAGCAACTAACACACACACTCATATCATATATCTAAATGGTGAACTATGCCTATTTCCTCATTTATCAGTTTTAAACAGTTTCTGTTACTCCTTGTTCTTTCTTTTTACTTAACTAAGCATCTTCCAGATATTTCTATTATCAACATAAAGAGTATCTTCATTGCTTTTTTATAGCTGCAATAATTTTCTCCTGCCCTCACATACTGAGCTGACCCACTTGTGACTCAAACTTGGGAAATTTTCATCCCCCATCAGCTAGTCACAGGAACCCCACCCCCACCCCATGAGGTAGGAGGTATGGATCACCCTATGAACTTTCTATAACCATATTACATGAGCGTATAAGATGAGTATTCCACATTTAAATTAACATAGCTTCACTAGGAAACTATGTACTCCAACACAACAATTCTGATCATTGAAAGCAGGCCCTATCACTAGCTCTACCATGTGAAGATTACAGATCAAAACCTTGCTCACTCTACCTATAAAATAGCCAAATAGCTTCACCTACCTACCTTAAGACCTAATAGGGGAGTTTTAATCTGCCTAAAACAAAATTTAGAAGACCAGCAGTGACATGAAAAGATGCTCAACATTGCTAATCATCAGAGAAATAAAAATCAAAACCACAATATCTCACCTCACTCCTGTCAGAATGGTTATCATCAAAAAGACAGAAATAACATATGTTGATGAGGATGTGAAGAAACAGAACACTTTTACACTGTTGGTGGAAATGTAAATTGGTGTAGCCACGGCGGAAAAGGGTATTGACGTTTCTCAAAAAGCTAAAAATAAAATGACCATGCTGCTAAGTTGCCTCAGTCATGTCCGACTCTGCGACCCCATAGACGGCAGCCCACCAGGCTCCCCCATCCCTGGGATTCTCCAGGCAAGAACAATGGAGTGGGTTGCCATTTCCTTCTCCAATGCATGAAAGTGAAAAGTGAAAGGGAAGTCGCTCAGTCGTGTCCAACTCTTCGTGACCCCATGGACTGTAGCCTACCAGGCTCCTCTGTCCCTGGGATTTCCTAGGCAAGAGTACTGGAGTGGGTTGCCATTGCCTTCTCCATATGACCCAGCAATTCCACTCCTGGGTATATATTTTTAAAAAAACACTAATTCAAAAAGATACATTTATGTTCATAGCAATATTAATTACAATTGCCAAGATATGGAAGCATTTCTATATACATAATAGGATATTACTATAATAACAAAAAAAGAATAAAATAATGCAACTTGCAGTAACATGGATGGATCTAGAGATTAGCATACTAAGTCAAGTAAGTCAGACAGATACCATGTGATATCACTCAAATACGAAATGTGAAATAATGATACAAATGAACTTATTTACAAAAGAGAAACACTCACAGACACAGCAAACAAACTTATGGCTACCAAAGAGGGAAGTATGGCTACAAAACAAACTTATGGCTAACCATTTCCCCTTTCCCTCCTCCCCTTTGGAGGGATAAATTTGAAATTTTAGAAATATAACATATACATACTATATATAAAATAAACAACATTGACCTACTGTATAGCACAGGGAACTATATTCTATATCTTGTAATATCCTATAATGGAAAAGAATCTGAAAAGCACTGCAGATGGGTACTGCAGCCATGAAATTAAAAGACGCTTACTCCTTGGAAGAAAAGTTATGACCAACCTAGATAGCATATTCAAAAGCAGAGACATTACTTTGCCAACAAAGGTCCATCTAGTCAAGGCTATGGTTCTTCCTGTGGTCATGTATGGATGTGAGAGTTGGACTGTGAAAAAGGCTGAGCACTGAAGAATTGATGCTTTTGAACTGTGGTGTTGGAGAAGACTCTTGAGAGTCCCTTGGACTGCAAGGAGATCCAACCAGTCCATTCTGAAAGAGATCAGCCCTGGATTTCTTTGGAAGGAAGGATGCTAAAGCTGAAACTCCAGTACTTTGGCCACCTCATGTGAAGAGTTGACTCATTGGAAAAGACTCTGATGCTGGGAGGGATTGAGGGCAGGAGGAGAAGGGGACGACAGAGGATGAGATGGCTAGATGGCATCATTGACTCGATGGACGTGAGTCTGAGTGAACTCTGGGAGTTGGTGATGAACAGGGAGGCCTGGCGTGCTGCGATTCAAGGGGTCGCAAAGAGTCAGACATGACTGAGCGACGGAACTAAACTGAGGTAGGTAGGTAGATAGATGACTGATTCACTTTGCTGTACACCTGAAACACTGTAAATCAACTACTGTTATTGTTTAGTTGCAAAGTCATGTCCAACTCTTTTGCAACCTCATGAACTATAGCCCAGAATGCTCCTCTGTCCATGGGATCTCCCAGGCAAGCGTATTGGATTGGGTTGCCATTTCCTTCTCCAGGTAATCATCTTGACCCAGGGATTGAATTTGTGACTCCTGCGTTGACTGGCAGATTCTTTACGTCTGACCCAGCAGGAAATCCCAAATACTTCAATTTTTTTAAAAAATAGTATTATAAGGTGATAAGCGCTATGATGCTAAAGCTGAAACTCCAGTACTTTGGCCACCTCATGTGAAGAGTTGACTCATTGGAAAAGACTCTGATGCTGGGAGGGATTGAGGGCAGGAGGAGAAGGGGACGACAGAGGATGAGATGGCTGGATGGCATCACTGACTCGATGGACGTGAGTCTGAGTGAACTCCGGGAGTTGGTGATAGACAGGGAGGCCTGGCGTGCTGCGATTCATGGGGTCGCAAAGAGTCAGACATGACTGAGAGACTGAACTGAACTGAACTGAAGTGCTATGAAGAAAAATACAGCACACAGGGTAGATAAAGTGTCCCATGTATTATGTGATGCTGTAAAGGAGTATGTAGTTTTAATTGGGTGGCTAGGAAAGACTCACTGAAAAGGTGACAATTAATTAAAGACATGAAGGAAGGAAATAAATTAATGCATTAAATATTCACAAAAAAAGATTACCCCAAACTATTCATAGCCCTTAAATTATTTGGTTTAATTACACTCTGTTCCCTGAAATAAAATGTTAAATTCTACAGATATCTCAAGATTTATTCAACTCATGTCTAGTTTTTATCCTTTTCTCTTATCTTCAATTTTATTTTTTCAGTCCTCACTGAATTCCTCATGTGGTCTACTGAGTCCTATTTTCAGTACATAATGGGAGGTTCAGAACAAAAGAAGTAGCTCTTGAGTACTTGATAATCAACTCAGGCTCTATACATTACTTGTTTGGATTTTCAATTTCTTCGAATCTTAAGATTTTAAATATCCTTTCATCTAGTTATAATTATCTTTGCATATGACAGAACTCTTCAACTTATCATATTCTCCATATCTGATGGGACCTTATAACTCATAAATATATTAAAAGGGTATTCAATTAACTTCTGGTTATTTCTCAAGGCCATGTCTGGCTTGCCATCCCAGCTTTTTAAGATCATTCTACTGACAAGCACTTTATAAACATCTGCCTTAAAGCATTCTAGAATAGATGATAGGAATATTTACTCTGGAGACAAAACATAGCTATGCCAATCATTGCCTGTGTCACCTTGGGCAAGTCACTTATACTTTCTAGGGTTCAATTTCCCTACTGTAACATGGAGAAGATAAAATTGGTACATATCTTATTGAGTTACTACAGGGATTAAGCAAGAAAAGTGCCTAAAATGCTGCCTGGAACATAACATGTGCTCAATAATTTTAATTTATTATTATCATTATATTCCCAAATTGTGATATATAATTTTTATATTCATTTCCTATTTGTCCTCCTTGATAGTAATTCCTATATGTCAGAATCTAAAAAACAATCAATTTGACACGACTTCCATTTACATCCCATAAGAACAAGCTGAATTGAGCACAAAGCTTGGTTCTTTGGCTCCTAATATACTTAAGGATGGAGAAGGCGATGGTACCCCACTCCAGTACTCTTACCTGGAAAATCCCATGGATAGAGGAGCCTGGTGGGCTGCAGTCCATGGGATCGCAAAGAGTCGGACACAACTGAGCGACTTCCCTTTCACTTTTCACTTTCATGCATTGGAGAAGGAAATGGCAACCCACTCCAGTGTTCTTGCCTGGAGAATCCCAGGGATGGGGGAGCCTGGTGGGCTGCCGTCTGTGGCGTCGCCCAGAGTCAGACACGACTGAAGTGACTTAGCAGCATACTTAAGGATTCCCAGGTGGCTCAGTGGTGGCAAATCTGCCTGCCAATGCAGGACAAACAGGAGACTCAGGTTCAATCCGGGGTTGGGAAGATCCCCTGGAGGAAGAAATGGCAACCCACTCCAGTATTCTTGCCTGGAAATTTCCATGGACAGGGGAGCCTGGTGGGCTACAGTTCATGGGGTTGCAAAGAGTTGGACATAACTTAGTGACTAAGTACACACTCACACAAATACTTAAGCATGTGCTAAGTAGTTTCTATGCTCTTCTTTTGCACTTGCTCCAGTAATGAATTTTACTAACATAATACACAAAGTCCAAAAGGAGTTCCCCTATTGTTTTCCTCAGGCTGACAGAATTTCCCCTCACTACAGTGGTCTAAATCTCCTTTCCAGTTGGGTGTTCTCATCCATCTTCTCTTAGGTGCAGTTCATCTGCTCTGTGTACCACCTCTTTGAGGTGAATTATGAAACCCCATTCTTCAGTATCAAGGGTCCTGATCACTAATGTGTTGTGCCAGCTTTTCTGGCTGCCTGAATGGGTGCATGACCTGCTGTATCTACCTGGACTTGAACCCCATGTTTATGTAGATCCATCTAAATCCATTGCCCATTCCTATAATTCTAATTGCCTGAATCATTACAATAGTTATATGGCTTCATAGTTTATAAAGTACCTTCAAGGATATTTTCTTCTTTGATCCACATTTTCTTCTTTGAGATAGAAATACTCATATTATTATTCCTAATGTGGACTAGGATAAATTTTAAAAGGCCAGAGAAGTAATAACTCTCAAAACTAAGACTAGAACAAGGATTTACAGTGTGAGTGTATTGTATAGATGCCAGGAGGAAATAAAGACCAGAAACTGTCCTGAACCCAAGAGAAACAAACTGAAGGTAAGTTAAGTAGTCAACCTTACCAGGCTGGTTTGATGGATGGACCTTTAAAGGAATTTGGAAGTACCTTGAGTATGAACGTGAAAGCTTCAACTCTAACACAAACATTTGAGTAACACACAAAGAGTTGATTCTATGAAAACCTGCTTCCAAACTAGACACTGTATTCTCTACAGTTTTTCTCAATCAAAGTTCCACTGGAGAATTAAATCTTACAGAATATGATTGGTGTGTAATTTTTTTCTCAATTCTTCCCAGAATGGAACAAAACTAGAACCATTCTAGAGGCATAGACAAGAAGTTAATTCATTATATTCATTGGATGCCTTCAAACATTAGGAAGCAATTTCTTTGTGAGATCTTGGTTGAGAAGAACTAAATGAGAGCACTTACATTAGACCTACTCTGTGGAACAACCACCTTCAACTGAAATGAGTATTTAGTCTTAAGAATTTTAAAAAAAGCATCAGAACTGAATAAATAACTCCTCTAAAGAGTGGGCAACCCATGCCCATGTACAGTTACTTCTCCAACAGTAACCTATTTTGGGTATCAATCTTACAAAGGGCCAACTCATTGTAAAAGACCCTGAAGCTGGGAAAGATCGAGGGCAGGAGGAGAAGCAGGTGACAGAGGATGAGATGGTTGGATGTCATCATCAACTCAATGGACATGAATTTGAGCAAACTCCAGGAGATAGTGAAGGACTGGAAACTCTGGCGTGCTGCAGTCCATGGGGTCACAAACAGTTGGACACAACTGAGCGACTGAATGGCAAGAACTTATGAAGGGTTAAGGACTATATACATCAATGTGGCAAAAGTCTACTGATACTCCCAGGCAAATATGCCTATTAAAGCCACATGTCTCACTATATGGGAACCAGGGAAGACAATATAAAAAATTTAGTGCCCTCCAGTCCTTCCAGATGGGAGAACATCTCCAGAGGATGTTCTCCAGGCAGGGCCCAGTCAGAGCAGTTCAGTCTGTGAAGAGTGACTTCAGGTATCAAAACAGATGATAAACTTTGGAAGCAGGCTGACTGAATCAGGCTAGACAGTTTTGGTTTGTTTTTGTTTTGTTTTGTTTTCCTGCAAAAGGCTTTCAGAGATTTGTGGAGGATGTTTCTAGAGGCTGGAAAATTGATCCCCATTGATTCCAGCAAAGAAATGATGTTTTACAAGCCCTGTTTTGACTGTGGATTGGTGAGCCAGGACAGTCTGGAAGTGAAAACAAACCAATCAGGCCTGTTCTAAACTGACTAATCACCTCCAAGTCAAGGAAACAAATCTGCCTTTGCCATTAATACAGCTCTCAGTTCAAATAACAAGCAAAAAGGAAATACAGCCAGACAGATTCAAGGGAACAAGGGAACAAGTGAACAAAATCAGGGGAGTTTTGCCTCCCGTTCATTTTCATCCATAAGCTCTTTTATTTATACTTTAAACATGTTTACTTTGAGAATGAAGTAAGGAAGGAAAGCCCTCAGAGAGAAAAAAAAAAAAATTGTAAATTTAGAACAGAAGCATAAAGGCCTAAGGAAATAAACCCCAAGGAAGCAGAATAGAATATTATTTGAATAAACTGGCTTAATCAAGATTAATTTTGTTTATTAACAAGCAGAATTGTTATTAAAGCTAAGTAAGCAGTGGTCTGTATCCAATTAGAGCAGACAATTCTCAGGAGAAAAACAGAACAGGAACCAGAGTGAAAGCTGCCCTCAATGCAGGGAGGAAGGGAAAGTCCTTTGTTGAAGATCTTCAACGTGAAGAACTAAAAATGGGGTGAAACACAGCTTTTATTGAGACAAAGTCTCTATTTATTCTCTCTTAAAAAATGAAAGTGCATTTGAAAAACATAAACGAGTATGGAAATTTGCATTTAAACACTACCTGATCCCTTTATGAAAGTAAAGAAAGTGTTGGTGCTCAATGTGTCCAACTCTTTGCGACCCCATGGACTCTTTGTTTGCAAGCCCACCAGGCTCCTCTGTTGACAAAATTCTCTAGGCAAGAATACTGGAGTGGGTAGCCACTCCCTCCTGCAGGGGATCTTCCCAACCCAGGAATCAAACCCAGGTCTCCTGCATTGCTGGCAGATTCTTTACCATGTGAACTGCCAGGGAAGCCCAGTGAAAGTAACATTAGCTAAAATTCCATCTTCTCCAGATGCCATACTAAGTGTGTTGTGAATTCTCTCCTTTTGTCCAACTCTCCTATAGCTGTTGCTAGAAGCCTAGGGGGAGGTACTAGTATTACCTCTTTTGACTGAATTGTTGTTCAGTCACTAAGTTGTGTTCGACTCTTTGCGACCCCATGGATTGCAGCCAGACCCCTCTGTCCTTCACTATTTCCCAGAGTTTGCTCAAATTCATGTCCATTGACTGAATTAATTGGCTTCTTTTCTGCTACTTGGGATATTTTTTTAATACTCATTGTGTACCTTCTGTGTGCCAGACACTGTGCAGGACTCTAGATATGGTTTCTGCCTTCAGAAAAACTTATAGACAGTACAAACTGTAAGGGAAAAGAGAGAGGGTTGTAGTAGAAACAGTGAAGGAGGGAAGCACCTATTTAAGTGGTCAGATCAGCTGAGACTGAAAAGAAGAATAGGAACCATCATGTGAAGTGCAAGAAGGAAGCAGAGGACATAATCTATGCAAGGGCCAGGCTAGAAGGAACTTGGCATATTAATATTTTCAGAAGGTAGGTTAGGGAGAGAACAATGAACAAGTGTGACAGGAGGAGGAGCTGAGGGGGGCGCACAAGGGGGTTTAGAACTTGTTACAGAGTTTTGTGTATGTTAAGTAGAATGGAAGCTGCTGGAGGGTTTTAAGCAGGGGTGATGTAAGATCTGATTTGCATTTTCTAGAAAATTAATTCAACTCTGGAGCATAGCTTATAGGGATTCAAGAGGGGAAGCAGAGAGACAAATGAGGAAACTATTGTCCAGGTAACAGAGACAGTGATGGCTTGGTCTATGGGATGGCCACAGAGAAGAGTCAAGATATGCTTTGGAGGCAGGATTAATAGAACTCAATCTTCTAAACTATTCTGTAATCACACTTACCACATTTTCTAGTAACTTTCTTTGTCTCTTTCTGCCAGTGACTATGACCTCTTTGAAGGTAGGAGCAATATGTCACTAACCTGGGTTCCTCAGAGCCAACCATAAGATCTGATAAACCCTCAAAAAGGATTTGATAAATAATGTTAATAAGATAAGAAAATGCAACCACCTCTGGGAGGATAAATTATCTATTCTTTGTTGTCTTACCTAGGTTAGGACTGTGAAAGATCAAAATCAGAAAGTACCATCCTGAAAGAGACACAGTCATCCTAGTTATGCCCCTAGATCCCGGGGTCCTATCTAGGAGGGCATGTCTGCTGCTGCCGCTGCTAAGTCGCTTCAGTCGTGTCCAACTCTGTGGGACCCCATAGACGGCCTTCCACCAGGCTCCCCCATCCCTGGGATTCTCCAGGTAAGAACACTGGAGTGGGTTGCCATTTCATTCTCCAATGCATGAAACTGGAAAGTGAAAGTGAAGTCGCTCAGTCGTGTCCGACTCTTAGAGACCCCATGGACTGCAGCTGCTCCTCTGTCCATGGGATTTTCCAGGCAAGAGTACTGGAGTGGGGTGCCATAGCCTTCTCCAGTATTGCATGTGTAGATTCTAGTTAAGGGATATGTTGATATCGTTGTGCTTGAATGACCCAAACTCCTGCTGCCAAAATATCAATAGAAGTAGCATAGTATAGTGATTAAAAGAATGGACTCTAGCGTCAGGTTCAAATTCTGCCCCAATCCTTCTAGCTAAACGACTTTGTGCAAATTACTTAATATCTCTGCATTTTATCAGCTATAAAATGAGTAATAATAATACTTACTATGGAAAGCAGAATTATGGCCCCCCAAATATGTCCACTAGATACTACAGGAGGGCTTTCCTGATGACTCAGACGGTAAAGCGTCTGCCTGCAATGTGGGAGATTAGAGTTTGATCCCTGGGTCAGGAAGATCCCCTGGAGAAGGAAATGGCAACCCATTCAGGTACTCTTGCCTGGAAAATTCCATGGACTGAGGAGCCTTGTAGGCTACAGTCCATGGGGTCGCAAAGAGTCAGACATGAATGAGTGACTTCACTTTCACTTTCAAATATGTCCACAGGCTTCCCTGGTGGCTTAGTGGTAAAGGACCCACTGCCAGTGCAGGAGATGAGGATTTGATCCCTGGGTTGGGAAGATCCCCTGGAGAAGGAAATGGCAACTCACTCCAGTGTTCTTGCCTAGGCAAGAATCCCATGGATCGAGGAGCCTGGCAGGTTAAGTCCCATGGTGTCACAGAAGAGTCAGACATGATTTAGGGACTAATCAACAACAAAATATGTCCCCTTTCTAGTCCTTAGAACTTGTAACTATGTTACATTACACAGCAAGGGAGAATTAAGGTTACGGATGGAATTGAGGTTGCTAGTCAGATTACCTTAAAATAGAGAGATTATCCTGGATTATCTCAGTGGGTCTTAGGTAATGACAAAAGAGTCCTTAAATTTAAAAGAGAGATAAAAGAGTCACTCTCCAAGTGATACAGTGTGAAACAACACTCTGCTGTTTGCTGGCTCTGAAGGAGAGCAGAATGACTAAAAGCAGACAAGGGCAAGGAGGTGGATTCCCCCGAAGGCCTCCAGAGGAACATGATTGTCCCAACACTTGGCTTCCCAGGTGGCCACCTGCCAGTGCAGGAGACTTAAGAGCTACGGGTTCTATCCCTGGGTCAGGAAGATCCCCTGGAGTAGGGCATGGTAACCCACTCCAGTACTCTTGCCTGGAGAATCCCATGGACAGAGGAGCCTGGCAGGCCACAGTCCGTGGGGTCACACAGAGTCAGATACAACCGAAGTGACTTAGCATACACATGCCAATACTTTGATTTTCAACCCAGGAAGACCCATTTTGGATTTCTGACTTAACAGAACTGTAAGATAATGTTTGCTGTTTTGAGCCACTTATTTGTAGTAATGTTACAGAAGAAATGTAAAGCTAATACATTATTACCCTTCAGAAACACTGAGTACATCTAAACGAGTCAGCTTGTGTAAGAGTGTTCTTAACACAGACCAGGGTAGTATAAGCATTAGCTATCATCCTGCATGAGGATGCCTGACTCATTCAATGTCCTTGGCTGCACAGCCCACTCAAAATAGCCCTTCATCCTACAATTACATAAGTTATGATAAATACATTCAAAAACAATGATGTTAGAGAATCCTTCAATACACAATTTTAGACATTTTGACTTAAGATATAGACAACATTCTGAAGCATTTTCCAAGTCCCAATATCATTTTTCTCTCAACAAGTTGCTCCAACTGGGTAGGAAACAATTTACTTGGCTATAAAGATCAGTCTGGAAATTCCAGATGCCAGTTTTAAAACTGAACTGGCATGGGATTTCTTGCCTGCTCCTCCCATCACCTAGAAAGGAAAGGTTTTTATATGCATCGTTAGACACCTCTGTCATAAATGAATAACGTGAGCCAACATGAAGAGAATCATTAATACTTTCACCAATTAAGAAAGCACTCACTTCCAATATCAACTATAATCACTGGTTGGCTTCAACTGAAATCTCCTTAGTTTAATAAAAACATCACTGCCACTTATTAAAACATAATATGCTTTGCCAGGAACACTCTTCTACCCTGCATAACTGGCCAAGTCTCACTGGAGATTCAAAGTGTAGTATCAAGTGAGAATTTAATGCCTGACCCGACCCCATTCATGATTAAACCTGTCTTATAAAACCTAGGTCATTCCTGGAAAGTTCACAACCTACAAGGCTAAAAGATGCCGTTGCCTCCATGAGAACCACTTATTGAGAGGAAGGCTCTGTTTATTCCAGTCAGGTTTCACCCATCCATTTACAGCTTTCTAATTTCACTTCTTGGTAATTGTTCCCTCAGCATTTCCTGTAACTGTGCCTTATCTGATTCTTTCACTCTAGAGTGTTATTTTTATTGCAGTGTAAGACAGAAAACATTTTTGAATTCTAATTGGAAGTCCTGACTGGTTTCCCATTTGATGCTGAATAATTGAATCCTGGCTAATTAGGTGTGCGGAACCCCCAATTCACCCTGCAGCAAGGCTTACCCTGACTTCTGATGATGCTTCTGAAATATGGTTAATTGACAGAAGCCATGCATAGCAATAATAAGCACATCTTTGCCTCTCTTGCCCTCATGAGGAAAACTGGAAATTTCTAACGTGGTATTTAAATGAGCTATGATGCTTTTGCAAGTGTCCTAAATTATCAGCTGAAACATCCTGAAAATGACTAGACCATCAATCTCACTCACCTCTCTCTTCAAAGGGAAGGTAGCCACGTCAAGATTCCTACTGTGGGATTTTCTAGGAAACAAAGTTAACCTTAAGTCACTTTTCACTTTTTTTATCTAGGAAAAATAGACAATTATATTGCTCTGCAGCCTTCACAAGCTTGAGTCTATTCTTTTGAAGATTTAAGCAGAATTACAAGGTGAAGACGTGTGCCTAGGCTAATTAGCAGTTCCTGCTTCAGTTTGAGGACTTACCCTAAGAAAAGACAAAGCAGGCCTATAGGACCAGAACACTTCTGGAATCCCCATACAAGGTTTCTTGACAAATACAAATTTTCAGGCCGAAAAATCATGTCTATTCTTAAAGATATTTTCATCAGAATCTGACAGTACTGCAAGGGCCTTCTGCCTATATTCATTTTATTAAATGTTGACTTCATACCACCAACCATTTCCATCTTTTAGAAAAGTTTCTGCTTTCCTTAAAAGGAAAGCTGTCAACATAATTTTAATTCTTTTGCTAGCTTATCTTTTTATGTGCTTATATTTGCATTTTTTCTTTTTTGCATTATTTGGTCTATTATATGAAATGATCTCTTTTCAAGTACTGATAACAGAAAATTTAGGAGGACATCAAATTCAATTGGTTTCTTTTAAGGGATGAAATGTAGCTGAGGAATAAGATTTCTGGGGCTGAAAAGAAGCTTTAAGACCCTTCCACATCTGAGCACATGTATTGGAAGTCCTGCTCAATATGCCTCTCCCACTGGGACTTTCACTTGGCTGCTCTGCAAAGCAAGTCTAGGGTTTATTAAGGCTGTGTAACAGGGCAGGTTTCACTTTGACCATAGTCCAGGCAATTTTGTATCTATATTGTATAACATTCCTGCAACTTCATCCATTTACACTAACCAGATGCCCTTTGCACACAGGTTTGACCAACAGTCTCACTGCTTAGCAAATGGGCACTATGGTTCAATCATCTGCCCATGACCATTACTGGTTAATGACTGTACCAAGGGTGAGAACTAGAGACTCTCAATCACCAACCCACGGTCCTCTCCACACTGTTCTGTCCTTCACCACGTCCAAGGGACTGAAAGATTCACTAATTGTTACCAAAGATTTTAGTACTGATCTTGGAAGGAGAGTAGTGAGCAGTCCTGAAGAAGGATCTTAGTTCCCTGCCCAAGAATGAAACCTGGGTAACCTGGATGAAAACTAGGAGTCCTAGCCCACCAGGGGCTAAAGGCTGAAAGCAAAGTGGCCCTGGCTCTTGCCCCTGTTTGAAAGCAAGGCTGTTTCAAGGAGGTGAAAATCTGTAAAAACAGGTACAAAGTTTATTATTAGAGATATCACACAATGTATGGGAGAGCACACAGGAAAACACTTTGTTTATCTAACTCAGAAGCAGGGCAGAGATACACACCCAAAGAGAAAGGGTATGGGCATCCTCTCTAACGAGGAAGAGTGCAGTAAGTTGGAAGCTAACCTGAGTTAAACACCCAGAGAGGAGTGTGGGCATCCTGAATGAGGCAGAACACAATAAGGAGGTGATGTAAATCACTTATATAGGACAGTCCTTCCAGGTCTTTGTTTACCTTTGGCCAATTTTCTTGTTTTTTCCCTCATTTGACTGGTCCTTGAACCCTCCCCAAGATGCATGCATGACTTTTTTCTAAGATGGATCCCACTCCAGAGGCCTGTGGGTGCATGTCCACACTTATTATGGGGGGGAGCCCCTTCCTTTTTTGACCCTCAAGAAGGCTTCTTGCTCATGTGCAGACAGGAAAGACTTCCTTGACCTCAGGAGTGGGCACCTTATCTCTTTGCTTTAGCAGAGCTCAGCTTTTGCCACTAGCTTTGTCCTTGGAGTGTCTGGGTAAGAAAAAAGCTTTTTCTCCACTTTTTTTATTTCACTTGACAAACACCAGGTGTCCAGCCCAGAGGCCCACTATCTCCTGCCTCAATACTGTTTCTCATATCAGGAAACCTGACATTCATGCCTATTCAGAGAGAAGTTACCAGATAATTGATAGCTGAATAAAAACTAAAAATATAAGAGACTGTCAAAATTCAAAGATTTCTTCATACAAGCTCTAATGAGTACAGTTCTTTTACTGAAATTCCCTCCAGATTTTGGCTAATTAGTATTTACTGAGCAATTAGTATGGTGCTAGTAGCATGCAAGTGGTTTATATTTAATGATTTCATATTATCTCATTTTATCCTCATTCTCCTATGGAGTAGGTCTTGCCTCACAGAGAAGGAAACTGAGACTTAGAAACAATTAAAAACATCTCCTAGGGTCACACAGCCAGTAAGTGACCAAAACCGAAGTTTACTTGAAAATAGAGCTCAATATACTGCTATACTCAGTTAGTAACTCCTCCCCTATATAGTCACATCAGGTAAAATTTATCAAAAATAATTTTCATTCTGTGCCTTTTATTCTGGACTATCCTTGATCAAGCAAATATATTCAATATTACTAGCATTCTCCAAAAGCTTGAAAATTTTATGATTACATCTTCCTTAAAGATCTCTCAAAAAAGGATTAATGATACAGCCCAATGATAGAACCTTTTTGGACTCTGGTCTAAATTCATTATATTGATTCTTATTATATTCCCAATAAAATGAAGAGTAACTGCTCACCACACCCAGACCATATCCTTTTATATTCCTTTCCCTTCTCTTGCTTTCCTCACAGATTAAATAACTCCAAATCCTTAAGGTTTTATTCCAAAAGGGCCCATTTCCAATAGTGTAAGGAAATCTGCATTATTCCTGTCAACTGAAAAAAATACACAACCTAAAAGTTGAGAGTGATGTTCTACTCAGTGGACAAATCTGAGGACATAAGCCCAGGACACAGCATCTCAGATAACTCTGAGAGACTGCTCTGAGGGGGCAAGGGGGAGCCAGGATTTATAGGAGATTTCAAAATAATAGACCAGGTAGTTGGAATATCAAAAGATCACTGTTAATAAAAGAAAACCAGATATCTCAAGTTAAGAATTTAGTGCTTTTCTATGTATGGGAAGCTGCAAGCGTCAGGGCTCACTGAAATCCTTCCTTTGACACGCACCTCAGCTATCTAGGGCCAGGATCTGTGTTTTCCCGCACCTTAGGGGAGGAGGAAGAAGGACTGTGGTATACCAGCTGGATGGCTGCAACATTCTTTGTCTACTGATATGGCAGGCAATATTTTTCATTCATGGTCTGAAGTGAGAGGTCCTCTCACTGGGGTAGGAGTGTGCAAAGGCTTTCCCTTAGGCTCTCAGGCAGTCCTACAGGAGACCATTTCAGGATCCTCAAATGCCTAAAAGTGATCTTCCTAAGAACAAATGTCCTCAAGGCACCATGCTGACTCTCCTTTCCTTCCTCCCCTTTCAGGAGAGCCCTTCTCCTATTCTGTGAAAGAAAGGCAGAGCTCCCCCAGACTAGATCTCTCATCAGTGCATTGCCCTGCAATATAGAAACCTTGGGCAACAAAGAGACAAATCAAAACACTGCTGAGAAAGTAACTCTCTGACTGGGCTATGTATCCTTTTACAACTCAGATGATGTCCAATTTCCTGCTTTTAATCTGGTTAAATAAAGAACAAGTCAAAAATTCACTGATAAAAACTCTTCCTTCTATTCTAATGAAAGATCAAGAGTTGATTTTTCTTTGGCTTGACTTGAAAGGAGTCCAAAGAGTTGACTGATATTGAAATAACCTGCTTTCCATTTTTTCACTGAGAAACAGTTTCAAATGCTTACAAATATAAAAGAATAAAAATAGATTTTATATTGATGCTAACTCTGTTCCTTTCTAGCAAAATTCATCCATAGATACAAGAATTTTCAAAACCATCTCATTATGTGATGCATTTCCAACTAATTTTTTACTTAAGAATTATCCCAACCTGTAATAACCCTGTACAGAAAAATGTTAACACTTTGAGACTTATGCCGAGAGAAATATATGAGATAAATTCAACTTCAGTGTAAATTGCTACAGTCTTTAGACTCTTAGAGAGTCAACGGGAAATGCAATAAAATAAGAATAATGTAACAGTCTTATTTTTAAAAGTCCATATTTACATGTGATAAATTACATCTTTTCTTGTATATACGTATGTTAAAATTTTAGAAACTGACTTTAAAATGTGGGAAGGAATACTTTGTTTTTCAAAATTCTTTAGTGATACAAAAGGAAAAAAAATTGAAGATAACCTCTTATTCCAACTCCAAAGCTCTTTTTTATCCTTCTTAGTACTTATTCCTACTACCCTAAACTGAAGTCTTTAGCAGAAATATCCTAAAACCTCACAATGGCTTGATTAAATCTTAGCCCAGTGCTGCATCTAGGAGAATTTCTTTGTAATTCCTACACCTTTTTTAACTTCCTGTTTAACCACCTCTGGTTCATACTTTTTGATAGTTCTTATTGCTCATTGGCCCACAAATTCTCTTCTATCATAGCTATATTTAACCACTATAGACATGTGATATTACATGTCATGTAAAATAAAATAGCAGTGAACCCAGAGGGGGCAGAATATGCTCGCTCTTTGGTCTTCTTGCCATGCACTTCCCATTCTTCCCTATCTAGGAAACAACTTAGGCAAGGTGGCTTGGAGTGATCAGACATCCCTTAATGGCTTTCCTTTGCTCCTTTTCATCCGTCGATCAAATAACTTTGCCTGAAAACCTTGAGCCCAGTTAAATTCCCTCTGTAAACAGGGATAAGAAGGGAAAAGAAAAGAATATTAGTGTCCCTATTTGACACATAAAATCAATAACTTCGTATTTTTTAGATTTGGCATGGGGAGCCAAGGAGTCTGATCATAGTTTCAGATACTTTAAAAACAAGAGTAGACTTCAAAGGACCAAGGATCAGTTGTGTCATACATATAACAAAGTGTGAACAGCGAGCGTCATCCAGCAACTTCCTGAGAAGAATGGACTTGTCTGCTTTTGGAAAGGATCTGGGGAGCTACTGTAAGTTTGGTGCTTAAATCTTTCTCTCTCTGAACTACCTCCATCTTCTGAGAGTTGATTGAGGTCATGTGGTCAACAAAATCTCCTAAGATCCTGTCTGGCAAATGATGTTTCTCTTTTCTTACTCTGAACAGTGTAGGCCACAGCCTTCAGAGAGGATGGACTTGGTTGTCCCAATACTCAGCCCTTTTACCAACCCTCCTACTCAGGCTAGGGTATATCTAAGCATAGAGGCAATGAGAGCAACTTTCTCCTAAATAATAGAATTAATGGAAGTTTCTCAATAAGCATCTGGGGACCTCTAGGTTCAAGAGCTGCAGTAGAAAGAAGAAGAAGCATCAGGAAAGAAGGAAGGGGCCAAGGAAGGTAGAGGGAAAGAGGAGGAGGAGGAAAATAGGGAGAAGAAAGAATGTCCCCGGCCATAAGGAGCACACCATTAGCTGGGAAGGCAGGATAACAAAAGAGAACATGTTCAAATAAAGGAAACCGTTCAGATGCTTAGTCATGACTTAAAACCAAATACAGTCTATAGACACAGCAGGAAATAACAGTTAGCAAATTTCTTAATTAGGGTACTTCTTAACCTTCTAGACAATTCTGATTCTTTTCATACAACTAAGAATTCTTGCTACTTGCTAAATACAGAAACACCGGTGAACAAAAGTAAATGAATTTCTACCAACACGTTAGCATTTCACCACCTCGCGTTTCTCCACAGGGATCCAGGTTCAGTCACTGTCACACTGTGACTCCCACAAGTAAGGTATGGGGTAGAAGGGAAGCTAACATTTTCCTTCCAGATAAATGTATAATTAAAATCCTGATTCATGGATTTGTTAATTGAACTTCCTGCTGTGGGCACAGGACATTCTTGGCAGGAAGAATACGAAACTGTTCCAGACGGCTCAAATTGCTTTATTTTTTTCCCCACTACTTCAATATATTCTTCTTTGAACAGTGATTGGAAACAAAAGAAGGTGTGTGAATTGCTTCAGTCGTGTCCACTCTTTGTGACCCTGTGAACTGTAGCAGTGTGTGTGTGTGTGTGTGTGTGTGTATTAGTCGCTCAGTCATGTCCGACTCTTTGGGATCCCATGGACTATAGCCCACCAGGCTCTATCCATGGAATTCTCCAGGCAAAAATACTGAAGTGGGTTGCCATTCCCTTCTCCAGGGGATCTTCCAGACCCAGGGATTGAACCCAGGTCTCCTGCATTACAGGCAGATTCTTTTTTTTTTCTTTTTTTTTTTTTTCCTTTTTTTTTTTATTAAATTTTAAAATCTTTAATTCTTACATGTGTTCCCAAACATGAAACCCCCTCCCACCTCCCTCCCCATAACATCTCTGTGGGTCATCCCCATGCACCAGCCCCAAGCATGCTGTATCCTGCGTCAGACATAGACTGGCGATTCAATTCTTACATGATAGTATACATGATAGAATGCCATTCTCCCAAATCATCCCGCCCTCTCCCTCTCTCTCTGAGTCCAAAAGTCCGTTATACACAGCTGTGTCTTTTTTCCTGTCTTGCATACAGGGTCGTCATTGCCATCTTTCTAAATTCCATATATATGTGTTAGTATATACAGGCAGATTCTTTACCAGCCAAGCCACAAGGGCAGCCACGTGAGGGGGAGTTAATTCAAGAAGAAGAGAGAGAAGTCTAATGGTTGTAGAAATGTGATAGGTGCTTCTCAAATCAGAGGAAATTGGTAGAGAAGGTTCACCCCCTATGATAGAGCTCTCTGCTCTTGAAACCCAACAAGTCATTAGGAGCAAGGAGTTTACTCTCTGTTTCCATCATGGCATGGATGGCTATGTCAGACCCTGGCTGACCCCAGCTGTCTGTGCTCTTTCTAAGTCACCAGGCTGCATGTCAACAGCCCATGTCCTTTCAGGTCATGGGGTTTGGAAATTACAGCGAATGCCCTTGGCCACAGGGCAGAAGCACCAGGATGCTCCTGAGCAGACCCCATCTGCAAAGCACCCCATCCACACTTTTCAACATTTTCACAAATGTCTTAAGGATCTGGTTTTCTCCATTCCTCTTCTCTCCACTCCAAATTCTCAAGCTAGCTAGGAGGGTTCTGCTTGGTCACTTCATTCCTGCAAACCCTCTCTCTAATACATAATCAACACTCTACAAATACGTGATGAATTTATGAATAGTCATGCTCATTTCCATCTCTTTTACTTCCTGATTTTCTGACAATTTTAGCACAGCACTTTCAAAGCCATCTCTCTATCTCACAAGCCACTGGTCGTGTCACTCTGTCCCCTAGATTTTCACAGCCTACCTGGAACTGGGTCAGATCTATGGGCCATTTGGTCTGGATCTCCCGTGGCTGGTGCCTTCATGGAAGTGCTCCCTTATCACTTCCCACTCACCCTTGTATTCTCCACCTCTGAACTCAGTCACCCCTTCCTCCCAGCATATGCACTGCCAGCATCATCAAGTCAGAGTCTTAGCATTCCCAATGTCTGTTCTGTTCAATGGAATGCCGACTTCATGGGAAGTTAATAGATGTTACAAGAAAAAAATCTGTGAGCAATGTGTGGAAATATCATGTATTATTTTCCCATCTTGGAGATTCACATCACTGAGAAGTTTTGGTTAGGGGATCTGGAGATAAGGGGGCAAAAGTTTGTCTACACAGGATTTCCAACTTATTTCATCAACATGGGTACCTTTTTTCATGTGACGTCTACTGAAACGGGAAGCCATTCTCTTCTCCAGGGGATCTTCCCAACCCAGGAATCAAACCCCAGTCTCCTGCACTGCAGGCAGATCCTTTACCATTTGAGCCACTAAGGTGAAGTTGCTCAGTCGTGTCCGACTCTTTGCGACCCCATGGACTGTAACCTACTAGGCTTCTCCATCCATTGGATTCTCCAGGAAAGAATACTGGAGTGGATTGCCATTTCCAAAATCACTTGGCAGCAGTGTGATTAGAATCCATGCACCCAAAGAGACTGGAGCCTTAATCCAGCACCTTAGACCACTCAGCCATGGTACCCTGTTATGGACAATTAACATCCCATAAAGTGTCATCCCTTACAACACATTCTAGAACACACGGATATAAGCCTGTTCTGAAAATTAAGTGTGGAGCTCACACCAGCAAGACAGTCATCAGTATACTGATTAGTATACGTGAAGGAAGACTTTGGGAACAGAGGGAGTCTTCAGCTTGATCTCTGGAAAGTGATGGATAAAACTGGGAAAGAGAAACTAAGTGATGCTATCAGGGAAGTGAGAAAGATAAGTCTAGGAAAGGCAAGTCTGAAACATACCTTAAGAGTTGAAAGGAGGAGAAAAGAGACCACACTTGGTAGAGTCCTTTAAAAAAATGATTTAGGTTAAAAAAAACCAGGCTGTTCTAAGGGCAATTATAGTTTATTGTCTGAAAAATAAGCTTCTTTTTGAATTCTTAGCCGCCTTCTAGCCTACCCTTTCATATTCTGATTAAACATTCCTCTATCTGCACTTGTCCTTAAAAAAAAATCTTCATACAACTAAAATACTACTTAAATGAAAATGGTGTCCAGACTTGCTATTTACCCTTCTGATTTTACCTGTAATATAAGTACATTTATCTCTCTAAGGGTTTGTAGTGTAAACTGAATAAATCCCTCACTTTAATAATACAGTCCCATGGTAATTTAAATCTCAGCGATTTCTGAAATATCACAGTGGTAAAGTAATCCTACCACACAAGGCTTTCCTCTTCACACATATGCCAAAATGAGATGTACCCACTAAATTGTACCCCAGGCGCTGAACAGCAGTCTGTTATTATTAAGAAAGGTTGTGAAGATACCAGCTCTGCCAAGTGTTTGCATATATAAATTCTCAGAAATCTGAGATGACAGACGATCTGTTGTGTGCCTGAAGATAAATGCACATGGTTCACATAACCAAGGATAAGCAGCACCAAACACAAGTAATGCTAATCCCTTCCTAGCCTTTCTGCCTTCATAATTGGGTGGCTGTTGTGTCCAAGAACAGAGGCAGGGTTAATTTCCTATAAAACATAAATAACAATTTTTTAAGTGATGCCTTCAACTCTGACATATCCACAAAAACAAGACTCACCTCTCCTACTCAAAAAATCTCTTCTCTTGACCAACATGGAATCCTCCCCCGGCTAAGGAAACATCACGTCAAAAGCCCTCACCCTTCAAGAGAAAGTCTCCTGTCATTGCTAAATGTCCTCAGGGACATTGGAGCCATGACAACATAGACAGCTTTATTAGCATGTGGGATTTCAGTTCACCTTTTTATCCTTCACTCTCACAAATCCCTCAAGCAGCAAACTCTGGGACTGAGATGTTGGCAGAATCTTATGATAGACTCATGCTCATGCTTTCCCAGCAATTCTGTTTTTCGGTATGTATTTATTTTGTAGTTCCTTTTCATAAATGTTCTTCCTCAAGCAAATTTTTGTTAATTGCCACACTGGTTGAGTGACTGAATTCAGCATTTCATTAGAATCCCTCAGTAACAATAATTAGTTTGAGCATTCACCCATAGAGATTGCATACCTGCAAAAGGGTGAGGAAGGGGAAATGTTTTTCAGACAAACTTGTTTGTTTTTCTTCACTTTCCCATTTAAAATGAACTACAGCCCCCCAGCTAAAATAGAAATAAAACCTACTAATTATTTAATTCCTCTAGTTAAAAAAATACCTATTGAGTACCTCTTTAAGTCTTGCGGAAAGCAAAGCTTTTAACTCAGTTCATATAACAGGGAAGAACAAAATCTGACTCCATGTTGGATCTGTTTCTTTTACTTTAACCTTTGCTCTCTGTTGATTTTGTTACTATAATCACTGAAAGGACACTACCTACAAGCTATAAGCACATATAGTGTCCTGTCTCAGGGAACCCTGACCCTCTGCCTGAACGTTAAAATGCCTTTGTTGAGCTCACAGGAAGACATTCAGACCCTGCACAACTGTGAACGGCTTGGCTGCAGAAAAGAAGAAATTAACACATCCTCTCCCTAATGCTGGGGGCCTCCCAGGTGGTGCTAATGGTAAAGAACCAGCCTGCCAAGGCAGGAGACATAGAGATGTGGGTTCAATCCCTGGGTCAGGAAGATCCCCTAGAGGAGGGCATGGCAATCCACTCCAGTATTCTTGCCTGGAGAATCCCATGGATAGAGGAGCCTGGGAGGGCTACAGTCCACAGGGTCTCGAAGAGCCAGACACGACTGAAGCAACTTAGCACACAGGCACTCCATAACACTGGTCAAGCCAGGAGACATTCTGCAAGAGTTATAGCCTTTTTACTTTACTTCCTCACCTCCTCCACCTCTCTGTTCTATAAAAGAAACTGGCATCCAGACCCTGATAAGATGGTACCTTGTCTCAGTATTATTGGCCTGTCATGCAGCAAGCAGACCAAGCTCGGTAATATTCATATATCAAATCAGTGGTTATCAACTGAGTACACACAATTTTACCCCTCAGAATATTTAGCAATGTCTAGAAACATATTGCGTTGTCACAACAGTGGTGGGGGCTGGGAATTGCTACTGGCATCTACAATGCACCAGAGAGTCCCCAAACAAAGACTGATCCAGGTGCAAACATCAATAGTACCTAGGTTGAAAAATCCTGTCCTAAATGAGAAATGCAGCTACATAATAATTTGAAATACTAACTTATTTTTGTTCCTGAATTTTCCCTTTTCTTTCTACTGCAGTCAAATAGGTACAGTCAGCCCTATGCTCCTTGCCTCAGGCCAAGTAGGTACACAGCAGGAAAACAGCAGCTTACAAGGCTTTCCAATTTTTATGGGAAGAGAATTTGAAAGCAAAGTCAGAGTTTCTTGCAAACATTTGAAAGAGGAAAGATTCCCCCAATATTGGAAGAACATGCTTCTGGATTAGCAGGGAGAGAAAAGGAGAGGGTTGATGAGTCTCAAAAACAGAGAGAACCTAAGCCTTGAGTACTGGCAACATTCCTCAGGATCCGGAAATACAGGAATGGTTAATGGGTTGCGTCTGGATCCTGCCGAAGATTCCCACACCCCAAGCGTAGCCAAAGAGGTTGTGTCCACAGGAATGATGGCCACCTGAACAAAACCCACTACCCCAGGGCTTTGGGCCCCCATAATAACTCTAGCACAATCCTAGGAAGGTATTTGAGGGGAAGACATTCCAAGAAGGGCTTCCCTGGTGGCTTAGCAGTAAAGAATCTGCCTGCAGTACAGGAGACAAAAGAGACCTGGGTTCAATCCTAAGGTTACGAAGATCCCCTGGAGGAGGGCATGGCAACCCACTACAGTGTTCTTGCCTAGAGAATCCCATGGACAGAGGAGTCTGGGGGTCTACAGTCCATGGGGTTGCAAAGAGTCAGACACAACTGAAGTGACTAGCACCCATTCCAAGAAAGGGTGAAATTGTTTGTCTGGGTTTTTACATATCCAGCAGCATAGAGGCTTAGAGACAGAATTATTACAGAAATAAAATCTATTAAATTTCTTGAACACCTGTATTTATGAACTCTACTTTGGGAAACAGGATTAACGCAGAGGAGAGGGGAACTGATTAGGAACTCTCCTGTGGTTACAATTCCCACAATCTCCTAGATATACCACAACAAACATCTATCTTGTGCTCACATTCTAGGTCAACTCCTGCAGCATCATCTGTTTTCTCATTCTAGGACTCAAGCGACTCCTGTGTGCCACAAACCAGTCTTGGGGCAGCAGGGATGAGAGAGAGAGAGCTAGCAGAAACACACTGTCTCTAAGGAGAACGTGGGCTCTATCAATCACACATGCTCGCATTCCATTGGCCACAGCAAATCACATGATCAAGCCCAACAGCAGCGAGGTAGAGATGGATAACCCTCTTATACGAAAGGGGGAAGAAACTGTACACAACACTTGTAAAAGGAGAGATGATCAGAAAATGCACCAGGGACTGTGTGGACACTGAGATGGGAATAAAGGCAAGACACAAACCTTGTCTGATATCCTACCATGTGCCAGGAAATAAACTCCATTTTTTCATGTTGCCTAAATTAATCCAACCTTCCTGTGAGGAAACAAACTCACTATCTTGTCCATGATCACTCACATTGTAGATGATGAAATATCTGTTTCTAAAGTCCATACTCTTTCTAACACATGGCATAAATGAGGAAATTTTAAAACCATTAAAAGGAAGAGGGATTATTGTAGGCAAAAGAAAAGCTAAGAATGTGGCCACAGACACAGGATTTTCACTTTCACATCACAGTTAAAAATCTGCCTTCATCAGAACACCAGGCTGAGTTGGAGAATTATAAGAACCAAAGATTAGCTGGAAAGATCAGGTCATGCAGGGCCTGTAGAGCCCAGAAGAGTAATAAGAGAAGAAATGATAGATTGGGGTCAAGACATCTTGCCATTAGTAGCTGGATGAATTTGGGCAAGTGTCTACAGGCTCTGGAGTTCAGCTCACTCGTTTATGAAATGGAAAGGTGTGGGGACAGATGATTTCTAAATTCCCTTACAGAGGCAATGTGTGGCAGTCTAATAGATTTTAGAGAAAAGTCATTAACTCAACCTCTTGGTTTATTGTCTCTTCCCAGCTCCCTGGGCTGCAAGAGATGCTGGGAAGGAAGCAAGCCATACCATACTCACAAAATCCTGACTCTGAGGATAGGGAAAGTGGCCACACTATCCCTGTTTCAGCAAGCTAAAAATTCTGACTTTCTCTAAGAAACCGCAGTCACTGATGTGATGAATGAGATGTTTAAGAGAGATCAATGTGACAGGGAGATGCTATACAAAATGAAGAGTGAGGCTGGCATCAAAAAAGACAACCAGAGGGTCATGGCGGCAGCCATTTTGGGAAGATGTCTTCAAAGGGGAAAACAGTGGGAATGGAGAGGGAGGAGCATTTAGGAGATACTTCCAAGGCGACAATGAAAATGTACAGGTCTCAGCATCTTAATTTAGGGTGTGAGATCTAAACGGAGTTCTCTTCTGAAATGGATTCTGGAAACAATTCATGAGTAACTCAGATCCTGGCCCCTTCACCTTCTCAGGGTAAAAAACCGTGAGAAAAAGCACTGTTATGTGCTTTTTTAACAAGTCAAACACATCAGAACTTAGGCCACGCTAAAGTGCTCTAATATCACACAGATGGGAGTTGCCACTCCAGTAAATTGGCTAAGTATACTTTAGGTCCAAGTGTAAAGGGCCCATTATTTACAGCAACACGGGTAGTGCCAGGCACCCTGTGGTTGTGCACGGAAAATGGAATGAGAGTGATTATCTATTAAAGGTTTCAAATTCAAGCCCCACAGATTTGTCTCCTGGCTGAACAGGGAAAAAAATGGCTTTTCTATAGGAAAATACATAAAAATATGTACTTCTATGCCAGGTGAAACATGACACATTTTCAAAATCTTTGGCAACTTTTCGTTCCATAAAAACCCAATGTCAGAGTAAGAACACAGAGGATTCTAGCCTAATTACCATCTTGGATATTTATCCAATCTAGAAGGCAGACAACAGGTGAAATCTAAACTCTTTGCGAGGAGGAGAAAAGAGAGTGCCAGCCTGCTCAGCAGAAATGTGTAAATCAGAAAACACTCAAAAATCCATTTTAACTGGAAATTTGAGCTAAAAGTATACCAGAAATAGGAACTAGGATAAAAAGCCTATTTCCACAGTCACCTGTTGTCCATCGTCAGCAAAGGTTTGTTCTCTCCTCCATCGCTCCTCAAAAGCTGTGGTCTCACAGAAAGACACCTTCAGGAAATGTCCACCAATTTAGCTCACAACAGTTGGTCTGTCAGGACTTAGGGTTTGGAGGGATACAAGTGAGAAGAAAAAGATGATCTTATCCCTGAAGAGTGGGGACAGAGAGGAAGTGGTGTTGAAGAGATATTTCTAAGATCATTGAAGAGTTAAGCTTCTGAATTATTAAAGAACCATACAAGAGAAAAATCCACCCAGCTCTGTATACAAGAGCTATACGGAGAACCATACAGATCAGAAAAATCCTGAAGGCCTGGTCCAGGACTGCGGCCAGTGACCTGGGCCTCAGTCTCTTCTCACTGCATCCTTGTGCCAAGCACCATGTGCCAGGCAGTACGCCAGGCATGGAAAATCATGATATGGCCCCGAGTCTAGTGGAGGAGACAGGAGTAAGAGTATAAATTACGTGACCAGCAGAAAGAACCAATGGACTCACAGCTGCTCAGGGCCGCCAGCTCCAACATCCTCCAGAGTCTCAGAGGTCAGAGAAGGACCCAGTCAGCCTGGGAAGAAATGCACAAGGAGGACTTCACCAAGAGATAAGACTTGAGTTGCACCCTTGAGAAACGGATAGGATTTGAAAACAGCATAAGATGAGGGTGAGGTGATGTAAGCAGAAGAGAAAGAAGAAGAAAGTAATCATCTTCCTAGAAACTGTATTTATGTAGGGGAGTAAAAAGAGCAAAGTAAAAAGCAAATCTTAAAAGGTAGATCAAGAAGTTTGGAGTTTTTCCTATGAGGAACAGGGATCATAGAATTTGATTTAAAAACAAAACAAAACAATGTATTGCAAGGACTGAGCCTATTAATAATGTTAAACACAGGATGGACTGAAGCAACAGGGACCAAAGCAAGAAGACGAAGCAGAAGGTTATTGCAACAATCCATGGGCCCTTGAACTGGGGGTGTGGAGGTGACTCTGACAGGAAGGCACAGCCCTCTGCCAAGATGAGACAGATTTGAAACAGAGGAATGGACAAGACTTGGCAAGTGACCACAATTACTGGACAAACAACAGAAGATCCGTGGTGACCCAGAGATCTCAACACTGAGTGAGCTAGGTGTTAACAGGGTTATTTACAGAAGGGAAAAAGCTGGGAAGCGACATGCGCATATGGACGTACTCTGAATGAGCTTCCAGACAAGCTCGCCCAGAGTAACGCCAGGCAAGCTTTAGACACACAGGGAAGAATGGGTTTGCAGCTGCTATCTATCTGTTGCACCTCTTTATTTTTACAACCATCTATGAATCACAAAATGCCTTAGCTCAGCTAAAAGACAAACTGTTCCATTTTTAGCTGCCAGTGTATTTAAATTAACCTTCAGCTTGGTCATTCACAGCCACCCTTGTATCTCGGTTCTAGTTAAAGAGACCTTACAAGGTCACCTTTGCCAAGAGAAAAGTTCAATTACAATACGAATTTCCTAGTTTTAATCACAATTCTCTACTACACAAAGGTAGATATGGACAAGGAGGTTGAACAAGTAATTGCAATGCCTTCCCTCAAAAACAGGAAAATTCATTTACCCAAATCAGGTAACACAGTCACCACTACAGTGACACCCACAGGAGGAGGCTGGATGACAAGATGCTGAAGAAAATCTCCTGAACACCCACAGTCTCAGGAAATAAACAGCAGAAATGCCGAGAAAGTAGTCTTCTCAGAGAAAGGACACAAAAAACTGCATTCCCAATGTTTAGAAAAAAAGGAGAGGAAGGAGACAAACTAACAAGAGAAGGAAAACCCAGCGGCAAGAGGTGCTCCTTGAGCAGTCACTACTGAGAACCAGAATTCTTGCTGGCACTTTGGGAAAAAATAAGAAATAAAACAAGCATGAGTCAGATAAGACCCTTTTGGAGGCAAACACTTAAAACAGAATATGAACACTTTCAAATCTCAGAGTTCACTAGAAATGATCACCGGAGGGGATGATACGGGGAGGGAAGAGGGAGGGGGTTTAGGATGGGGAACACGTGTACACCCAGGGCGGATTCATCTTGATGTGTGGCAGAACCAATACAATATTGTAAAGCAATTAACCTCCAATTAAAATAAATAAATTTATATTAAAAATAAAAAATAAATAAAAAGTTTTAAAAAGACACTTTTCCCAAGTACGGACCATTTTGTTTAACCTATTTAATATATTTTTGCAAGCTAAAGAATATGATTTACAGTTGAGCTCTCAGGGTAAATATCTGGAGATCTCTTAAAGTGCTAGCACATCAAAGTATTAAAAGTATTGGCTTAATTTCTTCATTCTTCTCTTATCAAAATCTTTGAGAACACCCCCTCTTTTAAATTTGCCTCAATGCTTAATAGCTTCTTAAAACCAAACAAAATGAGTGTGCCACTGACTCTGAGAAAAGTTACAACTTTTATTTTTAATTCTTTCTGGAGGTAGGCTATCTAATATAAGACAGCTTCCAAATTGATCCTTGCTATATCCATACCCATCCCCAGGCACAGACTGCTTCTACAACTAGACTGTTCAGCATCAGAACATCTCTTCTGGAGTTCCAGCATCCTCAGGGATTCACCACTTCTCATTTTTCAAGTTACACTGGCTTTTATAGGTGAAAAGATTCTCATACTCAAATGATAAAAATACTGTTACAATTTTTAATAACCTGGAGATCATCCAGTGATGATTTTCTTCAAGGAAAAAGAAAAGGGGAAAATGCAAATACTCAGAAGAGAAAACACTTTCATACAGCTACTTTGAGTTTTCCATGAACCAGAACATTACCTGGCTATTTATCATATTGCAGAAAATGGAAGTTCCTGGTTAATGAAAAACAGCAACCTTGCCCAGTCAAGGAGTTTGACAATTGGGGTCTCTCTACTCCACTAATAGTCTTGTAGCATAGAATCCTCTCTCTGATGGGTTCCAGTGCTCCCCTGCAAAAAGGAAACTCATTTATTCAAATCTGATAAAACTGTAATCTCATCAACTGTCAAACCTAAAAATACTCATTCCAATAGGATAGAACTACAATAGTACTTCCCCTTAGCCCAAAGGTGGCTCAGAGGTTAAAGCATCTGCCTGGAATGCTGGAGACCCGGGTTTGATCCCTGGGTCGGGAAGATCCCCTGGAGAAGGAAATGGCAACCCACTCCAGTACTCTTGCCTGGAGAATCCCATGGAGGGAGGAGCCTGGTAGGCTACAGTCCATGGGGTCGCAAAGAGTCGGACACGACTCAGCGACTTCAACTTCACTTTATCCCAAAGGGGAAGACCAAGATGCCTATGCATGGGTCCATGCTTAGTGATTTAGCAAAAACCACAAGGAAATAATCAAAAACAAATATATATAAATAGTGGTTTTCTTATCTTTTCAATGTCTTTTCATTTGCAGAAAAAAAAAATTTTTAGGAGCCTAGATTCAAGAAGACTCAAGTGTGATGCCTTCACATCAAGACCCACATGGAGATGACTCTTACCCACCATTTTTCCTAGTCATGTTGGTTCAACAATGGACTCTATAGGACAGACTGCTATTGTCTCACAATATTCTTTTCCCCTCTCCCTCTTATAACAGAGCATCAAATTCTAGCGAGGCACATGGCTACCCAACATAAGTGATAGAGTTTCCTGTTATTCATGCGACTGATTTCTGACCAGTAGGATGGTAGCCAACTGATGTCGGCCTGCAGCTTCACCCAGGGTTCAATGCACGTGTCACAGGAGTCCCAACTCAGGCATCTTGAATTCAGCACTATCCAGCAGTGGTGTCTGTACTCTTCAACAGCTGGAGCACTGTCTTCGCTCCATTGTGCTGAACCTGGCACTCCATCCCTCCCAGAAGTCTGTGAGCTGTCTGATATCCTTTCCTACTTAATAGCTAGAGGTGGTTTATACTGCTTATGGCTTGATAATTCTGACTGAGACTCAGACACCATTCTATGCTTAGGTGTGAATAAACATGTGCGGTCCCTGCCGTTATGGAGTCCTCAAGGTCCAGGTGTTAATTTGCTGTCTTTAGCACCTTTCTGCCAATGTGGAATCCCTCTGTAAAATGAGATTAAAGTAGTGAAACATTTCTTTAACCAACACGTCAGAACACATACACCCAAGAAACGTATGCATCTTCGGCCCCCTCCAAGTGGGAAATCTTTGTTTACAGCACACTTTTTATTTATTTATTTATTTAAACAGTGGTACTACCACTGTTTAAAACTTTAAGGAAATGCTTGAGAATCACCTTGCGCCTGACATTTTTTCTATTTGTGTTTTGAACATATGTATTCAAAAATTTAAGTATTATAAGATAAAAAATTATCTCCTTCTCAACATTTGTCTTTGGTTTCCTAGTTCCCCTTCCCAGAGTTAGTGTGATACCTGTTTCTTCAAATCCTTTCAGAGAGGAAATAATACAAATGGAGAGAAACACAGGTATACAGATATAGATGCTTAAAGTCTAGAAGTCAATATGTAGTTATATCCTTTTTTAACAAAGATGGTAGTACACACTTCTGCAACTCGTTTTTCCATATTCTATCTTGGAGACTGTTCCTTATCAGCACATAAAACTCTGCCTCATTCTTACTAATGATGGAATAGTATTGTAATTTATGGTTGTTCCATAATTACTTAACCTGTCTCCTATTGTTGGATATTTATGTTTCTTTTAATCTTTTCCTGTTGCCATAAATAATCTATACAAGATTCCTTCTGTACTTTCATGAGTGTATCTGTCAGATAAATTCCAAGAAGTATAATTGCTAGGTCAAAGGATAAGTTTATTTAAAACTGATGTTTCTAAAGTGCCTTCCAAAGAGAGAGTATAAACTTTAACTCTTAAACAATGCATGAGAGTGTCTGATCCCTCTCTTCTTCCCAACCTCCCTGCCCCCTTTTTTAATTTCCTTTGGTGATGGCAAATTTCCATATTTTGAGAATACGTTTAACTTCTGAAAATTGCTCCCAAGTCACTCAAAGTCAACCCTGATAAATAATTGTTAGGTAACACCATTCTGAGTATCAGCTGAGCTGTGGCTTTAAAATAATTGAGTACTCTTGTTTGGTTTGTAAAATGATTCTGAAATTAGATCCAAAATGAATCCAAACATATTCTGATGATGCAACAGTAGCATCATTCAAATAAGTGTGTTGTGCTCAGTCACATCCAACTCTCTGCGATCCCATGAACTGTAGCCCGCCAGGCTCCTCTGTCCATGGAATTTTCCAGGCAAGAATTCTGGAGCAGATTGCCATTTCCTACTCCAGGGGATCTTCCTGATCCAAGGATCAAACCTATGTCTCTTGCGTCTCCTGCACTAGCAAGCAGACATAGGAAGCCCTGGCAAATAAGTGTACTGCTTCCCAAAGGGATACTGTTGAAGAGCACAGTGTTCAGTCAAAGGCAAAAGATCTGGTGTATCAAATCAACAATTCTTATTGCATCATAAGCACTCTACAAGTGAGGTATAAAGATCAAGTCCTGAGGCTGCTTGGTGTCTGGTTTATGCAACTCAGCATCATCACTTTATACCCAGTTTTCTTTTGTTTTTACCATTTATCTTAATGAATTCTTACAACTTCCTTGAGTTAAAGGTAGCAAGTGGTATTCTATCTCTGCTGAACCTAAGAATTCCAGATATTCTCAGTGACTTGCTCACAACAACACTCACATAAAATTCCACAGAACACAGTGTATCACCAGAGAAATCCTAGAAAGTAATCAGTTTGCTTTTCTGTTAGGTTTCATTATGATTCCAGGGTCATTGATAGAAGGCACCCTCAGAATCATAATTCTGAGAATTATACCTATGTTAGTAGCATTACAATTAACTAAAGTTTCTTCAAAGAGAGGGCAAAGATGAATAACACTCAGATATGCAACTAATATTGTTCTAGTGATATTTATCAATTATTCTCAGTCCTTGAGAAGGAAAAATCACTTAGTGGAATTTGCCAATATCTGGCATAAATGCTCCTACCATGGCTAATTTCAGACTACTTACATGACATCAACTGGCTCACAAAATTTCTGAAAATTTAACAATAGATATCACTGGATGGTAACCATAGTGTTTTCTGAAATTTTCTAAAGTTATTTTTAATTGAAAAATAATCACAATATTGTGTTGGTTTCTGCCATACATGAACATGGATCACTCATAGGTATACCTATGTCCCCTCCCTCTTGAATCTCTCTCTCCCTCCTCCCACTCCATTCCAGCCCTCTAGGTTGTCACAGAGCCCTGATTTGAGTTCCCTGAGTTATACAGCAAATTCCCACTGTCTATTTTACATATAGTAGTGTATATGTTTCCATACTACTCTCTCCATTCATCCCACCCTCTCCTTCCTTAATTTTAATAGCATGAAATTTTTACTGAAACTTCAGATTCTTCAGGGCTTCAATATACTACACCTCTGACTTTTGTATTAACACTACTGCGGACTACTGTGTTCTTATTTCATATATTTCAGAACTCAAACTTTGCTTTTAGCTTCATTATCCTCAATGTACTGTGCTTCAAAGCATGTAACTTCAATTTTCGTAGAAATATATTTTTACATAGGTTGATATGTGAGTCTATTACCATTCACTCATTCGGTACTTCCTTTCTGAATTGTTCTCTATCTCATAAATATGAAATGAAAAGAGAGCAAGAAGCATGTACAAGATCATTTTTCTATATTTACATAGTGAAAAAGTTATAAGTAATGTGAACAAAGGAGTCAAAGGGGAATTCAATACATGGCAATTCAGGACATCTTGATAGATGGAACATTTTGCAAAGAATCTGCTTAAATGGCAGTTGAGACAATGCATTGCTCTTGAAAAGATAATTCTCTTAAACCACAAAAATGTTTACAGATGACATAACATGCTCATCAACTCAGTCTGTACATGTATATATGTGTTTCTGCAAGGTGTAAGTAAGTGTCACGAAATAAAATTCTATGTGAACTTCCTAATAACATCCTTCAAAGAAATCTCCCAAACATTTATACAGGTTAAGTCATGTTTCCACTGCCCAAAATGTTTCTGGAACTGCCTTTGGAAAATGCATAAATCAAAAAGGGAAATTAAGTCCATACATGTCTTTACTTAGATGAAAAATTAGAGCCATCCAACTTGATGGTCAACCTTATTCAACAGACTGAACTCCAAGTGACTTATAGATATTTCCAAAGACCAAATCCACCCTCAAAAGATTAGATCTGTCAACATTCAAAAGAACTTTCAAAAATGTCCTGAGCAGTGGACACAGAAGCAACCTGAATGTCCATCAACAGATGAATTGATAAGAAGTTTTGATACATATATACAGTAGAATATTACTCAGACATAAAAAGGAATGAAATTGGGTCATTTGTAGTGATGTAGATGAACCTAGAGTCTGTCATACAGGGTGAAGTAAGTCAGAAAGAGAAAAACAAGTATCGTATATTAATGTATATAGCCAATTTGCTTTCTTGTACAGCAGAAACTGACACAACACTGTAAAGCAAGTATATTCCAATAAAAATAAAATTTTCTGAGCAGTAGCTGCTTCAATGAAATAATTGTGTGACCTTTCAAGATGATGATTTAGAAGGGCACATTTAGATGTATATACTCTGGCACATTTTATTTTAAAATCTCATTATGTTATGAGGGTCTTCCCTCATAGCTCAGTTGGTAAAGAATCTGCCTGCAATGCAGGAGATCCCAGTTTGATTCCTGAGTCAGGAAGATCCCCTGGAGAAGGGATAGGCTACCCACTCCAGTATTCTTGGGCTTCTCTGTGGCTCAACTGGTAAAGAATCCACCTGCAATGTGGGAGACCTGAGTTCGATCCCTGGGTTGGGAAGATCCCCTGGAGAAGGGAAAGGCTACCCACTCCAGTATTCTGGCCTGGAGAATCCCCATGGACAGAGGAGCCATGGGGTCACAAAGAGTCGGACACAACTGAGTGACTTTCACTTTCACATTATGAGAGGTCACTTCACAGAGTGGTCAAAAACACATATCTGGAAGTCATTTGTGGTCTGCCTCCAACATTTCCCAGCCATGTGAACTTGAACAAGTTATTTACTCTCTCCACACCTCACTTTTCCTTATCTGCAAAATAAAAGTAGTAACACACTCCTGGTGGTACTGTTTTGAGAGTGAAACAAAGGTAATGTATGTAAAATCCTTACCTCTAGGCTTCCAAGTGATAGCTACTCAATCAATGGTAACTATTTTTTCTTTTTATCTTTATTACATCGCACACAGTCCTGCACGTCCTTTTTTGATGACTTCATTATTTATATTGAAGTATAGCCGATTAACAGTGTTGTGACAGTGTTGTGACTTCATTATTTTACCTCATTTGTTAGAAATGAGGTAAACACTACTACACGGTTACTTTATTGAGAGGTCTAAACTGGGGCACAATGCAGTACCTTGAGCTGGAAAGCAGAGACGCCACAGTAATAATTACTATTCACATATGGTAGAAAAGTAGAAAGAAATTACACCTAGATAGCAAAACCATATTCCTGGGAAGAAATTATGATTCAAATGGAAGACTAATGGAATATAATCAACTCTATTCTTAGTTGAAAATGTAGTGGTGGTTACATTAAATAGCAGTCTCATACTTAGAGAACTAGCTTATGGTTGCCAGGGGAGAAGAATGAGGGACAGAGAGAGATTGGAATCAACATGTACACTTCGCAATATTTTAAATGGATAACCAACAGGTCACTGGTACTATACAGCACAGGGAACTCTGCTCAATGTTATGTGGCAGCCTGGATGGGAGGGGAGTTTGAGGGAGAATGGATACATGTATACATATGGCTGAGTCCCTTTGCTGGCCACCTGAAACTGTCACAACACTGTTAATCGGCTATACTCCAGTATAAAACAAAAAAAAATTTTTAATTAAAAACTTTTTTAAATAGTTGTCTCAAATGGGAAAAATAAGCAGTCTCATTATTCTTAATCTCTTCATCCTTACAAGTCATCAGAAGCCCTAATCTCTTATCCCTGTTCATGTAACATCAGGCACCCTATTGGGAACTCCAAGGTCTCAAACCCTGTGCCCAACAATGAAGTCCCAGAAAAGTCATCACACAGGGAAGAACAGGAATGGAGCTGAGCCAGGCACGTCTCAGGAACAAGTTCTCTAACCAGTGACCAAGAGGAGTCCAAAACATCTTCAGGGGTTGAAGTACTCTCCAGGACACCTTTGGATCAGGGGCAAGCAGATCAAAGCACCAAAGGGAGATGTCAGCTCTAGTCACCTTACTTTCAAGCTAGCTCTTCCTCCCTTCTTTAATAATAGCCTTCTTGGGGGTCCTTTAATATTTGCCAAAAACTCCCAAAGTGTTAGGTATAGCCAGAACCTATAAGGAACCTTCTCTCCCCAATAGGAAATATTTCTAGACACTAACTTCTGGGAAATGATAAAGTGCATACATTGCAAATATAAAGGGTTATATAAATACTTAACAATCGAAGCATTTCTACTACTCTGCCCACAAAAAGCCATTACCTCTGTCTTTATGACAGAAGGTTTAATGTCGCTGAATCTTGCTCAAGTGTAATATTCACTTGAACACAAAGGTCCAATTTTATAGTGGCAATTTTTTATCCCAAATCATAGTCACAACCTAATCCAATTCAAGTATTCTGATACCACATCTTCCATGAAATAGCTTTTCTTCAGCCATACTTACTTTCCAGCTCACTACCTTCCCACCTCCCCAGAGCCCAGCCTAGTGCTCGACTCAGAGTACATACACAATAAATTATAAGTGGAGAGAGGAACACTTCAAAATCATAACAGTTCTCCTTAGGAAAGGTGCCCTAAACAAAAGAAAGAATAGTAATAACTGCCATATGTGGCAGGCTCTCTAAGTATATCATCTTTAATCTTCACTACCACCTTGCAAAGAAGGTGAAATTATTATTCACTTTACACACAGGAAGTTGAGAGCAGATCAGCAGCTATCTTGCCCAAGAATTCAGAATTATTAAATGGCAGAGCTGGGATATAAACAGCCTCTCTGTCTCTAGAATTGGAACTCTTAACCACTTGGGTAAATGGCCTCTAACGTAGGAAATCCCCTCAAAGAGACCCCACACCTACTATGTAACAATCGCCAATTTCCCCCTCTCCTCTCATGGATCCCTATGATGCTGCCTCTTAGTGTTGCCAAGAATGCAGTCAAAGCTCCCAATGCCACCCAGTCATGACACCCTCATCTGCTTCCTCTCTGTTTGCAGAGATGAGCAGATATAACCCAAGGCTTAGTCTTCACATGCATTCTGGGCTTCCAGAGGCTTCATTTCCCTTCCTTCTGTTGCCTTAAGTGCTATAGGGCTAAGCTGAGCAACAGCGAGCTGTGTGACTAGCAACACGCTATCATCAACACCGCTCTTCTTGTCTAACACCAAACTCACTGTCCCCAGGACATCTTTTGCAAACAATCTCCAGGAGCATGAAAAGATCTACTGTGGAATCACATTTTATAGACACTTGTGTTCTAAAATTATGGAGTATACAGTCATAAAAAAAGAATGAAATATTGCCATTTGCAGCAACAAATATGAACCTAGAGATTATCATATGGACTGAAGTCAGAAAGAGAAAGACAAATACCATATGATGTCACTTATACATGGAATCTAAAATATTATACAAAGGAATGTATTTATAAAACAGATTCAGAAACTCAGAAAACAAACTTATAGTTACCAAAGAGGTAAAGGGGAGAGAGGGATAAACTAGGAGCTTGGGATTAGCTATCGTACATAAAATAGACAATTAACAAGGACCAACTGTATAGTACAGGGAATTACATTCAATATTCTGTAATAAACCATAATGAAATAGAATATATATATATACACATACATATATATATAAATACACACACAAACACACCTGAGTGACTGAACAAAATATAAACATGCATATATAAATGAATCACTTTGTTGTACATCAGAAACCAACACAGCATTGCAAATCAACTATTCTTCAATAAGAAAATATAAATAAAATCAAGAAGCATAGCAAAATAAATAAAATTACCTTTAAAAATCACATAATGTGGCAAAAATACACAATGGGAAAAAGTCTCTTCAACAAGTGGTGCTGGGAAAACTGGTAAACCATGTGTGAAAGAATGAAACTAGAACACTTTCTAACACTATACACAAAAATAAACTCAAAATGGATTAAAAATCTAAACATAAGACCAGAAACTATAAAACTCTTAGAGGAAAACATAGGCAGAACACTCGATGACATAAATCACAGCAAGATCCTCTATGACAACTTCCCAGAGTAACAGAAATAAAAACAAAATGGGACCTAATTAAACTTAAAAGCTTTTGCACAGACAAAGGAAACTATAAGCAAGGTGAAAAGAGAGCACTCAAAATGGGAGAAAATAACAGTAAACAAAACAACTGACAAAGACTTAATCTCCAAAATACACAACAGCTCATGCTGCTCAATACCAGAAAAATGAACAACCCAATCAAAAAGTGGGCAAAAGACCTAAACAAACATTTCTCCAAAGAAGACATCCATATGGCTAATAAACACATGAAAAGATGCTCAACATCACTCATTATTAGAGAAATGCAAATCAAAACCACAATGAAGTATCATCTCATGCTGGTCAGAAGGCCATCATCAAAAAGTCTACAAACAGTAAGTGCTGGAGAGGGTGTGGAGCAAAGGCAACCCTCTCACATTGTTGGTGGGAATGCAAACTGGTACAGACACTATAGAGAACAGTATGGAGGTTCCTTAAAAAACTAAAAATAGAGCTACCATATGCCCCTACAATCCCACTCCTGGACGTACACCCAAGGAAACCAGAACTGAAAGAGACATATGTACCCCAGTGTTCACAGCAGCACTGTTTACAACAGCTAGGACGTGGAAGCAACCTAGATATCCATCAGCAGATGAATGGATAAGGAAGTTGTGGTACATATACACAATGGAATATCACTGAGTGGTAGAAAGGAATGCTTTTGAGTCAGTTCTAAGGAGGTGGCTGAACCTGGAGCCTATTATACATAATAAAGTAAGTCAGAAACAGACAAGTACTGTATATTAACACATATATATGGAATTTAGAAAGACGGTACCGACTATCCTACATGCAAAGCACCAAAGGAGACACAGATGTAAAGAAGAGAGCTTGGACTCAGCTGGAGATGGCAATTATGGGATGATTTGAGAGAATGGCATTGAAACATGTATATTACCATATGTAAAATAGATGGCCAGTTCAAGTTCAATGCATGAAGCAGGGCACTCAAAGCCAGTGCTCTCGGACAACCCAGAGGGTAGGGAGGGAGGTGGGAGGGGGGTTTAGGATGGGAGGAACACATATATACCTATGGGCAACTGACGTTGATGTATGGAAAAAACCATCACAATATTGTAAAGTAATTATCGTCCAATTAAAATAAATAATTTTTAAATAAAAAATACATAGAAAAAATCATATGTAATGTAAGTATATTGTAAAAATCATATCTAATTATATATTCAAATAAAATTACCCTTACAATCACCTACAAAGTACACTGTTTATGATATCGTGTATTCGGTTCTGCAATCAGAATTCTTAGCAGATTTAACTTTGAGAATCATTAATTTAGGAAGAAAGCCAAGATGCAGATGCCTACATATTCCAATCATTCTGCCTATCAGAAGGAGAAAATGTTTCTGGCTGCTTGTAGGATATACTCCACTCTTTTTAAGGTATAGCATGATAAAAGTTGAGTGTGCTATTGTGACATTTACTCTAAGATAGTTTCTTAAGTCAGAGAGCAAATTGGGTCCTTGAGTAGCCACAGTGTCATCCAATTTCCTGCTCAGAAAGAACAAATAAGTCCAGGGATAAACACAACTCAATTTCTCAAACTGAGATCCCCGTTATATTAGGAAGGAAAGATGAGAAAGCCAATTCATGAGAAAATTAACCCCCAACTCCTTGCCTCTGTCTTGCATAGCTGTTTCTGTTTCCTTTCTCCACTTACTTTTTTCATGCCTTTCTATATGTGTAGTTTTTTTTTTCCATAACTATTTCTTGGACACCTATATAAAGCACTTAGTCCTGTTCTCAGTTACTATGTAAACTTCTACATTTCCCTACATGTTTTCTTTTCTGTGGAAGTTTCTTGTTTGTTTCCTTCTTCATTTACTCATAGCCAGTCATAACTTTAAAGGAGCAACATCACACTTTGGTCTTCTGACACTCTGCCCCATTTTTAGATTCACATCTCCCAACTCCTTTTATTGACCAAGGTTATGACTGTGGCAGAGATGCCATCTGGTTAAATTCTGAATTGCGTATGAAAAGGAGAAAGACTGAGATGACCCAGCACAGTCAACAGATCTGGAAAAACATGCTGTGTCTGCAGCCCAAGGCTCACAGATGCCCAACAGCACCCCATGAGGCAGCTGGCCCTGCTCTTCTATCTGTAAGTGAGATGACGTTCAATCTGTTGCTTTAATTTTCTAATTCCCAAAAGTTTTTAAGAAATGTCCACCACAGTCCTCTTTATAAGAGAAGTCATTTTCGGAGGAACACAAAAGGAGACCAGCTCACACTGGTAAAGGGCCAAGACAAAAACAGAGTAAAGTTCTTCTCCAGATGGGTAAGGAGAACCAGAAACTCTCAGGCTAGAAGTTAACTTGGTCAGGAAGTCAAAGTCTTGAAAAAGCAAAAGCTGTAAAGCTTTGATTAAAATTCCCATCTCTGGTTATATTTATATGCCCATTCAGGTGCTCATAAAGGAAGGGCATTTTTATTAAGAACACTGTAGATCACTTTGAATACATTTCCCTGTACTCTTCTTTGCTCCTTTCTCCATCTTTTTATAATGATATAAATTAAAAGGCAGAGGCATCAGGTGATAATGATGGATTTTCTCCACTATTTGGCTTGTGCCACAACAAACCTTAATATTATTTTAGTGATGTGAGTTATTTGATCTAGAAGGATCTGCCTGTTCAATACAGTCAGAGGTAGTGCTCAGGAATTAGCTGGCTTGATCTGGGGCAATCAATAGATTGACAAACTAGGCTTTTTTAAGTCCAAGACCTATTTTATAGGAATATGAAGCTTGTGGTGTTCTGACAAGAAAGGGACCTGAAGACTGTGCCAAAGGTTTCACAGCTGAAAGCATTCACAGGACACTTTTATATCCTTGAAGAGGTTCTCATAGGCTCTGAACCAGCCAAAGGCAGGAGGGAGGGGGCACTAAGGAGACATAGCCATTCCTCTGAAATAATTATGGACAGGTTTAAAAATATACAAACATAGCCTTGAATATCTGGGGAGGGGAAAAAAGGTATTTTGTTTGAATTATCCTGTGATTGTTGCAACTTCAAACAATGCTCCTGTAACTATTTTGTAGACACAATGTGACAAGCAAAATAAGTGAGTAAAAGATAAAAAACCATGGAAAGGAGTAATATTGATACCATTTCCCCAGTCTCATGCAGAGTTTTCATGGCCTAACTCATGTCCCTGTGTCAGAAGTTGGAAAAGTTCTTAAAGTTCAAAGGAAGCTTGTCCTGAGACTACATAGACCCTCCTGACAAATCATCCTATTATGTGATTCCAGCTGGTGGCAGATGGGTTGGAAGGGGAGTATTAAGAGGGAGAGGCGTTTGGGATGTAGATTTGTAAGGGTTTCCGCCTTCTCAGAAAGATGCTGCCATTAGCCTCATTATCAGTCACTGGAAACTGCTTAAACACCCTTCCCCCACTGAAAGCTAACATAGAATGTCAGACTCTTCAGTCATCAAAACCTACAGGGGGTCTTGCACTGGAAAAGCGGGCTGCTTTTTCGAGAAAAAAAAAATATTTCTTCTGTGGGCTCCTTCACTATTATCATGGACTTTCCCATCAGGGTGATGTTTATTGCTTCCCTCCTCTCCCAGGATTTTTAAATGTCCCCTATTGAAAAGACAGAACCTCACGCAGTGAATTTTGATTAGAAGTTCCTATCATCTCTCTTCTAATATGAACCTAGTGTTCAAAGGGTACTGGAATGGAGGCCTGTAATTTTTAGCTGGAGCACTCTAATATTTCAAACAAAGGATATGATAAATGACAAAACAGGCAAGAAATTACTCGATTAAAAATGACAGTATGAGCTATTTCCCTGGAGAACATATGACTGGCCCTCCAACTGATGCCTCTGGTATCTACAGAGGGTGAAATCAAACCTCTCCAAGCAATCTGCTGCAAGGCCAGTGCCAGAGAAGGGAGTTAGAGGAGGAAACTCACTCAGAGCTGGGGAGGAGCAGGCACAGCAGAAGGAGGGACACTGATTACACTCCAAATCAATGCGTTATGCTGACAGGGCTCTGCAGTAGGAAAAGCTAGCAACCAAATTGCATCTCCTGAGCCCTGCCCGTCAGTAGGTGTTACTATTCATACATGCAAATCTACAAGCACTGAGAAGAGATTAAAAGGGAGAGGCAGGCAGAAGACAGCAAGAGGAAAAAGACTTCAGCTCAGGCTGCAGATCAGAGTGGCAAGCATTATCATAAACATAAAAACTGAAATTCTCCCTCATTCCAGTTCACAGGTGCTTTGCTTTAAGGGGGGGGAAAAAAAGTAAACCACAGATCCCTTTATGTCAGGGGAAAAAAAAACTGCCTAAATTCTGTTTTATCACTGAACAGCTGTTCTTTCAAGTTCTGGCTAAGCCCCTTCAATCTCTGTCTTGATTAGTCTAATTATGCATCTACCGAAAATCTAATGCCAACCTTGAATTTAGTTCATCACTACCCACAGCAATATCCTCATTTATCTGAGCCCATGGACCCCATCCTGCAAGTGCCTGGGGAACATGTCTGAGAATAAATATTTCTAAGGGCATATGTGATATGCAGAATAATTACTCAGAGGCCCAGGTAACATACAGCAGAGATCTTGCGCTTCTCTATCCCCATGAGCAGACTCATGTTGGCACAGGATTTTTCCATGATGAAGTTAGTGCTTGTTCTCCTAGGATGCTTCCCTGAGGTGGAAAGACTGACTTTTCATTATGATTATGCACATACAGCATCACTGTAGACCAGCTTATCAGCTAATGGGGACAATGTGAAGACCCACAGACAATGTCTAAAGAGCATCTTTCCTACCCCAGGGAAGCCACTGATAAGCCAGGAACAGGGCCTGGGCATGAAAACCCCAAGAGTCATTAGAAATACCAGGATGAAAAACATACCACCAGCCTGGATTAACTGAAGGGCCATTACCAATTCCCAGCCCTAATGCTCAATAGGGATGTGTCAAACTGCCAGATTTGTGCTATCCAGACACAGCCAAGCTCCGGTTTCCCCTGGAACGAAAACAGGCCCCATGTGGGGTCCAAGTTACATGCAGGATAAACATCTCCCCTTCCCATTTGGAAAAAAGCACTGCTTTAGACTCCCCTAGCAGCTCAGACATTAAAGAGTCTGCCTGCAATGTGGGAGACGCAGGTTCAATTCCTGGGTCAGGAAGATCCCCTGGAAAAGGGAATGGTAACCCACTCCAGCATTCTTGCCTGGAGAATCCCATGAACTGAGGAGCCTGGCAGGCTATAGTCCATGGGGTCACAAAGAGTCAGACATGACTGAGCGAGTAACACTAACATCTCTTTAGTTAAGTCGTGTCAAAGAGGGCCGTTTTAGTAGGAAATCTTTTTTAGATTTTGAGGTATTTTGAAATGCTGATTAATAGCCCTTTACATTTACACATTGCTTTCATACACACTGATTTATCTCATCCTACCATCCAGAAATCCTCCCATCCAGAAATCTATTGCCATGACTAATTCACCACCCATAAAATATTCTCTATAATAATCACTATCTTCTGCTTGGTTTTAAAATGTGCTAATTATTTTTGCCAAGGATGTTAAAGCATCCGAAGTGCTATCAGATCTCTCTTTAAAGCTGAGAAAAGAGATTCCAAATAGCTGGAGGAAAACTCTCATGTTCCCAAAGTTCAAAATTAGTCTTTGATAAAAACCAGATTTGATACTTCAGGGGAGGGGATCATTTCTTTTAAGTAAAAGAAGATTCAAATCACAGAGGAAACAAAGCAGGATCTTCTCTCACCCAACTTCATCTCATATTTCCAATCACATATGTCTCCCCATGTCAGTTCTGGAGAAGAGTAGACCACACCATTGACAGTAAAAGCAGAGGCATTTTTTTAAAGAAGAAAGTTTGAGAAAAGTCATGAGGAAAGGAGGACCTAAATTAGGATCCTTATATTAAAGCAGGGAATAAATGAAAATCCCACACCCAAACATTCTTTATGAATGAAATACATCAAACTTGTCTCTCTCTACTCAGCTGAAAATAAAATTCACCATCATCTAAAACTTGAAGAGTGAATCCTCAAATTTAACTTTAGAAAGGTTGGTTTCTCTTCTGATCTGTTTCCATGAAAAAATCATTTACTGACTGCCCATCATTCTTCTTATTGACATGTTCTATGATGGTGACAGCCTTTCTGGATTGATGTTAGAGACATTATCATCTTCAGAGGGAAACAGTTCTGAACAATTTAAGTATCCCATTTTGCACACATCTTAAAAGTCACTGTGATTGTTTTCAAATAAAAGAATTTCAAATCAAATTTTTTGATATTCTTTCCTTTGGTGGAGATTAATTCCCCTTCCTTGTGTGTGGATCAAGTGACTCTTTTAATAAATTGTGGCAGAGATGATAGAGCATGACCTAGGAGGGTCAGTCATGAAATACACTTAGACTTCCCTGTTGCTCTCTCTCTGTTGGGCCACTTGCTCTGTGGAAACCAGCTGCCATGTTGTGAGGGCACTCAGCCATTCCCATAGAGAGGTCTACATGGTGAGGAACTAAAGCTTCCTTCCGACAAGTTACGCAAATCTGTCGTGCAAGTGAGTCAGCCACTTTAGAAGTAGCTCCTTCAGCTTCATTCAAGCTTTCACGGGCTGTGAGTCTGGCCACATCTTGACCCTAATCTCAAGAGGCACCGTAAGCAGAACCACCCAGCAAAGTCCCTCCTGGATTCCTGAACGACAGAAACTGTGTGGAATAATAAGTGTTTACTGTTTTAGGCCACAAAGTTTTGGGGCAGTTTATTATATGACAACAGATAACTAACACAGTCACCATTATCAATAAAAATGTATAGGGCACCTGCCCTGTATGAGACATATGCGGGTGGCCCAAGTATACGTGTGTATAGCTTCCTTTCTGAAGAGGCTATGCTTTTTCTTCAGTGAAATCCCCCAATCTTGGGAGAAAGTTTTGAAACAGGCGTCTAGAGACTCCGCTCAACCCGTTTAGAGAAACAGGTTTCCCTCACCGACTCTTTTCTTCAGTCTAGAAAGGATTTTGTCATTTAAAAACACGTCTTGCTGTAATCCTGAGTGCCTTCAGAATCTGACACTGCACCACATTTATGTTTTGTCCTATTTGTTGTCTTCCAAGTGCAGCTGAGACACAGCAACATTTTCAAATAACAGGCAAAGAAAACAAATTCTTGGAAGAGAGCTGTCACCCAGTTTTTATTGGCACCACAAAACTGAGGTTTTAGCTAACAGGACACACATCAATATTCCTGATGCCTGCTTATTCTGAATGTTATGTCTCCCTGGCTTGTCATTAACAATACAGATCAACACTCTAGACTCCTGAGTAGGGAGGGGACACCAATGCCAACAGAATGTCAATGCCCATGGATGGCACAGATGATCAGGCAACTATTCGGAAAAGCTTGTCTCAGGAACTAACTCTCAGGCAGTGAACAGAACGGGCTCTTTCATATGATTTACTTTTTATGACTGTTTCCATTTTACGAAGGCCTGGGAAATGTCTGCCTGCCTCTCAACAAATAGTTCTTCTCCTTCTGCACTTGATCTCTGAAAGACTCTACAGGCCAGGCCAGGAGACTGTCCAGGAGAGTGGGCCATTCCCAACCCAACCAGAGCCTCCCTCCACATCACCAGCCAGTACAGTTATGGGTCAAGGACCTGAGGGCTTGGGCTCCAGTCTTGGTACCAACCAACTCCTGGGCTGAGACAGCCCCCTTGATGTATTCCGTGCCTGGACATTGGCTTTTCAGAATTTAAAACTGAAAGGAAGGAAGGAAGCTAGGAAGTTGGAAGGGAGGGAGGGAAATAGATAACAAAGAGATCCAAAGGACTCCAGCTTTCTGTGCCGCTCTTATTTAGTTCCAACCAAATGCCATTCAGAGGGTGACATGTATCAGTGCTCAACACATTTGGCAAAAAGGAGAAGCAGTATAATTCAGCCTTAGACAGCCTGGATTTGAATCCTGGCCTAACCGCTTCTTGAGTTTGTGACCCTCAGCAAGTAAGCTTCAGGTTCTCAGCTACAAAATGGAGTGACAGACCTGTCCCCATAGCTCAAGCACATAAGGAGATTTAAATGAGGCTGTACAGGTAAAGCACTAAGCAACATCTGGCTTGTAGCCTGTGTTCAAGACATGTTGTTACTCAGTTGCTCAGTCATGTCTCACTCCTTGCAACCCCATGGACTGCAGCACACCAGGCTCCCCGTCCTTCACTGTCTCCCAGAGCTTGTGCAAACTCATGTCCAGTCATCTCATCCTCTGTCGTCCCCTTCTCCTCCCGCCCTCAATACTACCCAGCATCAAGATATTTTCCAATGAGTCAGCTCTTCGCATCAGGTGGCCAAAGTATGGGTGCTTCAGCTTTAGCATCAGTCCTTCCAATGAATATTCAGGGTTGATTTCATTTAGGATTGACTAGTTTGATCTCCTTGTTGCCCAAGGGACACTTAACAGTCTTCTCCAGGATCACAGTTTGAAAGCCTCAGTTATTAAGCTGTTCAGCATTCTTTATGGTCCAACTCTTACATCAGTACATTACTACTGGAAAAACCATAACTTTGACTAGACGGGCCTTTGTCAGCAAAATGATGTGTTTGCTTTTTAATACTGTCTAGGCAACCCACTCCAGTGTTCTTGCCTAGAGAATCCCAGGGACGGTGGACCCTGGTGGGCTGCTGTCTATGGGGTCGCACAAAGTCGGACACAACTGAAGCGACTTAGCAGCAACAGCAGCAGCAGGTTCGTCATAAAATTTTCTTCCAAGAAGCAAGCATCTTTTAATTTCATGGCTGCAGTCACCGTCCACAGTGATTTTGGAGCCCAAGAAAATAAAGTCTCTCACTGTTTCCATTGCTTCCCCATCTATTTGCCATGAAGTGAGAGGGGCCAGATACCATGATCCTAGTTTTTTGAATGCTGAGTTTTAAGACAGCTTTTTCACTCTCCTCTTTGATCTTCATCAAGAGACTCTTTAGTTCTTCTTCTCTTTCTGCCATTAGGGTGCTGTCATCTGCATATCTGAGGCTATTCATAATTTTCCTGGCAATCTTGATTCCAGCTTGAGCTTCATTCAGCCAGACATTTTGTATGATGTACTCTGCATATAAGTTAAATAAACAGGGTGACAATATACAGCCTTGACATACTCCTTTCGCAATTTGGAACCAGTTCATTGTTCCATGTCCAGTTCTAACTGTGGCCTCATGACCTGCATACAGGCTTCTCAGGGGGCAGGTCAGGTGGTCTGGTATTCCCATCTCTTTAAGAATTTTCCACAGTTTGTTGTGATCCACCCAGTCAAAGGCTTTAGCATAGTCAATGAAGCAGAAGTAGATGTTTTTCTGGAATTCCCCAGCTTCCTTGGTGACTCAGATGGTAAAGAATCTGTCAACAATGTGGGAGATCTGGGTTTCATCCCTGGTTGGGAAGATCCCCTGGAGAAGGGAACAGTAACCCACTCCAGTATCTTGCCTAGAGAATTCCATGGACAGAGGAGCCTGGGAGGCCACAGTCCATAGGGTCAAAAAGAATTGGACATGACTGAACTTTCACTTGCTTTTTCTATGACGCAACGGATGTTGGCAATTTGATCTCTGGTTCCTCTGCCTTTTCTAAATCCAGCTTGTTCATCTGGAAGTTCTAGGTTCACATACTGCTGACGCCTAGCTTGAAAGATTTTGAGCATTACTTTACTTGCATGTGAAATGAGGACAATTGTTCAGTAGTATGAACATTCTTAGGCATTGCCTTTCTTTGGAATTGGAATGAAAACTGACCTTTACCAGTCCTGTGGCCACTGCTGAGTTTTCCAAATTTGCTGGCATATTGAATGCAGCAGTTTAACTGCATCATCATTTAGGATTTGAAATAGCTCAACTGGAATTCCATCACCTCCACAACTTTGTAATGCTTCCTAAGGCTCACTTGACTTTACACTCCAGGATGTCTGGCTCTAGGTGAGTGATCATACCATCATGATTATCTGGGTTGTGAAGATCTTTTTTGTACAGTTCTTCTGTGTATTCTTGCCACCTCTTAATATCTTCTGCTTCTGCTTCTAGGTCCATACCATTTCTGTTCTTTATTCTGCCCACCTTTGCATGAAATATTCCCTTGGTATCTCTAATTTTCTTGAAGAGACCTCTAGTCTTTCCCTTTCTATTGTTTTACTCAATTTCTTTGCATTTCCTCTATTTCTTTGCATGTTCAAGAGAGGTTAGATGCTAGTATTTGTATTGTAAGTGCATGATTGCATGACCAGTAGAAGCTATGTTTCTCATTTAGTCCTCTGGTATAAAGAACAACCATACAGGGACTTCCCTGGTGGTGCAGCGGTTGCGACTTCACCTTCCAATGCAGGGGGTGTAGGTTCAATTCCTGGCTGGAAGCTAGGATCCTACATGCCTCAAGGCCAAAAAACCAAAATATAAAACTGAAACAATGTTGTAGTGAATTCGATGGGGACTTTAAAAATGATTAACATCAAAAGAAAAAAAAAAGCATTCTATTAAAAAAAAACCACCACCACCACCATCCATCTGAGGATTAGGGTGTGTATCTCCCAGCTTTCCTGCTTACCTGATTTGCATTACCCTAAAATCATCTAGAAGAGCAATCAAACAGCTTTGCTGAACAACAACGACTTGTCTAAAGGGGTCTGGGTTAAGGTAGATCACAATTAGAGGGAGCTTTGGGCATGGAAGACGTATAGCTAATACCCTTCCAGGTGAGTAGACACCTGGATGGAAATGAGATAATGCCTTCAGCTCTGGTCCTAAAGCAGGTGAGGTCAGCACAAAGAACAGTAACACCTTCTCTTTCCCAAACACGTTATAAGGAACAAGCTTTCCAAACCATGGACAGCTCTTTGAGACGCACAGCCTCCAGGAACATCAGCTGTGGAGGTACCCTGGGCAACCAGGCTGGTTTGGATTCCCATACTCAGGAACAGCTAGAGCCACAGCCTATCCCCAGACCACCTGACCCCCACACAGACACTTCCATATGCACTGGAAGGAGCCAGTGGGGAAACTGAGGCAGGAGAATGGCCACACCAGAGTAGGAATCACTATGGTTTCCCTTAGCCCCTCAACATTCTTCCCTGCCAAAGCCTCCCTGCCAAAACCGCTTCTATTTTTTGAGGATGCCCATTAATTTTTTAAAAATTTGAATGGGAAATTTATTGTTCAGTCACTCAGTTATGTCCAACTCTTTGTGACCCCATGGACAGCAGCATGCCAGGCTTCCCAGTCCTTCACTATCTGCCAGAGTTTGCTCAAACTCATGTCCATTGAGTTGATGATGGGAAACTAGTGTTTATAAAAAGCAGATTAGGTAGTTGGACCTGGTTGCTGGAGCATCCAAGAGGCTTATGACAGTCTGAAGTTTCTTTGTTAGGAACAAAAATTTGTAACTCTGCAAATAGAGCTCTCTTGGTATATGAGTATGCCGAGAAGTAACCCAAAATAGCTGGTATCAGATGCTCTTTCCTGAGAGTAAGTTTAAGGGAGTGGGTACAAAGGGAAATGGGCTGAATAACAAAGGTGGGAAGTGGCTGGCCAGGAGGTAGGTCATCATGAGGGTCTTCTCTACAAAACAGAAGTCAAAGTGGGATGAACACATTAGAAATGTAGCAGCGGAAATGCCTATCAGAAAATGAGGTAACCACAGGACCTGGAGAGCCTCAGAGCACAGTGCAGATGTGAGCCTGAGAGAAGGAGTGACGGAAGGACGGGAGACTGGATACAAGCACCTGACATTGGCATTACCCTATAATTATCTAGCGTAGCAATCACATTGGACCATAAAGAAGGCTGAGCACCGAAGAACTGATGCTTTCAAACTGTGATCCTGGAGAAGACTCTTGAGAGTCCTTTGAACTGCAAGGAGATCAAACCAGTCCATCCTAAATGAAATCAACCCTGAATATTCATTGGAAGGACTGATGCTAAAGCTGAAGTTCCAATACTTTGGCCACCTGATGCAAAGAGCCGACTTATTGAGAAAGACTTTGATGCTGGGAAAGATTGAGGGAAGGAGAAGGGGACAACAGAGGATGAGACGGTTAAATAGCATCACTGACTCAATGGACATGAATAGAGCAAACTGTGCGAGGTAGTGGAGGACAGAGGAGCCTGGTTTGCTACAGTCCATGGGGTCACAAAGAGTCAGACAAAACTCAGCGACTGAACAACAACAATCTGACAATGCAGTACTGACTTCAGCACGGCCATCAGGGAGTCCCTGAGCCAAAGTTGCCCATCAGAGAAGTCTCACATTCCCCAGAAACAGTCCCTGCCTCATGCTGTCATTGGTTGAAAACAGCTGAGCAGGAACATGGCCTTGGTAGAAGATAATAAACAATACTGTTCTATAGACTTGAAAGTTGCTAAGACAGTACATCTACAGTGTTTTCAACACACATGCATAGAAATGATGATTTTGTGAGGCGACAGAGATGTTAACAAATATTATTGCATAATCATTTCTCAACGTATATGTGCACCAAATCACCACATTGTATATCTTAAATTACACAATGTCGTATATCAATTATATTTCAATACATGTGAGGGGAAAGTAATAATAAATGTTAAAATTTTTTTAAAGAAATTTGGGATGGGTTTCAGAACGCAGCAGCTGGGCCCTCCGTCAACTGCGCTTCCTGCAGTCAGGAAACATGTCAGTGGGGGACCTAACATACACATCCCGGGGTGGCCACAAGAAGGGAGGTTGGGAGATAATAGACCAGAATTGTCTCCTGTGATGCTAGAACCAGCCCTGCCTGCATCAGCATGAGACAGAGAAGTTGTTAGCACCCATCATCAGTTCACAAAGAGTCACGACTTACTCTTGATGCCACCATGAGGACACAACAGGCCAAACAATCTTCCTCAACCCTTAGCTGTTTTTTGTTTGGTTTATGTCTTGGAATTCCCACTCAGAGCCCCTAGAGTATGTGATCGAGAAGATGAGAGATTCTGTGCAGGAAGCCCCTGTTCTCTCCTTTATGCCCTCTCCCCTGGAGCAACATTCAGCTTTGGGTGGAGAAAAAGAGAATGGTCACTGAGGCTGTCATATCAGGTAGATCAAGATTAAAGTGGGGGAACTTCCCTGGTGGCCCAGTGGTTAAGACTTTGACTTCTGATGCAGGGGGTACAGGTCCCATCCCTGGCTGGGGAGCTAAGATCCCATATGCCTCATGGCCAAAAAACCAAAACAGAAAACAGAACCAATATTGCAACAAATTAAATAAAGACTTTAAAAATGGTCCACATTGGGACTTCCCTGGTGGTCCAGCGGTTAATAATCCACCTGCCAATGCAGGGGACACAGATTTAATCCCCGGTCTGGGAAGGTTCCACATGCCACAGGGCAACTAAGCCCATGAGCCCCAACTGCTGAGCCTGTGTGCTAGAGCCCATGCGCTGCAGCTGCTGAGCCTGTGCGCTAGAGCCCATGCGCTGCAGCTGCTGAGCCTGTGCACTAGAGCCCATGCACCACAGCTGCTGAGCCTGTGTGCCTGGAGCCCATGCGCCGCAGCTGCTGAGCCTGTGTGCCTGGAGCCCATGCGCCGCAGCTGCTGAGCCTGTGTGCCTGGAGCCCATGCGCCGCAGCTGCTGAGCCTGTGTGCCTGGAGCCCATGCGCTGCAGCTGCTGAGCCTGTGCACTAGAGCCCCTGAGCCCCAACTGCTGAGCCTGTGCGCTAGAGCCCCTGAGCCCCAACTGCTGAGCCTGTGCGCTAGAGCCCCTGAGCCCCAGCGGCTGAGCCTGTGCGCTAGAGCCCCTGAGCCCCAACTGCTGAGCCTGTGCGCTAGAGCCCCTGAGCCCCAACTGCTGAGCCTGTGCGCTAGAGCCCCTGAGCCCCAGCTGCTGAGCCTGTGCGCTAGAGCCCCTGAGCCCCAACTGCTGAGCCTGTGCGCTAGAGCCCGTGCGCTGCAGCTGCTGAGCCTGTGCGCTACAGCCCATGAGCCCCAACTGCTGAGCCTGTGCGCTAGAGCCCATGCGCGGCAGCTGCTGAAGCCTATGTGCCTGGAGCCTGTGCTCTGCAACAGGAGACGCTAGGAAACCTGCGCCCTGCAACTAGAGAAAGCCCCCACACCTCAGAAAAGACCTCGCACTGCCGAAAACAAAATACTGTAATTGAATTTTTTTTAATGGTCCACATCAAAAAAGGAAAAAAAAAATCTTAAAAAAAAAAAACTTTAAAAGGACTAGGGGGTACAACCAGGGATGGGAAAGGGAGAGGGTGAATCTAGGAAGCCAAGGACAATTTTTTTTTCTTTTTCATAACCTTGCCTGGTATCTACCTAGACATGGGACAGAAGGGAATGACATTATCCATGGTAGCATTCACCTAGATTTCACTTTCCAAAGAGCAATGGTTCTCTTGAATTTCTCCTGGCTCTCAACCCCTCAGGGGACAAAGGGTGAAAGAGGGTCTGTCTTCCTTCCACCAGTCATCAATTGAGCCTTATTTGCCAGGAAAAGGGGGGGTCCAGCTCTTTCTGACAAAGTTGACCAAGAAAGCTTTTACTGGCAAATAACTGTTTTCAGCTCCCTAAAAGCCACCACAAGGCTCCACAGGTACCTGGTAAGAATGTACTTGATTCAAGAGGTGCAATAACAGAATCAAAAGAGAGGTAAAGTCGGCAGTCCTCCAGGACTCACTGTGATGAAGGACATATCTGCAGGCCTTATTTCATTTTAAAACATCCCTGAAGAAATTTGCTATGTGCTCTATAATGGTTCTAAATTATATTTAGAACCATTATTTCTATATTTCATTACAGGAAATATAGTCATAAATTGTATCCAGATTATACTTATATGTTTTAACATTCAGAGGACTGATGTGGCAGGAGAGGCAAAAGAAGAAGAAGAAGAAGAAAAACAAGCAAGTATATATATAAACTAGATAACCAATGAGGACCTACTCTATAGCACAGGGAGCTATATTCAATATCTTATAATAACCTATAATGGAAGAGAAAATAAAAAAAGAATGTGTGTGGATATAACTGAATCTCGTTGCTGAACATCTAAACCTAAAACATTGTAGATCCACTATATTTCAGTAAAAAAAATTTTTTAATAAAAATTACATTAAAAAAGAACACATAACTCTACCTGAGTGAATTAAATAAAATAATTAAAACAATATTCCCCCAAACAGAAAAGGAAAGTGGAAGGGACTTAATTGTGCTATTTTTGTATTAATTTTTTATTTTAAAGGTAAGATTTTACACATACTAGAGAGATAGACATTATACATAAATATAGTAATTTCTTCTTTAACCATACATAAGAATTTGCCTGGGTTATTTTTTCTTCATACTCTATAGAGTTGTACTTGGTTTGCATTTATTCCTGAGACCCAAGAGAGACACCACAGTGACTGCAGAAATTATTTATCTCATGTATTTGTTAGGTTTGAATATTCATCTATTCTTGAATAGCAGACTGATTGTGACATTGAAATCTTGCATAACTTTTTTAAAAATGCTGCTTAATAACTAAGCTTAATGTGCATTCAAAACAGCCTCTGAGCAGCCATAGTTCCTTCAGTCCTACCGAGCTTCCCACTCCAGCGTAAGTCAAGCGACAGCATTAGCCCTCTACCTCTTGGCCCATTTGCGTTAAGCTTAGACTAAACTCTTTCTCGGGCTGGGGAACACATCAACTGGGCCATTTCTCACCTCTCAAACTAAACTGGCATGAAAACAGGAAAGAGAATTTATGAGATGCCTATTGTGTGCCTAGCATTGCACTGGATCAGTGGTTTTTAACCTCTTTTTCATTACTATTCCCCCTAAGGAATATTTTTTCAGTGATAAAGAATCTGCCTGCAGTGCAGGAGATGAGGTTTCCATCCTTGGGTAGGGAAGATCCCTGCAGAAAGAAATGGCAACCTACTCCAGTATTCTTGCCTTGGAAATCCCACGAACAAAAGAGCCTGGCAGGCTACAGCCCATAGGGTTACAAAGAGTTGGACATGACTTAGTGACTAAACAACAACAAGCAGCCTTTTTAGACATTTTATTTCTAATCACTCCCCTCCCCCATTTATGTTTAATACCACGAATATACTCTGTATCTGTTTATATACCGCATGAATATCTGCACTTTATACAAGAAGTGTAAAACATTTTTGTCCCGTAATAATCAGTTTTTACTCCTTTAGGGGGAGGGTGATATTACTCCCACAGAGAAAGATATACTAAATGCTCCACATAAGCCATTTAATTGATTTGAGTCAGCACAATGTCTTAATTCGGAGAAGGCGATGGCACCCCACTCCAGTACTCTTGCCTGGAAAATCCCATGGATGGAGGAGCCTGGTGGGCTGCAGTTCATGGGGTCGCTAAGAGTCGGACATGACTGATCGACTTCACTTTCACTTTTCACTTTCATGCATTGGACAAGGAAATGGCAACCCACTCCAGTGTTCTTGCCTGAAGAATCCTAGGGAAGGGGGAGCCTGGTGGGCTGCCGTCTATGGGGTCGCACAGAGTTGGACATGACTGAAGCGACTTAGCAGCAGCAGCAGCAGTGTCATAATTAAAGTATAAATCTGAGCCAGACTGCCTGGATTCAAATCTGAGCATTATCTAGAGGTATGATCCTGGACAATTAACTTCAATGTGCCTCAGTTTCCTCATCTATAAAATGGGAATAATAATAGCATGTAATTAAGAAAATCACTGTGCAGGTTAATTTAGTTAATATAACTATTACAGTGTTTAAAATAGTGCCTAGCAAATAGTAAGCACTATACAAGTGGCTATTTTTTTTAACAAATCGAAGAATCCTGTACCACCAGTATTATAAGTATTGTAAAGCCTATTTTAACAAAAAGGAAACATACATTCAGAGAAAAATAGAATAACTGGCCTCAGTCCACACAGCTGGCAAAAGCAAAGCTGGGACTAAAATAAAGCCCAGGTCTTCAAGACACCAAAATAGGCATTTTCTGTCTCTATCTTCTCCATTATAGAGTAGACTCCCTAATCACCAGTTTCACCTTCTGCAATTGCAGTTATTCATGGCCAGCCACAGTCTGAAAATATTAAATGGAAAATTTGAGAAATAATTCATAAATTTTAAATTATATGCCTTTCTGAATAGCATGATGAAACCTCAAGCCATTACTCTCCTTCCTACCCTGGACAGGAAACATCCCTTTACCCAGCGGATTCCTCTGAGCCCCCAACCCCTGTTAGTCACTTAGTAGCTGCCTTGGTTATCAGATAACTACTAAGGATCAGGACATCACAGTGCTTGTGTTATTATTTTACTTAATAATGGCCCCAAAGCACATGAGTAGTGATGCTGGCGATTTGAATATGCCAAAGAGAAGCTGTGAAGTGCTTACTTTAACTGAAAAGGTAAAAGTTCTCAACATATTTCTTTTAAAAAGGGGGGAAAAAATCAGATGGGTTTGTTTTTTTCTTTTTTGCATTTTGTATAAAGCCACCAGGATATTCTTGCACATAGATTTTTTTATAAACCTTTCTTGGTTTTCACAGAATAAGTTCATAGAAGTGCAATTACAGAGTCAAAGTAGATGAATGTTTTCAAGGCTCTTGAACATTGTGTCAAATTACCCAATAAAAAGATAATGCCACCAGCAGTACACAAAAGCCCCTATATGTCTCAGTTTTGTCATGTGTAAAATGGGGATAATAATAAAGTACATAATAAAGTCACTGTGCTGGCTAAATTAATATAAGCAATTGTTTAAAATAATGTCTACCCTCTTGTCACCCATATTTTTGTCAGTTTTTTAAACATTCACCAATTTGCTAAGTTAAAAATAATGTATTTCTGCTTTGATTTCTATTTCTTTGACTGTTATTGGGGTTGACATCTCCATATATATTTCTTCTTTTGTGAAGTATTTGTTCATGTTCTTTGCTGATAAAACAAGAACTTTCTTTAAAATCCCTCTAATAATGACCTTTGGGCTCCCCTGACGGCTCAGTGGTAACCTGCCTGCCAGTGCAGGAGACACGAGAGACGTGGGTGGGTTCAATCCCTGGGTTGGGAAGATCTCTTAGAGAAGAAAATGGCAATCCAGTCCAGTGTTCTTGCCTGGGAAATCCCATGGACAGAGGAGTCTGGCAGGCTACTGTCCATAGGGTTGCAAAATAGTTGGATACAACTTAGCAACTAACCAGCAACAAATAATGTCCTTTGTGTTCTATCCTAGCTAATGATTCTTAAAGCTGCTGGACATTTTTATAAACCATTTTTTGAGGCTCAAAAATTAAAACAGGTCCTAATTTTTCATTACTCAGCTTTTGTTTTATAGCAATTGTCACTTACTTTCCTGCAGGGCCTGGGGGTAGGGGGTGGGGGGAGCGGGGAGGGGGGAACTAGCAGAGGTTGATTTTTTTTAATGCCTTTCAGCCTTAACCACACCTAAATCGGCCTAGATTCTATCATAAGACGCCTCATCACGTCACTGAACGGAAAGAACAGAACAGAAATAGTAAAAAGCATCATACAAAAGAACAAATCATGCTCTCGAGACTCCCAAACAACCAGACACCCAATGTTTCTTTGCTGTGATCCACCTGGCACCCAATACCCTGGGAGAACTTCTGACAGAATTTACTCGAAGGACAGATCCAAGGTCTCTACTCAGGACTCCAAACTTAGGATCTGGAATGATAGGCCCTAGAATCTGCTTATTTCACGAGCTTCTTGGGTGATTTTCTGAGAATCGCAGTGCCAGAGGATGTCTTGTTTGCCAAATCACGTGGTTTATAATCTGTCTTACAAAGAATAACTAAACCAAAGGCAGAAAGCTATGGTAGGTATCTACTAAATTTAAAGCATGATTATTTCCAAGCATGGATCGCCCAGTAATTTGTTAACTGATCAACACAAACAGAGAAATTTGTCTCCCTCCTCACCCCCATTTCTAGCTGTGTGATCCTAGTAAGTTACTTCATTTGCTGGGCCTCAATTTCCCCATTCACAAAGGTGGGGAATCAAGCTACCTGTTATCTCACAGAATCATTCCAAGTCTCAACTGAGATTATATACACTAAGTATCTAACAATTGCTGGTGCCAAAAAAATGACAGTTGTTACATCAGTAGGATGAAAAATCACGCAGCTGAGGATGAGACATTGGTCTAGAGTAATAGCTGATTATAATGGAACACAGAATCTATGAACCACTTTCACAGGCAATTTCTTGTTTGACTCTCCAAACATTTCCGTGAGATAGGAAGAAAACATATTGTTACATCCCTTTTACAGATTGAGGCAGCTGAAGAGTGACCAAGGCTATAAAGCTATGTAGTTAGTACTGATAAATAGTAGTGCTTGGGATGTCTGACTCTAGAACCCAAGATCTCAATACTTGCTAAACACATAAAAGAAAGAATTCTTCAAGAGAGTTTATAGTTCATTCAGTTATTTCATAATTGGAAACATTCTCTAGTGTATTCAACCTAAAGAATGCCTTTCCTGGGCTTAGAAAGCACAATAAACAACACCTAAATGAAACAGAGTAATTATCATTTTTCCAGAATCTAGCTTGCTCTCATTTACTTTCAAGGTTACCTAAGTTCAAGAGAAACCCACTGTGGCCATTTTCAAGCTCCCATACCACAAAAACTGTTCAAAACAGGTTTAAAGGGCAACTCAAAATGCCCTCTCCTCTTCTAAGACCTTGCAACCTCCCACACTTAGAGCTGAAGGTCCTTTCTCTGTTCTTCTTACAGCTCCCAAACACCTTCCTCCTTTACTTTAAAGAGTTTTTACATAATATTCATGGTCAAGTTTAGGTCTAAATTACCAAAATTAAAACCCTCTGTCCTGAGGTATAAGTTAATGAAAACGGATCTCATTTTTATTCAATACCCCAAACTCTTGATGTGGAAGGCTTTCTCTCTCTCATCTATATACCATTGTACGCTGTTTCTCCACAACCAAAAAATATTATCTGAAGAATCATAGAACTATGAGGGAAACAACCCACTGAGATTGTAAACAGCATATTTCTCTTCACAGATCAATGCATCATTTGAATATAGCCTCGTTCTGTGTTCCCAGCTTCGAGTCAGGACCATTCATAGTTCAGCACTTTATAATTACATACAATTAACAGCTCAGAGGCTGAGCAGCAGCAGCAGAGTGACTGGTAAGCAGTGAAAGCTACAAATCTGTTTTGCAGTAGTGTATATTTTTTTCTCCCTTGATTTTCTTTATTGTTGTTTTGCTTGATGCTTATTAGCATACCTCTGGGGAATGTTGCAAGGATGCAATGCTAACGAGCAAACACTTGTGAGATTGCCAGCCATTTCAGATGACTTTCTTTCTTTCCAGGGCACAGAAAGGGGAAAAATGAACTGACACATTGTTATGCAGCAAACTAGAATTATGCATAACATGCAAAATTATGCAAAATATTATTTATGCAGAGGATAGTCCTAAAGAAGTCAGGGCATCACTGATTAGCAGTAAGAAAGTAGGAACGGATCTGAATTTCACTGTCTACCAAAGAATCTTGTTAATGCCAGAGCATCATGCCTATTTCAGTGCAAGAGGCAAGTTACTCTATCTGTCCCTAAGCTTACAGACCAAATGATAGAGCACTGAGCTGGGTGGGGTAAAGGAAGTAGAAGTTTGCAATGGTAGTAGGTATAAAGGCCTGTCAGAGCGTCAAGGGTCACTAGATGATAATAATAAAGTAATAAAACCCACAATAATAGCATGAACACAGCCAACGTTAACTGAATGCTTACTCTGTCATAGTCACTGTTCTAAATGCCTCACATGGACTAACTCAGGTAACCCTTGCAACCACTCTGTGAAGCAGGTGAAGTTATCAATCCGTGTTACACTTGAAGAAACTAAGGCTCAAAGAAGCTAGGGAATTTGCCCAAAGTCGTACAGTGAGTAAATGCACCAAGATGGAATTTGAACCTAGAAGCCTATGCTTAAGTCCCTTCTTGGGGATGCTAAAAATAGGGCTCCACTCCTGGGAGTTCTAGAGCTGTGCTTCTAAAAGTCTCAGGTTTACAGACCCTTTTAAAACCAACGAAAACAATGGATATTTCAAAAAAAAAAAGGTATATACACTTATGCAAAATTTCACAAGTAATTTTGAGGATACAGGGACCTCTTGAGCTACATCCTTGGATCCTAGTGACAAACCCTGTTCTAGATGAAACCAGTCATGAAACTGACATATGGAACTGATTCTGGACTCTCAGAAATGCAAGAAATCTCTCACACTCTGCAAACTATCACGCGGTGATTGTGGCACGCCACATGTGGTGGGACACAGGACAGAGACGCAGTCACCCTGTTGTTTTCAAGAGCACTTGAGCCCCAGCTCTTCTGGCAATCTGATCACATTCTGCATTTACAATTATATGTTGTCTTTGTGGTTCTAATTTGTTCCATTAGCGTTCATTTCATGTTTCTCCTCAATGTCCTTACCACTCAAGAGCAGATACTCTTAGGGTTTATTATAAATGGAACGGACGGAAGGAAGGGGAGATGGTCCTCTAAACATCATCTGCTATGGAACTCCTCCGCTCCTGGGTCCTCGGGGTGCCATCATGTTCTCCTTTTTCTCAAAAGCCTAATTCTAACTTCCAGGTGGAACGGGCACCAAAGTAACAGAATAATTCAGTTTTCCTTGCAAAAAAGTAGTCCTTATACTGGCAATTTACCAATATTTCCAGCAGACTCAGAGAAGTGGACCAGTAGCTCCCACCATGATGGGGTTTCAGGGCTGTGGCCAATGTGCCGGCCTGCCCCGAGGTGTTCCCCACCTGAGAGCCCATGTAGGAAGACAGGATGGAGTGAAAAAGGCCCCCTGCCAGACTCAGGGATGACTTCACAAGGACACAGACATTTGAGAGCAGGCTCTTGGAGGATAAAGAGGAATTGGTCAGTAAGGAAAGAAGAGAGGGCATGGCTAGAGAAAGGACAGGGAGGTGCATACAGGCGTGGGAGGAGACCAGGAGAAGTTCTGAGCCCTGGAGAGGACATGGGAAAGATAAGCTGGGGCCAGACTGTAAAAGGACTGTACCTTGGGTGAAGAAATTGGAATTTGATCATTTAAGCCATTGGTTCTCAATCTGCAGTGTCCATAAAACTGATCTGAGTACTTGTTACAGATGTAAACCTCCAGGTCTGCTCCCCATGCTTCCAAATCGATAGGTGCATATTTGACAAGCAGGTGATTCTAATGCAAGAGGTCTGCAGACCACACTTGGGGGAAAAACCCTGCTCAAAACAAGGGGCGGGCTGCTAGCAAACTAAATGGATTGCTGAGAGGAGCTGTCTACACTCGCTGTACAAAGGAGAGTGTGCCCACAGAGGTCCGGTGCCCCCTGTGTCACACTCACAGTGATTCCTGGGTGGTAAAACTCATCCAAAGGTACTCTGCCCTTATGCCAGAAGAGAGACCATGAACAGCCCCACCTTTCAAGACAACTACACTCGCAGGCTATACCTATAGGACTTACCTATGGAAAGCACCAGTCATGATACCTGGCCTTGGTAGGTGCTCAAGAAAGTTTGTGGATGGAATCCTCTCTCCAGGAGGCAAAGGAAATTGAAGGTCCTCTTTACTTCAATTCAGAAATCTCAAAGTAACAGATATCCATCTGGCATTTTTATCAGCAATGACCCCATTTCCCCAGAACAATGCTGGTGAAAAGGCAGTTCGCTGTAATGGGTTTGCTTTATAAAGGGGGTCTGGAAGTTCTTCAGAGAGATGCTGTCTGATGGCAGTCTCTCTCCAGGCGTCTAGCAGAGCTTCTGCCTGTTACTGGCTGAGGTAGGAAGACACCGCACAGATCTTCATACTTGGCCCTGATTGTTCCACCTGCGAATGCCACTGAGGGGTCTGAGCTGAGTCCCTGGGAAGGTTTGGATTCACCATCTTGGATATTAATAGATGAGAAACACTCATTTAGCCCTTTCAGAGAGCTGTGAAGAACCCTCATGCCACACACCCCAGTGGGCATAGGAGCTTCTCTCAGAGGCACCAACCAAACAACCTCTGCAGGAGCAACGCGGGACCTGCCCTGTTCAGAGCTTTCACTGACAGTCAGACTTTTCATCTTTAAAAAGGGAAGATTCAGGGACTTCCCTGGCAGTCCAGTGGATAAGAGTCTCTCCTTTCAATGCAGGTGGACTGGGTTTGATCCCTAGTCAGGGAACTAGGTCCCACAGGCCTCAGCTAAGAGTTCACATGCTGCAACTAAAGAGCCCACGGGCCACAACTAAGGCCCATGGCAGCCAAATAAATAAATCATACAATTTTCTTAAAGGGAGGATTCAGTTCCCAGTGCCCGGGACTCTCTAACACAGCCCACCTCTGCGCTCCATTCACCTGCTTCAGGATTCATCACATGCCAAGATCTGATTCAGCCTCACCACTTGTAAGAAATGTGTGATGTCTGTGGGACCTAATAGCTACATATTTGCCAGGGGTCACTCTACTAGTCAACTAGTGTCAGCTGAAACGGATCAGGCTTCTTACAAGACATGCTGGAAGAGGCAAATACCTTCCCTCTCAGACCCTGTGCAGTGTTTACTTCACTGAAACACTCCATTACTGCACACTGAGCAGGAGAAGGCACACGGGGAGACCTGATTTAGCCGTGATTAACTGCAGAGTCATTGTTGAAATTATTTGCATTTGTCTGAATAACACTAACTTTTCAGACTATGTCATTCAAAGAAATGGTTAGATATTATTTTTCTGGCAGCAATAATCAGGCATTTTTCATAAAATGGCTTCCTTGCAGGAAAAATCACCAAATAATGGCAGAAAAACACCCGGCTGTAAATACAATGAAGCATGAGGAGGCAAAGTCAAGATTTAAACGGCTCTCACGCTGCAGGGAAAGACCGGAGTCACTGAAATGATGTCGTGCTGTTTCCGGGCACACTGGGAGCCGCTGCTGAGGCGCTAATGGGCCCCACACAGGTCTTGAGAGCAGCTTCCTCACAGGGCATCTGTAATAACTGGGCTTAGGGTTTTTACCAGATGAAGTAAATGCAGGGCCCAGAGCCCAGGAGAACAATAGCTTCTCTGCACCAGAGAAGATGTGCAGGCTTCCGCCTGGGGCTTAGACTTGTTTCCACTCCTGTGTGCCCCTTGTTCCATGAGGCTACACACAAGGCCTCCACATAGGCCCATGGAGGCCCTGGGGGAACCCTGCAACCCCAAAGCTGACTGTTTCTAATTTGGCTGCACCAGGTCTTCGCTGCAGCACACAGGATCGTCAAGATTCTTCAGGCCACACAGAATCTTTAGTTGCTGCGCTCCAGCTCCTAGTTATGGCATGTGGGCTCTAGTTCCCTGACCAGGGGTCAAACCCCAGCCCCGTGCACTGGGAGTACAGAGTCCTAGTCACCAGACAACGAGAGAAGCCCCCACAGCTGGTTAATTTCCTACTGCCGCCCTATCTCCCTTGCCCCCACCAAAAAAGGGGGAGGTGGTCAGGGGCCATTACAAGAGTAACACCTTTTCAGAACTAGTTCTTAGGTTACACCTCTCCCCACAACCAGAGTCCCATAGGAAGCTGCCTCGAATTCTTGTTGATAACAAGAGCCTGTGGGGCCTTCCTGGGACAGAGCCCTCCCCGACATTCTCTGCTACAGCTCCTCTCTCAGGCACCTAGATAATAGTACCTGATGTACATTTCCTGAATGGTAGATGCTAAAACCACCACTAAATGAAAGGAATTAAACATTTGATGACCTTGGGCACAAAGGCCCCAGACCTTCTGATATCTAAGAACTGATGATATTAACCCCTGCGACACCACTCTGTTATCTCACCATCAACCAATCAGAGAACTGTGCACGAGCTGATCAGATACCGTAGGACCATCCCACACACACACCCCACCTGGCCTTTGAAAATGCTTTGCTGAAACCACTCCTGGAGTTTGGGGGTTTATGAGCACCAGCCACCTATTCTCCTCTTACAGCACCTTTTTTTCTTTTTTGAATATAGTCAATTTACAATGTTGTGTTAGTTTCAGGTATACGGCAAAGTGAGTTAATTATGCATCTACATATACTCCACTTTTCTTATAAATTCTTTTCCCATACAGGTCATTACAAGTATTGACTAGAGTTCCCTGTGCTATACAGTAGGTCCTTATTAGTTATCAACTTTATATATTGTAGTGTGTATATGTCAATCGCAATCTCTCCATTTATCCCTCCTCTCTCCCCCACCCCTGTGGCCAAAAGTTTGTTTTCTACATCTGTGACTCTATTTCTGTTTTATAATAAATATATTTGTACCATTTTTAGCAGAAGATCTAAATACACATTTCTCCAAAGAAGACATGCGCTCAGTTGCTCAGTCATGTTTGACTCTCTGCGGCCCCACGGACTGTAACCCACCAGAATCCTCTGTCTCCATGTCCGTTCTCCAGGCAAGAGTACTGGAGCAGGGCATCCCCTGCCCTAGGGGATCTTCCCAAGCCGGGGATCAAACCCATATCTCTTGCATCTCCTGCACTGGCAGGAGGATTCTTTACCACCAGCACCACCTGAGAAACCTATACAGATAGCCAAAAAGTACATGAAAAGATGCCCAACAACACTAACTATTAGAGAAATGCAAATCAAAACTACAGTGAGATGTCACCTCACACTAGTCAAAATGGCCATTATAAAAAAACCTACAAACAATAAATGCTGGAAAGAGTGTAGAGAAAAGGGAACCCTCCTACATGTTGGTGGAAATGTAAACTGGTACAGCCATTATAGAGAACAGTGTGAAGTTTCCTTAAAAACAAAAAACAGCACCACAACCCAGTGTCAGGCAGTGAATTTGTGTGTGTGTGTGTGTGTGTGTGTGCACATGCATAGGATTTTAGTTCCCTGACCAGAGATTGAGCCCATGCCCCGTGCAGTTGGTGCATGGATCTTAACCACTGGACTGCCAGGGAAGTCCGCACAGTCTGTTGTCAGTCAGTTCAGTTCCGTTCAGTTTAGTCGCTCAGTCGTGTCCAACTCTGCGACCCCACAGACTGCAGCATGCCAGGCTTCCCTGTCCATCACCAATACCCGAAGCTTGCTCAAGCTCATGTCCATTGAGTTGGTGATGCCATCTAACCATCTCATCCTCTATCATCCCCTTCTCCTCCTGCTTTCAATCTTTCCCAGCTTCAGGGTCTTTTCAAATGAGTCAGTTCTTCCAATGAGGTGGCCAAAGTACTGGAGCTTCACCTTCAGCATCAGTTTTTCCAATGAATATTCAGGACTGATTGCCTTCAGGACTGATTGGCTGGATCTCCTCGCAGTCCAAGGGACCCTCAAGAGTCTTTTCCAACACCACAGTTCAAAAGCATCAATTCCTTGGCACTCAGCTTTCTTTATAGTCCAACTCTTACATCCATACATCACTACTGGAAAAACCATAGATTTGACTAGATGGACCTTTGTCAGCAAAGTAATGTCTCTGCTTTTTAATATGCTGTCTAGGTTGGTCATTGGCTCTATTGTGTGCAGGAGAACAGACTTAAGTTTGGTTCAGTAACAATCTCAGTTATACTTTCAAATAAGAACTACAGATTTTAAATCCCTTCCAATCCATTTTATATAATGTCCAAATTTGTCTTTGATTTAGTTCAACAATTGTGTACTGCATGTATTAATGAACCTATATCTTCCCAGTACTACTCAAATCAAGAACAAGCCCTTCCTCCTGAGGTCAAGGCCATCAGTGAGCCAGCCCTGATCTACGACCAGCCACATCCTCTCCTATTCCTCATCAGCCACCCCTTCCAGGAGGTCGTCTTTCATTAACTCCACCACATCAGCTCTCCACCAAGGTTGGCACTGCCACACAGCTCCTCCACATTGTTCCTTCTGTTCTTTCTGTGATATGTCACATTTGCCCCCAGCACTCCACCTTCCCAGAAATCTCTACCCAGAACAGGCCCCTCCTACTCAAACCCAATTTATTGCTACACTTCCTTCTGGGTGCTGCTCACAACTTAACCCACACCCACCAAATCTTTGCTGAGGGCTGCTGCTCTAGAATGCTCTGTCCCTTCCACGGTTGCCCCATGAAATAGGCGGTTTTTCTCTTCTGCTTCACATGTGCGTACTTTCTTCCCACTGGGATTTGACATTTATAAAACTGGAAACCAACCCTGCACCTCTTTCTGTGGATTCACCTCCACATTCATCTAATGCCTATTGCGTGCCAGTCATGCTGTCACTCAAAGCATCAGAAATGGTACTTAGTATGGAACGCGCTTGAATAAGGAAGTAAACATTTGTTGACTTATTGAACAGACTCAGAACCCAACAGGCTCATTTGGGTTTCATGGTTTCTCTTTATTCTCATAGGGAAGAAAAAGCAGTTAAACACATATACATCCACTCGGGTGATATTTTTCACAGGCAGGCTTCCATCTCTACACGAATAGGGATAACATAATTTTAAACATTGAGCTTGATACTTCCCACCATGGAGGGATAATGGTCCAACCCACACCAGGTAAGTCATCCTGTGTGGGCAGAGGATGAGCCTCAGACTCTCCTTCAGCTGGGTGACATGCAGAGTCAGCTTCGGGAGCCAGCCTGAAAGAAGCGCAGTCACACCAGCTCAGCCTATGTAAGATCTGATTCCCCTGTCATGGCCCAGAACCTGCCCAGCCGGAAGCCAGGTGATGATGGCCCAGTCTCCTAAGTGGAGCAGGTGGAAAGGGGTTCTCACCAGCTCCTCACTCACAAGCTTGGGCTTTGCTCACACCCAACCATGGACACGTGCCCACAGTCCACTGTGGAAACAGTAGTTCCCAAAACCTTCCACTCCAGAACACACCAGCCCTCAGGACAATGCTGGGAGGCCAGCCAGGCAGCAGACATTGGCCACTGAGATGCCATCTCTCCCACCCAACCCAAGCCATTCAGGGGTGAGACGGACAGACAGTAAGCCAAATGGAATTTAAAATCCTGGCTCTGACAGCTGTATGACCTCAAGCAATTTGCTTAACTGTTCTCTCAATTCTTCTAAAAATGGGGACCATAATAATATCTATACTCACTGAATGTGGAGAATCAAATGAGCCAAATATATGACAGGCTTAACACAGTGCTTGTCACCCCATAATAGACTGAGATTATTAACATTAACTGTGATCACTGATATCCAAATTTGGGCTTTTTCTCTTGGATCCTAAAATGGTTGCACGTCAAGTATTTTTGCAAGAATCTATTAGCTTTTCCCTTCTTTCTCAGCTACATTCATGCTTCAATTTTCTCTTTCATTTCCCCTTTCCCTCCACTCCTGTGACTACTAATGACCAGGAAAACACAAAGACACAAAGACCTGTTCTGAAATTACGTTTAAAACAAAAGGAAGTGAATTCTCTTATACTGTTGGTGGGAATGCAAATTGGTGCAGCCACTGTGAAAAATAGTATGGAGGTTCCTCAAACAACTAAAAACAGAGTTGCCATATGATCTAGAAATCTGAATGCTGGGCATATACCCAGACAAAACTACAATTCAAAAAGATATATGCACCCCTATGTTCACAGCAGCACTATTCACAATAGCCAAGACAAGGAAAAAACCGAAGTGTCCAGTGACAGATGAATGGATAAGGAAGATGTGGTATATATAAACAATAGAATACTATTCAGCCATAAAAAAAAGGATTGAAGTAATGCCATTTTCAGCAACATGGATGGACCTAGAGATTATCACACTAAGCAAAGCAAGTCAGAAAGAGAAAGACAAATATCATATGACATCGTGTATGTAGAATCTAAAATACGACACTATGAAACAGAAACAGACTCACAGATACAGAGAACAGACTTGTGGTTGCCAGGGGATGGGGGAGGAATGGACTGGGGGTTTGGGATTAGCAGATGCAAACTAGTATATACAGAGTGGATAAACAACAAGGTCCTACCATATAGTGCAGAGAACTATGTTGAATATCTTGTGTTAAATCATAATGGAAAAGAATATAAAAACGAATATGTATATATATGTATATATGTATGTATGTACAACCGAGTCACTTTGCTGTACAGCAGAAATTAACACAGCATTATAAATCAACTATACTTCAATAAAATTTAAAAAGCAAAAGGAAGTGATGGCCCCATGTTAAGCCTGCCTCCAGCTGTGAGCACCACACTGCAGCTCCATAATCTGCCCATTTCTTATGGTCAAAACATCACTTCATCCACAACCCATCACTGGCATCTCTGCACCGGAAATGCTTTAATTTCTCAGAAAACAGGGTGCCATTTTTTCCCTGTGTACCAATTAGGAGCCTGCAATAAGACATTTTCTCGTCCAGTTTGTTCCAAAAAAATGAAGCATTCCAGCAGCTTCTATTTTGACCAAATTCCCCAGAAAGTAAACTGTTTCAAAAAAGAAAAAGTGTGTGTGCATTTGTGTGAGTGTGCATGCTGGAAAGACAGAAACTTGTCTTTGTTCATGTGAAGTTCTCTGTATTCAGTTAGACTATTTGGACTTTGTCTTTTCTTGTAAGAAAGAAAATACAATACAGAACATTAGTCTAGATTTTCCTGGAATTTGGCAGCCCTGTGGATCTTGTTTTCCTCTCCATTTACTGAATATTTTGTTATTAATATTTCATTCTCTCAGTGTGCTTCCGTTGTGGTGATGGAAAAGTATTTGCCCTCTAGGAGCCAAATATAACATCTAATAGATCTGTTAACTTACCCTTCAATAAATTAGCCAAGTATGTAGTTTCATCCTTTATTTATTAAATAACGAGACTGCTTTCCTAAATAGCACTTTTCTATACTTAAAATTATGTACTTGAAAAGACTGTAAGACCACACCCTATTGTGGGAGGCAGAATAATGGCCCCAAAGATGCCCACATACTATTCCCCCAGACCTATGACTATGTTACCTTATTTGGCAAAAAGAGAAAAAGTCACTATGGCCTTAAAGATGAGATTATCCTGAATTATGTGGATGGGCTCAGTCTAATCATATGAGTACTTAAAAGTGGAGACACATTCCTAGCTGTGATTAGAAAGAGCTACAATGAAAGAAGAGTTAAAGATACCTTGTAAGAAGGACTTTACACACCACTGCAGGCTTTGAAGACAGAGGAAGGGACAAGAACCAAGGAATGAGGCAGCCTCTAGAAGCTGGAAAAGGCAAGGAAATGTATCTTCCTTAGAACACCCAAAAGAAATACAGTCTCACCAATTCCTTGATCGTAGCCCAGTGACACCTGTCTTGGACTTTAATGACAAAACTGTAAATAACAAATTTGTATTGTTTAAACTCGCTAAGTGTGTGATAATTTGTCACAGCAGTAATAGGAAATGAATACACAAACTCAGAACTAACTTTCTGACATCAAAGAGAGTCAGTATGTGAGGTTCATAGAGCCAGCTGTAGGGAGTTTCCATTAGAAGTGGGATGAATTACAATTGCAGGTCTTGTACTTGCTATTCAGTTGCAAGCATGCAGTAGCATGCATGAAGGAAGGAAAGAACGCCTACTGATTGGAAATAGATGCACTGAAGGAAATATATGCTGTACTAATTTATGGATTATGCAGGTTATCAACTGTATGACCTGGTGGCTCAGATGGTACGAAATATTAAGCCATCAATATTAGCCATGAAAAAGAGTGAAATAATGCCATTTGCAGCAATATGGATGGACCTAGAGATTATGATGCTCAGTGAAAAGTCAGCCAGAGAAAGACAAATATAATATGATATCACTTACATATGAAATCTAAAATAATGATACAAATGAACAAATTTACAAAATAGACTCACAAACATAGAAAAAAAAAAACTTATGGTTACTGAAGGGGAAATGGGGACAAGTAGGGATAAATTAGGATTTTAGGATTAACAGATACACACTACTATATATAAAATAAACAACAAAGACCTGCTCTATAGGGCAGGGAACTGTATTCAATATCTTAAAATAACCTATAAGGGAAGAAAATCTGAAAAAGAATATATGTGTGTGTGTGTATATGTATGTATAACTGAATCACTTTTCTGTACACCTGAAACTAACACGATGTTGTAAATCAAACATACTTCAATTTTTAAAAAAGGTAATGTCTGCAACGCAGGAGGCCCAGTTCAATTCCTGGGTGGGAAAGGTCCCCTGGAGAAGGGATAGGCTACCCACACCAGTATTCTTGAGCTTCCCTGGTGGCTCAGACAGTAAAGACTCCAAATGTGGGAGACCTGGGTTTAACCCTGGGTTGGGAAGATCCCCTAGAGGGCATGGCAACCCACTCCAGTAGAATTGCCTGGAGAATCCCCATGGGCAGAAGAGCCTGGTGGGCTACAGTCCATGGGGTTGCAAAGAGTCAGACACGACTGAGTGACTAAGCACAAACCAATCACCTGAAAAAGAAATTCTCTGTTCCTTATATGTAGTGATTATATCCACAAGTAAGAAGTCAATATATGGGCTAGTACTATTTGGTTAAGGATATCAAACAATTATATAATTTGATGGCCTACTATGGTAGAATTGTATTGCTTTTGTTAATGAAAAGGGTGAGTTCCTCAGCACAATTCTTTGTCAGAAATTTGGTTAAAACAGGAGGCAGAGAATTCCCCTAAGTAAATTAAAAAAGGCTTAACCTCCAATGCCTAGTTGAGGCACTGTATAATATAGTAAACAAACATAAGCAATTGCTTGATCTCAGGTCTTTCCCAACTTAGGGGAAAAGCTGCTGAGGTAGACTGGAAAGACTGAGAGGCTGAGAATACTGAAGTCCAACCTCACAGAGGCTGGGCCATCAATTAGACAGAGGCACCTGGTATGTATAGCTGCTCAAGCATGTCTGACTCTTTGTGGCCCCATGGTCTGTCCATGGAATTCTCTAGGCAGAATACTGGAGTGGGTTGCCTTTCCCTTCTCCAGAGGATCTTCCCAACCCAGGGACTGAACCCTGGTCTCCTGCATTGCAGGCAGATTCTTTGCTATCTGAGCTATAAGGAATTTCTTCAAAATGGCACAAACTCAAGCCCAGCATGTGCAAAGTTTACATAGACTTCACGTTTATTCTTTTCAACACTGCTATTGTGATAGATCTTGCTTTCCAGAAAATTCCTTCATCAAGGTATCAGCACATATTGTGAATTCCCAAAACTGTATACTTCCAGTAGTTAGAAGATTGGACAGGAGCATCCAAGGTGAAGTTTCTGTATAACTGGCTGTGTAAAGTGAAAATTCCTGTTGCATTTGTTCTCCTCAAAAACCAACTGAGCTCACAGAATTGCAAGTAAAAAGTAACTGCTTCCCCTGAGGTTTCATGACGCAAATGAAAACGTTACAGATTTGAGAAGAATTCCATTTTTTCCCATTAGAAACTGTGTCGCAATCATATTTTTTCCATACTTGGCAAATTGACAGATAACAGAGTACATGATGATAATAGTTATAGATCACCCTAATTGCCATTCAGAGTAAATTAATAGATTTCTACCCTTTGTCTTTCTTCAACAAGTACAGCCAAGCATTCTCATTAAACTTGGAGAAAACAGAAAGTTGCCTTCTGGGGAGTTTTGACTAAATGGAATCAGAGCATGCATCAGAGAAATCAGACAGGGTGTACATTTGGAGATTTCAGAGTCAGTACTATTTGATGGCACACTTCTTTCATTTATCTACAGTAAAGTAGTCTAGTGGTGACTGTATTGTCTCAGTAAAGCGAATTTTTATTCAGATACTGTCAGAGGAAACTTCAACTCAATTTACTTGACTTCTCTCAAACCAACTGACAGAAATTTCTCCAGTTATAACTACAGTAAAACTGAGACACTCAGGGACCATTGCAAGTTACAAATTTTCTATTTTACTATCCCCAAAGCCAATAAAAATTTCCCCTAACTATGATATTTCTATATCTAAAAACACCTCCCGCACAGCTTCACAAACCCAAAGCCACACAAAAGTCTTGCTGCAGGAGCTCATATTTTTAATGAAAAAGAAAAATCATATTCATCAACTTGTCTCCTTTGATATATGAAACATTTTCAAAACAGCTTTCCAGACAAAGATGAGCCATACAATATCCAAGTTAGCTGAATATTAAAACGATAGATAGGTTGAACAAATTTTCTACTTCTGTGCTGGAAAGACTGCTCTCAAGTTACACAAAATCCATTCTGGAAGATTTTTCTAAAGATATTAAAGAAAATCATTCTCCTTCCCAGACTGTCATTGAAACTTGAATATGAGGTTTCCCCCACAATACATGAAGGCAGACAAAAGTGAAGCAGAATATTACAGTCTTCATACTTCTGCTGAGTTTCTTCTCCATTCCCTCTATGTGAAAGACCATATATACCCAACAGACAAGAGAATCAAGGAAACTAGTAGAATAACAGACTTCGTAGAGTTCAGAACCAAAGATGTGTGCAAAAAGCAGGAATGCAAAGGCAAGGTACAAGTGATATATCAGATTTTAAAGTTATAAAAATTTAAGTTCAGAAATAACCTTGTCTACTGGCTGCTTCTGGCTTGGCTTTAGTACTAATAGTCACCAAAAATGTCAGAGTTTTGTGTGCAGTCTCAACAGCAAATTCTAAGATGCTGAAACCAGTTTAAGGTGGGTGGGACTGGGATAGTATACTAGTTGAAAACCTGGAGTCTAAATCCCATATCTGCTACGTACTAGCAATGATCTATTCTCTTAAACCTCAGTTTCCTCATCTATAAGATGGAGATAATAATAGTTTATCTCATTGGATAGTAATGAAGATCAACTGTAGCATGTAAATTCTCCAATATACACTGGGAAGTTAGAGTGGAGTTCATGTAAAACATGATTAATGTAAGAAAGGGGATTAGATAATAGAGATGAATGAAAACCTTCAGTATGATGATGGATCCCTGGCAGGGGGAGGGGAAAATAAAATGGGGTGCTTTTAGTGGAAGTGTTTGAAAGTGACCACAGAACATTAAATGTAAGCAGAATAGTAATGTGTGACTGTTAGAAAGAGCTAGAGGTGTGATCACTGCTGCTGCTGCTGCTGCTAAGTCGCAACAGTCGTGTCCGACTCTGTGCGACCCCATAGATGGCAGCCCACCAGGCTCCCCGGTCCCTGGGATTCTCCAGGCAAGAACACTGGAGTGGGTTGCCATTTCCTCCTCCAATGCCTGAAAGTGAAAAATGAAAGTGAAGTCGCTCAGTCGTGCCCGACTCTTAGCGACCCCATGGACTTCAGAAGAATGTCAGTCAGCTGTATTGAGGGCATAAAGTTGATCAGGTGCCAAGCAACGTGACTGCTCTCCATCAAAGGATGAACTCAAGTAGATGAACCCAACAGAGCATGTGACTCCAAAATGTCAAGAACTTGAAGGTAGGGAAGACCCAGGTTCTTGTTCTACCCTAGGGCATCTGTGACTTGCGTAAGGTCCCTTCTCTGGGCCTCCATTTTCTCATTTGTAAAATGAGGTGTTGGGACTAGATAATCATTAAAATTCTTCCCAGAACTCCTCACTTGTGAGTCAGGGTTGGGTACTTTTTTTAAGCTTCAGCCATTATTTCCTGCTGTGACAAGATTCATGTCCTATGTCTAGGACCACAGTAACTGTCCGGGAAAATTGGCTCCAAGTCCAGAAAAGGCCCTGAGTTGATCGTGGGGCCTCTCGATGCTGGACTGGAGAGAAGAAAGCCCGTTCCTCTAACTTAAGGCAGGATGGGGACAGTGCCTGGCAGCAGAATACAGAATGTGGTTCTAATTTCTCCCTGGCACTCTTTCCCCCTCTATTCCAAAGCTCCCTGAGGCAGTCACTGACTTAGGAAGAAGGTACAAGAAGCTGAAGCTCTTTCAATTAAAGCTATCAACAAGTCCAATGGTGAAGAATGTTTATTAAAAGAAAAATAATAAATTCTGCCGTGTGCCTGAACTACAGATTGCCTGCAAAGTGGTCCATGTGGTAACAGCTATATAAACTTTATTACCTAGTAAAATGTGTGTCTTAAAACTCTTGGCAAAAGCCTTCATTTGACTAACTCAGACTTTTCTTTTCCCCTTGGCTGGCCCAGATAGAGAAGAGTTAGTGCCACTGAATAACATATGAGGCATTTGCTTTTTGTAGCAGATTTGCTGTTCTTTGCATTGTTCTAATGTTTTGTCATATAAGTTAACTACCACCCAAACAATAAGCAACTGCTCATACTTTTTTATACGACTTAGCTGAAGATTTGAACTAAATTCAGGATCCTTTGATTCTTGAAAGGTCCTTTCCTCCTTCAGATCTCTGGTGCTCTACCCTCTTTGATATATATATCTCTACAATCGGCACCAGAATGATTATATTTAAAGTTTGGATTTTTTTTTAAAGTATTGTCTACTGAGTTCAAATGAAATGCACAGCAGTATTTCAATATCTCACTAGTTTTGGAATATGGATTCTGGATGGCAAATCTTACATTTATATCTATTTTCTTTGAATGGTTAAGAAACCATGCATGTGTGTTCTTTCAAATTTACAGTCAACTCTGAAATTACAATGTAATAGCTTTAAAATGGTTCAAAGTGCCTCTCACGGGAATGAATGATAATGGAAAGCATCAAGAAATGCATTGAGCATTATTTGGAATGCGGCTTTGTTTCTGTCTTGGTTTATCCTTTGCCAATGTCTCCATTAGGGTATCACTCAATCAGACTCTCTGCTGGATGGCAAGTTTACATTCATCCATTCACTCATCAGTCAAAGGAGAGCAGAAGGCTCCACTCCTGGAGAGCTGTGGCCCCTTGAGAAGAGAAGCTTTCTATTTCATAGTTTTTAATTCCACCAGTGGTAAAAGTGCCATATGGACAGATCCATTGCTCTTCTCATGAAATGTATTTCATGCCTCCTCTCTTGTCCCTCCTATAAGAGCTCCATTGAACATCAAGACTAATAGCCTTTTCTAAATAAATAAGAAGATATTTCACACCACAGGGTGTGATGAAGTAATGTGCTACTTAATTCTTCAGCATTCAAGAAGCACATGCTATAGCTCTTGATGATTAAAAAATGTAACAATAAAATTAATATTGTTACCGAAAGGTGTGGGATCCAGCTGATAGCCACTCAAAAGCCAATAAACAGGCCAGGTTGGTGGAAAGGAAAGTTTGTTTTTTTCAGATACTGGCCACTTGCAGGGGTTAGGGCAGACTTCTGTCCAAAGGCCAACTCCCTGCACTGACAATCAGTGGGAAAGAGCTTTTTTAGGCTAAAAGAAGGGGGCTACATGCAGAAACAGTATAGTCAGCACTGACAGTTATCTTCAGATTAGTCATCGGTGGTCTGACAAGCATCATCTTGGTTGTTGTGCTGTTCATTGCTGTTCAGCTGCTAAGTCATATCCTGCTATTTGCCACTCCATTGACTGCAGCCAGGCTCCCCTGTGCTTCACCATTTCCCAGAGTTTGCTTAAACTCATGTCCATTGAGTCACTGATGCCATCCAACCATTCCATCCTTTGAAGCCCTCTTCTCCTCTTGCCCTCAGTCTTTCCCCACATCAGCGTCTTCTCTAATGAGTCAGCTCTTTGCATCAGGTGGCCAAAGTACTAGAGCTTCAGCATCAGTCCTTTCAATGAATAGTGAGGGTTGATTTAGGTATATTTAATCTTCAGTTCCAGGGTCAGTTTGTTTTCATGTCTATGAAGCCAATTCTTGGAACTGTGGCAGCTTATGTCATAGCTACAGTCTGCTCCTCATGTAATTAACCTCTTCACCTGGTGAAGGTTTCAGTATCTATAAGATAGTTCACAGGTTAGGGCTCGGAATATTGTCTATCGCCCTTGAGGAACTACAGGTTCTTGACTACACTTAATGAGTACATTATTATCATCTGGTCTCCTCTGACTGCTTTCCTTTGTTTCTGCATTTCTCATTTCTCTGATTAGACTTATTCTTTGACTAAAGTTTTCTATAGACAAAAAGTCAGGCAGAGAAGATGGGGGAAGGACCACAAGGCCCTGCTCTGTTCCAGTATAACAGAATAGTCACTTACAGCCCTAAAGTACTTATTACATACTATACACTGTGCTAAATGCTTTATATACATGGGCTCACGGAACACACGCACTCTCTGGAGAGAGCAGTACTGTCCCCATTTGATAGATGAGGAAACTGAGTCTGAGGTAATTTAATCAATTTCTGAAGATCACAGAACTAAACCAGATGGAATCAAGTTCTAAGTCCAGTCCGATCCCTGAGCAGATGCTCTTAGCCAGGCCTATATGCTGACAAAAGTCAGAAAACCCCTTAGAAAACCAACAAGTGTCTTGGAATTAGTACAATAAGGATCCCTGAGCTGATGCTCTTAGCCAGGCCTATATGCTAACAATAGTCAGAAAACCCCTTGGAAAACCAACAAGTGTCTTGGAATAAATACAATAAGGAAAAAGCAGTTGCTTAAATAGCTTTCTGAAAAATTTCTCTCAGGGACAAAACTGTTTTGATTATGCATACATCTCAATTAAAAAAGAAAAGTTAAAAGAATGAAAATTTGCCACTTGTAACAACGTGGATGGACTTAGAGTGCATTATGCTAAGTAAAATGTCAAGCAGATACTGCATGATATCACTTATATGTGGGATGTAAAAAATACAACAAACTAGTGAATATAACCAAAAAAAAGCAGATTCACAGATATAGAGAACAAACTAGTGGCTACCAGTGGGGAGAGGGGGCAGGGAAGGGCAACACAGTGTACAAGATTAAGAAGGGCCAACTCTTATGTAAGAAATAAGCTACAGAGATATATTATTCAACACAAGAAATACAGCCAATATTTTATAATAATTGTAAATGGAGTACAAACTTTAAAAATTGTAAATCCTTATATTGTATGCCTGTAACTTATATAATATTGTACATCAACTACATCCAATTCTAAAACGATATGAGATAATAAAAACACAGGTTAAGATTTAAGAGGTGCTTACTCTGGGGCTTCCCTAGCGGCTCAGTCAGTAAAGAACCCACCTGCAGTGCAGGAGACCTAGGTTCGATCCCTGGGTTGGGAAGATCCCCTGGAGGAGGGCATGGCAACCCACTCCAGTAGAACTGCCTGGAGAATCCCCATGGACTGTAGCCCACCAGGTACTCTGTCCATGGGGTTGCAAAGAGTCAGACATGACTGAGTGACAAAGCACACACACACACACTCTGTGCCAGGCATTTTTCTAAGTTTTTTTAATTTCATTTCATTCTAACTCATGAGATCCTCATTACAATTCCTATCTTATATCATGACAGTGACCATCCTACCAAGAAGGACCCTGAGGCAGCAGAAGTGAAGTAGCCCGGGGAAGCCACAGAGCAGGTAAAGGTGGAGACTCAACGTGGAACCAGCTTGCTGGGCCCTAGAGCCCATCCTCTTCCCACGACCCTCTGCTGCCTCCATCTTAGTCATTATGGACAGGTTTCATTACAAAAATAAACTCCTAGTGTTTGAGAGTCCCCTGGACTGCAAGGAGATCCACTCAGTCCATTCTGAAGGAGATCAGCCCTGGGATTTCTTTGGAAGGAATGATGCTGAAGCTGAAACTCCAGTACTTTGGCCACCTCAAGTGAAGAGTTGACTCATTGGAAAAGACTCTGATGCTGGGAGGGGTTGTGGGCAGGAGGAGAAGGGGACGACAGAGCATGAGATGGCTGGATGGCATCACTGACTCGATGGACATGAGTCTGAGTGAACTCCAGGAGTTGGTGATGGATAGGGAGGCCTGGCGTGCTCCGATACACGAGGTCACAAAGAGTCGGACATGACTGAGCGACTGAACTGAGCTGAACTGAACCGACAGAACCTGAATGAGAAAAAGCCAGACAATGAAACAGCTAACCTGGGTCTGCATAAGAAATTAACAGGAATTGGGAAACTTGGGTATAGAGCAAAAGACAAAGAGGGACCCAGAATCATCACAGGAAGCTGCCATCCAAGTCCAAAAGGTGAGAGAAAAAAGTTCAGAGATGGAATAGACATAGGATCGTTCAAAAAGGAGAAGTGTCAAATTTTAAGTTGCTGGCTGCAGTGCACTGCTGAGTAACCATGACTCACAGAGCCTTGAGGGAGCCCTTTGGGTAGTAAAGGAATTGAGATGGTGTCTGGTAGAGAGCTGCCGTAGAGAAAAGGACCACCAGGCAAGGAGATAAATTGCAAAAGGTCAGCAGAGATGTCTGGGAGAAAGAGAACCATCCTCCAAAGTCCCACAGAGATGAGATGACCCACCATAAATGGGATGGAGACTCAAGCCAATTTCACTCGGTCTTTTTTTTTTTTTTACTTCACTTCTTAGTTCCCCAACCAGGAATTGAACCCCCACCCTCTGCATTGGAAGCTCAGAGTCTTAACCATTGGACCACCATGGAAGTTCCAATTTCACTCAGTCTTAACAGACAATCTCACTGCAACAAGCTGGAAGACTTGGGGACACCCAGAGAGCTGACATCTGGGTTGGGTTAGACTTAAAAGCTTCTGATTTTTAAAATTAAACACCATTCAATAAGTATTTACTGAATGCCTACTGAACACCAGATCTTATTTAAGATACTAGGGATAGAAAAACAGTGAGCAAGACACACTTAACCCCTGCCCCACTGGAGCTTATAATCTAATGGGGAATGTTGACAATTAAGCAAAAAAAAAAAAAAAAAATGTACCACAGTAAGAAAATAAGTACAGTACGAGAGATCCAAATGCTAGGGGATGAGATAGCCAAGGTCCCTAAGCTAGTAGAGAAGTCATAAGGCTTATCTTGAATTGAAAACCAGAGCAACAGGAAGAGGTCTGCTTATACAGATGGAAGGAAGGGAAAGCACTGATCAAAGTCGGAGAAGAGCCCTGTGTGTTTGGGAATGAACAGGAGTGCACATCTGGAAGATAAAGGGAGTGGTGGCAAGAGATGAGGCTCTCGGAACTCCCCTGGCAGTCCAGCAGTTAAGACTCTACTCTTCCACTGCAGGGGCCAAAGGTTTGATCCCTGGTCAGGGAACTAAGATCCTGATGTCCCAAGGACTGGCCAGAAAAAGAGGGAGATGAAGCTACGGGAAGGTACGTAAGGTCAGGTTACGTGGGGCTTGGAAGGCACAGTGAGAAATCTGGAGTAATAAGAAGACAATCCAAGGGTCTTCCATGGTGGTCTAGTGGCTACAACGCCACACTCCCAATACAGGCAGCCCGGGTTCAATCCCCGGTCAGGGAACTAGATCCTGTATGCTATAACCAAAGATCCCACGTGCTGTGACAAAGAGATCCTCCATGCCACAACTAATACCTGGCTAATTTTAAAAAATAAATATTTTCTAAAAGATAAACATTTTCTAAATAAATTTAAAAAGAAGACAATTCAAGTGTTGAACAGGGTAATGATATGTTTAAATGAGAACTGCAAATTTCTTAAAAATTAGGCGACAAGGGTATTAAAGTTATATTTTCTTTTCCTGAGCTACAGGTCTGGGATGTTTTTCAGTTTATAATAAAGTTTTCACTCCTGCAATGAGATTTATTCTAAAATTATATCTAACCATCTTTGCATAGGAGGCAAATTTGCATGGTACTAATCAGCAAAGGTCATTCTCTGTACAATATGGGGACTGGGCCCACAGTTATCACCCCTCCATCTACTGCATTGGTTTAGATTCCCAAAAATTATTTTACCTATTCAAAATACAACTTCAATAAATAAATAAAATACAACTTAAGTGTCAGTCAAAAATTCTTCCAAGGAGTTTGCAAATATTCACTCATTTAATCCTTAGAACAACTCGGTAATCTTATTATTATCCCCATTTTACAGATGAGGAAACCAAGGTTTATAGCAGTCACATAGCTCATAAGTAGTAGATGATTCCAACCAGCAGACTGACTTCAGAGCCCATGCATTCAAAACACTACCCCATGAAGGCTAAATGACAGATTTGGGGAAAACTAAAGACAAAATGGTCAGATGTACTTGAGGTAATTCAGTATCTCCTCGTTCTTGGCACTTTTCAGATGCTCGAATTGGCTGCACGGGAAACTGAGCAAGACCACAAGATGGGCTCTGGTCCTATCCATCCCAACCTCCCCTTTCCCAGGCCACACTCCCCTACTAATAAAGTGCCAAGTGCAATCAGGAAAAAAAGACAACAAGGTCCAGAGAAAATACAGACCCAGGTAGGCATGACATGCAGTCATCATTTAAACGAATGTTTATTGAGCCTGGGCCAGTCTGGAATACAGTCTTGAATATGGCCTGGTCCCTTCTTTCCCCACCTAGAGCACCCAATCTAGCAAGTGAACAGACATTAACCCAAAATAACAACCCAAGTGAGAAGAGTGATGAGCGGAGAGACTGTTAATGCATAGCAGGTGGCCCTTTCACTCCCTTCAGGGCAGAGGTGCCACTAGTAGAAAATTCCTACAGAGGTTGATAGTAGAGCATCCACTGAATGGTAAGTGAGATCTGACCAGCTGGGCAAAGAAGAGAGGAACACACAAGTACACGGTGACTTTGTTTAAGGAACAGAAAATTGTTCAGCTTGGCTATAGACGGGATCACTGCAGGGAATGGCAGGAAATGGGATGGGAGAAGAGGGATGTTCCAGGCTTGTCTGAGTAGGACTGTGCCCTGATAAACACTCAGAAAACAGCCATGTTCTCAGAAAGCACACGTCCTGCTCATATAACCAATCTAGCGATACGTATGTATACCCTGAGAACAGAGGCTCAAAAGTCTCTGTGGATTTTAAGGTGTTTCCTTGACCAGAAACTTTGGCTAAAATTTTCCTCCCCAGGGTCCTGGGTCTTTGCCCTTGGGCCCAATTTTGAAACTGTAACAGCCCTCAGGTTTCCTCCCCTTGGACCTAGCATCAAAGTCTTATGAGTAATTTATAGATTATTCCATGTAAGATGGAGCAATAACCTTATGAAACAGTGCTTACTTCACCTCAGGACTTCCATCCCTTGGAAAAACAGCTGAACTCTGTGCCAAGGATAAAAACAAATCCCTAAATCCTAGCACAATCATTTGGAAATACTGTACCAGTTTTGTTCATATCAAATACCCAGAGGCCTGTTTCAGACCTGCATGCATGTGTCTTCCAACAACCTCCAAGCCACTCTGAGTTTTAACATCTCTCCTCTAATGAAAATAGTCAAAACAATTCCACTTTTTAATTAATTGTTTTGATTTTTTTAAGTATTATGCCTGGAAGAGAATTTAAGCCAAGAACATAATTCGACAAACCTAATTACACACTTCATACGTAAATACATATGTATGTTCAAATGAAAAGGCCAGGTTGGAATTGAAACCACATAAGCGTAAAATTAATTAACATGACTATATGCTATTCTCTATTCAACACAAAGAGCTTTGCAATAACTTTTATTCTTGGTGGCTTCCAACCACCTCACGGGGAGCACTAATACCATTTTACCACAAATACTGCAAATAAAAGGGAATCTGTAGAGATTACAGGGTGGCCATGGTTTTGTGTGAAGTGAAGCGGAATATTGAGACAAAAATCTAGGTAATTCAGGAGAGAGAAATGCTAATGAGAAAAAAAAAAAAGAACATTGATTCCAAACTCCCCACTTTACAGAGGAGAAAACAGAGATTCAGAGAATAGGCAGTTGACCTTCAAGTACATGGCCTGTGAGCAGAGAACCAAGGTCATAGACACATTCTCCCATGTCTGGTTCAATGTTCTTTCTATTCTTAACTTGTCAAATTCATCTATACATGACCCCAGAGGGTCACAGAAGGGAGCCACCAAGGGTGTGCAGTCATGCCATAAAGCATGTGTACCATGTATATCTGAAGACTAGAGAGGAAATAATATTTTATTTATGCAAACTTTATATCACTCAATATTTAACTATTAGAACAATACAGATATAGTATGGATTTTAAATTTTTTAACTGCATGAATGTTTTTCAAAATACAACAGGACACTTCACAGAAAGGCTGTGCTTTTGTAGAAATCTCTTTGGACTCCTCCCCTGAGACTTCTCCAGGAAGCACAGTGTCCCCACTCCCTGCAGCCCAGACATAGCATGCCTGCCCCAGGGAATTGGGGCATCTTGTGAACATGGACCAAGTTCTTCTCACTCATCCACCCCCAGACCAGTCTGACCCTAGAGAGCCTAAGAAGTGGGCTGGGAATGTGAAACCTTTGGGAGCAGTTAATCCCAAGGCCTGAGTCATCCATCTCCAAAAGAAGGTAAAGGAAAGAGGTTAACTTACAGCAGCAGTAGTAAAAGTAAGAGACAAACTCTTTGAGAGAGCTACAAAGCAACTATTAAAAAGTGAAAGTGTTAGTCATTCAGTAGTGTCCAGCTCTTTGAAACCCCATAGACTGTAGCCCGTCAGGTTCCTCTGTCCATGGGGATTCTCCAGGCAATTCGACTAGAGTGGGTAGTCATTCCCTTCTCCAGGGGATCTTCCCAACCCAGGGATCAAACCCAGGTCTCCTGCATCGAAGGCAGATCGTTTACCATCTAAGCCACCAGGAAAGCTCACAAAGCAACTCTTAAGTCTCTGCAAGTAAGAGGCAGCCTGTCAGAAGTATTAACAACCAAAAGAGCAGAGATATATTCTGACAGTCTAGTTAAAACACAAAGGTCTTGTATTCGCTCTTAATGGCAAAAAAAAAAAAGCCTCCCTATGCCATGGACATGAGAAAAACCTGAATTAGCCACCTGGCCAGACCCAAGAGACCATCCTACAGCAGGGTCTTAGGACTCTATAGTTTAGGATATAAAGGGCACAGTCCCAGTTCATGGTCATGGATCAAAGCCACTGTGGTCACTCAGCACCTCTTGGTCTCAGCTTTTAAGATTCCTACTTGTACCTCTGGTGGCTCAGAGGATAAAGAGTCTGACTGCAATGCGGGAGATCCAGGTTCAATCCCTGGGCTGGGAAGATCCCCTGGAGAAGGAAATGGTAACCCACTCCAGTATTCTTGCCTTGAGAATTCCATGGACAGAGGAGCCTAGCAGGGGTCCACGGGCTCGCAAAGAGTCGGACACGACTGAGCAACTTCACTTTCACTTTCACTTATACATCAAGCATACTATGTTCCATGCTAGAGTTTTTCTCTCCCTTGCAATCTCTCCCTGTTCTTGACTTTAAGAAAAATCTTCCGCTTTCCCTTGCAAGCCCCTCCCAGCCTCCAGGTTTCAAGGGCTACGTCTGTGAATTTTTGTCTGTTTCATCTTTTGTTTCCATTTCAAACTGCTAATTCCATCTTCATCCTGTAGCTGCCCATATGACAGTTATATTAATACTATTCCTTAGATCACTGCTTGGAAAAGGAAATAGCAACCCACTCCAGTATTCTTGCTTGGAGAATTCCATGGACAGAGGAGCCTGATGGGCTACAGTCTATAGGGTCACAAAGAGTTGGACACAACTGAGCGACTATCTTTTTTTCTTTCTTTAGATCGCTGCTAGATCCCACATAACAGTAGCTTAGTAACTGTCATTCTTACTTTCCACCAGTTGTATTTACCAGGTCAAAAAGTAAATCTCTTGAAAACATTTCTGCTTAAGGGAATCGCTTCCTCCTTTCTCTGTGATTAATTTTTCTTTGCTCATGTAACTTTTAAAAGTACTTGCTGCCTTTCCAGAAGGTCAAATGTGTTTGATTTTTTTTAATTCTATTAATTTATCAGTCATAGAACCTCAGATATCACCAGCAAGGCAAATTATAATAGAACTGAGAAATAACAACTTACAAGCTTTAAAAAGGCAGTTTAATCGGCATTATAATCACCAGGCTCAGAGGCATTCAGAATTGAGGGCAAGAGTGAGACGCTAAACTGAAAATCAGAATTAAATGAAGCCTGCTTATTATTAATAAAACCTCCATTCTATGTCCAGGATGCTAACAGCCAGGCACACATCTCTTGGCAGGAGACAAGGAATTTGGGGGAGAAACTGAATGGCTCAGAGAAAAGGTCTAACAATCATGATCTTTAAGGCTTCCCTGAACAAAAGGTCTGCTTATAACCTGTCATGTCGCAGAAGCCCGCCTTATGTACAGAGTTTTCTATCAGCATTTTTGTGCCTCACATTTAAATGGGAAAGACAACCAAGGATGATTAGAAAGTTGAGGAAAGAATTCAAAGTATGGAAGTGTAAGATCATAAAAATAAACAGAAAAGCAAAACCTGGAGGAAATGGATAAACTATAAACAAAACAAAGAAGCAACTTTAAAGTCCATATTAAATGTGGCCAGGAAGTGAAAAGAACATAGTGCATTCAAAAAACAAAAACAAGAAGCTAATACTTTTTTAAATAGCAATGGGAGCTCAAGAAAGAGTTACTGGAAATGTTTAAATAGATATGAAGGCAAAAAGAAAAGCTCAGTAAAGGTTGGAATGTGATCTCAGCCAAGGAAATCTCTCAAAGTTGGAAAAAAAAAAAGACAAAGAAATGGAAAATAAGAGATGAATAAGAAAGTTAGAGAATTAGTTCAAGACATTTAACCTGAAACAGGACAAGTTCCAGTTAAGAGAGAACAGAAAAAAACAGAGGAAAGGAGCCATCAGGAAAATAATACAAAAAGACCCACCGTGTTCCAAGCACAGTGAATAAGAAAAGACTTGTACCAGGAATAAAGATTCTCAAAGTTCCCAGAAAGAAAAAAGAAAGGCAGAGTAAGGCAAAAGTAAGTCTAAGATGGAAGAACTAAGGAAGAGCATCCAACACCCAAAGGGATGAAGACAAGTCCTGGGATATCAGCTGTACAGCAAGCCTAGAACTCAACCCAGCCAGAGGAGAGCAGGAGGACAGAGCTGCAGGAGGAAGGCTGCATAAGGAAACAGTGGAACCAACAGGATGAATGATGTGCTTGAGCATTTGGAAAAACCAGTAGAAGCATTTGACAGCTCAATTAAAGTGTTTGGGAAATTCTGTATAGCATGCAGGTCAGGAAGCAACAGTTAGAACTGGACATGGAACAACAGACTGGTTCCAAATAGGAAAAGGAGTACGTCAAGGCTGTATATTGTCACCCTGCTTATTTAACTTATATGCAGAGTACATCATGAGAAACGCTGGACTGGAAGAAGCACAAGCTGGAATCAAGATTGCCGGGAGAAATATCAATAACCTCAGATATGCAGATGACACCACCCTTATGGCAGAAAGTGAAGAGGAGCTAAAAAGCCTCTTGATGAAAGAGAAAGAGGAGAGTGAAAAAGTTGGCTTAAAGCTCAACATTCAGAAAACGAAAATCATGGCATCCGGTCCCATCACTTCATGGGAAATAGATGGGGAAACAGTGGAAACAGTGTCAGACTTTATTTTTTTGGGCTCCAAAATCACTGCAGATGGTGATTGCAGCCATGAAATTGAAAGACGCTTACTCCTTGGAAGAAAAGTTAGGACCAACCTAGATAGCATATTCAAAAGCAGAGACATTACTTTGCCGACTAAGGTCCATCTAGTCAAGGCTATGGTTTTTCCTGTGGTCATGTATGGATGTGAGAGTTGGACTGTGAAGAAGGCTGAGAGCCCAAGAATTGATGCTTTCGAAGTGTGGTGTTGGAGAAGACTCTCGAGAGTCCCTTGGACTGCAAGGAGATCCAACCAGTCCATTCTGAAGGAGATCAGCCCTGGGATTTCTTTGGAAGGAATGACGCTGAAGCTGAAACTCCAGTACTTTGGCCACCTCATGTGAAGAGTTGACTCATTGGAAAAGACTTTGATGCTGGGAGGGATTGGGGGCAGGAGGAGAAGGGGACGACAGAGGATGAGATGGCTGGATGGCATCACTGACTCGATGGATGTGAGTCTGAGTGAACTCCAGGAGTTGGTGATGGACAGGAAGGCCTGGTATGCTGCGATTCATGGGGTCGCAAAGTCAGGCACGACTGAGCAACTGAACTGAACTGAACTGAACTGAACTGTATAGCAAAAGTGCAGAGACAAAGTCAATGAAAAAAAATGAGATATTAACAATTCCAGGAATAATATAAATATAAACATAGATGAGATCTCATCACTTAATTACTGATGAAATTTCACTGATTAAAGAAAAGGAAAAGAAAAAAAGAAGCAAAAAATAATAATTTCACTGGTTATCCTTAAATGTTATAGTCAACCTGAACAAAATTAGCACAAGAAAAGAAATTTATCATACAGCTCATAATGGTCCAGGAACATAAAATATTTCTAATCATCATAATAATGTAAGCAGTGTTTATTTAACCAAAATTTGTGACATAACTATTTTAGGGAAATGGCTGTGGTAACTAAATCGTTTCAGTACTATCTAATTATTTTTGTGCACAGGTTGCTTTGATAAAAGTAAAAATTAAAGTGAATTTTAAAAGCTATTTAAATAGTATGGGGTTCCTCAAAAAATAATAATGGGGGACTTCCCTGGCAGCGGTGGACTCTGCACTTCCACTGCAAACAGTAAACGTTCAATCCTGGTCAGGGAACTAAGAATTCATATGCCACATAACGAGGTCAAAAAAAACATGAAATTACTGTATGATCTATCAATCCTACTTCTGGCGACGTACCCAAAGGAACTGAAAGCAAGGTCTATTATTAAAAAGATATTTGCTTATCAATGTTCAAAGTAGCCTTATTTGCAGTAGCCAAAACACAGAAGCATCCATCAACCATTGACGAATGAATGGGTAAACAAAATATGATAGATCCATACAATGGAAATATTACTCCAGATTAGAAAGGAAGGAAATTCTGACACGTGCTACATTATGTATGAACCTTGAGGACATTATGCTACATAATATAACCCAGTCACAAAAAGACATATACAATATGATTTCACTATTATGAGGTCAAATTCACAGGGACAAAAATGTAGAATAGTAGTTCCCGGGAGCTACAAGTATGGTGAATGGGGAGTTGTCCTTTAATGGGTACAGAAGTTTCAGGTTTGCAAGATGAAACAAGTTCTGTAGACTGGTTGCACAACAACGTGAATGCACTTAACACAAATGAACTGTATACTTTTATACGGTTAAGATGGTAAATTTCATGTTCTGCGTATTTTAGCCACAATTTTTTTTAATTTTTAAGGGACAAAGCATGATTATCCAAAAAGTAAAACGTTTAAATTCAGGCCAATGCAGGGGACATGGGTTCGATTCCTGGTCCGAGAAGGTTCCACATTCCTAGGAGCAATTAAGCCCCTGCACCACAACCATCGAGCCTTCAGAGTCCAGGAATCAAAACAGGTAAAGCCTGAGCACCTTGAGCCCATGCTCCACAACAAGAGAAGCCACACAGCACAGCTGGAGAGCAGCCCCCGCTGGCTGCAACCACAGAAAGCCCACGCAGCAGTGAATTCCCGGCACAACCGAAAACTAAATAAATAAACACAGTTATAAATTCAGAAACGAAAAATGTCAATGTACCTAAAAGGGAGTTTTTATCTAGTGATTGACTTTGAATTTCACTGATAGTCCTAAAATGTTATTCTCAACATGAAAAAAATATTTTTTTACAAAAATGCTTCCTTTCACACATTAGTAAAGCAGTTAAGAATGAAATGTTGCTGCCATTTTGCTGCTGTTATTGATTTTAATAATGTAACTTCACAATAGTTATCATGTTTTAGTTTAATTCACTGTAATAGCACAAATCCAGGTAGTCATGACATGAACCAAAGTATAAGAGAAACTCCAAATATAAGCCACATAAAGGAAATTACCTGTTTTACTATAAAAAGGTAAAAACAGTGCTGTGATGAACATTGGGGTACATCGCAGCACTGTTTATAATAGCCAGGACATGGAAACAACCTAGATGTCCATCAGCAGATGAATGGATAAGAAAGCTGTGGTACATATACACGATGGAGTATTACTCAGCCATTAAAAAGAATACATTTGAATCAGTTCTAATGAGATGGATGAAACTGGAGCCGATTATACAGAGTGAAGTAAGCCAGAAAGAAAAACACCAATACAGTATACTAACACATATATATGGAATTTAGAAAGATGGCAATGACGACCCTGTATGCAAGACAGCAAAAAAGACACAGATGTGTATAACGGACTTTTGGACTCAAGAGGGAGAGGGAGAGGGTGGGATGATTTGGGAGAATGGCATTCTATCGTGTATACTATCATGTAAGAATTGAATCGCCAGTCTATGTCTGACGCAGGATACAGCATGCTTGGGGCTGGTGCACGGTGATGACCCAGAGAGACGTTATGGGGAGGGAGGTGGGTGGGGGGTTCATGTTTGGGAACGCATGTACACCCGTGGTTGATTCATGTCAATGTATGGCAAAACCAATACAGTACTGTAAATTAAAGGAAAAAAAATTATTACAAAAAAAAAGGTAAAAACATAAAATATTTTTTATAAATAATAAAGTTCCTTTCAAATTGCATTAGCTGCATATCCTTGGCTCTAAGTTTTGCCTAATAGCTATCCTGTCCATAATTTTTAAAAAGAGGAAGAATCTGAAAATTTAAACAGAGGTTTCATTCTCTTTTATATAGAGAAACCATCAAGAACTGCTATTCCAGCCCACTTGAGTTTCAAATATTTATTAAGAATCTATAACACACAGAACATAGGGCAGGACAAGATGGTGAGGAGGGGCGTTGCACCATGAGACCCACGGAAAGTCAAGAAACTCTTTCCCGAATCTTCTTTCAAGTAACGAAGCGCCTTCCTGTGCCTAAATTGAGTATGGATATTGTGTTTTAATCCAGCTTCCCTGATGGCTCAGTAGTAAAGAATTCACCTGCCAATGCAGGAGACCTGGGTTCAATCCCTGGGTCTAGAATATCCATTGGAGAAAGAAATGGCATCCCACTCCAGTATTCTTGCTTGGGAAATCCCACGGACAGAGGAGCCTGGCGGGCTACAGTCCATGGGGTCACAAAGAGTCAGACATGACTTAGTGACTAAACACCATTCTGTTTTTATCAGGTAACTCAATTGTTTATATAAATAAATGAGAAAAGTAACAGCCAGTCAACTACCTAAAAAATAGATGGATCCTGTATACCTTCTCCTCCAAAATATAACTGAAGATTAGAGTTTCATTCCATCAAAAACTGGAGAGCTTCCCTCCGCCTAAAAGAGATATTCCTGGTTTTCTGCCCCTACTGTCTTGGGAATACTTCGTTGTTCAGCGTTTCCAATTCTGTACTCTCATGACCAAAGCCACAGATTTCATTCACATAAAACAATTGTACAACACCTACTCTGTTCTCACCACTGTTCTGAGCATTTTGCAAATAATAACTAATTTAATCCTCATAACGCATTAGGTAGGTAAGATATAGGCTCCCTGGTAAGAATCCACCTGCAGTGCAGAAGACCTGGGTTCAACCCCTGGATCGGAACGATCCCCTGGAGAAGGGCAAATTCCAGCTCCATAAATGCAGTGTGCCTAGATTAACTGCTTAACTACTATGAGTCTGTTTTCACACCTATAAAAGAGACCATAATATCTACTGCATAGAATTGATGGAAAGATAGCATAGATAAAGTAGCCAGTAAAGTGCCTCTCACATTGGACATATTTAATAAGCTACAGCCTCTTTAGATTGAAGGTTCTAATTGTCATGTATGACATGACAACTTTTTTAATTTTCCTATGAGAGACTCTAAAGTAATTAAACAAATTTTTAAAAACTGTAGAAGAAACCTAGTAAGCAAAGAGTAATTCTAACTCTGGAAACTATAAAATTAACAATTTGATTCAATGTTCAAGTAAGTTTTCTGGGCATGACATAAATTAAATGGTTATGGTCTCCATATACTATAACCACATAGAAATAATAAAAGAGGGTATTCAGAATAACCTACTAGACCTTCTAAATAAAAATCAATCACATCACTGGAAATATCATCCTGTTATTTCATTTATTGAAAATGCAAAGAGGAAAGTAAAGTATTACAGATAATATCTTACCAATTCAATGTGCTACTCTATCATAGTTGTATCACTTGTTTTTTTCACTCTTTTCAGAGCCTTGGTGGAACTGTGTTTCTCTGACCCCTTGAACTGGGGGTGGCCATGCGACTCACTTTGAGCACCAAAGAATTGATGCTTTTGAACTGTGGTGTTGGAGAAGACTCTTGAGAGACTCCCTTGGACTGCAAGCAGACCAAACCAGTCAATCCTAAAGGAAATCAGTCCTGAATATTCATTGGTAGGACTGATGCTGAAACTGAAACTCCAATACTTTGGCCACCTGATGCAAAGAACTGACTCATTAGAAAAAACCCTAATGCTGGGAAAGACTGAAGGCAGGAGGAGAAGGGGATGACAGAGGATGAGACAGTTGGATGGTATCATTGACTTGATGGACATGAGTTTGAGCAAGCTTTGGGAGTTGGTGATAGACAGGTAAGCCTGGCATGCTGCAATCCATGGGGTTGCAAAGAGTTGGACACAACTGAGCAACTGAACTGAACTTGGGCAATGAAATGTGAGTAGAAATAGTATGTGTCTCTTGCAGGCAGAAGCATTTAATTACTAGGTTGATACTCTGCAGAACTCCATTCATGCTTCCTGGGAATCACAGACGCTCAGACTGAGTTGGAATTACCATCATCCTGAGTGTTTCTGCATGACTGAGATAAGCATAGACCTCCTGTCAATTCTCATAGATCACGTGGCATGGGCAAAAAAGTAAATTATTGTACATATAAGCCATCAAAATGTAAGGGCTGTTTGTCATTGTGACTTCACCCAGCCTATCCTAATAACAGAATAATGGAACAACTTGTATAAAAAGTGAGTTAATGCTGCAGACTGACATCTCATTTACGTCACAGAATGTGGATTAATCAACTCAACCACTGGGTGTCAGAAAGGACAAATGTGGTTGATTGTATCACTGTGCTCCCACTCTTTAGTCAGTAGCTGCCTCTCATCTTCAATATTTATTCTAATTTATAGGGATTTGATGTTAAATACTATTAAACCTATTTTTAAACATTATTTGGCTTTCACAGGCTTGAGAAACTGCTAGACATATTTAGCAAACTATCAGTATGTTATTTAGGCATTAAGATTATCCATGCCTCTCAACACGGGCCTAAGTTGTCTGGATAAACTATAAACCTTTCTCTTTTCGACTCTCCAGGAAAAAATAGTGATGGTGGCTTCCCACTGCTTACTCACTTATCATGGAGTCATAAAGAGTTAAAACTCTGAAACACATAGAAGCCTACTAAACAGATAAGTACATATTAGCTTTTTATTACATTGAAAAGCTATAATGATCACAGAACAGATCCAAGCCTAAAGATTCAAAGCAAGCTTTCATAACAAAAGCTCGCCAGAGGGTTATAAAGACAAATCATATCTTCTCTCACCACCACCACCGAACAAAAAGGGTCTCCTATTTCCTACCCAAGTCCCAGGTTTGCAAGCTCAGTCACAAGCTCAGCTGGAACTCTACAGGATAAAACATAATTGATCCCCCATAAATTGCTGCAGAGTTCAATATGAAAGTCAAAAACTTTCATTGATCCTTTTAACACAGCTAGAGTGAGTTATAAAACCCTAGTCAATGATCAGGCTTCCCTTGAAGCAACAGATTCCTGGAAAAGTTGCATATAAATAATAAAGAAATAAACAGAAATAGACCCAAACAAATTTATGGTTACCAAAGGGGAGTTGTGCTCAAATGCTTCAATGGTGTCTGACTCTTTGCAACCCTATGGACTGTAGCCTGCCAGGGTTCTCTATCCACAGGATGCTCCAGGAGAGAATACCAAAGGGAAAGGCAGGGATAAATTAGGAGTTTAGGATTAACATATGCACACTACATAATACAGATAGTCAACAAGGACCGGTCTAACACAGGGAACTATACTCAATATTTTGTAATAACCCATACAGGAAAAGAATCTGGCAGTGTACCCCATGGTCCCGCAGACCTGTCTCTCCTTCAACAATGTTCAAATAGAAGAGACCCAGGGATGCCCCTTGCTCCAGTCTCTGACCACCCTCCAACATTTTTTCCAGTCCCAATCTTCAGAATCAGCCACTCAGCTATCCTCGGTCACTGGGACCAGCCAACACCATGTTTTGAGCTTAACTCCTTATTACCCATCAACCATGAGCTCCCAGATACATTGGAATTATTCTGCCAACAGGGGGCTGTCAACTGCCTGGTCAACATGCATCTGCGGGCCTCCCACACCTACCTCTCGTCTATTTCGACTGTGACGATATGGCTCTGGCATGGGCCACATTTTCCCCCAGATTTTCCAGGAGAAGCAAGAGGGTGCTTAGTCTCTCAAAAATGCAAAATCAGCACAGCAGCTGCACTTTCTTCCATGACGTGCAGAAGATGTCTCAAGATGAGTGGGATAAAATCCAGGATCGTGTGGAAGCGCCATTCTCATGAAGAAGAACCTGAAACAGGCCCTTTAGGATCTGCATGGCCTGGGGTCCACCCACGCAGACCCCACCTCTGTGACTTTCGGGAGAGTCACTTCCTGCAGGAGCAGGTGAAACTCATCAAGATGGGTGACCACCTGACCAAACTCTGCAAGCTGTTTGGTCCCCAGGTGGGGTTGGGTGAGCACAGCTTGGAAAGGCTCACAAGCACAACTAGGAGCCTCTGGAGCCCAGTGGTGTTTGAGAAGCCCCTCTGGCGTTAGGGCTTCTGTCTGGAGCCCCTCTCTGCAGCAACTAGGCAGATTTCCATCCTGGAGCCCTCTCCCAAGCCTTGGACCAAATGGAAACAATAAAGCTTTGTGCAGCAAAAAAAAAAAGAAAAGAATCTGAATATATATATACATATACATATATAAATTGAATCACTTTGCTGTATGCCTGAAACTAACACAACATTGCAAATCAACTATACTTCAGTAATTAATAAACAAATAAATCATAGCTAGCCAGCCATATTAGGTATGTCTAAATATTTATATTTCTAGTCGCTAAGAGTCGGACATGACTGAGCGACTTCACTTTCACTTTTCACTTTCATGCATTGGAGAAGGAAATGGCAACCCACTCCAGTATTCTTGCCTGGAGAGTCCCAGGGACAGAGGAGCCTGGTGGGCTGCCGTCTATGGGGTCGCACAGAGTCGGACACGACTGAAGCGACTTAGCAGCAGCAGAATACATATTTACATATATATATAACTAGCAAATAAAAGGAGTACCTACTCAGTAAAACATTTCACACAATGATTAATCACTTTATAATATCCCTGTTTTAATCTCAAAATTTATACTATTGGCCCTATTTTATAACTTTGCATAAATGTCTATAGATCAATTGCTCTAACAAAAATGCCCAACTGCCTAAGCATTTTGAACAAGTAGTCATGTAAAGCAAAAACCCATGGGGACTCCAGATGACCGTTTTTCCTCATTTTAAAAAAATTTTTGCCTCTGGTGAAAGCTAACAGCTGAAGAGAACAGACCCTGAAATTCAAGTCAGAAGACCTGGCTTCTGGTCTGAGGACACATCCGGGTTCTGCAATGGGCTAGACATGCACCATTAGGGAGTTCTTTACCTGTCTGAGGCTGTCTCCTTATCAGCAGATGGGGAAAAACAATACAGATAATCTCTCAATTCCTTTCCAGATATAAAGACTCCTAAGCAATAAGTGAAAAATTCAACATCTACTCTTATTGCAGGACAGCAAGAGAATAAATTGAAACAGCAGGATAAGGATGACTCAGCACAAAGAGAAGGATTTCTGGAAGAGGGGAGAATGATTGTTGTCATTATAACATATCCGCCTTCAGGGGAAAAAGTTTTCACTGGACTCATTTGCATTTTCTCCCATACCTGGAGTCTCCACCTTTATTAAGTCTTTATAAACAGACCCTCCATGCTTCCAGGGCCCCCATATGAGGCACAGTTTATGCCCCAGTCATCAGAGGAGGGTGATTCCAATAAAATAAGGATAAAAGGATGAAGATAAAAGACCAGAAAGAAAATATACTCACCAATAATATGTGTAAATGTGCTTATTTTCATGTTCTCTGCCAAAAACTGGAAGCTGCAGTGGCAGGGTCTCTGTTTCCGCGAGATTTTTTACATGCAAAATATTTTTACATTTTTACATAAAGAAACAACAGAAGCAAATACTAAAGTAGGCCAAGTTAAGAGTGAAGGTTGTTAAGATCAGTAATAAATCTGCAGTAGCTGATAGTAAACCCTGATTCATCCTTGATTCATTTCTAATAAACTTGTTGATGGAAAACAGAAAACCCCAACTAGCTCAAATAAAATAAAACAGAAACAGGAGCTGGCAGTACAGTAGAGAACATAGCTGCCTTCCAGAATAAAAAAGAAGCCAGAAGACAGGATCACGACACAAGTCTTATACTGTGGAAGTCTCGTAGTTTTCGAGGACCTATTTAAATAATCTGATCGATCCTCTACGGCTTACCAGCATCCTTCACTTCAAGTGCGCTGAATTTACCTCATCTCCCATCTTTTGCACATTTCGTTTTTCTGCCTAAAATACAACCCTCCTCCCCCTTCACTTTTGCCTAAGTAATTCCTACTCATTGTTCTGGTCTTCCTTCTCCAGGAACTCCTCTTGACACTCTAAAGCTAAGGCCGGGCTTCCCTGGTGGTCTAGTGATTAAGAATCTGCGTTGCAATGCAAGAAACGGGGGTTCAATCCCTGGTCTGGGAAAGATTCCACGTCCTTGAGCAACAAAGCCGGTGCACTGGCCACAATCACACGGCAACAAGAGAAACCACTACAATGAGAAGCCTGCACACCACAATGAAGAGTAGCTCCTGCTCACCGCAACTAGATAAAACCCACGCAGCTATAAAGACCCAGCTCAGCCAAGAAATAAAATAAATCTTTTTTTTAAAAGTTCCTAAAAAAACAAATAAAACTAAGTCAGATATTCCTCCATGTGTCCCGCAGCCCTGTATTAAAATTGCTTGTGTGCTCATCCGTGTGACCCACCAGACCACAAGCATTCTGAGGGCTGATCCTGTGTCTTATGGTGCTTATATCTTCAGCATCTACGGTGTGCCTGGCAAAAAGTACGTATGCAACAAATATTGCCAACAAATATTATGACCCACTCTCCTGGCCTAATCATCAAAATCTTACAATTGAATCTGCCAAGTCATTCTTATTCCTCTCTCCAGGATAAAACTGAACAATCTGAAAAGCAGAGCAATGCTTTGTGAAGACAGTAAAACACTTCACAGTCCTAGACTAGAACCAGGCATGGCAGAAATCAGATATCATATCCTCTTTCCCTTTTTTCCACCCTTCATTTTAGTCTCAATTCACCCACTTCCTCACATCCTTGTTTATCAAGTGTAAACGTCAAGCACCATTCATAGACCAGTTATTGTTCAGTCGCTAAGTCGGGTCTGACTCTTTGTGACCCCATTGACTGTGGCCCTTTCCCGCCAGGCTCCTCTGTCCATGGAATTCCCCAGGCAAGAATACTGGAGTGGGTTGCCATTCCCTTCTCCAAGGGATCTTCCAGACCCAGAAACTAAACCTATATCTCCTGCACTGCAGATAGATTCTTTACCATCTGAGCCACCAAGGACCCCAATAAAGCCTTGCCTCAATTTCTTGTCTGGCCTCTTATCAATTTCTGTTGAACACTGGTTCGTAGCAAAGCTTTCCCAGGCCATCCTATCTTAAACAATTTTTCAAAAAACTTGTATATCCCCCTTCTCTGCTTTATTTTCATCTTTAACACTTATCACTAACATACTCTATACTTTTGAATTTATCTCATTACTTGCTAGCCCCTCTCCCTAAAATGCAAGCTCCACAAAATCTCTCTTTTCTGGTTGGACCACTAACATAGACTGGATCACTAACATAGTGGGAACTATGTTAGTGCCAGAACAGTATCTGGCACAGAGCAGGTATGTAATAGAAATATTTATTGAAATAATGAATGAATGTGTGAGTGAATGAAAGTAAAAACTGTTGCTGTAAAACGTGAAAATAAAATGATTTGAATTTAACTAAAAACATGCCACCAAGTTATTTACTTTATTCAGTAAATAATGCTTCAAGCATCAACTCTTTCCCAGCATTCTATAAGTGTGTCATAAGAAAAAACTTCATAGAAAAAAAAAAATCATAGTCATGCAGGTAAATCTTTGCTGTTATTCATATCTGACAGAGGAGAAAAACAATCTAAACGTGATTGGTTTTCAATGTTTGGCTTCCATTCTCAGCTGGACCCTCAATCTTACTAAATAAGCCATTCATTTGGCCAATCATGCCCCCCAGTCTATTCTTAATAGCCTAATAGTCCCAAGACTTACCAATTTCCTCAAGCATTCAGCCCCAATCCATATTTGCAAAGAAAAGAAGCCATAGTATCTTTCTCTTCCATTTTCATACATATTATAGTAAATAGCAAAAAGGAGCACAGCTTTTCACACCTCTCTCTAACCACACCCTTTACAGCGTGAATTTGAAGTTTCCTCTCACCAAGCGAGGAAGTCTTTCCGAGCCCATAAATCTGGACAAATCTTGGGATTCCCTTTGCCCTGTAAAATGCAGCAGAAGGCATGCTGTGGAAGTTCCGATCTTGGCCTCAGCAGAACTGAGCACACCCGTGCTCACTCTCTTGGCTAGTCTACTAGAAAACAGGATATCACATGGAGCAGAGATGAGTCACCCCAACTAAGGCCATCCTAGACCAACCATCTCCCAGCTGCCCTCAGAGCAATGGTTGATAGATAAGTGAACCCAGCAAAGCCCAGAACTGCCCATCTGACCCCAGCCCAAATTATTGGTCCACAGAATCATGAGATTAATAAATGGTTGGTGTTTTAAGTTACCACATTTTGGGGTGATGTATTACACAGCAAAAGCTAAATGCTAAACTTATGTAAATCTTTTCCTTTGTTTATTACCTTCCTTTTTGTCCCCAGTAGCAATGACTTAACTCTTTCAGAGCCTTTTTTGCTTAAGCACATCCTGTTCTTTCTCCTGGGTTGCCTTCCCCACCTGGTCTGCCTAGAAAACTCACATTAAGGCTCAGCTCAATACCACCTTGGTAATCTCCCCTCCCACCACCTGCACCCCACAACTCCTCTCTGAGCTCACAGCATACATACATGCCTCCATCACAGCACTTACTTTTATGTCTCACTACCCTAGAAGACTATCCGTTACTCAAAGGTTGAGATTATACTTTATTCAATCTCTAAAATCTAGTCCTTAACCTAGGGCTTGTCATGTAGGAGATGCTCAGTAAATATTGGGTAAATAAACCTTGAATGCTTTGACATCTCTCATTTCTGTCCCTCTTCTCAATACCTGCTACTGCTGCCTTCATGACTGACCTGGATAACTTAAACAGGCCTTCTTTGCTCCCCAGCCTCCCATTTACTCCACTGGAAACATCTTCAACACAGGGCCATGATTATTTAGTGTTTTTCCCATAAGATTTCTAGCTCTTTCAAGGCAGAAATCATATACCCTTTACTTTTGTATATCTAGTAGCCAGTCTAATTTATTAATAAAAGGTAGTTAATTTAATGATGAAACCAATTTTAACAGTTAAAAAAGTACTCTGTTTCTAAAAACTAAAAATACGCTTTTTAATAATGATGACGGACTTTTTTTTTCTTGACTGCACTGCATGACATGTGGGATTTTAGTTCCCCTACCAGGGACTGAACCCATGCTCCTTGCACTGGAAGTGCAGAGACTTAACCGCTGGTCCAAGGAAGTCCCTGCTTCCAAACAACTTCTGCAGAGCTGAGTTTCTAATAAGGTGTTGATAACACATCTGGTCCCATCACTTCATGGGAAATGGATGGGGAAACAGTGGAAACAGTGTCAGACCTTATTTTGGGGGGCTCCAAAATCACTGCAGATGGTGATTGCAGCCAGGAAATTAAAAGACGCTTACTCCTTGGAAGAAAAGTTATGACCAACAATAGATAGCATACTCAAAAGCAGAGACATTACTTTGCTAACAAAGATCCATCTAGTCAAGGCTATGGTTTTTCCTGTGGTCATGTATGGATGTGAGAGTTGGACTGTGAAGAAAGCTGAGAGCCCAAGAATTGATGCTTTTGAACTGTGGTGTTGGAGAAGACTCTTGAGAGTCCCTTGGACTGCAAGGAGATCCAACCAGTCCATTCTAAAGGAGATCGATCCTGGGTGTTCTTTGGAAGGAATGATGCTGAAGCTGAAACTCCAGTACTTTGGCCACCTCATGCAAAGAGTTGACTCATTGGAAAAGACACTGATGCTGGGAGGGATTGGGGGCAGGAGGAGAAGGGGATGACAGAGGATGAGATGGCTGGATAGCATCACCGAATCAATGGACGTGAGTTTGGGTGAACTCCAGGAGTTGGTGATGGACAGGGAGGCCTGGCAGAGAAGGCAATGGCAACCCACTCCAGTACTCTTGTCTAGAAAATCCCATGGATGGAGGAGCCTGGTAGGCTGCAGTCCATGGGGCCGCTAAGAGTCGGACACGACTGAGCGACTTCACTTTCACTTTTCATTTTCATGCACTGGAGAAGGAAATGGCAACCCACTCCAGTGTCCTTGCCTGGAGAATCCCAGGGACAGTGGAGCCTGGTGGGCTGCCGTCTATGGGGTCGCACAGAGTCAGACATGACTGAAGTGACTTAGCAGCATCAGCAGCAACAAGGAGGCCTGGCATGCTGCAATTCATGGGGTCGCAAAGAGTCGGACACGACTGAGTGACTGAACTGAACTGAACAGTCAATACAACCGAGAGTGCTGTCTAGACTGAGTCACGCCTGGGAAGAAAAGGAATCAACTCTTCCCTTGGAGGGGTTTTTCTGGAACAGTCACTGTCATCCTGTATTGTCCTACTTGAAGCCCTGGAAGTCAGTCCATTCTAGGGTAGTCTTCTAGGGTAGCAAAAAGTGAAGTCTCTACTACCAATTCATCTACTACAAAGTTTTCAATATTTAAAAATGCGAGAACATCAGTATGAGAGAAATCACTCCATTGACTGTCCCCAAGATTGCCAATTAATGGATTAATGCTGATCTGCTCAAAGACTCTTCCCTTGATGTTCAATGTCATGTTAACAAGTCTGAAGATGCAGAAAGTAGGTTTATCAAATTCATAAATGCCCAAAGATGGAATGAAGACCAATTACCTCAAACCCATTCATCCCTTCAACAAATACTTATTGCATCAGTTCAGTTCAGTTCAGTCGTTCAGTCGCGTCCGACTGTTTGCAACCCCATGAACTGCAGCACGCCAGGCCTCCCTGTCCATCACCAACTCCTGGCATATTTACCTACTATATGCCAGGACACTAGCCTGAGTATCAGGATATGGCAGAACACAAAATAGACACGTTGCTTTCTTTCATAGAGTCAAAGGAAAAGGTAAACATTAACCAAAGAAACTAATACATGTAATGAATAAGCAAAACTAACACCTTGCCCTGCCACCATTGTGAGCAAGCATACTACACACTAAAAAAAAAAAAAAATTAAAAACAAATTTTTTAGAAAAGCACTTCACATCTGCAGATAAACCTTGAAAACAGGAATATCCTATCAAACATTAATCCTAAAAATAAAGAGACCTTGAGCCCTGTTCCAAAAATTGCTAACTCAAGAGTGAACATGTTGACCCTTGACTTTTACAATACCAGCATCTAAAGATATCTGAATATTCTACAGATATATTTTTAATCTTATGTTGCGTGTTAAGTCAATTCAGTCATGTCTGACTCTGTGCAACCCTGTGGACTATAGCCCACCAGGCTCCTCTGTCCATGGGATTCTCCAGCCAAGAATACTGGAGTGGACTGCCATGCCTTCCTCCAGGGGATCTTCCCAATACAGGAATTGAACCCATGTCTCTTATGCCTCCTGAATTGGCAGGTGGGTTCTTTACCATCGGCACCACCTGGGAAGCCTCATTTTTAATCTTATCAGTTGTGATTTATTCATACCTTCTTCATTTAATATTAAGACATAGAAAGTATAATTATTGCATACAAGACAATGTATGCATACGTCACTGGAAAGTAAATTTACATAAAACTTCTCCATTTCTACAGCTTTAATAACTACATGAGAAAACTGCCATTGTTTCCCATCATGAACAGCTAACCAGTGGTAACCTTGAATGGCTTTTTGTTCTTAAATACTTGCTGTGTCCTTTACTTGGAAAGCCAATTCTGAAGGCTGGGCTTTCTGGCAAAATATTGCAAATAAAAACCCTTTAGTTTTCTTATTGCTCTTATCTCTGAGTTTCTCTCCTACCCACTGGAAGAGAAACACTTAATTAGCTGTGTTACCTGATAAATATACAACTCAGACCTCTTTCATCCAGGTTTGACTTTCTCAGCTCCTGAAGTAACAGACTATGGAGACGTAGCTTTTACTCCAGATGACTCAATTTCTCTTTCTAATCATGTGTCTCTTGGTTCCTGGAGTAAGTCTGGTTCTTGATCAGGTCTGGGTCTGTTCTGCACATGACTACTATTTCATTTCCTCTGTAAGTAGCAAGAGTGCCAGGAGACAAGCTTCTATCCTGTGTTCCAACCATCTGGTTTCCAATGGGTGGCAGACAACAGGGAATGTGCTGTTCTTCATATCCTTTTCTCTTTATCAATTGTCTTGAGAAATTCTGATGTGTCCAGGCCTTAGAAAAGCTGTCACTTTGCCACCAAGTCATGAACTGTAATTTATTTAGGACACTGGATAGTCCCAACCATGGCACTGAGAATTCACTCATGCCTCATCCTGAACCACCGATTATATAGTTTTATTTCCAACTATCAGTAAAATCTTCATGCTATTTGGCCTGTCAACCGTGAGCTCAAATTACTCCAAATTTTTTTTAAAAAGAGGAAAATGTTCTGTACACCCCTGAAATAGAGACTCATGCCTGGGTCAAGGAACATCACAGCAAAGGCAGTGTTGGCATGCAACACGTTGTCCCTGCTGGACATAAAGCTGCTGCAACTGACTGGTGAGTTTTTGCTGAGACCTGACAAACGGGGCTTTGCATTTACTTTTGACTCATGACAGAGGTTGCTGTCCTCTGTGCGTCTGTGCCCTTTCTCCTCTCCCCCTAAGGAAGATAATTAAACTTTAACAGTGGAGCAGGACAGACTGTAGGGGAATCAGGATGGAAGCAGAGAGGACAATGGGACACTAATACATTAATGCAGGCAAGAGACAGCCAAAGTGCAGACTACACTGATAATAGCAAATGTGTGAGAAGCAATTGCATCCGATATATGTTAAAGCCTGAGTTGACCAACTTGGCAGGAGACATGGATGTGAGAGATGAGAAGAACTAAGAAATCAAGAATGACCCCAAGATTTTTGATGGATGGCGAAAAATAAAAACTCAAAATTACCTTGACTGTTGAGAAAAATGGAATGTGATAGGGATGTGCAAACCCAGCTCTTGAGTTTAGAAATTCTACTACAACAATATAAGATAAGGGAAAATGGGCCTTAATAGAGTCTATGAGAAAATGACCAGGAAGAGTTGGGGTAGGTATTAGTGGAACTAAGTTCAGAGTGGTTCACTTGGCAGTCAAAAGTACCTACAACTTAAAATATAGCCACTGAAGTAAAGGGCCTGATTTGAGGGAGATGATGTTTTCAGTACATTCCACACTAGACAGTCGACATTTCAAATCCCTTCCACCAACAAGGATCTACTGTGTAGCACAGGGAATGATGCTCAATAATTTTGTAATAACCTGTAAGGGGAGAAGAATCTGAAAAAAGAATAGATACATTAAGAGATAACTGAATCACTGTGCTGTACACCCAAAACTAACACAACACTGTAAATCAACTATACTTCCATTTTTTAGAAAAGAAAAAAGAAGATTAAATCACACATCACACATACATATATGAATAAAATAAAATAAGATCCCTTCCAATGCTAAGATTCATAAATCTTTAAATCCATCACTTAGAATCAGCATATACTTGTAGCAGTCTCCATGTGTGACATACGTACAGGAAGGAACCACAGACAAATCTACATTTTTAAATACTAAATGATAAACTGTCATACCACGCTAAGTACCTCACTAGCACGCTTTACATATATGATTACTGAACTTTCTCAGTGATTTCTTCCTAACACAGGAGGAAGCTGTCCATGCATCCACACTGAGTACCTTATTTTTCTTTGAAGTTTCTTTTTATGAATAGGCATGGAAGTCAGGAGAAGAGTGTGATTACCCAATGTCTGTGCCTGTGTCTGTGTGTGTGTGCATGCAAGTGTGAGTGTGTGTTTTGCAGAAGCAACATAAACACCAGAGCAGTCAATGAAGTCAAAAGAACTGAGTTCTGGGTGGGTCTCAGGCTTCAACTTTCCACGGGACTTCAGGCAAGTGTTCTTTGCCTACATTCCTGAGCTGTAATGGAGCAAATAATGGCAGCCTCCGTGCCCACTGAAAAGAGACTCTCAAGACAAATGGGGTGTCCTACAATCATAGCCACCTACGGAACAGTTGCTGAGTACAAGACAGTATAATTAAGCCCTTAGGAGAAAAATGTGCTCTGAGTTCTCCAGAGAGAAAAAGGAAAGAGGAAAAGTAAATGAGAAAATGAAAAAGGACAGCAGGCAGGAACAACAGTCCCTCCCTGGGAGCTGGTTTAAGATGTGTATCTCTCCAGAAACATCCATCCAAGGTACCAAAGCTTTTAAACACACCAGCCAGTAATGGAGTGCAAGAGAGGTCACTGCTAGAGATGAATGCGGTGTTCACTGAACAGCAGAAATGGATGGTTTGTGTAACAAGAACAGATGGTTCTGCCAAAGTAGTGTCTCCCCTGTCCTTCCTGCCTGTGTTTATAATGCTGTGTGTAATGTCAGGGGACAAAGATCAAAGAAGGAAATGACAACCACGTGGGTAGCACAAGACTATCAGACAGAATAAAAGTACTTAAGGCAGTTTCAGGTAAATTAGTGTTAATTCTCAGATACCCCGACACCTATTATGGGCCTTCCAGACAACATCTCACCAACTGAAAAACACTCTTTTGTCTCTTTTTCTCCAGATTGTGGGGATTTAATTCCTACATAAAAAGAAAGAGCCTTAAAACATAAGAACCCAGAAAACCAAAACCACTGTTCCTTTTAAGCAATTTTAAACTAGATCCACTAAAAACTATCTGGTCTACTGGTTTTATACTGAAAAGTTTAGCTGGCTGAAACCCATACTGTTTTACAGCTATAAGGAACACAAGAATTCAAAACTCTGGCAGAATATAAGGTCTCCGCATTCTCATTTTAAAGCAATATCACTTTCCTTGAAGATGAATATTGTATTTCTAAATGTCTGGACATGACCTTTACAAGTGTGTGGTTTCTGTCAGCAGCTAATATATATGTATTTCATTCATATGTATATCATTCCTGCTTCTCATTCTCTTGTTTCTATTAATTACTTTTTCTCTTTACATACTACACAATCAACAGGGACATGTCCATTGGCCTTCTAGCTGATTTCTATTATTCCTCATTACAGCCTTTGTCCCAATTCCCTGCTTCCCACCAGTTATTAAATATTTAGACACTGAGCCTAAAATATCCTATTCCAGCCACTGTCAGAGTGACCATCCTATAGTTGTATAATCAATTAGCCTGGCATCTGATCTCTGTTTCAACTGTCTTCTTAGAGGAATTTTAATTATGATTAATATCTTTTCATGACTTTGAAATTGTATAGGCATGATTCCTTACTCAGTCATGCCTGTTAAAAGTCATAAATCAATTTATTTTTTTCCCTCTAGACCTGAGGAGACCTTATAAATTCTGACTGAATTTTGACAATGTAAAAAGTCCAGGAGACATTAGATGAATATACTTCTGTTCTTCTCTTGCTGGAAAACCCTTTCAATAAAATCGTTTTGGTTGGGATATTTGAGGAACAAAGCCCAGGTTCTGTGATGCTTACGTGTTAACATCACATACATGTTTTTTTTTTTAATGTATTGTATCATTTTGTATAGTCAAATACCAAAGGTTATGGTTGTTTACTATTAACCTGTTTTGTCTCTAACCTAGGAAACTTACTTCAGCAAATTACTCCTCTCTACTTTGAACTTCCTTTACCTACCTTGCTTCTTGCCTTATTAATAAATTAATGCTTGACATATATTCTTTATCTGTATGAGGCACATTTTATTTCTTTAAGTCTTTGTTGAATTTGTTACAATATCGCTTCTGTTCTATGTTGTGGCTTCTTGCCCCTGAGGCATGTGGAATCTTATTTCCCTGATCTAAGATTAGGGGATGGACCGGCACCCCCCTACATTGGAAGGTGAAGGTTTAACCACTGGACTGCCAGAGAAGTCCCCGAGAGTCACATTTTAATTTCTTTGAAAACTATATTTTGACATCCACCCCTTCTTTCTTTCCAAGATTTTCCAAGGAGAGCCATGCAACACGACTCCAGTCATTGAGATACAAATAGAAGTGTGATTGGAGTTTCTGGAAAAGTTTTTGTTCCTCTCATAAAGAAGACAGTCGTAGCTGGCATTACGCTCTTTCCTCGCCTTTCTGCCTTGATTTCCAACCTGATTTCTAGAGTTGGGGCTGCCAGCCTTGCTCCCAAGAGGCAATAAGATCAAAAGAAAGACTAAGAGGCTCTGAGACACACCAGCTTGACATCACTGAGTCTATGAAACAAGAGCACCAGCCATCAACCTCTAAACTTCTTATCTGAAAAAAAGAAACGTCCATTTGTTCAACTCAACCCATTGCAAGTCAGCGTTTTTCTTGCCTTCCACCAAACACATTATTTGTTATCATTGTTTAATCACTAAGTCTTTTGTGACCCCACGGACTGTAGCCCACCAGGCTCCTCTGTTCATGGGATTTCCCAGGCACAAACATCGGAGTGGGTTGCCATTTCCTACTCCAGTGGATCTTCCTGACCCAGGGATTGAACCTGCATCTCCTGCACTGGCAGGAGGATTCTTTTTACCACTGAGCCACCAGGGAAGCCCAAACACGTCTGTAACTGTTACAATCCCTAAACCTCATCTATGCTCCTGATTTTGCAAGGTGACCAGATTTTTAACCAGAAAAGCAAGTTCTACTCAGCCTAAATAAAGCTAGCCCTACAAAAGTGCACACTTTCCAACAGAGATCATGGAGCAGGCTTGGCAATGCTTTACAACAGTTTATAGAAGTAAATTGATAGTGTCTCCATGTGTGATGGAAACAAGTAACAAGCTGCCTGCAGCCTTCACTCCCCACCCTCCTCCAAACAGGCAAGCTGGAGAATCACAGTGGCCCTGCAGTGCTTGGGCTCCCTTCCCAGCCCCCTCCCCGACACTCCAGGACTGATCCGGACTAAGACCGGGCCTCCACCCCACATTACCTGAGAGGAGAGCCCCAGGAGAATATGAGTTGACAAGCAAAAATAACTAGACCCTGCTGCTGCTGCTAAGTCACTTCAGTCGTGTCCGACTCTGTGCGACCCCATAGACAGCAGCCCACCAGGCTCCGCCGTCCCTGGGATTCTCCAGGCAAGAACACTGGAGTGGGTTGCCATTTCCTTCTCCAAAGTAGACCCTGAGGAGTACTCAAAGCATAACTGAGCTCAACTCAAGCTTTTGACCTAAACTTTGCTTTTTTCTCACCGTTGGGTACCTAAGAATTTTTTTTCCACAGCTGCTGGTTGTGTGCTCAGGGTTTATTTCTGGCTTCTCATCAAACGGAGAATGCCAATTCCTTTTTATGTATCTCTTCTAAATGAGGAACATTTGCTTCACATGTTTCCATTAAAAAGTCTCACATGGCCTACAGATAGCTCTGAGCCAGTCTGCTCTCTAGCATATGAAGAGAGAAAGGAAGGAAGGGAAAGCAGGGAGGGAGGAAGGAAAGATCCCCAGATGGAAACGGGAAAGGACACACAGCCACACACTTAGACATGAATCTATTTCCTTATTCCCGTTTAGTCAATCCTTTTCCAGTAAAAACTCAACTCTTAAAAAAGTCAACTTTTTTCCATGTAAAAACTCGTTACTCAAGAGAATCAAAATGTCCTGCACAAACTGCCTGTTTCTTAGGATTTCTCTGAAGATTCTGCAGCCGTGAGCCATCCCCTCTGAGATGGCTCCTGTGGAACTCTCTTAGGATAGGATATGGGCTGCTAGGATTACTTTCGCTCCTTGAAATCATAGTGGTTATCTCTTCTTTCTTTTCTTTTTTTTCCCCTCCTTTCTTTTTGACTCAAAGGTCTGTATGGTCTGTAGGGACATTTCATTACCCTTCCAAACCCCCATTGCCTCTCCCCTTCTTTCCTTGATTTTCTTTCTTCTTGGCTCTTTCCACCACATGTGAAAAACAGTGGGTGGGTGGAAGCAAGTGAGATGAGAAAACGACAGTGACGAGTGGAGAAGCAATAATATAGTAGCATGAACCTTGCCTGAGAAGAGCCTTCAGTCACTGGGCACAGTTCTTATCTGTGAGTGGCAAGCAGCTCACCCTAAGCCTTGTCAACGTGTCATTGGAGCCTGGACGCCCCAGGGGCCACTCCTGCGAGTCCTGGAGGAAATGCTGCCACCCCGGCGTCTCTTCTCTGGTCAAGCTATCACGCTCAGGATTGGATCTGACAAGCCTCTGGCCACTTTTTCATTGTCTTGTGATCTAACTAAACCCATGGATGGCCCGAACAGGATATTTCCTTAGGTGATCAACCAGAAAGGCTAAAAAATGACTTTTGCAACCATTTCTTTGCTCCAGAAAAAGCAAGAATATAATGGGATGCACCTTTTCAGATGAAGTTACTTCTGTGACAGCAATCCCTCAGAATGAAAGCAGGCAGCCAAAGAGGGTCTGGTGCTGAGGAAACCTTATGTTAAAGTGGCCAGACCGCCTGCTCCTCCCAACACAGATCTTCAAAGGGGGTCCAACTGCAGTGAGTACAAGAACATCAGACACACTGTCTCAAAAGCGGAAAGAGGGATTTAGAATTCATGCTTTTTTAAGTTTCTTCAAATTGCTCTTTTCTATACTGATGAATTCTTTTATAGCAATTTACCAGGCTTCTCTGTTCATGGAATTCTCTAAGGCAAGAATGCTGGAGTGGGTAGCCATTCCCTTCTCCAGGGTATCTTTCCCAACCCAGGGATCAAACCCAAGTCTCCCGCATTGAATTACAGGTGGATTCTTTATTGTCTGAGTTACCAGGGAAGCATAAACATATATATACATATATATATACTGATGAATTTATTTTATAGTGATTTACCTATTTTTACCTAAATACATTGTATTTTTATTCTAGAAGTGACTACAAAACACATCCCAGAGGGCTGCTACTGACTCTCCATTGAGGGGTAAGTGAAGTGAAGGCTACTTGTGATGGTGACCCCAACACTAATGCTCTCACAGCCTCTTGTTTTAGGAACCTATGGGCTTTTGGGGAAATGGATCCTATTTAAGCAAAAAAGAACCCTTTTTCAAGGATAATTATTTTGTCCAATCCTCATTTTGCACAAGTCTTTCTCAGAACTGACATTTCCCCAAAAGCGGCAAAGTGTTCAGCTCAATGTCAAGTGCAGCAAAGCCTTCTATTTTCCTTAAAGCAAAAAGGTTTCAAATATATTTTACCATCCTGACAGCAGTGACAAATGGGACTTCAACTCAAATGAATTACAGATGGGCTTTCTGAATCACATAAAACTCTATGTAAATAGAGAACCACCATCATTTTTTTTTAAATGTCAGGAATACTCTTAGGATTTTTTTGACATTTGTTAAAAAAAAAAAAACAATTACTAGCTCCCATCTCTTCATTACGTTTTTCATTTATTAATGGAAGTAGAGTGAAGCAGGATGCAGGAGAAAGGAAGAGGGAGGAAGAAATCAACGTCAGGAAAACAAGAAGTTCCTTGATCAGCTGAGAGTGCCAAGGACACAGCGTGGTCACAAGCAAATTCCTCGGACCATACTGCTTGTCTGAGGAATGGATAAGCAGAGGTCAGCAAACTTTTTCTGCAAAGGATCAGGTAATAAATATTTTAGGCTTTGTGGACAATGGAGTCTCAGCTGCAATTACTCGACTCTGTAGAGTAAGAGCAGCCAAAACACTATGCAAGTGGGTGGGCAAGGCCATGTCAAATAAAACTTTTTTCAAAAGGAGATGGCCAGATGTGCGCCCCCAAGCCAGATTTCCAGACCCCTGAATTACTGCACGACACATTTTTTAAAAAAATAGTGCTTGATGGCACGTGAAAAGATGCTCAGCATTGCTAATCATCAGGGGAAAGGTGCAAATCAAAACTACAGTGAGTCAGGACTTCCCTGGTGGTGCAGTGGATAAGAATCGACCTGCCAGTGGAGGGGACATGGGTTCAATCCCTGATCCGGGAAGATTCCACATGCCTCAGAACAAGTAAGCCCATGCACCTGAACCTGAGCCTTAGGGCGCAAAAGCCACAACTACTGAGCCCCTGAGCTGGAACTACTGAAGCATGTGCACCCTAGAGCCCCTGCTCTGACACGAGAAAAGCCGCCACAAGGAGAAGCCCACACAACACAACAAAGAGTAGCCCCGCTCGTCACAACTAGAGAAAGCCCACACACAGCAACAGAGAGTAGCCCCACTCATCACAACTAGAGAAAGCCCACACAACTAGAGAAAGCCCACACACAGAGACAAAGAGTAGCCCTGCTCGTCACAACTAGAGAAAGCCCACACACAGAGACAAAGAGTAGCCCCGCTCGTCACAACTAGAGAAAGCTCACACACAGCAACAGAGAGTAGCCCCACTCATCACAACTAGAGAAAGCCCACACAACTAGAGAAAGCCCACACACAGAGACAAAGAGTAGCCCCGCTCGTCACAACTAGAGAAAGCCCACACACACAACAAAGAGTAGCCCCGCTCGTCACAACTAGAGAAAGCCCACACACAGAGACAAAGAGTAGCCCCGCTCATCACAACTAGAGAAAGCCCACACACAGCAACAGAGAGTGGCCCCGCTCATCACAACTAGAGAAAGCTCACACACAGCAACAGAGAGTGGCCCCGCTCATCACAACTAGAGAAAGCCCACACAACTAGAGAAAGCCCACACACAGAGACAAAGAGTAGCCCCGCTCGTCACAACTAGAGAAAGCTCACACACAGCAACAGAGAGTGGCCGCGCTCGTCACAACTAGAGAAAGCCCACACACAGCGACAAAGACACAGCACGGCCAAAACAGGAATAGTAAACCAGTAAAGCTGCTAAACAAAAAACACAAGGAGTCATCACCTCACACCTGTCAGAATGGCCATCACCACAAAGAATAACAAATAACAAAGGTTAGTGAGGATGTGGAGAAAAGGGAACCCTCATACACTGTTGATGGGAATGAAAATTGGTGCTGTCACTATGGGAAACAGCATGGAGGTGTCTCAAAAAACTAAAAATAGAACTACTCTATGACCCAGCAATTCCATCCTATATCAAAAAAAAACCCACTAACTCAAAAAGATACATTCGCCCAACATTCTTAGCAGCATTGTTTACAAGCACCAAGATATAGAAGCAACCTAAGTGTGTCCATCAACAAATGAATGGATAAAGAAGATGCGTTTGTATGCATACACAATGAAATGCTGCTGCTGCTGCTGCTAAGTCGTTTCAGTTGTGTCCGACCTTGTGCGACCCCACAGATGGCAGCCCACCAGGCTCCCCCGTCCCTGGGTTTCTCCAGGCAAGAACACTGGAATGAAATACTACTCAGCCATAAAAAAGAATGAACTTGCAGAAATATAGATGGACGTGGAGGGCATTATGCTAAATGAAACAAGTCAAACAAAGACAAATACTGCATGATGTCACTTATGTGAGGAATCTAAAAATACAACAAACCAGTAAACACAACAAAAACAAACATACTCACCAATATAGAGAGTAAACTAGTGGTTACCAGTGGACGTGGGTGAAATATAGGGGTGGGGGAGTGAAAGGAACAAACTATTAGACGTAAGATAGACTATGAGGATGTATTGTATGACGTGGGGGGTATAGCCAATATTTTGTAATAACTATAAATGGAGTATAACCTTTAAAATGGCATAAGAAAAAAAAAAATTTAACAGTGCTTGGCAAGGAGAAGGGGACCACAAAACATCATCCCCCAGAAGCATGTACTGAGAGCTGTTGCAAGTGCAGAGGCCTCCTGTGGGACCAAGCATTAACCTTTTATTATCGGATTGTGAGAAGGGACTTCCAGTTGAGAGGCTGGAAGGGTTGTCAAGAGCTTCAGGACAATAACTAGCTCAACCAGTATAAAAAGTTCACCAATATTTTAACAACAGCTAGGGGCATGCTGGCGGTACCAGCTAAAAGCCTGTGTATAGTCTGGATTCCTGCATTAAGACACTATGGATTAAGACACTTAATCCAAGAAAAAGATTAAGAAAAAAAAAAATTAAAGACTTACAAAAATGTGAAATTTGTTAATTCTATCCCCCCCCCAAAAAAAAGCTCCAAACAAAAATGGCTGTATTCATTTACAAGCAAAAAAAAAGTGTAAAAGCCATTAGAAGACAACACAGCTAGCAAGTTCCAAGGCCATTTTAAAGCAGGACGCAGAAGGTACAGGGAAATGCTTCCTCCCATCAGGCTCCCCCCATAATTAATGGCATTAGTGATAAGGACAGTGGCTTTGTGGCCCCCTGGTGGGTGGAAATGCTGCAGAAATAGTTCTCTGAAGAAAATGACAACAGAGGAAGAAACTGTCTTTGGAGCATCCCACCCCCCACCCCAGGTGCTCAGGACCCTCCTCATTCACTCCCACTCCCCCAACACATGCATATACACGTGTATCAGCTAAACTGCAATCGTACCTTCCCAAGGAGCCCTCACCTTGCTGCCATTAAAAGTCAGTAGCCTGGCAACTCCCTGGCAGTCCAGTGGTTTGAACTTTGCATTTTCACTGCCAAGGGCGTGGTTTTGATCCCCAGTTGGGGATCCCACAAGCAGTGTTTCCAAAAAAAATTAATAGCCAAACTAATTCACTAAAGTGTTTGTGAATAACAATGGCTGCCTTTTATTAACACCTCTCAGAGGTTTGAGTTTGGGGTTGGTTTTTCTGTTTGGTTTTTTTTGTTGTTGTTTTTTCATTTTTGGCCAAGCTGCAAGGCATGTGGGATCTTAATTCTCTGACCAGGGATCAAACCAGTGTCCCCTGTACTGGAAGTGCAGAGTCTTAACCACTGAACTACCAGGAAAGTCCAGAGTTTTTTTAAAAAGGCTCTGGAATGAGCAATACCTTTACCCAAATGAAATATCCTATAAACAGGAAGGAGGATAAGCAGATATTCTCAGTCAGGGAGCCCTCTCCTTCAAACATGCTACTTTGATGAGTGCCAATCATTTCCCTGAAAAAGTAGACCCCTCCCCACTACAGCTCATGATGGCAGAAAGTTTAAATTTTTTTAAGTTGAAGGCATTGTCTTCATATCCAGATGTCCAGAACATCAACAAGTTTAGAACAAGGTGCCTCCCGCATACACGCCCCAACCACTTCTCCAGGACTGTACATTAAGGGTTGCTTGCAGTTACATTATGAATGCAGAGACTTTTTATGGAGCGGGATTATGCAGCTTGGGGGTGGGGGCAGGGGGTGGAGTTAGCGATGTTGCCTCAGTGGCTCCTGGCCCATGAAGGGTGCTCTCTTACCTCCGGGGCAGGGAGAACACATCTCTGGAATTTAAACTGCCCTTTGTGGAGTTCAGCTTGGGCCAATAGGCAGCCAGGCAGATTCCTTTACAACAATAGTGTCCCAGGTTAAAAAAAAAAAAAAGAAATGCCGGAACCAAAGCACTTACATGGCTTCTCTATCACAAAAGGAAGAGGAAGGCAAGACCTGTGACCTCCAGTTCCCAAACTCACAGCCCCGTGCTCTTTCCTGGTCAGCACAACCTTACTCTTTAAACATACAAGCTGCATCTCTTAAAAATGTTCAGCCTTCAGCCGACCACATTTAATCAGAAGAAGGAATTCTAAGCCCCTGGCTCCATGCCCTTCACAGCAATGACCTTGGAGGCACCCAGAGAGCATGTGCTTATTTCCTGGCAAAGGCAATGATAGCCTCAAAGTTTGGGCTCATAAACTCCTCACTAAAAACTCTGTCTGACCTCACCTGAAGCACTGTGATTTTAAAGCTTTACACAAGCCTTTTTAAAGAACCATTTGGTTTTGCTAAAGGGATGGAGATGGGAAGAGAGGTGCTGTCCCCTGCCAAGCCACGGGAGAGCAGCATGGAATTAGGCCACTGGCCTCCCTGCCAAGCCCTGAAACTGGGGAGCAGACCAGGGTTAGGCTGTGACCGTGATAAAGGATGATAATCGCCACCACAGGCAAGAGGATCTTTTTCTAATTAAACTCTCCTTTACCTCCTGGGAGAAGTGTTGCTGAGCCAAAAGCCCCAGGACCAAGTGAGCTGAGAGAGAGAACTGCAAAAGAAAAATAACCACACGAATGAGATCTCTAACTCCAAGGAGGACATCACAGTGAAACGCCTCCGGTTGGAAAGGAGGTCTCGAGTGGGAGATATACATGCCCACGGGCATCTTGGCAGTCCCAGCTGGTGGCCTCAAACAGCCTCAGCTTTGCCTCAGTGTCCAAACCATGAGGCTGTGTACACAAAAGCACGTGAGAGTGCTCATGAACACTGATACTGCCGGGATTCAAGGGAGGGGCCAAAATGCATATGAGACATACAGGGAGAATGCACCAGGAAGGGAAGCCCGAGGCATGTGCTGCAGGCTGAGCACTTGGCCCAGAACGTGCCCAAGCATCCCTGGGACCATAGCAGGCAGCCTGTGGGGCAGGGTGATTCGTCTGTGACTCCAGGCTACTTCCCCACCAGCCTTTACTCTACCCTCCTCACGCCCCAGGCCCTCACTGTCCCTCTGAGACAGCCCTCTTCCTAAGCAAGAACCCAAGGCCGGAGGACGTTCCCCTTCTCTGTCAGAACATATTCTCTGAAGCTGTATTTCTCCTAGGACTTGGTCCTCTGTCAGCAAGTTTTTCGGATCAACTGACCTCTGTTAGACATTACTTTGCCGACAAAGGTCTGTCTAGTCAAAGCTATGGTTTTTCCAGTAGTCATGTATGGATGTGAGAGTTGGACAATAAAGAAAGCTGAGCACCAAAGAATTGATGCTTTTGAACTGTGGTGTTGGAGAAGATTCTTGAGAGTCCCTTAGACTGCAAGGAGATCAAACCAGTCAATCGATGCTGGGAAACATTGAAGCCGGGAGGAGAAGGGGATGACAGAGGGTGAGATGGTTGGATGGCATCACAGACTCAATGGACATGAGTTTGAGCAAGCTCCGGGAGTTGGTGATGGACAAAGAAGCCTGGCGTGCTGCAGTCCATGGGGTCACAGAGTCAGACATGACTGAGCGACTAAACTGACTGACCTCTGTTAATAGGTGATGATGAGAATAAGTTTTTTTCTGTAAAGAGTTTTGCATATTAACAGGGCCTTTCAGCATCAATTCTTTAACTAAAAACTGTGACTCAAATGCTCAGAATTGCAAATACCTACTCAGACTGAGAAAATGCTAACACAGTCGTCCACTGAAACAAAAAACCACACATTAGGCATGAAGTTTCTGGGGCTCACATCTTTATGTCTCCTGAACATTAATGAGTCCCTTCTCCCATTTACAGCTAAAGAACAGCATGTACCTGTATAATACATGTGCTCAGTTGCACAGTCAGGTCCAACTGTTTGTGGCCCCATGGGCTGTAGCCCACTAGGCTCATTTGTCCATGGAATTTTTCAGTCAGGAATACTGGAGTGGGTTGCCATTTCCTACACCAAAGGATCTTTCCGACCCAGGGGTTGAATCCAAGTCTCTTGCGTCTCCTGCAATGGCAAGCAGATTCTTTACCAGTAGCACCACCTGGGAAGCATGTATGATACATACACATCTACATTTTTTCCTTTTTTAAAAATTTTGCTTCTGAAAAGATGAGCATTCTGTGTGTCTTGATGGTTAACTTGGTGAGGAAAGTATATTTCCCTGTAATACTTAGAAGCTAGAGTGTAGAACTAAAAAGAGAAAATCAGAAGACCCATCTTTGATTCAGAAAGATCCCACCTGGAGTAGAGGATACACTGAGGCGTGTTTACTGGGTGAGGGAAAAGTATCAGAGTGAGGGAGATGGAAGGATGGATGGAAGGATGGATGGATAGATAGCTGGACAATCAACAACAAGTGTAAACACAGACACAGCATCCTCAGCAGACTATAAAAGATGTGGAAAGATGAAGAGACAGATTAGAATATGCCTTCCTACCATCAGGGCAAATTCTTTTTTAGATATCGAAATTACCTATAACTAAAGGATCCCCCAAAGGGTCTCTCATAGTAAGTGATATTCCTCACAGCAACACTGTTAAAGGACTGAAAACTAGTTGATTACATTAGTATGATTTCTCTCCTCCCCTTTCTTTAGAATATGTAACAGTTTTTTTCATGGTCATTAATAAAGATCAGACAAAAAGTCATTCCTTTTGACTGCAGAAGACAGACTCAAGGCACATCTGAGAGTCAGAGGTAAGAGTAGCCCTGGGTGAAAGATCAGTGGGAGGGAGAAAGAGTCAAAATGAACATCTCTCTGTGCAGACTCAAGATCCCTAAGACATACACACAGCTGAGTGTAGAGCTGGGGCAAGGAACCTATGCGTATTCTTCAACATACAGCACTAGAGAATTCTGAAAAGGACTGTTGGTGAATTGTGCATAGGTGAAAATGAAGCTTCCCAAACTGTATTCCTATATTCTCTCTCTCCCACCACTTCTTCATCAAGGTCATCTAATCACATGAATGTGGAAGCACAAACTGAAAATAAAATTAGTTTAAAGATATATCTATCCTGGAAGTAGAAATATCATATGACATTCTTTACATGTGGAATCTAAAAAGAAATGATTCAAATGAACTTACTTACAAAACAGAAAGAGTCTCACAGACTTAGAGAACAAACTTATGGTTTCCAGGGGGGCAGGATGGGGGAGGGACAGTTAGGGAGTTTGAGATGGACATGTACACATGAGTGCTCACTCACTCAGCCATGCTCAACACTTTGCGACCCCCGTGGATTATACTCTGCCAGGTTCTTCCATGCATGGGATTGTCCAGGCAAGAATACTGGAGTGGAATGCCATTTCCTCCTCCAGCGGCTCTTCCCAACCCAGGGATCAAACCCACGTCTCCTGTGTCTTCTTCATTGACAGGCAGGCGCCTTACCACTGAGCCACGTGGGAAGCCCTGGACATGCACACACTGCTATATTCAAAATGAATAACGAACAAAGTCCTACTGTATAGCACATGGAATTCTGCTCAGTGTTCCAAGGCAGCCTGGATGGGAGGGGGGTCTGGGATACATGTATATGTACGGCTTAGTCCCTTCACTATCCACCCGGAACTATCACAACATTGTTGATCAGCTATATCCCAATACAAAATAAAGTTTTTTTAATAAATTAAAAAATACAAATCTATCTATAAGTGTGGAGCTTAAAATGTTCAAAATAGGATTGAGTGACTACCCACTTCCACCAAAGGGCTTGATGATTTCTTGTGTTCAACTCCACAAAATGTGGTGTCCCATTAAGTCCTACACACATAGGATTTGTAAGATTGCACCTTGCAATGTCTCTTTTAGAGTATCAGGACAAATCAATTCTTCTCTATTTTTCATGCTTAGCAGGCTGAAAATCTTACTACTAAATGAGGGAATCAACTTAAGAGTGACTACACTCTGTCAGCAAAACCCAGGCTTACTTTTAGTAGAGCCAGGGTTTGCCTTACAAGAGTGCCGCCTAGTGTCCATACGTGGAACTGCACACAGTTTGTCTTAACTCATTGAGGACCTAGGTTATTTGTGTTGTGGGACAGAAGAGCCTTGCTTCATGCAATCACAAAGAGTAGGACACGACTTAGTTATCAAACAACAAAGTTTCTAGGGGGCTTCCCTTGTGGATCAGGAGTAAAGAATCCGCCTGTCAATGCAGAAAAACTCGGGCTCAATCCCTCGTTGGGAAGATCCCCTGGAGAAGGAAATGGCAATCCACTCCAGCATTCTTGCCTGGCAAATCCCAAAGAGAGAGGAGCCTGGCATGCTACAGTCCATGGGGTCACAAAAGAGTCGAGCATAACTTAGAGATTAAACAACAGAATTTATAGGCAGACATGATTTTGCGAATCAAATTATATTCTAATTGATTTCTGCCTATTTCAAATACGCTTTCACATCGAAAGCGCCCCTGACACATAATAAATATCACAATTTAAAATATAGCAGGGGACTTCCATGGTGGTCCAGTGGTTAAGAATCTACCTGCCAATGCATGGGACACTGGTTCAATCCCCAGTCTAGGAAGATTCCACATGCCACCGATCAACTAAGCCTGGATGCCACAACCAGAGAAACCCGTGCACCCTAGAGCTGATGCTCCACAGCAAGAGAAGCCGCCAAGAGAAGCCCAAGCAACTGGAGAGCAGCCCCTGCCCGCCCCAGCTAGAGCCTTTGCACAGCAATGAAGACCCAGCACAGCCAAAAATAAATATTTCACTTAGGAAAGCCATTATTTGAAAATATATAAATAGAAAAACAATGACACTAATTAACTTGTTCACAAAACAGAAACAGACTGACAGACAAAAAACCAACTTATGGTTCCAAAGAGGAAAGAAGGGGAGGGATAAATTAGGAGCTTGGGATTAAAAGATACACACTATTTTATATAAAATATATAAACAAGATCCCACTGTATAGCATAAAGAACTGTATTCAACATCTTGCAATAACCTATAAAGAATCTGAAAAAGAAAAAAAAAAATATATATATAACTGAATCACTTTGCTGTACCACAGAAACTAACACAATGTTAGAAATCAAATATATCTCAATTAAAAATAATTTAAAATTTTAAAAAATGAAAAAGAGTCAAGCATAGCTTTCAGGCCTCCCAGTCTCCAGGGACAGAGTCAAACTCTTCCAAGAACTTTCTCCCCATATTTCGCTCCAGTCCCTTCAGGCCCTGAGTCCTTGGTTCAGCAGTTCAACAAGCATCCAGTCACATGTGAGACACTGGTCTTCAAGCTTAGCCTTTCTGCCCCCTCACCTGATTCAGAAGGTATGGAAGGAGGTAAAACATCAAGGTATTCTCTACTCCTTATAACGTAACTCTGACAAATCTACTAAATTCTAGCTTTCTGTTATAAAGCCAGTGGGTACAGTCACTGGATCGATCAATTTGGCCATTTTTCCACAGCTATCATCTTGGTCTTAAGTCTCATCACCTCATGTTGAGTAGCAGCGGCCACTGGGTGGTTTTCCATGTCCTCTGGTGTATTAGTTTTCTATTGTTGCTGTTAACAAATTACCGTGAACTTGACGGCTTAAAACAGCACACCCTTATTATATTAATATTATGGTTCTGAAGATCAGAAGTCCAAATTGGGTCTCCCTGGGCTTAAATCAAGGTGTTGGCTGCAGTGTTGTGTTATTCCAGAGACTTTATGGCAAAATCTCTTTTTTTGATCTTCTAGTTTCTAGAACTACATTTCTTGGTCTCATGGCCCTCTTCCATCTTCAAAACTAGGAATGGCCGAGCAAGCTTTTCTCTAGTAATATCACCTTGATACTGTTGTCTCTGCTTTCCTCTTTCATCTTAAATGACCTTGGACCTTTGGACCCACTTTGATAAGTCAGCAGGTAAGAGATAAATTGGGAGTTTGGAATTAACATATAGTACAAGGAAACATATTCAGGGTCTTATAATAACCTAAAATGGAAAAGAATCTAAAAGAGCTATATAGATAATGTGCATAACTGAATCACTTTGCTGTAACCCTGAAACTAGCACAATGTTATGAATTAACTATACTTTAGGTTTTTTTAAGTGGTTTTTTAAAAATGCCCTCCCTAGACACAGAGCTTAGAATTCTCAAATAGACGGCTAAAAATCCCCAAGCCAGAGCTTAAAGGGGTTTTCTTTCTAATTGTAATCATTCAGGTTTCACATCTAAAGAATTAAAACAACAACAATAAAAAATACTGCAATGATCAGTGGTGGCCTCGGGTTAGGACTAGAAGGGAGGGGACAAGCAGTGGCTGCATTTATAAAAAGGCAACCATGTGGGTTTCCATGTGGTCATTCCATCTGAACTGAGCAAGACTGAAGTGTTGAGTCCAATCCTGACTGCGGCAGTGATACATAAACCTATCTGTGTGCTAAGATTCAACAAGACTAGGGTTAGACGGTGGTGATGGCTGCATGACATGGTGACACACTGAAGACCACGGAAGCATGCACATTCAGTGATCAAAACGACAGGAAAAGCGTGAAGAACTAAACACGTGTGTACACGCTAAGTCACTTCAGCTGTGTCTGACTCTTTGCGACCCCATGGACTGTAGCCCACCAGGATCCTTTGTTCACAGGATTCTCCAGGCAAGAATCCTGGGGTGGGTTGCCATGCCCTCCTCTAGGGGATCTTCCTAACCCAGGGACTGAACCTCCATCTCTTGTGTCTTCTACACTGGCAGGCAGGTTCTTTACCATTAGCGCCATCTGGGAAACGCAAGAATTAAATATACACATAGATAAAAAATGAACAAAAGCAAAGCTATAAAAAATCTAAATAAGACTGTGGATTCTGAGACTTCCACGATGGCCCAGTGGCTAAAACTCCACACTCTCAGTTCAGGGAGCCTGGGTTCAATACCTGGTCAGGGAACTAGATCCCCGCATGCCGCAACTAAGACCTGGCACACCCAAATAAATAAATAAATAAATTTTAAATAAAGACTGTGGATCCCAGCAATGTCAATATCCTTATTATAATACTGTAGATAGTTTTGCAAAATGTTATCACTGGGAAGAACTGGACAAAAGGCCCCCTACGAGTTCTCTGTATTATTTCTTACACCTGCATGTGAATCTACACTTCCCATAAAAATGTCCATTTTTTAAATGGCTATAGTTTTGCAAGACTGGTTTGTTGTATAATTTTCTAATAGTATCTGAAGATAGTGGAAAAAGAAATGCTTTTGGTTCATTAATCAGAAACTTTTCCCAAATGTGAAATCCATCCTCTAGGGTTCAGAGATTCCACACTACCCCCAAGTGGTCAGTATTCTTTACTAACTACATATTTATATAGTCAGGAGGGTTCCAAGAAGTGATGTAACCTGAGAAGGCCTGAACTACATTTATTTGTTTTCAATCCACATTTCATCCCTGAGATTCATTTCTTTTAGAGATTTGGAAATAAAAACAGCATTTATAAAAATTATTCTTTCCATCAGTTTTGCTGTGGGGCAAAATAAACCATTTCATTCAAGTTCTCCAGCCAGTTTTACTAAATTCAAATAAGGACACTGCACACATATGCATATATGGAAGTCTACAGAGACAGTGGCAAACCACAATAGCTAGATCTACATATTCTTAATCCTAAAAAGTAACTGTTTTTCTGTCCTATCTCCCTCTGTGTCCCCCTCCTCCAAAGTCTTAGTTAACGATAACCCAAGACAGTAATTCCACCCACTGAATTTGCTTCCTGGCCTTGACACTTCCTGTTGCGACCAAACACATCTGACTGATCTCACATCTATGTAGGGCTCCTCATTCACAATAGAGATGTGCTTTCTTAGCAAACACAAAATTTTCAAAGTACCCCGCCCCTTCAGTGGCTATACACTTATTCCTACAGTAGTAGATGTTGGTTTACGAAACATTTGGGAAATTCTCTCTTATCGTTACCTTCAAGGCTTGTAGCATTTGGTTTTTTATCTATCCTAACTAGTGGGATTCTTTTTTCCCTTTAAGGAAAGGATTTGTTGACTGGGAACAGCTAACTAGAATTCACAGCTAAAGTTGGTCAATAACGTGGACAATGGAGCGTGTTAAAATTACTTTGTCATCCAAAATGCCCATAAAGCACTGAGAATGAATTTTTAAATATGTGTGCTCCCAAGACTAGTTCTGAAGGCAGACTAAGAAGAATTTCTATTATGTTTCAGGCAACAATAGCAATAGAATAAATGTACTATCAACCTCATGGAGATCTCTTAAGAAGACAATTGCTTGGATAAATAACTTCTGCTGCTGCTAAGTCGCTTCAGTCGTGTCCAACTCTGTGCGACCCCATAGATGGCAGCCCACTAGGCTCCTCCGTCCCTGGGATTCTCCAGGCAAGAATACTGGAGTGGGTTGCCATTTCCTTCTCCAACGCATGAAAGTGAAAAGTGAAAGTGAAGTCGCTCAAGTCGTGCCCAACTCTTAGCGACCCCATGGACTGCAGCCTACCAGGCTCCTTCATCCATGGGGTTTTCCAGGCAAAAATAACTTCTAGCAAACACATAACATTAGGGACATAAAAAGGAACCCAAGGCTCTTAACTTCCACCCCCAGCCCACCTACAAGCTAATACTCTGTGAGTCCAGAAGGGGTAAAACTTTTAGAACTGTGAGACCTGTGATAGAATTGTCAGAACTACATGAACACAATTCCATAGGTTGTGGCATAATTTATAGACTACTATAAACTTTTATTCAACACAGAAAATTAAAACAAAGCCCATGAGCACCTTGAGCACCATCTTGAATGGAAAACTACCATTCACAACTACTCCAAATTTCTGAGTCAATTTTTTTTTAATCAGGCTTTTTACTAAGTAGATGTAAGTCATTTTAAGGAAACATGTAAAGTGCCCGGGCCCAGGAAGGAGTTCAATAAATGGTAGCTATTATGATTATGCTTCCTATCACCCATGAGGGGCTGGGTGGGTGATACTACCTCTGTTCTTAGGTAAAGAGAGACTACAGTGGATCCTTGAACAATGTGAGTATCAGGGGTGCCCACCTTCCGCACAATAGAAAATCCCTGTACAACTTATAGTCAGTCCTCCATATACTTGTGTGTGTGGGTGTGGACTCAGTTGTGTCCAGCTTTTTTCAACTCCATGGACTGCAGTCCACCAGGGTCCTCTGTCCTTGGAGTTTTCCAGGCAAGAATACTGGAGCAGGTTGCCATTTCCTTCTCCAGGGGATATTGCCAACCCAGGGATTGAACCCGAATCTCCTGAGTCTCCTGCATTGGCAGGTGGATTCTTTACCACTGCACCACCTATCCATGGATTCAACCAACCGTGGATCTATAAATATAGTGGCACTGTATCTACTACTGAAAAATACTGCATATAAGCAGAACCACAGCAGACCAATAACCGCAGATATGCACATGACACCATCCTTATGGCAGAAAGCGAAGAGGAACGAAAGAGCCTCTTGATAAACATAAGACAGGAGAGTGAAAAAGCTGACTTAAAACTCAGCATTCAAAAAATGAAGATCATGGCATCCAGTCCCAACACCTCACAGCAAATAGAAGGGCAAACAACGGAAACAGTGACAGACTTTCTTTTCTTGGGCCCCAAAATCACTGCAGATGGTGGCTACAGCCATGAAATTAAAAGAGGCTTGCTCCTTGGAAGAAAAGCTCTGACAAACCTAGGCAGCATATTAAAAAGCAGAGACATTACTTTGCCAACCAAGGTCCTTATAGTCAGAAGGTCCATAGTCAAAGCTATGGTTTTTCCAGTAGCATAGTTTTTCATGTATGGATGTGAAAGTTGGACCATAAAGAAGGCTGAGCACTGAAGAACTGATGCCTTTGAACTGTAGTGCTGGAGAAGACTATTGAGAATCCCTTGCACAGCAAGGAAACCAAACCAGTCAGTCCTAAAGGAAATCAGTCCTGAATATTCATTGGAAGGACTGATACTGAATCTAAAACTCCAGTACTTTGGCCACCTGATGTGAAGATCCAACTCATTGGAAAAGACCCTGATGCTGGGAAAGATTGAAGGCAGGAAGAGAAGGGGGGCACAGAGGAGGAGATGGTTGGATGGGGTCACTGCCTCAATGGACATGAGTTTGAGAAAGCTCCAGGAGATGGTGAAGGATAGGGAAGCCTGGTGTGCTGCAGTCCATGGGGTCGCCAAGAGTCAGACACAACTAAATGGCTGAACAACAACAGCAGATCAAACCAGTGTTGTTCCAGAGTCAACGGTATTCACGTCTAAGATCACCATGTCACTAAATCCTAATATTGTTAGCATGCTTGAGTTTCACAAATTTTATATATTCATATATAACTTGATCTAATGTGTATTTTTTCACATAACACTTATTTTATATAATATACTTATAATGTAATACATATTATATATTTATATAACATTCGTGTAATATAAATGCTATAATTTATTTTTATATAATATGCTTATGTTGAATATGTTCATATTTTAAATATACATATTTATATGTTGTTTATTTTGTTATATTATATATTTGTACCATATAATATTTTAAATATATACTTATATAATTTATATGTACAGATTACTTACAATTTTCTACAAATGGAATTCACTTGAAGTCAATCGTTTTTCCTAGTAATTTTTAAAACACTAAAGGAGGAAGAAAGTAGAAGCCCAGGAATGCTTTGAAAACTTAACAGACAAAGACAAACATGATAAAGGGTCCTTAGCTTCTGCCATGTCTTCTATCTTTGTCTTTATTTCTGTTTTTGACAACCACCTTCCCTGCCCCCTGTTTCAACTAGCCAATAAACCACAAGGCTTACAAAAACAGTCCTCAGAAAATACTGTTGGAATGGTTGTCTGGACCCCAAACAACAGACATGGAAACAAGAACAAACCTCAGCTGCAGTTTCAATTAACATAGAAAACCACTGCCTAAGTTGGCACCACAGGGCTACCCTGCTGGTGCAGCAGTAAAGAATCTGCCTGTGAATGCAGACGTAAGAGACTCGGGTTTGACCTCTGGGTCAGGAAGATCCCCTGGAGAAGGAAAAGGCAACCCGCTCCAGTATTCTTGCCTGGAGACCTTTGTGGACAGAGGAGCCTGACGGGCTACAGTCCATGGGGTTGCAAGGAGTCACACATGACTGAGCACACACAAGCTGATACCACACGGCCAGAACTCAGCCCCCTACCCTGCCACCCCCTGCTCGATGGAGGGATCACCCAGCTGGCAGGGGCTCTCTGATGTACCTCAGCTAAAGAAAGCCTTTCAGCTCTATTTGAGTCACTAAATCCTTTTCTTCTGACACCATGAGAGTACTTATTCCATCATACAACTTAGAACATTTGTATTAGCGGGGGGGAAAAAATGATCATGTCATATCATATTGATAGCAGGTATTTAGCAACATTACAACTATGAGTCCCTGGGTCCTCGGGAAAAATAACTCCACCTAAGCCAGATCAGCAGTCTCAGACTCTCCCCAGCAACACTCACCTGCTCCTCAGTCAGTCGTTTTTGGTGTGCTCAAGTCTGCCCACAATAGTAGATGCCAATGATGTAAGAACTATATAGGGAGAACTTGATTCTTCTCATTCCTTTGGGAAGTGTACTTACATACAAAGTACTTATGTACTTCAGGTTGCCTTTTGTCAGAGTACCACTAAAGCACCAGCATTCCACAGCCTGGGGGCAGCTCCTTTTCATACACAAAATTGCCAACATCCTCACGGGTTACACTTTGCAAATGGAAACGGCATCCAGAAAGCAGTAAGGCAATGACCATAATTAACTCAAAAGGGGTACACTTGGGTAGATGTACCATCCGAGAAGACAATACATCTGTCCTCAGCATGATGAATCAAAGGGTATCAGCACACTGTAAACACAGCCTATGGCAAGGGATTAAGTGACTTTCCTGGAGTGAGACAAGATGGAGAACCTCTTGGCCCAGAATAGATGGATAAATATAGGCAGACAGATTAAGAACTAACAGGAGACGAGAAGGTGAGTGTATGTTATTACTGGTTCTATTTTCGTTACTACACCAATAATCTTCCATGCCAGTGGCTCCTGCTTAGAAAAGGTAAATGAAGGGGAAACTCTTCTAAGAGCCAAGTTGATGGATTCAAATTTAAATGCTAGCTGGGCACAGGAATGTTACCTCCTGGGTCCTTAGTGACTGAAAGTTGGGATCTAACTCAGCTCTAGTTCTCATTTTGAATGTCAAAACCCTTGCCTTGCTTGGTGTCAGCAGCTATTTAAAGAATCACCAGGAGAATCAAACTAGCTTTGCTGTTGTTCAGTCGCTCAGTCATGTCCGACTCTTTGAAACCCCATGGACTGCAGCACACCAGGCTTCCCTGTCCTCTACAATCTTCTGGAGTTTGCTCAAACTCATGTCCATTGAGTCAGTGATGCCATCCAACCATCTAGTCCTCTGATATCCCCTTCTCCTCCTGCCTTCAATCTTTCCCAGCATCAGGGTCTTTTCCAATGAGTTGGATCTTCACATCAGGTGGCCAAAGTATTAGAGCTTCAGCTTCAGCATCAGTCCTTCCAACGAATATTCAGAGTTGATTTCCTCTAGGATTGACTGCTTTGATCTCCCTGCTGTCCAAAGGACTCTCAAGAGTCTTCTTACATCATTTTTCCAAAATCTTATCAATAGCGAACAGCATAGCCAAATCCCAGGGATAATGATGGGGGGAAATGTATCCTCTGAGGCTTTCAACAAGATATAACAACCTCAAGGAAGACTCCACAGCTCAGCCCTGATTTACCAGTTACTTGGAGAAGGCAATGGCACCCCACTCCAGTACTCTTGCCTGGAAAATCCCATGGGCGGAGGAGCCTGGTGGGCTGCAGTCCATGAGGTCGCTAAGAGTCAGACACGACTGAGCGACTTCACTTTCACTTTTCACTTTCATGCATTGGAGAAAGAAATGGCAACCCACTCCAGTGTTCTTGCCAGGAGAATCCCAGGGACGGGGGAGCCTGGTGGGCTGCCATCTATGGGGTTGCACAGAGTCGGACACGACTGAAGGAACTTAGCAGCAGCAGCAGCAGCCACTGAGAGGAAGAATCCTGAGCTGTCTGTGGCTCCCTTCTACCTCCTGTGGCCTTTAGGTAGTAGAACTCCGGCGATACCAGAACCTTGAGGAAGGATTCTCTTCATCATTGAGAGACAGGAAGAAACTCGCAGTTAGGATGAGGTTTTGATAAGCCTCTTCCCAGATAAATAGTCAAGGCCCCATGATTCCCAAGTCCAAAGCAAAAGCCAAGTCCCAAAGTCAAAGGAAGGATACACTGCTCTGTAACAGGAGCACAGTGAACACACATACATGTGCGTGCACGTCAGTGCCCCTCTGTGTGCCAAGGCCATTCACTCAAGTTCCTTGGTCTGCCATTTATTGCTAAGGCCGTGGGCAGAGATCTCAGGCCATACAAAGACTAATCTCCACAGTTCTCTCTGCTGACACACCAGGGGCCAGGGAGCGTCCTGAGGCCTTCACAATAACAAAGGGAGGAGTCACCAGCTGGGACAAAGGCCCATCTAAAAGGCAGGTGCCCACTGGAGAGAAGTCCCTGGCAGACCCATGGCTGTCACACACAGTACCTGTGGTGGGCTGAATAATGGCATCAGAAGGTATCCGATCCTAATCTCTGAAACCTATAAATGTGAGCCCATATGGCAAAGACCTTGCTGATGTGACTGAGTTCTGGCTCTGAAAAGCAGAGATGATCCTGAATTTTCCAGGTGGACCCTAAATGCAACCACATGCCATGCCATGCTCAGTCGCTTCAGTCATGTCCAACTCTTGTGACCCCATGGACTGTAGCCCTATCCCACCAGGCTCCTCTGTCCATGGGATTCTCCAGGCAAGAACACTGGAGTGGGTTGCCGTGTCTTCCTCCCAGGGATCTTTCCAACCCAGGGATTGAAACCATGTCTCTTGAGTCTCCTGCATGGCAGGTGGATTCTTTACTGCTAAGCCACGGGGGAATCCCCAGATATAACCACAAGTATCCTTAAAAAGCAAAGCAGAGGAAAACTTGGCACAGACAGAAGAGGGGAAGACAATGAGACATGGAGACCAGAATGGAGTGATGCGGTCACAAGCTAAGGAAGACCAGCAACCCCAGATGCTGGAAGAGAGTTCTGAAGGGAGTGGGGCCCTGCCGACACCTAGACTTCTGCCAACTGATGTCAACTTCAGACTTCCAGCCTCCAGAATGGACAGAGAATCAGTTTCTCATATTTGTGGTGATTTGTTATTGTGGCAGTTAAGTAACAATTAGCCAAGTTATCTAACAGGAATTTTCACAACATAAAACTTCACTAAAGGTTATTTTAGGCTTGGAAATGTAATACTTCTTAATGAGTAATTCCCATGTGTCTGCATCAGAGACTGCCTCCATGACCAAACCCACTTGCCACTACCATGGCCCATGAAGTATATTGATGGGTCTGCTCAAACAAACCTGGCCCAGAGAATCTGCCTATCACAGGAGGCAAATACCCAACCAAGTTTTAACATGAAATCTCACTTCATCTTCCTCTTTGCTATATTTATATAGAAGTCATTCTGCCCATTCTTGGGGGTAAGGCAATCTTTCCAAGGATGGGCTACAAGACCTGTGTTCCCTTTTTCTCTGGCTATAGCATTTCTAAGGCTAAGGCCATATTCCAGAGAAAAGGGATGTGCTTTTTGTGGTCCCAGGGACCAGGCCTAACTGGAAGAAAACTCCAGAGCCCCTTGATGAACCAATAGCCACTCCAAAAGAAATCATTATCAGGAAAGGGTAAACATTTTGCTGAACTGGAAAAGAAGGCAATGGACAAGGAAAGGGATCAATACCCTAAGAAGGGCAGAGGAAATCAGACATTGTGGATAGAAACCAACCACTTTGCTTAAGAGGAACTGCCCAGAGATGGTAAGGTCTCATTATGAGAATGGAGAGCAACCATCTCAGGGGTAACAAGGAAGGACTTACCCTCATAGAACTACTCCAACCCAAGTGCAGGGAGCTGACCATGAAAATGATTCCTTGAAACCTAGCACTCTTGATGGAGAGGGGTCTGGAAAGGCCAAGATCCTAGAGGCATCACTAGAAAGAGAGGCCCACATGGAGCTTGATTAGGACCAGGCAGTGGTTTTAATAGGAGGCAAAATGGAACATGACATCTAGGAGGGGAACTCTCAAGGAGATAAAGCGCTTAAAACCAATGACATCAAATTTACGACTCTGCTTCCCTGCTCCAAAACTCAGGTTAATAGTGGATATGTGTGAGAAACTCTTTCCTGATTATTCCAAGTTAGACACGGAAAACCTTTTGTCATGGGTTGAACTGTATCCCCCCAAAAGAGACACACTGAAGTCCTCACCCCAAGCACCTCATCACCAGACCATTTTAGAAATAGAGTCTTTACAGGGATAGTCAAATCAAACTGAGGTCATTGTGGTGGGCTCTAATCCAATAGGACTGGAGTTTTTATAAAAGGGAGGATCTGGACACAGAGACTGATATGCCCAGAGGAAAGACAGCGTGAAGAGACACAGGAGAACGCTACAGGAAGACAGGAGTGGAGTGATATATGTGTAAGAAAGAAATCCCAGAGACTGCCGGCCACCACCACGAGCGAGGAAGAGGCCCCTACAGGCTTTAGAGGGAACATGGCCCTACTGACACCTTGGGTTTGGTCTTTAGTTTTCAGTCATGAGACAATTCATGTCTGTGGTTTTAAGCTGCCCAACCTGTTGGTTACAGCAACCCTAGGAAGCTGATACACCTTGCTTTTCCAAATGTATAATATATGCCAAAATTTCTCAGATATGTTCAATTTCCACCTCATCCTCCAGCAATTCCCACACCGCTCAGACACACTCACAGCCCTCTCTCAGGGGCTCAGGAAGGTCATGGTTCCAGAGGGTTAATCCCTTTAATGCACACTATCAAGAGCTTTCAAACTATTTTCTTTTTTAATGAAAACAAACTCAACCCATCAACAAAGTGAAAAAGATGTTTCTCCCACATGTTTTTACTTTGATGCAAAATTTATTTAAAACAATATTACATTATTACTGTTTGACAGCACCCCTTTCAAACCTGGCACCAGGAGAAAATAATCAACTCTATATGCTCTAAAGACAACCAGAAAAAAAAAGACACCAACCTGGCAACAAATGACACTGTCTTCCTCCTGAGTCTCTCAGGAAAAGACACCTCACATATTAGAAGTTTTAAATTCAGTTTCTCATAAAACAGACAGCCAATGCCAAGACAAAGGACACAAAAAAATATCGACTAAACATACACAAATATCTGTCATGATCCTCAGGATATTTTTAATCTTTTGCATAATAGCTCAAAAAATAATTAGATATATACAGATAGAGATACAATTATATGTAAAGCAATAAATAAGAATACTTCGCTAGGAAAAAAAAAAAAAACCTTAGTCTCTGACATAGAACACACAATTTTGAAGGTCAGAGATAGGAATCTTCAGACAACTCACTCACTTAGGCTGAGTTATGTTTGTTCGGTAACTAAGATAAGACTCTGTTCAGATTGTGTTAAGCTGTATGCAACAGGAATCTGACTTGATTGCCTTCACAAATTAGGGTTTATTTTTCTTATAGAAGCAGAAATCAGAAGCAGGCCAACCATGGCTGGACCAGATGCTCAAAGAAATCACCAGTGATTTAGGCTTCATCTAATCCCCGGCTCTTCCATCTTTAGCATGTGGCCCTTGTCCTCATGGTCGCATGATGACTTCCCTCTAGGCAGCAGTAGAAAGGAAAAGCATGTGTGTGCTCAGTTGTATCCAACACTTTGCAATCCCACGGGCTGTAGCCTGCCAAGCTCTTCTGTCCATGGGAGTCTCCAGGCAAGAATACTGGAGTGGGTTGCCATTTCCTCCTCTAAGGGATCTTCCCAACCCAGGGACGGAATCCGAGTCTCCTGTGTCTCCTGCATTGGCAGGCGGGTTCTTTATGACCAAGACACCTGGGAAGCCCCCATAAAAAGGAAAGAGGAAAGGCTAGAGGTAAATGATGTGTACCAACTGAATCTGTCCATTTGTCAGGAAAAGAATAGTTTTCCTGGACTTGTGTCTAACTGCCTAGAACAGAGTCACTCTTATTTCTAAAAAAGCCTGGAAAATCTAGTTTTACATTGCTCCATTACTGCCCCAAACCAGTGCTAGTAGGGAACATGAAGGAGAATGATATTAAGGAGAGGGAAATTTAGCAGAATCTGCCATGAAGTATGAGGAAGAAAAATCAAAAATGCTATCTCTCTCTTAAATCATAAAATCTCTCCTAGTTTTAAGACATAGTTAAATTAGTATATACTATCATTTAATCTTCTGATGCAAGGTAAAACCACCTAATCTGCAATATAAATAGGTTTAAACAGCTTTTTTTTTAATTTAACAGTTGACAAAATTAGGATACATGTACAAGGATGTTAAATTCAGCATCACCGTTTATAAAAGTTCAAAGCTTCAAAGTTCAAGCAACCTTTTTTCTGGCTGTGCCACGAAGCATGCAGGATCTCAGTTCCATGACCAGGGATCAAACCTATGTCCCCTGCAGTAGAAGTACAGAATCTTAACCACTGGGGAGTCCCAAAAATTCAAACAAGTTTATATAACCATCAATATAGAATTTTTTTAAATTTATGGTATGACCATATGCAGAGAAATCTAAGCAGTTGTTTAAAAATGAGGTAGAATTAAATGCTGACATGGACAATGTCCCAATACTGACTGTGAAGTGATAATGCAAATCAGATTCCACTTACCTGAACACTTGTGTGTGCGCATACCTCTTGATGTCATTGCATAAAAGAATGAATATAATATACATACCCATTGTTGAGGCTAGGTGAACAGGGGGAAGAACTAGGAGTGGTGTTTGCAGGACAAGAGCACTTACATTTTGCTCTTTATACACCTGTATTCCTTGATATTTAAAAAACAAAAGTGCATTTATGTGTGTTACTTGTGTAACTCTAAAATAATAAAATCAGAAAAGATTAATTTATACTGTTTTGTGCAACAGGAAACTTCAGTGCTCTGGACAAGAAGATCTAGTCCCACTTTTGTTACAATTTTTTTTTTTTTTTGACCACTCAGCTTGTGGGGTCTTAGTTCTCTGACCAAAGATTGAACCTGGGGGCTTAGCAGTGAAAGCACAGACTCCTAACCACTGGACCACCAGGGAATTCCCTGTCACAATTTTTTAACTGCAATTCTTTCATTTGTAGAAATAGGAGAGATTGTGTATCGATTTATAGGACTTTTTTGAGAAACAAATGAGATGAAGAATATATAAGTTCTTTGAAAAAAATAGAATATCCCCTAGTTAGACAGATGTAAGATGTCATTATTACACCCTAAAACTTTCCAGAATTCATTTATTCATTAAATATGTCTTTTCTCTTTAAGGGAATGCCACTGTTCTACACACTAGGGTAAGATATCAACACCAGTGGAAATGGATGGAAAAAAGATGGAAATTTTGATAAGAAAAGACATACCATCAAATATGTCTGTCAAGACAAAATTAAGTTTGTCTCTGATTGCCATAAAATGATTACCCAAAGATAGCTTTGTGATGATTCATTAGTTCTATCCCAAGTGACATTTATTACTCTTGAGCTAACATCAGATCCACACTCTCTGGGAGAGCAGTAGTGGATTAGACACCATCATCATCAAAAAATTATTTTTTAAGTTATTGATATGGTAATAAAGCAAAACAACAGAATAAGATATCACACTGTGGGGAGGTGATATCTATTTTTTACTAGACATATTCTTGCATATCCTAATTTTTATGAGCATTGAATTAAATGAAATTACAACAAAGAAACAATGAGCTAAAATCAAGAAAATACAGGTGACTTTTCCTAACTAACCTAAATCCCTAAACCACAGCCCAAAGTCAAAACATTTTCTCTCTAGACTTAACATCAACAACTTGCTCATAGCTAAGAAAAACAAATGACTAAGACAATGTTGGTTAAAGTTTCCTTTTAAGAGAGCTGTCCTTTTAAGTCAACCTGTCTTCTGAACATCACAGTCAGTCCCAGAACTGGAGTTAGCGACAAGCAGGCCCCCAGAGTGAGGCACAGAGGAGTAAGCTTGACCTCTACCATCAGATGCATGAACCTGATGCGGCCAGTCAGGTCAGAAGAGGGCTTAAGGTGGAGACTCTTGTCCACAACTATCACGGACCGGGGGCAGGAGCAGAGAAAACCCAGGCAGAGCACAGGAGAGTAGGGGCAGGTCCCGCCTGCACTCACTCCCACCACCACCAGCATCACCAGAGGATGAAGGGCTGTATGATATTGTTTCATCCTTGCAATGGTCTCACATTGTCCCCCCAGATAAGATGAATAATGGTTTAACAGCAAATTGGGAGGGAATGGGAAAAATCTGATAGAATCCAGACTTCTCTCCCCACTCTGTTTCATCTCTAGCCTCCAACTACTAGGTGAGTGCTGGGGAGTTATGGGCACCCCGGTTCACACCCATTCTCAGCTGCTACCCCAGTGGCATTTCCAGCTGGGCATAATCTAAATCATCTAGTTTATTTCTTCTCACTCTTCATCTATTCCACACTTTTCTGATTTGTTCCCCTCACTTTTCTCCCATAAATGTCCTTGCACTTTGAAGAAGTGTTGAAGAACTTATGGCTGCCAAAGGGGAGAGTGGGAGGAGGGAGGGTATAAATTAGGAATACCATACACACTACTATATATAAAATAAACAGCAAGACCTACTGTATAGCACAGGGAACTATATTCCCTATCTTGTAATAACCCATAACAGAAAAAAAAAATGAAAAAAATTTGAATCACTTTTTTGTTCACCTAAAACTATCACAACATTGTAAAGTAACTACTTCAATTTTTACATGGTTTAAGAAGAAGAAGAAGGAGAAACGTTGAAGAGGAGAAAAGGCAACTTTGAGGAAAGGATGGTGATGAGCAGGGTCATGAGATTATCAGGGTTGAGGTTAGCCTTTTCCTGTTTTCTGGTTTATTTTCCTATTTCAACAGACTTTACCTTGAGTAAGTATAGCCTTACATCCAATGTGAGGCTCCTGGAATGCAATGGGAAGGCGAGGAGGGCTGGCGAGGACATCCAGACTCTGCCTTGGAAGCCACGTTCCTGCAAGCGTGTGCCTGCTTGCCCCAGACGGGCTCACTCTCTATCTTCCCAACAAGTTCATTGCTTCAATAGTGGGACCCAGACAGAGCAGTTTTTGACACCAGATGTGTGCACATGTTTGGGAAGAGAGGGTGTTGAGTGTAACCCTGGAAAGCCTGGGCCCTCACCTGATTCAGAAACAGTAAGATAGTGCTCGTTAAGACCACCACAACAAATTGGCACACCCAGAAAGAGAGGGAGCATCACAAGTCGCTCTCAGCCTTGGGACTGTGACCAGAATGATGGAACCATAGATAAGAGCCAAAGAGGGCCTCGAGGTCACCATCCAGTGCCCACCCTGCCCTGTCCACCTCTGCACAGGTGAGGCTTCCCACTGAGGTCTCCAGACTCCTGAAGCGTTCATCTTCACCGAAGCCAAAGAAGCACGTAATTGCGTCCATCCATCAAAGGGTCAATGATCCTTTACAGGTAACAGTAAAGCTTCCAAATCTAGTCCCTGGGAACCTTCAGTACAGTGAATAAAACCATGAGGCCCTGCATCACTTTGTTTATTGCTTTCTTCATAGCTCATACTGGCATCTGTTCAGCCCCAGATTATTTAAGGCCTACTGTTCATAGTGCTGGAGTGTACAGTGAAATAAATGGGGTTTCAGCTAATTAAATGCTGGCGCAAAGCTGAGGTGTTTGAAAAATCTCAAAATCCATCTATTACCAGTGGGTCCCAGAGCCAAGAGCTGCTGCTGCTACATGACACAATAAAAGAGATGCTGTGTAAATTTCAAATATTTTATTGAACATAAATAATTAGAATATTTAGTTATTTTCTAAGGCAGAACTATCTAGCAGCTAACGTGCAGAAAGCACTGCAGATGTTCACAAATGGCAGAAATGCCAATTTGCTTTTAAGTTCCTTTTAAGCAATTTTTTACTCTAAAGAAGTAAACATTTATAACTGTGAATAAATCGTTTGTGGTTTGGGCAAATGTTTAGGAATATTCAATAAAGCATCCATATAAATATTCAGTTATGGAGATAATTTGATTTAAATAGATGATACTTTCAATAAATAAACATTGTTCAACATGAATAAACATTTTAAACAACCAGCAAGCATCAAAACCCAGCTGATGTTTCATGCAAATCTTCAGAAAACATTTTATTTAGCAGTTCTCCTTATATACATCACACATTGTCAATGATTCTTTCAGATGCCTCATCATAATGAACATTTGCATGAAAGCAGCACCTTCTTTCAAGAGAATTCATCTTTTACAGCACCATCCTTTTCTTACGCTCTTCTCTTTGCAAAATCACCGTGTCACACAGTTCAGTTCAGTTCAGTCACTCAGTCGTGTCCGACTCTTTGCGACCCCATGAACCGCAGCACGCCAGGCCTCCCTGTCCATCACCAGCTCCTGGAGTCCACCCAAACCCATGTCCACTGCGTTGGTGATGCCATCCAACCATCTCATCCTCTGTCGTTCCCTTCTCCTCCTGCCCCCAATCTTTCCCAGCATCAGCCGTGTCACACAGCTGGAGTGTTATGTGGCACAACCACAGGAACCAGACAGCTTGGTTCTTGCTGAACTTTCTCTGCCATTTGTGACTCTGACCCTGGGCAATTTAATCTTGCTTACCCTCCATATCATCATATTTTAAATGGAAACCATAATACCCTCCTCAGAGGAATGAGGGTTAAATAAGATCATATTAAGTAAAATGCCCAACAAACACTCTATAAACTTATGTGCTATCACTTTATACAATATTGTAGAAATTGAACGTTCTCTCTGAATCATTTAAAACAGACTACGTGCCCAGCGCTTGAACCTGTAACTTCATTCCAATGCTGCTGTTGAGAATGCAGATTGGTGCAACATTCTTGGAGAGCAGTTTGGCAATAGCTATCAAAATTTGAAATGCACATTTTCTTTGAGCCATTAACTCTGCTCCTAGAAATTTACTTATCACTAGTTAGCAAATGTATTACCAGATGTCCCAGGATATTCACTGCTGCATTTTTGTAAGAACAAAACAAAGGAGCAACTGTAATGTCCACCAATAGATAATTAAGTTGCCAGGAATGCCCACTTATGAGGCTTGCCACAATGCAAATTTTACCTTTGTACATTTGATTATTGTGTTATTATTGTATTTCTTCCAGTGAGGAGAGAATAAGTTTCCTTCCAAGGACTTCCCCGGCACTCTGGTCGTTAAAGACTCTGCACTTTCACTGCAAGGGTCACAGGTTTGATCCCTGATCAGGGAATGAAGATCCCATATGTATGACGCTGTATGATGCGGCCAAATAAAGTTTCCTTCCATAGGAGAGAGCCCCATGTGTGATACACTGCTGACCTCTCTCTGTCCAAAGATGCACTCAACCCAAGGAGGTAGAGTAACCCATGTGACTGGTAAGTCTGAGAAGAGTAACCAGCCATGCTGTGCTCACCATCCCCTTTTTATCACAGTGGAGGAACAGGAGCTCTCTCCTGATCCCCCACCTCACCCCAGTGTCCTACCAGTGACAGCCCTTCCTGTCACTGGCTGGGTACAGCTGGGTTTAAACATGGATTCTGCCAACCTCTATAATAATTTCTATGACAATGTAAGTGCTATGAGGGCAGGAACCTGGCCTGTCTGGTTCATGGCCGCATCTCAGAGATTCGACTTGGACCTGGTAGAGAGATGTCCCTCAATATGTCTGCAATGTGATCAGTCTGGCTCTTTTTCACAGACTTCATGCGCGCTGTACTTTCTAATCAGGATGCCTTTCTGCTTCTCCTGTCACCAACTTTGCCATGTGACTCTGGACAGATCACATAACTACCTGGAGCTTCAGTCTTCATACGCAGAAAATGACCATTAGATGATCTTTTAGGTCTCTTTCAGGTATAAAAATCGTATCTCTCTGGCTTATCCCACTCATTTGATGACTTCCAACAATGATGCCAAAATGCATCAGCTCAGAGGAAGGCACTAACACAGTGCCCTCGGGTTCTTACCTTACAACTGAGCCGCTTAAGACACAGCCTCTGGAAACACACTGAATACAAAAGTAAAGCCTCCCACACTCAATAAATCCTTGTTGAATTTCAGCATGAGACCAGAGAGAGAGGTATTGATGCTGGAGCTGTAAAGTACCTCAAAGAAAGACAGTCCTAGCCCATTCTTTGCCCTCTTGGGTGTTCACATCCTTTCTTAGCTGTCACCCACCCCAGTCAGATAAATATATCTCTTTTTATCTTTCCACATACATCAACCCCTTTCTTTCCTGAATCACTTTTGTTGCTTTTCTCAGAATCTTCCCCACTCTGTCTCTGACTTTCCAATATTTAATGTCAGAGCCATTCACAGGGTAGGAGTAGGGGGACCACAGGAGCAATAGACGGGGTGGAGCCACATAGACAAATAACAGTGAGGCAGCCACGCTCCCTGAGCATCTGCTGTGCCCTGCAGGCTGCAGGACACTAGGGACACCCGTCTGTAGGCTGCCAGATGTGCAGAGCCGGCCACTGCCAATGACGTGGATTACAGTCATTGACTGACCTGAAGTACAGTCTCCTACTCACAATCGGCTAGCCTCGGCCCAAACCCCAGCTCCATCACTAAGTGTGTGTGACCTTGCACGACTGTTCCACTCCTCAGTTTCCTTGTTTAGGAAAAGACGCTTACTCCTTAGAAGAAAAGTTATGACCAACCTAGATAGCATATTCAAAAGCAGAGACATTACTTTGCTGACTAAGGTCCGTCTAGTCAAGGCTATGGTTTTTCCAGTGGTCATGTATGGATGTGAGAGTTGGACTGTGAAGAAGGCTGAGTGCCGAAGAATAGATGCTTTTGAACTGTGGTGTTGGAGAAGACTCTTGAGAGTCCCTTGGACTGCAAGGGGATCCAACCAGTCCATTCTGAAGGAGATCAACCCTGGGATTTCTTTGGAAGGAATGATGCTAAAGCTGAAACTGCAGTACTTTGGCCACCTCATGTGAAGAGTTGACTCATTGGAAAAGACTCTGATGCTGGGAGGAATTGGGGGCAGGAGGAGAAGGGGACGACCGAGGATGAGACGGCTGGATGGCAGCACTGACTCGATGGACGCAAGTCTGAGTGAACTCTGGGAGTTGGTGATGAGCAGGGAGGCCTGGCATGCTGCGATTCATGGGGTCGCAAAGAGTCGGACACGACTGAGTGACTGAACTGAACTGAACTGAAGTGAAGTAGGTCAGAGAAAAATGCCACATGACATTGCTTATATGCAGAACCTTAAAAAATGATGAACTTACTTACAAAACAGAATTTATTTACAATGAACTTATTTACAAAACAAACAAACTCACAGACTTAGAGAATAAATTGATGGTTGGAGGGGAATGGTGGGGAGGGGTAGATTGAGAGTCTGGGATGGACATGTATACACAGGTATGTTTAAAATAGATATCCAACAAGGACCTACTGTATAGCACGGGGAACTCTGCTCAATATTCTGTAATAACCTAAATGGGAAAAGAATCTTTAAAAGAACTGTCAGAGGAGTGTGTAATTTCCTCGGTTCTGTGTCATTGAGACAAAAATTTGAAGAGTAGGATGGACCAGTGTTACAGCCCTCAGCTGGACCAGTGTTACAGCTCTCGAATGAACCAGTGTTACAGCTCAGTTTTATTTAGAAAGTAAAGGAAAACACATTCCGGAGGCGTGAGGGCATGCCGACCCAAAAGACGCAAAGAGGAGAGAGGCCCCCAGCCAAGTTTTGGCACCTCTTTTTATGTTTTTTCTTCTCTGCCTGGGCCGGCCCTATGTAAACTGGGCTAGCCAGGAGTGCTGTTTGTTTTACCTGAGGTTCTCATTCTGGTCTTAGAACTTTCCTTTGTTCTATTTACACAGGTTGTTCCCTTCCTTGTCTTTTAGCCACCACCATTCTGGACTTCTTTTTTGTATTCTAACTACCTAACATTCCCCTCTCAAGAGATACCAGGCCCAATTCTTTGAGAATAGGGACATTGAGGTCTCTCTGGCTACTTCCCGCTGAACTGGAATGGCGAGGGCCTTCCCCTCTTGCTAGTCTCAAGCCTCAGAGTCCTTATAGTGGTACCCATCTAAGGGTGAGTAATATTTTCTGTGGTCAGCTGTAGTTTTATATATCTGTGTTGAACCAGCACTGCATTTTGTAGTTTATTGACCTGGGCAGAGACAAAACAGGTCAGACAATTGATAATACATGGGGTAATCATAAGCAGCATCAATATGCTGATGACTGGGACTAGTAGGGGCATTGCTGCTGCTGCCGCTGCTGCTAAGTCGCTTCAGTCGTGTCCGATTCTGTGCGACCCCATAGACGGCAGTCTACCAGACTCCCCCCTCCCTGGGATTCTCCAGGCAAGAATACTGGAGTGGGTTGCCATTTCCTTCTCCAATGCATGAAAGTGAAAAGTGAAAGTGAAGTCGCTCAGTCGTGTCTGACTCTTAGCAACTCCATGGATTGGAGCCTACCAGACTCCTCCACCCATGGGATTTTCCAGGCAAGAGTACTGGAGTGGGGTGCCATTGCCTTGTCTGAGTAGGGACATTAGCCAACTCCAAATTTCCCATCAGCAGGAGGATCCCCCAAAGAGAGATTGTAGCCACCTCAAGAACTCTCCAGCTTGTTCTTTGAGATCCCGTAGGGTCTGAATGTTTTTCTTGAGGACTGTGAGACTTTCTTTAACTTAGCTGGATGTATTTACCCAGAAACATGTCTCACTCAAGATGGCTCAAGTCCCTCCTTGTTCAGGGATCAGGAGATCTAGCTCCTGTCTGTTTTGGAGTACAACCCCCTACCAAGCTGTGTTGGCTCTTTAGAGCTCTCCTGAGAAATCTTATCCCCAGAAACTTAATTTTGGGGGTGTTCATTAGAATGGCACTCATTTGTAGTTCTGAATAGGCATCTGAGATCTCCCAGGGGCTCACAGGTGTACTGAGTGTCCTCTTCTGTTTTCTTCCATGGCTTGACTCGTGAATAGTGAATCCAGGAGTCATGTCCTGGTACATTGACTGCTGTGGTGGTAGAAAGTATTACAGGGTAGGGGCCCTTCCATGTGGGCCAGAGTTGAGCCTTTGGGGACCCATCTTTCCAGACTTTAATCAGAACTTGAGTCCCTGGAGCATATAGTGGTGACTCTTCAGAATCTTTTGGGTCCTGGTTGACTCCCCACGAGCATATATCCCATTGGAATTGTCCAATGCCCACAGTATAAGACTGGAGGGTCTGATCCTCCAGTCTGGATCTAGGAAGAGGTCACTGACATAAACAAAAGGTCTCCCATATAGCATCTCATGAGGACTAACACCAACCTGTTCCTTGGGGACAATATGGGTGCAGAGGAGAGCTACTGGTAAAGCCTCCTTCATCCCAGGGAGGTCTCCTGGGTTATCTTTTTATTGCTGATTTTAAGAATTGGTTGGTTCTTTATACATTTCCTGAAGACTGAGGCCTCTGGGCACAATGGAGATAATAAGCAACGCCCAATGCTTTAGAGACCCCTTGGGTGAGCTTAGAAGGAAATGATGTCCCATTGTCACTTTGTAATGACCTGGGCAGACCAAATCTCAGAATGATTTCATGGAGCAGCTTTTTTACCACCTTCTCAGGTTTCTCAGTCCAAGTGGAAAGGCCTTCAATCCATCCTGTAAATGTATCTATCATGACTAATAGGTATTTATACCCTTGAGAAACTGGCATCTGGGTGAAGTCCATCTGCCAGTCCTCTCCTGGGTAGGTGCCACATCATTGCACAGGCTGGGCCAGCTGGGATCTTCAAGCTCCTTGGGGATTGTTTAACTGGCAAGTGGGACATGAGGAAACCACTTGCCTTATAGTTGCTTGGAGGCCTTTTCCTCTGAAGGATCTTTCTAGTAACCTTTGGAGGGCCTTTTCCCCTAAATGAGTGGTGGCATGTAAGGAGTTAACCAACTTCCACTGGAGGCTCCCAGACAGAAAAAGGAGTCCCTCCTTTTGGAACCACCCAATATGATCTTCTTGAAAGCCCTCACTCTTAGCTTTAAGAGTCTTACCTTCAGTATATGAAGGCGTTTCTGGCAAATTAGTCTCTGGAACTAAGGTGGCAACCCTATATTAGGTCATTGCTCTGTAATGTTGCTCTCTTAGCTGCCTGATTGGCTGCTTGGTTCCCTCGTGCCACTTCCATGCTCCCTTTTTGGTGTCCTTTACAGTGGGAGACTGAAACCTCAGCAGGCAGATGGACTGCTTCCAAGAGCCTAAGGATTTGATCGCCATATTTGATTAGGGACCCTCGGGTAGTCAAGTGGCCTCTTTCCAAATGGCAACATGTGCATGTAGCACCAGAAAGGCATACTTGGAGTCAGTGTAAATGGCTACTCTTTTTCCTTTTCCCAGCTCTAAATCTCAAGTCAGGGCTATGAGCTCAACAAATTGGGCTGAAGTACCTGGTGGCAAAGGTTTAGCCTCTATGGTCTCAAAATTGGAGACTCCTGCATATCCGGCTCCTCTCTTTCCATCCATGACAAAGCTGCTTCCATCAGTGTACCAGATTTCCTCAGGACTGGTCAGAGGATCTTCTGAAAACCCCTCTCAGGGTTTTGTCCAGTGGTTCAAGGTTTCTAGGCAAGAGTGAAAGGGGAAAGAGCCCCCAGCGGTAGGCAGGAGGGTGGCTGGGTTAAGAACATCACAAGGAGATACAGTGAAGCCTGGATTTTCCATCAGCACTACTTGATATCTGAGAATTCTTTGATCAGACATCCAAAAATGACCTCTCTCATTTAGGAGTTGTTTCACTTGGTGGCTGGTAAAAATAGTTAGTTTGCCCCCAAAATAGTTTTAAAGCATCTTCTGTCAGGATTGCAATAGCTGCAAGATTTCAAAGGCAGGGAGGCCAGCCTCAGGCGGTTGGGTCGAGCCTCTTGGATAAGTAAACTACAGGCTGGGGCTCAGGTCCCAACCTTCGAGTTAACCCTCCCAAGGCTATTCCTTCTTTTTCATGGACATGGCAAATAGATGGGGAAACAGTGGCTGATTTTATTCTTCTGGGCTCCAAAATCACTGAGGATGGTGATTGCAGCAATGACATTAAAAGACGCTTACTCCTTGAAAGGAAAGTTATGACCAACCTAGACAGCATATTAAAAAGCAGAGACATTACTTTGCCAACAAAGGTCCATCTAGTCAAGGCTATGGTTTTTCCACAGATTTTGGTCCCTCTATTGCAGAGGGTGTAATGGGTTCCTCAGTAGTAACCAGAAGCTCTAGGGCTCTAGGGGCTGAAAAGTTTCCCATCACAAGGGTGGTCCCCAGTTTAGTTAGTATATCTGTTCCCAATAAGGGAGTAGGACACTTAGGGACCACCAGAAACTGGTGGGAAAATATTTGTCCATCCCAGCAACAAAGAAGTGCTTGGGTGAATCTTTTAGTAATTGTTTTTCTTGCAGCACCCAACAATGGTACAAGTTTGGGAGGAGAAGGCTCCGGAGTAGGAGGTCAGGACAGAGTAGGTAGCCCCTGTGTCAACCAAGAAATTCTCAGACCCACCTGCAACATCCAGTTACAACCTTGGCTCCAGCCCTGTGATGGTTATCTGTGACAGACGGGCTGGCTGGAGTGGGCCACTTCAGTCCTGTTGAACCACTTGACCATGAGGCTCTTGGGTCCCAAGAGCAGAGTGCCGCCCAGTGTCCCAATTGATGGCATTTGTAGCAAGCCGTTTTAGGAGACTTGTCATGGTTTGGACACTCTTTGGCCCAATGCCCCACCTGCCTGCAAATTAGGCATTTGCCTGGTGCCTTTTCCTTCAATAACTCGGGGTTTGCCATAGGGCTTCCCTGGAGGGTGGCCAGCATCTGGGCATGCCTTATCTCTTTTCTCCCTTTCCTGGACCTTGGCTTCCCTCTCCTGTTCTCTGCTATAAAAGGTATTGGTAGCTGTCTGGACCATCTCATCTAAAAAGGGAGCAGGGTCCTGCTGCTGTAGCTGTTGTAACTTTATCCTGATGTCTGATGCACATTTGGACAGGAATTTGTCCTTTAAAATCACCTGTCCCTCGTAAGAGTCTAAATCCAGATTGGTAAACTTTTGGAGGGCCTTTTTTAGCCTTTCCAGAAAGGCAATGGGGTTCTCGCTGGGCTCCTGAGTTATTGCTAAGACCTGGGCATAGCTGATTACTTTTTGCTGGGCTGCTTTCAGTCCTGCCTTCACAAAAATCAGAAAATGATCCCTTTCCCAGATGTGCTCAGGGTCATTTTAATTTCAGTTAGGATCTGAGGAGGGGACTGCAGTTTCCCCTACTGGGTATTTACTGCTTGACACGTGAAGCCCCATAGAATACCTTCATGCTTCCTTTAAGACCCTAGCATGCTCAGGGTCAGATAAACTTTGACTAAATATGACCATGATGTCCTTCCACGTCAACTCAAAGGCCAAGGTAATGTGTTGGAATGTATCTAAATATTTGCCTGAGTTATCCATATAGTTTCCTAGGTCTTGTTTGATCTGTCTTAGTTCTAAGAGGGAGAAGGGCTTATGCACCCAAGTTGGTCCAAATTCTCCTCCAGTTTCAACTAAGGGACATACTCGAGTTGGCTTTTGTGGAGGGGGTGCTCCCAGATATGGGGGCATGTTTGGATACAAGGAAGGAGCACCAGGCAACTTGAGGGCAGTGGGAGGTGAGCCTTCACGGGGCAGGGTTCCTTCTCTTGGTTGTCTGTGCCTAACACCATTTGCCTAGTAGGCTCACTTTTAGGGCATACAACAATCCCATACTTAAGACGGAGTTCCTTCATATCTCTTAGTTGGAAGAAAATTTGGACAGAGGGGATCTCTGTCCATCTCCCTTGTCTTTTGCAGAATAAGTCTAGCTGCAGGAGGGTCTTGTAACTTAAACTCCCACCCTCAGGCCAGTGTTCCTTGTCCCCCAGAGGATACTGTGGCCACGCAGTGGCACAAAAGAATTTTAGCGACTTCTTAGAGTTAGAAGATCGAACAGCTTCCAGTTATCAAGGATGCATCTCAAGGGCGTCTGTCGGGTAGTGGATTGGTTATTTCCCATCTGAAAGACAGTGATGACAGGGAGGAAAAGAAAAAAGAAAAAACTAATAGGCCTCCTTCAGTTTCCCTGGGCGGACTTCCTTAAGAGTGAGTCTTTTTGAAGCTTATTCTACCCAGTACTATTGCAACCTGAGAGCCAGGCATCCCCTGGTCAGGGTGCAGATCCCTAGGCAAGCTGAGGCATGTCAGCCTCCTGGAGGTCAAATCCCCGGGCAGGTCAAGGGATGTCGACCTCCTGGGACCCCTGGACTGGCAGATCCCTGAGCAGGTTGAGGGGGGACAACCTTTCAAAGACCAGATTCCTAGGCAAGTCAAGGCAGGTCGACCTCCTGGGACCCCCAGACTGGAGTTGGGTGTCCCCAAGGTCTCCAGTGTGACCAGTCCTGGGTAGGCTGTAATTTTAACTCATTGCCAGTTTGTTCACCACAGATGAGAACAGATATCATGATGTAAAGCAATCCAAACCTGTGCCCTGAGACTGGGAACCTGCTGAAGCTGACATAAGCCTTATTCTCTTACTGCTCTAAGGGAATGTAAGTCACTGATTTCCTCCCCTAGTCCTCCATAATAGCAGGTTAGGGCGCCTCCAATGATACACATTTCATTGTCATAGACCCACTTGAGGTAATAACAGAAGTAATGACAGAGGGGTGAGTTATCTGGTCCTGTTAGGGGCATTAGTAAATGTAAATGTCGCTCAGGCATGTCCCACTCTTTGCGAACCCATGGACTATAGCCTACCAGGTTCCTCCGTCCATGGGATTTCCCAGGCAAGAATACTGGAGTGGGTTGCCATTTCCTTCTCCAAGGAGATCTTCCCAACCCAGGGATCGAACCCAGGTCTCCTGCATTGTAGGCAGACGCTTTACCATCTGAGCCACTGGGTAAAGAGTATCTCAATAATAAGCAGGGTGGAGCAATGTTGCCCACAAGGGGGCAGGGTCCTGGTTGTTAGTAAGAGGCTTAAGGACAAATTGATAAGCGGCAACAGACCAGATGTTCCATAAAAGTGGAGTGGAGATTTGATCCAGGGGTATGTTTGTAACTTTAGGAGAAGGGTAGTAAGGGTCTGGGCCCAAACGGCCTATAGGGCTAACTCCCAAAGTGGCAAACATTATCCCCAGAAGCCCAATTGCCCTTGAAGGGATGCCAACAGACGGACTTTTAGCAGGCATTGTGTGCCTGTCTCCCACCCTAGCGGGTTCACTGAGAGCTGCTGTTGTTGCACATGTTGTAGGAAACATGGAAGATGAAGGCCTGAGTATTTGGAAAGGGATATTATACAGTATTTCCCTCCCAAGGGCCAGCTATTTTCTGGTTGTCCCTTCAGAAGATTGTAGAGGCAACACTGTGGGCCCGGACTGGGTTCAGGAAAAGAGCATGAAACAGGAGGGAAGGGGGCAGGGCGCAACTTTTGAAAGAATGACATAGCCCAAGGGCATAACATAAACTGATTAAAATCAAAGGGGTCAAAGAAGACAAGTCAAATTCAACTAAACCTTGATCCCCAATCTGCAAGCGAAATGACACACCCAGAGGTGGCAGAACAGTTCCCAGTCACTGTCAAAAGACAGAGGAGTAGGTGGTTCCCCAATGATTGAGATGATCCTCCCGCTTATTAGCATATGAACTCACCTAGCTGGCAAAAGCTAACCACACCACATTCCATGGTGAAGCACTTGCCCTCTGCAATGGCCCACACCCTGTGGAGTGTGCTTCTCTATATATCAGAACAAATCCACCTCTTACCTATTGCTGTGTCTCTAACTGAGTTTTTGCAATGAGATGTCAGAGCTTGGGATTCATTAGGTCCTGAAGCCAAGCACCATAGGTTTTGGCCAGGCTCGAGTCCCAGGAAAGAAGAGCTGAAGGACATGAGGAAAAAGCAGTGGGGAAAACATGCTGAGGAATCCCCTTCATAACTTGCCGGAAAATCTGCTAAATACCTGACCTGTGCTCACAGTTTTCATTGGCCTGATTCTTGTCACAAAGAAGATTAAGGACAGAAGAACCTCCACCGGCTTGGGTAACAGCTACTAGAGCACAGAGGATAGTGCAGCCTTCACGACACACTGAGGTGTAGTCTCTCCAGAGTCCCTCAGTTGCACCCACTGCCCCTCGCCTGTTCGCTGGGGGTTCGAGGAAACAAGAAACGAGAGATTGTAAAGGAATTAAGATTCTGTTAAGCATATGTCCTTCCAGCCATAGGAGCAAAGACCTCCTACCTTAACCAGAGGTCTTCTGGAATTTGAGACTGAGCCGTGTGAGCTTTCTGCTGTCCCAGTTTCCAGCACGCTGGGCTTCTTGTCACTTCCCCTGCCCTGGGTTTTCTTCACATTCACCCTCCACCACGGGAGCTTTCGCAGAGTTGGGCTCCTGCTGTGCTTGGCCTCCTCCTTGTGGGACTGTGCCGAGATTGTTTCAGCCAGGTTAAATCCGAGAAATGGCACCACAGATGTCAGGGGTGCATGTAATTTCCTCAGTTCTGTCTCGCCGAGACAAAAATTTGAAGCAACGGATGGACCAGTGTTACAGCTCAGTTTTATTTAAAAAGGAAAGGAAAATACATAATTGAGATGTGAGGGCATGCTGACCCAAAAGACTCAAAGAGAAGAGAGGCACCCAGCCCAATTTTCGCTCCTCCTTTTACATGTTTTTTCTCCTCCCCCTGGGCCTGCCCTATGTAAACTGGGCTAGCCAGGAGTGCTGTTTGTTTACCTAAGGTCCTCACTCTGGTCCTCAGACCTTCCTTTGCTCTATTTTCGCAAGTTTTTCCGTTTCTTGTCTTTTAGTCACCACCATTCTGGATTCTTTTTTCCTATTCTAATTGCCTAACAGAATAGATCCATGTATATGTATAATTGAATCACTTTGCTGTACACCTAAAACCAATACAACATTGTTAATAAACTAAGGAAATGGCAACCCACTCCAGTGTTCTTGCCTGGAGAATCCCAGGGACGGGGGAGCCTGGTGGGCTGCCGTCTCTGGAGTCGCTCAGAGTCGGACACGACTGAAGTGACTTAGCTTAGCTATACTCCAATATAAAATTTTTTTTTAATTTTTAAATAAGGATGATAAGGGACTTCCCTGGTGGTCCAGTGGTTAAGAAGCTGCCTTCTAATGCAGGGGACACAGGCTTTATACCTGTTCGGGGAACTAAGATGCCACATGCGTTGGGGCAACCAAGCCCATGAACGGCAACTACTGAGCCCACACACCACAACTAGAGAGAAGCCCGTGCGCTGCAACAAAGACTCCAGGTGCCGCGACTGAGACCTGACGCAGCCAGAAATGAATAGATAGATTTTCTGTTGAAATAAATGAAAGTTATTGGTTACACCCTTTAAAAAAGAAGGATAACACATCCTACTGCACAGGCTGTTGTAAAGCTTAAATGAAATAATACACACGAAATGCTCTGAACAGTACCTAGCACATAGAAAGTGCTCAATAATTGTGAGCTGTTATCTATTATCTTCCATGATGCCTGAAATTCTACTACTAAAGACTAACTCCTTGGGATTAAGGAGGGACTCTGGCCTGGCGGCTAGTCCTATGCTTTTCATAGTCTCAGGTTAAGAAGTCCAATGACACTCCTACCGTATTCTGTGAGGAGTGAGACCCCTGCCTGGGGCCCCTGTCACTGCATCCCTGTTTGGTAATCTACCCAAAGCCCAATTCCTCTACCAGCAACACCATATCTTTAGTCACCTTCTTGTGGCTAAACTCCAGCTGCTGAAATGCAGACCCATGAATAGAGTTCTCCCAAGTATGAAGTAGCTATTCAATTAATAGTTGATTGACCAGCTACATTCCACTGGTCTCCTTCAAACTGACTTCAAATAGTACCCTGTGTGTTCTCTCCATTTGCCCTCAGTGGCCACATGCTCACTGCCCACCCTGGAGCCCTCCTGCCATCTTCCATGAGCAGATAGGTCCAAAACATCAGCCAACCACTACCCTTTTTCCATCTTCTTGACTGATTAAACTACATCATTAAATCTCTGCGGGCTCTCCTCCAGAACACACGTTCAGTTCATTTCAGTTCAGTCGCTCAGTCATGTCCACCTCTTTGCGACCCCATGAATCGCAGCACGCCAGGCCTCCCTGTCCATCACCAACTCCCGGAGTCCACCCAAACTCATGTCCATTGAGTCAGTGATGCCATCCAACCATTTCATCTTCTGTCGTCCCCTTCACCTCCTGCCCTCAATTTTTCCCAGTATCAGAGTCTTTTCCAATGAGTCAACTCTCCGCATCAGGTGACCAAAGTATTGGAGTTTCAGCTTCAACATCAGTCCTTCCAACGAACACCCAGGACTGATTTCTTATAGGATGGACTAGTTGGATCTCCTTGCAGTCCAAGGGACTCTCAAGAGTCTTCTCCAACACCACAGTTCAAAAGCATCAATTCTTCAGTGTTCAGCTTTCTTTATAGTCCAACTCTCACATCCATACATGACCACTGGAAAAACCATAGCCTTGTTGACAAAGTAATGTCTCTGCTTTTGAATATGCTGTCTAGGTTGGTCATAACTTTCCTTCCAAGGAGTAAGTGTCTTTTAATTTCATGGCTGCAATCACCATCTGCAGTGATTTTGGAGCCCAAAAAACTAAACTCTGACACCGTGTCCGCTGTTTCCCCATCTATTTGGCATGAAGTGATGGGACCAGATGACATGATCTTAGTTTTCTGAATGTTGAGCTTTAAGCCAACTTTTCACTCTCCTCTTTCACTTTCATCAAGAGGCTTTTTAGTTCTTCTTCACTTTCTGCCATAAAGGTGGTGTCATCTGCATATCTGAGGTTATTAATATTTCTCCAGGCAATCTTGATTCCAGCTTGCGCTTCTTCCAGCCCAGTGTTTCTCACAATGTATTCTGCGTATAAGTTAAATAAGCAGGGTGACAATATACAGCTTTGACGTACTCCGTTTTCTATTTGGACCAGTCTGTTGTTCCGTGTCCAGCTATAACTGTTGCTTCCTGATGTGCATACAGGTTTCTCAAGAGGCAGGTCAGGTGATCTGGTATTCTCATCTCTTGAAGAATTTTCCACAGTTTATTGTGATCCACACAGTCAAAGGCTTTGGCATAGTCTATAAAGCAGAAATGGATGTTTTTCTGGAACTCTCTTGCTTTTTCCATGATCCAGCAGATGTTGGCAATTTGATCTCTGGTTCCTCTGCTTTTTCTAAAACCACCTAGAACATCTGGAAGTTCATGGTTCACGTATTGCTGAAGCCTGGCTTGGAGAATTTTGAGAATTGCTTTACTAGTGTGTGAGATGAGTGCAATTGTGTGGTAGTTTGAGCATTCTTTGGCATTGCATTTCTTTGGGATTGGAATGAAAACTGACCTTTTCCAGTCCTGTGGCCACTGCTGAGTTTTCCAAACTTGCTGGCATATTGAGTGCAGCACTTTCACAGCATCATCTTTTAGGATTTGAAATAGCTCAACTGGAATTCCATCACCTCCACCAGCTTTGTTCGTAGTGATGCTTTCTAAGGCCCACTTGACTTCTCATTCCAGGATGTCTGGCTCTAGGTGAGTGATCATACCATCATGATTATCTGGGCTGTGAAGATCTTTTTTGTATAGTTCTTCTGTGTATTCTTACCACCTCTTTAATATCTTCTGCTTCTGTTGGGTCCATACCATTTCTGTCTTTTATTAAGCCCATCTTTGCATAAAATGTTCCCTTGGTATCTCTAGTTTTCTTGATGAGATCTCTAGTTTTTCCCATTCTATTGTTTTCCTCTAGTTCTTTGCACTGATCACTGAGGAAGGCCTTCTTATCTCTCCTTGCTATTCTTTGGAACTCTGCATTCAAACGGGTATATCTTTCCTTTTCTCCTTTGCTTTTCACTTCTCTTCTTTTCACAGCTATTTGTAAGGCCTCCTCAGACAGCCATTTTGCTTTATTGCATTTCTTTTTCTTGGGGATGGTCTTGATACCTGTCTCCTGTACAATGTCACGAACCTCCGTCCATAGTTCATCAGCCATAAAAAGGAACACATTTGAGTCAGTTCTAATGAGGTGGATGAACCTAGAGCCTATTATACAGAGTGAAGTAAGTCAGAAAGAGAAAGATAAACATCATATACTAACACATATATATGGAATCTAGAAAGATGATACTGATGAATTTATTTGCAATGCAGCAATGGAGAAATAGACACAGAGAATAGACTTATAGACACGGGGAGAGGGGAGGAGAGGGTGAGGTGTATGTCGAGAGTAACATGGAAACTGACATTACCATATGTAAAATAGATAGCCAATGGGAATTTGCTGTACATCTCAGGGAACTCAAACAGGGGCTCTGTATCAACCTAGAGGGGAGGGATGGGGAGGGAGATGGGAGGATGGTTCAAGAGGGAGGGGACATATGTAGACCTATGGCTGATTCATGTTGATGTTTGACAGAAAACAACAAAATTCTGTAAAGCAATTACCCTTCAATTAAAAAATAAATTTAAAAAAAAGAATTTGCAAGCCATAACTAAAATCCAGCATGCCAAAACAAAGATTGAGATACACATGCCACAACTAAGACTAGGCACAACCAAATAAATAAATATAAATATCTTTTAAAAAGACCTCTGACAGACGTTGCAACTCTGTTAAGACTTGTCAAGGACCATGACTACTGAGGTGCAAATCTAGCTTTTTTGGGTAGCAGGTTGAAATATTACTCAACTCATAATTTCGTCAGTTTAGCCAAAGTCATAGTCCAAGAGGGATGACCTTCACTGTCCAGCCGCACGTATAATCTACTTTGAGACCTTGATCTCCTCCATTCTCCCCTCTCCCCCCATGCCTCTTATTGGCCAAAAGCAGCAGGAAACCAAGTAGAAAGGCTATGGATGCAAGACACACACACAGGTTAGCTTCCCAGGACAGGGAGAACGAAGGAGAGGTGTGTGGGACTTCTTTGGTGGTACAGTGGATAAGAATCCGCCTGCCAATGGAGAAGACACAGGTTTGACCCCTGGTCCAGGAATATTCCACTTGCCTCGGGACAACTAAGCCTATGCACCATAACTTGTGAGCCTGTACTCCAGAGTCCACAAGCCGCAACCACTGAAACCCGTGTACTCTAGAACCCATGCTTCGCAACAAGAGAAGCCACCACATCTAGAGTGTAGCCCCCGCTTACTGCAACTAAAGAAAGCCCATGCATACCCACGAAGACCCAGTGCAGCCAAAAATTAAATACATAAATAAAAAGTATTTTAAAAAATGAGGGAGAGGTGTGAGGAGCAGATCTGGTGGAAGAAACGAAAAACATGCAGCAGAGTTAACAAAGTATATGAAGAGTTGTGTTAATACTCCAGCACGTGTCTTTAGCAGAGGCACTGGTTTAAAGAAGCAGGTGAGACTTAGCATGCAGACTGGGACTAAACCAGAAGTCACAAACCAAACCCACAGGAAACTCAGAATGTAGACAGGTTTTGTTTGGCCCATAGAACATATGGGTATATATATTTTCAAATCAAAAACAGCAAATGTTTTCAAATCAGGAGATATCACAAAGAAATATAATTTCTGGCTTTTCTTTAAAAATTGGAAGATCCAGCAACACTCGGCCCATTTCCTATAGGGCAATGCTCAGCTGGAGCTAACCGCAGCCCCTTTAGACAGGGCATGACTTCTCCAAATTTCCTCGGACCCCACCACCTTCTCTTCCATGCCTAACACTGAGGTCTAGAGTGAGTTTTCAGCCTGGAGGTGTCAATCAGTCTAAGGAGTATTTTCTTTCTTTCTTCCTTTCTTTTTTTTTTTTTTTCATTTAAAAAAAATAAAGTTTACTAGATCATAATGTTGTCTGAATTTACCACCTTTATCAAAAGTGAACTCAAAGCTTCCAATGTCTATAATTCCTCGAAGTCAGCAACTTATGGACAGCTTCAGCATCCACAGTCGACCTTTCACTAGCCAGACAAACCTCCCGAAACAATTGCAGTGACCGAGTCATCTTCTCAAATTCTCTTGCTTTTCTATGTCCCTTTTGAATAACCTCCTCAAAGATTTGCAAGGCTAGCTGCATTAAAGCCACAGCTTTTAGGACAGGCTCCTTTAATGAATTTATAGAGGAAGGTAATAGTCTCCTAGCTGGGATCTTCACATTCATTTTCATGTGCCCTAGGTGCACAGCAACATTTTGAGAATAATTTTCAACTAGTGAGTGGTAGTGGGTAGAAAACAATGTACAACACTTTCTATTCTCAGCAAGTTCTTTAACAACTGCATTTGCTATTGCTGTCCTATCAAACACTGCAGTACCTCTTCCTAATTCATCCACAAGCACCAAAGAATGTGCTTGTGTAAGTATACTGGCAGTTTCACTCAATTCAACAAATACTGTACTTTCACCTGACATTATTCTGTCTGAGGCACCGAAGTTAGTAAACACTCTATCAATTGGTGTGAGCCTACACACTTCAAATGGTACCTAACAGCCCATCTGGGCTATTACAGCTAATAGGCCAGCCTGTCTCATGAGTGTAGACTTGCCTCCCATATTTGGCCCAGTAACAAGCACACAATAAGCTTTGCCATTTTCCTCCTCCTCTTCCTCACAGCTTATTAGAATGTCATTAGGAATAAAGTCATCACCAAAAAAAGTCTTTGTAATGCAGGGATGGCATGATCCTTTAAGGTCTAGAGAGGGAGGAGTAGCTTCTTTTGGCAACAGAATTACTGGAAGATACATAGGATCATCACCCCTTGACTGCAGTTAGCCAGGCATGATAAGACATCCAACACTGTGATGCACTCAGCAGCCGGCCAGTCCTTATAATTTTTATCAAAGGTATAGAACAGTCACCCCATGCAGTCTTTTAATAACGCATCTCTCTGTTCTTCAGCATTTTTCAGATTAACCAACTTCTCAATTGTTTTGGTCCAGTATTGTTTAGAGCCCTTTTGAGTGGATTTCAACTCATATTCTTCTGGTAAATTATGGGTGATAAAATTCTCTGGAATTTCCAACAGGTAATGATTCCTACCGATTCTCCAGTTAACTATGGTCCTACAGCCAATTCAACTGTGCTGTTTCTCTAAGTATTCCAGGAGGCTCTGTTTTTTCTCTTATTTCAGCAAGAGCTTGATCATAATCAGAGTCAAATCCTGCTTTGGGAGTAATCAGTACAACAGTCGTTCGAGCCTTTTCATGGTCCAAGGTCCCAGTAGTCAGTTCTAAAGTCAAATCAGGAAAGCGGCCTTCAGGATTTTTTGTCTGCAGAGTAAGGACCTGCTTAAGGATTTTAGACTTAAAGTCATCAATGACTTCTTCCATAATCCCTATAATTTTACATATTACTTTGAATCCTTCCAGAGCCGAAAGAAAATCAATAATCTTTTTTTTTTTTCGCTGTATGTGGTTTCTTCATACAGTATAGCCCAGCTATCTGGGTGGCTCTGGCTCTTGAGGGGAGAGCCAACATTATGAATTTTACTCAGTAGTCTCTCAAGTTCTGGAAGCTTCCTAAGAAGGTCTAAAACCTCAGAGATTTTGTCAGGCACAACCATTAGGTCTTCTGTGGCATCCAGACAATCACTGATAGCATGAGGGTTAATAGTGGGGCACAAAGCCACTGCTTTAGAAGCCATTTACCAAAGGGAGTATGGCAAGCATCAATCTTCTCTAACAAGGTTCCTTTAGTAGAGCCATTTGTTCCATTCAAAAAAATCTCAAAGTTATTCAATGTCATAGCATCTAGCACCATTCGTTGATTGGCTTTAGCAAAGACAGCACCAGGTCTTGTAGCACAGACCCTGTCAGAATCCAAGAGAACATACTCTTCAAAATCAGCCATTGATAAAAGCTCCTGGTCAATGAGGCAATTTTTGAGGTAGAAGACACAACCACCAAGAGCAGAGAAGGCCAATTCACTCTCCTCTCCTGGTGTCAATCCAACAGAATCTGACTCCAAGGTCATACCTTTAAGCACCTGGGGTAGCATCACCCTACCATCCTCATTTAACTTGTCTGTAAAATATCCTTCTTGAAGGAGAATTCTCAAAGTTTTGGCTGCATCCCAAAACTGGGAGCCTGGTATCAGACCTTTCTGAAGAGAAGGCGAAGACAAAGTCGCTCAGTCGTGTCCGACTCTTTGCAACCCCATGGACTGTAGCCCACCAGGCTCCTCCATCCATGGAATTTTCTAAGCAAGAGTACTGGAGTGGGTTGCCATTTCCTTCTCCAGGGGATCTTCCCGACCTGGGGATCGAACTCAGGTCTCCCGCATTGCAGGCAGATGCTTTACCATCTGAGCCACCAGGGAGTCAAAGAGGATAATAAACTCTTGAGAATCATCTTAGTTTCTGTTGAGAGATTTCCTCTTTCAAATAAGACTTCTGCTGGAGGATAGTGTGCCACTAAAGTCCTAAACCTGGAACAGTGGCAATCATCTGAAAACTGACCTATGAAGAACCTCCCCAGTGAGGTATCAACAAATCATATTCCATACACACAAACGTGGCCAGAAGACTCCTCTTCTTTCTCTTTGAGGCTGAGAAGGTGCTTACTGTAGCTCTCCGAGGGGTCACCCTCCAGCACACTGTAGGTCTGTGTGCCCTTGGTAATGACCCTACAGATCTCCCTCCGCACCACTCTGTCATACTTAGATGCGTGTGCCATCTTTCGGCATCGTGCCTCCATCATGTCTGGGGTCTCAGTCTGTTCTACTCGTGCTACTTTATAGCCCTTCTGGACCAGGGAATCTGAGTATCGGCCAAACGCAATTTCAGGGGGACCAGAATGGGCCCAGTTGCCTTTCATGAATACCAGCCCTAGTTCACTGACTCCAATAAGGGCATCCCTGTGGTACAGCTCATAAAACTTCCCCACTTTATAAAATATGACCAGATCAAAGTTCTGAGACTTAATTTGTAACCACTTCCTCATCCCAGGAGTACAGGAATTAAGGAAATCCTCAGGCACACAGAGTGTAGATGCATCAAAATGAGGGTGATCGGGCCACCTCCTGTGCACATCGCTTCTCTTTTCCTCCTTAAGCCTCTCTAAAGTTTCATGATACAGTGGGGTGCTGACTGTCGTCACATCCTCCACTAATGTGGGCTTGGGATTCAGAATTTTGAGGGGCAGAGAGAGCACTCAAAGTATTCTTGGCTTCTGATGAAATGTCAGTTGCTCACTTGGTGACTGAGGGCATTTCCTTCTTTGAACTCTTCCTCTTGAGGGAACCATTCCCAGTTACCATTCTCTTCCGCTTTGGAGCATCTCTGACAGGGCTGGCCAGGCCTTCAGTGTCCCTGTCCCCCATGCCACTGCTTATTTCATCACTGCTCCCTTCCTCCTTAGCGTCTAGCTTAAATTCCACATCAGAGCCACCAATATCATTCTCAGAGTCTAATATGACCCTTCGTTTTTGTTTTTTTTTGGCGGCTACTTCACCTGGATCTTTGCACCTCATGCGAAGAGTTGACTCATTGGAAAAGACCCTGATGCTGGGAGGGATTGGGGGCAGGAGAAGAAGGGGACGACTGAGGATGAGATGGCTGGATGGCATCACTGACTCGATGGACATGAGTCTGAGTGAATTCCAGGTGTTGGTGATGAACAGGGAGGCCTGGCGTGCTGTGATTCATGGGGTCGCAAAGAGTCGGACACGACTGAGCGACTGAACTGAACTCGCCCTGATCTTTGCACCTCTGGCCTCACTTCCTCTTCACTCTCAATTTCATTTTCCTCTTCACTCTCATCTGATGTATAAGTGGCACCTCCCTCCGTCTCTTCTTCCTCCTCTGGCTCTGAGGGCTCATCAGATACTGCCAACTCAAGCCTCTTAATCTTGTCTTTATTCAAGGCTTCATCTGCACGTTGCATTACTCTGAGTATTTCAGGCTTTGCACTGTAAAAATGACCTCCTTTCTAGGCTTCCTTTGAATGTGAACCTGTATATGGCTTTAACAGCCTTCTGCTAACCCAGCCCCTTGTTGGGCTATTATCAAAAAACTGTACATGAACTCAGGCAGACTTTCCTTTCTCACAAATGAATGTTCCATCAAAAGAGTGGTTATAAACCAGGCAAGGCCACCAAGGGTAACCCTCCATCTTGGTCCAAACCAAATCACCTGGTGAGAAGTCACAAGAACTGCTGGTGGGGACTGCAGGGGACGCCAACTTCCACAGCCCTCCGTTGAGGTTCCTGGCCTCAGCCCCTGACATGGTAACCGCTAGGGGCTCTGGCCCAGCCTCGCTCCAGGCCACATCCCCGCCTGGGGAAAGGGAGGCCCCAGTGCTAGTGGCAGTGGCTCTGCTTTCACTTGAGGCCCTGGCAGGGGCTTTGCTGGCATTATTCACGGCTGGAAACTTAGGGAAGAAGCTATACAGTGTGTTCTGTCACGACACAGCCACAGTTGCCAAGGCTCAACCACTCAGTCGTACTAAGCCACTAGAGGTAAGGCATCTACTGCTTGGGACCTGCTGGCGGAAGATCTCTCTTTCTTTTTAAATTTGCAATATTTTTTCTTCCAGTTTTAATGAAATATATGTTATGACATATAACACACACACACAAAAATAAAACTTAAGAAAAGAGATATAACTGACAAAGAGCACTGTGTAAGTTCAAGGTAAACAAGGGTGTTTACTTATAGTAGAAAAGTACTTTTCTGGATCCACAGGTATCCCCTGCTTTTCAAGTTTGCTTTTCATCACTTCACTTTTATAAAAGACGTACATTAGTACCTATTTTCACCAGCCAAAAGAAATCAGAGAAGGATTTTTGCTTTTACCAAAGAAAGATGAAAATCAAAAATAGTGTTCCACATTCGTTTTAGAGTGAGCCCTTAAACACTTAAGAAAATCAGCTTGCACCCTGAGAAGCCAGAGTGGCCCACTAAGCTCCCTCCTCGGGAATGACACGCAGCATCTCAGCATCAGGCCGCAGTAGTGTTGAGCTCTGTCTGTGAGCATCTATGTCTTCTCTCAATTTATCCTGTGCCGCCATTAGCAAGATGTGTCTTAAGACAATTGCTTCTTTGCCGTATATCTTTCAGCTTAAAGAAGATTTCATAGGAATGCTCTACTTTTGAATAGCAGGGGAAACCTGTAAGTCTCTAAAAAGGTGGAAAAACAAAAGAGGGCTGAATTTTTCCTGAAAAACGGAAGAGAACATTTTCTTTATGGAAGGGAAGAGCATTTCCACAGTGTTATAATATGCACACAAAGTGTTTCTGTGTCAAAAGGGTATAAATCAAGAGACCATTCTTCTTTCATCCAGCTCACTTCACTCAATTATGTTACCTGCCTGGAACCCTGTAAGCAATGTAGCTTGAGGTTCTGGACTAGAGCCATGCAGGTGGAAAGCAGAAAAATCATCTAAATTTCATGTCACTTACCCACAATATTCTTTATACCTATTGCTATTCCCTACCACTGTTGCTCAATCTCCAAGTGTCTCTGAGCCAAAGAGCTCCCCACCCCCACCATCACCTCTGTATTCTAAGCAACCTGTGGGCATCTGGATCTCAAAGGTTCTGCAGCATTGCCAGGTGGGGACATCCTCTAGGCAGGTGGAAAAATGGTACTAGAGGCAAATACCAGTGAGGCAGAGGTAGTGGTAAGTTCACTGAGTTAAAGCAATGTGGAAAGAAAACTGTGGAGATCAAGAACAGAGCTGTAAGTAGCACAAATAATTAAAAACTGAGGAGAGGCAACTCAAGTAAAGGAAACTCAATAAAAGTAATTAGTTACCAAGTGATGGAAGAGCTGAGACACTAAAGGGACAATGAGGCAATATCAGGAAGTTTTTGCCACCGCTGGGCCTCACAGAACAAAAGAAGGAGACGATGATGCCAGAAACCAGAATCAGGACTTTTGGTGGAAAGGACAGGAGCCGAGGCTGCCTACCATGAGCTGGGGCTACAGGGAAAGGGTACGGTCTACTGAGCTGGAAATGACAGAGACTGAAGCACTGACTGAGAAACCACCCTAGTCTCCTGCCAGCTCCTTTCATGGGCCATGGCTGACTCACGTTAATGTTTGAAAGAAAACAACAAAATTCTGTAAAGCAATTATTATTCAATCCAAAAAGAAAAAAAAAGTTTGCATGCCATAACTAAAAATCCAGCATGCCAAAACAAAGACCAAGATACACGTGCCACAGAAAGGCTTTGTAGGCTTGATACAAACAGCAGGGAAAGAGCAGAGAATGAATCTGGGAGCAACTGCAAATAGCTGGGTAGAAATCAGACTTTGGAGGATTCACAAGGAATTGAGGAATAAGAAACAGAAGCAGCAAATGCAAACCACACATTTGTCCTTTCTGCTATTTCAGTGTATCAGTGCAAACTTGGTCCTGTTTGCATTCTTATATTCCTGAGATTCAGTTCAGTTCAGTTGCTCAGTCATGTCAGATTCTTTGCAACCTCATGAACCGCAGCACGCCAGGACTCCCTGTCCATCACCAACTCCCGGAGTCCAACCAAACCCATGTCCATCGAGTCAGTGATGCCATCCAACCGTCTCATCCTCTGCCATCCCCTTCTCCTCCTGCCCTCAATCTTTCCCAGCATCAGCATCTTTTCAAATAAGTCAGCTCTTCACATGAGGTGGCCAAAGTATTGGAGTTTCAGCTTCAACATCAGTCCCTCCAATGAACACCCAGGACTGATCTCTTTTAGAATGGACTGGTTGGATCTCCTTGCAGTCCAAGGGACTCTCAAGAGTCTTCTCCAACACCACAGTTCAAAAGCATCAGTTCTTCAGTGCTCAGCTTTCTTTATAGTCCAACTCTCACATCCATACTTGACTACTGGAAAAACCATAGCCTTGACTAGATGGACCTTTGTTGACAAAGTAATGTCTCTGCTTTTGAATATGCTGTCTAGGTTGGTCATAACTTCCCTTCCTAGGAGTAAGTGTCTTTCAATCTCATGGCTGCAATCACCATCTGCAGTGATTTTGGAGCCCAGAAAAATAAAGTCAGCCACTGTTTCCACTATTTCCCCATCTACTTGCCATAAAGTGATGAGACTGGATGCCATGATCTTAGTTTTCTGAATGTTGACTGGGGGGAAGCTAATGCCTAACTGCTGATTTTAGAAGCTCTATTTCAAGTTAATATTCCCTAAATGGAATAGCTTTTCCCCAAGTTTCTCCTTCCTCATTTGCTGCTGAAATTTACCTATTTGTTACTTTATAATTCCTTTTCTTCAATGAAGATAATAAATAATTGTATGATTCTCCCCAATATCATCCTGAGTTGTTTCCATGAATAAGTTCTTTTTACACAATTTTTAACTCTTCTGCCATCAGGAATTCAACAATGGGATGCTGTTCTTGTTATTACTTTGCAACTACAAAGCAGTAAATCCATTCATTTGAGAGCTAGTCAGCCTGTGATTTAAAATAACATCTAAGTAGAGACTAGGACCCCTCCTCTATTGGAGAGATGAAGTTTTCCATTTCAATAATAGGAACAGCAAACAGCGCAGAATATAGATACTCTGTATCCATTAAGTGATGTGCTTCTAAGTCAGGTGATTACTATTGTAATCATACAGTCAGTGCAATAAAGGCTGGCTGATTGAAGAGAGCAAGACATTACGCGGACACAGAACAAGACCAAGACCGAGAGTATTTTAAAAACATAGCTCTAACTTTCAATTTTCTCATTTGAAATTTTAGAATAATGATCAATGCCCCAACTACCTCACAGAGCTTTTGGAAGGTCAAATCAGACAAGTGCCTGAGTATGCCTTTTTAAAATGCAGCACAGATCCTTTCCAAGGAGCTGACAAGATGGCGGAAGTGGAACAGAATTAGAAGCGGACCGTCCGCAAGTTCACCTACCGTGGCGTGGATCTCGACCGTGTCCTACAACCTGGACATGTCCTATGAGCAGCCGATGCAGCTGTAAGGTGAGAGGCGGCGGTGGCGGCTGAACCGCGGCCTCCAGCGGAAGCGAGACTGCTGGAGCGAGACTGCGGAAGCAGCTGCACAAGGCCAGGAAGGATGCCCTGCCCCTGGAGAAGCCCGAGGTGGGGAAGTCGCACCTGCGCAAACTGATCTTCCTGCCACAGATGCTGGACAGCATGATAGGCGTCTACAACCGCAAGACCTTCAAGCTGGTGGAAATCAAGCCTGAGATGATTGGCCACTACCTAGGCGAGTTCTCCATCACTTACAAGCCGGTGAAGCACAGCGGGCCAGGCATGGAGCCACACACTCCTCCTGATTCCTCCGCGTCAAGTAGCCTGCTGGCCAACAGAGACTTCTAAAAATAGATACATTTTTTAAATGCAGTATAAAATATATCTACAGAGCCAAAATGCCTAGGGTCCAAATACAGGCCCACCAGTTTTTGGCCATGTGAACTTAATTTATTGAACAACTCTGTGCCTAAAGTTTCTCATCTATAAAGTGGAAAGAGTAGGGGGGCCCTCATCATGGCTTTTAACTAATGACTAGCTGGGGGGAGGGTACAAAAGCCCTCCCCCATTCCTAGCAATGAGGCAAGGTACCATTTCCACTCCAGAGCCCCCAGACATCACGCTGAGACCATACTTCACCCGAAATCCCATCCTTGTGTGGTACCTTCTCTTTTCTTACTCTGCTTCCCTCTCTCCCTTACCAGTTTTCCTTAAGAACATTAAGGAACTCTTAATAAACCTCATGCACACAAATTGCTTTTGCAGACTCTGTTTTTATAGAGCCCAAACTAAGTTCAGTACTACTCACACAAAGTTGCTGATAATACAAGAAGAGAACTTGAAACAGTGCCTGGCATGTAGTAATTTCTCAGTAACACTGAATAGAAAATAGGCCAGAAAACAGTCACATGATAATCACAATAATGATGTTACAAAACCCCTGGCTTACTGGGAAGGCTCAGGAGGCACGGAATACGTGTGTACTTATAACTGATTCACATCAGTGGAGACTGGCATAGCGTCGTGGAGCAATTATACTCTAATGAAAAAAATAAATTTAAAAAAATGTTTAAAGAAAAAACCTGGCTTGCAATTAACATGCATGGAGATTTAAAGTCCTCCCTCTTGAAGTAATACCATTTGCAGCAACATGGATGGACCTAGAGAGTGTCAAACTAAGTGAAGTAAGTCAGAAGGAGAAAGACGAATCCCATATGATAGACATAGCAAACAGCCTGTGGTTGCAGGCAGGGAGTGGGGAGGATGGATTGGGAGTTTGGAAATTATGTGAAAAATAATATATATGTGTATGACTGGATCACTCTGCTGTACAGCAGAAGTTAAGACAGCATTGTAAACAATTATACTTCAATAATTTAAAAAAAAAAAGACATCCCTCTATCCTAACAAGTAAAAAGCTGAACAAACTGAAAAATCAGCAGCTCGACTTAGATCTGGCAGAACTGAGATTACAAGGTAACACCCCTAAAACTGGAGAGACAGACAGGGGGATACTGAGAATTACAACATATTAGAGCAGAAATCCGCAGGCAGAAGGCTCCACAGAAACAGTTGCTGGGGTAAGAAAACCTGAACTGTAATTGACAAATTGCTGGAAGCTCAATGTGGATAAATCTGAGAGATGAAAATTCCAGGTGGACCCAATCATTGGATGTGGGAGTGGGGAATAATTGGGGGCAGGGGGTGGATTCTATGAGTTTTACCTCCAGGAGCTCTTCCAGGTTCTTACAGTGAAGAAAAGGAAAAAAAGAAAAAAAATCCCCTGGTGCTTCCTGCATGGGGAGGGGGAAAGTAACCATTTTGAAATAATCAGAGTATCCTATTCTAGCAGAGCCTGCCCTCAAGAGAAATCATTTTACCAGATCCTAAATTATTGGGTTTTATCCGAGCCTAACTAACCCAGCAGAAGGGAAATGCCCAACTCTAGTCCCTCTAGCCATCCTGTCCCAGCTAAGATGGTGGGGCACTTGTGAAGTCCACAGTCCTGGGGCACAGGCTCACTAAGAGACTGATACCTAATCCTAGGACTGTAGAACACTTCCTCTGCCCCCACAAAAAAACTTACCACCACATCCCTGAAGGACTATTCCCTGCAGTTCCTTACATCCCACTTTGAACAAAAAATTACAAGACATAATAAAATGCAAAAAAAAAAAAACAGCTTGAAGAGAGAAAGCAAGCATCAGAACCAAACTCAGATATGGCAAAGATGTTGAAACGATCAAATGGGAATTTAAAACAACCATGATTGGGAATTCGCTGGCTGTCCGGTGGTTAGGATTTGGCACTTTCACTGCCAGGGCCTGGGTTCCATCCCTGATGGGGCAACTAAAGTGGTGCACCCCTCCCCATCCCCACCACACCCCCACAAAAAACAACTCTCTCAATATATTAAGGACTGTAATGGAGGGTGAGTTTAATTTCTCTCTGATTGAGTATGGACTGGACTTATTGGATCACATCTATTGAATAGATTAAAGCAGAAGTGACAGGATGTCTCTTGTAATAGTAGGTTATATAAAGACTGGAGTTTCCATCTGGGGTGCTCTCACCGCCTCCTTCTTTGTCCTTGATCCTGTACTTCTGAGGAAGCCCTACAAAAATGTTCACATGACAAGGAGCTGTAGCTGCTGCCAACAACCCCCATGAGACATCCTGAAAATGGACCCTCCGGCTCTTCACATGTTTGCAGCCCTGGCCGACCAGTTAACTGCAACCTCACAAGAGATCAGGAGCCAGTGTCTGGATTCTTGACCCACAGAAACTCTGACCCTAGAAATGTTTGTTGCTTCAAGCTGCCAAATCTAGGGCAATCTGTTACACAGCAATCGATAGCTGACCACGTGGAAAGATAATAAAATTCCAGATAGCAGTGGTTTGATAGAAAAGTAAGGGAGAAACACCAAGACTATGGACAGAATGAGATGGACTGGAAATGGAGTTACCTATGTGTATTGAAGAGCATCAGAAAATGAAACTGGAGAACACAAATCTCACCATGTTGGTATGGGGAAAGCTAAAATAAATATCATAATCTACAGGAAACTCAGTGGTGAAACCGGATCCCTACGCTCAGTGAGGTGGCTCTGCTATTAGAGGGAGCACTGCCAATAGAAACCCAGTGTCTTCAAAGCAAATGCAAAGTGTCATTATGAAGGAGAGAGAGAAAACAGAAAAGCCTTTCCTTGGGGAAAGAGAGCAAAGGCAAATAATCAGTCTTTAAAAAAAAAAAATCCAGAATGAATGCTTTACTCTTCTGCTAGAACAAGGGTATCAGATAATTCAAATTCTTTGTATTGAAGGTTGCTTTTTCTGGTCACCTGAATATAAATTAATAAGATGTTCCTGTATAGTCAGTCTTAACTGGAAGGATTTCAAAGAAACTTTCCAAAGTCATTAGACACGAATAGAGTCCCCAGGATTCTCAACTTTTCCAAGGTGGCTCGGTAGCTTCTTTCCCGAAGTTTCCTTTACTCTGGGATGACCCTGCTCATCCTCCTGACAGAAGAGGGTGCTGAAGGCTAACAGGGCTGATCCAAGTTCTGCTCTCAGCTCCATCTAAGCAGCCACAGGAACTCAGATAAGACCTTTCTCTTTTGCAACTTCCTTCCTTATTTGTCACACAGGGTTGACAATGCCATGCTTCACAGCACTGATGTCAAACAGATTACAGAGAGAAAAAGCACTTGGCCAACTGTAAAGTGCTGCCCAAAGAGAAAAGGGGAATTCCTTTCAGCTGCCACATCTCCCAAAGAACCCTGTCTCTCAGCCACTGTCAACTCCTGAGTCATAGCAGACCTTTTATTAGCAGGAAATGCTCCTCTCCGACATATGCTGTCTCTTTGATTAGAACCATAACAATATCCCTGTGCTTTCAGCATGCCGGCCCACCTCCCTTCGTCGCCTGTGGCTGGTGTTATTATTTCTGCCTTCCCTCCGGCTGCCCTCAGACTTTCCTTTTACTCCCTCTGCCTCCTTTCACCTGGGAGATAGTTCCCCCCAGAAAAACGCTTCAGCAGTATTTTGAGGAAACTGCTGAGGAGTCGTTCTGTTTTCATTTTCCCGAGAATAGCTGCCTGCTGAGTGAGAACTCGTTCTCCACTGTGCTGCCGCCCTAAAAATCGGCTCTGAATTGTCTGGCCAGCGCAGTCCCGAACTACTGTGGACCAGGGATACTGAAATTCTGAACAACATCTTCTCACTTTCCTAAGACACTGAATTCCCCAGTATTGTAAATCCAGGATGCTTCATGTCCCACCAACCTGGCCTGCACCCCCTTTTCCATGGGGGAACTGTTGGTGGTTCAGAACATGGACTTCAGAACCTCTCCGTGCTTCATTTCTCAGGAGGATCTTATTAACTGCCTGCCTGCCAAGGTCACAGGTCAGCACGCAATAAGACAGTATATAGGGACTTCCCTGGTGGCTGAGTGGTAAAGAATCCACCTGCCAGTGCAGGAGACGTGGATTCAAGCCCGGATTCAGGAAGATCCCACGTGCTGTACAGCAGCTAAGCCCCTGCGCAACAACTAGTGAGCCCGTGCTCCAGAGCCTGGGAGCTGTAGCTACTGAGCCAACATGCTTAGACCCAGAGCTCTAAGACAAAAGAAACCACTGCACTAAGCCCACACACCACAAAGAAAAATAGCCTCCCCTCGCCACGACTGAAGAAGCGCCCGCAGAGCAACAAAGACCCAGCCCAGCCAAAATATATAAATAAATTTTACATACATATATATATTTTAAAAAGACAATATACAGTATGTTTACAGGTGCGCCAGGCGCAGATATATCCTCAGGAATGCACTGTTACAACAGAATTACTGTTCACAGGGTTTCAGTTCCTCTTCCGAGCTACCCTAGCTTCTTCCCTCCGCAGCCCTTTGTCCCCACCACCCCCACCCCACCACTTCCTTCCTTGCTGCAGATCCCAAAAGGCCTCAGCAGGGCCTCCCTCCTCTGCAGAGTGCCACTGTGCCAACCTACAACACTGTCTCCCTCACTGAATGCCCACAGCTCTGTCTCTGCCACTCATGGGGAACTAGTCCCCTTCTTCCTTCTGCTGTTCATTATCTTTCTTTGCGTGCTGTTATTTAACCCAAGCAGGCTTTATTTGCTGACACTGTGCATTGTTATCAATATTTTATCAGACTTCCACCCAGGCCCAGTAATGAAGATGCTGAATTTTAAAACAATGTAAATAAATACCACTGAATAACACTACAAAGAGGAATATTGGCTAAATTTAGGGTCCAAAAGTGAGTCAGGTTTTCCTCAGGGCTCCCTTTATACCTTCTAGAGCTGTTCTTATTAATAAAGAAGATTCAGTTCCCACACAGATTTATCAGTAAAATTATCAGAAATGGAAATAACATAAAATATGTAGACGTGTTCTGAAAAGGTGGCAAGAGGATTCTACAGTTTAAAAAAAAAAGTAATTAGATAAAAGTCATTAGACTCTAAGTAAGGTAAGGTCAACTGGCTGGAAATTACAAAATAAACACCTGGGAGGCTTAATTTTTAAAACCAGAAAAATACTGAGGTAAAGTTAGTAAAGTTGTCGAAAAAGAGAGCTGGCTATAAACATCAAGGAGGAGTAACCAGGAGAGAGAGAAGTCCCACCATGTAATCTGTGCCCAAGACCTGGGAGTTGGTTTCTATCAGACCTCACAAACTAGGGGTGCCTCCTAGAGTGGAGACACATCCCTTTGCCTCTCTTCCTGGCCCTGACCAACGAGACAAATAAGGGGTATTTTCAAAGTCAGTATTAAAAAGAGACCAAGGGTAATTTCAAGGGTCACCCAGGGAAATCTCTCCCCACTTACTTGCTGATTCCTAAAAAGTACTTTCTGCTCTAAGTAGAGACTGAGGCTGAATATGTGAACACAGTTCCACCCATTGATGAACAATCTACAAATGCACACAGTGCTAAGTCACGTTTTCTGGGTTTTATTGGGAAAATTGAAAGTGTTAGCTGCTCAGTCATGTCCGAATCTTTGCAACCCCATGGACTGTAGCCCTCCAGGCTCCTCTGTCCATGGGATTCTCCAGGCAAGAATATTGGAGAGGACTCCCATTCCCTTCTCCAGGGGATCTTCCCAACCCAGGGCCTGAACCTGGGTCTCCCTTTATTGGGAAGAAAGGAATCAAAAAGACCAGTGTGGAATGAGACCTCAGAAGTGATCAACTAGCTTTGAACTTCAAACAAAATAAAGAGAATTTGTGTTCCAGGATCACCCCCACCAGTTTTGCTGGTATGTTTGCAGGCAGCTCTGCTAGTTAAGTTATTTCTTGACTCTAGTAAAGTTGTGGATTCACTTGAGCCAGCCCTGGAACTGTGCCATGATCAAACAAGTACAGTGTTTAGTAGTAAGAATAATTTTAAAGATATTTCCTCCAATTCCTCAACAAGTGTTGAAGAGGGTTGTCATGGACTAAATTGTATGCCACCTGCACAAAATTCCTAGGTTGAAGCTCTGGCCCCCAGGGGGATTGTATTTGGAGATAGGACATTGAAGGAGGTATTTAATATTAAAAGAGGTCATAAGGGTGGGGCTCCAATCCAACAAGAAGAGAACACCAGGAGTGCAGGCAATGCAGAGGAAAGAACATGTGAGGACGCAATGAGGAGGCACGGTCTGCAAGCCAGGAGGAGAAACCTCATTAGAAACCAACCCTGCTGGCTCCTTGATCTAGGGACTCCAGCCTCCAGAACTGTGAAAAAGCAAATTTTTCTTATTGAAGCCACCCAGTTTGAGGTATTCTGTTATGGCAATCCAAGCATATGAATACAAATGCCTAGTTTATAACCAACACACACACAAAAACACACAGATATACATCTCCCCATAGGGAGATAAAGAACCCAAGCTGACCCTTGCAGAATCATCTTGATGGACTCCAGGGTGCAGGATGGAAAGTCCACAGATTCCCTCATATTAATACTTCTTATCCCATCTCAACACAGTCATTAAAATAGAAAGAATATCTCTTGCTGGGGCATTCATACATACAGGTCAACACACACTTATTATGCACCTGCAATGACACATACATACTAGGACCTGGGATACAAAGATGAAGATGTCTGCTTTCAAGGCTCTTATAACAGACTCACCAGTCATTGGGTCTGAGGCCACTGGAACTGGCTGCTCCTTCCTGGTCACCCTCTGCCCACCTCGGCAGAGGGATGCAGAACGTGCCTCTGAGCCTTAAGTCCTATAGTCTCCAACTCTGGATGGATTCGGCTTGGGCAACTTTCCTATCTTGTCTGCTTCTAAGATGTTTATACCTCTGTGATATGGGTACCATTGTAAGCTCCATTTTTACTAATAAGAGAAATGAGACAATGAAACTGTATAACTGGGCTGAGGTCCTAAGCCTGAGGATTGGAAACTTGGTGACTTCACAGTTCCAGGCACCTATTACCCTATTATATTCTTCCTTGGTTGCATAAACTTTAATCAATTGTCTTAAGTATTTAAGTCATTTGCATTTGTTACTTAGCATCATAAGTTAAGGGCTTCCCCTGGGGGTAAAGAATCTGCCTGCAGTGTTAGAGACCCGGGTTCAATCTGGGTCAGGAAGATCCCTGAAGAAGGAATGGCTACCCACTCCGGTATTCTTGCCTGGAGAATTCCATGGACAGAGGAATTTGGCAGGCTACATTCCATGGGGTCACAAAGAGTAGGACATGATTGAGCAACTAAACCTATTTAATCATAATTTAAAGGAGTTGGTGTATACTTTACAGGTGAGACCATAAGGAGGAGAAGCCTAAATAACAGGGTAATCATTAAAAGGGCTTGGAAGACACTCTTCATCCAGGCTCATGCCCACTGCATGCTTCTAATACACCCCCTACCCCACTGATAACCCCACAAAAGGGTTAAAGAACCCTTTTGCATGAAGTTGGTTATGATAATCAAATTCCTGTCATAGGGGACAATTTTCCTGATTTTTTTTCACCTTGAAAATTGTTCCTCTTACAAACTAGGGGTTAAGGCAGGTTTCCGTAGTGTAGTGGCTATCACGTTCGCCTGACAAACTAGAAGTTATCAGTGGGGAGAGAGTGGGGCAGGGGCAAAATAGGGGTAGGGCATTAAGAACTACAAACTATTAGGTATAAAATAAGCTACAAGGATATACTGTACAACACGGGGACTATAACCAGTATTTTATAATAACTATAAATGAAGTATAACCTTCAAAAAGTGAATCACTATATGTACACTTGTAACATATAATATTGTATAGCAACTCTACTGCAATAAAAGAAAAAAAATTGTTCCTCTTAAAAATAAAGTAGACAGGTGGTTTCCAGGGAGTGGGAGTAGGAGAAATGGGGAGATCATGGCCAGAGGGTACAAACCCTGTTATAATATTAACAAGTTCTAGGAATCTCATGTACAGCATGGTGACTATAGCTAATAATACTGTATCATACACTGAATATTGCTAAGAGACTAATCTTAAATGATTTTACCACCAAACAAGCGGGTAATTACCTGATAGGGTGTTTCTGTGATGGAGGTGTTAGCTAATGCTATGGTGAGTGGTAATCATTTTGCAATATGTAAATATATTGTATCAAACACTGCAAACTTTACAAATACACAGTGTTATATGTCAATTATATCTCAGTAACCTGGAAAAAATTGTTCCTTCTAAACCTCTTAAACCTCCTAAACATCACATTCAACTGTCTCTTTTCTATCATTCAGACAGGCAAACAGGAATTTCTTTTTTTTTTTTAATGAAGACAGGGTTTATCTTCTCTCGAACCCCACATAAAGCCTTTAACTGTGTGATTACTCTGCCATCTAGCTTCCTAAGCCTATACGGCTGTTTGTGAGACTATCCTGGGGCATATTAGGGCTATGCGCTGCTTTAGTTTAAAATGCATTGGTTTAGATTACTTAACAACCATTCAGCGATCACACACACATACACACAGCAGGAACAAGAAGCATGCTGTCTCTTCAACAGGAAGACATCCTTGTCAGAAAGGTCAGTCTACAAGGTGGTGCGAGAGAACTGAGCCCATTGAGATTTCTGCTTGGAAAAAAAAACAAAAGAATGGAATAGCATTCCTTCTTTTCAAGAATCTGGAATGCAGATTTTAAGACTTAAAGTGAGTGAAGTTAACATGAAAAGCCACCATACAAAACACCAAGCATCCATCATCTGTTGATTAAATCTTCTAAATTTAGTTGAAACGAGAAACTGCTTTGGAATAGTCTGTGTGTGTTCTACAACAACAGTTTCTTTAAACTTGCTACATCTAAGCTACTCTCAGCTCAGTTCAGTTCAGTCGCTCAGTTCTGTCTGACTCTCTGTGACCCCATGGACTACAGCACACCAGGCTTCCCTGTCCACCACCAACTCCCGGAGCTTGCTCAAACTCATTCCATTGGGTCAGTGATGCCATCCAACCATCTCATCCTCTGTCGTCCCCTTCTCCTGCCTTCAATGGGGAACAGAATTTGCCACCCTGGTTATTTTGTAAGAGAGAGCAGATTCTTTGAAAACCAAGTAGAAGTTTACCTTTTGTAAGAAACGTTTACATTTGCAAGGAAAATCTCCAATGGTAAGGACAGCTCCCTCTCCAGATACCTAGTAGAGCAGGAGTGTTGGGCTGCAACCCACAGGCCCACAAGCCTTCTAGTTGCCCAGCCACAAGACCAAAGAAGGAGCCCAAAGGCAGCAACAGAGACATCAGTGATTTAGTGGAGAGGGAATCTTATAAGTCTGCAGCTAAAGGTCCTGGAGAAACACTACTGCAGACAGAAGACAGGACACACAGCCTCCTCCTTTGCTTCCTTCTCAACACTACACTCCTCGGCAGAACTCTGCCTCTGTCATTCTCCACATAGGCTTACTAGCTCTATCTTATCCAGCAGACTCTAAGCATCATGACAGCAAGAACTGTGAACATTCTTTTTTGCCATCACTTTATCCCTGGTACTTAACACAGTTGCTTGCACTAATGAGACAGTTCATATATATTTGTGAAATGAATGAATGAATGCATGTATGAGCATATTTTTCTTCACTGGATTGACTATAGAGTTATAGACTTGAAGCCAGGACTTTCTAATCCTAACACTCATCCTCACCTCTATCTCCACCCCACCATCACTCCTTGAGGGGTAGCAGCAGTGGAATTTCTGGCATCCAGTTCTGAGCATCAGTGGTAACAGATATTTTCACGAAAGAAGTTCCCTACCCCACAGTAATGTAAGACATTTTCTAGTCTGTGGCTTCAGACCCTCTGACCTTATATATTAATTAACTTTTAAGTTAAAAGAGAGAGAAAGAAATACAAAGGTCACTATATAATTTTTAATTTTTTTTATATTTTAGGCTGTGCCACACAGTGCGCAAGATCTTAGTTCCCCAACCAGGGACCCAGCCCATGCCCCCTGCATTGGGAGCACAGTGTCTTAACACTGTACTGCCAGGGAAGTCCCAACAGGTCGTTTATGATAAAGGAGTCAATTCATTAAGAAGATATGCTGCTACTGCTGCTGCTGCTGCTGCTAAGTCGCTTCAGTCGTGTCCGACTCTGTGGGACCCCATAGACGGCAGCCCACCAGGCTCCCCCGTCCCTGGGATTCTCCAGGCAAGAACACTGGAGTGGGTTGCCATTTCCTTCTCCAAAGCATGAAGGTGAAAAGAGAAAGTGAAGTCGCTCAGTCATGTCTGACTCTTAGCGACCCCATGGACTGCAGGCTACCAGGCTCCTCCGTCCATGGGATTTTCCAGGCAAGAGTACTGGAGTGGGGTGCCATTGCCTTCTCCGATTAAGAATATATAATAATGTTAAATACATTCTCACCTAATATTGAAACATCTAAATATAGTAAGCCAGTACTAACAGATCTGAAAGGAGAAATAGACAACAACATAATAGTGGGGGACTTCAATACCTCTCTTTCAATAATGGATAGATAGATAATCCAGACAGAAAATCAATAAGGAAACATTGGACTTGAACCATATTGCAGACCAAATGAACCTAACAGATATACATAGAACATGCTATTCAACAGCAGCAAAATACTCATTCTTCTCAAATACATAGAACAATGAAAACAGGGTACTGATCTCCAGAAAGAGTGTGACCTGTTCAGATACACAAGGCACTCATTCCATAGTGCTTTGATATTCTAACCCCTGGAACAGCAGAGCTCAGGTAGTCAATACACTCTTCAGACCCTTGGAGCCACGACCATTCCAACTCTTGGTGACTATTCAAGGGGCCAACAAAAGTGAGATGTGTGCTCCTAGCACGTTCAGTCATCTCCTTGAGGGTCCTCAGATGCCTAGAGTAAGTCTTGCGTCAAGTATCCAGTCTTTAAGGCCCTGTACCACCCAAAACCATCCACAGTCAACAATCTGTGCACTGTCACACATTAACTCACTGGATACTTGCAACAGTTCCATAAGGTAAATCTGGTTATTATGCTTATTTTATAGATGAGGTTGCTGTCCTCTAGAAGGACCCACATTTCATTGACATTTTATTATGGAAATAACTAACCAATTAGTGTGTTTAAATGTAAGAATGGAGGGCTTCCCTTGTGGCTCAGTGGTAAAGAATCTACCTGACAATGCAGGAAACTCTGATTTGATCCCTGCTTTGGAAGATCCCCCATGCAGTGGAGCAACTAAGCTCATGAGCCACAATTACTGAGCCTGTGCTCTAGAGCACGGCAGCAGCAACTACTGAGACCACAAGCTGCAATTACTGAAGCTCAAGCTTTCTAAATCCTCTGCTCTGCAACGAGAGAAGCCACCACAGTGAGAAGCCAGGGCACCACAACTAGAGAGCAGCCTGTGCTCAAGTGCACCTGGAGAAAAGTCCATGCAGCAACAGAGACCCCGCATAGCCAAAGATAAGATAAAAAAGCAGAGTGGGATTTTCACTCAGACAGGAGGGGTTATTTGGGGTGATTAGGCAACTCTGTAAACCAGCTATTTTCCACATAAATATAAAATCAAAGAAAGAGAAGTTGAACTTGCAAGGAGAGATTCTGAGGCATACACTTGCATGGAGGTTGCCACAGCTGTATTAGATGCTGATCTATCCTACTGTACAGGCTCTCAAGAAATGAGCCTCACAAATTGTACCTCCCAACTCCTCCGCCTCCACTTCTCTCCATCTCTGCCTTTCTCTCCCTCACTTCTTGGGAGGGCTTAGCTTCTGTCTTGCCCAACAGTGGAGGAATTGTATGACCTAGTAGTTCCAGGCAGACACAAGGATACTTCTCTTGACTCAGGCATCCACATGGCACAATTAGGTCTCAGAATCAAGTACCCTGTGCAGAGGCTATGCACTTAAGCTCCAATTTCTGTCAAGAAGTTTGACAGACTTTTGTCTCATTTTCCCACAAAGCATTGCACTAGAAATATCCTGCAGGTAGCCTGGGGACTTGCCCAGTGTGGCTAGCATCAGAAGTGGGGGCAGTATGGCTGCGGACCTATGACCTTTAACTTGTGAGGTGTGTGCTAACTCTAGTTAGTTTAGTTCAGTTCAGTCGCTCAATGGTGTCCAACACTTTGCGACCCCATGGACTGCAGCACACCAGGCTTCCCTGTCCATCACCAGCTCCTGGAGCTTGCTCAAACTCATGTCCATCGAGTTGGTGATGCCATTCAACCATCTCATCCTCTGTCATCCCCTTCTCCTCCTGCCTTCAATCTTAGTCAATACCAGAATTAAATTTTAGTATACTGGTTGGTATCAGAACACTTTCCAATTATTATTACTTTTATAAGCTTTTTTATTTCCCCACTACTTAATTGGTATATTTTGTATTTTGGTAAATTTTGTATTTGTGAAAATTACTCGAGGACCTTGTGGGGCAGTGGAACACACCATATTTTTTTCCTAATAAAACTAATGAAAAAAATTTTTTTATTTAACAGCTTTTAACCTAGTGGCAGTGTTTTCAGGAACAAATTAAAGCCATTAACACGAGATAAGGTTATTTAGGAAACCTATAACGAAGGCTCCAAATGAGGAGCAGTCATCTCCATGAGGTGCTCCCTTGGTAATAAAGAAGCTAGGATACTCAGGAATCAGATAATGAAGACTCCTGATCACGGAGAAAACTTTAAAGGAAATTGTGTTGAAGATTACTTACCCAAGAAGTTCCAAATATGAATACATTTTTTTTTCATGATGGACTGAATGTATCATCTGTGCTAGCCATCCCCACTTAATCTGAGTGAATGGAAGTAGGAGTTAATTAGCATCAAAGGACAAACAGATGCACCACTGTCATCTTAAAATGGGATTTGTGGGTATGTGAAAAGAGGCCACAAGATAAACCAGACTCCGTCCATGAAATGCAACTAACTGGATTGCCAAGAAAAAGTTCCATTTTTTCTTATTTGATGCTTTTATTGATTTGCTGTTGCTGCCATGAATGTATATCACTTTGTCAACTAGTTCTTTATTATGTAATCTTTTTATTATTTAGGAAATAAAACAAAACCTCCTTTAGCTTTAACATAATGGGATATTACTCTTTATGGGCAACTATTAACAGTTTTAGTAACCTACATATCTTTGGTTCCCTGGGTAAAGGCTTATTGATTTTTCTAGCTCCTGCTGTTAATTCTTGATGTTTGTCAGTGGAGGCTCAGCTAGTCTACGCAGGGAAGCTGTTTACATGATCAGCATAATTATTATTGGGTTGTATAATGTGCATGAGGCTACTGGTACTTAACACTCTTTACAACTTTATTAAGCAAGGCTGTTTTTTCCTTTCATTGCTGCAACATCTAAAACCATAAACATACTTGCCGCTGCTGCTGCTGCTAAGTCGAGTCAGTCGTGTCCAACTCTGTGCAACCCCATAGACGGAAGCCCACCAGGCTCCTCTGTCCCTAGGATTCTCCAGGCAAGAACACTGGAGTGGGTTGCCATTTCCTTCTCCAGTGCATGAAAGTGAAGTCTCTCAGTCGTGTCCGACTCTTCGCGACACCACGGACTGTAGCCTACCAGGCTCCTCTGTCCATGGGATTTCCCAGGCAAGAGTACTGGAGTGGGGTGCCATTGCCTTCTCCGATAAACATACCTACAGTAATCCTATTCTGAAGCCTGGATTATACACAGTAAGAAGTTACACAGTACCTCCTGTATATGTACCTGTCTTAAAATGTTTGAAGAAGCCAATGAGATCCTGCATTACTGGCCCCAGAATCATTGTTACATATAAGCAAAAAAAAGGCTGATGTTTCTCTTATCACTAATCTCTCTCCTCATCTCTCCAGGTACTTCTTCAGTCTCCCGCCTTTCACTGGGAACTCAGCAACTCTAGTCATAGTCCCTGTTGACAGAAATTCACTCCTCCCTTTCCTTTTGTTAACGCTGTTGAGTTCTAAGATTATCTAAATTGTTGCAGGAAGGAGGACCCAAGAGTGGGCTCTTGTCTAACACTCAGAAATGAATTGTCCAAGGAGACACATATACTGACAAAGCAAGAGGCTTTATTGGGAAGGGGCACCTGGGTGGAGAGCAGGGAGAACCCAGGAAGACTGCAGTGTCATGTGGCTGGCAATCTTGGGTTTTAATGGCAATGGGGTTAGTTTCTGGGTTGTCTCTGGCCAATCACTCTGATCTCAGGGTCCTTCCCGGTGGCACACACATTGCTCAGCCAAGGATGCCAGCGAAAAGGATTCTGGGAGGTTGGTAAAATACATGGGCTGGTGTTTCTTCTCTCCTTTTGACCTTTCCCCAATACTTCCAGTTGGTAGCAGCTTATTAGTTCCACATTCCCTACCAGGACTCCTGTTGTTCCTGAGCTTGCCTGACTAAGAAGATGGCAAACGAATGTCTCAAAATTACCATCTTATTGGGGTCTTGGATGCCAGGTTCTTTTATAGATCAAGATGCAGGCAGGTGAGGAAACAGGGAAAAAGTCATTAATCTTGCAAATATTTCCTAGAATGGCAAGCCTCAGGCAGAGGATGTGTTAATTTCTTCCTTCTTGCCATCTACAGGTGGATAGGATTCTGAACAAAGGCACTTTAGTTTAACAGTCAGGCCGAGGGGCAGGATTCTCTGAGGCAGGCCAGTATGTTATTATTATAATTTTAAAATGCAGTGGAAAGCAAGTCAAAGAAACGGTTCCAAATGGGAGTCAGAATTGGCTTTTCCCTGCAACACTGCTGTAAGCTAACACATACATACAAGAGGTTACTATCTTGCTGCGTCAGGGCGGGTGGTTTCGGTCAGTTGTTCCCCTAATAGAATTAATAAAGGTTTTACAGGCTTCACTGGTGGCTCAGTGGTTAAAAAAAAAAAAAAAAATCACCTGTCAGTGCAGAAGACATGTGCTTGATCCCTGGGTTGGGAAGATCCCCCGGAGATGGAAATAGCAACCCACTCCAGTATTCTTGCCTGGGAAAGTCCCATGGACAGAGAAACCTTGAGGGCTACAGTCTATGGGGTTGCAAAAGAGTCACACATGACTGAGAGACTAAATGACAACAATAACATTACAGTGAAACAGCTGAATGACAGTCTGCTGAGCAACTAAGTGAGCTGACCAAGGACATCAAAGTACTGGTCAGGAAGTGAAGTCGCTCAGCCGTGTCCGACTCTGCGACCCCATGGACTGTAGTCTATCAGGCTCCTTAGTCCACAGAATTTTCCAGGCAAGAGTACTGGAGTGGGTTGCCATTTCCTTCTCCAAGGGATCTTCCCAACCGAGGGATCGAACCCAGGTCTCCCTGTCTGCAGGCAGACACTACCGCCTGAGCCACCAGGGAAACGAGTCACCCAGAAAAGGGCAGCAGCATCATCCCTTAGATTCCAGCTGAATCTGATAGCTGGCACCCAAGGGAGGATTTAAATTCTGCAAAGTAGCTCCAGCAGTGCTTTAGTTTTTACCATTGAAATAGAACTGGGAGTCTTTACAACTAACTTGTTATCTTTGTTACTGTTATTTCTCTTGCCTGGAAGTTTGTCCTTTTGTTCTCCTAAGATCATTATTACTAAGTCTGTTTAAGGACAAAGACTGTTCAAGGACAAGCATTGCGGCCAGGTTTAGATCACAAAATGGCTTAGCCGAAAATGCCTTCTCTTCTGTCAAGAAAGCCATGACTGGTTCTCTTTCTCTGATGATCTCCTACCGATCTGCTGACAAAACAAGTCCAGGAAAGTGACCAACAGCAGATATTCCAAGGTAAAGGAAATGTTGGCCATTTTGGCCAGGAGGACAGCTTCCTGAAATGTATCCTTTGAACTCTTAGGATGGGGTCCAGTTGAGGACCCCAGCAGTCACTCTGAGAACCAGAGATATTTTAGTCCTTGCCCTACGATCAGTGGTTCTGAAACAATTTAGGTAGGTTAGGGATTTCTTCGCAAGCAGACAAGATGTTTAGGGGATGAGGGGACTAATAGGAACAATGTGAGGGGTTGGGAGGAGGGGGTGGGGCATTGTGGGTCTAAAGCCTTTCAATTCTTCTGTTGGGGAATCCAGCATCTGTTTATAGAACTCAGAAGGTCGTCTGGAATTAGCTCAAGGGAGTGGTCAGCACTGATGAACATAGTAGTCTAAATTTAAAATGATTTTCAGTAAAAACAAAGCCAGCCCTGCTTTATTTTCTCATTAACCAAATGACTTTAAATTGAGACATTATATGATAATTAGCCCATCTAGATAAATCTGTCAATTTCAATCTCAATTCTTTTAAAGCTCTTATAGACAGAGGACACCTGGAGTAAGCACAGCCAATAATCTAATCTTTGGCCCCTATATAACTTTGATTACTACCCATGTAAATACTCAGTGATATCAACAAACTGAGCCTTTAATTTTCTACATTAACCCTTGAGAGTCATGTCCAACTCTTTGAGACCCCATGGACTGTAGCCCACCAGACTCCTCCGTCCCTGAGATTTTCCAGACAAGATACTGGAGTGGGTTGCCATTTCCTTCTCCAGGAGATCTTTCCGACCCAGGGAATGAACCCGGGTCTCGAGCATTGTAGGCAGACGCTTTACCGTCTGAGCCACCAGGGAAGTCAAATACTCAGTGAAATCAACAAACTGAGCCTTTAATTTTCAAGATTAACCCTCAAGAAATACCTAGTAGCTCATCCTTCTCTTTTTTCCCTTTTTCAATTTTTGTGGATATTGAAGAAATTCAAACACCTTGTTTTACCCTTAGTCATTCCACTAGAACAGCTTTGTTCTTCCTACCCAAAAGCCCAATTCTCTAGGGTACCAATTTTAAAGATAGTTTTCAACAAGAAGTATGTCTCAGACAGAGGTTATGAAGAGCAAGCTAATTTAAAATTTTCAGGGGCATTAGCCATGTAGATAGATGTTGAAGGCCAGGGTTTCTGGTCTTTCTGAAACAGTAAAAAGGGTCCATAAAAAGTGAAAAAATAATGATGGCCAACCAAATTAAAGTCATTAACAAATCTGCTCATTCATTCATTGTATTTTTTTCTGCATGCCTGCCCTATGAAACATGCTATGCTGGGCACTGTTAGGATCTAGCTGGAGTGGAAATCAGAGAACACCAAAGACGGCCCTTAAATCAGATCCTATAAGGAACAGTTCAAATAACCAGGAATGGTTTTGCCTGAAATAAGGTTTCAGAAGATGAGAATCCTCATGCCTAAATAATTAACCAGTTTTCTTGCAGAAGAAAGATTAGATTTGTTTTATATAGGACCACATAGAATCAATATCAATGGGTGGAAAGCAATGGAAGGAAATAACAAGAACTTGCTCTCAGAGCAATCTAAAGATAGAATCAGATGGGGAGGAGCAGAAGCCTAATTAGGAAAGTTGTTACCTGGGACACTGTAAACTGCACCACTGGATACCCTACCTCGCAGCCATGAAATTAGAAGACACTTACTCCTTGGAAGAAAAGTTAGGACCAACCTAGATAGTATATTCAAAAGCAGACATTACTTTGCCAGCTAAGGTCTGTCTAGTCAAGGCTATGGTTTTTCCTGTGGTCATGTATGGATGTGAGAGTTGGACTGTGAAGAAGGCTGAGCGCCGAAGAATTGATGCTTTTGAACTGTGGTGTTGGAGAAGACTCTTGAGAGTCCCTTGGGCTGCAAGGGGATCCAACCAGTCCATTCTGAAGGAGATCAACCCTGGGGTTTCTTTGGAAGGAATGATTCTAAAGCTGAAACTCCAGTACTTTGGCCACCTCATGAGAAGAGTTGACTCATTGGAAAAGACTCTGATGCTGGGAGGGATTGAGGGCAGGAAGAGAAGGGGACGACCGAGGATGAGATGGCTGGATGGCATCACGGACTCGATGGACATGAGTCTGAGTGAACTCCCGAGATGGTGATGGACAGGGAGGCCTGGGATGCTGCGATTCATGGGGTCACAGAGTCGGACACGACTGAGTGACTGAACTGAACTGAAAACAAATCTTAATCTGATGCTTCAGAGCAAATCACCTCTAACTCTATGACCCAAAGGCAATCACTGATAACATACTAGCATGTTTTTTTCTATGCATTTTTTTTAACATAGTGAATTTGTAGCATATATACAATTTCTCACTTTTTATTGAAAATTTTCTCTGGGCTATTTTGTAGACTACCAATATTTACCAAAGTTTTCTCTAACTGTTGGACATTTAGAATTTAACAGTAAGAGCAAGAGTTCTCAAGACATCCTACTGGTGGTTTGAATCTCACTGTGCTTTCTTGGAAAGGTCTTCTTTGTGCCTCACTTGCCTCATCTGTAAATGGGGATTATGCCTCACAGAGTTATTTTATTAAAGGAGTTAATTTAAGTAAAACATTAAGAACAGTGCCTGACACAGCATTCACTCAAAAAGTTGTATCAATTTTAGGTAAAAGCATTAAGTCTATGGAGAACTACTGTGAAAGACTTCAAAATGGACAAAAAGATTACTAGCTGTTTTTCAAGGAACTTGAATCCTTGCCTACACACTTCAGGTAAAGAACCCTGAGCTTTTGTGTTAAGAGCTATTTTACAACTTTCCAAGTTATACATAAGTGATACAGACATGCACATTGTCCACACACATGTAACCACGCACATTTGTCTGGTGGAAAACTGACTTCCCTTCTGTTGAAAAAAAACAAAAACCAGTTTTACATTTATTTTTAAATTAATTATAAAAATCCTTGATTCACCTATTGTGATGCTTTCAATTCTCCTTTGAACTGGTAGAAAAATCTTACTGGTTTCATTAATAAGTTGAGTAAATTCTTAAACAGGTCCTTTAACAGGTCCCATTCAGCCCAAACTCAGTAATTCAACCTAAGACTATGCACAGATGTGAGTTGGACTGTGAAAAAAGCTGAACGCCAAAGAATTGATGCTTTTGAACTGTGGTGTTGGAGAAGACTCCTGAGAGTCCCATGGACTGCAAGGAGATCCAACCAGTCCATTCTAAGGGAGATCAGTCCTGGGTGTTCTTTGGAAGGAATGATCCTAAAGCTGAAACTCCAGTACTCTGGCCACCTCATGCGAAGTTGACTCACTGGAAAAGACTGATGCTGGGAGGGACTGGGAGCAGGATAAGGGGACGACAGAGGATGAGACGGCTGGATGGCATCACCGACTCAATGGACGTTGAGTTTGAGTGAACTCCAGGAATTGGTGAGTTGGTCCAACTCTTTGCAACCCCGTGAATCACAGCATGCCAGGCCTCCCTGTCCATCACCAACTCCCGGAGTTCACTCAGACTCACGTCCATCGAGTCCGTGATGCCATCCAGCCATTTCATCCTCTGTCATCCCCTTCTCCTCCTGCCCCCAATCCCTCCCAGCATCAGAGTCTTTTCCAATGACTCAACTCTTCGCATGAGGTGGCCAAAGTACTGGAGTTTCAGCTTTAGCATCATTCCTTCCAAGGAACACCCAGGACTAATCTCCTTCAGAATGGACTGGTTGGATCTCCTTGCAGTCCATGAGACTCCCAAGAGTCTTCTCCAACACCACAGTTCAAAAGCATCAATTCTTCGGCGCTCAGCCTTCTTCACAGTCTAACTCTGACATCCATACATGACCACTGGAAAAACCATAGCCTTGACTAGACGAACCATTGTTGGCAAAGTAATGCCTCTGCTTTTAAATATGCTATTTAGGTTGGTCATAACTTTCCTTCCAAGGAGCGAGCGTCTTAATTTCATGGCTGCAGTCACCATCTGCAGTGATTTTGGAGCCCCCAAAAATAAAGTCTGACACTGTTACTCTTTGATGGTAGCTTACACCTCTCCTGTACAATCTATTGTGTTTTGCCATCAACATTATCGAGCTTGGACTTACCTGGTGGTCCAGCCGTTAGGACTCCAAGCTCTCACTGCTAAAGGCCCAGGCTCAATCCCTGGTCAGGGAATTAACATCCCACTTGCAAGGTGTGGTTAAAAAGAAACAATTTTCAACCTTTTACTAGCAAATTTAATTCAACTCTTCCAACAATTCAGTATCTACTATTAATACACAATGTCTAATGCTACATGCTGTGGTAAATATGAAGATAACTTATCATGTAAATTCATCCTCTTGGGACAAGGTAGTCTTTCAACCTTAAAATAGTACTTCCTGTTACGTAAATTCATCTTTGGGGATCAGAGGTACAGTCTTTCAACCTTAAGTGTGCTGTGGGTATTAAGAATATTAGCACTGATGTCAGTCTCAAGTTCCAGCCTTGATGCCATTCTAACTTAGGAAGACTGCAAAAACTGCTTAATCTCTAGCTTTGTAAGGATACCCACAAATGTGGATATCCACAATGTGGATATATCAATGCACAAATGTGGATTGAGACTCAAAAAAGATAATACACATAAAAGCACTTAGCATAAAGTGTCACACATACATTTTTGTTGTTGTCATAGTTGATATACAATATTGGGGCACATACATTTTAAAACAATCTTTAGTTATTCAACTCTGAATAGAGAAGACCATCTGCCCACACCAGCCTTCCTACCCATACCACAGGGCCAGGACTGGCTAGAGAATGTTCCCTTCCATACAATTCTCAACTAACACACAATTCTTACAGGAGCATCTACCCAGGACTATCCAACTAGAGCAGTGCTCATCTTTCCCCCAGCTCTCATACCCAAATATATCACTTCATTTACTTAAATCACTGTTTAGGCCTCTCCTCTTCACCTAAAATTTTTTACACTTGCTCAGCTGGTATTGCTTCTCACCCAGCCACTCTTATCTGTAATATAGAAAACTTTCCTGTTTCATCTCCTCTCCCAAAATTCTATCTACTTCCTTACCGTTTGAAACCTGTTCCCTAAACACTTTCCCAGAAACAGTTAAAATTTCATTAGAAGTCCATCACAGAATTACCATGTACTCTTGTGACTCAGGGCCAGTAAGAGCTGAATTTACCATGAAGCTCTTGAGACCTAAGCTTCAGGGTCCCTAACCTCCATGAGCTCCTTTCAAGTCTTACACTGTGTTCAAGTTTTTGAAGTTTCGAGGTTTTCTAACATAACACTTTTTTGCTTTCCCTTCTATCTTCCTCTTCCCTTCTCTTGGAAATAACCCAGAACAGCCTTCTCCATGTGTATCAATCTCTAGACTTTAGGGATAAGATCTCACCCAGTCAGGAGAATGAGATCCCCAAACAGCAGATACTACTCATAACCTGAGAAAAACCAGTCAAGCCTATCTTGTCATAGTTCAGTTCAGGTTAGTCACTCAAGTCTTGTCTCTTTGTGACCCCACACCATGCTCCAGTCTCTGAATTCTCCAGGCAGGAATACTGGAGTGGGTTGCCATTTCTTTCTCCAGGTTATTCAGTGACAATTCCACACCACCCACTGCAAGATCCCCAGGCAACAGCAAGCCCCAGAGGGAGCCCAGGACAGGCTCCTGTCAATTTCAGATGAACGCCTACTTCAGAGCTTAACGCAAATGTCTAATAAGCATTTTAAATTCAATATGCCTGAAACTCAACACTTTTTCTTCCCTAAACCAAGCTAACTTTTCGGTCCTGGCTCAAGAGTAACCCTTCCAGTTGCCTGGGCCAAAACCCTTAGAATCACTCTTGGTTCTCTCCCACACCTAATCCTTCAACAAATCCAGTTTTCCTCTTAAGAAGTCATTTTGACTTGTGTTAGTTGACTAGCTCAACTTTTATGCTGCCTATTCTGATAGACTTGTTTTTCTGTTAAACCTTGCCCACTAAAAGCTACTTTTGTTCCTAAGACCCATTTCACTTTTAATCACCTCACCGAAACACATTAGGAAATTTACAAGCTTTCTTGTAAACTGGTGAATTATCCCAAAAGCCAGGACTACTAAACACCAGGTAAATGCTCAGAGCAGATCTTAATGACAGCAACTACTCAAGAGTCCAATTTGTCTCAGGTTATATGCTGGATGCTGCTACATGTAGTGGACACCTTAACAAAAAATGGCTTTTTTGCCGTATAAAGCTAAAACTGACACCACAAGAGTTCAGCATGAATACTTTCGCATAAGTCAGGGAAAATAAGTTGAATCCTGAAAAGTAAATTTTTAAAAAATTTCACTCATAACTGAAGTTTTGAAAACTTTTATTTTATATACAAAGAGCTAGTATTTCTGCCTAAGGTTGATGTGCTGGATGAGCCATCTGAGGAAGTTCAGTTAGTCCAACTGGGGAAAAAAAAAAAAAGAAAATTAATTAATTCAAAATGCCTTAAACATCACCATTTTATCCTCAGAAGGAAATGGTTCATTGTAGAATGAGGTTTAAACTGGAAATCTGACCCACCCAAACTAGTAATCCAGATCTAAATACCTTAAATATTTACTGAACACCTACTACCAACTGCTCCATGAATCTCAGCTTGATTTGTAACTCAATTTTTGTATTGGGATATCCACTTCTACCATCAAAGAAATTTCCCAGTAGAAAACATTGCTTCAGAAAATGATCCTTACCAAAAGCTCAAGACGGTTATTTAGTAATAACTGATTACACAGCTAATATTTTGTTACTCATTGTGTGCCAGACACTATTCTATGAGACATTCATAAACATAAATCAATTCATTCATTCTTAATCTCTGAGAAATGGGACACAAAACTGGCAGACTTGAGTCCATTCTCCCATCTGTGATACTGAGTTATTTCAGCTTCCGTAACACTAAACATGTATTTCTTAGGTATCTGGTCAAAGTCAAAAGTTTAAGATTAAGATACTTCGTCACAGAAATCGCACATTAACAATTCATCTCTGCTATTACATTAACAAATTATACCCACGGTAACACTTCAACATAAGAACTTCTAATTTAAACAAATACGTTCTACTCAACATTGTTGCATTCTAATTACTAATAAAAAGGTAGTGACAAAATTTTATATCTCAAAGAGCCAGTTAGAAATTAATCAACTTAAATTTTTTAAAAAACTAACATTTAAGTGACTTTTAGGAGGCAAGAAACCGTCACGTATGTTTGCAATAACCCTACTATTCATTTTTCACAGGAAAAAACTTAACTTTGAGTGACTTGACCAAAGTCATAAGACTATTAAATGACAGACCTCTGAATCCTAAAAAGGTCTATCTGGCCCCAAACCTCAAGCTCATTTCACTACATGACCCTATTCAGTTACTTCAAGGCAGCAGTCAAGGCACGTATTGTGCCGAAAATTAACAAGATATGATTAGTGATCTAATGTTTCATTTTAGCGACTTCTGAAAAGTAATGTTTATGCAACATTACATATAGCAGTTAAAACTAATAGAAGTGGGTAAAAATGTATTAGAAAAACTACTTTTCCACGCCTTCACATCCCCCTCAATCCTATTAAGATGACTGCTGAGCCTCTCAACTGTGTTGTCCGCTACAAAGGAAGAGCCCTGCTAGCTGAAAGAGAAAAACTCAAACAGGAGACCATGGCGTCCACCAGCGTACCTTAATGAAGCCGATGTCCTTCGCATACTGCCGGAAACACTGGCGGCACATATTGAGGCCGTATTTCCGGATCAGACCGTGCCGGTTTGAGCAGACTCGGCTGCAAAAAGAAACGGCGTTATCGCTAGCCACAGAAAGTAAAGCATCGGCACTCCGGGGGGCCACCCCTCGCACCGCAGGTCTCCACGGACCCATCTGAGGCCTGTAAATGGCGGCAGCCACCTCTCCGATTCCGTTTCCCCCCACGCGCCGCCCGAGGGCTCCTCTACATTATATTTCAAGCAGTGTCGCGCCCCAAAGCAACCCTTCCAAACAACCACATTCTGTTTCTCACCAAGAGCGAGAACCCTGGCCGAATTTTCTCGGATGGCTCCAGTAGAGCTGCTGGTGACCCATGTTGCTTTCTCGGCTGCAACGAGGTAAAAGGAAGGAGCGAGTGTACGCATGCGCTCTTCAAAATTTTAGGACACAGTTTACCCAGAAGGCAGTGCTGATAAATGGCGCGTGCGCAATGTGTCCACGGAGTCGCAGGGGCGGAGAGAGGCTTGCAAATATTCTAGGCGGGCCCAGCTGATGACGTCACCACACCTCAGCCTCAAGTGTTGTCTTGCGCAGGTCTGTGATCGCCGGGCGCGGTGGCGCGCGCCTGTAATCCCAGCTACTCGGGAGGCTGAGGCTGGAGGATCGCTTGAGCTCAGGAGTTCTGGGCTGCAGTGCGCTATGCCGATCGGGTGTCCGCACTAAGTTCGGCATCAATATGGTGACCTCCCGGGAGCGGGGGACCACCAGGTTGCCTAAGGAGGGGTGAACCGGCCCAGGTCGGAAACGGAGCAGGTCAAAACTCCCGTGCTGATCAGTAGTGGGATCGCGCCTGTGAATAGCCACTGTACTCCAGCCTGGGCAACATAGCGAGACCCTGTCTCTTTTGAACCTCCTGGAAAGAGTTTTGAACTTTTAAGAAATAAACGATGTAACTTTGTTCTCGTCGTCTGAACCTTTATACATTCTTCGAATTAAAAGTTTGCACTTTTGAGGATTTTTTTCCTGAACTCAGCACTGACACCTACTGGAATAAAATTGTAAAATAACTTAAAATCAACTGTAATAATTAGGAGTGGACGGTAGGAGTTGCTGTTTTGTTAGGCGACTTCTTTTTAATTGGCACACAGCTTCTAGAGACACCTACACTATTCCAGAAGAATGACAAGAGACAATGTCTTTAATATTTAAGTGTAGCTAGTTGAGTTTAAAGTAAGAAAAAGTAAATAGCCAATGTGTGCTGCTTTGACTAGATGATTCGGTAATAAAACAACTTGTGAAAACCAAATGCCATCCAATAAACTAGTGAAAGTTCAGTTCGGTTCAGTTCAGTCGCTCAGTCGTGTCCGACTCTTCGAGACCTCATGAATCGCAGCACGCCAGGCCTCCCTGTTCATCACCAACTCCCGGAGTTCACTCAGACTCACGTCCATCGACTCAGTGATGCCATCCAGCCATCTCATCCTCGGTCGGCCCCTTCTCCTCCTGCCCCCAATCCCTCCCAGCATCAGAGTCTTTTCCAATGACTCAACTCTTCGCATGAGGTGGCCAAAGTACTGGAGTTTCAGCTTTAGCATCATTCCTTCCAAAGAAATCCCAGGGTTGATCTCCCTCAGAATAAACTGGTTGGATCTCCTTGCAGTTCAAGGGACTCCCAAGAGTCTTCTCCAACACCACAGTTCAAAAGCATCAATTCTTCGGCGCTCAGCCTGCTTCACAGTCCAACTCTCACATCCATACATGACTACTGGAAAAACCATAGCCTTGACTGCTGCTGCTAAGTCACTTCAGTCGTGTCCAACTGTGTGCGACCCCAGAGATGACAGCCCACCAGGCTCCCCCATCCCTGGGATTCTCCAGGCAAAAACACGAGTGGGTTGCCATTTCCTTCTCCAATGCATGAAAATGAAAAGTGAAAGTGAAGTAGCCTTGACTAGACGGACCTTAGTAAGGTCTCTGCTTTTGAATATGCTATCTAGGTTGCTCATAACTTTTCTTCCAAGAAGTACGCGTCTTTTCATTTCATGGCTGCAATCACCATCTGCAGTGATTTTGGAGCCCAAAAAAATAGTCTGACACTGTTTCCACTGTTTCCCCATCTATTTCCCATAGAGCGATGGGACCAGATGCCATGCTCTTCGTTTTCGGAATGTTGAGCTTTAAGCCAACTTTTTCATTCTCCTCTTTTACTTTCATCAAGAGGCTTTTTAGTTCCTCTTCACTTTGCTGTCCCTAAAATCCAGGTAGTCATTTATAATGTCTCTAAATAAACCTAAAATTATACATGGCTCTGATATCAAAGCTTTAACCAGATCTATAAAATGTACCACAGGGTGCAATAATGCAGGAAACTTTTACACATGAACTCTTATACTAGAATTGAAATACCATACCGCTTGAAGATATATTCTTTCAGGTCTAGTGCCCCTCCCAACCTAAATTAGGCACTTTGTTACCTGCTAAAGGAAGTAGTCAAGCCAGAGATTTAAAAAACTGTTATGACCTGATCCTGCTCTCAGAACGAATGTATTAAGAAAAATAGAACTATCTCAGAGCCCTTCCTTCCAGTTTCAGCTTCTTTGTTTTGTTTTCAGGTTCAACGTTCATGACTCTAAGTAGGTAGGACAATTGTATCCAATGATAGATGTACTCATAGAGCACAAGAAGAGCAAAGAAGAAAGAGATTAATTCCAGGGTGAGTTTCATTTGAGGGGCCTTTGAAATAGAGCTTAAGTGAAGAGTGAGGTTTACACAGGCAGCAGGGAATATAGTGAGAGGACGACTTTGAGCCCAGAACTGGAGCTGGGAAAAGCTTAGGGAGGATTACAACCCTTTGTAAGTAGAGAGGAGGATGCACAAAAGATCTAGTGACCGATGACTAATTAAAATTTAAAGCCTGACTGTAGAAGGTCCAATGTCGAGCTTCTACAGTTTGCCTGGATTTGTATCAGTCATCGATGTGTAGTTTACAAAATCCATATGCTTCTCAGAAGCTAATCAAACCTTTCCCCGCCTATAGTCTCTCAGGCCTTTCCTCGTTGTTCTCCATAATTGTTAAAAGATGACAATGGTACTGAGATCAATTCCATAAATATTTTCAGTACTCTGCTATAAAATCCTCAAGGGAGCAGGGCAAAGATAAACAAGAAACAATTAATTACACTTGAACAATAACAATCTCTTACAGCTTAAACTGTCTTGAACTATGGTGATATTCAAGTAGTTCTTAAACTACTTATTCTGGTCTTATTCTGGTCTTGAAAATTATTCTCCTTGATGGAGATATTACAAAACTTCAGTTGAAAAGTTGTACTTCGCAATCAGTCTTTAGATGATGTAGCACCATCTATCTCCATCAATGGAATTATCAATTTCTTTTTCAATAAGAAAGCTGAGAATACCATTTTAAAAGTCCATTTTACATGCGTTCCCAAACATGAACCCCCCCTCCCACCTCCCTCCCCATAACATCTCTCTGGGTCATCCCCATGCACCAGCCCCAAGCATGCTGTATCCTGCATCAGACATAGACTGGCGATTCAATTCTTACATGATAGTATACATGTAAGAATTAAAGATTTTAAAATATAAAATAAATACATAAATAAAAGTCCATTTTAGCCCAATATTTGTAAAGAGCTTTTAGCTTAATTCTATACTATTTTTACAAAATCCTATTACTCATTTGTATTCGGCTTTTAAATACTTCTTTTAGATTACATTTTCCCTGAATATAATACATACCAAGTAGTCTAGGTTATGACCAACCTAGACAGTATGTTAAAAAGCAGAGACATTACTTTGTCAACAAAGTTCCGTCTAGTCAAGACTATGGTTTTTCCAGTAGTCATGTATGGATGTGAGAGTTGGACAATAAAGAAAGCTGAGCGCTGAAGAATTGATGCTTTTGAACTGTGGTGTTGGAGAAGACTCTTGAGAGTCCTTTGAACTGCAAGGAGGTCCAATCAGTCCATCCTAAAGGAGATCAGTCCTGGGTGTTCATTGGAAGGACTGATGCTAAAGCTAAAACTCCAATACTTTGGTCACCTCATGTGAAGAGTTGACTCATTGGAAAAGACTCTGATGCTGGGAGGGATTGGGGGCAGGAGGAGAAGGGGACGACAGAGGATGAGATGGCTGGATGGCATCACCGACTCAATGGACATAAGTTTGAGTGAACTCCGGGAGTTGGTGATAGACAAGGAGGCCTGGCGTGCTGTGATTCATGGGGTCTCAAAGAGTCGGACAAGACTGAGCAACTGAACTGAACTGACTGACTGACTCTTTCTTAAATACAATGAAATTCAAAGGAAAAGAAAAAATGTGCCACTAATCTCCTAGCCCAGATAACCCCTATTAATATTTTGTTTCACCTGAGTATAGATATTATTTTTTAATTTAAACACATTGGAATGATCTGCATGTTAAGACATCATTATGCAAGATATCACCTATTTTCCTCCTTAACTTAGTCTCACAATTATTTGTGATTCTGCATCCATAATTAAAGACTTACATCTCTATTGAGCTGTCTTCAATTTCAAAATATATATTGAATATATATATTAAAATGGATATATATATATAAACATATATATGTTTATGATGCATTAAGCTCTGCATTATCAAAATTCAAATAGAAACAAGAATTGCCATTTTTAGGCTATCAGAAGGACAAGTACAAAAAAAAAAGATTGCTACTTCACACTGTTGAGGAATGTGAAAAAACAGATACTTTCTATGGGTATGAGTTGAATTGTTACAATTTCCATAGAAGGCAAATTGATAATATCCATCAAAAATTTAACAGATTTTTCTTTTATAAAATATTTCAACAGATATTGATATTTTAATTAATTGTATACTGTAAAGCGGGCTTTCTGGTGGCTCAGACCGTAAAGAATCCAGTGGCATTGCAGGAGACCTAGGTTTGATCTCTGGATTGGGAAGATCCTCTGAAGGAGGGCATGGCAACCCACTCCAGTATTCTTGACTGGAGAATCCCCAAGGACAGAGAAGCCTGGCAGGCTACAGTCCATGGGGTGGCAAAGAGTCGGACACGACTGAGCGACTAAGCACAGCACAGCATATACTGTAAAGCAAAACACAGATACATAAAGTATATTTTTAAAAGTAAGTTTTTATTCAACCCAGATCCCTGTTTCTCCAGTCTCTCTGTCCAAACTCACCTGTTACCAGTTTTGGAGAGGATCTTTAAAAAACAGTGTTATCTGTCTACTAGCTATGTATTCGTCCACTCAGAAGTGTATGTGTGTTATATCTATGTATATGTATAAATGTGTCCATATACACATTTGTACTTATCTTTATATATGTTTATTACTTCTCTTTTCATTTATACAAACAGAATACCATACCCAGTATTTTCACAAATAGGTCATAAAGCATCTTAGAAGAGTATAAAATCTATAAAGAAGTACCAAAAGTAGAAGATGAAATTAAATGGAAACATCTTTGAGCATTCTTTTGCATACTTAAAGTGTAGTCATATCTATATAGTATATCTATATTATAAAGTAGGTCTATAAAATAAAATTCTGGAAATGGGACTCAGAGACCAAAGAATATGAACTTTTAAATTTTTGATAGAGATTACCAGTTTGCCTTCTATGGATATTATAACAATTCAGCCTCATACCCATAGAATGTATCTGTTTTTCCACACTCCCCCAACAGTGTGAAGTAACAAACTTTTTTTATATTTGGCCTTCTAATAGCCTAAAGATGACAACTGTTCTTTCTATTTGAATTTTGATGATGCAGAGCATGTTTTCCTATGTTTATAAGACAGCCATGTATCTTTATCAGATAATTTCTCCTTCCAGTCTACAGTCCACTTTCTTAATGTTTTACTGGGCTGTAGTTTGTGTATTTTTAAATGACTATATGAAAGAAAATTAGCCCTTTGATCATCATATTGGTTGCAAATAGTTTTAAAGTTTTTGTATCAAAATTTATAGTTGATAGGTTTAAAATTTTTTTCCAGTGTTTTCTTGTAGTACTGTTATAATTTTGGTTTTCATTTTAAATCCTGAATCCACCCAAAAGTTATGTCTCTGTCCCTGATGAGTACAGGAGAATCCAGTTCTTTCCCTACCAATTGGCTAGCTACTTATTCTAACACAAGAAGGATTAACCAAATGCATATTAATCAGTAATCTTACTCTATTCTAGCACAATACAGGCTCTCATACATATTTGTTAAATGATATTCATTTACTCATTCATTTATTCTGCAAATATGCATTGAGTACATACAATATGTGAACATTATGCTTGATCTTAAATACAACAGTAGTGACTCAAGAAGCTGTCCAGAAAGCTTGTAGTCTATTGGTGAAGACAGGCATTAAATAAGTAATCATATAGCAATTATTTTAGACAAGATAACCTAAGATTCCTCTTGCTGTGAACATCCAAACTTGCTAGAAGAAACATGGTACATTTTAAAAGGCAGAGTTGAGCTCCATGGACTCTCAAAGATCACATACTAAGAAGTAACTGAAAACTACAAAGGCTGCTCTGGAGAGATTTGTCCAGCTAGTTTATAGGACCTGGATTCCAAAGAGAAAAAGAGGCAAGGCTTTGGGTAACTGTATTCAATTAAACTGCAGAGTGGAAATCCATGAAGGTTTCTTGGAAGAATTAAACACAGCATTTGAGACTTAAGTTCTAGTACTATTTGTTCTACCAGTGACTATCTGTGAAGTCACAGGCAAATTCCTTTACTCTTTTCAGCCTTCACTACTCTTGTGTAAAGTGAGAGAATTGAATTAGAATACTATAAACTGTAAGGGTAAGAGAAACCCAAGTAAGATGGTAGGCGCTAAGAGAGGGCATCAGAGGGCAGACAGACTGAAACCAAAATCACAGAAAACTAGCCAATCTGATCACATGGACCACAGCCTTGTCTAACTCAATGAAACTAAGCCATGCCGTGTAGGGCCACCCAAGGCAGATGGGTCATGGTGGAGAGGTCTGACAGAATATGGTCCACTGGAGAAGGGAATGGCAAACCACTTCAGTATTCTTGCCTTGAGAACCCCATGAACAGTGTGAAAAGGCAAAAAGACAGGACACTGAAAGATGAACTCCCCAGGTCAGTAGGTGCCCAAAATGCTACTGGAGATCAGTGGAGAAATAACTCCAGAAAGAATGAAGGGATGGAGCCAAAGCAAAAACAACACCCAGTTGTGGATGCGACTGATGATAGAAGCAAGGTCCAATGCTGTAAGAGCAATACTGCATAGGAACCTGGAATGTTAGGTCCATGAATCAAGGCAAATTCGAAGTGGTCAAACAGGAGGTGGCAAGAGTGAACGTTGACATTCTAGGAATCAGCGAACTAAAATGGACTGGAATGGGTGAATTTAACTCAGATGACCATTATATCTACTACTGTGGGCAGGAATCCCTTAGAAGAAATGGAGTAGCCATCATGGTCAACAAAAGAGTCCAAAATGCAGTGCTTGGATGCAATCTCAAAAACGACAGAATGATCTCTGTTTGTTGCCAAGGCAAACCATTCAATATCACAGTAATCCAGGTCTATGCCCCAACCAGTAACGCTGAAGAAGCTGAAGTTGAACAGTTCTGTGAAGACCTACAAGAACTTTTAGAACTAAAAAGAACCAAAAAAGATGTCCTTTTCATTATAGGGGACTGGAATGCAAAGTAGGAAGTCAAGAAACACCTGGAGTAACAGGCAAATTTGGCCTTGGAGTACAGAATGAAGCAGGGCAAAGGCTAATAGAGTTTTGCAAAGAAAATGCACTGGTCATAGCATACACCCAACAACACAAGAGAAGACTCTACACATGGACGTCACCAGATGGTCAACACCGAAATCAGATTGATTATATTCTTTGCGCCCAAAGATGGAGAAACTCTATACAGTCAGCAAAAACAAGACCGGGAGCTGACTGTGGCTCAGATTATGAATTCCTTATTGCCAAATTCAGATGTAAATTGAAGAAAGTGGGGAAAACCACTAGACCATTCAGGTATGACCTAAATCAAATCCCTTATGAATATACAGTGGAAGTGAGAAATAGATTTAAGGGACTAGATCTGATAGACAGGGTGCCTGATGAACTATGGACAGAGGTTCATGACATCGTACAGGAAAGAGGGATCAAGATCATTCCCAAGGAAAAGAAATGCAATAAAGCAAAATGGTTGTCTGAGGAGGCCTTACAAATAGCTGTGAAAAGAAGAGAAGCAAAAAGCAAAGGAGAGAAGGAAAGATATACCCATTTGAATGTGGAGTTTCAAAGAATAGCAAGGAGAGATAAGAAAGCCTTCCTCAGCAATCAATGCAAAGAAATAAAGAAAACAATAGAATGGGAAAGACTAGAGATCTCTTCAGGAAAATTTAACATACCTAGGGAGAGTCGAACACAAATGAAGCGACTTAGCAGCAGCAGCAGCACCAGGGAACATTTAATGCAAAGATGGGCTCAATAAAGGACAGAAATGGTATGGACCTAACAGAAGCAGAAGATATTCATTAAGAAAATATGGCAAGAATACACAGTAGAACTGGACAAAAAAGATCTTCACGACCCAGATAATCATGATGGTGTGATCACTCACCTAGAGCCAGACATCCTGGAATGTGAAGTCAAGTGGGCCTTAGGAAGCATCACTACGAACAAAGCTAGTGGAGGTGATGGAATTCCAGTTGAGCTATTTCAAACCCTAAAAGATGATGCTGTGAAAGTGCTGCACTCAATATGCCAGCAAATTTGGAAAACTCAGCAGTGACCACAGGACTGGAAAAGGTCAGTTTTCATTCCAATCCCAAAGAAAGGCAATGCCAAAGAATGCTCAAACTACCACACAATTGCACTCATCTCAGACGCTAGTAAAGCAATTCTCAAAATTCTCCAAGCGAGGCTTCAGCAATAGGTGAACTGTGAACTTCCAGATGTTCAAGCTGGTTTTAGAAAAGGCAGAGGAACCAGAGATCAAATTGCCTACATCTGCTGGATCATCGAAAAAGCAAGAGAGTTCCAGAAAAACATCTATTTCTGCTTTATTGACTATGCCAAAGCTTTTGACTGTGTGGATCACAATGAACTATGGAAAATTCTGAAAGAGTTGGGAATACCAGACCACCTGACCTGCCTCTTGAGAAACCTGTATGCATATCAGGAAGCAAGTTACAGCTGGACATGGAACAACAGACTGGTCCAAATAGGAAAAGGAGTACATCAAGGCTGTATATTGTCACCCTGCTTATTTAACTTATATGCAGAGTACATCATGAGAAATGCTGGGCTGGAAGAAGTACAAGCTGGAATCAAGACTGCCGGGAGAAATATCAATAACCTCAGATATGCAGATGACACCACCCTTGTGGCAGAAAGTGAAGAAGAACTAAAAAGCCTCTTGATGAAAGTAAAAGAGGAGAGTGAAAAGTTGGCTTAAAGCTCAACATTCAGAAAACTAAGATCATGGCATCTGGTCCCATTACTTCATGGCAAATAGATGGGGAAACAATGGAAACAGTGGCTGACTTTATTTTGGGGGGCTCCAAAATCACTGCCGGTGGTGATTGTAGCCATGAAATTAAAAGATGCTTACTCCTTGGAGGGAAAGTTATGACCAACCTAGACAGCATATTAAAAAGCAGAGACATTACTTTGTCAACAAAAGTCCGTCTAGTCAAGGCTATGGTTTTTCCAGTAGTCATGTATGGATGTGAGAGTTGGACTATAAAGAAAGCTGAGTGCCAAAGAATTGATGGTTTTGAACTGTGGTGCTGGACTCTTGAGAGTCCCTTGGACTACAAGGAGATCCAACCAGTCCATCCTAAAAGAGATCAGTCCTGGGTGTTCATTGGAAGGACTGATGTTGAAGCTGAAACTGCAATACTTTGGCCACCTGATGCGAAGAGCTGGCTCATTTCAAAAGACCCTGATGCTGGGAAAAATTGAGGGCAGGAGGAGAAGGGGACAACAGAGGATGACATGGTTGGATGGCATCATCGACTCAATGGACATGAGTTTGGGTAAACTCCGGGAGTTGGTGATGGACAGGGAGGCCTGGCCTGCGGTTCATGGAGTCCCAAAGAGTCAGACAAGGAGTCGGAAAGGTCCGGAAGGTCTCTCCAAGTCTAAGATGCAGTCAAGTCAGTCACTCCATCCAATCCACTAGCGGTTGTAAACAGGGAATCTGTATAATAGGAATTGGTGTTTAGTCTCTAAGTCTTGTCGGACTCTTGCGATCCCATGGACTGTAGCCCGCCAGGCTTCTCTGTCCATGGGATTTTTCAGGCAAGAATACTGGAGTGGGTTGCCAGTTCCCTCTCCATCATTTATCCAAAACAAATCAAGTCTTGGATAAATCCTGTCATATCAAGTTCCCTTCTGATGTGGCAATTGTCACCTCCAGGGCACGCAAAACAAAACACCAGCCTATCAGCGCCCCAGCTGGCAGTGGGCCCCTCGCAAAGCTGGATAGGCAAAAAGACTCCCCCCAAAACACAGGAACTACGGCCTTTCTTGGGAAACTCAAAGACCCCACGTGTGCGGGCAGCGTGTAAACTGTCAGCAGTGGAAACTAGGACTCGCCCCCCAAGTATTACACTGGGGCCGTCAGCGCGCGCTCCTGGGAAAGGACGTGGCGCCCCCGCCGATCGCCGGGTTCGGGAGGCGCGAGCCGGATCCTCCGGCGGTCTGTGTCCGCGGTCCGCAGCCACAGTGTAGACTCGGTCCTGCACGGGAGAGGGGACCCCGTCCGCCCCCGCAGGACTCGTGGAGCCGCTGCTCGAAGAAACAGGGACGTCGGCACCGCGAGCCGGCAGGCAGATCCCCGGACAGCCCGCGCTCGAGGGCCCCGGCGGCGGCGCGGTGGGGCGGGAAAGGGGAAGTTTCAAAGCCGAGCGGTGGGAGCCGGTGGCTGGCTTCCCGGCGGGATGAAGCTGTACTGCGAGGTGGAGGTGGTCAGCCGGCACTTGCCGGCCTTGGGGCTGAGGAACCGGGGCAAAGGCGTCCGGGCGGTGTTGAGCCTCTGTCAGCAGGCGCCCAGGACTCCGCCGGGTCCCAGAGCTGGAGGCGAGCGGGGCGGCCGTCACCCCGCCTGCTTGTTCATTTCCACCCTGAAGGACAAGCGCGGGACCCGCTATGAGGTGCGTGGAGCCGGCGGGTCAGGGCTATCAGCCAGGCGCTCTTGCCCTAAGCGCCCGACTGTTTGCCCAGCTGGACTCCGTCTTGGGGGTTCCCGACCGCCGGCCCCTGAACCCCACCATCACCCGGACCCTGGCGTCTCCCTACGGACCCGAAGGCGGAAAGATTTTAAGAGTCACTTCTTAATTTTCTTGCCCATTTCTGCGACTTTGTTGACAGCCTTGCTGTTTAGTAGTAGATAGCAACCCTACCCCTTTAATGCCTTTGAAATTTCGGCATCAGTAGCATCAGTCCTGTTTGGGAGGACCGTAAAATGACTACACCTTGGTTCAGTAGATTCTGTTTCTCCCAGTTTCTTCGCTAAATTTGTTTTTAAGGCTTTGTGGGATGCGTCTAAGGTCGTTAGGCCAGATTGTGCTGTGCTCGGTCGCTTCAGTCGTGTCCGACTCATTGCGACCCCGGGGACTGCAGCCCGCCAGGCTCCATGGGATTTTCCAGGCAAGAATACTGGAGTGGGTTGCCATTTCCTACTCCAGGGGATCTTCCCGGTTAGTACAGTGGTAAAGCAGTGATGCCTGGGTTGCATCTTGATAATTTTATTAAAATTCTTGGCTACTGCATCTCTCGCTCTTTCTTAACTGTTTAATTTCCTAAGTTTTGATTTGTTAGGTACGGGGCTCTTTTGTATTTACATAACAGTAGTAAACCCTCTAGAAGTTGGAAATTGAATTTTTAAAGCACAAGTTTTATAAAATCCTTTTACCTTGATTCCCAGGCACGTTCTTTTGTGAAAATGACTAGAATACCCTTGTGCCTACTATAATAAAATTGAGGGGTGATTCATCACCCTCTGTTGCATCTAACTTTTGACTGGGTTTTATACAATTTGTGGGATTGTTTCCCTTAGTGTTGTATCCTCAGTAAATACTCTTAGTTGAGGAAGAGTTATTGCTGTTTTATTCAGAGCCACGTAAATGTTTGTGTAAGTAGTTGAAAGTCTAAATAATTCCTCTCTTCTGGTGGAATCAACTCATGTAATTTTTCAAATGGAAAGGACTTCTGTCACCAAATTTTAAAGATTAGAAAACTGTTAGGTGAGAAAAGCAAACTCATAACCAGAATTGGGTCTCCCTTTTTTCCCTGTTGACCTCCCTAAAACCTATCTTTTCATGCCCACCTTAGGTACTGTCTGTTTTAAGAGTCTGTTATGATCTCTCCTTTAAAACTTCCGCTGTGCTAAGGTCAGTAGCTGAAAATCCTAACGAAAATTTTATTGTAAACCACTAGTTGAAAACAGTGTGTGTAGGGTGCATTGCTGGATAGATACTATGGGAAATAAACCTGATTTAATCACTGTTTTTCCAAGACTAGAAAGGGAAAAACAGAAACCACCACTTACAAAGGTGGGCTGTAATTGCTGTAATAAAGGGAGAAGCAGAGTGGTATTATATAGTATAATATTAAAAATGAAATGAATTCCGATTCAAGTCTTTGAGAAAGTTTTGTGGAAGAAGTGGTGCCACAGGGCTTGGAACATAGTAGGTGTCAAGTAAACACTTATTTAATAAGGTGGTTTGGTTTTGGCCTTGAGGAGTAGCAATTAGTGCTGAGTGTGGAAGCACCTTGGGTCTCTTTCTTACAACCTTCTACTTTTCTGTCCCATGACGCTGACATCCATCTGACTGATTTCCAAATCTGTATCTTTTGCTAGTCCTCTCCCTTAATTTCCAACTTGAGCCAGCTACCTACTGGAAATCTTCATTTGGTTGTGTCACAGTATTTCAAACTCAGAATACCTCCAGATTAATTTTCCTTGCCACCCCTAACCCAGCTTTTCTGATAGTGTTCTGCAGCTCCTTTAAGTAATATTCTGTCCCTCTCCAGGAACCTTAAAGGCTTTCCTTCCCCACATCCAACATATTATTGAATTCTTTCAATTCTGCTTCCTGGGTAATTTTGTATTTTCATACCCCCTTCCATCCCAGGTGTAGCCTAAACCACCATTGTCCCTTGCCTGGCTGGTTTCTTAAAGGATCTCCTTACCTCTACCATTGTCTTTTCTCCATCCCATTGTCCCCTCTCCCAAAGTTCATTATTAAACTTTGTAGTTAAAGGGAACTTTTCAAAATGTAGATCTAACGGTAATATCCGCTGAATATTCATCTAATCTCCATCATCTAATCTCTGTTTACCTCTCTACACTCACCTGCCTCTTTTCACTGGATCTTCCAGCATACTGAACGTCTTTCACCTCCTCAGTTGCCAAACTCTCTTACCTTCAAGGCTTTGCACACTATTCCATTTTATTTATATACTACCTCCCTCTCCTTCCCTCAGTATCTTCACTTGCCTAACATCTTAATCCTTCATTTCTTACTCATTTCAGTTCTCTTTCATACCTCCAGACCAGGTAAAAGTCCTTTCCTATATAAGGTCTTATAGCGGCCTGTACTTCCTTGTCTTAATATTTGTTATGCTTATAATTACTTGTTTAATAAACTTTCTGTCATGAAATTGGCAACTTGATAAGTGTAGTTACCATGCTGGTCTTATTTACCACTGTTGTCCCAAGCCCCCTGTCATAGAGCCTGGTACATAGTGGCTTCTCAATAAATAGTTGTTAAAGTCTGCAGCAGAAGCAACATCAGTTATTAAAAATTATTGAGCAGCTATTATATGTTAGTCACTCCTCTGGCTCTGGGAAAATAATACTGAACAAAGGAGAGAAGATTCCTGCTTTCATCAAGTTTATATCTTGTGGGAGGCATGCCTACCCCAGGCTAGTAGACTGAAGTTAAGAAAGCAGGTAACTACTATTGGCAACTCTTACTACACCCAGAGTTAGAATGGGAGAGAAGAAGCATTCTCCTCAAACAAAGGGGATTCTGTTCTTGAGGAAGGGTTATTGGACAGGTAGAACAATTCTATCTTACCCAAAGCTGGATAAGGAGTGTAAATACCCCCAAAAGCAATCAAACAAAAACCTTTAAATCTTAAAACCACAAAGCACCCAGATGTAAGGACTATAAGCCAAACTGAATCCTGGCAAAGTGGCATATTGCAGGTGTAATAAATACTGAATAACAGTACCTGGTTTTGTCATTTTTCTCCCCCACCCTCCTCATTGGTTGCAAGCAGCTAAAGGAGAACATTGAGCAGTTCTTCACCAAATTTGTGGATGAGGGGAAAGCCACTGTTCGGTTAAAGGAGCCTCCCGTGGATATCTGTCTCAGTAAGGTATGGTATTAATGCGTAGGTTGGTTTACTGTAAAGAGAATAGAGGCTGTATTAGGAGCCTGATCTCCCACAGAGCTGAACAGAGATAGGCACTTGCAGGCATGTTTGAGGAAGTGATGGCAGCTTCCCTGGCTTGCTTGTGTGGCCTTGAAAAGAGCAGAGTCAGTCTTAGAAAAGTTGCCCAGGATGAGAAGAAAAACTGATTTTGCTTCTATGCCCAAGATGGAGCCTTGGGGTGTTCTTAGAACTCTATAAGCAGGTGGCACAGGTCTGCATCTTGCCAGCTGAATCACAGGTGACAAATCTAAATTTGGTGTTAAAAAAATGGATAAAATACAATTAGAAACACTTTAGGGGATATTTTACTTATTGTAATCATTTTTTAAAATATATAAACCATTAAGATAAAAAACTGTTTTCTTCTCTGCCTTATCTCACTTTTTCCGTTTTTCCCTTCCCAGAGGGTAGGAGCTGTGATTTGTTCAACCTTGCATTTGCCTTTATCCTTGACCCCAAGTCAAGTGCTTTCTAAACATTTAAAGTTTAATAACTGTTTAAGCTGTTTTATTGAATGGAGGTGCTTTGTCTTACCTCCTCCTGTTCTGGTTTTTCATTTTCTCTTGCTAATCAGCCTGTCCTGCCACTGACTCCTACCTACAAACAAGCTGAGAGTCCTACCAATTAGAATACAAAAGACAAATTTCTGGAAAGTTGAGGCTAAAGCTGTTGGTTCCACTTTCTCAGTATCTCTTTTGACCTCTGCTTTCACTGGTTTGGGCTTCCCTGGTGGCTCAGAGGGTAAAGCGTCTGCCTGCAATGCAGGAGATCTGGGTTCAGTCCCTGGTTCAGGAAGATCCCCTGGAGAAAGAAATGGCAAACCACTCCAGTACTCTTGCCTGGAAAATCCCATGGACAGAGAAGCCTGGTAGACTACAGTCCATGGGATCGCAAAGAGTCAGACACGACTGAGCGACTTCACTTCACTTTCACTTCACTGGTTTATTCATAAAACACTGTCAAAGGTCAGTGATCTCTTCCTATCTGCTAATCACATTGCCATGATTACTCATCCTTTTTGAACTCTGAAGAATTTGACACTGATGACCACTCCCTTCATAATAACTTTTCTTTCTTGCCACCTGGGATAGGGCACTGTGCTGGTTTATCTTCAGTTTTCTTAGCCGCTCCTTTGTTTCCTGTTTCTTGGCAACCTTTTTTCTATCCTGGGAGTGAAGACTTTATTCCTATCCTCTGCCTGTTCTCTGCCATACATGCTTTCTGTTACCACAGCTCCCTTTGATGCGTGTAACTCCCAAGTATGTAACTCCCAAGTAGGTCCCTCTGCTGGACCTACTTACCCCAGGTCACCAGACTTTCCTCACTCCACTTCGCTATGTATATTGCTACAAGAATAATATGTAGCTCTTGTTACATAATTCTCAACTCACAATTCTTCAGTGATTTCCCACAGCTTGATCATTCTGTCCTCCTTACCCTGGCATCAAGGGTACTCATTTATACTCTGTAACCATACAGTATTTCTACTCTTTTACTCCTCTGCAAAGCTCCCCCATTCCAACCAAATAGTTTCCCAGACTTGCTGAAAGTTCACTAATCCTTCATATATAAAGTTTTTGAAACTTCTAAAGTATCCAGCAAGTATTTTTATTGCTGACTTAATTCACATATCACTTTAATAGTGATTTCTCGGTCCAGCTGGAAGCGGTCTCTTGCTTTCGATGTGTTGTACAACTTTTTTCAGTAAGTGCTAAGTTACACCTGCCTTTTTTTATTTTTAAAAGTTTCTTGATATATACATATATAATTTTTACTTATTTTATTTTTGGCTGTGTTGAGAATTGCAGTGCATGAGCATCTCATTGTAGTGACTTCTCTTGTGGAGCCCAGACTCTAGGTGAGTGGGTTTCAGTAGTTGTGACATGTGGGCTCAGTAGTACCTCTTGGACTTAGTTGCTCTGCGGCATGTGGGATCTTCCTGGTCCAGGGATTCGAACCCATGTACCCAGCATTGGCAGGCAGATTCTTATCCACTACACCACTAGGGAAGTCCTTGGCCTTGCTTTTGACAGGGCTGTTGCTTTTCGCAATTCCTAGTCTTGGTGAATAACCCCCCTGGGTATTTTGCCCTGTACAACACTACTTCAGTCTGTCTCTGAGGCACCGGAGATTTAAGTCATTTCATCTTTTCATTTTCTTTTGGTTACTAAGGTTAAAATAACTTTTTAAAAAATTTTTATTGGGTTATAGTTGATGGGTCAGTTCGTCTTAAATCCAAGTCTTCAGTGGAATCTTCATGTTTTCCTGTTTTATTTTATGCTTATATGGTTCCCCCTGTGAACAGTTTTATTTAGAGTGTGTCAACATAATTTTTTCAAAAACTTAATAAATTTTTGTATATGTAATTAAATTTAGTGAAAATAGAATACTGAAAAAAACTTAGTAATTTTCAATAAATAATTGCATGATTTACATATACAACTTTACCACATTTGTTTAGGATGAATTAACATGCATTTATTACCTAAAATGGAATTTATAATTGTACAACCTACTTTTACATCTTCAGGCCAATTCCAGCAGTCTAAAGAGTTTCCTTTCAGCTGTGCGACTGGCTCATAGAGGCTGTGATGTTGAGGCACCACTTTCAACCCTCACACCAGTGAAGACTTCAGAATTTGAAAAATTTAAAACTAAAATGGTTATCACATCCAAAAAGGACTATCCTCTAAGCAAGAACTTCCCCTATTCTCTGGAACATCTTCAGACTTCTTATTGTGGGCTTGTCCGGGTTGATATGCGTATGCTTTGCTTAAAAAACCTTAGAAAATTAGACTTGAGTCATAACCATATAAAAAAGCTTCCACCTACAATTGGAGACCTCATCCACCTTCAAGAACTTAACCTGAATGATAACCACTTGGAATCATTTAGTGTAGCCTTGTGTCAGTCTACACTCCAGAAGTCACTTCAGAGTTTGGATATCAGCAAGAACAAAATTAAGGCACTCCCCGTGCAGTTTTGCCAGCTCCGAGAACTTACATATTTAAAACTTGATGATAATGAATTGATTCGCCTTCCTTTCAAGATGGGACAACTCAGGAACCTGCGGTTTTTGTCAGCAGCTCGAAATAAGCTTCCATTTTTGCCTAGTGAATTTAAAAATTTATCCCTTGAGTACTTGGATCTTTTTGGAAATACTTTTGAACAACCTAAAGTCCTTCCAGTTATACACCTGCAAATGCCATTAACTTTACTGGAATCTTCTGCACGAACCATATTATATAATAGGTAAGCCTTTGATAGCATCATGGTATTTTCATCATTCTCAAGAATTAAGTCTTTAACATAGCTGTTTATACTACGCACAATCTGACCCTTTGCTCCAGTGGCCTTCTTTTAAAAAGAAATGACAAAAGTTATGGGTCTAGAAGAATGGGCATATGAATAAACACAGATAAACTTCATAGTGCTCATAGACATCCACTGAAACCCAAGCCAGTCTTCCCTCTTCATCATCCCTAGCTTAAGTGCTCTTATCCTAAAGCAGTGGTTCTCAGATTTTACTTCACATTAGAATTACCTAAGGAGCTTTTAAAAAATTCTGATGGTTAGTCCCCACCCAAGATTTATTAAATCAGAATGCTTGGGAGTAGGACTGAGTTTTTTGTTTTTTTTTAAACTATCCAGGTGTTTCTAATGTACAGAGTAAGAGCCTTGGCTTACTTCTCAAATTTTAATATTCATCACATTCCTGGGAGTCTTGTTTAGCAGATTTTGTTTTAGAGGTCTGAAGTGGAGATCTGCTTTTTAAACTGCATTCAAGGTGAGGCTGCTAGTTCATGAGTTACACTTTGAATACTAAGGCTCTAACAGTAACTTGGGCTACCCTTGTGGCTTAGTTGGTAAAGAATCTGCCTGCAGTGCAGAAGACCTGGGTTTGATTCCTGGGTTGGGAAGATTTCCTGGAGAAGGAAATGGCAACCCACTCCAGTATTCTTGCTTGGAGAATCCCATGGACAGAGGAGCCTGGCAGGCTACAGTCCATGGGTCACAAGAGGCAGACACGACTTAGTTACTAAACCACCACCACCACCAAAAGTAACTAAGGGCTCATTATTGTTTTACGGTAGTGATCCTCGAAAGTTGAAGAATGCATCACCAATCATGCTTATTATAACACAGTACTTAACTAAAGCAAATTGCTGGTCCCAACCCTCAGAGATTCTTATTCAGTAAATTTGTCATGGGGATGAAGAAACTGCATGTCTAACAAGTTCCAAGGAGATGCTGATAATGCTGGTCAGGGGACCACACTTGGGGACTGCTGGTTTAAGGTATTGACTCTTAACTAGGAGTTTAAAATTCTCTCTTAAGTGACCGTACATGTAAGTGCCAAGAACAGTGCCTAGTTCATAATAGGTCTCGATACTCACTGGATTTATAAATACATGTAATTTGCTTATTTGACAAATTAAAAATCATTAATTGTGTTATCATTAGTTGTAGAGGAACTTCTAAATAATATAGATGTGAAATACATACCTAGATCTGGTCATATGGGTCCTAGATTCTACCTCAGATCAACTAGTTCAGAATCTCCAGAGATGGGCCCCTACTGTGTGTCATATATTTTTTAAAGTCTCCAGAAGTGATACTCATGATTCAGGTTAAAACTGCTGATTTAAGAGAACTCTAAATGGTGTCTTTTGGCAATAAACTACTCCCAAGTGTCTTGTTCTTTGCTTTCTCTGAGACTTACGTATAAAAAAAAATAACGTATTTATTCAATTTTGAAAATTATGTCCAAGTGAGAAATACTGTAAATGGTCACTGATGATTTGAAAGGATCATAAATTGGCTAGGATGACTCTGATCTTTACTGAAGTATAATTTTGCAAATTTCCAGCTCCCTTGGTTTAAGAATATAGATCCAAAGCCATGAGAACAATCTCTGCTATTTAGCTGTTGATAGATTGTCCTAACTACTGGTTACAAACATAAAGTTATAGTCTTAGAAAAATATGTGGGGACTTACATTGGGTAGAAAATACAGTTTTTAACTGTTTCGTGTTTTTCTTGGTCTATAACCAAGAGACTGGAAAGTAAGTGGTTTGTTTTTTTTTTTAAAGTTACTTACACAAGTTAATAGATTAGTACATGTGGGAAAAATGAAAAATTGTAAACAAAGTCAATCCCATCCTTTAAGTAAGTAGGCCACTATTTTTTATTTGATGTGCACTTTTCTACTAGGGTTTTAAACACCAGTTTAGGGACTTCCTTGGAGGTCCAGTGGTTAAGACTGTACTTCCAGTGCAGGGGGCAGAGGTCAGGGCACTAAGATCCCACATGCTGTGTGGCAAAGCAAAACAGCACCAGTTTAAATTATAATAGTAGGTTTCACTTGTTGCAAAAGATCTGAACACCTGTTAATGTGCCAGCCTACGTACTAGAGAAAGAATAAAGAAAAGCGTATGGGAGACACAAAGCACTTGGGCTATGATTATGTTCAGGGTGCAGGAGAGACCTGGGCACTGGGCGGGCAATCTCAAGAGATTGTCTCAGTGTTATGCAGGGTGAGAGCAATTGTATTGGGGGCCACTGAAGTTTTAATTTTAAGTAAGAGGGTGAATGACTTAATTTAAGCACTGTTAGGAGCCTTGCTTGCTTTAGTAAAGTAAAACTAATATCACAACATTTTAAAAATTTGTTTCACACAGTTTAGGATTCTCTTTTGAACACTTGATGCCTAGGAGTGCATATGTATTTATTTAAATAAATGTTTCTTCACAGATAGAACTGAGAAATTCTCTCATTACCATTTTTAGGAATTGTATGAGAGAGCCGTACATTTAAATTATGTTATACTGGTCATACAGTATAATTATATAAAGGACAGATGACTCTTTCCTTGTATTCAGTAAGTTATACTATTAAGTGGCAATACTAAAAGGTCACTACTTTATGGAGTAGTATAGATCCTCTTAGGCTTATGTCATATGCTGTTATTTAGTATATTTTTCCCATTTGTACCAGTTTGGAAAATAAAAACAATATACTGAATTAATAGAGTAATTTTATTTTCTCATGGTTATAATTCAGTGTCTAATAATTGATGTCCTAATACATGAAGTTTTGAATCATTAAAAAATATCTTTAAAATATTTTTTTCCAATAGGATTCCATATGGCTCTCATATCATTCCTTTCCATCTTTGTCAAGATTTGGATACTGCAAAAACCTGTGTTTGTGGAAGATACAGTATAAGCAGTTTTATTCAAGGAACTACTACCATGAATCTACACTCTGTTGCTCACACTGTGGTCTTAGTAGATAATATGGGTGGTACCGAAGCACCTGTTATTTCTTACTTCTGTTCTCTAGCCTGTTATGTAAATTCTTGTGATATGCTCAAGTAATAGGTGATACCACAAAAAGAAATTCCATTTAGTCTCAGACTAATTTGGGATTCACTTATGGTTTAAATGTCAAATTGGAGAAAGGGCAGCTTTCCATGGATTTTGTATACTTGATTGAGGGGAAGAATGTGTGGTAGTCTAACATTTTCAATTGTTTGACTGTAAAATTTTAATTTCATTAAAACCTGGTTCATTTTATTGTGGTGTTAACTTTTATCAGTTTATCACACTTGTGTTGATTTTGGCCTAGTATTTCTGGTTGTGCTGCTGCTGCTGCTAAGTCACTTCAGTCATGTCTGACTCTGTGCAACCCCATAGACGGCAGCCCACGAGGCTCCCCTGTCCCTGGGATTCTCCAGGCAAGAACACTGGAGTGGGTTGCCGTTTCCTTCTCCAGTGCATGAAAGTGAAAAGTGAAAGTGAAGTCACTCAGTTGCGTCCGACTCCCAGCGACCCCATGGACTGCAGCCCACCAGGCTCCTCCGTCCATGGGATTTCCCAGGCAAGAGTACTGGTTGTGGGGTTATCTTTTAATGTTAAACAGATACTGATCCCAACCATTCTGTTCATAGAATTTTCTTAATAAATTTTTGTCTTGCATTTAAGTTAAATTGAGTTTCTGTATATAGAAAATATACTTTGGACTAATACAGTCTAAATTGTAGTGAAAATTTGTTCAATATGAAACTACATATGTTTTTAAACACTTGTATTTTCAGGTATGTTTTTCTATATACAGAATTTTATATTCACCAGCCATAAAGTAGAAGTTGTTTTGGACAAATAGACTTCAGCCTTTAAAAGTTTTATATTAACTGCATAATCTTTGTTGTGATTTTTAGGTTTTTCCATTTTTAGGGTTGGAATAAGGTTTTGGTGTTGGAGAGGAATAGGAGAAAATTGCTACTTTTTTACTGTATTATATGAGGGCTGTTCTTTTTCTGTTGGTCAAGTTTTTTAAAATTGGAGTATAATTGCTTTAGTGTTGTTAGTTTCTGCTGTACAACAGTGAATTAGCTGTCATTGTTTTGTGTGTGTCACTCGGTCGTGTCTGACTCTTTGCAATGTAGCCCGCCAGGCTCCTCCATCCATAGGAGTCTCGTATACATATATCCCCTCACTCTTGAGCCTCCCACCGCCTCTACGTCATCACAGAGCACCAACTTGAGCTCCTATGCTATACACCAACTTTTGGTCTTTAAAACGAAGAATTTTATAAGAATCTTAGGATTTTCTAAACTCATTACTGAGATATTGACCAAAAATATTATAAAATTTTAGTAACTTTAAAAACATGGTTCTTTAAAAAGTGATTAGGGGGACATATTTAAAAAGTAATTCAGTGCTTACCTGATTTTTACATATTCCTGTAGAGAATTATTTCATCAATAAATGCAGGTATAATAGTCTATGTTGGGAATAAGTGCTAATCATGTTATTCCTACACTCCAGCCCTTTGCATTCTTCCTCTCTACAAGCCATCTCCATGTAAGTATCTTAGCCTACTTAAAATTCATGTACAGAAAGCAAAATTTGTTCTCATAACCATACCCCTTCCCAATTTATTTTTCCTTTCACTCGATATGCAAACTCCTTTTTCTTTTTTGCCTGTGTTTACTAGACTCACTTCTTTCATTCTGATTTTACCTTTGTTTTATTCATAGTTGTTTACCTCCTCAACCCTCCCCACAGTCAATTTATAACATTTGAGTACCCCCCCACCCCAAGTATGCTCAAAAGGGTTCAAACAAGAATTTATGTTTTCATGAAATCATGCTCTTTTAACAAGCTTCAGAACTTTTTGTAGTTAGAAGTCCATTATCAACTCCTACCTTACATTCAAGACTGAGGTCTAAAAAGGTACTGTCCAAAAAACTGATGGAATTGTTTGTTCTGTCTCTTGTCCAATAGGGTGGTCATTAGCCACATGTGGCTATTGAGCAATAAATGTAATGTAAGTGAGGCATTGCATTAATATAAGTAGCTATATGTGGCTAGTAGTCCCTGCTGGAGTGTACACTTGCAGAAAAGTCAGGGTTTTTTTTTGGCAGCCATTGTAGAATATTAATTCTCTGACCAGGGATTGAACCAATGTTATTAGCAATGAAAGCACCCAGTCTGAACCACTGGACCACTAGGGAATTCCCAATGTCAGTTTTTAATTTTTTCAATTTGGATCCTCTGTTTCACTCAGTCCACTATTCACAGGTCTAGCTTATCCCCTTCACTTTTCAAATTTCATATTGGAGCATAGCACAAATAATATTGTGTTAGTTTCAGGCGTACAGCAAAGTGATTCAGTTATACATGGATCTGTTTTTCAAATTATTTCCTCATTTAGGTCATTACAGAATATTCAACAGAATTCCTTGTGCTATACAATAGGTCCTTGTTGGTTATCTGTTTTAAATATAGCAGTGTGTACATGTCAATCCCCAATTCCCACTCTGTCCCTTCCCCCCATCAGAAATTTGTTCTCAATCTGAGTCTGTTTTGTACAATTTTAAATTCATTTTTATCTTTTAGCCATGTCATGTCTTTCTCTGACTTACTTCACTTAGTATGATAATCTCCAAGTCCACCCATGTTACTGCAAACGGGATTATTTCATTCTTTTTAATGGCTGAGCACTTGTCATTTACTTTTTTTCCAAATCTGATTTCCCAGCAGCTCATCTATCATAATTATGAATTCACCCAACATAAATACATATTTGAAATTAACCTGAAAAAGTAAACCATCAGTTTTTCCCTTCTTTATGATTTATCTCCATAACCTAGTTAGAAAACTTGAGGTGGGACTCCTATCTTCTTTATATATAAATATAAAATGCCAGTTCTTGTGGAACAAAATTTAAATAATGAATTTGATAAAAGGATGAACTTTAACCCACAAATAATTTACCATTATTTTAATTTAGAACCATATTAGGCATGCAACTAATGTAAAACATACAAAAGATTTTAGTAGGAGTATCACTATTTATTCTCATTCAGGCAATTTTTCTTTAACTTCAACATTTTCCTCTCAAAACATAAGAACAAAAGAATCCCAAAGCTTAGAACTGGATCACTTGGCCCTTTCTCTTCTTATCTCCTCCGAGTTCAAAATGCTTGCACCTCTTAATGGCCAGCATCCTCTTGGATCTGCAGTTGGGCTCAACGCATTCAAGTCTCAGCACGATCTTCTTTGTGGTTTTAGCCTTCTTCCGGAAAATTGGCTTGGTTTGCCCACCGTAGCCACTCTGCTTCCGATCATAGCGCCTCTTTCCCTGGGCATACAGGGAATCTTTGCCCTTCTTATACTGGGTCACTTTGTGAGGCTGATGCTTTCCACACTTCTTACAGAAAGTCCTTCGGGTTTTAGGTACATTGACCATCTTTGCAGCAGAAGTGTCTTCGCGGTGCAAACTGTTGTAAGACACGGGAGCAAACATTAGAACACTTGAAACAGCAACGTATAAATCCACCAAGTACTCATTTTCCGTATGAGTAAGTGCACAACTTTTTGGAATGCTTAGATTTACAGAATGAGACTCACTGAAAAACAGCAAGAGTAGCAGCACAGGGACGCCCAGTACGGTCAGTCCCGCGTACAAAGTGGGATCCTTTGGGGCTATATTATCGTGGTTGCCCAACAACTAAAGCGTAGTGGTGGGATACCTTATTTTCTCCGGCAGAGAGAGGGCCGAGGCTAGAGTTTATTTTCGACTCTCGGCGCACCCTTTCCCTCCATGTTCTAGCTCCCGGGCATGCCTGGCTCGGAGCGCGGTGTAGAACCACCGCCACGGCCCCGCTCAGTCCCTTCGAGGACTGCATCTGCCTAGTTTCACTTTTGCCTTCAAAGCACCGTCACCCGTAAAAGCGCTAAAGGCTGACGTGTCCTTACTGAGTGCCGCCAGGCCCAGCAGCCGCCATGGGAGCGCCCTTTCCGGAAGGGAAAAGTGAATTCTGGAAATCCACTAACCAAGGCGGCAAACCTCGCCCTCCCTCTCCTCACAGGGCTCACCAGGTCCGGCCCGGCCAGCCTCGAATCCTGAGCACTGGAGGCTCCGCCGTGACCGCCCACCACCCGACACCTGGCTTACCGAGAGACCCGACGTCCACGTTCCTGTCTCGCTCGTCTCGCGCCTCACAGGAAAAGGAGGGACGTGGCGGAAGTAGGAACTGAGCCTGAGCGGCAGTGCCGCGGACCAATAGGTGGCGGGCAGCGACGGCCGGGCGTCTCCGGACGTGTCCGGGAAGCGCCAACCGACGGCCAGGGGCGGGCCGGAGGGGTGTGGGTCCCCGGGCCGCGGTGCTCGGCGGGCCAGTTGCTGCCTGTCAGGACAGTCGCCGCCGGAGTGAGGCCAGGCGAGGTTGTGTTTCTCGTTCCGGGATGTCCGGGGCCGAATAGAGATGAGAGCGCGGAGGACGCAGGGCCGCTGGAGGCGCAGGTAACGGAGTCGAGGTACAGCGGGGCCGCGTCGGGCTTCTTCCCGGGCCGGTGCTGGATGGAGAGGACCGAAGCGACGCCGTGCCTCTGCTCCTAGCGGCGGGGCCGCTGCCCGAGCTGCAGTTGCCAGGTGAAAATGTGTGGAGCCCGGGCGGCGCGGGGGAGCTGAAAACCTGCGGGTCTCGGGACCCCCGGGGCCCGGGATGAGTTAGCGGGGCAGCTTCGGGGGCCAGTTCCGACTACTGCAGGCCACCGCCACGGTTGCCGCCCGCCCGCCCCTTCCCCGCCGGGGCCGCTGGCTGCTTTCCGCGCCCGCCCGCCCGCCTGCCCGCGCTCCCGGCCCCGGAGAACATGAGGTTCCGCATCTATAAGCGGAAGGTGCTGATCTTGACGCTCGTGGTGGCCGCCTGCGGCTTCGTCCTCTGGAGCAGCAATGGGCGACAAAGGAAGAACGAGGCCCTCGCCCCGCCGCTGCTGGACGCCGACCCCGCGCGGGGTGCGGGCGCCCGGGCTGGGGACCATCCCGCCGTGTCGGTGGGCATCCGCCGGGGCTCCAACGAGTCGGCGGCTCCGCTGGTCGCCGCGGCCCCGCAGCCCGAGGTGGACAATCTGACGCTGCGGTACCGGTCCCTAGTGTACCAGCTGAACTTTGACCAGACGCTGAGGAATGTAGATAAGGCCGGGTCCTGGACCCCCCGAGAGCTGGCGCTGGTGGTCCAGGTGCACAACCGGCCCGAATACCTCAAACTGCTGCTGGACTCACTTCGAAAAGCCCAGGGAATCGACGACATCCTCGTCATCTTTAGCCATGACTTCTGGTCGACCGAAATCAATCAGCTGATTGCTGGGGTGGATTTCTGTCCAGTTCTGCAGGTGTTCTTTCCTTTCAGCATTCAGTTGTACCCTAACGAGTTCCCGGGCACTGACCCCAGAGATTGCCCCAGAGACGTGGAGAAGAATGCAGCTTTGCGGATGGGATGCATTAATGCTGAATATCCCGACTCCTTCGGCCATTATAGAGAGGCCAAGTTCTCCCAAACCAAACACCACTGGTGGTGGAAGCTGCATTTTGTATGGGAGAGGGTCAAAGTCCTTCGAGACTATGCTGGCCTCATACTTTTCCTAGAAGAGGATCACTACTTAGCCCCAGACTTTTACCATGTCTTCAAAAAGATGTGGAAATTAAAGCAGCTAGAGTGCCCTGAGTGTGATGTTCTCTCCCTGGGGACCTATACTGCCATTCGAAATTTCTATGACGTGGCTGACAAAGTAGATGTGAAAACGTGGAAATCCACAGAGCACAATATGGGTCTGGCCCTGACCCGGGAAGCCTATCAAAAGCTGATTGAGTGCACAGACACTTTCTGTACTTACGATGATTATAACTGGGACTGGACCCTTCAATATTTGACTGTATCTTGTCTTCCAAAATTCTGGAAAGTGCTGGTTCCTCAAGTTCCTAGGATTTTTCATGCTGGAGACTGTGGTATGCATCACCAAAAAACTTGTAGACCAGCCACCCAGAGTGCCCAACTTGAGTCACTCTTAAATAATAACAAACAGTACCTGTTTCCAGAAACTCTAACTATTAGTGAGAAGTTTATGACAGCCCTTTCCCCACCTAGGAAAAATGGAGGGTGGGGAGATATTAGGGACCATGAACTCTGTAAAAGTTATAGAAGGCTGCAGTAAAAAAAAGAAAATCACAATTACAAAAGCAAAAGTAGTGACAGTCTTCTATTTTTGATATTTGTCCAAATAGGATATACAATTGAATAAAAAAGTTTAGGAACTGGTTTCTGCTTTAATACAACAAAATTCTTGTAAAAGTTGTCCAAATATAGTCATCTTTTCCTTTTATGTCTGATTAAGATTTAAAACGCAAGTTTTCATTTTGAGAATTGCGTTTTAAAGTTCAGTGTGTATCTGCTAGAGGTAATCACTGTTAATTGATAGAAGAGGGGAAACTTTATTTGCATCTATTAATCTTTTTATCTGGAACTTTGTACACTTTTTCACTTTCAAGACTTAAGTACAGCAAAATTTATTTAAAATTGTCATATCAGTAAAAAGTATTACAGTGAAATTGAGTATTAATGTAACAAGCCCAGCTTCACTCTTGACACAGTAACTAGGAAGAGGTTGCTTCAGTGGTTTTATAATTCGAAAATTAGGTTTGTTAAACACCCTGTCAGAACAGAGTCATTTTCAGTATTAAAGATTCCTGTATTATTGTGTTAAGAATTGCCTGTGCTCTGGAACCTGCATAGAACACACTTTCTTTTGGAATGTATTTGACTGATAAGAAAGTTTAAACACTTTTCACCTCAATGTAGAAATACAGTGATTTTTTTTTTCTTTTAGTGCTGCCAAAATAAAATATTTGTTTTTCCATAAAAAGGTTCCTAATCGTTTTTCAGAATAATTTTACATCAAAGTCCACTAAAGACACTCTTGAAGGTTTAAAATTAGCATTACATTTTATTTCTACATTGTATAAGTAAGTTTGAAATAAAACCCAGCTCTTGACAGTCCATTCCCTTTGGAGGAAACTGGCTTTCAAATTAGCCATGTAGAGATAATGAGCAATAAAAAGCTGCTGTGTAAGTGAAATACAGCCAGAAATGAAACAAAGTTCAGTCCTGCCAAAGTGAAACATGTTCTAGAGCAGGCTTTATTTTACCAGAAATCGCACTTTTTAAAACAAGAAACAGGCTTAAAATTTATTCCATATTTAACATATGTTTCCCTTAACATACATAATTGCATTCAACCGAAAGTATACTCATAGACTAATTTCTGTGTTGATACTGCAAATAGTCATTTCAGCCTAAAGACTGTGTACCCTAATGGACAGTCACAAAATTATTACTGAATCAAATAATTCCTGTCATGGTTGAAAAATGTATGTGGTCATCTATAATGGCGCAAATAGTTCTGTTTTATGGGTTCCTTTATACTGCCTGCAGCCCAGTTGGGTCCAGGTTTTATTGGAGATAAAGTGTATATCAGGATGAACTGCCAGGGGTTGTTCGGTTTTTGGTGCTCTGACCTGACCTCCCTAGTTCAAAAAGACTAAAGAAATTAGGCAGTTTCCTGGACTAAGGTAAGGCCAGAGGTTTGAGTTAGTAGCTGACTTCGGAACAGAAATACATCATCAGCTCATGGTCTTGGGGTCAGCAAATGGATCAACAAATATTTTCCTTTCTATACTTTCTTTCCTGTTGTCCTAAAACTTTTTGTGAGAGAAAAAAGAAACTATTGCAATTTTCTCCTGGCCTTATATAAAATATTCCACAAAACTCATAATTTAGCAACTATTAAAAAACATCTGTTGCCCTCTTTTAGGTATTATAAAAGAAACTGATTAGAAAACACTAGCTTTTGTTGTTGTCTTCATGTAATACTATAAGGAAGACAATTTTCCTATTGGAGTAAATTCTCAGATTTTCTTAAATTGTCTTGTTCTAAAACTTGTAAACTAATTTTATAAAACCAAGGAATGTTTTACTGATTTCCAAAAAATTATTTTAAATTTTGAGTTTTCAAAGTCATTAATAACCTTTATTTATATATATGTGTATACCCACACATTTATATGGTGACTTACATATGAGAAGAATAAGATACAGAGTTGAAGCAAAAATGCTAAATTTCAGTGTATTTGTATTGTTTGGATCATTTAACATTGGTTAATAAAGTTCTTTCAGAATCTCTATGACAAGCATAAATACTGAATAAATCCTATTTAGTGAGACTTATAAACACATAGTTTTGAGATTCTCCTTCCCCCAACACACACACTCTATTGTGTGTGCTTTTAGTTCATTACATTCTTGAGAATTACTTTTTGTGACACTATATTTTGAAACTTTATTAAAGTAATAGCAAACAAAAGCCAAAAATAAGACTATAAACAGGTTGTATTGACACTAAACATTTAACTCTCCATTAGAAAAAACATACAACAGAGGAATCACAAAACTTACGTCCATAATTAAGGAAGCTTTGTATTGACATAAACTCTGTGTACACGTACACACACAAAATATACCTTCAGTTTCCCCATAAGAATAAAAAGACAAATTTTAATTTTATACTTTTTTGAATACTTTTGGTTTTAAGATAGTAAACAATCTGTTTCATGTCCAAAAGTTTTTACTCAGCCTCTAAAAAATGATACAGAATTAATCCAAGTCATAAAGCAAAGAATTCTGAAAACTGAATGAGCAGTGAGTCACATGATCTTTAAAGATCTGCACACTACCATCCTGCATATTGGTTTCCTTTATGTGGTCAAAACCAGGTGTATTGTGAACTGCAGTTTTGTTCAGTAACGAAGATGGGTGATTTCCATCCAATTCTTTCTCTTCAGTTATTACTGGTTCTTTTAAGTTATCTTTTCTTTCATTTGCATAAACAGCACTTTTGTCTTTTATAAATTCATGTTCCTTTTCTGACTTAGGTTGCTGAGACTTTGCAAACAGCTTTTGAGAAACATCAAGAGCCCCTTGTTGCAAGCATGTGACTGAACAACTGTCTGCTTCTAGTACTGTGACTGCTACAGATGAATCAGAATCAGTTGTTGAAGTGGTAGCATGTTCTATATTTTCTTTTTCTGTTAGAGGACTTCCTTCATGGACTCTTTCTTCTTTTTCATGAAGCTGCTCAGAGTTACTGCATTCTTGCAACTATGTTAAGAGAAACAGCATATTAATAATTCATTGAAACAAACAGAAAAGTAAATTATACCCTCTGGAAACTTTTAAGTTGTGAAGGAATAAGCTGGTAGACTTGCAAATCCACTTCCTGGCTTCCCCTTCAAAGTCAATCTCCAAATGCTGCCAGTCATTTTTTATCAGTGCAAACCTGGCATTGATTCTCTAATTAAATCCTTTCACTGACTCTTCATCTCCTTCAGGATAAAACAATCTTAGCCTACAAATCTTTTAACATGGCCTATAAAGCCCAGTAACTGTTATTCTTATAAGGGCATTCTTGGTTCACTGGTTAGGACTCCACCCTCTCACTTCCAAGGACCTGGGGTCAATCCCTTATTAGGAAACTAAGATTCTTCTTTGGCCTCCAGAAGCAGCCAAAAAATTTAAAAAGGGCATTCTTGAATTTTCCTGTATTTCTGTGATTCTTCAGAACCTCTTTCTCACCTAGTTCACATATAAGTCAACTGTGCTAGTTACTAAATTATTTGTCTAATATAAAAGACTATAACCAAACTTAAACTAGAAAGAATGAACAAACCATATATAACATATATAGTTCCAGTGGTTTGAGAATCAAAAAGAGTTGTTAGTCCCTGGACTAATACATTTCCCAAATGTTAGTTTCTCTCTATTCCTCACTGAACAGTTATTTTGGGATTAAATGAGATAACATAAGTGAAAATGAATCATAGATGTTTAATAGTAAAATACACATCAAAAAAAGGTCTGTATTCTTAACATCACTCTTCCCAGCCATTATGTGCATTTAAAGTTATGATATAAAAAATCAAGAATTAAGTGATTTGTCAGGCTTCAACCTTGCCCCAAATCACTAATCTATAAAGCCTACCCAAATCCTTACCTTTGCATGTATTTCAATCTTACTATCAGTAACCTGAAGAACTTCAATTAATGGTGGAGTCACGGGTAATGTCTGTTTGAATGGAGGGCTCAGGACCTCTTCAAGAAACTCATTAACATTGTCTTCATTGACAAATAACCTTTCCTAAAATAAAAAGAGAAAAAATATTCTACTTTATTGGTCATACTTGACAGACAGAATTGTATCTAAAATCAGCTCATAACAATTCTCACACAGTTCAGGTCTTCACTTTTAAAATGTTTATTTCATGTTCTTCCTATGCTTTTTTGGCCAAAGAAAACAGTATTGAACAGAGCAAAAAGAATAGCAAGAGTACACACATATATAGAAGAAGATCCAAAAATAAAGTCATAGTTCCTTGTCTAGGTCTGTATAAATCAGGTATGCTTTCCCTCCAGATAATCCTACTTACAAATCATATCTTCCTTTTTTCCCCCCCTCAGTATTTTGTAAGAATAACATCACCTCTAGTTTTAAATGTAGTCCAAACTATAAAATGTAATTCAATTTTAGAACACTTCCTAATGAGTCAGCTAAAGATAGACAAGACAGGATGCATTCAAATTTTGTATGACCAATTTGCCTTTTAGTTCTTGGCTAGGTAAGAGCCAAGTATAATATTTTATTTAAGATAATTATATTCTATTTTTAAGCACTGTAATAATCCATTGCAACACTAGCATATAACTATGTAAGAATGAGGAAACACTATAAGTCAACTAATCTAAAAAAAAAATGAGGAAACAAAACATTGTAAATCAACTATACTTAATGAAATTTTTTAAAAATTAAAAAAAGGAAGGCGGTAGATTACCAAACTATAGGATATACAAAAATCACTTTTGCAGGGAATCCCAAAGACACAGCAATTTGTTCCTATTCAAGTATGTCAAGTGAATATAGGTATATGGTTAGGTCTTTGAAGGAATAACTATATTTTAAATTCTTCAAATCAGTTCACCATTGCCCCAAATAAAAATTTTTCCTCTGTACTACAATATAAACAAATTAATTACAAATACACACAAATGCATTATTTGGTCCAAACTGGGGGCATGGTGGGGAGGGGAATCAGAAAGTGATGTTTCGAATTCCCTTCTATTAAACATAACTTGTGAACACCTACCAAACAAAAGTGAGCTTTGCTGAAAGAAAAACTGTACATTTGAAATAATCTGCCTTGTATTATCTGAAGATCTAGGCGACAGAATAATACTGTAGGGTACAAACAACCCTCCCCCGCAAAGCATTTCTAAGGTCCATGTCTCTGCAAAAGACTTACACATTAACTGCAAAAACTACACCAGACAGTTCAGTTACCTCAGAAAAGTAACATTTATAATGGCAATGGTTATGATTAAAATAGAAAGGATTTGCATAAACTTGCCCTCTCCATCTAATGACTAATTTTACTATAAAAGATAATAAATTCAGAGGTCCTAAAGCTCTACGAAAATTCCCAGTGAAGACTTAAGGTTTACAGAAATGTATTTTGTACTTGTGTGTAAAGTAACAAATTCTGACCTTGACAGCCACAAATCAGTCTCTTTATAATATTTTCATATAATGCATATAATAATGTAATCATTATATATGTCTACTCACAAAATACTGTTGTGATTTTTTAAAAAACTTTTTTTTCTACTTTAATACAGCCAGGCCAGTAAAATTTAAAGGAAAAAAATTGAACATTATGGTTCCATCAGCCTCAGCAAATGTGATGATTAATGAAGTAATTATAATTATAAATCTATTTCAGGCTTCAAAAATATAAAACACAGTTGCCCTAATCCCATTTTGGTCTAGTTTCTTTGCTAAAATAACATTCAGATACTAGAAAATCAGATTAAAATATATTCTTTAGTATTCTCTCAAATGCTGTCCATTAAAGCTTTCGTCCCACCTTGTGAGTTATTTTCTCATTTACTAAAACAATTACAGGAAAAAGACTGCCCTTTCCTAAATTTCCCCTTTCTGATGACATAAACAGATAGTCAATTTCATATTTTATTTTCTCACAAAGTATCTTACCTAGCCCTGCCTATTTATTTTACCATTTTTGGAGGGTTTCAATTAACCACTTCTCATACAAGATACACCTCATAAATATAAAAATTTAACTTACTAGTAAATTCTAGAAAAACACAGGAAGAAGTAAAACTTTCTGGCAGGTTAAATAAACCCCAAGGCCCAAAGCTTAAATTTTAATATATAATCTGTGCAACTAGTGTTCTGAATTAGGGAATTTAACCCTTGAAGATCTTATAAGAGCAAAAAAAATTACATGTAACATTGATACAAACCTCAATCAAAATACCAATTAATTGTTGACTTATGAGTGTAAAATTTCTATAGAAGTTCAAATTTTAAGTAGGTTCTCTCCCCACCCACCTCCCCCAGTATTTGCCAATAGTTCTGGAGTACTGAATTGACTCTCAAGATCCTAGTAGTAACTACAAAATTATATCCTAGGTAAACCTAAGAGTCACCCTCAGTTTTTGACTAAAAGAGATGGAGCTGATGTCGGTACTAACAAAGGATTATATTACACTTTGTTAAATGACAGCCATTATGCTAATAGGGAAGAGATTAAAACTGATGCCAAAAGAAGCAATTTCAGTGTAATGTAAAGACCACTAGAGGTCAATCCCACCAACATCAGAGAGTAAAATTAAGCTGCACCGTATGGCAGAGGACGCAAGGTATTTAGATTCAGCCCTGGGTCTGAGTTAAGGTTTTCCCGCAGAAAAACTGGCACAGGCCGAGTTAATTTTGCTCTCTGGAAGTAAACTATTATTTACTTTCTAAGGTTGGGAAAAGCTATTTAAAACTGAAAATAACGCTATGATAGAATGTCTCTTCCCCATTTGTGTCACAAACCCCTTTGAGAATATGACTAAAGTTATTATAGTCCTTCTCCCCAGAAGAAAACCCTCAACTTTGTGTATACAATTTTAGAGGTCTACGGATCCCTGAGAATCCACTCATGCATTGAGGGTAACTTTGAAGACTTGAAACCCATCTACCAGAGAGTATGCGTTAAATTTTCTTCGTTGTTGGTTCCCCCCCCCCCCAATTATGCGTTTAACGTGTACTGACGTCTTTCATCAAGGGTTATCAACTTCAAGTCGTCAGGAGAGAAGTTATAATGGAAAACTCTTTGTTCAGGATAAACTGTGAGGATGACTGTGATAAGTGGAATAGAATGTCAAACATTAAGACTCAAGAAAGAACTGTTACCTCCAAACAACAGTTGTTTAAACCGTAATACCACTCTCTCCAGTATCCATGGCATTCTGGAGATTTGGCCAGGTCTATCACTGCATTGTTGGAAGAAATGCTAACCACTGGTTCCTTGGTACTCAATTTATTCTCTGGAGTAAATTGCAAAAAGAAGGAATAGTAAACTAAGTCTTGGGTAGAGAAAGATAGTTTGTACCAGAGGGGGTTCACTTCCCCTTGAAGACTTTGAGGCAGGATCCAAGGCACTTGAATGAGCAGAGTCAGGGATTCTTCATCCTGACTACACTGCAAAGGCGGACACAAAGCTTCCCCGCGGGCGGTCCCGGGACCACCCATCGCTCGATAATCCGGCTCCCTGCCGGTGCCTTCCCGGGTCTCGCGAGCCTCCACGCCGAGGGTCGGGCGCACGCTCGGGCTCCCTACAGAAAGGCCCGCGTCAAGGTCCCCGCAGGAAGTACTAAGCGCGCCTCCGCCACGGTCCCCAGGTGAGTTCCCGGCTCCGGGAGGCGGCTCCTCCCCGGTCCCCGTGGTTGGTATCTCTTGCCCGCCGAAATCCCGCTCCTCGGATTCTACGACGCGCTCCTTCCCGGCAGTGTCCAGTGTGGTGATCCCGGTGTCTGCAGCCCGGGTTCGGCTGGGACCTGAGCTTGCGTCTCCAGCACAAACCCCCGCCGGGCCCGCCTCCCCCCGGCGAGCGGAAGCGCAGGCCACGCCGTCAGTTCCTGGCGGGTCGGCTGCCTCTTCCGGCGACTCGGCGGGCTCCGGGCGCGAGGCGGTCGGCGCCACGGGAAGCGTGACCACCAGCTGCCGCCGGGCCTTGTTGAACTGTGCCTTGCCGCGGCTGTCATCCACTGGGTACGGGAGCGAGAGTCGCAAACGGTAGTCGGGCTTCCTTGAGTCAAGGCATAGCAGCTTCCCCGTCACCTCCAGCGCCGCCTGCTCGGCAGATCGCAGCAACGGCAACTCGATGGTAACCACCAGCTCTTGGGGCACGGTGCCGGGCACCGAGTCCCGGGAGCAGCGGTAATCTTGGAGGTCCACGTGGTGGCGCTGCACCACGCTGTAGCGAGGCTTGGTGGGGGCGGGCTGCCGGACAGCCTCCGGAGGGGAGGGCTCCTGGGGCCGGGGGACCGCAGCGCTCACGCCGGCCGCCGGGTATCGGTAGGGGTAGGGGAAATCGGGGAAAGAGCTCTCCGGCTCCACTTCGGGCAGGGCCGGCGCGCCTCCGGGCAGGGGCGTGCGCAGCACGGCGGCATCCGGGGTCCCCTTGTACTTGATCTTCAGGGTCTTGGCGTTCCTCCGGTCCAGCTTCACGCCGAACTGCTTCTCCACGGCCTCCAGGGCCGTGGCGTCCAGCATCTGGCGGAAGCGCTCGTGGCGCCGGGCCAGCGCGATCGCATCTGGGTGGAAGACCACATCGTAGACAGTGTAGCGGGTGCCGCGCCCCCCAGCATACTCGCGGCCGGGGGCCAGGCTGTAGGGCAGGGACCACTGGCTGCCGGAGACCGCGCCCCCAGAGCCGGGCTGGGTGCTGGGCGCTCCCACCAGCGTGTTGCTGCACACGTTCACGAAGCAGCGCCGGGTCCCGTCCAGGCTGGTGCGCAATACGTGGCCCGGCTCCGGGTGCACGAACCGCACCTCCACTCCGCGCTCACGCTCCAGCGCCGTGATCTCCTCCTCGTAGCGCCGCCGGTTCTCAGGGTCTGTGAGCTCCTCGGCGTACTCGGAGAACATTCGCCGGAACTCCGGGTCCTGGAAGGCGGAGGTGAGCCGCTGGACCTCCTCTCCACTCAGATCCAAGTCTTCTAACGGCGAAGAGGCTGCCGCCTTGGCCATGCTGCCCTTCGGCTCCTTGCGCGGAGGCCAAGGGAGATGGATCTGAGACCTAGTGGGTGGGACGAGCGGTGAAGTCGCTAGTCTGCGGAGAGAGAGGCGGCGGAGGTCTGTAACCGCTTCAGAACTGAGCCTGTGCGGCGCGTGCTCGTTGCCATAGTGACACCACCAACACCCAGGAGGAGCGGCAGGAACAGGGATGATGGAAATGACAGAAATAGCCTTAGTTTCTTCAGACCAACATCCTACGTTCTTTAGATTCCTGTGCCATGTGCAGTTACCTCTGCAGAATAAGCATCTTAATAATTGTAATTTCCAGCATTATGTACGTTATTCGTTGTTCAGAACCCTTGAAGGTAGACCTGATCCTCAATTCACAGATGAGATGAGACCTGAAAAGTTACCTCACCAAAGTCACACAGCTAATGCACCACCCAGCAGTCACAAACTGTGATTCTATCGTAAGTTTTTCTGCTTTATTCACTTCGCTAAATCAACATTTCACTCGTCTAGATATTTCACCAATTTACCCTATTTACAACTCTCACTTGGTGTGAGAGTTATGTGCAGGTTATTCATAAATAACCAATCATCAGCAAACATTACTTTGTTAATAATAAAAATGCAAATATAAGATACCACATATCACCTATAAAAATGGAAAAGGCTTTCTTTAAAAAAAATTACTCTATTTCCTTGGGGTGGTAGAATTTATATTAAAATTTTTCTAGAAAGTAGTTTGGTATCTATGTCAAAAGCCTTTAGAATGTGCATCCTTTTTTTAATGCAGAAATTCCAATTCTAAAAACATGCTCAAGGCACTATTACGATTCTAAAGGTTTGGGAAGAATCTAAGAATTCAACAGTGGGACTGGTTGAGCAGATTTGGGTAGAGCCATACAATGGGATTCTAAGCAGCCATTCGAATTGATATTATAGAAGAACATTTATTGACTGAAGTAGTTATTAATTGGTAGTTGTTAAATTCAGTGATCATTTTTCTGTCCTCATTTTGTTGACAGCCTCAGCAACATTTAACATAATGTTGGCATTACCTCAGTGACAAGACACTATCCAGGTTTTCCTCCTACCTCATCAGATACAGTTCCTGTGGTTTCCCCACACTGAGACCAAGTGTTGGCTTTTTTCATAGCACAGAAATCTCAACCCACTCCCCTCTTGTGTGATCTACCTGGCCTCTTAAGGCATAATGTCACATGATGGTGCTTTAGACCCAGATCTCTGAGGTGAGGTCAGCCATGCTGATTAAACACCAAGTAGGCGAGCACACCACCTCTCTGTTGGTCCTCACAGTATTAGCTCTGGGTACTCCTGCAGTACTGTTTGTCTGCTACCCCATTTTTCAGATCCATGCTTCCTTTTAATTTCCAGTCAATGTCCACCACTAACTGGTTCTAATTTGTCTTATTCTAATAATTATAATTCTGGTGATTTACCTGCTCATAGTTAACTGCTCTGCTTCATCTTTCTTCACCTTGCTAACCCCTAAGGCACCCTGTATTTCTAGGCATTAAATGTGTTCCTAAAGAAATCATGTTTAGCTCTATGGTTCTTGAAACTAGACCAACAATCTGGCAGTGTCTATTTCAGTACTAGTTTCAAGGCCTAGATTGTAAATTTTTCCAAGTAATCTAGTAGCTTTTGGAATTATGCCTTGATTTCACTTTTAATCAAAATTTCCAGGCTTTAATATTCTTGAGATTAAAGCTCTATCTTGCTGTTTTAACATCAGGTCTTTTCTAATATTTTGAAAATTTACATCCTCAAACCATATCTCAAATTGCCACTTCATCCTTAACCACAATTCGCTTATCACAGTATGCAGATTAAATTTCTTGAGGAATTTCCTTCAATGTCATTTTAGTTTTATTAGTATCTCTTCCCCCCAAAGATAAGTTTCTTTGAAAGAAGGGTCTTCCATTCCAAGTTGTCTATAATATTAAGATTATTCCTATGTTTGAAACACTCTTTGTACCTTTAACAATGTCCTATCACTCAGATTGATTTCTGGGCTCTCATTGTAGTTCCCGCCATAAATTAAAAGATAAGGGGATGGTATTAAGTGGTTATGCCCAAAATAGAAAAACAGGGCTGCTTCAAAGTGAATATTACTTCTCTTAAAGGTAAAAACTGTGGGGACAATGTTTTTAAATTTTCAGTGCAAAAGGTAATGTATTGAATACCACAGTAATATCCTGAAACATCGTTTTCACTATCATTAGAATAAATTCTATGACTTGAAATTTAAACAATTTGAAATTATTAAATACACCATTAAGACTCTTATGGTGAACAGTTAGCATGTGAATTGTTCAATTGCTCCCACGCCAGGCTCCCCTCTCCTTCACTATCTCCTAGAGTTTGCTCAAATTCATATCCAAGCATATAACTAGTATAGAAATAATGAAATTTAAATTTTTATATACAAATATATACTTAGATTATGTATTTTTACACATTTTCATATTTTCCTTATGATTATACAGAAAATATTTTTCCTGTGAAACTTTGTAAAGTGTACCATCATGTTTATAAAAAGTTATAAATAGAAATTTAAACAGGACATTCTAAAGTTTACCATAATTTTATTATAATTTAATAACAAAATTACATAAAATAAGCAGATGATTGATGAATTCTGTTTCTTCAGATGGTCTAAAAATCTCAAAACCCTTGAAGTTTGCTGAAAATAAAAAATATTCACAAAATTAAACATCTTGGAAAACTAAGTTATACATTTCTTAATATCTAGTTTTAATTTTAAAAATAGGTCAATACATGCACATTGCTCCAAATTCCAAAGGGGACACAGCAGAAAATAAGTCTGTCTCACTCTATTCCTGTTCTCTAGAAGCAAGTTATATCCTTACAAAGACTGTCTAATCATATATAAAGGACTGTCTAATCGGATATAAGCATGTGTAGGGGTAAATGCTTTGAAAACACAAACACAAGTGGTAGAATACATGAACACTATTCTATGCCTTTTTTTCAATTAGTAATAAATACACGATATATTTATAATTTTAACTAATCCTTTATTGAAATTAATGTAAATTAGAAAAGTCAGAATATAACTTTTAAATGGGTATATATTTAAACTATTTGTTTTGCTGTTATAAAAACTACAGTAAAAACAGCTGTACCCACTTTTATGCATAAACCCAAGTATACCTGTAGGATAAATTCCTAGAAATGAAATAGATGGTATATGCAGTTGAGGTCTTAAGAAATCTTGTTCAATTGCCCTCTGTAGAGGTTTGCGTGGGGTTTTTTTTACCATTTTTATTCTGACCGACTATTGTGTGAGAATGGGTGTTTCTCCTGTACATCACTAACATTATGTTTTTAAATAAAACAACTATATTTGAAAGCCCGTGTTGAAACAGGATTAACCCTCAGTCTACTTTGGCTACGTTTCTGTGTTAACTCTAAAATATGATTTCACAAATATTCTAAGAAAAAATTCTTTTTAGGAGAAACTATTATTTATAAATCTAAGTTATTTCACAAAATTATTTCCCTGTATCATAAAAATTTTTTCTCTCTTTCAAAACAAAAGAAAAAAGCATACATCAACTTGTTTGATCTAGCACTGAAAAAATTCCTTAAATTATCACTACTAAATTATAGTTTGGAAATTAGGTCAAGGGTTTTAGTATCTGACTCCACAGATGATAAATGGACCAACTATGTCAACAATAGTATCAACTTCAAGTCAAGGCCTGTGCTAGAAACTTTAAGAGGGACAGGCACATAAGTGACTTCTCATACAGCATATTAAGAACTGTCGTAGAAGTCTGTATACAGTCCTTAAAACACTAAACAATTCTGCATGTCATTCAGGAAGCATTATAAGAAATTTAACTGAAGTGTCCTGTGCCATCATAATTAATAAATCAGTTTAATCCTATTGTGGTTTTTCTGTCTCTAGAATATTAAATGGTTTGCTAAGATGGATATAATAAAAGGATAAAAGTTAAGAAGGAAATTCAGGTAAGAGAAAAATACAGATCAAAGAAGATGAGGCCAGAGCCAGAGCCAACGTTTATGCTAGTGACTCCTGCTGCGGTAGAGGTGGGCTGCACACTTGGCGGTGCTCCTGGCAGCGAAAGCAAAGGGAGTCTATCAGATGTACAGTCTTCCCAAGATGGAAATGGACAGCTGCTTGGGACAGGCACAGATTTCTTTTGTTCTGAGACCTGTTGAAAGTGCTCACTATTGGTTTTCATAGCAGAATAAGTTTCATATGTCTGTTAATTTACAACAAAACTCAGTTCAGTAAAAGTCAATCTAAAGGTGGACAAAACGGAATTCCCTGGTGGTCCAGTGGTTAGGACCCTGCATGTTCACTGACAAGGTCATGGGTTTGATCTCTGGTTTGGGAACTAAGATTCTGAAATCTGGCATAGTGCAGCCAAAGATTGTTTTGAAAGATGGACAAAATATGCTTCAGAGGTAGCTTAATCCTGGGGTCACAAAATCACTGTCAACAACAGGGAGTAGTTGAGACAGGGTAAGAGTGTTTGCCCTTACCTAAAAGCATTCCAAATTTAAAAAATTTCTTTAAGGATTCATTGTTAACTAAAGTCAAACATATGTTCAGTTTATGGAACAGAGGCTAGAATATCAGTGACTTTTATGAGTATCTGGCTGGTTATATTCCAAAAACTAAGCTGTGCCTGGAATGCAGTAAGAATCAAATACATGTCAAATGAGCGAATCCAATAATAAAATTTAGTGTGTCCCAAAGTGAACAGACTTTTTCCTCCATGAATACTGAGCAGCAAAAATAATGCAAAAAATTTTTTTCAAGAAATATATATAAGAAACTATTAATCATGATTTCAGGGTTATGAAGTAGAGGTGTGTTTTCTTTCTCTATTTTATACTTTTAAGCATTGTTTGAAATTTTTATCATGTATTTGTGCTTTTATTTAAATAAATTTGTTAATTATAAAAAGTAAAAAAAGGTTGAGTGTCAAGATTATATTCTCTAACAAGAACCTGCAGATATTTGGTTACTGTTCTTAACTGGTGGGAAACAAAATACAATTAATGGAGAAATCACATGTTAGGATGCCTGTATCTAAGGGGAACTGTTAAAAATGCACATTTCTGGGTGCTACAACTGGAGAGACATTTAATAAGGTTGGGATGGGATCTTGTAATTTAACACTTTTAACATGGACCTCAGAGGATTCTCATGCATGTGGTCTATAGGACACCCTCTGAAAACTACTGCCCACCAGGTAATTATTCTTTTTTCCCTCAGGACCTCCCCACACCAACAATTCTTTCCTGCCAATTTAAGGCAGATTACCTGGGTTTTGAGTGGCTCAGCTGGTAAAGAATCCGCCTGCAATACTGAAGACCTGAGATTGATCCCTGGGTTTAGAAGATCCCCTGGAGAAGGGAAAGGCCACCCCCTCCAGTATTCTGGCCTGGAGAATTCCATGGACTGTATAGTCCAGGGGGTCTCAAAGAGTCAGACATGATTGAGGGACTTTCACATGTGGAAGGCAAGACTGCCCTTTCGGAATAATAACCTCATCACGAGTCAGCCTATAAAAGAACTAGCCCAGCCCTACAGCCAATCTGAGATTTCCCGCAGAAAACAGTTCTTGGTGTATCTCATACAAATGTGCCATCAAGTACATACAATTCTGTGTCACACAGCATGAACACAATAAGTTCAGCCTAGAACATTGCCAATGAGCTACTGTAGTAATTTTTTAAAAACTCAGCACACCTTCAGAACATCTGATTTTTAGCAGTATTATGCCAAGAGACAGCTGTTTCTGAAGGCACACTTACCTATCTTCTACTATCTTATTGGAAGGATAAAAAACTTTGAATGAAAATCCACTTCTTGGAAAAGAGCCCTTTGGAGAGAAAAATAACCATAAGTGAATACTCAACTTTTAAAAAAAGAACCCCTATTTTTAAAATCAAATTCCTCGCTCGTGGCTTAAAGATGAAGGTACAAGATGTGACTATAAAGTAAGGAGACAAATTTCTGTATGCTCTTTGTAGATAAAAAAATATTACTATTAAAGTATCTCCACTAGAAGGAAAAAGTAAAGTTGACCAGAACAGTCATGCTAAAAAATGTAGCCAGAAATGCTTAGGAGTGGGTCTGCTTAAGTGTAAGAAATCAGCAGTACTGAATGATGCTTAGTAAGCATATAAGAGACTCAAACATCCTGTTCAAGAAATCTTTCCTGCCCCTCTCCCTAGTGAAAACCTGGGATTGATGCCCCACCATGGTCCCCTCAAAGCAACAGAGCAGGGTCACATATACAACTGTCCATTAGTAAACTCTAAATAAAGCAGACTCTTATCTTTGCAATCTTTGTGTCCCTGGCACTAGCTCAAAATGTGGCCTATTGCAGACATTCATTAATGGGAATAAGTATCAAGAAAGGATGAAACAATGTCAAGACCAAGTTTTAGGGACTTCTCTGGTGGTCCAGCGGTTAAGAATCCACCTGCTAATGCAGGAGACATGGGTTCGATCCTTGCCCCTGGAAGATCCCATGTGCTGCAGGGGAACTAAGCCCATGCACCGCAACTACTAAGCCTGTGCTCTAGAGCCTGGTAGCCACAGCTGCTGAAGCCCGCTCACCCTAGAGCCTATGCTCTGCAACAAGAGAAGCCACTGCAATGAGAAGTCCAGGCACTGCAACTAGAACATAGCCCCCATTCGCCACAACTAGAGAAAGCCCACATGTAGCACCAAAGAGCCGGTGCAGCCAAAAATAAATAAAATTATTTTTAAAAAAAGTTTTGAGCTTGTCCACAAAGGTATAAATAATGTAAAATGGTGGTTTACTCATTTACAAGATGAAAAAGAAGAAAAATTCAGAAATAAAGTGTTTTCAAATGCAGCATTAACTATGAGAACACACAAAGAGTTCAGTTTAAATAAGGAAATAGCCTCATTATGACAATATTGAAATATGAATAGAGATTCTGTAAAAATTAGGCCACAAATTACAAAAACAATGAAACCAAATCAATTGTGTACATCCTTATAGTAGTAGTTCCCAACCAGGGTCAGTTCTGTCCCCTAGAGACATTTGGCAGATACCTAAGGACATTTTCGATTGTTAAAACTGGGGGCTGCTACTGGCATCTAATGGGTGGAAGTCAGGGATGCTGCTAAACACCCTGAAATGAACAGGACAGTGCCCAAAACAGAATTATCTGGTTCAAAATGTCAGTAGTTGTGTGGTTGAAGAAGCTGGACAAAATAAATGTGTGAGAAAAGCAGTAAGGGATGATGTTTCTAAAAGTGACCTAGATTAAGAAAAAAAAAAAAAAAAGAACCAAAAAATTAAAGTCTAAAATTCATAAGAATCAAGGAAGCATACATATTAAAAATCACTAGTGAAGATACTTGATATAAATAGCAACATTTATGCAGCATTTACCCCCCAAGTTCAAAAAGTCAGTTATACTTCTACAGAAATTCAGAAGCAACTTCAGGATTCTGAAGCATTTCAAGGTTCCACATAAAAATGAAATATTAAAGTGTGTCCCAGTAAGAATTTCAGCATTCATCAGGCTTAGATTTTGGAGACCTGGACAATTTCTTAAAAAAAAAAAAAATCACTCTCAATGGACAAGTACCAGTAATATGTGTACAGAACACAGGATATATACTCAAAGTAATTTCTAGACAGGAATCCCAAGGCAAATTACTCTGAAGGGGAAAATACGCATTTGGATTTATAATGGTGCCTTTTTTAAAAAGACTAAGTCACATTACTTTATAGTCACACATTCTTTTGAAAGTTCAAAAATTTTCTCTTTATACCAAATTAATTCTGTTATTTCATTGATAGTAAGTTTTTACTTCAACAGTAACTGATTAAACATATACTTTAAAGAAGTAACACTCTAATCTTGACAAATTATGATACATAATGTTAACTACATTCTTACAGGGTTTATGCAGAGGCATTCGGTATTGGTCAAAGTAAAAGGATCATATTTGTCTGCGATGACAAGTAGGTCAGGCACAGGGTACACTCTCAGAGCATAGTCATATGCCCAATACACTGGACAGACATAGAGAGGGAGAGGAGTCAGGTGTCCTTGGGATAAGACAGTCTTTACGAACTACAAAAGAACGACACAAAACAAACTTCAGTGCATTTGTAAAAGCTAAAAGAGCAACAGAGAATTTCAAATTAAATACTGATTATCAAAGAGACTTAGAAAATTTGAGAAACATTTGGGAAAACTGAATCACAGAGCTTTGGGAACACTGATATGAAATTATCCTGTATTTTAGGAGAAATTTATGAGTTTTCACTTAATACTATAAAAGCTTCTTCCCCAAAGAGTCATTTTGGAGCAGTTATATTTTTAGCTGTACAATAAACTCATTTCCTAATTCTGTTCATCTAAAAATAATTCCACAGCTTAGGTAATGCCAAGAATATATACTTGACCTACATACACATTGAAGGTTATAAAATACATACTAAAAATGCTGTGTGTGATCTATTTCCATACTTATAAATGAGGATACATGTAACCACTGATTGACAGCTGTATGTCAGGGAATCTCGATAAACACAACATCTTCCTAATGTGGGCATATCATAGGACATATTTAATAAACATGATTAAAAACACATTTTCTTTAAATATATATAAGTATGATGTAAGATTGTGAGTTCTAAAGGCAAAACAGGAAGCTCCAAAGAAATTTCCTGCTTGTTCTGTGCTTCCTTCTGTCCATTAGGGGATACCTCAATAAGAAAACTGAGAAACACTGATTTAGGGAACAAAAATTACCTTACGGACAAAAGCGTGTTGAAATTATTTTGAACTATAAACAAAAAGCAAAAGGGCAAGTGATTAAGTGACTTAAAATTTTATGTAAAGTCACATGTAAGATACCTTAATAAAGAAGATGCTTAACTTACATGATTAGGAATATCCAAATTGCTACTGGGAAAACGGACACAGTTTCTGCACATTTTATTTACTAAGTCTTCACGAAAGACAATAATTTCTTGTGTACAATACTGAATTCTGAAATGAAAATGGTAGTTGAATGTGACTTCCTCAGAAAAAAATATAATGTAATTTCAAAGGCAAGATGTTTTATAATACATTCCCACTTCAAATTCAACCATAATCTATTCATCCATGCATTTGACAGTAATTTATTGAGCTCTCTCTATGTGTCTAGCATTACTTTAGGGATGAGTGAACAAAACAAAAAGACCCCAGCCCTGATGCAGTTCATTCTACTTGGGGTGGGCGTTCAGAGACGATAAACAACAGACATGAAAATTAATAGTATGCTGAGAGATGATTAAGTATACAGCAAAAAGAAAAAGACTAACAGGGATCATTTGCAGGAAGAGAAGGTCAAAGGCTGGAGTATTTAACAGGAGGACTGGAACAGGTAGGACTCATAATGAAATTTGATTTGAGCACAGAGTTGAAGGAAGTGAGAGAGTCATGCAGACACACAGAGGCAGCCAGAGGGAGCAGGCAGAGCAGAGGCCCTAGGATAAACCACGCCTGGCACATCTGAAGAACAAAAGGAGGCTGGAGTCGCTGGAATAAAAGAGGAGAAGAAATCACAGAGGAGACGGGGCCAGGTCACCAGGGCCACGACCACCATTGCATAGGACATGGGCTGTTACCAAATAAAACGATGGTCCATCTTTCTGAATCCGTAAGGGCAGTGTGATATGCCTTCTGGTTTAAAGGATCACTGACATGGTTGAGGGCAGACTACGGAGGAGCAGAAGTGGAAGCTAGAGACCAGTGTGGAGGCTATTACAGTAGTCAAGGCTAGAGAAGATGGCAGAGGGTCATAGAGGGGGAACTATAGAGAAATGGCCAGATTCGGGATATAAATGTCTGAAGTCTTTCTTCAGATTTTTGAAGGACTTCCTAAAAGGCTGCATGTGAGGAGAAACCCCGAAGATCGGCCTGAATGAATGATAGGCAGGATCAAGATGTTCAGAACTACAATGAGGAAAGCTACAGGACAGGGTGGGGCTGATGGAGGAAGAAGATTAGAAGTTTGGTTTGAAGTTGTTTATTAGACATCCACGGGGAGATGATGTGTAGGCAGCTGAATATGTGTGTCTGGAGTCAGGGAGAGGGTTTGAGAGAGAGATATCAACGTGGGAGTTGTCAATACATACAGGATATTTAAAGCTCATGGACTGGATAAAGTCACCGAAGGAGTGAATTTAGGTAGAAAAGAGGGAACCCAAGACTGAAAGCATTCCCTCCGTAAGAAGCTATGGTCACTGTGGCACATACAGTAAATGCGTAATCTTTCCATTCTTCCACTGTAACTTTTCTTAAAGGATGTATAATCGGAATATCTATTTTAAAATCTCTATCCATTATTAAGTTTCTAAATTCAATGTTAGTGAATTATTTAAATATAGTTAAAGCCTTGTTAAAGTTTTGAGAAACCTAAAATATAAAGAAATTTCCTTTTTATCCCATGACAACCAAAATCTAAAGACAAATTTTAAGAAATGTTAATTTTTAAATGAAAGGTTAAAAAAAAACACAATACAAAATACTAATATTTACCTGCAAGGATTAGTAGTAAAAACTGAAAATGGTACTCTTTGCCTGAATTCATTAGTGATGCTTTCAGCAAATGGTGGCCTATAAATACAATTAAGATGATACAGTATATATTTTTTAGTTTACGAAGTTTTCTTTACTGTTGCAAATATCTGAATAAAACTTACCTTGGTAAGATGGAACCAAATCCAGGATCCTCTGGGCCGGGTACAAACACAAAACGACTACTGTAGCAAAATTCAACATAATTCATTCTAAAAATATTATCATACTGCTACCCAATAGTCTAAAACCAAGTTACTGCCTTTAATTATAAAATTTTAAAACTGATTTTTGTACATTTTAATAAATGAACTAATAAAAGTCTCTAGACCAATACCATCCAATAGATCTTTTTTGCAATGATGGAAGTGTTCTATATCTGTATTGCTTAATTACTGAGTACTTGAACTGTGGCTAGTGTGACTGAATTTTTTTTTTTTTTTAGTTTTTTTATTTTAGGTCGCACTGCCAGGTTTATAGGGTTCTTTGAGTTCCCTGACCAGGATCGAATCCAGACCCCTCCTCAGTGAAAGCACAGAGTCCTAACCACTGGACCACCAGGCAATTCCTTTAAATGATATAGCTTTAAATTTAAAGAGATCCATGTGGCCAGTGACTATTATATTAAAGAGTATAGTTCTAGACCGTTGGAGTAATAATGTCATCAAGAAATTTGGATTATGGTTGAAATTATCTCTTCCATTTAATACTTTTCAATATAAATCTCTACTAGAATGTAACATATATTATTGTGATAAAAGGATAATTTTATCTCCCAGCTATACTAATTTTCTCAACTTTTTCTTCCACTCATTTCTTAAATTAGGATTTATTTTTGTTTCTCAAATAACCCTTTAAATGAAAAAATATAGCAACAAAAATCATTACCTTTGATGAATATTTGGGTATTCGCATATTATATCTGCCAAAGTTTTTAGGGAATCTAAAATTTTAAAGGGATATTGAATTTAATTTACATATGATATGCATAAATCAAATTTTATTTGACCAGATACAACTCTACATATTATTAATAAATTTAAATTAATATAGATTATTTTAGTTTATATAAATGTAGGAACACTTATTAAATAGATCCTCAATACCTTTCAAAGCTTGAACTTGATTTTTTCCATAAGGTGCAGATGAAAAATTACCACACAGAATAAAGCAGGTTGGAGGTGCTGGTGAATAACCTAAAAATAAAAGAATAAGTGAGCATCACTTTTCTGGTCTAGAAATCATATTAAAATCTTTTAGCTATAAGCTTTTTTCTTTTTTTAGCCATGAGTTTTTAATAATAAAACCTTACTGTCTAAAAGCAATACCTTATTTTAATAACAACTTCTTATAAAAAATAGTAATAATAGTGTCCATTTATTGAGCACTTATTTTGTGGCAGGCCCTGCAATGGCTTGATTAATCCTTACAACATCCCTCTAAACTGAGAGAGAGATTACATAACCTGCCCAAAGTATTAGGCTGCAGTTTAAACCCAGTTCTGTCAAACTCCAAAGCCTAAGCTGTTATCCACTCTTGTACTGTTTTAGGACTAATTCTTATTTATCATGAACACACACATACAGTTATTTTTCAAATGTAAAAATGTAACTCTTTAAGATGAATTTATTTAAAATATTTCACCGCTGAATCAACTTTTTTAACAAAAATAGACTACTCAAAAAGATACATTTTTTAAAAAGAATTTAGTTTTAAGACATGAGCTCTCATAAAAAAGAATAGAAACAAATGACACTTACCAGAAAACATAATGTGAAGTTTTTCCAATACTTCTACTTGGTCCAACCAAACATCAGATATAAAGACAAACATGGCATCTTTATTCTCATCCTCTAGTTGTTTTAGTTTTGCAGAAGTCTTCACAGATGTATTAGAAGGCCCTCCGAAAAAATTAATATTTCCATAGTATGCCCTAGGTAATTACAACACAATTATTACCTTCTATCCTATATCCTGTTGAAGATATTTTTCTGCTAATTCTACAAATTAAGCTGTCTATCTAATGAGGTTATTTCCCCATCAATGTAAATTGTACCATGCAAATGTATTATTTGTACCACTTAAAAAGCAAACAAGTTTATTTAAACATTCTAGAATGAGAAAGGAAGCAACACTGAGGCAGTCAACAAAGTGATAAGTAAACTATATCTGGACCTTTTAAAACTTACTAAAGCAAATATTAAAATAAATCATAATTTCCTTATATAGTTGAAAGTAGGAGAAATAGGTACTCAATTTGAATAATAACTAATAAAAGTCTCAAAAAAAAGCGCTAGCCATTTGACCAAGCAATTTCACTTCTAGATATCTGTTCTAAGAATTTAAAGATGTCTACAGAGACTTATCTACATCCCAGAATTGTGAAAATCTGGAAGAAACACTAAAGCTTGCTCAAAATAGAAACGAGTGATCTTCTGCACTCCCAGCCTCTACTGCTCTTGCCACCCACCCTTCACCGGCTGCCATTCTACAGTCCTCAGTTTAAATGTTGAATACTATCCCACAGAACTGTCCCGTGAGGATCGCAACAGAAGTCAGATTTCCCCATTACACACACTTGGAGGACCCTGTACTTCTCTTTCATAGAACTTATCAAATTTGTAATCAGCAAATTATTTGGGTGACGTTTAATGTCTGTCTCTCTAATCCAACACCTAGCACAGAGTCTGGCAATATAGTATGTGCTCAAAGTACATTGCTGAATGGCACAAATCATGTAATAAAAAATTTCATGGTAATGGAAAATGTTGACTGAATATTATTAGATGATGAAGCAGGTTACAAAGCATTGTACAGTATGTATTCATTTTCAGCATCCAAAAAAGTGAATAGATATAGAACCTGTATATTCTTATTAAGTCACTGTAATTATATCCTATAAAGTCACTGCAAACACTGCATTAGGGAATACTGAACCTTGCTCTTAAGGAAAATGTGTACTGGTATCAGACAGATTGTAATATTAAATCATAAAACACCTCATCTTGGTAGATTCTATTTTCTTTATCTTACAAAAGAGAAAGCAAGGTTCAGGTTTAGAAGTATTAAGTGACATGCCTGAGGCCATCCCAATAACAGGTGACGGTGTTAGGTTACAATCTTGCAGTTATCAGAGGAATGAAATAAGACCAGAACATTACATAAACCAGAACATTACAAACAGAAATACCTAGTAAGCTGATTCTTGAGAAATTAAAGCTTAAAAAGGCCTCAGTAACACCTTCCATCCTTGATTCATGGAATAAAGGTTCAAAGACAAGAGCAAGAGGAAGGCTGTTTTCCCAAGAAATGATCTAGGAATTCTAGGAACTTTAACAATACATCAGGCTCAGAAAACATAGGTCACATGTCTTGTACCAGTGAAAGAGAACAACATGGCAATGGAATCCCAGCAAATCTGTACTTTAATTTAGAGAAAGTGGGACAATTTAAATAGACGGTTATTTGAGACATTACAAAGATGAATGCTTGGCTAAACTGAAACGAATGGTAACACTTAAGGCCAGCTTCCTTGTTTATACCTCTCATTCGGAAGAGTAATTTTGAGGCTTGTATGAAACTATAACACCAAGACAACAGCAATTATGCTTTCAATATAGCCCCAAGAAACCCTACCATGATGTAAACCTAGCCACAAACTAGCACTGAAAGTACAAACTTAAAAGTAAACTGGCTTGATGTGGGCTTGTATTCTCTGTGGCATGACCAGCGCTTTACCCTGGATTTACTTCAGGAAGAAGATGCACAGCAAAAGCTGCCTGCCAGTGACTCCTCGCCAGCAAACATGGCCTTGGCACCTGATTCATAACAGCAGACTGGATCTAAAATCTTAATCATCAGACTCCTTGAAATCATCACCATCATCATGGAATCTCAGGATTAGAATGCAACTACTTTAATTACCCCAGATGCCTACAGGCTCCAGGAAGCTAATACTAAATACCAAAGCAGCAGCCAGCTGAGGCTGACTAGGTGTGAATGAGGATGCATACATTTATCCTGCCCAAAGTGAGCCATCACTGAAGATGTTCCAGGTGAGAATTTAGGTGCGAAGTACTGCCAGAGCTGATTGTTCAAGATAACTCAGAAATCTCCTAATTTTCAAATATTGGACACTAATTCAAAATATGCTTAAATACCTCCAAGGAGAAACAAGAAATGTCTATAGACTACATTCAACCCACAGGCCACCGGCTACAACTTTCACACCATTATTCAGCCTCTGTCAAATTCCTTGAGTGACAGGGAATTCACTCCTCTAGAGAAAGTCCTTTTGGAACCCCTCTAATATTATAATGATTTTGCATATATTAAATAACTATATAATTTGCTTCTTATAGCTTTCACTCAGTAAAATACAAAAATAAGAACTTTATATTAACATGGGAATTATATTCTTCTGTTTTCCTATCTCTTGCCTCAGTCCTATAGATAGAGAAGACCAATGGATTGGAAATCTTTCCCAGTGAAAGCCAAATACAAAGACGCAATTGCAACCAGGCTGGAGTCAACCCACTAGTTTTCAGTTTTATATAAAGTCCAGTTTTTTAACTCTCATTTTCCATTGCTCTTCACCTTCTAACACAAAGTCTGAGGACTTGTAATAATTGACACCTGATATACTATCTTACATTTATTGCTGCCAGTATTCTAAAATTTCTATAGAGTTTAAGTCAAACATTTTTATACCTAGTAGTACTAGAGGGTTCAGTGGGTGGAAATCCAAAGGCATTGACATGAAACACCTGATCTTCAAACCAACCTGAAAAACAGATAAGTAACAAATCACTTTCATTTCTCCAATTTTCTTGTTCGAAAGGACAAAACTGGAACTCAAAGCAGTAATGCTAGGCCATCGTTTAATCCCCGGTCAACTAACCACAGAATTCACCAGCCCCACTGAGCTACAAAACAGTTTCAGGTTCAGAGACAGTCTCAGTTCTTTTTTGTTTTTTACTTTCGGCCACACCATGTGACTTGCAAGATCTTAGTTCCCTGACCAGGGATGGAACATGGGACCATGGAGGTGAACATGCCGAGTGCTAACCACTGGACCACCAGAGAATTCCTGATAGTCCCAGATCTATTAAAAAAAAAGTCATGAAATTGTAATAGATATAGAAGTAAAACTTTTCCCTTTCTTATTTCACATTACATGTTAGAGTACAGACAGATAAGGTACACAGATAAAAATGTGCTTTTTTTACATTTATTTTTTATTGGAGTATAATTATATAACAAAGTGTATAACAGAGTGAATCAGCTAAATGTATGCATATATCCACGCTCTCTTAAGCCTCCCTCCCCCTCCATCCCACTCCTCCAGGTCATCACAGAGCTTCAAGCTGAGCTGCCTGTGCTGTACAGGAGCTTCTCACAGCTACCTATTTTACACATGGTAGTGTATAGATTTCAATCCTGCTCTCCCAATCGGTCCCACCCTCCCCTTCCCCCCTGTAGCCACAAGTCCATTCTCTACATCTGCATAAAAATGTCTCGTTTTATGACTCTATGTGCAGTCTTTTTTTCTTTTAACTTCACTGAGATATAATTCACACATCATACAACCCTTTAAAAGTGTATACCTCAGGACTTCCCTGGTGGCCCAATGGTTAAGAAGCCACCTTGCAATGCAGGGAACACAGGTTTGATCCCTGGTCTGGCCAGATTCCCACATGCTGCAGGGCAACTAAGTTCCTTTGCCATAACTACTGAGCCTGCTCTCTAGAGCCTGGGAGCTGCAACTACTGAAGCCCACACACCCTAGAGCCCATGCTCTGTAACAGGAGAAGCCACCACAATGAGAAGCCCATGACTCACAACTTAAGAATATCCCCCACTTGCTACAACTAGAGAAAGCCCACACATAGCAACAAAGACCCAGCACAGCCAAAAATAAGTAAATCAATAGAGATAAATTAAAAGTGCATACCTCAGCAGTTTTTAGTCTATTCACAAGTTGTACAACCATCAGTACTAATTTCAGAATATTTTCATCATCCCAGAAAGAAACCCTGTGCCCATTAGAAGTCTGAGAGTTAAGTAATGTCAAAAGTATGCTCTGATAATCAATATTCCCCTGAGTTACACTGTTAATGTATTTTAACCAGTGTAGAAAGGGTTTTACTGTAAAATGATAAGGAGGGCAGGGGAAAAAAAATACTAACTTACCCTCTGCTAAGACAAAGCATGATTCTGTGTATAAACCACTATGAAACTGGTATACAGTAATTAAGGAAAATAATTCTATTTCTATGCTTGAGGTGGTGATAAAGTCGATATACATTTTGGGCTCAACAGGACTTTCAAATAATACATTCAAAGACTGCTGCTGCAGCTGCTAAGTCACTCCAGTCGTGTCCGACTCTGTGCAACCCCATAGATGGCAGCCCACCAGGCTCCCCCGTCCCTGGGATTCTCCAGGCAAGAACACTGGAGTGGGTTGCCATTTCCTTCTCCAATGCATGAAAGTGAAAAGTGAAAGTGAAGTCCCTCAGTCATGTCCGGCTCATAGTGACCCCATGGACTGCAGCCCACCAGGCTCCTCCATCCTTGGGATTTTCCAGGCAAGAGTACTGGAGTGGGTTGCCATTGCCTTCTCCGACATTCAAAGACTACACATTTAAAACTCTGAATAGATTATAGCTTAAAAAATGTTAGGTTTAAGTATCCCCATATCTGATTCTAAGATGTAATACTGAAGATATAGATCATTTTTAGCATGTTATAAACTTTTTCAGTTATTTGTCTAGATACAGCAAATAAGGGGGAATTAAACATTTCTGTCTCTGGTTAGGATTATGTCTCTAGATTCCTACACCACCATATGGAAGTTACACTAAGTACCCAAATAGGTAAATTTGAAAATGATATATAATCAATTTCCCCAGTTCATTTAACACAGATTTTAAAAAAATAAAAGTGAAGGATATAGCTTTACTAAGATCCAGTTGTATTGTTCCTGTAGGGTCTTCCAGAAAAAATTTTCCCTAAAAAAAATCAAAAGAAATACGTCCACATTTATGTAAAAATGAATACTATGGCAAAACAATTAAGATACTGACAATTTTGACAACAGAATATAGTAGAGAGTACTGTGGATTTTTTAAAAAATCAGTAATTCCAAGTCTAGGCTTTTCCATCATTTAATTAAGACTCAGAGTCCTCAGAGGTATCAAACAATGACTACTGCCGATCAAGAGATGGCAGCAGGGACATTTGCTGGCTGCCACAAGAGGGACCTCACCAGGTGCCTTCACCTAAGAGAACCAACCGCATCTCCCAGGGAGCAGGATGTGGTCTGCAGCTTTGAATGCTTAGAAACTGAGAAGTCAACCAGAGATTACTGGGGAACTAATTTCAGGCTATGCAAACTGGTGGCTTGTCTACTCAGGAAACCAAATGCAAATGAAAAAGTTACTTGGTAACTGAAGTAGCTGCTTTCAATGAAGAATACATTCCAGTGCCCTCTGTAAAAAATGCTGTATTTAACTGACATTTCAGTCTGAAGGCTGAAAATAAAAGATGAATGCTTATCAAGTTTCACTTACCTCTTTTAACTGGGTTATCATCCCAAGAACAATCACATCTCCAATTTTGCTTGTACTGCCCAATAGGGTTTCTATTGTCTTCAGCTAAGATAAACAAAATAAACTCTTAAGGACTGAAAATATATTCCTTTAAGAAACTAATCTTTTTTTTCCTAAAAATAAGTAAATTTTGAGTGCACACTGCAGTATTTACACCTATTTTACAGTAGAAAATCAAATAAAACTCAGAAAATATAATTTTATCCTACAAAAAGCTAAAATAGCAACTGATGATGTCTTGGGAGAATTATGCCTAAAGAAACACCATGTCAACACAGGCCTTTACCAATGACTGAAGTTTCATATCATATTATTTTGAATAATGATAAGAATATTTATCTTTAAAGTATAGAAGAATATGAATTTTATTTGTCAGTCTCTTCAGCACCTGCAAATTAGTGGGCTATTTAAAAAGTTATATTCTACTGTAACTTTATTATTTTGAAAGTCTGTCATTATTACTTATATTCTCAATTTGATCATTATATTTTTATCAGAAAGTTAAAGGTAGTAATAATTGGGGCACTATTTTAAAGGGATCCTTTCTGACCCTTTTCTATACATATAATCCTAACAATATATTAGTATACACATACATAATTTATAAACACATACCCATACAGTTTGTTTTATTTGCAAAGATGAAATCATATTATTTGTATTATTCTTCAACTTAACTTTTTAAGTTTAATACATCTTAGACATGATTGCATTTAACTATATTTAGATATACTTCATTCTTCTTAATGGATAGAAATATCTACGATATATATACAACAACTTACCAAACAACTTAAAGGACACAATCACAACATCCCATAATAATGTTAACATGACCTTGAAGTTCTCTTTAAAAACATGAACCTCAAGTGACATAAGAATACAATGTTCATTTTAAACAGTTTTTAAAAAGTGAAATACTTGGGAATAAATCTGAAGAAAAGACATGTATCCTAAAAACTGGATTAGGTAAAGATTTCTTAGAAACAATACTAAAAATATGAGCCATAAAAAAAAAAAAACTTATAAGCTAGACTTCAACATAATTAAGAACTTAAGTATTTCAAAAAGACCATTGAGAGAATAAAAAGACAACTTACAGACTGGGAAAAATATTGCAATTCGCAATCAGTAAATAAAGCAACACAGGAGTACAAAGCTATAACAAAGTGAGGATACCATATTTGTAGTTTGCAAAGGTAGAATGCCATACAGGGACTATAAATGGGGATTCAAATAATATACCAACAGGGATACAAAATTAAACAGCCTGGAAAGATAACAAGAACAATAAATTATTTAGCTAAGCCTTAACGTTACTTTGGCAAAGAGGAAAGGTGAAATAATGCTTCCGGTCTGTAGGTATCTGAGTTGCTATAGGAAACCTAATATATATGAGAAAACACATAGACAATCATTGGTAGAGAAATATAAATAATGTCAAGTTCCAAAACTTTATATTTTTTCTGATAGCAGAAACTATCAAACACTATCAATGTTTTGTCCTTATGGTGCTGCCATCAAACATTAATTTAAGCATCATCTAGTATTATTGTTTTAGGATCCATCAGGCTGCTCATCCTTACGAATGCTGATCTAACATGGTAGAGAGCTGAGTGAGCCTGAGCAGAGCCTGGGCTCTTCAGAAGTCATGCGGAAACGCATAGAAACGGTGGGGCCTAGCCAGAAGGAGCTAAGGACAGTCCTGCAGCAGGGTTCCATGTGCTGAAGCAGGGAACAAAGCCACTGATGCACTGACAGTAACCAGGTATGTGGCTGGGACAAAAGTGACGGTGCTGTTTGGTAACTGCTTCCTGAAATTAAACGGCAGAAGGAGCACAGGTGGCAGGAAACACTCCCCCTCTCCCTGGACGACACTGTGGCCTGTCTGCGCTTTCTCGTGCATTCTATAAATGTGGTTTCCTTAGCGCCTTCAGTAAAGTCTTCACTCCAACTGAAATAACATGTCTTGGCTGAACAAGTGTGTGGTGGTCACTAGATGGCTGGATTGGGCAAAGAGCAGGATTTCAGAGTGGGAGTGAGGGCGAGATGGGTAATGTTGAGGGTTGGTCAGAAAGTCAGCAAATGGACCAGGAGGACTAGGGTTCTGTCCTGGTGGTGAGAGACTATCTGGGGGCTACCAGCATCTCAGGGCCTGCCCCGAAGAAGGAAGTGGATGATTCTGTTAGAGATTTGTAGCACCCGTGACATAAGGCACAGACTTTGCCAAGATGGGGTACACGCAGGTCAGTTAGCTAAACAGTTATCAGTGGTTCATTTGCATTTAAAATTCAATAAATTAGAATTAAGCAACAAATATTAAACTCGTATACTTACACCCCCTGAATAATAATAACAACGTTCTAACCTGGAATTTGCTTCCACTTTCATCAGGGTGAGAACCTATCACTGGAGGAGTAAATAATTCATGTCTGTGGGTTCTCTAGAAAAAAGAAAAATTCACATGAATTACTGAGGCAAACCTTTAAAACAGAGCACTATTCATTAAAATAGCACCCTGACAAACCACTGTTCTTAAATTAACATTACTATTATTTATTCTCAACAGATTTGAAAACCCCACATACTTTAATGTACAAATATCTAGAAATGCAATTTTTTTTTAAAACGTTAAGGCTTTTTTAAAAAGGTCTATTGTGTACCTGGCAGTAATGCACTCTGGGCTGATATGAAATGACAAACTAAAGCTGTCATCCTCAGAGGCAGGGGCCAGTGGGAAGTGTCAATAGTTCACAATACAACCAAGGACCCTGAGAAGAAGGGGCCATTCAATGAGATCCTAAGTGATAAAAAGGACTCTGCTAGTAAGAAACAAGAGGAGACTGAGACAAGATATTTTAGGCAGAGGAAGGGAATTGTCACAGAAGGAGTTCTAAAGAATCAAGGAGTGTTAGGGACGTGATGTGAAGTTTAGTACAGTTGGATCACAAGGTGCACAAATCAGATAATGTGAGAGTTTGGCTGGAGTCTCTCCTAGCAAATCAAAGTACTCCATCCCCTTGGCTATTGATTGGTTCAGGGTTGAATAAGTGCCTAAAGCTGCGCCAGTAAGTGACAGTTACTAGAACTTTTGAAAAAGAACAACTCTCTAAGAGTCACTAAGGCCACATCTGTCACCTCATGGGGAGAATTTGTTTGAAAGTAAGATGAATTTTTAAAGGTGGTGGGAGATGGAAAGAACTAGATGCCTCAGGACATTGTGTGAGCACCTGGCTCCAGGTGTGCTTGACACAGCTGGACCTTCTCCACAAGCCAAGAAATTCCTTTGTCTATTTTTGCCAGTTTGAGTTTCCATTACCTCTAATAGAAAAGCCCTAACAATACAGACTCTGCATGCCAAACTAAGAAGTTAGTCTTACACACAATTGAAAATAACAATTTTGAAGTAGAATGGTAAAAGCAGATTTGTGTTCAGGAAGATAACTGCAATAAAAATATGCACGGACTAAAATTCAACCCTTTAAAAAAATGTATGTATTTATTTATTTGGCTGTGCTGCATCTTAGCTGTTGCACAGTGGACCTTGGATCTTCACTGAGGCATGCAGGATCTTCAGCTGCAGCATGCAAACTCTTAGTTGTGGCATGTAGGATCTAGTTCCCTGATCAGGGATCAAACCCAGCCCCCCTGCATTGGGAGTATAGAGTCTTAGCCACTGGACCACCAGATTCAACCCTTTTAATGAGGCTCGGAAGGGTTTAGTGACACCCCCAAATAATATCGTAGGCTCTTAACACATAATTTTTAAAAAGAAAGGAAAAAGAAAGTGGTATTTACTGAGCATCTTTTCTGTGAAAAGCACTATGCCAAATGTGGTGGAGGAAATAAACAAGGAGTGTGCAGTCTGACAACAGGGCTACGCACCCCGAATGCCTAGCAGGACCAGCTCTAGTAACTGACACAGGAGATACACTGAGTCGTCAGAGGGTTGAAAGCAGAAAGAGACTGCATCCAACTGGAGATCACAGAGGGCTTCGGAAAACAGGAGGAATCTGAGAGGGCCCTTCCAGAATGAGGAGGGTTTCAACAGTAGAGATAAGACAGAAGAGCAGCAAGAGAGTGAATAGTTTACGCAAAGTCACAGAAGAAGTGAAGAAACGGAAAAATTCCACGTTTCCGTTTTGGCTCCTCTACTTTTCTGAGGGAAAAGTAGAGATTAGGCCAAAAATGTGTGACTGGAAGATTTGTACTTAATCCAATAAGTAGTAAACTTCCTTGAAAGACTTGTGAGCAAAATCATTACAGGATCGGTGCCGAACTTTGGGAAGAGCAATCTGGCAGCACTGTGTAGAGGATGGAGGCAGGAGAGAATAGATGTCTTCAGGGCTCATTCTCTTCAAGCTCTGTTCAGTGCTTACTCCTGCTGACCACCCTCTCCTCCTTGAAACCTCCCAGTGCTTCTGCCGTATAACAGCACCCTAACCTAGCCCCCAAACTTATCCTCTTCCCTTTTCCGTTATCTCTCAGGAGCTCAGCCTCACCTGTGACTCAAGGCAGATGCCCCTCAATCTCTCTCCCTACCCAGATCTCTTTCTTTCCCTGCAGACATGCATCTCACCTGATATCCCGCTGGCGACCTGAACTCAACTGTTTGAAATAGAACCTGCCATCACCTTCCCCCTTCTCCTTTTCCTAGTTGTTAACTTTTTATCATTACGCTACCCATGTACTCTCTCAGGCTCAAAACCTTAATCATCTTGGAGTTTTCACTCTCCCTGTTCTTGTCCAGTCACCACGAAACTGGCTTCCATGTTCCTGGACTGTCCCCTCTTTCTGCTCCCCTTGCCTGCTTTCATTCAGGCTATCATTTATGCCAGGACTAATATCACACACACCTGTAAGTCTTCTCTCATACTCTAATTCATTCTAAAATCTACTGAGAGAGGAAGTGTTCAAGGAACCTGCCGTAATGAATCGCTGTGGTATTTTAAAGCTCCTTGTACCAAGAGAACAGAGTCCAACTCCCAAGAATGGCATCCAAGGCACATCCATGATTTAGCTGCCACTTGACTTTACAGACTTATCCCATGCCACTCCTCCTCACGAGCCTTCCTCTCCACACGAAGGACTGAGTGCTCATCATTTCCTGCACAGAGTCCACTTAACCTTTAGCTCTTTGTTCACAGTTCACCACCTTTCCCCCATTTCCACAAGATCAAAGCAATCAACATCCCTGTCAGATGCCATCGTTTCCCTGAAGCCGTCTCCGATTTTTCTATAGAATGCATTCTCTTTGTATTTCTTCTAAAGCATGTATAAAATTCTACTCTATATTTTATTTGTGCACATGTCTTCAACTTCATAGACTATAGTAGGAGGCAAATGTTGGGCTCAAATCAGACTGACTAGATTCAAATCCTCATTCTACTTACTAGATATAACCTCTGGGCTAGTGACTAAACTTCTCTATGGCTTAGTTTCCCATCTGTAAAATGGGAATAATAGCATTTATACTACTGAATGTTGATATTATGGTGATTAAATGATAAGCAACGTCTGTAAAGTAATAATGCCTGGCATATCAAAAGCATGTGAAAAATGTTAGCTACTATTTTTACCATCATCATGATTGTTAAAGTATTTTTTTCATATATGTATCCTCTGTATGGTCTCAAAATAGAGAGCCCAACAACAGTCTACTGAATGACAAACTTCAGAGTACAAAAGCCCATCCCTTGATTATTCCTGAGTCTAACCTAAGTTGAAATAGTCTCTTTCTCCCACTCCAACTCACCTGGTGCAAAATTGTGTATCGTTCACGAAACAGCTCTGCTTTATCTCTTGCTGTCCCAAATAAATTTGGTGCAGGGTGGTTGGTCATTAATAAACTAGAAAAAAAAGAATATGTCTATTTATGAGTATCATAATACACAAAGATAAATCAAAAATGAAAGACTGTATACCTTCTGAAAAAATATATACATTTGAAATTAGCTTAAATCAATGGATGGCATACTTACGGAAGAAATTTTTTTCTTTCTGAATTGTACACAAAGCGTGGGATATCAAATGCTCCTATGATATTGAAGATATGATCTCTGAAAAACAACCCATAAGAACAAACCTGATTTACTAAAAAATAAGTATTCCAAGTGAACATGAAAACTTGCATTATAATCTTACGTCATACACATATACTTTTCTTTTGTAGTGTCAAAAATAATACAAGGTTTTTAGCCTGTATATTTTCCTCTCAGAGAAAGGAAAGCACTGCCAATACTCTCAAACAAACAAAAAATTTAATCAACTTCTAATTAATAATGTCATCTGTTGGAAAAGAACATTTATAATAAAATAGTGACATCTTAAAGAAATCTCTAATATATACTACTTTTATAAGCTACAAAAGGATATAATTCATTTCCAACTATTTTGTAATCCAAAATATCATGCAAAAGTGACCCAGGAAAAGATGTAAACAGAAAAAAGAACTGCCCCCCAAATTATGACTATATCATTGACATGTATAGTGTTAGAGAAGGGCAATTCACAAAATAATTTACCTTCAGACACTTCTAATATAACCATGTTTGAATGAGGTTAAATAGCACTATTCTCAGCACTACTGCATAAATATGCCAATCTAAAAAAAAATTCCCTAAAATTATATCTAAAATGAAAATGGTCAAAAAAACTTCATGCTCACCTGTTGGTAGCACCTAGTATAGAGAAACAGAAAACCAGTGAACCTGAAGCAAGCCTTGATTCTAGGCACAGTGCCATGGTTTTCTAGTGGATCAGTCTCAGCAAGTTATTTAACTTACCCATGCTCCTTATGCATCTATAATAATGAGAGCCTCTCTCTCCCTTCTGCTATAATATAATGACTTTCTGACAACTGGAGTTGCAAAGATGATTTATAATTCAGTCCCCACTCGACCTCTGTATTGGCTGACAGTAGCATGGCAGCCCACTCCAGTATTCTTATTTGGAGAATCCCCATGGACAGAGGAGCCTGGAGGCGGGCAGTCCATGAAGTTGCAAAGAGTCAGACACAACCGAGCGACTAAGCACAGCACAGCAGCATATGAACAGCTTGACAGAAACAATGGGTACCTTTAATGCCTACTTTAGGATGATAATCCTTATACTTTGATACAATTGGTTTGAATTTCTAATGAGGGATTTAGGAGCAAGTACTCTAGTATCTTAAACAATGAGTGGGCAAGGATAAAATTTAAATACCTTAATTTCTCTTATTTTTTGCAGCTCTAATAAGTTCTAATAGGAAAAAGATTAAAACTTCGAGATAGACATGCACACACTGCTATGTTTTAAATAGATAACCAACAAAAACCTATCGTATAGCAAAAAAAAAAAAAAAAGATGAAAACTACTGACCAAAAGGAGTAATGACTCCTTTCAATTATCTCCATTGCCCCAGTAGGAAAAAAAGTGTTAAACTGTTTCTTTTCATTTTTCCCAGATGTTTTTGTTTCAGTTAAACCCTGTGAATTTGGAAAGTAGAAGGAAAAGGAAAGAGGTACACCTGGGAATAAAACCCAGAAAAATTACTGCCATATAAATTCCTAAGCTCTAACAGTATGAGACAGGGTAACAAGTCATAAAGCTGAGGTTCTACCCTCCTTCGCCATTCAGCATGTTACCCAAGTTAAGTCCCTGAACTTTCGGGACTCAGCCCTTTCAAAACTAAGATAAAAAGTAAATTATACCTCTGAATAATCAATTCAATTCACCTGTAGCATATAAAATATTAAATCAGTTGGGTAAGTGGCAAAAGTCTGTCATGGTACAAACACATCAAAATCTCAAATCCTGAGATAAAAATAGTAAAGATGAGTCATGTAATATTGAGGTTTATAATATTCACTCAGTCGTGTGACTCTGAGACCCCATGGACTACAGCCTGCTAGGCTCCTCTGTCCATGGAATTCTCCAGGCCAGACTACTAGAGTGGGTAGCCATTCCCTTCTCCAGGCGATCTTTCCAACCCAGGGATCAAACCCAGGTCTCCCGCATAGCAGGCGGATTTTTTACCATGAGCCACCAGGGAAGCCCATGTAGCTTATAATGGAAGCTATCACCAAAAAGAAACACAAAGAAAGAACCACTGTAGAGATGGTGACCAAGAAAATAATTTAAAATAAGCACTCAATAACACTTCTGTACAGGGAAAAAGTGAAATTTGTCCACATACATAGTTTCATCTACTGACTGACTGCATTCCTGGACTGCTGCTTCCACTACCGATCGCTCAATCATGTTTGATGACACTGAAAAGAGAAGCTCAAAGTCACATTTTAAAAACAGGCATACAATTTAGTTCTCTCCATATATGGCTGTTTTTCCTTAAAATAATCTTTAAACATTAACCCCAAGATTCTCATTACATAGGTTTTAGGAGGGAAAAGCATGTTAGGTTAGAACAGTAACTAACAAAAGTCTTATCTCAAATATCTTAATTTTCTTCTCTCAAATACACTTATAATACCCTGATACACAGTCAAATGCCTCAGCTTTCTAAATAGTGTTTAGCAATATACATTCAGGTATACAAATGCTTCTGTAAGCTCCTAGGTTAATATGGTTACATACGTATAACTTTTCATCACAACTGCTATGTTTCTTCCTTTTTGTGTGTGTGTGGCTGTGCTTGGTCTTCATAGCGGTGTGCAGGCTTCTCCAGTTGCCCCATGGCATGCAGGATCCTAGTTCCCCTATCAGGGATAGAACCCACGTCCCCTGCACTAGAAGGCAGATTCTTAATCCCTGGACCACCAGAGAAGTTCCCACAACTGCTATGTTTCAACAGGCATGAAAGTAACAGTAATAACAATAACTGCCACCATTTATTAAGCCCTTAGTAAACAAGTGACACTATGCTCAGTACTTCATAAGCGTTACTGGATAGATGTCCTATAAGACTGATGTTCAAGCCATGTCTTACAGATGAGAAAAGCGCAATTCCAAGAGGTCAAATAACCTGCTGATGAACATAACTGGAAGGAGTAGAGAGCAACACAAACCAGGGCCTGGTGATAGGGTGCCCTTAACCACTGTGGTATGTTCTCAGGCAAAATGCCATCATGTGCCATTCAGTTCAGTCGCTCAGTCGTGTCCAACTCTTTGCGACCTCGTGAATCGCAGCACGCCAGGCCTCCCTGTCCATCACCAACTCCGGGAGTTCACTCAAACTCACGTCCATCGAGTCAGTGATGCCATCCAGCCGTCTCATCCTCTGTCGTCCCCTTCTCCTCCTGCCCCCAATCCCTCCCAGCATCAGAGTCTTTTCCAATTAGTCAACTCTTCACATGAGGTGGCCAAAATACTGGAGATTCAGCTTTAGCATCATTTCTTCCAAAGAACACCCAGGGCTGATCTCCTTTAGAATGGACTGGTTGGATCTCCTTGCAGTCCAAGGGACTCTCAAGGGTCTTCTCCAACACCACAGTTCAAAAGCATCAATTCTTCGGCGCTCAGCCTTCGTCACAGTCCAACTCTCGCGTCCATACATGTGCTATTAATGTATACTAATTTTCTAAAATTAATCATTTCTAAATTTTCAACTATAAGGAAAATTTTAAAACAAAGATATGTTTAAAATTCTACCCTTAGAAGTAAAAATGAGATATAATAGCAATTTCTCCTCTATCATAGAAAGTTTCCACCCATTTAACTGAAGAAACCGGCATCTGTACAACCTATGAGAGCAAGGCACACCCACCTCCCTTCTTCAGTGCTCTAGAAACGGGACATTTTTTTCTAGAAGAGCATTTCTCTTTTGTAGGTCCATGCTTATGGCAAAAGATTGAATATTTAACAAAAAGATCCCTCAAGAAAGGCTGAGGCAGGAAGGGAAAGTTATTCTCGCTCACTTTTTTCCCCTCAAACATTTAAAAATAACTAACTTGAGGAATCTGTATGCAGCTCAGGAAGCAACAGTAAGGAGTACATCAAGGCTGTATATTTTCACCCTGCTTATTTAACTTACATGCACACTGGGCTGGATGAAATACAAGCTGGAATCAAGATTGCCGGGAAAAATATCAATAACCTCAGATATGCAGATAACACCACTCTTATGGCAGGAAGTGAATAAGAACTAAAGAGCCTCTTGATGAAAGTGAAAGAGGAGAGTGAAAAAGTTGGCTTAAAGCTCAACATTCAGAAAACGAAGATCATGGCATCTGGTCCCATCACTTCATGGCAAACGGATAGGGAAACAGTAGAAACAGTGGCTGACTTTATTTTTTTGGGTTCCAAAATCACTGCAGATGGTGATTGCAGCCATGAAACTAAAAGACGCTTACTCCTTGGAAGTAAAGTTATGATCAACCTAGACAGCATATTAAGAAGCAGAGACATTACTTTGCCAACAAAGGTCCGTCTAGTCAAGGCTACGGTTTTTCCAGTAGTCATGTATGGATGTGAGAGCTGGACTATAAAGAAATCTGAGCACCAAAGAATTGATGCTTTTGAACTGTGGTGTTGGAGAAGACTCTTCAGAGTCCCTTGGACTGCAAGGAGATCCAACCAGCCCATCTTAAAAGAGATCAGTCCTGAGTGTTCACTGGAAGGACTGATGTTGAAGCTGAAACTCCAATACTTTGGCCACCTAATGCGAAGAGCTACACATCTGAAAAGACCCTGATGCTGGGAAAGATTGAAGGCAGAAGGAGAAGGGGACAACAGAGGATGAGATGGTTGGATGGCATCACTGACTCAATGGAGATGAGAGGGAGGGACAGGGAGGCCTGGAGTGCTATGGTCCATGGTGTTGCGAAGAGTTGGACATGACTGAGCAACTGAACTGAACTGAAGTAACACAAAGAAATAGGCATACAGATAAAAGAAAGTGACCATAATGGAATCAGAGGGAAATTTCATAAAAGGGAAGAACTGTAAAAGAGACTCTGGGAATGCCCCAAGGTTCCAACAGAATTAGAGGCTCCCCTTTAGCAACAAGTGCTACCAGGGGTATGTCTCATGCCATCGAGACATTCAATACTGAGTCCTCAACTTCTTCTTAAACTTTTTAAGATAACTGAGGATGTAGAACTATATGAACAATATACGTTACAGAGAATGTTACTTACAGGGTTGCTTTTCAACTGCATCGATGATCTTTTCCAGTGCATCTTCAAGCTCTATTTCATTGATAGACTGAAGAGCTTCTGTGAGGTACTTAACAGCTTCGCTGATAAGAGAGACTGGTAATTAAGGCTACATGTTTTATGCCAAAATCTGGCAAACATTCGTCAATCCAGCATTGAAATTAAGACCTACTCACTCACTCCGCCCTGCAAGCAATACTCCCCTTTCCTGTGATTTCTGAACAGTCTTTCCCCTACCCACTGCCAATAGAACCATTCTTAAAATCCCAAATCACATCCTTCTTCTAGGGAAGAGTTCCTAAACCAGCTCTACCAGCTACAATCTTCCCTTCCTTCTGAAATTGTTAATCTCACTTATAGGTACCTTACATCTGCTACATCAAGTAGCCTTGTACTATGTATGACTTAACATTAATAAACTCAGTCTGCTTCAATGTTCTGAATATAACAATTAAATAAATATTTATTAACTTGATAATGCATTTGCTTAAGTTCCAGTAATTTCATCATCGTTTTCAACTGTAAAATAAGGGGAAAAAATGGGCCAGAAAAAACTTTGACATTTGAATATCGTCGTAGAGGTAATAACATTCACTAAAATCACATGAATCCCTCACGCCCGCACCCATAATAATAAAACTGAAATTTTTAATAAACCACATGAATTCTTGATTTAAATAATAATTCTCAGAGTGAACACTGTCTCCTTAAACAATTAGCTATTTCCAGGCCATTCTGTATTTGTGGACCACAACTTTACACTTTATATCAATATTAATTGTTATAGTCATATATCTTAGGTTGCTTATTGTTTCATGTGTGGGTGTCTCATCCCTTTAGTTTATTATAGAACATGATTGATTCCCTAAAATCACATATGTACTGCGTGAATCTTGGGAAAGCTACTAGGATAGACCAAAGTCATACCGGAGCTTGTCCCTGTCAAAGCTCACTGGTCTTATCCAGTGTCTCTGGACTTCCTGATGCTCTCCTGCTTCAAGATCTTGATATGGTCACTTCTCCCCTACTCTTTACCTACTCAAGACCTGCTCATACTCAGTTTAAACCATTCTTTTTTTTCCCCAAAATCATTCTTTAATGAAGCCTTTCTTGACTCTAGAACTCTATACACCTGGTTATACGCTATCACAGCACTTCTTTCCTTGGATACTTTTCACAATTGAAAGTAAATAATTGTGAATTATTTAATATCCATGCCAGACAGACTTCTAAGATGACCCCTAATAATCCACACCTCCTGGTAATCACCTTGTTTAATCACCTCCCCTTGAGTGTGGGTTGAACCTAATGACTTGCTTCTAATAATAGAATATGGCACGAGTGATCAAATATTTTACTGTATTGTACTTTTTGTATTGTACTTTTAAAAATAAACATTTTTAAGTAACAAGATGTCACTTTCTTGCCTTAAGTTACAAAAAACGGTGGCTTTAATTTACAAGCAGACTCTCTTGCTAGTTTTGATAAAGTAAGCTGCCATGTTGGGGAGGCCCAATAGCCAGCAAGGACTTAAGCCCTCAGTCGGACAATCCTGGATGAACTGAATCCTGCCAATCACTGAATGAACTCGGAAGCAAACCCTGCCCAACTGACTGTGAGATGACTGCATCTTGACCGCAGCCTTTTGAGAGACGGTGAAGCTAAAGACCCAAGTAAGCCTACCTGAATTCCTGACCCATGGAAAATGTGAGAATTTAAGTGCCTGCTGTTTTAAACGTCTAAATTGGGGGTAATGAGTTATGCAGCAATAAATAATTAATACACTATCTGCCCCCCGACCTCCGCAGTGTTGTACTCTCCTATTCCCTTGCTCCATAAGTATTTTGCAGCTAATATATTTCAGTGTATTTCTGACTGAATTAATGAATGACAGCTCGGTGTTAAGTCAAATCCTAAGTGAAAAGAAAAATACCAACTGATTTATTGCTTGTATTTTTTAAATGTCGGGGATCAACAGATAATCAAATAATCAGAATTTATTATTTTCTCCTACAGAATATCCACTCTTGCCCCTGTTCACTAACCCCAAAACATGGTAAAAGTCCCATAAAACTCATCTTCACAAAAACAAACCAAAAACCTCTACACACACGAGACCAAGCAAAACCTGGTAGAGAAGTGTGTCCCGTCCAGCAGGTATTTACATATGTAAATACCGTTGTTGTTTTTTTTTAAGGCAGATTTAATGAGAAAAATCTTGTATAGGATCATTCTACAAATCGTAGAAAACACGGATATGGCAAGAGAAGTTCTAAAGGAAATCTTAAAAAAAAAAAAAAAAAAAGACATGCTTCAAACCTACCCACTTTTTAACCCTTCACGAATTCTCTCTCAAGAATAGGACCTGACCTAAAACTGGGAGAGCTGGCAGGGCCCACAATTTGTACCAATCTGACAGCTACTGGCAAGCAATGGGCTTTCCCAGGTCGCTCATTCGCTGTCTCCGTAACCACGTGAGCAGCGATGCTGGGATTACCATGCCGCAGAGGAAAAGACTAAGCGGGCAGAGAGGGCCCAAGCACCGTGCTAATATACGGATGCTGCGGAACCTATCGCCACTTCTCCTGCTGTTTGGCAAGTGCAGGAGAGCCTCATCCCTTCCGGAAGAAACTTTACGAGTCCGCGTCGGGCAATCTAAGAAGGCATCGCCAGATCCTCTTCGGTTCTTAGAACTCTCTCAGGGTCTCTGTCATTTTAAGGCCAGAGGCCAGGTTCCGTCTCGGCGTGCGGCTCACTCCGCTGCCCCGCACAGCGGTCTGGCCCTGGCTCTGCCCTCCTACCCCGCCAGCTATCCGGCCGACTCACCCCCGGAGCATCAATCCGCGAAGCTTGAAGGCGGAGAGCGCCCGGCTCCTTAACCGCTCAGGCGCCATGTTTGCGTTTTGGCGCCACGGCCCCGGCTCCGCCCCTTCCCGGGCGAGCCGGGTCCTGGCCCCGCCTCAGAAACGCCAGTTCTCTATATTTAAATAGCGCCGGAGGCCACTACTCCTCTCAGTGCGTGGAAAGATCCGCGGTTCCGCGGGCCAGGCAGGCTGCCTCCTTGCACCCTCTAAGTTGCAGGAGAAAACGACCCTAGACTGCTCTGTTATTGGGATACTGACCAGCGAGTGCGCTGCTGTCTGGTTGGGAATGTGCTTCCCTATCTCAAGTGCTTTCGCGGAACCCACTTCCACCTTCGGTGACTCCCGTCGGGCTCATCCGAACCTTGGGGCCCTTCAATACTTATGTTCTCTGCTTCTCACAAGCCCTGGAAATGCTCTGTTTCACCACAGGTTTTTCCCCGACATTCACTCGCAGCTGTTATACCTCACCATAATTCTCAACCGCTCCACTTTATATTTAAGTTGAGGGCTGCCTTTAAGCGCTTTAAATGTATTAATATATTGCTTGTAAAGCCAAATGAGTTGTGTGCTGTTTTTTCAACATCTTCCTTTTACTGATGAAAAAAGTGAAACACAGATATGGTAGGTAGATGGCTCATTCAAGATGAAAAACATTCAGTGAGCGATGGATGGAGCCAGGATTACTCAATCTTTCCAGCAAGTGAGCTGTTAATTTGCTACGCGTCAAAACGCTTGCTCCGATGAGTTAAAATAAAAACCTTGGAGTGCTTATAAGTGAACGTGCAGTCTTATGAAATGTGAGGATGATTCCTAAGAACTACTATACAGTGGCTTCCAGTGTATTCGACTTGTTGCTTATGTACGACTCTGCGACCCGATGGACTGGAGCCCGACAGGTTCCTCTGTCCAACGGATTTCCCAGGCAATAGTACAGTGGGTTGCCTCTTCCTTCTGGGAATCTTCCCAACCCAGGGATTGAACCCAGGTCTCCTGCACTGGCAGGCAGATTCTTTTACTGCTGAGCCACCAGGGAAGGCCAGTATCTACATATTTAGAATTTATTTAGTATCTATTACTACGAGACTCTGAGGAGTCAATAATACTTGATTATTTCAGCGTTTGTGTCTAACGCGGCCTCTGTACCAACTAGCTACAGCAAGCAGGCACTTAATAATCATATGCTGAATAAATGAATGAATTAACGTTCTGAGGGGGTGAGCAGCCACATTCTCTAAAAGGACAGGGGCATTTATAGACACTGGCATAATTATTGTCTTCCCTCTTGGCACTAGTTTTACTTCAGTAACATCATTTTATAGCAAGGGTTAGGCAGCTTTCTCTGGAAGGGGCCAAAGAGTAAACATTTTCCACAGTGAGACCTATCTGGTCTTTGTTGCAGGTACTCAGCTGGGCCTACTCAGCTCTGTGGCTTACATCAGCAGCCACAGACAGTCCTTAAACGAATTAGAGTGGCTGTGTGCCAATAAACTATGTACAGATGCTGAAATTTGGATTTGTATTTTTTATGAGTAATATAATTTTTAATTTTTTTCAACCATTAAAAAATGTATAATTATTTTTAACTTGTGGGCGCCACAGAATCACGTAAAGATTTGGCCTGCAGGCTGTAGCTTGTTGGCGTACGTTTTAGAAAATTTTCAAAAAATATATATATATATTATATATATATATATTTTCTCATTCTCTCCTATTCTCGCTCTCTCTCTCTGGATAACCATCTCTGCTGGAAGTTGAATGGAAAAGGCAAACTCTCATAAAGCATTTGTGTACTAATACATTGATTTAAATCACAGCAACATCAAGTCCGTGTACAAGAAGTCCATTGAGTCACTGGATAAGGTACAGAGTTAGGCTGTTCCGCCCACACAACACAATCCAAGTGACACGAAATCGGCGAGTGGCAGGGCTGCGGAGAAGCGAAGGCACCTCCCTGCCCACTCAGACCTCAAGCATCCCTAACTGGCGACGCCACCCCGGGCTCGGCTTCCCGGGCGGGCTTCGGGACGGCGCAGCCGCACTGGTGCCGCCTTCCCACCAATCTCGACCCTCGACGCGTTCCGTTCGTGCGTGGAGGAGCCAGGCGGGAGAAGAGGCCGCTCCGTGGGCAGGGGCTGCGGCGCGCCGAGCGGCTGGGCCCAGCAACCGCGCGGATGGCGGACTCGCAGCTGTTCTGCGTGGCCGAGGAGCGCAGCGGCCACTGTGCCGTGGTGGATGGAAACTTCCTCTACGTATGGGGGGGCTACGTGGTAAGGGGAAGAGGCGGGACGGGGCGGACTCGCGCCGGGAGACCGCCCGGCCTCTCGGCCCGACCGGCCGACTAGCCCCCGCCCACACCCGGCCCAGAGGCGGGGGCCAGTCCGCGGCCCTGGCCGACGCCGTCGGCGCCCCGCCCGGCCCTCTGCTGTCGGCCGCTCTTCCGCCGCTTCGGGGCTGGACGCCGAGCCGCCGTTGCTTGCACTAGGAAAGCCTTCAAAGCCCGCTCCGGGGCCCTTCCCATTCTCCAGTCCGCCGGGTCCTCGCAGCTGGCGGATAGCTCGGCTTGCTCAGCGCTCAGGCGGTTACTGCGCGATTGATGATCATTTTTAAATGCTTACGCAGACGCAAAAGCCCACCGAGGATGCCGTCCTATATTATTCCATAAATATTTCCTTATTCCCGCGGCGCGATTCGGAATCATTGAAGCATTTAAGCATTCTTAAGTAGTTTTTTTAGTGGCATTCCTTTACCAGTGGGTAATGACAAGTTTTTTTTTTTCCCGAATCTGAAAACAGGCTCATATTAACAGTATGAATGTTAGGCTTTAAAATTCTTGTTACAGTGGAGGTTTGAAAATGTGCTTTGTTTCTATAATCGTAGGATTATAGAATCAAGGATTCTAAAGATGGAAAGCAGTTCAGGAATATATGCCGACCCCTTTAGTTTAAGATTTAAGAAAAAAAAAAAAAAAGCGATCCATCTGGAGTTCTACTGGAGGTAGAACAGATATTTTTCTGACTGATTCGATACTGTTATGTGACAGATGTAACATGACTGAATCGCTCAAAGAAATAAAGAACATACTGTGTATGTTAAATGATTCTCACATCCAAGTTGGTTTTTGTTTTGTTTGTGTTTATTTTTAATCTGATTCAGTGTCAGGATGGGAAAATCAGAACTCACATTTGAGTGCCTACTATACGTGGCATGTGTTAGGAAATCTCATATTCCTAATCTTAAATAATCCTTACTATACCTTTTAAGGTAAGTAATATACTATTTTAAAGTTAAGGTCTATGAGTCAGTAAGAGTAAATAATTTGACCGTTTGGCTGCACGGGCAGCAGATTCCAAATGAGATATATTGGATTTCCAAAGCCTATTTTTTTCTATGATAAACATAAATTAGGCTTTCTTAAGGTCTAATAGTTCCACCTCATGTTCTTGGTGAAAATACAGTCTAGATATAATGATGGTTTTTGCAGAAGAAATATTTTTATTGTTTTGAGGTATACCACTTGAAGATGTACAGTTGTCAGACTTCAGGGCTATATTAATTCTTAGTGTTGTGACAGATGAAAAAAATCTCACTTAAGATAGTAATCTGTAATATCTCATATCTGGTGACAATATAGATTTCTGTTGGGCCCATAACTGAAATGTCTGGAGTTTTTACATTTCATTTTAATCTTGAAAATTGTGTAATTGGTAAGATTCCAGGTTTTCAGGTGATAGTCAGTAAATAGAAATACTTCCTGCTACTGATCCGATGAGTAAATGCTATAAGAACCACCCTGGAAAGTACCGCACAGATTTGGATCAAGCCTACTTTTAAATCCAGGGATTGTCAGCACTTGTATTATGTATAAGGCATAAGCAGAAGGAAAGAGTGGGAGGCAGAAAAGAAGACATGGCGTATCATGATGAAAAAGTAGAATCATTCCAACAGTTCTTTTATTCACATCCTTCTGAACAGCTAAAAGGCCCTGGAATCTAGAGATAATCCAGTAGTCAGTTGTTAAGAATAGTATTCAGTTGATTCCAGATTGTTTGTTCCAAACCCAGTTTTCCTCCTCATGAACGCAATGTGTGTTAAAATTGACAAAAGTATATCCTAAAACTTGAATGGCCCACATTTATCTGTCTAAATTATTATTACCCTATTATTGAACATCTTGTAAAATCCAGTGTGTCTGAAAATAGCCCTGCCTCTAGAGGTAAGAGCAGCAATGCTGAAAAAAGTAAATTCTAATTGGTGCCAGAATATTCTCTTGTTCCTAGTTTTCTCATATATTTTCCACACTACTGAAATTCATACAAACTTTAGTATTACAACTAGGAACATTTAAAAGTTGTGAGTAGTTTTTTCTAAATTTTTGAGGAGAAGCACAATGTTTTAGTGTGTTTACAGATTATATACTTTCCTCTTAAGGTTTAATCATATGAACACTTTTATTTGCATAATACAATTGATGTTAATACATTTTGCCCTAAACCTTTCCTTATACAAACTAGCTGCATGAATCTGTTTAACTATATGTTTCTGTTCTGGAAAAGGACTTAAAGGAAAGAAGAATCAATTTAGAAAATGTTTGAAAATAATGAAAGTTGGAGGTTTACAGTACTAGATTTTAAAACATAACACAATACTGAAACAAATCAGTGATACAAGTTAAAATAGCGTGATGGAATGGAGAAGGAATTACATAAACAACCAAGCATATAAGAGTATTTTGTATATAAAAGGCAGCATTTCAATTCTGGAAAAACAGTTACTTATTCAATATGTTCCTGGGACTACTGGAGGAAAATGATAGTAGAGTTTAGGATTGACAAATATAGAGAAATTAAGTTGTTTGATACCAGAAAAAAATATGTGACTTGTAAAATTCTGAGTTGGGAAAAGAAAAACTGAATTGGGAAAAAACTGTAAGGGAAAAAGTTTGCAAGTTGTTTTTTAATATAAAAGGAAAATTGCTTAATCATCTTAGAGCAGTTAAGATCAAAGTTTTAAAAATTAAACTCTGTGCTTTTTAAACACCATAAAGTGAGAAGGTGAATGACAAACTAGCAAAGTTACTTGCAACATACGTCATAGACAAGAGGTCTGTAAAAATAAAGGTTGCTATTTCTCTGAAAAATGAGCAATGGACATGCACAGAAATTTAAAAGGAAAGAAATAGATTGTGACTCAAAGAAACACACATGAAAGTTTTCTTTCCCAATTTGCAAATATTAAAAAATTTTTGAGACGAGCATAGGGAAATGAATTACTCATGCACTAGCAAACTTTTTTGGAGAGAAAGTTAGCAATGTGTATTAAAAGCCTTAAGTGAGTATTTCTTTAACTTAATGATTTATTCATAGATGGTCACACAGACCACCCATATTATGTGGAGATGTTAATTCTTTTTAGATGGCCAGAATTTGAATCCCCTTCCTGTTGTAGTATCCCGCACTAAGTGAGTCTTATTTTAGTTGTGTGAGTATTTATTTTAGTTGTCTGAGTACCTCCTACGTACCTTCATAGAAAACATATTCTGTAAAGATAGGAATTTTGTTCCCTATTCTGTCCTTGGTGTCCTGAGTCAGACATAGCTCATAGTAGGTGCCCAATAAAAAAGAACCAGAGTGCCAGGTTTTTTCCAGCTTTGCTTGCAGCTAGGTTCTGGGCAAGTAGCCTGGATGCTATTGGTTAGATGTATGTGTGGTAGATTTGGACTTAAGAATAAAGATGTAAAAATCATGACTTAAAGAGGATTCTTAGCTACCCATAGAATTTGTAGGAAGATAAGGTCCCTGGCATAAAAGGCAATTCTACAAGCTGCTCACCAGCGACTGGGGCAGTTTGCACTTCAGTCTGGTTTTCTGGGTTTTTAGGTCTTGCTTCTCTTATCATAAGCTGGTTCTCCAGCTTCCCTGATGATTCCATGAGCTACCTAATATTCATTTATTAGAATTTTATTCTTTAATTTAAAATTTTGAAATGTTTATACAAAAGGATATGTAGAATAACTATCATGTTGTACTTCCAGATTAAGAAATCAGCTAAAATCAGTACCTAAGAAGTTTCCTGTTTATCCTTCCCTGATTATATAGTTCCTCCCATGCTCATAGGTTACCACTATCTTGATTTCTTATTAATCACCATTTTGTTTATAGTTTTATCACTTATGCATCTGTCCCTAAACAATATATTATTTGGTTTTTTAATCAGAGCATGGGTTTTCTTTCATGACTTAATTTTCTTAGTTAACATTGTGTGTTTTGGACTCATACATTATTTGTATTCAGCTAGTGGGCACTTGGATGGCTGTGACTGTGTTTGCTTAGTGTTTGTTTTGTTTGGTCAGTTTCTATGCTGTGCAGTTATTAAATATTTTGGAAATCTCCCCTAGATTTATTCTTTTGATGTGTGTACTATATAATATTCTCGGGTGAATTCACAGCAATTTCCTTATCTATCCACTATTGATGTATATTTGAATGTTTCAGGTTTTTCTTTTTTTGGAATTGTAAGCAATGCTGCATTGAGCATTCTTTGTAACATGTCTCCTATTATACATGCAAGGGGGCATATACATTCTCTAGGGCATACACCAAGGGATGGAATGCTGGGTTGCCTGGTCACACACTTCCAAATTAAATTGGAAACATCAGTGTTACCAAAATATTTGTATCAATTTATACCACCCTCACCAACTTCCTCCTTGTTCCACATCCTTAACATTTGGTACCATCTGGCCTTCAAATTTGCCAATCCAGTGAGTGTGATGACATATTTCATTGTGGTTTTTATTTGCTTTCCATAATTACAATACAGTGGGGTGTCTTTTCATAGCTTTATGAACTATTTGTGTTTTCTGTAAAAACACTGGTTCATGTCTTTTGCTCACTTGTCTATTGAGTTCTTTTTTACTGATTTATAGGAATTCTTTAATTATATAGTTGTATGAGTTTAATATGTCTTTTCAGTTTGAGGCTTCCCTGGTAGCTCAGTTGGTAAAAAAATCCACCTGCAATGTGGGAGACCAGGGTTTGATCCCCTAGAGAAGGGAAAGGCTACCCACTCCAGTATTCTGGCCTGAAGAATTCCATGGACTGTATAGTTCATGGGGTTGCAGAGTTGGACACTACTGAGCAACTTTGACTTTTCTCAGTTTGCAGCTTATCTTTGTATTTTCTTGATGATTATATTTTGTTCAACAGAGGCTTTTAATTAATGACATTAATGCTTTGTACTTTCTGCATCTTAAATCTTTCCCAGTGTGGAGATCATAAAGTCTCCTATTTTGTCTTCTAAACAATTTTTGGTTTTGCCTTCCGCATTTAATGTTTTTTAATCTGAATTTTGTGTTTGGTTGGTTGGTTATAGGTAGGGATCCAATTTTATTATATTTTCAATATGGATAATCAGTTATTCTTGTGTCATATATTAAATAGTCTCCTCTTTCCCTACTAATATGCAAACTCTGTCACGCATCAAGTTTCCATGTTTGTGTCATCTGTTTCTAGGTTCTTTATTCTGTGAAGTTTGCTGTTTATTGTGACAGAACCTCCCTCAGTGTCTAAATTACAACAGCTTTACTAGAAGACTGAATGTTGGATGGTAAAAGCCCCCCTCACACTCTATCTTGCTCTTGAGGAATATTTTGGTTATTTAGGGACTTTTGTTTCATATACATTTTCTTTACTGTTTCTATTATAGTAAAATGTATAAAACATTTAATTTGTCATCTTCACCAAGTTAGTGTACAATTGGTGGCATTATATTCAGTGTTGTATAGTGTAACCACTATCTGCTTCCCACATGGTGCTAGTGGTAACGAACCTGCCCACCAGTGCTTGAGATGTAAGAGGAATGGGTTCAGTCTCTAGGTCGGGAAGATTCCCTGGAGGAGGGCATGGCAACTGACTCGAGTATTCTTGCCTGGAAAATCCCGTGGACAGAGGAGCCTGGCTGGCTACAGTCCATAGGGTCTCACAGAGCTGGGCCTGACTGAAGCGACTTAGCCTGCACCACTGTCTAGTTCCAAAACTCTTACTCCAAACAGAAATTCTGCCTCCCTCCCTTTTTACCCCAGTCCCTGCTAACTCCTAACCATTCTATCTTTATACATTTGCCTTTTTCTAGATATTTCATGTAAATGAGATCCTAACAGTGTTTGTATTTGTGAGTCTGGTTTCTTTTATTCAGCATATTACGTTCATGGTTTGCCTGTGTTGCAGTATGATCAGAACTTACTCCTTTTATGGAGAATACCACATTTTGTTTATCCATTCATCTGTTGTTGGGACACTTGGGTTGTTGCCACCTTTTGTAAATTATAAATAGTTCTGATATCAAGATTGGTATTACAAGTATCTGAGCCCCTATTTTCAATTCTTTTGGATACGTAGCAGTGGAATTCCTGGGTCATGTGGTTATTCCACATTTAACTTTTAGAAGAACTGCTAACTTGCTTTCCACGTACTTCCTCATTTGTATAAACTTTAGAATCAGATTGTCAAATAAAGTACTCTATTAAGATTTTATGTTACTGTACTCAATCTTCAGATCATTTGAGAGTGATAGACATGTTATGAAATTGAGACTTCAGGTCCAAGTATGTAGTGTATCTCTATTCAAGACTTTTTGATGTCTTTTCAATAAAGTTTTATAGTATCTTCATCAATATCTTATATATCTTTTATTGGGTTTACTCTTGGCTTCTTTGTATTTTTTGATGTTAGTTTCTTTAAAAGTAAATTTCTTGATTATCACTGGTATTTTGAAATACAACTAACTTGAATATTTTTTACTCTGGCAAACTTTCTAAACATACATTCATTCTCAAAATCCATCTGTTAATTATCTTTGTTTTCTATGTGGACTCTACACATGACGACAGTTTTGTTTCTTTCATCCTAATTTTATTCCTTTTTTTAAAACTACACTGGTGGACCTAAAGTACAGTGTAAAACGAAAGCTATTTTTTTCTTGCTCCTAATCTCAGAGGGATTGTTTTAAACTATTAACCGTTAAGTTTGATGATTGCTTAGGGTTTTGTTTGTTTGTTTGTAGGTGTCCTTTTTCAATTTATGAATGTTGAGTTTCCAAGAGTGACTTTTGCATTATACTGAGATAATTATGTTTTTTCTTCTTTACTCGCCAAATGTGATGACTTATAAAAAATAGTAGTAATATTTGTAATATTAAATCAATGTTCCATTCCTTGGATTAAGTACAAGTTAGTATATGTTACCTTTTATATACATCAACTGGATCCTATTTACTCATTACTTTTTAAAGCAGTTTTACATCTCTGTTCAAAAGTGGTTTGGGTAGTATTCCTTCTTTTATATTCTGGAGTAGATTTTTTGGAAGATTTAATTATTTGTTCTGTGAGTGTTTGGAAGAACTCATCTGTAAAGCCATCTGGTTTGGTACTTTGGGTGGGGGAGATTTTAAATCTCTGATTCAATCAAAACTATGAGATTATTCATATTTTCCAATTTTTCTTGAGTCAAGTTTCCTCACTCTCATTCTCTCTCTTCCTCCATGTCTCTTAACTTCTTTTTTATATATTCCATCTCTCTGGGCTATGTTTCTGGATTAATAAGTTCACTAATTCTCTCTTTTTTTTTTTAGGATAACCTTCACAAAAGCAGTTTTAGTGGAATGAGTCTGAATTGATTAATCTGGGTTGATGTTGTAATGAGCAGTGAAGCAATGGAGAGTTCCACTATAACTCAGTATGGAACCTTTGTTATGAAGGGAGCTGAGAAATAAGAGAAGGATTTGTGAAAGAGTTTTGATTTCAGATGAGCAATACTAAGGCATGTTTGAGTATCAATAGGGGTGATCTACCACAGAAGCAAAATTTGATGATGTAAAAGAAAAGGGATAATTTAGGAGTGAAATCACTGAGAAAATAAGGAACTAGGGTCAAATTGTTCAATTCTGTGCTCCATTAGGTTTTTTGCAACACCGCTTTTAAAGATTAGTTAAATGGACTTCTCTTTTTATTCATGAGATGAGCATACAGTAAGTTTAATAAGTATTATTCATGTATCCATTCTCTTAAGCCACAAGTTTTCTATTTGTCTTGTATGTCCAAGTCACTGTGAGACTCTGGGAACAACAAAATAAACATGATCTATGCACTCATGAAGCTTGTATCGTGGCCGTGGTGGTGCTGTGTGTATATGATAAAGACAAAGGACTTGAAAGGGAAAGTACAGGATTTATGAGAGCATTTAACAGGGACCTTAATCTCTTAACCTTATTCTAGAAGATTAAAGAAGCAACAGAATGATTCCCAAAGAAAGAGTAATTAGCCAAACACATTCTGAGAGAGCACTGCAAGAAGAGAGAAGAGCATAGCTGAAGGTCCAGTTGGAAACTTGCATGGGTTTAGGAACGGAAGGACGACTGGAACTTACGATTAAAGGCAAGAAGAACTTTGGAGGGATAGCAGGTGCCATACAGCACAGAATCATAAGAATTTTAGACCATCCTGAGAGCAACAGGGAAGCACTGAAGGGGCTTCAGCAGAAGAGTGACAGAAGCCATTTCCATACTATTCCTGTTGTAAAGGTGCACTCATGTGGCTCCTAGAGCTGGGTGCCGTTAACCCTTAGAGTCATGCAGTTAACTCCCTCTCTTAACAGTTGTTTACTCGTCCATCAGTCAGACATGGTTTCCTCAGTCAGAGTGGAAGTTTCCTTGGAAATATTATTATAATGTTTTTCTATTCTGAGCATAAGTGTATGAGAGTAGGGGCGGGGGAGAGAGACAGACAGAAACAGAGATGGAGTTAGAGACAGACCCAGTAGTCAGGATACTAGTTTAAAATTTTTAACTAATAGAGCAAGGAGAATTAACTAATTCTACTTAGCATGTTAATAATTTATACATCATACAGAAATTGTTAAATTTTTAGGCATTTAATTCTTAGATATTCTTAAACATCTTTTGCAACTAGCTATTTTTTGAGTTATTTTATAACTTTTAAGTAATCCTGACAGATTTATGTAAGGATTTGTTTTAATCCCTAGGTTTTTAACTTTAACATAAAGAAAATTGTTATTTTATTCTTATTTCTCTTTTCATTATAAATATCAGAATGTGCTGTATATGTTATCAGCATCTTTAGAGATTATTAATATTTGGAGTTGACATTTTGACTAGCTAAATTTATCTTGATCCTTAGATTCTATATTTAATCGACATCTAACACTATGCCTTGCACATAGTAGGCACTCAAAAAACATGTCCAGTGAATCAAGGTATATGATATCGTGCTCATAAAAGTTTCCTTTCTTACCTCCTCCCTTTTACCACAAATATATTGCCCTTTTTCAATATTCCTTTTCTTTCTGGATTCATAGTCTTCAGTGTTCTGCTCTAATGTTACTGTTCTGCTGTTTTCTCTTTCTTGAACTTCCTTGGAAAGTTTAATGGCCCTCAGTCTTTTTCTGAGCCTCATGTACTTGCTATTTTGTATTTGCCTACTTTCTCTGAGAAAATGTCTCTCTTCCCCTTCTCTTTTGATCTATCTTAATTTCTATTGAAAAAACCATCTTTGAGGCTGTTTATTGCTTTTGTCTTTTTCACTGTTTTCATTGTGGTTTTCCCATCCTGAGCAACTATTTAGTTGTTACTTTGTAAATAATAAACATAATTTTATGTATTCTGTGTTTTTAGTCTATTGAAGACAATGAAGTATATTTGCCTAATGATGAGATTTGGACCTATGATATTGATAGTGGGTTGTGGTAAGTAATTTTACACTGCATAATGTCCAATCTTAGTACCTGTTGTAACTGTTGTCATAGACAACAGGAGATTTGAGACCATACTCGGAACATACTGCAGTATTATGCTGTCTCCCTTTCCTTTTCTTTCAGTGCTTTATTCCCTCTGGATGTTTCTCTCCCCAGATCCCTTCCCCTCTTCATTCGTTGTCCTTTACCATTCTGAAGACTTTGTTTTGTTCTACTATTTCCCAATTCTGGTGACATGAGAAGATTTTGTAACTTTTTCCCTCAGTAGGTTGAAAAATCTTTACCATGGATCTTCTTACAGTTTTTAGAGTATTGGCTACCATGATATCTTAATTGTAATCGTCAGTGACAATTTTCATTGAAAAAATACTGATGGAGTTCAAAAGGAATTTTAATTTGCCTTTCTGGAAAGTTACGGAATTCCACGTTATTCTTGCTGCAGGACAATGCACCTCATGGAAGGAGAACTGCCTACCTCCATGTCAGGAAGTTGCGGTGCTTGCATAAATGGAAAGCTGTACGTTTTTGGAGGATATGATGACAAAGGATACAGCAATCGAGTAATTTTTTTTTTCAATTCAGGAGTGCAGAAAATGTAATGTTTAATGTGTCACTTCATCTCACAAGTTTACAAGTATTTTGCAAAGAAGACATGTAGAAAAGCTTGAGCTAACTGATAAGGTTTTAAAAGACAGAGTGAAAATACAGCATACCTGCTCCTCTCTGATCCCAGATCCTTCTGCTTCAGAATTAACTGCTTACTTGGTTGATATCCGTAGGGCAAGAACAAGAAGGGTAAAGATTCATTTCAGTATGTTTCATATACCATTTTTGCTTCTAAAACATAGTCCCATTTTCATTAACTCTACAGTTAAAAGTTTTACCTTTAAAAATAAAAAGTAATATTAATTTTGAATCACCTATCCCTGTGACATATATTTAATTTTCTGATGCCCTGTCTGTTAATAGTATTCTCCTCTTTTAAAAGCTTTATTTTGTTAATTTGCGAACAAGAGATGGAACCTACGTTTGGGAAAAAATCACCAACTTTGAAGGGCAACCACCCACACCACGTGATAAACTTTCCTGCTGGGTATATAAAGACAGGTAATGCAGCAAAACCACCTCATTAACTGCATTCAAGTAAGGATTATAGCTTGTGTCCAAAACAGAGAAAACTTGAAACTCTGAATTTTTTTTCAAGATATAATTACAAACTATTTTGACACTGATGGTAAAGGCAGTTTTGAACCCTAGTTAAGAACCAGGTCATAAGAATAAATATGGTGGAAGCAACTATTTGTTTTTATAAATTAATTACTTTATTAATTTTCTGGATAGTTACTATAGTCACACAGTTTAAAAATCAAAACCATATTAAAAAGTCTGGCTCCCATTGTTGCTCCCATCCATCCTGTTCCTAGCCCTCCAGATGCACAAATAGCTACTTTTATCAACATATTTTGTATTTTTATAGCAGTGGTTCTCAAACTTGTTTGCCATAGGAATAATATAGGGATTTTTTTTTTTTTAATGCTGTGAAGCCCAGGTGATACCCTAGACTAACTAAATTATAATCAATGGGAGTATGATTTTTTTTAAGCTGCTCAAGTAATTCCAAGGTGCAGACACATTTGGGAACAATTGCCCTCTGTTATTTTAAGCAAACAGAAGCAAATACATATGTATGTATATATATGTGAAAGTGAAGTCGCTTAGTTGTGTCTGACTCTTTGCAACCCCATGGACTGTAGCCTACCAGACTCCTCCTTCCGTGGGATTCTCCAGGCAAGAATACTGAAGTGGGTTGCCATTTCCTTCTCCAGGGGATCTTCCTTGACCCAGGGATCAAGCCCGGGTCTCCTGCATTCCAGGCAGATGCTTTAACCTATGAGCCACCAGGGAGCCCCGTTTACATATGTATAAATATATATAGAGATAATAGTATTCTATATATTTATCTGTATCTTTTCTGCCTCTCTTTACACAAACATCTGTGTACTCTACACTATTCTGCTTCCTACTGCTGCTTTTAGTCTACACTACCATGGAGAACTTTCATTTTTCTATATCTCTAGTTGGAAAGCTGTTTTTTTTTTTTGTTTTTGTTTGTTTTTACAGCTGCATAGTAATCTCCCATGAGGATATACTATAGTTTATTTAGCTTTTTCCCTATAGATGAAGCAACACTTAGATTATTTCAATTCCTATGCCATTACAAACTATGCTTTAATGAATATCTTTGTGTTTATATACATATATATGCAGATCTATTTGTTGCATAAAATTTCATAATCTGATTTCTGGATCAAAGGATAATATATTTATAATTGTGGTAAATGTTTATTTTGCTAGGGCTGATATAATAGAGTTCTACAAATTGAATGATTTAAACAACAGAAATGTATTTCCCTGGCTGTCAGTGGTTAAGACTCTGCACTTGCACTGCAAGGGGCACAGGTGTGCATCCTGGTCAGGGAACTAGATCCCGCATGCCATGGGGTGTGTCAAAAAATGTATCGTCTCGTCGTTTTGGAGACTAGGAGTCTGGGATCAGACTGTCAGCAAGGTTGGCTCATTCTCTGGGTTTTCAGGAAGAACCTACTTCATGCCTCTCCCTAGCTTCTGGCAACTTGCTGGTAATCTTTGGGGTGTAGAAGCATCACTCAGATCTCTGCCTTCGTAGTCGCGTACCAGTCTCTCTGTACTTGCTTGTCTTCCTCCCAGTTTCCCCCTTTTGTAAGAAAACCAGTTATATTGAATTAGTGCCTACCCTAATCACTTCATCTTAAGTTGATTGCCTCTATAATAGGGGTCCCCATGTCTCTGCCAAAATTACCTCGTTCTTCCTGAACTTTGTCCACCTTTTACAAATTGGTCTGTTACTATTTCTGTTAGAATTACTTTAAAGGCCAGGTCTGCTAATTCCAATATCTGGGCCACCTTGAAGTCAGCTTATATTGACTCTCTCCTCTCTTGATCCCATGTCACTTTTTTTTGCCTTTTCATATACTTTCTAATTTTACATCATATGACAGACATTCTGTTTGAAAGAACAGTAAAGTTGTAGTAAACAATGCATCTCTCCAGAAAAGGACATGCCCGTTCTTTCTTTTTCAGACTGCTGGAGTATGCTTTAAGTCAGTCTAACCTGCAGTTGGCCTGTGCTTAGACTTTGTTGCAGCTTTAGTTTCTTTCAGTTTTAGCACTGGCTTCAAATGTTCTGATGCAGGATCAAGACTTTTCTTTGCTAGGGCCCCACATTTTGAGCACTAGGGATTGTGTAGAGATTTTGAGCTGGGCTTCACAGCCATTTTCCTACTTCTCAGAACTGTGAGAGATCCCTCCTTGTTTCATAGCCTAATTGGTAGGAATTTAGGTTGCTAGGGAGTTCTCTTTGCTCCCCAATTCCACTTTATACTTTCTGTACCTTGAGTGATCTCTTTAAGCATTGCATGTCGTCCCTGGCCTTTTGCGGGCAGCACTCTGAGGCGTTTCCTCCAGATTTCCTGTCCTGATCCCAAACTTTAGAGTTGATAGCTCAGATTGCCTCAAGAAGAGTTGCGCTGCTCTCTGCTGCTTCATTCTCTTGGTGACTGACCGTAAGTCCTCTCTGAAGATTATGTGAATACTTTTTGAATAGATTCAAACTCCTTAGGTGACTGAGTCTCTTAAGGTTCTAGTTTGCTGTGTGAACCTACATGTGACTGCTAAAATTTTGGCTGGCTTCTTTTACAGACCCTGTGTGTGACAGGTTCTTCCTTCTGTTGCATCAAGGATGAAAGCATGGGTTTCTCTCTCCTACTGCAGGCTCATCACTTTCTGGAATTAGTTCGCTTAGGTCTCTGTGTTCCCATAGCGCTTTGATTTTTTTTTTTTAATTATGGTTTTGTAGTTTATATGGCTTGTTTAGGTTGTGAGAGAAATGATATCTTTCAACTTTCTGTGAACAAGCTGAAAGCAGAACTCCCAAAGTGTATCCTTTGTTTTGTTTTTCAGATTAATATATTTTGGTGGCTATGGGTGTAGGAGACATAATGAACTCCAAGATTGTTTTGATGTTCATGATGCGTCTTGGGTAAGAGAGTAATCACTTTACATTTTCCTCTAATTTAGTGTCGCCTTAAAGTTTTTAGAAATAATGAGCCCAGTCCTTCTCATTTTAATTTGCTATAATTGATACTATGAAAAAAAAAGGTGTCTTTTCTCTCTTTTGAATTTGGGTTCAGTTGCAAGAGATTTTCTCACCTAATAGTACCAGCCTTCATTGCTACTGGCAGAGTAATTTCTTTTCTGATGTCATAAATCACTTACAGATGCTTCTAGTAGACAAGTAGTGGCTTTAGCACAACTTGAAAAACTCTGTTCATAGGTAACCACAGTGGCTGTTGCTGACATACACCTCCTTTTAGGTCCGTCCGCCAGAACTATTCATAGCTCAGACTGGCTTCTGTATGACAGTGAGTAAGTTGGTAGTGATACTGCTTTTTTCTACTTATTCTTACTGGCTAGAGAATAAACTATTATATTAATGAAAGAAGTCATGACTTACAAAAATGAAATCTTTTAAAAGATAACTTTAAAAGCCATTGATCTTCCCACTAAGATACACAGTAGCCTCACTTTTACCTTCTACTAGTGCATTTTATTATTATTCATTATTAATGTAAAGATAAATGTACATATCATGTATATCTCTTTGTATATGAGTATTTAAAATTTCTCCATAGGCTTTACTTAGACTATGTGTGAAATTAATATATGTTAATAAAATTGAATGGTTTTTAAGTGACAAAAGTAGTTTACATGGTTTTTCAGTTTTTAAAATGAAGTATCTTTTAAGTTTTGCTACTGACAGTATTACTGATAATTTTTAGTAATATAACTTCCCACTAATTATGTCCAATTATTTTTGCTCACCAGTGAAAGCTCTCATTTTTTTTCTCAACTAGGATAGTTAGGCTAATGATCATGTCCTGAAGTTTATGGTGTACAGGTAGATTTTTTTCACTTAGATTCTGAACTAGGTAAATTGTGTAGTTTATTTGACTTGTTTGACAAGTCCTGATGAAAATGAATGATATAGTCCTGACGTATGACACAAAACTGCTGCAGAGGTAAGCTTGAGTAGTGGCAGAGGATTTCAGCAATGCAGAAGATACTAAATACAGTCTAACTGCTAAATCTTTGCCTTGCCAAGTCTTCCTAGAAAACAAAGGAGAGTAAGCATACATTTAATGTATAAGAATAAGCTGCTTAGTTAAGTTATTAGAATTCTTTTACAAAAAGAACCACTGTTCCCTAAAGTTTCTAACAGCAAAGATTAGAAATTTGGCACATGTACTTTAAGAAAACAGATTTTCAAATCTAAATATCATTCTATCCTCTGCAATTTTCAAAGAGATAGTCCTTTGAGAGGATTGGAGAATTGTCACCAAGTACAGTGATGAGTCATGAAAGCAATGCTATGAGAAGAACAGTTGCTAGGTGATGCTGCTATAGCCTAGGGATTGCACTTTGTGAGCCACTGGTGATACGTGTTAAGTTTATAACTATGGTCACACTTGACTGTATTTCTGTAAAATTGTCTATTATTTCACCAGTAAATATGCAGTGAAACTATCATACAAATCTAAAAGACATTAAAAACTTTTAAAATATTTTAAAAATTTATGTTTTAGGAAGAGCAGATATTCTGGGGATGGCATAATGATGTTCACATATTTGACACAAAGACACAGAGTTGGCTTCAACCCGAAATTAAAGTAAGTATTCTGAAAAGTTACCTTTATGTTTTTATATTCATTAACACTTTTAAAGTGAATTTCTTTTACTAAGTTATTGGCTGTTAATAATTGAGTTTGTAATCATATACAAAGGGGTTCTCTTGAGTGCAGTCACTATTATTGTTTTTTTATCACATATTTTTCTCCAGGTTAAGGTTTTCTAGAAAACTCTAGAGAGGTGCCATCATCATTCTTTACCCACAAGTGTTCAGTTCAGTTCAGTTCAGTCGCTCAGTCGTGTGCGACTCTTTGTGACCCCATGAATCGCAGCACGCCAGGCCTCTCTGTCCATCACCAACTCCCGGAGTTCACTCAGACTTGCGTCCATCGAGTCAGTGATGCCATCCAGCCATCTCATCCTCGGTCGTCCCCTTCTTCTCCTGCCCCCAATCCCTCCCAGCATCAGTGTCTTTTCCAATGAGTCAACTCTTTGCACGAGGTGGCCAAAGTACTGGAGTTTCAGCTTTAGCATCATTCCTTCCAAAGAAATCCCAGGGCTGATCTCCATCAGAATGGACTGGTTGGATCTCCTTGCAGTCCAAGGGACTCCCAAGAGTCTTCTCCAACACCACAGTTCAAAAGCATCAATTCTTCGGCTCTCAGCCTTCTTCACAGTCCAACTCTCACATCCATACATGACTACTGGAAAAACCATAGCCTTGACTAAATGGACCTTAGTCGGCAAAGTAATGTCTCTGCTTTTGAATATGCTGTCTAGGTTGGTCATAACTTTTCTTCCAAGGAGTAAGCGTCTTTTAATTTCATGGCTGCAGTCACCATCTGCAGTGATTTTGGAGCCCCAAAAAATAAAGTCTGACACTGTTTCCACTGTTTCTCTGTGTAATGCCCTAATTTAATGAAGGCTCTTTTTAAAAGTCCTTTTGTAGCAAAGTTCATGATTTTGAAAAGCCTATATTTCAAAAACTCATGAAATCTTAATACTCTTTCATGTGCTAGTGAGCAAACACAGATTCACATTAGCTTAAGCCATAAAGAATTCTTGCATAGCTGGGAGGTATATTTTGAAGTGGCTCACACAGTGGAAAAGCTACAGGGACCAGGGCCTTAAGAACTGGATCAATTTACCCAACCTCATCACAATATTTCCATCTTTCTATTGGCTTCTCCCTGCTTCTCTGTGTGCTAGCTTATTCTGTCTGCTGCAGACTGGCCAGCTCACTTAGGAGGGAATATAGCCCTGCCTATACCGGCAGTTCTTTCGGTTGGTGCTGTATTTTCTCAATGTCTGTATCTTCACCCTAGAAAAAGGACTCTGGCTCTACTTAGGTGTGTTCCTCCTCTATATCAATCCCCGTTGCCAAGGGTATGATTGGCCAGGCCCGAGTTTGAGACCTGTCCCTAGGGGAGCAAGGTATTGTGTTGGTCAGATCACTGGAACTGTGCAGAATAAAATACTGAACAAAATTTGTGTTCAAATTTTTGAACAAAACCCAAAATTTGGTTCAAATTCTATTCTCTGCGATTTTAAAAGAGAGGAGAGAGGATTTGAGAGGATTGGAGGATTGTCAACAAGTACAGTTATGAGTCATGCAAGCAATGTTATGAGAACAGTTGCTAGGTGATGCTGCTATAGCCTAGGGAAAGACCAAATTTTTATCCACTAACAGGCATATGGGCTTCCCTGTTGGCTCAGCAGTAAAGAACCCACTGACAAAGCAGGAGATACAAGTTTGATCTCTGGTTTGGGACAATCCCCTGGAGAAGGAAATGGCAACCCACTCCAATATTCTTGCCTGGAAAATCCCATGGACAAAGGAGCCTGGTGGGCTCTAGTCCCTGGGGTTGCAAAAGAGTTGGACACAACTTAATGAATAAACCACAGCACACATGTATGCATAAAATTCCTTGCAGTTCTGCTTCTGTAAATGGAAGTGAGGGAAGTTCTATGCAAAATAAAAAGTGTTACAAGGCTTGACCCATCTCAGCATCCTCTTTTTCCTAGCAGTGGCTTTCACATTTCCAATGTTCTTCTGTTCTATTCTAATTTTGGAACTCATCAGCTATCCGTCATCATATTTGTTGATGGACGTTTCCTGCAGTCAGTATTTGAATGTTAAGATTTATGTGTTAATGAAATAAAAGCATCTTGTCTCTCTTAAAATAATTTCATATCAGTAAGCAAGTGGAGAGAAATTTTATTGACACTGGATCTACTAAAACTCATCCTAGACCTCTTTCAGGCTTCTTAACACTTGGCTTCCTTAGACAATAAGCAAAAATCTGGAGCTACTGCACACATAGTTTTAGAATGTGCTCCTTGGGATCAGTGCGCTGAGGTAGCTTATAAGGAGTTCTTTAGGACTTCAGGTCTTTCTGTGACTGTCTCTCCTTACCGTAGTTTGTAACCCTCCCATCCTTCTGTGCCAACAGCCTAACAGGCACAGGACACTTTTCGTTAATGTTTAACAATATTTTCACTGTGATCTCTCTGATCATTTCTTCCGATATGTTCTTCAGTTCAGTTCAGTTCAGTCACTCAGTTATGTCTGACTCTTTTTGACCCCATGGACTGCACCATGCCCGACTTCCCTGTCCATCACCAATTCCCGGAGCTCACTGAACTCATGTCCATTAAGTTGGTGATGCCATACAATCATCTCATCCTCTGTCATCCCCTTCTCCTCCTGCCTTCAATCTTTCCCAGTATCAGAGTCTTTTCCAATGAGTTGATTCTTCACATCAGGTGGCCAAAGTATTGGAGTTTCAGCTTCAGCATCAGTCCTTCCAATGAATATTCAGGACTGATTTCTTTTAGGATTAACTGGTTTGATCTCCTTGCAGTCCAAGAGACACTCAAGAGTCTTCTCCAACAAAGAACTCTTACATTGTTTATATTCTATCTGAAAGTTTTTCTGATGTGGTTGCAGCTAGAATCTGTTTTCTTTATTTTCTAGACACTTTGTTAAATTAATTCATTGTTCCTCAATATCTGCATCAAAGTGCAAGGTAACTTGATACAGTGTAACAGTTACTTGTTTTGAAGTTGAAGAAATTGGATTTGCATTCTAATTGTGTCATGAAAGAGCTGTGTACTTTTAGATAAGCCATAGAGTGTGACAGTGGCACCCCACTCCAGTACTGTTGCCTAGAGAATCCCATGGATGGAGGAGCCTGGTAGGCTGCAGTCCACGGGTCACCAAGAGTCAGACATGACTGAGTGACTTCACTTTCACTTTGCATTTTCATGCATTGGAGAGGGAAATGGCAGCCCACTCCAGTGTTCTTGCCTGGAGAATCCCAGGGACGTAGGAGCCTGGTGGGCTGCTGTCTATGGGGTCGCACAGAGTCGGACACAACTGAAGTGACTTAGCAGCAGAGGGTGACATAGGCTTCCCAGGTGACCCTAGTGGTAAAGAACCCACCTGCCAATGGAGGAGATGCATTGGTTTTTAATACTTAAAGAATCTGCCTGCAATGCCAGAGACCTGGTTTCAATCCCTAGGTCAGGAAGACCTCCTGGAGGAGGGCATGGCAACCCACTCTAATATTCTTGCCTGGAGAATTTCATGGACAGAGGAGCCTGGTGGGCTACAGCCCATAGGATCACAGAGAGTCAGACATGACTAAATCGACTTAACACACACACATAGTGTGTCATCCATAAAGTGGAAGGTTGAAAGAGTTTTCCTACACAGAATTCTTAACCCTATGAGAACAGAATTGCATTATCTTGAGTATTTCAAACAACTTAATAAGCACTGTGCATCGTTTGCACAGTTTACACAATCAGTTCAGTTCAGTTGCTCAGTCATGTCCGACTCTTCGCAACCCCATGAATCGCAGCACGCCAGGCCTCCCTGTCCATCACCAACTCCTGGAGTTCACTCAGACTCACGTCCATCAAGTCAGTGATGCCATCCAGCCATCTCATCCTCTGTCGTCCCCTTCTCCTGCTCCCAATCCCTCCCAGCATCAGTGTCTTTTCCAATGAGTCAACTCTTTGCACGAGGTGGCCAAAGTACTGGAGTTTCAGCTTTAGCATCATTCCTTCCAAAGAAATCCCAGGGCTGATCTCCTTCAGAATGGACTGGTTGGATCTCCTTGCAGTCCAAGGGACTCTCAAGAGTCTTCTCCAACACCACAGTTCAAAAACATCAATTCTTCGGCGCTCAGCCTTCTTCACAGTCCATCTCTCACATCCATACATGACTACTGGAAAAACCATAGCCTTGACTAGATGGACCTTTGTTGGCAAAGTAATGTCTCTGCTTTTGAATATGCTGTCTAGGTTGGTCATAACTTTCCTTCCAAGGAGTAAGTGTCTTAATTTCATGGCTGCAATCACCATCTGCAGTGATTTTGGAGCCCCCCAAAATAGTCTGAAACTGTTTCCACTGTTTCCCCATCTATTTCCCATGAAGTGATGGGACCGGATACCATGGTCTTCGTTTTCTGAATGTTGAGCTTTAAGCCAACTGTTTCACTCTTCTCTTTCACTTTCATCAAGAGGCTTTTTAGTTCCTCTTCACTTTCTGCCATAAGGGTGGTGTCATCTGCATATCTGAGGGTATTGATATTTGTCCCGGCAATCTTGATTCCAGCTTGTGTTTCTTCCAGTCCAGCATTTCTCATGATGTACTCTGCATATAAGTTAAATAAGCAGGGTGACAATATACAGCCTTGACGTACTCCTTTTCCTATTTGGAACCAGTCTGTTGTTCCATGTCCAGTTCTAACTGTTGCTTCCTGACCTGCATACAGATTTTTCAAGAGGCAGGTCAGGTGGTCTGGTATTCCCATCTCTTTCAGAATTTTCCAGTTTATTGTGATCCACACAGTCAAATGCTTTGACATAGTCAATAAAGCAGAAATGGATGTTTTTCTGCAACTCTCTTGCTTTTTCCATAGGCTAATGCAAATGCCATTACTTTGTTTTTGTTTGGATTGATATGAACCCAGTTTATTCAGAATCTTTGATTGGCTATTAAATGTATTTCATAAATAAAAAAGGATAAAGTTCATTTATTTCACAATGAACATGTATGTAGTAGAAGAATTTTTCTAAAATTTCACATCAGAGACTGGATACTAAAACTTGTTTTGCTTGAAGAGTTGGGAACTGCAACACAAATGGTTCCCTCACATTTATTTAAAAATCTTATATAGGTAAAGGGGCTTCCCTGGTGGCTCAGATGGTAAAGAATCTGCCTGCAGAGCAGGAGATCCAGGTTCGATCTCTGGGTCGGGAAGATCCCCTGGAGAAGGACATGGCAACCCACTCCAGTATTCTTGCCTTGGAGAATCCCATGGACTTAGGAGCCTGGTGAGCTATAGTCGATGTGGTCGCAGAGTCAGACATAACTGAGCAACTAACACACACACATATAGGTAATATCAGAATTATTTCTTAACCGTGTTGACCTTATTCAAATAAACCTGAAAAGTGTAGAAAGTTATGATCTTTGATGCAGAGATTAAATTTTGTATGCCTACATTTGGTAGCCAACGAGCTGAAAATACTGGGTTCCTTCAGAATTTGGAATGAAAAATACAAACAGAAAAGTACTCATCATGAACACGTGGAAATTATGCAGAAAATTATTTATATTTTATTCATTCATCTACTCATTGTACTTTTTTCCCACCAATCGAAAACTTCTCTGAAGAAAAGATCTGCTATATTTATTCAAAGTAAAGGATAAAGGTGTATTATCAGTTAGTCAAGAGTTTTAGCAAGAGATAAAACACTGGCTTAAGCCAAGAGTAGAGTTCTTATTATGGAATTTGAAGCACCAAGAGCCTTCAGGGACAGATGTAATTTTTTTATTAGAGTCTCTGAGATTACCACTCTGTGTACTGTCTTTCATAATATTAACTCTGTGTATGTGTGTGTGAGAGAGAGAGAGAAAAGAGAGGAAAGAAGGGGTGGGGTGTGTCAGAGAGACAAAATGTCTTTAAATTTAATTTTTTAATCTTTACATTTTGAGCTAAAATTAATGTGAAATCTCATGCTGCCAAATAGTGTCAGGTATTTAAGGAAAACATTAAAAAAAATAAAGATCTGAGTGAATTAATTCCTTAAGATAGTATTTGTCTATAATTGCTTACTACCTTGAACAGACTTTTGCATTAGGGTTTTTAATTAAGTTACATACATAATTGTAACCTAGCAGCAAGAATTTTGCATACTGAGCATAGGAATGTAACTTATAGATGTTCTAAGCCTTTGTGCTCTGTTTTCTGATCTCTGCTTGCAGGGTGGCATTCCACCACAGCCACGAGCCGCGCATACGTGTGCAGTTCTTGGAAATAAGGGCTATATCTTTGGCGGACGTGTGTTGGTTAGTGTTTTTTATGGAAATGGTCTTTTTTGTTTGATGTTTCCTATAAAAATTTATCCTTTGATTTTGTGGAATAGCTGAACATTCAGATAGTCTGGAGATTAAAACACCATTCAATAATAACTTCTAAAAATCTTCTATTAACCAAACAGACCGTATCTGAGTAATCACAGATGATTATAAATCATACTTTAATGCGGAGAATCCTTCACTTCAGTGATTTATCAGAAAAACTTTACTTATTATCTAAATCTTGTTAATTTATACTCATTTTTTCCTTTCTCCCTTGACACATTAATTTGGTAGCTCTATGCTAATTTTATTAATGCTTAACATTGTTTCCCAATATGTAAATTCTGATATTAAGTAAAATAGAGTTGATCTATTTTTAATATGACTTTATTTTAAAGCCAAAATTTAAGTCCGTTAAATATGTAAAACACTGACCAATTTCATACATTTTATTTTAGCAAACTAGGATGAATGATTTGCACTATCTAAACTTAGATACCTGGACCTGGTCTGGAAGGTAAGTTCGAAATTCTAAGAATTGTTTTAACCTATAGGTATTTCTGAGTTTGTGTGTGTCTGCACATGCATGCTATAATCCAAATTTGGGTCTGTAAAACTGAACAGATGTTTTCTTCCCCTTCAGATTGTTTGCCTAAGCAAGAAATAAATAGATATAAATATAGAGTTGGTTCTTTAATCAGGCTACCTAAAACATGAGGACACTAACAGTTAAAAACTGATTATGTGAACGTGCTGGGGTTTTTTTGAAATTACTGGTTTTATATTACAAATTCTTAAGGGTCTTTAAGAAATAATGAAGTTTTAATGGAGTCAGATAACAAACAGATAATCAAGTGAGTCAAAATCAGATTTTATTGCTCCTAAAATATATTTAGAAATACAATAATATATTTAGCTACCAATTCAGCTGTTCACGTAATGAGATAGAATCAGAGCCATCACTTCAGTTCAGTTCAGTCGCTCAGTTGTGTCCGACTCTTTGTGACCCCATGAATTGCAGCACATCAGGCCTCCCTGTCCATCACCAACTCCGGGAGTTTACACAAACTCATGTCCATCAAGTTGGTGATGCCATCCGGCCATCTCATCCTCTGTCGTCCCCTTCTCCTCCTGCCCCTAATCCCTCCCAGCATCAGAGTCTTTTCCAATGAGTCAGCTCTTCGCATGAGGTGGCCAAAGTATTGGAGTCTCAGCCTCAGCATTAGTCCTTCCAATGAACACTCAGGACTGATCTCCTTTAGGATGGACTGGTTGGATCTCCTTGCAGTCCAAGGAGAGTCTCAAGAGTCTTCTCCAACACCACAGTTCAAAAGCATCAATTCTTTGGCTCTCAGCCTTCTTCACAGTCCAACTCTCACATCCATACATGACTACTGGAAAAACCATAGCCTTGACTAGATGGACCTTTGTTGGCAAAGTAATGTCTCTGCTTTTGAATATGCTATCTAGGTTGGTCATAACTTTTCTTCCAAGGAGTAAGTGTCTTTTAATTTCATGGCTGCAATCACCATCTGCAGTGATTTTGGAGCACAAAAAAATAAGTCTGACACTGTTTCCACTGTTTCCCCATCTATTTCCCATGAAGTGATGGGACCAGATGCCATAATCTTAGTTTTCTGAATGTTGAGCTTTAAGCCAACACATTATGCCAAAGTACTGCTGCTGCTGATGCTAAGTAGCTTCAGTCGTGTCCGACTCTGTGCGACCCCATAGACAGCAGCCCACCAGGCTCCTCCGCCCCTGGGATTCTCCAGGCAAGAACACTGGAGTGAGTTGCCATTTCCTTCTCCAATGCATGAAAGTGAAAGTGAAGTCACTCAGTCATGTTCGACTCTTAGCAACCCCATGAACTGCAGCCTGCCAGACTCCTCCGTCCATGGCGTTTTCCAGGCAAGAGTACAGGAGTAGGGTGCCATCGCCTTCTCAGATGCTAAAGTACAAATACTATTAAAAAATGAAACCACAGAAGTACTAGAAGGAAATACAACAATTTATCTTTAAAATCTTGGCATAGAAAAAGCTTTTCTAAAGATGATATAAACCTAAAATTCATAAATAAAAAGACTGATAAGACCACTTAAGAATTAAATATTTCTGTGTAGAAATATATACCATAAAAAGTTAAGAGGCAAGTTGGAAAATGCAAGCAAAAAGCAAACTAAAAGTAATATTTACAGTAATTCTAACAGAAAGGGCTATGATTCACAAGAGCTCAGAAAATCAGTAAGAAAAAGACGATACAGTAAAACTGAACAAGGAACATGAATGAGCAACTCATAGAAGAAATACAAATATTTATAAATTATTTTTTAATTGTTTACCTTCATAAATTATTAAAGAAATTGAAATAAAAATAATAATTTTTCACTTACCAGGAAGAATAATTACAAATGACCAGTGTATCCTAGGTTGTAACAACACAATTGGTGGGTGTTTAAATTGGTACAATTTTCTGGAAGGTGGTCTGGCAATGTGTTTAAAATATGGAATTTCTACTTTGATCCAAATTCCTCCTAAGACAAAAATAGGACTAGTATTTATATGTGTGCACATATGTGTATATGTGTGTGCATACACAACAAAGATGTTTATGGCAACACTATTTATAAAAGCAAAAACATGACATCAACCCTCATGTCCATAAGTGGGGTCTGTTACATCATGGTACATTTGCCCAGTGAACTGCCATGCTTCCATTACCAAAGGAAACAATGCTTCATGGAAATATTCTGCAACATATTAATTGAATGAAAAAAATTTACAGAACAGAATATGTGATTCTATTTGTATATTTTTAATAAATATGTTTAAATGTACATAAAAGTCAGGAAAGATATATACCAAATTATGATTTCTTATTGCTGGAGAACAGGATCACAGAACTCTCCTTTATAAAAACTAATTTTGTGGTTGAACATTTTGTAACCCAAATATTTTTTAATAGTTATAAAAACAGTAAAAATATTTCCATTTTGGAAAAAACAAATTACGTCTTCTACCACGGGCCCATGTTATTCTCACCTCCTAAGTTAGTTAAACTTTTGCACTTATGGTCTTTCTGTGTGGGTTTTTTTTTTGGGCCTCAACGCATGGCATTTGGGATTTTAGTTCCCTGACCAAAGTTTGAACCTGTGTCCTATGCACCAGGAAGTCCTTGTGTTTATGTTTTTATTTTAAGAATATGGCAATATTTGTTTGAAATCTTTAGAGGTTTATCCTGGATCTGGAATGGCTTGCATGCTTTTATTTTGCAGTTGGAGTAACTAGTGTTTTCAGGAAATTCCATAGTAAAAAGACCAAAGTAAAAGACAACAAAGTCCCATAGTCAGCTGAAAATACAAAACTAAACGTGAAACAACAGCCAAAAAAATGATAGACATGAAAATAATTACATTGAAAACCTGAAGAAGTTTTTGCTGATTTACCAACAGGGAAGCCAAATCTGGCCTCTGTACACTAACACCAAATTAAATCTCAAAGATAGAGTTTTGGGTAAAGTAAAAAAGAATAGCTCTGTCGCTTTGCCAGGCAAAGGGGGCCACAGTGGGCTAATGCCCTCAAAACTGTGTGTCCCCACCCGAGGGAGCTTGTGAGGAGTCTTACAGTTCAGGAACAGGGCTGCTGATAAGGATCAGGGTTTGTGCAGGGTCCACATTCCTTCAGTCCAGAGATTGTCTGATGTCAGATGATGACGGGCAAACTCTGACCTTCTCTGCCATGATGAATGTTTCATTGAGTAGTTAGTTAACATCTTCCATTTGGTGAGGGTTTCAGTGCTACAGAAGAGTTCAAAGATATTATGCATATCCCTTGAGGGAACCAGGCCCTGCCCCAAGAATACGCTTTTGTTTCTTCACTGCTCCTCCCTTGTTTCTATACCCTCTCCTTTCCCTGATTAGCAACTGTTTCAACCTGCCCTGGTTTTAGAAAAGGCAGAGGAACCAGAGATCAAATTGCCTACATCCGCTGGATCATGGAAAAAGCAAGAGAGTTCCAGAAAACATCTATTTCTGCCTTATTGACTAAGCCAAAGCCTTTGACTGTGTGGATCACAATGAACTGTGGAAAATTCTGAAAGAGATGGGAATACCAGACCACATAACCTGCCTCTTGAGAAACCTATATGGAGGTCAGGAAGCAACAGTTTAAACTGGACATGGAACAGACTGGTTCCAAATAGGAAAAGGAGTACGGCAAGGCTGTATATTGTCACCCTGCTTATTTAACTTCTATGCAGAGTACATCATGAGAAACGCTGGGCTGGAAGAAGCACAAGCTGGAATCAAGATTGCCGGGACAAATATCAATAACCTCAGATATGCAGATGACACCACCCTTATGGCAGAAAGTGAAGAGGAACTAAAAAGCCTCTTGATGAAAGTGAAAGAGGAGAGTGAAAAAGTTGGCTTAAAGCTCAACATTCAGAAAACGAAGACCATGGCATCTGGTCCCATCACTTCATGGGAAATAGATGGGGAAACAGTGGAAACAGTGTCAGACTTTATTTTTTGGGGCTCCAAAATCACTGCAGATGGTGACTGCAGCCATGAAATGAAAAGATGCTTGCTCCTTGGAAGGAAAGTTATGACCAACCTAGATAGCATATTCAAAAGCAGAGACATTACTTTGCCAACAAAGGTCCATCTAGTCAAGGCTATGGTTTTTCCAGTGGTCATGTATGGATGTGAGAGTTGAACTGTGAAGAAAGCTGAGCTCCAAAGAATTAATGCTTTTGAACTGTGGTGTTGGAGAAGACTCATGAGAGTCCCTTGGACTACAAGGAGATCCAACCAGTCCATTCTAAAGGAGACCAGTCCTGGGTGTTTATTGGAAGGACTGATGCTGAGGCTGAAACTCCAGTACTCTGGCCACCTCATGCAAACAGTCGACTCACTGGAAAAGACCCTGATGCTGGGAGGGATTGGGGGCAGGAGGAGAAGGGGACGACAGAGGATGAGATGGTTGGATGGCATCACCGACTCAATGGACCTGAGTTTGAGTAAATTCCAGGAGTTGGTGATGGACAGGGAGGCCTGGCATGCTGCAATTCATGGGGTCACAAAGAGTCGGACACGACTGAGCGACTGAACTGAACTGAACTGAACCTGCTGTTTGGAACTCAGAGAAGGGGACACAGAAAGGCTTTTGTGCCTAGGAGCCCCACAGGATCCAGCTCAGTTTCTGTAGGAATGATGCTCAGTATGCATTGTGAATAACTAGGAATTAACTTTTAAAATTTTCAGTCTGTGTTCTGTGGGCAAGAGGGATAGACATTACAAGGAAAGAAATTGTGTAAATTTGTCTAAGAATTTAAGAATGCTTTAAAATATTCTTGTAGGTGAGATTAGTAGAATCAAATTTTTTTAAACTGGGAAGGGCAGTTTTTTCTTTTGAGATCTGAGATGATCAAAAATCTTTATTTTGACTAACATAGTCAAAATTGTTTTGACTTGACTTTTCTTTTTTTTCCCCTCACCACAGGATTCCTATTAATGGAGAAAACCCTAAACATCGGTCATGGCATACTTTAACACCAATAGCTGATGATACGCTTTTCCTGTTTGGTGGCCTAAGTGCAGACAATATTCCATTAAGTAAGCTGAAGTTTAGCCTACAATTAATATCTTATTCTTTTTACCTGATTGTATTTGATACTATGGTATCTTTTTTTCTGATTTTATAGTTTACCTTTATCCCCAACTATGTGGTTACATCAAGAATTAGAAGGCCCCTTTGCTTTTATACCCTTACCTCTCTTTAGGTTCTCCTGTTTCCTGGGTGTAGGGAAAGGAAGTAGTTGATCCTAGGGGAATTAAAGCCCTTTTCAACTATAGTATTCTGTGATTTTGTGTCCTCCCAATTTTTGACCCAGATGCTTATGCTGTAGTCTAGAATAGGGATTAGAAGAAGAGCCTTTCCCAGAAGTCTCTGAAAAGCAAGCTGAGAATGTCAGTTGCTTCTCTTTTTGTTCCAGAAGTATAAAGAAAGTGCTTAGCTAGAGTATTTTTAACTCCTGACACTGCTGATTCCAACGGCTGTGCGTTTGTATCCCAGTTTTTCTTCAGCAGTAAAAGTTGTGGCATCAAGATAGACAAATAACCAAGAATTATTCACTTAGTTTGACATATTAAGTGTTTTGTAATTTAATTCTGAGTTTTCTATAGCTTAAGACAGTTTCCTTAAGATACTTTATATACCATTAAGACCATTTATATATTTTTATATAGGGTGTAAAAACAATTACTTGTTTTCCAACAAAAATTTCTATTGAGCACCAGCTGTGTACCTGGCAGTCTGCTGGCCAGGAAACTCCAGATGCTGGTTGGAGGGACAGCCAGTTTTTGTAATTTTTATACTTGTCTAATTTGTGGGTTTTTTAATTAAAAGAGATTTGGAATCTAATTTAAAAACTAACATCGCTACATCTTAAATAGATACAGTATTGTGTGTCACTCATATCTCAATAATAAAACTGGAAGAAAAAAATTAACATTTACCCAGTACACTAGGGTTTATTTAATATATCTTCATGAGCTTTAGTGCTTCAGATCCCTATATGCTGGTTTTTGTCATTGAACTATGGAGAACTAAATGTCCTAACTCCTACTCCAGTCAGTTTCCTCCCTTAGAGATTCAGCTTAAGATACAGTCACATGGGTATCAGATGACCCCAAAAAACCGCTTGTAGTTTTCTTGGCTGTGACTGTAGCATTGTGGTTAAATGATAATAGCATTGTAGCTAATTACAAAATGTCTAGTTTGTTTTTTTTTGTTTTAGTGATGCTCACTGAACTATGACTGGGGAAAGTAATAAGACAGCTAGGATTTGCTTTAGAATAATTCAGCAGCAAGAATAACAAAAAGAGATAAATGGAGCGCATGTGGCAAAATCTCAGTAGCTGTTGAATCTGGGTTATGTGACAGTTCATTGTCATGTTCACTTGACTTTTGTCCATGTTTGAGGATTTTTATGATAAAATATGCACACACACAAAAGATAGTCATATAAATGTAGCATGATAAACTTGGGGGAAAAATTAAAATTCTATCCCAAAGACCTGATCTTAATTTCTAAACTCATAATATTGCAGGTGATGGTTGGATTCATAATGTCATAACAAATTGTTGGAAGCAGCTTACACATTTACCTAAAACAAAACCCAGGTAAGTCTAGAAGTTGGCAAATATTGAAATAGTTAAGAATTTTAAAGTATTAAAATATAGCAGTAAATTTATAGTGTTTGTTATTAAAACAGGAAACCATTTGGAAGGATATATTTCAAATAAGCTTGATATTACCCAAATTAGATAATAGAAAGGATATATTCAGTTTCTATCCATATTTGTATATTTGAAAGTATTACTCTTTTAGCTAACTGCATAATCTTGCCTGGTAAATATGAAAAGGCTAAGAAATTGAAAGTATCATATCATGTTAATATTTTTAATAAGTAGATGAAAATGAGGTTGGTTTTATTAGTAGTTATTTGGGTTTTGAAGTGGTTTATAGCAATTTAATGAGGAAGTTGCTTTCATGTTTATCAAGTAGATGACAGATTATTATTTTGTTTATTAACTGATATACTCATTAATGTAAATTTCTTGAAAATGTATTAGTTATTTGTGGTATAGAGTAAAAAATTGTAGAAAAATATATCATTATTAGACTGCAAAGAAAATCACATTCATATTGTAATTCTTATTTTTTCTAATTTGATTGAATGTAATGAAGATATATCCATAGGAGATTCAAGCAGTTTTATTCCTTTTTATATCATGTATTTCAGAATTTTTTACTATAGATTATTTATATTAATGTGAAGCTAATTAATGATATATTAATGCATAACCTAATGTTATGTATTTCAGAAATTTAAGAAATAACAAGTAACATACTTGAGAAAAAGGCCTGAAAAATATATATATATATTGTATATATCTATATGAATATGCACAATACATTTAGAGCTTATCATAACTTCATCTGTGATTATTATATTCTTATATATAAAAATTCAGTGGAGTGTATTAGCAATTCTGGGTCTTTTGAAATATATTGTTTAATTTGAAGAGTTTTATATTAAAATCCAGAAGCACAGTGTTCTAGTCCTTGCTCGGCTAACGCTTAGTTTTTTGGCTTGGGAAAGTCACTTTGAAGAAGCTGAGCATCAATTTCTTCACCTATGAAATGAGGGAATTGGACTAGAGGAGCTCTTAGTTCTCTTCCAGTTGTCTGTGTGGATGCATTACTTACAGACCAAAGTGGTAGTAAGAATATGTGTAATTTTTCATTGCTCCTGTTTAATATTTCAATCCTTAATGAGTAATTAGAGCCATACAACTGTTATCAATAAAATACTAGTTAGAACTGAGCTATGTAAAGAGATTTCTTTGAACTCAACTGATGTGTCATGTAAATCATATGCTTTATTAGAATGTTTAGGTGATAAGTTTAGAGCAGCTGTGAGAGGACATAAACTATCAGTCTGTAGAAAAAACATCAGGTTGCAAGCTAGATGTCACCCAAATCGAGGCAGGAGAGGCTTTCCAGTATCCCGAGATGATGAAGTCCAGGCCAGAGTTCCCCTCAGGCAGATAAGACAGAGGCAGACCTATCTTCAGGTTACAAGGTGAGGAGGAGAACAGGTGGGATGCAGTTTATTGTAAGGAGAACATACATAAGTGTATATATACTAGTTGTTTTTATGAAAGTAAGAGTGTACTTAACATCAAAATGCATTTTGTGCAAACTTTTCCAAGTTATAATTTGAAAAGTAAGCTGCCTAATCCTCCGCTTGTAATTCTACGGAAAGGTTTCTCAACTTTGGTGTTACTGATGCTTTGGACCAAATTATTCTTTGTTGTTAGGTGTGTCCTGTGCATTTTAGGATAGTTAGAAGCATCTCTGGCCTTTACGTAATAGATGCCAGTGGTGTTGCGCCCACTCCCCCTTGCCACACACACCTGGTATTATAACAATCAAATATCTCAGTTGTCAGATGTCCCCTTGGGGACAAAATTGACCCTGGTTGGGAACCACTGTGCTACAGTCTAGCACTCTCTTCACTAGCTCTCACTTTAGATGAACTATGCTTGGGTGAATAGCCATCTATGTAATCAGATCAGATCATCTATATTGGTGGCTATCAGCAAGGTCCCTTTTTTGTTTCTGTAAAAGATGTCCAGTAAAGTGTTGATATGTAGAGCCTTAGGCACTGTTGGATCCCATGAGTATTGCCAAGGTTACACATGGCTTTCTCTTCTCAAAATTAAGCTGTTCCTTCCTGTGAGGGCATTTGTTATACTCTGTCTCCTTTGCTCAGTCCCTCCTCCAAACCCTGTCCCCAGTTCTACAACATAATCTGCGTGTTGCTGAAGATCTATACAATTTATATTCTAACATACAAGTTGGAGAATTGGGCAGAGTATTTCCCAAACAAAATTTCTAGTGACTCAGTTCTATTCTGGGTTCCAAGTGCATTAGTCCTTAAATGTGTCATGATTGTTTGAGAAAACTATTTTAACAAACTGTGCACAGTCCCACTGTTTGCACTTGTGGGAATTAAATAAAAAGAATTAATGTACTAAAAATAGTTGTGTGGTAATAAAAGACGTGGTAATAGGTAATTTGGGAGGCATCTGTTCCTTCAGCAATTTGGTCTATTAAGGAAAGCAATCAAATACTCTCAGAAACAAAGCAATGACTTTGTGAAACTTTTCATTTATTTTCTAAAAGTGAGAAATTATGTATACTGTTTTCTGAGAGTTAGACCCCCAGAAACATTGAATTTTATAAAAATGTAACATTGCTTTTGGTAAATAATATGAAATCATACATGAATATGAGCTATCAAACCATTTCCAAAACAACATGAGATGCTCTAGCTCTTTCTGAAATAATTTGTGTATTGAGTAAATTATGCTAATATGTTGTGTTTGCTTTTGTTAGTCAGAAGTTTTTGAGCACCTACCAGATGCAGAAAACCTTATTAAGTATTTTTAAGGAGAACATAAAATTAGATTACCCAAATTCCAGTGGTGTGCTGGTACATAGTTAACAGCTGCTCTCCAAGAAAAACAAAACCAAAAAAAATCCTTAATTTGTAGCATTTGCTGATTTCCACTGTGGCCAGCATATCATTGAACATGGAGTTGCCAGGCACAACTGGCTTTACCCATGGTTTCAGCACACTACTGGGGCCATTTTTGACCTTAAAGACTTTATAGAATTTTTGTTGGGAGTTAGAAAACAAATTACATCAAACAATTGAAGTAGTAGATAGAGCAGTTTGTCTTCAAATGTAAGTTAAGATATTATAAAATAAGCACATAAATGTTGAAAGATGCTGAGCAGAGAGGGTAACAGAGCCAATTTGGGTGGTCTTTGGAATGCTTCCTGGGGATTTTGAGCCTATTTTTAGGCCCTGAGAGAATGACTTCTCATTCTAAGCCTAAGAAACAGGGCAAACCAAAGCCTAGAGATACAAGCTTTTCTCTTAGGGGACACAAATGAATGAATGTGGCTGAAGTTGGAGGGAGGGTTCATTTGAGAAAAGAATTACAATTTATCAGAAAAAGAAATAGCTGTTGATCATAAATTTTAGGCTAGGAACAATGCACAGGTGCTTCCTGATCAGGAAATATCCATGTTTAAAAACAACAAATATTTGAAATACATTATTTATCAGCTCTATGTAGCTGGAAGAGATTAGAGACAGAAAAATGAGGAACATGTTATGGCATTCTGTGCCCAAAGTGATTGATGTGACAATGTAAAGAGAATGATGATAATAGCGCCATGGCAGACAGCAGTAAGGAAACTGTTTATGGAATAGGCCGGTCAGTTCTTTTTAAAATCGTTTTATTTTGTGATAGCAGCAGCAGCAGCATCTATGAGATAAAGAGATTGGAAAAAAGTTGAAGGATACAATATGAAAGAGTTATTGGGAGTCATCGCTTTCATTGAAATAATGTGATTTAATGAACCCTAGAACCTAAGTCTCTAATGATTCTAGAGGAATCTTTAAAATCTAACCTCTTTGAGGATATAGGCTTACGTTCAATCATGCCTCTTTTGAAACAGATTCAATTTTAGAGTGTTCAGTTTAAAATTGATTTATATGTGATGTACAGCTTCTTCCTTGATAGCATTTCACTGTTTATAATTTTCAATCACAGGTTATGGCACACAGCCTGTTTGGGAAAAGAAAATGAAATAATGGTATTTGGTGGGAGCAAAGATGATTTACTTTCCTTGGATACAGTAAGAAATTTTCATATCTAAATATTTTCTCTGAGTAATTGTTTTATTGAAGCTAAATGGCTGTTCAAAAAGATTATTGATATTCCCACACTGAAAAATATGGAAGGGCACAAAATGTTACAGCGTTGTATGATTAATCTCCAGAATGAGTGACTTTTGTGAAGCATTTCAGGATATTTGGAGTTGATAAATCAAAATAGGTCTATTAACTTAACATTGCTGCTGCTGCTGCTAAGTCTCTTCAGTTGTGTCCGACTCTGAGCGACCCCATAGACCCTGCCAGGCTCCCCCGTCCCTGGGATTCTCCAGGCAAGAACACTGGAGTGGGTTGCCATTTCCTTCTCCAATGTATGCAAGTGAAAAGTGAAAGTGAAGTCAGTCGTGTCCGAGTCTTAGCGACCCCATGGACTGCAGCCCACCAGGCTCCTCCATCCATGGGATTTTCCAGGCAAGAGTACTGGAGTGGGGTAACTTAAAATTAGTCAAGTTATTAAGAAGAGCTTTAAAAAGATGACTCTTCCTTTTCTCTTTGACCCTTACCATAGTCTGGGTATTTATAATTTTATCAAATTAAAATATTTGTAAACATGAAAAGAATACATATAATGTATATGTAAACTACTAAGTATAAGTACTCCTGAAATTTGCTACCTAACTTAATAACTGGAACATTATCAATGCTAGCTTTTCCCTTCATGAGGAAACTACTTTGAAATGTTTAAAGTATATTTTATTTCTATTTTATGTTCCCTTTGCCACTGCTTTATCCACCCCTGTTTTACAATTGAGTTCAGTTAATGCATTCTAATTTTAAAATCTGATAAAACTAAAGTCAAAGGAATAAATGAGTAGATTTTGTAGCTTGTGTGGCTCATCTGGTAAAGAATCTGCCTGCAATGTGAGAGACTTGGGTTCGATCCCTGGGTTGGGAAGATCCCCTGGAGAAGGGAAAGGCTACCCACCCAAGTATTCTGGCCTGGAGAATTCCATGGACTGTGTAGTCCATGGGGTCGGAAAGAGTCGGACATGACTTTCACTTTTCACTTTGGAAAGTATTTTTCTTTCCCTCCTAGCACCCTGGGAAATTCAGACAGATGGGCACAGTCTGTACATGATGGACCAGGAGCTCAGGATTGCGTGCTCTGGTTTGCATCAGACGCTGGGGAATGGCTGACACTGCGAGCTGGCAGGGATGGGCTACGCTTGAGCCAGAGCCCGCCCGCAAGAGCCCCAGTGCCCTCTCACCTCTTCAGGCATTGTTTTCTCCAGAGTTGCTCCTACAGAGTGGCAAGCCCTGAAATAAGGTGGCTTTTCTCCTGGGAATTTGGTTTACTGTAAGGTTCTGGGGCCTCCAAATCAAATGTTAGGTATAGTGAAAGTTTTAGAACTTTCTTTGGCTAAGAACTCAGTGCTTTAATAAAAGATTAAAACCACAACTTTACCTTTATTTAAAAAGCAAATTTTGTGGTTTGTCTTTGTTTTCTTGGCACTAGAAATCTCTATTTATTTAGGATACAAACTTTATCATTAACATATGAATTCTGATTAAAATCATGATCATAAATTGTGAAATTCTGAAGACCTATTTGAAAGGATAAGAAAAATGTTTGCTGACTCTTCCCCATTAACTTTTAGATGAGAGAGTCATTATCCAAAAAATCATCCGAATCTGTGATTTTCAAATTAGGAATTCCCAGGGAATCTATCACCTGGAAAAGGGAGACAGAATAAAGAGATTTTAAAATGAGTCATTTGGAAGAAAAAGTTATGCTTAAAAGACAAAAAACTTGAAAACCACTACCATTCTCATTTTGAAACCACTGTTCTAAGAAAAAACATTTGCAGTTATATAGGCTGTGCTTAGTTAAAAGTTGGGTCACTGAAAAAATGGTAACCATATACCCAAAGTTTGTATAGCTAGCAGGTATGTATATATTTGTGTGTGTGTGACTAGAGATTTATTTGCTGCTTTACATAATTTCTTCTACATTTATAAAATAAAAATAGTCAGTTATTAATGTTATTGTTATTTTTATTAAAAGTCTTGATAACTCCTTTTTTATGTTGATTAGGGTCATTGTAATGATTTATTGATCTTTCAGACACAGCCTTATTCATTACTCAGGTAAGAAAATTCATGATTTTAAAATATATATGTTATTAATATATGATCATTTCTGTCTTCTTCCTTTTTGGGAAGTGTTACAATATTTTTCAAGTAGTTTATCACTTGAATTTAACTTTATAGCTGCCTAAGAGTATAACCAAATTTGTAATGATGAACCATACACCAGTATAATTTCTAAAAATTAAAATATACAGTGTAGTCACAATTTTGTTTCTAAAATTGAATTTAGTTCATGTAGGAGTGTTAAACATAGTGTATTTCCTTGATTCTAGGCCCGACCTTTTCATATTTTAACTTTTCTGAAATCAGAGTGTGTCTAATATTAGACACATATATGTGAGTCTCATTTAGTATATAGAATTTCTCTTTTAATCCCAAAGTTGTTGTTTAGTTAGTGGTGTGACTTTGTGGGTCAGCTCTGCCCAGGAAGAGTTTTGAGAGTAAGCAGGGGGCCAACAACTGAGCATTAAGAACTCATAACATTTGAGGAATAGAACAAGGAGGCGCAAGAGCGTGAGCAGAGTTAAAGATGAAGCAGGAGGTATGGAGCACAAAACCTGAGCGGGGAGAGCACTGCAGATGGAGCGTCTGCTCACTGTGAGGAGGCCACGGAGCACCTGGGCCGGCAAGGGCCGTGGAGTGTGGCGGTACTAAGACGTTGTTGGTACCGTACGGGGGAAGCCAGGATAACTTCGGGGGTGAGCACCACAACCAGAGGAGTGAGGGTATTTGTTTCCATGCTTATGGAGAAGCCATCAGCGAGTCAGCTATTGGATACACAATAAATGAAGGGAAAATGAATGGAGCAGGCTCTTGAGGAGATTGATTTTAGCAAACAGGTAATAGAATTATCCCTTGACTGGAGGAAGAGTACTTTTAAAATAATGGGGAAAGGAGGAAATATAGCTATAAAAATAGGTGATTTTGTGGTTGGGGCAGGGCACTGAGGAGGTTTTGGCTGACAGCAAGGTTGTCTGAGGAGGAGGAGGAGAGGTGAGGCTATGAATTTAAGAGTGGTGAAGATGTTCCACAGCTGCTGAGGAGACTGCGAGCAGATGCTGGGGAGGGATGTATCAATACAACATTGTCCTGCTGAGCACTCAGGAGGGCTCAGCTGAGATGGAACAGAATCTGTATGCTACATCCACAGAAACGTGGTTTTCTCCACCATGAAGCAGCCAGGTTGTAAGTGCAGGAAGGAGATGGCTGGCTGAGTTTAGACAGGCTGGTATAAACAGAGGGACAGTGGCAAGAGAATGAAGAATGAAGTGCATCCGGACAGGAAAATGCGTATGGGTAAACCGTGAAATGAACATGGACACGCTGGTTAGGTAAGAAAGTTACAGCTGAACGGGTGTTATTATTTGGAGATCCGGAAAGAGTCAGAGGAGGAAAGGGGTATAAAAGTTAAAAGAATATAAGGTTGTGGTCCAAGAGGAGGATAGAAATTTAAGATTTCAGAGGTGAACTTTCCAGAGTGAAGTCATAAGAGTAAAAAGGGTTTTCCACAGATGTTAAAATCGGTCTAGGGACAAGACTGTGATGAGCCCAGGGCCAAAGTCCTCAGTAATGGGGGGAAGTGAGCAGGAGGTTAACAGATGGCAGCACTGGAGGGTGAAATGATTGCAGCCTGGAAGCAGGAGGGAGGAGTACGGAGAATGCATACTAGTATCCGCTCCCGTGTGAAAATGGGGATGAGGGGGAATTTGTTCCCTTTTCTCAAGAAGGCTGCGCAGAAGGCAGTTTCCTTAGATTTCACTTAAAACAGGGACAGAAAGTCAGAGAAAGCAGGAGTGTTTGTGGATACAACTGGTGTTCCAAAAAGCACCAAGGAAAGCTTTGGAAGGGGAGATAAGCAGTGATGGGGAAGAGGACACTGGATGTGCCTGCCTTTGAGGCTGGGACTCAGCTTGGCTGTTAGGCCAGTGAAATCATTTCTGGAGGTGGGTGCAGGCTGCAGGGAGGGTCGGGTTACAGCGGATGGAAAGGATGCAGAGTGTTGCATCTCAGGGTGATGGAGAAGAAGACAGTTCTCAGAGAAGAGTAAATGGTTATTGGGTTGGAAGAATATGTGAAAAGGAGTCTGCTTCAGACTAACTTGCTTCAAAATTAAGTCTGAATCTTTTTTACTTAAATAACAGTATGCATGGTAAGTTGTAACTGGATTTTGGTCAGACATAGGCACTGTGCTATAAAAATACACAAGTACTGTGGTGCTCTGGAAAGAACATATATCCTGTCACGTTCCAAACAGTACAAAGCGAGTACATAATCCTGTGAGATTTTTTATAATTTTATTTTTACAATACTTGCCTATAAATATTTTATAAGTTCAGGTTCAAAAAGTAATAATTCTGTTATGTTTGGCTTACAGGTCATGTCTTGACTGCATTGGTAAAAATGCTATAATTTTAGAAAGTCAGATATCTTTATTACCTCCTAAACTTCTCCAACAAGTACTCAAAAAAATAACATTTTGGACTGCAGCTAATCACCGGGAAGAACAAAGAGCCCAAAAAGAAGAAACAGAAAATAAATATCAGTGGATCAGTAGCAATTAAGTTGTTATATATGTTATATGTTTAAACATTTTAATCAGACTGTATATTTACTCCCCAAATTGGAGGCTTTATTTAGAAGATGAAACAGAAATTCTATGTTAAAGTGATTGTATGGCATGAGATATATGGGAAGAAGACGTTAATGGCAGATTAATTTATATTTGTAAATTAATTTAATTGTAAATTGCAGAAAAAAATCTACTTTCTGAAAGTAAGTACAATTGTCAGAGACTTTAACTCACTGTGTCCTCTTTACAGAAAAGATTATACAAATTTGAGAAGAATAAGAAATTACCCCCAAGGACTTAGGGATTCTCCAACATAAAGACAAATAGATATATAAAAACACCTCATGTCAGCTTTCAGAAAGAATAGATTTTTCTCAAGTCACTTTAAAGTCACCTAAAGTTTCCCATTAAATAATTCAGTTATTTAAAGAACTTCTCCTTAAATAACTAATGTAGCTGGCCAAAACAAGAAAACAGGCAAGCATTGGTATGGGATTAAATATTGAACTCCTTTTAGCATTTATCTAGTAAAGTATTCTTGGTCATCTTTATTTGAGTAGGGAAATGAATGTCTTCAATTGTCTTTCTGTTACTCTAAGTTGTTAGATTGTCCCATTTTTCTCTGTATATATAAAGACAATGTTTGAAAGTGTTACAGTGGAGATTTATCATACAGGGTTTGACATATTGAGAGGCAGTATAGTTATTAACTTTTGATACACCTTAAAATACATTTTGTCTTAGGGGCATACTTATAAAAAGTAACCTTAAGTGAATTATGAAATGGGATGATAACCTAGTAATTTATCTTTCTAGAAATTCATTTTGGCCCATACCATTTTACAGAGTTGGTGCTCAAGACCCAGGATATTAAAAATATGTTATCTTCCCATTTGCTTTCAGTATTAACTCCCTATAAAGAAATGGAACGTGAATATTTATCTTTGTAGTCCTTAAATAGTACTTTTGCCATAATTAAGAAGTTCTTCATATATCACAGTCATATCCGTCCATTGAATTATAACAAGGAATTACTGAAAACTCGATATATAAAATTACTCTCTACCATACTACCATGCAAGTTGGTTCTGCAATTTAAAATGTTAAATGTATTTCTATATTGAAGTATATGTGTAATTTATGACAATTACAGTAGTTTGTAAATCTTCTTAAATTTTAGAGATATATTTTATATATATATATGTACTGTATTTTGGATGTGTAAAACTTCTATTTATGTATTGAAATATTTTGTGTTTGCATTTTATTTATTATACTAACTATAGAATTACTATTTTCCTAGTTTTGTTAGTGTGAACCAGTCATTAGAATTAATTGTGCAAACAATACTTGAGCATAAGTTTTCATTTCTGCTTACTATTTTTAGGCTGAATAACAGATTTAGAAAGTGAGTCTCACAGGTAATACAGCTCTTAGAAGTAATTTTATTACTATGAACTTTAGTATCAGCAGTCTATAAGGAAAAACTATCTAAATCTATTAGATAGTGATAGATGACACTGAGTGGGATGACCTCTTTTTAAATGGCTTCTGAATTATTTCAATTCAGAAATAGCCTCTTCTCTAGCCTCTTCGAAAAGCACTTCTGTTTATAAATGGTTTACCTAAACATTAAAAGTTAGATTAGCCCCTCAAAACACACACACTTGACTAACGCTTTAAAAGAATGAAAATCTATATATTATCTTTGGCACACAAAACTGGTGCTCTTCTTATTTGACTGATTATGCTATACTACTTCAAAAAGTTATGTTCTAAGGTAGCCCCATGGTAGGAGTTGTAGGGAATTCTAATCTGATCTTCAATTTCCAAAACTTGCCTTAAAGCAGAGCTTCCCTGCTACTAAGTGAAGTGAAGTCGCTCAGTCATATCCAACTCTTTGCAACCCCATGGACTGTAGCCTACCAGGCTTCTCCCTCCATGGGATTCTCCAGGCAAGAGTACTGGAGTGGGTTGCCATTTTCCTTCTCCAGGGGATCTTCCCCCCTGCTACTAAGAGATGTAGAAATTCTGGGAGCTGGCAAAACCAGTTTTGAAAATCCCTAGTCAAGCAGTATTCATTCCTCATTCTTACCTCTTAGGCTTTACTGTCAACTTTGCTGTAGCTGACCTGTGCTGTGCTTAGGAGCCCAAGGCAACATCTGCCTCATAACTTTAAATCCTCCCTAATGGGTTCTCTGTTTGAAAGATGGTCTAGAGGGTTGACTTTTTTCTTTTTCCAGGTGGTTCACAAAATAGGTTTCCAGTCTGATTCTCAAGGAAAAAGAATTTCTGCCCATCTTTATTATGTGTATCAGAATATTCTTCCAGTTGTCAGGAAGGATCCTTTTGAGGTATTATCGTTTTTAGAATGATACAGTAAATGGCATATCAAAATTAGTAGTATCTTTTCCAAGTAGTATCTTTGCAAAAACACCTTTAAAAATTATTAGCCTCTTGATAGAAGCTTAAAAATATTTAGAACTTCATACTGCCAACCCAGAAACAAAGTGACGTTTTCACAAATACATTATTTACATGTATGTATGTGTGAGAGAGAAATAATATAAACTCACTAAAGTAGAATAATTTTCTTGGTAGTACATACTGTTTGAAAAAGTAAAATTTTGATTTCAGAACACTTCAAAGGAAAAGAAAGTTTTAAGAATTCCCATTTTTGGGTGCCCGTTTTTCCATTGTATTAATATTGTGATTCTGTTGGACTTTCCAGCTTGATGAAGTTACCATGTGGTCCAGCATGTGGGTACAGCAAGAACATTTTCTAAATCACCCAGGTAATGGACTGAATGTTTATATCCCCACAAAATCCATATATTGAAACCCTAATCCCCAGTGTGATGGTTTTGGATGTAGGGTATTTGGGAGGTAATTAGGTTAAGATGAGGTCATGAGGGTGGGGACGGGTGATGGATTAGTGTGAGAGACCAGAGCTCTCCTTCTATATCCCTTCCCTATGAGAAGGCAGCCCACTGCAAGGCAGGAAGAGGACCCTCACTAAGTACCAAGTCCGTCTGTACCTTGATCTTAGACTTCCTAGCTTCTAGAACTGTGAGAAATAAATGTTGTTTAAGCCATCCAGTCTGTGGTGTTTTGTTATGGTTGCCTGAGCTAAGACAAACCTGAAGTCCACAGTTTACCTTAGGGTTCATTCTTGGTGGTGTATGCGTTATAGGCTTAGACAAATGTGTAGTAACATGTGTCTGCCTTTATAGTAACATAGAAACTAAGCACTGCTCTAAAAATCCTCTGTGTTCTGCCCATTTATTCCTCCCTCCCCACTAAGCCCTGGCAGCCGTAGATATCTTACTGTTTTCATAGTTTTGCCTCTTTCATGTTATACAGTTAGAATTACACAGTATGTACCCTTTTAAGATGGGTTTATTTCATTAGTAATATGCGTTTGGGCCTCCCTGGTAGCTCAGATGGTAAAGAATCTGCCTGCAATGTGGGAGATCCGTGTTCAATCTGAGTCGGAAGATCCTCTGGAGAAGGAAATGGCAACCCACTCCAGTATTCTTGCCTGAAAAATCCCATGGACAGAGGAGCCTGGCGGGCTACGGTCGATGGGGTTGCAAAGAGTCGACACGACTGAGCAACTCACATACAATATGCACTTAAGTTTCCTCCATGTTTTCTCATGGCTTGAAAAAAATGGCTCATTTCCCAGTACTGAATAATATTCCACTGTCTCAATGTTTTACAAGTGAGGAATCAAATTTAGATAACAATAATTCTTAATTTTCTCTTGATCTAATTGAGAAGTGTCATATAAAATGTAAGCTAAAATAGTGTCTGTGTGAACAAGATTCACTTTCCTTCCTGAAGGTCTGGGAGGTGAAGATTTCTGAAACACTTTTTAAGCACAGTTTTCCAAACTGGGTGGAGGATGCACCACTGAATTAAAATTTCTGCTGGACCAAAAGAGCTTACCGAGAAGAGACGTTATGAACCACTCTTCAGGCACATCGGGGTGGCACGCAGTCCCGGAGCTGCCTGGCGCACACAGCGGCGCCTCCGCCCGAAAGCCGCCCAGCAATTGCGGCTGGGGGCCACCTGGGACCACGTGTGAGGGTAAAGGTGCCACCACCATCCACTGTCCTGGGAAAGACAGGGCACCGACTCTGGAGACCCTGAAACTTACTACCTGAGCAATTTGCTAGCCCTTTCCGGGCTGTGAACATCCTTCAGTCAAACAAGACCTTCTTTTTTGGAAGTGTCTGGCTAATTCAGCATCTCCTCGTAAGGAAGGGAGGCTCGGAGGTGCTTGGAAGTGCCTTTAGCTTCTGGGCCCGGGCCCGGTAGGCGCAGGCGGCGGGAGGACCCGGCGCTGGGGGCGCTCAGCGCCAGCCGCGCTTCCGGATCCCGGCGAGCGGCGTCAGCGGAACGGGCGGCTCCCAGCGCGGCGTAAACAAGGGCCCTCCGCGGCGAGAAGCGAGCTGGAGGCGGGGCTGACGGGCTGCAAGCTGGTATCAGCCCGAGGCGGACCCTTGCCCGCCCTGCTCGCGTCCCTGCGCCCTCGCCGCCCCCAGCCCGCAACCCCTACTCAAGCGGCGAGAGGCCGTCCTCGCAGAGACTGGCCGGGAGGACAAAAGCCCCGGGCGGCGGGGCGCGGCCGTAACGCCGAGCCTTTCGCCGCCGCCGCGCGTCTCTTTTCCTTTGTCTTTTTCTCCTCCGCGGGTGCGGGGATTCCTGGTGAACCGAAGTGCAGCCTCAAGATGGCCGATGGCTACGAGGACCTGCGGGAGGACGAGCTCCCAGGGCCGGCCTACGAAGGCTACGAATCCGCGGAGCTCGCCTGCCCCGCCGAGCGCAGCGGCCACGTAGCCGTCAGTGACGGGCGCCACATGTTCGTCTGGGGCGGCTACAAGGTCAGTGGGCGGCCGGGTCGCGCGGGCGTCGGCCGGCAGTTACCGGTCGGGGGCGGCGGGCCGGGCGGGAGGGCCAGCGTGGCCGCCCCGGGCGCCTTGAGCGCCCCCGCGCCGCGACTCCGCCGGTTGGTTCGTTCTCTTGCGAGTGTGGGAACCTTCCCACGGGTCTCCCCACCCGTCCCAGGGCTCCTGGTCTGTTGTCACGCCCGCCTTCTGCTTACAAAGCCTGCTCCCCGCTCCCTGCCCGCGCTTGCCCAGCGCGCTGTTAGATGTCCGGAGCTTTACCTGCCGAGGGCGCGGCGTGCGGTGCGAGACCGCGAAACGTTTTTATTTAAAGAGTTGTGTAGGAAGTGACGGTGTGTGAGGTCACTCTTTACTTGTTATCGGGCATAGAGCCGGGGTCCGGTGCCCGCTGATGCCGTGGCCCACTTACGGGGAGACGGCCGCGTAGGGAAGATGCATCGGAATTCCCCAAGAATTGGCTTGCTGAACGTTCCTGCCGGTTCAGGAGTCCCAGCTACACCTGTGCACCTGCCATCCTAGTGTTATTCGAATGTTTCGGGGCTATTTTCCTTTTGGTTTCAGCTGAGAAAGGGTTGAGATTTTTCACATGAAACTCCTATAAAGAAAATTAATGGGAAATTTGTATCAATAACTGAAAAAAAAGATCAACAGTAACAGCTTTTAACTACAGAATGCAGCCCTTTGACCCTTAGTCATGAACCAGTATGATTAGTTACCAGTTGTAACTAATGTAGTTACATGTAGTTGTGTTTCTTCTCTTTTCTTCCGTCTGGAAGTCCTGCCCAAGTGCCTCCTATTTAAACCTTCTCACTAGTTATCTTGCCCTTTTGCTTTTAGAGCTTCTTAATAACACTCCACATTCTAGAATCGTCTTATTTCATTTGCTGGAGTGGTTCGGATCTGTTCTTACCAAAAATATTTTTAGTCCCTTTAAAAAAAAAAAAGATCTGCCCATGCTCCAATTTGCTAGAAATCTAGTCCTGTACGCCGTGCCTTCCATGACTTGGAAGCACTAGGTGATTCTGGTAACAGATTTTAGCTTATGCTACAGTTGATGTGACCATTTTTTGAGATGACTCTGAAAAAGATAGCTGGGAAAAAGCGGTCTTGATTACTTCCTTTGGTTCCTTTCTCCTAATCCTAATTAATCTGAAATGTTTTCCCCAGCCTCCAATGAGTAAGTGTTCAGAAGAGGGTGTTTGGTAGGAGCAAGGTGGCTGGTACCTGGTGACTTTTATTAAAATGTAAATAATTGCCTTGGAGAAAAGTAAAACTGTTAATCTTCAGTAGGAAGAGGGAAGGTGAGGGGAGAGGGGAGAAGGGTTGTGCGGGTGTAAGATTCTGAAGGTGAGTTGTGGAGGGCCTGGATGCCCAGGGCTGAGGCGGGGTGGAGAAGCGTGACTAGTGAAGTTTGTAGTTCTCAAACAGGCCTTCGTCCACATTCTGGCTACAGCCCTAAGAGTACCACACACCGGAGGCCCTTGGGAGATTCTTTTGATTTCAATAAACCTTAGCTTCGTACACGGAAGTCATTTTTCCTCCTCCTGCCAGACTGATGTAGTCTGGGTCAACCTGCTATCTTGCTGCCAGCCTTTTTGTTTCATAAGTGGTAGAGTGGAAAGAGAAATGTCTACATGCCCAGATGTTCTGTTCTGTGTGTTTTTCAAGCTTATGACTCTGACACCCATTCTTAGTGAACTGCAACTGTTTACTGTATGTCAACATTGTTCAGAAAGTGGCCAGGGTGGTTCAAAGTCTGGAGAGGTCAGGCAAAGTGGTTGAAGTTTCAAATTCAGGGAGAGGAGGCTGGAATCCTGGTTCCACCATTCCTTGCTGAATAGCCTTGGGCAACTTTTATGAGAAACCTATACCAGCTATTTCTTACTATTGTTGTGAGGATTAAATACAGCACTCCATGGATAGCACTTTACTAGTTCTGGCATATAGTAAGCTCTATCTGAAGGGAAACGGAGCAGAACAAGGAACTTAAGATTTTGTACAATGACTTAATATTTGCAGTTCTGCCCTCTGTGCTTCTTGGTAGAGAATGAATGGCTAAAAGGGAAGAACGTCTGACCTGTTAGTGTGGATCAGGTGCTTTCAAGGTAGAACTTTCTTTAGCCTGCCAACATGACACAGATAATCTCCCATGAGGTCATGTAACTCAGATTTGGTGCATGGAGTGTTCAGGATACAGTGGCCTTAGAGATTACCTGGAGATCTCTTCATTTCGTGCATCGTTGCAACTGCTGTATCAATAATTTGAATTGAGGCCTGTCTATATTAAGCATTACTTTGAGTATGAGGCACGGGGTAGAGAGAACTGTACATGTGATAGAACTGTTAAAACCTGTTTAATTTCTTGTAACTCTCAGTATCTCAAATGAAATAGATGTGAAAAAATATACAATAGTGCCTCTTTAGAATACAAGTTATTTTTTGTATTTGCAACTTTTTGTTGTTGTTTTAGAGTAATCAAGTCAGAGGATTATATGACTTTTATCTGCCTAGAGAAGAACTCTGGATCTACAACATGGAGACTGGAAGATGGTAACTGTGGATATTAAGAGGGGGACTAGAACATCTAAATAAGGTTGCAAACAAAAACACACTCTGTAAAACCCATACTACTGAATAAAAACACTTTAACTAAAGATGCTAACCTAGCTGTATATTTTGAAAACCATGTTCTACTAGTTTAGCTTAGCTGCTAAGCTTAAATACTTTTGTATTTCTTCAGTAGTTACTAGATGCTTTTATGGCCTTTGAAGAAATTTCTATTCAGAACTGTGTCAAGTATTATAGCAATATTAAAGAGGTAGAGGCTTCCGATCCTGGAATGGAAATACAATAAAAGTTCCATATATACATTCAATATGTTATATCTTGTTACGTATTTTGAATGAGAGAATTTGTAGACTATATTTGCTAGAAATAAAGGTAGTATTCTATTTTAATGAGCTCTAATAGTAAAATTTCTATGCAGATTTCTCTGAGGTAGCATGTTTTGCCTTAAAAAAAAAATTAAATTTGCCATCCATGCAAATGGGTTATTCTGAAAAGACTTTTTGCCAGTTTCATACCAGTAATACTTGAGTACGTTCTTAGCAGAATTAATGAATTCTCAAAATGCTGGGTTGGCTGTGTTTGAGGATTTAGAAAGTAGTTTTCCCCATGGTTTGCTTTTTGAAAACTTAATCTGTTATATATTTTAGCAGATTTGAGATCTCAGAAATAGAATACTAGTTCCACTTGATTTAAGAGTTCAACTAAAAATAAACTAGGATTATTTTTGCATATAGCTAGTGTTAATCTAGCTGTTCAATGCTCTTTCTAGTGAACTGGACATTTATAATTATATTCCTTTAATGGGGAAACTTTAATTAAAAAAAAATTGAATCCCATGAAGAATTTTTACAAAATAATGTCTATCAAAACTTAAAAATTGGAAATTCCCTAGTGGTCCAGTGGTTAAGACTCCACGCTTCCACTGCAGGGGGCACAGGTTCAGTTCCAGGTCGAGGAACTAAGTTCCTGCATGTCCCCCAGCACAGCCAGAAACAAACAAACAAACATAAAGCTTAACATAGATGAAGTGATATTAGGAGCAGAAGCCCTTGAATGTCATATTAATATTCTGAATCTTAGAATTAACTTTTTGATTCAGATTCACTTTTAGACTTAGAGTTAAAACAAGTAAAGAGCACTCAGAGGAGTGGCTGGCCTATAGCAGACACGACCTGAGTGTCTATAGTATTACATAAGGTCGGAATCAGACTAATTTGAATGGCTAAAGGTGACTGAATCAAAAAACACTTATTAATCTGTCAGGACTGAGATACTGAAGTTTTCTTCCTTTGGGTTCTTGGCCCACTCAAAAAAACAAAACCATCATTTATGGTCAAGTAACTAGAAAAAGCAAACAATTCAGTTAGAGATATAAATGTTGAGATAGCTTGCTCCTAGAGTGATACATGACATGTGGGCTTTCAGAGCCTCCCATGCTGTCACGCTAGTGCCTGCTGGCACAGCCTGTGGAGTGGGCAAAAGGGACAAGTTAATTCTTCTAATTAATTTCAGAGCTAGAAGAGACCTCAGCAGAGCTACTCACCCCTTATTTTTTCCTTTTATTGTGGGGATAGAATTAGAATGGATACATTGTTGCATTTCTTCTTCTTGGGAAAATTTATTTACATACAGTTTTTTCCCTCTCAGGAAAAAAATTAACACTGAGGGTGATGTTCCTCCTTCTATGTCAGGAAGCTGTGCCGTGTGTGTGGACAGGGTGCTGTACTTGTTTGGAGGACACCATTCAAGAGGCAATACAAATAAGGTTAGTGTGTGTAAGGATGGTTTCAGGTAACTTTGTTCTTTTTCAGACCACTTATTTCTAAGGTTAGCCCAGTTTATTCCTGCTCAAGTTCAAAAACATGTGTACTTGATTGTGGTATGTTCTTTGCAGCTACTTATCTTATTAATAAAATGCTGTAGTATTAGATGAATATTAGTAAACTAAAAACAAGATGCAGTTTGGGGGGCGGGGCAGGGTATTGGTGGCTCAGATGGTAAAGAATCTGCCTGCAATGCACGAGACTTGGGTTCAATCCCTGGGTTGGGAAGATTCCCCTGGAGAAAGGAATGGCTATTCACTGCAGTATTCTTCCCTGGAGAATTCCATGGACAGGAGCCTGGCGGGCTACAGTCCATGGAATTACAGTGAGTTGCACACAACTGAGCAACTAACATACACAGTAAAATTTAACAGGCCACAACTCAAAAAGCTGTAAGGAGAAATTAACACTGACAAAATTTCATATATTAACATTCCTATAACACGCTATCATAAGATACTGTTGTTCAGACTTTGTCTATGTTTTGCCCAAATAGGGATAAGGTATGTTTTTCTCAGGCCTGTACGAGACAGATGCAGTCAGAAAGGTGCATGTAATATACGTTCAGTTCATTTGCAGTCATGTCCAACTCTTTGAGACCCTGTGGACTGCAGCATGCCAGCCCTCCCTGTCCATCACCAACTCCCAAAGTTTACCCAAACTCATGTCCATTGCGTCGGTGGTACCATCCAGCCATCTCATCCTCTGTCGACCCCTTCTCCTCCTGCCTTCAATCTTTCCCAGCATCAGGGTCTTTTCCAGTGAGTTGGTTCTTCGCATCAGGTGGCCAAAGGCTTAAGAGTTTTAGCTTCAGCATTGGTCCTTCCAGTGAATATTCAGGACTGGTCTCCTTTAGGATGGACTGGTTGGATCTTGCAATCCAAGGGACTCTCAAGAGTCTTCTCCAACACCACAGTTCAAAAGCATCAAGTCTTTGGAGCTCAGCTTTCTTTATAGTCCAACTCTCACAACCATACATGACCACTGGAAAAACCATTACTACTAGCTTTGACTAGACGGACCTTTGTTGGCAAAGTAATGTCTGCTTTTGAATATGCTGTCTAGGTTGGTCATAACTTTCCTTCCAAGGAGTAAGCGTCTTTTAATTTCATGGCTGCAATCACCATCTGCAGTGATTTTGGAGCCCAAAAAGATAAAGTCAGCCACTGTTTCCACTGTTTCCCCATCTATTTCCCATGAAGTGGTGGGACCAGATGCCATGATCTTAATTTTCTGAATGCTGAGTTTTAAGCCAACTTTTGCACTCTCCTCTTTCACTTTCATCAAGAGGCTCTTTAGTTCTACTTCGCTTTCTTCCATAAGGGTGGTGTCATCTTCATATCTGAGGTTATTGATATTTCTCCCAGCAATCTTCATTCTAGCTTGTGCTTCATCCAGCCCAGCGTTTCTCATGAAGTACTCTGCATATAAGTTAAATATGGGGTGGCAATATACAGGCTTGAGGCACTCCTTTCCTGATGTGGAACCAGTCTGTTGTTCCATGTCCAGTTCTAACTTGCTTCCTGACCTGCATACAAATTTCTCAAGAGGCAGGTCAGGTGGTCTGGTATTCCCGTCTCTTTCATAATTTTCCACAGTTGTGATCCACACAGTCAAAGGCTTTGGCATAGTCAATAATACAAAAGTAGATGTTTTTCTGGAACTTCTTGTTTTTCGATAATCTAGCAGATGTTGACAGTTTGACCTCTGGTTCCTCTGCCTTTTCTAAATCCACCTTGAACATCTGGAAGTTCACGGTTCACGTACTGTTGAAGCCTGGCTTGGAGAATTTTGAGCATTACTTTTCTAGCGTGTGAGATGAGTACAATTGTGCAGTAGTTTGAGCATTCTTTGGGATTGGAATGAAAACTGACCTTTTCCAGTCCTGTGGCCATTGCTGAGTTTTCCAAATGTGCTGGCATATTGAGTGCAGCACTTTCACACTATGACCTTTTAGGATTTGAAATAGCTCAACTGGAATTCCATCACCTCCACTAGCTTGGTTCAAAGTGATGCTTCCTAAGGCCCACCTGACTTCACATTCCAGGATGTCTGGTTCTAGGTGAGTGATCACACCATCGTGATTATCTGGGTCGCGAAGATCCTTCTTGTACAGTTCTTCTGTGTATTCTTGCCACCTCTTCTTAATATCTTCTGCTTCTGTTAGGTCCATGCTTCCCCAGTGGCTCAGAGGTTAAAGCGTCTGCCTGCAATGCAGGAGATCTGGGTTTGATCTCTGGGTCGGGAAGATCTCCTGGAGAAGGAAATAGCAACCCACTCCGGTATTCTTGCCTGGAGAATCCCATGAACAGAGGAGCCTGGTAGGCTACAGTCCACGGGGTCGCAAAGAGTCGGGCACGACTGAGCGACTGCACTTTCACTCTGTTATTTCACACATACCATTTGTGTCCTTTATCCAGCCCATCTTTGCATGAAATGTTCCTTTGATATCTCTAATTTTCTTGAAGAGATCTCTAGTCTTTCCCATTCTATTATTTTCCTCTGTTTCTTTGCACTGATCACTGAGGAAGGCTTTTTTATCTCTCCTTGCTAATCTTTGGAACTCTGCATTCAAATGGATGTATCTTTCCTTTTCTCCTTTGCCTTCGCTTCTGTTTTTACAGCTATTTGTAAGGCCTCCTTAGACAATCAGTTTGCCTTTTTGCATTTCTTTTTCTTGGGGATTGTCTTGATCACTGACTCCTGTACAGTGTCATGAACCTCCGTCCATAGTTCTTCAGGCACTCTATCAGATCTAATCCCTTGAATCTATTTGTCACTTCCACTGTATAATCGTAAAGGATTTGATTTTGGTCCTACCTGAACGGTCTTGTGGTTTTCCCTACTTTCTTCAATTTAAGTCTGAATTTGGCAATAAGGAGTTCATGATCTGAGCCACAGACTTGTTGTTGCTGACTGTACAGAGCTTCTCCATCTTTGGTTGCAAAGGATATAATCAATCTGATTTCGGTGTTGACCATCTGGTGATGTCTGTGTGTAGCCGTCTGTTGTATTGTTGGAAGAGGGTATTTGCTATTACCAGTGATGGCACCTTACTCCAGTACTCTTGCCTGGAAAATCCCATGGACGGAGGGCCTGGTGAGCTGCAGTCCATGGGGTTGCTAAGAGTCGGACACAACTGAGGGACTTCACTTTGACTTTTCACTTTCATGCATTGGAGAAGGAAATGGCAACCCACTCCAGTGTTCTTGCCTGGAGAATCCCAGGGATGGGGCAGCCTGGTGGACTGCCGTCTATGGGGTCACACAGAGTCAGACATGACTGAAGCGACTTAGCAGTGCGTTCTCTTGGCAAAACTGTTGGCCTTTGCCTTGCTTCATTCTGTACTCCAAGGCCAAATTTGCCTGTTACTCCAGGTGTTTCTTGACTTTCATACCACTGTGTTTGGTAGGACAGAGGAATAGAAAACAAAAAGTGTTAACCCAAGAGGTGATGCATGAGTGGAATCACATAGTACAGTTGGAAGGAGTATTATGCAAGATATATAGGTACCAAGATGCAGAGTTACACGCAGATATGTCTGATTTATGGAAATGCCAAGTGATTTGGTATAGACGGAGCATGTGGGCTGAACTGGTTTCAGATTTCAAACTGCTCCTAGGAACTCTAGGGATTCTGGGGGTGATGCTTTGGGACACCTGTGAGAGAAGTATATGGGGTTAGGCAGGCTCCACACCACCCTTTTCCTCCTTCCTTTTAACAACTGTCAGTCAGTCAGTTCAGTCGCTCAGTCGTGTCCGACACTTTGCGACCCCATGAATCGCAGCACGCCAGGCCTCCCTGTCCATCACCAACTCCCGGAGTTCACCCAAACTCACGTTCATCGAGTAGGTGATGCCATCCAGCCATCTCATCCTCTGTCGTCCCCTTCTCCTCCTGGCCCCAATCCCTCCCAGCATCAGAGTCTTTTCCAATGAGTTAGCTCTTCGTATGAGGTGGCCGAAGTACTGGAGTTTCAGCTGTAGCATCATTCCTTTCAAAGAACACCCAGGACTGATCTCCTTCAGAATGGACTGGTTGGATCTCCTTGCAGTCCAAGGGACTCTCAAGAGTCTTCTCCAACACCACAGTTCAAAAGCATCAATTCTTCGATGCTCGGCTTTCTTCACAGTCCAACTCTCACATCCATACATGACCATAGGAAAAACCATAGCCTTGACTAGACAGACCTTTGTTGGCAAAGTAATGTCTCTGCTTTTGAATATGCTATCTAGGTTGGTCATAACTTAGCTCCACTTATTTATTTATTCACAGTTCACCCTAAGCTAAATCACAGTTCACTTTAATTAAGTGAATAATGTTGCATGCTCTTTGGGTTTGGACAAAAGTATGACATATATCCATTATTATAATGTCACACAGTCTTTCACTGATCATAAAAACTTATGTACTTCGTGTATACATCTCCTCTCTCCCCCTAAACTCCTATCAATCTTTTTACTGTCTCCATAGTTTTGCCTTTTCCAGATGGCATAGAGTTGGAATCTATTTTTCTTTTCTTTGCCATCCAAAGAAAAGCCTTTATAACACCACTCATGGCTCACCCATGCATGGACCTGACATGCTCTAAGTGGCAAACTTCCCCACTAAATGCTGTAGCTCTTCTTTCCATGTTGAGCCCTGTCACACTGGTCCTGCCCAGCAGCACGTGGAGGTGCAGGGGCACCTGTGTTTTCTATTTCTTCATAGGAAGGCCACAAGTTTTGCCCCTTGTCACAGTGAACTCAGATTTCTGTTGCGTATGTTGTAAACAGAGAAGCCATTTCTTCAGGTTCTTATTTTTATATTTAGGCGTTTGCTTAAGATTTTGTTGGAAGAAAGGGTTTTGTGCCTAAAAGGTTTTGTAAGGCACTGCTATAGGCTGTTGTTGAGCCATGTATTTTTCAGGGTCAAGGGGGAGAAAATGAACTTTGACACAACATGAGGAAACTTGGGGAAAAGACTAGTAATGACTTTAGTAAAGGGGAGTGATCAGAGAAATGGTTAAATCAGTACAGTTGAGAAAAAGAAAAAAAGAAGTTAACTTATTGACTATTTAAATGTAAGTACCTGGATGTGAACCCTCTGAAAGACAAATGAATATTTAATCTTTTAAGATTTATCCTTAGCTCCTAGAGTTAAGTGGGCACTTAAGACATGTTTGTTAAATTGAATTTGAAGATGAATTGCTAAGTTTGATTTTTTTTTTGTAATACCATCCCACAATACATCAATTAGATCAGTACAATTTAAAGTGCCTATCTCAGGCAAAGAATGTAGCAAATTAACACACTTTCTAGTCCTTCAGCCAAAAAGTGGTATGGGGGAAAAAAATAGGCTGAACACGAACAAGGTGCACAGTGACTTAGGTAATTTACATTCTGGCAGAAATTTCTTCCCTAGACTCAGACTAGGAAGCATTTTGCAGACTGGCAGCCAGTTTGCAATTATACTTTTAGTAGTACTGAATTAGACGACATTCTTATTAGCATAAATGCAGTAACATTAAATGCCAAGGTTGAATTTCCTTCATGTAACAAAATCTAACATTGCTTCTGGCAGTTCTACATGCTGGATTCAAGGTCTACGGACCGAGTATTACACTGGGAAAGAATTGACTGCCAAGGAGTTCCTCCATCATCAAAGGACAAACTCGGTGTCTGGGTATATAAAAACAAGTGAGTGACCAGCACTATAGGTTTGGGTTTTTATGTGGAAAGTACTTTGCCGTTCACGTATCCTTTGCTAATAACCATTGTAATCATGTAGCATGCCTCTGAAGGCCCATGAAGATTAAGTAAATTAACGGACGGCAAAGCACCTAAGACATCATCGTTAGCCATATTAGCCATTATTATTTGAATAAGTATTTTTATATACTCAAGTGTGCCTGCTCAGCTCATGGAATATTACAAAACAAAAAAAATCTATTGTATCCTGTGCATGTTTGAATTTTTAATGTCTTGGTTTTTTATCAAACAGGTTAATATTTTTTGGAGGGTATGGATATTTACCTGAAGACAAAGTATTGGGAACTTTTGAATTTGATGAAACATCTTTCTGGGTAAATGAAGTTTCATATTCGCATATGTGGCCTACTTAGTCTGTTGAAATAATATACTTCGTTTGCTATTAACTTTGTTCATTTTGCCCTGTTAATAAACCAAAAGTTGTTTTACAAACATTATTTGTAAAAACTAACTCAGATTCTTATTTTCTGTAGAATTCAAGTCATCCGAGAGGATGGAATGATCATGTACATATTTTAGACACTGAAACGTTTATCTGGAGCCAGCCTATAACTACTGTGAGTTACTGAAGAATAATGAATTAATTATTAAAGCAAGAGCAGTGGTATAAAATTGACAGTTCATTATTCTCTAAGAAGTCTAAAACTAAAAAGTTAATGAATGTATAGACTAGCCCAGTATCTATCATCTAATAGCTGTTAAAAGTGGTATAGTTTGTAATTAAATAAATGACCTAGTGCTGGATTGGGATTTAAATTACTCAAATGTTAGATGTCATCTTCCTCTGACACAGTGTCATATAATGTGCTAGCTTTTATTTTAAAAGAAAAGCAAGTAAGCATTCTGTTAACTAGCCCATTCAGTAATGTTTCTCAAAAGCTCCCAGTTTGGGTAGTCAGCCTTCAGTACTGCTGTCTACTACAAGTTTGCACTTCAGCTTAAGAGCTCAAGTATTCTGCACATTCTATCCCACTTCCAGAAAAGACTTCTTTCTGGTATTTATAAAACGTTCACTTATTCATCAAATTGTTTTTACGACTTAACTAGGGTAAACCACCTTCACCTCGTGCTGCCCATGCCTGTGCAACTGTTGGAAACAAAGGCTTTGTGTTTGGAGGCAGATACCGAGTGAGTATATAAAATAGTTTCAAAGATGTGCTTTTCAGTTACTCAGAATGATAACTAGTTAATTTATCCTTTTTTAGGATGCTAGAATGAATGACCTTCACTATCTTAATCTGGATACATGGGAGTGGAATGAACTGTAGGTATCCTTTAGATAATTATTTAGGAAAGTTTTTCCAAAAAATTCCAATGGATTTCCCCCTTACTCTCTATTATTAGTACATAATGTACCTGCTTTCTTTTTCTGTAACAATGAATTTTAAGTAAACATGATCACCTTAAAGAATCTTTAAATTTTCAGTTCCCATAACTGTATGTCTAGCACATAACATGTGCTCTGTGTTTGTTGAAAAGATCCAAAGTTGACCTTCCTTCCAAGGAAATAGTTCATTGAAGAGCATGTAGTTCATATCAAGAAGCCTTTTTTAAAGTCTCTTCAAAATTCCAAATAAAATTTTAAAGAAAACTTTAGTACTTCTCTGGTTTAAATACAGTAGTGGCTTTTAAATGCAGATATTGTAACTTAGCTATCATTTTCAGAATTCCACAAGGCATATGCCCAGTTGGCCGATCTTGGCACTCACTCACACCAGTTTCTTCAGATCATCTCTTTCTCTTTGGAGGATTTACCACTGATAAACAGCCACTAAGTAAGTACTTTTAAAAAGTTATTATATGTCATTCATAAGTAATTTATAAATAGCTGGAAAAAATCAGTATTTTAGGTGTATCAGAGGGCTATAGGGATGGTTAGAAGGTTTGGTATTAATTTTGATCCTATAATATACATACAGTTGTTTTCATATGACACATCTATCTGTCCAGTAAAAAAAAGAAGGAAAAATTACCTAGAGCTTTCTGCCCTGCTAAATGGCTGTAACATGAAAAGGGCTTACATGCCTAACTGCAGGGGAAAAAAGGAAATATACTTTCTGTATCTACTCAAAATCTGATTTATTAATGTTTTTACTAAAGCTGCACTCTTGAAATATCAGTGTCACATTGACAGAACAACATACTTCATGCTTTTTTCTTTGCTTTAATCAGGTGATGCCTGGACATACTGCATCAGTAAAAATGAATGGATACAGTTTAATCACCCCCATACTGAAAAACCAAGGTATGAACTATTTAAAAGGTAGTTCTTATGTTGAGTGAGGTCCTTGGAGATGTATAAGACTGGTAATGAATGAGAAAATTCAGTTGGCTGCATTCACTTCCTCATAAAAACCCTAGCATTCACTAAGGTTTAATTTGAAAGAAAACCAATGTTCTTAGTATTAGTGCTTTCTTTTTCATCATCTATGCATGAAAAACAGGGCTGGATTTTGCTTTTTGCTTCATTAGAATACTTACATCATTAAAATTTATACTAAAGCTCTTTACCAGAGTAGAACTGTTTCTAGATTTGTTATTTGAAAAAGCAAATTCTAGTTCTCTTCTAGAAGAGAATTCAAAACCCTAAAGAATGTTTGAGGGTGAGGGAATCAAAAACTTTCAATCAAATTTACAGTTATGCTGTATAACAAATATTAGGAAGTTGAATCGTCCAAAAAGAGCCTGTTAGAACACTGCTACTTTTCTTATCTCAGAATTGTTACAGACTGCTAAAAGGAAATGATGTAGTCAGAATTGTTATTCAGAGCACATTTGTATACCGTTAGCTTGCATTTTGGAGAAGGCAATGGCAACCCACTCCAGTACTCTTGCCTGGAAAATCCCATGGACACAGGAGCCTGGTGGGCTGCAGTCCATGGGGTCGCTAAGAGTCGGACACACTGAGCGACTTCACTTTCACTTTTCACTTTCATGCATTGAAGAAGGAAATGGCAACCCACTCCAGTATTCTTGCCTGGAGAATCCCAGGGACCGGGGAGCCTGTTGGGCTGCTGTCTGTGAGGTCGCAGAGAGTCAGACACAACTGAAGCCACTTGGCAGCAGCAGCAGCTTGCATTTTTATCCATGCCTCTAACCTAAGTAGTACAGTCATGCCACTAAGATGCCTTTTGGCACAAATACTCTTTCCAGAGAGTCAGGCCTGAAGATGCTTTGTTTACTCAGGCAGAGTAAAACATTCCTCAGATGTTTTGTGTAAGGACAACTGACCCTGCCTATGAAAAGGAGAGCACTTATACCATTCATCTCCCAAAAACTTTTATTGCTCATAAAAACCTAGAGAACAGATTGTTCAGTTCAGACTCCTCATTGCATAAATTAGGAATGGACCAGAGAAGAATGATATCCAAATAAAAGACATTGATTTTTCTAGCGTTTTGTACTTTTCCTTGAGATAACTGTGTCTCAACTTTATGTTTTGGTCTGCGCTAAAGACCTTTAGTCTTTATTTCATCATCTCTATTCTCTAGTATAAATTATCAATTTGGTGTTTGAGGTGACTTCAAACAAGTTCTTGTTTTAAATGTAGATTATGGCATACAGCTTGTGCCAGTGATGAAGGAGAAGTAATTGTGTTTGGAGGGTGTGCCAATAACCTTCTTGTCCATCACAGAGCTGTAAGTACACCACCCTTTATTAAAGGACACTTCATATTATTGCTGAAACTTTGTGAAGTACTTTAATGTATCCTTGTCTATTTTTCAGGCACACAGTAATGAAATACTTATATTTTCAGTTCAACCAAAATCTCTTGTAAGGTAAGTAACTTTTTTACTTAGTACTTATTTAAAATTGCTTCTTAAACACTTTAGTGTTTTTGAAAAATAGGTTTATGGATAATTTAAGGGCAATAATAAGCTTTCACTGATAAAACTATCCAGTTCCTATGAAAATCTTTAAAGTGCTTTTTCATTTTTGGTAGTTTTTCAAGTGAATATACTTCTAAACAGTAAAGTGAAATTATTTTTCTTTGTCCACTTTCAGGCTAAGTTTAGAAGCTGTCATCTGCTTTAAAGAAATGTTAGCCAACTCATGGAACTGCCTTCCAAAACACTTACTTCACAGTGTTAATCAGAGGTTTGGTAGTAACAACACTTCTGGATCTTAAGGCTTCATAGACAATGCCTCTGATCACTTGCATGGACAGCAATTCTGTAAACATCAGAGTGAAATCATTTGTATAATTATATACACTGTTGTAGTTTGCAGCTTTTTAGTTTTAATGTGCATGTGAATGGCCTAGAGAACCTATTTTTGTGTCTAAAGTTTACAATAAATGTATTTAACAGCAGAAGTTAATACTTGGGCTTTTTACCCAAAGGAATGATTATTTCCTATTTGGTAACATCAGGGTCTATGTCTGTAGAAATGTTGTATTAATTATTCCTACCAGTATCAAAATGGTGAAGTTACTTTTTAAAGACATTAATATTTTAGCTGTTTCTTGAGTAGTCTGTTATGTTGAATTTAAAACACTAGGCTACATAAAGTGGTTGTTGATAGGACTAAGCTGGTTAAAGAAACCTTGGAAGGACCAACAGCCGTCCAGTCCTCGACCCCAGTGCTTTGGTGTAAGGGCCGGGGCAAGTGGAGTTGCTCATGTTGACTCTAGGCAGCCTGTTCAATTGTTTGAAAGTTAACAGCTTTTACAGCTCATAAAGAATGGAAATAATGTATGACTTTATTCTCCATTGTTAGGAGACAGAAGAAAAAAGCTGGGTCAGGAGTCTTTAGTGGTAAACCTGAAAGTGCACTTATAATATTACAGGTTAAGATACTCTGTAACATGCTACTGATAATTACTAAAGGTGGAAAATAAAAAGGCACAGAGCTGAATGAGATTACAAGAAAGAAGATGGAAAGTAAAGGTATCATATAAATGTGTGGAAGTTATTAACACCAATTTCTTCTAGGTGTTATCTTAAGCCAAGTCATGGGAATGATTTGTATTTAAAATCTGGTCTAATATGAGTAAAGGCAGAAGTAGTCTACTTCCTCAAGACTTAAATGTATAACCACTCCAACCCCCACCAGGAAAAACAAAACTTGTGACTGGCCTGTAATAGATATATTAGATGTTATGTACAGTAGACTACCAAGTCAATAGTCTAACCAGTTGAGCCACTTCACTACTCCATTTCTTTATAACATGAAATGAATACTTACTATTAACCTTCCAAATTTCAAGAAAATGTAGAATAATTGCAGTTGTTTACAAGTAGCATTTGCTGTCCACAAATATTTTAGGAAATCCTATCATAGTGTTTCCGCTCTATAAAACTGGAAAAAAGCCAAGTCATTTTGGCGAATACAGCAAGCCAACGCTAGTTCACTTTTAAATGCGGAAGTCTTGTTACATGATGGTTTCATCTCTGAACTTCCAAAAGACTCTAAAACAGACTCTTCTCAAATATTTAAGAATTTCATTTCAGCTATTTTCTCTTTACATTCAGAAGATTGGGTGCAGACACTTTCACTTTGCCAGGAATGTTTCTTGATAAATCCGTGTCCTAAAAAAAAAAAAAAAAAAAAAAAAAAAAGCTGAATATTTTCAGAATCACATTTTTATTATCTTTATATGTCCTCTGCTGCCAAAAGAATGGCATTTCTAAAATATTCATCTGAAATTATTTTACTTATTTTATATTGCTTCTAGTAAGACAGCAATTTCTACCAGAATAATAGCTGCAGCTTCCATCTGCTATGCAAAACCAAAAAAAATTATAACTGCTCACATTTAACTGTACCACCAATCTCTAGAGGTTTCTACAGGAATACTTTACCTTTACACTGCGGAATAAGTCTTTTTCTCTTGCTGTTGCTTCTTTGGAATGCATGAAACTATTCAAGGCTGTTTTCGCAGCTGTAAGCAGAAAATAGAAGAATCTACTTCTGTTCAGTCAAGAAATGTTTAAAATCATAATTCACAAAAAGATTTTAAATACCTTTTCCCTTTTTCTGAACTCCAGGAGTAAGTTTCACTTTGTATCTTTAAAAAGGAATTGCATGTGTTACTAAACAGATTACAGAATGATTCATAAGTCAATGTTGTGGCAGCTGTTTGAGTCAACTCATGACTTACTTATAGTTTGTCATGGTGGTATATGGGGCACATATTGGAATGGCAAACAGTAGTACATCTTCAGAATGTGGCTGCCCTGTCAAAGAGTCAAACAGATTTTCCTAAAAAGGGAAAACAAAAACAATTACAAAAGCTATTTATACCAACCCTAAAGTAGGAAAATTCTAATAAAACAATCAATACATTTTATCATTTTCTGATAGATATATAATCTTTCACCCTTTGGGGCTATATATAAAGCAGAGCCTAATGACGATTTTCAAAATGACACTTAGATATATTTAAGAGAAAGGGAGAAAACGGGAGGCATTTTTGGTTGTCATAACTGAATCACCATTGGGGGCAGAAACAGTATTATTGACATCTATTATTGGGTAGATGTCAAGGATGGGGCAACTCCCCCCAAAAAAGAATTATCCATCCCCAAATGTTAAAGATGTCAAAGTCAGGAAACTGGATTAGGACAGTCATCTCTTATGCCTGTTCTTAAGGAGAAATTCTAGGGCTTCTTAAAGTTCCCATTCTGTGGGCTGCCTAGAAGATTGCCTGTATTTATCTAACAACATGAGTAAATTTAGATTTAGGACAAAACACTTGGTACAGTCAGTGCTTACTATATGCCATGAACTTTTCTAAATGCTTTATGTATACTATCTTAGTTCTCACACAATTCTCCCAGTAGAGGCAATTATATCCCTATTTTTCAGATGAGGAAACTAAGGCACAAAGAAAAATGTTTCCAAGGTTGTAGTTATATGTAACAGTTAGGATTCAAACCCAAGAACATGTTACTCCAGAGCTTGCAATCTTTTTTTTTTTTTTTTTAGCCTTTTTAAGTTTTAGCTAGAAGTTGTATGCCAGATATTGTGGGACCTGGATTGCAGTCAGTGTTGTAGTATGAACCCCAACACAAAATCATACCTCATTTCCCTGCTGGTCTAGATCTTGTTCTTCCTGTTTCAAATATATAAAAATTTAAAAGTCAGTTGTAACTTAAATTGAAACTCTATACCACTGAAATCTATGAAGAGAAAAACTGATAAATATAAGACAGACTAAGTTAATACATGTGTCTAATATATGAGAAAGCGATGCCATTCAAAGAGAAAAAGGTTGTGCCCTAAAGTTAAAAAAAAGACTTCCACAGAATATATGCTAATGAAAGTGTTAGTCACTCAGTTGGGTCCGACCCTTTGCGACGCCATGGACTGTACAGCTCACCAGGCTCCTCTGTCCATGGGATTCTCCAGTCAAGAATACTGGAGAGGGCTTGCCATTCCTTCTCCAGGGATCTTCCCCACACAGGGATTGAACCTAGGTCTCCTTGCACTGCAGGCAGATTCTTTACCATCTCAGCTGCCAGGGAAGCCCATTGATGATTATGAATATTTTAACAGTTACAAATATTTGAGTGTAAGGTTTACAGAGTAATATAAAAATCTGAAGACAAAGTGAGTTTTAATATTACTAAACAACACTGTTCAGGGAACCAAGAAAACAGTAATACATTTAGGATCCCTGTAAGCACTACCTGCGCTGAGTGGAGCACACAATGCAACCAAAGTTTAACTGCCATGAATAAAAATATAAAGGTGAAACAAAAATTTTTTTTACCAATTTATAAAACAATAAATCCTTTGTTCAGAGTTTCAAAAGGCTGTATATATTCATGCAAGAAGATATACATTAAGGCCAGACGTTCGTACTCAGCTGATAGAACAACGAGGCAACTATCTTAACTAGAAAAATGTTAACATTTCACACTGTGTAGTCACATTTGACATCATGTAATACAGTATATATTCCTATAGAAAAAATTAGAAAAGTGCAAATTCATTTCTCATTCACGGTCAGCATAATCTTAGTTATCTGTTTTAACTGAATTTCCACCAGAATCTAGTTTCTCCATAAAATTTTCTAATGGCTTATGATAAACTTTTTAGGAACTAACCAACACTGCCAATTTTATATACGGCAATTAAAATTTAGATCTTTTAGGCTATATTTCTAAGGAAACTTCCCATTAAGAATAGGGTTACCACTCACCCTGGTTTTATTTTAGCACTGTAAATCCCCTGTCCTGGGAACCTTGAGATGCTGGTCACCCTAATTAAGAAGCAAAAGCCCATGTGTGTGGTAGCCTAACCTTGTCGTCATGTGGTTCATCTACAGCCAAGTCTTGTAACTCATGAGTGGTAACTTCAAGGGATGGAGTTTCTTTCTTTATGCTGTCTGAGACTCTTGGTCCACCTCTAGGTTTCTGGGGCTGTTTCTTCACTGGTTCATCCTTTATTTTGCCTTTCTTTCCCTTTTTCCCTTTTTCTTCTTTGTTCGAACCTGCAGACTTCATAGAGGGAAAAACAGTTAATGTTGACAGTATTTTCAGTGCTGTCAGTTCTTTAACCAAGTACTAAATGCACAGCATATGATAGGCAGTGGTCTGGATGCCCCTTGAAAAACAAACGAAAGTATTATTAAATGTTACTTACTCCCAGCAATTTCATGATGAGCTCACGTTCTTCTTCATCTTGGTCCTTGTATTTTTCCTTCATTTTTTTCATTTTACTCTACAAAAGAAAAAAATTTTTGGTTGGAAAAATTTAGCAGTAAGAAAATGTTAAGACATGTATATAAAGAAAAGGCATGTCTTTAATTCTGTCAAAATGCTTATTCAGTAAGGCACCACTTTAACAAACAATATGGAGTCTTTGAAGATGGATAAACCATAGTCCTCACCCTCAAACAACTGACCATCTTGTGGAAAAAGAAGATACACAGAATAAGAGTAAATTAATGCGAAATATTCTAAATGCAAACAAGTTTATATCTAAGATAATTTAGAGAAAGGAGACTTTTTTAAGCTTGAGCAAGAACTGAAGGGAAGAAATAAAGCAGCACTGAAAGATTCATTGCATCTGGGAATACAAGAAAGGCAAGATTATAATGTAAAGACAGAACAGAGTAGTAACAGCTAGTCGTCACACATGGTTGCCATCAGGATACACATAAGAACAGGAAACGGTACAGCAAAGTTTAGCTGGGTATTTATTGCAGAGACTCTTAATACCTTGGATTTCATCAATTAAACTACTGATTCTTTACTCTGGGCACACATCCAAATCACTTGGCCAGTTTTTAAAACCATAGACATACAGGCTTCACCTCCAAAGGCTTTCATCTTGACTAGTCTTAGCTAGGACCCAAATAACAAATTTATAAAATTGTAAATATTTAATAAGACACAAAAAACACTATATAAGATTGACAAATCAGACTTCATTAAAATTGGCAAGTGCTGCTCATCAAAAAACTACTACAGAAGTGAAAAAGCAAGTCTCAAAACATGAAAGATATTTGTAGTACAGATAACCAAGGAAAGACATGTATTTAGGATTTCAAAGAACTCCTATAACCAGTGAGAAAGTTGGACAACCCAACTTTTAAAAGCTAAATTAAGATTTCAGTATATACACACTTGAATGACTTGAAAAACCCCAACAATACCAAATGAAAGTGACGTAAAGCAACTGGAACCTGGATACACAGCTTGGTGGCAAATTGGTACAAGTACCCCGAAAAACTGATAATACCTACTAAGCCAAACACAACATGTGCGCTATAACCCAGCATTTCCACTCATAGCTATACAGGACAGAAATGCATATTTGTGAATCTCAAAGATACAGGTCTTCAATGACGAACAATATAGTAGACAGAAACTGGCAGACACTATTTAGCAACGCAAATGAACTGTTACAGCAACATGGATGATTCACAAGGTTGAGTGAAAGACGTAAGACAGGAACATATAAAGGATGACTGCTTTTCTACATAAAGTTTTCAAAAACAGGCAAAATAATCTATTGTGATTAAGACATGTTTTCCTCTGGTGGGAATACTATTTAGAAAGGGGCAAGAGTGAGCTTTCTGGAGTAATACAAACATTCAAGGGTGGTGTTCTGGGTGTTGGTTTCACAGATACACGTGCATATAAAAACTGAGCTAAAAGCAAAATATCTGCATATTACTATATATATGTAGCATGTGTACTGAATCATGTCTGACTCTTGGAGACCCCATGGACTGCAGCCTGCCAGACTCCTCTATCCATAGAATTTTTCCAGGCAAGAATACTGGAGTGGGTTGCCATTTCCTCCAAGGGCTCTTCCCAACCCAGGGATCAGGCAGGCAGATTCTTTACCACTGAGCCACCCAGGAAGCCCACTATATGTACATTACACCACACACACACACAAAAAAGCAAAAACTTGAGAATAAAATGAACACTGTTACCAATAAACTGAACCAAGAAATGGAAAACTCAACAAAAAGAATAGTTTCTTGGCAAAATATAACTTAGGGAAACCAACTTTGGAAAAAAAAACCTGAATGGAGTTATGATCACTAAAGAAATTTATTAAGTACTTCAAAACCTACCCTGAAAGTGTTACTTGCTCAGTTGTGTCCAACTCTTTTGTGACCCCATGGACTGTAGCCAGCCAGGCTCCTTGTCCATGGAATTCTCCAGGCAAGAATACAGGAGTGGATTGCCATTTCCTTCTCCAGAGGATCTTCCCAACCCAGGGATGGAACTCGGGTCTCCTGCATTATATGCAGATTCTTTACCATCTGAGCCACCAGGGAAGCCAGATATCCCTAAACATCACGCCCAATCGCTAAAAAAAAATTTCAAGGAACAAATGATCTCCATTTTATACAAAGTACTGCTGCTGCTGCTAAGTCACTTCAGTCATGTCAGACTGTGTGTGACCCCATAGACGGCAGCCCACCAGGCTCCCCGTCCATGGGATTTTCCAGGCGAGAGTACTGGAGTGGGTTGCCATTGCCTTCTTCATCTGTAGATGAAATGATGAGTACTCAGTAAGACTGCTTAATACTATCAACTGGAGGAATACCCTTAGTGCATACATACGACTTTTTTTAAGATAAATGACTAAAAATAAGAATTGCTGAGTCAGAGGGTAAATGCACTGTTAGGATTCTTGACTGGAAGTCCCATGGTATATATTCAAACTTGTACTGAATGACTGAATACACATTATCTATTAATTTGATGGGTGAAAAAATTCCCCTTGTTTCCATAAACATTTCTCTGATCTACCCCCTACCCTGCAATTTGCCCTTTCTTTCAATTACATTGATGGTTCTTTTCTCCACCAGATATTTACTTTAGTATTTTTTAAAACATGACTAGCCACTAATTTTGAATGCTTCATACCCTTTAAAACACAATTTATCATTCTGTGTCTAGATTTTATTCTGCTTCACTTTTCTACTGGTCCATTCATTAATACCATTCTGTTTTAGAAAGTCTAACAGTAAATGTCTTATTACCTAGTAGGGAGATTTTGGGGGCTCCAAAATCACTGCAGATGGTGACTGCAGCCATGAAATTAAAAGACGCTTACTCCTTGGAAGAAAAGTTATGGCCAACCTAGATAGCACATTCAAAAGCAGAGACATTACTTTGCCGACTAAGGTCCGTCTAGTCAAGGCTATGGTTTTGGTGGTCATGTATGGATGTGAGAGTTGGACTGTGAAGAAGGCTGAGCGCGGAAGATTGATGCTTTTGAACTGTGGTGTTGGAGAAGACTTGAGAATCCCTTGGACTGCAAGGAGATCAGCCCTGGGATTTCTTTGGAGGGAATGATGCTGAAGCTGAAACTCCAGTACTTTGGCCACCTCATGTGAAGAGTTGACTCATTGGAAAAGACTCTGATGCTGAGAGGGATTGGCGGCAGGAGGAGAAGGGATGACAGAGGATGAGATGGCTGGATGGCATCGCTGACTCGATGGACGTGAGTCTGAGTGAACTCCGGGAGTTGGTGATGGACAGGGAGGCCTGGCGTGCTGCGATTCATGGGGTCGCAAAGAGTCACGACTGAGCGACTGAATTGAACTGAAGGGAGATCCATCCTTCTTCTTTTTCAAGGGAGATCATCCTTCTTCTTTCCCTCAACTATTCTCTGGTACGTATTCTTTCAAACGAACTTTCAAATGTTAATTAAAAATCTCAATCCTTTTTTGAATGACTTCATGTTGAATTTACATAGTAATACAGGGAGAACTGATTTTTTTTCCCCCTTTCATCCCTGGTCCAGGAACTGAACTGAGTCCATGTACCACAGCTTGTGAAGCTTGCATGCCTAGAGCCTGTGCTCTACAAGAGTAGCCACTGAAATGAGAAGTCTGTGCACTGCAACTAGAGAGTAGCCCCTGCTTGCCTCAACTTGAGAAAAGCCCAAGCAGCAGTGAAGACCCAGCACAACCAAAAATAAAAAACTCCACAGCAGAAAACCAAATTTAAAAAAAAAATTTTTTTTAAGGAATTTAGTTTTCTTAAAGATACACCTATACATCAGTTTACAATCTCTACACAGCTACATTTTTAAAAGTATAGTCTACATCCTCTACCTCCTCTTTCTTCATCCCCTACTTTCATAAAATAATTAAGAACTGTAACCAAAATTGGGGCTTCCCCAGTGGCTCAGAGGATAAAGCGCCTGCATGCAATGCAGGAGACCCGGGTTCGATCCCTCCAGTATCCTTGCCTGGAGAATCCCATGGATGAAAGAGCCTGGTGGGCTACAGTCCCTGGGGTAGCAAAGAGTCGGACACGACTGAGCGAGCTCACTTCACTTCACTTCAACCAAAATTGCATAAATAATTGAAAAAGAAACTACTAAGTTAAATTATCAGATCAGCACTGCCAGTTTTTAGCTGAGTGTCCCTGGCAAATAAATCAATCTCCTATTCCTCTTCTACATAACTTGAGAGTTTCTGTATAGATGATCTTAAAAGAACAGAAAGTGATCTCTATGCTCCTTAACACTATCTTTTCAACTAATTTTCAAAGGAAGTCACACAAGATTATTCTGTTTCACTTAAACCTTAAAAAAGGAACCTCACAACTTCACTTGTGAATCATATAGTGCTAAATATTACCTTTTGTCCTCGTTTCACTGGCTGAACAACCGGGACATTTTTGCTTGTGTTCTGATGAGTTTCAATGTGTAGAGCATTTTCTTTTTCTTTGTCCTTTCCTTCTGTCATTTCTAAATCCCCTGAGTCATTTGGAAGCTTCTTTTTCTTCATTTCCCTAAATATAAATGAAATGGAAAATATCTTAATCTTAGAATTTCAAATTCTTAATACCCTAAAAAAATGACATGCAGAAGGGAACGTGTATGAGGTCATGCCTTCTGCTTAACTTGTTATCACCAGGCTACAGTATAAATGGAGTGCAAGTCATCACATAAGAAAAAGCTAAAAAATTTTCTTTCATGCATTTATGATTCTTCCTGGCATCGAGGCTCAACACACTGTCATACTTGACTTATCCTGATTCAGTAGCCACATTCAGTCCCTCAACACCTTGATGGCCAGGCAAAGGAATTTGTAGTCTTTGTATCATCATGGCCTTGGCAGATGTTAAATATTCAGTAAAACATTTGTGGGTCTGTTAGTGGAATAAATGGATCTTAGAAAATAAAGAGGAAAGGAAAATCCTATTACTGTGCAATCACATTCCCAATGCCACTGCTCTAGTCCAAGTCCTTATCACTTACCACCCAGACTTCCTCCATATTTCCCACATAATCTGTTCTACATGAACTTCTACATTAATTCTCCGTTATTGTTTACCTATGTCACATTCCCATTCAAAATCTCCCAAAAGTCCTCCTCACATCACTTTTAAGATAAGTCTAAAACACTTAGCTTGTTATTCTAGGTTCTCCACTTTTGATTCAATTTCACTATCAATTCACAAACATGAACATTTTGTTCCTTCCACCTCAATCTACTTATCCATTTCCCCAAAGCACTCTCAACATTACTTCCAAATACCTACCACTTCCCTGTCTTTGATCATACTAATTCTCCTTGAAGTTTCTGACCTTAACTTGCATTATCTAAGATGCAACTATATCTTCAAGGTAAAAACTTCTGATGGTATTTCCCAAAACACTCCAATGCACAAAAAATTCTTATTCCTGAAATACGATATCACTTTTCAGATAACACTATTTACAGACTTATGGCTATTTCTTGAATCCAGGACTCAAAAGCTTCTTGAAGGCACAAACTTTCTATTTTCTCTCTTTGCATACTACCATAATATCTAGCATGATACCATACTCATAAATACCAGCACTCAGTTTTCTATAATTTGTAAAGATTATCAAACAGAAGGGTTTATTGTCCATTCCAACCTAGGGCCTCTTTCTGGAGTGCTTTACCAGTTGTAGTCTTTTTCACCCTGCAGTAGTTGTCTCGGTTGTCCTTTCACTCTTTATCTTTTCCTGTTTGCCATCTAAGCCCTATTATATTAAAGGGACAAAAAAAAGACAGGGGAAAAAACCCCCAAGTCTTCCTCTTACATAAAAATTGCCTAATTTCAGTACAGGCATGCCTCAGAAATATTACAATTTCTGTTCCAGACCACTGCAATAAAGTGACTACTGCAGTAAAGCAAGTCATGAATTTCTTGCTTTCCCAGTGCATATAAACTTATGCTTACACTACCCTGTTGTCTATCAAGTGTGCAAAGCAATATGTCTTTAAAAAGCAATTATATACCTTAATCAATACTTTATTGGTAAAAAAAAAAAAAATACCACCACCTGAGCTTTCAGTGCCTCATAATCGCTTTATAATAGAAACAAAGTTCACTGATCACAGATCACCTGAGCAATTAATAATAAAAAGCTTGAAACATTGCAAGAATTATCAAAATATGATCAGAGACATGAAGTAAACAAATGATGTTGGAAAAACGATGGCAATAGATTTGCTCCATACAGAGTTACCATAAACCTTCAATATGTTAAAAAAAAATTAAAAATCTGCAAAGCACAATAAAATGTGGTATGCCTGTATTCCTCTTCACTTCTGTCAACAGTATCATAGAATCAGCCTATTTAATATACTGCAATTATTACCATACATATTTATGTAATAGAAGGTCTGTTTTGTGTTACTTGACCTATCTGATTATAGTGGCAGACTAGGCCCTTAAAAGAGAAAAACCTATTAGAGTTGAATGTAAAAAACAAAACAAAATTTGTGCTAAATCTTGGTAATTTTAATGAGATCTTTATAACAGCCAAGCGATCTGTCATAACCAAACTGTCAATTATAAAAAATAGATGCTTTTCAGTTAAATAACACAAGTATATTTACCTTCTTTCCTTGGCTGACAAATGCCTTCGGCTCTGCAACTTACTGTCACTCTATTAAAATTAAGAGAAAAACACAAGCAAATACAAACAATAACATCATTGCTGTTAATCTTTCAAAAGCCAAAATTAAGAAATAGAAAATTATTATTTATTGAGAATGACATGATGTTCTTCAAAATACTTTGAAGAAAAATGTTACCATATTAGAAGATTCCTCTTTTGAAGACAATTTCTGGAGGGACCTATGGAAACAAACAGAAAGAGGAATTCACAAGCCTTTACAGGCATTCAGTTACAAAGACCCCAAAGATTCCCATATCACTCTCCTAATTAATTATTGGCAATGCTATACCTTTTCAAATTTGGTAAAATGAGAAAAAGTATAATCAAATTGCTCATCCTAAAAAAAAATTGCTCATTGTCTCACTTTATATTCTTAAATAGCTGACATGTATTGGACACCTATAATATGCCAGGCACTGCAAGATGCTTTACATGCATATAACCTTCACAAAAACCCTATGAAGGGTGGTACCATTCTGTCTTCACCAAGAAGGAAACTGAAGCTTAGACTCAGTCACTTGCCCAAGGACCCACTTTAAGACTCAATACTGGTCTGACTCCTAAGCCTTTCTTAACTACTTAATAAAGTTTTTATAGCTATGGTGTTGTTTACTTAGTGATCTGTGAGACATTAAAGACTTAAGACACCCTTTTAAAAAAAAAGTGTAATTGCCTTTTTATTATTAGAATTTATAAACATTAACTTGTCTCTATTTTCATCTAGTTTGGCAACTTTCATATTTACTGCATTTTTCTACCCTGGGTCCTGAGAATTTAAGAGAGTTCTACCCCCTTATCAAATGGTGAACAGACAGTAAGATCATAGGACAATGGAGGGTAAAAGCACTGAAGTCAATCTTGGCATTATTTTTATAAGGTCATCATTCCCAGCTTACAAAATAAGACTGAAAATTATGGCTTTGAAATTACCTTTGGGACTGAAGGTGGGACAAGTCGATGGAAGTATCAGGATAATTTAGTGTCTCTTCTCCTTCATCCTTCATTTCACCAACAGGTTCCTGATCTTTTACCACCCCCTCAGATTCTCCTTCATCTTCAGAGCTTTCTTCCTGAACTAGTTCATTTACTTCATTGCCACCACTCTGAATAGTAATATCCTCTTGGTCAACCTGAGTCACGAGCTCCACTTCCACAGGAGTTTCATGTAATTCGTCTTTTTCTTCTTCACTGCTACTTTCACCCCCATCTGCTAAATTACAATAAGGAAAGTCAGAGTGCTATCATCACAACCAAGTTAGATGATTTCCTTGAAAACTTCATAAAAATATTCTATTCACTCCCTCCTCCAAAACATCACCAGAAAAATACTGGATCCTCCCCAAAGGTTACACTGACTTAGATAAAAGGATACTCTGTATCAGGAATTGACTGGAATAAAGATCTCCAAGATCCTATACCACAATAAATTTTTTAGACATTGCAATCATTTCTGCAATGAAAACTGTATCTTGTCTTTGTTATTTCCGAAATGAGAAAAATAGAAGCAGTTATAGAAATTCTGCCAATTTTATCATAATTTGCGCATGAGAACTGAAATGAAATAAAACAAGTTACGTAGCTGGCACGTAGCCAAGTGTTCACACTTTTGGAAAAGGAACACCATCTAGTGGTAATAATATGGTCCAGCTGTGCATGTGTGTGCTCTCGGTTGCTTCAGTCACGTCCAATTCTTTGCAACCCTATGGCCTGAGGGCCACAAGGCTCCTCTGTCCATGGATTCTCCAGGCAAGAATACTGGAGTGGGTTGCCATGCCCTCATCCAGGGGATCTTCCTGAACCAAGGATCGAACCCGTGTTTCCTGCATCTTCTCCAGGAACCTCACCTATAAAAATGAGATGCCACCAACCAAGGATGGTTGTGAGAATTCAATAAAAAATAATGTAAATAAAGTATTCATGTCAGGAACATGGTGAAAATTAAATAAAACAGAATCATGTACAACAGTAGTTGTTAAGTGAAACAATGAGATATTCTTAAAAAGCAACGACTGTAGAATATGTAAAAATAATTTCGAGGGCATATATTCCCTAGTTCCTTTAGGTAGGCAGGTTAATTTATTCCAGCAACCATAGCTGCTCTCTACTTGAAGCAAATATATTATTAAATCAAGGTAAATTCTCATAAGAAACTGCATGTATAATAACTCATCTTTGTATTGTTTCTAAATCCTAAATCCAAAAGTAAATACTTATTTATATATACCTGAGTCTATCTCTGATAAGCACATTTATGTATTATTACTCATTAATACTGGGCTTCCCAGGTGGCACTAGTGGTAAAGAACTCGCCTGTCAACGCAGGAGACCTTAGAGACCCGGGTTTGAACCCTGGGTCGGGAAGATCCCCTGGAGAAGACCACAGGAACCCACTCCAGTATTCCTGCCTGGAGAATGCCATGGACAGGAAATCCTGGCAGGCTACAGTTTACAGGGCTGCCAAGAGTTGGACACAACTGAAGCGACCTAGCATACATGTATGCAGTAAATATTGAAGTTTTACAATATAAACATACATTCAAGTATTGGTTATGGATTCAATTAAACACTTTATAATTCACTAGAAGTATACTGAACATTTCAAAAAACGAAAATTCAACAAGGTTGATAACAAGTTGGGTATTTTTGAAATTTTAATTATCCCAAAAGAGACGATCTTCTAAAACTTCAGAAGCAAAACTAGACAATGGAAAACATTATAAGTTACTTTATTAAAATCTGTATACTACCTAGTTGTTCCATTTCTTCTGATATGAGTTCACTTGTACAACTTGCCAGTGTCTCCATGTCTTCATCCTGCACTCTGACTTTTCGTTCACCCCGATGTCTCCAAACACAAGACTCATCTACCTACAGAAACAGTTCTTTTCATTGGTGGAATGTTAGGTAAGACTAGTAAAAATCAGGGAAAAAAAAAGAAGAATACCTTAAATAGGAAGCTAAACCCCATCATTAGATGTGAAGGAGGAAGGAAATTCTTTTTTCCTGCAAAGATAATGTACATTTTAAAAAATCCATTTTCTGCATTTTATGCTTATAAGGTATCTGATACAGTAGTCAAATGTGTTCTTTTTTTTTTTTTGGCTGTCATCAAGCAACATTTTCCATTAACAGACTTTGGCATTATGTATAGGAATAAGAATTAAGAAAGAAAAAATATGAATGCTTGCTCTCATCTTCCGGGTTAGTCAGATCCTGAATAATCTATTTTTAGAAAAAAGGTCATGCTATTTACTTTCTTACCCTTATAAACATAAACTATGTGAAAGGACATTGTCATTAATAAAAATATATATAGCATGAGCATGTCAAATGCTAAATTTGCCAAACCACAGTAAAATCTTCCTTATTTAATAACATACTTCATATATGAAATCAGAATTATTAGTTTCTGTTCTGAGAATGTTAGCAGATGGTCTTCAAACCTGTCTCCACAATCCACTGACAAGTCATTACCTCTTATCATGAAGCTTCCTGTGGTCAAATATTCCCCAGTTGGTGCTGTTTTAGATACCTGAGAAACACAATGATACATTATACTCTTGTCTTAAACACATTTTTAAAATTTTCACCTGAGAAAGTAAAGCCATATTAAAGCAAACAGCAGTATGTCCTGAAAAGTTTATAATTTAGCAAAAATTCTTAACACTGAAAGGATAAATATCTCTTCAAAGATAGGTGTAACTTTGTCGGTAACAAAGGGAAGAAATAACGAAGGATATACTACATCAATCATTTTCAAATACCATGGACCAAGCTTAACATAAAGGTATAAAACTATATTATATTAACTCTATTTATTACATTAAATCCTTTCCTGAGATGATTTTTTTCGTGGCTGGTTGTGGGGGTGGCGGATGAAATAATCTTTCATCTTATTTATTGGGGGGGTAATGAAATAACTTTTCATTTTAGTAAATAAGGATAATAGCTTATTTTTGAAAATATATTCTAACTTGGCAAAATAGGAAGTGAGCAATATAATTCCACAACTAAAAAAAATTTTACACATCTGTGAAACGAGCAAATCTGAGAGTATCTTTACTAGTAATAGGTATGCAAGGGATTAAAAGCACACTAAAAAAATCTATTCATAAAAGAATTAAAGCCATTTTTATTACACTGTACAAAAGGCAGAAAAAATAACCCCAGAAGTGATATTAATTTCCTAAGAACACAGTATCACAGCACAGCAGAAAACAAATATAAACAAATATAAAATGAAACTAAATCTAAGGGAGAATAATGGTATTGACCTTTTTTAATCTTGCTGTACAACTTTAAGACTTTGAAAAGCAATGTGAAATCATATATAGAATGAAGTACCATCAAGAAAATAGCATTAACCACAAAAAAATGGCAATTACTAAAACCAAGGGTATAGAAAAAAAAAAAAAACATCCACCCACCACTGATAACCACCCACCACTGATAACCTACTTTACAGGAAAAGCCAAAGATAATTCAGAAAATTTCAACAAAGATGAACAGGTGAAAGACCTTTTAAGGTCAGTGTGCCAGTAATAACTGGAACAGTCTATCCCATATAACTGCATGGATTGCTCTAAGTGTCTGCTCAAATCTTACCCTTCCAGAAAGGCTCTCCCTGACACTATATTCAAAATGGTAGCCTGTATCACTATCCCCTTACTATGCTTTAAAAAAACTTTGTTACCTGCCACTATATATTTTTCTTCAATATCAAAATGTCAACTCCATCACAAGGTACTTTATCTGCCTTGTTCAATTCCATACCCTCAAAATTTGGAACAGTTACCATTCTCACTAAATTAAGAAACAGGACCACAGCCCTTATTACCTGATGATGGTACACCCACCAAGCACTAGTGATAACTCGAGCGTCCCAAGCAGCACTGTAGCAAAGAGCCATTGTGCCAGCTTCAGTCAAGGTCCGAGGGGGAATTGGTTCTCCTGTAATAATGATACTACAATGTTTCAGTACCGAAGTTTGGACTTTCTAGAGCAAGACATGAAAACCATATACAGTATGACAGGTTCATTTCTTATATTTTAAATAACAATATCACACTTTAACTTCATCAGTGTATGAAGTTACTATTTTTATTTAAAAAATGTATTTATAGAGCAGGTTTTTAAATGGTCTAAGTAAACAAGTTCAGAAAATATCCTTTCACTTTTATCAGTAATTCTAACCTCATTCTAGAAAGGATAATTTAGAAAAACCTATTTAAAGGTTAAAGACCGCCAGAATTACTATATTGCCTAAAAAGTAAAAATCAAGAGCATATTAACAGATCCCTAAGAATTCAAATATTTTAAAACTAGGATATAATTCACATACTATAAAATTCACTTTTAAAGTATACAATTCTGAGTTTTGATATATTCATAAAGCTATACAATCATTACCATTAATTCCAGAACATTTTCATCATCTGCAAAAGAAATTCTGTATCTATTTACAGTCACTTTACATTTTTCCCAGCCACTGGCAATCACTAATCTACTTTCTGTTGCTATGGATTTTCCTATTTTGGGATTTCATATAAATGGAATCATATATACCTGGCTTCTTTCACTTAGCATGTTTTCAAGGTTCATTCATGTTAGAGCATTTGTCAATACTTCATTTCCTTTTAAGACTGAATAATATTCTACTTTATGGATATACCACATTGTATCTATTTATCAACTGACAGAGATACAGGTTGGGGATTCCCTGGTTGCTCAGTGGTAAAGAATCCACTTGCCAATGCAGGAGACTCAGGTTTGATCCCTGCATTGGGAAAATCCCCTGGAGAAGGAAATGGCAACCCACTCCAGTATTCTTGCTTGGGAAATCCCATGGACAGAGGAGCCTGGTGGGCTATGGGGTCACAATGAATGGGACACAACTTAGTGACTAAACAACAGTAACAACAGAGATACAGGGTATTTCCATTTTTTGGCTATTGTAAGTATCTGCACACAAGTTTGGACACATTTTAAATTATCTTGGGTACATATCTAAGAGTGGGTCACATGGTAAATACTATGTTTAACTTTTTCAGAAACTATCAAACTCTTTCCTACTGCAGCTAGATCATTGTCCATTCCCACCAGCAGTGTATAAAGAGTCCAGTCTCTCCACTACTTCACCAACTCATTACTGTTTTTGGCTTTTTTATTTGGATTTTTCCCCACCCTGTGTGGCTTGTGGAATTTTCTTCCCTAACCAGTGACTGAACCCGAGCCCTCAGCACAGACAGCTTGGAGTTCTAATAACTAGATCGCTAGGAATTTCCACTGTGTTTTTCAACTATTCTTGTGGGTGTTAAGTGGCATTTCACTGTGGTTTTGATTTGCATTTCCTTAATGGATGAATGATGCTGAGCATCTTATCATGTGCTTGTGGGCTACTTGTATATCTTTAGAGAAATATCTATTTGACATTTTAAAAACTGTTCATTTTAAAATTGCCTTTCTACTGTTGACTCAAAACAGTTCTAGAGTTTTTTGGATATTGGTCCTTTATCAGATAAATGATTTGAAAATATTTTCTCCCATTTCTGTGGAGTGTCTTTTAATTTTTTTGATAGAATCCTTTGAATTAAAGTTTTAGTTTCTGCATAACTCTAATTTACATTTTTTTCTTTGGCTGCTTATGCTTTTGATGTCATATCTAAAATGACACCAAAGCCAATGACTTCCAGAGCCAATATTCTTCTAATAGTCTTAGAGTTTTAGCTCTTAAATTTAGGTCTATGATGTATTTGAGTTCATTTTTATAAGTGGTAGGAAGTTCCTATTTCTAACTTCATTCTTTGGCACATGGATATTAATTGCCCCAGCCCTATTTGTTGAAAAGATTATTCTATCCTTCCTGAATGGCCTTGGCACCCTTGCTAAAAATCAACTGACTATAAACAAGGAATCTCAATTCTCTTTATTAATCTATCAGTTCATTCTCATACCAATACCACACTCACTGTCTTGATACCACACTGACAGCTGTTTTGTAGGAGGTTTTGAGGAAGTGTGAGGACTCCAATTTTGTTCTCCATTTTCAAGAATGATTTGGCTAATCTGGTTTCTCTGCATTTCCACATGAATTTTAGGATGAATTTTGTCTATCTCTGCAAAAACAGGCAGTGGTGAGAAAGACTGCACCACATTTGTTGATTAGTGTGGGAAACACTGCCATCAGAACAATATTAAGACTTCTAATTTATAAACATTGGAAATCTTCCCATTTATTTAGATCTTCTTTAATTTCTTTCAATGATGTTTTGTAGTTTGGTGTATATGTCTTACTTTTTGGTAAGTTTGTTACTAAATATTTTATTCTTCTTCAATGCTGTTATAAGAGGATGTTTTATTAATTTCCTCTTAATATTGTTCATTACTAGTATATAAAAACATAACTGACATTTTATATACTGACCTTATATCCTAGATACTGCTGAACTTGTTAACTAATAATTTTTGGTGGATTCCTTAAGGTTTTAAATATATAAAATTATGCCATTTGCAATCAGAGACACTTTTATCTGTTCCTTACCAATTTGGATATTTTAAACTTTTCACCGCCTAACTGCCTACTCAGAACCTCCATATGATGTTGAGTAGAAGCATGGCAACAACAGATGTGCTCATCTTATTCCTGATCTTGGGGGAAAAGCTCTCAGTCTTTCCCAATTAAGCATGATTTTTAGCTGTGAATTTTTTATAGATGTTATTTACCAACTTGAGGACATGTCCATCTATTCTTAGTTTGCTGAGTATTTTTATCACAAATGAGTACTAGACTACCGCCAAAGGCTTTTAGGCTTTTTTGCATTAGTTGAGATCATCATGCGGTTTTTGTCCTCTATGCTACTGATATACTGTATTACACTGATTAATTTTCATATGTTAAATTAACCTTGCATTCCTGGGAATAAATCCCATTTTATCATATGTATAATCCTTATAATATACTGCTAGATTCAATTTCCTAATAGTCTGTTGAGGATTTTTGTGTCTCTATTCATAAGTGATATTGATCAGTGGTTTCCTTCACTGTGATATCTTTGTCTGGTTTTGTTATTAGGGTAATACTGGTCCCAAAGAATGAGTTAGAAAGTTCCTGTCTCTTGTGTCTTTTGGAAGAGTTTATGAAGGATTGAATTTCAGTCTTCTTTAAAAGTCCTACAGATATTAGGAATTTGAATCTTATTTTTTCAGTTAGTATAGTTAAAGGTTTATCAATTTTATTGATCTTTTCAAAGAACTAACTTTGGTTTTATTGATTTTCTCTACAGTCTGTTTTATTTCTACTCTATATCTTACTGATGGACTGAAACATCATTATAATAAAGTGTCCCTTACCCCTATTAGTGTTTTTTCTCTTATACTAAAAATAGTTTAAACAAAATAAAAGTTCTGAATAACAGAATGAATTACATTACCTGTTGGATTCTTAATTACACAGCTAGTTGCTCCATGAAGGTCAGCATGGACATAAATGTCCCCTTTAAAACAAATAAATAGTACTGTAAGTCTTATTTCTGTTTAAGTTGAAATCGTTTACTTATTATTTAAAGCGTTCAAAACCCAAAACGTATAAGAAAATAAATAAAGAAAAGACCATCTCCCACCATGGGAGGATTTCTCATAGGCCTCCTCAGAGGAAAGCTATGCTAATAAGGCAGATAAAATGGTCATAGTTCTTCTCCCTCCCTCTGTCCACACCTCTCTGCTCTATGACCCTGAAGCTGCATCAAGAGGTGGAGTCCACTTCCCTGTCACTCAAATATGGTCCTACCCCTTGACAAAGAGAATGTGGCAGACATGACCAAATGCCAGTTCCCAGTCTAGGCCTAGACAGGCTTGTATGCTTCCTCTTTTTCCTCTCAGAAATTTGCTGAGTTACCATATAAGCGAGCCCAGGCTAGCCTGCTGATTGGTGAGAGACACCTGGTGATGAGTGAGTCATCGTAGCAAATGCAAACAAAGGTCCTAAGGACCACAGATGGTTGACAAATGTGACAAACAATCATGAAGCCAGACTGAAGATAAGTAAGAAATGAGACTAGAGAAGAAGCCAGGAACCCTGCAAGCCACAATAAGGACTTCTAGTTTTATTCTGAAATGTGTGATGACAAATAAATGAGGAAATAGATGAATGCATGGATGATGGTCAACTAGGGAAAAGTAAAGTGCCTGGTTTCTAACAGAAAAAATGAGCAGCCACTGTTTGCCATGGATAGTTCATCTGAGATTTGAAACTCAAAGAAGAGCAAATCCCATACAGTTCCATGAAAGGCTCAGCTCACAATGAAGAGAGTTAGAGAAGACAGAAAGCAAGCCCTGGGCACCATGTAACCTGAACCCTGTTGTTTTCTTTCCTGCTTCTGGATCCTCAAAGGACATGAGATTAGCTCTCATATTGATTATTGATTTCTGATACCCATACTGAGGGTTCAGCCACAGTGAAGTGATGGTTATCAGCAAACAAAAACAAATGAGAGGCCTTACAACACAGGGGTGAAGCCCTGTTTCTAAATGCATAAAACGTTTGCAAACTTCAGCATTTAAAAATTAAGCTTTAAAAAATTTGATGTCCAGCCAGTTTGGAAAATTAAAAGCTATTTTGTTAATATAGCAGAAAATCAGAAATCTAATACTACAGATTAGCTGAGCATTAATCCTTTAGGAATATTCACTTAAAATGAAAATTTAAGTATCAAAGCACATATTCAACCATAAACCATGAAACTCTACCAATTAAATCTGTCAAACAAAAGAGTACAAGATGAAAATCTACACCTAACACTGAGATAACCAATCCAATTACTTAAGAAAAAATTTTTAGAATTTTAATCTTACTTACCTGGTGTCAAGTATCTTTTCACAATTATTTCATTCTGTTGCTGATCTCGTCCACCAATAATTAGATAGTTCTCTGAGCTAATGAACCAGAGGAATTTCTCAAACCTACCAAATTTTAAAGAAAAAAGTTAACATTTTTTTCCCTTCATAGTTGCCTGAATTCAGATCCTTTTACTCAACAAAATGAACCAGAAGGCTCTCCTATGTGTAGGTTAAGACAACTTGATGGCTTAATTTCTTTTAAGGTATCAAGCTGAATTTTACTGAAAACTTGTAATAAATTGCCTTAGGATATTCTTAAAACAGTCTTAGTAGAAAGCAATTTAATATTATGTTTAAAAAAATGTTTTCTCTTTATCTCCTTCCCATATAGACAGTCTTAGATTGAAGTTGTAATAATGAATTACAAAAAACATAAAATGTCACCTGGTCCCTAGGTTTAGCTCTCTTTCAGTGGGGCACTGGATATTCTTTGGGACTGCAGGTAAGAAAGAAAAATTGTTTTCCCATTCTGTCCTCAATCAACTGAATGTTTACATATATGACATTCTTTGTCCTCAATTAATCAACTTAATGTTTACATACATGACATTCTTTACATTTAAAATATGTAAAACCAAAAATTGTCATCAGAAGTGTAAAATTATTTTTCTGAAGAAGCAAATTAACTTGGGTTTTCATGGTTAATACATACCACCACTGATAAAACGAGTGTAACTGTCAAATTTAAAATGGATAACCAACAAAGACCTATTGTATAGCACATGGAACTCAGCTCAATGTTATGTGCCAGCCTGGATGGGAGGCGGGATTGGGGGAGAACGGATACATGCATATGTATGGCTGAGTCCTTTTGCTATTCACCTGAAACTACCACAACACTGTTAACCGGCTATACACCCCAATACAAAATAAGGTTTGTTTTTTTTTAATTGAAGAGTGTATATTTGTATGATATTTAGAAAATGAGATGAACATAAATATTTCTATGCTACATATGACTAGTAAGATAATCTTTTTATGATTTAACCTACAATTTTAAAATTCCTGGCTAAATATGATAGATTGGGGAATTCCCTGGTGGTCCAGTGGCCAAGACTCTTTACTCCCAATGCAGAGGGACCAGGTTCGATCCCTGGTCAAGGAACTAGACTCCTCATGCTGCAACTAAGGGACTTGGCATACCCAAATAAATAAATATTTTTAAAAAAATGACAGGTTGAGCACAGGCATTAAACAAAACTATCTTATATCAAATATAACAGCAGAAGGATTCTACTCTTATTTTCTAAAATGATTTTTTATTAAGTAATACATATACATGGCTCAAATTTTAAGACTATATAGAAATATAGAGTGACAGATCCTACATCTCTATCTTCTACCACTGCTGCTGACCAAGGGGGTCATTAGCTTCTGATGTACCCCTCTCAAGTATTTCTTTATATATAAAAAAGCTAAAATAAACTGCTTATTCTAAACCTTTTCTTTAGACACAACACACTGTTCTGCATCTTTTTTTCTCTTTTTACTTAAAAATATATTTTCCTCATTGCTGAATGGAGGTACTACGGATTTAACCACTTCCCCACTGATGGTAAAAAGGTTTGTAAAATGACATATATCCAATAAGGACACAAAGAATGAGAAAGGTAAATTCAGGATGTATTTTGTAATCATCCTAGCAAAGGAATGGATAACAGGCCAAAAAAAAGTCAACTCATCAAAAGAAAGCAATAAAGAAGACAAAAAAGAACATAGAATGGGACACATAGAAAGCAAACAGTAAGACAGTAGATTTAAACCAAAATATATCAGAAACTATATTAAATATAAACATAGTCAATTCTCTTGGAGATTCCCTGGTGGCTCAGATGGTCAAGAATCTGCCTTCAATGAGAGAGACCTGGGTTCTATCCCCAGGTTGGGAAGATCCCCTGGAGAAAGGAATGGCAATCCAGTCCAGTATTCTTGCCTGTAGAATTTATGGACAGAGGAGCCTGGTGGGCTACAGTCCATGTGGTCACAAAGAGTTGGACACGACTGAGTGACGAACACACACACACAGTCATTTTTCCAGGTAAAATGCAAAGACTGTCAGACTGGGAAAAAAATGATATATATATATCCTTTAAAACATAAGGATATAAAAATGTTGAAATACAATGACAGCAAAACATAATACCATGCAAACACTAACCAAAACCAGTTGAAACAGTCTGAACATTTCGCATAGACAGATAAAATAGATGTAAGTTAAAAGGACATTTCATTAAAAGTAATAAAAGGCTCAATTACTGAAAAGAGAAAACAGTTCTATATTGGTATCACCTAACTAGATAGCCTTAACATATATGAAGCAAAAATGCAAAAGTAAAAGGAGCGACAATCCATAATTATATGATATTCAACACATCTCTCTCAGTAATTGGAAAAACAATCATTAAAAAGAATCAAAGGTGCCAAAAATTTGAACATGATTAATAAACATGACTTGATATTTAAAGAAATGTACTCAATAACTCTAGAAAAGACATTCTTTTCAATTATACATGAAACATTTATAAATAAAGCTGTCTATAGACTGGACCAGGAAACAAGTTTCAATAAACATCAAATGTCTGAGATACAGAATATCATCTCTATTACACCAATTAAGCTAAAAATCAGTAACAAAAATATAACCAATCCCCCTCTCAATATGTTCAGAAAGTAAGACATATACTTCTAAATAATGCACGGGTGGAGAAATCACATTGGAAATGAGAATATATCTTGACATGAAAGATAATGAAAATACTAAACAACAAAATGCTGTAGATGAAGATAAACCCATGCTGATATAAATTTATTGCTTAACTATATTAGAAAAGAAGCTGAGGGAAGGGGGAAAAAAATCAATGAACTAAGCTTCTGTTTCCAGAAACCAGAAAGGGAAATGCAAAAAAAGACCCAAAGAAAAGCACAAAGATGAAAATAATTCTTAAAATATTACATATATAATATGGAGATCAATAGTTAAAAACTAGTTTTTTAAGGATCCTAATACTACTGAAAATCTTCTGATCAGATTAATTAAGAAAAAGAGAAGGCACAAATAATTCTTGAATGAAAACAGAGAAGTAATTAAAGATTCTAGGGATGTTAAAAAGTTAAGTGGAGGGACTCCCCTGATGAACTAGTGGTTAAAACTCCACGCTTCCACTAGAGGGGGCACAGGTTTGATCCCTGGCCAGAGAACTAAGATCCCACATGCCACATGGTACAGCCAAAAGAGAGAAAAGAAAGTTAAGTTGGATATTAATAAACTTTTTGCCAATAAATTTCAAACTTTGGACAAAATAGACAACATCTTAGAAAAGCACTGCTAACCAAAACTAGAAAATCTGAGTGGTCCTGTTATTTACTAAAGAATTTGAATTTGTAATGAAAAACTTTCCCATAAAGAAAATCTCAGCTGACTTCCATCAAGGACAGTTGACAAAGGAACACTTCTCAGTTGTTTTATGAGATAATATAATCTTGTATCAATAGCTAACAAAAGCATTATGAGAAATGAAAATTACACATCAATGATATTCAAGAGATGTTAGAGAAAAAAGAAAAAAAATTTTGAAAGCTGGAAAATAAATGGACAAATGAGCTGACTCAAGAAGCTGAATCCTAAGCTGATGGTGCAAAAAGTCAAGAAACAAATCAACTTACGCTTGTGTGACCCATAAAAAGCACAAGGTACTGCTAGAAATAGGTTTAAGATGAAGTTTAAAACAGAAAGGCTGGCTAAAAATCTGATTAAGAAGTAACAACTTCCGTAGATCTTTCCAGCTTTGAACATGGTGGTAATTACCCCTTCAACATTCTAACAGAAAAGCCAGAAATTAAACCTATAAAAAGGGTACAAAGAGGATCACTGGACTAGGGGAAATAAATCACAAATTATATATATTAATATGTAAAAATAGGGCAATTAAGTAAATGTATGAAATACTGGATACTAAGACTCTCTAGCTTATTATTTCCACTGGTCCCCTAAAACGGAGACAACCAAGTCTTCACTTTACAAGCATAAGCACAAGAAACTTTTCTAGGAAATGAGACCAGCTGAAGAGGCAAAAAGTGGCAAAAAGACATTCAGAGTTGCACAGAAAATGGACGACACAGATTATTTTACAAGTCCAACAAACCACAAAGAACTTCCAATCAGCATTTTACAGTTCTACTAGAAAACATGAGCAGACAGTCAAGGATCACCAGACATTAACACAAGTGAACACTGGAGACAAAACCAAAAAATAGAAAAAGAAACTTGGAGAAGACAGACCTATTAAGAAAAGAATATTAAATAAAATGTAATACAGCAAAACTATTCTCAGTTATAAAGAAATATACTGTTAAAAAACAGAAATTTTTAAAGTAACACTGAAATAACCAAAAATAGCTCAAAACTTAAACATGATAGGAAGAAATAGAAGATCAAAAAATTCAATGGAAGGATTGAAGATAAAGTTGAAAAAAAAACTCAGAATACAGAACAAGAAGAGAGAGATGGAAAAAAAAGGCAGTGAAACCGGACAACTGTTGAGGGGGTCCCATATGTACAAAATAAGACTTTTAGAAAGTAAGAAAAAGAACGCAAAACAAAAAACAAACAGAGGGTAGGCGATTTTCTAAGAAATAGTTCAAGAAAATTTCTGTTTCCAAATGAAAAATGCTCACAAATTATCCATCATAAGGATAAAAACATCCTTACCAACCTATATTCTTGTGAAATTTTGGAAAATTAAGAGGAAAAAAAAAAAAGATCCAGAAGTTTACAGAAAAGCAAAAACAAGTTTCCTATTAAAATTCAACTGTCAAATGACACCAAACTTCAAGATCAAATCTGGAAGTTAATACAATGGAAAATGCCTTTTCAAAAGTCTGAGGAAAACATTTTCAAATTAGAATTCAATACCCATCCAAACTGTTAAGAGTAAAATAATTTTTTTAGACATTGGAGACCTCAAAATTTTACCTCTTACATACCCCCTTTTCATGAAGATTCTAGACCACACAGTCCATCAACAAAGAAAATGGAAGTTTGAGATTCAGAAGAGAGAGGTTAAAGAGAACTTGCAGAATAGCAATAAAAGGAGAATTTAAAATGCTTAGAGAAAACTAATACAGTATTGTAAAGTAAAATGAAGTAAAAATAAAAATTAAAAAAATAATAAAAATAAAAAATAAAATAAAATGCTTAGAGAAAACATCTAGAACAAAGTAGATCAAAAAGCTCCAAGGAAGACTTCAGCAAGGAGATGATATTGATAAGATTCCAATTGTCTGAACATACTTGGAAGATAATTTGAACATGATTACTAATAAGAACAAAAGAAAAAGAAAGTAAATGAAACAAGACAATTATTAACTTCAGGGAAGATAAAATGCTGAGCAGGAAAGGAAAAGAAAGCAGAATACTGTATGAACCAGCTGTGACTACAATTTAAATATCCATAATACTCAATACAGAATATCAATCTTGACAAAATTATGCTGTAACTATATTGAGAAGCTAGGTGATGTATGTGTATGTAATGGAGCACAAATGAAAAGAATAAAATCTTCATCTTTCCATAATGGGAAGTTATTAAGAGTATAAAACAGAAAAATTAGGCAGCAATACATTACTAAGAGAAATGGAAGTACACAGCAAAAGAATCAGCTAAAAGAACTAAAAGCTTCCTTGAGAGAGGAGGCAGTAAGAGCAGGCAGAGACTTCCCTGGTGGTCCAGCGGTAAAGAATCCACCTTGCAATGTAGGTGACATGGTTTTAATCCCTGGTCAGGGAACTAACCCCACAGGCCACAGAGCAACTAAGTCCATGGGCAACAACTCGATAGGCCACAACTATTAGAGCCTGCCCTCCTGGGAGCCCACATGTCACACTCTGAGACCACTAGCTACAAAAGTTTGCAGGGTTAGTGGTTTTTAACAAGCTTTGTAGAACTGCTTGATTTTCTAAACAATGTGCATGTAGAAGTTTGATAAAAACAAAATATATTTCAAAAATGAACACTTACCAATATACTTTTCTTGCTTTTTGAATAGAGGTAACTGTTTGGACTTCTTTTAAGGTTTGCTTTGTTTTCTTTTCTGCTGATTTGAATGCCTATTTATAAGAAAAGAGTTTTTAAGTAATTTGCTGAAAATTTTATTTAAATAATACCAAGTAAATGATAGGGCAAGAAATAGTTTAGATGTCACGAAATGACATAATCTATATATTAATACACATAACATGCACATGAAGGTAATGAAAAAAACTCTGCTTTAAACATTAAAATGATTTTAAACAAATATCTGCTCAAGACCTTCAAAAAAAAAACGCGGCGGGGGCGGGGGGCACGGTTCAAACAGTTCACTTGTTTGCCAGATAATTAGTGCAACCATACAGGAGGTTTGGGGCTAGATGTCAGACACACAATGAATAAATCACTGGGGTCTAGGAGAAGAGATATATAAATACATAATTATTCAAATAAACATGGTAAATGCTACAAAGGATGCTACAAGAGTGTAACAAGGGAGTCCAGATTTATCATTGATTATGGTCAAAGGTATTTCTGAGGAAATGGCACTTAGCCTAAAGCCTGAAGGATTAATGGAATTACCAACACAAAGAATAAAAAGATACTTGCAGCTTGATCAGCAAGTATGATCACAGGGTAAAGTGTCAAAAAATGAGGTTGGAGAGGAAGATAGAAGTAAGTCATGAAGGCCATTCATTTAACAGATTTTAGTGTGACTGGGTTCCAGGCAATATTCTAGGGACTGGGACACAGCAATGAATAAAACAGATAAAAGATTTCATGTTCATACAATCTACATTCTAGAGGGAAGACAGATAATCATATGTTGGGGTGTATGTTTTTAAACAAGAAAAACAAAGAGTAAAGAGAAACTGAGGGCAGTCGTATTTTTACTTAGAATGGTCCAAAAAGGCCTTTCTGATAAAGGCTTATTTAAGTAGACATATGAATGAAGAGGGGGATCCAACCACAAAAAATCTGAGGGAAGAATGTTCTCGGCAGAAAGAGTAGGAAGTGCAAACGCCCTGAGAAAGTAGCACGGGCCACTGTTGTAGGAACAGCTTAAGATCCCACTGTAGTTGGAAAGAGTATGTAACCGTCTGCTGCAGTTACCAAATCATGTCCAACTCTTGTGACCCCATGGATTACAGCCCACGAGGCTCTTTTGTCTATGCGATTCTTCAGGCGAGAATACTGAAGTGGGTTGCCATTTCTTTCTCCAGGGGATCTTCCCAACCAGGGATCAAACTCATCTCCAGCACTGCAAGTGGAGTCTTCACTGACTGAGCCACCAGGGAAGCCCCGTTTAACAGGATAGGTGATGTGATCAAAGGGAAGCAGATCGTGTAGGACCTGATGGGCCAAAAGGGCTTTACAGTGTCTTAAATAAGATGGGAAGAAACTGGAAGATCTGAACAGAGAAAAAACACTTCACTTTTATTTAATAGGAGTTATTGAATATGAGAATACTCCAAGATGACACCAGCATTTTTAACTTGAGCAAAGGGGAAATTACTGAGATAGAGAAATCCAGTGAAGACAGGCTTAGGGGAGAAAATAAATACTGAAAACATACACATTTTAAGCAAAATTATATTTGAAAACTATTTCTGAATTTGAAAACCTCATTTAAAAATGGAAGAAATAATTCAGTTCAATTCAGTTCAGTTGCTTTTCAGTCATGTCTGACTCTTTGTAACCCCACGAACCACAGCACACCAGGCCTCCCTGTCCATTACCAACTCCCGGAGTCCACCCAAACCCATGTCCATCAAGTCAATGATGCCATCCAACAATCTCATCCTCTGTCGCCCCCTTCTCCTCCTGACCCCAATCCCTCCCATCATCAGAGTCTTTCCCAATGAGTCAAATCTTCGCATGAGGTGGCCAAAGTACTGGAGTTTCAGCTTTAGCATCAGTCCTTCCAGTGAACAACCCAGGACTGATCTCCTTTAGAATGGATTGGTTGGATCTCCTTGCAGTCCAAGGGACTCTCAAGAGTCTTCTCCAACACCACAGTTCAAAACCATCAATTCTTCGGCACTCAGCTTTCTTCACAGTCCAACTCTCACATCCATACATGACTACTGAAAAAACCATAGCCTTGACTAGACAGACCTTTGTTGGCAAAGTCATGTCTCTGCTTTTGAATATGCTATCTAGGCTGGTCATAACTTTCCTTCCAAGGAGCGAGCGTCTTTTAATTTCATGGGTGCAGTCACCATCTGCAGTGATTTTGGAGCCCAGAAAAATAAAGTCAGCCACTGTTTCCCCATCTATTTCCCATGAAGTGATGGGACCGGATGCCATGATCTTAAGTTTTCTGAATGTTGAGCTTTAAGCCAACTTTTTCACTCTCCTCTTTCATCAAGAGGCTTTTTAGTTCCTCTTCACTTTCTGCCATAAGGGTGATGTCATCTGCATATCTGAGGTTATTGATATTTCTCCCGGCAATCTTGATTCCAGCTTGTGCTTCTTCCAGCCCAGAGTTTCTCATGATGTATTCTGTATATGAGTTAAATTAGCAGGGTGACAATATACAGCCTTGATGTACTCCTTTTCCTATTTGGAACCAGCCTGTTGCTCCATGTCCAGTTCTAACTGTTGCTTCCTGACCTGCATATAGGTTTCTCAAGAGGCAGGTCAGGTGGTCTGGTATTCCCATCTCTTTCAGAATTTTCCAGTCTGTTGTGATCCACATAGTCAAAGGCTTTGGCATAGTCAATAAAGCAGAAATAGATGTTTTTCTGGAACTCTCTTGCTTTTTCAATGATCCATCAGATGTTGGCAATTTGATCTCTGGTTCCTCTGCCTTTTCTAAAACCAGCTTGAACATCTGGAAGTTCACAGTTCACGTACTGATGAAGCCTGGCTTGGAGAATTTTGAGCATTACTTTACTACTGTGTGCTGCTTAATAAATATTTTCTGCTTCTGTTAGGTCCATACCATTTCTGTCCTTTATTGAGCCCATCTTTGCATGAAATGTTCCCTGGTGCTGCTGCTGTTGCCAAGTCGCTTCAATTGTGTCCGACTCTTAGTGACCCCATAGACGGCAGCCCACCAGGCTCCCACATCCCTGGGAGTCTCCCGGCAAGAACATGAGTGGGTTGCCATTTCCTTCTCCAATGCATGAAAGTGAAAAGTGAAAGTGAAGTCGCTCAGTCGTGTCCAACTCCTAGCAACCCCGTGGACTGCAGCCTACCAGGCTCCTCCATCCATGGGATTTGCCAGGCAAGAGTACTGGAGTGGGGTGCCATTGCCTTCTCCATTGAGTGCAATTGTGTGGTAGTTTGAGCATTCTTTGACATTGCCTTTCTTTGGGATTAGAATGAAAACTGACCTTTTCCAGTCCTGTGGCCACTGCTGAGTTTTCCAGATTTGCTGACATATTGAGTGCAGCACTTTCACAGCATTCTTTTAGGATCTGAAATAGCTCAACTGGAATTCCATCACCTCCACTAGCTTTATTCATAGTGATATTTCCTAAGGCCCACCTGACTTCATATCCAGGATGTCCAGCTCTACATGAGTGTGAGTGATCACACCTTCGTGATTATCTTGGTCGTGAAGATCTTTTTTGTATAGTTCTTCTGTGTATTCTTGCCACCTCTTTTAATATCTTCTGCTTCTGTTAGGTCCATACCATTTCTGTCCTTTATTGAGCCCATCTTTGCATGAAATGTTCCCTTGGTGTGTCTTAATTTTCTTGAAGAGAACTCTAGTCTTTCCCATTCTATTGTTTTCCTCTATTTCTTTGCATTGATTGCTGAGGAAGGCTTTTTTATCTCTCCTTGCTAATACTTTGGAACTCTGCATTCAAATGGGTATATCTTTTGTTTTCTCCTTTGCCTTTTGCCTCTCTTCTTTTCTCAGCTATTTGTATGTCCTCCTCAGACAGCCATTTTGATTTTTTGCATTTCTTTTTCTTGGGGATGGTCTTGCTCCCTATCTCCTGTACAATGTCACGAACCTCCATCCATAGTTCATCAGGCACTCTATCAGATCTAGTCGCTTAAATCTATTTCTCACTTCCACTGTATAGTCATAAGGGATTTGACAGAGATCACTGTCATTTTTGAGATTGCGAAGAAATAACTAAGTCCATTAAATTAATAAGGCAGAGAAAAACAATGAACGTTTACTCTAAGACATATTAAGTACCTTCTCAGCAGCTTCAACAGTCTTCTGAGTTTTCTTAGCAGCATATCTCTTGTGATCATAATACCTAGAAAAATGTATCTCTTAATTTTAGATAAAATCTTTACACTTTAGTTTTCCATTTACATTATTCCTAATTTTACAGACTCTCAAACAATTAAGAACAAGTTTTGCACATTATGTAACTTTGTTTTGTATGTTGTATATGAAAAAGTTAAATAATCCACAAGGTTTTAAAATATTTTCTGAAAAGTATTTCACCCCAAAGTATATATAGTCAAAATAATACCTCTTATCCTTAATATCCTAACAGATTTATTGCAGATAATATTGTACCTAAAACTTATACTTATGGGAATTCCCTGGCAGTCCAGTAGTTAGGAATCCATGTTTTCACTGTAGGGGACACAGGTTTAATCTCTGACAGTCAAGGAACTAAAGTCTCACATGCCTTACAACACAGCCAAAAAATAAATTTAATTTATACTTAAATTTGTGACTTACTTTTTGGCATTGGCATATGCTGACAAGCTGAGATCAACATCAACAAGCAACGGCCTGTTTTTCTGAGGCTTCTGCAGTTGCTTATTCTTTTGCTTTTTCTTTTTTCCTTTTGGTGGTTCAGTTTCATTTTTCTCAGTACTGATGTCACCATCAACATCGTCATCTTCCTCCTCTGATAACAAGTATGGATTTCTATTAAAAATATTCAATAGTATTTCACTAACGTCAATGACATCACTTTCTTATTTTTTTCTCAATGAAATCATAAATGGTCTATAGTACTTAAAAAGTTGCATTATTTTAATGTAAATTAATGTTTCCCAGTATTTTCAAAGAAAAATTTTCAAATGAATTTTTAATGAATACAGTTTTAGCAAAATAGACATTAACTGCTTAACTAAGAATCAAACTTACCTTAGCAGCATTGTTACATGGTTTGTTTGTAGTTTTAATTCTTTGATTGCATTTGCAACAGGGTCTCCTTGAGCCTGGGCTTCTTTCACAATTAACCCGATTTCCGTCCAATCTATCTGGTTGGCTAAAGCACTTCGAACAACCTGAATGGCTCTGTCAACTATTTGTAAGTTCATTTCTATAAGTTCTCCTTTAAGTTTGTCTATTTCCTTAAGAAATAAGCCAAAAAAAAAATTTGTTTCAATGCCAGTTAAACTTTCCATTTTTTAAAAAGTATCTGAAAGAAAGCTTAAACATGGTACCTGAGCCTGCTGAAGAGCTTCTAATCTGTTTTCGTGATCCTTTCGGACATTATCTAATTTCTTCAATGCTTGTTTTTCCTTTTGTTGACAAAATAGAATTTTTAAAAATCAGATTTCTTCTACCATCTGCACCTTCTCTCTCTTACCTCCTCAGACTCACTCTCCCACCCCTACTTCTGCCTCCTCAATGTTGTTACTAGCCAGTTGAAGCCCCCTGTAGTCCACCTCCCCAGGTCTATCCTACCCCAAAGTGTTTCATGATCCAAAATTACCTCTTCTGACCATCTACCTCCCATTTGCTATATAGGAATGTATATTTAAGATATGTCCCTAATGCCCTTCCGTTATTCAAGGCAGAATTCAAGACATTTTTCCCTATGACATAAATGTAAAGTTTGGGGGAATGCATCCTTAGCATGAGTTCCTAAAATAGCGTCTTTTTATTTTATTGCTGCTTTTAATTTCTCTTATTTGTATCTATTCTTTTTCCTAAATTTACTATACAAAGGTTGATGGTAGTTATCTGACCTTTTATATAGTCACTACTCAGTATCTGCAGATACAAAACCTACAGATATGGGAGGCCGACTATATTCATTGTACTATACCATTTTGTAAAATCCTGGGATTTCTGGTACCCACAGAGGCTCCTGGAACAATCCACTGCAGGCAGTGAGGGATGACTGTGTAGCATTTTATCACCTGGAACTGACATTTTAAGTTCCATACAACTTACTGATATGGGAGCTAATTTTTCACAATAGTCACAGCATCACCAATTAATGAGTATTTGCATGCTGGATATAATATTAAAAATACTTAAATTGTAAGAATGGTGACTATTAAAAGAATGCACAACAATTGCTAATATAATCCATGTGTATTCTGATGCACATAAAAATATGGTGTTCAATGTTACCCTTAAACATGTTTACTTGCTAAAGCGCTGCCACCATATGGCAATCATACTATGTAACTGGTAACCCACCTGCTTTGAAATTCTGATTTTTACTAATTTAAAAAAAAAAAAACTGAGGGTGGGGAGGACGCAGGCATTCACGTAAAGTTTTTGCACACATATTCTAAGATCTTATGAATATTTTTAAAAATCAAATCTCCTTGAACTCAAGAGTGACTGTGGTCATTTTCTAAAACTTCTCTGCAGTGAAAGCCCCTTAAACATGGTCAGATGTGCTGGGAAAACAGCATATTAAACCTTCCTTGAGGAGTCATGATGCACACAAAGCATATTAAAGGTCTAATTCAAAAGCCCACTTTAATATATGTATTGAAAAACCTTCCCTCTCCTTTGGCCCAGGGCTTCCCTGGTAGTTCAGATGGTAAAGAATATGCCTGCAATGCGGGAGACCTGGGTTTGATCTGTGGGTTGGGAAGATGCCCTGGAGAAGGGCATGGCAACCCACTCCAGTATTCCTGCCTGGAGAATTCTATGGACAGAGGAGCCTGGCAGGCTACAGTCCATGGAGTCACAAAGAGTTGGTCATGACTGAGCAACTTTCACTTCATTTTCACTCCTTTGGCCCATTTAAAAATCTCCTCCTTGAAACACTATTTCTTTTACAGCAAAGTTTGAGAAGCTCTGGGTAGTTGTAATAAAGCAAATCATACTAGGGAATAAATAACAGGCCTCCTTGTCACTGTATTTTCTGGTTTAGAGAATATCTTATACACTGATAAAGCAAATGAGTTGGGTTTTTGTTTAACACCGGTTCCCCTGGACCTTTATCAATACTCCAAGAGATCAGGGCATTCCCATACTACTTCTAAAAGTCTACCCATTCCTGTATGAGAGCATCACCTACCCAGCAAACCACACTTAAGTCCAGTTTATATTAAATTTAATATAATAAATTATATTAAATATGTTATTTATATCTATATAAATATATTTATATAAATATATATATTTACATAAATATATATATTTATATAAAGCCACACTTAAGGTTTAATATAAATGTTTTTAATAATACCATACCTGTTGTAAAGCTTTTAAATCTATTTTCTGACCTTCTATCTTGGAATAAAATTCATCTACGGCCTTATCAAAAAAAAAGAAAAAGACAATCAACCAGCTGAAAAAAAAACCCTGAAAAATATGGTCTCTGCATCAACTTTCATACACAGAATTTTAGAGTCCATTTTGTTTCATAACCACTTGATGAACTTGAGCAGATTTCCAGTAAATGTATTATACAGCTAAACAGTCAAGAATCAAATTAAGTTCAGATCTTTGGTCCTTCATCTTAAAATAAAGTGGCAACAAACTTTTCCAACAGTCTGTATCTGTGACCTCACTGATTTTTAATGTCCAGATTCATAGTGATTGTAGAGCAAAAATATTTTCAATTTCTCAAAGGAAGCTGGATTAATCTAATTCATATCATGCTAACTGGTCAAAAAACAGAATCAGAAAACCCACCTTGTCAAATGATTCAAATTCTATATATGGACATTGTGAATGTTGAGAAAACAAGAAAGGATGAAATTCCTCATACCTGTAAAACATATTTACTATATCACATTCAAGAACATTAATAAACACCCAAAGCAAACAGACCCATGCCTACATACTTACGTGAGTATGTCTTCAGTTGGCTTATCTACTTCCAGGCTTGGTTTTATTTCTCTTTTCTGAATGATATACCCCTATAAAAATCCAACATTAAAACTAATTTCTATTTATAATTAACAAAGACTGACTTTCCTTGAATGATATTGACTTTATTAGCTTACAAAATTATTCTAGTTAAAAATAATCAGTAGGATTTGTCTATTGATTGTATCACTTCTCAAAATGATGTTTTTAAGGATCAGTAAGAATCATTAGAACCTACTAATTCACATGGACAAGAGAAAATCAGGGAATAAAGAAAATGAATATTAATGATTTGATAAAGTAGTAGGATTATACATGTGCATTTTGCTTTTTTCTTCCATTTTTCAGATGTTCTGAAATTTAAAAGAGCCAAAAGCACTTTACTTCCAGCAGAAAAGGTCTTTGGTTCACACTGCGGGTAGGAAATTTTAGTTCATTTTAATAACTGGGCGATGGGTACATTTGGACTGAATTTAGCTATAATTAATCAGAACTTTTCCTAAACCTTTTTGTAAGTGAAGTTATACTTGGAATAGGAAAGAAAAATAAGATATGAGGTAATTCAGCAGCAGATATTTAATAACTAAAAAGATGCTAGTAAATTTTTAGAAAGTGATAGCAAATTAAAATGTGCTTTTCTATCTAAAAATCAACCTAAGAGGAAATATCTTCAAATTCCTCAAATTTGTAGGAGTGCTGATACTGACCCAGTATTTTGTAGAAGATTTAAGGAACAGAACAAAAATCAGAAACCAACAGCAATTAAAAAAAAAAAACTACCCTAGAATAAGCATATTATAGGTGTTAAATTTCCAAATTACAACAAAAAATTTACATATGCTGATCCTTCAATGAAAATTCTAATATCTAAGCCACAACAATATATAGCAAATATTATGTGGCACTACCTTTCCATTGAAGCTGGATGTTGTTTTCATATACTCTTCTGCTTTCTGTAGACAAACAAGTACTTTTTCAATATCTAATAAGGAAATAAGAAAGGAAAGAATGAGTACCAATCAATTGTCCATTAGCCATTACTAAACATCTATGCAGAAAATAGAAAATGGTTATGAAATAATAAAGTTATTTAAGAAAATTAGTTATTTCATGCTTTATAATCGATGTATTAAATAAGAATATATCTTGGTCACTTGTTGTCCCAACAGCTTTTACTGAATCCATCTTTCCCCTCATGATCTGAAAGGTACTTCTGTTCATATGCTGAAGTCTCACATATATTTGAGCATGTTTCTGAATTCTTTATGCTGTGTATTCCTTCTCCCAAAACTTAATTACTACAGTTTCATAATGCATTTTAATCTATGAAAAGATTATTCTCTATCATTACTATTATTTTCCAGAGTTTTCCTGAACATTTTTATATGCTTTTTTATTGCACAGATCAGATTCATTTTTATAAAGGAAGTGTAATACCAAAATTAGCAATACCACCTGTTGGCATTTTGAACCAGACTACACTGAATTCATATATTTCAGAAACTAAATCATTCATTTCAAACATTCAGTTTGTATTTTTTAATTCACAAAAAAATTTGACAGCATAAAAATGATCCCTAAACCTTAAGAAATAATATATAATCCCAAAACATAAATAGAAAAAATTATTTTTTTAATTTTACATGAGAATCTGCAGATAAAAACTTGTCAAAGACCAAATCTTCCATTTTCCTTATATTTCCTATAATTTTTTATTATCCTAATCTGGAAGTTAATTTAGGTTTAATTAATCTAGAAATTGAATTTAAGTAGTTACAAAAGCCTAATTCACTATATAGTCACAGCACAGCACTTACAGAGTTAAAATGCATAAATAATGCTACTTCTAGAAACACCTCAGGTGCTGAGTCTGAAGGTGAATAATTCAACTCCTTCAAGCCTCAGAGATTATCTCAAGTGCACTAACCCCTTCAAAAATTTAGAGGGAGGGAGGGAGAATATTTCATAATTGAAAGGTAATAGGGTAGATCAAAAGATTAAACTGCATGTTACTAGGGATAAAATGTCACATTAGAGTACAAAGTCAGGAATACCATATGGACAGAATACTCATAGGTCAAAGTTTAAAACTATGCACTCACTGATTACTTTTACCAGAAATAATTTTCATAGGTTTAAAAAAATGAAATAAATAAAAATGGGCAAAACTTGTAGCATGCATATATACCTTTACTTTCAAATTTTTCATCCACTTTGACATTGGCAGGGAATCCGTTTTCTATAAGACAGTGCTCAATGAGAGCTGGCCCATAGGCTATAAAAGCAAAGGATATTATTTGCAGCATTTTCCTACAAAATTTCACATTCAAAATATAATACTAATGTATATCCCAATATAAGTCATCTACTCAATAGCAGTAACCAGTGAAAATAACAATTAGTTTACTTATTTTGAAATGTTATCAGAAATGACAGTTACTAGAAATTACTTATAAAAATTTGAGACAATAAACCCATGGAAGTTAGTGCAAAAGTTACAAGAATTTAATGGAATTTAGCTACATATCAAAGGATTATAAACCAGGGATGTAAGGTTGGTTTAGCATCCAAAAACTGGTTAATGTAATATACCACATGAACAGAATAAAAACAGAATAAAAATTTTTCTATTGAAAAATCCAAACTTACAAATTTCACATGTTATACTAACTTATGGAAAGTTTTAAAGATAACTTCTTAATGCCTTCTAATTTCATAGGAGAGGAAGAGTAACTCCCTTAGTAATCAATGGTACCTGTCTTCTCATATGTCCTTTTCAGATTCCTTAACACAGGGATAAGTGATGACTTTTCTCAAGTATAAAAGTTTACTGGAAAATCTTTATGCTGGTTATCAACGGTACCAGGCAGATCCTGGAATCCTCTGAGACTCACCAATAAAAATCAAAAAGCAAAAACAAAGAAAACCCAACCAAGCTAAGTGGGTTAATAAACCAAAAAGCTTATGACACTGAAAAAAACTGATTTCTTAGAAAACTACAGCTAGCAATCAAGTACTAGATAACATACTATTAGTTTATATAACTGTATTGCTGCTAAATAAGATCTAAAAGGTAATGGTCAAAGTTCATACAGTATAATAAATTTCTCTTTCTTTGAAAATAAACCTCTGTTTACTCTAAAGATCATTTTAAACTCCTTTCTACATTTATCAAGTTGTTCTAATTTTCTACTAGATTTAAATTTCTACTAGAACTAGATCTGAATGTGTTAAATATATTCCTGAAAACCATATTATTTAACAAATACTTTGTTGCTCTATGTAGGATTACTCACGAAGTAATGGGTTAAGAACTCTCTTCAATAGTTCACCCTTGGGTGCACCGGCTAGTATTTCAGTCAATCTGTGAAACAAAATTAACACACCCCTTATTATTTTATATTTAATAGATCTTACTGAAATATTCACAATACTTTGGCACGCATCTATTTACCTGATCTTGAAAATATCCTAAAATATAAGAGTAGTTTATAGGTTAAAAACAAAAAGGTGGGGATGGGGGTTGGGGGGAGTCATAAAAGTAATTTATCTAAATTACTAGGTTCCTGAACAGCAGGCTGGGACTCAAGACCAAGTTTTCCAAAGAAACCCAATACTTTTTCAACTAAGTCATACTGCTTGTCATCAGTGTGCTCATATGACATGAAAAGACACATTTTTATGCAATAGTTAAATGTAGCTTGTGGAGATTGGTGTTACCATCTTTTTTAAAAAAATTTTATTGAAGTATAGTTGATTTAAAATGTTAGTTTCAGGTGTAAAGTGAATCAGTTATACCTACACATATATATACCTACACATATATCTACTCTTTCTTTTAGAGTTTTTTCCCATATAGGTCACTAAACAGTAGAGTAGAATTCCCTGTGCTTTTTGCATGTTATTAGTTATCTATTTTGTACATAGTAGTGTGTACGTGTCAATTCCAATCTCCCAATTTATCCCTCCCTGTTAATATACCTTAACACCTGAAATGGCTTTACCTAATTAAGCATTTAGAAAGAACTCAAGGATGCTGTGGGCCATTACAATCCCCTAATCAGCATCAACTTCATCTACAAACTTCTTAGAAATGTATATTCCCAGGACCTACACCAGAACTACTTAATCAAAAACTAGAGGGGGAGTGGTGCATGGAGTCTCTATTTTACCAAGCCCCTCTAGCTGATCTTGATGCATGCTAAACGTTGAAAACCACTGTTGTAGCCTGTTAGTCAGCAAAGTCTTCCAGTCAGATTATAGCTACAGTCAGAACCTTATCTCACCATATTCCTTTTCTTTTAACTAAACCAGAATTTCTATCTCCTTTCACACTCTGCCAAGATATCCATTGTCTTCTTCAGTTCAGTTTAGTTCAGTTTAGTCACTCAGTCATGTCCGACTCTTTGCGACCCCATGCCAGGCCTCCCTGTCCATCACCAACTCCCGGAGTTCACTCAGACTCACATCCATCGAGTCAGTGATGACACCCAGCCATCTCATCCTCTGTCGTCCCCTTCTTCTCCTGCCCCCAATCCCTCTCAGCATCAGAGTCTTTTCCAATGAGTCAACTATTCGCATCAGGTGGCCAAAGTACTGGAGTTTAGCATCATTCCCTCCAAAGAAATCCCAAGGCTGATCTCCTTCAGAATGGACTGGTTGGATCTCCTTGCAGTCCAAGGGACTCTGAAGAGTCTTCTCCAACACCACAGTTCAAAAGCATTAATTCTTCAGTGCTCAGCCTTCTTCACAGTCCAACTCTCACATCCATACATGATCACAGGAAAAACCATAGCCTTGACTAGATGGACCTTAGTCAGCAAAGTAATGTCTCTGGTTTTGAATATGCTATCTAGGTTGGTCATAACTTTTCTTCCAAGGAGTAAGCGTCTTTTAAGTTCATGGCTGCAATCACCATCTGCAGTGATTTTGCAGCCCCCAAAAATGAAGTCTGACACTGTTTCCACTGTTTCCCCATCTATTTCCCATGAAGTGATGGGACCGGATGCATTGTCTTCTTAAAGAATAGCTAATAAGCCCCTCAATTCACCAAGAAATTATAAACATCTGACATAACAACAAACTTAAGATTAAAAAGTATACACCTGCTACTCCCAAATAAGGCTTAACTGCTTACATTCAAGTGTACATTTATATAATTCAAGCAGTCCAAATTTATTTTATGCAAGTAAACAAATTATTTCCTTATGTGACAAGTTTTTCATATCCTGATGTATAATCTATTTTACTATCTAATAGAGTATGAAATGAGTTAATAAACAAAACATGTTACCTTTCCAAGGTAAGCAACGGTTCAGCAGCTCTAGCATGATCAATTGGATAGCGTTCACGAACAGCAAATTTAACATCATCAGACTCATCAGTTCGAAATCTTAGGATATTTAAAATTAGGTACTCATAATCTGTAAGAACAATGTTCCCCTGTAATAGAATAAAATATAATTTAATGTTTTTCCTAAATGTTTTTCTTAAATTTTCTTAAAAATTTAAAACCCCAATGGAGGCTACAGAGAGGAAGTTAAAAACAAAAAGCATTTGAGTTACATCTCAACAATGCTCCTTACACTGACCCAGCATCAACTGTGAAATAAATAAATCTAAATACTCCAAGTCTGAAACACAATGAAGGGATCTGGAACAACTTTAAACTCTGTCTGATGGTTCTGCAGAGGGCACTATTAAAATAATCAATTAACACCTTGATGGCCACCGGTTGAACTTAATGTTGCACCTGGTTGAGGCAAATCTACAAACGCTGTAGCTTATTAAGAAAAAGCACATATATTTCAGAAGCCAAACACAAAGTTATTTATTTATATTTTCACTTGCAATTTGTCTTTTAATAGCAGTTATGTGGCAAAATCAATAAAGGTCATAATATCCTCTGATCAAGGAATCCCACAATTGGTTATTTCTGTGGCCTAATGTAGTAACTCAATAAAACCAAAAGCTACATGCTTAAACTGCAGCTTTACAACAGAAAAAAAACTGGAAACAGCCTAAATGTAAAAATTGGGGAAAGTGTTAAATTATATCAATATGACAAGATATTTAAAAGCTTTTAAGACTATGTTTAAAAAGTAGAAAAATGTTTTATAATAAAAAAAAATTGGAAGACAAAAAGTCCTGTATCCTGGCAAGTGGAAGACAACTACAGGGAAAAATTAAAATACTTATTTGCTCAGACAGCAAAGAATCTGCCTGCAATGGGGAGGCCCAGGTTTGATCCCTGGGTTAGGAAGATCCACTGGAGAAGGGAACGGCAACTTACTCCAGTATTCTTGCCTGGGAAATTCCATGGACAGAGGAGCCTGGTGGGCTACAGTCAATGGGTTGCAAAGAGCTGGACATGACTGAGTGACTAACACTTCAACTTTTTTTTTTCATTAAAAAGTGAGGATTTAAAAAATCTTTTTAAAATTTAACATAATCTTTTTAATAAAAAAGGGAGAAGCCTAATGAAAATAAACTGCCCAAAGAATATAACCTTCCAAATTTATTACAGATAGTGAAGCTACAGGTTGTTGTATAATTAAAATACAAAAAAGCATTCATGAACCAGTCACAAATGCCTTAGCAAGTACTCAGAAGGTGTCATCAAAGATGGTGGGAATAGTCTCAACCTGATGAGGAATAACATCAATTTCACTAGATGGGGCCATGATTCACCTTGATCACAGATACACAAGTATACCTTAAAGGTATTATAGGTTTGGTTTCAGACCACTGAAATATGGCAAATATTGCAATAAAGCAAGTCACATTAATTTTTTGATTTCTCGGTGCATATAAAAGTAATGTTTACACTATACTGTAATGTGTAATAATATGATATATAACATATAACAAAACATATAGTAGTGAGTAGTGAAGTCGCTCAGTTGTGTCCGACTCTTTGCGACCTCACGGACTGTAGCCTACCAGGCTCCTCTGTCCATGGGATTTTCCAGGCAATAGTCCTGGAGTGGATTGCCATTTCCTTCTCCAGGGGATCTTCCCAACACAGGGCTCGAACCCAGGTCTCCCGCATTGTAGGCAGACGCTTTACCGTCTGAGCCACCAGGAAAGTCCAGTGTATAAATAATACACTGTAAAAACAATGTATATATCTTAACTGAAAAATACTTTATTGCTAAGAACTCCTAACCATCATCTGAGCTTTCAGCAAGCTGTTTTGTAGTAACATTAAAGATCACTGATCACAGATTACTATAAAAATAGTAATGAAAAAGTGAAATATTGTGAGAATTAACAAAATGAAACAGAGATACAAAGTGAGCAAAGGCTGTTGAAAAATGGCACATCAAGCAAAAAGTTACTTGATGCAGGGCTGCCACAAACTTTCAATTTGTGAAAAAAAAAATGCAGCATATGAGAAGCACAATAAAATAAAGCTCAGTAAAATGAGGTATGCCTATAGACAATCTGAAGTTTCTGGTGTTGAAAGAGTAGGACCTACTGCTAAAGGTTCTAACTTCAAAGAAACCATGCATTTAGAGATTTAAATATTTATTTAACTTAAAGAACAGAAATGTTAACTGCAGAAGGAAAGTAGGAGACTTGGACAGAAGTCCATATAATGTCTAATTAGTTCATAAAGATGTGACCTGAAAAACAGACCTGGCCATAGGGCCTGGCATGTAGAAAGTGCTCAATAAATGTTTGTTGAATCAAACTGTTCAGTTATCAAGAGCATCTGGAAGATTCAAGTAAGGTAGTTACTTCCCTAAAAGGGCTTTCTTTAAACCAAGGTTTCCCAAAAGTTTTCTGTTAAGATGGCTCCCACTACTTCCCATTAAAAAAAAAAAAAATTATGTGACGTAGTAAGCTTTGGAAATTCTATGTAAAATACCCTTCCCTGGGGTACATACACATCATACTATCATATTAAAGGCAGTGGAAAGTTCTAGAGTTAAAAAATTTTTCTTTACCTTATTCGGGACCCATTTTTCTAAGCTATTATCTTACAGAAGTGGTGTCAAGGAACTTATTTCGGGAAACACTGCACTTGATTCTGATGTACTTAAAAAATCTACTTTCTAATCTTATTTTCTCCAGAGTCTTTCCTACTAGATCCTTCATATCACAAATTAATAAACTGACTTCAAGAGTCTGAGTGGCAATAGTCTCTTTACACTGATCAATTTTAAATAAAGCATACATCAAAATTCCAGACATGAAGACTAGACGTTCAGATTCTGCTATAAAAAGACGAGAGCAATCTTCAAGATCTACTCTAAGAATCAACCAACATATTTCTCTTAGATAACACAGTGAAAATTCCCAAGCACTTACTCTCATATATAAATCTTGAATACCTATTCTAAACTTATCACTAATTGGGTCTCTGGAATCTAGACAGTATACATGTCAATTGTGCAGAGACTTCAAAACAGAAAAGGCCCTAAATGCAAGGGGGTATCCTGGATTGAATCCTGCAACCAAAAAAAAAGAGTAGAAAAACTGGCGAAACCTAAATAAAACCTATAGTTTAATTAGCAGTAATGTACCAATGTGAATTTCTAAGTTTTGACAAATGTACCATGGCTATGTAAGATGTTAACATCAAGAGGAACTAAGTGAGGGGTATACAGGAATTTTCTTCATTATCTTTGCAAATTTTCTACACATCTAAAATTATTATAAAATTGAAAAATTCTTTAGATCTTTAAATGATACAAAAGATTTATTCTATGGAAAAAATTTTTGCATCATTAAGTGCTAAGTTAAACTGAAAAAAGGAAAAAAAAAAAAAGGCCATGTCTGATATATAAGCTTAAACTTCATATTAAGTTAAACCTAAGGCACTCTGTAGTTACTTAAATTCTAGAGATTTTTCCTCTCAATGAAAAAAAAAAAACCTTCTCCTTTTTAATTGGAAGGGGAGGAAGGGAAGTGATCATAAATAGGACATCAAACATAGTGGTTACTCTGGGATGAGGAACTGGTTGGGCCAAGAGTGATAAGAAAGACCTTCAATTTTAATTCTATGAACTTCTCTATATACTGAGTATGTAATCGTGTACTAACTGTATAAACATTTTACATTTAAATGGTAGACTAGATAATTCTATTATGGTAGTCTAGATAATTCTAACTATTGAGAAAAATTGGACAAAATACACAAAGCAAGTCTTTTAGGAAACAAAAAATGCAAACAAGGTAGGTAGTAAACATCTACAGGATAAAAATCTAGGAGAGGAAAACTCAGAAAGGTGAGCACCATACTTGGAGCTACTTTAGGATCATTTATGTAATAGTTCAGAAGCAGCTGACAGGCTGGCAAGCTGAGCATGAATTTAGATAGAGTCACAGGACAACTAAGGAGAATAAAAATTTGAGTTCAGGGTCCATGTAAAAGGTGTGGGAGCTAGCAGGGGGGGGCTATCCCTGATAAGTTCAGATATGAATAATGACCCTGAAAGGCTGCATCCCAGGACAAGGAATAAATTGGAAATTATCCAGCTTTCCCAGCCCCAGCTCCTAATCAATTCAACTCTTGACTGGAGTAAGGTTATCTGGGATTATCTGTGTCCTTAGCTACCTGTCAAAAGCAAGTACCCTTTCTAAAGGAGGGTAACATCTTTCAGGTATCATAGCATATCTATTGCCTTTCCTACTCAATGCATGAACACAATAAAATAATCAGGCATGTGAGGAGAAAAGACAATGTATTAAAATCAAAACAACAACAGACTATAAAAACAGACATCAGAGGAATCAGGTAACAGAACAATTCCAAATGATTCTTGTCTGAGAGCAATAATATTAGTGAACTGGAAGGCAGGTCAAAAGAAAATATGACTGAACTTTCCCAAACTGATGAAAAACACCAATCACAGATTCTGGAAAAGCACTATGAACCCCAGAAGGTAATTACAAAGGAAAATCAACTATGCACCTCATGCACTGAAAACCAGACAAAAACAGAAAACAACAGAAACAGCGGTCACCAGAAGACAAAATACAATCTTAGTAACTGCCAAAAGTTACTTAACTAATTAATGAGACAACTAGATGGCAAACCTGGCCCTAAAAGAAGTGTAGTTAGTCAAGTACTTAGCATGGGCGAGAAAAGAGCGATTGCGCAAGACTGCCAATTGAGGGCAATAAAACTGCAACCTCTGAGGCTATCTTTTCTCCTGACAAGAAAAATTTGAATATCTTATTACATGGAATTAATTTTCATTGCCATCAAACAAGAATTGTTTGCACTGTCAGTTTTCTACAAGTTAAAGCCCACTTTTAACAAGTTGTAAAAAAGCCTAATCAAGAGTAAGTAGCAGGGACTTCTCTGGTGGGCCAAAGGTTGAGAATCTGCCTGCCTACGCAGCTTTGATCCCTTGTCCAGAAATATTCCACATGCTGCCAGGCAACTAAGCCTGAGTGCCACAACTACTGTGCCTGAGCTCTAGGACCCACAAACCACAACTCCTGAAGCCTGCGCATCTAGAGCCCATGCTCCACAACCACTGAAGCCACTACAATGGGAAGCCCATGCGCCACAGCTAGGGAGGAGCCTCTACTCGCTGCCAATTAAAGAAAGCCCGAGTGTAGCAACGAAGACCCAGGGTAGCGGAAAAAATACACTAATAAAAACTTAAGATATACATCCCTAGAATCCCCAGGAGTACTGGCTAGACAACACCTGGCAGGATATTAAAACAACATCTTATGCTTTTTTGTCTCTTTTCAAATTTTGGATTTTTAAGTCTCCTCTTACAATCACAACATTTAAAATTATTCTTGATTACACATATACAAGCTACTCTGCTTCCTGGACTGATTTACACAGGTGTAGTAAGAAATGTTAACATTAACATATACTACGTAAACCTCCTTGTACTACAGACAGCAAATCTAGAGCCACATGGTATCAAGAGTTACAAAGCCATAATAATCACTGCTGCCTGAAGAATTCACAAGAAATTTGGAATTTTATTTTCAATAGCCTCTATTATTCCAGAGACTTAAAAATTACTATTTGCTTCTAACTCAAAGCCACAGAAGCCAAAAAAGAAAAAAACCAAACACTACTGGCTTCATCTGTGGTACACCTACAAATATAAGTGAATTCTTCTCTACCTGAAGGCATGCAAACCTACAAGAAGTGACCTTCCACACTTACTGCAGGCTAGGATCCTATATGCCACACAAGAGGTCCAAGGTTAGGTTCTCAGGAGGACTTTGAGGACACAGGCTCCACTCATGAAGTATAACGTTTATTCCTTAATGGTGAGCTTTTCACATCTAATTAAATGAGATTTATCTTGAAATTTGCCTAACTGTAACCTGGTAAAAAGGACAAATTCTTACTGAACCTATGTAAATATACACATTGTCAATGGGCAGTAAAACAATCTCAGTAAAAGGCAATTGTACCTAAATTCTAAGGGACCAAAGAGAGCAAACTACCATTTAAAGAATATATCACTCGAATTTGCACTAGTATAGTATACTAACTCACAGGTCAGAGAAAGGTAAAGAGCTTTATCATGTAATGATCACAAAAATAAAATCAACAATATCCTGAAAAAAAAAAACCATAATCAGATTCTTTCCAACTTACTCAGTCCTGTATAATCAATTCTAGTTGTCCCAGATCATAGGTTAACACTATTTTCATGAAAACATCTGCTTCTAGACTAAAAAGAGTCTTAAAAATTCTAACTTGGCATCCCTGATACAGTCTGGTATCTGTCCAATATTAGCTCAGACATATGAGTATTATTTAAGAGCAGGGGTAAGCAAACTTTTCCCATCAAAGGCAAGATGATAAATATTTTAGGGTTTGTGGGCCACATATGGTTTCTGTTGCATATTCTTCTTTCATTTTAAAGAGCTCTTTCAAAATGTAAAAGCCATTCTTAAACTCACAGCCTTTTCAAAAAGAGGCTACAGGTTATATAGTTTATCAACTTCTATTTAAGAGTATCTGGTATGTCCTTTTAACTAAGGTTCTGAGGCTGCTTTCTTTGTTAAAGATTCAATTTATAGTGACAAAATTATGGAGATGAAACAAATGAATTGTTGCCAGGGTGCTGGGATGTGAGGGAGTGAGGTGGGTGTTACTACAAAGGGGTATCACAAGGAAGATCTCTGTGGTAATGGAAGACTTCTGTATCTTGATTGCAGTGGTGGTTACATTAAACTACAAACGTGGTAAAATGCACAGGACTATATGTACCAATATTGATTTCCTGATTTTGATACTGTAATATAATTATATAAGATGTACAACTGAGGGAAACTGGGTAAAAGTTACACCAGACCTCTCTGGTTCTATCTTTGCAACTTCCTATGAATCTGTGAGCATTTCAAAACAAAAGTTTTTAAAAAGTTATCATACAAATTTTTAAAAATGGACCACTACCTGAGACCACATACAAAAATCAATTCCAGGAGGGCTACAGCTGTAGCTGCTCTTGCCTACAGTGGAGGAGGGGGCAGAAGGGGAAAGATCACTGGCAAAGAGAAGGGCACAGACAGTTAAAGAAAGTGCAGGGATTAACAGCTGGTCTTGCTGTCCCTGTCCCACATTCAGGTCAATAACTAACACAGGTAAGTTCACTTGTGATGATTCACTAAAGTACACATTTATCTAACAAAAATCTGAAAAATCTTAAAAGCATCTTGTGAAAACAGTCATAAGAAAAAAAGTCTCAATATTATTTTTAAAAATTATACAGTATTCTATTATTTGGGTCTCCCTTGATTACTTAACTAATTTCTTAGTCAAAGAAATTTAGCTTTGAATACTGAAGTTGCTTGGAGTCCAGAAAGAAGACAAAAATTCTCTATCTCACATATAAGGAACAAATAGGGACCAATTTCCACTGAAGAGCTGTAATTAAGTCCAGTCCAAATGACTCATGAAAGAAATAAATGGGACCATATGGGAGATGATAATCACAGAGAAAAGGAGAAAAAGCAAAAAACAAAGACATTCAGGTTCTTTCCAAGTTTAACTATTCAAAGCACTATGAGAATATCCTTGACATGATCCTTTCCAAGCACCTGCATCAAACACTTATAATAAATTCCTAGAAATGGAATTCCTGGGTCAAAGGTTTAGGCACATAAACTTTAAAAATCACCTTATAATCTGTCAAATAATCCTCGAAAGTAATTTTCTAATCTGCCCTTGTTCCTGTACAACTTTTTTTTTTAATTCGTCTTTTTTTTGGCCATGGATTAAACCTGCACCATGGCAGTGAAAGCTCAGAGTCCTAACCACTAGGCCAGCAGGGAACTCCCTGTACATTCTTGATAATATTGGTTGTGATCAAACATTCCAATCATTTATATGCTGACCAAGAAATAAAATAAGAGAAAGAAAAATATTTTTACCTTTCAGTAATTTGTGAATTTATATGTTTCCATGCTTTCATAAGCCATTTGTATTATTCTTTTCTGAATTGTGTAATCAAGTACTTCACCCATTTTTTCCACTTGAATGGTTTGTGATAACTACATATTGAACATTTTATTTACCCTATGAGTTAAAAATACTTCTCCCTAGTTTTTCACTTCATATGTAGTTCATAGTGTCTTCTGCTTTACTCAGTTTTTAAACTGTCTTACTGGTAGGTTAAGTAGTTATATTTATTATTTTCACTGTTAAGCTTAAAAGTCTTTTTCATCCCAAATTTGTCCATCTTAATCCATATTTTCACCTAGCACTTCTATGGTCTCACTTTTTATACTTAAATTTTTCATGCAAATAGAATTTATTTTGCTGTTGACAGCTCATGAAAAAACATTTCCAAGATAGAACAGGTAACTAAGGATTAAGAGGCAAGAAGAATGGTGAGGCCATCAGCAGTCTTCCTTTTATAACTGATGACACTGAAAATGTGGCAATGTCTCTAAGTCTCAAATGCTGTTTATAACAAAACTATTTGACAATTTGCTGGCTCTCTCACATTAGTCCTGAAATTTAAAGTACCAGATACTATCTTCAATTCTCAGATCTTCATCTACCACATTTAAATGCTATTATTTTTTGTTTTTCTGGCTGCGCACATGGCATATGGAATCTTAGTTCCCAGTGGAAGCACAGTCTTAACCACAAACCACCAAGGAAGTCCCTCAAATACTATTTTAAATGGCTAAGGTCTGCCTAAATTCTGGCCTCCAGATAAAATGAAGATTAATGGAAGATTACATTTTACCTGCATTGCACTACACTATCCTAGTGTATCAATGGCCTTTCACAAGAAAAAAATGTTCCCTGCTCATGTCTGATAGCACTATTACATGAATAATCGACAATACAGTGAATTCTCCTCACCCCACCCCCAAATTTAACTTACCCTATCATAGAGCTCAATGATTAAGTGATAAGCAGCTTCGTCACTTCCAAATTGAAAATCTACAATTCTGTCCACACCAAGCTGCTTTGCACTGACTAATCTCCGACTCTTCAAATGTTTTCGGCACTGGCAAGAAAAAGAAGAAAAAGGCATTTAAATAGTAAAAGTGAATTTCTAATCATTTGGTATTGGTTTATAAGTAAGTTTATCCTTCTAATTTCCATTAGGAATAATATCTTAAGACTAGTAGATAAAACAGTATAGTCTTAAAATCAAAACTTACAGAATGATAATCAGAAGAAATACATTTTATTTCACACCACTCTGGCTGCTAACTCTGAAACAGTACTTCATATTCAGTTTTTAAGTAGACAATAACAGATAATGAAATTTACTTTTTTGCTTTATATCACTGCTAAATAAACTCCTGTTCTTGTCCTGAAGACCACACACAAAACCGTAACCTTTTTTTAAAGCCTCTTTCTACTCCACTTTTTTAAATATCCCAAATTCCTTTTGTGTTTGTGTCCAAGATTAGTGATTTCCACTAATCTTTCAGTTCAAATACAAATTCTAAACCATGAGCTTACTGGAATTCTATAAATCAGTCCTACAACTTACAACCTATAACCTATTCTCACAAACTTTATTAATAAATCCCAAGCAGAATTTTTCTGGTACTATCTCCAAGTTTTTGAACAACTTAGCTCAAATCCAAATGCAGCAACTCCTATCTTTATCAAATCCCATTTCTATCCCTAGTCATAAGGTTCTTGTTCTTATCAGCAATTAAAATAAAATGAACATATTAAACCCAAAGGCAACTTACTTGGTAAATACCTACTGTTTTATATTACATGTACTACCCTTCGAAGTGAAAGTCACTCAGTCGTGTCCAACTCTTGTGACCCCATGGACTGCAGCCCCCTGGCTCCTCTGTCCGTGGGATTCTCCAGGCAAGAGTACTGGAGTGGGTTGCCATTTCCTTCTCCAGGGGATCTTCTCAATCCAGGAACTGAACCTGAGTCTCCTGCATTGCAGGCAAATTCTTTACCAACTGAGCTATGAGGGAAACCCATACTACCCTTTAGTATAAATATCTAAGTATGACATCAACCAAAAACAAAACTACTCTGTGGCTCCTTAAAAAAATTTTAACAATTGTTTCTCATTTTTGAATTTGAAAGACCTGTTAGTCAAGACCAGAAAGAAAGGATGCTTTCTTTTCCTCAAGACTCAACTCCAAGACAAATTTTACAGATAAGTTTATCTAAAACCATCTTAAGAAAAAAAGAAGAAATATGCAGGGTCATTCTTCAAATCAATGCCAATTCTTTCATAACTAAGAAGAGTTCTCCAGAGCTACAATTCAAACTGACTAAAATTGTCATTTTATGTATTCAGGCAGAATTTTATACTCACATTATATTCAGGCCGATATGAGACTTTTCAACATTCACAGGATAAATAATCTCCCCCCCTAAATTTAACAGTTTTCATTTAGAAGTGGCCTACATTAATTTTGATTTAAACAGTGACCTACATTCAGGGCTATCTTTAAATTCCCAGGTGAAAATCATAATCAATTTCCCCAGTAATATTTTTATGAGAAAAATAAAGTTAAAATGAAGAAAAAAGGCATCCTTGAATGGAAAAGAAGTCCACACCATGGAATGGTAAAAAAGGGAAAATTATCATGAGTATAGGCAGACATATAATACATACATAAAACTTATTTTTTCTTTCTCTACTACCATCTTGCTGAAAACAAGCGTCTGTCAGTGCCACAAAGCTATATCTGGCATTCCCAAATGTGAGAATTAGGAAAAGTCACTGATTTACCACATACTAAACATGATCCTGCCTGACATACAACAGTAACAGCTCTTAGATATTTATTAAGTGCTTAATGTTGTCTACTCCACTGGAGGGAATTTGTATACATATTTAGATTGACACGTATACCTAACTCATAAAAGTTTTTTGTTTTTTGAGTGTCTGATCTCCTATTGATATAGTCTTATTTGGGGATGTTTACACAATCCCAAAAGCATATAGCTTATTATCTGTTATATCATCTGTAAAACTGAAATGATATTTGTTCTTCATATCCACTGAGTTGCTAAACAACTCAAATGAAGTATTATTCCTTGAAGAGTGCTATACAAATATAAAGTGTCATTATTATTAAGGACAATTTCCAAAAGAAACATTTTGGGTTACTATTAAGTAAATGAAACTTTTAAAAATTTGATAATTTTGTGACAGGCCTTGTGATTTGGGAAACACTTACCTAACGTGTAATCCAAAACAGATTCTAAGTTGCTGGGGTTAAGGATCTTCTCTGTAAAGCCTCTAATGAAATAACACAATGCCAAAACAAATAAATTTCTGAAGGAAAGTGAGGAGGAGAGGAAGAAGGAAATTAATACATATGGAGCCCTATTATGTGTCAGGCATTGTGTTAGGTGCTTTACATTTAACTTCAACAATCCTCACCAATAACCCCATAACAGAGGCATTATCTATATTTTACATTTAAAGAAACAAGTTCCAAGAGGTTAAGTAAAACTTCCAAGTTACAAAAGTATTCAGCAGCAAAACCATTAATTCAAAGTTATGTAAATCTGAGTCTAACGTCTTTCCTCTGTACCATGAGCTCTCAGTATACCTGTTATGTCAATAAGCAAATGGTTAATACATTCACAGATGCAGGATCTCAGTTTTCACAGTAAAACAGAGAGAAGTAAAAAGTAAAAAGATATGGCTGGTAGCATACTAATGTCATTGAGTATTCCAACAGAATATATACTGGCAGCTGAAAAGTGAACTGTGCAAGACAAGGCTAGGGAAGCAGGGCAGAAAACAGAAAGCCAAGAACGCCGGGGTGCAGGATACAGACTCAGAAGTCCACACCATGGAATGGTAAAAAAGGGAAAATTATCATGAGTATAGGCAGACATATAATACATATGTAAAACTTGTTTTTTTCTTTCTCTACTACCATCTTGGTGAAAACAAGCTTCTGTCAGTGCCACAAAGCTATATCTGGCATTCCCAAATGTGAGAATTAGGAAAAGTCACTGATTTACCACATACTAAACATGAGCCTGCCTGACTTGTAAAAGTGGGGTAACTAATCGAAACGAGGCTGTAGAAAAATCACTGTTGGTCTGAAACAACATTTTTTTGATAGTGAGAAGCATAGAGTTAAAAGACTATAATGTCCAGCTCTATAAAAGCTTGAATTAGAATGGTAACTTTGGGAAGGAAAGATCTGGAACACAAAGTGGTGTGATGAGTAAAAGGGAGAAGTTAATAAACATCTCCTTGATTCATCCAGTATGTCTCAACTACTCTGTATTTACCTGTTTTATTTATACCATCGAAGAAAAACCAGTTTATAACTTCAGTTGTTAGTGACCACTCTCGGGGCCTTAACATTAAGCTTCAAGTATAATAAAGTTTACCTTCATGGCAAAACTAGACGGCATCATATTCTTAGGCCACTCAAATTCTGTTGTGTGAATTCGTATGCCAGATTCGAGTAAAAGCGTAGCTTTACAGTCTGGTCTGTAGAAGAAAAAAGTCAAAATTTCTTTAGGGTCCTACCAGCACCAACGGTAGGTTGCTTTTTTAAAAAAATAATAGTAATTACAAAAGATAAAACAAGCCTATAAAATGCTCTTACTTTTGAAGACGAATAAGATACGTTTTATTATCCACATCGTAAACATTGTTTACTCTCATTCCTAGCAAGCTGCAAAGAGAAAGGAAACATGTAATAAATCATACTACCATTTGAAACATAAAACTTCCCACAATTTAAAGCGTAGGCGGAAGCACAGCCTGTCGAAGAGCGAATCTTTAACGATAGGGGGTCAACCAGAGAGCAGAGGCTGAAGGCCAGCAACCTTCTGCCCAAACCTCGAATGTAACTGTTTTTAAAAAGTGACAGACCAGTTCCAGGAACCCCATACAATTCTTTGAGTTTTTTTAAGTGATCCAATATATATATTAGGAAATACAGTAAAATCTAACTCAATTAATTACAGAAGAAAAAAATGTAAACGAAACCCTGAGAAATATGACAAAGCTCACACAGTTAAATAATATTAATAAAAACCGAGCTAGAAAGCAGATCTCTGGCCGAATCTATTAACTCCAGCTAAAACTCTTTGGGGTGAGGAGAAGAGTCTACCAAACCAAGCTTCTGGTGTGGAAACCTCTGGAACTAATGACTTACTCTGGTGCCCTGGCGTCCACCTGACTTCTTTTAGTAAACGTTTCCTGCCAGACCGGGGCAACTCAGGCCGGCAAGCCGAGAGTTCTGCCAAAGTAGGACGCAAGACCTGGCGAGACCAGCAGCCCAGGACAGCCGGGGGGTGGAGCACGCGGCCGCCGGGGTCCCCCGGGTATCCTCAGGGCCACGGAAAGATGTCACGCGCTCGCCCACTCAGGCCTAGCCAGGTCTACAGGAGAACAGCACCCGGAGGTGGAGGGGAGGGAAAACACAAGGCCCTTCTTATTTCTACGGTAGGGCCATGGCCTCTGCCTCCTGCACCCCCGCACAAGCTTGGTCACCCGACGTACGGTACCTGGCATTCAGCTCCGCAAGTACCGCACGGAGGTCAACGGTGCTAAAGCGGGTCTTCATGGCGAGCCTTGAGGGTCGCTACCGCAGTTTGCTCCACTGCCGGCCTGACTCAACGCCGCTACTCTTATGCGCAGGCGCACTAGGCGGATCTACGGCCGCGCAGAAGATCCAATACTCTTTGAAGCGAACGTCTTTGCGTCACATTTTGTGAAGCGTTCGGCAGTCAAGTCGTCATCGATTAGCTTTTCGTCGTACCAAAACAATTGGAAATAGATACAAATTATTCTCTTGAAACTGCATTCCTTCCTGGAAAGCTTACAAACTAGTCCGGTTACTTTGCTCCCTGGCCTCTCGGGATTCAAGCCAGCCTCCATAGTGACCCCTACTGGTCATAACAATTTATGAGCAACGTTCTAGGAGGATTTCCCCAGGTACGGCTCGGTGTACCTGAGGAACTACCACTTTCCCTGGGGCGTACACTGTTGAAATTTAACGCAGTGGACTATTTCTTTCGCCCTACAGTTACCCTCAATGATCAAAGCAAACCAACTCTTTAAAAAAAAGATCCTATTCTGATAAGTCTTGCTCTCTGAAGAGCATTTTGCTTTTACTGTGAGATTCTTATTCATTCTAGGTATTGGGAGGCCCTGGGCTCAACATAGTACCTGATATACAATGCTGCTACTGTTGCTAAGTCGCTTCAGTCGTGCCCGACTCTGTGCGACCCCATAGACGGCAGCCCACCAGGCTCCCCCGTTCCTGGGATTCTCCAGGCAAGAACACTGGAGTGGGGCTGCCATATCCTTCTCCAATGCATGAAAGTGAAAAGTGAAAGTGAAGTCGCTCAGTCGTGTCCGACTCTTCGCGACCCCATGGACTGCAGCCTACCAGGCTCCTCCGTCCATGGGATTTTCTAGGCAAGAGTACTGGAGTAGGGTGCCATCGCCTTCTCCGTGATATACAACAGGGGCTCCATAAATACTTGGCAACCTGATTATTCAGTTGTTTCGCTAGATAATGGTGAAATAAGATTAAAAATAAAAATGAAAAGATATTAAAAAATAAGAAAGACTTTTTTAAGGTAAGAACTCAAAAGAGACGGGGTCTCGCTATGTTGCCCAGGCTGGAGTACAGTGGCTATTCACAGGCGCGATCCCACTACTGATCAGCACGGGAGTTTTGACCTGCTCCGTTTCCGACCTGGGCCGGTTCACCCCTCCTTAGGCAACCTGGTGGTCCCCCGCTCCCGGGAGGTCACCATATTGATGCCGAACTTAGTGCGGACACCCGATCGGCATAGCGCACTGCAGCCCAGAACTCCTGAGCTCAAGCGATCCTCCAGCCTCAGCCTCCCGAGTAGCTGGGATTACAGGCGCGCGCCACAGCGCCCGGCGAGGAATCCAGACCTACCAGAATTCTAGGGTTTACCGGCTGCAAGTCGTGGCAAGCCGAATTCCCACCAGTAGAAGGCGACTCTAAGTAAAAACGGCTGGGTGGATAATTTCAGAAGAAACTGGGAACTGATGCTCCAGTGGGTTGCTTTAGCACGTACAGCGAAGCATTACTGCATCAGATGGCACAGTAAATCACGCAAAATAAATCAAAATATGGAATAAGCCACTTGATTTTAGGCAAGACAGCGAACCCCATTAACTGTAGTACGAACAGTAAAAGCAAGAGGTCTAACTGGACATAAACAATACTAAGGTACTTATGCTGGCTCTTTCAGGCATTTCCCAAATAGTGCCTAAATATTTTACATAAAAGCAATCCACATAGAAACGGATCTTCTTTACAAACAAAAACTGAAATACTTTATGGTAAAACACCCACTTTAGGGCCCTTAGACCTAGACTCATGAGATAGGAGCAGGATACTAATTTAAGTTATACATAAGACAACCACTCGACTAACTCATACATAGCTTCTGCTTCGTCTCTCAAGGAAAATGAGGGTCAGGAGGAAAATACAAGGAAACACATAAGGGGAAAAAAAAGATAAAGATAAGTGTTATAAAGAAACTATCGTTTACTATGGAATTCTATCATTTCTGGGTTTTGGAATAATTTCTTGATTTTGAAAAACTTCTGAATCAGGGATACTTAGAGACTTGTGAGAAAAATAAGAGGTAAGAGTAAATGGACAAATCATCTTCCCATTTTCAAAGAGAAAATAAAGGTGAATATCTGAAATCACTAACAGATTTTACTGGCATTTGTCCCAACTGAAAATTTAGAGGTAGTTATTTATGGATGACTGAAGCAACTTAGCAGCAGCAGCAGCAGTAGGATCATCTAGAGCTGTGATTTTCAAGCTTTGGTGTGATTCACTCATCACTGTGGTGATAAAGCAAATTCCTGAACACGACACCAGAGATTTTGAATTAACTTTGGCTCAAGGTATCTGTATTTGTAACTGCCAAGATGAATAGGGCCTGTAGCCTGTACTAGGAAGTTTACTGATCTCAGAAAGATGAAGTGGTAATCGTTAGGAATCAACAGGGTTTCACTTCAGGATAATTTATAGTCTTATAAGACAAGATTGCCTAACCAGAGGATTCACGATACAGCAGGAAATCAGTCTTGCAAAAATATAAACATGGTACTTCTTATTGAAATATATGTGATATGTGTGGGAAGAAAAGTCTACTTATTTCAATGTTTCTTACTTTTATCATACAATCATTAAGGCTGATTTTATTGTATAATTATCAAAACTATTTTAATCTTGCCTTATTTTTACCATATAATTATATTTATATAATTTATTAATTTTACTTTCCATTCAGCTCATGGAAATAGTCAATGTGTAGTGTCAGCGAGGGAAAAATCTCTGCTTTTATCCTTCTTCAGTTCTTCTGGCTGGATTAATAATAAAAGTGATGCAAGACAACATAAGAGGAGAAAGAAAAATAAATTTTAATTAATGCACATGGAGGTTTCATAGAAATGGGACCTAAGAAGTGGCCAAAGCAGGCAGCCTTTATACTTTTTAGATAAATTAATAAATTTGTAAGGAACTGACAGAACAAAAAAACTTAGGCTTTCGGGCACTCAAGTAGTGAAGAATCTAAACTGAATATAGACTTGGGTAATAAGGAAGTAATGAGGTTCATTACACAGGCTTCTCAGCCTGAATTCCCTGAGTCTGGGGTTAAGGGTGTCCTACCTCTGGAGGCAGGGAGTGCACCTTTCATGTGAGAGATTATTTCCTGCCTTCAGAAAAAGAGAAAGGAGGATGATAGTGTCTCTCTCATGGTGGCCATTTCTTAAGTAACTTTAATTCAAAGTAGTCAATGTGCCATTCAGGCACAATTTGGGGTGGCCTACGCTGGCCCAGAGGACACTTCTTGCCCCACAACAGTGAGAAATAAATTTGTGAGGGGGTCCTGGGCATCCTTGAAGATATCAGTGATCATGTTTCTCTGTAGTGGGAGCAGGTGGCACTGATTCAGGAAACCTGAATGCAAGGGGAGTAACTGCAGCCTGAGTGGCAGAGAGCAATGGCAGCTCTACAATCCTGTGCAGAGGCCAGGTGGGTGTGATGATCATAGTGAACAGCAGAGTCAAAGCAGCAGTCAGAATAGTCTGACTAGGGAGACTGATGGTGTTGGCTATTTGAGCACAGTGTTCCTAGAAATGAAATGTATGAGAAGCTTACTAAATTCTTATTTGGTCTGTATAAGCAAAAGAGTTGTAACTTAAGTGAACAAAAATGATAAAAACCGAGTTGTAGTCTTTCAGTCAGTTCTCAGACTCGAGCCAGTTCACAGACCCAGAACCTCTTGTTTGAGAGGAAATCTGGGTGCCCTTGAGGAAGGACACTGCCAAAAGTGCATACTGCTTGTCTTTCTCCCAGACTTCCCCAAAGAGAGCTGCATCTTTTTACCACAGCAACTGTGCATTGGAGAAAAGGAAACGGTCAACCTTTGGGGGGAATTCCTGGACACTGACTCTGAACTCACACTAATTCCAGGAGACTCAAAACATGGCTGTGGTCCACTCAGAGTAGGGGTTTATGGATGTCAGGTAGTCAGTGAAGCTTCCACTCAGGTCTGTCTCACAGTGGGCCCAGTGTGTCCTCAAATGCCTCATGCGGGTATTTCTCCAGTGCTGGAAAGTATGATTGGAATACACATTCTCAACAACTAGCAGAATCCCCACACAGGTTTCCTGACCTGTGAGGGCAATTATGGGGAGAAGGCCAAGTGGAAGCCACTAAAACTGTCTCTATGCAGGAAAATAGTAAACCAAAAGCAATACTGCTTTCCTGGAGGGATTGCAGAGATTACTACCACTATCAAGGACCTAAAGATGCAAGGGTGGCCATCCCCACGACATCCCATTCAACTCACCAAATCAGCCTGTGCAGAAGATGGATGGACCCTGAAGAATAACAGTGCATGTTGTAAGACTAACCTGGTGGGGACTGCTGTTGGAGGTTTCATTGCTTGAGCAAATTAACACATCCCCAGCACCTTGTATGCAGCTGTTGATCTACTTATGTCTTTGTCTCTGTTAGAAAGACCACAAGAAGCAGTTTACTTTCAGCTGGCAAGGCCAGATACACCTTTACTGTGCTACTTCAGGAGTATCAGCTCTCCAGTCCTACATCATAATTTAATTTGCCAGGACGTTGATCACCTTTCCCTTCCACCAGATATCACATGGATCCATTACATTGATGACACCACGGTGATTAGACTTAGGGAAAAAGACACAGCAGCTACTGTATATTTATAGGTAAGACATTTATGTGTCAGAGGGAGAAAATGAATCTGACAAAAATTCAGAGAACTGTCTCAGAGAAATTTCTAGGGATCCAGTGGTGTGGTATATGTCAAGATATCCCTTATTAATGTGAAGTTTAAATTGTTGCATCTGGGTCCCTTCCAACTAAAAAAGAGGTACAAGGCCAGTGGGCCTTTTTGGATTTTGGAGGCAACATAGTCCTCCTCTGGGTGTGTCACTCTGGCCCATTTACTGAGGGACCCAAAGAGCTATTAATTTTGAGTGGGGTCCATATCAAGAGAAGGCTGTGCATCAGGTCCAGTCTGCCATGCCAGTTGCTCTGCCACATGTGATCCAGCAGGTCCAATGGGCCTTGCAGTGGCTGTGGCAGACAGGCATGCAGTTTGCAGCATTTGGCAGGGCCCTGTAGATGAAGCACCCTGTAGGCCCTTAGAATTTTGAAATAAAGCCCTGCCATGCTCTGTGGATAACTGCTCTCCATTTAAGAAACAGCATTTGGCCTGCTACTGGGCTTTGGAGAAACTGAATGCTTAACCACAGGCCTCCAAAGTTACCGTGCAACCTGAGCTGCCTATCATGGACTGAGTGTTACCTAACCCACCATGCTACAAAGTTGGGGGTGCACAGTAGCCCTCCATCATCAAATGGAATTGGTAGATATGAAATCAGACCCAAGCGGATTCTGAAGGCACAAATTAGCTACATGAAGATGTGGTCCAAATGCCCATGTTCCACACTCTTGCTATACCACCTTCTCTCTCCAGCCTGCACCTATGGCCTCATGTGGAGTTCCCTATAATCAGATGACTGAGGAAGAGAAGAGAAGACTTGGGCCTGGTGTGTAGGTAGTTCTGTATGATATATCTACCCTAAAACAGACAGCTGCAGCACTATTGACCCCTTTTGGGACATTCCCTGAAGGGATGTGATGAAGGAAATCCTCCCAGCAGGCAGAACTCTGAGCAGAGTACCTGGTTGTTCATTTTGCTTGGAAGGAGAAATTTCCATCTATGCAATTATACACCAATTCATGGGCTGAGGCCAATTGTTTGACTAGATGGTCAGGGACTTATAAGGAATGTAATTTGAAAATTGGTGATGATGAAATCTGGTAGAGGTATGTGGACAGACCTATCAAAATAGGTGAAGAATATGGAGGTATTTGGATCCCATATATATACTCACCAAAGATTGACCTAAGTAGAGAAGGATTTTAATAATCAAGCGGAAAGATGACCAACTTATTCTGTAGATACTACCCAAACTCCTTCCCCAGCTACCGCTGTCATTAGCCAAAGGGCTCATGAACAGAGTAGCCGTGGTGGCAGGGGCAGGGGTGGCGCTTATGCAGGGGCTTAGCAACATGGACTTCCACTCACTAAGGCAGATGGCTGCAGCCAGTGCCAAGAGCCTAACTGGCCAGTAGCAAAGACCAACACTGAGTCCTGGACATGGCACCTTTCCCCAAAGTGATCAGCCACTACCTAGAGGCAGATTGATTACACAGGACTACTTCCATCATGGAAGTGGCAAGGTTTTGTTGTTACTGGAACAGACATATATTTGGCCACAGATTTGCCTACCCTCCATGCAATGCTTCTGCCAAAACTACCATCCAGGGCTTACAGAATGCCTTTTCCACCATCATGGTTTTCCACACAGCATTGCTTCTGATCAAAAACTCACTTCACAGCAAATGAAGTGGAGTAATGGGTTTGTTCTCATGGATTTTACTGGTTTTACCATTTCCCCCACCATCCTGAAGCAACTGACTTGATAGAATGATAGTATAACCTTTCAAGGATTCAGTTACAACACAGCTAGGTGCCAATACTTCACAGGACTGAGGCAAGGTTCTTCAGGAGGTTCTATATACTCTGACTCAGTGTCCAATATAGGGTGCTATTTCTCCCATAGCCAGTATTCATGAGTCCAGGAAAGAAGGGCTGGAAATGGGAGTGGCATTATTCACTACTACCTCTAGTGACTCTCTAGCAAAAATTTTTCATCCTGCCCCTTGTGGGCTTGTAATCTGCTGGCCTAGAGTTCTCAGGCCTAAAGGGAGAAATACTTCTTCTAGAAGACACAATAATGATTCCATTGAACTAAAAGTTTAGACTGCTGCCTAGTAATTTTTGGCTCTTTGTTCCTCTGAATCAAAAGCAAAGAAGGGAGTTGCTATGCTGGCTGCAATGATTTGTTCTGACTACTAAGGAGAAATTTGACTGCTACTCCACCATGAGGTAAGGAAGTGTGCCAAAAATATAATAGATCCCTTAGAGCATCTCTTCCTGCTGAACTGAAGAGTGGGGAATGGAAGAGAAAATGAAAATGCCACAGAGCTCCAGTACTAACATTCTGCAGTTTTTTTTTTATTCATTAAACATTTTCCTGGTTGCTGTAAATTTTTAAACTTAAGATTCTAAAGTTCTAAAAAACATGATTCTGACAGTTTTTGCCAGCTTATTCATTGCTTTTGAGAGGAACAGACAGAGCCTAGGAGTTCTCTACTGCACCATGTTCCAGTATGCCAACTTTTTACAAGGTTTTTAAATTCACCCATTTATTCATTCAATAGCCATAAATTGAGCCCCAGACATTGTTTTATATCAGGTATTTTAGTCTCTTGAAAAGTAAGCATTAGGCATCAGTGTTATTTGGCTTTCTCAGTAGAAGTTTGGGATCTAGAATGAAAGATGAGACATTCTACACTTAGAGGATAAACCAGAAATAGAATATTATGCCCTCTACTGGGGCTATTACTTTCCAAGAAAGATACAAAAACTGGACAAACAGAAAGGCAAAATGAGATTGAAACAATGCAGGGCAAGAAATGGTTGAGGTGTCGAGGGATGAAAATGTTGATTTGTTATCTGTAACCCCTGGGGTTATCAGTTCAGTTCAGTTCAGTCGCTCAGTCGTGTCTGACTCTTTGTGACCCCATGAATCGCAGCACGCCAGGCCTCCCTGTCGATCACCATCTCCCGGAGTTCACTCAGACTCACGTCCATCGAGTCCGTGATGCCATCCAGCCATCTCATCCTGGGTCGTCCCCTTCTCCTCCTGCCCCCAGCCTCTCCCAGCATCAGAGTCTTTTCCAATGAGTTAGCTCTTCACATGAGGTGTCCAAAGTACTGGAGTTTCAGCTTTAGCATCATTCCTTCCAAAGAAATCCCAGGGCTGATCTCCTTCAGAATGGACTGGTTGGATCTCCTTGCAGTCCAAGGGACCCTCAAGAGTCTTCTCCAACACCACAGTTCAAACGCATCAATTCTTCGGCGCTCAGGTTATAGTTTCAGAGAAATAAATTGTCTTAATGCAATCAAGAACTTCCTAGAAGTCAACACTGCTTAAAGAAGGAAAAACTATTTAGAGATGCAGATACAGGTGGTAAAACCATAAAGTATAACAGGACAACGTCACAAAGTTAGAATAGTGGTTATGTCCAAGAGGGAAGGCTATTTGGGTACGGGCTTCTAGGATGCTAGCAAGTTCTATTTCTGAATACCAGTTATATAGTTGGTCATTTTATAAGCACTTTAAATTTTACATTTGTATTTTTCATATGTATGACATATCTCACAGAAGTTAAAAAGAAAACACAGTTAATGGATACATATGGGGGATTAAAATAGTTACAATTTTTTTTTTTTTTGGCTGCTCAAAGTGACATCTTAGTTCCCCAATCAGGAATTAAATACGTGCCTCCTGCAATAGAAGCACAGAATCTTCACCACTGAACCATCAGGGGAGTCCTGGTCACAAATTCTTTAACATCCATAGAGGAGGTTCTGTTCTCTCCACACCTTTGAATCTAGGCTGGCCCGTGGCTGCTTTAACTAATAAAGCACAGCAGACGGAAGCAATGCTATGCTCTTTCTGCCTTTAGCCTTTAAGTGGACTGGTAACTTTCAACTTGGTCTCTTGAAGAGTGAGTCACCATGTAAGAAGTCTCACAATCTGCCACGGAGAGTCTTGAATACTACATGGAGAGGGAGTGTCATGACTGAATGCAGTTTTGCAGTCGAGCCTGCCAAGGTACCAGACATATCAAGTAAGGCACCTTGGACTGTCCAGATCAGACCAGCCATCAGCTGAATACCAGTAAGTGACCACAGGTAGTATCACCTGGAGCAGAATTGTTCAGCAATTCTTGAGGGTCAAATTGAGGGTCAAATTCCTGACCCTCAAAATAATGAGATAAAATAGTTATTTCAAATGACAAAACTTTGGAGTAGTTTATTCTACACTGTCTTAGTCCCTTCAGGCTACTGTAACAAAAATACCATAGTTTGGGTGGCTTAAGTAATAAATACCTTTTTTTTCTCACAGTTCTGAAGACTGGGAAGTAGATCTGGTGAAGAACTGCTTCCTGGTTCATAGATAGGCATCTTCTTGTTGTGACCTCATGTGGTGGAAGCAGCAAAGGAGCTCTCTAGGGTTTCTTCCACAAGGGCACTTAATGCCATTCATGAGGACTTCACCTCCATGACCTAATCACCTCCCAAAGACATCACGTCCAAATACTGTGACCTTGTGGGTTGGTTTCAACATATGGAATTTTGAGGGGGCACAAACATTCGATCTACAGTATACCCTATAGAAAACACACACAAGGCAAATAAGCAAAAAATGTTTTAAGAAAGTAAGTGTTCTAATATTAATAGTAAAGCAGGCTTAAGAACAAAAATGCATTGTTTTGGAGGGACAAAGCATTATTTTTTAATCAGGTATGTGTGTGCTCTGGAGATAAAAGAGTCCTAAAACATTAACATCATTATGTATATGTTCTTGGAATGGTGAGACCCTTCAAAACAAACACCAAAAACAGAAACCATAAAGGATAAGGCTTAGTAGGTTTGAGAACATAAAACCTTAAAGTTGCTGAATGTCTAAAACATCCCATGGTTATCAAAATTAAAGGCTTAGGAAAGAGTATGGTCACCTGCATGATATACTGAACTTCTTTCATGGATGTTGTAGGAAATTGTAGAGTATTACTAAGTATTGGGTAGATGGTTAAATTACATATTTAGTAATGGTGTTGAGTAAATGCCAAAGTGCATTTGTGACAATGACCTTCTGAAAACAGTATTTTAACCCAGGCCAGGAGAAAGCTTTTTTGGTATTGGGTATTTCAGGCATTCAGGCAAGCTAATGAATTAGATATTTTTGGCAGGGATTATGAGAACCCAAATCACTTTAAAAATGGTCTATTTTTAAGTGACTGTTGCCCCTCCCCCCTCCCCGCCCCCCTTGTAAAAGCCCATGGACAGAGGACCCTGATTCCGGGTTGTAAAGAGTTGTACACAACTGAGTGACTGATCACATTGCCCCCTGCCCCACCTTTCATTAGACCTGAAGCTTTACAAAGGCAATGTCTGTCCTATTTCTGATTATCTAGTATCTGATTATTATTATTTTATTATTATCTAGTACCTGATTACCTAGGGTCTGGCAAATATTTGGCATGTAAACTTTTAAAAAATGGACAGATGGATAAATGAACAGATAGATGAATAAATGGATGGACTGTTAAAACATTATGCTTTAAAGAAAGATATACACACACACAACTCAGAAAAAGATTAACCCTGAAAACTTATTGAACATGAAAAGTTAAAAAAAAAAAAAAGTACGAGCATTTTAAAGAAGACAGATACTGGAATGATTCCTTTCTGACCTCACAAGTTTTTTCAGGTACAGACTGACCTTCTATTTGCTTTCTATTGCTGCTGTAACAAATTACCACAAATTGAGTGGCTTAACCAACGCAACTCTTTTATCTGACAGTTCTGAAAGTCAGAAGTCCCAAACAGGTCAGCAGGCTGCAGTTTCCAGAGGCTGTTCATATTTTTTGGGTGGTGACCCTGCATGACTCCAATCTCTGCTTCCAGTTCACATCTCTCTGACTCTGATGTTCCTTCTTCCCTTATATAATTGTAATAATCCTTGTAATTACATTGGGCCCAATGGTATAATCCAGAATAATCTCTCCATCTCAAACTTTTTAAGTTACTTACATGTGTGAAATATCTCTTACCTCATAAAATAACATAGAGGAAGTTCACTCTATGAACTCATAAAATAACATCAGGAAGTTCACTTTTTTTGTGGGGCATTATCCTGCCCACCACACCTCAGTTCCACAAAACTGAGAAGCTCTGCCCCTAAAATGCCTAAATTTAGAGGGGAAGCTCTAAAACAGTTCTTTCATAAAGATAAAATTACTATTACAGACCATCAAAAACTTCTGACAATTTTAAAGAGTCTCTTCTTTCACACCTTATTCACTTATTTCTTTTAAAAATGAGATGAAGATACAACACTTGCTCTACATAGCTCAGTGGAGGGCTCTGAGGTATTGCTCTAAACAACTGAGTTCCAGACCCATCCCCACATAGTGCTCGAAGTTCCCTGCACTTCAATTCCATCTCTAAGGTGGTTGTTCAATTGACTCTTTGTGACCCCATGGACTGCAGCACACAGGCTTCCCTGTCCTTCACCATCTCCAGGAGTTTCCTCAAACTCATGTCCATTGAGTTGGTGATGCCCTCCAATCAACTCATCCTCTGTCGCCCCTTTTCCTCCTGCCCTCAATCTTTTCCAGCATCAGGGTCTTTTGCAATGAGAAGGCTCTTCATATCAAGCAGCCAAAGTACTGGAGCTTCAGCTTCAGCATCAGTCCTTCCAATGAATATTCGGGGTTGATTTCCCACAGGATTGACTGGTTTGATCTCCTTGCAGTCCAAGGGACTCTCAAGAGTCTTCTCCAGCAGCACATTTTGAAAGCTTCAGTTCTTCGGTGCTCAGCCTTCTTAATGGTTCAACTCTCACATCCATACATGACTACTTGGAAGAATTTAAGAAATCTTGTCTCGGAGGTGCATTTTTCCACTGATGCGGAGCAACCATTTTCTCCAATAGGTTGTGAGGAAACGAGCAACCCCTGTTGGTTTCAAGGGTGATAGCAGCCTTTTCGCAAAGACGTTCTGCTGATTCTCCAGTAGGGGTCAGTGGGGAGGTAGGTACAATTCCTCAAATATCCTAGTTACCCAGTGAGTTTTAACTGTAAAGAAGACATAAAATAGGAGACAAGTGTTAAAGAGTGAGCCAGCAATAGGCCAGGTATATCTCGTCTGTTTTTAATGTACACATTAGTGAACTATTGAACACGTAAAAAGTATTTATCTGGAAAAAGGTAAACGTTTGTTGTTTGCTTACACAAAATTTGAATCCGTTAGTTGTACAGAAAAGTTAGGTTTCCTTAAAAATCATGGCGATGTAAAATAAACAAAAGAGACGGGGTCTCGCTATGTTGCCCAGGCTGGAGTACAGTGGCTATTCACAGGCGCGATCCCACTACTGATCAGCACGGGAGTTTTGACCTGCTCCGTTTCCGACCTGGGCCGGTTCACCCCTCCTTAGGCAACCTGGTGGTCCCCCGCTCCCGGGAGGTCACCATATTGATGCCGAACTTAGTGCGGACACCCGATCGGCATAGCGCACTGCAGCCCAGAACTCCTGAGCTCAAGCGATCCTCCAGCCTCAGCCTCCCGAGTAGCTGGGACTACAGGCGCGCGCCACCGCGCCCGGCGATGAGAAGCCTAGGCAGGGAGATACTAGAGGTTGCGGTATTGTGACGTCATCTGGGGGCGGGGCGAAGTAGAGGTTGTGCCAGGCATGAGACACGCCCAGCGCAGGGTGGCCCGGGAGGCTGAGGCCATGTGACGTCATGGGGCGGGGATATCGTCTCCCCCTGGTCTGTTTGCGAGCTTGGACCTCGCACCTTTTCCTGTTCCTGCCTCGGCTCCTGGTGTTTTCCTTGGACTACTGTATTTTCATTTAAGAAAAGTTGGTCGGTTGGCTCTTAGTCCTCATAGGTGCTGTGTTCGGACACGCAGGTAGCACAAAAGGAAATGCAGTGCGCGGTCCCTCAGCATTGCCTTTCTTCAGCAGATCTTAAACACGTGCTGCACGCTGTGAAGAAGTTATTTACGAAGGAACCGGACTTTCTGTCCCTAAATCTATCATTGGCCACAGCAAGCATTTAGGAGGTGCCTTCGCTGTACCAAGAAATGTGATCCATAGTAACGGGGATTGGGGTCTGCAGAAGAGCTGGAGGCCAGCTCAATGTTCACTGTTGAAGGGATCGTGGGGGAGCCGTCTGTTCATTGCCCGTTATTGTTGGGGGAAAAAAATCTAGTATTGGAGTAGACTGTGCAAGAATTAGTATTTGGCAACCTGAAGTCTTTTAGGAACAAGACTAGGTTAGGAAGGCATAAAGAGGAAGGAGGAAAAAAGAATTTCCCGCCATGGTAGTTCTGCAATTAGCAGACCTTTTCTGTTTTATACAGGCAATCTTGGCCATCTTCTTTTTCTCTTAAAAACTAGTCCAAATTCCCCCTCCATTTCCCCCTTTGCAGCAGATTATTTTGCTCCCTCTTCGTAGATAATTTAAAGGCCATCAGAAACACCTCAACTCCTTGTTACTCCACTCTCCTCTAAAATTTATCTTTACATTTTCTTTTATATATCTATTTAAATTTATTTATTTTTGTATTTTTAAAAATTTATTTTTAATTGGAGGATAATTGCTTTACAGTATTGTATTAGTCTCTGACATATATCAACATGAATCAGCCATAGATATACATATAGCCCTGGAGGAGGGCATGGCAACCCACTCCAGTATTCTTGCCTGGAGAATCCCCACGGACAGAGGAGCCTGGTGGGCTGCAGTCCATGGGGTCACAAAGAGCTGGACACGACTGAGCAACTAAGCACTGCATAGCACATACATATATCCATCCTCTCCCTCTTGAATCTCCCTCCCACCTCCCTTTCCATCCAGGCCATCTAGGTTGTCACAGAGCACCTGATTTGAGCCCCCTGCTTCATACAGCAAATTCCCACTGGCTGGCTGTTTTACAGATGGTAATGCATACGTTTCCATGCTACTCTCTCCTTTCACCCCACCCTCTCCTTCCCTTACTGTGTCCACAAATCTGTTCTCTACATCTTTGTCTTGATTGCTGCCCTGCAGATAGGTTCATCAGTACCATCTTTCTAGATTCCATATATACGCATTAATATATAATATTTGTTTCTCTCTTTCTAAAAGACTTACTTCACTCTGTATAACAGGCTTTAGGTTCATCTACCTGATTAGGACTGACTCAGATGTGTTCTTTTTTATGGATGAGTAATATTCCATTTAATATATGTACCACAGCTTCTTTATCCTTTCATTTGTCCATGGGCATCGAGGTTGCTTTCTTGTCCTAGCTATTGTAAACAGCACTGCAAAGAACACTGGGGTACATGCATCTCTTTCAATTATTGTTTTCTCAGGTTATATGCCCAGTAGTGGGATTGCTGGGTTATATGGTAGTTTCATTCCTAGTTTTTAAAGGAATCTCCATACTGCTCTCCATAGTGATTCTATCAATTTACATTCCCACTAACAGTGCAAGAGGATTCTCTTTTCTCCACACCCTTTCCAGCATTTATTCTTGGTAGATTTTGGATGATAGCCATTCTGATTGGTGTAAGGTGATACCTCATTGTAGTTTTAATTAAATGGAACACTTCACGAATTTTCATGTCATCCTTGTGGAAGGGCCATGCTATTTGTCTCTGTATTCTTCCAATTTTAGTATATGTGCTGCTGAAGTGAGCACTAGCTTTACATTTTCAAAGAAGGGCAACTCTTTGTTGTCTCTTCCTGTCAATTGCTCCTATCAAATTCTTCCATCAGTTATTTCCACACCCATCTTCGCTCCCTGTCTCCCCTCCCCTCTTATATAGACTCTAAGCTTTCTTTCAAGTCTCCTTTGACCTTGCCTCTCTTTCCAAATAAAATCTGTTTTCATGGTTGCCCTTCCTGAAAGCATGTTCTACAGTTACTACATTCACTTCCTAACATTCTGTCTTCAGACCACAGCCCACTACTCACTGAAATTATTATAAGGTTCCCATATCTAAGTCTCCTAATTGGCAGTTCTAAGGGATCTTTCAGACTATGTGACATAATTTATGCCCCGCTCAGCCATCTGAACTACTTGTGACCACTACCTGCTCCCTGAAGGTTTCTCCCTGGTTCTTGCTGACAGCCCCTGCTGGGCCCTCTAAAGTTTTGCTGCTCTTTCTGCCCACTGTATAAATGTTATTCTTTGGAGTTCCTCCTAAACCTTCTCTGTAGTTTCTTCATGCTCTTCATGACTGATCTCACCAGTTCTTAAGGTTCTCAAATCTATAGCTCCAATGTGATGGTCTTTCCAGAGCTCCAGATCTGTATTTCAAGCTGCCTACTAGGTGTTATACTGAAATTATTCAAAACTTCATATTCAACATGTGGAAACAAAACTGATCATCTTCTGGTCCCTTCCTCCAAACGGTTTCTAACTTCTCTACCAATACATCTAGTTGGTCACTTCAGAACTCTCTGAATCATTCTTAACCACTGTTTGATTCATTTAACACCAGGTAAAATTTATTTTTTGTCTATCCAATAATGAGCAGTGTGCTAGGTAATGGAGATACCGTGGTGACGAAAAGGGACATAGTGAGGAGACAGAACATAGCAAAAAAAAAAAAGGTTACAAGTTGTGTTAAGTGCCATAAAGGAAACAAAGTGCTGAGATAAAAACAATAATGGCAGGAAAAGGGGAGAGGACCTACTTTAGAGAAAGCAATCATGTAAGCAGATGGGGTAGCGGGGGTAGGAAATCCCTGGAAAGAGAGAACCATACATGACTTTCCTGACATTTTGGCCTAAGTCATTCTGTGATCCAACCTTGGTCACAATGCTTATCCTTGAACAAGTCTCTAATGAATGATCTTAAGGGAAAAAAAGAATGCAGGAACAAGTGACTGTTATCAGGCAAGAGACGTAACAAAAACAAAGATAATAAATCATTTATAAAGACTCCCAGTTCTGTTTCAGTAGTAAAGATTAGCCTGAAGTGCTTAACTCCTAGATCAACTGGAACCTAAGGGATGATGATGTTGACCATGGATCAGACCCTGATAACTTTAATCAGCTAAAGCTTCAGTTCAGTTCAGTCGCTCAGTCGTGTCCGACTCTTTGTGACCCCATGAATCACAGCACACCAGGCCTCCCTGTCCATCACCAACTCCTGGAGTTCACTCAGACTCATGGCCATCGAGTCAGTGATGCCATCCAACCATCTCATCGTCTGTCATCCACTTCTCCTCCTGCCCCCAATCCCTCCCAGCATCAGAGTCTTTTCCAATGAGTCAAATCTTCTCATGAGGTGGCCAAAGTACTGGAGTTTCAGCTTCAGTATCATTCCTTCCAAAGAAATCCCAGGGCTGATCTCCTTCAGAATGGACTGAGTGGATCTCCTTGCAGTCCAAGGGACTCTCATGAGTCTTCTCCAACACCACAGTTCAAAAGCATCAATTCTTCGGCACTCAGCCTTCTTCACAGTCCAACTCTCACATCCATACATGACCACAGGAAAAACCATAGCCTTGACTAGACGGACCTTTGTTGGCAAAGTAATGTCTCTGCTTTTGAATATGCTATCCAGGTTGGTCATAACTTTTCTTCCAAAGAGTAAGCATCTTTTAATTTCATGGCTGCAGTCACCATCTGCAGTGATTTGGAGCCCAAAAACTTGAAGTCTGACACTGTTTCCACTGTTTCCCCATCTATTTCCCATGAAGTGATGGGACCAGATGCCATGATCTTTGTTTTCTGAATGTTGAGCTTTAAGCCAACTTTTTCACTCTCCTCTTTCACTTTCATCAAGAGGCTTTTTAGTTCCTCTTCACTTTCTGCCATAAGGGTGGTGTCATCTGCATATCTGAGGGTATTGATATTTGTCCCGGCAATCTTGATTCCAGCTTGTGTTTCTTCCAATCCAGCGTTTCTCATGATGTACTCTGCATATAAGTTAAATAAGCAGGGTGACAGTATACAGCCTTGACGTACTCCTTTTCCTATTTGAAATGAGTCTGTTGTTCCATGTCCAGTTCTCACTGTTGCTTCCTGACCTGCATACAGATTTCTCAAGAGGCAGGTCAGGTGGTCTGGTATTCCCATCTCTTTCAGAATTTTCCACAGTTTCTTGTGATCCACACAGTCAAAGGCTTTGGCATAGTCAATAAAGCAGAAATAGATGTTTTTCTGGAACTCTCTTGCTTTTTCCATGATCCAGCGGATGTTGGCAATTTGATTTCTGGTTCCTCTGCCTTTTCTAAAACCAGCTTGAACATCAGGAAGTTCACGGTTCATGTATTGCTGAAGCCTGGCTTGGAGAATTTTGAGCATTAATTTACTAGCATGTGAGATGAGTGCAATTGTGCGGTAGTTTGAGCATTCTTTGACATTGCCTTTCTTTGGGACTGGAATGAAAATTGACCTTTTCCAGTCCTGTGGCCACTGCTGAGTTTTCCAAATTTGCTGGCATATTGAGTGCAGCACTTTCACAGCATCATCTTTGAGGCTTTGAAATAGCTCAACTGGAATTCCATCACCTCCACTAGCTTTGTTCGTAGTGATGCTTTCTAAGGCCCACTTGACTTCACATTCCAGGATGTCTGGCTCTAGATGATTGATCACATCGTGATTATCTGGTTCATGAAGATCTTTTTTATACAGTTCTTCTGTGTATTCTTGCCACCTCTTTTTAATATCTTCTGCTTCTGTTAGGTCCATACCATTTCTGTCCTTTATCGAGCCCATCTTTGCATGAAATCTTCCCTTGGTATCTCTAAAGCTTGCTGCTGCTGCTGCTAAGTCACTTCAGTCATGTCCGACTCTGTGCGACCCCAGAGATGGCAGCCCATCAGGATCCCCCGTCCCTGGGATTCTCCAGGCAAAAACACTGGAGCAGGTTGCCATTTCCTTCTCCAATGCATGAAAGTGAAAAGTGAAAGTGAAGTCGCTCAGTCGTGTCTGACTCTTAGCAACCCCATGGACTGCAGCCTTCCAGGCTCCTCAGTCCATGGGATTTTCCAGGAAAGAGTACTGGAGTGGGGTGCCATTGCCTTCTCTCTAAAGCTTAGACTCTGCTTATCTTTGCAGTGATTCTGTGCTGGCTTCTCCTCTGCCTAAGCCCCTTCATGATCATGCATTTACCCTTAGCTTAAAGTTTTGCAGTTCTGAGCTCACTGCTTGGGAAAGATTCCTGGTGTTCTCCTTTTATGCTGCAATAAATAAATCCTTCCTTCTTTCAATCTTTGGCTTGGATCAACACCCACCAAGAGAACAGAGTTTTTGGGTAACAGCTAGATAAGCCTCCTTGAGAAGGTGTCATTTAAATTGAGACCTGAAGAATGAGGCATCAGTTAGGGTACTTCAATTGCAAGCAGTAAGGACTGTCTGTAAACTGAAGTAACAAACTCCACTTAAGAAGGGACTAACTGGAAGGAAAGAGGAGTGTGAAATAAAAATTTATATTTTATGAAAAAATTAAAAAAATAAAATGTATGTTTTATGGCAAGACGAGAAAAATTTAAATATAAAAAATTCTGCCTTTTGCCCTCCTCTCTCCTGCCACCGTGCATACTGTATCTGCATCATGCATTAACCAAACCGTCCCCATCAGCAGGAACATCTCCCCAACCTTAAACAGCAACATTCGCCTAGCATCAACAAGGCAACTCCTTCAAAGATAACATTTCTTCTTGGTCTTGTAAGGAAGGGGTCACATGACCTACCACATGGCATTTAGATCTGGATTATGTAATCTGTCAATATGCATCATTTGATGTCCCAAAAAAACTTATAACTGTGCCTATACTTCTACAATATTTCTCAGATACACTGATATCTGATATCTCAGATATCTTTCTGATACACTCTTCCTGAGTTATAATCCTCAAATTTGGCTGGAATAAAAATTTCCAATTCTTAGATTGACTAACTTTTTTGTCGACAGAAGAAATGTGGCAGAATGATAGCTGTCCCCCCAAGTCTGTTCTTTCCTTTTACCAAACTAATAAATTTTCAGTTGAGCACATGAAGCCCCTGCTAGAGACCACATTTCCTAGTTTCTCTTAAAGCCAAGTGTGGTCAAGTTCTCAGCAACAGAGTATGAGTAAAAGTGATACGTGCCACTTCTGCATCACTTGCTGAAAAATAAATCAACTCTGCTCTTTTGCCCTTCCCCCAGCACTGAAGTGAAGTCGCTCAGTCGAGTCCAACTCTTTGCCACCCCATGGACTGTAGCCTGCCAGGCTTCTCTGTCCATGGGATTTTCCAGGCAAGAAAACTAGTGTGGGTTGCCATTTCCTTCTTCAGGGGATCTTCCCAACCCAGGGATCGAATCCATATCTCCCGCATTGTAGGCAGATGCTCTTACTGTCTGAGCCACCAGGGAAGTCTCCCCAAGCACTAGATGGCGCCAATGCAAACCTCTGGCAATGCCCCAGCTTTAATCATGCAAATAAGGAAAATGATGGAGAAGGCAATGGCAATCCACTCCAGTACTCTTGCCTGGAAAATCCCATGGACGGAGGAGCCTGGTAGGCTGCAGTCCATGGGGTCGCTAGGAGTCGGACATGACTGGGCGACTTCACTTTCACTTTTCACTTTCATGCATTGAAGAAGGAAATGGCAACCCACTCCAGTGCTCTTGCCTGGAGAATCCCAGGGATGGGGGAGCCCGGTGGGCTGCTGTCTCTGGGGTCGCACAGAGTCGGACACGACTGAAGCGACTTAGCAGCAGTAGCAAGGAAAATGATACCACGCTAATGACAGAAAACGAAGAGCAACTGAAATGCTTCTTGATGAGGATGAAATTGGAGAGTGGAAAAGCTGGCTTAAAACTCAACACTCAGAAAACTAAGATCATGGCATGGACTTAATTTTCTTGGGCTTCTAAATCACTGCAGACAGTGACTGCAGCTGTGAAATTAAAAGATGCTTGCTCCTTGAAAGAAAAGCTATGACAAACCTAGATAGCATATTAAAAAGCAGAGACATCTTTGCCAACAAAGGTCCATATAGTCAAAGCTATGGGTTCTTCCAGTAGTCATGTATATCCATATACATGAGAGTTGGACCATAAAAACAGCTGAGTGCCAAAGAATTAACTGATGCTTTTGAATTGTAGTACTGGAGAAGATTCTTGAGAGTCCCTTGGACACCAAGGAGATCAAACCAGTCAATCCTAAAAGAAATCAACCCTAAATATTCATTGGAAGGACTGATGCTGAAGCTGAAGCTCCAGTACTTCGGCCACCTGATATGTAGAGCTGACTCACTGGAAAAGATCATAGTGCTGGGGAAGATTGAAGGCAGGAGGAGGAGGGGGAGACAGAGGATGAGATTGTTGGGTGGTATCATCAACACAGTGGACATGAGTTTGAGGAAACTCTGGGAGATGGTGAAGGACAGAGAAGCCTGATGTGCCACAATCCCCAGGATTGCAGAGTCGGACCTCACCTCTGGTGAGGTGAGGTGCAGCATTAAGTGGAAAGAAACCAGAGCCCATGGATAACTTACTGGAGTTGAACAACCCTGTTTGCCTGGGCAAGCAGGTCCTGTAACCAAGCAGGACCCTATGTGGCTTTCTCGACATACCCTCCCAAGCCACTCATATCCTCTGCCTGTCTTTATTTTGTAGAAAAACTTTAGCATCCTCAGCCTTCCCTGAGTTCCAAAGAATAAATTTAATCAGAGAAGTGAGAAAATGTAAAAACAAAGGAAAACAGTCAAGCAAGAAAAATAATAAGAGTTTAGCCATTAAGTAAAGTCAAGGACTTTCAGGGCCTCATCAAGGGCTATAGATAACATTCTGAGCCATGTCCTTTGAGCTGCTTTGCAGATACTGAAACTCCCACTAGGTGGAAGAAGTTAACTGTATGCTGCCCACAAGAATGTAGGCTGCAGACCAGCTGGAATCAGAAGGGTGATGATGTTGACTCCTAATTACCTCACCACCAATCAATCAGAAGAATGTACATGAGCTGATCACACACCCTGTAACCGTCTTGCTCATCCTATCTTTAAAAACCTTTCCCTGAGGGCCACTGAGGAGTTTGGGCCTTTTGAGGATTAGCCGCCTAGACTCTTTGCTTGGTGTCTGCAATAAAAGCTGCGTTTTCTTTCACCACAACCTAGTGTCATTAGATTGACTTTACTTCACACAGTTAAGTGGACTCAAGTTTGCTTCGGTAACACCCCCATTTCATTTAAATCACTATATTTTGGGGTGTCTATTATTGCAGCATACTCTGTCCTCTAATTTAGGGAAGCTCACAGAGGAAACTCTGGCTAACCAAAACTCAGAAAGGGCAGGAACTGAAAGAGCTCCAGGCATCTCCAGGGCACCCCAAAAGGATGAATCAGCCTTGACCTCCTGTAAGGAGTCTGATTCTCTATTTTGTGTTCTGTATCCTTCTACAATCACCCTTTTATACTCATATCCATTTTTAAAATCATAATTTTAAGTAAAACTTTTATGTTCTGCTTTTCAAATTTGTCACTATACTTTTAGTGGCAGTATGTCTCTCAGCTTGATGTATAATTGATGATGATTTAAATTGAACCGCTATCAGTTACCCTAACCACTATTTCATCATTCTATACGTTTCACCTGTATTATTTTATGAATTAGTGATATACATAATACCCAGTACAAAGTTAATTGTGCACAAATTTGCATCAGTCACTTTTCTTCCAGCTTTATTGAGGAACAATTTTCAAATAAAATTGTAAGATATTTAAGGTAGCGTACAATGTAATGAATTGTGTCCATTGTAAAAGGATTCCTGCCATCAAGTTAACACATCCATCACCTCACGTGTTTTCTTTTTTTTTCGGGGGGAGGGGAACATTTAAGTTTTAGTTTCTTAGCAAATTTCAATTGTACATCCAGAAGTGGGATTGCTGGATTATGTGGTCGTTCTACTCTGACTTTCTTGACACACAGCCATACTGTTTTCCATAGCAGCTAAACTCGTTTGCATCCCCAACGATGCACAAGGTTTCCCTTTTCGCCACATCCTTGCCAGCTTTTATCTAGGTTTTTACTTATTGACAGTGCAGAAACCAAGGTTATGGGCTGTCTGGGGTTTTGCTCTTTCAAAACATAATCTGAATGACAGTTAATTTTGAGGCACTAAATGTCAGACTCGATTCTGCATTCATTCCAAATGGAATGTCTCAACCTGTCTACACACGTCCATTCGCTTGCGCTCGAGTCATTTATAAATCAGTCCTTCAGGGGAACATTAATGGGGTCAGAACCAGAAGGTTTCTGCCCTGGCAGCCGGAAGAGAAGGCTTGTGGGTAAACCGGGTCCCGGCTTACCGCCTCAGCAACAATCAAGCAGGGGACTAGCCTAAGGCCCTGGGCTGCATAGCCGGAAGAGAACACCAGAGGAGAGCTGACGCGGTTGAAGAAAAGAAGGCGGAATGATCACCCGCCAAGAAGATACAGAACGAGCCCAGTGCACTGCTTCCAGCACCAACTTCCAGCTCGGTCCAGCCCAGCCGACTACAGAGGAATGAGGAAGTGGAGGAGGCTGGGCCTCCGAAAGGGAAGGTGGGGCCACCTGGGCAGGGAGAGGCGGGGCCGCCTGGGCTGTGAGAGGCGGGACCCGCAGGGCTGGAGAGGAGAGTAGCCGGGGGCCGGCGGAAGGTGGGGCAAGGAGGAGGGTGCGGTGGGACACGAGGGACGGTTCGGTGGGGAGGAAGGGGGCGAGAGGCGGGGTCACTAGGGGAAGGTGAGGCGGGGCTTCTCTAGGACGGAGACTCCGGAGGCGCAGGGGAAGAGCCGGGTGCCGCAAGGGGGCGAGGATCTCCGCGGTCTCCGGATCTCAGTCCAGTCCTGGGCTTCCTCCTCCCAAGAAAGCCTCCCGGCCCCGCGGCCCCTCGCAACCGCGCGACAGTTTCGCTGCTGCGGACAGGATTTTCTTTATGATAGGTTATTTGCATTTCAGAGACACGCCCATATGGGCTAACCCCGATTCTGTTACATTTAATAAAGGAACAATGGATTAACGAGACGTAATAAACATTTACTTCTTGGCCACACTCTGACGGAAAAGCCTTTAGTATAGTTAATACACAGTATCTCACAATGTCTATCAGAAGCTCATTTCTTGTGACAGGTTTTCAAATATCAGAATATAATCCTAAAGTGAACACAGTTACTTATACGGTGTCACGCTGCTAGACTTATAAATTAAACTTATGGGGTTATTGTCCTTAATTTAAATATCTTTTGACTTTTATGCGACAACCCATTCCAGTGTTCTTGCCTGGAGAATCCCAGGGACGGGGGAGCCTGGTGGGCTGCCGTCTGTGGGGTCGCACAGAGTCGGACACGACTGTAGCGACTTAGCAGCAGCAGCAGCACTCCATTAAAACATGGCTATTAGTTACATTGATTTTGATCTGAGGTGAAATAAATCACGTCTCCAAACCAAAACTTAATACATTAAAATCCTGATATTTAGCAAACTTTGTCGCAGTTATTGATTCTAACTCTTTACACCAATGTGGCAAAAGCTTTCTACTGTATTTAATTTATTCATTTTGAAAGTGTTAGATTGCCTTAGAACGTTTCACTTTCACCAGATTAAGTTTGAAAAAGTGCTTCCTTTGTTTGAGGACACCATAGAATCAGACTAATGCCACACCCTGCCAGAATAATTGGCAAATTAATTTGCTTTTTTGTAACTTTCTATTCTCAAGGTTAATTATTTATTGAGGTTAGTATATTTGAACAGCCTCGCTTTCGGTATAGAAACAAGTATTTTAAACTGCATACAGCTTATACTGACGAAGGCGAGAGAGGATCAAGATAATGTTCTTTAAATCATTCATTCATTCATCCAACAGTTAACTATTGAGCCAGCGCCTGCTTTGTGCTAGGTGTCCTGAAATGTTAACTATTAATATTAGGGATACAAGTTAGATTAAAAGTATAAACAGAAACAAGGAAGTTGTTTGACATGATACAAATAGTCTAAGATACAGGATTATGTCTATTCACCTTGAACCTTGAGAAAAGGGCATAATTTCTAAGAGGAGAATGACTGGAATAGTTCTAATCTTGCATAACTGCTGGCCTCTGGTTATGACTAGTATAAAAATCCTAGGGCTTTCCCTATACAAAGGTGGTGAGGAGGGTAATATCTTGAACTCCTCCCCTTACCTTGAATCAGTGGAAGCTCATTGAGGCCTTCTAAGGTTAAAATGGCAATGTGCTTTCACTTTTATTTTGGAGAGGGAAATTTTAAACTTTTGGAGTGTGGTTTAGACAGCTTCTTATTGAGATTTCATGTGATGATTGAATACATAGCACCATGGTGCTTGCTAAGAGATGTTTTATAAATACATTATTTTATTACAAGTCACATTGATAATAATTAAAATGTATTGTTACACTAAGTTTTCTCTGTATAACAATTTAATATCAAAGTGCTTCATAGTTTCCTCAGGGTGTGCCCTGAAAAAAGCCCTATTTATACACAGAGTACTAAAGGCACTGTCTGCTTGTGCCTATTCAAATGAACCCCCTTGCTGTACAATGGCAGAGCTCTAATTCATTTTCTTCAACTCATTTCCCAAGGGGCCGTGGCCTAACATGTGGCAAAAAACAAAGACAGACAAAATCACTATGTATTAGTTGCAGTATTCTGTAAAAGGAGATAACCTATAGTCACCATGATGTATGGATAAACAATATTACATATTACAAAAAGAGTATTTGTATAAGCAAGACAAATAAATACACATGCTGAGTTATGCTTTATCATTTTTAAAACAAATATTAGTGCTCTTGTACAGTAATACAATAATATAGACTAAAAGAGTGATTTACCCTTTGTGATAGAAATTAATTAAACTAGTAAGCCTGTTTATGCATTTATTCATTCATTCACTCTATCATTAATCATCAAAAGTGAAGTCACTCAGTCGTGTCCGACTCTTAGCAACCCCAGAACTGTAGCCTACTAGGCTCCTCTGTCCATGGGATTTTCCAGGCAAGAATACTGGAGTGGGTTGCCATCTCCTTCTCCAGGGGATCTTCCTGACCCAGGGATTGAACTGGGTTGTCCCGCATTGTAGGCAGACGCTTTTACTGTCTGAGCCACCAGGGAAGTCATTAATCATTAGGGATATACAATTAAAACCACAATGAGAAAAAAAAAACCACAATGAGATACCATGTCATACCTAATAGGGTCACTATAAAAAAAAACCGATAATAATAAGTGTTGGCAACAATATGGGGAGCTCTTGCACACTATTGGTGGGAATGAAAAATGGTGCTGTGAAAAGTCGTTTGGCAGTTCCTCAAAAAGTTAAGCATATGATTACTATATAGTCCAGTGATTCTATTCCTAGCCACAAGAACTGAAAACAAGGAATCAGTTACTTGTAGATGGATGTTTGCTGCAATATTACTCACAATAGCCAAAAGGTGGAAACAACCCAAGTGTCCTAATAGAAAACCATATGAACAAAATACTAACCCATAAAGAGGAAAAAGTTCTGATGCATATATAGCATAAATGATCCTTAAAAACATTATGCTAAATAAAAATATGCATGATTCGACTTATATGCAATATCTAGGAAAGGCAAATGCATAGAGACAGAAAGTGGAGAGAGGCTGAGGGGAGCAGAGAATGGGGGGATGCTTAATGGATATAGAGTTTCTATTTTGGGGTGATAAAAAAGTTTGGAAAATAGTACTATAAATTTCCTTTTCATCACTGCTTTAGCTGTGTCCTTCAGAATTATATACATTGTATTTTCACTTTCATTCATTTCAGCATATTATCCTTTCCTTTAAGACCTCTTTGACCCATGAATTATTCAGAAGTAAGTTGTTTAGTCTCCAAGGATTTTGAGATTTTCCTGTTACCTTTCTGTTATTAATTTCTAGTTTGATTCCATTGTGGATGCAGAATATACTCGGTATGATTTACAGGTCTTTAAATTTTGTTGGTATTTCTTTTCTGGCCCTGGATATGACACTTGAGAAGAGTGTATATGCTGTGGTGTTAGGTGAAATGTTCTATTAATTTTGATTATCTTGTGGGTTGATGCCATTGTTGAGTTTTTATATAACCTTGTCAATTTTCTGTCTAGTTTGTTCTATTGGTTATTGCAAGAGAGACTGATGCCTCTAACTACGTTGTTGTTGTTCAGTCGCTCAGTCGTGTCTGACTCTTTGCGACCTGATGGACAGCAGCACCCCAGGCCTCCAACTATGTGGATTCATCTATTTCTTCTTTCATTTCTATCAGTTTTTGCTTCATACATTTATATTCCTTTATTATTATAATTATATATAATTCTTCCTCAACAATCTTTAGAACCAAATCAGAGAGTGTTATAAATTTTTACTGCAATCATCAAAAATAATTTAGAAAGAAGAGAAGGAAAATCTATTATATTTACCCATATTTTTGCTTACCATGTTCTTTCCTCCTTCCTGATGTTCCAAGATTCTTTTTAAAAATATATATATTTTTTTTAATTTATTTTTGGCTATGCTGGGTTTTTGTTACCATGCAGGCTTTTCTCTAGTTTCAGAGAGCAGGGGCTACTCTCTAGTTGCAGTGCGCAGGCTTCTCATTGTGTGGCTTCTCTGGTTGCAAAACACGACCTCTAGGGCATGTGGGCTTCAATAGCTGCAGCATACAGGCTCAGTAGTTGTGGTTCCTGTGCTCTAGAGCACAGGCTCAACAGCTGTGATACATGGACTTAGTTGCCCTGCAGCATGTGGGATCTTCCTGCATCAGGGATTGAACTCACATCTCCTGCACTGGCAGACAGAGTCTTTACCACTGAGCCACCTGGGAAACCCTCAAGGTTCTTTTTTTTAAAAAATCCTTCCTTTCTGTTCAGATAACTTCCAGCTTCCTTTGGTAATATTTTAGGAAACGTCTGTTGGTGAAATTCTCTTTATTTTCCTTTGTCTGAGAATGTCTTGATTTCCCCTTCATTCTCAAAACGTATTTTCACTGGATATAGGATTCTAGGTTGACAGCTCTTTTCTTTCAGGACTTAAAAATGTCCTACCACTTCCTCCTGGCCTCTATGGTTTTGGATAAGAAATCCACTATCGGAGAGTGTTTTGCCTATGTTCTCCTCTAGGAGTTTTATAGTTTCTGGTCTTATGTTTAGATCTTTAATCCGTTTTGAGTTTATTTTTGTGTGTGGTGTTAGAAATTGATCTAGTTTCATTCTTTTACAAGTGGTTGACCAGTTTTCCCAGCACCACTTGTTAAAGAGATTGTCTTTACTCCATTGTATATTCTTGCCTCCTTTGTCGAAGATAAGGTGTTCATAGGTGTGTGGATTTATTTCTGGGCTTTCTATTTTGTTCCATTGATCTATATTTCTGTCTTTGTGCCAGTACCATACTGTCTTAATGACTGTGGCTTTGTAGTAGCGCCTGAAGTCAGGCAAGTTGATTCCTCCAGTTCCATTCTTCTTTCTCAAGATTGCTTTGGCTATTCGAGGTTTTTTGTATTTCCATACAAATCTTGAAATTATTTGTTCTATTCTGTGAAAAATACTGCTGGTAGCTTGATAGGGAATCTGTAGATTGCTTTGGGTAGTATACTCATTTTCACTATATTGATTCTTCTAATCCATGAACATGGTATATTTCTCCATCTATTAGTGTCCTCTTTGATTTCTTTCATCAGTGTTTTATAGCTTTCGATATATAGCAGGATCCTCTATGATCCACCTCCCAGAATACTGGAAATAAAAGCAAAAATAAACAAATGGGATCTAATTAAAATTAAAAGCTTCTGCACAACAAAGGAAACTATAAGTAAGGTGAAAAGACAGCCTTCTGAATGGGAGAAAACAATAGCAAATGAAGCAACTGACAAACAACTAATCTCAAAAATATACAAGCAACTTATGCAGCTCAACTCCAGAAAAATAAACGACCCAATCAAAAAATGGGCCAAAGGACTAAATAGGCATTTCTCCAAAGAAGACATACGGATGGCTAACAAACACATGAAAAGATGCTCAACATCACTCATTATCAGAGAAATGCAAACCAAGACCACAATGAGGTACCATTTCACACCAGTCAGAATGGCTGTGATCCAAAAGTCTACAAGCAATAAATGCTGGAGAGGATGTGGAGAAAAGGGAACCCTCTTACACTGTTGGTGGGAATGCAAACTAGTACAGCCACTATGGAGAACAGTGTGGAGATTCCTTTTAAAATTGCAAATAGAGCTGCCTTATGACCCAGCAATCCCACTGCTGGGCATACACACCGAGGAAACCAGAATAGGAAGAGACACATGTACCCCAATGTTCATTGCAGCACTGTTTATAATAGCCAGGACATGGAAACAACCTAGATGTCCATCAGCAGATGAATGGATAAGAAAGCTGTGGTACATATACACAATGGAGTATTACTCAGCCATTAAAAAGAATACATTTGAATCAGTTCTAATGAGATGGATGAAACTGGAGCCGATTATACAGAGTGAAGTAAGCCAGAAAGAAAAACACCAATACAGTATACTGACACATATATACGGAATTTAGAAAGATGGTAATGATGACCCTGTATATGAGAGAGCAAAAGAGACACAGATGTATAGAATGGACTTTTGGACTCTGAGGGAGAGGGAGAGGGTGGGATGATTTGGGAAAATGGCATTGAAACATGTATACTATCATGTAAGAAACGAAGTGCCAGTCTATGTTCAATACAGGATACAGGATGCTTGGGGCTGGTGCATGGGGATGATCCAGAGAGATGATATGGGGTGGGAGGTGGGAGGGGGATTCAGTATTGGGAGCTTGTATACACCCATGGTGGATTCATGTCAATGTATGGCAAAACCAATACAGTATTGTAAAGTAAAATAAAGTAAAAAGAAAAAAAAATCCACTATCATTTAAATAGTTTTCTCCCTTGTAGGTAAGGTGCTGTTTTTCTCTGGTTTTGTTCAATATGTCTTCTTTGGCTTTCATTTTAGGAAGCTTGATTATAATGTATCTTGATGTGGGTCTCCTCAGGTTTGTTTAGCTTCTTAAATCTATAGGTTTGTGTCTTTTGCCATATTTGGGCAATTTTTAGCCATTATTTCTTTGGGAACTTTTTCAGCCCACTCTATACTTTCCTTGTATGAGTCCAGTGATATAAACATTAGAAATTGTGTTATAGTAGCACAGGTTTCTGAGTCTCTTCTCAATTTAAAAAAAATTCTATTTGTTCTCTGTTGTTCAAATCAGGTCATTTCTATTGTTTTATCTTGCAGTCCACTGATTGTTTTCTCCATCCCTTCTATTCTGTGTTGAGTTTTAAAATTTTGGTTATTACATTTTTTTCAGTTCTAAAATTTCAGTTTAGTTCTTTATATCTTCTATATCTTTTTTGAGACTTCCTATTTCTTTGGTGAGGCTTTCTATTTTTTCAGCTGTTTCAAATGTGTTCACAATTGTTCACTGAAGCATTTTTACAATGGCTGCTATAAAATCTTTGTCAGGTAATCCCAACATTTTTGTCATAGTGATATTGGCATTTATTGATTTCCCTTTTTCATTCGCTCTGACATTGCTGTTTGAGAATTTGATGGTTTTTTTTTTTTTTTTGGAGAATAATCTGTGCTTTTTGTTTGAGATCTGAATATTTTGACTATTATAAGACTCTGAATTTTATTTAACCTTCTGTTTTAACTGGCTTCCTCTAGTACTTCTCCAACAGGGAAGTGGAACATCACCTCACTACTGTCAAGTTGAAACAGAAGTCCAGGTTCCTCACTAGAATCTGTGACAGCCTGGGGGCTTGTTACTTCTGGGTGGGGGTGGGATCACTGGCTCCCCGCTAAGCCTCCAGGGATACCTCCCAGGCTGGAAGGGGGAAGTGCCTCTTTACTGCTCCCAACATGGTTTTCACTGATACCACACCATGAATGGTGAGCAGTGTTGAGGATCAAGAGGGTAATGGTGGAAGAGGGGCCTGGCCTCTACATGATGAAAATCCTGACTTTCCAGTAGACCTCCTCTGATATCACCCCCACTGCTTCAACCTTCTTACTGCCTAACTGAGGTGGCAGTTCAGGCTCCCCATGAAGTTTCCAGTGACACCAAAGGCTTGGATGGGGCTCATCAACATGACATGGGGATGAAAGACCTCATTCCCCACTCTGCCTAGTGAGGAGGCAGGAGATTAGGGCACCTTGTTAAGAGACTGGTGAGGTGAAAGCCTAAGCTGCTCACCTGACCCTTCACCATGGGTGAAGGTGAGGCTACAGCTTTTTTCTTTGGGTTTAGTGTAAAGTGGTTGTTTTGAAAAGTTTTCTATCTTGCTAGGTTGCCCCTTTCCTAATTCTTTTTTAAAGAGAGAATACGCCTGGAGGTTTTTTGGCATTTCCAGGTTGCCAGCTCCAAGTCTGGGATACACGAGGCAAAAAGAAAACCCAGGGAACTCACCACCATGTCATTCCTTGGGCCTTTAAGTCCCTGATCAGCCTGCCTTCTCTCCATCTTTCAGTCTTCTTATGCTTCTTTTCTATGTAATATCCAGGGTTCTTAGTTGTACTTAGAAGGAGGAATTGAAAAAAGTATGTTTACGCCATCTTCCTGGAAGAGGCTGTTAACTTTTTTCTTTTTAGCTGCACCATGTGGCTTGTGGGATCTTAGTTCCCCAACCAGGGACTGAACTTTGGCCACGGCAGTGAAAGCACCAAGTCCTAACCCCTGGACTACCAGGGGATTCCCCTAGATTTTATTAATTTTATTGATTACCTTCTGATCAGAGCAAATGATACTGATTGAAAAAGTTCTCCAGAAATTCTAGGATGTCTTTTCCTCCTACATTAAGAGAACTATTGCTATAGCATAAGAGAATGCATTAACATATTCTAAGAGCTCTCTAAAGCTATTCAGCGATAGGTCAAAAGACCAGGTCACAGAGTGGTTTAGAGCTTTTTATAAATCAATTATTAGATTTGTCAATAGTCTGTTCCTACCTACTCCAGTTCTAATGGTGGTTTTATTACATAATACTGGTGACAGTATACAATTATTTTATATTAGGTATAATAATTTTCAATGAAGCATTAAAGTCTGTAACTTTGATATATTGTTAAAATTTTGTTTTGCTTCCATACTACATTGATACATTTTATAAAGCTTTAACTTTTATTTTTAAGTAACAGAAGCCTACTGGAGCTTGAAAGAAAACTGAAGGTGAAAGTGTCAGTCGTTCAGTCATGTCTGACTCTTTGCTATCCCATGAACTGCAGCTCTCCTCTGTCCTTGAAATTTTTCAGGTAAGAATACTGGATTGAGTAGCCATTCCCTTCTCTAGGGAATTTTCCTGACCCAGGGATCGAAACCAGGTTTCTTGCATTGCAGGCAGATTCTTTACCATCTGAGTTACCAGGGAAGCCTTGTGGATCTTGCTTTAGCAAAAAGAAAGGTCATTTTATATAAAGATGAAAGTACCTCATGAAACTCAAGGGTTGATATGAAGACAGACTTCAGGAAGGGCCTGGAACTGTGCAGTGGAGCCCAAGGTATAATATATTTTGTCTCAACTTCTCACTGTACATCTGCTTTTTCTTTCTTGACAAAGACTGTCGGCCACCAGAATATGGCTGTGACACAGTCCCTAGTTAAGAGGATATGGACCTACTGGGAAGAGACAGACTGATAATAGTCTTCCTTCAGTTCAGTCGCTCAGTCGTGTCCGAGTCTTTTTGACCCCATGGACTGCAGCACGCCAGGCCTCCCTGTCCATCACCAACTCCTGGAGTTTAACCAAACTCTTGTCCATTGAATCAGTGATCTGATTTTAAATTCTCAGGTATAAGAGTACAATTAGCAAATTAGGATCATGAGTCTACCTGTAGTTCATTTGGTATGGTGTGAGATATATGTGTGGAAGTAGAACATGGAAAAACCAATAGGGCTGACAGAAGTCTAATTTGTGTTCCTGTGGGTGGGGGTGCCATTTCCAAAGACAGCCAAAAGTGTTCAATACACTGGGTATTTTGTTCTATTCCTAGAATCTCTGATACATGGTTAACAATGTATCTACATTGAAACTGTTATAAAGTCATAGGTGTTTACCTTCTTACACAACCAACATCACTACTGTGAAAGTTGAATTCATGACTTAATATTTCTTGTAATGTCTAAAAGATATAATAAGCAGCAGAAAGACCCATTTTTACATTTGGAAATGAAGTCAAACATCAGAAACTGCTTCAAAATGCTCCAGAACTTTCCTTTTCCAGCATCAATCTAGTTAATTTGGGAAGTCAGCATACAGGGGAGCAGGGTTTCCCTATGGTGAAGAGAGTACAGAAGTGTCCCCCTAGTTCACTGGAGAGAGTCACCATACCATAGACTCTGGTTTATAAAATTGTAGTTACCCCTGAAGCTAGTCTTGAGCTCAGCAGGCTTATATTATTTGACTAGAATTTGTAGACATATAATCTAGTAGGTGTCTTTCTAACCCTTTTGGAATATAAATCTTTCTTACTTGAAATGGAAACAAACTCATAAATTTTGCCCAGCTAAGCCGTTGTTAAATTGGTTATAGTGTAACATTTAGCTAGGATTGTACAACCATTTCCACACTCATAAATCTTGGGTCATTGTGTTCAGAATTTTATGTTAGAAGCAGGAGTAACTACAAACAGTAATTTACTGATAGTCCAAAGGTACTGAATAGCAAAAACTGTTCCACTGTTTATTCTTGGTGCACATAAAACAACATTTTTAAAAAAGAAAAGGTTATGGAGGAGGACCTGATTATGCTTTTCTACGGAATTTTTCCTTTCAGCCCCAAACTGGGTTTTTGATTAGGTTAGCCTATCAGTTTAAAACATTGCCAAGCTCTGCTTTTCAATACAATCCTTTTTTTTTTCCTTCCCTCCTCCCTACCTCCCTTCCTTTTCCCTTCTATATTCCTTCCTTTCTTGCTTCTTTTCTACTTATTTTTTCATTCATCCATTTATTCTCTCTTTGAAAGAGCAATGTGTAGCATTTGAAACCATTTAATTATTTGGTTTCTAATCTATAAATACCCTTCCCTACTGGCTCAAATGGTAAAGAACATGCCTGCAATGCAGGAGACATGAATTCAATCCCTGGGTTGGGAAGATTCCCTGGAGAAGGAAATGGCTACCCACTCCAGTATTCTTGCCTGGAGAATTCCATGGACAGAGGAGCCTGGTGGGGTACAGTCCATGGGTTGGCAAAGAGTCGGACAGGACTGAGCAACTAACAGTTTCACTTTTCACTTTTTCATCAGCTAGTCAACACCGTTACATAAAGAGAAAGTAAGACAGAATTGTTGGCAACCATAGGATGATCAAAGTCATAAGCTCTAGACTAAAACTTGTCTGTGGATAGTTTCCATTTGGCTGCCCGGTATGCAGACACTTCTCTTATTTGACTTAATCACAATTTAGGTAGAAAATAGGATGAAAGGGGGCAAATAGATATTCCTTTTCCTGTTTACCTGATAGCTGGGGTTTGGGGAAGTGAATTGGGCTCAATTAATTTACTAATCGATGTCCTAGTCCAAGCTTTGAAATTTGAAGAAAATAAATAGCATTCAGAATTTATAGAATTTTTGATGTGACAGGAAGTTACTAATTAATTCAGTTTAGTTCAGTTCAGTCGCTCAGTTGTGTCTGGATCTTTGGGACCCCATGAATCACAGCACACCAGGCCTCCCTGTCCATCACCAACTCCCGGAGTTCACTCAGACTCATGTCCATCGAGCCAGTGATGCCATCCAGCCATCTCATCCTCGGTCGGCCCCTTCTCCTCCTGCCCCCAATCCCTTCCAGCATCAAAGTCTTTTCCAATGAGTCAACTCTTCACATGAGGTGGCCAAAGTACTGAGTTTCAGCTTTAGCATCATTCCCTCCAGAGAAATCCCAGGGCTGATCTCCTTCAGAATGGACTGGTTGGATCTCCTTGCAGTCCAAGGGACTCTCAAGAGTCTTCTCCAACACCACAGTTCAAATGCATCAATTCTTCAGCACTCAGCCTTCTTCACAGTCCAACTCTCACATCTATACATGACCACAGGAAAAACCATAACCTTGACTAGACGGACCTTAGTCGGCAAAGTAATGTCTCTGCCTTTTAATATGCTATCTAGGTTGGTCATAACTTTCCTTCCAAGGAGTAAGTAAGCGTCTTTCAATTCCATGGCTGCAGTCACCATCTGTAGTGATTTTGGAGCCCCAAATTAATTAATTAATTCAGTGGTTCTCAATCTTAGCTACACATTAGAATCATTCAGGAAGCTTTAAAAAACACTGGTGGGCAGAACTTCTATCACAGATATTGTGACTTAATTGACCTGGGGTGGGGCTCAAGCATTTATAGTTAAAAATGCCCCAGCTGATCGTCATGTGAAAACCATTGATCTAACCCAGCTTCCAGGGTTCACACAATAGAGAAAAGAACACCAGACTTGGATCAAAAAAAACTGTTAACTCTCCTCTGAACCATTTATTGATCTTAAGGAGTTGCTTACCCTCTCACTGCCTCAGCTCCTTCAACTGAAAAGGGAAATAACATAAACTGCCCTAATCAATTAAGAGAGATTTCTCTAATGCAGGAACAGATAAATTTATAATCAATGAGGATGAACAAATTACCCAAGTTAAACCTAAATCAAGAAGTATTAGGAGTAAGTTAAGGATGTAATTTAGCTTTTTGTATTCACTTGTGCCACTAGACCTCATTGCCCGAGTGTTTATTTTTATAGTCTGAAGACATAACTATTAAACTATTTGCTAAAATATCAACTGTAGTTTAAACTTTTGTTTTTAGTTATATCTTTTCCACTCTTAATATTGCTGAAAATGAAAGTCTTCATACTCAGGCATAACTAAATTATCAAGGTTTTGATAGAGATATACTTTTTTTTTTTTAATGGTTAAAGAGGAAAAACTAGAAAGCAGTTCTTCAGCTGACATGGGAAGAGGGAGTGAACTATCATTTTGGTTTCCACCCTCAATGTGTGGCCAGAATTTCCCTGATCCTGCATAGAATAGAAAGATACGACCGAATCATACAAAGTGAGTGATTTTTCAGTTATAGGAGTTCAGAAATAAGGGTAAATAGCATGAGGTGCTATTGTTAAAGAAGACATTTATTTCATTTTAAAGTGGAAAGCTAAGTCCTTTTATGAAAGTAAATATTTTTCTTATAAGATGATGCTTTAGTTAGGGATACAATAAACGTGATATTGAACAGATTAGGCATTATGAAATGGCATTTAAAAGTGAAGTCTTGTTTGAAAGCAAGCTGGAGAAATCTCTTCATTTGCAAGCTGAGTTAAAAGCAGAGATCCAGTTTTCTATAGTAGTCTTTAGATCTTACATTTGTGTCTGTAACTTAAAACAGTGAAATAAAATGCAAACTGAGAAATCTAATACTTTATTTTATAAATGTAAATTTTAGTTTATAAAATATTTCACTGAATGACAATATTTTTTAAATTGAAATTTACTTTTTTAATTGTTTCAAGAAAGTGTTGAGAAAACAAAATTTCATCAGTGATATGATGATTTAGTAGTTCTCTAAATTGTTACTTTTTGTAGATATTTTGGTTTTAGTGAAGTTCACTTTTTTAAAAAAAGTGTGCATATAGTTAAAATTTTTCACTGTATGTATATTCTGGTTATTATTATTTGTTTTTTTATGATCATTACTTAAAATAATCTATTGTATAATTTACATGAAGAGCCACTGTAAGATATGCCATTGTATGAAAATCTTGACTAACCTATTATTTCAAACCACAGATAAAAAGTGTATGTGTGCTTCCTTTTTTGTTTTACCTCCTCTGTGGTATAAAAGATATTCATTCAGTAAATAATGACTGAACTCCTGAGACCTACATGCTGTCACTGGGGACATTATGTGGAGAATGCAAAGTCTCTGTCTTCACTTACTCTGTTAGAAGATAAATGGAAGTTGGCTTTCAAACATGAACTGTTTTAGCCCTAGCACAGTGCCAGTGGCAGGTAGATGCTAGTCCTTCAAGTCGCTTCAATTTTTAATTATATCACACCTTTCACTGAAAAATAAGTAAAAGCCCAGAAAATCAATCTTCCATCTAGTTGGGAAAACTGGAATCCGCTCTGAGAAAACTATTATGTTGGAATGAAGCAAGATACAATAGTCATTGCCTCATATAAAAAAATTCCTTCCTCAAACAATAATTACTATGGAACTTTAATAATTACTATGGCATCAGAAGGACTGATGCTGAAGCTGAAGTTCCAATACTTTGGCCCCATGATGCGAAGAACTGACTCATTGGAAAAGATCCCGATGCTGGGAAAGACTGAAGGCAAGAGAAGGGGACGACAGAGGATGAGATCGTTGGATGGCATCACCGACTCGCTGGGCATGAGTTTGAGCAAGCTCTGGGAGTTGGTGATAGATAGGGAAGCCTGGCGTGCTGCAGTCCACGGGGTCACAGAGTCAGAAACAACTGAGCAACTGAACTGAACTGATGGCACCTTATTTATATTGGCTTGGCCAAAAAACTTGTTCGGGTTTCTCCCATATCATCGTACAGAAAGACCTGAATGAACTTTTTGGCCAACCCAATAGTTATAAAGCATTTTAAGAAATACAGTTGACCCTTGAACAATAGGGACATTGGAGGTCTCACATCAACACAGCCCAAATTCTGAGGATAACTTCTAGGTCAGCCCCCCATATCCCAGGTTTCACATCTGTGGATTCAACCAACCCGGATTGTGTAGTAACATACTACAAATCTACTGAAAAAAAATAAAAAAGCCAAGTTTTGATACAAGTGGATGTGTGCCATTCAAACCCATGGTGTTCAAGAGTCAACTGTAATATAATCGAGCTTCCAAACAACCGTGTGAAGTTCTCAAGGAGACAGCATAAATTTGGGTTAAGAGGATGAGCCATAGATTCACCATTTGATCTCAACACTAGAACCTTCAAAAACTTACTTAACCTCTCTGACCCTCAGTTTCCACTAATACTTAAAGTTACCTCACATGGTTGTTGTGCAGGTTGAAGGAAAATATTTAAAGTATGTAATAGTGTTCCTTGGAGAAGGTAATGGCACCCCACTCCAGTACTCTTGCCTGGAAAATCTCAAGGATGGAGGAGCCTGGTGGGCTGCAGTCCATGGGGTCACGAAGAGTTGGACACGACTGAGTGACTTCACTTTCACGTTTCACTTTCATGCATTGGAGAAGGAAATGGCGACCCACTCCAGTGTTCTTGCCTGGAGAATCCCAGGGATGGGGGAGCCTGGTGGGCTGCCGTCTATAGGGTCGCACAGAGTCGGACACGACTGTTCATCGTGACAATCAATATAGTGACTTTCATCCTAGATGATATCATTCTTCATCTGTTTCAACAGCTTAAAGAAGATGGAATTTACAAAGGTTTAGAGGGAAGGATTCACAGCTATGAAATGGAGGGGTGACACTCTGAACCCCAATCTTCTGACTCTAAATCTTTCTTTCAGTTTTAAGACAGTGCATGCATATTCAGGCTGATGGCAAGTAAATCACTGCTAGAATATTAATAACTTTGATAAGTAAATTTACTTCAGGCTGACTTTTATGAGGTTATCATTTAACCCATCTACCACTATCACATTTTCTTAAACTGTGAAAAAAGAAGTATGTTACCTTATGTTATTACAGCATTTTCTTCAAAAAAAGAACATTATTTTCCCGTTTGTCGTTCATTTCCAGCTTTCACTTTAGGTCTAGCTTTACCAATAAACATCTGACACAAACAGGTTTCCTTAAGTTTTCTGCAAACATTATACTTATTACTTAACCCTCAAATAGGGTTTGTGGACAGCAAAGTCAGTAGTACACTCAGTTTAAACATGAGATAACTCTGTAAGGTTAAATGTTCAAATCGAGGCAACAGAAGTAGTCTTTCTAATTCTTAAAGTTGAGAATGAGTGGCTGCTGCTGCTGCTGCTAAGTCGCTTCAGTCGTGTCCAACTCTGTGCGACCCCATAGACGGCGGCCCACCAGGCTCCCCCGTCCCTGGGATCCTCCAGGCAAGAACACTGGAGTGGGTTGCCATTTTCTTCTCCAAATGAGTGGCTGGGTAAGAAGTTATTATTAATTACACTAAAAGATGATAATATTTATACATGAAAATTTATCACCTCCTAAAAAGTTGAAAAAGCATGGAAACTGTTGATAATACTGTAATTAAAAAAAACACAAAACAAAAACGTGGACTGGTCCTGCCGAGATGTGTTGAGATTGGGCTCAAATGCCCCAAAGATGGGCTTGAGAACAAACCCAAGCCCAGTAAAAGCGCCGCACTGACTGGCAGATTCCACGCGAACCACTTGCCTCCCACGTGTCTTTCAGGAAACGCACAGAACACGAGGGATAAAAGGAAGCCAGAGAGGGCCAGGGGAAAGGTAAAAACCGTGGCTACGGCTTCCCTGGGAGACTGAGGGCTCCCGAAGGCTGCGGCAGGCTGGAGGGACCTCGCGGAGCATCAGGCAGGCATCGGGGTGTGCGAACACGCCTGGAAGGAGCACGGGGAAGGCGTTCGTTGGGGGAGCGGGCGGTCCGTGAGCCCCACTCCTTGGAGCTCCGTAGAGGACCGGCTCCCCTGGATCGAGCTGGGAGTGGAGGAAGTGAGAGCGCAGAAGAAGGAATGCATAGAGGAAGGAGTCGCTAGAGGAGCGACAGACAGGTGGGAGCTAGTCAGAGTCCCAGGTTCGCGGGGGTGCGGGTTGGCATCACCTGCGAGACCTCCGGGCCGCCGTAGCCCCGCCCCCAGCGCGTGGCGCCCCGACGCTTGGCGCGCGGGCCGCTCTCCTTACAGAGGTCGCTCTTGCCCGAACGGTTGGACTCCCTCTGTTGCGCCTGCGTAGTCGGGAGGGGAAGTGAGGCGGTTTCCTCGGCGCCTTTTCCGGCGGCGGCAGCGGCAGAACTGGGAGGAGGCTGTGGAGGCCGGAGGGAGCCCGCGCGCGGGGCGGCGGCTGGAGGTAACCTCCTGGGCTGAGCTGACGAGGCGGGCCCCCTCGGCCTCCGCTCTCCTCTGGGGCTTCCGCAGTAACTCCTTTTTCCCTCTCTGTGTCTCCGCAGGCAGCGCACCGAGTTCCCGCGAGGATCCATGACCTGACCGGACGCCAGAGCCGCGCTGCCTCTCGGGTGGCCTGGGTCGGTGGTGAGCGCGGTGCTCGCGGACCGGGGACCGGGCCGAAGGGCCGCAGCCTTCCAGGAGAAGGCGGAGGAGCGGGAACCGCGGCGGCGCTCGCGCGGTGCCTGCGGGGGGAAGGGCAGTTCCGGGCCGGGCCGCGCCTCAGCAGGGCGGCGGCTCTCCCGGCGCAGACTCAGCGCCCCGGCGGCCGCGGCGCCTGGAGGAATCAAGTTGTGTGGTGGGTGATGCCCGAGTGAGCGGCGGGCCCGGGCCTCTGCCCAGAGGAGGCGACTCCCACGCAGGCCGCACGGGCGCCCTCGCAACTGGGAGGCTCCGTTTCTGTTTCGCGGCTGCGGCGGCATTGTTGGCGGAGGGGACCCGGGACACCTGAATGCCCCCGGCCCCGGCTCTTCCGACGCGATGGGGAAGGTGCTATCTAAGATCTTCGGGAACAAGGAAATGCGGATCCTCATGTTGGGCCTGGACGCGGCCGGCAAGACAACCATCCTGTACAAGTTGAAGCTGGGCCAGTCGGTGACCACCATCCCCACTGTGGGTTTCAACGTGGAGACGGTGACTTACAAAAACGTCAAGTTCAACGTATGGGATGTGGGCGGCCAGGACAAGATCCGGCCGCTCTGGCGGCATTACTACACCGGGACCCAGGGTCTGATCTTCGTAGTGGACTGCGCCGACCGCGACCGCATCGACGAGGCCCGCCAGGAGCTGCACCGCATTATCAATGACCGGGAGATGAGGGACGCCATAATCCTCATCTTCGCCAACAAGCAGGACCTCCCCGATGCCATGAAACCCCACGAGATCCAGGAGAAACTGGGCCTGACCCGGATTCGGGACAGGAACTGGTATGTGCAGCCCTCCTGTGCCACCTCGGGGGACGGACTCTATGAGGGGCTCACATGGTTAACCTCTAACTACAAATCCTAATGAGCATTCTCCACCCATTCCCCGGAAAGGAGAGAAATCAAAAACCCATTCATAGGATTATCGCCACCATCACCTCTTTCAATTGCCACTTTCTCTTCTTTTGAATTTGAACTCTGGAGTTACAGTTCTGCGGTTTGGGGGAGGGGGTTAGGGATTTTCTTTCTTTTTTGCTTTGCGTTAGGATGCTCTGATCTGACTTTTTGACATGAACACAAAGTGCTAGATGCTCTTGTTGACTTCCAGCAAATGGGATGGGGGAAATATAGCAGTTCTTGGTAAATTCCTTTATAATAATGGTTTGATTTTTTTATCTCGAGAGAATCTTCTTTTCCAATGTATGCTTTTTTCCTTTTTGCCCAGTTTCCTTATCACTTGCTGTAGATGGCTTATTTTGCGTTCATGCAGACTATGTTGCAAGTCTGTTTCATCTAGTAAACTGAAAATTATTGCTTAATCAAACTGCTGTTTGTCTTTTATATTTAAGGCCTTTCCCCCCCTCTTATGAGTTCTGACTTTAAGTAAATTCAAATGTGACCTTTTATATCTAAGACCAGTAATAGTAAACTTAGCCCACAGTGGCAAATAATGAGTAATATCCTTGTAATATGTTCCAGTTGCACATCAGTATGTTAAACAGGTAATGTAAGAAGTTCTTTGAAATTTCAGCTATTAAGTTCTGAAACATACATCATGCATGAGTAAGGATAAAACTCAAGTTCCCCATTGCAAAGCTAACTTACACTGCATAAAACTATGAAAATATAACCTGTCAAGGACGCAGATTTTTTTTCACTTCAAAGTTAGCAACTTTGCTGTGTTTTCCCTCTTTGTTAACTTTAAAAACATACTCTTCCAGAAAATGGAGCAATAATGGTGTATAACATACACAGATGAAATATTTGTAGATATTTTAAGTGACTTTTGGGCAAAACTGGAATATATCCTTTTACCATGTTTCAAATATCTAAAGACCAGTAGATTTTAAATTACTGGAATGGTTATTTTGTTCATTAATTAATCATTTAACAATTCAAATTATATGCACCTTTTACCTAGTTGAAAAAAGCCTGTTTCCACATTACAGCAACTGATTAACCTGAAGATGTCTTTTTTTTTTTTTTTTTTTTAGTAAATGAGTGATCCATATCCATTAATTAGAACACTGGAAAAGATGTTTTATAAAAAGTATTCTGTTGGATTAACTCATGCAAATAGATATCCTGTTGGTTCAAAAATACACTATCTCCTTTAAGGAAGGAAATGTGATGAATGAATGATGTGTAGACTTGAGGAATGACAAAGGGGAAGTAAGATGTAGAAGAAGAACCTACAGATGACAATGAATGTAAACTTGTTTTTCTTCAAGTGTAAGCAATGTGCTTGCTGGTGATACCCAGATCTTAACAAGATTACTTGCTTAGCTGGTTAGGACCAGTAACTAGATTATTGAGACCACTATGATAAAACTTTGAACCAAATGTTAATGCTTGGTATAGAACAGTGTAGCAGCATCTGGTTCTTGTGTAGCCTTAAGGATTAATTGTAGAGATCCTCAAGGAATTAAAACTTAGGGAATTTCAAAAATGTAGACTGCAAACGCGGTTTACAGGAAAAGGTGAAGTGGGTTTTGTTTATGAGGGTGTCTGAAAACAAAAATTGAACGGGATATCATGGTATATGATTGGACAGTATTGGTCCTTCATGCTTTGGCCATATTGTATAATGGAGCTTTTACCAAAGATGTATGAGAAATACAAGGCTATAAAATTAACTCTTCAAAGTAAAACTCTTGACAAACGTTTTACTTAAAGCAGATGAGAAAAGGTGCTATGTTGTAGGCTCCTAATGGTGCAGAGGGATTTTTGAATTCAAAATGCAACTAAAGTATCAAGTTCTCAGTTTCACTTTAGTAGAAGTGTCTCTGGAAATGAAGCTGACACACATCTAAGAACATTTTCATTGCTTTTAAAATTCCCAAAGCTCCATCATACATTTAATTACTAGTGTTTTAAATGATTACATATAAGGTACATAAACATGGGTTATACAAATATCAATATTACAGTAACATCCTGAAGCGACAAGCACAAAGGTATAAATGCCTAAACTGGAGGAAACTTGAAACCCTCATGTTAATTCTTAAATGTAGTATTTCTAACTTGTGACAAGACAGATTGGTAGGCAGCCATTTTTGTGTCTTAAAATAACTGGGGGCATAGTTAAAATTTTATACATCAAGTGATTGCTAAGGAATGTTGCAGGTGAGATGTGGTTATTTTTAGTTTATTTGAAATGTCTTAAGGTGGGGGGAGGAGGGGGAGCAAATATTTGAAATTTGGAAAACCCTAAACCTTTTGATAAGAAATTGTAATTTTCACTTATGTTATCTTTAAGGATATGAAAGGTTGATAAATTGGTGTAGTTAAATTGAGCCATAACCATTGGTGATCATGGGGACCGGTAATTAAGCCTGCAGAAAAAAATTACAATCTAAGAATTTAAGAAATAAGATCCTGAAGATTTTGTTTAATTGCATCAATTTCTGTATTTTATGTGCATTTAAAAACTGCAGTAAGTTGAATGGGTTAATCTTGTCTAATATAAGTAAATGAGTCTGTAGACTGTGATCTCCCCAAACTAAAAAGTACAGTACTTGGAATTGTGTTCTTTATGGTTGTAGTGTTGGTAAAGCACTAATATGCAGAAAATAAAGGAATTACACAGTGCAGTTTCTCACGTTATGTTACTCGTTTGAACTAGATTAAGTGGGACGTGTGGTGTGTTGGGCCATGTTTTTCTCCAGGGATGTATGGTACAAAGTGACTTAATTTGGGAGTCATATAGCCTTTGTAAGAAGAAAAAGAATTCAGTTTGGTTCTTGTGATTCTGTCTGTCAAGGAAATTTTGTGCTGATTTAGTTCCACCAAATTTAATCTGAATTTATGATAACTTTTAGGACACAAAAACAGTTGAAAAATTTAGAAAGTGAAAGTTCTATAGCAGTTTTTATTATGCTGCTTCTTTTTTTTTAGAACAGAATTGTGTCTCTTAATTAGCCTACAGCATAGTTTTAATCGTTGACAATTGACTTGGATTTTAGAAAGTTTGTGTTTTAAAAACCAAGACTGCTTGTCTTATAAGCATGGCAGAATTGTAGCACTTTAGAAAATAAAACAGATGAAAAATAACGTATAAAGGGTTTTTAAAAACATCTTTTTTTGTGGGCATTCCTTCTTAGCAAAGAATAGTAGTCTTCTATTAACTTAGTAGTTTGTTTAGAATATCTTTGATCTTGTATAATTTAACTCCCATATTAATATTATTAATGGCTATCAAGTATCAAAGTAGTAGAGGATATTTTATATCTTAGTTTTTATGTTTTAATATAAGCTTAGGAATATTATAGCTGTAATCTGAATGGTGGTGAAGTTTACTGAATTCCCAAAGTTATTTCCTCTTTACCTTGCCGAGTATATATATGGGTGGTGGTAAGGCAGATTTTTCCTTAGAGGTAAGAATTGTAAAACCACATACAGCAATTAGAAATAATCACTGAGTATAATGTGTTTGGAATATAATATTCACTAGAATCTTCTTTTGCTTTGTTTATTTTGAATGGTAAAGACAAAGTAGGAAAGATTACAATATTATGAAATTTATAGAAGGGAATGTTGGGAGATGGAGTGATAAAAGAGGCAAAGTAACTTTTCCCTCCCTGCTTTGCTAAACTTGAAAGTTGCCAGACTAGATAAGTGAGTTGAATGGGCTGGGAATACATAGAGGTGAGGTCAAAGAGGTGGAATAGAGGGGTTTAGGAATAACAATTGAAATTTGTTAAATAAGCCAAAGTAATGGTAAACTTCCAGGGAATTAGTCTAGAAATAACCTTACTTTCTTTGGCAGTAAGAAAATACTTTTGAATTTTAAAATGTTTTATGACTGCCTGAAACAATGTTTAAAAAAGTATTTGTCAGTCTTCTTGGATACTTTTTCTCTTGTCTTCATTTGGATATACAGTTGACCCTGAATAACATGGGTTTGAACTGTTTGGATATGAGTGGGTCCACTTATACATGGATTTTTTTTTCCAATAGTAAATACTACAGTATTACATAATCTGGAGTTGGTTGAATCAGCAGATACTGTGCAACTACATTATGCAAAGATTTGGATTTTCCATTGCACAGATGGTCGGTGCTCCTAACCTCCAAGTTGTTCTAGGATCAACTGTGTTATTTCCTCCATGGTTTTTCTAAGTGTGTAAGTTTACTTACTGAGAGCCCACTAATGTGCCTGGCACTGTTGTAGGGACAATGAAGAAAAAAATATATATCAGTGGACAAAAATCTCCTTTACGGAATTTATATTGGTGTTGGGAGGTAGGAGTGATAAAAATGTTAGGTGATATGTATTACATAGTATGTTTTATATATATATATATACACACATATATATATACATAGGGAACCGGTAGGCATGTATCCAGAGAAGTACTCATTGAGAAGGTGACTTTTGAGCAAAGATTTGAAGGCAGAAAAATTAATATCAATGAAATTGACATAGTAACAAAAAGATAATATGTATAGTGTAAAACGGGTGGGGAAACTGGCCAAGGGCAAATGTAGTTACTCTTGTTTTTATAGAGACTAAGCTAAGAGCTAAGAATGTTTTTTTACATTTTAAAGGATCTTAAAAGACTGATCAAAAAAACCAAATGAGAATATGTGACAGTATCCTGAAAAGCCTGCAGTATTTACTTATCTGGCCCTTGATTGAGAATGTTTGTTGACCCCAGATTTAAAGCCCTGTTTTTCGGCGGGGGGTGGGGGGTGGGGGGGTTTGACTGCACTTCGAGGCTTGTGGAATCTTGGTTCCCCAACTAGGGACTGAAAATGCCCTCGGCAGTGAAAACATGGAGTCCTAATCACTGAACCACCAAGGAATTCCCTAAAGCCCTATTTTAAAAGCATTACCAAAATACAGAGCAAATCCCTCAAAAGACCATTGTTAAATGAGTCTAATCAAAACTTTAGGAAACAGTGGCACATGTAATTTACCACAGTTGAACAAGTAGTGATCTTTGAGACTTGTATTTGAGTAGTCTAACCTGGGCTTTTTTCTTGCTGGATGAAGTGTGTGAAATCCATAGTTTTACAGTATCAGTTTTCACATTTTTAAAGATTTCGTGAATCATTTCATTAAAAATATTTCTCTTATTTTTATGGTCGTTTCACTGGTCTTTGGATATCAAAGTTAAGCATGTTTTTCGTACCCTTCCTCAAAGTGCCTTTCCTCCAGGTAACCTGGATTAGTTTGGGATAGTTTGATAACATCATTGAACTGTGGCCTTTATTCAGTTGGTATTAGTTTAATCAAGTCCTGAATCCAGTATTTTTAATTATGAAACTTTGTAAGAGGAAGTGTTTTATTTGGACTTGGAAAATAATATAATGCATGGTATTTGGTTTCTTATTGTACTATTCATGGACCACAACACTATTCCTCTAATCAATATAAATTAGGAAAAATAATTTACATGTGAATTATTACTTGCATAGAAAAATTGTTCTATACTAAATACATAGTAGGATGTGGGAATTCCTAACTATCTTAGAACCTAAAATGATTTAGGAGTTATGGAAGTAAGTTTTATGGAGGATATTTACAAGTGAGCTTTAAAAAATAAAAATACTTCTTGTTCATAGAAGGGTCTATGTGAAACTGGCTAGTCATAAGCATGAAAGCTGTTTCCCATTACATCTGAATAGACTGGCCTCAGAAAATCATAGGATGTAAGGGCAAAAGCCAAATTTGTTAAAGGAGTTATAGAAGCAAGGATCAGGACTTTTGAAGTTTGTTCTAATACAGCAAAGTGTTTTCTCTCCTCCAGATCTTTTTATTTCTAAAAATTAGTTTTGTGAATAAGTCCTAAGTTGGAGCTACAGGGGCACAAAGAAATCAAATTGGAAAACATTCTAAGAATAATAAGAGTTAGCGTGTTTTGAATGTTTGCCATGTGCCAGGCATTGTTCTAAGCATTTCATGCATATCTTCTTAATCCTCACAATGCCTTGGCAGAAAGGGCTCCCGTTTTATAGCTGAGAAAACTGAGGATTAGATTAGTTCAGTTCAGTCGCTTAGTGGTGTCCGACTCTTTGTGACCCCATGGACTGCACCATGCCAGGCCTCCCTGTCTGTCACCAACTAGATAGCATATGTTAATAAGTAGCAGAGACAGACTTTGGACTCAGGTAGTCTATACTGTCCTGAGAATATAACTGAGGTGAACCACTGGTTAATAATGTACCTAAAATTTTGTGTGTGGTTACAGAAAGCTTATTCTGAGGAATATCCCGTAATTTTATTTGGTCATCAACAGATTTTCAGTCCCTATATAATTTGAGTCTTCTGTATAGTGGCAAACATAGTACTGTATTAAACTCCAACTGAGAAAAAATTTTTTTCTATAAAAATAACGTGTGACTACTTGCTGGATTGTGAATTTTACAGATCATTGTGAAAAATAGGTAAACATTTTCAATGATCTGATTAATGTATGATTATTTATATATAGACTCCTGATTTAAGAAAGTTTTAGAAAATTCAGAGTGTACAATTTATATTGTCTTTACTTGATAAATTTATAACTGTGGACATTTCAGGTATTAATACATGAATTTCTTGCTTTTTGTAACCTCACATTTTGTAAGTGAGGTTTATTGAACACTGTATCCTCCTGACAGCAAGAGCCTAGAGTCCAGGGTTATCAAGGGCGCTTTATTCACATGCTTAGGAATTTAAGCTGGAACTTAAGAGTAAACGTTGATAAAAAGTTGCAAAATGCCTTATTTAACCATCCTATTTTATTTCTCAGTAATTTCTATATGAGGTGGAAATTTAAGGCTAGATAAGACACATGTGAAATGTTCAAAGTAAGTAATGAAATACTTTATCAAATACTAGATTTAGGAGAGAGATTATATTCTGTACCAGACCCACAAAGTCAGAGGAATAACAATATCAGTACTTACTTCAAGCTTATTGTGTGCTAAGCACTGTTGTAAGTGAATTGATTATCTCAGTTAAAATAGGTAAGCAAGGGTAGTAATCTATGTATAGTATTTGGGAGATAAAGAAAAGACTTGTCTGACTAGGAGTGCCAGATTTAGCAAATAAAAATACAGGACACCGAGTTAAATTTCAATTTCACACAAACATTAATTTTCAGTACAAATAATCCCAAACCATATGCTAAAATTATATACTAAAAATTGTTGTTTATCTGAAACTCCAATTTAACTGGCTGACCTATATTTATCTGCCACTTTACTCATATGTTAATGTGGAGGGAGAAGGAATTAGATTATGATCCTTAATCTTTTTGTAAAAGATAATGATAGCATCATTGATAGAAAGCCAGATACACAGCACCTTTGAATAGAAACAGTTTGATAATCAGGTCAAGTGTCTCATTTATAATTTGAATGAAAAGAGGTTGAATCTGTTAGGCATACTCTTGTAACTTTTCTCTTAGAGCAGTGCTGTCCAATATAATATATTGCAAGCCATGTATATGATTTAAAATATTTTAGTTGTCACGTTTTAAAAAGTAAAAATAGTGAAATCAATTTTAGCAATATGTTTAGCTCAAATATATCAAATATATTATTTCAATGTCACTAGTGTAAAATAATTGTTACTAAGATAATTTCACTTGTGTTCACACAAAATCCTCAAAATCCAAGAGTATGCAATACTGTATACTTAAAGCACATCTCATTTAGGACTAGCCACATTCCTGTACTCAGTGACCTCATGTGGTTAGTAGCTGCCGTACTGGACAGTTCATTTTTAGAGTGTAGTTATTTCTTCCTGATCCCATGCTTATAATTTCAGTAACTTCATTAGAGGGTACCAGTTAAGGATCATTGAGATATGATAAGCTCTCTCAGCCAGGGATTGACAACCAATGCCCACAAGTCAAATCTGGCCCACTGCCTGCTTTTGTTAAATAAAGTTTTATTGGAACATGATCATGGTCATTTATTTGTGTACAGTCTATGGCTGCTTTTGCACAGTGACAGCAGAGTTGAATAGTTAGGGCAGAGACCATATGGCGCACAAGGCCTTTACTATCTGGCCCTTAATTGAAGTTGGCAAATATCTTTCTAGGTCCCAAACTACAGTTCCAAGGATAAAACCCATACTTTACACATTTAAATGAGTTTTCAGAAAGAAATAATATTGAAAGAGCTAAAAGATAATGTATATATTGATGCATTTATTAACCAAGCATTCATCTACTAGGTTCCAGGCACTGCGCTAGGCTCCGTAGCTGGAATAAATAAATGCCTTTAATCTTCAAGAAGGTCACAGTTCAGTTGAAAATAAATATATACAGTTAATTACAAAGATGTGTTATGGTAGATGACTCATTGACTGCACACCAGTGAGGCACCTTCCTCTGACTAGGGAATGGGAGGCTTCAGAAGAGGACTATCTGAGGTGAGTTTTAAAGGACAAACAGCAATTACTCAGATAAGCAAAAGCTGGTTGACATTTTAGGCAGAACAGTTATGTGCAAAACCCAAAAAAGTGTTACCACCACTCTGGAATTTATGGTTTGTTAGGCCTTGAGCATAGTGTGGACTGGTGTGAGATAAAGATTAAAAGATGATGAGGGGCTGGATCATGAAGTGCCTTTGGTGTTTTGAGGAACTTTGGATTCTATAATTTGGGTACTAGGAAAAAGCTGTGAGATTTTTAAGCATGAAACTGCCTAAAATTTACACTGTAGGGAGCTCACGAAATACTGTATAAAAGATGAATAAAGCTCCTAGGCCGGAAATCTACTGTATAGACTAGATGAGATAGAATTTCCTAGCTGAAGCAGTGGCTATGATGGTGTGGAGGAGAGGATCCTTCTGAGAAATCCCTGAATGGCATTTTGTCAAGTATGTTCTCTGGTACACTGATCACAGAAGATAATCCTTGGAAAAAAAGGCTTCCGAGTTATTTGGGAAACACTTCAGATTGTATCTGCATTTGGGATTCACAAGACTCTTTAGCAGTATATTGAAGAGTCTTAGAAGTCCTGCCTTAACCCAGCATTTCCCAAACTCATTTGATCCCACACCCCAATATTAAAAAAACACACACACACACACAACAAACAGACAAGGGTCCCGAGGACTGTAGTTTGGGAAACCCTATTTTAGAGACAGAATAAATGAGTTTGGGTCAACCAAATGAGAGGAAGAAGAGGGAAATTTTTCATAAGTGGCTGCTAATTAAAGTTTTATTTTTGTAAAAGTATAGCTGGAAAAGAACAAGTTTAAGGGGAGGAAGGAGATGACATACCCAGATTTGACAGCAAGTTTTAGGTGCCTGTGGTATGGACATTTACATGGAGATGTCCAGTCTACATCCAGCTGGGTTATGAGACATCTAGATTACAGATGGAAGTTTAGGAATTAGCTTGTAGGTGATTTTTCAAACCAAAGATGCTAGTGACATTTCCTTGGAGTAAGAAGAATAAAGGGCAGAGAATAGAACACCTCCCTGGGGACCACCAATGTTTAAGGGATGGTTAGAAGAGGGTGTTAACAGAGAAGACTTAGAAGACATGGGTCAGAATATCAATGACATCATATCCTACAGGGAGATCAAGAATGTTCAAGTTCAGAATGACTTCTTTAGAACTGACATTAAAAGTCATTGAGATCTTCCTTAGATAAATTTGAATGAAGTGGTCAGAAACTAGTTTGGACGGAGGAGCCTGGTGGGCTGCAGTCCATGGGGTTGCTGAGTCGGACACGACCAAGCAACTTCACTTTCACTTTCATACATTGGAGAAGGAAATGGCAACCCACTCCAGTGTTCTTGCCGAGACTCCCAGGGACGGGGGAGCCTGGTGGGCTGCCATCTATGGGGTCGCACAGAGTCAGACATGACTGAACCGACTTAGCAGCCTCAGCAGCAGCAGCAGGTCTTGATTATTAATGGTGGAGTGGGGAATGGAGAACATGTGCTCCCTACCACCTGTTTCCTAGAGGGAAAGGAAAATTGAAAAAAGAAATCATTTGAAAAATATTCACCTTAATTCCTGTGAAAGTGAAAGTCAATCAGTCATGTCTGACTCTTAGGGACCCCATGGACTATACAGTCCATGGAATTCTCCAGGCCAGAATACTGGAGTGGATAGCCTATCCCTTCTCCAGGGGATCTTCCTGTCCCAGGAATTGAACCAGGGTCTCCTGCATTGAAGGCAGATTTTTACCAACTGAGCTATCAGGGAAAACCTTAACTCCTGTAAGATACTTTTATGTTTTAGCTTAGTTGGAGCTCTCTTCTTCGAAATGCAGTGACCATGCCTGAGTAGTTCCAGTCCCACTGTAATGACAAATGTGATGGAAAAGTAAGCCATGGTGGCTCTGACTTGTCCAGGAAATCAAAGCAATTAGTGATGTAGCTGAGACTAGGTGCAAAATTTATTTGTATTTGGCAATTATATGGCCATGGAGTGAAATTTAAAAGAGTTTCTAATTTGTAGACATAATGATTGACCTAATCCCAATTCAACTAAAATATAGTTACCAATTTATTAGGAAGCTTAAGATTTGCAGGATTCCCTGGTGACTCAGTGATAAAGAATCTGCCTGTCAATGCAGGAAACACAGGTTCGATCCCTAGTCTGGGAAGATCCCCCATGCTATGGAGCAACTAAGCCGGTGCGCCACAGCTACTGAAGCTCATGTGCCCTAGAGCCTGTGCACCAACACAAGAGAAGCCACTGCAATGAGAAGCCCCTGCTCCCTGCAACTAGAGAAAACCCTGAGCAGCAATGAAGACCCAGCACAGCCAAAATAAATAAATTATTAAAAAAAAAAAAGATTTGCAAATTGACAATACTGCCTGTCAGAATCAGTTCTGAATTTCATGGTATATCTTCTGCAATGATTTAAGAGTTAGAGGAAAAAATCCTACGGGATGAAAAAGTGGAGTATAGTACTAAATAATTTTATTGAACTACACATTATTGAGTGGTTATTGTGTGCCTGCCAGTGTGCAACAGACTTTAAATGTTATCCTCACAACAGACTAGCTACATAAGTGGTGTTATCTTTCATTTTACAGGTAAGAAACTTACTGTACAAAATTCAAGTAATTTGCCCATTATACCACAGCTATTAAATGGGAAAGCCTACATTCACATTCAAGTCTTACTGACTTCAAAGCAATAGGCTTTAGAAGGGGAAGGTTCTAACAAACTGCAATAATTTTCTGTTTTATTTTTTTCCAACATGGAATCCAGTAAGACACGGTGGCAGTCATCCAGGAGATCTGTCCATCATTAATCCAACTTATCAGGGACTTGTGGATGCTCCTGGAGGCAAAACAACTTTTGGAAGGGCAGGGATTGTTGGAAGTGTATGAGCAGGGTACTTCCCTCCAAAGAGTGAAAAAGTTGGCAGTTTTAAATAACTCCCAAACATTCTTCTTTATATATCCTCTCTCACCTGTGGGCCTGGTTGACAAGAAAAGCTTTGGGGTAAACAAGGGGGCGGTGTGGGGTGGGAGGGGTGCCATAGATGGTGAGGAGGAAGAGGCCTTCTTCTCTCCTACCTTATGTTAAATAAGGTGACCCCAACTTGTTTTCCCTGATAGCTCAGTTGGAATCTGCCTGTAATGAAGGAGACCCCCATTCAATTCCTGGGTCAGGAAGAGCCCCTGGAAAAGGGATAGGTTACCCACTTCAGTATTCTTGGGCTTCCCTTGTGGCTCAGCTAATAAAGAATCCGCCTGCAATGTGGGAGACCTGGGTTTGATTCCTGGGTCAGAAAGATCCCCTGGAGAAGGGATAGGCTGTCCACTCCAGTATCCTGGTCTGGAAAATCCTGGGTCCCAAAGAGTTGGACTGAGTGACAGTGACTTTCACTTTTTCTTTCAACTTGGTTTGAACTATATACCTCTATATGCCTCTGATTAGGGGATGGTTTGTTGTTTTTCAGGAGCAGCATCAGTACACATGGTTTCTGAACTCTGTGTGGCTGGCTAGTCTTGCCTTACTCGGGGAGGAGGAGCCAGATGTATTGGGTTCTGTTGTGAATTTGGCCAGGAGTTCTGGGTATGTGTAGACGTGCCTTTGGTGTATTTGTGTTAATTCTCTTCATCTGTCTTTGTGGGTCTCTACTTTGTATGAGCTAAGCTCACGAACATGTTATTCATCAGGAACACAACATTTGAGGTATATAAATATTTAAAGAATACATGGAGAAGTGAGATGAAGCCCAGGCTTATTTTCAAAGGTTTGTGCAGGGTAGGGTAGCAGAAGGATGCACATTTTAATGAAATCATCTTTGTGCCAGTGACATATTTAAGAGGTGGAAAAAACACCTCTGCATTTTTTCAATAACTTTTGGAAAAATCCACATAGTGTGTTTGAGCCACTGTTAATTATATAATAGGACTTTAATATCAAAAGTATATAAAAGCTTGTAGAGAGACTTCATTTACTTAAAAGATTATGATGTGCTAGCACAGGAAAGCTAGCTGTTTAGTGGTAGAGGTTTATTTCCCCCAGTACTGAATTAAAAGTGGAAGGGGGAGGGGAGGGCAAGGCACTGTTAAAGCCAGGAGGTTGAATCATCTAAGGAAATGAGTCAGTGGCTATGAACCATAACTTTCCTTTTTCTGAGGCTTTGACTTTGAGAGCTTAATGTTGAATTATTTAAAAAAATCTTCTTTTATGCTATAAGTAAATTTAAAAAACAACTCTTTTAATATTAGTATTTGGGATTCATTCATTTTTCCAACACATTCACTGGTATCAAAAATAGTAGTTAATACTTCAAACTAAAAAAAATACATAGTGATCTAGTAGTAAAGTGTTAAGTCAGTCAGTATCTTTGTATTTATATTTAGCTCAAGGTAACCAATAGTGATGCTTAAACTACTTTTAAAGCAAGATTTTTGAGGTTAATACCTAAGGACTCTTTTGTAGACGTAACAGGACGAACCCGGGACGCTGGTAGCTATTGACACATTGTATTTTCATTTGATACACTTGAGTTTTTTCCTAGACCATGAATTGTTCCTTAGGAACCTTAAGTCTATATCTGAAATGAACACATTGTATTATGGCTTATTTTTGAAATTAAAAAAATCTGAACTGTAATTAAGTTTGAGGATAAAGATAGGTAAGTATTGCAAAGTAAACAGTAGTACTGGTATATGAAAAATTCTTAGCCTTTTGTGGTTGATTGCCTATCTATGATTTGAATTCTTTTTATAAGATTGATTTATATATATATATATATATATTTTTTTTTTTTTTTTAACATGTATTTATTTGTTTAGTTGAGCTGGGTCTTAGTTGCCACACTTGGGATCTTTAGTTGTGGCCTCTGGGATCTAGCTCCCTGACCAGGAAACGAACCTAGGCCTCCGACATTGGGAGCACAGAGTCTTAGCCACCGGACTACCAAGGAAGTCCCTGATTTATATTTTTTATTCTCTCCAATTCATAGATAATACTTGATTTAAGATAGTGAATGCATTTCACACAAGAACCTAGTATTTAGAAACTTATTTGAGGAATCTTATTTTCTTTTTGTCGTTGAGACAAACAAGTTATACAACAAAATATCACATATTGATTCTTTTTTTTTTTCTTTCTTTGCTTAGTGTAATAATGTAATAGAGACATCTTGGAGAAAATATTTTAAATAAATGCTAACAGGTACTCTTATTATTTGTTGGAAATCTCATTGGAGTATAGGTTTTATTAATTAAAAAATTTTATTTTTTTTTGGAGCATAGATTTTAGACTAGTATGGAAAATTTTCCAAATTATATCCTGGATAACTAATCTTCCTTCTATATTGTTGACAGGGTTTTTGTTTCCATGTGCTTAGACATGTTAATATTTATTTTTCTACACGTATGGAGATTTCTAGGCTGTAGGGTTTGTTGTTGTTGTTGTTGTTGTTTGTGTTTTTTTCTTACTGCACATCCCTTCCTAATAAACCCTGAAGTATGTCGCCTATTGGTGCACATCAGAGTCCACGTCACTTTCCTGAGCATCAAAATAGTGACTGAGGAAACTGTGACTTCTGCATAAGTGTTAGAAATACTAGAGTAAAGAATTAGACTCTGGAAACATCCTGTGCATGATTTTGGGATATCATTCATAGCACGGAAGGAGGGCTGAAGATGGAAGAGGTGCCCCCTCCTCAAAAAGGTTGTCTAAGACAGCTCCTACCTTTCCACCGGCATTTTAGGGCCCTGCCTGACAGGGTCAATTTGGGGAAACAGCATAACGTTTTGAGTCAGACCTAGGTTTGAACCCAAGCCCTGCAACTCAATGGTTAAGTGACATTGTAAAATTTCTCTCTTTGCTTCCTTTTCTAAACATGGGACTGGTAATGTTCACCCAGCAGGGTTTTATCGTTAAAAGTGGTAATTTAGGAGAAATCTCTTGCATAACATCTGGCATGGGAGGCACTCAGTAGATGTTAGTTCTATTTTCTTTCTTCCCTCTAACTTAATAATAATAAAAAAATGAAAGCAGAAATAAAATTCAAGACTTATGCTAGCCTTGAAGTACTTAATGATGAAATTACGTTTCTTGGATTTGTCTTAAAATAATCTGGGAATAAGGAGGGGTTTACAATATTTTGGCAATCTGATGCAAAGAGCTGACTCATTTGAAAGGACCCTGATGCTGGGAAAGATTGAGGGCAGGAGGAGAAGGGGACAACAGAGGATTAGATGGTTGCATGGCATCACTGACTCAACGGACATGGGTTTGGGTGGACTCCGGGAGTTGGTGATGGGCAGGGAGGCCTGGCGTGCTGCAGTTCGTGGGGTCGCAAAGAGTCAGACACGACTGAGCAACTGAACTGAACTTACAGGTGAAACTATATGGACTATGAGTTGCTAACTGTTGAGGTTGAGTGAATGTGTACATGGGTATTCAATTGAATGTTTGAAATTATCCATAGTAAGTTTGAAAAATTATATTGTACATAAAAAACATTCAGTGAACAAAGACTTTCTCAAGATACTGCAGAGCCAACTATTTGTTGTGTTAATACATTTTTAAAGATGATGATTGAGAAGAGGCATTGTAGATTTATGAATGGTGGTAGTTTTTTCCCTTCAACTACACAAAATGTGTAGTCACCAATTCTATGCCTAAGAGAAAGGAATGTTAAGAGAGAAGTCTGAAAAAATCCTGGAGAGGTTTTCATGCTTTTGTCTAATTATCTGAGTCACTCCTCAGGGTGGAGGTTCTGTGGCATGGCTCTCAGCCAACATAATTTTCAGCTGGAAAAAGACAGCAGTTGGTGCAGGAAACACAGTAACCAAAATGACTGCTATGACATTGGAACCAGCTTTATATGCAGACATTTTTTTTGTTATTGCAGGATCACAATGGATATACACCAGTGTTTCCTCTTCTGTACCATATTACATTTTCTAACAATGAATATATACTGAGTTACAAATATAAACAGAAAAAAATCCAGAGAGTGAACAAGTGTAGAGCACTTCCTCATAGGGATGTGGTTGTTCTATACACCACTGAGATAGAGAGGGAAAAAAAGTTTGACTTCTTTTGTGTTGAATGATTGATTAAAGGCACATTCGTTACTGCAGAAAGCTAAAGAACTACTTTTTAAAAAAATCTCTGCAAATCTTCTGGGGTGAATTCTAGAGGTTAACGTGTTTGAGAAATAAAAAATTGCTGTTAATATATTTAAACAATTGACATTTGAAATACAGGAATATGATTAGATTAATGTGCTTAGTATTTCATCAAATTTGATATTCTTGATCCCTGATTAAATTGAAGACTTACTTTTAAAGAACAAAATCAGAAGTGAGGTGCCAAGTTAGGGAGAACAGAGAATTTCACTTTTTTGTTCTGCATTTATAAAATAAGTGTTTATTTCTTAAAGTTTTCCCTGAGGATGCTGTATCCTTACCATACCTACTATAGTAAACTGATATTTAAATAATTTTTCATTGACGTCTCAGTTCAGAAATTATGACCATTGAGCAATGACAACCTCTCTGTAGTCTATTACTGTGAAAGAGACTTCCCTGGTGGCTCTGACGGTAAAGAATCAACCTGCAATGTGGGAGATCTGGGTTTGATCCCTGGGTCTGGAAGATCCCCTGGAGGAGGGCATGGCTACCCACTCCAGTATTCTTGCCTGGAGAATTCCATGCACAGAGGAGCCTGGTGGGCTACAGTCCATGGGATTTCAAAGAGTTAGATGCAACTGAGCAACTAACACACACACTCACACACACACACACACACACACACACACTACAAAAGAGTATAAACAAAGTGCTATGGGCACACAAAGGCTTGGGAGTTGTCAGCAAAGAAGGCCAGCAAAGGAAGAAGCCTGGAAGAGAACTAACATTTACTGGAAATTTACTGTTGTGGGTACCAAGTTTTTAAATGTACTTAATCCACCTTGCAAGAACTGCTTGAAGTTACGGGAAATAAATAGCAGTTGTTCCAGAGTTAGACTGCCTAGATTCCCACCCTGGCACATAATAGCACATACTACTATGAGACCTTGGGCAAAATTGCAGAGGACAGAATCATACTAAAAAAAAAATTTATTTTTTATCTGAATTTCCTGGAGTATCCTCTATTTTGTCTGACAACCCTACACAGGGGATTAGATTAGTAAAATCTTAGAAATTACATAGAACAGTACAGGTACATGTAAGTGCTAAGTAAAGGTTAGTCTTTACTTTTGGAATTATCCCATTTTATAAATGATGGGAAACTCAGGTTAAATAATTTGCCCTTTGCTCTAGAGATAAAAAAGTAGTTTATCTGGCATGTCAAATGCTGTAGCCACTGTGGTGTGAGTTTGGCAGTTCCTCAAAATGGTAAACATAGAGTTACCGTATGACCTGGCCCCTAAATCCAAGCCCCACTCTATGTGAGCAGGTTAAACAGGGCTGTAAATACCATGAGGTGGGGAACACTGAGGGCCTCCTTAGAGGATGCCTACCAGAGCATGGAAAGACCCTTTGTCCACATCAGGACATAAAGATACTTCAGTGCTCTTCTGTGAGGGGTCATCCATCTCTTTTCAGTGGGAAAGCAAAATGTAAATATATATATATAATTCAGTAATTTAGAACTCTCTTTTTAGTTGCAGTAAAGAACTAAATACTTACAGAATAACTTAAACATATTGCAATTGAAGAACTGAAATTCTCCCTTTAACTAATATAAGCATTTTAATTATTGCTTCTCCTAGCCTCTCTGAACTTCAGCAAGAATAGTTTCTGCACAAAGCTGTAACTGGTGGAAGATATGAGTGTCTACATATCTTAGCTGACAGTTTATTAGATATGTGTTGAACTGTCAAGTGAATTTTTGCACATAAAAACACTCATATGAATTTATTAATATTAGCTATTAAGGGTATCTTATTGTTTGAAAATAAATAATGGAAGTATGCCATGTATATCAATTTGGGATTTTTTTCTGCAGCAAAATACAAAGACAGTCAATTGTAGCCTAAACAAGTGAGTGCTTATTTTCTCACCTAATTTAAGGCCAGAGGTAGGCAATTGTGGCCTGGTGTGACATAAGGAATGGAATCAAGGACCTTGTAATTTGTGTTTTCCCAGGCTGTAAGACTAAACAGCCTGCCTCGTTTGTTTATGAGCCCATGATGGTTGCTGCAGTTCCGGGTACCTGTGTTCATTTTCAAGGCAAGGAGGAGAAGGGAGCAGCACCATTGGCTAGAACCGTGTCACCTGGTTTCTCCTAGTTGCAAGGAAGGCTCAGAAAACAAGCACTGAACTTTTCCAGCCTCTCTAGTGGAAGCGGACAAGGATGAAGCAGGTTTTGAGTTAGCTTTGTTGAAGGGAATTGGTCAAAAAATGAGAAATACTGCTTGAAATGTTCAATGGGATTTGGTTAAGCTGAGAGGAGGAAATGGGGGTACAGCACGAACCAAGGTGCGGTGAACACTGGGGTACTTGAGGAGCCTAGTCCTGTAAGAAGAACAGTGCTGAGAAGTGAGAGACTGAATGTGGGGCGCGGCTGGGCTGCAGTGATTAACAGGACGCCGATAAAGGATTTGCAGCAGGGAAATGATATGTGAGGAAAGGGTAAGAAATATCTGGCAATATAAATTGTAAAGTAGTGAGCTGCGTGATAAGGAAGCCTGGAAACTGCTGCGGTAATCCAGTTGTGAAACGCTAATTACTAAGGTGGAAATATACATAATTCCGATATTCAACCATTTTAGATTCACTCATGTTTGTGGCGATGGTAGGATGTCCAAATGGAAAAGTCTGGTAATGAACAAAGACAGAGGACACAGATTTTCTAACAGTAGAGTATCAGAGAAAAATGCGACTGTCTAGACAATTAGATACTTTTCATCCTATTTTTCCTGGATGTCTTTTCAGCACTGAAGCTGTCACTTGCCAGTGGCTTTGACTCCCCATATCATTTCTAAGTTCTGCATTCTTGTATTCAACTGTTCCCAGGATATCTGCCCGCAGATATCCCAGTGGACTCAATTCACCATGTCAAAATATGTATTTTCATTTTATCCTTTGCCTTATCTCTATCATACTTGCCTCATATTCTTTGTCTCATTTAGTGATATCACATCAAACTAGCTAACTATGTCAAAAACTTGCCTTTTATTGATCCCTCTCTTTACCCACCTACATTCTGTTGCTTACAGATCTGATCAGTGCTCTTGAATCTGTCCTTCCTCTCCATCTCCCACCGCCCCTCTCTTAGTTTAGGCTCCCATTATTTCTCACCTGGATTATTGAAATACGTTGTACTTGCTAGAGTCTTAGCAAAGAAGCGTCCAGATTGCTACCAAAAGGATCATTTTAAAATACAAAGATGATCTTGTCTCCTTCTTGCTTAATGCTTTTAATGGCTTTCAATACGTAAAGAATAAAGTTGCAACTTATTACCAGTGCTTAGAAGAACTCTCCACAGCACTCACTTTATCTCCGGCCTCACTTCCTTCTACCCCCTTGAACTCCTCTAAGTTCTTCCACATCAAACTTGTCCTTAACATGTTATGCAGTGTCTTTGCACTGTCTCCTTAGCTTGAAATGTTCACATCCATCTTTGAACATTTTGGTCGTCCTTTAGCAATATCTCCTTCTGTGAACACTTCTCAGATGTCAGTCACATTCTTTTTTTTTTTTTTCCTCCTATGATTCGCACGAACATTTAGTAGGGCACTTACCGCATTATGGGTTTCCCTGATAGCTCAGTTGGTAGTAAAAAATCCGCCTGCAATGCAGGAAACCCCGGTTTGATTCCTGGGTTGAGAAGATCCCCTGGAGAGGGGATAGGCTACCCACTCCAGTATTCTGGCCTGGAGAATTCCAAGGGGTCATAAAGAGTCAGACATGCTTGAGTGACTTTCACTCAGTACTACTTACCACATTATACTGTTGTTACTCAAGTGTTTTTCTCCGGCTCATGGACAATGTGTTCTTGCTGTGTTCTGATGTATAGCATAGTGCCTAGTCCATAGTTGGTGCTCAGTAAGTTTTCATGCATTACCATGGATGTGAATGAGCTGTCCCCAGGAGAAAGGTTAGGTTGGGGATCCAAGGACAAATCCAAAGGGAAGGCTCATAATTAGAGGATGGCGGGGGGGGGGGGGTGGAGAATGGATGGAGGATCAATCAGTGAGATGAAGCAAGAACCGTACATTCATCATGTTGTAGAGCACTGCACTGCGTGTGAGGAAGTACGCTTGTGTGTTAAGCTAACAATATTTGCTTTGGCTTTGCTCTGTTTCCAGATTACATCTAGTCTCAATATCAAAGGGAGAACTTTTCTCTGTTGCTTTGATTTGTAGTTTCAAAACAACTCTTGTAAGTACTGCCCTATTTTCTTAAAGATACTCAACCTATAGGTTTTAGTTTTAATTCAGTGGGGAGACATACAGAGGGGAAAAGTCTGAATCTAAAAGTCGCAGAGATAAGTTCCTTCCTAGGCCCTCACTAAGTTGATACAGTCCCTCTGTTACACTTTGAGATCATACATACTTTCTGGGGATGTTACTGCCCATGTTCGCTATTGATCTCCTGATTAATCTCAGTGCCCAGAAAGTGAAAGCAAGTACCAAACAAAATGTTCAATCTCTTCTTAAGCGCAACAGCTGCAAAACTGATATTATTATATAAAAATTTATAGGAAAAACTAACAACAACTGTGCTAAATATTAATTCCAAACTGTTTATAACCTAGCGCTCATACTCCACTGTATGCTGCAAAAACAAAATCCTTGCTTTTTGTATATGTGATGTTGTGGTCTGTTGATTAACTTAAGTACACATACTACATGGGACTTCCCTGGTGGTCTAGTAGTTAAGACTTTGCCTTCCAATAAGGGGAGTGTGGGTTTGATCCTTGGTCATGGAGCGAAGATCTCACATGCTTTGTGGCCAAAAATCTTCCCCCACCCCCCCAAAAAAAAAGAGAGAGAAGAAGGAGCAACATTGTAACAAATTCAATAAAGAATTTAAAAATGGTTCACATTAAAAAATCTTTAAAAATAGGCATACTACAGCAATACCTGCACAGAATGTTAACTTTAGTCTTCTCAGTCCACCTGTTATTAGGTGATTGCTATGTCTGTATATTTTGTTCTGTTTCATTTTTCACTTCCTATTGGCCTTGACTCCTGGGATTTGCCATATTCCTGTTCCTCTATTCCTCTTGGTTTTGTGCCATATGTGTTCGATTATTTCCTAATCCAATTTTCCAAGTCATAGCCTCATCAAACTGCTGCTTCTTTGACTGGCCTATCTTACTGCCAACATCTGCTCTTGATTAACTACCAAGCTACCCACAGTAGATCTTGGCTTATTTAATGAACCCAAAGTCACCCTCTTGAATTTTTTTCATTCTTCTGCATTTTCCTCTTTGAATTTTACCTTCTCTAGGCTCTCATTCAGGCTTTAAAATTATAAAAATGAGCCATGGATGAAAGATTTGAAAAATATAAAAACAGTGGGAGATGGAGAGGAAAGTAACCTCTAGTTTCACCACCCAAAGAAGACTATCAAGAGATATCTCTATTCTTTTAAAACTTTTTCTTAGTATGAAAATATATTTCTCTACATTATCAGTACAAACTCTTAAACATTATTTGTAAGGGTACTATATGTTCCACTTTTAAAATGACACTATCATTTTTTTTTTCTGTTAGAACATTGGCTTAAAAGAAACCCACCGACATAATACCAAATTGCTTTCTAAGAGGATTAAACCAATTTCTGTCACCAACAATAGTATGTTAATGCCAATAACCTTGCATTTTCCTCAATATTTACTATTACTACACTAACTTCATAGGTAAAATTTTCTCTTTAAAGGTTATCAGAGCCCTGAAAACAGTACCAGTGAACCTTAAATTTTTTTAAAAATTTTATATTGGAGGGTTAACAATGTTGTGTTAGTTTCAGATGTACAGCAAAGTGATTTAGTTATACATATACATGTATTTATTCTTTTTCAAATTCTTTGAACCATTGAACTCAAAGCTCAGAGTCAGAAATTAGGAGTTAAAAGGAGCTGCAGAAATCATCTAGTCCAGTTTCCTCATCATTCAAATGAAGAAAAGGATCTCCGGTAGATTTGCCCAATGTCATAGGTTAATAATGACAGAGTTGGGGCTAGAGTTTAGGTTTCTTGAAATGTGGTTCATTTTTCCCATCTTATTCTTCATACTGATACTGAAATTAAACCTCATTTTGGGTTTGATATCGCTTTGAATACAGTTTTTAGGATGGATTCACATACACGAAATTTCCAGGAGTAGTTTATCACTTAGAACTGTTTCAGTTCAGTTCAGTCGTGTCCAACTCTTTGCAACCCCGTGGACTGCAGCACTCCAAGCTTCCCTGTCCATCACCAACTCCAGGAGCCTACTCAAACTCATGTCCATTGTGTCGGTTATGTCATCCAACCATCTCATCCTCTGTCCCCTTCTCCTCCCGCCTTCAATCTTTCCCACCATTAGGGTCTTTTCCAATGAGTTGGTTCTTCACATCAGGTGGCCAAAGTAATGGAGTTTCAGCTTGAGCATCAGTCCTTCCAATGATAAAAAGTTACCCAAATAACAATTGTATCTCCTGCATTGCAGGCAGATTCTTTACCATCTGAGCTGAAACTCCTCTTATATAACAAGAATTCTGATGTATCTGTTACTTAATTCTGCAAAACAAATAATCCCTAAAGTTTCATGGATTAAGCAATAACAATAATTTATTCTTGGTCATGATTTCTATAGTTCAAGAATTCAAGAGTCACTTGGCTGGGTAAATCTGTTTTAAGGTCTTTGATCAGATTGCTGCTAACTCTCATGGCTGTAGTCATCTGAAGGCTTGACTGGGGCTGGAGGATATAGTTCCAAAGTGGCTCACTTTCATGATTGGTAAATTGGTGCTGACTGTTGGCAGGAAGCGTTTTCTCCCTACATGTGCCTCTCCAGAAAGCTCCCTGAATGTCTTTAAAGGATGGCTGCTAGCTTTCCCCACAGTGAGCAATCCAAGAGAGCAAAGCAGAAGCTGTGATGCCTTTTATGATCCAGCATCAGAAGTCACACAACATCACTCTGTTCTATTTTGTTAATCACACAGGCCAGCCCTAATTCCTTGTGGAAGGGTACTACTCAAAGCTGTAAAGGCCAAGAGTTAAGGGTCACTGGGGGCCAGTTGGGATGCTGGCCACCACAGCAGGAAATTCATAGGTAATATGAAGATAAAGGTATGTTATCATAGATCCAAGCTCTTTCTCATCTTGCCAGTCTGTCATCCGTAGTTATGAATTTCTGTCCTATGGCTGGAATGCAGCTGTGGTTCTGCCAAGTGTTACTTTTAGGTGCCAGCATGGAAAGCAGAGCAGGAAAAATATGAATACAACACACTACATTCCCTCATACCATATATAAAGATAAACTCAAAATGGTTCAAAGACTTAAATGTAAGACACAAACCCATAAAACTCCCAGAAGAGAACATTGATGGAACACTCCTTGACATAAATCATAGCAATATTTTCTCGGGTCAGTTTCCTAAAGCAAAAGAATTAAGAGCAAAAATAAACTAATGGAACCTCAGTTCAGTTCAGTTCAGTCACTCAGTCGTATCCGACTCTTTGCGACCCCATGAATCGCAGCATGTCAGGCCTCCCTGTCCATCACCAACTCCTGGAGTTCACTCAGACTCACGGCCATCGAGTCAGTGATGCCATCCAACCATCTCATCCTCTGTCATCCACTTCTCCTCCTGCCCCCAATCCCTCCCAGCATCAGAGTCTTTTCCAATGAGTCAACTCTTCGCATGAGGTGGCCAAAGTACTGAGTTTCAGCTTTAGCATCATTCCTTCCAAAGAACACCCAGGGCTGATCTCCTTCAGAATGGACTGGTTGGATCTCCTTGCAGTCCAAGGGACTCTCAAGAGTCTTCTCCAACACCACAGTTCAAAAGCATCAATTCTTCGGCACTCAGCCTTCTTCACAGTCCAACTCTCACATCCATACATGACCACAGGAAAAACCATAGCCTTGACTAGATGGACCTTTGCTGGCAAAGTAATGTCTCTGCTTTTGAATATGCTATCCAGGTTGGTCATAACTTTTCTTCCAAGGAATAAGCGTCTTTTAATTTCATGGCTGCAGTCACCATCTGCGGTGATTTGGAGCCCCAAAAAATAAAGTCTGACACTGTTTCCCCATCTATTTCCCATGAAGTGATGGGACCGGATGCCATGATCTTTGTTTTCTGAATGTTGAGCTTTAGGCCACCTTTTTCACTCTCCTCTTTCACTTTCATCAAGAGGCTTTTGAGTTCCTCTTCACTTTCTGCCATAAGGGTGGTGTCATCTGCATAGCTGAGGTTATTGATATTTGTTCCGGCAATCTTGATTCCAGCTTGTGTTTCTTCCAGTCCAGCGTTTCTCATGATGTACTCTGCATAGAAGTTAAATAAGCAGGGTGACAGTATACAGCCTTGACGTACGCCTTTTCCTATTTGAAATGAGTCTGTTCCATGTCCAGTTCTAACTGTTGCTTCCTGACCTGCATACAGATTTCTCAAGAGGCAGGTCAGGTGGTCTGGTATTCCCATCTCTTTCAGAATTTTCCACAGTTTATTGTGATCCACATGGTCAAAGGTTTTGGCATAGTCAATAAAGCAGAATAGATGTTTTTCTGTAACTCTCTTGCTTTTTCCATGATCCAGTGGATGTTGGCAATTTGATCTCTGGTTCCTCTGCCTTTTCTAAAACCAGCTAGTTAAACTTAAAAACTTTTGCACAGAAAAGGAAACCATCAACAAAATGAAAAGAGAACCCAAGGAATGGGTTTGCATATTTGCAAATGATGCTGCTGTCAAAGGGTTAATATTTAAAATATGCAAACAGCTCATACAACTCAATATCAAAAAACCCAAACAATCCAATTAAAAAATGGGCAGAAGACTTGAATAAACATTTTTTCAAAGATGACATACAGATGGTGAACAGGCACATGAAAAGATGCTCAACATCCCTAATTATTAGAGAAATGCAATGAAAACCACAGTGAGATATCACCTCAAACCTATCACGATATCTACCATGAAAAAGTCTACAAAGTAACAAATGTTGGAGAGCGTATGGAGAAAAGGGCACACTGTTGATGGGAATGTAAATTGGTATAGCCATAGGGAAAACAGTACAGAGGTTCCTTAAAAAATTAAAAATAGAACTACCATATGGTCCAACAATTCCACTCCTGGGTATATACCCACAAAACCAAAAACATTAATTTGAAAAAATTCATGAACCCCAATCTTCAAAGCAGCACTATTTACAATAGTCAAGACATGGAAGCAACCCAAGTGCTCACTAACAGATGATTGGATCAAGAAGATGTGATACACACACACACCACACACACACACACACACACACACACATACACACACACACACCTATAATGGAATATCACTCAGCTGTGAGAAAATGAAATACTGCCATTTGCAGCAATGTGGATGAACCTAGAGAATACCATGCTCAGTGAAATAAGTCAGAGACATATACCAAGTGATTTGATTTATATGTGGAATCTAAAAAATAAGTAAATATAAATGCAAAACGGAAACAGAGTCACAGATACAGAAAACAAACTTGTGTTACGAAAGGGGAGAGGAAATGGGGAAGGGATAATAAGGGATATGGGATATTATATATAAAATAGAGAAGCAAAAAGGAGACGCTGCACTGCACAGAGAAGTAATACCTAGTATCTTATAATAACCTCTAATGGAAAATAATCTGCAAAAATTACTGAATCACTAATTTGTACACCTGACAATTAACACAATATTGTAAACCAACTATACTTGAATTAAAAAAAAATTCAGCACACTTTCCCTTGTGTCCTATTTGTAACACTGTCATGTAACCACACAAAGCTGCCAAGACAACTAGGAAAGTGAGTTTTTAACTTTTATGCCTTCTGCAGTAGAGGCAGGCAAGGGAGAAGAGTGTTGAAAGCGTTGGCTGGTCAGCCAGCATGCAGTGTTTGCCACCAGTAGCTTTTATCACCGTAGTAAGGCGGTCGTAATACTTAATGGCTTCCCAGGTGGCTCAGTGGTAAAGAATTCACCGGCCAAGCAGGAGACATGAGTTTGATCTCTGGGCTAGTAAGACCCCTTGGCGTAGGAATGACACCCACTCCAGTATTCTTGCCTGGGAAATTCTATGGACAGAGGAGCCTGGTGGGCTAGAGTCCACAGGGTCATAAAGAGTTGGATATGACTTAGCTACTGAGAATGCAAGCACAATAATATTCAATACTGAAGAGGAACACACTAAGTATTATGCATTCTTATAAACAATTAAGAAAGATTTTTCAAATAATAACACAGATTTTCCCTCTCAGAATTTCTGAGGGCAAAATGATTAAAGGCCTAACTTGGAAAGAACTAAAACGGTAATTGAACATACAAAATAATACTGACTTCTAAATGGTTCTATGTTTAGGTTTATACTATACCAGATTTATGGTATTCCACATGTGTTTTAGTATTATCCTAGCATCATAAAAATATTTTCTGTTTTAATGTAAATTTTATGTTATCCTGTATAACTGCATAGTGCTTATATTTATGTCATATTTTCTTCTCTACCAGTAATATCTTAGTCAACATTTACTGTTGACTACAATATAAAAATGGCCATCGCCTATGGGAGTTTATAATCAAACTGGAGAGGTAGTAGGATCATCTGTGAAAACGCATAAACAAAGGAAATATTACACAAAATTTTGAGGGAAGAGATAAGGGTATAATGTTTCAAGAAATAAATATGAATAATTTGAAATTAATTTAATATACATCAATTCTTTTAACTAAAGTGATCAATTCAGGTAAGATAGAGACTATGAGGCAGAGAGAAAAACTAGAAAAAGTGATTTGCATGATCTCATTTCAGTACAAAAGGCGATGTTCACATTCTCTGCTGTACTTCATTTCTTAGGGTTGTTCTGGAGTCACAAGCTCCAATAAGCTTTTGGATTGCACTGAGGGATGTTATATTTAAAAGGGCAGTTTGATACACAATGTATATTTATGATAGAACACACAGTTGAAAATGTGTACTATAGAATCAATCAGGGTCTTCTATATGAGACCCTACAGGAGAGATTCCTTATGCCCTGCTGCTGCTGCTGCTAAGTCGCTTCAGTTGTGTCCAGCTCTGTGCGACCCCATAGATAGCAGCCCATCAGGCTCCCCATCCCTGGGATTCTCCAGGCCAAGAATGCTGGAGTAGATTGCCATTTCCTTCTCCAACTGATGAAAGTGAAAAGTGAAAAGTGAAAGTGGAGTCGCTCAGTCATGCCTGACTCTTCGCGACCCCATGGACTGCAGCCTACTAGGCTCCTCCGTCCATGGGATTTTCCAGGCAAGAGTACTGGAGTGGGGTGCCATTGCCTTCTACCAGTACCTTATAAATGCCTTCTCCTGAACAGTTAATAAGTTTTTACAATAAGGACAGTATAAATCCTGTAACTGGTCATGTTTTCCTCTGTTTTTTTGGCCACTAAGATCCACAACTGAAGTGGACCATTTTTAATAATTACAAAGCACTTACTTCATGCATTTATTTCTTTGTACTAATACTTCCTGAACTCATCGTACCTATGAACACTTATTCTTTTTCTCACTCTAATTTTTGTGTTTGTTTTTCATCTTAAATGAATTTTAGTAAACTGCAAATATTTTTTGGAATAGAAAGAATATTTTAATTCAAAAATAAAATTGCTTACACACCTACCAAAAGACTAAACCTAAAATGACTGACAATACCAAATGTTGGTGGTGATGTGGAGCAACTGGAATGTTCAAATATTGCGGGTGGGGATTCTAAATGCACAACTCTCGCATCCTACATATCCATTAATATGAGACTGGATGTATACACTGTGATATAGTAGGATACAACTCAATAATATATAATAAATACAAAAAACAACATGGATGAATCTTGAAAACAAGGTGAACAAAAGAAACCATATACAAAAGAGTATATACTTTATGATACCATCTATATGAAATTAAGCAAAACTAATCTATGATTGCAGCCATGAAATTACAAGATGGTTACTCCTTGGAAGGAAAGTTATGACCAAACTAGACAGCATATTAAAAATCAGACACATTACTTTGTCAACAAAGGTCCGTCTAGTCAAGGCTATGGTTTTTCCAGTGGTCATGTATGGATGTGACAGTTGGACCAGAAAGAAAGCTGAGCACCAAAGAATTGATGCTTTTGAACTGTGGTGTTGGAAAAGACTCCTGTGAGTCCCTTGGACTGCAAGGAGATCCAACCAGTCCATCCTAAAGGAGATCAGTCCTGGGTGTTCATTGGAAGGACTGGCTGGAGCTGAAACTCCAATACTTTGGCCACCTGATGTGTAGAGTTGACTTGTTTGAAAAGACCCTGATGCTGGGAAAGATTGAGGGCAGGAGGAGAAGGGGACAACAGAGGATGAGATGGTTGGATGGCATCACTGACTCAATGGACATGAGTTTGGGTAAACTCCAGGAGTTGGTGATGGACAGGGAGGCCTGACATGCTGTGGTTCATGGAGTAGCAAAGAGTCAGACACAACTGAGCGACTGAATGAACTGAACTGAATCTATGTTGGAAAAAAATCAGAATATTGATATCTTCTAAGGGCATGGAAGTATGGATTAACTAGGATGGGGCAAAAGGAAATTTTGGGGGCTAATAATAATGTTCTATATTTTTATAGAGGTTTGGTTTACACAGATATATGTGCTTGTTAAACTCAGTAATATGTGTGTTTGTTGAAACTCAGCAAACATTGAAGTGTATTCATTGTACATACAAATTTTATTGTAAATAAATATTGAATTCTAGTTAATCATAGGGAGGAAATATTTAGGGAGAAGTGTACTGATGTTTATAATTTTAAGAAAAATACATTTATGGGAGTTTCCTGGTCTAGTGGTTAGGATTTGGCACTGCAATGATCCAGGTTCAATTCCTGACTAGGGAACTGAGATCTTGCAAGCTGTGCATGGTGGCCAAAAAAAAAAAAAAGCATTGAAAAATAAGGTGGATTAATAATGGTAGAGGGATGGATAAGGTGATAAAGCAAGTATAAACAAAACAGAAAAAATTGAATCAAGGCAGAAGGTACATAGATGTTCATCACAAAATTCTTTCAACTTTGTTCTTTGCTTAAACTTTTCATGAAAAGATTTTCGAGCGGAGGAGGAATGCCCTTAGACTTTCATTAATTTTCTCTGACTGGATGTGTGCACTGCGCGCTCAGTCATGCCCAATTCTTTGCAGCTCCATGGACTGTCACCCCTCCAGGCTTCTCTGTCCATGGAATTTTCCAGGCAAGGACACTGGAGTGGGTTGTCATTTCCTGCTTCAGGGGATCTTCCTGACCCAGGGATTGAAACTGCATCTCTTGTATCTCCTGAATTGGCAGGCAGATTCTTTACCAACTGCGCCACCTGGGAAGCCTGTATATATTCTTCTCTAATATCTCACATAAATGTTCAAACATTTCCTCTCAGGGGGAATGTGTCATACTTGCAGAGTTTATGTAATGTCTAATTTACTCTATTTCTCGGAAATTCAATGAATGGCCTTCAATCTTGATATAACTCACTTAAAAATTAGGTAAATGTTGGTATATTTTGATATTTTTTGCCTTGTTCATGGCGGGATAGTCCCAAGGATACTGGGGATGGAGCCAGATGTGTGCCCTACATAGGATCCATGATTTTCCACGTCTCTTATGATTTTGAAATAAACTCAGCCTTATCCACTCTTTTAAAAGACAGAAAAGCTCCTGTTACATTAGCTAAAGACCAGGTACATCAATAATACTTGTGTCAACACACATTTCACTGTTAAGTTTATTCTCTTTTAACTTAACTAGTTTGGAATTCAATATCTTGTGTGCTAATTCACTTCAGTCGTGTCCGACTCTTTGCCACCCTACGGACTATAGCCTGCCAGGCTACTCTGTCCATGGGATTCTCCAGACAAGAATACTGGAGTGGGTTGCCCTGCCATGCCCTCCTCCAAGGGGTCTTCCCAACACAGGAATCAAACCCACATCTCTTATGTCTCCTTCATTGGCAGGTGGGTTCTTTACCACTAGCACCACCTGGGAAGCCCATTCACTAGCCTAGTGGACCAGAAGTATGGTTGTGGGGCATTTTTATCCCAGAAAAGGCCAGGTTAAGCTAGGACCATTCTTAGTTCTATATCTGAGGTTTTGTGTTGATTTAGCACATAATGACAGCCAAGATGGGCAAACAGAAAGATCAGTGGGATGGCTGAGGTGCCCATTGACCAGGAGAAAACGGTGGATGGAGAAGAGAAACTAGCTGATGAAGACGAGAGTCAGGCAGATTCTTTTCTAAGTCATTGATTTTAAACTCCTGTTATGGCTATTTCCAAGAAGAAGAAATATAGCTAATGAAAAGCATATGCTTCAAAGCAGGTGAAGTGAAGTGAAAGTTGCTCAGTCGTGTCCAACTCTTTGTGACCTCATGGACTATATAGTCCATGGAATTCTCCAGGCTGGAATACTGGAGTGAGTAGCCTTTCCCTTTTCCAGGGGATCTTCCCAACCGAGGGCTTGAACCCACGTCTCCTGCATTGCAGGCAGATTCTTTACCAGCTGAGCCACAAGGGAAGCCCAAAGCAGGGGAATTTGCCAAAAAAAGACTCTTGCGTGATGGAGATGCAATGCATAATGAAATGCTTTAAATTGGAGATATTGCATTGTCTGATTTTAATATTTAAAGAACCTCACAAACCACAGTATTTTATTTTTCATAAAAAGGCTTTTGTGTTGGTCACCTCTAGCCAGTGCTTTGGGTTGAGTATTCCAGAAGGATTTCTTCTCTCTTCAATCCCCGCCCTCCTCACTGAGTGCCCACTTGATAAGCCAGGCACTGATGTAGGTGCTGGCAGTGTGGTGGTGCCGTAACAGGCCAAACCCAGCTCGTCTAGAATTTAATCTAAGGAGGGAAGACAGTGAATAAATAAATGGAATTGATATATGGGGAGGGTGAAGTGCTTCCACTGAATTTTCATGGGAGGCCTTCAGAGGAGGTACCATTTGAACAGAGATGCAAACGTGGAGGAGAAATCAGCCTTGGGGAGGTCTGGAAGCACAATGTTTCAGGAGGACACAGCCAGTGGAAAGACCTGAGTGGGTACACAAGCCAGCATGCAGGGTTCTAGCTTTGAGACTGGAGAGAGAGATCGTTTTTGTCACACTAAGGTGAGGTGAGGTGAAGTCGCTCAGTCGTGTCCGACTCCTTGCGACCCCGTGGACTGTAACCTACTAGGCTTCTCCGTCCATGGGATTCTTCAGGCAAGAATACTGGAGTGGATTGCCATTTCCTTCTCCAGGGGGATCTTCCCGACCCAGGGATTGAACCCGGGTCTCCCGCATTGGAGGCAGACACTTTAACCTCTGAGACCAGGGAAGCCCTAAGGAAGCATACCTCTATTCCTATTCTAGGGAGAGTTTTTAATCAAGAGGTGATAGTGCATTTATATCTAATCTTTTTATAGCATCTATAGAGGCAATCATACATATGATTTTTCTCCCCACATCTATTAATATGATGAGTTATTATAATAGGTTTTCTAATATTAAACCAAACCTGCATTCCTAGAAGGAAAGCTACTTGGTCTATTATTATTTTAATATGATGCTGGATTCTGTTTGCTGACACTCACTGTAAGCTTTATGGCATTGATAATCATCAAAAATATTGGCCTATAGTTTTCTGTGTGTGCTATCTTTGTCATATTTTAGCATCAGTTTTATCTTAATTGGTATTATCACAAAGTAACACTGATAATAATGTTATAAATTATGTTATAGTTACTATAAATAATAATTATTACTTATTATACAAAGTAATAATATCAATAGTAATACTGCAAGGTAAGAATTTACCTTGTAAATGGTTAACAAAAATTTCCTTTATTTTTCCATGGAAGGGAGTAGTTTGCTTTTTTTCGGCTGCACTGAAAGGTTTGTGGGATCTTATTTCCCTGACCAAGGATCAAACCTGGGCCTTAGCAGAGAACACCAAGTCCCAACCACTGGACTGCCAGGGAATTCCCAAGAGCAGTTCAAGTATCATTTTCAATGTCTTTAATAATTTGAATTGTGCTTCTCAGCCTTGGCTAAGTATTGGAACACTTGAGGAGCTTAAAAACTACTGCTATCTCCCAGAGATGTAGATTGAATTGGCCTGGGGCACAGTCTGGTCTCCTAGGAGATTCAAAGCTTCCCAGGAGATTCTAACCTGTGTTGTTTGACCATTTTCTCTGTTTCTTCTCTACAGTTGGTCTGTTTCGATTTTCTGTCTCTTCTTGGAAAGTTAGTTAAATTATACTTTTACATCATCAAACTTTCATGAGTGTTTCAATTTCTTCTGTATCTGTGATTATTTGCCCTTATGTTTCATTTCTTTTATGTTTTCAAATTTTCTCTTTCTGTCCTTGATTTGTTAGACAGGATTTTATTTGCCTTTTGTTTTGTTTTTAAAGCAACAGCTTTTGAAATTTATTTCTACCTTTTCTCTGACTTTTAATTCACTAACCTCTATTTTTATCTTTATAGCTTAATTCTGTTTTCCTTAGAAAAGAAATAAAAATAACTAAAGCTAACATATTGAGAGTTTAAAGTTTTGTCAGAGTTTTAAGTTTTTGTTTTCTTTTTCCTTTTTATTTAGACATAGCTATTATTGAAGACTATAAGCTTCCCTGGGACCACTGTTCTAATCGTACCTCTAAAATCTGATTTGTAGTGTTTTCATTATTGCTATATTTCAGATATTCTGAAATGTCAATTTTTTATTTCCTCCTAGATCTAAGAGTTTTCTATTAAGGATGGTTGATACTGTCCTTAATCTTCTCTTTAGCTACTAATCTGTTAATTCTCTACTGTGAACACTGATGAGATTATTATACTGTATACCCTCTTTATTTTCCTTCCCTTTCTTTTTCCATCTAATTTTCGTTATATTACCTATATGATATTATTATAAAAAGATATCATCTTTTTTGGTAACTTAATTATTTCTATATTGTCATTAATTGCTTTCTCAGTTTAAAGAAATCTTGAAGCTCTCAGCTAGAGAAAATGGAGAAGTTAATATTCTTTAACTACCTCCAACCTTTCCACCTTTCCCTCTCAGCATTTTTATTCAAATTTTTTCTACCTTTGGTAGAGTTCTTAGTGTTTACATTCGGTTTTGAAACCATAATTCCTACTTTTGTTTTTGTTCTAGTCCCACAATTAAATAGATTCAGGGGCTCACAGGCAGTTCTTGGCTGCAGTTTGTCTGTTTATGTCTCAGTTGACTGAAATTTGTCCTATGATCGTTTCTTCAGAAAGAGCTCTTGGTGTTCATTTCGGCAGCACATATACTAAAACAAAAAGAGCTCTTGGAAACAGTATTTCCTGAGCATTTGCATATTCAAAACTACTTATTGTCTTTGGAAGTGAGTGACAGTTTGAAATATATATTTTCTTTCTGGGAGAATTTTTCATGTATTGCTACAGTATCTGTCTAATGTTATCACAGAGAAATCGGGGGCTAATTTGACTGTTTTTCCTTATAAATGTCTTGATTCCTCCCTTCAACTTGCTTGGCTGCTCAAAGAATATTTATTTTAAAATCTCTAGATTTCAAACTATACATTTACTGGGACTGTTCCAAATCAAGATTTTTGTGGGACATGGTATGCAATTTCAATTTGTAAATTCAAGTCTTCTTTTATTCCAGGAAAGTTTTCTTAAAATATATCTTTAAATGCTTGTTCTCTTCCACTATTCATATTGTCTTCTTCAGGTACTTTTATTTTGTGAATATTCAATTCCCTCTCCTGCGTACAAATAAACTGACCAATATTTACACATTTCTCTCTGAACATTTTGGTCTTTGTTTACGTCTCATTTTGTACTTTTCCCTCATTTTCGGCTGCTGTGTTCCACACTGGATCTCCTTCTCCTTACCCTGCTTCTGGTTTTGCGTGTATCGCTACCGTGGTCTTGGTTTCTTTTTCATTTATTTCTTTGCTGAGCTCTGTCTGCTTATGTTTCTGCTCCTTCAGTCACTTCCCCCCACTGCTTCTCTGAGTGTTGTTTTTTTGTTTCATGCTCATTTACTGAAAGCAATTGCTCCATTACATCTTTTGAAAAAGTAAGACAAAATATGTGTTTAGACTTTTCATCTGCTCTGAGGTAACATTTTCATGGTGACTATTCATCAGCATTTGTGTTTCTGTATGTTTCCTTTTTTGTTTTTTCTTATATGTTTGTTGCCTTCTTTTCCATTCTTCATGTTTTAATGAGGAGAATTTTTCCTATATTAAATATTTAGTTATAGGAGGTTTGTATATGGAATGGCAGCCCATTCCAATACTCTTGCCTGGAAAATTCCACAGACAGAGGAACTTGGTGGGCTACAGTCCACGGGGTCTGACACGACTGAGCAACTTTCACTGTGTAGTGAAGGGGCCAAGGACACCTTCTATACCCTGGGGAATTTTTCTTTTACTCAGGGCTTTGTATGTGAGATATTTTAGCCTTTCTCTTCCCCAGCCAATGAAGACAGGCAGTGCAGAGCTGTTCACAGTGTAGTCTCTTTTCTTTCTTCCTGAACATATGACTTCCTGTGAATATGGTTTGTAGGTGGAATTCTAACTTAGGTCTACTTTCTCTGCTACTCAAAACCAAACTAGGTCCAGGGAAACTCATGCTACCAGCCTACCCATCTGTATTAGACAACTTGAGCTGCCGAAACAAAGTACCACAGATCAGGTGGCTTAAGACAACAGAAATGTATTGTCTCACAGTTCAGGAGGCCAGAAGTTCAAAACCAAGGTGTTGGCAAGGTTGGTTCCTTCTAGAGGCTCTGAGGGAGGATCCATCTCATGCCTCCATCCTAGCTCCTGGCTGCCAGAAACCTGGGTGTTTCTTGGCTGGTAAAAGCATCACTTCAATCTCTGTCTTCATCTTCACATGGCATTCTCCTCTCTGGGTCCAAATTTCTGTCTTATAAAGACACCAGTAATTGCACTAGGGCCTACCCTAATTTAGTATGATCTCATTTTACCTTGATTATGTCTTCAAACTCTAAATAAGGACACATTTAGAGGTTAGAAATTCAGTGCATCTTTTGGAGACACACACAAATCAACCCATAATACCACCTTACTTCTATTGTTGTGCCAACTGAGCTATTGATTTCTCACCTCAGTATGTGCCTCTCATTGGTTGCCCTGTTAAGCTCTTTCTAAGATATGTAGCCTCAGGTGCCCTCCCTCAGCTTCCTTTCATGCCTTTGCTCAAACTCCACTGCTTTTGGTACCCCTTCCACCCTTTTGAGGGCTTCCTGTTGGCTTAGTCAGTAAAGAATTCGCTGGCAATGTAGGAAACAGATTGCCTGCAATGTAGGAGACCTGGGTTCAGTCCCTGGGTTGGGAAGATCCCCTGGAGAAGGAAATGGCAACCTACTTCATATTCTTGCCTGGAGAATCTCATGGACAGAGGAGCCTCGACATAGTGACTGAACCACCACCACTGCCGCATATATTGTGGTTAAATTAAAAAGGACTTTTTGTTCAAAGATGAGATTTACTCCTTTTTATGTCTTCTTTCCTTTGTTTTTTGTTGGGTGGTTTTTGAGAGATGACAGAAATACCAATTTTATGTGACATCTTCCAACTGGAAATGCCTTTGGTCTCCTTTATTTTTTAGGGGTCACTAACATACTGAATTGAACAAGAAAGGAATGCACAGTATTTTTAGTACTTATTTCAGTAAAAACAGCCTTCTAGTATCCTAGTCTCAGTTTAGCATGCCAGTTCTACCAACAGACTCGTAAGTAGGAACTCATAGAATTTATTAATGCTTGCTGCTGCTACTGCTTGGAGAAGGCAATGGCACCCCACTCCAGTACTCTTGCCTGGAAAATCCCATGGATGGAGGAGCCTGGTAGGCTGCAGTCCATGGGGTTGCTGAGAGTCGGACACAGCTGAGCGACTTCACTTTCACTCTTCACGTTCATGCATTGGAGAAGGAAATGGCAACCCACTCCAGTGTTCTTACCTGGAGAATCCCAGGGATGGGGGAGCCTGGTGGGCTGCTGTCTGTGGGATCGCACAGAGTCGGACATGACTGAAGTGACTTAGCAGTGTGCGATCCCACAGACAGCAGCCCACCAGGCTCCCCCATCCCTGGGATTCTCCAGGCAAGAACACTGGAGTGGGTTGCCATTTCCTTCTCCAATGCATGAACATAAAGAGTGAAAGTGAAGTCGCTCAGTCGTGTCCGACTCTCAGCAACCCCATGGACTGCAGCCTACCAGGCTCCTCCATCCATGGGATTTTCCAGGCAAGAGTACTGGAGTGGGGTGCCATTGCCTTCTCCGTATTAATGCTTACATTGAACTTAAAAATCTTTCATAAGGATTGTATTGAATTCATATACAATTGCATTATTTTTACTTTTATATAACAATCAGTGTCACACTTCTTTACAGGATAATCAGAAAGATAATATTTATTTTTTGCAGTATTTAACAAGTCTGTGTTGTATCTTTATAACTATGTAGTGTTGAATAATTTTTTTGACATACTCTAGTTGAACCTTTCTAAAAATAAATACTTTAAGAAATCTAAAACTATTCTGTCAAAAATAAAAGCCATATTGTCCACTTAAGGGATTTATTTCCGGGAACAACCACTACTTCTTATATATGAAATATTTAAAAAATTCTTTGCCCCCCAAATATTCCTGAAATCGGCTCATTTATTGAGATTTATTTTTGTAATACTTTCTACTATGGTCTATTAAATACCTGATTCCATTAAATGCTAATAACAAGCCTGGCTTTTCAAGTCTCTCCAAGTCTGTCAATTTTGAATTATTACCACTTCAGCTTCAGAGCGATTCTTCTGAATGGCACAGTCAGCAGTTATATTCTGCTAAGTAATGGATGCACTTAACATACAGAACTGCTCAGAATTACAGAACACACGAAGCAGCTCATTTTAACCATTTCTCTGCTTAGGACTGTGAGAGGTTACATATGATTTTGGGGAAATTTTTTGGCATTTGGGGACAACATTTCTCTGCTTTTTAAATAAAACATTCTTGGGATACCATTAACCTAATCATGTGAGAACCAATGGAGCACAGTGTTTAAAAATGTGGACTTGGAGACAAGCTGCCTGCGTTCAGATCTTGATTCTATAAGCTGTGTGAGCTCAGGCAAGTATCTTAACCTCTCTATGCTTCAGTTTCTTCAACTATAAATGAAGGTTGGTGTTGAATGAAATGGGTTAAGGTATGTAAAGCCCTGGGAACTGTGCCTGGTCCATTTTAAGCCCTGTATGAGTGTTAGCTATTATGACAGGCCTTAATTATTTTATTCATTCACTCCCTGGACCTGCAGCCTAACCAGCAGAGTAGCAGTTACTAACTAACAAACTACACTGAGAATTCTTAGTGCATAGTAGGTGTTCAGAAACCACTGTTGAAACAAGTGAAAGACTAGGGAAGTTGTATGTGAAAGAGGGACACCAAACTTGAACCCTCACCTCAGTATCTTCCAGACAGGAAGTTACATTCAAGAGGGAAAGCACCTCAGATTTCCAAGAACAGTGTCTGGCACATGGGCGCTCTGTAGCCAAATAGTTAAGGACACTGTTTCAGAGTTGGATTGTTTAAACCCCTCATGCCAGCTACAGAGAAGCAAGGGTAAGGTACTGAACACCAAGGAATGGCGAGTTTCTAAAAGGAACAAGTCAACTGGTGACGCTAAGCAAAAAAATATTGCTTGCCCAAGAAATAAGCACCCAGAAAAAATACAGGTGATTAAGTAATAGGATGAAGCTACTGTATCTGATCTGTGACTATTTTAACCCTTGTCAATAAAACTCCCTTCTTTTTAAGGAAGAACGTATGAATTTTTAACAATTAAAAGGTCTGGGCAAGGTGTTTGGCTTTCACTTCGCTCTGTGTGGGAAAGGCTGAGTGAGGTGTGCTGGCTGTGTCTGTGCATCCCCTCTGAGGCCCCCACGCTACCCACAGACCTCAACTGGCTGCTCCTCATGAGATGTTTCAGTTTTCTTGTGAGAGGACCAAGACCGGTAAAGCTATTTTGGTCAAGTGACAGGAGGCCTGGCGATCAGATGGAAAATAAGAGCCCTGTTGAATAGGTCCAGGGGTGCTATGAAAAGAACAAGAGGCTTCGGAGGTAAAGACTGATCTTCCAATCCAGGCTCCAGGACCTACAAGCTGGGTGATTTTAGGCAAGTCACTTAATGCCTCAGAACCACATTTTTCCTATGTGTAAAATGGGGTGAATATTACCTTCTAAGTCTGTTGTGAGGATTAAAGTTAATTTTCATAAAATGCTAGGTACAAAGTAGGCCCTAAACTATTAGGGTTTTTTTCACTGTAAACTGAAGACAGAAGCATCTGAACTGACTCTCCTTAAGCCAACTTGATATTTCCTGTCTCCAGCAGTGAAAAGAGAAATAAGACAAAATTTTATAGACATAGAGATTCTATTCAAGGTCTCTAGGCGTTATAGAATAATGGAGGGCCTAAAGTTTTAGAAAATTGTCTATTTTAACAATATGGCCACTCCCTCGCAATGAAACAAATGAGTTTTGATGTTAGCTGAGGATCAGTATAAAATCAGATTTAGATGCTAAGGGCGGAAACTGTCTTCTTTAGGGTTCCCGGAAACAGCTGCTCTGGTGTGGTGTACACAGGAAGTGCTGAAAGTGCTTGTAAAGTATTTTACTGAAGTGCCCTTTGTACATATTTATACACAGATACATTTTTATGATTCATTTCTGTATCTTTGAGGATGAATCTTAAAAGAAAAAAATGTAATCCAGAGGGTGGGATGGGGTGGGGGATGGGAGGGAGGCTTAAGAGGGAGTGGATAGATACATACATACATATATATATATATATATATATATATATATATAATATACACACCTATGGCTGATTCATGTTGTTGCAGAAACTAACATAACCTTGCAAAGCAATTATCCTTCAATTAAAAATAAAAATTAAAAAAAAAGAAAAAACATCATCAAGCAGAGCCTTTGCTAGGGTTGTCAAGGCCAGGCTTAAACATTGATTCATCCTCTGTCATTGTCATGAACTCTTGGTGCTGAACAAACAAGCAAGCCGGGGTAGGCAGAGGATGTGAGGGACATAAACAAGGCGAACTCCTGCTCCATGAGGGCCTGGACTTCAAGTAATTTTCTGTTACCTATGTTTTAATTTTCTTTAATGAATACATTGAATACTTTTAAACTTTTAAACCCAGACCCCTTCCCTCCAATCATGGATATACAAGCATGTATGCATCCCCCATCCACTTCCTCAATACATACACACTACACCAGAGTGTAAATACCACCAGACAGGAGTCATTGGGGTTACCTTGGAGGCTGACTACCAGTGTTCTACAAAGTATGATACAAAAATATTGCTGTTTTTTAGCATCTGCAGAGTAGAGATGGAAGTAAGGGGTCTGTGGGGGGAGATTTCCTTCTTTCCTGAGAATCATTTGCAACTTTTAGCAGATTCTTTTACTGTGCTTACTTTTGATATAGATTTTCTGTCTCTTCTACTTTTTCTCACTTCCTATCCAAGTTTCTAAAACACTGTCCCTACACTTCTTATTCTTGTTCTAGTCTTCCTGGATTTGTGGGCAAATAAAAATATTGAGTGTGGATGAAGGTAATGAGGTAACTTTCTGTAAGTTAAACATTTAAGTTTCAGGGAACGATTTCTTTGGAATATCTAACACAAAACATTTACAACTTGGACCGTGTTTAAGGATGTACAATTCGTTCATCATGGAAGGAAATAGAACTTATTATCTATGTAATAAAGACATTTGGGCATGAAGTGCTATATGACACATTATGAAGTTAGACATATTAGATGTGATTCCTGGCTTCAAAATGACCATGAAGGGAAGAGCCGAGATGAACTGAGATATTTTAAAGGACAGTTTGATGATGCTTAATCCCTACATAAGCTTTTTCGTAGAGTCACACGTGTGCCAACTCTACAGGGCTATACAGTGCCCCCAGTGCCCTGGAGGACCAACTTCATGTGATGATGCTGTACTTCAACATTGATAGAAGGTGAACTCCTTGCTCTGAGGGCTGGCTGTGAATCAGGCAACAGAGAGCCATGGGAAGAGGTGGATTCTGGGCACATCTAGAATTCCTGTGGCTCTTTAAGAGCTCTTCAGACTCCTTCTGACTCTCCTGGTCATTTCTCACTGTTTTCTGGGCTCGGTCTCCACCTCACAGTCACTTCTAAGTTTTTATTCCTTTAGAATTGCTGTGGACCAAGAAGCAAAATAACCAAGCATATTTCATTTAAGTTAAAAAAAAAAGGATATTAATACTATTAATAAAATGAATAATACTAAATGAATGCAGCCACCAGATCCCCTGGGATCTGGCTGTGTGTTGGAAGGGGTCCAGAGCTAGGTAGAAGAGTTGTGAGTTAACCCAGTTAAAATGTTGACCTACTAGTACTGAGTTACTTCTGCAGAGCAACTCCAACAGAAGCCTCATTGAGACTTTCCAAGAAGGCAAATGTCTGTTCCCTGGTGTGCAGGTGGGGTTAAGGGATGATAAAAAAGAGTCTGTGGATTCAGTCACTACAAAGACTTCATCCTACCAGCTGGGTGCACTTGAACAGATTTTTTAGCCTCTTGAAGCCTTAATACCTCTTCCTTTAAACAGGAGAGAAAAGTACCCAGCACATAAGGTTTTTGTAAGGATTAATGAATAAATACATATAAGGTCCTCAGTACACTGCTTAGTGTACAATAAGCTTTCAAACACTAGCATTTATTAAAAAACACATGCACACACCTTGGAGCCTCACTGTATTTCACCATGGGATTCATTTCGTAAAAGTAGGATGCTTTAAAGTGAGAATCTTCTCTTTTTTTCCCACCAATTAAAATCTCTTGTTTGAAGAACAGTGACAGAGCAAGAATGGGTCTTATGGAATAGCAGTCAGGATATGACTATGGGATGGAATGTATTCATGTACACATATATCAGAGGCTTGAAGGCTTTGACGGGTATGGGTTTATATAGGAAACATCCTTTCAGAGTTAGGTGCTGATCTGAGTTTAAAGGACTAGAGGGGATAATATGGAACATTTAAGGCAAAGGCCACAAAAGGGTGGAAGATAACCATATAAATAAGCTGGGGAGGGGATGAGCTTAGGTGTTGGGGGGCTTTCAGGGAAAGAATCACATAGTATGTAGATGAAGCAGACATGGGACTTGACTTGCTCACAGAAGTGAACTCCAGGCTCCAGACAGGGTCAGATGCAAGGCTCAGATGGTGTGTATGGGAAGTCCCCTGCCTCCACCTGGCAGACATATTCTGTCCATGTGGTGAGCAAGACTCACATTCTTTTAGCTCAGTGCACAGAGAAAGTGTTATCTGAGAACTCAAATTATAAGAGGTTTGGCTTGACCTGAGTCACAGGTCCAACTTTATCCCAGTCACTGTGGCCTTGGAGGAATTGGGTGCTCTGAGGATGAGGGGAGGTCAGCTGACCCACATGGATGGGCTCACCAGAACCAAGAGGAGCTTTTCTCGTAGAAAAGCAGGGCGAAGGATGCTGGGCAGGCAAGAGGAATGTGGTTCCAGCTGGTAGTGCTTGACTTAACCTCCCCTCGCCATCTGCCAGTACCCCATGGGCATCCATACCTTCTGCTTCAGCTTGACACCAGCCCTCTGAGCCAACAAGACCCCCTGAGATGATTGTGAAGTCACATGGGTTCCTGGAAACCCCATCTTAGAGTAGATAGTTGTTAAGAGGACTGAGTATAGACAGTTCCTTTGTTCCAAGAATGACAGAATTCACTGAATATGAGATCAGCAGAGTGAAGAATGGGGTGAGGGTATTTCTCAGGTGGTATAACACAAGCACAGCCTCTGGGACCATGCAGGATCTGGCCACAGGTTAAAGGGAGTCCAGTGCTGGGAAGGTTACAGTAGACCTGTTGTGAGTTAGCCCAAGTAAAACATTAGTAGAGACCTGCTAGTACTGAGTTACATGTACAGCCTCATTTCTAGTATTCTTCCCATGAAGACATGTGGTCTTCAGTTCAATGGGATGTTATTCTTTCTCTTTAGTAGAACAATCGCAGGGACATTTTTAGAGAACTGTTTATTTACAGTAAGAATTAGTACATATCCTGTTCTTGACATGCATGCTTCAAAGACTTCTGGGTGAAGAGGCACATGGGGCTGGGGCAAGGACCAAAGGAAAGTAGAGCACAGGTTACTAGAAGGCTTTATAAATCCTTTTCTGCTTCAGATAAGTGGCTAATTAAATTTGGGGTTGGCTACTGGAGAAGTGCCAGTTATGGAAACGAGCATCTGTTGATCACACTTTGCTTCGGAAGCTTGGCTCCTGACTCGAGCCATGTTGGGGAGAAAGCGGGGTGCCGAGCTCGCACCGCACACCGGCATGGTGGGAGGAGTGATTCATCGGATTTACTTTCAGGCTTTCATCTTGTAACAAGATTAATTCAGTAGAATTCAACTTTCAGAGAAAAATGGACCATTTATTGTTTTAGATTCAGGCTTAGGCACAGCAGGTGGATTTCCAAAATTGCCTCATCTGACATTTCCTAGAAATGTAAGCTAACATGATTCCATTTTTTGGCAACTGGAAAGTTATATTTGAACATTCTACAAGTCAGTTGGCAGGACTGGGAATTTCGAACATTTAACTGTCTTGCTTGAGCTTGATTTTGTCAAATGATTTGTAACTGTGTGACAGTCCTTTTTGTGTGACAGTCCTGAAATCTAGAAATCATCTCAGAAAATGTAAGTCATTTGCCAAAGGTCACTGAATAATATACACATGAAAGCTGGGAACTGGTGACTATTGATTAGAATCTAGTTCTCTTAAATCTCGGAGTCACTTGTAGAAAGTGACCACAATTTGTGATGTGTGTAACTGTGTTTAACACATGGAGGAAATGAAGATTTTTGACACCCATCTTCTGGCTTTTTCCCCTGGCACTTCTAGGGCTTGTTTACTCTGGTGTCTGCTCTACTGTAAGTGAGTGTGAAAAGCTACAAATCACATTTACCTTTCTCCTAGAAGCACATGTTCCTGCTCTGTTGGGCAGATCCAGCAAGAAAATCAACTTTGCCAACAGTAATACCACATTCCAGGTAATGATGTCCTTTGATCTTTTCAGTGGGACGTGGTAGACCTAAGCAAATTAAATTCAAGCAAGAACCATCAGTTTTGACTTCTTAATTAATAGCTGGCTCATCTTCACCAGTTGTCTCTAAGATACCTTATTAATTCACTATTTAATCTGTTTTCCCATACATCTTTGGAGGTTTCTTTATTCAATAATTTTTAGATTATTCTTCAGTGTTTTTCTTGTTTGCTTTTATGGATGTCACAGATTTCTTCCATATTCCTCTATATCTTTGGGATTGTTTATTGTGTGTAGCATTTTCTTGTTTAGAATTTCTGATGTTTGAAAGTAACTCTTAGGTTGATAAAATTCAGGCATTTTCTGGGGATGTGGATTTGAAAAGAGATGAGAAAACAGATGAGTTTGCATTTAGACTTATTTATTTAGGTGCCTCTGGCACAGCCAGGTGGACATAACCAGTATGCACTGAGAAATGGTTTGGAACTACGAGTTTAGGACTAAAGATAGATCTTTGGAATTACCAGCTTTTAAGTAATATATGACATCATGAGAATAGGTATAAACATCCAAAGAAGAAAGTGCAAGTGGGAAAAAAAGCTAGTATTAAGTGCATTCAGGACAGCATGAGTGGCAGGTGAAGAGAAAGGAGGACAGTGGATTCAAGGAGATTGGCAGCGAGAAGGGGAGGAGTAGAACAAAGAGGTTTTTCAGGATGGAGAGCACTGACCGTGTTTCTCAGGGAGAAGACGGGGTAGGGGAATTACCGGCAAGGGAGGAAATGAAGAAAGGATGGAGCACTATCAGGAGCGTTATACAGGTCTCGGAAGGGGTACCCATTCCTTCAGCTGGAGGCAGGAGGTGAGTCAACATGTAAGGTAGGAAGTAGAGAGGAGAGACATGAAGCAAGTTATCAGTCCTGATGCCCTTTTTCTTCTTCATGGATCAGGAAACTGAGTCATCTGCTGAGCACGGAGAGAACTTGAACTGCTGAACACTTGGTAAAGTTTGCAAGCATCTTTATAAATTAAAAATCTGGTGTACCTAGATCTTGTGGAACTATATGGTACACTTCCATTTTGGAATTGAAGTCATTTTCACTTCCTTCTGAGCCCTAAAACATGATTGAGAGCCAACAACTTACACCAAAAAACACGGAAGCATGAGGGTCCCAGCACTGCTTGTAAAGCTCACCCTGGGAATTTCTGACCAGCTGAAGGCTTGCTCTCAGATGAGCAACTTGGTCTCCTATAGCATATCTATGCAGATCTGATTGATATAAAGACTGATGGCCGAGCAATGGATGCCTTAACTAATGTGATAAGTTGACTCACTCCTTACGAATGTTCTATCTTCTTTGGAGATGGAGTAAAAACTCCTTGGGGCAGGGAGGTCCCTTAAGAAATGTTAGTGTTCCTGAAGTAATAATAGGCTAGAAAGCCTTTTACTGTGGGATGATTGTGACAGCTAAGAAATGGAAAGAAATGAACATGAGTCACACAAAAACCTCAAGTCATGACCTTCAGTTGTTGTCAATAATATTTAAGAAAATGTTGTGAGGAACTTCAATATTAGGTATTTTATTTATATTTTCTATTATATCTATAATTGCTATATATGTTGGCTTCAACTCAGATGAGAAATGAGACAAATGTGTAGTTTCACTTTCCCCAAGGCAGAAACTCCTTAAGCAGAGTGATCAGTCATGAGGGAAGGGGGCAGGGAAGAGATACAGGCTTCTGTGTCTCAGCGGAATCCTTAGAATTTTAAAATTTGCTCTATTTTCCTTCAGGACTCTTTACCTTTACCCCAGGTTTCCCTTTTCAGAGCCTAAATTGGAGAAAGCCCAGAGCAGGCTCCTCGCCCCTGTGCGTCCACAGGGCTCGGCAGCACTTGCCTGTTCTTGTCCGGGCTTTACACCACACCTCAGGGTTGGGTACAGAGCAGCTTTCCAAATCTGAGGTATGGCCAGCCAGAACCTGTTCACTGTTGGCCAGTGGCCAACTTTGGAGCCACTGGTGCTGTGGCTTTCAAGGCCCTGCCTATTGGCACATTCGGTTACCCGGGACTGGGAAAGGTGGAGGGAGGCACGGCCTGGGATGACTTGGTCCTTCTTTGGCCTAACAACATAAGACCCTTGCATATAGCACGAGCCGAGGGACAAAGCTAAGGAAAACTAGAACAAGAACCACTGGAGAGATTTTGCCTTTACTTAAAATTTCCCTACTTCTTCTTTTTAAAAGAAATTCAATGAATTTGCATATATCAAACATTGGTCACGCTTTGACCAATGCTTGCCTGGAGAATCCCAGGGACGGGGGAGCCTGGCGGGCTGCTGTCTATGGGGTCGCACAGAGCTGGACACGACTGAAGCGACTCAGCAGCAGCAGCAGCAGGACCTTTGTAGTGCTCACTGCAGGTCTGTAGCATAGCAGCTCAGAATCAGCCTGCAATGTGGGAAGCCCAGGTTCCATCCCTGGGTCGGAAGACCCCCTGGAGAAGGGAATGGCTAGCCACTCCAGTATTCTTGCCTGCAGAATCCCATGGACAGAAGAGCCTGGTGGGCTATAGTCCATGGGGTCGCAAAGAGTCGGACATGACTAAACAACTAATACACACACAGGTTTGAATGTGCCCTGAGACCTCATCTGGTTTTTCCTTTTCCAGGGCATGTGTTCCCCTCTGTCTGGATCCTGATGAACCTCTCGAAAAAGGGAGATTCTTTTGTCAGACTCAGATCCTGAGGCTCATTCCCTCCAGTGCTGACAGATGTGAGAGAAGCCTCCGCTGCCAACATAGGCTTTGCCTGCTCACTTTGTCTGCTGCCTGATGCTGGCAAAGCAGCCAGGAGCAGTCAGGCATGTGGGGAGGTTATGTCCCCAGCCGCTGTCATAATCCCTTGGACAGCCTCTTCCTCCTATTCTTGTCTATCTTCCTTCACATTTTTTTGTTTGGTTTGTTTTTTAATATAAGTATAGTTGCTTACAATATTATGTTAGTTTCAGATGTACAGCACAGTGATTTAGTTATATGTTTTATATATATATTCTTCTTCAGATTCTCTTCCCTTACAGATTATTACAAAATGTTGAGTATAGTTCCTGTACTATACAGTGGGTCTTTGTTCGTTGTCTATTTTAAATATAGTACTGTGTATATGTTAATCCCAATCTCCTGATTTATCCCTCCCCCCACTTCCCATTTTTACCAAGGGTTCTCTGTTTTCTTCTGAGTCTTCAACACAGTTTGTATCTTATGTATTGTTGGATGTATCGAGGATAGTGTTTTTCTGCCTCTTGAAGAGCTTAAAAAACAGGCCATATTCCTACTTTTCGAGAATTTGGTTCTGCCTCTAAGTAAGGAGATGGAGTATCTTTCTGATTCTGTGGTCCTTAGGCCTGAATATGAATATATATGTGCATGCACAGATGCACATTCGTATCCAACTCTTTGGGACCCCATGGACTATTGCCCACCAGGCTCCTCTGTCCATGGGGTTACCCTGGCAAGGATACTGGAGTGGGTTGCTATTTCCTCCTCCTCCGAGGGATCTTCCCTATACAGGGATCAATAAGGTCCTTAAGCTTATCTTCCCTCTTAACTTTACCAGGAAGCCAACAGGACTCATGTGTACCTGAGAGGCAAGAGGTGACAGATAAAGTGAAAGTGTTGTTCTAAATGTGGGTGCCTGGCAAGCCTGTCCCTGAGCTGGGAATTGCTATCGTAATCTAAAATCAACAAAAGAAGCAATCCAGGGCCAAGTACAGGGCAGGAATCAGGGTCATGGGTTACAAATTGATCTGGGAGTGAAATTACAAGCCTACGTAACACTTTTACAGGGCTTGATTCCAAGAAATAAGGCAAATGTATTTCCAAGGTAGTTCATTTAAAGCTGGAGCTTTCAGAACTTTAATACCCTTTCGTTCTCCCTGAATGGTTGGGAATGTGGACATTTGCCTAGTTTGTTTTCTGCTCAGCATCTCCCTTTCCATCTGGAGGCAATGCCTCTCTATGTGTCGTACTGGGGAGGAGTAGTGCTCCACTCTGTATCAAGGATGATCCCTCCTCCCTACCCCAGGCATTCTGAGGAGGATGCAGGCCCAGCCAGTCAGACCCTCCTCTCTGGGACATTGAACATCAAGGGAGTAAGGTGAAGATTCAGATTGTTTAGAAACCACTTGTAGTGAGGGTGTTGTGCTGTGGGCAGACACTCGCATGGCATGACTTTGGTCTCTACTGTCCATCCTCTCTTGGTGTCCAGCCCATTTTCTGAACCTTGGTCTCCAATCATCCCATTTATCCTATGAACTCTTCAATATCCTCCCAATACTCCATCTAAGATAAAGTGAGCAGAGTTGTCTTCTGTTGCTTGCAACCAGGCCTTAGGTTGGACCATCCGATGCTCCTGAAATTTAAAGAGGTGTTTCCGGTGCTGCTAGTCGGTCTCTATCTAGAATGGTCTGGCAGCATGCATGCTGTGCCCCTCCACATGAAAGCTGCTATACTTGGAGATTTTAAGACAAATTTAGAGTCGAGGGTTTCTGGCACACTCCCAAACTTAATATAGAGAGGGATTTCGCTGAGGGTGGGCCCTAAATCGTCAGTGTCTGCAGGTATGACTTCTAGTTCACAGACCTAGGTGGCAAGGGATACTGAGTTTTTGCGTGTATTTAAATCAACTTAATTTCAACCTCACCTTTTCTTATATAGCAAGAGGGTAATGTATATCAATAGGCATACATGACTGCCCCCAGAGCCTCCTTACCCCAAGGGTTGTTTGAAAGTTCGGGGTCTCATAGCACCAAGATATAGGGAAAGGCCCTCTGTTCTTCAGTACCTGGACCGTACTGGTGACCTCTGAGACACCTTCTGCCCCAGCCAGTTCAGTCCCTTCAAACCTGTTGGCTCTGTTTTCTCCCCTGTAGCACGTAGAGCATGGTGACCTATGGTGAGGCTGCTGCCTAGTTCCTTGGTTGTATCACAAAGTTGAGCCTTTGAAGATCTGGTCACTCCTTAGGTCACTTATAGATATGGCTCTGGTTGCTGATGCTTGAGGAGCCTAGACCTCTGTCCATCTGCCCTGTCTCCTGGAATCTTTTAGTTTGATGAACACTCCACTTTCTTCATGTTTCCCTTGTAGGTCCCCCACCCCTCCTGCCATACATGCACCCTACAAATGAATCAATGGCTTAAGCTTTCGAAAACAAAAGTCAGGAAGGAAAATATATTGCAGGTAACTTGTGCTCTATGCTCTGCCATGGCATCCTTTGAGACAAGGAAGCACAGAACCTGTTCTTTGCTCACATGGTAGAAGGGAGAGAGCGGTCACTGCATGGGGTAGGAGAGGGATTAAAAACAAATGAATGGGTTAAAAAAGTCTTGTCAATAGCATTTAAAATTAATGAGGGGAAAAAGAAAATAGACATGCTGAAAGGCTATTAGCTGCCAAATAGAAGGGTTAATTGGCTTTGTATTTGGTGTCACTATCTTCTGTGATTCCTTAAAATTTCATAAGTGATGCAACCTCATCTCGAAGCTATTCTGGTATGAATAATGTCACTCCTCCTTTCCCCTTCTAACTTTTTAGAGTCAGGAATGAGGAGTGTTTCTTGTCTACATTCTGTAAACCAAGTCAGCAATTCTAGCTCTAATTAATATGGGACTCCTACTCCAGCTGGAAACAAATATTTGTGTACCAAATGAAACAGCATATAATCCACAATCAAGCTTCTTACTGAGTCCGGCTACTTCTCTGAATAGGGACCATTTACTATTATAGTCTCCAATCTTACATAGCAAGGCAGCTTAGGTGGGGTATCTCTGCTGGCATGTGAGCCTAGTAATTTATTGATACATTTAAGACAAGCAAGCGTATGCTAACATTTTTTTATTCATTATAGATCCTATTCCAAGAAGCAAAGAATCCACATTTTGAGGATTCACAACTCTAATTCATGCCATACATATGAAGGCTGGATTCTAGTAAAAAATTGATGAATCACTCGCAGAGGGAAGGTCAGTTCTTCTTAAACCTATAACCATGATTGACTGAGTCACAGAAACTCTGATTCAAATGGGGTTAAACAATAGGGGGATTTATTGTTCCATTTAAAAGGCCAGAGGTGGGTTGATTCTAGCATTGGTTAATCCAGGGGCTCAGTGACATCATGGAAGACCCGGGCTCTATCCAACTTTCTTCTCTGCCACTCACTATGTGTTGGCTCTTCCCTTGTCCCGAGACATATGAAGCTCTTCCAAGCTCTAAATCCCAGCAAGATTTCCAGAGTCAGAGGGAAGGAATGGCCTCTTCTTGCCTGTCACTCCTTAATAGCAAGAAAGTTTCTCCCAGAAGTATGCCCCTAACCAGAAAATTTCTTCTCATGTCTCATTGGCTAGAACCGACTCTAGAACACCATCCCAGGGCTTGACCCATGGTGCCCCTTTCGTGGCACCTGGTCATGGGAACCAAGTCAAGGCTTTCCCAAGAGCAGAAGGGATAGATTTAAACAGGCAACTGACAGTGTATGTCATACCAGCTTATCCCCCATGAGCTAATAAATGGCTTATAAATGTGTTTTCTGGAATGTAGTTAGGAGTAAATATATGATGTTAACACATATCCAATCAACTGTGTTTTTGTGTGTGTGTGTTCCTTTTGTTTACTTTTTTAGCCTCAATTTTAGTTCCTTGACCAGGTATTGATCCAGGGTCCTTGGCAGTGAGAGCACAGAGTCCTAATCACTGGACTTCCAGGCAATTCCCTACTCTATTAACTGCTAGATGTTTCATCTGAACTTCCATCAACTTTTGGAAGACACGAAATAATTTTTAATGGGTACCTTTAATGATCTAAGTCTTTCTTAATTCATATCATTTACACTTATTTAAGAGATGTCTTAGGAGTCAGGGAGATGTTATATGACTTGGAGGCTGCTACCTCTCAAGAGTCATCCTGAGTGCCCAGGTGGCTTCTGCGGCTCCTCTGTAGACTCATCCAGTCATTGTCTCCACATCTTGGTCTTGCTCCTTGCTCTTCTTCGTGCCTGTCTGCTCCTTTAGAGAGGCGTCTGCTTACGTGATGCTCCTATTGCAACCACGTGAATTACGGCCACATTTACATTTTGCTTCTTTCTTCCAAACTGCCTCCCTCACGTTTCCATATGACTGATGAATACTTCCAGTTAGGTATATTGCTAGTACCTCAAACTCAGCACATTTAAAGTCACCATGCCTTCTCTCATCATCTCCAGTTTTATTCCCATCATTTAATCAAAGCCAACCAACTCAAATTTTATCTTCTTTGTAAAGAACTTTCTGATTTTCACCCGTCCAATAAAATAATATGTATCAAGTGCCTGTCATGGGTCTTGACCTACTGTAGACCTCCCTATAAGGTGGTGAGCAAGCCCCCTTGGAGCATATGTTCCTGTGCAGTGATATATCAGATCATGAGTCACCAATCATCTCTGCAGAAGCTGACCTCTGGTCTCTGATCTTCCAGAACTTTCACTGTCTATGTGAGATACTGTAATAGTGAATTCATACCTTGGAAAGAATTTGGGCAGGGTGTGGTTCTAAGTGCCTAAAATGTGATAACTCATTTAACCGTCATGACAACCTTGTGAGGTGGCCCTGCTTGCCCCACCCTTTATAGAGGAGAAAACTAAGAGAAGAAAGGTTAAGAAATGCACTCAGGTTTACAAAGCCAGTAAGTGATAACCTTCCTTCCTTGAAAGCCAGAAAAGTAAATTGGAATAAATTCTAGTTTGAGTAAAAGCAAAATATTGAAACTTAAAATAATGTGATGTTTACTGCACCTACTTTTTCATTTTCAACATTTTCTCAACTACATCAGTGTCACAGAAAAATAATAGCAGTTAAAACTACAATGAAACATCTACATAGGGACGCATGTTTTTCTTTTGTTTAGGGCTCCAGTATGACATGACACAGGATTGCTAGAGACTGTATGTATTTAAACCTTTGCTATTTTGTGCATCATGAGTTTTTTGTATTAATTTTGATTTTTTTAAAATATTGCATTAAAATATTTATCTTGATCACCAAACTTTTGGCACCCTTGTAAATTGTGTGCCCAAGATGAGCCCTTAACTCTAATCCTGGCCTTCAAGGGTAGAGCTGGGATTTAAAATAAGGCACTGGGCTCCAGGTCTGTACTTTTGACTATGGCACAACTCATGTGCTAGCACTGTTGATTTTTGTATCTATATCTACATACCACTGCTCTTTCCAATTAAACTAAGAATGCCTTGAGGGCACAGACCATATATCATACTGCCTTCTTGTATTCCTAAAGCATCTGGCATGGTGTTTGATATAAAGGGTGCTTGATAGAGACTGGCTGAAAGGGACTTTTCTAGTAAGCTAAAATTTACTATAGAACCAGCTACTTTTACCACAGTTTGTAGTTTTGTTTTCTTTCTGGCAATTTTCCTCATATATTACATTTTAATTTTATAAAGATAATTAACTGAATAATGTATCTCATATAAAGATGGTAAATGAACACGTGCTAACAAAAAAGTTATAAAAATAAAATGCTTTCTTTCACCTAGTATTTTCTTTTTAGTGAGACCTTTTGCATTTTTCAGAAATATATGCCCTTTGAAAAGAACATCTGTGTTAGTTTTGTAAGTGAACAGATGGATATAGTAAAGAGAAAGTAGAATGTTCATTGACATAATTATCAGCTCTTTGGTTACAATGCAGCAGTTTCTGAAGTACAACAGTTCTGTGATTTATGCCTCCCTGCAAACTAGAGCTCTGCTCATTACCTCCCACACCTTGCTGGGGATCAGCTTTACCTGTGGGTGTACCCCTCTCAGGGTAGTGATGACACGCCTGGGTGGTTATGTTTTCTCCAGCACTACTTCTGGGAATGATGGAAGGGTAATGAGTATCTTCTCTCCTGCCACTGAACTTAGAAATGTGGCCTTTGGAGGGAAGAGGGAATCAGTGATGAACACAGGGATTTCTTCATTATATAAAAGCCATTGACTTGCTTTTCTGTATGTCAACATCCTATGAACAGGTTTCAACAGCTTTTGAATTTTATCTTTAAGCAGTCTACAGGTAAATTCTATAGGATACTCTACCAAGGTATAGAGTAGTATATTCTATACTTTACTATAGTAAATATAAATTCTATACCTTCTCATTTATTTATTAATTTTACAAAAGAGATTTTACAGAGGAGAGCCCAGCAAATTGTCACTTGCTTGACATTTGGGAATTATATGGATGCGCCCTTACTCTCTGTGTTTCTGCTGAGAATACAATACTATACTCAGGCTAACTTGGGAATGGTATTATTATATGATGCAGTATGACTGCTATTGCTAAGTCACTTCAGTTGTGTCCGACTCTGTGCGACCCCATAGACGGCAGCCCACCAGGCTCTGCCATCCCTGGGATTCTCCAGGCCAAGAACACTGGAGTGGGTTGCCATTTCCTTCTCCAGTGCATGAAAGTGAAAAGTGAAAGTGAAGTCGCTCAGTCGTGTCTGACTCTCAGCGACCCCATGGACTGCAGCCTTCCAGGCTCCTCTGTCCATGGGAGTTTCCAGGCAAGAGTACTGGAGTGGGGTGCCATTGCCTTCTCCAGGTGCAATATGAAGCACTGTGTAATTACCTGAATTCTGCAGCTATTAATATTTGCCTAATTTTATGAGGAAACAAGGTGTGAGGAGAACAGTGAGAATTGTGAGTTTGCTCTAAAGGCAGTTTTATTAAAGTTCACGCTCCCCATAAGATCTGGTCCTTGAAAACCCTGCTCTATTTTTGGCACAAACACAACCTCGTGTATCTTGGGAGGAAGAAGACACGCTCCTGGAGGAGATATTATTTTCTCCACACAGCCTTTAGCTACTCCAGGGGCACCTCTGTATTCATCACTTAGACCAGCATAGACTGTGATGAGTGGCAACAAACTTAAAGCTTAGTAAGACTCAAGTCCATTGTAACTTCTAATAAACTGAGCAGAGAAAATAGTTTAGTAGATCATCTGAGTGAAACAGGTGAGACACAGTCTTCAAATATATGAAGAAGGGTAGCAAGAAGAGTTGGTACAACATGAGAAAAACAGTTGCAAAGGGTGGATAGTGGTAGGGCCCAGTGCCTAAGTCCTGGCGTGGACGTTACCTTTCTGAGTTCTCAGGGGAGGCTGGAATGTTTAGGAAACAAGGCAGCCAGAACACCCGGAGGTAAGCTGGAACTTAGACCAGGCACAGCACAAAGGATCAAGGACCCTTTCTATTCTGCACCGAGGCTAGTTCTATGTACCATGGCAGGATCCTGTAAACTGAGAGACATGAGGATTTAGAGTTCACTTCTGGTCTTAGATTTAGATGCCAGAGCCTAAGAAAGTAACAGAGGGGGAGGTGTGTGAGGATGTGATTTAAGAAATACTTGAACTGGGGTCCAAGCTGGGGTCAGATTCCAGTCTCATGGGAGCCAGGGAGTCATCCGGGCAAGCTGGCCGCCACCGCTGCTCGTGCTGCCCTTGCTGCTGGCTGCCTAGCCCAGGGCGGCCCCTTCCGCCCAGGCTGTGGCTGCTACCAGCCCCTGTGCTGGGAACAGCATGGCCCGCTGGGGTGCAGGACAGACTCTGGGCCTCGTGAGTATGGGTCGCCATCGGATCTGCCCAAGAACTGGAACTGGTGCAAGGTGGGATGGGGCTGACTAGGCCAGTGTTACCAGGAACGGGCACACTCCCAGCATGGCAGCACCCACTGGATCCAGCATCCACCCCACCACAGCCCCAAGGAGACCAGTAACAAGTACCAGGCCAAGGACCAGGAGTGTGACAAGGTTAGCCAGTGCAGAACAGGCGCTGAATTCAGACAGTGCCATACCCTCCAGAACCACACCCTCTAGAAAGCTGGTGACTTCTCCCTCTCTGGGAGGGAGAAGATGATGGCAGAAATCTAGGGGAGCGGGTCCATCAGCCACAGTACAATGGCAACAGGCAAGATGTCTAATCACTCTGGAGGCATCTATGCTGAATACCATGAGGAGACCCATTTCCATGGCCAAGTGGGATGTCAGCGATGGAAGAGAGTACTGAATTGTCTAGAATTTACAGAGTGAACCATGGGGTGGGAGAGGCTGTATGAGGATAGTGACCAGCATCTACAAAGATGGGAAGAGTACTGATTACAACCTTGCTATCCAGGAGAACTGCACATCTGGGTACTCCATCACTTAAGGCAGATGTCTCCAGAAGAACACTTTTTTTTTTTTTTTTTAAAGAACACTTCTTAAAGAAATGATCTCATGAGCCATAACCAGAGGGGATTCCATCATCATGGGCACTGGGTTGGTACTACCATGGTTTGAAGGAATGGGAGTTAATGTTCAAGTACCTGATGGCTGGTAACAGCACTGAGTAGAGGAGGGACAGCTGTCTAAATGCCAGCATGTGCTGAAGAAGCGTTCCTGGGGGAGAGTCTGACTGGATCACTTGCACCTACACAGGACGACTTCCTGCCACAATGATGGCTGTGAACCATCTTACCTGGAGAAGGGTGATCGCCAGACAGTGAATGATGTGACCTACGCTTTATTCAGTAAATGATTCGGCAACTGTGGTCTGTGGTGAATTTAAGAGGCAAAACAGTTCAGACTTATCACCAGTTTGTCACCTTGAAATCCATGGTAGGGTGGGGGGAGGGGGGATGACAATTCAAGTTGCCTAAGGGATGAATGAAATGGCAACCCACTCCAGTGTTCTTGCCTGGAGAATCCCAGGGATGGGGGAGCCTGGTGGGCTGCCGTCTATGGGGTCACACAGCGTCGGACACGACTGAAGTGACTTAGCAGCAGCAGCAAGGGATGAATAAAATACACATGTCACACCGGAAAGAAGGAAAGAAGGGAGAAAGAGAGAGAGAAAGGAAGGGAGGGAGGGAGGCAGGCAGGAAGAAAGGGTGGAGGGAAGGAGGGAGAGAGGGAAAGGAACTGAAAGCCCATCCTGGGGCAAGGTGCTGGCCCCAGGACCGGAGAGACCAGCATGATTAGACAAGATGCTGCCCTCCTGTAGCTGTGATCTGTCTGGGATTATGTGTTGTACATGCCAGCCTACGGTGGCTTTCCAAGATTGGACAAGCTGCAAATCCACTTTCAGAACCACGTGCTAATATGTGTGGAAATAATAACTGAAAAGTCTATAGTGATAGGACTCTGTTTTCTTTCCTTACTTTAGTAGTATTTCTCACACTTCAAAAAACCTTTGTATTATGCATCTTCCAGGCCATGTTTCTTCAATACCTGCCTTGACTTCTCTCCTGCTGAGCCCTGCTCTACCATACATTTGCCTCCCTAGAAGCTAATTATAAGCCTGTATTTTAATGCCTATTTACAAGGAAAGCTTGTGTCAAAAGCAGCACACACACACACACACACACACACACACACACATATATATATATAAACTGCAAAGAGTACAATTCCAGAACAGTGATGGAGCAATGCCCTTGGATATGTTCACCAAGGAATGATTCAGGGAAGTTGAAATAGGTCTGTTCACGTTAGTGCTGGCCAAGTCTCTATGCTTAATCAGTGTTTATTGACAATAGTCATCATGATAGTGATGAAATGACCTGGTAAAGTTCATTTGGGACACTTTCTAGCTATAAAAAGGGGCAGATGAACTTGAGTGCTTGTCAAGATCAGAGCTTAGTTTCCTGAAGCATTGAAGGTAAGTTCATGCCTTTGCAGGTCCACAAAGTTTTTCACTAGTCCTTCTCAATCTTGAGAAATAATGTTTCATTGTAATAGTAGCTTAGAATATTTGAGTGTTAGGTCTTAAGTTTTGGACTTTTAATCACAGGCTTTCCAGCTAATGTTACAATCTCTTTTCGGCCTTTGGTCTCCTGAGCCAGTTCTGAAAAGCTGAGATGCTATTATCACTTTCTCTTTTGTACTGAAATGTTATGAGGTGTAAGAGGGGAAAAAAGTATAAATAGGAATAGTTTAAGTACGTATTTACATCTTGGATTTTTGAAGAGAAAACTCAGATCTCCCAAATTGTCTTTTATCATCTATTTAAGGTCTAGAGCACTGTTGAAGCTCGCCTCCCCTTAAAACCAAACAAACAAAAATGTTTTTCAGAGCTTCCATGAACTTCTGTGTTTATAGATGGAAAGATCTATGGGACCACACGCTTTCAAGCGTTATTGCAGGACCCTAGTTTTAGTGGGATCATGTAAAACCTTGTATTGTTGAAAACCCAACCTTGTATTGTCTTCCATTTTGAAGCAGCATTGAGTATTTTATCAAACTGATAGCAAGGAAGTGTTTTACCTGCTTGACTTCTTACTATTCCATTCGAGTTTCAGTGCAGTGTGTCTACACCCTGCTGGGTGTGGAGGCCGTGACTCACCTAGAGAGAGGATGTAGCTCTCTGGGCACATCCAGGCTGTTGCAGGATGACTGAGGCACTTCTCACTTGGGCTTGATGCCATTTTGTTCCTTCCCTGGTTCTCACTTGGATATTTACTTGGCTACTTGCTCCCAAGGAGAACCAGTCCGTTGAGTATTCTAATATTAATTCCTCTTTCTACACAAGTGGCTGAGCAAGTTTTTACTGGAAGCTAGACTAGTGCCTGAGGAAAGATGGGGGTGGGGAGAAGAGAGATTGAGGTTAAGAGGCAAAGGGACCTGCAGAAAATAGCTTTCCTGTCTAATTACAAGTTTTATGATGCTTTCCCATTGTCCAGGATCTCTGTGCCCAAGACTAAGAAAATGTTTTGGTGAGAATAACCTCACATTGATCAGTTCACACCAAGGAGCTCCCTTTCCTGCTGCAGCACCACCGCTTGGTCCATTAGAGCTCAGGGAGGGACCTGACGGCTGGTCATCTGAGGCCTGTGAGTTGCATTTTGTCCATAGCACCTTCTCCTTTCACCCTCTCTCAGACTAAGCAGTTGCCCAGAATGCTAGTGGCTGCAGGCCAGGTATAACTGCGGGGAGAAGCTATCTGGATAGAAGCAGGTGCAGTCAGGCAAAGGGTGAACCTGTACACCAGGCAACCTTTCCTCCCAAGGGTGTCAATGCTCTCCTCATTCTCAGAGGCTCGCTCACCCCTGTGTCCTTTTCTTTCCCTCCTGTGGGCACTTCCAGAGCTGGGTAGCTTGGGTACATTTCTTATCCAAAGCCTTTTCTTTCTTTTTTAAAATATAATATGACTGGTTGATCAAGAGTTGTATCTAAGAGTGGTCAGATTGGGTGTTTGGGGTAGTCAGACCCAAACTCAACTCTTTATCAGAAACATGGGAGCAGGGGAGAGGGAGAAGTTGGTTAAAAAAATATACACTCCAAAACAACAAGTACCTACTGTATATCACAAGGAATTGTATTTAATATCCTATGATAAACCATAGTGGAAAAGAATATGAAAAAGAATGTATATGTGTGTAACTGAATTACTTTGAGGTACAGCAGACATTAACAACATTGTAAATCAATCATGAAAGTGAAAGTGTTAGCCACTCAGTGGGATCTGACTCTATGATCCCATTGACAGGCTTTTCTGTCCATGGAATTTTCCAGGCAAGAATACTGGAGTAGGGTAGCCATTCCCTTCCCTAGGAGACCTTCCTGACCCAGGGATAAAACTGAGGTCTCTGACACTGCAGGCAGATTCTTTACTGTTTGAACCACCAGAAGACCATACTTCAATAAAATAAATTAGGGAAAAAACCATTCCAGGATGATATATCTTTACTGATGCATTCCACCAAAAATTTAAAGCCTTAATACCACTCTTTCTCACAATCTTCCTAAATCGAACAGAAGGGAATATTTTTTAATTCGTTTTATGAGACCAGCATAACCCTGATTCCAAAGCCAGAAAAAGATACTAGAAGGAAAGAAAACTATATACCAGGGTCCAATAAGAATATAGCTTTTTAAAAAAATATTAGCAAATCAAATTCAGCAACATATTAAAAGGATTATGTACCATGACCAAATGGAATTTATTCATGAAATGCAAGGAGAGTTCAATATTTAAAAATAAATTTCTGCAATATACTACATTAATGTAATGAAGAAAAAAAATCTCACAGGATCATTTCAATTAATGCAGAAAACTGTTTGACAAATTTAACACTCAATAACAAAAATACTCAATAAACTAGAAACAGAGGGAAACTTCCTCAGTATTAAAAAGGCCATATATTAAAAATCCTCAGCAAATATCATACTCAACGGTGAAAGACTGAGAGCTTTTCTCTTAAGATTAGGAACAAAAGAAAGATGTCTTCTTCTAGTCAACATAATATTGGAAGTTCTAGCCAGAGATATTAGGCAATAGAAAGAATGAAAAGGTATCTAAATTGGAAAGAAAAGAATAAAATTATCTCTGTTCAGAGATGATAGAATTTTTTATGTAAAAAATTCTAATGACTACACATACATACAAAACAACTAGAGTGAATAATATTTAGCAGATGCAGGATACAAAAAAACATACAAAAAATCAGTTACATTTCTGTATACTAGCAATGAAAAGTCTGAAATGGAAATTAAGAAAATTATTCCATTTATTAGGATGTCAAAAAGATAGTATTCAGGAATAAAACTATATTTTTTTGATGACACTGTGCAACATGTGGGATGTTAGTTCCTCACCAGGGAACAAACCTGTGACCTCTGCGGTGGAAGCATAGTCTTAACCACTGGACTACCAAGGAAGTCTCAGGAATAAATTTTTAATCAAGGAGGCTAAAGACTTGCACATTGAAAATTACAAAACATTGCTGAAGGAAGTTAAAGAACACAAATAAATGGGAAGACATCCTGTGTTCATGGACTGGAAGGCTTGGTAAGATGAAGTGTGTGTTAGTCACTTGGTTGTGTGTGACTCTTAGTGGCTCCATGAACTGTAGCCCATAGCCCACCAGACTCCTCAGTCCATGGAATTCTCCAGGCAAGAATACTGGAGTGAATAGCCATTCCCTTCTCCAGGAGAGCTTCCTGATCCAGGGATCAAACTTGGTCTCTTGTATTGCAGGCAGATTCTTTACCATCTGAGCCACCAATGAAGCCCATTAAGATGAAAATATTACAGAAATTGCTCTATACATTCAATGCAATCTCTTTCAAAATCCCAACAGCATTTTTTTCAGAATAGAAAAATCTATTCTAAAATTCATATGGAATATCAAAGGACCTGGAATAATCAAAACAATATTTCAAAAGAGGAACAAAGAACAGAATTGGAGGTTTCATTCTTCCTGATTTCAAAACTTACTACAAAGCTACAGTAACCAAAGCAGTGTGGTATTGGCATAAGGACAGACATATAGACCAATGGTATAAAATAGAATCCTAGAAACAAACCCTTGTATATATGATCAAATGATTTTTGACAAGGGTGCCAAGATCATGCAATATGGAATGGACAATCTTTTCAACAAATGGTACTGTGAAAACTGGATATCCACATGTAGAAGAATGAAATTGGACACTTTCCTTATACTATTTTTAAAAATCAGCTTTGTTTAGGAACAAAGACCTAAACTTAAGAGCTAAACTATAAAACTCTTAGAAGAAAACACAGGAGAAGAGCTTCATAACACTGGACTTGATAATGATTTCTTGGCTATGACACCATAAGCACAGGCAAGAAAAGGAAAAATAGACTGGGCTTCAGCAAAATAAAAAACCTTAGTGCATCAATGAATACTCTGAAGAGAGTAGAAAGACAACCCACACAACGGGAAAAAATATTTGCAAGTATGATAAGGAGTTAATATTCAGAATATATTAAAACTCCTATAACTCAGAAACAAAAAATAAAACCAAACCTAATTTTAAAATGGACAAAGGACTTGTATAGATATGTCTCCAAAGAAGATATACATGCGGCCAATAAGCACACAAAAAGATGTTCAACATCATTAGTCACACTGTTATTGTTTTGTTGTTAAGTGGTGTCCGACTCTTTTGCAACTCTATGGAAAGGTACTGCCAGGCTCCTTCTGTCCATGGGATTTCCTAGGCAAGATTACCGGAGTAGGTTGCCATTTCCTCCTCCAGGGGATTTTCCTGACCCAGCGATCAAACCCACAGCGCCTGAATTGGCAGGCAGGTTCTTTACCATTGAGCCATCAGGGAGGCCCCTATTAATCATGAGGAAAATGCTAATCAAAACTACAAAGAGATATCCCTCTGCACCCCTTAGGATGGCTTTTACCGAAACCAAAACCAAACAAAATGAAAAACAAAAAGAAGAAAACAAAAACAATGAAAAAACAAACAGAAAATAGTAAGCGTTGACGTAGTTGTAGAGAAATTGGAACTCTTATACATTGCTGATGGGAATGTGAAATGGTGCAGCTGTTGTGGAAACCAGTTTGACCGCTCAAAATGGTAAACATAGCATTACTTGTATTCAGTAATTCCACTCCTTGGTATATACTCAAAACAACTGAAAGCAGGCAACGAAACAGAAAGTTGTACACCAATGTCTATAGCAGCATTATTCACAATAGCTGAAAAGTAGAAACAACCCAACTGTTTAACATGAGATGAATGGTTAAAGGAAATGTTCCTTATACATATAATGCATATTTAGCCATAAAGAGGAATGAAATTCTAATACATGTTATAATAAATGAAACTTGAAAATATTATGCTAAGTAAAATAACAAAAGAAAAAATAACATATGATTCAATATATATATGTGGTACCTGGAAAGTAGAATAGAGATTGCCTGGAGCTCAGGGGGAGGGAGAAATGGGGAGTTATTTTTAAACTATTCCTGAGTTTCTGTTTGGGATGATAAAAATGTTTGGGGAAATGAACAGTGATAATGATGGCACAACATTGCAAATGCATTAAAGCCACTAAATTGTACATATGTCTGGTTAGTTGTGGTTAGTCCCTCAGTTGTGTCTGGCTCTTGTGACCCATCCCCCCATGGACTGTAGCCCACCAGGCTCCTCTGTACATGGGATTCTCCAGGCTTGAATACTGGAGTGGGTTGCCACGCCCTCCTCCAAGGAATCTTTCCAACCTAGGGATTGAACCCAGGCCTCCTGCATTGCAGGTGGATTCTTAACTGTCTGAGCCACCAGGGAAGCCCAAATTGTACATTAGAAAAAAAACACACACCATATATTTTTAAATTGTACATATAAAAATGGTTAAAATGATAAAATTTATATTATAAACATTTTGAAAGTGAAAGTGAAGTCACTTAGTCATGTCCAACTCCTTGTGACCCCATGGACTGTAGCCTACCAGGCTCCTCCGTCCATGGGATTCTCCAGGCAAGAGTACTGGAGTGGGTTGCCATTGCCTTCTCCAGGGGATCTTCCCAACCCAGGGATCAAACCCGGGTCTCCTGCATTCCAGACAGACGCTTTAACCTCTGAGCCACCAGGGAAGACCTATAAATATTTTACCATAGTTAAAAACAGTTCAAAAAAAAAAAACAAAACACGTACCAGGGCTCCATTCTTGAAGAACTGAGAGGCAGATGCTATAAATATGGGATGGGTACTTGGAATCAGTATTTTCTTTTTTTTAATGCCTTCCTGTCTTTCTTGGGCATAGACAGTTTTGGGAATTTAGGATAGACTCTCTATCAACTCTTTCCCAGGGGACTGACGCCAGCCTGCGAGGAAACGTTTAACAGTCTATGAGGAAAACGTGTTTTTCATAAGACCTTAGTGTATTAGAGTGCTGCTTTTAAAATCTGAGATTGTCATTTTCACATTGTTTTGGTATTAGAGTCAGGTTGTTTTTGAAACCGTCTGTGCTTGGTAAAATGAAAATCATTAATCCTTTGTTGGGCTCCTCCGAAACTGTGAGATTTTAATGGCTTATTAAATTCCAAAGGCTGGAAAAGTTTGCTCCAGATGCTAACCATTTGAAAATATAATAGCATAGAGTGCTCCTGCTATTTATTTGTATAATAAGAAACTGGAAGGATGTATGCATTTTTCGTTGTTCGTAGGATCCTTGAGAAAAAAAAAAAAGGCAGAGTTGCAGTCGACAGTATTAAAATATTATTTCTCTTGCTGCCTGTTGCAATGTTCTTCCTCCATAAGTGGAGGTGGGGCCAGGAGGACAGAGAATAGTATAACTCTTCCGGGAGAAGAACTGCCTTCTGGGCAGGGCCTTGAAGGCCCTTGCCTCTCGTGTTTAGGGGCTGAGGAAGGGCAGGGGCCAGGGAACAGCCACTGCTAAGGGATCCCTTTGCATTCCAAAGGACTGTTTCTGTCCAGGGAGTGTAGAGTCGTGGGAGCCACACCCACCTCGCCCTTCAGGCAGTTTAGTTAATTATTGAAAAGTGCTTCGGAAGCACAAAGGGCTGGAGAGACTCCATGTGCCCTTGCTCCGGCCTGTGTGGGAGCTGGCATTTGTGAGACACTGAGGCTCCTCTGGGAGGCTGTGGAACAAGAAACACTTCTTTCCTCTTGCAGTTCAGTCTTTAGGACTTGTCCAGGAAACAGAGACATGGTCCAGGGACTGCATTCTATCTATCTCCAGAGAGAAGTTAAGGTGCTTTTTTTTTTTTTTTTTTTTTGGTGATAGGATTTGTAAGATATTTAAATAAATAAGCCACATCAGATTTTAGTTTTGTTTTCTTGTTTTAAATTATATTTTAAAAGTTTACATTCATGTCATTTATATATAAACAAGATCATATAATATGTTTCTGTTCTGTGACTTAAATTTTTTGAAACTTAACAATGTTTGCTGGAGTTCTTTTTGTGTTAGTACATAAAAGCGTCCCTCATTTTCTTTAAAAGCTACATTCTTGCCAAATTATGGACACATAAGTGGTTTGCCATTTTTCAGCATCAAACAAACAATACTACTGCAAGCTTTTTGCTCACAAATTTGTGTGCTTATGCATCAATATTTCTGAAGGATATATTCCTGAAGTAGGATTTCTGCATCAAAAGGCAAGCACATTTGAATTTTGGGTAAATAATGCCAAAGCTTCTCCCTGAAAATTCTGTTCTAATTTACAAAGACACCAAAATACTCATGAACATTGAACATTATAAATTTAAAAAGTACTGCCAGCATCATATGCAGAAAAAGCTGCATCATTTAAGATTGAATCTTTTCATTGTGCATATTTTCATATGCCTATTGACCATTTGGATTTTTGGTAGCATTTTCTCTAAGTGTAAAAATACAGAAAAGTGTAAAAGTATACAGAAAATTATACTACTGAAAGAATTAACAGAATTCTTCTTATACCCACCACCCAGGTCAAGAAACAGAATATTATCAGAACTTTTCCCACCTCCCCCAGAGTAATCACTATTCTGCAATATAGCTTGCATAGATTAGACGTGCCTGGTTTTAAACTTCATAAAATGGAATCATACAGCATACACTCATGTCTAGCTTCCTTCATTCAACATTATGAGTCATTCATGTACTTGCTTGTTGCTGTAATATATTCATTTACATTGCTTATTATATTCCATTATGTGAATATACCACAGTTTATTTACTGATGGATATTTGGATTCCTTCCAACTTTCAATTACTAGCAAATAATGATGCTATGGATGTTATTGTGCATGTCTTTCAGAATACATGTCCATACATTTTTGTTGGGTATATTATCTAGGAATGAAATTTTGGGGTCATGAGTAATATCAACCTGGCCAATTATATTTGTGAATTTTCTATAACTCTTCCTTGTTAATTATTGGGTGGTTTGTATGTATTCTATTTATTCTGGATGTTTTTTCTGTGTTATAGCTCTTATAAATATTTTCTCCTGGTCTTTATTTATATCGACTTTTACTTCACAGAGTTCAAAATTTTTATGCAGTCAAGGTTATAAATCTTTTTCTTTATGGTTTCTGAGCTTTACATTTTGTTTAGAAAGTCTTTCCCTATCTCAAGATTGTAAAATATTCTCTTATGTTTCCTTTGAATACTCATTTTGAGTTTTACATTAGGATTTTTAATCTGTCTGAAATTTATGATGGTGAGAGGCAGAGGTGAATCCATGCCCAACACTTGGGGCATGAATAAAATGATACCATTTGATGTCTGGATTTTTATATATTTATTAAAAAAAATTCCAAGATAGGTGATGACACCAATGAACTAAGAAACTGTCAAAAAAATTTTTTTTAATTCTTTTTTTTTTTCACTTTGTAATAGTTTTCCCTAACATAAGCCTCAGATCTTAAATGGGCAAAAGTTCTGTATTAATGGTTGCTACCACAAATGCCATGCTTGTAAATGGTCAGTGACAATTCATTTACTGTGTATTTATGCAGTTCTCGTGGATTTTTGTGTCTGATAAGGAGAAAGACTCCATCCTAGAATCTTCAAGGCAGACTGATGGCACATTGGATCTGGGCTCTCAGGCCAGGAAACCCACAGCTTCTTCTTCCCTGCTAAGAGCCCAGCTCCTTTCCATCTGAGCAGATGCCCTCAGATAGGTTATGTGATCTCAACCCATCCTCAGTATAGAAAGGGGTCCAGTTAAGATTTTATCCAGTCCCCAGGGTCAGCTTTTGTTTATAGACTTGACTTTCTCACCTAAGTCTCACCAGACAAGTCTGCTCACCTAAGGGAAACTATTTTCTTGCCTACCTGGATGATGGGTGTAGGGCCACATATGGAGAAGCGTGTGAGAACTCAGTTTGATCTCCCAGTTTGTCTGAAATGGAGCACTGGCTTGTTGTGCCTGTTAACTAGCAATGCTCAGTGTGGAGTTATCTGGTTGTTCACAGACTTTCCACTGGCTCGCAGTGTGAGCTGGGTTTTATTCTGTTTGCCCCTCCTTTTTAAAACCTTTTTCCTTACACGTTTTGGAGAAGGCTGGTTACCTGTGGTTTATAAGCTATATGACTGGAGCTTGAGCTGGAATGAGAAGAAACATCCCCCTAGCTTAACAAAGAGCTTGGTTTCCGGCTGGTGAACCGCACATTGCCTGGTGAACCATCTGAGCTGGTGCACTTGGAAATTGCTCTGCTGACCAAGCTCCAAAAATATAATCAAGGTGGGTTGAAATCACTCATTTTGTCACTTTCATTCTTAGTTTCGCAATTTAAGGATTTGGCTGGTGACTGTCCTGAAAGCATGGAATTTTCTATTTGTGACAATGGCATTGTGTGTGCGTGCACATATTCAGTGTACCCGGCTTGTCTGTACAGGCATGTTTTCAGCTGAACTATTTATACCTAAAGGCATGCCCTGATTTAAGATTGCAGCGTATGGCAAGTTTTCTTTGATTTCCAGAATTGCCTGTCTGAATTTGTAGGTTAGTGTCTTTGGAGAAATGCAATGTGCATCCAACTGACCACCTAAGTAGAGGACCTTGCCTCAGAAATACCCGAGGATAATTTACTTAGAAGAAACCAATATGCCTTTTTTTTCTTTTTTTTTTTTTTTTTGAGGAGCAGGTGTATTTGACCACACATTGGGGAAGTGAAGACCTGAGCTTTGAGGAAGTCAAGTGTGAGGCCTCAGAGTGGTTATTTATATCAGAGTGATGTGTATTGAAAGTCAAAGACTTTCATTCCCCCAACATCACAGAACCAATTTAGAGAAGAGGAAAGGTGTGAATTTTGCCTTGTTAAATATCTGTTGCACTGAGAAGTGTTCTAGTGTGGGTCAGACTTCTCATGATCCACACACAGGCTCTACTGTAGACAGAAGGGTACTCACATGCTCTTGCTTCAGTACTTTGTGGATAAAGTGGCTCACTTCCCATTGGTTGATGGATGTGTGACTTGGTTCTCGCTTCTTTTCCCAAGATGCTCCTCCCCTAGCCCCACCATGTGAGCAGCCTGGTGTGCATGTTTGGGGGAGAACGGGAAGAAGAACCTTACATTTTCTCTCAGCTCAAAATAAGATCACTGGACTCTAACAACAACCCCAAACTATACATTAGAAACTCTTGCGTTCGCTGTTAGAACAAATGAAGCCTCATGTGACTAGTTTCCACTTTTATGTCTCTTGAATTGTAAAGTTCCCCTGCTCCAGGCTCTTCTGGTTATGGGAAATGAGTGTGTTTTCAGACCAACATGTCAGAATTATGAGGAAGAAGCTTGGCTGTGGAACAAACTATGTGATATGCTTGACAAGAACTGAGTAAAAATACGTCTCAGATTTTCTGAGGTGGCCTTCCATTTTTGGTTCAGAAATAGGACCCAGGAGCCACAGAAAGAGAAGTACCTTTGCGGCACCATTAGGGCCACATAGAGTCTCGAGTCGGAGAAGGCAATGGCACCCCACTCCGGTACTCTTGGGAAAATCCCATGGACGGAGGAGCCTGGTAAGCTGCAGTCCATGGGGTCGCTAGGAGTCGGACACGACTGAGCGACTTCACTTTCACTTTTCACTTTCATGCATTGGAGAAGGAAATGGCAACCCACTCCAGTGTCTTGCCTGGAGAATCCCAGGGACGGGGGAGCCTGGTGGGCTGCCGTCTATGGGGTCGCACAGAGTCGGACACGATTGAAGGGACTTAGCAGCAGCAGCAGAGTCTCGAGTAAGGAACCAACAGAGGATGTTTCTGCACAGAAAAATGGGGTGTCTCTAGGAGGAGAACTTAGTCCTGTTTCTACCAGGGGTAGGTGGAAACTGAAAAGAGAATTTGTGATCATTTGCTCTAAATGAGAAGACCAAGGTGCAGAGTCCCCAGAAGGATGGAGCAGTGAGGAAATGTGAGGTGGCGGGAAATCACAAGCCTGTTTACATAAACGTTTAGCTCCTTCTGGGTTCGCCTAATCCTAGTCCTTTGGAGTTTGCCTTTTACGAGGGTAAACATGGTTTAAGAGTGAGCAAATATTAGTTCACATAATTAAAACCTGTTGAGTTGAACAGGAAACGTTCAAGGGAAATCTGCAGGTGTCTGCAAGCAAGGGTGACTCTGGAAGGATCTCTGTATATTGGCACCTTTTCACCCAAGGGGAGTGTCCCTGGAAGGAAGCCACCAAGGACAGGAGAGGAAACAGACAGCTTGTAAAAAACTGGAGCAGCGTGGAAAGGTTCTGAACTGATTAATAAGCCGCTAGCCCTGGGGAGGGTATAAAAGGCATCTGGGATATTTGCATCTTTGTTTATTGAAGACAGGAAGGCATCTCACAACTCTCTCTCTCTCTCCCTAATTCATTCAGGACATGATATTTCCAAGACTGCTGCCATCTCAAGTCTTGAATCTGTTTTCAGCTTCTCTCCAGGTTTCATCACACATGTATATTAAAAAAAAAAAAAAAAAGATGGTTCCAATATGACTTTAAAAAGAAAAGCCAGCCTGACTTCTAAAATCCAATTTTGCCCCATGGATGTGTTTCCTTCCTGGAGGGGGCCATGTGATCTCTCCCCTCCTCACCATCCTGCATTCTCTGCATTCCAAGGCCTGGTCACAGCCAGACAGAAACCCTTATCCTCAGGCTCTCCGTAGTGAATGAGAGGGGGTCTTGTTCAGATCAAGGGTGGAGACAAGTGGGTGTGTAACTCACCATAATCCATGGCAAGAAATAATACACGTCATGAGAGAAAAATAAAGTGCTGATGGAAAATTAATCTCATTAGAGAGATTTGTTTGTGGTGGCATTTGAAATGAGCCTGAAAAAATGAGTAGGATTTTGACAGATGGCAAAGAGTATCACTGGTATTATTATGGTGTTAACTTTCAATAAAGTCAAATGAATCTGAATCTGTTTAGAATTCTATAAACTTTTGTGAGGCTGGGCCTGGGCACGCTGTTCTGCTGGTAGTAGTACCCTAATTATGCTCTGGAGCATCATCTCCCAATCTCAACCAACCTCCTGGCTCCAGGTTCAGGCATGTGACCCAGACTAACCAATAAGAGAACCACATTCCCTTAACACAGTGATTGATCCGGTTGTAAGCATGTGACCCAGGATGAGCCAATTCTAGAGCTTTTTCTGGAACCACTGGGTAAAAGGCATCCTCTTTCTGCTGGGATTGCTGAGGTGGTGGGTTGATATTCAGGAGCCCCAGGTGGCCAGTCTTGTTACCGCAGAGCTAGAACCTGAGAGATGGAGAGATTCCTGTGAGCACTTGGAGCCAGCTGTGCCTGAAATTCTACTTTGGACTTTTTAGTCAGGGCAATAAATTCACTTTTTAATAAGGCATTTTGTGTTTTTCTCTTGCAAACAAAAATGTCCTAACCTATACAGAAAATTTTAGTCTGCTTTAACAAACAAAAAACCCCAGTGGGGCAAGGGTGGTTACAGATGCACAGAGCAGTTTCCTAGCAAAAAGAAATCTTCCTACTGCTAACATTTCCAGGTGCCAGTGACTAAGAATTTGGAGACTGTATCCTTAACCCCCCTGGTCTGAGGCTGCTCACCAATCTAAGTGACTCCTGTGTGCTGGATATTCCCCAATGAATCAGAAATGAAATATACAGCACAATAGCCACAAAGCATTGAAAACAGCTCGTTTGCCTTTTGTCTCTTTCTCCAAGCTTTGTTTTTTCTGGGTCACACTTTGTAAGTGAAGAGTCATAGTGATAATTCTGTTTGGATTTATTAACAATTGAATAGACCTTTGAGAAAAGATTTGTTAATCGTCAGAAGCAAATTCACCGCAGAAGCATTGTAGACAGAGTGGGATGGTTGCCTTGAGCCAACTAATTCTCTGCCCCTTCAGGGAAAACTCTTGGATGTTTGAATTAAGTGCCACATCTGGAAATGCAGAAAGAGAATTGCTTTTATTGAATGCATAGTATGTCCTTGGTACAAAGAACAGCATTTTGCCTGCATTCTCTCTCAATTTCATCAGCTTTACAAGGTAGGTCTTAGTCCTGTTTTACAGGTAGGGAATGATACAGACACTGCCAGTTGCTACCCCCAAATCCATCCTCTTTTTGTTCCTTACAGATAGATAACCCCAAGCAATTACTGCTTGTAGTTCAGCCTTTATACTCCATGGGTGATTGCTGTCAACATTAATCATTTTGCAAACATATGTCATGTCTTTCCTGCAGCTGTGAATGGCCATGTGATATGGTTCTGACCAATGAGACTTAAGTAGAAGTCTTCTGGGGATTTCTGGGAAAGTGTGGCTGTCCTTGTATGGACATTGCTCCTTCCTCCTGTTCTTTCAACACGGATGTGAGGCTGGTGCTCGAACAGCTATGTTGTGACCTTGAGGCAACTGTAAGGAGGACAGCCATATCCTAAGGGTGGTGAAGCAGGAATACAGAACATTGGGGTATTTTGACATTGTGAAGCTACTCTTTCTGCCCCCAAAGGCCTACTTTCAGTCTTGGTGCGTGAAAAAATAAACCATTGTTTCATTAACCCAGTGAGGTTGGGTTTCTGTTACAGACAACTAAATTCTATCCCTGACTGACACAGAAACTGAACTAAAGAAGTTTAAGGGACTTGCTCACATTTCCATATAAAGTAATGTCTTAAAGCTGAATGAGACATAGTACCCAGCCTTAAAGAATTCAGGCCTAGTTTGGGAGGCAGATACATAAATAGATAATTATAGTGTAATGATGGGATTTGCCTAAGGGAAACATAGATGCATCAAAAAAAAAGAGAGAGAGAGAGAGAGAGTCAGAAGTGGAACAGGAGTTAGCCAGGCAGAGGAGTGAGGTGGGGAAAAGAGAGTACAGCTTGAATAAAATATATGGAAGTGAGACACAGCACAGCCTATGCAGGGAGTCACACAGGCTGCTACGAGTTGTTGAAGCATAAAGTATGAGGCAGGCAGTGGGGAGAAATGCAGCTGGAGGGGTGTTTCATTTTACTATTGAGCATAATAAGCCACCACCCAAAACTTGATGGCTTAAAACGACATTTTATCATTTCTCATAATTCTGCAATCTGAGTTGAGTTCAGCTAGGTGGTTCTTCAGTTCATGAAGTATCTACTGGGATTGAGACATCCAAGAAAACTTCTTAACCCCCAGGTTTGGTGCCTTGGCTGAGATAAATGGAAGAGCTGGGCCATTCTCTCTCTTTCTCTGGCCTCTTCAGGTGGCTTCCTCACACTATGATGACATCAGAGTACATTCAAATGGCTTCCAACTGAGAGGAAAAAGAAGCTTCCAGTGCATGTAGGGTCTGGGTTCAGAATTGCCAGAACATGACTTCTACTGCACTCTGTTGATCAAAGCAAGTCACAAGACCAGCCCTGAGTCAGGGAAAGGAAGTACTTTCTACTTCTTGATAGGAGGAGCATTGCACACACAGGGAGAGATGAATTAACAATGGTCCTCTTTGGAGACTACCTACCCCAGAGGTAAGAAGGGTGCAGATGAAGGACAACCTTGTCTGCTTGTCAGGGAGGTTGATGTGAACCTCAGACCTGGGAGTGGGTGGATGTTACTCTGCTTCATATTTGGGATCAGAAAGGAAGATACCTCTCAAACTGCCCCAACTTATCACAGTGAAACAGAGTAGTGTGATTAGGTAGAGGAAGGCTGGAGCTTGGCTTCTCTGAACTCCCTTCAGTTCCCATGTCTTACGGGAGATGGTTAAGTTGAGAATCAGAGAGTCTACTCTGGGGTCTGCAGTGGTAAAGGACAAGGGGAGCTGCTAGCCAAGGCTGGGAGGGCCTCTTGGGTCATGGGCTGGAGGGGAGGGTGGCAGAGCAGCCCTGGAGTCAGAAGCTGAGCGGGCTGAGTCCAGCTACCCCACAGCAGGAATCAGTGAGGATCTGGAGGGTGTGGTATGGGTCTGAGCACCTTGTCTTTTACCCTCCCAACCCCTACCCAAAGGGTCCCCAAAGACACCACCCCTCCCACCCAGTGAATTTACACAAAGCATCACGCTGGAGAGCAGCAAGGAGGAGAGGTGACCTGAGAGTCAGAGAATGTACCTGAAGGGACAACTTTTTCAGTGGTCTCTTCATAGCATTTCCTGGACTTCCCTGAAATCTAACCAGCAAGAGAGGCTCATAAGGAAAAATGACAAGTTATAATGAAATAGAAAAGCCACGTTAAGGAAAATTACAAAGACATCAGAGGCGTGCTGGCAGGTGCAGAATGGCAGTTACCTCTGTGGGAGAGGAGGGGAGGGGACGCAGGGGCAGTTCTGGCTGTTGTAGAGATAAGGCTTTATCTCTGAAGTTAGGGGATGGGTATGCATGTTGTTATAGTCTTTATGCCTTTTTGTGGGTTTTAAATAGTTCATAATGTAACTTTTTAAAAAGCTGCCATTCTGAATAGAATTGTGAGCTGCCAATGCCAAGTTTAGGTTTTGAACATATTGCATGGGAGTGGGAACATAGAAAGAGGCTTGAAATGGAATCAGATTTGCTTGCTTGAAAAATCAGCCAGGCTGGATATGAGGAGGACAAGAGTAGAGACAGGGAGGCCAGGGAGGGGGCTGCAACTCCAGTCCCCTGAGAGGTGACGGTGGCCTGACTAACATCCCAGGTTGTGGTTAGGGTGGCTAAAGGGTCTAGTTGGTCATAAGCACTTGGTAAGATGCAAGGGTGGGATGGTGAGGAAGATTTCTGCTGTGAGTGAGCACCCCATCCCCTGACTGAGATAATAGAATCCAAGTAGAGGGCATATTAGAATGGAGAGGTACCAGGGTCACTCAGGAAAGGCTGGATTTGAGGTACCAGTGAGATGTCATGATGGAGGAGGGATGCATGAGTCTGGTCCCCAGGGAAGAGATCTGGGAACCTCGAGCGCTGATGCAGATGGGAGCTGCAGAGGTAGGCGAGATGCTCTGATGGGGATCCTGGTAGGGGAGAACAATGAGGACCCAGGACAGACAACTGCAACACCCACTCAGGCAGAGAAAGGGAAGCTCCAGCAAGCTCCCAGCCCTGCAGACGCCCTTTGGCGTCTGGTTAGCAGGAAAACCAACCCCCACCACTACTTGCTCTGGTGGGCTCCTCCCTCTGTCCTCCCCCAGTGCGGCCCTACCCTTCCTGCCCCTGCCCATCCTGTTCTCTATTTGCTGTGCAGGTTTGCCTGCCTGGGGTATTGTATTCCTTTCCCTCCAGAATTAGTAAAAGGGCCAGAGAGACAGGCTCCCTCCAGATCTGAATTGAGATCCTCACCCAGGAAGGCCCAGCAAACCCCTGGGCCTGTCTCTTTCAGAGACAGAGCCCTGAAAGACCCACTCCTGGAGCCTCCTCTGAAGTAGAGGCCAAATCGAGGAAGAGTACGTAAGACGGGTTACAGCCTAGCTGGTCCCTTCCTTCAGCCTCCCACCTCCCGTTATTTTTCCTTATGATAAATGTGAGACAGTGTCAGGCTTTGTCTCCGCTGGCAACCTAAGTATCCTCTTTTCTATGCAGCCCCTGGTTCTAGAACTGGAAATCTGTTTCTTACAATTTGAACTTGGATATGAAGTTTGGGCCCTGATTAGGCAGGGATGGCTCTGGGCTCTAGGAAAAAAAAAAAAAAGTGTTTCTGTCTCAAATTTGGGAAAACTAAAAACAACGAAGTTGCATTTCAGAAATACCAATCTCTCAAAGCATTTCTCCAAAAATGTAGATTTCAACTGTGGTATGAAAATATACTGGAGGGAATGTTACAGGGTTTTGCTTTTCTAAAACCAACCCTATGGTCAAAAGTAATAGAGCTATGAAATAAGATAATCAAAAAAGGAAAGTTTTCATACAGGAAACATTTTAATGAGTCAGTTTAATGCCAAACTGTTACATCTATCTACTCAGAGATCTCAGAAGGGCTTTCAGAGTGAGTTACTTACCAGCCCTTTGAAACTCACTTGTATAAACCATAACCTTCTGCTCTAAAATATATGCCAAGAAGAACAGGTGTGTGCAAATAACCAATCTCCAGTCTCATGATCCTTCTTTTCACCTAATAATTGGCTTTTTACAAAACTGCGCAGGAGGCATTGAAAGGTCCATTGGTTCATTCCTCTGCGTCCAACTGAACATCGACCAAATCAGAGAGCAGGCAGCCATTCCCTCTCAAGCCTTCCTCTGCAAACCTACTCTGGTCTTTGGTTTCCTTTCCTTGAATATCAAATTGTTTTTGTTGTGGCTTCTAACTCTTGGAATGCTCACTGCCATCATTCTTATTCTGGGCTTATCCTTGGGGGATGGTAGCCCTGGCCCAGTCCTTCCATCTGTGTTCACTGTGGGCCAGGATTCAGCCAGCTGATTGAATCAATAACCTGGGGGAAGAGTTGAAACTGGTGCTTTTCCCAGGTAATATATTTACATTTTAATAAGAGTCTCCTGGGAGAAAAAAGTGTTAACTTCCAGGCATTAAAACTAGCTCTGTGTGTGTGTGTGTGTATAGAGGGAAGGAGAGAGAATAAGAGGAGAACTGAGGAGGAGGAAGAGAGTGGCTGCCATTTATTAATGCAGCAAGAAGAACACAGAGAATACCCAGAGATGATCTCTGTTAATATTTTGATTTGAGCTTCCCAGGTCGCTCTCAACTTCCCTGGTGGCTCAGATGGTAAAGCATCTGCCTACAATGTGAGAGACCCAGGTTCAATCCCTGGGTTGGGAAAATCTCCTGGAGAAGGAAATAGCAACCCACTCCAGTATTCTTGCCTGGAAAATCCCATGGACAGAGGAGCCTGGAGGGCTACAGTCCATGGGGTTGCAAAGAGTCGGACATGACTGAGTGACTTCACTTTCACTTTTCAGGTGGCTCAGTGGTAAAGCATCTGCCTACCAAGCAGGAGACACAGGTTTGATCCCTGGGTTGGGATGTAGTTCAATCCGTGGAGTAGGAAATGCAACCCACTCCAGTATTCTTGCCTGGGAAATCCCTGGGACAGAGGAGCCTGGCAGCCTATAGTCCATGGGGTTGCAAAAGAATCAGACACGGCCTAATGACTAAACAACAATATCTTAGTATACATCCTCCCAAGGACCTAGTGATATAAATATGAAAATCATCCTTATCTCTAGCAGTCAAATTTTAGACACTTTTATAAAACTCAAAATTTGTACACATTGTTTTATGCGTCCCATTTAGTAACACTTATAGCGCTGTTCCAGTAATCCCACTTCTAAAGAAAAAACTAGAATGATAAGAATAACATTAGCTCTTATAAATTGAATTTTAATTGTGTACCAAGGGTACTGTACACACATTAACTCACTGAATTCTTACACCCAGCCTACAAGGCAGATAACATCATCCCTCACTCAAGGTCAGAGAAGCGAAGGACCTCGGGCAGGGTGCTCTGCTAGCAGGTGGGTCTAGAGCTGGAGCTCTGTGTGAGGGAAGGAACCCCAGAAAAAAGTATCATCCACTTGGCCTCTCCAAGAGGAGTGTATCCCTTATCCCAGGGGTCTCCTGTCCTCCCCAATTCCTCCAAAGGTCCTGGACAGGAGGAATGTGGCCAAAGTCTTGCCCTCGCCTTCGAGAGTGGGGGGCAGCAGATGACCGTGCCTGTGTGCCTCCCACTGTCTAGTTTTCAGCTCTTTTTTAAAAGCACTTCTTCCAGCAAGCCTTCCCTCAGTCTCTCAGACCAATTCTGTCTCCCCTTTCTCTGTTCTTTCGTGGGACTGGAGCCACCTCAGTGAAGCTTGCAAGATTCTATTGCCTCCCGCTGTGTCACCGTGTCTCTCGAAATACGTTCTTAGGGTCCCAATCAGAATTCCCTGGAGAGGTGTTAAAAGGGCAGACCAACTGGATCAGATTCTCTTGCGGGGGGTGGGGCCCAAGAATCTACCTGTCGTAAGCATTTAGGGGTGCCCGTAGCACATTTGAGTCGGTGGGGGGGGGGGGAGACACTGCACTGGCGTGGATGCCTCCTCCGAGCAGGGACTGTCCCAGTGCTCTTTGAGTTCCCCTCGACCCTTAGCGCAGGGAGATAGAGCAGACAGTAGTGTTTGGTGGATTCATCATAGAGATGTATTTTGAGAGGAAGGAAATGAAAGTAGAGGAGGTGGAAAAAGTGGGATTGTGGGTGTGGAATAACTGAAGAGGGTGTAATTTGAGAGCTTTTATAGAAGAGTAAATGAGATGGGAAATCTTGGGGCTGATTGGGGTCCTTTGAGTGCTGCCAATAGATATTTGGTCAATATCTCCTTTTTACTCCCACAGATATTAATACATACTTTAGTCCCAGGGATTTTTTTTTTTTAATCTGGACTTTCAATGCCAGAATGAGTAATTGTGTATAAAGTGGGCCACAAGGAAGTGATAACTAATGCACAGACTATTTTAACTGCTGAATCAGAAATCTCTATGCTACATTATGAAATATGCAGGAAGGAAAATAAGCAGATGATAGGAGCGAAAGCAATCCTAAAATAATATTTTCACAAACAGATCCTAGCCCAACATACGCCTGAGGGGTGGGGGGAGGGGAGCTGCAATGATACACTCTCCTGGGCATTGACAAAGTGAAGTAAGATTGCCAAACTAGAGAGCTTTCCAAATGACATAAGACCTTCTGAGGCGCATGACCACCCAAACCCACAGCCTGAATGGCTTTGGCAATGTTGTGGGGGCATCTTAGTCACTCTCCTTCCTAGCACAGTCAGGCAGGGCTTAAAGCAAGCAGAAACAAACAGAACAAAACCCAAACGGAATTTAAAAATCCGTTCTATTTACTCTTTCTAAAACAAATAAACAAAACTCATCTTTTCAGTTTAATTTTTGTTTAATAGATTTTTTTTCCTTGTGGTAAAATATATACAACATAAAAATTACTATTTTAACCATGTTTAAGTGTACGATTCAGTGGTATTAAGGACATTCACAATATTGAGCAACCATCACCACTATTTTCCAGAACTTTTTTTATCAACCCAAACAAAAACTCTGTATGTACCCAATAAGGAACAACTTCCCAACTGCCCTGCCCAGATCTTGGTAACCATCATTTTACCTTCTGTCTCTGTGAATTTGCCTATTCCAGGAAACTTACATAAAGGGAAAAAAACCAATATTTGTCTTTTGGGACAAAAATAACACAGTATTTGTCCTTTTTCATTTTACATCATATAGTCAAGTTTCTCTCATGTAGCACGTATCAGAATTTTGTTCATTGTTATGTCTGAATAATATTTCACTGTGTACATATACTACATTTTTTTTTAATCCCCTTCATAGGCTGGTGGACAGTGGGGTTCCACCTTTGCTCATTATAAATGATGCTCCTCGGAGCACTTGGGTGCAGGTATCTGGTTCAGTCCCTCTTTTCAGTTCTTTAGGAATGGAATCGCTGAATCACGGTAATTCTATGTTTAATTTCTGAGGAACTACAAACTGTTTTTCACAGTGGCTGCATCATTTTATAGTCCCACCAGCAAGTGTTCCAATTTTTCTGCATTCTGCCAATACTTACTGTTTTGCATTAAAAAAAAGTCATCCTAATGGGTGTGAAATAGTATTTCATTGTGGTTTGAAGAGATTGGTTAAACAGACATCATACCAAGAACACATATTATAGATAATCTCGTATAATTTAGATTTTGAACCAAAAGTAGGAATCATAACATACACTGAAGACAATACTAAGGATATCTATAAACTCATTGTGCAGAGCATCTTTTGCTTTATTCTACTTTTGGTGTAAGGTTCTAACCTCCTATATTCTCACCCTGGACATTAGTTGATTTTTCTTTCTGACACGAGTTTAAATTTTGTCGAATCTTCTAAAAATAATTTGTGTACATAACATTAAAAGGCGTGTTCATCCCTGGTGGTGATTACTATTACTTCTGGTATCCTATTGCACTAGTTTTCAAGGCTGAACAGATTCCTTGAATTCCACTGTTAGGTTATGTGGCATTTTACAGTCACAAGGAACAAAGATAAGAAGGTATTTCTTTGAAGTTGACCTGTGGTCTTTCCTTAAACTGCTTATTATAGTCAAATGACAGATCTAATGTATTGAAATACTCTGTTATATCTTAATTTTCTTTGGGCATAACCAACACATTTGATAAAGAGAGAACTTTCATGAACACTTGGTTAATACAAAGTCAAAGGCCCTGCTATGAGCCAGCCATTCTGCTGGATCTGGATACACACTGGTGACTAAGCAGACTTTATGGTATGTGGCAGACATTTCCAGAAAGAGATCGTCCTATTGTTTGATTAATACCTTAAAGGATAACTAATAATTTAAGGGTTACTCATACAATTTTAGAGATAAATTTGGTCCAGGACTGAATTACACTTATTGAATTGAATTTTACCTGATTTCCCCTAAAGGATTTGAGTTAACTTATAAAAGATATATACAATAATGTTCATATACAGAAAGACAGAATCCAGATCAAGAAGTAAGGAAGGTAGCAACATACTCGCCTTAAGTTGCCTGTGTTAGACACAATTACTCTTATGTAATTACGACGTTTGACACAAACTTTAGAGATGCATTTGCTTGCAGAAAAACAATTAACTTTGACTTGTTATAACATTGATATATTGAGGTTCATATATTGATATATATATATATCATATATTTATATATTGAGGCTCAACATTGATATATTGAGGCACATGTATCTCATAACAAGAAGACTCAAGTTTTGCAATCCAGGGCTGCCACAGTAATTATTAGGACCCAGTTTTGTCATCTTTCTGCTATGCCATCTTTAGCATGTTGCCTTTGTCCTCATTTTTGTCACCTCATGGTCCCCAAATTGAGGTTGCTGAAACCTCAAGGCAGGAAGAAAGGAGAAGGGCTAGTGGGCAAGAACTCTCTCCTACTTTTCTTTCTTTTTTTAAAAAAAATTTAACCAAAAACAATGAAGGGTCTGAGGTATCATCCTGTTTGCAAGCTAAGCAGTTAGCCTGCCTTGGTTTCATGGTTGCTGGTAGAAGTCATGAGACTCCTGGGTCAGGGACAGCCAGCTCTATTACTCAGCACACAGCAAGCAGCAGGATTTGTGGTAGTTCTCCTTGCCCAAGTCCCATAGGCGTGATACAGATAGGCCCACAGGAATGTCAGCACACTCAATGGGTTGCCTCCAGGGAGAGGAACCTTGAACTCAGGGACCCCAAATCTTACAGGATGAGCAGTAGGCAGGCCTGCCCTTTGCTCTGGAGAGATAGTATCTGTATCTTCAGAGGCTGTTATGCTATGCAGGGATCCTTGGAAGGATACTCTGTTGCTATCAGTAAGTCCTCTGCTTGTAAGGTACACAGAAATGAGAGAGACTCTGGAAAACTGTCACCCAACAACATCCTCCCCAGGGACCTGCCTAGACGCTACTGCCTGGAACTATATCTCCAGGCCACCTCTGATTTGCCAGGGAGCTGTGAACCTGGGCACTCTGGCTGGGTACACTGTTGTTCATTAGGAAAGACGAGTGCAGGATGGAGCTTCTCAAGAACAAAACAAAAGCTGTGCCCACAAGTTTTTAATCTGTGTGACCAATGTCTTTTTTCTCATTGTATAACAAGTTTTATGACACTTTATTTATTGGTCCTGCCAGAAATAGTGTGTCCAACTTAGAAGAAAACTCCTACTAAGTACCACTTTGTAAATTTCAAACAAGGTATCGACAGTTTAGTGCAGAATTTTAATGTCATAACTGCATAATATCTAAGTGTATAGGCCCATCACTCCTTAGAACTCTCCGTATTTAAAAAGAAAATCTGCATTTATTATTTTTCCAGATCATTTTTAGGGCGTGAGTAACCATTCTTTTAAGAAAATGTTTATGTCATGAAATTCCTCCCAATCTTTGAGTATCTGTCACTTAAGGAACAGGTTCTACTTTATCAATAGATAGGTGTTTGGTAAGAGGTTTATAAATATATCTTTTCTGGTTTCATTTATTTTAAGAGAATTTTTTCACCTCATGACAGTCATTTGGGGCTGACGATGTTACCATGGTAACCGTGCGCTACAATACCGGTTGCTGGTGAATATTGATCCTCCGCCTCTTTCACTACAGTGCTTGCTCCCTTACTAGAAGGAGCCTTGCTCAGAGGACATCTAGGTCAAGGAACCCAGGCCCTGTGGCAGCTGGTACTATAACAGAAACCTCCTGGCTTTTCCTCCCAGGAACCAGTCTAAAGATTCCACTGAGAACCCTGGCTCAAACCATATCATCATGGCTTACATTTCTACTGTGACAAATAGAGGCAAACTTCTTTGTTTCTTTTTTGGCTGCACTGTGAGAGCTCAGAAGCTCAGTCAGTGCAACAGCTAAGGCACTGAGGGAAAATCTCTGACATGAATGGACATGCCTTCCCCAGTGGCAGAGAAGTTTGCAAACTACTTTTCAAAGCCCTTACCATATGATTTTGAAATAAAAATGCTTCCCTCCTGAGAAAGAAGGAGAGATTTTAATCTGGGTGGTGCCCTGGGAATTTAATGACGGAGCAGAGTCCAGGGGCATCCCAGAGGTGACGACTATCAAGGCTGTGGCAGGGTGATCACAGATGGGGTTGACCTCGCTTCTCCACAAATGGGGGAGAGCCTCTCCCCTGCAGCAAGGTTTTGTGTATGAGAAGTGGGGGGTGGCAGGGGGTGAGTGGGTGGGGAATGGGAGTTTTTTAGAGAAAGCAGCTTCAAAGACTTCATTCTCCGTGCCAAGAACTAATGGACTGTCTTCAATGTGCATGAAAATCTGTTCGGCATGGTGACCAGGGGAGCCAAAATGAGGCCTCCACAGACCTAATTTGGCATCAGTCTATCTCCGTGTGAGAAGGTCTGGATGTGTTTATTCTACTCTCTGCTGTAACTAAGAAGAAAACAAATAAAAACCCTGCAAAGGTTCATTGAGACAACAGTTGGTCACAAAAAAGGAATTTGAACCAAGATAACGCTGGTTACATTTTATCCGCATGTTCCTGAAGCCAGTGCACTCACAGTTGAATACATAGCCTTTCACTATTGGATGAAAAAGGAGCCTAATCAGCGTAGACTTTGTAAAATTAAAGTAATCTATATACACACACTTTTGATATCTCAAGAACCACTGACACAATGAAAGGATTCCTATATCAAGTGAGACATTTCATTCTCTTATCATCTTTGTCCCCTGTTGGGAGAGGTGAAAGAGTGTTGGTAGAGTGGAAACGTGTGGAAAAACTGCTCCCCTGACACTTGCAGTGACAGCTAGCCTTTATGGAGCTCTGTGACCTGCACACTGTTCCTTGGCGCTTTCCAGTGGGATTTCGCTGAATGCTGGTTAATGGCCCTTTCAAGTAAACTTGATCCTAATCCCCACTTTACTGTTGTGACAACTGAAGCACAGAGAAGTTAAGAGACTTGTCCAGCAACACACAGCTAGTTGTATAGGACCTAAGCCTTTTGTGTAAAATGATTTGCATGCCCCCTCTAGCTTTGTGGCTCAAGGTCCTCACAACAAAATGCTTCGACAGGAAGGGGAGAGGAAACCAGGCTGTGGTATATTGGAGGGGGAAAAAACAAGGGAGGCTCTTAAAGTCCACTAGGCAGCATCTCCAAGGACAGTGCAATTTCTCATCCGTGAGCTATTGGTCAGGCTCCCTGGCCTCAGAGGCCTGTCTGGGGTCACATTGCTCAACAGCCGGTAGGGGAGCTGCAGCCTGGAAAGAAGCCCAGGCTGTAGGGCTGCCAGGGCCTGGCTGGTCTTCGACTCCCAGACAGAGGAGAATGTTGTTCTGGGTACATTTTCCTTCTAATGACCTTTCTGAGATAAGCAGAAAGGTCGTTTCAAGGTCATTCTGTTTCCCCAGCTGTCTTCCTCCCTTTGTCTTCTTCAGCACCAAAGAGTCTCCTCCTCTGAGATCCAGCCAGTTCCCCTGGCCTCCTTGGGGACTTCTGACTGTGCTTTTAGGGGAGTGAAGTCACTCCCGGCATTGCTCTTCTGCGGGGGTCCAGTCAGGCTGATGGTGGTGTCACGACTGGGTACAGACTAGCTTTTTCATCAAGATCACTTCTTTTTGGTTTATGCTGCCCGTTTTCCCCAGAGAACCACATTTTATTTAATCTGAATGGGAACTGTTTGGAATGGTGATGTCACTGTCTGTCACTGGAAATTAAAAAGCAGAGGGGATATATGCCAACACCTTCCCTTGGAATTTCTTTACCTCCTCCCCTTTCAACATAGTAACAAAGTCTCTTGGATCTTAAATCTTTTCACCCTTTATCTCTTAGTCATCAAGATAATGAATGCTTCTGGCCCTAAAATATGCATTATTTCATTTCTTTGGTTTAAGAATATATGGATAGTTTTAATAAAAGAGATGATGGGATCAATTCAACTTTCTAAATCCAAAGTCAAGCCGTCTTGGTTAAACCTATAATACTGTGTCTCATAGGCTTAGTTTTAAACCAAGGATTTAATGCATAACTTATTTGTTCCTCTGAAAAACTTTAAAAAAATCCAAATGGGGATAATTGTTCACATCTGCCTAATGATGTTTCCAGTTGAAAGACATAAGAGAATGTACATTTTTGAGTTACAATAACTTCCAGTTTATAATTAAAATCAAAATGGGAAATTCAAGTGAAAGAACTAGATACTTTTGAAAGGTATTCTTTATATGAAGACTCAAGGTAACACATTTTCTTAGCTTTATCAGGCATTGATTTTTTATCTTTATTTTTTTCTATTTTTGTGCAGGTGAGGTAGGGAGGAGCAGATGTTTTGTCTCCATCACATCAATAATTCACTTCATTATTATTGTTTGACTTGCCTTGTGTGTGCTGCTCACTAATGAGGCCTACAATGCTGTCCACAGGGTCTGAAATGTGTAAGAAGGGGTCAGAAGGCCTTGGGAGAACTGAAAAAGAAGTCACTGGCCTGGCTTCAGTCACCTCTCCCCAGACCAAACCACAGGTAGTCATCCATGACGATTTGCAGACCAGCCCCCACTCAGCTGCTATTTTCTTTTTTTTTTTTTTTTCAGCTGCTATTTTCGATCACAGTCCTTGTTGCCCTAGGCACTCACCCATGACTGAGAACATTAATGCCAGAAAGAAGTTAGAAACTTATATTGAAGAGCAGACCTGTGTTGTAAAGAACATAGTTCTAGGGAGACTGGTGAATGAAGAAGGGTAGGTATGAATGGGGTCTGACTAGAGCGTGACAGAAAAGATCAAATGTGTTGATGTAAATGGAAGCCAAGATTCTAATGAAAGACTAAGGTATTCTAATGAAAGACTAAGGTGTTCTACTGAAAGACAGCAGTGCTCAATAAAAGTGGGTTAACAAGATGGTGGTCAAGGGATCCTTGGTGGTGGGGGGAGGGGGGCAAGGGGAGCGGAGAGCAACCAGCTTAAGATGTTAAGGGTCTGAAAAAGTGAAAGTGAAAGTCACTGAGTCTTGTCTGACTCTTTGTGACCCCATGGATTATACAGTCCGTGAAATTTGCCAGGCCAGGATACTGGAATGGGTAGCCTTTTCCTTCTCCAGGGGATCTTCCCAACCCAGGGATCAAACCCAGGTCTTCCACATTGCAGGTGGATTCTTTACCAGCTAAACCGCAAGGGAAGCCCAAGGATACTGAAGTGGATAGCCTATCCCTTCTCCAGCAGATCTTCCCGACCCAGAAATTGAAGCAGGGTCTTCTGCATTGCAGGCAGATTCTTTACCAACTGTTAAGGGTCTGTGGAGAGGGTAATTGCAGCTTGAATCAGGGAGTCTCTTTGGAGGAGCAGATACCAAGCAACAGAACTACACACTGAAGCCAGGCTTGGTTATGAAGTGAGATGGGGCAAAAACTGCTAGTTGCCTACACAGTATCTACTCGTCCCTTTTCCCTTCATAACACAACTCAGATTTTAAACTGGGTGACAATATGCCCAGCTGGAAGATTATGTTTGTCAACCACATTTGCATCTGGGTTGGCCATTGAGATATAAGCATAAGTCTTGGGGCTGGTCTTCTGTGAAAACTCCTTAAGAGGGGCTAGACTGCTGACACACTTGTTTTTTTTTTTTCTCCTTCTCCCTTCCTCTTGTGCCTTCTTGGACCAGAAGATCAATGTGATAGCCGGAGCTCTAGCTGCCGCATTGGACCATGAAGTGAATTTGAAGATGCAAGTCATATACTAAGGATGGCAGAACAGAAAGAGGAACTCTGAAACTTTGATGACACTGTAGCTCCCATATCAGCCAGAATCCTGTTTTATTTTGTATGATAGAGAAATAGGCTTCTATTTTATTGAAACCATTGTTATTTCCTCCTTCACCTGGGACATCACAAACCTAGGGAATTTTTGGAAGGCCTTGACTAAACAGTGGAAAATTAGGGATTTTATTTGGTTTTTGGTATGCTCATTTTTTAAGTTAAATAAGCTGTAAAATAAAGGTGATATAACTTGACAAAATGGTCTCTGAGCTCAATCATAAAAGGAATCAAGAGGTTATGTATTATTGTGTTATGTATTCATTTGGTTCAAACAAAAAGAGGCTTTGTTTGCTTATGTAACAGAAATTCAGAGGTTGTGTGGACTTAAGTAAGGCCAGATACAATAGCTGGACAAGCCAAAGAAGACCCAGTGTCTCTTCATTTCTTCTTAGTCTCCCATGGTTTTATTCTTAGCCTGTCCAGGTGGCCAGCCCCAAGCCAATCACTGTGGCTAGGGTAGCTACGACAATAGAACCTGCTGGATGTCTTGACCCTACCAAGGTCCACCCAGAGAACCGCAGTTAGGTCGATCTCTCCCAAATGCACGACTAGGAAGTGTGGGGCTCTGCTAGGAAAGGGGAAAAGGGATTGCACATATGGAGGTCACCATGTGCTCTCTCTCTCTCCTGGCCATCCTTCCCAAATAGTGTTACTTAAAGTGCTCCAGTTTTTAAAAGGAGCCTGGTGGACTATGGTCCATAGGGTCACAAAGAGTCAGACATACGGAAGTGACTTAGCACACAAGCGTGTATGTATCATAGAGTCAGTAGGTCTTGCTTGAGAGGATGAGCACATATTAAGCCATGAGGATGAGTGGCACTAGCACGCAGGGACACACATACTCTTTCTGAAGGTCAGGAAGCCTGCGTGAGGGCGTGGGGAATAGAACGGGGAAGACTGTGACTAGGAGTGGGTGATGCTCAGAGAGGGTGCACCTGTGTGGGTCGCTAAGCACGGCCCCTGGGTAGCTCACTGGTCCTGTGCATCTGAGGGAGGGAAAAGCAGATGGGGGATGCGCATGGGGCCTCAAGCTGCACCTGTTTTGCAGTCTTACCAGTGCTGGGTTTTGACTGGGGTTCTGAGTCCTGCTGGTTGGGGAGTCTGGGGGAGGAGGATGGATAGAATTTATTGGCTCTTAACTGGGATTTGGGCAATGCTTGGGGGATAAATTGTTAGGAAATGAGGGTGAAATCCCTGAAACTCTCAGGAAGAGTTTCTGCCAATCCAGCCACTCAGCTGCTCTCCTGACCCTGTTTCTTGGGGGTTTTTGGTTTATCATGACACAATTCTTTTTTCCTAGAAGAGTTAGAGAATAAGGGCTCCATAACCCAAAAATAATTCAGAGCATGGTATTGTCTCTATTTTAAATCATCTCCCATGGGGTTCGGTTAACAATGTACATGTCAAATTATGTCACGTCCATTAGCTGCTCTAATTTGGTCAGGCTGGGTCAGGCAGTCCCTGAACTGACAGAGCTGTGAACATCCCAGCAGACAGTTAGAGCAGCGGCGCCCGAGCTGCCCTTGGCTTAAGCTGCATCAGGGTGTGACATCCCACTAGGGAGCACCAGGCAGTGACACATGGAAGGTTAACCTCATGATGACAGAGACCCGTCATCAGGCCCTTTTATCAGAGGTTTGCCCCTGGAGGCCAGAGTATGTGGGTTTGAATCCCAGCTCTGTCATTTAGCAGCTCTGTGATCCTTGGTAAGTTAACTTTTCTGAGCCAATTTTTCACATCTGTAAAATGAGAAAACTTGTAACACTTCATTTACAGGGCTGTAGTGAGAATGAAATGCATGTAAAATGTTTGCAGAGTGCCTGACACTTAATAACAACTCAATCCTAGCTATTTACTACTAGTAGTAGTATTTAATGTTTTATCTTGTGAGTGTGTGCTAGTCTCTCAATCATGTCTGACTTTTTGCGACCCCATGGACTGTAATCTCCCAGGCTCCTCTGTCCATGGAATTCTCCAGGCAAGAATGCTGGAGTGGGTTGCTGTTCCCTTCTCCGGGATCTTCCCCACCTAGGGACTGAACCTGGGTGTTCCGCATTGCAGACAGATTCTTACCCTCTGAGCCACCAGGGGAAGCCCTTGTTTAGTCCTACAAAATTGGGGATCCAAGATCACCCCCTCAAAATTCTTCACCAGCCCTCCAGTGACCAAAAGAAGATGAGCAGCCCTTTCTGGAGGGCGTGGAGCTAGGAGTCACAATGGTATTTTGACATAGAATTATTTAAAATGTGGCAAGAGTAGCCTTGACTTTAAGGCCAGCTCTGTGTAGGCATGGAAGCCTTCTTTATCTGCCTAAGTGACCACAGGATGCCCTTGTATGGCCACACAATGGGTCCATGGCGCTCCAAAAAGGCAGACACAAGGGGCCGCCATCCTCTCCATTTTTCTATAGAGGTAAACTGAGGCACAGAGAAGTCTACACACACAGGCATAGTTCCTTCCCCGGCTTCTGAAGGAACAAGTGAAACCGGGGTAATTACAGAGGCAGAAGCAAAATCTCCTCCTCAGATGCCAAGAGACTGAGGTATCTGGGCCGTGAACCGCAACGGGAGCTAACATTAGGGAAGGGATCTGAGGCGGCTTCACATGCAGAGAGACTCTGCCTCTCATCCTCTTCCTCATCCAAACCCTCTGGAGTTGCCTGGCCACCCCTTCGTGGGTACATCCAGGAGGTGGTGTGTTGTAGAAAAAAGGTGTTAGTTGTTCAGTTGTGTCCGACTCTTTGCTACCCCATGGATTGTAATCTGCCAGGCTCCTCTGCCAATGGGATTTTCCAGATAAGAATACCGGAGTGGGTACCCACTCCCTTCTCCAGGGGATCTTCCCGACCCAAGGATCAAACCTGGGTCTCCTGCACTGCACATGGATTCTTTACCATCTGAGTCACCAGGGAAGCCTAAAGTAAAGAAAGTGTTAGTTGTTCAGTCCTGGCTGATTCTTTGTGACCCTATGGACTAAAAAAGCCCTGGTTTGTATTCAAGAGACCTGTATTTTAAGCCCAGTCCTGGCAGACCAGCTGTGTGACCTTGGAAAAGTTAGTTACTTAACCTTGGACTGTACTTTAGAAATGGAAGTGAAGGGTTTGCATGACATCAGTGGTTTCCCAACCATGACTGGTCAGGAGAATCTCTGGGTGTGTGTTGGGAAATAGGGTGGGGAGGTGAGATCTGGAGCTTCAGAATCTGTATTTGCAACATGTTCTAAGTGATTCTGAAGAGCAGTCTCTGTTGGGAACCCTGGAGCAGATGCTACCTAAGATCCCTCAAAAGGCTCCAGGGTTTTCTGACAACAAAGCCTCCTTAAGCACATGTTGCACAATTCAGTTCAGAGGAGATGGCAGCCCTCACAGTGAACCCCATGAGAGAGTCGGTGTGTACCCCTGGAAGCAGCTGACACGGCTGAGCACGTGGCATGTACCGTGTGTGTGAGTGGGCTCTGGGGCTGGGCCTGTTTCTTAGCTGGTTCTCCCTTGGAGCCAGTGAACTGGGCTCGCCTGGGGTCACTGGGACCTCAGCCTTGACTGTTACTGTCCACTGCCTTGTCCCTGAGGGCTTGGGGCTTCTTGGCATTGTGCTGTGGTCTGGAACACCCAACATACCTGCCTTAAGACTCAAGAGCCCATCAAGAATCTCACAAGTCTGCTGTGCATTCTGGAGGCCGACATCCTTCACGTGAGCTTTGGAATTATTCAGCTCTGTGCCTCCAGCTGTCCCCAAGTCACAGGAAGTCCTGGTTTCAATGAGGAGCTGTGGAATGCTGTGGCTAAAGCTGCCTTTAGCTCTTTTTCAAAAAGTTTCAATTATGGGTTGATCCTGACATTCTTTGGCTTTACTAAATGGAGAGGAGGCTTTTGTGTTTGTGTGGGGGCTGAGGCAGGAGTCAGTCATGGCTCTTGGGGCTGACTTTGATCCGGAAATGTATGTCTAGACTGCCTCTGAGTGGCAGAGAGAATGGAGTAGTGGTCCCTGGAGGGATCCTCCCTGCCTACAGGACAGTGAGCAGGGGGGCGCTGCATAGGTGTGCGTGTACGGATTCGTGTGCCTTAGTTCATGGGGTTGGCCACCACCAGCTCTTGACTGTTGTTGCCATGTACCAATGAGAGTCTAACGTTGCCAACCCTCCTGCTACTTTAAAGAAGTCAGAAGTTTCCATTTTACCTGAATTCTCCCAGTTTTAAAATAATGATACCTTGAATTTAGAAATTCCTCAGACCAAGCAATGGTACCCCACTCCAGTACCCTTGCCTGGAAAACCCCATGGACAGAGGAGCCGGGTAGGCTGCAGTCCATGGGGTCACTAAGACACAACTGAGCGACTTCACTTTCACTTTTCACTTTCATGCATTGGAGAAGAAAATGGCAACCCACTCCAGTGTTCTTGCCTGGAGAATCCCAGGGACGGGGGAGCCTGGTAGGCTACCGTCTATGGGGTCGCATAGAGTCGGACACGACTGAAGTGACTTAGCAGCAGCAGCAGCAGACCAAGAAAACCATACCTTCAAGCCACAGTCTGAAACTCTAGGCAGAAAACCTGGTTCAGAGGACTGGTCTGGGTATGCTCTAATAGTCTCCTCCCAAATGAGCAGAACCCCCAGAGGGAGACTATTAGGTCTTAAGAGTGAAAGCCATCTCCTAGGTGAGTTCCTTGGCTGGAGGGGAAGGAAGGCTCTGGCTTTCTGAGGCCCTAGAAATCCCCCTTTCCACTGCTCTATAATACCCCGCTGTAGGGCCAGGGGCCCACAGAGCTCACCTGGGCTCTTCCTCTATGTGACCCTGCTCCCAACAACCCCTAATAACACAGCCTGCTTCCTCAGGTGTGACACCCACTTACAGACTGTGACACCCACTTACAGACTGTGACGCCATTTCCTTTCCCACCTAGAAAAACAATTGAACCCAAGTAACACGGCAATAACTTCTGACATGGACAACTTTGAGGTTTCTTTTATTTTTTTAAAGGTTAATCACTTATGTAATACTTTGGTACTCTAATAGAGACGATTTATTCATGACACATGTCTCAGTGTGGCAATACATAAAACAGATTTCTATATGGGAAAATCTTGGGGGTGGCATTTTGTTGGAAGCAAGGAATAGCTGAAGGATTTCTTCTAAAGCTACGCTATATACTCTTAAATTGCACATTTATCTAAAAAGCAAAGGAATCCCCAGCAGCCAGGCTTTGGCCCTACCATTGTGACCGGTCAGGACACACGCAAGAGCAACACTAAGGTAGAGACCCAACCTCCTCCTTCTCGATGGGGAGGGGGATGGGCAGAATAAAGTCCCAGAACAACCCAGGTGCACTACAGGCCCCATTGCTCAAGAAAATATTCAATCTGTGGCTATTACCAAAAAGTCGACAAATAAATGTTGGCGAGGGTGTGGAGAAAAGGGAACCCTCTTACACTGTTGGTGGGAATGTAAAGCGGTACAGCCACTGTGGAGAATAGTATGACTCCTTAAGAAGCTAAAAATAGAGCTACCATATGATCCAACAATTTCACTCTTTGGTATACACCTGGAAAAAATGAAAACTCTAATTCAAAATGATATATGCACCCCAATGTGCAAAGCAGCACTTATAATAGCCAAGACATGGAAGCAACTCAAGTGCCCATCAACAGAAGACTGGCTTAAGATGTGGCATGTGTACTCAATGGAATAGTACTCAGCCATAAAAAAGAATGAAATATTGCCATTTGCAGCAACATAAATTAACCTAGAGAATATTACATTTAATAAAGTAAGTCAAAGAAAAATTCTATATGATATCATTCATATGTGGAATATAAAAATAAAACAAATGACTTTATATCTAAAACAGAAACAGACTTACAGACATAGAAAATAAACTTATGGTTTACCAAAGGGGAGAGTAAGGGTTGGAGGGAGGGACAAATGAGAAGTATGAGATTAACAGATACAAACTACTATACATAAAACAACAAGAATTTACTATACAGCACAGGGAATTATGACCTATAATGGAATATAATCTGCAAAAAACAAACTCAAATCAATTTGTTGTATACCTGAAACTATCAGAATATTATAAATCAACTATACTTCAATTTAAAAATAATTATAAGAAAATATTCAATTTGGAGGCTGATGATTTTGAGCCTAATCTCTGAAGTGTCTCGGACCAAGAGTGGAGGCTGAGCCATTCTGAATAAAACCAAACCTGCTCCTTGGTAAAGGTTAATGGTAATATCAGTAATATCTCAGACACCTGCTCCCATGGGCTCCTTCCACCAGGCAGCCAGATGGCTCATTATGACCAACATGCAGCCCTCCAGGTCTGGTGGCCTGGTTTGTTGGCAGCAGATGTCCTGGGGGACAGGGACTTAACCCCATTGCTCAGAGTGGTTCCCAGGGGATACTGTCCTTGGGTCCCTCCCTAGAACCAGCAAACTCAAGGATAACCAGGGGAAAGTTTACTTTGAAGTGACTTATAAACTAACTCTAGAAAAGGAGAATAAAATGAAATACTCATACTTGCCGGGACGTGGCTGCATTATTTCCATCCCCAAAATGCTACTATTAATATTTGGTAATATTTCAAATATTACCAATATTCATGTATAACTCAGAGGGTTCCAATATTTGACCCTTCATTAAACTGGTTGTTGTCATCACACTTAAAAACTAAGTCGCCAGCACATCATATCTTTCTGGAATATTGATCATCAGCAACTGGTGAGAACTTACATCGTTTTTACTTAAATTTATCTGTTCGTAGATGGCTGGATTGTCCTTTTTTTTTTTTTTTTTTTTTTTACTTTTTAAGCAGTAGTAACTTGACACTGAAAAGGTTTATGATGTTGGTACCTTATGTTTCTCCCTGGGAACAAAGAAATCTGGCAGGACATACACACAGGTATATACATAGACACACATGTGGGTCTGCATTCCGAGCTATGCACCATTAATATTTTTGAGTTGAAGTGTGTGTCTGAGGGACAAAGGGACCAGAAAGTCACTTCTGCAGAGGGGGTTGGCCATACTGTGGTTTCTTCTGTCCTAAGTCACCTCCTTGCAGTTACCCGTGGGTGTGTGCTGTGCTCCGACCCACTCACCCAGCTCACCCACAGAGTTTCCTCCTCCACCTCCCTCAGGCCTGGCCAGCCAGGAAGTTCAGCCACAGCAGAGACTCTGAGCTGAGCATCTTCAATGGCCCCAAAGGCCAGAGGCACTTGGTAACATCCAAGGCAGGTCTGAGGCTTGGGGCCACTTCACAGCAGGACCATCTTTCTACTTGGGTCATTCTAGATTAGACCTCCCTTGGATTTCTTTGCCTCAAATGCCTTCAAATGTCTGCAGCTCTCCTGCATGTTCATCTGGTTTGCTATGTCTTAGCCTGCTAAACAGAGGTGATAAGATGGTAGATGAGACAAGGGGCTTGGTAACATCAGTTTTTGGTGATATGTGCAATTTCTTAACACACATGTGGCCTAAACACTTGCAAATGCAGCATGTTGAGAACAGAGAGTGACTTCTTTAGCTGTTTCTTTTTTTAAAGGAATGATACTAATCCAACCAGCATACATCATCAAAGAACAGTTGCTATTTTTCAGGTATTATCACAAGACCATGAGTTTCAATGTCAGAAAGCCTCTGCCCTCCAGAGTTTTACAGTTTCAGTGGAAAGAGATTCTTGCTAAAAAGTATAAAGCCAAATTCCTCTTGCTTCTTATGTCAGGGTTGTTCTATCCCAGTGTGAGCCTGCCAAGGTAGGTAACAGCACAGAGCCATGGGCTTAGCATGGTCCACAACTTCCAGCAAACAAAGGTCCTCAAAGATTTGGAGGGAACATTAATTGTTTTTCTTAAATTAAAATAACCACAAACCTATTCTAGAATAGCATGCAAAAAAAAAGATATAGTCCTCTCACCCCTAACTGCAGCTCCTCTTCCACCCATATCTCCTTGGTGGAAAAAGGCCTGCTGCTTAAGACAGGGATGCTGAAGGGACAGGGAGCAAAATTGAAGAAGGGGGAGTGGGGACAGTCAGAGAGGGTCAGCTGGGCAGAGGCATCTAAGAATGTGTAAACCACAGACAGCGTCCCTGCTGGGCAGGCCCAGGTTAGAAGGAGACACACAGAAGTGTCTTTGGGGACTTCGTGGCTTCAGCAGTTCTTCACTTAGTTTCAGAAACAGGGGAGAGACATTCACCATGAGCTCCAGACCAGGAGGAGACACAGTGTTTGACGCAAGCTGGGCCTCGTCTGCTTTAAAGTTCTTCTCTACTCTCCCCACGAAGTGGGGAGGCTCTCGAGAGCCTGAAGCAGAGAAGTTGTGTAGAACAGAAAGAGCCGGGGCAGGCACACCACGCTCTCCAGCACGTCAGGCTGGCAGGAAGCTCTGCGGAGTAACTTCGGTTTTAGTTGGAAACCTTCTGTCATGTTCCCATTGGGGCCGTGGTGGGGGGGGGGGGGGGGGGCGGGGCGGGGCGGAGATGTGGTTAGACTTCCTCCTTCCTTGCAGTGGGGAAGGGGTGGGGAGGGGCGACGGGGGATGAAGCCAGCCATGGACGTGTGGAGAGTGACATTGAGAGAAGGTGGAGGTTATCCTAGAGGGCTTTCAATGCACAAAACTTTTCTGCTGTGGGGAGACACTCGCCTGTGCAACAGGCCACTCACTGGGGGAGGTTCCAGAGGAGGGGCCACCCAGGCCTCCTGACTTGTGGCTTTAATTACCCAGTTAGTCACTGGTTTACTGTCAGCCAAGAGTAATAAGCTTGACTGTGATCCAAAAATTTGAATAGGCCAAAAAGAACCCCAGCCACTCTGTGCTGTCCGGCAGGCTGAGGGGCAGGACACTTGGGAGTCCATCAGCCCTGAAGGAATAGGGGCCGCCTACCTCTTCATTTCTTTTTTTTCTTTAGACCTGGGATCCTGAACACAGGGCCTCATGTGCAGGCCAGGCCAGTTAAACCTGAAACATAAAGGAGCCGACAGCTTGCAGCTGCTCAGAGGGAAGGTTCGCTGGCACGGAGCACCCATGAAAAGCAGAACCCCGATCTCCCAGCCTGGGAGGCTATAGCTGAGGTTCTGGGACCCTGACAGGTGCTGGGCTGCTCATTCAGCTTTTCATGGGCAGAGACAGGTCCATCAGCCCAGGAGGAATGGATGTGTTTTGGGTGGCATCCTCCCGGACAGGAAGAGACAGGGCTTTGTCCCCCGACCTTGGAGCACAGCCTGAAGCTCAGGGCATAGCTCAAGCTTCTATTGTGAGAAACCTGATCCTGGGACTTGAACACTCTGCTCTTTGTGTTCTGCACAACAGGATGGTCCTGCTACTAGCTCAGCTCAGTGTGTGTCCTGGCTTCAGCTTCCCTCCTAAGCACCTGACTGCTGGCAGGTTACTGTGACTCATGGCCATTATATCTGCTGGGCTTGTACTTCCAGCATCTCACTGGCGTGGGCATCTCACTGGCGTGGGCATCTCCCAGGCAAGGGTTTCCATGCAGAGGCTGCCAGGCCAGCAGGAGAGGAGACCTCTAGCCCATCTGTCAGCACTGAATAATTTCATCCGCACGTACTTCTCTTCCAATCACCCAGGCTACTTTAGCTTTCCTGAACCACGCCAGCCAAAGACACTGGAAGACCTGCACCCTCTCATGCAGGATGCATCTCCTCTAGTGCTTTGGGAGGCCCACCACACTGGTTTCTCTGTGAGGTCATCTTTGCTGTGATACTCTGGCCTCCTCCTGGTAACTTCACACATTCTGGTTTGCCAGACTTCTGAATGTGTTCAATTAAGTCAAAACATAAGGGCCTTCTGAGCATTCAGCTCTGTGCTTCAAGTCATGGAGGATAAAAAAGTCCCTAGGGGACGACTAAGAGTTGTCCAAGGCTTGTCCACCCAAAGGGAGACCCAAAGAGAAAGAATTCTACTGTCAGTTAGATTGGGGAATCTTGATCCTTCAAAACATATGTTTTTATGTGAAAGTTTCTGTGATGTCCTGTCATAAACAAAATCTGTTGCCTTTTTTTTTTAATCATCCTTACTGACATCTCAAGGAACTAATGAATGCTTTTGGAATATAATTTAGGAAATGAGTTAACTGGTCTTCAGCCTGCTGCTGCTGCTGCTGCTAAGTCTACTCAGTCGTGTCTGATTCTGTGCGACCCCAGAGACGGCAGCCCACCAGGCTCCCCTGTCCCTGAGATTCTCCAGGCAAGAACACTGGAGTGGGTTGCCATTTCCTTCTCCAATGTATGAAAGTGAAAAGTGAAAGTGAAGTAGCTCAGCCATGTCCAACTTCTAGCGACCCCATGGACTGCAGCCTACCAGGCTCCCTCCTCTGTCCATGGGATTTTCCAGGCAAGAGTACTGGAGTGGGATGCCTAAGGAAGTATAATCTCTAGGGAGCATTTGGACACAGGCAGTAGCATTTTGGGTTGTCAGAAAGAGAGGGAGGTGCTCCTGGCCTTTATGTATGGGGGAGGGGTAATGCGACACTGCAGACAGTGACCCCAGCCTCACTAAGCCAAGAACAGTTCTGCCCCAAGTGTCCTGGGCACTCCCCACCCCACTGACAAGCAGAGGCTGGACAAGTGCTCAGCACTGAGTCTCCCCACCGCCCGCCTCCACCACCCACAGGGTCTAACCCTTCCCGGCTATCTCCTTGGTCCCTGGTCCCTTTCTTCCTCTTATGGGGTGCCTTCCTGGCATTAAGGCATCACAGGACAGAGTTCATCTTTGGGTCTGGCAGAAGCAAGCAGAGAGCAGGGCTCCACAGTTCCAGAGTGGATGAAAACAGGGTGCTCAAGTGGACCCGGGAGATAAAGTGGAAGGGGCTCGTCTTCCTGAAAGTTCTTTCACCTCACCTCATCTGGCAGAGAGAAGCCTGCCCCTGGCTCAAGCCAAGGAGAACACACCTGGCGCTTAGCCAAAGTCAGGTGACTTGAAAAGGAACGTGAGAAGGGCGGGTGCAGCCCTCCATCCTTCTGGGTTAAAGGAGACACCAACTTCCACAGTCTGCAAAGTCGGGGGATTCGGTCTGTGCCTGCTTCTATCAAAACAGAAAACGCCCATGGCAACCGGCAAGTGTTACCTGAGACCGCAGAGTGTGTTTCACAAAACAAGGGTAGCTCATCGATAGTCACCCAGGGAGATTCTGGCTCCGTGCCCACGAGGTGGCAGTTGGTGGGTGGGATCTCTGCAGAGCTGGGGGGTTTCCGGGCCGCCGCCCCTCCAGGGAGGAGCCGTAGGGGGAGCGGGCGGCCCTGCCTGCCGAGGGACCGAAAGCAGGCTCCATCCGCGCCTGGGGCGCGAGACTGGCGAGCAACTGGGCTTGTGACGGAGAAGTGCGATCACCGTCCGCCTCCTGTCCTACACACAACGAAAGAAGCAACGCCTGCACGTTTGCTCCTTGCAGGACAAGTCCCATGTCTGCTCCCCTCATTCGGGTATAAATATGCGTCGTTGGGTGGTGGCTTCTGAAGCAGTCAAAATGGTCTTCTCCCAGGATATTGCTTTGCGTCTGTTCTCCCCTTCCTCTTTTTCTCTCAGGATTAATTAGTATGGGTGATGAAGGTGGGGGTGGTGGGATGGGAGGGATGAGGGGTTTCTTTTGTGTGTGTGTGTGGGTGTGTTTAATTTCAAAAATGACGTTTAGCACAACGTCCTGCAAAATGTACAGTCCCTCAAATCCCATAGTAGAGACAAGAACACAGAACCAATGCAGTCAAATTTAAGGTCACCCTGCTGGTGAGCTGCCAAGCCAGGTGGAGAACCCTTGTGCCCCACACTTTAAGCATTTGGCCTCCCCATTCACTATCATTTTCCCTTCTTTAGTACCCATTGAAGCAAAATGTTGATGTTTCTCCCCGTTAAGAATAATGATTAAAAAAAAAAGGCTAATGATTAAAACTTTCTCAGTTCAGTTCAGTCGCTCAGTTGTGTCCGACTCGGGGAGGGGCAAAAAACTTTTGATATCAAATGAAAGCAATGTCTAATGAGCCCATCTGGGGTCACCAGGCTCTCAGGGGAAGGTAACTTTGACTATTTACTATTAATGAGAGTCTGGAAAGGCATAATATTGTAAAATTAGATGAGACTGTGTAGAAACTGTTAAAATGTAAATGACTTTTCTGTTTCATAGTAATGCAAATGATTTCTATCTGGTCGGGAAAATATAACCCCAAAGATTACAGTTTTGTTGCCCCTGGAACCAGTGACTGTAACATTGACCAGTTTTGTATCTAACTTTGCATTCTTACATCAAGCATTCCTTTTTGTTCTGAGTGCACAAAATCTTTGATCCTATGTCCTCTAAAAATCAGCTTTTTTGCCCCTCTACATTTTCCCCTAAAATAAATGAAAGTTATGGGCACATATTCATCATCTGTCAAGGCTCATGCTCCTCTTCCTCTACAGCCCCCACCAATCCATGATCAGCTTGGAAGGCATACTAAGCACCCATCATTGATTCTTTGACCCAAGTGGAGCACACACATGGCATCAGGGGGAACTAGGGATATGTACTCACCAACTTTGCAGAGTAAAAGAAATCTCTGTGTCAGAAACACACTAGAACTGTCAAAAGGATACAAACTCAACACATTAACTCCAAGTAATCTCTGCCCTTCCCCGCTCACACCTTAATCATGTCACAGCTATGATCAGGGGCTGGGGGCTCTGGCCCTCGGGACACCTGCTACACTTTCAGTCCCTGCAAAGAACTTCTGCCACCCCACACAGAGTTATACGCATGACCCCATCACCCTGGATCCAAGCAGCTGCCCACTTCTGGTTGGTGAGCCAGTTGAAGGCTCAGCCCAGTGACACCAATGAAATCCTCTATCTGGGCAAACTAGACAAGGAGACTTTGAGGGAACACTTGTTAGTAAAGGAGACAGAGACAAAGCAGGGATTTGGGGTCCTGAAGCAGCAGATGTATAAATAAGCAGCAGGAAAAGCAGGGGCGGAGAAGGAGTCCCCAGGTTGCCCCACTGATGAAGCATGAAGGCAAGGATGGATGGAGCCTGCTGCTCCGCTGACAAGATGACGGAGTGTCATTTTCTTAGGCCTCTTGGTTCCTGCACTACATCTGTTGGGCTCTCCAGAGATCCTGTGTGGTTTGTCCCAGGTCTCCATTAGATCTGTCATTTGGTCTATGGCCCTTACTTCCTTTTCTATGTTTGGTCTTAAAATAAATCCTACCATGCTTAAAGGAACTTAGTGGATCTCTACTCCTTCCAATCTAGCTCCTGATCACTTTCTCATCTTTTTTAATAACTTAATAAGTTAAATAATATGGTAGGATTCTTGATCACCTTTTGTTCAGCCAACTCTCTCCGGATTCATCAAGGATTTTCTAGGAAAGAGCAAGTTTCCCTGGTTAGAGCTCCCTTTCCCCTCTGTGTCTCTCCGTTTATTTCTGCTTAATTATTCATTCACTCATTCATTCTCGCCACAAGCTCACATGGATTCTAAAATGCACAGGGCCACATCCATGCTTTGAAGGAGCTCATAGGTTCACAAGGACAGCATCATAAGTGGGGTCAGTGCAGGAGTGAAGAGAAGGGTGGGTGCTGCATGCACCCCAAGGTGGAGGCACTGGAATCTGGGGCATTAAAGTGGAGGTGGGGAAGTGGAGGTGGCTCTACTGTCTGCACTGGCAGCTTTTCCTCCTGACCTTCCTGCAAATGCTGGCTTTTGTGCCTCTGGCCTGGAACCACATGTAACCAAAGCCATGTGTTCAACTTGGTTTAATTAAATGGTGGCCTCAGCAAATTTCTGATGCTGTGTATGATGCCTTGGTGTTACAATATTGTTAATATTTGTTACTGTCTGTTGTTTGTTGTGTTTAACCCTGAGGCTGAGATTCTTTTAGCCTGTAAAGTTTAAATGTTGGAGACTTCTGGTCTTGGTTTTTAAAAATCAGTATTATTTTTCATTTATTCCATGAGAACGTATCTTCTCTCCTCTAGGTTGGACCTGGGAGGATCCACAGTCCTAATTTTTCTGGGAGATGAATATTTGCAGGGCAGCAATGGAGACGCAGACATAGAGAACAGACTTACAGACACGGGGCAAGTGGATGGTGGTGGTGGGAGGAGAGGGTAGGACAAATAGAAAGTAACATGGAAATTTATACACTACCGTATATAATACAGATAGCCAGTGGGAATTTGCTGTATGACTCAGGGAACTCAAACTGGGGCTCTCTGACAACCTAGAGGGCTGGGTTGGGGTGGGAGGTGGGAGGGAGTTTCAAGAGGGAGGGGACATGTGTATACCTAAGCTGTCTTATGGCATACATACATATCATGTTGATGTATGGCAGAAACCAACACAATATTTTAAAGCAATTATCCTTCAATTTAAAATAAATTTTAAAAAGAAATGTTAGAAGAGAATGTTGTGCTGTGAATGCAAAGACCTGTCCTTGATTCTTAGCCCCAAACTGCAGAAAAACCTAAATTCCCAATCCAGTTTCTAAGTGCAGTTGCCCAAGCACCCAAGATGGCAAGCAGAAGGGAAAAACCGCCTTTTCCTAGGCGAGGGCCTCTCAGGCTTGGCTCAGCCCCTGCTCTCCCAGGGCCCACCTGGGCAGGTGAGAGGGGAAGCTTTGGCCAGGTGTGTGAGTGAACCTGCCTGTGTTCTCTAGCCCACAGAGGTTTGCAGACGCAGAGCTGCCATCTTGGCCATTTCCCACTCATGCAGCTCCTGTGCTCTTGACCCAAGGGCAGATTTGGTCATTTTATTTGGGGGTGGCGAGGTGGGGTTCATACAGTGACAGTCCCGCCAACCACGTGCAAGTCCCCTAAAGGGCAGGCCTAAGTGTTGGCGGGCTCCTCGCAGTGCCAGCCGAGAGAATGCCTGTTTCAGAAGCTGACAGTGGCACAGGGTGACACTGGGGGTGACTTCCTTGGGAGAGGGAGACCAAGGTTGCCTTCCTGATCCTCACATCCATATTTTTGGGCTGGGGTGACTTTCAGAGGCAGACAGGGCACTTCTGAAGGTGGGGGGCCCCAGCATGGACCTTGAGGAGGGCCTATGGGAACTTCCCTGAGGCCTCCAATCCCTGGGCAGGGCTGGTCTGGGGACGGTGGTTGTGATGCTCACGGCTGTTCTTCAGGCCCAGCGAATACAGTGAGACCTACCTGCCCTTCTCACTGGGCTGGAACTTCAGGGAGCTGGGATTCCCCTTGGGTACCTCCCAGCACAGGCCCCTCACCCTATCTAACTGCTCTGTACATCTACCTCTTGGATCCAGGGAAATTTGCCTTGATTTCAAATAAGCAATTAACATTCAGAAGACAGGCTTATACTTAGTTCCAAGGCTGCTGCCCCACCCCTTAGCTTTCAGCTTTCAGTTCAGTTCAGTTCAGTTCAGTTCAGTCTCTCAGTTGTATCTGACTCTTTGCAACCCCACGAACTGCAGCATGCCAGGCCTCCCTGTCTATCACCAACTCCCAGAGTTTACTCAAACTCATGTCCATTGAGTCGGTGATGGCATCCAACCATCTCATCCTCTGTCATCCCCTTCTCCTCCTGCCTTCAATCTTTCCCAGCATCAAGGTCTTTTCAAATGAGTCAGTTCTTGCATCAGGTGGCCAAAGTATTGGAGTTCCAGCTTCAGTATCAGTCCTTCCAATGAATATTCAGGACTGATTTCCTTTTGGATGGACTGGTTGGATCTCCTTGCAGTCCAAGGGGCTCTCAAGAGTCTTCTCCAACACCACAGTTCAAAAGCGTCAGTTCTTCAGTGCTCAGCTTTCTTTATAGTCCAGCTCTCACATCCATACATGACTACTGGAAAAACCATAGCCTTGACTAGACGGACCTTAGTTGGCAAAGTAATGTCTCTGCTTTTGAATATGCTGTCTAGGTTGGTCATAACTTTTCTTCCAAGGAGTAAGCGTCTTTTAATTTCATGGCTGCACTCACCATCTGCAGTGATTGTGAAGCCCCAAAAAATAAAGTCAGCTACTGTTTCCACTGTTTCCCCATCTATTTCCCATGAAGTGATGGGACCGGATGCCATGATCTTTGTTTTCTGAATGTTGAGCTTTAAGCCAACTTTTTCACTCTCCTCTTTCACTTTCATCAAGAGGCTCTGTAGTTCCTCTTCACTTTCTGCCATAAGGGTGGTGTCATCTGCATATCTAAGGTTATTGATATTTCTCCCGGCAATCTTGATTCCAGCTTGTGTTTCTTCCAGCCCAGCGTTTCTCATGATGTACTCTGCATATAAGTTAAATAAGCTGGGTGACAATACACAGCCTTGACGTACTCCTTTTCCTATTTGGAACCAGTCTGTAGTTCCATGTCCAGTTCTAACTGTTGCTTCCTGATCTGCATACAGATTTCTCAAGGGACAGGTCAAGTGGTCTGGTATTCCCATCTCTTTCAGAATTTTCCAGAGTTTATTGTGATCCACACAGTCCAAGTCTTTGGCATAGTCAATAAAGCAGAAATAGATGTTTTTCTGAAATTCTTTAGCTTTTTCGATCGATGATCCAGTGCTATAGAGTTAGTCCCAGGATTTTTACTAAACTATTGAAAAGGAGTGTTTGGCCTTCCACTGGGCTGGCTTGGATGGAACCAGGTGCTCCTATGGTTCCTTTGTCCCTCTTGCCATTACCTGGGGAGGGGGAGCCTTGTGCATGCGTGCTAAGTTGCTTCAGTCATGTCTGATTCTTTGAAACCCTATGGACTGTAAGCCCGCCAGCCTCCTCTGTCCATGGAATTTTCCAGGCAAGAATACTGGAGTGGGTTGCCATTTCATCCTCCAGGGGATGTTCCCAGCCCAGGTATACAACTCAAGTCTCCCACTTGCAGGCAGATTCTTTACCATCTGAGCCACCAGGGAAGCCCGGGCAGCCTTGTAGAGAAAAGCAAAGCTGAGAGATAGCATTGAGGATGCAGTCCTGAATCCAGCTGCTTGTGGAGCCCCTGGACTTGCCAGTTAGATGAACTGATAAATTATTACTTTGTGTTTGCTGCTGCTGCTGCTAAGTCACTTAAGTTGTGTCCAACTCTGTGCGACCCCATAGACGGCAGCCCACCAGGCTCCCCTATCCCTGGGATTCTCCAGGCAAAAATACTGGAGTGGGTTGCCATTTCCTTCTCCAATGCATGAAAGTGAAAAGTGAAAGTGAACTCGCTCAGTTGTATCCAACTCCTAGCGACCCCATGGACTGCAGCCTACCAGGCTCCCTCCTCTGTCCATGGGATTTTCCAGGCAAGAGTACTGGAGTGGGGTGCCATTGCCTTCTCCACTTTGTGTTTAGGTCCCTTTGAATAGGAATTCATTTCACTTTCAATTGAAAGAGATCTGACTGCTAGCTGGCTGATGTGTAAACTGATTTCTAGCAATCAGAGACAATGTGTTTTTCCAGGTAAAGCAGAGGGAAAGAAAAGCAGGGTGAAGGAATAACAGAAGCTTGGGTGGAGATCTGGGAGTCTAAAATGCTGCCTTTTTCTTACTGATTTTTAAAATCCTTCCCCTCCCACCCTCACAACCATGTAATCATGTGCTTTCGGAAACACACTCTTGAAAAGGAGACACTGAGAGACTTGCTTTGGTCTTGCAGAATTTTTGGACCATAGCGAGGTTTTCTCTCTGAGGATCCCTTCATGAATCCTTCCTGAGATTGTTTTGCACTGATGGCAGCAGCTGTGGGGAATGGTGATCTGGATCTCCCCTCTGACATGGAAAATAATTCTTGGAGGAAGTGTGCGGCTTGCCGAAGTCTTCAAACCTCCAGTGGGACAGGCAGCCTCATGCCCTAACCAGGTGCCAGCGAGACTTAGATTCAGTTTGTAATGACCCCGCCCTCCACCCCCAAATGGTTAAAACCAGACAGAAATCTCTTTCTTGCTCACATAAAGGAAGTCTGGACTTAGGCTTCAGGAGGTTGTCGAGAACCCAGTATCAGTTTATCTCGCCTTATCGTCTTCAGTGTTGGGTGTGTTCCTCCCAGTATCCCTCCCCCGCTCCCTCACCCCTCCCACCCCCACACACCACGCATTCACTTACAACATCGTGCAGATGGAGACACAGCCGAGACACTGGAAGACTCTTCACCCTGCGCGCCAGCTAAACATTGGGTGCACGTTACTAAGGGAGGAAACTAAAGTGGCTACTGGGGACACTAGAAGTCTCTGCTGGATAGTTAACCCATGATGGGACAGACCAAAGCCCCTCTCGGGGACTGCCCCACGGCTGGGGCTGCCAGGGAGGGTGAAACCAAGTTCCCCTAAAACTGAGTTCCCCTGCTGAGTTACTGATTAACCTCTCTATCCAAAACTTTATTCCCTTTCCTGGTCCTCTGTTAGGGAGCTGTTGACAGAAACCATCTGCCTTGGCCAGGCCTGCTTGCTTGAGTTATCTCACGACAGGAGGTCCCAATAAGGAATAGGTGCTGCTGCCTGAAAGCTAAACCGGAGAATTTGGGAGGGGCTGAAAGAGGGAGGAGATGGCCAACCTCCCAGAGTCCTTCTTGTTGGAATCCATCTTGGCTGAGAGATGCATGCCACCAGGAAGGACCCTGAGTCAGTCTGTGAACCAAGCAAGATAACTGGCTGGAGGCAACCTGGAAACTAACCCCATTACCATAAAAGCTGAGACTAGGAGCCACGTGGCAGAGCAATTGTCCTGGGTTCCCTCACCCTCCTGCTCTCCACCTAGGTGCCCCTTTCCAATAAAGTCTCTTACTTTCTCAGCACGTGTGGCTGCTTGGATGATTCATTTCTGAGTGTTAGACAAGAGTCCACTCTTGGGCCCTAGATGGGGCTCCCCTTTCCTGTCCAACCTCCCTGATCCCCTCAGGGTTGAGGAGTATCAAAGAGGGGGATTGAAACCGAGAAGGACCCTGTGGGGGCTTCCCAGGTACAAAAGCCCCACGTGTTCCCCATGTCTTAGTTTTAGAAAAAGCCTGATAGCCTCCTAGCCTTCACTGAGTTCCAAAAAGTAGGCACAAGGAATGAGGGAATGCAGAAACAAAGGAAAAGCAGTCAAGCAAGAAAAGTAATGATTGTAAAACAGAGCCCAAGTTCCTCCTCAGGGGATACGCGTAACAATCTTGTTTTGCAGACACTAAGCCCCTCCTCCCCTCCCCCCGCCCCCCCCCCCTTCTTCCCAAGGTGGAGAATGGTAACTATGAGCTGAAACCCCAGACTGCTTGGAACCAGAAGTTTGATGATTGAGATTCCTGGAACACCAGCCTGTTACCTCACCACCAACCAATCAGAAGAAAGTCATGTACACTGCAGCCCTCCCTACAAATGTTGCCTAAAAACCTTTCCCTGAAAGCCATCCCGGAGTTAGGGTCTTCTAAGCTTGAGCTGCCTTTTCTCCTTGCTTGGTGCCTGCAATAAATGCTGCACTTTCCTTCATCACAACCTGGTGTCAGTAAATTGGCTTTGCTGCTTGGCAAGCAGACTCAAGTTCAGTTTGGTAACAAGGGCCACTGGGAAAAAGAATAATTCATTCCATTTGTATCAGTTGTATGTGTAGTTTCCTCCTGTTATAAATGCTAAGAAATGGCCTGGGACCACCTAGGGAAACCTTCCCCATCGCTATCTGTCCTGATCATTCAGGGGTCACTGTTCTTCAAGAGTAAGGACTCAAATCCCACCTCAACTTCTCAAGGACAGCTAGACTTATGATGGCATTAGATCCAGAGAAACGTCTGAGAAAACTCCCAGGGAGCCAGAGAACAGGCAAAGGAGCTGTGTCCCTAGTTGACACCATCTCAGCTGAGATTACACAATAGCAGCTTTCTTAGTGAAGAAAATACGGTAGGAAGAGTTTCTTACTGTATTTCACTATCATTTGATATGAATAAGTGAACTGCGGATTTCCACACAAGGTTGTTGGATCCCCGAGCTCCTTCTGCAGCTCAGGAGAGCTGTAGCCACATTGGTTGGTCACTAACAAAAGGCAACCATCTTAGGGAAGAAACTCGACCTCCTTACTCACTGCTTAACATTTTCAAAGTGCTTAAAATGCTGGTTGGCATTTGAAAGGAGCTCAGTAAATAGTAATAGAATATGAGCCCGAGTATTTCTGGGTGAGAAAAGCACTTATGGTCATCATTACTATTTTTAAAAATATTTATTACACATCTATTATATATAAGGGACTGCTCTAAGGGCCATGGGTTGTCACAGAGATGAAGAAGATACCATTTGTGCCGTCAAGGAGTTTATTAATATGCAACCCCATGGACTGTAACCCACCAGACTCCTCTGTCCTTGGAATTCTCTAGGCAAGAACACTGGAGTGAGTAGCCATTCCCTTCTCCAGGGGATCTTCCCAATCCAGGGATTGAACCAGGGTCTCCTGCATTGCAGGCAGATTCTTTTTCATCTGAGCCATGAGGGAAAAGTGAAAGTGAAGTCGCTCAGTCATGTCCAGCTCTTTGCGACCCCATGGACAGTAGCCTACCAGGCTCCGGGATCCATGGGATTTTCCAGGCAAGAATACTGGAGTGGGGTGCCATCTCCTTCTCCAGGGGATCTTCCCAACCCAGGGATCAAACCCTGGTCTTCTGCACTGCAGACAGACGCTTTACCATCTGAGCCACGAGGGAAGCCCCTGAGGGAAGCCCATTACTAATAGGGAAGATAAGAATAGTGTTTTATTTCATGTCAATTACCAAAACAAAATAAAAAACAATCAAGAGATGCTGGGATCCTGCTTCCTGCATTTGTAAGTGTCTTGGAAGAGGCTGGTTTCTAAATCCCCATGTCTGCCTCCTGGAAGAGATGCCGAGGTTTTGCTGTGCTTCACGTGGGCCAGGGCATGGGGAGTCGCAGACAGACCTTTGGAAACAGCAACAGTGGTGCCTTTTGTTTGCCCTGTCACCTCCCACCCCCTCGTTGAGCCTCTGCCTCAGTTCACCTCTCTCTAAAATGAGGACACCTGCATTTGTTTCTTCCCAACTCCCTCCGTCCCTTGCACTCTGTGCTGATGAAAGCAGCGATAGCTGTGACTCACGTGGCGCTTCCCGAGAACTGGTTTTACATCAAAGGTTTCTTGGGAATGTAGGAGTGAAACAGCTGTCTTTTCAAAATGGCTGTTTCATTTTGCATTACTCTTCACCCCACCTCTTTCCAGGATCCATGATGAGGCTGGGGAGAGAGGGCAGCACAAAATGCCCATGGGAGAGCAAATAAGATGCCAGAAGACCTGGGGAAAGACCAGTTGTTCCCAGAGCCCACCCCTCTGTCCCAAGACAGCTCTTTGATCTCTGGGCTCGGTCCTTGAGGTCTGTGTGTTGGGCAGTACTATCCCTACCCTAGGGCCACTCTCCTCCCCACCATACAGCAAGTGTGTGTGACCAGCAAACCATAGCTGACATCAGTGGAGGCGTCAAAATCATCCACATTCATGTCTCATTCTTTTGTTGGCTCATTTATTCATTCTCTGTTTATTCAGGATTTACTGAGCATCAGTAGATTCTGTCTGGAAATCTTGCCTCCATTTGATACCAGGAAGAGTATGTATTTGTATTGACTTTCTGTACAATTAGTTTCATTTACCAAGAGTGGTTTTGAACTTGAAAGTAGATGTTACTCACAACGTTTTCTGAAAGCTGTGTCTCAAGTTCGCAGGGAGGGGCCCACTTCTCCAAAGAAGTCTTACATATCCTGGCCCAGGTGAGCACATCCTCATGGGCATTCAGAAGACCCAGAGGTATCTTTGCACAGTCCCGGGCTGTCCCCAGGGAAATCAGAGCCAGTTGGCTGCAATTAACAAGGACTCTTTGTGTTTATGGGGTTGAGTCAGCTGACAGGTCTGAGATATAACTTCCTTCTCTGGGGCCAGGGGAACTGAATGCGAAAGACTAGAAGGATGGGTCAAAATGAAGATAAGATTTTACAGGAATCAAAGTAGAGTCCTGTACTTAGTGGTTAAAAGGAGGGAAAAATGACAAAAGAAGAAGGAATTCCATCTCAATGGTGCTGTGTATGAAACTGACCTAGAGATTTTGTTTGACTGCAAGTTCAGTGTAAACCAAGAGCTGACCCAGCATCTGGAAGACTGAACAGCCTTTGGCAGTGTTGGCAGAGTCACAAGTGTCTAGAGACGGAGATGGGGGCCCTCTGGGCTGGTCACAGGGCAAGGCCATATCTGACATGTTTAGGCTCAGTTCTGGGTCCACACTTTAAAAGAAACTTTAATATATTAGAAGGATCCCTCAGGCGTTTGTGTGAAACCACACCACATGAAAAAACACTGGTGTTTAGCTAATTTATGGACTCGAATCTTTCTTCAAATAGTTGATTGGTCTGGTGGAGAGGAAGGCTGGAGAACTGAAGAAAGGCAGCATCATTCTCAGATCACAGTTTCCAGGCCCTGCACATCAAAATTTGATGTGTGCCTTCCCCTATCCTTTCATTCCCTCTTGGTCTCAGAAGAATTGTTGCTCTTCCTTCTTGGAGGTTGACCTCATCTCTCCACCCCTCTTGGACATGCCTTGCCAATTACCTCCCCTTCTAGAATCTTTCATTTGTCCTTCTCTGCCGGCTACTTCCCATCCTGCAAATATGACAAAGGTGGTGATCTGGGTACCTACTATATGCCAATTGCATGATGATTTGTCTGCCTTATCTTGGTTAATCCTCACACCAACCCAACAAAGTATGAGATACCTTCTCCATTTAGAGATGAGGAAACTGAGGCTTCAAGGAATTCTGTGCTATTCACTCCCAAACTCAAGCAATTGCCAAGTGAGGAAACTAGGACTCACTTCAGGTTCATCTGCCTCCAGTACTCAGAACCTCACTTCTACTCAGGCTGTTAATAACTCTCCTCCCCTTGCCAGCCAAATTCCTTTAAAGAAGTTCCTTTTTGTGTGTCTACTTCCTCACCTCTCATTCACTCCTCAGCCTGCTGCAGTCTACTTTCTGCATTTACCCTCTGCAGAAATAGCACCACCTCCCTTCCAAGGTCATCAGAGACATAATGGTCAATCCCAAAGACCTTTTCTCAGTTCTCATTCCAGCCAGCCCTTCTGCCACATTTGATGTACTGAGCATGTACCCTTCTTCCTTCTGTGTCTGACTGAGCTCATCCATTCCCACCACTGGACTTCTCACCCTTCTTATCCTCCTTCCAGTGTCATTAGTAATTTTAAAGGATCTGAGGACTCAGCTAAAGTTGGAAGCCAGGAATCTGTGTCTGAGATTTCCCTGGTAGGGGTAGAGGTAAGACATAGTGTGCAAAGAATCGAACATGCTGGAAAGCATAGCTCCAGGGGTCCAACTGTCCTCATACCACTAGCGGGTGCAGTTAGAGGGGGTGGGGAAGTTATAGAGCAGAAATAAAAGGGCCAGGAAGGGGGACTGGTAGAGTCTCAAAAAGCAGCGAAAGGTGGCAGGGCAGAAGACAGGGAATGAGATGGTGAAGTGGAAGGAAAAAGCAGGCTGAGACCCTGGGAAAAAGGTGATCAAGATACAGAGCAGGTGAATATTGCTGGAATTATAGGAATGCTGCTGGAGTGTCAAGAAATTAAGAGTCTAGATTGTTGGGATGGTTAGCTAGCTCCACCTAGACTCTGACATTCCCCTAGATCATGGAAGGAGGTGGGCTGAATCCCCCTGACTCGAGCCTGGATCCCCTGTGAAGCTGTCTCCTCAGCAGCAAGTGTTTGTACCCCTGGGGCCCATCGTCAGCTTCCAGTTTTCCATGAGCTGGGGGTCCCGCTCCAGTGAAGGAGGGGTGTGAGTCCAGGGCTGTGCTGAGTGGCACAACTCTAGGAGTGCCCTTCACATGGAATTCCCACGGGGGCCTGCAGCCACTCCAGCAGCACCGTGCCTAGCACGCAGAAGCACTGACTGAACGAGCAGATGAGCAAAGGCACTCATTTCCAGTGCCCCTGACTCCAGTTCAGGCCAGCAGCGTTCTCTGAGCAGCCAGGCTCTGTGTGAAGGAATTAGACAGATCAAGAGGAGTGGAGGGAGCCAAGGAGCAGCCTCCTGCCCAGGTGCTAATATCCTGGCTGATTCTAAATTAGAGTAAAACCTTAGAGGGTTCCAAACGCAGCCTTAATCTCTCTCTTCTGGGCTCAACATTTGCAAACCTCATTTCAAACCCCAGAAACTCTTTAGTCTGATAGATGACAGGAAGTCAGCCTTGGTGAGACCACTCAAAAATATCTGGCCTCGGACTTGCCTGGTGGTCCAGTGGTTAAGAATTCACCTGGCAACACAGGGCACATGGGACATGCATCGCAAAGAATAGCCGCTGCCCGCCGTAACTAGAGAGAAGCCTGTGCATAGCAACCAAGACCCAGGGCAGCCAAAAACACAAATAAATAAATAAATAATTTAATAATGTATTACTGGTATATTAAAAAAAAAGAGAGACATCTGGCCTCTTAGTTACTGGGCCACCCCCACCCCCAGAGTCACCAGGTGAATGAAGTCAGATGTATGTCCCCTGGACAGAGATGCTGCTAGGTCCTCAAGGGAAGCCTCTGGAAGCTGCATCCAATAAAGCCTCTCCAGATTCTCCCAGTGGGGAAGGGGAATTAACTGCTCATCTCCTTTGCTTCCTCTCTCATCTAATTTTACTCTGAAAGGAGTCTGAGGATCTCTTTTTATTTTCACGTGGAAACAACTCCTGTCTCTAAAACCTTTGGAGTATTTCTTGGAGAACTACCTTTTAATTCTTTTCTGTCTGCACCAACAATAGCTAGAGGGTACAAGAGGTTCTCTTCCTAATTTCCAGGAGAAGAGCACAGGAGAAGAGGCTTCCAAGGAGAGCCCCACACCCCTCCTTGCTTTGGCCACACTGAAGTAGCCATATCTCCCCACTGTGTCTGGTTCTAAGTGGTGATGCTTCAGCAGAGCAGAGCTGATGATTCAGCTACACAGAAGCAGAGCTCTCTGATGGTTACCACCATGGGCTGCTGCAGAGACTTCTAGTAGAGTCTCCCTCTCTGTCATTTGCCAGGTTGGCCCTGAGTGCTCCTGCTGCAGGCCCTGGGCACTGAGGTTCCAGCTACAGGAGCTATGAAAACCCAAGCCACACTAGAGTACCCAACTGCTGTGGGTTTACCTTTTGTGGGCAGGCCTCCTCCATCAGTACCACAACCCCTGCCTCCAAACAGAAAGGAGGGAAGAAGCCAAAGAGAGGAGCTTAGGACAGTGGCGAGGAACGTATTGATCTATCAGACTTGCGGGGAAATCCTTTTACACAGAGCCAGCTTTGACTTTCAGTGGAGCCATTTGCCAGAGGTTGGACCCAGACCTGAAGTGCCAGGACGCTGGTTCTGTTCAGATTCCATGGGGAGATGCTGGGGCTGAACCACTGTGGTGACAACTGGCAAACCTGGGGACACGTTCGCTTGCACAATATTGTAAAAAAAAAAATTTGATCCAGTGTTAATAGACTGGAGAGTCACAGATTTACAGCTTCTTTTGGAGGGAAAAAAAAATCAAAGGATATTCTAAACTGGGTTCTTGTGGCAAAATTGTCTGTGCTGGTTACACAGAATGGGTGGGGGTGGGTGGGACAATGTTCTCTGAAGTCCCCTCTATGCTCATGTTGTCCCTCACACACAGCCAGGTGCTATCGATCCTGAGCCCATGCAGCTGTTTTTCTGACAGTGGAGGGAGATTTCTCAATGTGCCCTTTGCCACCAAGTGACTTTTCCACACTGGATCTCCAGGCTCCTGTTGGCATTTGAATTTGCAACCCTTGAATTTGCACCTAAGAAGAGCAGGAGCCACAGGAATGGCCGTTCCAGCCCACAGGACTCTCCCCTGCTCCCCATTTTGCTTGTTTCCACATATGCTTGTCTGTTGCCCTCATTCTCTTTCAGCAGAGATGCCTTGGCCATGTGGTGAGGATCATGGCCCCCAGAAGCCTCAATTTAGAAATCCCAGTAGAAAAAAAAAGAGCTTCTTTTCTCTACTTCTGAAAATCAAACCTAGTAAAGAATGCTGGCCCCACATGGGGCGTGTGCCTCAGAGCTGCAAGATGCTGTCTTTGGAATCCAGCACATAAGTAGCTGGTCATTGTTCTAAGCAGGTCACAGATAGTAACTTATTGAATCCTGTTTTTTAAAGAAAGCCTATGATTTAGGTTCCATGACTGCCTCTGATAAAAATGAAGAAACTGAGGTACAGATAAGTTAAGCTGCTTTCCCAAGGCCACACAGCTATTAAGAGGTAGAACTAGAATTTGAACCAGATTGTTAGCTTCATCTGTAGAACTGAGTTCTAGCCGGGTGAGAATAAAAGCTGACAAGCCTCAGGGTATGAGTCAAGAAGTCACAGAGCACCTCTCTTGCTACATCCTACTGGTCAAAGTAAGTCACAGGACCAGCTCTACACTTGATGGAAAAAGTTATCTACATAGGAATGGGAGGAATTTAGGGCTATTTTTTGCAATTTGCCATGTCTTTTCACTTCCTATAACCTCATTTCAATAAACTTGGCATGTGTCTGGCACACGAAGATGACAACTGGTAGTATGTGTGGGAGAATGTGGCAAACCCTGCTATGTCCCAACTCATTATTCATTCTCCAGTTCTCTCTTATTGACAGAACCCTAGTTCTTTTTTTTTTTTTTTCAGGGTGGCGATGTGCCCAGGTACAAGTATTCACCTTCCCAGATGCCCTCATCCCTGGGCTGACCACGTGACCCAGTTTTGGCCCATGAATGTAACTAGACGTCTCCTGGGCAGGGCCTCTAGGAGAGCTGTCATTTTCTCAGTAAAAGGGAATAGGCTCTGTGTCCCTGGCCATTTGCCTTTCCCCTTCCTGCCTCATTCCTGCCTGGATCCCATACGCAATAGTTTGGGGTGGATCAGCCATCTAGAAACCACGAGGATGTCATGTAGGATGGCACAGAAGGGCCACGGAAGCCTGAACCCTGATGACAGCATGGGGCCTCTACTCTAGTCCTGGATGCCCTATCTCAGACCTTGTCATCTGAGAAAAATAACCCCTCCTTGGTCACGCCACAGTTAAGAGTTCTGGATTCGGTTACTGAAAAGAGGCATGACGAGAAACTGAGACTGAAAAGTGGGCAGAAGGCTGGCTGTGACGCGTCGTGACTATCAGGAAGACCTGGCAGCTGCTGCGAACACCGCAGTGAGTTTCTGTCGTTATGCACATGTGCTTTTGTGTGTTTGATGTATGGGCATCTGGATGTATGTGTGTTTGGGCGTGGGGGCGAATGTGTGCATGGAAGGAAATGCTATCGTCATGGAAAACTTTAAACTCAAACTGGAGCCCAGATTTTGAAAGACTGAAAGAACAATGTTGAAAGTGAAACGGTCAGTTTAATGGTGCCGACTATAAACTGAGTACTTAGTGTTTTTTTTTTTTAAGATGTCAGGATAGGAGAGTGTAGTTTCACAGCCTGGGGGCTTGGGTTGACTGCAAAGGCTAAGAATGAGCTCACAGAGTGAGCTGCGAGTGCCAGGAGCTCTGGCTCACCCTCTGGCTGTGATGATTATCTAGGGTCCAGAACAGGGAGCGGACCGCCCAGCCTCTGCACAGTCAGAACACTGGAAGCCTGCACCATGTCCGTCCCAGGACCAGTGAATGGAGCCCAGCCAGAGGACGAGGCAGAGATCTGGGAAAGTTTGACTTGGACAAGAGAAGACCTGGAGGGGCCTGATGGGATAATAACTATAATAAGTCATCTGTCACTGTGTAGAAACCACACCTAAAACTTGGTGTCTTAAACCAACAACGGCCAGTCATTTGCTCACAATTCTGCAGTCTGGGTTGGAGAGATTTTCCCTACCCCATGTGGTGCAGTGGCGTGGGCTGGGCTCACTGATGCATTTGCAGCCAGCCGGCAGATTACTGGGGCTGAAGGAGCCATGATTGCTTCACTGACATGTCTGTCTCCTTCAATGAGATGATTGGACTGGCCACACCCCTGTCCCCAGCATGCTCGTTCATCTTCCTTCTCCACGTGGCCTCTCATCCGCAGGGAGGGTAGCCCAGGCTTCATGACTTCTCAGGATGGTAAGATGGTAAAAGTGGAAGCTGCAAAGCTTTGAATGCCCAGGACTGAAATTTTTGTCACATTGGTACTGAACCAAGCACATCATGAGAGCAGCCCAGATATAGTGTGGAAATGGGCCATGCAGCAGTATGACTTCAGGAGCGTGATTCACTGGGGGCTGTTTTGTAACAGTCTATCATGATAAATAATCTTTATTATTTCTATAGACTTTATAGTTCACACAGGATATTTACTTGCACTATCTTAATTGATCCTTACCACTAAGTTGAGAGATGGTCAGTGATATGCTGGTAAAACAAAACATAAGCCAATAAGAAGTCCCAATTTATAGCATTTGCCAATGTTTATGGTGTAAATACTCCCACTGTGGCTCATTTTAAGCAGCCAGCATGAGATCACGGGGCAGAGAGGGAAGAGGAGACACACTCTGGTTCCAGCACACCACTATCCAGTGGGGACTGACCCCACTTGCAGATAAGGTTAAGGGACTTCCTCAAAATCACAAACACAACCAAGAGCGGCAGACCCAGGACTCAATCCAGATCCAGATTTTATGTTCTGGTCACAATATCACCCTGCTTCCTAGATATTTTCTTCGAACATTTGAAAGGCTGCTATGCAGGAGAAGTTGCTATAGTCCATATTGCCCTAGAGTCAACATGAGTGTTAGAGAAACTTCAGCTTAAAGTCAGTATGAAAATGGATTCTGCCAGACTAGAGCCTCCCAGAGAATGGGCTGCTTTGTGCCATAGTGCTGTCCCTGTCACAAAGTGTCTCCCAGAGGCCAGATCTTTGAAGATTTCCTAATTAGAGGAGAAGTTGGACTAGATAATCTATGAGACCCCATTTATGCCTCAGATTCTTGTTTTATGAATATTCCAAACCCCCAAATCTGGAATATACTTATTGGCCTTTTGAGACCAAAGGAGGCACAAGGGAAGAGAATGGAAGAAGGAAAGAAGGTGCGTGTTGAATCTGGGAGGAGCTTAGCCAGCTGAGGAATCTCTGTCCTAGGGAGCTCTATCCAGGGTAGGGAAACGGGTCTTCACTACGGTGGCTCTGGTCCAAGGGACAGAGCCATATGACTCACAATGTGGAGACACAATATTTACTTCATCCCAAGTCAATTAAAATGGCTGCAGACAGCTCCAGACCTTTTGTCTGAAATGTCGGGAGGGATGTTCTCAGTGTAGTAGAATGCAACTCCTGATATTATAGCCTGGCTGTTTAGATAATGCTCTTTCTTTCCAAACAGGCTTTCCTAATTTTTCTCAGAAAGAGAGCTTGCTGAGGACTTAGCATTTAGTCTCTTTGGCTTAACCAGAACCCAACTGCTCCTCTGCTTGGCCCCAGCTCTGCAGAAGAATAGATGCTCTGCTTGAGGGTCTGACAGTCTTAGACACTTTCCACTCAGCTCTGCGGGCTTCCTGAAGCAATTAAATTTTCTGGTTTTATAATGAGAACCACAAAACTGGAAGCTTTCCTGAAGGAACAGCTCAAAACTTGAGGAATAAATCTAGGCATTTGGGAATAAACACCTGGGATGTTTCCTGGAATGACTCAAGCGTCACCAACCATGCCAAGAAATTACACGGGTAATCATGCAGTCTGGGAGCTTCCAGAGAATGCCCAAGACAGTTACTGAAGTAGATAATTCACCTCTGAGAACATGTCTTTCAGCTCAAAAATTGCAAAAGGTCATGTATCTGGTTCTGAGAAACTGTTATTTTCTTGGGCTGAACCCAAAGAAAGGTAGGTAGTTGACAATGAGTGAAGCCTGGCCCTGCTCTTTCAGCAGGACCAACCCCATCAGAGACTTTCAAGGACACTTTCACATCAAGATTTCTAGTCACAACAAAATATTGGGTTGGCCAAAAAGTTTGTTTGGGGTTTCCCAGACACTGTTATGGAAAAACCCAAACGAACTTTTTGGCCAACCCAATATTAGCAAACCAAATACAACAATGCATAAAAAGGATCACATACTATGACCAAGTTGGATCCATCCCAGGGTCACAGTATGGTTCAACAGATGCAAATCAATATGATACACCACATCAACTAAAGAAAAGACGAAACCCACATGATCATTTCAATAGATGTGGAAAAAGCATTTGATAAAATTAAACATCCATTCATGACAAAACCCAAAATGGGTACAGAGGGAACATCTGTTTCAACATAATAAAAGCTATTTATGACAAGCCCAGTTAACCTAATACTCAACAGTGAAAAGCTGAAAGCCTTCCCACATCAAGATTCCCTATTGCCTACTGGGTGACATGCTCCCCAAAGTTCAGTGGCTCCATCACCCATGGGTGAAAGAGTCTGAAATGGCTGGCAGGATGTGAAAAAGAAGCAAGGATGGTCTCAAGAGCTTCTCCCCAGGAGACAGGTACTGGGGTGGCTGCACTCCCCTCTGAAACACATTTACACACTAAAGAAGCATCATCTATTTACATGCAAACAAGTACCAGCTCTGGAAACTGGGGGAGCTCTCTCTCCAGGAGCAGAGTAGCCTCGGTTATCTCTGTTTGGCTCTTGCACAGAAATATGTCAGGGAAACAGGGTAGCAGCTATCAGATTAGAGCCTCCCATTCCCATTTCCTTGCTCAGCAAACAGTAGGACTTGCATCCACCCTGGGCCTAGAGTCAGCTCCAGGGCTTAGGTCCTGGGGTTGTTTCACAAGACCCAAGTTCCTTTCTCTTCCTCCTCTTTTCCTTCTTCACTCTTTTCTTCATTAACCTCAAATGACTAGAATCACAGACCTCACAAAACTTAAAGACCATGTTAGTTCAAACACTTTACAGAAAGGACCCAGAGATGAAGAGCAGAGATGCAGACTTACAAAAGACACTTGACTAGTTGATAAAAGAGTATAGCAGATGAGATGAGTTGTCACTGCTGAGATTAAGTTATAAAATATGGTGGCTTCTACCTTGGGCTCTCTCTTCCTCTCTCTCTTCTATCAGTTGCTCTGGGGGAAGTCAGCTGCCACATTCCTAGACCAGGAAATTGATGGGCAAGCCCCATTGCTCCTTACCCTTACCATCACTCAGGAGTAAATGGACTGGGCTTCCCTCGTGACTCAGTGGTAAAGAATCCACTTGCCAATTTAGGAGACATGGATTCCATTGCTGATCTGGGAAGATCCCACAAGCTGCAGAGTAACCAAGCCTGTGCGCTATAACTATTGAGCCTGTGCTGTAGAGCCCAGGAGCTGCACACCCTAGAACCCATGCTCTCCACAAGAGAAGCCACCACACTGAGAAGCCTGCACACTGCAACTAGAGGGTAGCCCCTGCTTGCTGCCACTAGAAAAAAGCCCATGCAGGAAAAAGACCTAGCACAGCCAAAAATAAAATAAATAAATCTTGATAAAAAGAGTATATGAACTTAAAATTGAGCCCTGCCATCAAATTTTGCCATCACATAGGATCAAGTTTGCTTATTTTGTGAACAGTTTGCTAACTGAGACGGACAACGAATGTGAGCTGTATCTTTGAAGCACAAATGCAGCAAATCCTTCACCTTGCTCTACAGATGGAGCTGAAACAGTCCTGGGGCTTTGGGCCCTGCAGGTGTCAGTTTGCTCTCTCTACACTTTCAGGGAAGGAGGACCCACACTGAGAAAGCAAAAACTGCACAGAAGTGGCTGTCCTGTCAGTGAAAATGTGGCATCTCTTGTTCAGTAGATTGCAGTTTTTAAAAAAGTAAAGGTTGTGAAGAAAAGACTTATATAAGAATAAGCATTTCCATGGGTGCAGTCTGAAAACAAAGAACAATCTCAGCTGCTGGGAAGCACCGTTTTGGTTTTCTTTTTGTTCTTTCTTTTTCTTCTCACTGTAGACTGAACTTTGTTCTCTGCTTTCTCTTTCTTGGAAAGAGAGGACATAGTTTTAAGTCAGCACTGATTTGGGACTGTGCCTAAGGCACAATCAGTGCTTCATTGTCATTGTGTTTTTAAGCTTTTTAAAATTAAAACAGTTCTTTGGGGAATGAAAAAAAGTGAAATGTCATGAGGACACTCAGGCAGGGTATGAGATGTTCATTTCGTGAGGCCCTGAAGTCTGGCCAACCACCAGTGAGGAATGAAGTTCTGCTGACAAGCATATGGCTGAGCTTACAAGCAGATCCTTCCCCAGTTGAGCCTTCAGATAACTGCAGTCCCCAGCCAACCGCTGAACTGCAATCTCATGAGAGACCATCCTGAATTCCTAACTCAGAAACTGTGAGATGATAAATGTTCGTTGCCTCAGCTGCTAAGTTTAAGAGTAATTTGTTATGCAGGAGTGGATAAAAACACTGGGCTTTTTTTTTCCTTCTTCTTCTTTTCTTGGTTGTTTTCATTTCCCTTTGGGAGAAAGAGATGGGGGCAAATTCCAGCTTACCAGTCAACAAGACCTTGTCCTCTACCACTTTAAGAGATGAAACTGTGGCAAATTAGGAATAAAAAAAGAAGGAGCTTCCATGGAGGCCCGGGGCAAGAGCCTCCTGAGCAAAGAACTAAGTGTGTTTCCAAGCCTAAGTGAAAGAATTTCAATTCATAGGCTGCCTGAAAGCACCAACTCTCTTTATCGAAGTTTTGAGTATGCAGCCACTGCAAATGCTAACTGCAGATGATGCCTTATGTATAAACCTGACAGAGCTATAGAAATGGTGTCTTGGTTGCAACAAAGATAGAGCCTGAATTCCAAATGGCCTCCCCACCCCCATCCACTCTCATGGTGGACCCTGTATATGTGGAACCTTGGTACACGCTACCAAGAGAAAAGGCTCTTTGAAAGAGGCCTAAGCAAAAGACATCCTACAAATGCATATATTCAGCAGAATATGGTCACAAGTGCTCTTTCTGACAAACTTACTCATTGAAGGGTCCAAAACTGCAGGTTCTTAAGCAGCAGGCTCCATCCTCTGCATTCTACCTTGTGTGCAGAAATGAGCCTTGTCTTGTTTTCTCTCCAGAAAACCTAGAGCTGGGAGCAAAATGGGTTTTCCAACGCCCAGCATTCATTTCCTAAAATATAGCTAAACTAGGTTAATGCTTTTTTTTTTTTGCCCTTGAAGTACAGATTCAGAGCTTCTGGGAAACATCCTGCTACTGCTGCTAAGTCACTTCACTTGTGTCCGACTCTGTGCGACCCCACAGATGGCAGCCCACCAGGCTCCCCTGTCCCTGGGATTCTCCAAGCAAGAACACTGGAGTGGGTTGCCGTTTCCTTCTCCAGTGCATGAAAGTGAAAAGTGAAAGGGAAGTCTCTCAGTCGTGTCCGACTCTTAGCGACCCCATGGACTGCAGCCTTCCAGGCTCCTCCATCCATGGGATTCCCCAGGAAACATCCTAGCTTCTTGTTTTAAAGATCTAACAAGAATGTAGTTGTCACCTTCCTTTAGGGAAGACTTTCAGTTCAATGCTGGAAGCAGACAAGCCATAGGGGTGGGCCTGATTGGCTCTCCAGGGTCCATTAGAGACAGTGGTGTGGGCCACGCATGGTCTGAAATAGCATGGCATCTTACTGTACAAAATAGCGCCAAGTTAATTTGGTACAGCTGGGGCAGGGCTGGAGGCGTTCTTAGGACCTATTATATGTGAGCCAACAACCTCATCTGTCCAGCTGTTCCTTGGTGTTCTAAAGGCGACCAGGAAGTAAAAGAAAATGAAGCAGTGGGAGCCAGAAGTCAGTTTCCGCCAATGGAACAATGGGTGCCATTGTGCTTCTCACATGGCAACAACTGCTCTCAAGGAGCATATAACAGAATTACACACACACTGCTACCATCATGAGAACCTCCCCACGGGAACTTCTGGATGCAGGCTTTTGGAGTTTGAGGGATCTGGGAAGACCATTCCAGTAAAAGGGAGATTCTATTGAAAAATTGGGGAAGGGCCAGTTCTTAGGTGACCTCTACAAGCAAGAGAAAATGCAAATATGTGCTTTAGGAGTTTCCCCTCAAAACCAATCCAAATCTTTCTTAATGCAAAAGCCATGCTTTCCTCTTAGTATTAAAGATAGTCCTGGTCTTGCTTCTGGAAAGCTTCCAAGGACAGAGGCTAAACAGTTACCAAACTCACTGGAAAGGAAGAGCTCCTCAGAGCTCAGAAATGATTGTTTTACACGGTTTCTTGCCCCTTGTCTTGAAATGTGCTCAAGCCAAATTCTGCAAAGACACCAAATGGGGGCTCCTGGGTATGTGTTGTGATCCCGGGCCCTCTCAGAGGAAGGCTGAGGTGGAATCACAGAGGTGATGTGGAGGGCTAACAAGAGCATGTCACTTGAGTCCTGCCTCAGAAAGTTCCTTAACTTCTCCCCAGTCTCTGCTTTGCAGACATAATACATATTTTATGAGATTTTTTTTTAGTGAGACATCAATGAGACAATGTATGTGAATGAGGTTTGAAAAGTGAAAAATAATCTCTGGATTCCATTTAATCACTTGGGCTCCACCACATTAATAGTCCAGTGACTGAGGGTCAGTAGGGGAGGCCTTGCCATGGGCTCCACACCATGGGAGATCTCATGCCAGGCCTACTTGAGAGCCCTGCTCCACCATATGATGAGAAATGTCTGGTGGGCCAACTTAGTAGTCCTGGGACTTCCCTAAGTTGATGGAGTGATGCTTCTGGAAGATCTTGGGTTTAGTCCCTCCTCTTCCTTTTGTCCATCTAGTATTGCTTTCTCTCTACAAATGGGGTATCTGTGTTCCATTTCTCAGAGCCTGTGATGTTTACAGATCAAAATACCAGTTTCTAAAAACTCACTGGCCCAACTAGCCTTGACCCCAATCTGAAATGCCTACTGGGGATTACTAGCTAGATGTCTACCCTACTTTAAATTTTTTTAAAAGGACATCTTTGTTCTTGAAATGCTTCCAACTCTCAACTATGATAAGCTAGTCAGTAAAGGATTATGTATTTATTTACCCTTTACTCTCCTGCGTTCCCTATTCCAACCTGTTACCAAAACCCTGTACCTCTTCCTTCAAGGCAACTCTTAAAGTCCGCTGATTCTTTCCAGGTCTTCTCTTGCTATCCTGCTTAAGCCTTCCTTTTCTGATATCTGGATTCCTGTCTCTCCTTCTTAATACTTGTTCACCTCCAACTCTCTCTCTCCCGTTTATCTGACACAACTTGATCTTTGGTATCAGTCAGTCTAGGCTAGGCTATACTGAAGTAGCAAATGACCCTAAAATCTCAGTGGTTTAACACAACAAAGGATTATATCTTATTTACCTTATGTATATATGCATCATGGCCTTGCTCTGGCTCTGCTCCAAGTTGTTTCATTCTGGGATCCAAGCTGATGGAGACCTCCCTATCTGGGACAGTGGTGCTCCTAGTGCAAAGGGAAACAAGAACATGCAGAACCATGGTTTGGTTATCTTTTGCCTAGAAATGACATAATTCCATTTTACTCATACTTTATTGGCAAAAGCATCACATGGCCAAGTCTGGTGTCATCTGGGGGAATCCCTCCCTAGGAAGGAGAAACATAATTGTGAATACTGCTACAATCTGCCACAGCGCTCACTTCAGCTGTTTCCCTCTCATGACTCAAATGCCATATGTTGAAACCCCAGCCATGTCATGGCCCCAGGAAGCCTACTCTCTCTGGCTCAGAGTAATTTCTCTTCCCTAAGACCTTTGGTTGACTTTATAATCAAGAGGCCCCATACTGGATTTGTTTTAGGTGTCTGTCTGCACATAACCCTTTAGGTGGTCTTGTGATCCACTACTCCTGGCCAAAGCTGACTGGACTTTCAGGGATGGCAATGGATCCAAGGATAATCAAATCCAGGCTCACAGAGGCCTAGGAGCTGGACCAATCAAATGTAGAAAGAACCACCAGGTGACTACCAAATACAGAAAGAATATACTGCTTGGGATAGTGGTTAAGGCTCAAAAGATGCCTTGAGGTAGAGTCAGAGCAGGTGGAAGCTTTGGGTTAATTGAGATTAGGAGAGAATTGAAACTGAACCTGTTACAGAGAGAGGCAGGGGCCAAATGCATGGAGAGTGCAGAGACACCATGAGAAAGGGCAGGGCCCTTCCACGACAGGGTGGAGAAGACTCTCCAGGCCTTTGGAGCCAATCACCTGGACTTTTACAATCCATACCCATTTCCCATTCCCACAGAGAGAGAGCGGTCTCAGCAAATCCCGAATAAAGCCACTTTGAGCTTAGAGAAACATCAGCTGTCAACTCGTTTCACACCAGTTTAGTTTGATCTTCCTATTTAGACTTTAGGCCCCTAGAATCAAAGCCCATATTGTGTTCACCACGAGCCTGGCACAGTGCAGGCCGCCATATGTATTCTACAAATGGCTTTTCCCTCAATTTCCACATACCTTTGCCTCATTAATCGTGATCATCTTCTCTGAAGCCAGTGCTATAAAATCAACCCAAAGCATTACTGTAGAATTAACGAGAAAGGAAATACAAATTTCCTTACCCAGGAAACAATCTCTATGCCCACTGAGCACAGACTTCTGGGACCTTAATAACCAGTGTGCTGTGCACCGTGGACACAGAAAGGACTTTGCACAATGGCATCTCATGGCTTCTTATGCAGCTCCCCCAGGGTGAATTGCTGAGTCCCAGATCAGCCTCTTAACAATGGGGTTAGCATCTGGTTATGGTGAGGCATATATGGTAGATATAAAGGACTATCAGCAGAACAAGAAGCAACACAGATGATTCCTAGCTACAAGTCCTCATCTCTTCACACAATACCCACTGTGCCCAAAGCAGCCTGAGTCTAGACTATGGGGATAGGAGGTGGTACCAGGGGGCAGATGGGAGGAGCCAGCTGTGGTCGCTGGGCTGGCTGGCTTGCTTCTGCAGAACCTTTGCATGTCCTTTGTTTCTCTTCCCCCATCCCTTCTGCCTTCCAATCCCCCAGTGCAAAGCACAGGGTGTGTGTGTGCACGCAGCGAGGCAGGGGAGGCCGCATATAATTTTTTCCTGTGTGTGTTTGTACACATACCAGAATCATTCAACAGAGAAAGACTTTAGTGTGTGTCTGAAAAGAATATATAACTTGAAATATTCTTATCCATCTAGATACTGATTTTTCTGCCAGAAAATGAAAAAAATAGCAGAGATGATAGAGAGATAGACAGATAGATAGATATTCACAGGCAGACCTTGCCAGTTAGTGTCAGCCCGTCTCCCCTGGATAGCCTCCTTGTGTAACGTGACTCCAGGAGGAGAGCAGAGAAGCCCCTTATGAGCTTACTGCGGCTGCCACTGGCTGCCTGCCTGCAGGGGCGAGGGGACTCCCTGGGGTCTCTGTCAAGGGGGAATTACCCAGGGGACTCCAACTGCCCTAATGTCTTCAGACTCCGATGAGAGGCAGCAGGGAAATCACTTGAGCCCAGTGCTGTCACCAGACTCCTCTGTTACTGGCACTTAAAGGGACCTCACATTAGAGGCTAGGGTTGCCCTAATGAAGTACCACAAACTGTGTGGCTTAAACAACAGAAATGGATTATCTCAAACTTCTGGAAGCTGGAAGTCTGAGATAAAAGTGTCAGCAGGCTTGGTTTCCTCTGAAGGCTGTGAGAAGCTGTCACAGTGGCCAATGACATTCACCCAAGGTGTGATTATTGCTTATTGAAAACTGAGGCCTGGGAGGGAGAATCAGCCCCAGGCCTCTCTCCTGGCTTCTGGTGGGTGGCTGACAGTCTTTGGAATTCCGTTGCTTGTAGAAATCCTCCCATCTCTGACTTCATCTCCATGTGGCATTCTCCCTGTGTCCTCTCTGCCTGCAAATTTGCCCTTTTTAGGAGGACACAAGTCATTAGATTAGGGCCCATCCTAATGACCTCATTTTAACTTATTATTCCTGTAAAGATCCTATCTTGAAATAAGGTCACATTCTGAGATACCAGGGGTTTAGGACGTCAACATATTTTGGGGAGGGGATCTAATCCAACCCGCATGAGGCCTTACTCATCTGCCCCTCACGGCGAGGGCGGAGGTCTGCGTTTGCCCTGGCCAGACCCTGAGCTTATCACCGCACAGCCCTGGTATGTTTATCACCAGACACATAGTCCTTCTCCCTTTGGGTTGTGACTTCTTGGACGCAGTTAGCCAGAGGCAGGGCAAACAGACCAATTCAAGCCTGCAGAGCCTGAAAAGCTCAATGCAAGGAAGTTTCATTAGTCATTCTTCTGGTTTCTCCGAGTTAGTGCACGTTCTCAGCTTTGCCTGATTATTCTCAGTCTTCACCCCTCCTTGGGAAGGGGAGCAGAAGCTACTTCCCTGGCCCACCTGGGCCTCTCTGCAGTGGGACTCTTGCCAGGCAGCTGTGAGGGGAAGGCAGCAGGAGCTCCGAGGACTTCTGGGCTGTGAGCCTGCTAGTCGTGGAGGCAGAAACACTGAGGTCAGGCAACTCTGGTGTGGGGGTCAGGAAAGAGGAGGTGCAGGGGGAAAGGTGAAGGCAAAGAGACGGGAAAGGGATAAAGGGGGCTGCGAAAGAGACAGTATCATCATAATAAAATAGGTAATTTGTGGGTACATATATAAAGGCAGTTGTGTCTGTTCCTCAGGATTATATTTGGCTTCGTATAATAGAGAATCCTCAAATAATAGAGGCTTTGTAAAGATAGTGACCTTAATTCTCCTAGCCACAAAAGAAATCTGCAGACAGTATAGAGCTGGTATGGCAATCCTGCGGTCATCAGGAAACCAGGCTGCACTTAAGATTCTGTACCCTCAACCTTAACACGTCTCCTCTTGGTCCCTGCTAGCTGCTCAGCCTCCAGCCATCACATCCAGATTCCAGACAATAGGAAAAGGGCCCCTCAGAGACTCCACACATTACTTTTGCTTATACCTCATTAGCAATAACTTAGTGAGGTGGCCATAAAATCTTTTCTCTGGGTAGCTATGTACTTAACGAAAACTAGGAATGTGTTATTAAGAAAAGAAGAAAGGATGTTGGAGAGCAAAGAGTGGTTTCCAACCATCACATTGTATGTGAAGGGAAGATAGTTATCATCTTAATTCCCAAACTCATGCTTGAGAAAAGGATGCTCCTGAAGCACAAAATCTTTATGTCCCACAGAATCTCCCCTCCCAATGTCATGTTCCACTGCACTTAAATCACTCTTCAGGTCTCAGCTTTAACCTCCTTTGCTCGAGGAACTCTCCCCAGACTTCTCAGCCCGCATTAGCCTCCTTGTCGCATGCCTCTGTTGCACCTTGTGCTTCTCCTTCAAAGCCGTCTGCCTCCTATTCATTGCTGAATTTTAGCTGAAGTTACTTGTGTAAGGACCACCCTCCCTCTAAACTAGACTGTCCTCTCCCCAAGAGCAGGGGCTCTTCCTTGCTCATCATCATCTTGGAAGTTGATATAGAGGAAGAAGAACTTCCTTCCACCCTCTTAGGATCTGGAACTGGACCGAAGACTTCAACTGACGTGAGACAGATTAACAGGAGAAAAGCATACACTTTTATGTGCTATTTTTACACCTACAGAGGAATCTTCAAAAGGAAAATGAAGACCTGAAGAAGCTGTTGGGCCCTGAAGTTTATATACCGTTTCAACAAAAACAATACATTGTGGGGATGTGACAAGACAAAGGGGCTTAGGCTTGGGGCAGCGAACTGTGGGCCAGTGACTAGGAAATAGACGGAGGAAACCTACGGAAGATAAATGTCATTTTAGTGGGTTTGTTTGTACAGGTCCATCTGGGCCTCTTCTCCCAGTCTCTGGAGAGAAGAATGTTCTCTCTTCCTAGTGCATAGAGGTCACAAATCTTCGGGGAAAATTTTGTGACCTGCTTTTAGTTAGGAAGGGAGAGGTCAGAGAGCCTTTCCTACATCTGCTGTTTCTCAAGTGACTTCAGCTCAAAACAATCAATACAGGTGGCATATTTTGGGAGTGGCATGTTCTAAACCCCTTCATAGACCCTCAGTAACTATTTGTTAACTGACTGCAGTCGAGTGATTAGAATACTAGAGAGGTTCCAGACACAAGGCTGGTTCCAGTGAGACTCTTCTTTAACTGAGAGCCCTGGTTGAGACCAGGGGAGACTGGCTCCTCCTGTGTTGTCCACCTGCCAGGATTTGGGTAGCCTGAGCATGCATGCCAAGGTCTGGGAGGGTTGGGGTTGAGGCTGTCAGACCAGCCTCTCTGAGGAGAACACCCACACCAAACTCCGCTTTAGGAAGCCAGCTCTGGCCAGAAGCACGCCCAGGAGGGCAGGGGAACAGAAACTGCTGCAGTGTGGGTGAGATTTAGATCTGAATATGTAGCCGCTGCCCAGTCTTTGGAGAGGAAAAGTAGGTCACCATCTTCCCCTCGGTCTGCTCTGACGTCATCCCCAGGCTCGAAAGGGGAAGGGAGGTTTGTGTGATCTCTGGCACCACAGGCTGTGGGCACATTTGCTCACACTCAGCTTTGTGAGAACTCTGCCCCACCCCTGCCATTCTCAAGACTCCCTTAAAATCAAGGAACCATCAGCTGGGCTGTTCAGCCTTGAGGTCTCAGACAGGGAGGCTTCCCAAGGCTGGCTTTTTGAGAAAGAGTCCATTTCTCCACCACCCAAGCCAAAAGGTAGGACCCAGCCAATGGCAGGACTTCCAAACCCTCCATTTAAAACCTGTCCAATTAAGGGACGAGCAGTCTGTGCTCTGGCACAGGAGCACAGGGTTTTAAAGTAGAGGGCAAGAAAGAGAGAGAGAGGTGGGAGCCTTGAGAGACCGTGATGCTGACTGCTGACGAGCAGCCCTGAGAACACGACTCCCTCCAAGGCTCCAGCCCAGGGGAGGTGAGGCCAGGATGGAGCCGTGCAGCGGTAGTTCAGTTGCTCAGTCCTGTCCGACTCCGTGCAACCCTGTGGACTTTGCCCACTAGGCTCCTCTGTTCATGGGATTTCCCAGGCAAGAATACTGGATTAGATCGCCATTCCTTTTTCCAAGGGATCTTCCCAACCCAGGGACTGAACCCCCGTCTCCCGCCTTGTCAGTGGATTCTTTACTCCTGAGCCACCAGGGAGAAATGCAGACTTCATCTCCAACTTGAATTCCCCACTGAATCCTGTCCTTCCACATTCACCACGAAGAAGTTCAGTCATCACAGCCTGGGTGTCCTTAACCACTTCTGACTAAGAGGCCAAAAGTGATGTGATGTGGGGATTTTCTGGGGCAGAGTTGAGAGGATTAGCTACTGTCTCCCTCTGGTTTGAAAGGGCTTTTGATTAAATATTCAAGAATTTTGTTAGCCAGTTGTTAAACCATTAGTAATGCTGCCATGGTGGGAGTATTGACACTGTGGAAATTGGCAAATACTACAAATTAGAGTTTGGGTTATTTTGTTTTGTTTTGTTTTTTTCCCCCAGAGAGCTGCTTTACCAGCCACAGACTCATACAAGACGAACTCTGAGAGGGCCAGAGTTGAAGGGGACCACGGAGTGAGCAGTGCTAAGGGCAACTGGTGCTTTCCTGATGCCTTCATCATGTCATCCTTGGCTTTTAGACATTTCCTTGGGGGTCTGTGTTTTCTTTGTGGAAACATCTACAGATGCACTCCTGCTCCATCAGGGAACATGAAGAAATTTCTTTCGGTTGCCTCTATGCGAAAGGACTCCAAGAACACAACTTCCAAAGGCAGCAAGTGCATTGTCTTGAAGAAAGAGAAGAGAAGGAAAAGCTGACTGGCACCTTTAATAGCAACAAGTGAGTGCAGAAGTAGATCCGGGCAGCCTGATCCCCAAAACTTAGCTTCCTTCAAATCCCCTGATACAATCAACAATCCAAACCTGCAGTTAAGGCCACAGGTGATGTTTCTTATGTAAGTAGATCCCTCTGCTTCAGATTTCATTTTCAGAAGTCACAAAAGATTAAAAGGGAAACACTATTTTCATGAAAAGGACCATAAAAGAGACCTGGATTGGTATAAAAGAAGGTTCTTAAATTTCACCATGTTGGTCAACCTGGGGAAGGGTATGCTTCTGGGAAAAAAGATTTCTAGGACTTTCTCTGAGAAATTGAGACTCTGCAGATCTGCAGAGGTGGCCAAGCACCAGCCTTTTTTAAAAATTTCATTTATTTTTAACTGAAGGATAATTGTTTTTACAGTACTGTGTTGGTTTCTCCCAAACATCAACTTGCATCAGCCATAGGTTTACCCATGTCCTGCCCACTCAAGCACTAGCCTTTTTAACAGCCCCTACTTCTACCCCCACATCTGCTACTGGTGGCCTAAGGATCACAATTTGAGAAACTGGTCCCAAGAGGATCCTTGGGAGGAATTCTATAGAGGAGTAACCCTGAATGGGACCTTCTTCTCTACATGGATCAGCCACCTGTGACCAGAATCCCCCAGGGTCATGCCCAGAGCAGGAGCAGCCTCCTCACCCAGGCTCCTTTCCTTGGAATCGAGGGTTGACGATAAACTTGATTCTTGGCACAAGTGCAGAGAAGTCCTTCCCCCATGGACCCAGAGACCCCTCCAGGAATCACTGAAAGTCATCAGATTGATTGTGCTTGCTGAAAGCACTTTAAGAGTTTAGATTTATAAGGTTTAGCAAAACTCCTCTCAGTAACTCAAATCCACATGCAGAGATGAGATGGGAAGGGGCTGTGGCATTCCACAGATGGTTCACTCTGGAGAGAAACCACTGATCCACAATTGTCCCCCCTCTGCCACTCCTGTACAACACCCCCAGAAAGACATCCCACTCCACATCTAGGCAGCCCGGCCCTGCCATGATGCTAGAGGGCATCATGGTAATAGAGAGAAAGAAAAGATGCCAGGCTTCACCTCTGCCCACAGCATACTTCCTGCCCCGAGGAGGCTTCTACTGCAGCCCTGCCTTGGCTGCACTCTTTATATTTCTAAGCCACTTCCTGTTTCCATTTCTAGGTCATAAGCCAGGCTTACAGTTGGTGGGGCTCACTCACCCAGGAGGCCCAGCTCTTCTTATCTCCCTTCAGAGACCATGGCTGCCTCTTGGGGAAGGGTTCAGAGTCTGCAGCTTGGAAGACACACAACTTTTCCTCAGCTTTTCAGAATGCTGAGGCCCAGAAACTTCGCCCGCCTGGGAGGTCTGTGATTTGCTTGGGTTGTGTTTCTCTGCCATGCTGATGCCCAAGTGCTCACTTTCCTGGACGGACTGGACGAGTATGCTTTGTGAAGACTCTGCAAAGACCTCATCAGAAACCTTGCTCCTCCAGACAACCATCAGGCACCAGCTAGCGTTCCCAGAGGGAGATGTGAACAAGAAGCCATTCACGAGCAATCTCTCTGGAAACCAAGTTTCAAAACAAGGAGGAAACCACAGCTCAGCTGTGTGCTGGTGTTTGGCAACATGGGCTCACTTGAAGAGAGACAAGTACAGGCTTTGCACAGTTTTATTGACGTCCCTCTGTGATTTCTAAGCAGTTTACTCCCAACTTCCACCACCAGGGAAAGATTATCCTGGTGGAATGCTGAGTGCTCAGGACAAGCCACTGGACGATTGGGTCAAGGTACATGTGCCAAGTCAGCATCAGGCTGTTGTTTTTCCCTCCCAATTCCGTTCTCTAACCTTTTTTTTTTTTCCTGTGAAAATGTATCATAAGCTGGAATGCACCTGAGATGGCACAGAAAATGCAGAGCTTCGATATTTTCCCGGTGCCCCCAAGTGAGCCAGGCATGATGCCAAGGCTTGGGCGGGTCCCCTGAATGGATCAACCATGTCGTCTTCACCTGCACACTACACCTTTTTCTAGAGCAAGGAAGGGAAGAGGAAAGAACAAGAAAAAAAAGGAAAAAAAAAAAAAAAGGACCCAGAACTGTAACTGAGCAGGACCCTGTGGGGCCTTCCCAGGACAGACCCCTCCCCTATATCCTCCGCTATAGCTCCTCTCTGAAGTACCTAGATGATAGTAGCAGACACACATTTCCTGAGCTGTTTTATAGATGTTAAAATCCCCACCAAATGGAAGAAATCGACTACTTGACGACCATGAGCACACAGCCCCCAGACCTACTGATGCCTAGGGATTGATAATGGGATCTTGCCCTGTTATCACACCATCAACCAATCAGAGAACTGTGCACAAGCTGCTCCCGTGGTCTGTGACTCCTCTCCTTCCCTGGATTTTAAAGATGCTTTCCTGAAACCCACCAGGGAGTTCGGAGCACTAGCTGCCCTAGACATCTTGCTTGGTGCCCTGTGAGGAATGCTGCACTTCCCTTCACCACAACCGGCAGTCAGTAGGCTGACTTGGCAAGCAGACCCGAGTTTGGTTCAGTAACAAGCCTAGGGGACAGGGATGCAGGCTGCTCTCCTGAAGGCACTCCCGAGTGCAGAGTCCTGGCTCTCCTGAGGGTAGGGGCCTAATGGCAGCGAGATTATCTCCAAAGAGAGAACCAGGTGCAGAGAAACAACAAAGCCACACACAGATCAACTGAAATCTGAACAAAAACCATGTCTCTTAATTATTGAGGATATAAAGAAATAGGAAATCTCATATCCTGTGGTAGAAACATAAACTGGAAGAACTTGGTTGGTTGGCAAGTTTGAGGCAGAGACAGTACTCTGTGTTCATTGGACTTTTGTGTTTTTCCTCCTGGGCACACACAAAGACTATATTTCCCAGCCTCCCTGGCAGTTAGAAATGTTCATTTGACTGAGTCTGGGACAAAGGGAAAGTGGCAAAGGAAGTGATGAGAGTCACTTCCAAGTCTGGACCTAAAACCACCTGTCCAATTCTCCATGTTTTTTCCTTTCTTCCTACTCCTTTGCCTATTGGTTGAAATCAGAGCATCCAGGGAAGAACTCCAAGATCCTGGCAAATGCAGAGCCATCATATGACCAGATCTTGGTTCTAGACGACAGGGCAGAGCTCCTTCCATTTCCAACCACATAACTTACTTTGAACTGCAGCGTAAGAGAGAAATGAATATTTACTGTGTTAAGTCACAGAGCTTGGCAGAGTGTTACAAGATTTAGCCTATTCTGACTGATGTAGTATCAAAAGCCTTACAAATATCCATAAGCTTTGACCTAGCAATTACATTCTTTGGAGCATATCCTAAGGAAATAAGTAACAGTAGTCACTATAGTATTGGTTATTATAACAAAAAAATTATAAACAACTTTAATAATGAAGACCAAAGCCTAGGACCTAGTAGATGATCCGTTAAATAAATAATACAGCTCTGTAAAGAAATACTAGACATTTAATATCATTGAAATGTATTTCTTGACTTGAAAAACTTTCTTGGTATAGTGTTATGTGAAAAAGAGCAAGTAACAGAACATAAACATTTGTACATAAATATATGTATATATGCATGCATAGAAAAATGTCTGGAAATATACCAAAATAGTAGTGATTATTTCTGGTATTAGAATTACAGGTGGCTTTTTTCTGCAGTTTTATGCCCTTTCTGCAATTAGCATATATTTCTTGAGTTAAAAAAATTTTTTTTAAGTAGCCAGCTGGAAATGGATTTGTGTCACCTTTGAACTTGAAGGTTGGCCTTGCTCTCTCTGTGTAAGTGTGTTCCATGCAAAAGAAACCTAGGTCCTTTGGATGCTCTGCTGCTCAGGGGCTAAAACCCCACCATCCCTACACATCTGTTATATCTTCACCACGGGGAGCAGTGCCCAAGCTCTTCTCAAATCTTCCAGGCTCAGTTCCACTGACAGATTGGTCTGGCTTTAAGGAAGAAAGTGCCTTTTCATCACCATGTTTTCCAGGATTTCCTCAGAGGGTTGATGGGCCTCTGAACTCTCTTCTTTCTGGGTCCCCATTTGGATGATTTTGGAAAACTGTGGCCACAGATCCTCTCTCCCTCGAGACCAGCTGGGTGATGCAGACCCTGCCGACACTGCAGAGAGCGGGGCAGGAAATTACACACTAAGCATAGGTCTTTATTCCGAAACTCAGCAACCCTGCTGCAAAATAAACTCAAGGGCCCTGCAGCCTTGGTGCCCTGAGCCACCAGATCAGAGTCTCATGCAATCTCTGCTGATGAGCTTTGAATACAAAGTAAGGCTGTAGGTTTTTGTTTTGACCTTCCAACCACATGATCATGCCAGAATTAAGGTGGAACTCCAAATTTTTTCTTCCTCCCAAATGACTCCCTGCTCTTTTCAACAGACCCTCGAACAGAGACTAAGCCACTGAGGTTTCCTGCTGTGGAAAGTTCTTTGCATTCTGTGATGGGACCATGTAATAACTCAACACCTGTGTAAGTTTTGTGTATAGTAGGGTAGAGCTATTTTAGTTGAACTTAATGTCTTTTTGGCAAATCATATGTCCCCCAAATGAAGACACATAAGGAAGAAACAGCTTATTTTGGGCATGGGATCCCAACAGCCTACATCAGGAAAAGTGACTTCCCTTTTGAAGGCTGAAGCCTCGAACCTGAGAGAGCTGACAAGAACACTTCCATAGCTCTTTCCCATTTCCCCCTGCAGCTCAAATCCTTCCTGCCCTTCAAGGCCCAGCAGAAGAAAGTACAGAGGCCTCCATGGGCAGGTGAGCCCACATCAGCATCTTTCCTGCCCCAAATCCCTTCCAGTGAAAAGGCTCGGTCGTGTGATAGACGACCCGAGTGCTGAGGAAACTTTCTGGGCCAGGATGGTCACACTCACATCAGTGCCCAGCTTAACCACTGCTCAGGGGTCCCACCCACTCAGGTCTCAGCCCCGTGAAGACTCCTCTTTCCCCAGGTATTGAGAGCCCAACAGAATAGTAGTTAAGCACCCAGGCCTTGCAGCTGGAGTGCTGTGTGATCTTGGGCAAGTCGCTAGGTTTCCCTGAGTCTCACTTTCTTGTGCGCCTGGTTCTAATCTTAATAGTTGTGAGGATTAAATAAGGAACTCAGGAAAGACACTTCACACTCAAAAAAGGCAGTGTTCCATTTTTAAAAGTGACCCCCAAGTCCTTTGACCCACCTCCACCCAGAGGTGGTGCTTTGGATCCCCTCTCCTGGAATCTGGTCTCTGAAACTGCCTGACCAACAAACAGAAGGTCAGTGGGGGATGCCCATGCCTTCAGAAGCCTGGGCAGGGCTTGAGCCCCGCCTCACTCTTGGAACCCAGAGGCCATATGGTGAGGGAGTCTGGCCACACAGAGGGGTGTGTTCTGGCAGAAAGCCCCAGAGGTAGTGTTGGCCAACAGTCAGCGTAAAAACTGGCTCCAGGTGCAGCCACCATCTGACTGTAACCTAGGAAATTGGAGATCAGAAGCCCTTAGCAAGAGACACCTCCCTGATTCCAGTGAACCCCCAGAACCACAGTGATAAGAATAAAATAACTGTCATTTTAAGTCCCTAAGTGTTGCAGTGATTCATTGCTCTGCGGTCTTTTCTTGTTGCTGGTGGGAGGCTCCCATGGGTCCAGGAGTGACCTTGACCCTAGATCACCTGTCCTCCCTAATCCTGCTGCTTCTTCCTCCCCAGCTTCGTACAGTCAGGCGTGCCCTTCCCCACAACATGCCTGTAGGTCTCTGAACCCTTCTGTGGACCAAATCCAACTTTTCTTCCCAGAGGACACTTCTCAGCTCCCAAGCCATTCAATGGGTTCAAAGAACTGTCTGGGAAGAAGGATGCCGCCCAACTCTGAGACAGGACAGCCTTGGACACTCACATACTGCCTTGTTCTCTTATTATACTTGCTGTGTGTTCAGCTCAGTTCAGTCGCTCAGTCGTGTCCGACTCTTTGCAACCCCATGAATCGCAGCATGCCAGGCCTCCCTGTCCATCACCAACTCCCGGAGTTCACTCAAACTCATGTCCATTGAGTCGGTGGTGCCATCCAGCCATCTCATCCTCTGTCGTCCCCTTCTCCTCCTGCCCCTAATCCCTCTCAGCATCAGGGTCTTTTCCAATGAGTCAACTCTTCGCATGAGGTGGCCAAAGTATTGGAGTTTCAGCTTCAGCATCAGTCCTTCCAATGAACACCCAGGACTGATCTCCTTTAGGAGGTGTTAGACATTGTTTTATCAAAACGAATGTAAGTTTCTTGAGGGCAGGAACCCTGTTTAATTTTTATTTTTGGAGCAATCTTTTTTTTTTAAATTTAAATTTTTGAGTGAATTTTAATTTTTTGAGAAAATGATGATCATAGCTAACTGAAATGAGATGAGCCTGAAAAACCCAAGTCCATGACAATTCTCAAAAGGGAGAAGGAGAAAGGTCCCGCTGCTCAGTGTGAGTTTGTTCGTGCCCAGACTCAAGAAATGAAGGAGGTATACGGAGATAAGTCATTCATTTCTTAAAACAGGGTGAAAATGGCTCAGATACATGAAGATTTCAGGGGTCGGAGGGTTTCAGTTGTTTCAATGTTGTCTACTTATTGGGTCAAATTCAAGTCATTTACTGTAGTCTTTCGAGATGTAAAAAATATTTCGCTTGCTGAGTTGTTAACTTCAAAAGTCTTGACATTTAGGATGGATACTAGATTGCAGGAATTGTCAGGTGAAGCATATTCAGTGGCCAGGATGGGTACTGGGGGAGTGATGGTGGGACAGGAGAGTGATGGTGGTCCAGAGGAGTGTTACACACCTGCTCATCCACAAGCTCCATCTGGAAGCATGTTACATGATGTCTCCTCCTCTACGGAACCACCTCCTTGAGTTTCCCTATCAGTTGTCAACGAAGACACTTAACCTACTGTGTGACTTTGGCTTCTCTTGGTCAACCGTACGCCTCCCCTACTGGGACTGTACTGGTCGATCCCACCACCAGGTTGGGTGGTGGTGTCTCCTGTGAGCTCTGGCAGCTCTCCATGCTTTTTCATCACAACCTTTACACAGCTGCGCTGCGTATGTGTACGCATCTCCCCTTCCAACACACTGAGCTGGAGGATCTTGACAGTCATTTGTTTTTCTCTTTCTGCTCCTTAGAAGTAGCAGGACCTCATTAATAAGGCTGTAAATGAATGTGTGTGTGTGTGCCCAGTTGTGTCTGACTCTTTGTGACCCATGGACCCCAAAGATTTTTGGATCCCATGGATTCCACCAGGCTCCTCTGTCCATGGACTTCTCCAGGCAAGAATACTGGAGTGGGTTGCCATTCCCTGCTACAGGAGATCTTCCTGACCCAGAGATTGAACCCAGGTCCCCCGCACTGCAGGCGTATTCTTTATCATCTGAGCTACCAGGGATTTAAATGAATAAGTAAATAAATGAATGAATGAATGAAATAAGTTTCCACTGCTGCTGCTAAGTCACTTCAGTCTGCAGCCTACCAGGCTCCTCTGCCCATGGGATTCTCCAGGCAAAAGTACTGGAGTGGGGTGCCATTGCCTTCTCCGAAGTTTCCACTATTTCCTTATATATTTCAACCAGCACAGGCCACCTGCTTCTTCCCAAATGTGCCCTGTGTTTGTCTCTGAGGGGACTATGTCTTAGGTTTGTGGAAGTCTTCCCAGTACACACAGTAGTGTGGCAGCAAGATTGGCCACATAATTTGTAGGATCCAGTGGAAAACGAAAAAAAAAAATGTGCAGTCACAGACTCTGAAGGGGCCCTCCTTCGAAAATTTGAAGAATTTCAGGCTGGTGACAGTGGAGCGTTACACCAAGCGCAGGGTCCTTCTAAGCGCTGGGCCCCGTGTGACTGCACAGGTCACACATCCATGAAACTGCTCTGTTAGCCCCTGTTGTTTGCATCAGCGGTGCATGCCACGCCCCTCCTTGTGGTAATGGCAGCTTTTGTTTCTGTGTGGCTTGTGCAGGACTGATGCCACCATTGCTACTTCAGATGGGCCTGTGATTCTGGGCTGGCCAATGAGAGCACTGCATCCTCCAGGCTACGATCAGTTCAGGGCAGGGCACGTGACCCAAGCCCAGACAATGAGAACTGTGCCTCAGAATTGTGATGGAGGTGAAAAGGTATCTTTTTGCTGGTGCGAAGTCACCAGGAAGTTAACCTAAAGTCCCTGGGGATTGCTAATTGGAGGAAATTCTGCCTGAGATAAAGCTGACCCTGAAAAATCAGAGTCAAGAAGATAGGGCACTTAGGGGAGAGATTCTTGCCAGCATCATTTAAGCAATTACTGAGCTGATCGTCTCCTTTTCATTTGTATAAACCACTAACTTTCCTTCTTGGCCTAAATCCGCTTACCTTGGATTTCAATCACTTGTTATCAAAACAGTCCTGCGGGTCAAAGCTTAATAAATACCTTTCAGTTTGAGTAATAGATCTGCAGGGCTTGAAGGAATCCATTGTTTAGTTCTATCACCCATTCTTTGCTTGGTTCCATTTGACTTGAGAATCAGGGCAAGAAATAGAATAGCCCAGGGAGACCATGACCACATTATTAAAACGAGAATTTATAGAGACGTATCTCTTACTTGTGTTCATTGTTTTGCATGCAGGAGACAAGGATGAGGAGCATGGGCTAGAAGGCCTTTTTGCTTTGGACATTTGAAAACAAAGTTTTTCAGTTAAGCATGTTTTGCTTTTATACTTTGAAAAAATAAGAATAAAGTTTTTTGTTTCAAAGAATTTGAAAAGACGTGACTCAAGCCAGTTCGCCTTTCCACAGACTGCTAGGGTAATGATCCCACACAGGTAACTCTGACCAGCTACGCCAACCCTTCGTGTAAAGCCAAGCTCTGCAGAGCACACAAGTTCATCTGAGCCGCTCTCTCCCCACCCAGGACTCAGCCTGCCCGTGCCCCGACCCAACCTGCTCAGAGGGGTGGTGTCAAGGCCAGCAGTCCAGTTGGATGTTTACCGACTTGGGCCTAACCACACTCAAACTATATCCCTTCACATTTCTTTTGGAATCCTGAGGAAATCCTCAGACTGCTGACTGTACTGCCAGTAGCAAACATTATCTACCCTCTGGGTATGCTGGCAGGAAAGCCAAATTTTATACCTTCAGGCTGGCCCGAATCTTAAGGCCACTTACCTTCCCTTGTGATCTCACCCCAGTCACCCTTTACTTCTTCCCAGAGCGAAACCTTCATCTATGCTTTGCTCGACTCTCGGCCCAGCATGGCTTTCTGACACCCTCTCCACCGCCAGCCCTCCACCTTGTCTCACCTCACAGCCTTCCCTGACAACCTCTTTCTTTGGGTTGCCCTCCTCTGTTTAAATGTGAACAGACTCTCCATCCTACTCCTGTGGGCAGACTCTTTACTAATTCCTTTTTGCCTTGGTTGAAACTAGATCTTTCCAAGGACACTAGCCTCCCCTGCGGACCTCTCACAATTCTCAAGTGGAAGCTTTTAGGGCCTTTCCCCACAGCTAGTCCTGCCATCAAGTTGGGAGAGTTTGATTTTTCTCATGGGTGTCCTAGCCTTATGTTGTCCACCTCCTCAACTTCAAGGACCTTTCCCTCTCTCCATTTCAACCACGGCCACAACCTGTATGTCCTCAAAACTCAGAACTGAAATGTTAAACTCTAACACCCCTAAACTTGGTTACTGGCACTCCCAATGTCAAACATCAACATTTTTGCTTTACTGAGATCTCTGGTCTATGGTCCACTCCATTTTCCCCAAATTTGTGCATTCAACAAATCCCTACTGAGTCTATGCATGTGCCAGGGACTGCTAGGCAAAGCTGGCGAAGCTTCATTCTAGTGGGAAGAGGTTTCAGTTACCTATTGCTTTGCAACGAACCTGTAGACTTTAGTGACTTCAGACAAGGGCTGATTATGTCTCATCTTTCTCTGGTCGGGAACTGGTCACGGGCAGGTTAGGCAGCTCTTCTGCCTCCCTGGGTGTCAGCTGGGATCACTCATCTACAGTCAGGCATCGCTGCACGTCTGTCACTTCCATGCTCCTCCACACAGAAGCCTGAGCCTCCTCACGGCACGGCAGTCTCCAGGTGGTCAGCCTCATCACATGGCAGCCAGCTCCCAAGAGTAAAAGTGGAAGCTGACAGGCTTCTTAAAAGTTAGGCCCAGAGCTTGGACAGCATCATTTCTGCTGCATTCTGTCAGTCAAGGCAAATAATAAGAAATCAAAAGTCCAGATTCAATGGAAGGAGAATCAGACCCCACCTCATGATGAGTGGCGTAGCCTGTATGCATGAGAGAAAGAATTGGTGAGGAACAGGCGGGAGGCTTTTGCAGTAATCACCCAGGCATGACAGAGACTTGAACCGAGATGGAGCAGGGCCACCAACAGTGGCCGTTTTTGAAGATTATCGACTACAGAGGAGAGAGACAATAGACAGGTAGGCAGATAAACAGAAAAACGCCAGATGGTAGTAAAAGCTGCTCAGACGACCGAAACAGGGTGACCTGATAGAGAACCACTGAGTAGCTCCTGTAGATTGAGGGGATTTTCAAGAAAGAATCTGAGGAAGAGATATTTAAATTGCAACTGAAAAGGCAAGGATTGCCAGCGTGTGACGATCCAGGCAGGAGGGAGAGCTAGCACAAAAGCTCTAAATGGAATGAGCTGGGCAAGTTTAAGGAATAGAAAGAAGGGCCAGGACTTAGGGAATACACACAACCACAGAGGGTGTGGCTGGCAACAAGGCTAGACAGGTTGGAGGGGCCAGTTCAAATGCACTGGGGGAAGGAGCCTGGATTTTACTCCAGGAGCAGTCGATGGAAAGCCACCGAAGGGTTTTAAGCAGAGAAGGGACAGATACACTGTTAAAAGTTCACTTTGGCTTCCCCGTAGATAACAGGTAGTGAAGTATGAGTGTGGAAAGAGCAAGACCAGTTATTGTCTACCGTGGAACCCAGAATCAGGAGATGGTGGCTCATTTGGCTGCCAGATGTGGGGAGAAGCATGGATATGTTTGAGGGTTGGGCCATCAGGAGAAGCTGAGACTTGAGCCTGCTCCATCTTGGTTCAAGTCTCTGTCATGCCTGGGTGATTACTGCAAAAGCCTCCCGCCTGTTCCTCACCAGTGCACCCCCAGCCAACTGTCACAGTTACTGCCCCTCCTTAAACGGCATCTTAGTGTTTTAAAGATTATTTTCCAAGTAATGTATCTTGCATATAAGGCTTCCCTAGTAGCTCAGTTGATAAAGAATCTGCCTGCAATGCAGAAGACCCTGGTTTGATTGCTGGGTCGGTAAGATCCCCTGGAAAAGGGATAGGCTACCCAATCCAGTATTCTTGGGCTTCCCTAGTGGCTCAGATGGTAAAGAATCCACCTGCAATGTGGGAGACCTGGGTGCCATCCCTGGGTTGGGAAGATCCCCTGGAGAAGGGAACAAACAGCTACCCACTCCAGTATTCTTACCTGGAGAATTTCATGGACAGAGGAGCCTGGTGGGCTACAGTCCATGGGATGGCAAAGAATGCCTCATGACTGAGTGGCTTTCACTTTCACATCTTTGCATATAAGCCAACCCCCAGCCCAGGATCTGTCCCGCTCCTCACTCAGGCTCACTTCCAGTCTATGTCCCATATTTCCTTTTTGCTCCAGCTCCATCTGATCACCCATAGTACCCTGATAACATCCTAGATTGTGATCCCGGGCCTCACACATCCTGTTTTATCTTCCTAGAATGCATCTTCTCCCCATCTCCATTCATCATCCACCCAACGTCTACTTTACCTTCAAAATATAACAGGTGTTACCTTTTCCAATAAGCCTTCCCTAAAAACCCAAGTTTATTTAGATTTCTGTGCACTCAACACAGTGTGCCACGGATGTCCATCTCCTTCGTCTGTCTCTTCCAACCAAATGTGGGTGCCTGAAGGACTGGAATCTAGCACAGCACTCCCCAAGTGAAGGCAGTGAGACGTTTAGGAGAGCAGATGCTGTCGTATTTGGCATGATTTGCCCTTGGATTGAGAAAATGTGCATTACAAGGTCAAATCACAGCAGAAAGATGGATGTGATAGATGCTTTTACTGAGTTCCTCTTTCTCCAGGCCAACTCTGGGAGGTTAGAGTTGGAAGCTAGAATGAGGGGAGAACTTAGTTTCCTCTGTGCTCAAGATCCTCCAGGAAAAGTCTGCCCTCTGTATACACAATGCATCAACATCATTGTTGATAATAGTATTGACTTCTGGCAAAATTAGTACTCAGACTGCCTTTCCCCTGGGAAAGTCTGAAAAGCCTGCTACTGGCAATGTGAAGTCCACCAGGATATTTAATGGTAAATACACTGCAAGCTAATGACTTCCATATCCATACCCAGACCTGGTCCTTGCACCGAACTTCAGACTCTGAACTCCAAGTGCCTGATGCCCTTCTTTTCCTGGACATCCCCCAAATTTGGCCAGTCTAAAATCAAACTCTTCACCTCTCTTTCTCCTGTATGCCCAAGACTGGGGATCTACCAGCAATTCATGGATGAGTCACCGATGAATATTGGAGTTCACTCTCTTCCTTCTGAGTGCCAAGATTCTGGTCCAAGGCCTCAGCTTCTCTGGGCTGTACAACCACCAGCCTCCCTGCTCCCAGGCTGAGCTTCTCTGGTTTCCAGGGGATCCACTGGAAGTGCAATGGAAATGCAAATCTAATCTTGTTCCCGCTTCTCACCCATCCCATCTGAAAATCTAAAACCCTTTAATTCTTCAATTGTCCAACACCTTGAGAGCTTCTTTAAAATGCAGATCTGAGCCCCTCTAAAGGCCTGGTCAATCCAGAATCTGCTGGGTGAAGCCTAAGGATGAACATTCTTAACATTCTCAGTGTCCAGGGATTCTGATGGGAGGGGGTCCACCCTGAGACAAAGTGCGATCCAGGGAAGGAACCCAAGCTCCTCATTCACTTTACCAGGCCCCTCATGCATCCCCCTCTTCTTAGGTGAGGTCACAGCCACCTCCTTGCCTCACCCACTCTGTCCCCACACACCCTGCTCTCCCAGGTTCTTCTCCTCTTTGACCTTTGCTATATCTTGCCTGTCTCCAGGAATGTCCTCTCTGAATGACTTCTTTCTTCAATGAGATAATGAAACTGAGTCCCCCTAAAATCAAGTTTCCCTGCTAAGTTTACGATTAACCTCTCTATTCAAAACTTTACCCCCTTTCTTGTTCTGAACCTGTTCCCCTCAGGATTGAGAAGCATCAAAGAAAAGGGGGGATCAAAATGGCCCCAAGCAGGATGCTGTGGGGCCCTCCTGGATAAAAAAACCTCTCCATGTTCCCCATTTTTATTTACAGAAAAAGACTTTATAATCTCATAGGCTTTCCTGGAGTTTCCAAGAGTGGACATAAGCAGTTACTAATTAGGGAAGGAGGGAATGCAGAAACAAAGGAAAAGCAGTCAAGCAAGAAAAGCAATGATATTTTAAACAACAGTTCAGCGATAAAGCAGAATCCTAGTTCTTCCTCAAGGGGTATACAGAACAACCTGACGCATATCTTTGACTTCTTTTACAGAAACTAAGACCCCCATCCCAGTGGAGGGTGGTGACTACACGCTGACCAAAAGCACGTAGACTCCAGACTGGCTGGAAACGGAAGGCTGATGATTAAAATCTCCAAACCACCACTGTGCTGCGTCACCACCAGCCAATCAGAAGAAAGCCATGCACTCTGCAACATCTGGGAGCCAGAGGTCTGTTCTGACCCTACCACTAACTTCTGTCACCTTGGGCAGCCCCCTGTACCTCTCTGAACCTCTGGTTCTTGGTGTGTAAAAAATGAGTAAGAATACTTGTCTGGTCTACCACACTCCTTCCTCTAGGTACTCAGGTGTTTCTACAGAGTTATGACTGGGTGAGGCGCATAGGCATATGTGCACACATGTGCTTGCATGCGCACACACACACACACACACACACACACTCATAGTCACTTCCTCTCCATGCTGTTCATTGACCCAAATGCAAAAGAGCAAAGCCCCAAGTCTTCCCGTGAGCCTTCCATGCCACCATGATGGCACCCATGAATGCCCAGGCTGATGGCCTCAAGAGCATCAGCAGTGCTGAAAAGAAAAGCAAACACCAAGTTCATTTAAGGTCATGCTCTGCAGTCATGGCCTGGTTTCTGCAATGGTAAAGCATGGTTACACTGGCAATTTTGAAATCATTGTTGGTTACAGAGCTGGAAATATTTTTATGAACCTCACTGGCACATTAAACAAGTGTGGGTGGAGCCCCAGATTTGATGTGCAACTCAAAGATAGAGAACAATGGCAGGGAAAATGAGCCGGACCCTTCTGGATACAAAAGCCCTTGTGTCCCCTGTTTCTTGTTTGTAGGAAACAGGCTTTGGCCTCCTAGACCTCCTCCTTCCAAAGGGCAGATCCAAACAGTTGCTAATCAGGGAAGGGAGAGAAGGCAGAAACAAAGAAAGAGCAGTTGAAAAAAGAAGAAAAAACAGTGCAGTAAAATAGAGTAGAGTTCTAGTTCCTCCTCAAGGAAGGTATACAATAACAACGACAACGTATCTCTGAGTTCTTCTGCAGGAATAAGGCCCCCTCCCAGGTGGAAGATGGTAACTTCAGGCTGAAGCACAAGAGTCCTGGCACATCACCCTGTTACATCACCATCAACCAATCAGAGGACGGTCTCACACCCTGCATCCTTCCCCCCAAATTTTATCTATAAAAACGTCTCCCTGAAACCATCAGGGAGGTCAGCATCACTGAGCACAAGCCACCTGTTCTCCTTGCTTTGCCCTGCAGTAAACCTTTCTCTGCTCCAAACTCTGACTGTTTGTTTGGCCTTGCTCTGCACCAGTCACACGCATGTGCGTTTGGTAACAGCAGGACCATCTGCCCCAGCCTTTTGGGTTCACTGTAGTGGTGATGACCTCAGCTGGCATCACAGATAAAAACACACAGGCGGGAAAGCCCTGGGACTCTTCTTCTAGAGGTGTAACACGTACATACAAATCGAATGTCACAATGGGCCAGAGGGATGGAGAGAGAGAGGAGAGCAAAGCCCGGGTCAGCTATCTGCCCCTGCAGATCTGAGTCTCTGGAGCCCTGGACAAGAGGGAGCTCAATCACTCGGCATCATCATGAGTGTCTAGATTGGAGATTGACCATCTGGGACAGGTCAGGCAATTGGTAGACGTTCTCACTGAGAAGTGTCCTGGAGCCATTATTGTGCACTAAGGAAGGACGCTGCCTCCCGGGAGCCTCCCAGCAGAACCTGGGCTTGCTTTAGTGCAAGAAAGAGGGACTGCAGGCCCTGGAGCCAGGGTGCTCACCTTGGACATCTACAGTACCTATTTTACCTTTTGCCTGCTTGCAAGTAGGGCTAGAGGGTGCTATATAAGCTGGTAGGGGCCAGAGGACACAGGCTTTACTTTTGGAATAGCTAGAACTCTAGGCAGAAATGAAACTTGAAACTGGACTTCTCCTCCCCTGCCCCCACTTTATTAACAGCGACGATTTATGACACACCTACTCTGTGCCTGACAGCATCTTAGATACTAGACTTGTATAGTCTTCTCACAGAGTTGAAAATGAGGCCCGGGAGCTTATGCAGTTCTCAGAACCCAAAGCAGAACTAGAGTGACTGACTCCCCCAGTGCCCCGCCTCTCACCCCGGGGCCTTGCCCACAGCATTCTCAGTAAACACCAGTTGGAGGGACCATCTGTGGTCAAAAGCATTTGGGAATGTCTACATGCTGTGTCCCCTTTGGTTTCAGGATGCTGTGAGCTGAAAGACACAGAACACTCATGAGCAAGGAAGAAAAAAGCCCAGAGAGTTAGAGCAACAGCTTAATAACCCCAGGGATGAAGAACCTCTCTGGGTGGTCCAGGCCTTCCCCTCAAGATCCCGATCTGACTGCAGCAGTTCCAAGCTCACATCTTCCTGTGTTAGTGTCAAAAGACAGAAGAGACAAGCACGGTCTTGTGTCTCGCTTTGAGAGGGAGGAACAACTTCCTGGGAGTCCAAAAGCCTGATTTGCCTGTGGGCAGAGCTGTACTATAAGCTCCTGCTTAATAAGGCAAACACCGCCCCCGGGAATGGTTCAAACCCACCGGCCTTCATCCTCAGGACTGGGGAGGAGCCCACAAAGTAAACAAGTATTTAACCAAAACACTCCAGGTTATCTGAGCAGAAAAGTGGGGGCCACTTTTCTGAGTATTAGGGAAATCAATAGCATCTTCCAAACTGCTCTTGGTGAGCCACACTGCACATATATTTAAGGTTCTCAAACATATTTCTTTCTTAGATCAAGAAACCCACTTTATTTCTTTGAACCCAATGCTTTCCCAAACTTATTTTTCCTGAGAATTCTTACTCATTTCCTACAGGCATGCTGAGAAAAGCTGGACCCCCCTTGCTGTTTGTCCTCAGTTAAACGACTATCCTGAGTGCTTTGAGAGCAGCCTTGGGCCAGGCAGCACTTCGTGCAAGGAGAAAGGCTCAGAAATTCAAAAGGGAGAGATTCCTTTGGCTTAATTAACAGGAAATAAAGGCAGGCATTTTTTATCTTTGGTGGGCTCCTTTTCTTTTTGGCTACTCCAAATTAATAGGTTTAAGACATTACGTTTAGTTGAATTTCTTTCCACTAAACTTGCCACCAGAAAGGGAGAAAATGATGGCTTTTAAAAGTGATTATAAAGGGACAGATGGTTAGGTCAAGCGAGGACTGCGACCGCACCAGCAAAGCCTGTAAGAACTCATTCCTTAGTCCTTCTTACGGCTGTCCGCTCTCTAGGTGGTCCCCGCCTCCCTAGCCCTCCTGTCCTCCTGTCCCCACTTCTCCTTGGTGCCTCTTCCCCTGTTAGAAATTTCTAATGAGTTTTCAAAAAGGAGACCTTGAGGTTTCTTTGTCACTGATATTTGAGTGAAAGTAGAAACCCCACCACAGCCCTCTGCTTGGGAGAACAGCTGGACCCAGCCTCCTCGTGGTTGTTCAGAACCACAGAGAAGGGGCAGGGACCAGCAGACGGGAAGGCCACTCTTCACACTGGAGATAACCTGAGGCTCAGGTTGATGGCACAGATAGAACCATTGTTCTCTTTCCTGTTCATTCTGGGCCCTCCTGTGGGCCCAACTTGTTCCCATTCTTGTAAGTGGGTTTTAAGAGGCAGAGCCATCATGCTATGTGTGTGAGGGAAGGACAGGTACCCTCAGCAGCCTCTGCTCGCTTCCTTGGCCAAGGCGTCCCACCAGCTGACAAGCCGAGGCCTCTGGGCTAGCGTCTCCTGGGAAAGATTGGGCGGGAGGGGTCCGTCTTGCTAGGAGGACTGAGAGGAGCTCAGCTCATTCTACCTGGTTCAGCCAGATACAAGAACAAGGCAACTAACAAGTAATGTCTGCAAAACTGAGATTCTGGGGATGCAGGATTGGGGCAGGTCTAGGGTGGACCCAGCACAGGCTTGTGCGGTCTTCCCTCTTCCCACGGTGTGTGTCTTCCTTCTCTGTGGCTTCGACGGCTGCCTGGTCAAACCCTCCCACTCTGGACTCTTGTTTCCTTGACCACTTTGTCTTCTGTTTCTTTGACTCTGCCTTAAAAATGTCCCGCATCTGTCCACTTCTCTCTGGTTCTATGGCCTCTGCCAGCATCCAGTCCCCATTGTCTCTGGCCTCAAGAGACCTTGTCTCAAGGTCAGCCACAATGCCATTCTTCACTCCACAGCCAGGCTGACCTTAAAATGTCCCTCATCTGCTTGGAACCCTTTGGTGGGTTCTCACTGGTCAAAGGCCAGATTTCGCATTCTTTACAGTGACTCACAGGCCGTGACATTTTGTGGCCCGTGCCCCTCGTCTGCTCGCCCCTGCTCGCTGAGGTCGGTCATGCCGGCTGCTGCTCAGTTTTGAGCTGGGCTGGCTTCATGGGTCTGTGACCAGTGCAGCCGTGCAGGGTCCTGCCCTCTGAAAGGGGGCCTCTGCTTGGGGTCTAATGCTCTGTGATTACCATCTTGCAGTTCTTAGTGATTATCTTTTTTGTAGGGACCATTTTGTAAAGCTTGTGGGATCTCAGTTCCCTGATCAGGGATTGAACCTGGGCTACGACAGTGAAAGCCCGGAACCCTAATCACTAGTCTACAAGGGAAGTCTCAGTAATTATCTTAGAATTTGTTTTACAAGTGAAGTTAGATGGGACAATGGAGCCTAGAGCCTCCGTTCTCTGGCCCTACTGCCTCCCTGCTCCCTGCACCCCCCATCCCAACTGCCCCCCTCCTTCCTCCCTGTGGCCACTGCCTCCCTCTGCCAGGAGCTGTGATCAGGCATGCTGGCAGGCCCACATTCTGCTGTTGCCCTTCACCCTGGGCAGAGCTGTAGGAGGGTTGGAGACGGACACCTGATGTGACGTCATTTCTGCCCAGGCTGGCAGCCCACAGCTCTTGAAATCATTGGATTCAGGCATCCATCATGTCCTGGGACAGAGGCTGCAGCTCTTTGGGGAGCCCCTCATCTTTTGGGATGGGGGAGAGACTGCCTTACCCCTGGCTGGGGGCCTGCATTTTCGTCTGTTCTAGGTTTAGCAGATTACATAGTGAGCTCGGCCTCAGATTCTCTGGACCGCCGCCCAGACTGTGCTTTCCATGGGTGGTTCTTTCCCATCCTTCAGGTCTCCACTCGCAGTCACCTCCTCAGGTCATCCTGCCCTGCTCCTCCTGTCCAGAGGAGATCACACCTGCTGTCCTCTGCTGTCCTTCAAGCGTCCACATCACACTTGAAGAAACTGCTTGAGACACAGAGCCTACACATTTCTTAGCGTAATCCATGCATGCTTTTAAATCACTCATTCGCACAGAGGGGACTCCAGGGAGGCAAGGTGAGTGGGAAAATCTTCATGGCTCTGAGCTGACTGGTCGACCTGATTTTCCTCCCTGGCCTCTTAACTTGCCATTGCTTCTTCTGCAGTCTCTGACTCCTCACATGGACATAAGGAAGGTTCTGGCAATCACTTATCTCAAGGGAAAAAAAAAGTGATTCCCCTTCTCTGTTTCTGTTCATTTACCCTCTCTTCACCTGTGAAGAGAGCAGGAAGGACTTGAGAAAATGTACTAAGAAGTCCTTTGTTTTAAAAATAGCAGAACATTGCTGCTCGATATTTCCCCCAATTTTTATTTATTAAAAATCTGACCCCAGCTCCTCTTGAGTTCAGTATGGACAATGGAAAGGCATGGCCTCGTCCTAGAATCAAACAGGAGGTCCTTTAGGAGCACGTCAGGGTGTAGCCTGGGTGCCGATTAACCAGGAAGTCACTGGCCCTAGTGCATAAGCAGGACGTGGAAGCCCCCTACTGCAGGAGTTGATGCCTGCTTATTTGGTGTTATGAACCAAATGTCTGTGTTTCCCGCAAATTTATATGTTGAGGCCCTAACATTATGTGACGGTATTTGGAGATAGGACCTTTGGGAGGTAATTAGGGTTAGATGAGGACATGAGGGGGGCTTTGCAGTGGCACTAGTGGTAAAGAACACACCTGCCAGTGCAGGAGACATAAGATGCCAGTTCAATCCTTGGGTTCGATTCCTGGGTCAGGAAGATCCCTTGGAGGAGGGCAACCCACTCCAGTATTCTGGCCTGGAGAATCCCCATGGACAGAGGAACCTGGTAGGCTACAGTCCACAGGGTCACAAAGAGTTGGACACGACTGAAGCGACTTAGCAGGCACGTGCTAGGACATGAAGGTGGGGCCTTGGTCTGCTGAAATTAGTGCTCTTATAAGAAAAGACACTGGAGGAAATTCCCTGGTGGCCCAGTGGTTAGCACTCAGTACTTCCACTGCCATAGCCCTGGTCCAGTCCCGGGTTGGGGTTGGGGTTGAGGGTGGGGAAAGACACTGGAGGATTCCCTCCCTCTTCCTCTTTCACTCCCTCAGTTCCTCTCTCTATGATGGGTGTGTGTGTGCGTGTAAGAAGGCAGCTTTCTGCAAGTCAGGAAGAGTGTCCTTTCCAGAGTCCCCCTCCAAGCACTGACATGGCCAGCACTATAATATTGGACTTCTCAGTGCTCCAGAACTGTGAGAAAATTAATTTCTGTTCTTAGACCACCCAGTTTATGGGATTTTGTGACATCAGCCTGAACAGACTAAGGTTGTCAGGTATCTGGGAAGTGCCGTGGAGTGGTGGGGCGAGGGTACGTGGGAACTTGGGGCAGTGGCTAGTCACTATTTGGTAGAGAAATATTTCAGTCTATTTAACAATCGGAACAAGGAGACTGTGATGGCCCAGTACTGCTCATGGAAATAACATTATTGAAGAGGCAGACAATGTACAAAATAAGCAAAATTAGGGTTAGGGTAAGGTCAATGGTTTTATGTGCTATGAAGAAAAAAAAAAAAAAAGGCAGAGGAGAGGGTTAGGAGACGCCATGGAAGAGGAAGGCATAAAGAGAAGGACACAGCATGTTCCCTCCATTAAAGGGCGCTTTCCAGAAGTTACATGCTACACTTAAAGCCTGTTGCTCAGAACTTAGTCACTCGGCCACACCGGGCTGCATGAGAAGATGGGAAATACAGACTTCATTCTGAAAAGCCATGTGCTCAGCCATTGTAGGAAGTGAGGTTCCAGGACTGAAGATGCAGAGACTGGATATCAGCGAACAACCAGCCACAGCATGGGAAAATCATGATTGTGTAGAAAGATAATTTTCACAGAGGTATCAGGAGACCACTCTCCCTGGGTCTCTCACATTTGTGGGTGTCCCCTAAGCAGAGGCACCGGCTGCCTTCTTTCTGGACTCTCTTTGCAAGGATGTTTGTATAGAGAATAGTCTTAGAGAGAGACAGTGTCTCCTGTGGAACAAAGTACAGGAGTGCTGAGTGTCCAGTATAACAAGAATAAGGTTTCCTCCTGCAGAAGAAGTCAGAACCTAGGGACCATCATAAAATACTTGGGTTCCCTAACCTCAGAGTTCCTCCCCTGTAACGCAACCCACTGCAGGCTCAGGAACCACCCGGCCCTCTTTGCACTGACCTATGGGAGGAGCTGGGGAATCAGGAAACCCCCATTAAGATGTGTATTTGTTTAGTCATTCCCAGGAATAGAAGGAAAGTGATAGCTTTATAATAAAGAATCTGGCTGATACCACCTTTACAAGAGGATCAAATGACACAACCAATAATGGGGCAACTTGACATCGTGTTCAGTTCAGCTCAGTCGCTCCGTTGTGTCCAACTCTTTGCGACCCCGTGGACTGAAGCTCGCCAGCCTTCCCTGTCCGTCACCAACTCCCAGAGCTTACTCAAAATCATGTCCATCGAGTGGGTTATGCCATCCAACCATCTCATCCAACCATCTCATCCTCAGTCCTTCCTTCCAATGAATATTCAGGACTGATTTTCTTTAGGATGGACTGGTTGGATCTCCTTGCAGTCCAAGGGACTCTCAAGAGTCTTCTCGAACACCACAGTTCAAAAGTGTGTCCTTAATGTAACACCCTGAGAAGAACAAAACTACAGCTTCTTTTCTTTTTTAAAAAAACATAGCTTGATTCTAATCATGAGGAAAAACTAATCCAAATGGAGGAATATGCCATAAAAATATTAGCATCATGAAATACAGAAAAGGGTGAGAGAATTCTTCTCAACTACAGGGGGTAGTTCACCACAGACTGGTGATAAAGACCCTGGCTGGTTGTGAAGGAGCAGAGGCTGGGAGCCATTAAAAGGCATTGCATCGGTGTTTCCGTTTAATGCCTCAGCCATCAGTGACTCCTCAGAGGCTTCAGCTACCTGTTCCAACACATCCTGGGAGATGCTGGGCAAATATGTGGACAGCATTTCAGTCCTAAACCTGCAGGGTCCCCCCACCTGCAGGGCCTCCTGCTCTCTATAGGCAATGGTTTCAGCCTCTCCTTCAAACCCAGTCTCAGCAGGGACCATTGAGTCACCCAAACCTCAAGTCTGGCTTTTGGGAAACAGCCACCGGCCTAGAAATGTGTCACTGTGAGAAGGAAGGAAAAGGAAAGATAACTGAAGGCCCAGGGTACAGGCAGCCTCTGCTCTCTCTCTCTCCAGAAAACAGAGGGCCCCTTGCCTCACTCCAACCCTTTCTCACTCTTATTCTCTGTTCAGGAGAACTTGAGTCTGTGGCTAATCCTTCAGATCCAGAATGAGTCCAGATTCTCCATCTACCAAAGAAGAAGACTAATACACCTTCCTCCCGGGAGTGAGGGTCCATGGGATAACTCACAGTGGGGCATGAGGGAGCCGGAGGTGAGGGTCCTCTGTTCTCCCCAGGAACATCTGGACAAGGTCAGAGGTGGATGGCTCCATCCATGGTGCCTCTTGGACCACCCTGGGGAGGTTTCCAGTCACACGGCAGGAGAGATGGGCCTCCAATCAGATGCCCCAGGAGGCTGTGGTGGAGGGGAGGGCGGGTGCAGGCTGAGGGAAGGGGACTGGGGCTCCACGCAAATAAACTGCACACCTAAGATCAGTCCAGGCAGAAGACTCCGGGAGCTTCCTACCACCTTCACTGCAGATGTCCTATTTATGAAGCTTAGTCACAGCAGCCACTGTTTCACAGTCATTCAACATGTGGAGACAGGAAATGAGGGGCACACCCAGAAACAGGGCCTCACCCACCCACAGGCAGGGGATACCCTGGGTCCAGCCTGGCTGTCCTGCTCTTAGAAGCACCTTGACAGGCTCTGGGCATTTACGTTTCTGGACCAGCTTTCTCTCTCTTATCGCATTGACCCCCTTTCTGGCTTCTTTGCTCCAAGTAGCCTGCTCTGTTTCAGGGTTATAAACTTCCACGAAAAGTCTGGCATCTTCATGGCTGGCTTACAAGCAGTGCCAGGCCCTTCTGGGGGGTGGAGGGCCCTTCATCTCCCTCCGAGACCCAAGGCATCGGGCATTTGAGCGGATCTAACAGCGTCTGTCTGCTTCTCTGCATGATCACATGGGCCTGAGTGCCTCTGCTCAACCCAGCCTCTGTGTGAAAAGAGCAAGTTCTCCTAGGAGTGGTTCCTTTAGTTCAGGGGTGTGGACGACTGGGGTACAGGCCTCATCAAAGGCAGCGAGGGAGCAAAAGGGAGCAGAGTTCAGCCAAGACCGGCAGCACTTGCCTGTCCATCAGCCTGTCCTGGGGAAGCCCTGGAAGGAGGGGCTGGAGGGGTACCCTCCTCACCTCCCCATGCTTCAGCCACTCTACCAGCAACTGAAATCAGGGGCACCAATCACAGCTGTGAACAAGGCCTGCCCATCCTGACCCCAGCAATCCCATCAAATGTTGGGCAAACCCACTTCCCCGCCCCACAGGTGTGCAGAGAAGTTTCCAAACCAAAGCAACCTTCATAGTCAGCCACAGTTACTCATCAACAGGCACACCACGCATGCTCAAAACATTCTCACCTCCTGACCGTCCCTCAATAAACTGCTCAGGACCAAGTGTGGGAACCCCCAGCTCAGTGAGCCTTGTGGATCCAGCTCTGACTCCTGGGAGTTCTGGGGATGCAGGAGGTTCAGGCTTGGGGGTTCCCAAGCCCTGAGGCTTTGGGAGTCAGGGTCACAGCAGCGCAGGTGACCAGGGCTGCCTGGGCTGCACTGGGAGGGGCCCGGGCGCTCACACTCGTCCCCCAGGTGCTCCAGCTCCTCCGCCATCCCCATGCCCGGTGACCAAAGGACCCTAGGGTTTCTCTGGGTGGCCCAGCTGGATAGTGGGGCTGTGTCCTCCGGCTCTTCTGGACCTGAAGCTTTTCTTACTGTCTACTGTCCCTGATACTTCTCCAGACCAACCCCTCACCCCATCAATGTCCCCTTCAAAACTTTTTCCCTTTTCTCTGTCTTCCTCCTCCTCTCCAAATCCCTCCCTCTTTTCGACAGCATCCCCTCCCTTCCCCTTTCCTGTTACCAGAGAATGTTAAGCCACTCTTTCTCCCATCACAGTGGTCAGTGGCCTGACTACAAGTCTCTGAAGCCATGGAGACCCTGGATGTTCACATCACAGAGGCCTGGCCCCTGCCTGGAGGAGGAAGCATTTTCCACTCCTTCCCCTGAGTCACACCCACAACCCTCGCTACCCACCTACCATAGAGATTAAATAGGGTGGGTGCTTCTTTACTGTAGCAATGGAAAAACTGAATGTCAACTTAGAAAAAAGAAAGGTTGAAACAGATGAGAACTGACAGGTTTCAGTAAGTTTGCCAGGCACAAATCACCCTACATAAATTGACAGCATCTCTCCCCACCCAGAGCAGCTGCTAGGAAATATTACTGAAAAGATACCATTCACCACAGCAACAGGAATTATAAAATACGTAGGGGTGAACCAAGAAAACACAAAACTTCTACACAAAAGTTTTTTTTTTTAATTCTAATGAAAGAGAAGTCATCTAAATAAGAAGAGCATATTCCATGCTTTGGGGCTCTATGGCCTAATAAAGGATGACTTATCTTGGATGACTCTGTAAAAACCTAATTGAATTCATGATTAATCTATAAATTCAGCTCAATCTCACTCAAAATTCCAGGTGGACTTCTTTTTGAGGAATAATAAACAATTTTCAAAAAGACGGGTAAAGAAGAGACTTGCTTAATCAAACACACTGCACATCCATAGTAATACAGCATGGCACTGGCAGTGACAGAGAGACCCATGGGACAGAATGGAAAACCCTGCACTGTACCCATGGACTGTGTCTGAATATATACACATCAAGCTTCCCTGGTGGCTCAGACAGTAAAGAATCTGCCTGCAATGTGGGAGGCCTGGGTTTGATCTCTGGGTTGGGAAGATCCCCTGGAGGAGGGCATGGCGACCCACTCCAGTATTCTTGCCTGGAGAATCCCTGTGGACAGAGGAGCCTGGAGGGCTACAGTCCATGGGGTCACAAAAGAGTTGGACACAACTTAGCGACTAAAACAACTGTAGTAGTAGCAAACAAGTCCCAATGTCCTTTATATCCTGATAATTGTTGAATCTAGAGTAATGGGTATAGCAGGTTCGACAATACTATCATCTCTGCTTTCATGTTTGAAATTTTCCATATTAGAAGTTTTCTTTTTTTTAATCTCTATGGCTTAAAATAACAAACATTTGTTTCCTGATCCTACTATGTGCCCATCATGGATCAGTCAGGTCTCTCCCCACTCTGTCCTCACTGAGAGCCACAGACTAGTGAGCGCCTGGTGTCTGCTTCCACGGCAGAGGAAAAGAACCGCAGGGGGGCCATGTGATGGTACTTAAGGCTTTTGCCTGGAAGTGAAATGTATCTCACTATTGATGTTTCATTGAGAAAACAAGTCACATGGCCACACTTAACTTTTCTGACTCAGGAAAATATGACCCACCTATATGCTCAGTAGGAGACCTGGAAATATTTGGCGAATAGGATAAATGATTACCACGGCTCTGCAGACACGAGTCTAGAAATTAAAGGCCAAAACGTACTGTGATACACAACAGTTTTTATTGGAGAATTTCAACACCCCCTACCCAAATGCTCAGCTTTCTCACTTGTGATAAAATGCTCAACATTATACCAGGATTGGGAGAGCTGCAATGGCAGGGACAGTCTATCTGTCTTTACCTTTCTAACCCAGAGCACCTGTTTTGTCTTTACCAGGTGCTAAGTTCAGGTTTACTGAACTGAAGAGACCCTGGAGACAAGCAGTGTGAACTACCAGGCTTTCCCTTATGGAACCTATTTCTCATCTCACTTCTTACTTCTACAAATTCGGTTTTATGACATTCCCAGGCAGAACATGAGGGTGCTGCTGCTTTTCGAGGCCACTAGGGTGGTGGCTGTGGTCATGAAATGAAAAGATGCTTGCTCTTTGGAAGGAAACAATGACAAACCTAGACAGTGACATCACTTTGCAAACAAAGGTTCACATAGTCAAAGCTATGGTTTTTCCAGTAGTCATATACAGATGTGGGAGTTGGACCATAAAGAAGGCCGAGCACCAAAGAACTGATGCTTTTGAACTGTGGTGCTGGAGAAGATTCTTGAGGGACCCTTGGACAGCAAGGAGAACAAACCAGTCAATTCTAAATGAAATCAGTGCTGAATATTCATTGGTAGGACTGATGCTGAAGCTGAAGCTCCAGTACTTTGGACATCTGATATGTAGAGCTGGCTCATTGAAAACGATCCTAATCCTGGGAAAGATTGAAGGCAGGAGAAGGGGACAACAGAGAATAAGGTGGTTGGATGGCATCACTGACTCAATGGGCATGAGTTTGAACAAACTCTGGGAGATACTGAAGGACAGGGGAGCCTGGTGTGCTGCAGTGCATGGGGGTGGCAAAGAGACACGACTAAGTGGCAGAACAACACCACCATGGTTGATCTCTCTTGGCCAAGAGCCCTGAGCTTGAACTCACTTATGCCAGGGACTCCAGAAGGGAACCTTGGGATCATCCCACCCAAAGGCATGCATCTTACAGGTGAGGACACTGAACCTCAGGGAAAGTAACCTAAGTAAGGATTTCTATTTTCTGGAAGCGTCTATGGCCAGCAGGGTGCCCTGCAATTTGCTGCAGTTTGCTTCAAAGTGTTTGGATGGAACAGAGCTAGGGAAACCCCTTCTCCCAATCTCCAGCCTCCCTCTAACTTCTTTTTCAGTCAACACAACCTTTAGAACCAATCACTCAGACATCCTCTGCCCCTGGAGAAGCCAACACCTTTTTTTGAGCTTAGCTCTTATTTCCATTCAACCATGAGCTCTCAGATTCGACAGAATTATTCCACAGAGGTGGAGGCTGCAGTCAACCACCAAATCAACACGCTTCTGTGGGATTCCCACACCTACCTTTTCCTAGGTGTCTGTTTCAACTGCGGTGATGTGATTCTTGAGGGCCTGGGCTACTCTTTCTGCAAACTGGCCAAGGAGAAGAGCGAGGTCCCTGAGCATCTCCTGAAGATGCAGAACCAGCGCAGTGGTTGCACCGCCTTCCAGGATATGCAGAAGCTGTTTCCAAGACGAGTGGGGGTACAACCCTGGGTGCCTGGAAGCCATCAAGCTCGTAGAGAAGAACCTGAGCCAGGCCTTTTGGGTCTGCATGTCCTGGTCCTGACTGTGCAGACTCCCAGCTCTGACTTCCTGGAGAGCCACTGGCTAGATGAGCAGGTGAAACTCATCAAGCAGATGGGCAGCCGCCTGACTAACCTCCCAGGCTGGCTGATCCTCAGGTGGGGCTGGGTGAGGACTTCTTCGAAAGGCTTGCCCTCAAGGATGACTAGGAGCCTCTGGAGCCCAGTGGCCTTTGAGGAGCCCCTCTGCATCCCCCTGGTATCAGGGTTTCTGCCTGAGTGTCTCTCTGTGGCCACTGGGCAGCTTTTTAACCACTTGGAGCCCTCTCCCAAGTTCTGGACTCAACGAAAATATTCTTTTTTTTTAAGTCTATGTGGCCTAAATCCCTTTGCCTTAGCATTCTTCAAAATGCTTGTGGCTGAACAGACTTTGCAACCCCAGCCTGGTGCGCCATACTGTATCCAGCCATCCTGTAAATTGCCACATGTTCAGCAAAAGTAAAATTAACAGAGAGCGAGTAGTTTATACACTGTAAGCAATTCTGCCTGCTATTCCACTCAGTGAAGGGATATAAATCTGCTATTCTGAGTGGGTCTTGGTTCCTGCTTCCTTCTCATCGTGTAAGAAATGGCCAGGTTTGGTGAAGCTCCAGCGCAGTTCTAGACACAGGCCAACCATTCTCCCAGGGCTCCACTGAAGAGACAATATTCTGTCCCAACACCTTAGTGAGGAATGGTGTCATGGTCTCTAATGCGGCACTTCTGATTGCTTTCCAAGGGTCATTTGGACCATCCTTCCAGTCTTTGACTTCCCTGGTGGCTCAGATGGTAAAGTGTCTGCCTACAATGTGGGAGACCCAGGTTGGATCCCTGGGTTGGGCAGATCCTCTGGAGAAGGCAATGGCACCCTACTCCAGTACTCTTGCCTGGAAAATCCCATGGATGGAGGAGCGTGGTAGGCTACAGTCCATGGGGTCGCTAAGAGTCGGACATGACTGAGCGACTTCACTTCTTCACTTCTTCCAGTGTTTAGAACCTGAGCCTGGGTGTGCTGTGCTCTGCAGTAATCACTGTCAGCACAGGGGACAGGCTGCCAGGAAAGCACGCATGCAGATCAGCACGTGTGTTAAACGACCCCCTCTTGCTGTGGCATTTTATGGGCAGGGGAGTGTGGAGAGAATGAAAACTTGAACAAACCTACACATCACTGGACTATAAAAAGTCATTAAAATATCGAGGGATTTGAAGGTTTAATGACCCAGCAAAGATGGAAAATACTTAAATGCAGATCTCAGTCATTAAAAACACGTTTTGCACACCACATTTACCTCCAATGAAAATGGCGGGGTAGGGGTAGGGGGGCAGGAAGACACTTAGGGTGAGATTGCCACAGCTCCCCGAGAAGGTGGGTTAGAAAAGTGAGTCACAAATCTCACTGAGTGCCCAGTGGGGTCAAAGCTCTCAGGTGCTCGGGTGGTCTTTCCGTGGAGGCTGGTGCCTCTGTCACCATTTAAAGCTGCAGCCAATCCACCACTGCAGAGCCTTCTGAACTGTGCAAGACGCAGGAAGCTCTCTCCTGAGAGACCTCCCCTCACAGGGAAAGATGCCAGGAAGGTTCTGGCTTGGCAGAAGCATCAGGAAGTAAGGCAGCTGGAGAAACGTATGTCACAAGAAACACGAGAAAATGGGAGCAAATTCCTAGAGAGAACAAGTTAGTCTCCGACCACAGCATGGTTTTTTCCGACCAGACGTTTCTTTCTGTGTTAGTTTGTTAGGGTTACTGTAAGAAAGCACCAGAGACTGGGTGGCTTAACCAAAAGAAATTTTATTTTCTCACTGTAATGGAGGCTAGAAGTCCAAGATCAAGGTGCTGGCAGGCTTGGTTTCCTCTGAGGCGTCTCTCCTTGGCTCGCAGACGGCCACCTTTCTCCTATGCCTTCACACCCCTTCCCTCCTCCTGTGTCCAGATCTCTTCTGACACAAGTCATTGCTGGATCAGGGCCCACCCTAAAGACCTCATTTTAACTTAACTCCCTTTTTAAAGTCCCAGTTTCCAAATCAGTCACATTCTAAGGTACTGGGGTTTAGGACTTCAATATATAAATTTGGGGGGGGTGGCAGAAGCCAAACCATGAGAGTTGTTAAATGATTATAACACCTTCAAAATGAGGCTTGGGGAGGGGCTGCTTTGTTTTATAGAGAAAAGTAAATGTTCATAGTGTGTGGAGTGGCTTCTGCCTTTCTAAGTTTTTGACTCCAGTGAAAAAGTGTGAAAGTGTTAGCTGTTCAGTCATGTCCGACTCTTTGCAACCCCACGGACTGTAGCCCACCAGGCTCCTCTGTCTATGGAATTCTCCAGGCAAGAATACTGGAGTGGGTTGCCATTTATTTCTCCAGGGGATCTTCCTGACTCAGGGATCAAACTCGGGTCTCCTGCGTTGGTAGGTGTGTTAGCACCATCTGGGAAGCCCTCAGAACATACAGTTAAGTGAACAAAAGCAAGTGGATAAAAGTATATTGCCACTTAGAAAGGAGGAGGTGGGTAGGTATGTATATTTAAAAAAATTCTTGGAAGAATGAAAAACAAAACAGAGGGAGTCCTAAAGACCCCCTTTAATGCTAAAGATAGTGTGACTAAGATGTCAGGTCCTGACCTCTGGTAGCCAAAGTGGGAGCAAAGGGACAAGCGCCCTGGCCTGTTCGTTCCTCCACCCAGTTCCGGTGAGTGTGAGGAGGAAGCCGCGGGAGTGTCCGTCCTGTATAGCACCCGAGATGGGCACTTCAAAGACATTTTCTCCTTTAATCATTTATAGTTTCGCTTTGAGATAGGTATTTTTATTATCCTCATTTATAGATAAGGAAAGGAGAGCCAAGAGCAGTTAAGCAACTTGATCAAATTCATAAAGCAAGTTGCCAAAAACAGGGCTCGGGATCCGAGCCACTGTCTCCCTCTCTGGTTGGGTGCTGGCTGGAGCTCCTGGGCTGTGGCCACAGGGAGGTCATGCTTCCTAGGGACCTGGTTTCTGCCTCCTTCTTCACACCCTCCCAGAGTGGGGCACCAGGCCCAGCTGCAAGAGAGGGGGCCTCTCCCAGCCTCCCGTCTTCTCTTCTGCCTGGGGAGGGAGTGCCTCTAAGCCACTGTTTTCAATGTAATTGTGTATGAAAATTGCCTGAGGAGCTTTCAAAACTACTGACGCTCGGGTCCTACACTCAGAGATTTAATTTGCAGCCTAGGCATGGGGCTTTTAGACACCCCCCAGGTAATCGAATTGCAGATGTGAGTTTGATCCCAAGGTTGAGAAGATGCCCTGGATAGGAAATGGCAACCCACTCCAGTATTCTGGCCTGGAAAAGTTCATGGACAGAGAAGCCTGGCGGGCTACAGTCCATGGGGTTGCAGAGTCAGGCACGACTGAGCAACTAAGCGCGCGCACACACACACACACACACACACACACACACACACACACACACACACACACACACACACACACACACACACACACACACACACACACACGTGTAACCCTAACCTGCAGACCTGAGAGCAGAGCTTTGAGCCCCTGCTGTTTTCACATGTACTCAGGTCAGGGATCATAGGTATCACCTGGGTGTTTGTTAGACCTGCGTGCTCTCTGGCCCTGCCCAGACATACTGAATCAGAAATTTGCGTGAAGGGACAGTGAAGGGAAGGGGGTCCCTGACTTCTCAAGCCTTCCTCGTGATTCTCTGTGCCCCAAAGCTTGAGAACCGCCGCTTGGTGCAGCAAGTCAGAGACAGACCCTCTGGTACTGTGGTTTGCTTCATCAACTGTCACAAAATTGCTGTGTTATTACCAAGGAAGATTAAGTTGTTGGTCCTGAGCAATGAGACTGTCCAGGCCTTTCCCCCGGGAATAAGAGTTCAAGGCCTGTGAGAATGTATTTAAATGTGATTTGGAATCGACTGGAAGTCGGTGTAGCTTCTGAGGAGGGGAGTGATATCAAAACATGATGATGCTACTCAGCTACTGTGAACAAGAGCTGCTGAAGGGACCATCGGCAACCGGTAGGGAACTATGACTCTTGGGGACAGGCTGGGGTGGGCAGCTGAGGTGACCCAGCACCCTGGCAACCTCACCTGCCAAGGCTTGTCCACTTGAATGGAGTATTAATCTCCTAGGGCAGCTATAACACATTAATACATGTGATTGAAAACAACAGACACCTGTTCTTGCACTGCTCCGGAGGACAGGAGTCTGAACTTGGTTATCAGCCAGGTTGACTCCTCCCGGAAGGTCTGTGGGAGGAGAATCGGCTCCATGCTTCTCTCCTGGTTGCTCCAGGCTGCGGGCAACCCTTGGGGCTCCTTGGTTTGTAGAGCAACTGCTCCAGTCCCTGCCTCTGTCCTCACATGACCTTCCCCTCTATCTTGATTCTCCTTCTCCTTTCTCTTATTAGGACAGTCCCTGGATTTAGGGCCCACCCTAAATTTGTCATGTGGATCATGACAAACTGGAAAATTCTTAAAGAGTTGGGAATACCAATCCACCTTATCTGCCTCCTGAGAAATATGTATGCAGGTCAAGAAGCAAGTTAGGACCGGACATGGCACAATGGACTGGTTCCAAATTGGGAAAGGAGTTTGTCAAGGTTGTATATTGTCACCCTGCTTATTTAATTTATATGCAGAATACATTATGCAAATTGCCAGGCTGGATGAAGCACAAGCTGGAGCCAAGATTGCCAGGAGAAACATCAATAACCACACTGAGCTTCATATTTATATTCAGCTTCAGCATCACTTCATGGCAAATAGACGGGGAAACAATGGAAACAGTGAGAGACTTTATTTTCTTGGGCTCCAAAATCACTGCAGCTGGTGACTGCCATGAAATTAAAAGACGCTTGTTTGCTCCTTGGGAGAAAAGCTATGACCAACCTAGACAGCATATTAAAAGGCAGTGACATTACTTTGCTGACAAAGGCCATGTAGTCAAAGCTATAGTTTTTCCAGTAGTCATGTACAGATGTGAGAGCTGGACCATAAAGAAGGCTGAGCGCCGAAGAATTAATGCTTTTGAACTGTGGTGTTGGAGAAGACTCTTGAGAGTCCCTTGGACTGCAAGGAGACCCAACCAGTCCATTCTGAAGGAGATCAGCCCTGGGATTTCTTTGGAAGGAATGACGCTAAAGCTGAAGCTCCAATACTCTGGCCACGTGATGCGAAGAACTGACTCATTGGAAAAGACTCTGATGCTGGGAGGGATTGGGGGCAGGAGAAGGGGACGACAGAGGATAAGATGGCTGGATGGCATCACCAACTCGATGGACATGAGTTTGAGTAGGCTCTGGGAGTTGGTGAGGGACAGGGAGGCCTGGCATGCTGCAGTTCATGGGGTCACAGAATTGGACACGACTGAGTGGCTGAACTGAACTGACTGAATCTAGGATGATCTTATCTCAAGATCCTCCACTCACTCACAACTGCTAAGGTTCTATTTCCAAATAGGGTCACCTTCACAGGTGGTGGGGGAGGGGATTAGACTTTGAGTGTACCTTTTGGGGGGGGCTGCCATTCAACCCACTACGAATGGGAAACAAATTCCACTTTCTCACAGCAGCCCTCTCTAATGCTGATTCTGGGCAGAGGGGTGACCTGAGGAACCTGCTCCTCTCAGGGCAAACACAATGGGCCTGGAATTCAGCACTGAAGACTGTCTTCATAGAGTATGCTTTCCTGAGAGCTCACTGAAGTCCTGCGGGAGAGCTGAGCTCTCTTTGTGCTATTGAACTGATATAAAAGGAGAAACTGAGGCTTCAGGAGCGCTTCCCAGGTGGTGCTAGTGGTTAAGAACTGGCCTGTCAATGCAAGAGACATAAGAGACGTGGGTTTGATCCTTGGGTCAAGAAGATCCCCTGGAGACAGGCAGGGCAATCCACTCCAGTATTCTTGCCTGGAGAATCCCATGGAGACAGGAGTCTTGTGGGCCACAGTCCATGGGGTCCTGCAGAGTCAGACACAACTTAGGGAGGTTGACTTGCTCAAGCTCCCAGAGTTAAGGGTGGTCCTCCCACTCTAACCGTGCTGCCCCTTCTGTTGGTATCAGCTGCTTTCAGGAGTCATGACAGTCTGACTGTTTTCAAGAAAGGAGGGGGCTGGGGATCTCTCACCTGGGACCAGCCAGCTTGTCGCCGAGAGGCTCCTGGGGACGATGGTCCGGTCACTTTTTCCTTTGTCTCCTGTGGCCTCTCTCGGTGCCACTTCTACACACACAGAGTGCTTTGTGCCTGCCAGGCACTTGGCCTCTGGGAAGAACTCAGTAAATGTCAACAGATTGATTGTTTTGTTTGCTTGTTTTTGGCCCCAGCTCAGAAACGCGTTTGATACACAGTCAAATAAAATACATCTATTTCTGGGACTTAACAATCCAGGGGACCCACAGACACACTTCGATGTACAGTCAGAGTAGAAACAGTGGGTTCCGACACCAATCTCCTTGCTCTTGTCAACTCAAAACTGTGACATGCTGTTGAGAAAGCAGCCAGGAGACTGGTGTGGGTGCGGCCACCTCCAGGTGGCTCTGTATGGTCCAGTCAGTGATGTGAGGTTGGTTTCATCTTTAGGGTCGTCATCACTGAGCCCAGTGGGCTCAGGTTTGTTTGCTCACCTCAGCCACAGCTGCTGCAGCTTCTAGGAAGTCAGAGTCACGTGTGGCTTGAACGACTCATCTCCCATTCCAGGACTCCTGCACTCTCTTCTCTGTTGCCAGCTCTCAGCCCTTGGGTTTCTAGTTACCAGTCTGACTATTTCACCAGCACATCAGCCAAAATTTAAAAAATCAACCTATCTTCCCCTATCAGAATAGTTCCCTTTTCTAACCTTTCCCATCTGCTTAGTGGTACCACCTAGAAAGCTGATGTCACTGCTTGGCCCTCACCTTTCCTCTCTTCTCTACAGGCAACCTCTCACCTTTAGATAGGAGGTGGGGTGCAGATATGGGGAGATGAGGAAGGGAACCAACAGTTTTGAGCACTCACCACAGTGGGACAGACCAGGGGCTGATACTAACTCACTGATTTTCTCAATAATCCCAGGAGGTGAGGAAAGGGTTACTGTCCTAATTTCAAAAGCAGAAAACCAAGGCTCAGAATGGCTGAGGTCTTGGGGCCATGCAGCCATGAGGTGGGGATCAGGACCCAGCCCGCGTTCTCTGCACCTGGCAGGGATGCTCAGCCTGATGTATGCTTCCCTTGCTGATTCCCTGACTGCTGCTTCTCTCTCACTTTTGCTATCACTGCCTCGTTCAGGCCTTCGCCATCTCCCTCCTGAACAGTGATAATGGCTTCCCAGCTATTCAGTGCTTCTACTCTTTTCTGCTGCAATTTGCCCGTGTCCAACACTTTCTTTTTATGTCTCCCATAGTGTCTGGCCCAGGACTGGACACGGGGTAGACACTCAGCACATCTTGTTAACAGAATGATATGGGCCTGGTGCCTTGGGAGATTAACTTTCTAGCATCTAAGTCAGAGTTTTGATTAGGCTAGGCATCATCTGATTTGCTGCCTTCCAAGGGTGGCAGGTACTGACTAGGTTAGGAGTATGGTTGACTTGTTACCATCCTTAGTGATGAAGAATGAGGATGGAACTTACGCAAGAAGTTCACAGCTAAGCGGTGACAATTACTTCTTAAAGTCCTTAGCGTCACCTTCTCCACTGACAAATCTGTAGCCAGTCTGTTTGTCTACTGCTGCACAGCTTCAAGGGAAGTCAGTCCCAGGGTATTCATTACCTACGCACCAGGAACTGCTGGATTCTCAGGTGACTTGGATGAAGAAAGTCAAAGTTACTTTAGCTTAATCTGACCCAGGAAGGTCTGATACACATTTCATGTAAATCAAAACCATAATGAGGTATTACTTCACACACTGGAGCATTAAGGACCAGAAGAGTCAGCTCCATATGTAATCTGGGAACAGCAATGTGATGAAAAGTATATGCTCATGATGAATGGCAGAATAGTTCCTGGTCTCTTGGGTTTGGTGCCCTGGGAGATCGAGGTGGTAGAGGACAGTGGATAGAGCAAGGCTCTGCAGTCAAACTCCAAAATTTGGTCCTGGTGATGCCGTTTATTAGTTATCTGACCTTGAAGAAATTCCTCTCTGGTCTTAGTTTTCTCATCTATAAAATGGAGGTGATTCTAGCACCTATCTCCTAAGGTTGTAGTGACGATGAAAGAAATAAATATAGGCAAAATATATACCAAGTGCTTAGCCAATGTTACTACATCCTTAAAAGCTAATCTATTTTTACAAAAATCATTATTCCTGCAGAGTAAGCGCTAAAAGCTTCAATCTCCTCACTGCCCCTCCGCTCTCCTAGCTTCCTGGGGCAGTGAATTAAAATAACAGACTTGATCTTTGTCTCTTAAATTCAACAGAGCGGTGATTCCTAACCAGTGTTGTCTATTGCAATGCAAATTAATGTAAACTATTCATTTTATCTCAAAATCATTTCAGACTCCCACAGTCATTAATTTCAAAACCAGACTTGCCTCTGTACACAATTATTAGTTCTCTCAGGGTTGGGAATGTAGCACTTTCATTCATTAGCAAAAAAAGTTTAGGAGCCCTCCTTGGTGGTGGTGCTGGTAGCCACGGGGGTGACTGAACGAGTCCAGCAGAGCGCTGGGGTCAGTGTGTTAGAGATTCCCGCTTGCTGCTGCAGAAAAGTCATACCATCTCAATGGGGCTTTTAGGCTGAAAGCATGGCAGTTTCCCTACCTTGTTAGCAAGATAGGGGGTTCCAGAAAGGAGGTGGCTGTGGGATCCTAAGCAAGCCTTCACCTGTCTGTGTCTTTAGATATCTCTAAAACAAACAGATATATTAAAAGGTGCAGTGGTTGTTTCCCTTCCAAAAGACCCTATGTAGATGTGAACCCTGTATCAGGAAGCTGGGCTCTTTTTTTAAAACTATATTAAAATACTCCCCTCTGACCCCAGCATTGCCACCACACACCTCAACACACACACACACACACAGTGAAATTATAAAACAGCGCCCATTTATTAGTGCTAAGTGCCAAGTGCTTTACATCCATCATGACACTAAAGCTCACAATAAACTTCTGAGGTCGCTATTAAGTTTTCAGACACCCAGAGAGGCCACGGTGAAGGCCAAAGAGGGAGCCTAGATTCTTCCCTGTAAAACGGGAACCTGAGCCAGGTGACCGAGGCCCTCCAAGTGCTTGACCATCCTATACATCTAGATTATTGCATTCCCGAGCCTTCACAGTCCGCCGTGGTCCTCCTGTGAACACTTGCTGACGTCCGAAGTGCGAAATGGCGCTGCGTCCTTGGGGTTCTACTTTCCGACTCTGTTTTGGGTGGGCTGGTTTTATGAAGCAGTGCAACAAGAGTTCTCTTCAGGCTCTTGAGAGTCTCCAAGGCAGATACACATTCTGTACTTTTGATTCCAAACTGCCTCCCTTCCTCTCAAAAACCCAAGGCCCTCGATAGTCCCACTGGGGAGAGAGACTCAGCTCCCCCCTGTGGCTCTTCAGTTTGTGTCAGGCTGCTGGGCAAGGCTGCAGTGATGTGACCTCACTTTCGGTGTCTGGTTTCAAAGCACGTATGTAAGTCTCCGATTCTACTGCAGCTGCACGTTTTCTGAGCCTGCGTCTTCTATCCCTGCCTTCAGAACTTCAGCCTGTGCGGCCAAGTTCCCTCCCTCTCTCTCACACACATTCTCATTCATTCTCGATCTCTTTGAAAATATTTCACAGTGGAAAATTAACACATCGGAATTAACACGGTTTCCTGTGACAAGAAAGCACACAGAAGTGAGAACCAGCGTTCTTATAACCGCAGTCATAAGGAATGTCTTTGGAATCATTCTCCTCTTCACAGGGCTGAGAGCTCCAACAGAACTCAGCAGACTAAGACAGGCTCAGAATGAGAAACGCACACATTTATTACGAGCAGCTGCATTCATCTGAGTTCCTGGAGGGATGTGGGGCAAGACTGGCATTCATTCACTGCTCTGGAAAAGCCTGATGCCATCAGCACCCAAAGGAGCGAGTTCTGGGCGCCGTGTGGGGCATCCACCAGGCTGCAGCCCCTGCGAAGGTGGGGTCCAGGCTCTCCAGGGAGTTGAAGGCACAGGGTCTCCTTATCCCCACCACTGGGGCACCAAGGGGCGGGGTCCAACCTGTAAGAGGTGGGCGGGGCCATGTGGGGGTACTTCTGAGCAGTTTCGCACACTGTCCCCCTTCCCCCACCCCAAACCTTCAAAGAAACCGTTCAAGGGTCGCAAGTCCGCGCCCTGCCCTGGGCGTTGCAGAGGGGCAGGGCCCAGCCAGGCACCTGCAGTCCCATCACTGGCCCCTCAGGGATCAAAATCCTGCCATCTGCGAAAGGAAGGCGCGGCTTTATGTCCGGTTGGTCCTTTCTTTGGGTGGGGATTTCTCTCTGGTTTTTAGCAAGAATACAGAACACTCAGCTTAATTTGAATTTCAGATAACAAATATGTTTTGGTATAAATATGTCCCCAATCCTGCAAGGGGCATGCTTATATTAAAACATTTTGTTATTTATCTCAAATTAAAACAGCACTGGGTGTCCTGTATTTTATCTGGCAGCCATACCCCCTTGCAGTCTCCCCTCCCAGAGGCCTTCCCAGGGAGTGCTTATCTTGCAATGTGCTCTCAAGCAGAAATTCGTCAGTTCTGATTCTCCTGGGATTCCTGGTGAAAAAGCAGATTTCAGGCCACATCTACTGAATATAATTTCCAGGGGCAGGACCCAGAAATATACATTTTATCAAGGTGGTTGTCTAGGTGATTCTGACGCACATTTGTATTAGTTGTTTACTGCCTCCAAACAAATTCCCTGAAACACAGAGGATGAAAACAACCACATTATCTCACAGTTCATATGAGACAGGAATTTGGAATTGACTTAGCTTTGTGATTCTGGCTAAGCCTCTCTCATGGTGCTGCAACCAAGCGGTTGGTTCAGGCTGCAAACATTTCTAAAGACTGTTCTGTTGTTGGAGAACCTGCTTCCAAGCTCAGGTCCTTTCTGGCTATTGCATGGAAATGTCCGTTCTTCAACACGTGGGCTGACTGATGCCTTTTCCCAGAGTTAGGGATGACAGAGACACACAGAGAGGGAGGGAGAGAAAGGGGAACTCTCTAAGACAAATCCACATCCAAGGGAAGAGAAGTACGCAAGATCATCCATACCAAGAGGCAGAATCGTTGGAGGGTTGTCTTAAGAGGCTGTCCACTACCATATTCAAGTTGGAGAATTATGATAACAAGTTAGTCCTCAAAGTACCACAACCAAAATCACATTTAAAAATTGGAAGTCAATGTCTTCCTTTACTCACTTTTTTCCTGTTTGCACCCCTTCTCCCCATATAGTCCTTGAGGATTTAAGACAACATCAGGAAGAAAAATAGTCAAAATGACAATCTTAGGAGACTAGCAAAATGTTACAAATTTTAAATGCCTGCAAATATTGAGGAGAAAATTAAACACCAATCCCACGCATATATGGCTGTGTCCACCCAAAAAAAACCTCAGCATTCAATGTGACTCTTGAAGAATCTCCTATGAGGACTTCTGGAAATATAAGGTGGCCAGTTGTCCCAATTTGCCCAGGTTTCTCCCAGATCCTTGGAAACCCTTCAGTCTCAGGCAAATTGAGATGGTTGGTTATCTTCTAACATGGAGCCAATAAGAAATCAACCACTCTGCCCCTGTATAGACTGAGTGGGTCTATCTTGTGATGAAGTGGAGTGTGGGCTTTGAGCTAGAAGCCCACCAATAGGTGCCCTCAGCTGTGACTTAAGCTATCTCACACAGAAAGCAGGCCCCACGATTCTGCTTTAGTGATGCTTAAGTATAACGATGCCCATGGAAGTGCCTTGTAAACTAAGAGGTATTGCCTAGATGCTCTTTTCTACTCTTTTGTAGAGAAGACCCCGATCCTAACGTGAAAGGTGGGACCGAAGTCATCACCCGTTTATATTTTTGCAACCAAATGTGACATTGTCTCTTTCAATCAGGCAGATGTGCTGGCCTCCAGAAAAGTAAACACACCCCACAAAGCGCCTCATGACACACCTTTAATCTTCATTCAGTTTGCATCTTAATCCCCCAAACTGATCCACACTGTTCCCTCCAGAAACTGCTACACTGCTGAAAAGGACAGTCATCTCTATTGTATCCTCAATGACAAGGTTCCCAGAAAATTGTGCGAAGTCTTGATAGGAAAGACATGATTCACTTTTCACAGCTCTGAGGGTGTGATTCCCTCCTCTCGGGAGAAAACCTGTCACCAGCGGCACTCCGTCCCTCACCCTCCTCTTCTATCCCTCCAGGCTTGGGAGGCTTTTTTTTTTGCTAGTGAGAAAGGCAGGAGTCTGTAATCATGTTCAAGTGTTCACTCTTTTTTTCTTCTGCCTTTAGCAGTTCTGTGCAGGCCTGCCCAGTTATATTAATATGATGCCAAATCTCAAAATCAAAATAGGAAATGCCATTTTGAACAGACGCCAGTGATTTTTGAGGAGGGCTGGTTAGCAAGACCAGCCACGGCTTGTGTTTTGTCCACTTTCCTCCTCTACCTGCCCCTGTACCCTGGCCGTGCGTCCCAGGCACCCAACAAAGATGCCGGACTGATGACTGGATGCCGAAGAAAGCCCATCTGGTCTGGCCTGTTCCCTGCCACTCTGCCACCGTATAAGCTAGGAGCTGTCCTGAGTCTCAATGGGAGGAATGATGTCTGGCCCTACTGCAGCATGGGGCAATGTGCAAGGATCCTATCAGATTCATGTAAATGAAAGATGTTTAAAAATCTTAGAGTGCCATAAAAATGTAAGGGGTTATGTTTTATTAGAGTCCTTCCTTCAGCCTGCTTCAGGTATCTGCATAGCTGAGTACTCCTGTAGTAGTATAATCTGCACTGTTTACTAGACGAGAATTTCTACTTACTGACCTCAGCCAGCTTATCTCATAACTATAATCATCTTAACACAGCCTCAAAGCTGTTGCCTTACGGTTTCTGTTTTACAGTTTTAACGCTTAAGAGGCTGATTTTTGGCCCTGCGTTAAATTAGACCAGTCTTCAAGGTGTGTCCTTTCCTTGATATGCAAGACGGTCAAACCTCAGTTTATGAAGCAGTCTTTAGCCTTCTATTTTATAATATCTCTACATAAATATAGACTGTTTTAAAAATCTGTTTTTGAAGATTTTTCTACAATAAAACTAGTTTTAAAAAACAGCAATGCTTAAGCTAAACTTAAATGAGTACCATAATTAAAGGGATTATAAACACATTTCCTGTTCATTAAGTTGCATGCAAGCTTGTATTTAATATATAATCAAAACATTCACAGCCATATCAAAAGAAATGATAAAAAGTATTCACTAATAACTCTACCTGCCTGATACAAGTGACTAGTCTGAAAATGAAACCAAGTAAATTGTTTCACTATAGCATTTTTCTTCTGGAGGAGAAAGGATGGGAGAGTCGGGCTCAAAGACTCAACCTTATTCAGGGCATTTGGGGAGTAGGCCGAAGGGTGAAAGCCATGCATAAGCTCTCTCAGCACATCCTTGTTTCCTTCTGAGCAAAGACACTGTGAGGTTAATTTTATGTGTCAACTTGGCTGGACCATGGAGCCTAGATTACTCATCAAATATTCTGGATGTTTCTGCGAGGGTGTGTTTGGTCGAGTTCAGCTCAGTTGCTCAGTCGTGTCCGACTCTTTGCAACCCCACGAACTGCAGCATGCCAGGCCTCCCTGTCCATCATCAACTCCCGGAGCCTACTCAAACTCATGTCCATTGAGTCGGTGATGCTATCCAACAATCTCATCCTCTGTCGTCCCCTTCTCCTCCTGCCCTCAGTCTTTTCCAGTATCAGGGTCTTTTCAAATGAGTCAGCTCTTCGTATCAGGTGGCCAAAGTACTGGAGTTTCAGCTTCAACATCAGTCCTTCCAACGAACACCCAGGACTGATCTCCTTTAGGATGGACTGGTTAGATCTCCTTGCAGTCCAAGGGACTCTCAATAGTCTTCTCCAATACCACAGTTCAGAAGCATCAATTCTTCAGCGCTCAGCTTTCTTTATAGTCCAACTCTCATATCCATACATGACCACTGGAAAAACCATAGCCTTGACTAGATGGACCTTTGTTGGCAAAGTAATGTCTGCTTCTTAATATGCTGTCTAGGTTGGTCATAACTTTCCTTCCTAGGAGTAAGCGTCTTTTAATTTCATGGCTGCAATCACCATCTGCAGTGGTTTTTAGAGCCCCCCAAAATAAAGTCAGCCACTGTTTCCCCATCTATGTGCCATGAAGTGATGGGACAGGATGCCATGATCTTAGTTTTCTGAATGTTGAGCTTTAAGCCAACTTTTTCACTCTCCTCTTTCATCAAGAGCCTCTTTAGTTCTTCTTCACTTTCTGCCATAAGGGTGGTGTCATCTGCATATCTGAGGTTATTGATATTTCTCCCGGCAATCTTGATTCCAGCTTGTGCTTCATCCCGCCCCATGTTTCTCATGATGTACTCGACATGTAAGTTAAATAAGCAGGGTGACAATACACAGCCTTGATGTACTCCTTTTCCTATTTGGAACCAGTCTGTTGTTCCATGTCCAGTTCTAACTGTTGCTTCCTGACCTGCATACAGATTTCTCAAGAGGCAGGTCAGGTGGTCTGGTATTTCTATCTCTTTCAGAATTTTCCAGTTTGTTGTGATCCACACAGTCAAAGGTTTTGGCATAGTCAATAAAGCAGAAATAGATTTTTTTTGGAGCTCTCTTGCTTTTTCGATGATCCAGTGGATGTTGGCAATTTGATCTCTGGTTCCTCTGTCTTTTCTAAAACCAGCTTGAACATTTGGAAGTTCACGGTTCACTATTGCTGAAGCCTGGCTTTTTGGTCAAGGTTAACATTTAAATTGGTGAAGTTTCAGTAAAACAGACTGTCCTCCCTTATACAGGTGGGCTTCACCAATCAGGTGAAGGCCTAAAGAGAATAAAGACTTGGGGGGAGGGGGTGTCTGAATGAGTCCCTCAGCTTCTCTTACGCTTGATTTCCTTGTCTGAAAAACTGAAAGCGCTTTGTAAACACTACTATATAATGTCTGCTGTTACATGTATTGTATTTCCTAAACTCACAGTGGCAGCTAACACTTGAGGACATTGTATGTGCCAGGTTCTGTGCCACATACATATATTATCTCATTTGCTCCATCCAACAACCTATGTGGGAAACAGCAGTACTGACCCCATTTTACAAATGAAGAGACTAAGGTATAGAGAAGTTAAGGTACTCGCCTTAGGTCACGCAGATGGGACGCAGCAGAGCTGGGACTTACACCTAGATCTATCAGAACTTGGGGAATGTTCTCCCTAATGATTAGCTCTGGGACCGGGGGGAGTTACTTGACTATTCAAGTTCTGACATTCTTGTATGTAGCGTGGGATGCATGTATGTCTCCCAGTCCTGGTGTGAGAATTCAGGGGATCACATTCTTGCACAAGGGAGGCATCTAGCACAGCGTCTGGTGTGCACTCCGAGTGCAGCAAGATTTCCACTCTAGCCCGCTGGGTCCCGCACTGCCAGTCTCCATGCACAGAGGATGGCGGGCGGCCACAAGCCAGAAGGAGCCGGATTCACTGGACATCAAAGGCCACTCTGCCACACTTACTAACACCTTGTTTCAAGAAATGTTCTTCCTGAGAAAAGTCAATGAATTTGAACATTTTTTTTTTCTTATATGTTAAGACTTAAGTATGTTATGAATATCTTCTTCTTAAATATATTTATGAGGTTATTTACTCTATAACTCAAACCTTTTGGCAAATCAAACATTCCTTAAAATACTAATGAAATACATCCCATATTTAAAAATACAGCTATGAGATTATTGTGTTAGTTTGCTCAAGCAGCCATAACAAAGTCCCAGAGACTAGCTAAAACAACAAATTTATATTCTCACAGTAATGGAGGCTAGAGGTCCAAGATCAAGGTGCCAGCAGGGTTGGTTTCTTTTGAGGCCTCTCTCCTTGGCTTGCCAACGGTAGCCTCCTCGTCTTCACATCTTTCCTCGTTATTCGTCTGAATCCTAACCTCCTCTTCTTGTAAGGAATCCAGTCATATTTGGTTATGGTCCACCCTAGTGGGGCTTCCCTGGTGGTGCCAGCGGTAAAGAACCTGCCTGCCAACACAGGAGATGTATTTGATCTCTGGGTCAGGAAGATTCCCTGGAGGGCATGGCAACCCACTCTAGTATTCTTGCCGGAAGAATCCCATGGACAGAGAAGCATGGTGGACTACAATCCAGATGGTCGCAAAGAATTCGACACAACTGATGCGACTTAGCACGCAGTACACTAATGGCCTCATTTCAACTTAATTACCTCTTTAAAGGTCTATCTCCAAATACAGTCACCTTCTGAGGTACTGCAAGAAAGGACTTCAACATGTGAATTCTCAAGGTACACAATTTAGCCCAAAACAAATATATATATATTAACTATATTTACATTAAAATAAATTCCTATTTAATGGACATCTTCAGAATCACTGAATATGCACGAAGAATACATTCACTGACTATATTTGAGTAAATATATGCATGAATATATTCATACAGAGAGACTCTTGAAACAAACTTTCAGTAAACTGGTTATTTCAGTAAACCTGACAAGTTGGCCATATGGTGAAATGATACTTGTTCAGTCGTCTCTCTGAGAATCAACAATTGGGCATATTGATCCAGAGCTGATGAAAACCTGTATGAACCAAAATCCAACGGGACCTCCCCACCCCCAAGAGTATCACACTGCTCCCTGAGAGAGAAAAGCACCGAAAGCCATGATCGACTATGGCAACAAGGGCAGCAGGTGGTTGCCAGGAGGCCAGGAAGAGGTGTTCTGAGGGAAGGCGGCATGGGGGAACCTCCAAATCTGAAGTAGGTCAGTTCGGCAGAGTGCTCCCAGGTTGCCTCCAGATCCTGGTTCAGGGAATGGGTTGGGGAGAGAGAAGGGTGAACCTAGAGATAACTCTTATTTCCCACCTCTGCATTTCTTTTTCCCTTTTCCCCAGGTCTCCCCCAGTCAGGCCACATGGGCAGTTCTGTGTCACAGCTGCTGGTACCTGCTAGTCTCCCCACTAGTGAACCCTTTAGCAGCTTAAGCTCCCTCATGTCGAGACCCAAGTCCCCTCTTTCATTCATTTGACAGTGAAAACCCAGGGTATTGGTGATAAACCCCTTTCCCCCTAGGTGCAAGTGTGCATGCTAAGTTGCTAAGTCGTGTCTGACTCTTTGAGACCCCATGGACTGTCACCTGCCAGGTTCCTGTCCTTGGGATTTTCCAGGCAAGAATACTGGAGTGGGTAGCCATTCCCTCCATCAGGGGATCTTCCCAACCCAGGGATCAAACCTGAATCGCTTATGTCTTCTGCATCGGCAGGCAGGTTCTTTACCACTAGTGCCACCTGGGAAGCCCTTTCCCCCTACGTCCCCGTCCACATTTAGCTACATCTTCCTCCCTCCCCCCTTTTCTTCCTTCCCTCCCTCTGCTTTCCCTCCCTTCTTCCAATCAGTCCTCTAAAAGAGATGACCCTCTTCCTTCCAGAATCAGTTTACCTGCTCTGGATCTGACTCCTCTACACCCCCCTCCCCTCCCGCCCCCTTTATCTTCAGCCACAATCTCTTCTCTTCCATCCTTTAGTACAAGCCTTCTTTCAACTAAACTCTATGAAATAAGCTACTACTTTCACTTTCTCCACTCTACTGCCTCACTTTTCAGTCATATTTCATTTTTGTATTCCCTCTAGGACCTACCACAAGCATCACAGGCACTCAAGAAAAGTTGGTTGGATTAATTACTGGGGAGTGGAGTATTCCTCAAGCGAGATGTGCAAGGATCATGCAGGGTGCAAAGACTCTGTTCTTGACTTTGAGGAGGGGGCGGAAGAGTCAGGGAGACAAGGTAGAAACATGGAAAAACAATGTTACTAGAGCCAAACTGGAAACGAACATCAGAGAACCTTTAAAATGGAAGCATGGGGAGATGAGCACCCTTGTGTGTCTGCCCAGGGCTTCCGTGAGTAACAATCAGTGAAATCATGGTGAGTGGCAAGTACCATGATGATTGTGCCACAGGAGGGGGCACAGAGAATGAAGGTGCGTCATAAGGATGGGGGATATTCCGGTTGGGAAGGACGGTGTCCCTGGCAGGAGGAAGGCAGTGGAGGACGCATGGAATCTGGGCATAGGCCAGCTCTGGGGACCCAAATGGCAGACTTCCCATGGCTGGGCGTCTTTAAATCAGACCTTGGAGCCCTGCAGGCCAAGCAGCGTTTACAGCCTTCCCTGGGCAGACCTGCTACCCTGGATTTTTTCAAGAACAAGGAAATAAGACCCTGGTGAGTGGAGGAGGCCTTTCATTTGACAGGTTGAGGAATCAAGGAAAACACATTTGCAAAACCAGTCCAATCACCTTTGCTCCCACAGTAAGAGTAAGAAGAAGATAATGACACATCAGTAACATGCTCAGCATGTCTTGGGCCCTGTCCTAGCGTGCTCACTCCTTTTAGGAGCCACCTCCTTTCCACAGCGAGCAACTCACAGCCCATGGGTGTCCCTAGCACCTGCCATAAGCCTGGCCCACTGAACACAAACGAGGAGAGATGGTGACTGTCTCTCTTCTGTGACAAGGAAGAGTGAAGGCACCTATTGATAAGATCTGGGCCAAGGTCAACTAGAGTCCAAAAAGAAGACAGACTGAGGAGACCAAGGGGAACTGAGCCACCGTCTGTCCCTCCTCCCTTCTGTGGACCTTTGGCTAAGGCCCCCTGCTCATTTGAGATGAAGCAGATACCCTCTGTTTCGTTTTGAATGGCACATACTTGGCTGGGAAGGGGAAGCATCATCCAGCCTTTTGTTGGATGTCAGCACCAAGCGCAGTAACTCGCATCTCCATCCAGCTTTCAAGCTGACACTGGGCTCTCCCATCCATTTTCCTGTTTGAGCATCCTAAGGACTCTGTGGGTGGGCAAAACAAATGTCACTATCACCACAACCATCCCCATCTGATTGAGGGACCTGCCAGAGGACTCACAGCTAGTCAGCAGAGGCAGGAGGTCAGCCTTCACCCTCTGGCTCCAGTCAAGCCAGGAAATCTCCATCAAATGCTGCCGAGGCATATCTTTAATCAGGAGGCCAGGGTAACCTGAGGGGCATCAGCTAATCACAGTCAATATCTGGCACTGAGTGTTTGGAAAGATGATAGCTGGATGCCTGGGAAGTCACAGAGGAGTCCAGAGAGTTGTGGGAACTCTCTTGTGCTCGGAAAAGTATTTCTGGGGAGATTTGCTGGCTGGAGCTACTTTGTCCCCAGGGGAGGCTGAGGAGGCCAGAGTCCTGGGCTCTTAAGAGAAGCCCACTCTCCCTGCCAGGATCCTCATGGAAGGACAGCAAACAACGCCATTCTTTTTGTTAAAGGATAATGGTCAGTTTTTCTAGGCTACCCGGCAAGTTGAGAGACACTGGTAAGAAAAATAAAGCCTCCAATCTTTTATCATTAATCACAACCCCATCCCCACCCCACCCCCACTCCAAAACACACACATTATCATACTCTGCTCTCCACTCACATTTCACAGGCCTGGGCACAGATCTTTATCTAAAGCAAGGCCAAGTGGCATCTTAGCTATTAGCTTGGGGCTTATGTTAGCCCTGATCACATTAAGCATGATCACATAAAGTAGAACTTACATCAAATCTGACAGTCTTGAGCCCATCCACACACAACACCAACATCTAATCTGGTTTCCTATTGTTTGGGAATTTAATTCTCCTACCACTGCAGTCAATCACCTGTCAATCATCAAAGCTGCCTTTAAAACTAACCCAGGCCTCTATTGTGAATGGTTGTCTTGTCTTTCATCAATCAGTCCTTGTGAAAGTCAGGGATCATTCTGGAAATTCATGGTTAGATTTTTTTTTTCTTGACTTGGTTTCAAGATGCCATATAGTCATAACATAAGGCCCTCAGGTATCTCACACAAGAAATCACAATTACTTTTTAAAACTACCTTACCAATCTATTTGGAATAAAATGCTGCTGCTAAGTCACTTCAGTCGTGTCCGACTCTGTGCGGCCCCATAGACGGCAGCCCACCAGGCTCCCCCGTCCCTGGGATTCTCCAGGCAAGAACACTGGAGTGGGTTGCCATTTCCTTCTCCAATGCATGAAAGTAAAAAGTGAAAGGGAACTTGCTCAGTCGTATCTGACTCTTCGCGACCCCATGGACTGCTGCCCACCAACATGATATGAATATAAATTCTAGTGAAAGTTTCAAATCTGGTGATATTAAAAAAAAACATTAGGTTCACTTCAATCTTTCCAAATACCTTGATATTCATGACAATTACATTTAAACTTCAGCAAAATATTTACTGCATGTAACATCTGTAACCCAAGGGTCAGCTTTGCCTCTGTTCCAAAGCCCTCCTCTGGCATATACTGGGAAGGGGAGGTTTTATTTTCCATCACTCTCGGTGGCCCCTGCAGTGCTGGGACCCTCTGGGGCTCTCTCTTCCTCCCAGAATTTATACTCCTATCATGTTATTCCAAACAGATTGGTAAGGTAGTTTTTAAAACTTACTCTTCACTTTCTGTTACCACATGGAAGCTAGACCCACGTGTCAGACTTCTTTGAAATAAAGTAAAAAAATGAAAACTTCACAATAACTGCAGGTTTTTTTCTGTAACCCAAGGAAGCTTTCCAACCTTTCTTAGCTGACACCCTCTGTGTCTAGTCTTGCTCTCCAGATCTTGGACCTCACCTAACACCTGCTGTAATTCTCCCTCCACTTTTCACACTCAGCCCTACGCAGATCCACCTGCTCTCTGAAGCAATTCATTCTCTCAGTGCTAATAACAAGTCCATGATGGGGACAGTGAGAGGGAGGCTTGAATGTTTTCTGGATGCAAAGGTGATGGGTATGCTCTTTGGTAACACAGGAAAACCACTCCCACAATGGGTTTTTATTTCTTCACTTTTGCTGAGTAATTTTATCATGTTTACTTTTGTAGTTTGATAGGTTAAGACACTGATCACCTGCAGTATGATCAATAACTGACACTATTCTAGGAAATCTATAAATCAATGGCTAAGATGATTAGGCTGGAATTATGCACAAAATAAAGACTTAAAAAGCAGATTACTTCTTGGGAAAAGTACTGGTTGGGAAAGATTGTAAGATAGGGGTAGAATGTGAAAGGCAGAAATGTTTGAAGGGTCTAGTTAGGACCTGCTCCATGGCAGGGAAGAGAAACCCAACCTCAAACCAGCAGAACAAAGTTAACTAGGTTATACAACTGGGAGTCTAGGCAGTAGAGCTGGCTTCAGAGGCTCAAACCAAATAATCAGGACAGTCTTCTGATTTCTCTCTCTGAATCTAGATTCTGCTTTTGTCCGTGTTGATTCTTCTTTGGGGGAAGCTGGAGTCTTATTTTTATCCTTAGTATTAGCTACCCTGGAAAAGAAGCAGTGCCTCTTATCCCGGAGGGCTCTGTGGGGCTGGCATGGGTCATGTGATACCCATCCTGTAACTGTGGCGGTGGGGGGGGAAGTGAGGCTGTTTGGCTGGGCTTGGTCATGGGGCAGGCAGAGGGTCAGTTCTTAAGAGATTTGGTCTTCACCAGTCAGCTGGGAGAAGGCTGATGGAAAAGATCACGAGCAAAGACAGAAGCCATGAGGCACGCTGTGTACACATCCAAGAGAAGTCCATTTTGAAAGGATAGCAAGAAGGAAGCAAAAGGACATACACCGAAGAGGGGACTGAATACCTTATGTGGGACTTTCTATTTTGGGGAGGTTTTTGAGTAGGCTGCTGAACAGTCTGGGACTCCCTGTCAGGGGAGTACACTGGCGCCACTATTTGCACAGGTGTGTGTGGAGAGATGCTACAAGTGGGAGACATCACAGGGGCATGGATTAGCCAGTGAGGCCTGGCCTCAGGTGACGGCAGGAACAGGAGGAAGATGGGACACACTGAAGGCAGCTGAAGAGGTGACGCCAGGGCTCAGGGGGTCAGGGTCAGGGGGCAGAGAGGGGGAATCTACAGTCGGCTAGTGGGCGGGAACAAGAGAACGGCAAGGTCTCCCCTGTGACTTCTTACTCCCTTCTTGTGATGAAGGTGGAGCCTACAGAGAAAGTGAAGAAGTCAGGGTGGAAGTAAATGACAGACAGGCTGCTACACTGGGAATCCCACCTTTTTGACAATAAAGGCTTGTTTTTTTTTTGGACCAAGCTGTGTTGCTTCCATGGGATAACTTCTCTCCAGTTTGCAAGAATTTACGAGTCTGAACCCTCAGAACAGGTAACTGAGGCTTATGCTGGAGAGATGCCTCTTCCCTATCCTTGTCCACATATATTATCTAGTCTAACCATCGCCACTGTGCTATCAGGTAGAAGGCACTCTCACTTTACAGAGACGGACACTAACATTCAGAGAATTTAACTCGCCCAAGGACACACAGCTAGAGTAGATGGTAGTCAAGTGAGCCATTTTCTCCTTAGGAGAACAGAATGTATAAGCTTGGGCACATAAAGGGACGGTGAGTGGATTTAGAACAGACCTAGGGTTGTCTTTGGAGCTAATTTGGACTTTCATTCCTTTTGGCCACACTGAACCTCCACTCCTCTCTTCCTTGGAATCTCAGGTTAACAACCAGACACTTATTTCAGACAGAAAATAACAGACTGAATGTGGGTGTCAGAGATATGCTAGAGAGTGAAAAGAGAGTTCTGGAAGACAGAATTTTTTAAAAAAAATCCTTGTGACAAGATTTAGAAAGACAATAGCTATTTTAAAAGTACACTGTACCTACATTCATAAATGTCACCGAAACCCAAAGGCATTCTCTGGTTAAACATTTATTATTTGTGGGAGTGTGAAACTTGTTTTTCCTGTTAGTTTCAAGAAGCCAGGTGTATGTTCAAATGTCCATTATATGCCATGAGATTATTCTTTACACTCATTTGGAATGAAAATATCAAGCTTCTCATTTTAGCTTTGGATAAAACATGCTATTTATATTTGTTGTACCCCAATATGCCACTGTACTGTGCTCGCATACAAGCCAGTTTTCAGGACACATTCCTAAAAGAACAAGGTCAAGTAATGAATGGAGATACATGGGATTGTTTGTACTATATACAATGATTTATCAAAGCACCGATGAGCCAACAATGAATCTGGACCTCAGACTGTTAAATGCTTGGACTTCAATAGATTAACAACTTAGAATAAAAGTTAACTTTAAAAAAATTACTCAGGAGTGTTTAAAAGCACTGACCTGTCAAGGGTTTTAACAGACTGCCAGTGATGATTCATGAGAGCTAATGACATGAAGGAAAACTGTTAAGTACTCAACATTTAACCCCGTAAGGATGGCATCTTAGAACAGCTCTTTCAAAAGCCTTAACTTTGTTTTGCAAAGAAGAAACATCATTGTTTCTAACCTTGTGAATAGTAAAAAGTGTGAATTTACCCTTCATCAAAGTAAGTTAGTGTGTCATAGCTAATAGACGTTTCTAAAAATTAAGACCAGCTATCTAGTATTCATAATAATCTTTTCCATCAACTGCAAACAAAACAGGCTTGCCAAGTTTAACATAATGCAGTTAAGCACTTGTGTTATTTTACACTGGCTGATGGAGAAGTAGATATAGTTCACGGTTCTGGCTCTCATTCTTGTCTGCTGGTACAGGCAGAATCAGCCTGAAGTTAAATAAAGCTCCTGATTCTCATCATATATACTGATCACAGGGTAAGAGATGGTTTACCCAGGAGGCAAGAGCTACAGAGTATTTTACAGTCACTTTGTTCTTTTAGAATGAACACGTCTAAACTCTGACAGTAATTATGCAGATACATCAAGCCCCAGACTTCAGAAAAATGACCTGGTGCCACTTATCTGGTCTCAGTTTAACATAGAGAACCACACAGGGAAAAATTGGGTAAGGTTCAGGATGGTGGGATCCTGGAGCTTCAGCCAACAAGCCCAAGCTCTGGTATTTGAAAATGAGGATATCCTCTGTTTTTTTGGCCTCTTAATGCTCATGGCACTTAGCTTTAGAACTGTAAAAATGAACAGCAAACAAAGGTTTCTTTTCACCACATTTTCTTCTTCTAAAATTGCTTACCTGTTCAACTTACTGTGGAACATTGTTCTCAGACTCCTCCCACCCAGAAGCCATTCCCACTGTGATGGGGTAGTGATGTTCACGAGCCCAATACTCTCAAAAAGATGCCCAGATTTCATACCGCAACAGACTTGCATTATTACATTTCCCCAGGACCCTCACGTAAAGTAATTCCAAGCCTGCTATAACCACAACATTTATCGAAGGCTTACTGTATGCTGAGTATTTTATGTGTTAAACCGAATTAATCCCTATGTCAAACTATGAGGCAATCCATCATGGTTTTACCTCATATAGGAGGAAACTGAGGCACACAGAGTCATACAGCTAAGTAAATGAAGAACTGAGGTTTAAATCCAGGTAATCTGGCTTCAAGGCTTGTGAGCTAATAGTCTTCAGGATGGTCATGAGAAACCAATCATCATAGAGATAACCTGTTCTAACATAGTTCTTTGAAAACTATTTGCTATTAATAATGAATTACATAAGATGTATCTCACAATTGATATGACCTGAAATACGTAACAGCTTTCACCTAACTGGTGAAAATGATTTCAGAATTTGTTTTCCTACCCCAAATCATTTAAAGTGAAAACTTAGTTTCCCATTACTTCATTAATTTTCAGTAAAATTTTGTTGCCACAAACTTTTTCTATTCAAATAAGGCTTAAAGATCTTTATGTTATAAAAACTGAATATTGTATTTTTTAAATGTTTATTATCACTGAATCAAAAATTTCAAATCCTGATGTTCCCTGAGGAAAAATTAAAACCGAAAGTCAAACAGGCAGCCTAAGCTTACAGAACTGTGATACAACCAAAGACAAAGCTTTAGTCTTTTGATGTAAAAGCTACTTATTACTCTAGTGAAGAAGGCATACTAGTTTGAAAACTAATTAAAATTAATTAGAAGCTTCAAGTACCTCAGATGTAAAATCATGCATTATATAAAAAGTACTTTCAAGGTGAATTTCATTTTTAGAACTTGAACTAATTTAGCCTTTGAAATATCTCTTATAGAAAATACCAACAGTAGAGAAATGATTTATGAATTGCAATTTATGCAGCTATATGAACAACATTTAAAAATTCAAAAGGCATATCAAAATGCAATAAACAGAAAATAAATACATATTTACCAGAAAAAAAAACCCTATTTTACCTACACTACTGTTATGGTCTGGATGCTTACACCACTCCCCTCCCCACCCATTCATAGACTGAAATCTATTCCTCCAGTGTGATGGTATTTGGAGGTGGGGCATTTGGGAGGTGAGCAGGTCATGAGGGTGAAGCTCTCTATAAATGGGATTTGTGCCCAGTAAAAGAGATCCCAGGGAGTGCCTTGTCCCTTTCTGCCCTGTGAGGACAGCTGCCTATGGACATCTTGATCTTGGACTGCCCAGATTCCCAGAACTGTGAGATATAAATTTCTGTCATTTGTAAGTTACCTAGGCTACGGTATTTTGTGATACCAACCCAAACGAACTAAGACAACCACATTATACTCTGAAAGCAACTCATAACAGGTAGGTTGATTCTTTAAAATCTAATGTACTTCACTTTCAAAATGCAAGTGTGAATCCATTTAAAACATTCTATTTTAACAATTCCTGTCTATAAACTGTAAAGACCAAGTCAAGCAATGCCATCTACAGGGAACCTTAGGAACAACAGTCATATTTCTATGATCCACATTTTTTTTTATGTTTTATTTATTTATTGGACATGCAGCATGTGGGATCTTAGTTCCCTAACCAGGGACTGAACCCATACCCCCTCCATTGGAAGCTCAGAGTCTTAACCACTAGACCACCAGGGAAGTCCCCCACACTTTTCTTTGGGGCCTTCCCTGGTGGCTCAGACAGTAGAGAATTTGCCTGCAATGCGGGAGACCTGGGTTTGATCCTGGGGTCGGGAAGATCCCCTGGAGGAGGAAATGGCAACCCACTCCAGTATTCTTGCCTAGAGAATCCCATGGATGAGAGCCTGGGGGCTACAGTCCACGGGGTCACAAAGAGTCAGACACAACTGAGCAACCAACACTTTTCACACTTTCCTTTAAATAAACACAGTTGTCTGTACTCTGAATTGACATCATTTAACAAGGAAACTAGCCACACTGTGTAAAAAGTCCCACTAAAAGTCATTCTGAATTGTTAATACTTCCTAATAATCAAACTTTACTTCCAAATTCACCAAACATGACCCATGGACCCTAGCTTATGAACTGTAGCAGGTTAAGATTTAAAACTATGTAACCTTAAAGACCTTAATAGTTATAGTCTTATACAGGGAGGAAACAAGTCATTGGAGGCTACACCTGTAATAATTTTCTTTTCCTAGCTCTTGAATCCTCCCCCCTTCTTTTTTTTTGGGTGGCTACCCTGTGCTGCATGTGAGATCTTAAGTTCCCCTGCAGTGGAAGTGGAGTCTTAACCACTGGACCTTTAGGGAAGTCCCTCCCCTTTATTCTTGAGGAGTATCACCTTTACCTTCTTGGCCAAGCTTTCTAAATTTTCACGTATTTAGTTCCTAAAACTCAGCCCTGTTTATTTTAAAACATCCTATTTCATAGAAAATTCCACATCAGAGTCAAAGCTCTTTCCTCCCTTTACAGTATTGATCTAATCATGGTTTGTTTTCATGTATCTCTTTCCTTTTCTTCGAACTCTTCTTGGGAAGTAGCTGCTAGAAGAGGCTTCTTCATTGCAGTAATTCTCAATCTAGGCACTTTAACAAATTAAACTCTGGTTTAATTGGACTGGGATGGAGACTAAACACAGTTTTTGTTTGCTTTTAATCTTCCAAGTACAGCTAGTCTGAGAAGCACTGCCTTACTGGGTGGCTGGGTGGGGTGTGTGGCTCTCTAACTGGCTATAGCTGCACTGTGGTAAGTGGCTTATAGGTTTCATTGTGCACAGTGGCAAGCCCCACTTGGGCTAATTCCTGAGCGGTTCCTCCTGGCCCTGGCAGTCCCTTGAGATTTGAGCGTTGTCTATATTCTGTCTAACTCCCAGCTAATGGCATCACACCTCACTCGTCTGCTGCACCTGCCTTTTAACCACCCATGTTGCTGCAGAAGTCCTAATGCCTTCAGCTCACGTATCAACTCTCAACTGCCTGAGATCCATCTTTAACGCCTCTCTGCCTGACAGTACAAAACTGCCATGCTCTGAAACATGCTCTGCCATGCTCTTGAACAGATGTATTCATCTGCAGGATAAAGACAAATCCAACCAGGTGGGAAAATGCTAGTCTAACCTTCTTGGAGGCATCCTGGATCTTGAATTTCTCCCCAGGTCTCCCTCCTGTGGCTTCTGAGTACAGATATGCTCTGTTCCCTCTCTCATGAGAGCTCAAAGGACTAAACCCCTTTCCTCAACATTGCACTTCTTCCAAAGGAAGGCCTCTCCCAGGTCTCCACAGCTGTGTGTGGATGGTAGTTAGTGACAGAGCTTGCTACATGACCTGGCAACCCTCAGGAAGCCCGACAGTGCTTACTAATCAGTATGGTTCTCTGATCTTAGAACATGGGGATTGGTACCTTTTAAACTCGGCTTTGGCCTTATTCCAGAATAAGAAAAACAATCTCACTTAACTTTCTGTTACAAAGTACTTAATCCTGTTGTCAGTACCTTGTATCAGTTCCCCAGAAACAGATGGTAATGAATGTATGACGGTGGTTTAGTCTCTAAGTCAAGTCTGACTCTTGTGACCCCATGGACTGTAATCCGCCAGGCTCCTCTGTCCATGGGATTTTCTAGGTAAGAATACTGGAGTGGGTTGCCATTTCCTTGACTTATTAAGGCGGTAAGAAAGGAGTGGACATGGAAGAAGAAGAAGCACACACAAGCAAGGGGGTGATTCTGGCAAAGCTGCCAAGAGGCTGATCTCAATCCAACCCCTCCAGGAAGTTTTGGTGTAAGGTCCCCTGTCGGAAGTAAAGGAGCTGGGCTTTCATTATAGGAATGTCAAGGAGGACTTCAGCTGAACACCCACAGCTACTGTATTTTAGAAGTACAGTCTTAAGGGGAGGAGGGTGAAAGGGACCTAAGGAATTGGAGTGGACTACTAGGGCTGGTCATTGTTAATAAACTCATTTCTACAAGTTTTATAATGTTACGAAACAAGCCAGAAAGTGATCATTTGTTCTAAGACTTCACTAATAAAATACCTGGTATTATCTATAACTAGAAAAATATCATACACTTAGGTTACACTAGCTGCTTAATAAGCTGATTAATGAAATGCTAAGAGCAGTTTCAGAGAAGGCAATGGCACCCTACTCCAGTACTCTTGCATGGAAAATCCCATGGATGGAGGAGCCTGGTGGGCTGCAGTCCATGGGGTCGCGAAGAGGTGGACACGACTGAGTGACTTCACTTTCACTTTTCACTTTCATGCATTGGAGAAGAAAATGGCAACCCACTCCAGTGTTCCTGCCTGGAGAATCCCAGGGACAGGGGAGCCTGGTGGGCTGCTGTCTATGGGGTCGCACAGAGTCGGACACAACTGAAGCGACTGAGCAGCAGTAGCAGCAGCAAGGGCAATTTGGGGAAAAAAACAAACAGCAGAACAAAAGTTAAAGACTGAAGAAAGCCTGAAGGAAAAAAAAATTTCTCTTGATGTTAATCTTTAATTTATCTAGGGCTGCTTTTGCTCTTTCTGGAAAGCAGTCACCTGCTTTAAACGTTTATTTTCTCTAAAGCTATTTCTGAAACATTCGCAAAGTCACAGGATCTCAAAAACAACGTTTATTTTAACACATAAAACGTGCCACCTAGCACCAATGCCTGTTAAGTACCAGCATTCCATCTGGTTACTATTACGCTTTGGAACCAGTGTGACTGGGAAGTCCTGACAGATCAGTCTGCGAGCAGATGATGATCATAACATAAAACAGAGGCCACACAGAAAAAAATCATTTGGTAAATGTACACAGAACTACACTTGCAGTTATTTAAACAGCTTTCTGTTTCATATAAACAAGTTATCACCAGTGATTTAGCCACATTTTCCTGGAAGCTACACGTGAGGAGACGTGCACAAGCCACATAAATGCACGAGCCTGAAGCTGGGCCTTTTATTCTCATTCCATTCTCAAATAAAAAATTTTTACAGATATCTTTCCCTCCCTTGCACTCTGACTTCTGACTTTCATCTTTATTAACCGACCACAGTATAATTTATTATGTAATTCACAGGGTAAATTATACTATAATAAGTACGATGAAGGAAAAGCACAGAACTTTGGTCACAAAATAGTCTTTTTGTTTTTTTTTCCCACCCCCCAAGTAAGAGAACACAAATATTAAAGTTGTCTGAAAACAATGAAGTGGAAGATACTTACAATAAAACCCACTGTATAAATGTTAAAACCCTCTCTTAAATTTATCTTGATGACAAATTAAACTTCACTGATTTGAATTTAAACATTTTTAAAGAGTAACTGATACCTCTCTTTAGAAACTGGATCAACTTACCTCTATTTTCCTGAAAACACGCCAAGCCAACCATGCTACTTCATTATTTTTGGCAGACTTTAGGCTAACCTCAGTACCTATTTTTATTAGAGGAGTGACTGACACAATGTTTCTTTTAAGCAGAACTTGATGTGGAGCTAAAAGTAAACTAAGTTGGATTTCAGGCCCATTGGCAGGTAGGCAGTCAGTCAAGTCATTTTTCATATTGCAGGCAGCCGCTGGTGGTTGTCTATAGATCGGATCCCTAAAGACATGCTGAAAAAATCTGTGAACACAATCTTCCCATGCTGTATTCACATGCTTCATTCACGTTATTAGCTTACCCATGTTGTTAAGAGGCTTGGGTAAGATGACTGAAGATTTCACGATGGGAATTTCTATAAGAAAAAAACGGAAACCTTAAAAGACTGATTTCTTATTATATATTAAATATTTACTGGGCATTTAATACTAGGTATTATGCCTGCTGACAGCTAAATGCAATTCAAATGAATAGCTATATATAATGTTTTGCTTGGAGATGGTCTTTGTTAATGGCTAAAGTACAAGCAACCAAAGAAAGAACAGATATACTAGACATCATCAAAATTAAAAACCTCTGTGTTTCAAAGGACATACTATCAAGAAAAGAAAAGGACAACCCACAGAATGGGAAGAAAATATTTGGAAGTCATAAATCTCGTATGAGTCTGGTATCCAGGATATATAAAGAATGTTTACAACTCAACAGTGAAGACAACTCAATTTTAAAATAAGCAAAAGATTTCTACAAACATGTAAAAAGGCCAATAAATACACAAAAAAGATACTCAACATCATTAGTCATTAGGGAAATAAACACCACAATGCGATTACCACTTCATACCTACTGAGATGACTACAATAAAAAAGATTAACAACAATAAATGTTAAGGAGGATATGGAGAAACTGGAAAATGCAGATAGTGCTGGTGAGAAAGGAAAATAGTATATGAGCTTTGGAATAGTTTGGCAAGTCCTCAAAAAGCTCAACATAGAGTTCCTGTGTGCCTTAGCAATTCCACTATGGGTATACATACCCTCAAGAGATTAGGAAACATGCCACACAATAGTTTCACATGAATATTCACAACAGGTTTATTCAGTAGAGCCCAAAGTGGAAGAAATGCTCATCAACTGATGAATGCATGGATAAGGTGTGGTATATCCATACAAAGGACTACTATTCAAGTGTAAAAAGAAGTGAAGTGCTGATGCAAGTTACAACATGGATGCACCCTTGAAAACACTGCTGAATGAAAGAAGCCAGATGTAAGAAGCACACATCATGTGTGATTCCATCTGTATGGAATGTTCAGAATAGGCAAATCCACAGAGATACAGACTGGTGGTTGCTAGGGGTTGGGGAAGGCAGGATAAAGGTGTAACTGCTAAAAGGTACGGGGTTCCTTTTTGGGGTAATGAAAATGTTTAAAATTAAAACGTGGTGATGGTCCTCCAATTAGGTAAATATACTAAAAATGGCTTAAGTGTAAACTTTATTATATATAAATTATATCAAGTTAAAACAACAAATGACTCTCTGCCCACCCCCCACCCCTCAAGAAAAGCCTTTATATTTAGGAAACACAAAATTTTTAAGCCTTAAAAAAAAAAACAAAAACCTACTTTTAAAACTATACAACAGCTTTGGCTAAAACTGGATCCTTTAAGGCATAAAATATTTTTAATTCATTGTTTTATCTCTAGAACCATGCCATATAATAATTGATCTGAATTACTAATCCCACTGCTCTTCTTTCTTTGTATTCAAACACCTACTCTGGATTTCAAAAAATGCACATTATCTGCTTTTGGCTAGAATGCACATAAATCAAAAAACTTCACCACAAATCCAAAGGAAAGATAATAGAAACAAAGGGAACTAAATCAAGTTTAGCACCCTCAATTCATAAAAGTGATCTTGTTCTTGCCTTATACCAGTCACATACACACAAGGTGCTGGGGTGCACAGGTAGATGGGACACAATTCTTCCCTTCTACACATTCAAATACGAGGCACTGTGTAAAATGTACTGATGGTTAAAGGAAGCAATCTAAAAGGGGAACATAAAAATTCTATTTAATTGAGTGCATTTTTCTTTATTGGACAGACCAATAAATAAAAACATATAACTATGTTATAGTTGGACTAGTAAAAAAAAATAAAAACTTGAATGGTTGGAGAGAGTTCACAAAGGTCAGAACTGGCATTTAAAAACCTCTAAGAGATAACAGAAATTTATAAATAGCTAAGTTACTTGTCTGAGGTAATGCCCAATTATTAAGCTATATAATTTACAGCTAGAAATGACCTTTACAAAAAAGTCTGCCTTTTAGAGAAAACACCTGAGGCCCAGTAAGTTAGGCAATCTTAACACTGAGCATTAGCGCCCTAGTCCTGTTAATCATTATAGCCATTTCCCCACATGAAAATTATTATCTACATCATACTCAAGCTCAGAGACAGTGTCCAGCTAGTGAAATCACTTCAGAGGATGATAAGGCAAACATGTATTTACCGATTTTTTCTTTCTGATGTATAAAATGTGAATATCTTCACTTCGATATTCTTCATCATGTTTTTCCAAAGGAATTTTTTCAAAGTCAAAGTCTAGTTGAAGGAGCTATAAATTTAAAAAAGATGCAATTCAAATTCAATAATATGAACTATTCATTGCTGACAGAAATCAGAATGGTGGTTACCTTTGGAATACTGACTGGGAGAGGTATGCAAAAAGTTGAGCTAAGCACTTGATATATATGCATTTGATATGTGTAAACTCAACTGAAAACTGATTAATGATATCAAATTTTCAAGTATACATTATTTCAAAAGTTCATTAAAGTTCTTCACAGTCAAGAAAAACATAAAAGTAAAAAACCATTTCACCATATATCTGAGGCAGAGTCATGAAGAGTCACTTTACCCAAAGTAACCCTTTCAGAAGATAAAACTGAAGAGCCCATAAAGATGTTTCCTTAAGAGGAACCACTTGTAATATGATGGATCTTTACCCATAAGAAGCATTTGGGTGACCACTGGAGGAAGATGGGTGAAAGACAAATGGGATTCTAAGTACTACTTCTGCAGCTTCCTGTGGGTCACTAATTCTTGCAAAAGGAAAAAAAAAAGAAAAAGAAAAACAACTTCAAAATAGGTACGATACATTGGCCAAAGCTATCATAAAAATACAGTGGAAAATACGGAAATGAAAACATATCACATATCATGTTTCTATGATGTATTCTCCAAAAAATATATACATCATTAATATGTTCCTAAAAGCCAGCAACTTGTCTGATAAACACTGAAAACTTTCTCAGGAAAGACAAGGGTGTCACATCATTATTTTACATGGCTTTACAAATACTAGATCAACAAGTCAGAAAAGAAAAAAAAAGGATCAGAATGGGGTACTGGGGCAGGGGAGGCTGGAGGCAGTTGTTAGAATGGTGCGCTCTAAAGAATTCTCTCCTTGAGTTCATTCAAGCAGAATGTTTTCCCTACTCAAAATTACCACAATGTACTGGAACACAAAGCCACACGTAGCCTCTCTGAAGGGTAATCCCTACAAAGGTAGATCTAATAGAGTACTCACCTCAAAATACTTTTTCTCGATTTCTGGATTTTTTCCCATTGTTCGCTGTTCATAACAACATATAATACAAGTCTCAGACCCACTGAGATCTTTTAGGGTTTTCAACAGTGGCTCCAAAGACTGTTCAAAAAGGAATATGATTTTTGTTAATGACTTTTAAAAACACATCTGTTTACTATAAAAGGGGGTAGGGGAGGCAGAGGAGATAATTATAACTCCCTTACAATTCACACATCTTTGAATCAATCCAACCCAGTAAACACGGTTACAGCTCTGTAACCAATGATTGGTAAACTCTTAACTAATCAACCATTGTATTGATTTCAGCTTCCAGAGGATGGATTCAAGTGACTGCATTTTGGAGTACCCATGGGTAAAAATGGAATTGACAGCATTCTTAAAGCTTACTCTAACAGGATTTAATCAATCAACAATTTACTTACAAAAGAAGGTCCAACTTCAACTTGAACATAAGTTGGTTCAATGTTCATTATTATAAAAAAATGATTGATGCTTACAACACTATACAAACTGATATTCTAAAAGAAAAAAAATTCTATAAATATAATAAATGTTGCTCCAAAACAATCAATCCTTTAGGATGCAACTTACAGCTAACTTTAAAAAAAAAAAAAAGAAAAGAAAAAGAAATCTTAGCCTTTTACAGGAGATCCAGAAGAAAAAATCCTTTAAAAATTTTACGGAAGCCTCTCCTAAAACGCACATAACACTTTTCTCAATAAGCTTCAGGGACCTCTATGTTAATCATGAGCACATATACGTACTTCCTGGTGACCTTTATTTTCTCTTTGTTCATCAACTATGGAACATATATCCTGCATTCAGAGATGTTAAAATGCTAAGTAATGCGTGCTCCAGAATCTTCGAAATACAGTATAAGTCTTCTAAAGGAAGAGACTCCACTCATCAAATACTCACCTCTTCGTAGTATATGCAGTCAGCCATCAGTATATAGTCTGGCGGAGAAGGAAAGTCTTCTAATTCTTCCCCCCTTAAAAACGTCAACCACATATTTTAAACTGTTGCTTTACTAATTTAAAATAGTCTTGTTTTATAAAAAGACCCAGAAATCTCCACTTGTATTAATCATGCTTTCAGTGAAACGCAATTTAAAGCCAACTACAAATTGTTATCTTAAAACAAGCTGAAAGGCCATACAAACCATTTCAGTACCTTGGCTTGAACAGAACCAGTGACAAGATGCTTGTTCATATTAATATTCATCTTCAGCAAGTCTTGCAATTCCTCAAGATCGGTGACTATGACATCTGCCCTATAAAATAACGTTGATTTAGGTGTAGGCACAAGAGTGGGAAGCCAGTAATCGGGGTTCCCGAACAAAGCGGCGTACCCTCCCGCCAGGTCTTACCCGAGGGTAGCGGCCATGAGCCCCACAGCCCCGGTGCCTGAGCCCAGCTCTAGCACTGACCGCCGGCTCAGCGCGTGGGCCCCATCGCCGGAAAATCCGGGCGTTTCCAGGTATTTAGAAAGGACAATGGCGGCGTCCCAAACAACGCAGCCCACGCCACCGGAGCCATACTGCTGCAGTCGTAACACCGTGCCATCTCGCTTCTCCAAAACTCGCACAAAGTTCCGCAGTGGATCCTCCCCAGAGGACTCCAGAGAAGCCGCCATCGCTGCCCGGCAACAAGATGCGTCGCACGCAGCGACGCCACATTCACGCGCACTATTCCGGGCCCCGCCTTGCCAGGGCCCCGGCGCATCCCGGTGGCGGAGTTGGGGCTACGGCGCGTGCGCGAAGGCACAAAGCCCGGAAGGCCGCATTCTTCCAATGGTGGGCCGAGGCACCCCTACCTGCGCGAGACCGTCTCATTCTCCCCTAAATTACAAGTGTGGCTTAACGAACGGGCAGTTTAAATCACTTTTCCAGACAAAGCCAACCTGAGCGTTTTTACCTGACTGGAGACTGATTCACAGTCTTTTTTTTTTTTTTTAATTACTGGCTTTAAATCAAGGCAGCTTCCAAGATACTACCAAGGGTGGCTATAGTCTGCTCATCTCGAGTTCCTAATAGGCTCCTAAATTTTCATCTAAATGCATAAAACGGTTGCAGGAAGCTTGTGATTGCGTTTAACAGTGAAGACAGTTTCCCCTCTTCCCTCTAAAGTTTACATCACTTAAATTCTTTGAGATTATGGAATTTAAATTGCACGAAATAACTGAAAATAATGTGTGTATATGTATTACTTGTACAGAACTCGACAGTCTTACCCCCTTGTTCCTTATAATGAAAACACATTTTGAAAGTCTTAAAAATTAAGACTGGGGTGATTTATTAATCTTGTTAGGAACTCTGATACAAAGCACAGTAAAAGGCCACAGACCAGTAAGTAAACAATGTGGCTTTTGGCTACTTTACAACTGCTGCTAGCACTAAGAGCAAGACACGCTTTTTCATCACTTTGAACAGAGGAGTACAAATGGCAAATAAAAGTTTTAATCACTTCTCTGATTAAAAAGTTTAATAAAGCTTTAACTGCTGGTTTAAATATTACCAATCTAAAAAAATACTTTAAAAAATTGTAGTTAACACGAGATTTATAGAGAAAGTTACTTGGTTTTGAAGGCAATGCAGTTGGTTCCTATGCCATAAGAAAATTATCCTCCGGATTTATGAATTAGTAAAGTAGCAGATTGTATTATAGGCCTTGAGTCACATAAATTTATATAGGTTATTAGCATTGTTTTTAAATATACAATATAAACAAAACTGTACATATATGGCATATTAACTTTGTTTTCCAAAACAATAGGCAACTCGTTAGCTAAAGACACCATAGTCTGCAAAAACAAAAAGGCACATCTGTACAAGATATATGCCCTTTTTCCCTCTATGACTGAGTTAGGTAGTCTTTACATTTTGACAAAATAATAAACACAGTGCATTCTATTATTTTCATTCTATTTTTCACTTTTGTCTTCAGCAGCAAATTCTGGCATTTAAGACATGGCATTGAAGAGTTTAAGAATAGTGGGTGTTATTCACAATTTTCGGTAAAAACTAGATGTAAAAGATGGTCAAAGAGGCTTAAAAATCAGTTATCACCACACACCCCCTATATGTGTGTAAATTCACTGCCTTAAATAGTCATCTGTTACTCAAATTTGAAAAATTCCACAAATGCACCATCCCCTTTCAGTGCAATCAACTTCACTTTAAACCATATTTTAGCAGAGTCTACAGTGCAAATATGAATTCCTTATACTGGCCTTTTGGGAGCACTGAGGATCCAAGACAAGGCAATGCTACTGATCACCTGAGGATAATGGTAAATGACTTCTGTATTTTTATTTTTCCAATTCTGAAAGGTTATTTGATCAGTAGCATTTTTGTAAGAGCATTATTTTTTAAAAAGTACTAAAATACTATGCCTTTTTTGAATAAATTAAAAAAAAAAGAAATTTTACAAATACCATTCCAGTGTCAATGACTACATATGGCTAGGGTCATTGAGGAGTTTCTGCATTTTCTAACAATGGCAGTCTATACATTGGGGGGTGTGAAAGCTCCCGTTTGTAAGTCTTTGGTGGCAGTTTTGGTAGAAGAGGGCTTGAATTCTGCCTTGGTGGAACAGGGGGAGCTTGAAGATGAGCAAGATTATTTTGACTAGAACTGAGCACATAGCATCGACGAGGTACCCTTGGAGAGGGTGTGCTAGGAGGAGTGTTTGGAGAATTTGGACACGTATTAACGTCTCTGAACCAGTCTGGATCTCTGTGAAGATGTCCCAGTGGAGGTGGCTGAAGAGTAAACGGACAGTTTATAAAGTGTTCTGGAGGCCGAAGTGGAACCGGTGGAGGGGTATCAGGAAGAGGATCTCTCGGCGGTGGTGGAGGTGGACTATGCAGAGGCCCATCAAATGGACCAGTAGGAGCAGGAACTCTGGGTTTTACCTTTGGAGGAGGAGGTTGTCTTGGTGGAATAGCAGGGGGGTCATCATCAGATTTCATAGTTCCCTCAAAAACAAAAAAATTAAATTATACCCTTGAAACATCTATAAGAAAAAGTTTTAAAAAGACTAAAAAATTCTTACGTGTTAAGTTAAATCCAGAGACACAAAACAGGTTAATCTGGTTTAATGATCAGATTGATGAATAAATTACTCCCAGTTTCACTCAGGGCTCTGTTTAATATTTTTATATATGAGATGTTTTAATTGAAATCTTATAAAGCCTCAGATTATCTTGCTTTGTAGATAGTTTATAAATTTATGCATTTTAATTATAATAATGGGCAAGTAAGTAAAAAGAATATTTAGTTTTGTAGACATGAATGCTGAAGCTGAAGCTCCAATACTTTGGCCACCTGATGGATGAGAAGAGCCGACTCACTGGAAAAGACCATGATGCTAGGAAAGAATGAGGGCAAGAAAAGGGGGCAGCAGAGGATGAGATGGTTGGATGGCATCACCGACTAAATGGACATGAGTCTGAGCAAACTCCAGGAGATAATGAAGGACAGGGAAGCCTGGTGTGATGCAGTCCATGGGGTATCAAAGAGGTGGACATGACTTAGTGAATGAACAAGAAGACATGAAAGAACATGATGTCAAGAGGATTTAATATTCAGCTTCTGCTTTTTGGCCATTTACTTCTACTATCCCCAGTGAAATTCAGAGTGGTGGTTCTCCAAAGTTTGACCCAGGAGCAGCAGCATCAGCACTACTGAAAGTGAAAGTGTTAGTTGCTCAGTTGAGTCCGACTCTTTGTGACCCCATGGGGTGTAGCCTGCCAGGCTCCCCATTCCATGGAATTCTCCAGGCAAGGATATTGGAGTGGGTAGCCATTCCCTCCTCCAGGGATCTTTCTGACCCAATGATTGAAACCGGGTCTCCTGCATTGCAGGCAAATTCTTTACTGTCTCAGCCACCAGGGAAGCCTACTAGTAGGGATTTGTTATAAATGAAAATTCTTGGGCCCTGCCCCAGACCAACTCAATCAGAAATTCTGGCCATCTGGTTTTAACAAACCTTTCAGATGCTTCTGATGCAGCCTGAAGTTTGAGAAGCACCAGCTGAAAGTTTGGAGAATGCTTTGAATACTACAGTTTTTCCCATCTCTATCCGAAAGAAATTGTATTTCTGAGTATCTATGAATCTGCCCAGCCTCTTTCTTTTTTAGAAAAAGTATTATGAGGGTTAAACAATTATTTAAGGTATATTCTAAATAAAACAACCTAAGTATTTAAAAAACATAAAAGGTAACCAAATTATAATTGACAGACTCTTTTTAAGAATAAGCACTGTTTTGAAGATTCACAACTTTGAATAAGTTGAGGCAAACCCAAGTCCTATTGACTACCTTGGATTTTTGTTGTTGCTCTTGTTGGCCACAAGGCACAGCATGTGGGATCTATAGTTCTCTGACCAAGGATCAAACTTGTGCCTCCTGTAATGGAAAAACAGCATCCTAACCACTGGACCATTGGGGAAATTCCCTACCTTGGAATTTGAAGCATCCTGATCAAATTTTTTTCGAGGTGGAAGTGGAGGAGGAATCAGTGGCTCTTCACTTAGCTTATGTAAACTACCACACGAACTGAAGAAAGACTCTGGGGGTAAAAAAGATCAGTTTAACCACAACTCATAATGCAATCATAAGACAAAACTTTATTTCAGTCTGTGATCACCTCTCCTATGGCATCCATCAGACTGTACTGTAGCTGACTGTTGGTTTAGCTATCCTTTCCATTAAGGTGTAAGCTTTTTGAGGGCAGCATTTATTTTCATATCTATAGCATGTAACACACTGATAGTGCCTGCCACATGCTACATACTACTGCTAAATGAAAATAGAGTATCCAATTAAGATTAATAAGGAGATTCTGCTCCCTGAAAAGTCTTTTTTGTTTGTATAACTGTACCTATTTCCAAAGAAAGAGCATCCATAAACAGAGACCATGCATTTTTGAGAAAGTTACTATCGGATACATTTCTACACAGGTAATAAAACCTCCATTTAGGAGATGATAGGGTACAGTTGCATCACAGAACTGTTCTCTCTATAAATTTCCTATTGATAATGGACACATTACATAACCACATTAATGGAAATTTACAAAATAATAAAGTATTAGAGGAAAAATTATCCCTAGACATAGAACGATTTTCATGTCCATTTATTTCTTTTATCTTTTTCATGTGGTTATAATATCTGTTATTATGGACCTGTATAAAGGCATTGATCAAGTCTTGTTTATCATTATACTGAGATTGGGTTTAAAGGAGCTTGTTGGGAAAGAAGCTGATGAGTTTAATTTTAAACACACTGAGTTTGTGTGAACTGCTTATGGGATATCCAAGTAAAGATGTCACTCATTACTCCATGTCAAAAATTGCTGTCCTGAGCATATCACTCTGCAGTCACCCCAGGGGATCCTGCTGGCTCAGAGTGCCAGCAGCAGAAGCGAACAGTGTCCCTATGCGGTGTTGGCAGATGGTGCGAGGAGGTCAGGTAGAACACTACCTGCTGTCAGTACGTTCCTTCTGCTTGCCCCGCACTCTGCCCTGTCTTTGTCTCTAGGTGATGGTGAATCTATTCCATATGGTTTAGTCAGCCAATTCTGCCGAGGGCGCCCCAATTCCAGTCAAGAAGTGGACAAAGGACTCATTTTCTTGACAAGATCAGATCTGTAGCTACCTCTTTCTTATGCACGCAGCCATGTGCTTCAGTGAAATGTGATCTCACCCCTTAGCTCCAAAGATGGGGCCTGCTTAGACCATTCCCTCAGCCAGAGTAACTGGTTTAGCTGTTGGCACAGGACCCAATTCAGACTACTGAAATCTGAAAGGAGTTATGCGAGAGGCTACTGAAAAGGAAGTTTCTTGTTCTTTTGAAAAAGCAGTCTGTCATTTGTACCTCTTTCTCACTTGACTGAGCAAGGACACACATAACCTTTTTATTGCTCCTGCCACCCCTCTTTCAACTTTGAGGAAAAACAGCCTTAGATAAAGCTGATAATCTGGACAAAACAACAAACAGTCAAAAAGAAACCTGGTCTTTGATAATATCACTGAAACACTGAATCAACCAGTCTTAAAGCAACCGTCCTCCAGATTTTCAGCTAATGAGTCAGAATGCTTTCTTATTGTTTAAGGCAAAATTAGTTGAGTCTTCTCTTCCTCACAGAAACACACATGCTTATGGAAGCAAAAAATATCTTAATGATGATGAGACATTTAAGTTTTTGAAACTGAGTCTGACTCTACAGTCAGACCACTTAACCACTATGACAGGAGGTACTTAGTAACCCATGCTGAAGTCTCAACTTCAATTTTATTTCCATTAAGAGCACTTCCCCACAGATTATTCAGGTTTTGTGAACTTTTAAAATAACTTCATTATTCTATACTAGTGAATGTAGGATAATTTACTAAACAATTTCTGCAATGTTAGTTAGCTATGTTAAGTTACTTCCAATTTTTTATCATTCACGCATCCATCCATGCAGCAAATATTTATCGGGCATCTGCTATAGTGCCAGCACTCTTCTAGGCACTAGCAATACAGCAGTGAACAAGAAGCAAAAATTCATGTCCTTATGAAGCTTACATTCTAGGTTGATAAGAAAGAATAAACATGATGATTAAGTAAAAGTATAACAGCTCCAAGTTAAAAGAAGACATATTACATAGGGAATGGGGAGCAAGTTCAAACAGGGTGATCAGGGAAGACCTCCTTCAGGAAACACTGAGAAAAACGGCTGAAGGAGGCAAGGGAGCTTGCCATTAGGCCAGACGGGTGAGCAGCACTCTAAGCAGAGGGAATCGGAAGAACAAAGTCCTTATGTGGGATCATGTCCAGGATGCAGAGTAGCTAGAGCAGAGCAGGTGACAGGAAAGAACAGCAGGTGATGAAGTCTGACCGATCAGAGGTCCGATTTCACAGCACCTTATGGGTCCTTTCTGAAGACACTGGAACTGTGTCTTTTACTCTAAGATGGAAGGCCATGGGCTTTAAGTAGTGATGAGTCAAGTCTAACCTACATTCTAAAAGGACCCATCTGCTGTACTGAAAACTGAAGTATGGAAGGTGGGAAGTGAGGATGCTACTATAATAAACCAGGTAAGTGACTGTGGTCACTTGGACCAGGGTAGCAGTAGTAAAGAAGTCAAGAAATGGTTAGATCCTGGATATATTTTGAGAGTAAATAAAACTTGTTGATGGATCACACTTTGGGTATGGGAAAAAGAAACAGGTAAATGATAGCTCTTAATATTTTCAGCCTCAGCAATTAGACAAATGTGATTATAACTGGGAAGAGGTGGCAATGGAAAGAACAACTTTAGAGGGCATGATATTCAAGTACAGACATCGAACAGGACACTGATTATACAAGGCTAAAGGTCAAGAGAGAAGTTCTGGGCAGAGAAAAAAATTGGGGAATTATCATCTTAAAGATGATATAACACTGAATGAGACACCAAGTGAGTGAGAAGAAAAGAGATTCAGAGACTTAGGACATTCCATTTTTAATAGGTTGGGAAAATGCAGAGAAACCAGCAAGAGAGAGTAAGGAGCTAAAAGTAAAGTAGAAAAACCAAGAGAGTAAGTGGGATGAGCAACGTGATCTTCATGCATGTGCCTTCTTCACAAAAATTTTTTGGTATTCAGTATTAATGAAGGCAGAGACTTTTTCTTGTTTGCTACTGAATCCTTAGTAGTTGGCAGAGTAGCTGGTCCAAAGTACTCAACTTTCTATTGCATGAATCAGACCAAAAGGTGTGAACATTTTTTTGGTTTGATACATTGTTTTCAAATTTCTCTCTAAAAGGATCATACTAATATATCAACTCACAAGGGTAAGTGATATATGAGTACCTTTTAAGATGGGCTTGCTCATTCTTTCATGTAAACTGTCTATTCATGTCCATTGTTTCTTGCTGTTTTTCTCACTGTACTTGAGTACTTTTTGTATTTTTATTTCTTTCAGGACCTTAAGACACTCAGAATTTTAATTGCAGTTATTCTCAATGTTTTCTATTAAAATTCAAAACATGATTTTATTTATGATATGGAAAGTCTATTTTACTATCATCCAAAATAAGGTCTAAAACTCCTTGTTCTAAAATGACATAGTATTTTAAATTGAACTGTGTCCCTTCCCTCCATAAAAGTTATGTTGAAGTCCTAGCCTCAGTACCAATAAATATGACTCTATTGGGAAATATAGACTTTACAGCTCTGAAATCAAGTTAGGATGAAAGTGAACCCTATTTCTGTCTGTGTGTTGTGTGCTGAGTCCAACTCTTTGCGACCCATCAATAGCGGGTCATAAAGAGTGGGCTCCTCTGCCCATGGGGCTTCACAGGCAAGAATACTGGAGTGGGTTGCCATTTCTTCCTCCAGGGGATCTCCTGCCCCAGGGATCGAACACACATCTCCTGCTTCTCTTGCGCTGGCAGGCAGATTCTTTACCACTGTGCCACCTGGGAAGTCCTAATTCTGTGTGACTGGTATCTTTATAAACACAGTTGAAGAGAAAATGAGATACACGGAGAAGCTGGCCACGTGACAACAGAGGCAGCGGTTAAAGTGATCTATCTACAAACCAAAGGATGCCAAGGATTACCAGCAAAGGTAGAAGCCAGCAAAGCCAAGGTAAGATCCTTCCTTACAGGTTTCAGAGGGCGCACAGCCCTGCCATCTTGATTTTTCAGACTTTCAGCCTCAGAAGTGGACTTGAAGTCACTCAGTTTGTGGTACTCTGTTACTGAAGCACTAGAAACTAATATATGTAGTAAAAACATTTCCACTGTTGAACAATAAGGAAAATAAGAAACATATACAAACTTCAGTGAAACCAGGAAATATTTGAATCCTGAAGCTTCAACCCATAAAGGTGGACTACAGTGTATATGAAGCAGACAAATGGAGGAAGACGAAACCCAACTGTCTATACTGAATGAGACTGACAAACAGCAGCAAAACTGCCCCCACAGAACCAAAGGAGGGCTCAGGAACTAAAGACACTGGGTATAATGGAAGGCACGGACAGAGGACTTGATCAAGTCTATATCAGGGACAACGAGAACCCTAAAGCCCTACTCTGCACTTAATGAGGCCAGGAAATTACCACATTTCCACCTTTGGCAGGAGACTGAGGGTTTTATTCACTGGAGAATCTAAATATCAGACGTGGGGACACTAGTCTGTGCTGAAAACAGATTTTCATACTAAGTGCAAAGATCACGCAGGCAGGGAGAAGATTCAAAGATCTTTCTTTGGGGAAACTAAATACTCTTAGAGAAAAGGCCTCACAGATTCTGAAATATGAGGATTTCCTAATTTAAAAAATTCTCATCACTCTATCACCCTACAGTGAAACCCACAAGTCAACAAGTTTTACCCATGGATACAGATCTTCCCATCAACTTATACTGTCTCACTTTAAAATATGAACAGAAAGCTAAGGATATAAGATAAGAAAGAAAAGCCTCCAGTATGGAAGACCACAGACCACAACAAATAGAAGAAAGAAACTCAGAAAAAAAAAAAAAACAACCAGAAACAAAATCTGTCAAAAATTAAAAAATTAAGCCAGAAGAGAAAAATATAAAAATGGCATGCTGAGAGGGAATTTAGAAAGAATTCTGAGAAATTCAAAATCATGATAGATGAAAAAAACAGAAAAGCTGGGTGATTAAAGTAAGGCGATCTCCCAGAAAACAGAACATAAAAACAAAGAGATGGACAAGAGGAGATAAGAGAAAACTGAATCATGAATCTAGGATGTACAATATGGAAAATAAGCTCCGAAACGAGACCCAGAGAACATGGAAGTGAAGAAAGTATTGACAAAATGATACATGGAAAATTTTCTAGAAATCAAAGACATAAATCTCTAAATTTAAATGGCTCATTAAATACACAGCAAAATGAAAAAAAAAAAAAAAGACCCACATCAAAGCAGATCACTGGGAATGTACTGACCATTAGGAATAAATAGAAGATCCTAAAAGCTTCTTGAATTTAATGTGGCCACCTCTGAGCCACTAGGGAAGCCCCATTTTAATGTGGCAGAGACTCCTAATTGTCCCCCAGGGCACCTTTCCCTTTCTTCCTTTTAGTAATAGGATCTGCCTAGTTAGAACATTTCTTACAGCTGTGTCCATGTGACTACGTTTTGGCCAATGGGATGAGAGCAGGAGTGATATGTGCAACTCCCAGACCATGTTTTTGTAAACAAAGTTCCTTGCCCTCCAAGTTTCTACTGGCAGAAAAATGGTAACAACTCAAATCAGTTGCTCAAACACATTTTGAGAATCCTGGATTGCCCTGCTAGTTTGAAAGCCTAGCAGAGCAGAGTTGTTTACTTACTCTGGCTATTTTGAGAAACAAACTTCCATTTCATTTAAGGCACTGCATTTTTGGGTCTCTTTGTTATTACAGCAAGTAAACTGCAGTTTTCAAAAAAAAGTATTAAGAATGTAGGGTCACTGACAGAAGGAGTTTTGTCTATTTTGTTCAGTGCCACTTCTCTTGTACCGGCGACAGGGCCTACATGTAACAGGCATTTAAAAATTATGCATGAATAATTTATGAGTGAGTGATATTAGACTTCTAAACAGCAAGTATGAAAGCTAAAACACAGTGGGAAACTGTCTTCAAGATTCTGACTGAAAATGACTTAAATTTCTCTACGTAGCCAAACTTTTTTTGGAGGGGCTTGGGGGGCAGTTTGCACCATGTGGGCTTGGAGAAGGAAATGGCAACCCACCCCAGTATTCTGGCCTGGAAAATTCCCTGGACAGAGGAGCCTGGTGGGCTATAGCCAAAGGGGTCACAAAGAGTCGGACAAGACTGAGTGACTGAGCATGAGCGTGCAGGCTTGTGGAATATCAGTTCCCTGATCAGGAAACGAACCCAGGCCCTTGGCAGCAAAAGTGCAGAGTCTTAACCACTGGACTGCCATGGAATTCTCCTGGCTAAACTATTAACAATGAAATGTATAATAAATACGTTTTCAGAAATGCAAGAACTTAAAAGTTTATATCCTATGTATCCTTTCTCAGGTAGCTACTACAGAATGTACCCCTATCAAAATAAGGGAGCCTATCAAGAAAGAAGACAAGGAATCCAAAAATCAAGAATACAATACATGAGAGATGAAGGGAATTTCCAGTATGACAGCAGAAGAAAGTTCTAGGATTTCAGCTAAGTCGGAGGCCGAGACAGCAACTAGTCCCAAATGCAGCAGGAGGACAAAAGATCATCAGTAAGGAAGTTTCCCAGTGAAAAAGTGTACACGAAAACCCTCAAAACCAAAAAAACCTTGGTAATTTCCCCAAATGGTCTGACTTTAAGGAAAACTATGGTGTTAAAGGGTGTGGGAAGACTTAGCAACAGACGTTTAAAAAACAAAAAAACAAAAATCCTAAACATTAATGAAGCAATTATTAACTTCAGGAAACAGCATACAAGAAAGGAAGCATAATCACAGTATATACTCCTTGACTTAGCAGTGAATAATATTTTCCCCAAATGTGGGAAGTTTATTAGGTAAAGAGGGAAATCCTCATTTACCTTTTCTTTTAAACACTGTGTAAAAGTAACGGTTCAAGAGAGAGAAAACATAAAAACATCACTTAGAAAGGTAGAAGAATCACTGCAAAACAAGGGGTGGGGAGTCATGAGGGAGAATACTGTTGTTAATTTCACCCTAAGTGTTTTAAGCACTATTTGCCTTCTGACACTGTACGCATTTATTACCTTGATAAAAACTGTGAAATTAAAGTACAGAATTAAATATTTAAAAGAATAAACTTACTTTTCTCACAAGACAGGGATTCTCTTATTACTATCTATATGATCTACATTTTACTATCATAGAAGCAGAAGTCCTCTAGATTGGGAGAATTATTCCTGAAGCTGCTGTGTCCCTTTGGGTTATTCTGTTTTAAACAAATGACCACAGGTAGGTGACAGTATTTACGTCATACTATAATTAAGGATGACAGAATAGCATTTTACTTAAAATGCTACTTTAAATAAGTGCATGAGAAGAAATAAGTGATCAAGGCTAGCCTAGGAACCTGATAAACATTTAGTATTATTCCAGTAGAAAAATGAATTGGAAATAGCAGAGAGGAGGAAAGACAACCGATATGAAATCACTGTTCCTTCTGTGCCAAGCAATGTGCTAGGTGCTCTATATAGTTATCTCATTTGACCCTTAATAAATTGGAGATGCTAAGTAATTTGTTCAGCACCATGCAGTCCCTAAAACATATACAGTAAAATGATGAAAATAAACTGTAGTAAAGTTTAAATAGTACCCAATTGTAAAAAAATAATTCCATCCATTTGTAAGAATTTCATTTAGTAAAATCTTTAAATGTTGCTAAAATTCAAAATATTCATATACAAAGTTCATCAATGCAATTATTATCTTTACAGTCATTTCATTAGAATCAAGTTACATTCTTACTTACTTGAATGAGGCAAGAGGACTGGAGCAAAGATGCTATTGCTTCCTATTAGAAGGAGAAAAATCAATTTGAAAAGGAAGGTAATATGTATGATTTTATTTTAAAGATATGTTTGCATAATGTAACATACATAATAACATGCACAGAGTTTGGAACTTTATCATCATCTTTTGCCATGTTAGCTTTTAAAGAATGAATATGGTATTCTTTGTACTTGGAATTTTTTTCCTTTCTTAGCATAAATAGTTCCCTCTCTATCAGTCTCTTTAAATTTCATTCACAGAACTTATCTGCTTTGTTTTCTTTTTCATTGGCTATTGCTCCTTTTAGAGTAGTATTGGGGCTCAAAAGGTCCTGAATAAATCTTCGTTGAATGAATGAACTAGAAAATAACCTGCAGAAAGTGAAAGTGAAGTTGCTTAGTCGTGTCCGACTCTCTGCGACCCCGTGGACTGCAGCCCACCAGGCTCCTCCGTCCATGGGATTCTCCAGACAAGAATACTGGAGTGGGTTGCCATTTCCTTCTCCAGGGGCTCTTCCCCACCCAGGGATTGAACCCAGGTCTCCCGCATTGCAGGCAGACGCTTTAATCTCTGAGCCACCAGGGAAGCCTGCAGACTGCAATGAATCTGTTAGGTCGAGAAATTAAGCCATTAAGTTCACACAAAATTTTCAATGCATAATCATCAAACCATTGTCCCTCTAATTTTACAGGAACCATCAAATATGGTGGTTGCTTTACAATCATCACAGCCTTATAATTACTATAATCATTCCCATCAACACAATATGCAGAAGCAATGCACAAATAATGCTTTCCTCCCCTGTGTTAATCACTATTTTCACATATAGATGTCATTTTTCACACTAATATAGTCTGTAAAGGATGCTATAGTTTCCTAACTAAAATGATGAGAATTAACTAAAACACAAGATTCCCTTTTTTGCCAAACAATTTACATCAAATACATACCACAGGAACTGTTGAGATCCACATCTAAAAACACACTAAGGTCTGAAGAAGCAGATACTGGTGGGGTAGATGGTGTATTTGGAGAGGTTGGTGCTGACACTGTTGATTCAAGCTCCGTTTCAGCAATCCGACTAAAGCTTATTTTACACGGTTCTCTTTCTAATGGTGTTGGGTGACCTCGCAAAGTACCTGAGGTAGAGCCATGTCGGCCTGTATTAGGCCTTATTCCAGGAGATTTTAAGGAGAAAGCTGATTTCCTAGGCTAGGAAAAGCAAATGTAATTATCATTACTAACTTGCGTGTACTTTAATAAAGTACATTGTGTAAAGTATTATGGCTTAGCATATTAGTAGTATACAGTTGAAAGAGTACAATAAATCCAAACCTGCAAGGACAGTCTGTAACATTCCAGCAGAACACTTTGAGATTTGATTGGCTTAATTTTAAGGTGGACTTGAATACTGTATAAGTAAACCTCTTTTCATAATTCAGAAATAAAATACTGCAAAATTCATGTGAAAACAACTTTTTGCTCCCAAGACACCTGAATCTAAATTTCTTCAAATTACTGATATCGATTTCATAAATATTTACTGTAGATATAATAAATACAACATATTATGCTAGGTGCTATAGTAAAAAGAGACATCTTCTCCCCAACTCCACAAAATAATAAATGACCAACCTCTGCAATGATACTTTAGAGTCTTTGGGAAAAATTGCTATCACTGTCTCTCACCTTCATCCTCCACTTTTAAAAATTCCCACAGTGGTAACTTAATGAAAAATATGAACTCAGATTCAGATAATCTGAATTAAAACTTCAAGTGTGCCCATATCTAGCTATGCAGCCTTGAAAAGGTTATTTATCTCCTTTGAGCCTTAGTCTTTATGTCTGTAAAATGATACTACAGTCAATATCATACAATTGTTGTGGAGATGAGGTAACATGAAACTTTCTGGCCCACAGTTCATGTATTACAAATGTTTTCTACTTCCTTCCACATCTTGTTTCACTTTCAGCTACTTATAATTGGTTTTCTACTACTTCTGTGTCACTGTAAACCCCAGGAATAAAAGGAACTACTGTACAGTAGCAAATTTTAGCGAGTGAGGTGGGTTCCAGTGGTAACTGAGGACAGTGGTGCTCTTATGGCAGAAACCATGGTCAAGTCAGAAGAACCACGATGTATCTCCTTACTCTTTCCCAAGTCTCTTCATTCCCTGTCCTATTACCGAGCTGTCATTAGGTTCTTACTTTCTCATAGCTTTCCCCCTTATGCTAGGAAGGATCAGAAATGGATGGGTAAGTAAGTGTGTTTTGTGTGTGTGTGTGTGTGTGTGTGTGTGTGTGTAGTAAAGTTTTATTAAAGTATAAAGGAGACAGAGAAAGCTTCTGACATAGGCATCAGAAGAGGGCAGAAAGAGTACCCCCAGTAAGTGGTTTGAGAGAGAGGATCAGTTCAGTTCAGTTCAGTTCAGTCGCTCAGTCGTGTCCGACTCTTTGCGCCCCATGAATCGCAGCACGCCAGGCCTCCCTGTCCATCACCATCTCCCAGAGTTCATTCAGACTCATATCCATCCAGCCATCTCATCCTCTGTCGTCCCCTTTTCCTCCTGCCCCCAATCCCTCCCAGCATCAGAGTCTTTTCCAATGAGTCAACTCTTCGCATGAGGTGGCCAAAGTACTGGAGCTTCAGCTTTAGCATCATTCCTTCCAAAGAAATCCCAGGGCTGATCTCCTTCAGAATGGACTGGTTGGATCTCCTTGCAGTCCAAGGGACTCTCAAGAGTCTTCTCCAACACCACAGTTCAAAAGCATCATTCTTCGGTGCTCAGCCTTCTTCACAGTCCAACTCTCACATCCATACATGACCACTGGAAAAACCATGGCCTTGACTAGACGGACCTTAGTCGGCAAAGTAATGTCTCTGCTTTTGAATATACTATCTAGGTTGGTCATAACTTTTCTTCCAAGGAGTAAGCGTGTCTTTGATACATCAGGTTTTATCTAACTGCTAACTTTCCCCCTACAGGATATGTAATTTTAGAAATAGTGTAATACTGCAAAACAAAACAGGTATTCAAGCAAAGTACGATTTTAATGGAAATAGTCTGCTGAACATTAAAGACAATATTGTTTTAAAAAACAAAATTTTCCAAAATTGTAATGGACTTACAAATCGCGGTGGCTGTTTGCAGTTTCGGGGTTCAATTTCTAGTGACTTGTTGAACAAATAATCTGTAAACTCTTTTTCAGAAGCACATCCCATGGGGTTAAGGTTTTCAAAGAATCTCTGGAATTAAATATCCATAAGTGCATATTTTAGATTTTATTAAAATGTTTACTTCATCGCTTTAATATCAAAAAAATTATCAACAAATTAATAGATCCTAATGTCTGAAAAGTCCTCAAGGATTGCTGATTCCAATCTCTCTATTTTGGGATAAAATTATAAGGTTTTTATGAAAGTTTTATACTCCAGTCTTAAAGTTCTATTAAGAAGATGACCAGACTTTCACTTATTATAATCTTAATAGCTTGGTATCCCTCAGTTAACATTCTTACTGATTACACAACAAAATGATCATCAGTAATAAGTCAAAAGTGTTTAAAACAGAATTATAGTTATAATCCACAATAAAACTTTGATGATAAGGAAAAAAGTAGAGATAAATTGGATTAAAGTCTATTCAAAAATAATTTCAAGGACAATAATATATTTTAACATATCTGTGCTCACCTCTAACAAAATAACTTTTCTGTCTTTAATGAAAAAGTATTTCCTAAACTTAAACATAGGTTTTTAAGTAGAAAGTTTAGATGATTTAACAAAGTGCAAAAAGAAAAACAGTAATCTCACAATGAGAGATGGCACTGTCAACGTTTTACTGTTGGGATAGTCTTCCAGTGTTTTAACTATGTGCGTGAACATATGCACATATACATTATTATAAGTTTTTGCCTACAAAATTGGGGTCACAACATAGCTATTTTTAGCCTTTTGAAAATATTAATTTTTTTTCTGTATGGTTTACTTTAAATAATACAAATTTTAACTATGTTATACTTCATCAGATGAAATGTTCCAGAATTTATTTCACCAATTTCCATATAGGTAGTAATGTACATAGGTGGTTTCTAATTTTTTGCTATTATAATTATAATTACTGTTATTATCAACTCCTCATGCATTAATTTTTCTGTGCATTTCTGATGACTTCCTTATAAGCAAATGATTGGATTTAGTTTTTTTAAATTTTGAAGTGGCTTAGAAGCATACGTAAATATAAGTTCTGAGTTTTAGCTTTACCAGTAGGCAAAATGAGCTTTAGAATTTCTAGTATAAACTTCTTTCATTTTTTTTCTGCCAATTTCAAGAAAATTGCATTACTACTTTAACAATACTGAAACAATTTATTCTTATATTCACGTCAGCTAAATTAAATCATATGGACCAACAGTAATTTAAAGACTTTTATAAAGTTATAATTGTGATTTTCTCATCTGTTACTCTACTTTTAAATACTATTTAGTTTAACTATGCTTTGAAAGTGAATGGCTACTTTATCTTTATCTTTATTTTAAGCTGACTTTGAGTCAATCATAAAAAAAGCATTCTCTGCTCCTTACCTGTAAAAGAATGCTTTAAATGATGACGGGATGTCTAGATCAGATGCAGAAACCTATCCGGAATTATTGAGATACGAATGCTAAAAGCACTATTTTAATTATACCCAACTAAAAGGCAATATTATTTCTGTGACGAAATACAGTATAAATTCTAATCTGGGCTTCAAGAACATTTCTTTTTTCTTTTGGCCCCATCACACAGCTTGTGGGATCTTAGTTCCCCGAACGGGGATTGAACCTGGGCCCTTGGCACTGGATCTCCAGGGAATTCCGTCAAGAACATTTCTTTACCCCTATGGAGCACCAAATCACAGAGGGTTGGCTAAATGCTGAGAGAAGGGGATGGAACAAATGACCATTTTCTTTAAAGCAAGTATCTGTCTGTATTTTCATAATGGTGTACACTTCAAGTCAATTTTTCTTAGCACTTTAGGATTCTTTGTTTTGAACTTGGAACAAAGAATAGTTACCATCTTACAATTTAGGAGGATGGGAATGATGGTGACCATTTTCACTCAATATGCTCAATCTGCAGACTATATCTGAAAGTGTAGCACAATTTTTAATGTAAAAGGTAAACTTACTCTGTTATCATATGTTCTGAATTTCAAATAAACATAACACAATAATATCTACTTACTATAGACATAATACCATAGTATTTATTCTAATTTAGAAGATATTCACACCTTATAGTACCACAGTATCAATATTATGAATTATTCCTCAAAACAGAATATCAAGTGATAAAATATTTTTTTAAATAATTTTTTTGCTATGCATATATACACATCACTCTCCCAACCCCTTCCCCTACTTAAATGCAGTGTTCTTATAAAGGTGTTAATTACTTAACATTATACTGGCACATGTAGAATATCTAAAATGTCTATTAATTAATGATAGTACTGGTAGTGGATTTTCTTTTAACTTCGTGGACATCAGAAAGCATCTTTCATTCCATTTTGTCATTCATTTTTTTGAAAGTGTTACTTAAACCTGTTGCACAAAGAAGCAATAACTGTCAAGACAAAGTGCCTAGTAATATTAATAATGGCAGATTGTTAGTGGAGAATATCTAATATTCACCACTTCTATCTATTGATTCATTAATGCATATTATTTTCATAGCAAAATAAAGATCATAATGTATGGCTATGGAATTTCTTAGAGGGCAGAGGACTTAACATGTTCTCTTTTAAAGATAAGCAAAGAAAATATTTACCCTCATTTCTGGTTCTATCCGTAAACAGTAAGGTTGATTTTGATACTGCTGAATTTCTCCAGTAATTTCAGCTACTTTCCTCCTCTTACTGAAATTGATTAAATCTTTCCCTTTCTTTTTTAAAAAATCATTATTCCCTTCTTCAGTCTTCAGTATATTTGTTAAATATATTCCTAGTAAAAAAAGTATTTGAAGAAAAGTTTTAAAATTGGTTACTTAACCATTTGGGAAAACAATTGATCTAGTAAAGTTGAAAGACATCCTATAATACAGCAGGTCTTACTAGTGAAATCTCTGATATATTTAATAATGAACTCTACATGAAGAATTTTTTACATGGATGGAAATAATTTAAAGTTGAAAGAAAATTAGGGTTTGGGCTTAATTTGCTATTTCTTAGTGTAATAGCCTAAAATAAAAGGGAGGATTCATTCACAGTCTAAATTATGTGTTAAATCTACTCTAACCATTTTAATATTTACTTATAAATATTTAACACCAATGATCTTAAATGACTATTGGTAAAATATGTAACACCAATGATCTTAAGTGATTACTAACCAAAAAATTAATTTTAAGCCAATTCTGGTTAATAAGACTACAGATTTGTAAACTAATTCTGCTTTCCCAAAGCCTGTAATTTAGACACAAAAGAATTCTTCAGTTTTGGACTGGAAGAAAGTTTTCAGTTTCTCTTTCACACATAATTAGATTCATTTACACCAGTGGCTCTCAACTGGGGACAATTTTGTCCCCCAGGGGACAGGTATCTGGGAATGTCTGGAGACATTTTTTGGTGTGTGCTATAATTTGAATGGTCGAATGTTCAAAATTCATATGTTGAAATCCTAATGCCCAATGTGACAGAATGAGGTGGTGAGGCCTTTGAGAGGTGCTAAACTTATGAGGTTGGAGCCCTCATGAATGAGACTACTGTTCTTATAGAAGAGATTCCACAGGACTCCTTACAACTCTATGAGATAATTACCAGAATTACAAGTTTTATAGATAAGAGTCTACATATAGAGTTTAGGTTTTATTTATCAATATAGACAGCTAATAAAAGTAGATGTGCTCAGATATAAAATCAGGACTATCTGCTTTTAAAGGCTGGTCTCTTTTTGCTATATAACAAACTCTCCCTCAAAATATAAATCCAAAAAATATATATATATAAATCCATATTGTGTAACTTACCAAAAAAAGGCACACAGGGTGGATTGATTGACTTAAGTTTCACTAGATATTTTTTAAAATGATCTTGACTTAATTCCACAGCATCATCCAAAATTTTCCTTTTTCTTTCCTGCAACGCCTTTAAAATATATAAATAGAGTATAATTTGTTTTTTTAAAAAACAACTCAATCATATTTTTTAGGTGCAGAGCTTTCAATTTTAATATTGTACAAATGTTTGAAAAAAATTCTTATCTCTACTTGCTGGAAATGACTTATCTATAAATACAGAACTTTAAAACTTAGTTTTTTTCTAATATAAATTAGAGGATTAAACAATAAAACAATCTTCCTTAAGACATTATTAGTTATAATGCTGATTAGCTGGAGCTTCAGGTTATAGCTAGGGAAGAAAAATATAATCCCATGGCATTCAAGTATTTTTCTACTGCAAAGTCTTTTGGGACTAAGGATAGTAAGATTTTGGTAAAGAGGAGAAGAGAAGGCCAGGGGAGGGAGACAAGAAATGAACAAAAATTTATTAAACCAAGTAAGCAGTCATTTATTTTATTTTTAACCTGAAACACACACACACACACACACACACACACACACACACACAAATTGACAGCAAACATACTTGATGAAAAACCACTCAACTCATTTCCTTTAGCTTAAGGAAAAGCAAAGGTGACTGCACTGTAACTTTTATTCTGTACTCTACAGAGGTTCTAACTAGAATGGACAAGAAAATTAAACAAATAAATAAAAGACTAGCGACTGAGAAGAAAAATTGCCAGTATTCACAGAGGAAATAATTATGTAAAGAAATGTAATAAATCTACATATAGAATGTTAATGAAAGAATTTAGCAATATTGCTGGATATAAAACCAATAGGCAAAAATCAACTGCATTTTTAGATATCATCAATAAAGAAAACAAAATTTAAAACATTCTAATATAAATCTAACAAAACAGTTGTGAGGTCTTCATCAATAAAACCATAAAACTTTATTAAATAAATAAATGGAGAGATACACTATGTTCGTAGTTGGGAGGATTCATTATTGTAAAAATGTCAGTTCTTCATAATTGATTTATAGAACCTATACAATTCTTATCAAAATCCCAACCTTTCAGATGATTCTACAATTACATAATAGCAAAGGGTCAAGAATAAGTCACTCTTGGGAATTCCCTGACAGTCCAGTGGTTAGCACTCAGTGCTTTCACTGCTGGAGTCCAGGTTCAATCCCTGCTTGGGAACTAAAAAAAAAAAAGAGTAAATCACTCTTGAAAAAGGAAGCTCGGTGGGGACTTGGCCTACTATAGTGTATCAAGAACTAGTATAAAATTTTGGCAATTTAAACATGTGGCACTGGCACAGGAATAGTGGAATACATTAAAGGAACAGGACGGAGGAACCAGAACAGGACCACACATTAGTGGATACTCAACTCGTGACATAGCTTGCACCTAGAGATCAATGAGGAAAGAAGGTACTTTTAATAAACCTGTGGGGTCATGTGGCTAGCCAAATGGAACACAAAATGAAATTAGACTCCATACTCAAAACTTGTTTCCAGCTAGATTAAGGATTTAATGAGACAGATAAAACATTACGATAACAGAGGAGGATCTACTATACAAGACACCAACAACCACAAATTACAAAGGAAAAAATAAATGTGACATTAATAATTTTTGTTCATCAAAAGACATAATAAAAATAGTGAAAACAGAAGCTTTTATCTGGAAAAAAGGTATTTAAAACAAACATAACTGACAAAGGATTAAAATACAGTATATGAGAGAACTCATACAAATTCAAGAGAAAAACTCAAGCAAGAAAAGTAAAAAAATTTCCACAATACAAAGAGCCAATAAACATCTTAAAAGAGGTTCAAACTCAATAGAAATCAAGAAATTATAAACCCAAACCACAAGACTGGAAAAATTAAAAGAACTGACAATATCAAGTGTCAGTGAGAATGTGGAACAACCAGAGTTCATATGTTTCCAGTGGGAGTATAAACTGGTACAGTAATTTGAGAAAACAACTGGGCATTATCTATTCTATCATCCAATAATTCTACTTCTAGGTATGTAAGAGAAATTTGTATATGTATGCACCAGGACACAGGTAGAAAATGTTTATGACATGAATAGCATCAAACTAGAAACAATATGAATGACCATTAGCTAATAAATAAATAAACAAATAAATAAATTTTAGTAAAGTTATTTCTATAATTTTCTTGATGAGATCTCTAGTTTTTCCCATTCTGTTGTTTTCCTCTATTTTTTTTTTTTGCATTGATCACTTAGGAAGGGTTCTTATCTCTCCTTGCTATTCTTTGGAACTCTGCATTCAGATGGATATATCTTTCCTTTTCTCCTTTGTCTTTCGATTCTCTTCTTTTCTCAGTTATCTGTAAGCCCTCCTCAGATAACCATTTTGCCTTTCTGCATTTCTTTCTCTTGGGGATGGTTCTGATCGTCACTTCCTGTATAATGTTACAAACCTCCATCCATAGTTCTTCAGGCACTCTGTCTATCAGATCTAATCCCTTGAATCTATTTCTATAATATGATACAACTATAAAAAAGAATGGCCTATAATTATAAGAAACAATATTGATGAATTTTAGGAAAATAATACTGAGTGAAAAAAGTCTTGGAAGAATTATATTCACATATAATTGAGAAAGAGGAAAAATAAAACAACATTGTTTAGCGCTACAAATAGTAAAACTATACAAAAAAGCAAAAGAATGATAAGCACAAGATTTAGCACAGTAGTTGGCTCTGAAGGGACAAAGGAGATGGAATTGGGAAAGGTTTTTAAACTGGATGCCAGATAAACAGGCTTTTTTTTGTATTTTTCTTCCTTATACCATATACCTATTTTAAGAAATATTGTTAAGGTGAAGTTGCTCAGTCGTGTCCGACTCTTTGTGACCCCATGGACTGTAGCCTACCAGGCTCCTCCGTCCATGGGATTCTCCAGGCAAGAATACTGGAGTGGATTGCCATTTCCTTCTCCAGGGGATCATCCAGACCCAGGAATCGAACCCAGGTCTCCCACATTGGAGGCAGACGCTTTAACCTCTGAGCCACCAGGGAAGTAAGAAATATTGTTGAACATTTAATATTTTAAGAAACTAAAGCTTAACCTCTCAAAATGAATATATTTCTTTAGAGTTTACAAAATGAGAACTGAAGTTATTAGTCTCTTAGATTAATATTTGGCAATATTTGACTATTAACATCTTTAATATATAATATGTCCATACAAATCAATAACATGCAAACGCTCAAATAGAAAAACACACACATGAAAGCAGTTTAACCCTATACTCCCCTCTAATCACAACCCACTGTTAAGAATGAATAATTAGTGAAGAGTACATATCCTTCCACACTCTTCTCAATGTTTGTGCAACTCCACTTACATGTTTCGAGTTTGTTCTGTTCTGTTCTATCAAAATGAAATCATATTATATTAATTTTTCTAAAGATTTTTGAAATGGCTTTTCCCCTGAATGTCACACTATTCTTTCAAGACATACACACAGATTCTAGTCACTTTTTCCCCCTAGCCAACCAATACTCCACATGATAGGGATAGGATAACATAATCATTCTCCTACTGATGGACATACAGGTTGGATCTAACTTTCTGCTACTATTAGTACATTTAATGCTGCAGAAACTAGATTTTTGTACCTTAATTTTATAGTCCTGAGCCTTTTATTCTGTGTCCAGAAGTATGTGTATTTTAACATCAGATTAAATGTTGTCAGATTACTTTCCAGTAACACTATAAAAGTTCATATTCTCAAAGGCAAATACGTTTACATGGCTGAGTCTCTAAATTTTCTATACTTTCTATATCTTCCAAATTTTTAATGATAAACATGAAAACACACCATGTTTACACAATTATTTTTTATAATTTAAAAAAACATTTAAGTTTTAGAAAGCATTCTCTCCATGTTACTTGACTATATACTACAGGTAATTAAAGTAATTTGTATGTTTATATTTAAAATATATTTAGTCATTTATTTGAAACTGTCAGTCAATGTACTGCTGAAAAAATACATTTGGAACTTTATACATCTGAAAGTGAACGTGTCAGTCGCTCAGTTGAGTCCAGCTGGTTGTGAGCCCATGCGCTATAGCCCACTAGGTGCCTGTGTCTGTGGAACTGTCCAGGTAAGAATACCGGAGTGGGTAGCCATTCCCTTCTCCAGGAGATCTTCCCTGGGTTCAATCCCTGGGTCTCCTGAGTTGCAGGCAGAATACTTACCATTAGGGAAGCATTTAGGTAAGCATATTAAACAGTCACAAAACACATATTCTTTGATGAATTCTAGCCTTACTAGCATATATTGATGTATTTTCTAATATTGAGATACTGTGCTTCAGGAGTAAGATAGATTATTTATAAAGGATTTACTCAAAAAAGATTGGTGGTACAAGGAATCTTCTTTACATTAATTTTGTCTCCTCTCAAAAGATAAACTATTTAAGCCTAAAACTTACCTCAAATGTATGATCTAGTCTATAGACTGATACTGAATTTACTGCACTGACGATCTCCAATACACCATTGAAATTATTCAAATCTTGAAAAACTTGCAGAATTTCTATAATTCTACTCAGTATTGCCACCCGTTCCTCAAAATTTTCTGCCTCCACAATGCATCTAACAACAACAACAACAAAAAAAAATGGCTTAGAAAGCAAGAAGCAAGTGCCTTGTTTCATTCAGAAAAGATATACATTTTCAGCCAGAATGTTTGCTTATATGTGACTTAATGTTATAGAAATATATTAAGAAGTAATAATACAAAGTAAGTAAAAACTTACTTTTCAAACCAGAGGGTAAGATTTGTGGTGTGGCGAATCATTTTTAATAAATTTGGAGAGTTTATTTCTTTATCTTCTTTGGTCCATACACTCCCTACGAGTTCAGAAGGTTGAACTTTCCTGTGGAACCAAAAATCCATGCACTTAATCTACAAGGGATCAGTATCAAAATTATTTAAAGGCCTCCAAAAGCTTAATAAGAAAAAGATAACTAGTTTAAAAGATAAGTGAACAAACATACAAGGAGATACTTTACAGAGAAACAGAACTGAATAGCTATGGACATGAAAGAATATTTTAACTCTTACTCAGAGAAAAGAACATTAAACCACAATGAAATCCCACTTTATTGCTGTCACTATAAAAGAAGTTTAACACCAAATGGGATAAAAATGTTGAAAAAAGAGAACTCCCCATCACTGATGTACGAGTAAAATTAGATATAACCACTTTTCAAATTTCACAATATCTCATAACATTGAAGATATACATACTAGATCATTTAGCATTTCTAACAACGTTCAGTCGGGCAAAATTTGCAAGAGTGAAAAATCCCAAACAACCTAAATGCTCATCATCAAGAGAATGGATAAACTGTGGAGTATTCATACAATGAAATACAATACAGCAGTTAAAATAACCAGCCTGGAGCGATACTCAGCAACTTGAACAAATGGCAGAAATGATTTAAGCAAAAAGAACAAGTTACAGAATGATACACAGGTAGAAACAGACTTAAAATGTGTAAAATAATGCTATGTGTTGTTTATGAATGGTTGTATGTATATAAATTATAAAGACACACATAGTAGTAAACGCCAAATATAAGATAGCAATTATCCTTTGGGAGAAAGAAGAGGAATGGGATTGGAGAGAATTACCCAGAGGGTTTCACTTTTATTTGTAATGCTTTTGTTGTTGAGCCCTTACTGTATTATCATCTATATTTTTTAATAAAAAACAATCAGTTGAAAAAGCAGATAAAATCACTGTATACAGTGATTCAGGATTATATGATTTTTAAAATATTGACCAATGGCATTGCCATCACTGTCCTATAGACGTGGCTATTATAATAATAAAAAAGTTCAGTAGATTAAGAGTACAAAAGGGTACTTTGAACAGTCTTGGAAATAAATTTTCTTAATTGGTTCTATTATTTCACCAGAAATTTAGTTTACAGAGTGTCAATGTTTTACGTATGGTATCCTTCGTCCATAATACACATATCACTTAACAAAGGTATTTCTATGTTTTGAAAGTAGGTCCACATAGAGCTCAGTGCTTTTTTATTCCTGATGCCCATTCATGTAACACTGTAAGGAAAAATCTAATTTCGTACTATGTGCTTTGTTATCTAAGTAATAAGTCTCTTCATTCCCACCTATCACAAATCCCACAGTAAAGAAACAACTTAAGTGCCCATGAACCTAGAGGGTATTATGTGACATGAAATAAGTCAAGCAAAGGAAGAGAACACGTTATCACATATACTTGGAATCTAAAAAATATAACCAACAAATGAATATAACAGACTCATAGATACAGAGAACAAACTAGTGGTTATAGGGAAGGAAGAAGAAGGGGGAGGAGCAACTGGGGTAGGCAATTCAGATGTAATAGAGTACTATGAACAAAACAAACAAGCTACAAGGAAATGTCGTATAGTACAGGGAGTACAGCCAACATTTTATCATAGCTTTAAATGAAATAGCCACAAAAATACTGAGTCACTATAATGTATACGTGAAACTAATACAATATTGTGTACCAACTACAATTTCAATTTAAAAAACTTTTTTCCTTAAAAAAAATCCTATAATTCAAACAAAAATGACTTGAACTCCAAATTATTTAAAATATAACATGACACTCTGAATCAGATGGTAACAACCTCTGATGTGTGTGCTAAAGTCTGAACAGCACAACCAGGGCATATCAGAAACCCAGTTCTAAAGGTCAAGTTTTATGTCTGGTGTCTTTCTACACTCTCCACTAACATTAAACTTTATATATTCTTTCTTTTCCCTGTGTAATCTCAGTTTAAAAAAACACTGGCTGCTAATTAGGGTAATTTCTTAAGGATGTTTGTATTTCAAAAGCAGCTCCTGAATGCAGTGAAGTTTTTGATACAACCACAGTGGTACAGGTTAGTGGGTGGTGATTACCTACAAGGCCTAGAGTCTTTTTTTTTTGCAAGGCCTCTACTCTTCACAGGAACCTGGGTTGTAAATGAAAGAAGAAAGCTTATATTATGAGGGAGGAGAAGACAGAAAGAAGCTAACGCACTGGGAAAAGATAGGGGTTTAAAAAAAAAAACCTGACAGACGAAGAAGTTGATAAAGCAAGTTGAAAAGAGAGAATGAGATACATGAGTTAGTAATTTTGGAATAAAATTTGAAATAAATAATATGACAAAGGGAAGTGTCTGATTTGGAGTAGAGAGTGACCCTGGAAATGCCATAGCCATGATACAAAAAAGTTAGGTTGTAAATGGGTGATGTGTGTGGATACAGGATGATGGCAGAAACTGCTTTATATATAAGACAAACAATGGGATACAGATAAAAATAGTCAAGCGTATTTCTAGCAATCCTTATAAACAAAAGAAAATGATTTACAAGTTTTAAGTATGGTTCATCATCTACTTCAAAAATCCTTAAAGTCAATACTAATTTCAAATAGCTAAAGTATTTGAGACTCCTTAAAAGAAGTGAAGAAATTTTTATTCCACTAAGAACTGTTATTCATCTGCCTTGCAAAGCTAAGTCAGTCAAGTCCCAAGTCAAAATTTTTATTACAGAGTATTTGGAAAAAAAAAGAAGAAGAAAGTTTATCTCACTCTATAGTCTATGGACTGAGCTGCCCAGAGCCTAGCATCTATACTGACTGTCTGTTTTAACTGAACCAAGTTAAACTAAAGTAATATGAGACAGCATCAGGAACAGGAGCTGGATGACAGTCTCAAGTGCCTGCTCATTCTACTGCATGAGTCTTCTCTTTGCCACTCCTCTTGTGAAGGACTGCTAGTACCTCATCTAGGCCTAAAGAGCAATGATTTATAAGACTTGCACTTGCAGAACAGATTATAATTAAAAAATTGCTATGAACTTTCTTCCTAGCCCATAAGAATAGACGACTTACATTTAAGTACACATGAACAATTTTCAGAAAGTTCTGAAAATAGATAGAAATGTTCAACGTTCTTGAAAACACAGCAGCAAATTAATGTTAATTGTCTACCTGTAGAGATCAGATTCCAAAAGCGTCAGCTGACGTGCAATTTCTATTGGATGAAGTGTCATGAGATCAAATGTTTCAAACTGTCCTGGTCTGCTGATATGCCATTCAATTGGTGGAGGTGGACTTTCAAAGGTAATATTATGGCTTATACCATTTGCCTGAGCTTGTTTTTTCCTCTTGATGATCTTAGCAATTGACTCTACCCATTTCTTCATAGCTTTCCCTAGAAAAAGAACACAAACAAAAAAAGCCCTTTATTTGACAAACATTAACTGCAAATATTCATATAATTTGTAACTTTCATCTACTTTCAACAATTATCAACTCACGGCCACTGTTTTACCTAATATCACTCATGTCCTCCCTCTATTCCTTATATTATTTCAAAGCAAATTGAAGGTATAATATAATTTCATTTCTATTTAAGTATATATCTGAAAGTTAAGACTTTAAAAAAAACAATACCATTATCACATATATAAATGACAGTATCTTCTTAATATCAATAAATATTTAGTTAGTATTCACATATCTCTGATTGTCTCAGGGAACCAACTGTCTTCCTACAGCTGGTTTGTAGGAAATAGGATCCAAACAAGATGTACACATTGCACTGAGTCAGTATGTCTCAAGATTCCATTAATCAACAGGTTCCTCTCTTATCTCTCATTTCTTCAGACAATTTATTTGTTGAAGTTCAGTCACCTGTGGTGTTTCCCAAGTCTAAATTTTGCCAATTCAATCTTTGTGGCGTCATCAGCCCTATTTCTATGTCTCTGTATTTTCTGTAAGTCAACATATACAGATTGATCTGATCCAGGACAAACTTTAAACATGAATACTTGCAAGAATATTTCTAACAGGAGGCATAAAATGTCTTTATGATGTTACTGTGAGTTTGAGAAATGGTCATATTCTAATTCTGTCATCCTTCTTCACTCATTAGTTGCGATGCGTCTACAAAACCTTTCCCTTTTACGACCCAGCAATTACCATTTCTAGACATATACCCTGAGGAAACCAAAACTGAAAAAGACACATGCACCCCTATGTTCACTGCAGCACTCTACAATAGCTAGACATGAAAGCAACCTAGATGTCCGTCAACAGATGACTGGATAAAGAAGCTGTGGTGCATATATACAGTGGAATACCACTCCGCCATAAAAAGGAACACATTTGAGTCAGTTCTCCAGATCCTATTATATAGAGTGAAGTAAGTCAGAAAGAGAAAAATAAATATTGTGTATTAACGCACATATATGGAATCGATAGAGAGAGTAATGATGAACCTATTTGCAGGGCAGCAATGGAGACACAGACAGAGACAAGACTTATGGACAAGGGCAGCAGGAGAGTGGAAGGAGAGGGTGAGATGAATGGAGAGAGTCGCATAGAAGTATATACACTACATATGTAAAATAGGCAGCCAATGGAAATTTGCTGTATGACTCAGGGAACTCAAACTGGGGCTCTGCAGTAACCTAGAGGGGTGGGATGGGGAGGGAGATGGGAAGGTTAAAGAGGGAGGGGACATACGTACACCTATGGTTAATTAATGTTGATGTATGACAGAAATAAAGCCAATACTATAAAGTAATCATCAATCAATTAAAAACAAATAAATATTATAAAAAAAAAATCTTCCAAAAAAAAAAACTTTCCCTCATCAACTACTGAGTTATCTTGAGGAATAACTTGTATTGGAAAGGCCTTTAAACAAAACTATTTAATTGTTTTATTTTAATATGTGTATTTTAGAAGCTTCTTATAGCAAATAAAATCTAGTGTCTTCATTAAGAACATTAAATTAAAAATCAACTTAGTACTATAAAGCACACATGATAAAAATGTGTTTTAAACATCTCAAAATTGAAACAAATCACAATCTCTATTTTAAGTAAAATTCACCTTAAAGAATAAGTAGGAGATGAAAGAAGCTATATTTAATTTACAGTATTCCAATATTTTTAAGGCAGTGGCACCCCACTCCAGTACTCTTGCCTGGAAAATCCCATGGACAGAGGAGCCTGGTAGGCTGCAGTCCATGGGGTCGATGAGGGTCGGACACGACTGAGCGACTTCACTTTCACTTTTCACTATCAGGGAAAACATGAATTTTCTGGATTCAGTAGCATATATCTGATATGTTGCATATTTTGATACATACATTTGTTTGATGCTCACTGCCTAGAGTTTCATTTTATGGACTGTGCTCTGCAACTTCAGGTAGGAAACCCCTATCTTTTAGGTGCCAAAAATATACCAAAAACTTTTTCAGGGGAAATAGATATTATTTAAGAAGCTATTAGGGCTTCCCTCATAGCTCAGTTGGTAAAGAATATATGCCTGCAATGCATAAGACCTGGGTTCAATTCCTAGGTCGGGAAGATCCCCTGGAGAAGGAAATGGCAACCAACTCCAGTATTCTTGCCTGGAGAATCCCATGGGTAGAGGAGTCTGACATGCTACAGTCCATGGGGTCGCAAGAGTTGGAGATAACTTAGTGACTAAACGACCAATACCAAGAAGCTGTTAACCATTCAAAACTAAGATAAAGGAAAATAAACAGGTTAAATAACACAAATATTTAATTTGTTAAAGGAGTGGCAGCGATGAGATGAGATAAAGTTTTAAATTTACTAAAGAGGATATCTGACTTCTTTAAAAAAAAAAGATTTTCCTAAAAACCTTTAACACTTCAGGCGGTTCTAAACATATATGAGAGCCTTAAAGTCTATAAAAATTATTCCAAATCTTACTTCTTTTTTAAAATGAAAAATAGTTTATCTTCTTAAACTGAAAGTCACATAAATTAAAAAAAAACACAAAACCTCAGTGCAACAGAAGAGTCAATCAAATCTTTAAATAATATACCTCTTACACTTGAAATGAAGAATTCTAGTCTTTCAAGCAGCTCCAAGTCTCTTTCAAAGTCATAAAAATGGTGTTCAACCCAGTGCCGAAACACATTTAAGACCCTGACAAAATGAAAAGAAACACATTTTAGTAAAACCCAAGCATTCAATTATACTTCTTTCACTTCTCTAATGCCATGGTGATACTTTTATACACTAGGGCCAATATAAAACCCAAGAGTTTAATTTTATAAGCATGGAAAAGTACCTTTTATTTTTTTGTATGTAGAAAATGTATTCTCTGTAATTACAAAAGATACTTTTAAGTTCTTCAATTGTAAAAGGATTTCTTTGAAAGATCTAAAATCTGAAAACCAACTAAGATTTAGTGTATTTGGTTCTAAATGCAAGTACTATCATCAAATTATCTGTATTTGCAGGTAGGCTCACATTCTTTTATTTCAAAAGACAAAAGTATTTCTGACAGAGCTATTTTGTTTTACGCTGCTGCTGCTTAATCACTTCAGTTGTGTCCAACTCTGTGCAGCCCTATGGACTGCACCCTGCAAGGCTCTTCTGTCCATGGGATTCTCTAGACAAGAGTACTGGAGGGAGTTGCCATGCTCTCCTCCAGGAGATCTTCCCAACCCAGGGATCGAACCCAAGGCTCTTACATCTACCTGCACTGGCAGGCGGGCTCTTTACCACCAAGCACCACCTGGGAAGCCCATTTTGTTTTATAGTACCTCAAAAATAATTACTTACACCTTGCAAATAAAGATGTAAACAATTAACACAAATATAACATTCCATTCTCCATCACAAAGATACAGTTAGTATATATTAATTTCATTAGCATTTTTCTTTCATTATTTCAATGAATGACTATTTCTAGGTTATCTTCCCACCTATACCCTCCACAACCACCCAGTAGTTGTCAGGCAATAGTTTTTTCCCCAGACTAGGAAAATACTCTAAATTTCTAATGCTATCGGGAATAAAACAACCTTAAGTGCCTGGTTAGCTCAGTGGCTTAATGCATTATCTTCTTACACAAAGAATGACATACTAAAAGTTTTGGCTAAAAGATATATAGTTAGAAGCGTCATCACTCCTCCAAAACTGCATTTATTTGTGGCAATTATCCTTGAAAATAAACATTTAGTATACTTAGTTTTAAATTTTCAGTTTACTGGTTAACCTTAACCAAGAAACCTTAACATTTACAGGAGAAATATTTAATCATACATAACTAATAAGATATCTCAGTTTTCCCAAGGAAAAGGTGAGGTAAAAGTTTTGATTTTCACTTGCACTATAAATAAGCCTAATCAAAGGAGCTTTCAATTTTCAAGGCTCACTGAACATTGAAACAAACAAGCACTGGCTCAGGCAGTCAGATATAAGTTTGAACCCTGTCCTGTCACTCCTTTTATATGACCTATCTCAAATTACTCGATTCTGTTAACTTTCAATTTTGTTTTAAACAAAGTGAAAATAGTAACTGTGAGGACAAAATAAAAAAGATAAAGCACTTAGGCACACAGAGTAACATAACAACTGGCAGATGCTATTACTAAATACATTTTTAGAAATTATTACATAGATAACCAACAAAGACCAACTGTATAGCACTGGGAACAATGCTCATTATCTTGTTATAACCTATAATGGAAAACAATCTAAAAAAGATAAAAAGTATATATAAAACTGAATCACTTTGCTGTACACCTGAAACACAAGATTATAAATCAACTGTACTTCAATAAATTTTTTTTCAAAGTCATAAAAAAACAATTACTGAAATGACATTGTTTTGGTAAGTAACAGAGAAGGCAATGGCACCCCACTCCAGTACTCTTGCCTGGAGAATCCCATAGACAGAGGAGCCTGGTAGACTGCAGTCCATGGGGTCGCTAAGAGTCAGACACGACTGAGCGACTTCACTTTCACTTTTCCCTTTCATGCACTGGAGAAAGAAATGGCAACCCACTCCAGTGTTCTTGCCTGGAGAATCCCAGGGACGGTGGAGCCTGATGGGCTGCCGTCTGTGGGGTCGCACAGAGTCAGACACGACTGACGCGACTTAGCAGCAGCAGCAGCAGCAGCAGGTAAGTAACATATATCGATATATCTTGTGGGAAAAGAGTGGGGAAAGAACTAGAACTTTCATAAATATTACAAACAGAAAAAAGTCCAGGATTACTAAATGATCACACTGAGACAAAAACGAAATCAAAAGTGTAGAGAGGACTGACAGTAGGCAAAATTCATATAAAATTAAAATATTTTTACTTATTAGGTACCCTAACCTGTAAGCCATAACATATTGCCTGTGAGAGATATCTGATGCATATAACACAGTATATTTTAATAATTAAATTTCTTCAGAGAATTAAGAGTAGCTTCACATAGAAAGAACTTGAAAGTTTAACTGCTATGCAATTAATAAAATAACCTACATCTGAATTAAGAGGTAAAAATTTTTGTGCTAGCTATATACTGAAAATTGAATGACATAAAATACAATATTCAGGCCAAACCTAAGTTGTACTGGTTGGACGTATTCCTTGCGAAACCTTTTAAGGTCTGTACTGATGGGCTGCTCGCCTTTTTCTAATGCCAATTTATCTGCTTCAGTAGGTTCTGGCTCTGGAATTTCAAATCTAAGAAGAAAAGCAAAATGAGAGAAATTTTTTGTTGTTCATACAGAAATGAGGATTTCAAATATAGCAGGAAAGATATTTTAACTAATAAGCAAACTTCTTTCCTATCTTTTATGTGAAAAGTGAAACTGATAAACTTCTCTTAGAATACTACATACTACAAAAAACTGCCCTTTAGCTATATAGTATTGAATACTTATATTCTTACTTTTATCAAAAGTTTAATAACTAGCACTGACCAACGTAGAAAAGGTGAATAGAAAAGATCCAAGAAGACAATCCATAGAGGATGACCTCTTTAAAAACATAACAGAAATACCTTATCTAATTCTATCTTTAATATTTATTTTATTAAAATGGAAGCAAATGTAAGTTTCCTTAAATAAATGAATATTAATCCAAAGGAAGTCCCACACTGAATTTTAAATAGTATTTAAAAAACATAACTAAGTGGAAAAAAAAAATCAAAGTTAAAAAAAAATACCTTCCCCAACCATAGGAAATGTAGCTAAAATATAATAATGGGGCTTCCCTGGTGGCTCAGACAGTGGTGAATCAGCCTGCAATGCAGGAGGCCAGGATTTGATCCCTGGCTCAGGAAGATCCTCTGGAGAAGGTAATAGCAACCCCAATATTCTTGCCTGGAGAATTCCACGGACAGAGGAGCCCGGTGGGCTACAGTCCGTGGAGTCACAAAGAGTCAAACACAACTGAGTGACTAACACTTTCACATAAATAATATTAATAAATAAATAAATATAACATATGTGCCTTCCTTATTTTGAACATGAAAAGGCAACCAAGTAAATCTTCATAGCACATTATACTGACTCAGTCTGGTATAGTTAGCTTCATGGAATAACATAATGATAGAGGTCCAGATAAAAATCTGGTTAAGTTTTAAAATATAAAACAAAATTATGTTGAAGCTCAAATACTACAGTTTAACCTATAAAGCATTTTAAAGTACCACTAACATACTCAGTAAAAAAGGAAAAAGTCAATTCAAAACTTAATTTTTAAAAATTACTCAATAAAGGAAATCTTAATTTTTTAGGTCTAATAATGATATTGTGATTATGCTTTTAATAAGAATACTTATCTTTTAGAAATACTAATGGAAATAATACAGACAAATATGTTGCCAAGGACTTACTTCAAAATAATCCTGGGACTAGGGTATTCAAATCAACAGGGAAACAGATGAAATACAAGGAGATAATTATTGAAGTTGGATGATTGATAAATGGGGTTTATTAACAGAATATATTTTCTCTTGCATATGTTTTAAGATTTTTCACAATAAAAAGTTTGTTTTAAAAGTGAAAAGCTTCTTTCAAGGAAGTATTGTTTTATTGCATAGAAAAAATTTCATTAAAATTCATATTTTTTATCCTATAAAAATGAGTCTTTCGGATTACCACTATAAATTTTGCTAGGATCTGAAAAGATCTGTTAGAAACAGGGATTTTAGTAAGTATGCTACTTGAAGAGAATAATAATACTGTAAATTTAATGTTGAATAAATTATGTTCAAAAACTACCTGAGTACATACTAGGTACCTAGCACTTTGCAAGGTAAAAAAGTTAACTTTTTAAAAAATGTAAAAATAAGTAAAATAAATATTTTTCTTACCGTTCAGTCAGTAAGCTTAGTAATTCCTGTGGTTTACAAAATGAACGATACGTAGTAAGAAAGGTACGAACAAAATTGGGATCTGAAAAGGTAGAGCACAGAACATGTTGCATATTCAATTTACTCAGCTTAATTAATTCCAAGTAGCGTATTTTGGAGGCCCTTCTTCCTTTCTTTCTTTTTTTGGTTCCTCCCACTGTTGCTTTTCCTGCCAATTGTGGTATCTCTTGATAAAGGATTGCTTCTTAATAAAGGGATGTTTTCAAATTCAAGATTCATGACCATAACATTTTGATGAATATTTATTAATGAAGTTAACACTACACAGACATTTAATTAGGTATCTATTCCTATTGATTCTGCAGTATTCCTTTTAAATTTTAAAGGCAGTCCATTTTCTTCCTAGGCCCTAAGTGTTTCTGGACAATCTTGAAAAGGTTTTGGATCCTCTGCCCTATATAACCACTTGTAAAGAGCTTCACATACCTGCGTACATATGATATGTTAGCCTTTCAATTAATTTCACCACAGTTCCTCCTTTAATAATGGGGATTCCACTTCTACTCTGCAAGTTGTCTTCAAAAACAATGTTTTCCTCAGAGTCTTTTACCACAAAACGATACACTTCAGGACTTGGTAATCTCAATGGTTGTTCATTTTCTTCCTTCAATAATACCGAATCCAGCATTCGATCCAGAGTACTACGATACTGAAGGGAAATAAGTGCTGCCATCCAGTTATTTTTCTCTTCAGCAGACTTAGCAGCATATATTATGCTGTTTTCATCTTTGGATACTAACTCAAAAGCGTGCTTGCACTCACAAGTATCTTCTTTATCGCATATCTGTATCTTCCTCATGACAAATTTCTCTTTTAGTCTGTACTCTGCACTGCTGCATCCTGGGAGGCGTGACTGGCTGTGGTTGGGTTTGCAGCTGATCATTAAGCCGTCAAAGAGAAAAATATGCCGTTCATGTTTAGCACCAATTCTTGTCAATGGGCCTTCCATAATAAATTCATTACAACACTGTCCAATGTCTTTGCCTTCCCATCCATCTATGTTTTTCTGAATTTCATTCATTTTTTTAATAGCCAGGTGCTTGCTTCTTAATTGACGATTATAAAAAGGGCAAACAGGATCCCTAAAAAAAAACAAAAAACACAAAAACAAGATAAATTTAGCTTACTCAATGGCTAAGCAACCTTAATTGCCTGATGTATAAACTACTTTAAATCAAGTGACAAAAATATTAAATAACCAAACACTAAATTTTGCACACAGCATTTACTTTCTCCTAACGAAGATCATGGCAGCTGGTCCCATCACTTCATGGGAAATAGATGGGGAAACAGTGGAAACAGTGTCAGTGTTATTTTTTGGGGCTCCAAAATCACTGCAGATGGTGACTGCAGCCATGAAATTAAAAGACGCTTATTTCTTGGAAGAAAAGTTATGACCAACCTACATAGCATATTGAAAAGCAGAGACATTACATTGCCTACAAAGGTCCGTCTAGTCAAGGCTATGGTTTTTCCAGTGGTCATGTATGGATGTGAGAGTTGGACTCTGAAGAAGGCTGAGCGCCGAAGAATTGATGTTTTTGAACTGTGGTGTTGGAGAAGACTCTTGAGAGTCCCTTGGACTGCAAGAAGATCCAACCCATCCCTTCTAAAGGAGATCAGCCCTGGGATTTCTTTGGAGGGAATGATGCTGAAGCTGAAACTCCAGTACTTTGGCTACCTCATGTGAAGAGCTGACTCATTGGAAAAGACTCTGATGCTGGGACGGATTGGGGGCAGGAGGAGAAGGGGACGAGAGGATGAGATGGCTGGATGGCATCACGGACTCGATGGATGTGAGTTTGAGTGAACTCCGGGAGATGGTGATGGACAGGGAGGCCTGGCGTGCTGCAATTCATGCGGTTGCAAAGAGTCAGACACGACTGAGTGACTGAACTGAACTGAACTGAACTCTGCCATTAAATAATACATGCTTCAATTTCATTATTCGGAAAGAGAAATAGTAGAGACTTGACATGATTCCTGAGGTCCTAAGAATTAAAATGAAAATAATACTAAATTTCTTATATAAATAATATAAGTTATTAAATATATCTTTAAAAAATTTATTAAATATATCTTAACAATATGACAACACCAATTTTAAAAGGCTAAAGGGCAAAAGAAAAATGTAAAACAAAAGTATAACTTTCAAGAATGCATCTATCACTGTAAGTAACACTTTAGAAAACCAGACAGCAGATTTAAGTGAAATACTGCATAAGCATTCATATTTTCAACAGTGTGGAATTACCCAGGTCGGCGTCTAGGTGAAAACTGCTTGTAAATTCGGTCCATACTACCTTGGAGATTCATGAGAGCAGTAATAGCTTGGTTCAAACATTCTCTGTCTTCATGCTCTTCACTACATATTTTCAATTGCTAAGAAAAACCAAACAGAAAAATTAAACCTTCATTGTTCAATTCTTTCCCTTTCTCATACTTAGAGGAAACAGCAACAAACATTATGAACTCTAAAAGAATTTTAAGTATACTTAATAAAAACAACTATAATTTTATATAATTAAGTATACCTCCTGATCCTTCAAAACAGCCCTCTTTCTACATATGCAAATACAATACAGATATAAAGTACTATAACCATTACAATCATAAAAAACAAAAAGTAAATTTCCAGGTATTTCCAGAAAATGTCTTGAAAAAGACATTTTTCCAGATATATAAAAATAGTTTAAAATATGCAAAACATGAGGCTTACAAGTTACTTTTATTTGTAACTATGAGTAGAGAAAAGATAAACATATACTATTTCACATTCTCTAATGATTACATTCTTAACTTTTAGAGATTTCTAAGAGCTTGCATATTTTTGTTACACAATAAAATCAAGTATGCTAATTTTAGCAATTCAATCTTTCATAAACTGTTCTACAAACAGCATCACAAAAAGATCCAACTGACATTTTTTACAACATAAAATTCAACTATTCTAGTAAACATCAAGAATCCATGAAAATTAATATCCTATCTTACTAATCCTTAAAAATGACATTTATAATAACAAATTACATTATTAATCTTAACAACTCTGGCTTTATTTCATTTAAGCAAAAACTTCTCTAATAGCTCAGTCTCAAAATGGAAGAAAATTCACCTTATAATAAATAATTCAGACTGGATGACGCTTCAGTGCTTTGAAAGAAGAACTCCAAGAGGAGCATTATACGGAGATTATGCAGATATAAATACACATTTATATGAGAATATGGAAAAATTAAAATTGCTTCAGAAAATTTTTAAAAGTTTAAGTCTATTTCATGATCTTAAACTACCTCACTAGAAATTTTGTGATAAATTTTCCTTAGAACAATCCAAGAACAATCTGAAAACCATTCAGCAATGGCTCTTTTTCCTCAGCAAGGAACTGAACAGATGCTGTTTAAGTACTAGGTCCATTACCTTTCACATATACGTCTAGAAATTATTCTCTATATGCAGCAGAGACCCATTAGATATTTTTCAAGATACATATAGAAGTCTTGCATCAAAGATTTGCAATATAAATAATTTAAGTGACTATTGTCATCTCTAGATTTAAGAAATAAATTGAAAAGATGAAGGGAAAAAGAGTTTAAAAATAACCCACAGGTTTAAAAAGTGATTAGCACTCTATCACTCTGACTTCTAAAGGTGAAAATTACTACCAAAGCACTACATTTTGCTGTTTGAAAGCTTCTTACAAAAAGATTCTTTTCAGCTACACTCTAAAATATTTCCCTAATAAAGACACTGATGATACAAAATGCTTAGTTACAGATTTTTTATTTTTACTGCTTCTGTTGACCCAAATTTCCAAATTATCACTAATAATGAGGTTCTACCAAAATGAGAACTGCTTTTCAATTTAGAGGTATTAGGACACTAAATTTCTACTGTAAATTTCATTGCAAGGTTGCTCAAACTCTTCCACGCAAGTGGCCTTATCATTTCTACATATCCATGAATAATTTCAGGCTATCAAAGAGAAATAAAACTTCAGGATGTTTAAAGCATAGGATTTCCCAGTGATATAAGTATACAAAACAATGGCTTTCTTTGGCATAAACACAGTCCAACAATTTGCTAAATAAACGTTTCTTGAATTTGCGCAGTAAGATTCAATAAACATCAGATTAATGAAAACCCAAGCTAATTCTCTATAGATATTTGAGAGAATGTATTCTTACCATGATGTAGAAATTACCATACTGAATTACCTTGCATGTAAGTCATGCTCTTTTACATTGATAGTGCTTTCTGCATATCTGTCTGTGCTTCTCTTATCTACCTGGTGAATTTAGCCTCTATGATACAGTTCAAATGCCTCCTCCTTAGGAAGCTCTTTCCTTTTTCCTCCCCCTTGAATTTTTTCCTTTGAAATAATATCAGATTTCTAGAAAAAGTTATAAAAATAATGTAAGCAACTCTTGTTACTTGGAGTCACCAGTTTTTAACACTTGTAAGAATCTACCTGCATATGCCAGAGACCTGGGTTCGAACCCTGGGTCGGGAAGATCCCCTGGAGGAGATCATGTCAACCCACTCCAGTATTCTTGCCTGGAGAATCCCATGGACAGAGGAGCCTGGCAGGCTACACTCCATGGGGTCACAAAGAGAAGAACGTGACTGCGCGACTAATACCACTACGACTGCCACAAAGGCTATCCCATTCTGTGCGTGAGTATATGTGGCATTCTCCCCCTGAACTATCTGAGAGCAGTCTGTGACACAATTCTCTCAGTTCCTTGTTGAGGAAGGTGCTGTGCTTGCTGTGCTTGGTTGCTCAGTTGTGTCCGACTCCTTATGACCCCGTGGATTGTAGCCTGCCAGGCTTCTCTGTCTATGGGGATTCTCCAGGCAAGAATACTGGAGTGAGTAGCCATGACCTCCTCCAGGGGATCTTTCCAACCCAGGAATCAAACTCAGGTCTCCCGCCATTGCTAAATGCCTCTGAGATTGTTTCTGGAACATCAGGGAAACTCAAATACATCACAAACTATTCTCAAATAGTGTCATTTCCCTTATTCTTTTGATATTTCAGCGTGTCTTAGAACAAAAATTCTTTTACGGTATAGTGATAACTTCAGGAAACTTTTGCTTAATGTCCCAATCCTGTTCTTATAGCAATCCCACCCCCCCCCACCCCACCCCAATACAGGATCCAATCAGTTTGTACTTAGTTGTCATGTTTCTATTATCTCTTTAATCTGTAACAGTCCCTCAGCATTTGTCTTTTATGGCTCCCTCAATTTAATAACACCAACATACCAGAACAGGATGATAAATTCCAGCATACCCCACACTCATATACATCTTTTTCTAACTTTCCTAGACAGAGTTGGTAACTTCTGCCTCACTGTCCCATAGAATTACTTCTACTGGGCACTTACTATATTGTAATTATTTGTCTGACATTTATCTTCTTTACTAAAACATGAACTCTTTAGCTTGGGGATTTTTAGTACAGTACCCACAAATGGTAGGTACCCAAGAAAGTAATGAGAATGAGTGACTGTTGTATAAATACTTAGAAATTTGTTAAGTGTTTAGACAAATAACAACAATGAACATTTATTAAGCTCTTGATAAAAAGCATTCTGTGCATGCTCTTTTATGTATTAGCTTATTTAATGCTTGTTACAACTCTGTAAGATAGGTACTATCATCATACATGGCACAGATGAAGAAACTGAGGCACCCAAGATGAATGGCAAAGTCTATATTCAAACCAAGAAACTCAGATTCCAGGGTCCATCCTTTTTGCATGCCTCTCTCCAATGACACCAAACACAATTACGCAAAAAACTGGACTATGCCAAACTCTGGTGAATGAATTGAAGGGGATTCCCCTTTATCTTAACAATAAACTGGACAATTACACAGTTTAAGAAATAAAATGACATGTGCTTTGGGAAAGAGGTCAAAGAAAATAAAAGTGAAAGTCAAAGAAAGTGAAGTCTCTCAGTCGTGTCCGCCTCTGCGTCCACAGACTGTAGCCTATCAGGCTCCTCTGTCCATGGGATTTTCCAGGTAAGAATACTGGAGTGGGTTGCCATTCCTTCTCCCAAAGAGAATAAATGCCCTTGCAATTTATGCTTAAACCAAGTAATAAAGGGGAAATAATCTTTCATTAATGTGTAGTACCTTATGAATTTGACTGAAGAATATATTCTTTGCTTACCTGATAAACACTATTCTCCTTAGTAGCATATATGTGCATCTTGCCTGAGATTTTATTCTTTATGTAAGTTTTTTCTTAACTTAAGACGTCACTGAAACTCTTGAATTTCTATAAACTGCTGTATCAATTTGGGATATGAATTCATTTATGTTTAACTCTTTGTGCCCCATGGACTGTACAATTTTCCAGGAAAGAATACTGGAGTGGGCTGCCATTTTCTCCTCCAGGGATCCAACCTGCGTCTCCTGCACTGGCAGGAGCCATCTGGGAAGCCCATCCATTACTATATGTGCCTAAGACAGGGGAAATTATATTAAATCACAAATTTATCTCTAATTTATTATGCTGGGAGTTCCGTTTAGATGTGAAATAATACATGTGATCAATTCTCTTTCGGTAATAATAAACTTCTCTCTAGATTTTCATAAAAATAGGATTTTAGAAATTTGGTGGGAAATTCAACTCAATAAAACCTGTTACTTCTCTTTATGTGCTTTTAAAAAATGTGCATTATCTTCCTTCAGATATCTTTGAGTGATGTGTCAGTAGTGAGAGAGTAAATATTACATAGTAAAATATTCTCACTTATTTTTTTCAAGAGTCAGAACATTTCTTTTAATAGACATTATCTCAACTTCTTGATGTGATAAATACATTTACATACACACACAGGAATGCTTTTTTGTCACTTTCTCTGTAGGTGACAAAGTAATTGTTACATAATGTTAACAATTAGGGAATCTAGATGAAGGGAGCATACTATTTTTGTAACTTTTTCCCTATATTTTTCAAAGTAAAAGGTTAAAAAAAATATTACCTCAAGAAACATTTTCAATTGTTTCACTGAAATACTGGCTTATCTTTCCCAACGAACTTCATTAAAGTTATTAATAATAGGTATTCCTGTTAAGTTTCAAATTAAGATAGATTAAGTTCTCTTCAGAGGAAAATATTTATTCTTTCCATTACTAAATTTCCAGGGAATGACCAGAGTAAGACAGTAGAAGAATGTTACTTGGATTTGAAAAAATCAATTCTGAACTGAGAGTTGATATGTTCCTAGTAACAGAAGGATAAATAGATTTTTTTCTTAGAATATAAGAAGTATATTATAAAGATGCTTATAAATCAGGAAATGAATTTGTGATTTCTGTTTCCTCTTACATAAAGGTTGGAATATATTAAGAAAAAAACCCTAAAATTTATCTGAGAAAAAATAAAGAAAATGAAAGTAGTTTATGATTAACCCCAGAGGGGCTTAAATTGGAAAAGAACAGAAAAATAATCATATTACCTACACCATGAACTTTAAAGTATTGCTAAAAATAATAATAATCCAACAACAAAATAATACTATTTTACAAGTGTAAAATAATTTTAGGAAAACTATATATGATATCCTATAATTTCTCATTATGTAGTTGTTTTTCTGTCTTGCTTACCATAAATTCTGACTCTGAAAAGTAAAACTCAAATAATATTTAAACATTATGTCCATAAATAAATCTTCCTTGGTACATGACCAAGGCAAATACTTAAAATTAAAACTGGCCTAAAACTGCTCCAGGACAGTGTTTTTTATTCCCAAAGGAACACGACAGCCTTAGGTAACACTGGTCGAGCCTTCTTTCCTATGGGTCTCATCCCAAAGTAAGCTCAATATGAAATGAAATTTCTTTTGGATGAGTGCTTGAGCTCGAACAGTATCACAAAAAGACAGTCACCAGAATGGGAGACAGTACTGGAAATGACACATCCGAAAAGGTTTAGTATTAATAGTCAGAATATATAAAGAACTCCTATAAAACCACCACCTTTACAAATAACCCAAATAAAAAGTGGGCAAAGGACTTGAATAGATATTTCCCCAAAGAAGATATAGAAATGGTCAAAAAGCAAACAAAAGGATGCTCACTGTCACAAATAGGGAAATACAAGTCAAAACCATGAGATACCATCTCACATCCATCGGGAAGGCTATTATAAAAAAGTAAAAATATAGAAAATAACAAGTGCTGGCAAGGAAGTGGAGAAACTGTAAACAATGTGTGTTGTTGGTGGAAATGTAAAATAGTATAAAGTTACTATGGAATCTCATACAGTGCTTCCTCAAAAAATTAAAAACAGAATCACCCTATGATGCAGCAATTTCACTTCTGGCTATATATCCAAAGAATTGAAAACACTCTTGATGACATATTTGTTCACAGCAGTATTATTTGTAATAGCGAAAAAGCAGAAGCAATCCATGTGTCCAACAACACTGGGTGTATAACAATATACTTAACACTACTGAACTATATACTTAAAATGGTTAAGATAGTAAATTTCATGTTTGACCACAATTTAAAAATGGTAAAATATTATTAAAAGGAACAGTATCACAGAACAGATATAAAAGTAAAAAGTAATTTCTTATCTGATCATGTGATAATTCTCTTTGCTTATGTCTAGAATTAGTCCTTATTTCAGTTTTCTAAAATATATGTCATAATATACTGAATTATGAAATGAATACATCCTTTTTTAAAAAAGAAACAGAATAGAATAAAAGAATATAGGGTACGAATATATTGCATGAAATGCTGAGTAGCATTTCACAACCCTTTTTGCTTTGCGTGTGTGTGTGTGTTCGTATAGCATTATCATGATGTTAAATGTATTTCTTACTATGGATCATTCTCACTGTATAACATCCAGACTGATTCCCACCGGACAATAATGCTATAAATAAATGGGTCACTTTTTAGAATACCTAGGTCCTTGTGATCACACTAATTGAGTCATATAATTACCAAGAATCAGTAGTAAATGTTTCCAAATATGAATGACAGTTGTGCTTACGTTGTAATTACATAATTCAATAATTATATAAGCTAAAGAAATACGACTATAAAAATATTTATATGAAAACAAATCAATAACTTTAAAGGCAAGTCATTTTTAAAAGATATAGGGAAGACAAATCATAAAAGATTTGGAAAAATTATAAAAATTTAGATTTCTGCAATCAGATTGCTTTACAAGGATCTTAAAGGTAATGTACCATCTAAAATAAATGGAAAGTAGAAATCACAGAGATACTTTTTGTGACTTAAGCAAGATTCATACTCAAAGAAAAGGTTTTACCCTAAGTTAACAGATTAGCATATAAATATATACAAATGTTCATCTCTAGGGGTTTTGTGTGTGTTTATTAAAATGATTATGACTGATAATTAAAATGATTTATGATTCTTCAGTTCATTTTCAATTAACTGACCAACTACTAGTCCCAATCACATTGGCTAAAAATACTTGGAGTCCAGTAATTAATTGGTAGTAAAAGTAGCTGTGGCATTAGGATGAATAGTCAGTGTCTGATTTTAGATTCAGACCTCAGAGATTTTAAAACTAATCATCTAGACAGGGGAAAAAAAGTAAGCTTCTATTATAGTTAACTTCTACTATAGTTAGGTCCATGAATCAAGGAAAATTGAAAGTGGTCAAACAGAAGATGGCAAGAGTGAACATCGACATTCTAGGAATCAGTGAACTAAAATGGACTGGAACGGGTGAATTTAACTCAGATGACCATTATATCTACTACTGTGGGCAAGAATCCCTTAGAAGAAATGGGGTAGCCATCATGGTCAACAAAAGAGTCCGAAATGCAGTACTTGGATGCAATCTCAAAAATGACAGAATGATCTCTGTTCATTTCCAAGGCAAACCATTCAATATCACAGTAATCCAAGTCTATGCCCCAACCAGTAATGCTGAAGAAGTTGAAATTGAAAGGCTCTATGAAGACCTACAAGACCTTTTAGAACTAACACCTAAAAAAGATGTCCTTTTCATTATAGGGGACTGGAATGCCAAAGTAGGAAGTCAAGAAACACCTGGAATAACAGGCAAATTTGGCCTTGGAATATGGAATGAAGCAGGGCAAAGGCTAATACAGTTTTGCCAAGAGAACGCACTGGTCATAGCAAACATCCTCTTCCAACAACACAAGAGAAGACTCTTACACATGGACATCACCAGATGGTCAACACTGAAATCAGATTGATTATATTCTTTGCAGCCAAAGATGGAGAAGCACTATACAGTCAGCAAAAACAAGACCGGGAGCTGACTGTGGCTCAGATCATGAGCTCCTTATTGCCAAATTCAGACTCAAATTGAAGAAAGTAGGGAAAACCACTAGACCATTCAGGTTTGACCTAAATCAAATCCCTTATGATTATACAGTGGAAGTGAGAAATAGATTTAGGGACTAGATCTGATAGACAGTGTCTGATGAACTACGGACAGAGGTTCATGACATTGTACAGGAGACAGGGATCAAGACCATCCCAAAAGAAATGTAAAAAAAGCAAAATGGCTGTCTGGGGAGGCCTTACAAATAGCTGTGAAAAGAGGAGAGGTGAAAAGCAAAGGAGAAAAGGAAAGATATAAGCATCTGAATGCAGAGTTCCAAAGAATAGCAAGAAGAGATAAGAAAGCCTTCTTCAGCGATCAATGCAAAGAAATAGAGGAAAACAACAGAATGGGAAAGAATAGAGATCTCTTCAAGAAAATTAGAGATACCAAGGGAACATTTCATGCAAAGATGGGCTCAATAAAGGACAGAAATGGTCTGGACCTAACAGAAGCAGAAGATATTAAGAAAAGGTGGCAAGAATACACAGAAGAACTATACAAAAAAGATCTTCACGACCTGGATAATCACGATGGTGTGATCACTCACCTAGAGCCAGACATCCTGGAATGTGAAGTCAAGTGGGCCTTAGAAAGCATCACTACGAACAAAGCTAGGGGAGGTGATGGCATTCCAGTTGAGCTATTTCAAATCCTGAAAGATGATGCTTGCTGTGAAAGCGCTGCACTCAATATGTCAGGAAATCTGGAAAACTCAGCAGTGGCCACAGGACTGGAAAAAGTCAGTTTTCATTCCAATCCCAAAGAAAGGCAATGCCAAAGAATGCTCAAACTACCGCACAATTGCACTCATCTCACACCATAGTACAGTAATGCTCAAAATTCTCCAAGTCAGGCTTCAGCAATACGTGAACCGTGAACTTCCAGATGTTCAAGCCGGTTTTAGAAAAGGCAGAGGAACCAGAGATCAAATTGCCAACATCCGCTGGATCATAGAAAGAGCAAGAGAGCTCCAGAAAAACATCTATTTCTGCTTTATTGTTTATGTCAAAGCCTTTGACTATGTGGATCACAATAAACTGTGGAAAATTCTGAAAGAGACAGGAATACCAGACCATCTGACTTGCCTCTTGAGAAACCTATATGCAGGTCAGGAAGCAACGGTTAGAACTGGACATGGAACAACAGCCTGGTTCCAAATTGGGAAAGGAGTATGTCAAGGCTGTATATTGTCACCCTGCTTATTTAACTTATATGCATAGTACATCATGAGAAACGCTGGGCTAGAAGACACATAAGCTGGAATCAAGATTGCCAGGAGAAATATCAGTAACCTCAGATATGCAGATGACACCCTTATGGCAGAGTGAAAAGGAGCTAAAAAGCCTCTTGATGAAAGTCAAACAGGTAGGTGAAAAAGTTGTCCTAAAGCTCAACATTCAGAAAACTAAGATCATGGCACCTGGTCCCATCACTTCATGGGAAATAGATGAGGAAACAGTGGAAACAGTGTCAGACTTGACTTTATTTTGGGGGGCTCCAAAACCACTGCAGATGGTGATTGGAGCCATGAAATTAAAAGACGCTTACTCCTTGGAAGGAAAGTTATGACCAACCTAGATAGCATATTCAAAAGAAAAGACATTACTTGGCCAACAAAGGTCCGTCTAGTCAAGGCTATGGTTTTTCCAGTGGTCATGTATGGATGTGAGAGTTGGACTCTGAAGAAGGCTGAGCACCGAAGAATTGATGCTTTTGAACTGTGGTGTTGGAGAAGACTCTTGAGAGTCCCTTGGACTGCAAGGAAATCCCACCAGTCCATTCTGAAGGAGATCAACCCTGGGTGTTCTTTGGAAGTAATGATGCTAAAGCTGAAGCTCCAGTACTTTGGCCACCTCATGCGAAGAGTTGACTCATTGGAAAAGACTCTGATGCTGGGAGGGATTGGGGGCAGGAGGAGAAGGGGATGACAGAGGATGAGATGGCTGGATGGCATCACCAATTCGATGGATGTGAGTCTCAGTGAACTCCGGGAGTTGGTGATGGACAGGGAGGGCTGGCGTGCTGCGATTCGTGGGGTCGCAAAGAGTCGGACATGACTGAGTGACTGAACTGAACTTAACTGATTATAGTTAAGTTGGGATTTTTAAATGTTGGCAAATACTAGAAGGCAACTATAAAACTAATGATGGGACTTCCAATTAGACATGAACATTCTCTTAAAACTTTTAGGAATCTAAGTGTACATCTGTGGCTGCTAATATTTTATTCATGCGAAGCCTACAATCCTTTCTAAGAGTTCTTTATGGATCCATTAGTCTCCATGGAGATACACAAAATCAAGTTGCTCATCTATTTGTGTACAAAAGCTAGCGAGCTCCAGTATCACACATTATGGGTAGTAAGACTCCACAGAAAAAGAATTCTTGAGGTAGGTATTCATTATTGTCATTGTTTAGTCGCAAAGTCCTCTCTGACTTTGCAACCCTATGGACTGTAGCCCGCCAGGCTCCACTGTGCATGGAATTTCCCAGGCCAGAATACTGGGGTGGGTTGTCATTTCCTTCTCCAGGGAATCTTCCTCTAGAAGGGATCAAACCTACATCTCCTGCCTTGGCAGGTGGGTTCTTTACCACTGAGCTACCAGGGAAGCCAAGATATTCATTAGAAATCATCTAAAGATTTCTTTGCCTAGATGTCTACTAAGTTCAGTTATTCTGGCTTTTATTTTAAATATTACTAATGAGTTATATGGGAAAGTTAGAACAGGCTGTCTAAACCAACAACTTGGTATAGATACAGAGTCTATACATAGACAAAGATAAGTATACTCTATATACACAGAGATATAATATCTATATAAATAATGAATAATAAAGAGAAACCACACATGATCTCATTAGTGAAACTAAACTCTTAGAAATATGGAATATATTCAGCTTTAATTGATGCACAACAGTAAGAAAAACAATCAGAACAACTCCAAAGACAAGACCCAGAAGATATTTACAATGGCAAAAGACTTGAATGATACTATAAAAAGTTATTCAAAAGGCCAATCAACATATGTACAAGCAGATTAATAATCAAGAAAATATAAAATAAAACATTAGTTACCATTATAAATAGATATGATAGAAAATCTGAAATATGAAAAATGCATAAAGAGAGACGTCATGCATTCTGGTAGGAGTATAAACTGTATAACTTTGGGAAACTTTCCACTTTGGAAAACTGCCTGACCTCATCTATTAAATTTGAAAACATACACACCTTATGACCAAGCAATTCTAATCCTGAGTATGTACTCTAGAGAAACAAAATGCATGTACATGTGTATCAAGAGACAGAAAAAAGAGTACCAACAGAAGTGTTATCAATAATAGCAAGAAAACTGTTGTTCAGCCAGAGAACAATAAATAAATCATGGTTTATTCAAACAATGGAAAAAAATTAAATTAGAAAAACATAAAATAACATCAGTGAATCTTATGTTGTATGTTGGCGCTCAATCATGTACAACTCTTTGTGACCCCATGAACTGTAGCCCATCAGGCTCTGCTGTCCATGGGATCAATGAATCCTACAAATATCAATGTAACTTTGAGAGAAGATAAAAGACACAAAGTACTATAATAATTTGATCTAATTGATAAAAAGCTCAGAAACAGGCTACATATATTTTTACTGAATATACATAGGTGGTCAAACTGTAAAGAAAAGCAAAAAAGTAACTGCCATTAAAGTCAGAGCAATGACTTACCTCTGGTGTGCTTATACATTACATTTATTTATTATAAAGCTTGTTTACATTCTTCTCTAAGTATACACCATAAAGTTTATACTACATATTAGACCCTTAGAAATTCAGTATATTTTTATGTGTATTGATATTTAAAAACGAGTTCAAGTTTTACCACAATTTTAATTTTTAATTTATTACTTGGGTTCTGCCTACTACATTGCATGGGCAAAAGGTATCAATTTTAAACGTGTTTTCTTGACAAGTTATATATGACAGAAGTTTAGAACAATGTTATACATAAAAGTTATTAATTACCTTTATAAAATATGAAGTTAAACCATTGTTGCTGTCTCCAAAAATTAATTTTTAAAAAGTCAACTTTTTAATTTTATTACTTTGAGAATTTATATTATCGAGTGATAGATAAAGTAACATTTTCCCCTATCTACAACTTGGTAATTATATGAATATAAAAAATAAAGGCATTTCTCTATGGTTCATGGGAAGTAGGAAAACATTTAAGATACTTTCTTTTTATGAATAAAAACTATTAAAACTAACATCAGATAAAAAGTTTTTAAGTCTCATAAATCTAAGTATTTCTTTTTGTTAAAAAACTTTTATCTTACCTTTAATAATTCAAAATAGTGCCAACAATGATATACTGGCACCAGCATAAGGCGTGGAAGGACGTAACGAACTGCCTCTTTAAAACCATCAGCAATGGACTGCAAAGTGAAAAGACAAAATAATATACCTCTGATATAAAGGTTACATAAACAGCAGTGCCTAACAGAAGTAATTTTAAGAATACAAGATACAGGAACTCTCTGGCGGTCCAGTGGTCAGGACTCGCCACTTTAACTGCTGGAGCCTTGGTTTCAATCTCTGGGGGGAGAACTAAGATCCCACAAGCTGCTAGGATCCCAGCAGCTGCACACAGCTTAGCAACAACAATAACAACTTACACTAAACAACAAGAATAACAACTTAGACTAAACAACAGCAACATAAGGGTACAGATATCTTCAATGGAACTAGTTTCCAGTCTAACCTCATTTGTGTTTTGGGCATGACTTTTAAAAAAAAACCAAGATAGAGATGTATCAAAACTATAATGAAAGCATTCTATATTGAAACTGAAGTGCTATAAATCAAGTTTTTTCCTTAAGTTATCAGCTAATTAAAAATATACATTTCATCTTTCATAGCTAATATAACTTTAACAACAGCCTTCTCAGCTTTTTTTCCAAGTTTTGGGTTCCACATACCATAAAGGAATGCTGAAAAGCTATATATCTTCTCACAGATTTCTATGTCACTTTTACTCAAAATGTTTTAAGTAGTTACAAAGAATGTGTTTGGGGGGATATGGTACATTGCAGATGTGATTTAAACCTATTTCACCAAACAACAATCAAATAAATTTCAGATTTAGTTCATTTAACTTAAGAAAAATGCTGTCATATAACTTAATTGATACAGCCAATCTTCACTGTCAAAATAAACAGCCAGATCAGACTAAATTACCACAACAGGTCTGACTTCACTCTTAAATTGAAATACACATGTTAATATCACAGTCTTAAGTACAAGAAGCACCTGAAAGAAACTATAACTGCTTCTAACATAGCATGTTCAAGTATGAGAGCTTTACAAGCCTCCCCTCTCCTTTATCATAATGGAATCAGTGAATAAAAATGGATGGGAATGGGTGAATTTAATTCAGATGACCATTATATCTACTACTGTGGGCAAGAATCCCTTAGAAGAAATGGAGTAGCCATCACAGTCAACAAGAGTCCAAAATGCAGTTCTTGGCTGCAACCTTAAAAACAACAGAATGATCTCAGTTTGTTTCCAAGGCAAACCATTCAACATTCCAGCAATCCAAGTCTATGCCCCAGGCACCAACACCGAAGAAGCTGAAAGTGATCAGAAGACCTAGTAGACCTCCTAGAACTAACACAAAAAACAGATGTCCTTTTCATCATAAGGGACTGGAATGCAAAAGTAGGAAGTCAAGAGATACCTGGAGTAACAGGCAAGTTTGGCCTTGGAGTACAAAATGAAGCAGGGCAAAAAGACTAACAGATTTCTGCCAGGACAACTCACTGGTCATAGCAAACACCCTTTTTCAACAACACAAGAGAACACTTTACACATGGACATCACCAAATGGTCAATACTGAAATCAGATTGATTACAGTGTAGCCGAAGATGGAAAAGCTGTATACAGTCAGCAAAAACAAGACCGAGAACTGACTGTGGCTCAGATCATCAGCTCCTCATAGCAAAATTCAGGCTTAAACTAAAGAAAGCAGAGAAAACCACTAGGCCAGTCAGGTATGACTTAAATAAAAAAAATCCTCTATGAATATACAGGGGAGGTGATGAAGAGATTCATGGTATTAGATCTAGATATCGAGGGAACATTTCATGCAAAGATGAGCACAATAAAGGACACAAATGGTATGGACTTAATAGAAGCAGAAGATATTAAGAAGAGGTGGCAAGAAAACACAGAACTATACAAAAAAGATCTTCATGACCCAGATAACCATGATGGTGTGATCACTGACCTAAAGACAGACATCCTGGAATGCGAAGTCAAGTGGGCCTTAGGAAGCATCGCTACGAACAAACCTAGAGGAGGTGATGGAATTCCAGTTGAGCTATTTCAATCCTGAGAGATGATGCTGTGAAAGTGGTGCGCTCAATATGCCAGGAAATCTGGAAAACTCAGCAGTGGCCACAGGACTGGAAAAGGTCAGTTTTCATTCCAATCCCAAAGAAAGGCAATGCCACAGAATGTTCAAACTGTACTGCACAATTGTACTCATCTCACATGCTAGCAAAGTAATGCTCAAAATTCTCCAAGCCAGGCTTCAACAGTATGTGAACTGTGAACTTCCAGATGTTCAAGCTGGTTTTAGAAAAGGCAGAGGAACCAGAGATCAAGTTGTCAACATCTGCTGGATCATCAAAAAAGCAAGAGAGTTCCAGAAAAACATCTACTTTTGCTTTATTGACAATGCCAAAGCCTTTGACGGGATCACAACAAACTGAAAAATTCTGAAAGAGATGGGAATATCAGACCACCTTACCTGCCTCCTGAGAAATCTGTACGCGGATCAAGAAGCAACAATTAGAACTGGACATGGAACAACAGCCTGGTTCCAAATTGGGAAAGGAGTACGTCAAGGCTGTATATTGTCACCCTGCTTATTTAACTTATATGCAGAGTACATCATGCAAAATGCCACGCTGGAAGAAGCACAAGCTGGAATCAAGACTGCTGGGAGAAATATCAGTAACCTCAGATATGCAGATGATACTACCCTTACGGCAGAAAGTGAAGAACTAAACAGCCTCTTGATGAAACTGAAAGAGGAGAGTGAAAATGTTGGTTTAAAACTCAACATTCAAAAAACTAAGATCATGGTGTCTGGTCCCATCACTTCATGGCAAATAGATGGTGAAACAATGGAAACAGTGAGTGACTTTATTTTTTGAGGCTCCAAAATCACTGCAGATTGTGACTGTAGCCATGAAAAGACACTTGCTCCCTGGAAGAAAAGCCATGACCAACGTAAACAGCATATTAGAAAGCAGAGACTTTACTTTACCAACAAAGGTCCATCTAGTCAAAGCTATGGTTTTTCCAGTAGGCATGTATGGATGTGAGAGTTGGACTATAAAGGAAGCTGCACACTGAAGAATTGATGCTTTTGAACTGTGGTGTTGGAGAAGACTCTTAAGAGTCCCTTGGACTGCAAGGAGATCCAACCTGTCAATCCTAAAGGAAATCAGTCCTGAATATTCATTGGAAGGACTGATGCTGAAGCTGAAACTCCAATACTTTGGCCACCTGATGCAAAGAACTGACTCATTGGAAAAGACTCTGATGCTAGGAAAGATTGAAGGCGGGAGAAGTGGACGACAGAGGATGAGATGGTTGGATGGCATCACCAATGTGATAGACATGAGTTTGAGTAGGCTCTGCGAGTTGGTGATAGACAGGGAAGCCTGGCATGCTACAGTTCATGGTGTCGCAAAGAGTTGGACACAACTGAGCAACTGAACTGAATTGATTAGATCTAGTAAAGAGAATGCCTGAACAACTATGGACAGAGGTCCTGAATATTCTACAGGAGGCAGTGAACAATACCAAAGAAAAAGAAATGCAAGAATGCAAAGTGGTTTTCTGAAGAGGCTTTACAAATAGCTGAAGAAAGAAGTGCAAAGCAAGGGAAAAAGGGAAAGGTACACCCAACTAAATGCAGAGTCCCAGAGAACAGCAAGGAGAGAGAAGAAGGCCTTCTTCAATGAACAATGTGAAGAAATAGAGGAAAACAACAGAAAAGGTAAGACAAGAGATCTCTTCAAGAAAGTTGGAAATATTAAACAACATTTTATCCAAAGATGGGCACAGCAGAGGACAGAGATGATAAAGACCTAATAGAAACAGAAGAGATCAAGAAGAGATGGAAAGAATACACAGAAGACCCGTACAAAAAAGATATTAATCACCCAGATAACCATGATGCTGCAGTCTCTCACTCAGAGCCAAACATTCTGGAGTGGGAAGTCAAATGGGCCTTAGGAAGCACTGCTGCCAATAAAGCCAGTGGCAGTGATGGAATTCCTGCAGAGCTATTTAAAATCCTAAAAGATGATACTATTAAAGTGCTGCATTCAATATGTCAGCAAATCTGGAAAACTCAGAAGTGGCCACAGGACTGGAAAAGGTCAATCCTTATCCCAATTCCGAAGAAGGGCACTACTAAAGAATGCTCAAACCACCAGACAGTTGTACTCATCTCCCATGCTAGTAAGGTTATGCTCAAAATCCTTCAAGCTAGGCTTCAGCAGTACATGAACCAAGAACTTGCAGAAGTTCAAGGTGGGTTTAGGAAAGGCACAGTAACTAGAGTACAAATTACCAACATTTTCTGAATCAGAGAAAGCAAGGGTCAGAAAAACATCGACCTCTGTTTTGTTAACTATGATAAAGTCTTTGACTGCGTGGATCATAACAAACTGTGAAACACTCTTAAAGAGATGGGAATACCAGACAGTCTTACCTGTTTCTTGAGAAACCTGTATGTGGGTCAAGAAGCAATAGTTAAATCCCTGTATGGAACAACTGACTGGTTCAGGATTGACAAAGGAGTATGATAAGACTGTTTATTTCACCCTGTTATTTAACTTATATGCAGAGCGTGTCATGTGAAATGCTGGGCTGGATGAGCTACAAGCTCTGGAATCAAAATTGCTGGGAGAAATATCAACCTCAGATATGGCAGGTGACACTACTCTAACGGCAGAAAGTGAAGAGGAACTAAAGAGCTTCTTGATGAGGGTGAAAGAGGAGAGTGAAAAAGCTGGCTTAAAACTCCAAAAAACTAAGATGATGGCATCTGGTCCCATCATTTTATGGTAAATAGGAGGGAAAGAGGTGGAAGCAGTGACAGATTTCCTTTTTTTGCATTCTAAAATCACTGCAGATGGTGACTGCAGCCATGAAATTGGAAGACGACTGCTTCTTGGCAGGAAAGCTATCACAAACCTAGACAGAGTGTTAGAAAGCAGAGACATCACTTTGCCGATAAAGGTCCGTATAATCAAGACTATGGTCTTCCTGGTATGGATGTACAGATGGGAGAGCTGGACAATAAAGAAGGCTGAGCTCCAAAGAACTGATGCTTTCAAATTGTGGTGCTGGAGAAGACTCCTGAGGGTCCCATGGAAAGTAAGGAGATCAAACCAGTCAATGTTAAAGGAAATCAACCCCAAATACTCCTTGGAAGGACTGATGCTGAAGTTGGCCACCTGATGCAAACAGCTAACTCACTGGAAAAGACCCTGATGCTGGGAAACATTGAAGGCAGAAGGAAAAGAGGGTAACAGAGGATGAGATGGTTGGATGGTATCACCAATTCGTTGGAGATGAACTTGGGGAAACTCTGGGAGATGGTGAGGGACAGGGAAGCCTGGTACACTACAGTCCATGGGGTTACAAAGAACAGGACACAACTTGATGACTGAACAACAATAACAATAAACTCTTCTTCAGGAGCAATCTTTTTTTTTTTTTTCTGATTGGTACCCTGGAGATTTTTACACCTTGGATTAATGCATGATAGGAAACGCCATAGTATAATAAGTAACGTGTAGGAAAAATTGGAAGAGAATGCAAAAACATAAGGTAAGATTAGAAACAAATTCTCTTCAAGATACTTGTACTGGTAAGTTGTTGTTGTTTAGCCTAAGTTGTTTTTGCTAAGCTGTGTCCAACTCTTTTGCAATTTCATGGACTGTAGCCAGCCAGGCTCCTCTGTTTGTGGGATTTCCCAGGCAAAAGTACTGGAGTAGGTTGCCATTTTCTTCCCCCGGAGGATCTTCCAGACCTGGGGAACAAACTCACATCTCCTGCATTGCAGGTGTATTCTTTACTGCTGAGCCACCAGGGAAGCCCCCTGTACCCTTGTATCACCTGGAAAATCAACAGCACCAGCAGCAGGTATATCCCAGTTTTGAAAACTAATAGTCTGCAGAATAAATGATTTTCTAAAATTTATGAGGCATTTAAAAGTCACTCATGTTGATTTTAAATGTCATATATTTATTCAAAGTGGTATATCTCCTCATCAGGTAAATATAGACAGAAGCAATACACAATGTGAAAAAAGAGTTCAAGATGCTGTTTTTAAAATATATCTTCATAGGTAAACACAACCATAATTCTCACCTATTGTTAACTGAAGTAAACTATAATTTGTTCAATAGACTTTTACCAGAATATGCAGAGATTAATTTCTTTTATCATTTAATTAAGACAATGATACAGATTATGCTGGATATAGGTTTATGTATTTTATATACAATGCTTTAACTGGAAGCAAGATGAAACTTTAAATTTAGTCTAACATTGTCCTTTACATTGTTAATTAGCACTGAAATGGCTACTAAAGTGTCTTCTAAAATATTAATGCAATGTATGTTTATAGTGTAGGGAGGCCTGTAAAGACAATATACACTAACGTTTGCACGTTTAGTATGTGCCAAATGTGCTTAGTGTATTCCTGTTTAATTTTCATAACCACAGAGATGTACATTATCATTATCATTTTACAAATAAGTAAACTGATTCTCAGAGATTAAGTGATTTGTTCAAGGTAAGATAGCTGGCTCAAAGCCAGAAGTTCTGACTCCAAAGCTCATATTCTTAAAGTGTGCCTACAACTTCTAAAGTTTTGTTGTGTTTTTTAATAAAGCATTACTTTTTCATCTTACAAATGAAAAATTTGTTTTACGTTAATAAAGTACAAGTGAGTCTGGCCTGGAAAAGGGTGTTATCTAACTCTGAATTTCACTGAGTATCTGAATAACAGCTTAAATAATTGGGTCAGAAACATTAAAATCTCATAGTAAGAATTACTGGGTGCTTCCCAGATGGCACTAGTGGTAAAGAACCTGCCTGCAAATGCAGGAGACATAAGAGACATGGGTTTGATCCCTGGGTTGGGAAGATCCCCTGGAGGAGGGCATGGCAACTCACTCCAGTATTCCTGTCGGGAGAATTCCATGAACAGAGTCTGGTGGGCTATTTATAGTTCATGGGGTGGCAAAGAGTCAGACATGACTGAAGCGACCTAGGAGCAGCAGCAGTAGTAAGAATAACTAATAAAATAAGGATGAAACAATTGTTGTACTTTTAATGAGCATGCAAAGATCTTATAAGCATATTGTTCCATTTAACTAATGCTTAATTTATGGTTTATATGAATATCTAAGATTTAGCTTAAAAATTATTCCTTCAATTAAGTAAATTTTGAGAATTAAGTGTAAGTTTTATTCCATATTGACAAGTTTTTGAGGAATAGATGATAATAATGGGAATTCACAGTAAAGGAGGCAGGGAGAAGACAATACGTTCAGTTTTATTTATTTATATTTGAAGTCCTTGTGGGATATTCAAGTGAATTAGTTCAAAAGGTTGCTGGTTATATGAAGGTGTACACACACACACACACACACACACACACACACACACACACACACGCAGTGTTCAAAAGAAAGTTATGGGTTAAAAATACAAATAAGGAAGTCACCAGCATACAGATGAAAGCAAAGGGTATGGATAAAGTCTTCAAGGACAGCACAAAGGAACAGAACAGCAGAAGCTGATATAAGAAGTTGGCTAACACCTGCAACTAAGGAAACTGAGAAGAAGAAACCAGAGAAGATAAAAATTATATAAAAGTAGTATCACAGAAGTAAAAAAGAGCAAGAGGAATAGTCATAAATACTACAGACATAAACGTGAAATCAAAATAACCACGAGATTTGGTGGTTAAGTTCATTGTCCAGGGCAGGTTTTAGTGTTATAGCCTGGTTAGAGCACAGATGGTAGCAGTCTGATAGAGAATGATAAAAAGTAATATAAGATAATTGGTTATAAATTGAAAAAAACAAAAGGGGTAAGAGTAACAGTGACAAAGATTTGTTCATTTATTCACTTGTTTTAGGACAATAAAGATTTGACCATATTCATATGCTAAGGGAGAAGAGCCTGTCTAAATGCAGGAAGCTTCTATAGCAGTAAGTGGTCAAGGATCATCGATGCAATTTAGCCTTCATTAAGTGTTGAGAGAGTAAAATGTAATTTTGTCTCTCTCCACTTACTCTCATTTTTTCTAACTGCATTACAGAACCAATTAACTTGCATAATCTCCATTAATATACCTATCTCCTTTAAATGACAGCCCTAATCGGAAAATAGTATGAGTATACATGAGGATATTCTCCACTCTTTATTATTTCAGTTCTATCTCTCGTAGGGAAACAGATCCTGAAATAGCTCTCCATCATCATCTCTACATCTCAGATGTAGAGTGTACCAGATTTTTCTAGTCACACAGTATTTGTGATGGTATTCTATAAAAGATTTCCACATTAAGGACAAATTGAAAGAACTCAAGACAGAAAACAAAAGACAACCTACAATAGGCTTACAATTAACAGACTTTGAAGGACTGGTAAAATATTCCTTTAGTTTATTAAAAAAAACAGCATTCAATTTAAGTTTACCTGAAAGTGCAGAGCCACTGCAGGTCTGGCCATCAACTTACTAAAATGTTCATTAAACTTTGGTGAAAGAATATCCTGGGATAATGTTTCATAAGGATCAAATGCTTGCTCCTATTTTTTTTTTAAAAAAAGAACAATATGTTAGGTTTAAAAGAAAATCTTTTCTACTATCATGGCACAGATTATTTAATGGCAAATTTTTAGTTAAGCCCTCTATTAGGTTTCAGAACATTTTTTATTCTGGGGACAAATAATAACTATGAACTATAACTTGGAAATTTTTTAAAAATGTCAGTAATGACTTTAAGCAATAGATGACAAGAAGCTACTAGTCTTAAAATAGGTCAATGACTTGTGATCACAAGTATCAAACTATTAAATGCATATGCACATTTATCCCAGCTAAACAAAAGCTGTATTATTAGTAAAATAAGGCTGGGATTTGAAATTTCAGTTAGGTTTGCTGCTGCTGCTAAGTCGCTTCAGTTGTGTCAGACTCTCTGTGACTCCATAGACAGCAGCCCATCAGGCTCCCCCGTCCCTGGGATTTTCCAGGCAAGAACACTGGAGTGGGTTGCCATGTCCTTCTCCAATGCATGAAAGTAAAAAGTGAAAGTGAAGTCGCTCAGTCGTGTCCGACTCCTAGCGACCCCATGGACTGCAGCCTACCAGGCTCCTCCATCCACGGGATTTTCCAGGCAAGAGTACGGAGTGAGTTGCCATTGCCTTCTCCGTCAGTTAGGTTTATAAAAGTCTAGATGGTTGGATGGCATCACCGACTTTATGGACCTGAGTTTGAGCAAGCTCCAGGAGTTGGTGAAGGACAGGGAAGCCTGCCTAGCATGCTGCAGTCCATGGGGTCGCAAAGAGTCGGACACGACTGAGTCACTGAACTGAACTGAACTGAGACTAAAAGCAGCTTACACTGAGGATATTTTCAAAAGAAGCAAGAAGTGATACTTCCGCTGTTTTATACCACACTTTTTCAAAATTAGAAAAAGAAACCAAAGACTAACATACAGTAAAATAACAAAACAGAAACTGCCCATATTTTGTCCATGTTTATATTTTTTAAAATTCCTATTATTTTATAATAATCAGTATCTGCAAAGTTTAGTTAGAACTAAGACTTGTTTCATTTTCATATGTTAAAAATATGGTATGTTTTCCAGAAAATAACAAGTGTTGTCAAGGATGCAAAGACACTGGAACCTTTATCCACTGACACTTGGAATGCAAAATGGTATAGCCCCTGTGGATAAGTTTGACAATTCCTCAAAAAGCTAAACAAAGAACTACAATATGACCCAGCAATTCTACTCCTAGGTATATACCCAAAAGAACCAAAAAAATGTGACTCAGATACTCATATGCCAATGTTTACTGTAGCATTATTCACAATAGCGAAAAAGTGGAAAAAGCACAAGGGTCTATCAACAAATAAATGGATAAACAAAATGTGGTATATATACAGAGGGGAACATTGTTCAGTCATAGAGAAGGAATTCTGATAACATGCTATTACATGGATGAACCTTGAAAACATTATGCTAAGTGAACTATGCAAAGGAGAACATTGTAATAATTCTACCTTTATCAAATATCTAGAATCAGCAAGTTCATAGAGACAGAAATAGACTAAAGGTTACCAGCGTTTGTGTGGGAGAGAACAAGGAATTATTACTTAATGAGTACAGAGTTTCTATTCAGGGTGGTTAAAAGGTTTCAGAAATGGATAGTTATAATGATAGTATATTACTATGAGTTTCATTTATCCCGTAAATTGTACACTTAAAATTGCTAAAATGGCAAATTATGTTTTACCATAAAAATAAAATAAAAATTAGAAAATACATTTTTGAATACATGTTTTTGACTCATGATATCTTTAAGAGTACAAGCAACCAGATTACAAAGTAATATTCTAAGACATCACAATATTAAAAAAAGCTTTCTAATAAGAGCAAGCCTAAGTATCTTGGTTAGGCATCAGTAACTGAGTACTTCTATACTATCAGTTCCATTGTCTACACAATGGATGTAATAAAAGTGATGCATATTTTCATAAAAATTAAAGAGATTATAAAATTATGAAATTTACATAACTAAAGAAAGAACTTTTAACATCTGTTTCCCAAAAGAAATAAAACTAACCAATGAATATGAAAAGGTGTTTAACATCATTAAAGAATAATGAAATACTGTTTTTCTCTCACTAGACTAGCAAAATTTAATGGGATAACAACCAGGTCTGAAGACGTGGGGAAAAAAGAGGGCCTGCATATACTGGAACTGATCTGGAAGTAAATTTGTAAAAATGCTTCAAAGTTCTAAAAATGTACCATAATTCTACTTCTAGAACTGCATCTTAAAATAATTAATGGATTATACAGGCATTATATAAATGTTTGTTATAGTGCTGTTTATAATAACAAAAAGAACTAAGACAACCTACTTGCTTAATAATAATAGATAATTTGAATAGTATCTCCATAGTACATGGTACTTTCAGACTTTAAAAGATTAAAGTATATTTATTAACATGGAAAATATTCATGATATTGAGTGAAAAAAAAAGCAGGTTGTAAAATAGTAAGATCCTATTTTTGTAACTACACATAGGTTTGTTTAAACATGTAGACAAATATTCACAAGGATAAATAAATCTTATAAAACAATTAATCTCTAGGTTTTACAAAACAGTGATTTTTGTCTTATATTTATCTACATTTTTCTGAGTATTTTTACAATGAGTTATGTTAATTTTATAATCATGTGAAGTACAAAAATATGATTTTCACTTTGAGGAAAAAATATATAAATTTCCTTTTTCATTTTTGGAAATTAAGACTAAAATCCACAAAAGTTAAACTTTTAGCTTGGTCAGTAAAATTTTTATGGTCAATAAAAGCAATGATCGACAAAATTTCTTTTCTTTCAACCTTAAGTGCACTTGCCGTCAAAAAAGAAAGGTCTTAAACATTACTAGTCTATCAGCTTTTGATATAAATATTAGCATAAATACACCATAAAGTGCCACTATAAAGACAATGCAATTTTAGTTTGTTACTGGTTAAATCTTAAGCATTTTTTACAGCAGCCAGCAGTGTCTTCTAATTTTCACAAAGAAATACAGCACTTAGGACTTTAAAAGGAAAACAGTTTTGTAAATTTACCTCTGCCAGATCTTCAAAACAGCTGCCAGCTAAGGGATGAGGGCTACTTTCATCAGTCATTTCAACTGTGTCTTCAATTAAACCTAAAAGTTTCACAGTCAACTCATGTATATCTAAAATGTTACTGAAAATCTTTTCAATATCCTAAAAAAAAAAAAAAGAAAAGGAAGGTTAAGACATGTCAGGTTGAAAATTTCATTAAAGAATTATTAAATATAAGTAATATAAGTGCTAAGGGCATATTTTCATCCAATCACATACCACAGTATATTTCAAGACATAAAATATATTCCAAATTATAGCAAAAGTCAATCATGAATAAGGAAGGGAAATAAACCTCTTGGATTAGATTTAGAATTATTGATCAAAACTGTATAGAATCTATATTTTCCAGTAAATGTGCTGTAAATCTCATATGGTGGATGATTCTAAGCAACTTTTTAAATAAAGAATTCTGGCATTCGAGTATTTTTAAACTGGGTAGGTGCTAAAGGTCTTGATCAAAGTCTCAGAGTTGGTTAATGACAAAAGCTGGGATCAAAATGAAGATCTGACTCCTAACTGAGACACAAAGTAGTTCCACAGTATGTGACCTGTCTCTTAAATCAGAGGAGGAATCAAAGATTTCAGTCAAGCTCTTCAGTGTGAATTTTATCTGGATTAAAACCTGTTAAATACTCTGGAAACAAGAAGACCACATGACTGATTATCCAGGTTATAGACAACTATTATTCATTCTGCACCTGGTAATGGAAACATGGATTAAGGAACCTAACAGACTTGAGCTCGGATCCTTGTCCCACTACTTGCTTAGGTGAATGACCCTGGATTAGGACAATAATAACAGCTAACATTTCTTGGTCACTTACTATGTTCCAGGCACTACTATAAGTACCTGACATGTAAGTTCATAACAGATTAGCTACTATCATCATCTTCATTTTACAAATGAGAAAACAGAGGCACAGAGCAATTATGCAATTTGTCCAGGGTCACACAGCTGGTATATTAAGACCTACCTCATAAGGTTTTTAAGAGAAGGAAATGAGATGATTTCTAAAAAATGCTCCTGGTATATGTTGGGCCTTCCACAAATGTGAGTTTTCTGAAGACAAAGGGGTAGGGGTACACCCCAAAGGAGTAAATTAAGATTAACAGTCATTCATTCTTTTATCAAATATTACTGAATTCTATGCTCTGATCTTAGATGGTCTTTATTTCAAAAGTTTACAGTCTCATCTATGTTGTAAAAATATAGAGATAAAGCGATTTGCTCTTTCTCTTGGCTCTTTAATATTTAATGAAAAATTTCTGTCAAATCAGTACAAATTCAGTGAAAAAAGAACCATAAAAATTAATTCTTGAGGAATGAAAACTGATGGGATGAACAAAAGGTAAAGAGGGTAATAGTTCCAGCAATTGTTATTAGCTAACAGCATTTGTTAAGTTTTTAATTCTTCATACACTTTAGACAAAACCCAATTGTGGTATAAAAGAATCAAGTTCAACCTCCGTAAGTAACTTATCATGTCATAACTATTTTGTGTCTATTTCCTCACCAGTAAAGTCGAGATGATAATGCCTGTCCTACCTATCTCAGAGAATTTTTAAGGGTCACACAAAATAGGACAGTACTTTGAAAAACATAAAAATGTTAACTACTTAAGGCAGTGTGTCCAGTAGAAATTATTATCATATGTTAAACTAAACATGTATTTTTTTAAAAAAGGATAAAAGCCAATTAAAACACCTTACATTTTCATTAATAACCTCAGATATGCAGATGACACCACCCTAATGGCAGAAAGTGAAGAGGAACTAAAGAGTCTCTTGATGAAGGCGAGAGAGGAGAGTGAAAAAGCTGGCTTAAAATTCAACATTCAAAAAACGAAGATCATAGCATCCAGTCCCATCACTTCATGGCAAATAGATGAGGAAAAAATAGAAACAGTGACAGACTTTATTTTCTAGGGCTCCAAAATCACTGTGGACAGTGACTCTAGCCATGAAATTAAAAGACACTTATTCCTTGGCAAGGAAGTTATGACAAACCTAGACAGCGTATTAAAAAGAAAAGACATCCCTTTGATGACAAAGGTCCATATAATCAAAGCTATGAATTTTCCAGTAGTCATGTGCAGATGTGAGGGTTGGACCATAAAGAAGGCTGAGCACCAAAAAATTGATGGTTTTGAATTGTGGTGCTGGAGAAGACTCTTCAGAGTCCCTTGGACAATCCCAAGGAGATTAAACCAGTCAATCCTAAAAGAAATCAACCCTGAATATTCATTGGAAGGATTGATGCTGCAGCTCCAATACTTTGGCCATCTGATGCAAAGAACCGACTCATGGGAAAAGACCCTGATGCTGGGAAAGATTGAGGGCAGGAGGAGAGGGGACAAGATAGGATGAGAGGGTTGGATGGCATCACCAACTGGATGGACATGGGTTTGAACAAACTCTGGGAGATCGTGAAGGACAGAGAAGCCTGGTGTGCTGCAGTCCATGGGGTTAAAAAGAACTGGACACAATTTAGGGACTGAACACATACACTTACACACACAATAGTTATTTGGGAGAGGAAGTCAGGAGGTAAGAGAAAAGCTAAGAATTTAAAGTGAAAGACACTCAGATATCCAAGGGAAAATAGATCATGTAAGAAAGGAAGGAAAGAAAAAGAAATCTAAATTAAACAAACAAACACAGTATCTGTCTGGATAGATTCCTTAGAAAACTACAGAGGTAAGAAAAACATAGACAAGACTCTCTTGGATCCGCATCATAATTCATTCCATTCCTACCCAGCAGAGTAGAACTCTGCCGCTCTGCCTTTGTTTATGAGACATTCTGCATAAACTTTTATTCTTAAAAAGTCTCACCATTAAAATTTTATACTACCCTAAAGTATTTACCAAAAGATAGGAAAAAATGTATATCCTTCTTTTTTAGACCATACATTTCTTTCACCATCTTCAAATGAATAACTATAAATCTCAAATATTGCACAGTAGAAAGAGATTTTATTCATGTGATTCCCCTAATTTTGTGCCTAATTTTCATTGTCACTGAACATATTAGTGTAACAATTCACGTACTAAAAAACCCACAACACGATTTTGTCACAGAAATATGGGCAAAGTTCTGTAAGAAATCAACTGATTAAAGTTGATAACTTTCTTTCAAAAAAAAAACCTCTCACAACATCCCCAGTGTTCATAGCAGCATTATTTACAATTACCAAGATATGGCAGAAACTTAAGTGTCCCTCAACAGATGAATGGATAAAGAAGTGGTATATATATACACAATGGAATACTATGCAGCCATAAAAAGATGAAATTCTGCCATTTGCAGCAACATGGATGGACTTGGGAGGGCTAAGCGAATTAAATTAGACAGAGACAGACAAGTATCAATTATACATGGAATCTAAAAAATACAATAAGCTAGTGACTATAACAAAAAAGAAGCAGACTCACAGATATAGAGGACAAACTAGTGGTTACTATTGTGGGGGAAGAGAGGCAGTATAGGGGTGGGGAAGTGGTTGGTAAAAACCGTCGAGTGTAAGATTGGCTACCAGGATGTATTGTACAACATGAGGAATATAGCCAATAACTTATACTAACAATAAATGGAGTATAAACTTTAAAACCTGTGAATCACTATGCTGTATACCTACAACTCATTCAGGAATGTGTATCAATCATATTTCAATAAAAAACTGAAAAAATTTAAATAAAGCCAAACAATACCACAGTGCTATATAAAACCATATTTTTGTTTTACATACTTATTAAGTTTATAAAGTTACTATTTATGATTTTTAAGCTACTATCTGACATTTGGGGGTAGACAGACTTTCAGACCCAAAAAGGTACTTACAGAAGGTTTAAACAGCTTTCTGTCAGAAAGAAAAGCTTCTCGAAACACTTTTATGATCATATTTAGTTCCCGTAGATACTGTCTTTCTTCTGCAATTTCAGTTCTAACAAGGTCATAGTAGTTTAATTCGCCTGAAGAACTAGGTTCATCTTCACAAAGAGAAACCAAGCCTATGTCATCCTGATCAAACATGTCCATCAAAACCTAAGAAATATAAATCAGTAATGAATAAACTTATCTTACTTACTGTTATAGGACCATTTCAAAGTACTTGGAATTAAAATATTGTTAAACAATGAGAGCTATGTGTATTATAGGCCAAATTTTTTAAAGAAAACTAAAGAGAAATATGAAAAGCTGGAGTGAGATATATGTTCAAATAAAACTGGATATAGAAAAATAAATATTTATGAAAATAAACCTAATAGTGAAATACATATATACACACATTATGTACACAAAACATGTGTGTCTGTGTATATAGATATATATACATACATGTAAACACAAAATATACAATAGCAAAAAGAGCACACATTTGGAGAACAACAATCTGAGCCAAAAATCACAGTTTTATCATTTAGACAATATAATATTTTTGAATATTCCTTCGAAAGTCAGATCCCTTACATGTATGTAATTGATGAAAGAATTCAATGAGGTGAAGGACATAAAATGCATACTATTATGACTAGCAAATAATAGGCATTAAAAATAGTAGTTCTTTATCCCACTATAAGAATGCTTAGGTGCACTTAAGTGGAGTTTAAAGGAGAAAAATGAAACGAGACACAAAATATAGTAATAGCATGATGCTTATCTGATGTATATTTACTACATTAACAACTGCTATAGAAAGTTCATTTGTTAAAATCAAGCATCCCACAGATGCTTAAATTGCTATAGCGACAATTTCCCTTTTCAGGAAAGAATAAAGATTGGTACTATGGACTTGAATCAAGCAACACGCAGTAGCTAGCTGTATATTAAAATCAATAGGAAAAAGGTGACCATACTTTATAGAATCAAACATATTGATAGTTTAAAAAGAAAAATTGGACCTACTTAATTATATATGCATGACTAAATGAAAACTACTTTCTTAGAATTTAAGAGAAAAAAAAAAAGCACACTTCCAAAAAGGAAGCTCCAAAAGTAAAACAAATAAGAGAATGAGCAAATTCTGACAATATTAGATATTCATTCATTCTCAAAAATATCTACTGATCACCAGAAATTGTGCCAGATGTTGGTAAGATATAGCAATAAGCAAAATAAACATGAATTCTGCTTTCCTGATCTTTTAAATCTAACTCAAAAATATTTCTTAAAGCTGGTCAGTTCTCTCCATTACCCTCCAAGCTTCAAATCAGACTATTAAGCAGCCACATCACCTCTTAGAAGGTCTTGCAATATGAGCTCCTTGCCACAGGTTTCTTCCCAACCCCAGTTCCAAAATTATGTTCCTAACACCAAACTGTGTCACATCCTACATAAACATGATACTGGATAACACTGCTTTCAGTATCCAATTCTAATTTCATGAAGATAAAGCCACTTACAATTTAACCCTGGCCTACCTCCCCAGCCTCATCTCCTGTGATACTCTAAAATCCCTCTTCTCTTCCTTGCCCCCTCCATCTGAACATCATCGCCTCCCATTCTCAGCCACTTAAGACCTTTGAAGAAACCACTGGGGCTGGCTGCATAGGGAATTAGAAAATGAAATCTGATTTTAGCAAACACACAAAAGAATGGAAAGTATGATACAGAACTGTCTTCTCTTCCCCACTAGAGATATTTTTAAAGCAGTCTGTACTTGGTATCTCTAATTTCTTAGTTCTCAAGCTCACCACTCTACTGAAACTCACTAATAATGTCTGAATATCTTTTTGTTTTCTCTAGTTATTAACACAGCTAACCAGAACTTCTTAAAATTTCTCTTCCCTTGGCTTCTCATACACCATTCTGTCACTGAGGCCTCCTTCTCTACTGCTTACCTTCCCTGCCACCCACTGAAGGGTCCCACTTTTGGAACTGTTTTGGCCACACGACTCCCAAAATCCTGAATGCAAATGCTACAGGAGTCAGGCAGATGACACATCATATTAACACATAAGAGGTGACAGGCAGTGTGGCAAACTAGAAGGTACATGGACCTAAACAGGAAAGTGTGCTCAATGGTAGCTATTTCATCAGGCATTTGATTTTCTTTTTCAAGAAGAGTCTGAAATCTAGATTTTATGTAGAATTTTCATTATTTGTAAATGTAAACAGATTGCAAATAATTCAAAATTTTAAAAAATAAACTTGGAGCCCCTAGTCACTATGTGGAGAACCTCTATTCACTAGCAGGCCATCAGTCTGAAACATGTACTATATTTTCTTCTGAGTGAGCTCACCTTCTTAGATGATTATCAATCACTAGTTAATGACTCCCTAAATATTTGTCAGAAACTCTCTGGAATCTAGACGAGTGCTATGAAAGGCTTGCTAGGTATCTCTGTCTGACAAACCCATACATGTACACTTCACTTCAGAATCACTAATCAAGCACCATCTACTTCATAGCTAGAAAACTTGTCCTTACCCTAGACTTAACACTTCTCAACTTTCACACCAAATCAGTCCCCAAATCCTTTTAACTCCAACTCACAAACAGTTCTTAAAACTGGTCAGGTCCTTCTATTCTCCTGTCTAGAACACCTTTTCTTACTTCTCTTTCCTTCCAACTCTCACATTTATTCACCTGATAAATCCTTAGTAATTTTCATCACTTAGCTCAAATATAATTGTCTTTGTATAGCTTTTCCCAACTCTTCATGAACTCCTCCATTAAAATCTTTTCCCTGGCTTCAGTCCTCCATAAGCATCCTCTCTCTTTTCTATATAAGCACCTAAATTATACTGACATTTCTACAGATAAGAGCCATAATTTCATCTTAAAATCCACAGCATTTGATGCACAGTAAATGCACAAAAGACACCTGCTTAAAGAGCATACATATATTGTATGTTTGCAAACTGCTAAGAAGCACAAGCTGGAATCAAGATTGCCAGGAGAAATATCAATAACCTCAGATATGCAGATGACACCACCCTTATGGCAGAAAGTGAAGAGGAACTAAAAAGCCTCTTGATGAAAGTCAAAGAGGAGAGAGAAAAAGTTGGCTTAAAGCTCAATATTCAGACAACTAAAATCATGGGATTTGGTCCCATCACTTCATGGGAAATCGATGGGGAAACAGTGGAAACAGTGTCAGACTTTACTTTTGGGGGCTCCAAAATCACTGCAGATGGTGATTGCAGCCATGAAATTAAAAGACGCTTACTCCTTGAAAGGAAGGTTATGACCAACCTGGATAGCATATTGGAAAGCAGAGACATTACTTTGCCAACGAAGGTCCATCTAGTCAAGGCTACGGTTGTTCTAGTGGTCATGTATGGATGTGAGAGTTGGACTGTGAAGAAAGCTGAACCCCAAAGAATTGATGCTTTTGAACTGTGGTGTTGGAGAAGGCTCTTGAGAGTCCCTTGGACTGCAAGGAGATTCAACCAGTCCACTCTGAAGGAGATCAGTCCTGGGTGCACTGGAAGGAATGATGCTAAAGCTGAAATTCCAATACTTTGCGAGTTGGAGCTGAAACTCCAATACTTTCCACCTCATGCAAAGAGTTGACTCATTGGAAAAGACCCTGATGTTGGGAGGGATTGGGGGCAGGAGGAGAAGGGGATGACAGAGGATGAGATGGCTGGATGGCATCACTGACTCAATGGACGTGAGTTTGAGTAAACTCTGGAAGTTGGTGATGAACAGGGAGGCCTGGCGTGCTGCGATTCATGCGGTTGCAAAGAGTCGGACACGACTAAGCGACTGAACTGAACTGAATTGAAATTGCTAAGACTTGTAAGGGCTTCCCTGGTGGCTCAGACAGTAACGCATCCTCCTGCAATGCGGGAGACCCAGGTTCAATTCCTAGGTTGGGAAGATCCCCTGGAGAAGGAAATGGCAATCCACTCCCGCATTCTTGCCTGGAAAATCCCATGGATGGAGGAGCCTTATAGGCTATAGTCCATGGGGTTGCAAAGAGTCAGACACGACTGAGCGACGACTTGCAATAGCCTTCCCAGGTGGCTCAGGAGTGAAGAATCCACCTGCTAATGGAGGAACCACATTGGAGACAGGGGTTTGATCCCTGGATAGGGAAGATATCTTGGGGGAGGAAATGGCAACCCACTCCAGTATTTTTGCTTGGATAATCCCATGGACAGAAGAGCCTGGTGGGCTATAGTCCATGGGACTGCAAAGAGTCAGACACAACTGAGTGACTGACCAGACACAGGACTTGTAATGAACAGCTAAAGACTAACTGAATTAAGGATCAGAATAAATGTTAGGACAATAAAAGCAGTTCTTGGTCATGTTCACAAGAAGAGTAAAGGAGAATCGGTTCTTGAAACGGAGTAATATTACAACAAAAGAAAAAATACAGAAGAACTCAACTCCTATTACATCTGGATCCACAGAAATAATCTTCAGAACAGTTCTGTGCTCTTACTCTCTCTTGCCTTGCTTCAGTTCAGTTTAGTCGCTCAGTCGTGTCCGACTCTTTGCGACCCCATGAATCACAGCACGCCAGGCCTCCCTGTCCATCGCCATCTCCCAGAGTTCACTCAAACTCATGTCCATTGAGTCAGTGATGCCATCCAGCCATCTCATCCTCTGTTGTCCCCTTCTCCTCCTGCCCCCAATCCTTCCCAGCACCAGAATTTTTTCCAATGAATCAACTCTTCGCATTAGGTGGCCAAAGTATTGGAGTTTCAGCTTCAGCATCAGTCCTTCTAATGAACACCCAGGACTGATCTCCTTTAGGATGGACTGGTTGGATCTCCTTGCAGTCCAAGGGACTCTCAAGAGTCTTCTCCAACACCACAGTTCAAAAGCATCAATTCTTTGGGGTTCAGCTTTCTTCACAGTCCAACTCTTACATCCATACGTGACCGCTGGAAAACAATAGCCTTGATTAGATGGACCTTTGTTGGCAAAGTAATGTCTCTGCTTTCCAATATGCTATCCAGGTTGGTCATAACCTTCCTTCCAAGGAGTAAGCATCTTTTAATTTCATGGCTGCAGTCACCATCTGCAGTATTTTGGAGCCCCAAAATAAAGTCTGACACCGTTTCCACTGTTTCCCCGTCAATTTCCCATGAAGTGATGGGACCGGATGCCATGATCTACGTTTTCTGAATGTTGAGCTTTAAGCCAACTTTTTCACTCTCCTCTTTGACTTTCATCAAGAGGCTTTTTAGTTCCTCTTCACTTTCTGCCATAAGGGTGGTGTCATCTGCATATCTGAGGTTATTGATATTTCTCCTGGCAATCTTGATTCCAGCTTGTGCTTTTTCCAGTCCAGCGTTTCTCATGATGTACTCTGCATATAAGTTAAATAATCAGGGTGACAGTATAAAGCCTTGACGTACTCCTTTTCCTATTTGGAACCAGTCTGTTGTTCCATGTCCAGTTTTAACTGTTGCTTCCTGACCTGCGTATAGGTTTCTCAAGAGGCAGGTCAGGTGGTCTGGTATTCTCATCTCTTTCAGAATTATCCATAGTTTATTGTGATCCACACAGTCAAAGGCTTTGCCTTGCTTAAACATCAAATTTCCTCTTAAGCATATATTTTCTATTTTTCCCATCTGAATATTATTTTCCTTAATAGTGAAAATATATGAAGGGTTAAGCTTTAAAATTCCTTCCTATGATCATCTAACTATTCTCAGGAATCTCTGATGGGCCAGAATACATCATATAGTCAAATGCTGCTTTTTTTAAATGCAGAAAAAAACTTGATTCTCAAGTTCTCTGTCAAATTATATGACCTTGTCTGGGAAACTAGAGACCTCTAGAAAGCACTTATTTGAACAGTTTATTAAACAGATGGCTTGTAAGTTTCTGAAACAGTGCTCACAGGAAATCAGTTTAGATTTACGAAGATCACACCATATCACACTAGTCTCATTACTCCATTCACATGACTAGTCCCACAAATAAAGTCATTTGGATCTTTCCTATACATACAACAGTCTCTTGTGACAAATTTGGAATCATAGGAGGAAAGGATGGGCAAACTATAGCCCACAGTCCACAATGAGCCTACTGCCTTTTGTACAAATAAAAGTTTTACTAGAACACAGCCTAAACTCATTGTTTTATGGCTGCTTTCCTGCCACAAAAGCAAAGATGAGTGGTTCAAAGAAAGGCAAATATATATATACAGCCCACAAAACCTAAAATATTCATCTACCTATCTGCTCCTTTACAGATAAAGCCTGCTGATCCCCAAATTAGACAAAGAGGTGAAATGGCAGCTGACTAAAAGGCCATAGTGAAAAAATGTGGTCATTTATTAATCTAGAAGGATGCCTAGAATAATATTATGTGAGGAATATCACCTATTATACTTTTTCTAATATTTTTAATAAATAATTCAAACTGAAACAAACTAAGTTTCTTAGACTGGCATATATTACAAAAAGCTAGTAGGATATCTATAACGATGAATGACAAAACCAGATTTTTATAATATCTTGATATGCTGGACACAGTCTCAATAACAGTATTAAGTTTCAGAGAGATAAATTTGAATTCAAACTTGGATAAAAAAAAAATACCAACAGCACACATTGTAAGAAATCAAAGCTATAACATACTAGTACCTCACGTGAAAAGTCCTAGGGAGTTGAGACATATAACATACTAGCATCTCCAGTGAAAAGTCCTAGGGAGTTGAGACATCTGTGAACTCATTAAGTAAACAGAACAACATGTGCGCTCCAAAAAGTTAATAGTAAAATTATAAAAGAACATCATACCAAATAAAGGAAGTAGGCATGTCACTGTACTTTGTGTGGCCAGAACAAATCTAGACTGTTGTTTTTATTTTTGAAATCATAGTCTAAGAGCAATTTAAAGAAAATCTGAAAATCATGTCAAAAAGATTGGTTTGTTAAGTCTCAAAAGGTGAAAATTTAGTACATGGAAAAATGCTTTAAATAACGGAATGACTTATTCTGAAAAACAGTTTCATCTTATCTAACGTAGTCCAGAAGAGAGATTAGAATTAGGGAATCAAAGTTAATGGGAAAGTCAGATGAAAACTGACTTTTTATATATAGGATGGATAAATAATAAGGTCCTATTGTATAGTAGAAACTATATATATAAGAAACTATATTCAATATCCTATGATAAACTGTAATAGAAAGGAATATGAAAAAAGTGTATATATATATATGTGTGTGTATATACATATATATATAACTAAGTCACTTTGCTGTACAATCAATAGAAATTAAACACAACATTGTAAATCAATTATATTTCAGTAAAAAATTTTGTAATGCATGCCATACTTGATATTTATAGTTCTAATACAGGTTTGTACCCTAAAAATACACTGAATTTTAATAAATTCTCTTTTGGATAATTCCATCCAAAAATTTTTTTAAAAAGCATGGTGCATTTAAAATTGTACATATTGAATTATCAAGTATATTCTTGCTAATAAAAAACAGCTAGTCTGGAAAAAAGTTAATAGAAAAGTTAATTTTAACTCTCTATGAGGAAGACATTTCACCTAACTAGAATTCTATAAAAATGAATAGACAGTTTTATGAGCAATAAGCTCCCCAGTGCTCAAACAGACGCTATGTGACTACCACCTGTCAGTTTGCATATAGATCTGGTCTATTGTAATTCTGAGACTGTGTAATTCTCTAAGAATTTAACTACTTTTGCTTTTAAAAAGAGTCATAGAAAAGTTAACTGACTCAGATATAGAATGGTCTCCCCATTCCCACAGTCTGTCAATAATCCCATGCAAGGCCACTATTCAGGGCAGGGAGAGTGGAGGAATGGGGCAAATAAAGGAGGAATCCCTGCATGAGGGTGTGGGGAAAAGCTGCAGAGCCCCATCTCAGTGTGCTAGTTCCTGAGAGGAGTAGGGAGGGTGTTTACGGGAGTGGAGGGTTGTGGGCAGAAGATGTTAGGAGATCAATCAGAGTACAGAGACTATCCATATAATAGGGCAGCTTGATGCAGGGTGCTGGAGCCCTAGTGGGTAAGGAGGGTATCTGCACGGGAAGCTGGTCCAGCAGCAGTGGGCCAAGATGGGACTGTCAGAATTTGAGGAGGGTTAGGAGAACGTATACAAAGGAGAAGGGTTTCTATGCCAAAATAGGGTGTCTACACCAGTATGGGGAGATAGGCCTGCTGGGAGACTGGTCACATACAGAAGGGTTGATCAAACAAATAAATACATTAAGAAAAACAGGAGCCAGGTTTCTCACGATCAGATAATAGAATTACAAATGTAAAAAAGGGGAGGGGAAAGTGAAGTCTGTGGTAATGAACGTGGGTTGAAGAGAACTCATCTAAAGACACATAAGCCATAAATATAGATGTATATGTATGTGTTATTGTTGTCTCAGTCACCAAGTTTTGTCTGACACTTGCGTGACCCCATGGACTGTAGTCCACCAGGCTCCTCTGTCCACGGGATTTCTCAGGCGAGACTACTGGAGTGGGTTGCCATTTCCTTCTCCATGGGATCTACCCAATCCAGGGATCAAACCCACATCTCCTGCTTTGGCAGGCAGATTCTTTACCACTGAGCCACCAGGGAAGCCCATGTACGTATGTACACACACACACACACACACACCCTAATTTTGACCTTGAAGAGATCAGAGGAGTACACACACACACACACACCCTAATTTTGACCTCAAAGAGATCAGAGGAGTAACACACACACACACACACACACACACACACACACACACCCTAATTTTGACCTCAAAGAGATCAGAGGAGTAACACACACACACACACACCCCCTAATTTTGACCTCAAAGAGATCAGAGGAGTAACACACACACACACACACACCCTAATTTTGACCTCAAAGAGATCAGAGGAGTAACACTCCATTATCAATGAGCTCATCGAGCACCAAGATCATGGTTTCTAAAGACCATTCTCCACTAAAAGGAACCAGGAATTCTTAGAAAACAACTAATTCCAGGCTTGAGTAGCCAGGTAAAGAACAAGTTGAACCTGGAGCATCTTATGTCAAAAGAGAGACAGGGACAGAGAAGCAAACTGAAGGGGCTCCCACTGGTCAACTTGAGACAATCTGAATATCAAAATAACTAATAAAGTAACAAGTTATGTTCCACTAAATAAAATAAGAATCAGTGAGTCCATATTAAAATAAATCGTAGCTCAGTTGGTAAAGAATCTGCCTGCAATGCAGGAGACCTGGGTTCAATCCCTGGCTCGGGAAGATCCTCTGGAAAAGGAAACGGCAACCCACTCCAGTATTCTTGTCTAGAGAACCCCATGAACAGAGGAGCTCGGCAGGCTACAGTCCATTGGGTAGCAAGAGATGGACATGACTTAGCGACTAAACCACCACACAGTATGATGAGGAACAAGATATTTACATAGCCTTAAGATACCCCACAAAATATTCATTAATTACCAAAGGGTAAGGAGTCCTTTAAAGTAGAGAAATCTAGGAGACAAACCCTTAATCAAGGGATTGAAGTGACCATCACCAAAAATGGGGCACATCAAAACTGTTGTCATGTGAGAAAGTACAATGAGAACTTCTATGGCATTTCTGCCACAGCTCCATACATAACCTGAAACTTATCAAGAGAAAATGTCAGAAAAAAATGAAGAGCATTTTAAACATTAATAAGCATAATCCTTAAAAATGTCAAGGTCATAAAAGTTAAAGGAAGAATGAACGGCTCCAGAGTGAACAAGGAGAAAAAAAAAGATACATGACAACTAAACTGAACACATGATTCTGAACAGGATCATTCTGCTCTAAAAGACGTCATTGGGACAACTGGCAAAACCTGAATGGGGTCTGAGGATTACATAATATCAGCATTCATTTCCTGGATTTTGACTGTCATAGTGTGATTATACAGGAAAATGTTTTTGTTCATATGATACACTAAACTATGTCAATAACCTACTCTCAACTGGTTTAGGGTACAAGGGACTATCTTTTTTTGTACATGAAACTTTTCTAAAAGTAAGCTAGAAACTAAGTTAAAAAAAACATATAATCATTGTTTTTCATTTTTTGAGAAGTCAAACAGAAATAAGGAATTTCTATAATAAAATTTAGGTGAAAAATCATTTTTGAGACTATGGCATAGTACAATGGCTCTCAATTGTTAACCGTACCTCAGAATCACTTGTGACCCTAAAGGCCAATCCCAGACCAAGTAAATAAGAACCTCTAGAGGTAAGATGCAGACATCAGTATTCTTTTAAAGAATACTGGTAATTTTGATGTGCAAGGTGAAGAACCAGTGTCCTAGGCCAGACCCTGGGGGTAATTCACACCTAGAGGTCTAGCTTAGGCACTTATCTATGAAGTGTTTCTGGTCTTCCCTATCCAGAATTCAACACTTTCTCCACTGCACCTTTGATTCATTTGTATAATAGTAGTTTTAATTATCTTGTACTGCAATTATTCGTTTATAATACTTTATTACCCACTAAAATAAATTCCTTCTAACACAGGGACTGCTGATATGTTCAGTGTTGTACATTGCTCAGGGCAATATCTGACACATAACAGGCATTCAAAAATGTTGATTTCAAAAGAAAGAAAAAAAAAGGAGAAAAGTAGAAAGGGAAGAAAAGGAGGAGAGAAGAAAATAAAAGACTCAGTTTCTTTCCTCAGTAGCTTACAGACAGGAAGAATGAAGTAATAAAAAAAAAAGATCAGAAGAAAGTAACTCTGGCATTGTAAAATCTTCTCTTTCCTCATGCCCCACTGAATTATGCTACAAAATCAAAGTATGTTTTTCAAAATTACTTCTTAAACTTAAAAATATCTGAACGTTCTGGATTTATTCTCTTTCTAAAAATACAAAACTCAAACTACCCTTTTAAAACTTGTTTGAGGTTTTGGATGTTTCTTCTCTGCATGTAAAGAAGTTTTGCTGGAAAAAAAGAGATTCTCATCCCACCATATGCTGAAAAATCTGAAAATATCATTGTTATTAGTCTGTAAGGCCACCATTTTTCTGTCTTGCAACACTAGGAATTATAAAAATCACTAATATAACCCTGTATTAAAAAAGAGATAGAAGTGACATAAAATCACTAGCACTGTAGCTAAATTTAAATACTTTTTAACACTTACCTTATCTGCACACATTGACACTTTAATGTCTTGTTGAGATATTTCATAATGTCGGATATTAAAAACATAATTACCAGCCAATTTCAAAATATCAGCTGAGATATACTCTAGCACAGCCACAATATACAGGGATACATGGTAGTCCACTTTGTACCCTAAAACTTCCTGTGGAAAAAATAAACAATTTAATTCCCCAAAATGGCAGCACTGCCAAGTAGCAGATAAAATGCACTTAAAATTTTTATTTAACATTCTTGCTTATAAACAACTTTCCAGAAACCAAATGTCTAAACTCAAAGGTACCATAGGATGTAAAATGAGCTGTTGGCTCAGTATCAGGGTTTTGGTTTTGATTTTTTAAATCTAACAAATATGCCTTTAGTATCAAACAAGAAGAGATAGTTGATTCTAAGACAGAAATCTTAGACTGGACTTCACTGAAAACCTCTTGATATATTATCCAAAACCCATCTGACAAATATTTGCATTTTTTAAATTAATATTCCCAAATTACAACGGTTTCTACTGATGAGAGGACATCTATGTAGGGGGTTCTAAAACTGCTACCAAGGGATATTCAAATCCAGGTACACCAGCTACTCTATACAGACTAAATATTTCCTACCCAACACCCAACTTTACCAATGTATATAAAAATATCTATAACAGATACAAATGAATTTAAAAACAGTTCTGAACTCAGAGTAGCTTTTGCATTATACACAACAAAAAGCTGAAAGTTAATCAGGGTAACAGTCATCAGAAGATGCCAAAGAGATGCATTATTTCTTATCATTAACTTTTAATACTATTTGAAAAGCAACTGATTTTATCAGAGTCTATTCCTTTTTGTTTTTTGCATATATTAAAGAACATCTATATGTATGTATGCATGTGTGTATGTGTATATACAAGTATGTACATATTCAACCGCACATACACTGTCACATAGACCACGTATATAAATACATAAATATATTTATAGACCATGTATATGGATACATAAATACTATATAAAGGACTATTTGCTAAAAACAACTTCTCTCAATGGTTTTTTGTGTGTCTTGTTATTGTATGTTTGCTTGTTTGCTTTTACCTTCAATGAAGGATGGATTTTGTCCACAGGCAGTAAGAGAGGATTTCTTCTTTTTCGTTTCTCTATGGCAGACTGTGCATCAGCAATAGCCCATTTATCAATTGGATGAGGAAAGGTCTTTTGAACTCGTTCCTGTTCAGATCACAGCAGAACTATCGTTAACAGAAGTGCTCATAAACGGAAAGTTCATACAAAACTAACTTCATTATCATCCTCATGCCAACAGTTAATAGTAACATAACCTGTTCTGATTCCTGCAGTAAATGAACGTTTTTTGTTTAAAAAAAAAAACTCAAAGCACTATCAAGATTTTTCCACATAATTCCCACAGGTAAATAAAAAGGTGAAGTTTAAACAGAAAGCTTTAAGTGAAAGCATAACTAAGATAAAATTGGAAAAGAAAGAAAAAGTAATAATGTTAGAGATTAAAGCAAACATAAAATATGCTAAGTCAGTGATTCTAAGGTCAAGGTTTCTAGGGTTAAAATTGTTTACCCAGCAGAAGTTGTTAACTTGTTGTTAATAATTAGTAAACAGTCATTCTCCTTCTGCTAATCTCAGAGCTTTATAGAGAAAAATTTTAAAAAGAAGAAATATCATGTACCTCTTAAAGAATCAAGTGTGTGGCAGAGCTCAGAATAGTTTAAAGAAATGTATTGCTTGGCAAAAACAATACAAACCTTTTATATCATCTAATCTTATTAATAAATGTTACCAGTAATTGGCAGGAATAATGAGAAGTGATGATAATTGAATCAAACTCCAATTCAGCAGAATTTCCTGTTTTTTAAATTACATTCTCAGCTTCTAGCATATTTAGCTTCTGAAAAGTATGCTTTTATTATATTTAGTTATGTCCAATTCTTACAACAAAGAATAGGGAAACAAATGCATCAATTACCAGAGTCCCTGAAAATCTTAGATCTATTGTTGTCACTGTTAGTCGCTAAGTCGTGTCTGACTCTTTGTGACCCCATGAACTGCAGCACACCAGGCTTCCCTGCCCTTCACTGTCTCCCTGAGTTTGCTCAAACTCATCTCCACTGAGTCAGTGATGACATCTAGTCACCTCATCCTCTTTCGTCCCTTTTTACTCCTGCTCTCAATCTTTCTCAGCATCAGGGTCTTTTCCAATACGAGTCATCTCTTTGCATCACGTGGCCAAAGTATTAGAGTTTCAGCTTTAGCATCAGTCTTTCCAATGAGTACTCAGGGTTGATTTCCTTTAGGACTGACAGATTTGATCTCCTTGCAGTCCAAGGGACTCTCAAGAAATTTTTTCCAGCACCACAATTCAAAAGCATCAATTCTTTGGCACTCAGCCTTCTTTATGGTCTAGCTCTCACATCTGCCATGACTATTGGAAAAACTATAGCTTTGATTATACGGACTTTGGTCGGCAAAGTAGTATCTTTGCTTTTTAATACAGTCTAAATTTGTCATAGCTTTTCCTCCAAGGAGCAAGTGTCTTTTAATTTCATGGCTGCAGTCAATGTCCACAGTGACTTTGGAGCCCAAGAAAATAAAGTCTGTTACTGTTTCTATTTTTTCCCCATATTTGCCATGAAGTGATGGGACTGGATACTTAGTTTTCTGAATGTTGAGTTTTAAGCCAGCTTTTACACTCTCCTCTTTCACCCTCATCAAGAGTTTCTTTAGTTCCTCTTAACTTTCTGCCATTAGAGTGGTATCATCTGTACAGCTATGGTTGTTGATATTTCTCCCAGCAATTTTGATTCCAGCTTGTGAGTCATCCAGCCCAGCATTTCACATGATGTACTCTGCACAGAAATTAAATATGCAGGGTAACAGTACACAGCCTTGATGTACTCCTTTCCAAATTTTGAACCAGTCGTTGTTCCATGTCTGGTTCTAACTGTTGCTTCTTGACCTGCATACAGGTTTCTCATGAGGCAGAAAGGAGGTCTATTACTCCAAAATAAGATTATCCTTTACCCTGGAAGTTGTTGCCTTGTTAGAAAATAATTTTCAAAGAAAGGTGACATAAACAATATAATGCCAAAGTAACTTTTAAAAACTATACTGACAGATATTTCTAAAAATTTAGAAATACTCACATGTAACTCAGCCAAAACAGTATTGCAGCACTAAATTACACATGATCTTTTAGGTAGACACACACATGCTTCCCTTGTAGCTCAGACAGTAAAGAATCTGCCTGCAATGTGGGAGACCTGGCTTCAATCCCTGGGTTGGGAAGATCCCCTGGAGAAGGAAATGGCTACCCACTCCAGTCTTCTTGCCTGGAGAATTCCATAGACAGAGAAGCCTGGCAGGCTACAGTCCATGGGGCTGCAAAGAGTCAGACATGACTGAACAACTTTCACATTCATTCATTCATATATGCTGCTGCTAAGTCGCTTCAGTCGTGTCCGACTCTGTGCGACCCCATAGACAGCAGCCCACCAGGCTCCCCCGTCCCTGGGATTCTCCAGGCAAGAACACTGAAGTGGGTTGCCATTTGCTTCTCCAATGCATGAAAGTGAAAAGTGAAAGTGAAGTCACTCAGTCGTGTCCGACTTCGCGACCCTATGGACTGCAGCCCACCAGGCTCCTCCATCTATGGGATTTTCCAGGCAAGAGTACTGGAGTGGGTTGCCGTTGCCTTCTCCTCATTCATATATATATACATATATATGTATATTTTTTTAATCGATGATTAAATATCTTTATTCTACACTAGTGCTTTACTGAACCTAATATTTGTATGCAGTAAAATGCACAGATCTTAAGTGTAAAATTAGATAAGTTTTGAAAAATGTTTACACCTGTGTAACCATCTCACTAATCAAGATTACAGAAAATTTCTATCATCTTAATCTCAGCTTCATAGGCAGCCACCATCCTGATTTCTATCACCATTACTTTCCGCTATTTCTGATTTTCATGTAATTGGAATCAATACATATATACTCTCTGGGGTTTGGCTTATATTTTGCTCCATGTGATAACTGTAGATTATAGCTATGTTACTGCATATATCAATAGTTTATTCCTTCATTTTACTACTGAGTAGCATTCTATTTTATGAATCTATCACAATTTGTTTTCCCATTTTCCTATAGATGGAAATTTTAGCTGTTTTCAATTTTTGCTTGTTATGAATAAAACTGCTTAGACATTCTTATGTAAGTCTCTTTGTGAAGGTATATTTTCATTTCTTTAGGATTAAATACCCAGCAATAAAACTGCAAGGTCATAGGTTAGGTATTTAGTTAACTATAAGAAACTGCAAAACAATTTTCCAAAGTAGTTTTGCCATTTTATACTTCTACTAGCAGTGTTTAAGAGTTCCAGTTGCTCTACATGCCATCAGTATTCCATGTTATCAGTCTAACTTTATCCCTTTTAGTGGGTGTGAAATATCTCCTTTTAGTTTAAATTTCTATTTCCCTGATGAATTATGAGTTTGAATGCTTTTCATATGCTCTTTTACGAACTGTCTATTCAAGACTTTTGCTCATTTGGGTGAACAAAGAATCTTTTTATTATGGATTTGTAATTGTTTTTCAACATATTCTGGATACAAGCCCTTTGTAAGGAATACATATTGAAAGCATTTCCACCAGGTTTGTGACTTGTATCATTTTTTTCTTCACATCAATTTTATTATTTTGATATTTATGGTATTTGAGTCCTCTGTAAAAAAAAATTGTTTAACATCATCTTATAAAGATATTCTCCTGCATTTTCTTCTAGAAACTTCATGGTTCCAGCTATTATTTTTAAGATTATGATATATCTTAAATTTCTGAGATTGGTTTCAAGGGTTTTTTCCCACCAAAAATTTATCCAGTTGTTTTAACACTTATTTTGGCTGAATAATTTTACTTTCCTCATTGAATTGCCTTGACATCTTTGACAAAAATGAATTGATCATACATCCCCCATATGATTTCAATGGTTTTAGTTTCCATGATAATTTTAAATGATATAGATGTAGATATAAAAATTAATTTATACAGTGGTTCAATGACTTTTTGAAATAATAGAATAATTTTTACCTCCACATCTTGAACAGTCCTTGGTTGGGCCATGCATAATTTATTAAGCAGCTGAAAAATCAGCTCTTCAATATAATAGAGAGACTCTTCATTAGCTGAGAGATTGGGATGTACTTGCTCCTGAACCTTAAAAAAAAAAAATTCTCAATTTAAGTATAAGCAAAATGATACTTATTAAACAAAAGCCTGAGAATCTTATGTATAATTAATAGTACTTTATCAGAATGGTTATTCAAATACAGACATAAAACACACCAAAAAATGGGGGGAAAAAACTGTTGGTTTCTGTAAACTTTTCTTAACTCATAGAAGTCATTCTTAATCTTTTTTAGACTATGGGGTTGGAGAGTGAACAGCAACCAGATCAAACCAGTCAATCCTAAAGGAAATCGGTCCTGAATATTCACTGGAAGGACTAATGCCAAAGCTGAAACTCCAACACTTTGGGCACCTGATACAAACAACCAACTCATTGGAAAAGACCCAGATACTGGGAAAGACTGAAGGCAAAAGGACAAGGGGGTGGCAGAGGATGAGAGAGAGGATAGATAGCATCACCAACTTAATGCACATGAATTTGCACAAACTCTGGGAGGCAGTGAAGGACAGAGGAACGTGGCATGCTGCGGTCCATGGGGTTGCAGAGAGTTGGACATGCCTTAGTGACTAAACAACTTGATTTTCTATGAAAATCAACTGAAAGCCACTGGTCTCTCTTCTCCTTACCACCAAAAAACCATATACACATAAAATATTCAATCCAACTTGAGAGGAAGCATGGATACCCTGAAGTTAATTAATAAACCTACTTGTACAAGGATCCTGTTAGGGACGATATCAGTCACTCTCACAAAAGTCCTGAGGCTGTAAATTTCTGTGATAAGAGGAGAGGCAGCCATCTATCTGTGTACAGAAACATGTACATAACTTTGTACGTGCTTTGGGTTTTGCCCTTCCTGTGACAATTATAACCCTAATGGCTTTCCTTTCCCCTTCGAGTAGAGCTACTGCAGTGCCTCAGAGGTTTGTCTATATGCTTTGGTGGATTGCATGTGAGTGTAAAGCCCAGTTGTTGGGGGTGGGTGTGGGGGAGGAGGAAGCTTGGCTAACTGTAGGCCAACGGTGGAGCTGAGGCACTATCAGCCCCACAGAGGTGGGTCAGAGGCGTTCTGCTCCGAGCTGCATTTTCCCCTCACCCAGAAACAACACCATTCTTGCTCCCATTCCTACAACCCCCCTCTGCCTCAGATGAAAGTGACACCACTCTGCTTACAGATAACAAGTTCAGGTGCTTTGGGTCATTGGTCTTCAATCTACCCTGTTTTTCTAGAGTTGCGACCAACTCCAGAGGCATTTTCTGAGAAAAGTGGTTGAGGTCTGCGGTCATGACTAAAAAGTGATACCAATATTGTACCACGTGAGTCAGATGCTTCTCTTCAGTTTCAGCATGATTACTACCAACCCTCACTCTCCCAGGGAGGCAAGGGGCAGGACCCTTTTCACTTAGGCTGCTGACTCTATTACAAAACTATTTCCTACAGTTCAAAAGTAAGAGAACATTTTGCATTAGACCTGGGCTATATGCAGAATCAAAACTGGCTGTGAGTTAGAAGAGATACCCTTAAATTTGAGGCCCAGAACACCCAGGGAGTCTGTATAGTGTGTCATAAAGGTCTTCAGTGTATTTGGGCCCACCTCACAACTTCTGGGCCAGCCTGACTGCTGATGTCCACATTAGCACATACTTGAGAGAGTGAGAGTGAGAGTGAAGTCGCTCAGTCGTATCCGACTCTTTGCGACCCCATGGACTGTAGCCTATCAGGCTCCTCCGTCCATGGGATTTTCCAAGCAACAGTGCTGGAGTGGATTGCCATTTCCTTCTCCAAGCACATACTTGAACTTCTCTGAACTAATGTAGTTCAGATGTTTGACCCCTGAGTTTGAGAAGCGAAAACTGGGTAGCCCAGCTACCAAAACAGACCAGATGTCCCTCAAAAAAGCACAGGTTCCTGGCTACAGACCCTAGGAAGGTGAATCAAACCTTTTTCCTTTGGCTTTTCTTTCCAAATTTATTTGCTTTTAAAAACTATAAACTCTGGCTATTGTTTCCTATGTCCTCAGGGCCCCCTGGGTACACCTATAAAGCTTGATGATTTCAGAGCAGATGTAAGCCAAGAAACCACGGCACTGAATGCGCTGAGTTCAGACAAATGATATTTATATACACACTCAAATTTGAAGATAATGTGTAATTCTTTAGGTTTCAAACACTGTAATTAGATATAAAGCAAAAATTAAAACGTGTTGCAAAGTTAAAAAAGAAATAAAACAAACCTACTAGAAGTCTATGAACATTAGGTCATAAACCCCAGCAACAGAAGTATCTCTGAATGACCATACGATTTTATAAATTATAGAGGTGCCCTATGAAGTGCACACAGGAGAAGGCAATGGCAACCCACTCCAGTACTCTTGCCTGGAAAATCCCATGGGGAGGAGCCTGGTGGACTGCAGTCCATGGGGTCACTAACAGTCAGACACAACTGAGCAACTTCACTTTCACTTTTCACTTTCATGCATTGGAGAAGGAAATGGTAACCCACTCCAGTGTTCTTGCCTGGAGAATCTCAGGGACGATGGAGCCTGGTGGGCTGCCATCTATGGGGTCGCACCGAGTTGGACACGACTGAAGTGACTTAGCAGCAGCATGAAGTGCACCCTACTTCATAGGGCACCTCTATACCATCCCCAAGAAAAAGAAATGCAGAAAGGCAAAATGGTTGTATGAGGAGGCCTCTCAAATACGTGAGAAAAGAAGAGAGGTAACAGCCAAAGGAGAAAGGATATACCCATCTGAATGCAGAGTTCCAAAGAATAGCAAGGAGAGATAAGAAAAGCTTCTTAAGACCAATGCAAAGAACCAGAGGAAAACAATAGAATGGGAAAGACTAGAAATCTCTTGAAGAAAATTAGAGATACCAAGGAAATATTTCATGCAAAGATGGGCACAATAAAGGACAGAAATGGTACGGACCTAACAGAAGCAAAAAATATTAAGAAGAGGTGACAAGAATACACAGAACTGTACAAAAAAGATCGTAAAGACCTGATAACCACGAAGGTGTGATCACTGACCTAGAGCCAGACATGCTGCAGTGTCCAAAGGGCCTTAGGAAGCATCATTAGGAACAAAGTTAGTGGAGATGATGGAATTCCAGCTGAGCTATTTCAAATCTTTAAAAATGATGCTATGAAAGAGCTGCACTCAATATGCCAGCAGATTTGGAAAACTCAGTAGTGGCTACAGGACTGGAAAAGGTCAGTTTTCATTCTGGTACCAAAGAGGGGCAATGCCAAAGAATGTTCAAATTACCACACAATTATACTCCTTTCATATGCGAGCAAGTTAATGCTCAAAATCCTTCAAGCTAGGCTGTAACAGTATGTGAACTGAGAACAGGAAGATGTACAAGCTGGATTTAGAAATGGCCGAGGAACCAGAGACCAAATTGCAACATCTGTTGGACCACAGAGAAAGCAAGAGAATTCCAGAAAAATATCTACTTCTGCTTCACTGACTATGTTAATGTCTTTGACTGTGTGGATCACAACAAACTGAAAAAATCTTAAAGAAATGAGAATACCAGACCACCTTTCCTGTCTCCTGAGAAACCTGTATGCAGGTCAAGAAGCGATAGTTAGAATTGGACATGGAACAAAGAACTGGTTCAAAATTGGGAAAGGAGTACATCAAGGCTGTATATTGTCACCCTGCGTATTTCCATTGTTTCCCCATCTATTTGCTTTGAAGTGATGAGACTGGATGCCATGATCTTAATTTTTTGAATGTTGAGTTTTAAACCTGCTTTTACACTCTTCTCTTTCAATAGATAGGGTAAAATTATAAACAGTGACAGACTTTATTTTTGTGGGCTCCAAAATCACTGCAGACGGTGACTGCAGCCATGAAATTAAAAGACATTTGCTCCTTGGAAGAAAAGCTATGACCAACCTAGATGGCATATTTAAAAGCAGAGACATTACTTTGCTGACAAAGGTCCATATAGTCAAAGCTATGGTTTTTCCAGTAGTCATGTATGGATGTGAGAGCTGGAAAATAAAAAAGGCTGGGCACCAAAGAACTAATGACTTTGAACTGTGGTGTTGGAGAAGACTCTTGAGAGTCCCCTGGACTGCAAGAAGATCAAACCAGTCAATCCTAAAGGAAATCAACCCTGAATATTCATTGGAAGAACTGATACTGAAGCTGAAGCTCCAATACTCTGGCCACCTGATGCTAAGAGCCGACTTACTGGAGAAGACCCTGATGGTGGGAAAGATTTGAGGGCAGGAGAAGGTGGTGACAGGGTGAGATGGTTGGATGGCATCACTGACTCAATGGACATGAGTCTGAGCAAACTCCAGGAAACAGTAAAGGACAGGGAAGCTTGGTGTGCTGCAGTGCATGGTCGCAGAGTCGGACGCAACTGAGCGACTGAACAACAACAAACAGGATTTAAGAATGTTGATATAACGATAAACAGATGAATGGAACAGAACAGACAGTACAGAAACAAGTCTACAGATATATAGACCCTAGATGTGCAACAGAGGTGGCACAATGGGTAGGGGGAGAATTGCTGAGGAAAGGTGGGGCAAGTGGGTGAATAGTGAACAACTGGACACTCGTACAGAAAGAATGAAATCAACTCCTATTCATGCTTAAAACAAAGATCAATTTTAGTCTGATTTTAGATCTATTAAATAAAAAGACCTAATAAAGTTCTGATAATATAAAATAATAGATAACAATCTCATGACCTCAGGACAGAAAAGGAGTTACTAAAAAGGACACAAAAATTACTATCCATAAAGGAAAGGATTTAAAAACTTATCAACATTAAAATTTAAAACAAGTTCAGCAAAAGACATCTTTAAGAAAATGAAAAGGCAAGTTACAGAGTTGAAGATCTATGTTAACACATAACACAAAAGGGCTCACATTCGGAATATATTATAAAGAACTTCTAAAAATTCAACAGGGAAAAAATGATAAAAATCCTAATAGAAAAAAATTGGCAAAAAAATTTTAAACCAGTACTTCACAGAAGAAGAAATTCAAATGGTCAATTAATGTGAAAATGTGCTCCAGCTCTTTAGCCATCAGGGAAGTGCAAATTAAACCACAGTGAAATCTGTCACCCACTTACCAGACAAGAAAGTGAAAAAATATGATAATATCAAGTATTGGTGATTATGCAGAAAAATGGGAACTCACACACACTGGCACTGGGGTGCAAAATGGCTCTATCACTTTGGAAAACTTTGCTGTCATCTACTACAGTTCAAGATATGATACCCTATAATCCGGCAATTCTACTGTTCAATATATTTATATCTTTTAAAGCTCTATAGTCCAATACAGGAGACACTAGCCTAATGTGGCTAGTATGAGCACCTGAAATGTAGCTTGACCAAACTGAGATGGGCTATAAAATACATACCAGATGTCAAAGATCTAGAATACAAAAAGAATGTCAAATATCTCAATAATTTTTTTTGTTGGCTAAATGCTGAAATGACTACATTCATTGGGTTAAATATGTTATTTAGATAAACTTGATCTGTGTCTTCTTACATTTTTAATGTGGCTATGCACGCATGTGGAGAAGGCAATGGCGACCCACTCCAGTACTCTTGCCTGGAAAATTCCATGGACGGAGGAGCCTGGTAGGCTGCAGTCCATGGGGTCGCTGAGGGTCGGACACAACTGAGCTACTTCACTTTCATGCATTGGAGAAGGCAATGGCAACCCACTCCAGTGTTCTTGCCTGGAGAATCCCAGGGATGGGGGAGCCTGGTGGGCTGCCGTCTATGGGGTCTCATGGAGTCGGACACAACTGAAATGACTTAGCAGCATGTACCCATGTACATGCATGCTCAGTTGCTAAGTCAAGTCCAACTCTTTGTGACCCCATGGAATGCAGGCTACCAGGCTCCTCTGTTCATGGGATTTTCCAGGCAAGAATACCGGAGTGGATTGCTATTTTCTTCTCCAGGGGATCTTCCCAGTCCAAGGACTGAACCCGCATCTCCTGCACTGGCAGGCAGATTCTTTACCACTGTGCCACCTGAGAAGCCCTAACATGACTATGAGAAAACTTCAGATTACATATGTGGTTAATATTATATTTCATTTGGACAGCACTATTCTAGAGAAATAAGCACAAACATTTACAGAATACATGAACAAAAAGGTTCAGAAAAAAACGTTATTGGTATACCTTCAAATTAAAAAGGCAAATTCAAATACCTATCTATAGTATGATAGATAAATTGTGGCATATTCACACAATGGAATGTATATACAGCAAAAAACAAAACATGAGTAAAGACAGCTCCACAAAATGTGGATATATCTTCAAAATAATGTTGGCAGAAAGAAGACAGATTAAAAAAAACAAACAAATTTCATTCACAAAGTTCAAGATCAGATAAAATTAAGCTGCGGTGTTTAAGAACACATGCTTAGATGATGAAACTATAAAGGAAAGTAGTGATGACTACTGGTTACTTTCTGGAGAGTTCTCTTGACAAAAATGTTTAAAATGTGCTATTTTCTCACCTGGGTGATGGTTAATTAAGAGTTCCTTAAATTGTATGTTTATGTTTTATGCATTTGCTAGCTGTACGTTACATTTCACCATAGATAAAATTTTAAAAAGAAAATCACCACCAAGCAAACAGAAAATCAAGGGGTGAAATTATCAATATATTAAATCATTAAGGGCCCTCCTAGTTCCCATCTTAATGAAAGAAATGAAAATGTCAGAATGCCTGGAGATATAGAGAATATCTTACAAATTCAGAGTAGAGGGAGAAAACACGTCATGCACAAAGTAGACACCATTAAATCAGCTCCAGATTTCAACAATAATACTAGAAGTTGGAAGGCAATAACTTCCAACCTTTAATAAGATCTTAACAAATTGTCAATCAAATGTTAAGGTATAATGAAGACATGCTTGGATCTAACATGGCCAAAAATTTTACTCTCACATGCTCTTTTTCGTTGAGCTTTATAGTTTGTACCACAATAAAAAAGCATACAAATCAAGATAGAGGAAAATATGGGATATAAGAAACACAGGAACCGATGCAAAAGAAAAGCCAAAGGAATGCCTAGGATGAAGTGAAGAGAAATTATGAGATCTGTAAAACGAGCATAAAGGTCACCAGTCCAATCAGAGCAGACCAAGAGGCTCTGAAAGAAACTATCTCAGGAAGATGAAATTAACAGAGTATCTGATGGATGTAAAACTCTCGAGAGGATATTTAGACAACTGGTAGGGAGTTTGAGCTTAAATTGATAAATACATAGAAAATACACAAACAAGAACACAAGATAATTATTAACTTCAGTAAAATGCTGAAAGAAAGAAAAAGGGGTTTAACTCTAAGTAACATATAGTATATGGTCATTATGTACAGTAATAATACTATAAACTCTGAATATTGATCCAACCAACATTAAGATAGAAGCATGGAGGGGGAGGGGAGACAGGAAGTATGTACATGTGGTAAATCTACATGTGGTTGGAGGGGAGAATATATACATATGTGTGTGTGTGCACAAAAGATATTAAAACCTTACCTTCCATAGTAGGAAGCCAACAGATACTGCCCAAAACAGAAAGGTCAATAGAGCAGAAGCACTTTTTTTTCTTAGAGATACAGAATACTGAAATAGATCACTTTGAAAAATTAAAGGGACTGCATCTAGGAAGCAAAAACTGTTGTGAATAGTGAGGAGATACTGCTATTTTTCCTAACAAGCCTTATAGAGCTAGTTATCTTTTCATTTCCATGAATAATTTTGATAAAAGCAAACTTACAAAGAAACATAATTTGAAGTGGGGAAGTGAGAGAGAGAAATGACACATGAAGCTGGAGACAATAACCAATAACGAAGTCTGGATGAGAAGAGCTTAACTAAGGCAGCTGGAAATCCATATAGGACCACCATCCAAAAAACCTGGCATTACATTTTTTTTGGAAATTCAAAATAGATTTGGGAGAAATAAATATTTCCTGTTACATGCCAAGAGGAAACTTAATTACACTCTACCATATATTTCTATTATAACAACAGAACAGACATTTAAAATATATGTATAAACACATAAAAATATATGTATAAAATAAACATTTATATTGGAAGTTTAGCTTAAAAAAGTCCATAAGACTGTTTCTTATAACATTCTTCCACAAAAGCCGACGGCCCCATTCAGTACAAATGACTATGCATGAGAATTAAGATAATGTCTAACTGGGATACATATTTTTTCCGTGATTATGATTTCAGTAAGTAACCTGAAAAGCAACCTTAACACTAAGCATCTGAGTTTCTTATGCTAAATTCACTAAATTGCAAAGATGAAAAGTCATAAAAACAATATAAAATCTTAAAATCCTAGCTATAAATACTAAAAAGGACATCAAAAGGACAACAAAAGATAACCGTACTTTGCAATACCACAGTATTTACTATCTCAGCACCCTAAGAGACAGTAAATATAAAATTACCACATCAGAACAAACTCACTCAAACTCACTTTTCATATTTTTCTGAAAGACTAGGCAGAAAAAAAGAGCAATTAAAATAATTTTCAGTCTTTAACAGATTAACAAGTCAGACCTGTATTCTCGTTACACCATATTTTCAAATTGCCAAAAGATCTTTCCTTACACATACACTGTAAAGAGAAAAATCATACTGCTAGATTTCTGTGTAGACACATATAAAAGCATTAAACTTAATTTTTTAAATTGATAAACCCTAGCTAGATCTGACAAATTTCAGAAATGTTATTTCCTAATATATATATTTTTTCAGTTTCCCATACTCGGAATCAAATAAAAAAATCTTGCTAGTGCAAATTGTTCAATCAACTAACATTTGCGTTTAGGGTATGGCAGAAAGTGAAGAGGAACTAAAAAGCCTCTTGATGAAAGTCAAAGAGGAGAGTGAAAAAGTTGGCTTAAAGCTCAACATTCAGAAAACAAAGATCATGGCATCCGGTCCCATCACTTCATGGGAAATCAATGGGGAAACAGTGGAAACAGTGTCAGACTTTCTTTTTTGGGGCTCCAAAATCACTGCAGATGGTGATTGCAGCCATGAAATTAAAAGACGCTTACTCCTTGGAAGGAAAGTTATGACCAACCTAGACAGCATATTCAAAAGCAGAGACATTACTTTCCCAACGAAGGTCCGTCTAGTCAAGGCTATGGTTTTTCCTGTGATCACGTATGGATGTGAGAGTTGGACTATAAAGAAAGCTGAGTGCCGAAGAATTGATGCTTTTGAACTGTGGTGTTGGAGAAGACTCTTGAGAGTCCCTTGGACTGCAAGGAGATCCAACCACTCCATCCTAAAGGAGATCAGTCCTGGGTGTTCATTGGAAGGACTGATGCTAAAGCTGAAACTCCAATACTGTGGCCACCTCATGCGAAGAGTTGACTCATTGGAAAAGACCCTGATGCTGAGAGGGATTGGGGGCTGGAGGAGAAGGGGACAACAGAGGATGAGATGGCTGGATGGCATCACTGACTGGACTGATATGGGTTTGAGTGAACTCCGGGAGTTGGTGATGAACAGGGAGGCCTGGCGTGCTGCGATTCATGGTGTCGCAGAGTCTGACATGACTAAGCAACTGAACTGAACTGAACAATATAGAAATAAATCCCTCGGATACACAGTCTGTGTATTTATTTAAGCCAAATTCTTTATTTCGTTGCCAAAATTTCTGCAAGGTTACAGTGGCTCAAACATCAATTAAAAACACTGAAAGTTTTGTTATAAGAGTTAAAATTCAATTTAAAAAGAAAAACCAGATTTTACCCTAAAGATGTACATTAACAACTGCAAAATATTGCTGATACAAATGTTTAAAAATCTAAATAAATCAAAATACAAACTTTGTGGGTTCAAAGACTCAATACTGTTAAGATTTCAATTTTCCTCAAATAATCTATAAATTCAACATAATTCCAATCAAAATTCCAGCAGGGTTTTTTTCTTGGGGGGGGGGGTAGAAATTGACAGGCTAATTTTTAAATTTCTATGGAAATGCAAAGGTCCTAGAATAACCAAAACAACGGTGGGAAAAAAAGTCAGAAGGCTAAACATACCTGATTCCAAAAATTTTTTATAAAGGTGTAATAATTAAAATAGCATGGTAGACTGACATAAAGATAGGAAAAAAGGGATTTCCCTGGAGGTCAAGTGGTTAGGCTCTGTGTTTCCATTACAGGGGACACTGGTTCAATCCCTGGTTGGGGAACTAAGATCCCACACGCTGATGGCCAAATAAATAGAATTTTTTTAAAATAAGAAAACAGATCAATGGTACAGAATAGAAAAACCTCCTTGTAAAACCTCTGTATCTCTTGTTCATTTAGTTTACAAACTTGCACTATTTGTTAGCAAATAAACTGCAGCAGGTACCACAGAATTAAGAAAGACTTAGAAAAAAATAAAATTAATATTGGCTCTTTTTCCTGTGGCCTGGGGAAAAGGTCACTAAGTATATTTTATTTAGTCAAACTTTAAGACTCCCTGGGTCAAATACTCATATCCTTCAGCATCCTACCAAAACTACCATATGTACTCTTTCTTAAAGAAGATCTGCCTGCAAGGTGCCTGCACTCAAGGAGTAAATAATGCAGATTCTCCTTTCCCATCTCTCCACAACTGGCTTCCTCCCACTTAACTGAAGAAAGGCAGATCTCTTATCCTGAATGTCGTTACTGCTCTGCAGAGCAATAAATAATAAATTCTATGACACAAAACAAAGAGACGAAGATAAATACTTCTCATTTAAAAGATAAATATTTCTCATTTAATCTTGCTTCTTTCATCCCCTAGCCTAGAGTAAAAAAAATACACTATAAATGAGACTCATGAGAACAAAGAAAGAAAGCATCTTTAAAAAAATACTAAATACAGCCAACATCATCTTATTTCAGTCAGGAGAAACAATTTAAAGCAAGTTTTCACACCTTATCTTTCTATCTTACAATCAGAATTCAGAAGTGAAATGGCTGGCACATAACAAGTATTAGCACATTCATCTGAATTGAAAAATTAAGTCAGACTTGGTCTGAAAGAAGATAAATATGATAGGCAGGTTGGCTTGACAACGAAACTGACCTTTCTAATTAGGTTATGGGGGATATTTTCCATAAGATGAATGAGTGTGGTAGGCAGAATTGTAAGGTACCTGGCTCCCAAGATTCTGATCCCTGGTTTACACACCCTGTACACCCCTCTCACCTTGAACATGGACAGGACCTGTGAATATGATGACACACTACTCCTGTGCTATTACTGTATACAGCAAAGGTGACTAAGGTCAGTAATTAAGCTGACTTTGAGTTAATCGAAACAGATTATCCTAGGTGGGCCTGACCTAAATCAGGTGAGTCCTTTTAAAATAGGGTCTGGAGTGTGAGACAAGAAACAGCAGCAGATGCAGTTCTGTTTGCCTCGAAGTAGTAAACTGACTTATTACAGGCAGGACCACAGAGAAGAAATAGCAGCAACCTCTGGGAGCTGAGGACCTCAGACAGGCAACTGAAGGAAATGAATTCTGCCAATAACCACATAAACTTGGAAGAGGATCTCAACCTCAGATGAGCCTGCAGCTAAAGCCAAAACCTTGATTTCAGCCTACAGGATCCAAAATAGAGAATCCAGCTAGGCCATGTCTGGACTTCTAACAGTAACTGTAGGATAATAAATATGTGTTGTATTAAGCCACCAAGTATTTGAAAATTTGTTATGTGGAAACAGAACGGCATGGCAACCCACTCCAGTATTCTCGCCTGGAGAATCCCATGGACAGAGAAGCCTGGAATGTCACAGTCCATAGGGTCAAAAAGAGTCAGACACAACTGAAGCAACTTAGCACACACACAACAGAAATTCGTAACGTTTATGTTCTTTTGAGCAACTATGTACTACTAAAGTAGGTGCTCAGTCTCTAAGTCCTGTCTGACTCTTTGTAACCGCATGGACTGTAGCCCACAGGCTCTTCTGTCCATGGAATTCTTCAGGCAAGAATACTGGAGTGGGTTGCCATTGCCTCTCCAGGGGATCTTCCCAACCCAGGGATGGAACCTGCATCTTCTGCACTGGCAGGCTGATTCTTTATCACTGAGCCACATGGGAAAGCCAATAACTTAACCTAAAAGAAGGCACACTGTCATATATATATATTAAAAGGATGAATGGTGTGTATCAAATTTTATGGTACTTAGGTTTCATTGGGTATTAAAACACTAATGTAAATGTTTTATTTTAAAACATCTGTACTTAGAAAACAAACTACTGAGTTGGCCAAAAAATTCCTTTGGTTTTAAAATAAAAACACACATCTTTCATTTTCACCAAGAATTTATTAAGCAATGTATTCAACAATTCTGTTTCACAAACTTCTGCCATTTTTCAGGCAACTTCATAATTCCATCCACCCAAAACATTTTATCTTTTTGAGCAAAAAACTCGTTTCAGGTGCCTTTTACAGTTTTCCAGGGAACTGAAATTTATTTCCATTAGGAGAATTTTATAAAGACTAAAATAAATGGAAATCTGACTAAAATAAATGGTGCAATATCTGATGAATACGGAGCACGTATCAGGCCTAGCTAGTCAAGCTGTAACAGCTTTTGCCTGGTCATCAAAGAAACATGTGGTCTTGCATTATCTTGTTGGAAGATTATACATTTTCTGTTGACTAATTTCAGACACTTTTCATCCAGTGCTGCTTTCAGCTGGCCTCACTGGAAGCAGTGCTTGGAATTAACCGTTTGGTTTTCCAGAAGGAGCTCATAATAGAGGACTCTCACCAATCCTACCATATACACAACATCACCTTCTTTAAGTCAAGACCAGCCTTTGGTGTGGTTGGCAGTGGTTCATTTCACTTGCCCCATGATCTGTTCCATTGTTCATTATTGCTCAGTAGCCACTTTTCATTGCCTGTCATGATTTGTTTTAAACATGGAATATCTTCATTATGTTTAAGTAGAGAATCATATGCAGAAATATGGTTGAGAAGGTTTTTGCTTAACTTATGTGGAACCCAAACATAAAAGTGATGAACATAACCAAGCTGGTACAAATGATTTTCAATGCTTGATTTGGATATTTTTAGTATGTCGGCTATCTCCTGCATGGTATAACGTTGACTGTTCTCAGTTAACGTCTTGACTTGATCACTATCAACTTCAACTGGTCTACCCAACCATGGAGCATCGTCCTGTGAGAAACCTCCAACATGAAATTTCACTAACCACTTCTGACACATTCAATCAGTCACAGCCCCTTCTTCATATAACACAAATCTATTTCTGTGTTCCAATTGTGTTTTTGCCTTTCTTGAAACGAAGTGAAAGTACCTCAGTCATGTCCGATTCTTTGCGACCCCATGGACTGTAGCCTGCCAGGCTCTTCTGTCCATGGAATTTTCCAGGCCTGAATACTGGGGTGGGTACTGTTCCCTTCTCCAGGGGATCTTCCCAACCCAGAGATTGAACCCAGGCCTCCCGCACTACAGGCAGATTCGTCACCATCTGAGCCATCAGGGAAGCCCTTTCTTGAAATAGTAAAGCATAATATGACAAAATGTTGCTTTTTCTTCCACCTTCAACACTAAGTGAAAGTCGCTCAGTCATGTCTGACTCTTTGCGACTCCATGGACTGTAGCCCTCCAGGCTCCTCTGTCCATGGAATTCTCCAGGCAGGAATACTGGAGTGGATAGCTGTTCCCTTCTCCAGGGGATCTTCCCAAACAGGGATCAAATCCAGGTCTCCAGCATTGCAGGTGGATTCTCTACTATCTGTGCTACCAGGAAAGCCTTAAACACTGAACACTAAAATGGCTACACAAAAATTCTCTGGTTTTGGTAAGTTTTTAAAACGCACACTGATATAACAGCTATCACAAAACTGTGTCAACTGAAGTTAAAGACAACTAAGCACACTACTAAAGCCACCACAGATCTTCCTGAGTGGTTCAGCAGTAAAGAATCTGCCTGCGGGTTCGATCCCTGGGTCGGGAAAGAGTCAGATGTTAGACAAGCTTTAGCAACTGAACAACAAAATCAACTTACAGAAAACCAAATGAACTTTTTAGCCAACTCAATATATCCTCTGAAACTAAGCTTAAAGATGAACATTTTTAGAAGTCAACATAAAAATGTACAAAATCTTCAAAATTCTTTTGGAATACATAGTAAAAAAAAATAGTTAGAAAGCTCCTTTTAGGAGAAAAGAATCAAGACTGGGTGTTGATTAGACATGAACCTGGAGATGAAAGAACAGATGACGACTAGGCTTCTAGCCTGAGAAATGAGTACGAGATCATTTATACTGGAGACATCGGTTTGTGGAAGATGATAATAAGCTTGAATTGGGACATGCTGTTAACATTTACATAGGAATTTCCAGTAAACAGGAGTTGCAGAAGTTTAGACAGGCTCCAAGAGGACTCTTCAAGATCTTTGTCTGAAGACTTATTGGAGGTAAAAGGGCCACTCATGTTTTTATCTGCAGGAAGGTTGTTCCAGGCAGAAGAAACACACGGTACAAAGCCCTGAGACTAGAACATGTCTGAATTGGAGGTACCAGGAAGCCAATGTGCGGCAGGAGCAGAGCAAAAAAAGGACAGCAGTAAATGAGATCAGTGAGGTTAAGGGGGAAGTGGGGCAACACCAGGCTGTAGAGGGCATAGCAGGCTGAGAGGACTTTGACTTTTATTCTGAGAAGCACTGAACAAGTTTTGAACAAAGGAATGACATGATCCCACTTACCTCTATGTGCTGAGAAAAGACTATGTGTTGGGACAAGGGGAGAAGAGAGGAGACCAGTTAATAGGCTACTTTAATAGTCCTAGAGTGTTCCCAGAAGGTAGAAGTGGAAGAGTAAGAAATGGTGACTGAATATTGTTATAGTGTGAAGTAGAGCTAAAAAGATTTGCTGACACATTAGATATTGGTTTTAAAAAAAGACAGAATTCAAGAATAACTCAGTATTTTGAGCAACTAGAATGAGGAAGTAGCCCTTTACTAATGTGGGAAATATTACAAAAGGAGCAAATTTTCAGGGGAAGAGAAGGAGCTCAGTATCGGTTGAGATGCCTATCACACAGCTTCGTGGAAGTGTTAAGAAACTAGATATCCAAGATCAGGAGGGAGCTCTGAGCCAGAAATATATATTGGAACCCATCAGATAGAGATGATACGTGAAGCCATGAGGCTGGGTGGGATCTCAAGAAATCTACTGTAAATAGAAACAGAAATTCAAAGACTAAGCTCCAGGGAGGTCAGGATGATGCATTATAGTAGGGAAGATGAGGAGATAAACAATGGTGAAGAACTAGGAGGAATATAGTCAGAGAGGGAGAAAACCATCAGAGGTTGGTGTCCCGGAAGCCAAATGAGGAAAAGAAGGAGAAAAAGGCCAACGATGAAATGTTGCTAACGGGGTCATTTAAGAAAAAATTACAAAGTGCTACATAAGTAAGAGGTAGTATTTGAGTTTACAAAGTGTTTTTATTTAGAAAACTGGGTAATGAAAACTTTACTTTTACTTTTCATTTACTTTTACTTTACTTTTACCCAGAGATAATACTAATGCTCTCATCTTGATCTTGATGTTATTTTCATTGTTGCTTCCTCTCTAAATATTAAAATGTGAAGTATATAACACTTTACACATTTAAAAAGTTTCCACTTACTATGTGCGCTTATGTAGAAAAAGGAAAAGAATTTTAGGTTGTTAATTTTTAACGTGACTACACGAGATAACGCTAAATCCATTAGTTCCATTAAAATTCTTTCCTGATTCAAATATGCAGGCTAACAGAGGATATAATCAAACTACTGCTCCGATGAAAGAAAGGCCCTGATTAATATAAAAGATATATATTTGATTTATGTCAAGTGGTAACACAGGTAATGCTTTGGATACTCAGCATAAAACACTTTAATGGAATATTATTGCTCCAAATATACCATACCAAAATTAAACTGAAAACAGAAGACTACTAAATCATGGCTGACAGGAAGCTAAATGCAGCAAGCTAAAATGCATTCCTAATGCTCATCCAGTTCTGGCTGAACCCCTTGGGTCAGTTTGGGTCATTATTAGTTTGGAATAATTCCAAATGACTCCCTAGAGTTACATTCACGGTTATACTCAGTGGCTTTAGGAAATCCCGAATAGGCCTCGTGTCACAAAATCATAGTTTCTCCTATTCCTTTTAGCTGGAGTGATCTCTTCAAAAAAGCAAGTTTGATCAAGTTAATCTAATTAATTTGTTACATAATTAACCCTACAGGATTTTCTATTCTCAGGAGAGACCTTAACCTGAGTCTATGTAAGAGTCTCAACTTGCTCAACTCCTTTCACTCAGTTCCTAAAGTCATGGTCCTACCTTACCCTACAGCTCCAATCTTTTCTCCCGCTTTCTTTGTTAATTCCTATTGACTTTCCAAATAATTGTTTATCTCTTTACTGTCTGTCTCTCCCCAGGCATCTCTGCTACAGTCATTTATTAAGAGAAGAGATGTTTTTAATGAGAGCAGGGCCTTACTACAACCTCAGTATCAAGGATATTGCCTGGCACGTATGAGGCACTCAACAAATATTTAAATACATTCTCCAGAAGTCAGCACTAATGTTACTTCCTTAAAGAAACCTTCCTTGACCTTCTGTCAATGATACCAATTTCATTTCCTCAAAGAACTCCCATGGTTTTCTTCTGGGTCCCAGGAAAGATCCAGTGCAATCTTCTAAAACAGTTCCAAGAGATATTAGTACAAAGGCATTTCTGAATCAAAACCTTCACCCTTCTCTTCCACTCCCACCCCCAGCACTGACTGCCATTAATTAACTCAAACATTCTCTCACATCTCCTGAATTTTAACAGATATCCAAGAGTAAACTATAATGGTTGAAGCAGAAGGTCAATATTAAACCTGAATTAAGTTAGACTCAGGAACAAGGTAAGTTTACTGATTCTTTCTAGCTTTCTGTGACATTTGTAATGACAGATAATAAGAAAATTTTCTTCTCTATGGGTAGCCTGGTGAATAATATTCTACAGAAAAGGCATCTACAAGGGAAATACCAGAGACTAAAAAACCTGCTAAAATTATATTAAGGCATGTTTCCCCATATGTAGAATGTTTACACTGATTTTTCTTAGCATACGATTCAAACAGCACATGCACAAAGTACCACAGGCATTTCAAAGACACAGGTAATAAGCTGCATTTACAAATATATCCCACACTCTTTTTTCCCCCAAGTAATATGATAGCGTCAATGTTCTTGAGGAGTAGTAATGAGGGCAATTACGTCTCTGGCTCTTTTTAGGTAAGATACATAATTCAGCAGTAATGTTAACAATGCACATATTATCCATTAGTAGTGTCATACTGCTCTACCCTTTGTAGTTCTCTATGTATTTAGATGCCCTAAGTGAAGTTCTATTTTAACAGGTAAAGAACAAAAGCACAATAAAACAAAGAGTTAAAGAACAACACATTTCTATTTCCAAAATTATTTTTCCTTAAATCTATTTCTCAATGTTCATGTTTCCCCACAGTGAAATGAATATTTAATGTTGGTTTAAAAGAATCTCTTCCATTTTCAAAGTCAGTATAGTAACTTTATCAAATATATGTATGGTTTTCAGAAAAATCAGGAAAACTTGAAAATAAGCAAAAGAGATAACTTACTGTTCTTCAGTCCAACACTATGCTTGATTACTACTGACTGGGCTATTTTACAAACGGGTAAGATTAACTTAAAGAGATTTTTGTCCGGCACAGATGCAAAATCTAATCAGCAGGAAGATAACCCCAAACTTACTGCTTATGTTCCTGTAGGATATTAACTACTTTTGTGTCCAATCCAACAATCTTACCTTGAGATTCTTTTACATTTCCTATAAATACTAAACCTCCTCCAGTTTTCATATGAAGTGGCTTTTAGCATCTCATAAGTAATAAATTAAGTAATAAATTGAATCAAAATCACTGATACATGTTCATTCATACTGGCATAAGAGTTTTGATTTTACCTTTCAGAAAATTATATTTTAACTGTTTTGAAGGTTCCATCAAGATGCACAAGTGAACTAACAGAATAAAACAACCTTGTTCTTTTCACACACACAGATATTTCTTACAGAACTTTTGAGTTCTACATAAACCAAAACCTCAAAGTTTAGAATTTTCAGTCTATGTGGTAAACATTTTAGAGCAAGGCATCTTGGTTTTATTCATGTTTGTATTCTTAGGATCCAGTTTGGGGCCAAGTACCTACAATGTGTTCAACAAATGTTAATGAAACTAGCTCCCACATGTTTGATGGCAACATCCACCAGAGGAGAAAAGTCTTAGTAGTCTAATACTATTGCTGCTTTTACTATTAGTATTAATCCTAGTAGTGTTTGCAATAATCTGGTCAGCTGGAAGAAGGAAGCCATGTTCTAGATGCCTTGAATGTGAAGACAGAGCCTCTGCCTAAGTAGCAGGAATTCTCACTGTACAAGGACACGTGTGCCAAGTACAGACCAGAATTTAACTCATCCTGCAAAGAGTGAACCTTGAACTCCTCAAGAACTACAAATCTAGCAAGCACTATAAACCTACGTGCTGCACGACCACAAAACTGGATATAATCTGGAATTACAAACATCAAAAAATTTGCAAAAACATTAAAAAAAAAATGTGTTCCATGGGAATATACCTCAATTCTAGAAAAGCAGTAATGTAATAAGTTAAATAAAAATTGTTTTTTTAATTCAGCTCAAAAGGCCAGATTTCCTTAGCTGTATATATTCCATAAGCAAAGGACATTCAAGAACTGTGCAATAAGGCAATAGAGAGCTACAAGGCATCTGAGAACCAAGAAAACAAGCACAACATATAAATGCAAAATAACAGACTCAAAGCAAAGAACTAGGATCGGATGCTACCCTGGGTTTATTTCCAGACTAACCTGAAGATATAAATCTGTATCTGTGCATGAAGGATTATTAGGGTCAAAGCTACCTATTGAATAAGTTATGCAACACATACTCAAATTCTATTTGCTACCAGAAAAGACTAGTAAGAGACCTACACTGCCAACAACATAGGCCTACCTGATAACTGCATTCACATTTCTGTCCATGTGGTAGAAGGTTCAATCACTATCTAAGCATTTCCCTCTTTGCTTTTAACTCAGGCCAGTGTTCATTATCACCACTCAGCAGCACACTTGCCATTTCCTTCCCTCTCCTTATAGAATTGGGTTGCCCACGGAAGGAAGGTCAATGTAATACTTTAACACCTAAAATACCTGCGAAATGATAACTGTCTAGCTGCTCTTAACCACCTCCACCAAATTCTTTAAAAAATATTACACAATGTTTGGCCCAAGGAAGGCAATACCTCTTCCTAAGAATCGTGAAAAAACGGCAAATCTGAAACTTGAATACGTGAGAGAATGTTTTTTACTTCAAAATACTACTACTTCTTTTCACTTAGAGAAATTTAATGTATGAAGATTTATTTTCCGGAGTAGTATTTTAAATTAACATTTACTCCTTATTATTTTAAAATTTGTATTTGGTTATTTTGCACAAAAGGTAATAGGGACTACATCTGTATCATCGGCAAGGAAAGCCCATGCTCAGTATGTTTATCTTCTTCTGCCCCCATTTACACTCTTTAAACGTCTTGACCTTACAAAAGGCTTTACTATAAAAACCTATGATTATTACATATTAAAAAAAATAGTACCATTATTAACTAAATTCAGAGGAAAACTGACATCATCTACAGGACAGATGCACCCTAGCGATGTACCCAAACTAAAAAGATTGATTTTTTATGAGCTGAGAGTTTTTCATCCCCTTAAAATGATTCTAAGTAATAAATTGCACTCAGTGAAGAAAATGACCAGATTTTACAGGGGAAATCTCTCCTAAGCAGGGGGACGCCTAAGGCAGGAAGGGTGGAGGCACTTTAAATTGACCTCAAGAATTGTAAAATCAATATCATGGCTCACTGACATTTCTCAATCGAGAAACACATCCATCACCAAAAAAAAAAAAATTACCACCTCTTAAGTGAGTGGACACCCTTCACCCTTCAAACTGCCTAAGGGAACAGCCCCAAAGAATTTAATTAAAAGTGATTACTCGGCCTAGAAACGTGCTTTTGTTTTAGAAACTGTCTAAATACCAGCGGGACTTTCTCTTGCCCGAATCCAGCCCGAGGACAACAAATTGGTCAACGGCGGAAGTCGCCTGACGAAACGACTGCAACATGAAATCCAGTTTTATGATCATAACAAAACCTTCCTTCCGGGGCCAGGCAATAACTTGAGAAAACGTCCTTTGGGACGCAAAGGCAATCACAAGCCCCTCGTCGCCGGCCGGAGAGAAAGCGCTGGGCCCTCCGGCGCCGAGCGCGGGGAAGGCGTGCAGGTCCCCGTTAGAGCGTCCAAGGGGCCGCGGCTCGGGCCGTGGCTCGCGCCCCGCCCGCCTGCCTCTGCCCCGGCACCTCCCTCGGGCCCCGAGGCCGCCCGGGCACCAGCACTGACCTTCCGCAGGGCCGAGACCAACAGTCCCCGCCATTTCGGACTGTTCTCTTCGCTGTAGAACTCGTAAGGCTGCGGCGCCTGCTGCATGGCCCCGGCGGCAGCGCCTCCGCATCGGGGGCGGCCCGCGGGCCGAAACGGGCCGGGCCGGTGATCTGACAGGCAGGGCGCGGGCCGCCTAGCCTCACCGGCCGCCGCCGCCTCCCGCCCGGGCCGCGGCTACGGCCGAGGCGGCTCGGAGGCGGCGCCGGCGGGCGGGCGGGGGCTCCGGGGGCGGCTTCCTCGGCCCCGAGACCTCGCCTCGCGCAGCGTCCCCAGGGGAAGCGCGGCGGCCCGTGAGCCCGAGCGGCCCTCGGCTGCGACTAAAGCGGCGGCCTCCTTTCCCGGTGGCTCTGGCCCGCTTCTCAGGCTGCTGCTCCTCCTTTGTCTGGGTTCGCAGCCCGGCGGGGGTACAGCTGGCCTCGCCCCCGCCCCGACTCCCACTACGGCCGTAGTAGGCGGACAGAGGCGGCGGCAGCTCGTGTCCTCATCGCCTCCTCTCCGCCCTCCCAACCGGCAACGCTGCTCTGCCCGGGCCGCCCGAGTCACCTCCAGAGGGCCCTGGGGACCGACCGGGCGTGCGCGTCGGGCGAGCAAGCCACACTCCTGCGTGCACAGTGCCGGCCGCCGCCGCCCCTTCAGCAGCCGCGCACAGCGCCCCAGGGCCGCCGCCAAGCTCAGGTCCCAGCAGCCGCGGCTCGGCCCGCCCCCTGCTCCGCGCGCTCATTAACCAGAGTAGCTGGAGCAGCCCCTCACGGAGCATGCGCGCCGCAGAGCTGGCCGAGGCGCCGGCTGGGCGCGGGGGCCTTCCCTCGGGAGTGCGCGTCTCCAGGGCGCTCTCTGCGAGCCAGTTTCAGAAACACTCCCTAGCTCCCTGACTGCGTTTTACACACTCTTTCCCGCGACAATCCTGACTCGATGCCATTCCTCAAGCCTCAGAACTCCAGTCGTGGGAAGCAATATAGGGAGTTGGAAAGAAAGGGGTTTTCAGGCTGGACACGATGTTTACTGTCTTTGTGTTCTGCATGACTCTTCTTATATGTAACTATTTCATAGCGTAGTGTTGTGGAGACTGAGGAAGGTGAGGAGTGGAAAGTCCTTGGCGCATAGTAGGGCCAAAAAAGGCAGCCGGCAGCGTTATTCAAGCTTGAACTTAAAAGTCCTTCACTTTCACGAGGCCTTATGTGTTCACAGAAATTTCATACCGTTTTGGTAAAACTTTCTATATTTTTGCATTGTTTTCTTAATGGTGTTCTCCAAATTGGGGCGGTGTGGAGGTGTCAGGTCCCACAAAACCTGGATCCGCCCTTGGGGCCAGCCCTACTCACTAGCAACCCCCAAAAGATCCCTAGACCTTAACCCCTCCTGAACTGAAGACTCTGGAAACTTTATCGTTAGCATAAATTTCATCCCACTAAAGATGCTGAGCACATACATGAATTACAACAGATCGTTGCCAGCCAACATCGCAGAGGAAGGGAAAGGAAGAACAAGGTACAAAAAAACAGTGCCACGCTTCAAAATCAGTAGCAGAGCAGTTAAAACAAGCATCATTTTGTCATTTTAGCAAAATCATAATGGCAGAGTTGGAAAACTTAGATCATTTTTCTAATCCAAGTATCCACTGAATCAAGAGCCTTTTCAAATAAGTAACAAGGATATGTTGTACAGCAAGGAAATATAGCTATTATTTTGTAATAAGTTCAAGAAGAGCAAAATATATTTTAAAAAATTGAGTTATGTTGTACACCTGAAACTACTGTAAATAAGAAATACTTCCTTTAAAAAGGAATGGCCACATCCACATCCCCATGTAATTAGGATAAAAGGTAGAATAACAAAATGCTTGTATTTCTCCAAAGAATCTTTCCATAAGTGAGGGCAAAGGCCTTGGCTAATCTAGACCTCTTTACTTTTCTCTCTCTTCTTGAACTTCAGCTGTAAACTGCTAGGCTGTCCAGCTATTAGACGGGTTGTATTTTCTTATAGGAAAGTGAAGCTGGGAAGTTTCATTCTTGGCTAAGGAGATTAGGAGCCTTCTCTGAGTCAAATCAGGTCTCAAGACAGATTTTCTTCAACCAGAACTGTATTTACCTTTTTAAACCTGATGTTAATTTTTTAAATTAAGAGATTTCATGTAAAAAATCTGGATTTCCCGCTTCTCTTGACAAAGATCTGGCAATACTGGGCCCTGCTCCCTGCAAGGGAATGATCAGTAGGCAGGGGGTAGTGGCTGCCTCTTTAGAAAAGTATGCCATCCCATTTGAAGCTGGCTAGCCTCCCCACCTGGCACTCTTCACTCTTTTATGTAACCTGCCTCGTCTCTACAAGCATCTGAGCTATGATCTCTGGGCTAGACAAACGGAAATGTGATCCACATGCGTGTGAAAGATAATCCAGGAATGACACCAGTAAGAAGTTACCCAACCAAATGGGCCATCCAGGAAAACGTGTTGGATCCATACCCTATACTGTACACTAGGCTAACCCCCAGATGTGTCAAATACTTAAATATAAAAAATAAAACCATAAAATAATCTGTTTATAATTTCAGAGTACAAAGACCTTTCTACTATGACATAAAATGTAGCTTGATAAGTTCTACTTTTGAAAACGTATACCAAAGAAAAACATAAGTAAAGCCAAAAGGCAAACGACAAACTGGAAAAAATGTTTACAACTTATTTCCTACAGTTAATCTCCCTAATATCTAAAGGAGGTCCTATACATTTATAAGACTAAAATATAATAAGGATATGAAAAGGAAATATAAAATGCCTCAAACTTATTAAAGATGCACAACTTTCTCATATTACAAAAAATGCAAATTTAAATTATGTTATCATTTTTTACCTATTAGAATAGCACAAATCAGAAAGTTTGATTATATACTGTGTTGGTGAGAATATGGGGAAACAGGTATTCTGATATATTGTTGGTGAGACTGGTAACTGGTCAGTCTCCATCAGAGGCACTGTGACAATATCCTAATTGCAAAGCACAAACCCTTCAGTCCGGTTCAGTCACTCAGTTGTGTCTGACTCTTTGCAAACCCATGAATTACAGCACACCAGGCTTCCATGTCCATCGCCAACTCCTGGAGCCCTCTCAAACTCACGCCCATTGCATTGGTGATGCCATCCAACCATCTCATCCTCTGTCGTTCCCTTCTCCTCCCACCTTCAATCTTTCCCAGAATCAGGGTCTTTTCAAATGAGTCAGTTCTTTGCATCAGGTGGCCAAAGTGTTGGAGTTTTAGCTTCAGCATCAGTCCTTCCAATGAATATTCAGGACTGATCTCCTTTAGGACTGGCTTGATTTCATTGCAGTCCAAGGGACTCTCAAGAGTCTTCTCCAACACCACAATTCAAAAGCATCCATTCTTTGGCACTTAGCTTTCTTTATAGTCCAACTCTCACATCCATACATGACTACTGGAAAAACCATAGCTTTGACTAGACAGACCTTTGTTGGCAAAGTAACATCTCTGCTTTTTAATATGCTGTCTAGGTTGGTCATAACTTTTCTTCCAAGGAGCAAGCGCCATTTAATTTCATGGCTGTGGTCACCATCTGCAGTGATTTTCAAGCCTCAAAAAATAAAGTCACTCACTGTTTCCATTGTTTCCCCATCTATTTGGCATGAAGTGATGGGACCAGAGGCCATGATCTTCATTTTCTGAATGCTGAGTTTTGCCAACTTTTTCACCCTCTTCTTTCACTTTCATCAAGATGCTCTTTGGTTCTTCTTCGCTTTTTGCCATAAGGGTGGTGTCACTTACATATCTGAGGTTAGTGACATTTCTCCCAGCAGTCTTGACTCCAGCTTGTGCTTCATCCAGCCCGGCATTTCACGTGTTGTACTCTGCATAGAAGTTAAATAAGCTTAGGGTGACAATATACAGCCTTGACATACTCCTTTCCTGATTTGGAACCAGTCTGTTGTTCCATGTCCAGTTCTAACTGTTGCTTCCTGACCTGCATACAGATTTCTCAGGAGGCAGGTAAGGTGGTTTGGTATTCCCATCTCTTTCAGAATTTTCCACACTTTGTTGTGATCCATGCAGTCAAAGGCTTTGGCATTGTCAATAAAGCAAAAGTAGATGTTTTTCTGGAACTCTCTTGCTTTTTTCGATAATCCAACACATGTTGACAATTTGATCTCTGGTTCCTCTGCCTTTTCTAAATCCAGCTTGAACATCTGGAAGTTCACAGTTCAGGGACTGCTGAAGCCCGGCTTGGAGAATTTTGAGCAGTACTTTGCTAGCATGTGAGATGAGTGCAATTGTGCGGTAGTTTGAACATTCTTTGGCATTGCCTTTCTTTGGGATTGGAATGAAAACTGACCTTTTCCAGTCCTATGGCCAATACTGAGTTTCCCAGATTTCCTGGCATACTGAGTGCAGCACTTTCACAGCATCATCTTTTAGGATTTGAAATAGCTCAACTGTAATTCCATCACGTTCACTAGCTTTGTTCGTAGTGATGCTTCCTAAGGCCCACTTGACTTTGCATTCTAAGATGTCTGGCTCTAGGTGAGTGATCACACCATTGTGGTTATCTTCACTGTGGTCATTGTGATCTTCATTGTGGTCATGAAGATCTTTTTTTGTATAGTTCTTCTGTGTATTCTTGCCATCTCTTCTTAATATCTTTTGCTTCTGTTAGGTCTGTACCATTTCTGTCCTTTATCGTGCCCATCTTTGCATGAAATGTTCCTCTGGTATCTCTGATTTTCTTAAAGAGCTCTCTAGTCTTTCCCATTCTATTGTTTTCCTCTATTTCTTTGCACTGATCGCTGAAGGCTTTTTTTTTTTAATCTCTCCCTGCTATTCTTTGGAACTCTGCATTCAAATGTGTGTATCTTTCCTTTCTCCTTTGCCTTTAGCTTCTCTTCTTCTCTAAGCTATTTGTAACTCTTCCTCAGAGAAACATTTTGCCTTTTTGCATTTCTTTTTCTTGGAGATGGTCTTAATCACTGCCTTCTGTACAATGTCATGAACTTCCATCCACAGTTCTTCAGGCACGTTATCAGATCTAATCCCTTGAATCTATTTGTCACTTCCATTGTATAATCCTAAGGGATTTGATTTCGGTCATACCTGAATGGTCTAGTGGTTTTCCCTACTTTCTTTAAGTCTGAATTTGACAATAAGGAGTTCATGATCTGAGCCACAGTCAGTTCCTGCTCTTGTTTTTGCTGACTATATAGAGCTTCTCCATCTTTGGCTGCAAAGAATATAATCAATCTGATTTTGGTATTGACCATATGGTGACATCCATGTGTAGAGTCTTCTCTTGTGTTGTTGGAAAAGGGTGTTTGCTATGACCAGTGCATTCTCTTGACAAAAGTCTGTTAGCCTTTGACCTGCTTCGTTTTATACTCCAAAGCCAAATTTGCCTGTTACTCCAGGTATCTCTTGACTTCCTACTTTTGCATTCCAGTCCCCTGTAATGAAAAGGACATCTTTTTTGGGTGTTAGTTCTAGAAGGCCTTGTAGGTCTTCATAGAACCATTCAACTTCAGCTTCTTCAGCATTACTGACTTGGATTGCTGTGATACTGAATGGTTTGTCTTGGAAACGAACAGAGATCATTCTGTCATTTTTGAGACTGCAAACCCTTGGACCTAATAAATTCTAGGATTATGTCCTATAGGTATGTGAAAGTCAAATGTGAAATGACTTTGCACAAGATTATTCATTCCAGTACTGTTTGTTACAGCAAAACAAGGAAAAACACAGTAGAAATAAACAATTCAAATAATCATCAGTAGGAATTAGGGGCTGGTTCAACAAATAGTAAATCAGAGAATGGAACCTATAAAGTCATTTAAAAATACTAGGCCACTGTGTTCAAGCCACTTGAAGATTCTCCAAGAAATGCTGCAAAGTGAAAAGAGCAGGGTGTATATAATACAGTCAGCAGAATACGCTACCACTTGTATTTTAAAAATGGAGATAATGTTTTATTATATATATTTCTGAAAGGCTGCACAAGATATTGACAATTTTCATTGCCTCAGGGGTGAGAACTGGGTGGCCAGAGAGGGAGACTTTCCACTGTGTCCCTGTTTATGACTTGAACTATATGAATGTTGTACTTATTCAAAACATTAATTAAAAGCTGCTTTTTTTAAATGAAAAATTCCAACCTCACTAGAAATACCTTCTTTAAGTGTTGAAAAATAGAAGTTTTAAAGACACTAATACCATGAGAGGGAGAACCTGTGGATATGTAACAAAAACTTTATCATAAATTTGAGTTAAAATTAATATACTATCATAATAACTTGATAGTAATTTTACTTGGTTTTATAATTTATGTAAAAATTTTTAATAGCTAATTTACAATATCATGTAAGTTTTAGCTGTGCAACATAGCAATTTAGTTATACACACACACGTGTGTGTGTATATATTCTTTTTCAGATCCTTTCCCCTTATAGGTTATTACATAATATTGAGTACAGCTGCTTATGCTATACAGTAGGTCTTTGTAGGTTATCTATCTTATACGTAGTACTATGTATATGTTAACCACAGCCTCCTAATTTATCACTAACCTCATTCCTCCTTTCCCCTTTAGTAACCATAAGTTTGTTTTCTGTGTCTGTCTGTTTCCGTTTTGGAAATAAGTTCTTTGTGTCTTTTTTTTCCCCTTTTGGATTCCACATAAAAGTGATGGTATCTGTCTTTTTGTCTGACTTGGTTCACCTAGTGTAATAATCTCTAGGTTCATCCATGTTGCTACAAATGGTATTAGTTCATTCTTTTTTTCATAGCTGAGTAATATTCCATTGTGTATATAAACCACATCTTCTTTATCCATCTTTCTGTTGACAGACATTTAGGTTGCTTCCATGTCTTGGCTATTATAAATAGTGTTGCAATGAACATCGGGATGCATGTGACTTTTCAAGTTATGTTTTTTTTTAAATATATATATACCCAGGAGTAGGATTTTTGGGCCATATGGTAGCTCTATTTTTAATTTTTTAAGGAACCATACTGTTCCCCATAGTGGCTGCACCAATTTACATCCTCACCAACAGTGTAGGAGAGCTCCTGTTTCTCCACACCGTTTCCAAAATTTATTATTTGCAGACTTTTTGATGATGGCCTAGCAGCTGTGAGGTGACCCCTCATTGTAATTTTGTCTTTCTAGAATTTAGAATGGTTTTAATGAAATAACTTGAATGACCCAGTCATTTGACAACTCAAATTTTAACATCTTAAATTTTAAAAGGCAGTAAAAATTTTACCACTAATATTCTCCCACTGAAATACATTTTCAAGAAGGGCTTACTCAACATTTCTCCCATTTACTCTCTTCTACTTCTTCAATTTATTTAAAGCTACAAGAACTGCCAGTAGCAAACCAAAGCTATGCCACAAGAAACAATAAAGGTACTTGTCACTCACTTTCATGGTCCATTGCTATAGCTAACTCTGGTCTTCTTACAGTCCACCTGCTGGAAAGAAGCTGGAGCAGGCACTCAAGACAGATCATTTGCCCTATAACCATTATGGGAGTCTCATGACCAGAACCTCAATCCCCTGTAAGAGATAGCGTACCAAAAATGTATTCTCAAGAGGAACAATACTTTTGTATAAAATTCCAAGATGATTTATTTATTGCCCCCCCCATGGAGAAACCACTATAATGTTCCCTGTGTATGAAGATGATACTGATGTCAGCTTGATATTGCCACCAGTACCAAATGGAAAGCCATTTTTGTACTCGACTGAAGCAACTTAGCACAGCACAGCATGGTAGGAAAGTACTCCACTTTTAACCCTAAATACAAACTACTCTACCTCATTTTTATGTTATACACAAGGACAAGCTTTTTCTTTTTTTTTATTGACTGCTATCTAAATCCTACAATAGTTCATGTTTCAAACATAAAGTTTACATGAATCAGAATTTTTTAAAAAAATCTTTATTTCTCCATGTCCTGTGTCATATTCACCACCATTCAGTACCCATGTTAAATGGATGATGCACTAAAGGTTATCTTCAGTATTAGATAAACACAAACCACTGGACCCCTAGAAAATGTTATTGAGGGATCTCTATCATTAAAACAGAAAGAAAAACAAGGGAAAAAGTGAACACAGTCCCCCACTACCACAAATTATGCAGCAAAGTTTCCCACATTTGGGGAAATGGCAAGGGTCAGCATATCCGGAGTACAATAGATGGTCTGTACACTGGAAAAACCACCTTCATGTAGGTATCTCCCCTACCAGGCAAGTATTGAATCAAGAGTTTTTATGAAACTAAAAATTACGTTCACAAAACCAAGGCTCATTAAAATATTTTTAATATTAATATACATTTCTTCTGTCTTAGAAATACAAAAAACTTTAAAACATTATAGCATTATTCCACAACAAGACTCTATTGACAAATACAAAATGTTTTACAAATAGAATAATCTACACATTCAGAACACTTTCAATAGTCTTTTCACAACTTTTTGGAGGCATAGTAAAGATCCAAATGGAATGAGCATTGCTTTAATTAGGATAGTTATTTTTATAATTTCAATCTTTCACAGCTTAGTGTATATACAATCTTACTGTCAATAAAATAGAGAACTGAATATTTTCCATCTCCAAATAGTCTTGTAATGCAACAGAAAATACCCTGTGTGTTACATTTCTTGGAGGAACCAGTTGTTATAAAGAATCATTAGGGCTTGTTTCCTCTGTGAATACTTTCCAACTGCTTTCAGTATGTATGCTCATCCCAAGTGTCAAATAACTGCCTAATCAGTTTACCTGGATGTGCTATTCTGGAACATGAGCTGACGATGTGTAGCCATTCAAATTAATTAATGAGGTAGCTCAATCAATGTAATCATTGTCTTAAAGTGAAAAGGAAAAAAACAGGTAAGTTTTCCTATCCACCAAAATGCTCATTTTTCTAACTCATCCATCACACAGTTTTAGAGATGAGTGGAAAGAAAAAATTAAGACTAGAAGATTAATCCAGAGAGAGTATATGTGAGGGAATGGATGAAAATTTCTCACTTAACTGGTGGTTCTGTAATAAAAGATTCCTCATATTCTACTAATTTCCATTTATGTTTCTGTTTTCTAACATTCTGAACTATAAGAATCATTTCAATAGATACCACACACACATATAATATATAATACACAGTAGACAATATGGCACTGCACAACAATTAAAAATACTCATGAAATACACATGATTGTAAGGCACTTTTGCGGTTTACAAAAGTGAATGCCTCAAAATTAGGTATTTCCTCAAAATGAAGAAATATCCTCATAAAGGTTTATAGGGTTCCAGAAAAGTCAAGTACGCATGAATCATTAGTAATCTGGGTCAACATTTGAGAACCTTGGTATAGCTGAAGACTAGAGATACAAGAGGAAATACTATTTTAAATTACAAAGTTCTGTATGTCAGTGTCAGGATTCTAAGTTCTTCTGGTTTTTCGACCGCAGAAGACTGAAGAATAAATAAAACACTCATAGTGGACTATTGTTAAGCTTTGCGGATGACCCAAATCAAGTCAACTGTAAGAAACTGAGAAGAATAAATACTTTGAACTTCTTTTGCAAAGTTATTTTTACAAATATAGATTAGATAGAATCTTACTCAAATTACTTCAAAATGTGAAATTTCATGTATTTTTAATCAATAATTTAAAATTCCCAATTACTGTTGCTCTAAATAATGTGAGCTTTTTTTAATGACTCTTTGAAATTAAAAGGAGGTTTGCAATCTACAATATATTTCCTTGTCTAGGCAAGACAAAAGAAGCTTTAGCTATTATAAAGCCAAAAAGTTAAGGGAATAATCACTTTTCATGCTATAGTTCCCAGAAATTCCAAAAAAGCCAAATCTCATGAGGACAGATCATTAGCAAAGTCAGAAAGAAAGATACAATTGTATCTTTTTAAAGAGCACAGACTTAAAAAATACATTATTTCCATGTTACCTAGTTTTAAAAATTCAGTGGTTATCTAAATGGTATACCTAAAAATGACATTTTAAACCAATTTTCTTAAAGAATGCAGTTAGTAAATTCTTGTTGCTGAACGTGGAGATCACAATTTAAATCTTTGTTGCACTTCATCTGCAATCATTCCAGAAATTGCAAGGGAAGAAGTGGCAGCAGGGGAAGGTGCATTCCTCACATGAAGAATGCGATTTCCAATATCCCCAACGCCTCCATCAAACACAAAATCTTCTATGAGATTCCCATCCCCATCCAGGGCTTGGGCTCTTACTCCAGCGGGGCCTCTGCAAAAGCAAGAGTGGTAGTCGTCAGACTAGGAGAGAGAGGACACTTCATATATGTGTCAGTGGTTTCAAAGTATTAAAGCAATAAAGTCTTTACTCTTTTAAGTGTACAATTATGTGAAAACCAAACCGGTCTGTAGTCAGTCAAAGGCTGTCAGTTGTAGCCTGTCAAACATACATCCTTAGCCTAAAATACACAAATGGGTTCTTTACAAAAGTAGCAGATAAACCCATACTTAATTAGAGTAGATGTATTTTTATTTGAATTTACAAAATGAATTTATTAAAAAATCAGTCATTAGAATATAAGGCTCTTCTGATTGATACAAAGCAAAGCAAGAATCATATGTGTCAGTTACATTCCTACAGCCGCTACAAACTTCTATGTATTTTTGTATTTTGTTTTGGTTGAATACTATTAAAATTTATGGAGAAAAATATTTGCGAATGGCAGCAAATTCTTGTTTTGTAGTTTGTTTTTATTTTTAACAGTTTAGCCTTTAATATCAGGATAACCTTCAATCAAAGAGAAATGACCTGGAGAAGGAAATGGCAACCCACTCCAGCATTCTTGCCTGTAAAATCCCATGGACAGAGGAGCCTAGCAGGCTACAGTCCAGGGAGTCGAAAGAGTCGGACAAGACTTGGCGATTAAACCTTGCGTTGCCTTACCTTGCCTAGTACAGTAAGATCCTTTAATACTAAAAGTTCTGCGTTATAACACTTGAGTTTACAAGTTAGATTTTTTTTCTTTTTAGTTTTTAAAAAAAGTTACAGATAAAACCTGAATAAAATATTTTTGGAGTCCAAAAGTACCTCCACTGAAACCATGTAAGAAAACCCAGTTGAAAACAGGTGCCTTTTATATACCACCTAGACTCAAGAAATCAGGCAACAATATTAAACAATTTTGAATGATTCTGGGCCAACGCAGATAAGCACATGAGAAAGATACAAAGAACAATAGGAGAGTACTATCCTCTAAGACCTCAGACTAACTAAGGAAAGATCATGATAATAATAGCTTTTTTTGTTTTTTTACCAAGTGTTTAATCCATGCTAGGAATTCTCTCATTTAATCCTCACAGCTCTAAGAAGCTGATATAGTTTATATTTAACAGCAAAGAAAATAGAGAGATTAAGTAACTTGCCTGAAGTTACACAGCTAAAAAGTTCATTTGTAGAGAGATAAGTAAGAATTACAACACTGAGGGTGAAAAATTCTATAATAAAAGTAAGTAATTTGTAATACTGAAGCCTTCAAGGAATCCGGACAGGAGATTTCTGAGCTGTAAAGATTTCCAGGTAAGAATCAGATACATCACTACAACACAAAAAGACAGAATGGGATGGAAGCTGAATTTTCTTAGGGTAAGGATACATATAGCCTATTGGCCAGGGTATGGTCCATTTAGGTACATTCTGTGTTTATAAATTCTCTCAACTCATCAAAACAGCATCTCTCCTCTCTCTTTTCTTGAATAATACTCCTGTTGCTGTTGTGAGCATCTCTATGAGTTTTCCGGTCCCTCTCCTTTTATCTCCCAGAAGGCCAAATGAGGGGACACACTGTGGCATGACCAGCTACTGATGTTGAGTGTTCAAACAGCTCTTCTCTCCATGAAGGTTTAGTTATTATATTCTCCTTACTCCTTCTGAGCAAAGAGAAGTTAATGCTAATTAACTAGTTAAAATGTGTCTATGCTTATTTATTCCTCTTACAAACACCAACTATTTTATCAACATCCCCTACATTCCTGCCCAAGTATTCAAAACCTATAATCCAAACTGTAAAAAACAATACACAAGATAAAGTTTTTCTAAGGAATTTAATGTAGGTTGAACTAAAGTAACTCTTTCATATGAAATGTTTAAATTATCAAATTCTTCATGTGTTCATGTTCCCTATTCAGCACTTAATGAAGTGAAGTCGCTCAGTCATGTCCGACTCTTTGCGACCCCATGGAGTGTAGCCTACCAGGCTCCTCCCTCCATGGGATTCTCCAGGCAAAAGTACTAGAGTGGGTTGCCATTTCCTTCTCCAGGGGATATTCCAGACCCAGGGATCGAACCCTGGTCTTCTGCATTCCAGGCAGACACTTTAACCTGAGCCACCAGGGAAGAAGAGCACTTCTCCAGGGTTTTTCTTTGCATGATTCCATATAGGCCAGAATTGAATCTTGCACAACACTCCTATTTCTGCCCTGGTGTCTAGATTTGTGTACATAGGAAGTATTCAATAGAGGCTTCCCAGGTGGCGCAAAGACTCCACCTACCAATTCAGCAGACACAGGTTTGATCCCTGGGTTGGGAAGATCCCCTGGAGGAGGAAATGGCAATCCACTCCAGTATGCTTGCCTGGAGAATCCCATGGACAGGGGAGCCTGGTGGGCCATAGTCCATGGGGTCACAGTCGGACATGACTGAGCATACAAGCAACTGCTCTCTAGAAAATTTTAATTGTTTAACTTTTACTTCTATTTTAATAGCTGAAAGAACAAATGATTCAGCAAATATAATATTTGCAAAGTTAGCTATATTTAGCTATTTAATGTTATTTCTAGCAACATATTTTGCCCTATTTGTAACTAAATTTAATACGAATGCAAGCCTTAGACCCTTAAATATGTCTAGAAACAACAGGTGAATATGTAACTAATGGCATTCATTCTTCTGAGAAGTGTTGCATTTATTGCTTTATTATTCTGTGGCAGGCATAATCCTGTGGGCTAGAAAACAGCTATGACAGGCGACTACTGGCATCTTTGTTGCTTAGTTGCTAAGTTGTGTCAGATTCTTTTGCAACCCCATGGATGATAGCCCACCAGGCTCTTCTGTCCATGGGATCTCCCAGGCAAGAATCCTGGAGTGGGTGGCCATTTCCTTCTCCAGATCTTCCTGACCCAGGGATTGAACCCATGTCTCCTTCATTAACAGGCTGATTCTCTACCACTGAGCCACCAGGGAAGCCCACTAACATTTTTGGCCAGTTTAGTATTATATAAAACTTACCATGGGATCTACTGTTAACCTAAAAATAGAAGTTCACATGAGCATTTTTAAATTGGGAGTGGTGATACAGGGCAAGTCAACCATTCCATCTTAATTTCCAAACTCGATGGAAGGGTATAGGGTATTTTTATTATTAATATTCAACCAAACTGGGCTGCAACAAAAGGACATGTAAATGTTTTGTGAGGACTTGAATAACATGAGTACTCTGTAATGAGGGTGATGGAGTTCTATGAATCCATTAAATAAAGTGTTTCATGTTTTTTTTTTTTAAGTTTCTAGTTGTTGGTTATCCATTTTGAATATAGCAGTGTGTACATGACCTTCCCAAACTCCCCAACTATCCCTCCCCCACTCTCCAGCAACCATAAGTTCATTTTCTAATTTGCACACAATGCATTTTTAGCTCGCAACACTGTCCTCTCAATTTTTTTAGATTTACCTTCCAATTAACTAATTTTCTCTTATGGGAGGTCTAACCAGCTGTCTAACTTAATCATTTGAGTTTTAAAATTTAAGAACTATATTTTTCATTCCTAGAAATTCTGATTATTTGGTTTCTAACTTTGCCTAGGGTATTTTTTATATTATTATTCTTTTTTCAGTTTACTTCATTGCTTCTTTAATTCACTGGCATATACTTACTTTACGGTTTCTAATATTACTATTACCCTAAATTGTTAGGGGTCTAATTCTAGTATTTATTCTATCTGCTTACTCTCACTATGGTGCTCTGTAACTTTTGCTGGTGAGTTCCTATTCAGCAGGATTTTATCTGGGGGAATAGTGTGGGGGCTGGGTTGAAGTTATGTCCTTCTACAGAAGGTTTTATATTTGTTTTTATTGGTAAAAATAAATATACTGACATATTTGCTTTTATCACTACAAATAAATACACTGATATATATATAATATAAATAAAATGAACAGTATAATGAACTCTCATTTATCAGAAGCTTCACATTACCATTCTGGGAACACTCTTTTTTTTTTAAATGGGAAATCTTAAACATGTACAAAAGTAAAATGGACAGTATAATGAACTCCCGTGTACGTATTACCCAGTTTCAATAACCAACACAGAGCCAATTTTGTTTCATCTGTACCCCACTCTGTCTACCTCTCTCCACTGGATTATTTTAAAACAAACTCTAGATTGCATATCATCCTGCTTCAATGTATATTTATCGTAAAAGGATTCCTAATAGTAAGACAAAACTACTAATTGCTTCTTGATAAAAGTGAAAAAGGAGAGTGAAAAAGCTGGCTTAAAACTCAACATTCAAAAAACTAAGATCATGGTATCCAGTCCCATCACTTCATGGTAAACAAATGGGGAAACAATGGAAACAGTGACAGACTTTATTTTCTTGGGCTCCAAAATCACTGCAGATGGTGACCGCAGCCATGAAATTAAAAGACGCTTGCTCCTTGGAAGACTAGCTATGATGAACCTTGACATCATATTAAAAAGCAGAGACATTACTTTGCCAACAAAGGTCCGTCTAGTCAAAGCTATGGTTTTTCCAGTAGTCATGTATGGATGTGAGAGTTGGACTATAAAGACAGCTGAGCATCGAAGAATTGATGCTTTTGAATTGTGGTGTTGGAGAAAACTCTTGAGAGTCCCTTGGACAGCAAAGAGATCCAACCAGTCCATCCTAAAGAAAATCAGTCCTGAATATTCATTGGAAGGACTGATGCTGAAGCTGAAACTGCAATACTTTGGCCACCTGATGCAAAGAACCGACTCATTTGAAAAGACCCTGATGCTGGGCAAGATTGAAGGCAGGAGGAGAAGGGGTCGACAGAGGATGAGATGGTTGGATGGCATCACCGACTCAATGGACATAAGTTTGAGTAGGCTCCAGGAATTGGTGATGGACAGGGAGGCCTGGTGTGCTGCAGTCCACGGGGTCGCAGAGTAGGACACAACTGAGCAACTGACCTGAACTGAATGTGTATGGGTATGAAAGTTGGACTATAAAGAAAGCTGAGCACTGAAGAAAATTGATGCTTTTGAACTATGGTGTTGGGGAATACTCTTGAGAGTCCCTTGGACTGCAAGGAGATCCAACCAGTCAGTCCTGAATATTCACTGGAAGGACTGATGCTGAAGCTGAAACTCCAATACTTTGGCCACCTGATGGGAAGAACTGACTCATTTGAAAAGACCCTGATGCTGGGAAAGATTGAAGGTGGGAGGAGAAGGGGACGACAGAGGACGAGATGAATAGATGGTATCACTGACAAGATGGACATGAGTTTGAGAAAGCTCTGGGAGTTGGTAATGAACAGGGAAGCATGGCATGCTGCAGTCCATGGGGTCGCAAAGAGTCGGACACAACTGAGTGACTGAACTAATTGCTTACTATCAACAATATTCAGTTTGTGGTCAAATAACCCTGATTTTCACTCACTCTAATCTGTTTAAAGTGGGAGAGTGAGAGGGAAAAGTATTAGTTTGAAGCAGGATCCAAACTAGACTGGGTCTACACTTAGCTTACATTTCCTAGATCAAACTGGTGGAACAAATTGAAACTTCAAGTGTTTGTGAGTGCAGGCCCAGGGTTCTAGACTTTTACAGATTTTCTTTCTAGACTTCCTTCTCACTGAGAGTATCGCCCTTCCAGAGTCCCTGGCTTTACAAAGGATCTCATTTCCAACTTTTCACCTTTTACGGACCCAAGGCTTTCTTTCCAGCACTTGAATGGCAATTAAAATATAAGTCCCTAATGTATCTTGATTTGGGTGGTAGATATGAGTTTATATAATTCCAAAGTTCATTGAGCACTTAAGATCTGCATATTTTATTGTAAGTGAATCACATATCAATTAAAAATGAAACTCAAGTTATATTGACATCAAAATCAGAAAATGCTCCCTATCCTTCCAGGTCAGCATTAGCATTCCTCTTAATTCTTGGGTTTTCAATTTCCTCTTTGTTTTCATCTCTGATATGCCCTTATTTCCTTGTACTCTCAGCAATAAATATTGCAAAGGGTTTTTTATTATATTTTCTCGACTCTCATAGTGTTTTGTAATGTGAAGGCTACCACATTCTCTAGATTAGTGCTCAATCAGGGGAGATTTTGCCCCCTAGAGGACATCTGGTGAAGTCTAGAGACATTTGGGTTGTCATACCAGGGAAGTACTGCTGGCATCTAGTAGGTAGAGGCCCGGGATGCTGCTAAACATCCTACAATGAATTGGACAGTCCCCCCACAGTAAGAGTTATTTGGCCCAAATGTCAATGGTACCAAGAATGAGAAACCATTTTTTGCAAAAGGGTCTGATCACCTTTATTACAGAATTTCTGGCTTTTACCCTTGCATTTCACAATGATATTGTGTAATCTTTAGCTATCACTTATGATGAAAACATCTTGCCTGAAAATTTACTTGCCTGAAAAATACCTCCCAAGAATGGTATTTTCAAAATGAAGAATGGAAAAAAGAGGGGATCTTGGCAAATATGTTTTCATGTTTTATGTCCTTACAATGCTAACACATACAAACTAGTTAGATTATCACATCAAAATTAATCACAGAACAAATTAAGGGGCTTTAAAGCTAAAATTAAGAATCTTAGAGATCATCATTTAATAATGAGAAGTTTATATACCTAATGCATATATTTGACAGGCTGTCACTTTATATTTCAGTCTAATGTTCACCAGTAAGTTACTGCCCAAGATGCTCTGGCTAGGCAATGAGAAGTCAAGCTGTATCCCCTTTGGAGGCTACTGCAACTAAAGGACACCATCTTGAGCTAAAAATCCCACTAAAAGTGCTGCTTTGGTTCTTTTTTACTATCCAGAACTGCCTTATATGCTTCCACCTCAATATTAATGATAGAGCATTTATGGTGTCACATGGGTTGCAAGATATGCAGGACCTGGGCTCCAGATGGTGATTGCAGCCATGAAATTAAAAGACGCTTACTCCTTGGAAGGAAAGTTATGACCAACCTAGACAGCATATTCAAAAGCACAGACATTACTTTGCCAACAAAGGTCCGTCTAGTCAAGGCTATGGTTTTTCCAGTGGTCATGTATGGATGTGAGAGTTGGACTGTGAAGAAAGCACCAAAGAATTGATGCTTTTGAACTGTAGTGTTGGAGAAGACTCTTGAGAGTCCCTTGGACTGCAAGGAGATCCAATCAGTCCACTCTAAAGGAGATCAGTCCTGGACATTCTTTGGAAGGACTGATGCTAAAGCTGAAACTCCAGTACTTTGGCCACCTCATGCGAAGAGTTAACTCACTGGAAAAGACTCTGATGCTGGGAGGGATTGGGGGCAGGAGAAGAAGGGGATGACAGAGGATGAGATGGCTGGATGGCATCACCAACTTGATGAATGTGAGTCTGAGTGAACTCTGGGAGTTGGTGATGGACAGGGAGGCCTGGAGTGCTGCAATTCATGGGGCCACAGAGTCGGACACGACTGAGCGACTGAACTGAACTGGGCTTCAAAATGTGGCAAAGCCTAATTATATCATTTATTATGATGATGATTATTATTTAAGATTCTAAGGATGTAAGGTGTGGAGAATAACATAATGAACACAAATTTTTTAATCAAACAGCTTAAGAAATAAAGCATTATAGATATGGCAGGAGGCCCCTGTCAAACTCTCTGGATCCCAATCTCTTCTTTCCCTAGAGTTAACTTTTCTCTTCAATTAGGTATTTATCACTCCCATGTTTGTTTTTATTTTTACATGTGAAATCCATATACAATATGGTATAAACATATAAATGGTATCAAACATATCTTCTACAATTTTCTTTTCATTACTGATAATTTCTTGCATTTCATAGCTACAGGAATCAAATGGAATTGCTAAATATGTTCAGCTTCTCTTTCTTCAGAAAGAAACTCATATGTGATTGAGTTGAACTGTCCCCAAATGCACCAGTCTACCCTGCTGTGTGTTTTCTACTACATGGTAATGAGACTTGTAACTGAAATCCACTCCCTTCCTCCCAGAGACAAGAGTATTCACCAAAACTCACAAGCTCCAAGCTCAGTTCTACTATATGAAATACACTGGTCTAAAGCGTTTTCCTCAGACTTCTACAAAAGTGTGGTAATCAAATCTAGGTAGTGAATTCATTCCAACTATTTATGTATAGAATTCACTACACCCATCTGTTGTATTTTCCAAGGAATATTAACAGCAGTAAAAGACACTTGATTTGACCCATCTATTTTCAGATACAAAACATAACAAGACTGCTAAAAAAGACCACTGAAAACATAAAAGCCTTCATTTATAGGTGAGTGAAAGAACATAAAACCTAGATATTTTTATCCCTTCCATTTCAGAAGGTGAGTAGAGGGGTGAGAAAGATAAGAGTAAAAACATTTGCTCGGTTTAACAGTTCTAAGCATTCAAAGAGCCTGGTCTAGGAATGACACATAAGTCAGATTTAGACCAGGATGCTACCCTGAGGGAGACAGCTGATGTGATCATTGCTCTCCTCCTAGATACAGAGTCGAGCTGCTGACATTTTACACCAGGCGAGTCCCGCAGCTGTTACTGAGGAGACAGAGACATGGTGCTCCAGAGATTCATGGAGGGATCTGTTCAGGGAAGAGGGAGCCTCAAAGACCATGGCTGATTAAGCCTAACAAATGGCCGGTTCAGGAAAAACGGTGAGCACCCTAAAAATACCACCACAAAGGAAACAGGCTTACGTGGTATTTAGGACAAATAAGAAAATTAAAATATTTTAAATAGTCCTTCCTTTGTCCCACACCCCTGTAGCAAGGACTTCAACTGATTGCTACCGTACTATTTCCCACTCCTGTTCTGCAAATAGTCCTTGAGTGCAATAGGACCCAAGAACCAGCAAAATAAGTAGAGAGGAAGCAAGGTAAGACAGCAGGTATGAGTTCTGTTTCTAAAAGGTTTTAAGAATCAATTAAAGTATAATGTTTTAACATGCTTATTACCTAATTAGGTAACATGGTGATCAATGATCTTGCACAGAACTGAAGTCAGAAGGCTTTGGAATCACAAGTAGCCAGGAAGATTAAAAAACTTTCAGGTGAGATGTTTTATTATGAGTGATAGCTAGACACAAGGGTGAAGATGGCATCATAATATAACTGCAATGAAGTACAGCTTAGTGCTGGTCTCTCTAGACAAGCATAAACAGACCTAGTTCAAGCACTAAGGGGAGTGAGGCAGCAACACCCAAACTGCAAGGGGAAGGAGCAACTTGTCAAGAAAGAGAAAAGTGAAAGAAAGAAAGTGAAGTCGCTCAGTCGTGTCCGACTCTTTGTGACCCCATGGCCTGTACCTACCAGGCTCCTCTGTCCATGGGATTTTCCAGGCAATAGTCCTGGAGTGGATTGCCATTTCCTTCTCCAGGGGATCTTCCCAACCCAGGGATCAAACCCGGGTCTCCTGCATTGTAGACAAGCACGCAAAAATTCAGGGCACACACTAACTGCATGGGTGCTTAGAATCACAAAGTCAGACCCACCTCCCAAGTTCACATAGGTCATGAATGCATTTACAAACCTTATAGCTTTTCCTTACCTAAGTATATCACTGATAGTAATTTCAGGGATAAACTTTTGAAGGTGCTTCACTGTTGCACTGAGAAAACATGCTTTGTATATTTCATTAACTCCATAGGAGAAATTCTGGAACACCAGTTTAATCAAGCCACTGAAAGCAAAGAAAATAAAATCTTCATGAGAAAGAATTCTTTATTACTGTAAAACATCTCTACAACTATTAGATTCAGGTTGGGGGGTGGCGGGGAGGAGGGTGGAACCACAGAAATCTAGGCCAAAACACCACATATTAAAAAGAAAATCAACTTGTGGCCTACGTTAAAAGGAAACTTCATCGAAGGAATACCTTCCAAATTCCAGAAGTAAACACCTTTCAAATTCAAATTCCCAGAGGGTGCTGGTTTCAAACTAAAACTAGGATTCTATAAAGCCTGCCCAAACCAGGGCTTTCTAATGCAATGTTACCTGCTCTTAAAACACACCTAAAAGGCATTTACAGACTTTTTAATTCGGGTACTAAACATGTGGGACATTTACCCTACTTCTCTTTAGTCAGCCAGAGGTCAGATACACTAGTAGTGATTCTCAAGTGAGACTCTGGGGAGCCTGTGCTCATATGTATTTTTACAAGCACACAGCTGGGAAGCCCCACCCTAAACTGGTTTCAGAATCTGTGCAGGGTGAAACGCAAATAGAGCTCTGAAAGCTTTCTAGTGATTTTGATGATGTGAAACCCTCCAGCAACACTGCTAAAAGGTCAAAATACTTCAGTGAGTTATTCCTTGCCAAGTAAAGGATCTGCAGTTCATATCAATGTAGCAGTATTGCTAAGTTTCCAGAAAAGGAAACCTTGCTTACCAGCAGTTTCTCCAGGGGTTTTCAAAATCATGGTGACTACCCTGAAATGATCTTATCAAAGTAAACCATCTATTGATTTTGAGAGAAACTTTCTTTCCAAACTCAACTAAAGGTTAGCAAAACAAGATTTGGATTGTCAGACAGGGGATCACTCTTGGCTCTTTTTTAACCAACACATCACCCTGGCTCATCAGAATTTTCTTGAAGTAGTTAAAATGTTATGCTTATTTCACAAAGCTCTTAATTCACATTAATTTTTTTTAAAAAACCAATATACCAATCACAAATATGAAGATTTATCCAAATAAACCTAATATCAAGAAAAAATTTTTTTCCATATTAAAAGTATAAGCACTTAAAATCATTTTTTAAGGAAATTAAGTTACCTCTTGATGATTATATCCATAATATCTCTGGCACTGAAGTCAAAGGGTCTGTAGCCCTCTCGTTTAAAGGCAAGAACTGCATTTGGCCCTAGCCAAATATTGCCATCCATCCTTGGTGTGAAGTGAACTCCTAGGAAAGGAAATCGGCTATCGGGGACCTACAGATTTAACAGAGCAAACAGAGCCCCATTTCATACTGCATTTTATTATACACACAAACATTGAACTGGTAATATAAAACACCTTCTTCCCATGTATTTACTTGTGATCTGTGCTCAGATAATACTTTTCTACATACGTGCTTCTGCTTAGAAAGGCCACACAGGAAACCTGATGCCATGAACATGAGGCACACTGTCCCATCTATTCCTCTTTCTGGGTAAAGAAAAAACTGTCCTACTTTAGGTTATTCCCCACTCCTACCGTCCCCAACTAGGAATCTACACAGCTGACAAGCAAAATCAGAACGCCAGAAAAAAACCCACCTTTATAACACAGGCTTTTGTCAAGTGGGAATGTAACAGGTTAGAACAGATGATGGAAGTTTTGGCAAGGTTAAAAACACTGAATAGCTGAATACTCGTAGTTCAGCCCAGTAGGTCCAGACAGAAGAATGAGCTTTTCATTTAAATGCCTATGTCTTCTACACCATGAAACTACAGAGTGGCCACATCCCCTTTCTTGCACTTATAGATAAGTGAACTAAGAAAGAAGGCTGGCATCTGGGCTTGTTATAAGGAAAAGTTCTCTTAGGAATACTCCTTCCAGAGAGAGGCGGGAGAATCAGGTTCTTTCCTCACTGTTCTTCCTGTGGTACACTCAAGCTTTCCAGTACTTGTGAGCAAGTACTGACAATTTAGCGTTTCCCTTGTGGCTCAGCTGGTAAAGAATCTGCCTGCAATGTAGGAGACCTGGGTTTGATGCCTAGGTTAGAAAGATCCCCTGGAGAAAGGAAAGCCTACCCACTCCAGTATTCTGGCCTGGAGAAATTCCATGGACAGTATGGGTAGCCATGATATCAGAACAAAGATGTAGGGATTTAACCCAGAGAAACGGGTGGAATGCTTGAACTAAAAAACCCTTTAAAATATCTCTTGCATCTAACCCTGGGAAAAGTTTTTGTCTCATTTCCTTTTTGCCACAAGCATCTTGAGAAAGCAGAGGTACCATGGCATGTGTGTGTGCTCAGTTGCTCAGCCGTGTCTGATTCTTTGTGACTCTATGAACTGTTACCCATCAGGCTCCTCTGCCCATGGGATTTTCCCATGGATAAGAAAATGGAGTAAGCTGCCATTTCCTCCTCCAGGGGATCATCCCAACTCAGGGATCAAATCTGTGTCTCCTGCATTGGCAGGTGGATTCCCTACCACTGAGCCATCTGGGAAGCCAAATGTATCATTACCTACCGGATAAATATTTCCTTTTACAAGATAGCGCTTTTCTGGCTTCAAGACTAGGTAATCTCCCCGGAATGGTACAATTCGAGGATTGGGATTGCAGCCACTCAACTCGGAAATACGGTCTGAGTAAAGTCCTGCACATGTCACAACATACTGACATTGAACCTCCTCTCCCTAGGGCAAGAGTAAAGAACAGTGACTTCTGGGAAGCAGAAAGAATAGGTGATAGCAAAGACAATAAAGGCACAGATATGGATCATTCATTCACTCATTTACGGCTGCATCACACAGCTTGCAGGATCTTAGTTCCCTCACCAGGTATTGAACCCAGGCCCCTGCAGTGAAAATGTCCTAACCACTTGACGGCCAGGGAATTCCCATCTTTTTATTCTGTTTAAAAGATGAGATTAAATACAAATATCAGCAAAAGAAGTTCTTCAGCATTTAGTTGGAAGGTAGAAACTTAGAGCAGTGGCACACACGAGGATATCACCTCAAATTTTGTACTTTAGAGTTACAGTGTTTGACCTAGTGAGGATACCTAACAAGCCACATGCAGACAGCTCTTTTTTACAAAGACCTACTGTGGAACTTCTTCACTACTTATTGCAGGAAGAAGCCACCTTCATTTAGGTGGCCTCAACCCATTTGAACTCCTCTGTATTTCAAATAGCTTCTCCTGTCTTATCTAGGGGTAATTATCCTGTTACTCTCAGGTTGCTTCAAACTCAACCCTTGCTCAATTCCAACTGTAATCTACCCAGCAACCAAGGTCTCCCTACTGATCAGTATCTACTTTGCAAAGTGAGGCTACTTTTCAACCCTCATTTATTTACTGAGAATGCACACTATGGTCAAGGTTTGCGTTAATGACTAGGAGACTACTAATCTTAGGCTGTGTTTTCTCATAAATTTTATTTGTGATTATCATCTGCATATTTTTTGCTTTACTCTGATAGGATTAGCCAATTTGTGACTCAATTTCCTAAATGATTTCATTTAACCCTAATTCCCTACCGTACTCCATTTCTATTGCTTTATTTCTTACAGAGGAAACAACTAATACCTTCTCGCTCCAGGTAATCTCATGTTCCCAGATTTCCTTACAAGAGGACCTGTTTCTGAAGCCTTGAGGTTCTCATCTGCCTCAGTGTTCTCTTTCTTTCTAGGCTTTACTGATTTATCCTTATCCTATCTCTGTGTTCATCCTATTTTTGCCCAGCTACCAAGATAAGCCTCTTTTCAACAGTTATAAAAGCACACTTCAGACAAAAATCAGATGAAACTTCTTTGCAGTTAATTCAAATTAGCTAGACTAAACTCATGAAAGTTTTAAGACCCTTGAAGTCAAAGGACTATGTCAACAAAAATAAAAATGCCTCTTCTAAGTAGGTTAATATCTTTTCTGTTCATCTAGAACTATATACCAGAAGTACAAAAAAATTTTCACATGATATTAATCTACTAGTTACTACTTGAAAAGTCAGCAATT